>NW_027507789.1:94694345-97469345 GCF_037356315.1 Lithobates pipiens | reverse complement strand
AGTAAAGAGCCTACAGGAAGGCTACGGCAGACTGGAAGAGCGAGTCCAAGCACTATCTGCTTCTCCGCCCGTTGTTCCAGGGGGCCACACCCCGCCTTCAGTGGTGATGATGCCACCTGAGCCCAGAGTACCAACCCCAGAGCGGTTCACTGGTGACCGGAACAAGTTTAGAGCCTTCCGTAACTCTTGTGAGCTCTACTTCGCCCTGCAACCGAGGACCTTCTCCCTCGAGGCGACCAAGGTGGGGTTCGTTATCTCCCTCCTAACGAGCGAACCCCAAGCCTGGGCACATCGCCTACTGGAACGCAAGGATCCATCCTTAGACACCTTAGACACCTTTTTTATGGCAATGTCCAGACTCTATGAGGATCCCTAACTTGCAGCAACTGCAGAAGCAGCCCTACACGTTCTGCAGCAGGGTCGCAGGCCTGTGGAGGACTACGTGTCGGAGTTCCGTCGATGGAGCGCTGACACGGACTGGAATAACGCCGCCCTGCGATATCAGTTCCGCATGGGCCTGTCTGAGCCTTTGAAGGATGAGTTGGCACGTGTTGGCATCCCCGAAACCCTGGAGGCCCTGATAGACATTTCCGTTCAAATTGACAGGCGCTTGAGGGAACGCCGCCAAGAACGTTCCTCGTCAGCCGCACGCCCTGTCTGGATGTTGCCACGGGTACCTAGTTCCGCTCACCCAGCTCCTTCAGTTCCTGCCACAGCCACGCTGGATCCCCCAGAACCGATGCAGTTAGGGCTACTCCGTCCATCACTGACCCCAGAGGAACGCCAACGACGCCGGGTCAACAACCTCTGTATGTACTGTGGAGAATCAGGACACTTTGTTCGCTCCTGCCCAGCCAAGATACGTAAGTGCCTACCTGTTCCACCTGTTCCTTCGTCAGTGCTGTCTGAAAACTCCTCTCACCTGGCTGTTCCTGTTCTTTTGCAGCTTCCAGGAAGGACTATTTCAACCCACGCAGTTATTGATTCGGGGGCATGCAGTGGGTTTATGGACGTATCCTTCGCCCTGAAGAACAAGATTCCCCTTAGACCGAGAGAGAAGGGACTCTCGGTATACCTGGCCGATGGGTCCGCTCTAGAATCAGGACCGGTGACTCAGGAGACTAGTCCCCTCTCTGCTGTCATCGCCGGGACTCACCAAGAATTCCTGTGCCTAGACGTCATCAAATCTCCCCTGTTCCCCATCATTCTAGGCATGCCTTGGTTGAAGGCACATAATCCACGTATCAACTGGGCCACCGGAAAAATTGAATTCCCTTCGGACTACTGCCTCCAGCATTGCTATCCAGCAATTAACGGGGACTCTCCGGCCCTCCTCTGTCTGGAAGCAGATGATGACACCCGGCAAGCTGTGCCTAGAGAATACCACGACTTCCTAGACGTGTTCAGTAAAAAAGGGGCTGAAGCCCTACCACCTCATAGGACCTATGACTGCCCTATCGAACTACTCCCGGGGGCCGAGATTCCCTTTGGAAGAATTTTCCCTCTGTCTGAATCTGAACTTAGCACTCTGAAAACCTACTTGGATGAAAATCTTGAAAAGGGATTTATCCGACCCTCTACTTCCCCAGCTGGTGCGGGGATTTTCTTTGTGGAAAAAAAAGACCACTCTCTACGCCCATGCGTGGACTATCGGGCGTTGAACAAAATCACGATCAAGAACCGCTACCCTTTGCCATTGGTTCCCGAACTTTTTCAGAGACTAGGTTCCGCTAAAATATTCTCTAAGCTGGATCTTCGGGGGGCTTACAACCTCGTCCGCATTAGAAAAGGGGACGAGTGGAAGACTGCCTTTCGTACCCGTTTCGGGCACTTTGAATACCGAGTGATGCCGTTCGGGCTGTGTAACGCTCCTGCCACGTTCCAGCACTTTGTCAATGACATTTTTAGAGATTACCTTGACCTGTTTGTAATTGTCTACCTTGATGACATTCTGATTTTCTCCCCCTCTCTAACAGATCACCGGGTACACGTTAAAAAGGTCCTGACCCGTCTCCGTCTTCACGGTCTATACGCTAAGCCCGAGAAATGCGTTTTTGAACAATCGAGCATCCAGTTCCTCGGCCTGATTATCTCGGTAAAGGGAATTGAGATGGATCCCCAGAAGATCTCCGCAATTCAGGACTGGCCTGCCCCTTCCGATAAGAAAGGAGTTCAGCGATTTGTGGGGTTTGCGAACTTCTACCGCAAGTTCATTAAGGGCTTCTCTGCAATTATCGCTCCCATCACCGGACTAACGAAGCAGTCTCGGAAGTTTCATTGGACTCCCGAAGCACAAGAGGCCTTCAAAACCTTAAAAGATTTGTTTATATCCGCTTCTGTCCTGAAACATCCCAATCCTGCTCTACCATACATCCTCGAGGTCGACGCTTCGGAGATTGCAGTAGGAGCGATACTCTCCCAGAGGCAGGGGGCCAAGTCCTTACTCCACCCAGTTGCCTTTTTTTCCCGTAAGTTGTCGGAGGCGGAGAGAAACTACGACGTCGGGGATCGTGAGTTACTGGCGATAAAATCCGCACTCGAAGAGTGGCGCTACCTGCTGGAGGGAGCCACCCACCCGATCCTGGTCTATACGGACCACAAAAATTTGGAGTACCTGAAAACCGCAAAGAGACTGAGGCCCCGTCAGGCCAGGTGGGCACTCTTCTTCTCCAGATTTTCATTTCACATTACCTACCGTCCCGGATCCAAGAATACCAAACCAGATGCTCTCTCCCGCATGTACAACCAATCGGAGAGCTCGCCATCCACAGATACTATCCTCTCTACGGGGAACTTCCTTCTGCTCCAGGGGGATGTGCTATCCCAAATTAAGCAGGCTTCCGTAGGCCTAACACCTCCACCCGGTATCCCGTTGTCCTCCAGCGATGACCTTTTGTGGCATGGGAATCAGATCTTTGTTCCCCAAGAAGTTCGGACCCCAGTCCTGGCCGCCTGTCACGATCACCCACTGGCCGGCCACTTTGGGGTATTCAAGACTCTGGAACTACTCCAACGCACATTCTGGTGGCCTCGCATGAAGGACGACTGTAAGAGGTACGTGGAACAATGTGTCATCTGCACCCGAAGCAAAGGCAGCAAGTCAAGAGCCTGGGGCCTGCTAAGACCGCTGCCTGTTCCTGATAGACCATGGAGGATGATCTCCATGGATTTCATCGTTGAACTTCCCCCGTCAGAGAACTATTCTACGATTTTTGTTATAGTCGATAGACTTACCAAAATGGCTCACTTCCTGCCCATGAAGGGCACTCCCTCAGCTACAGAGACAGCCAACACCTTTATCAAAGAAATCGTAAGACTCCACGGCATTCCCGTTAACATCACATCAGACAGGGGGGTGCAATTCACCTCGAGATTTTGGAGAGCGCTCTGCGGAGCCTTAAAGATTGATCTTTGTCTGTCCTCAGCCTACCATCCACAGACCAACGGCCAGACTGAGAGGACGAACCAGACCTTGGAGCAGTACCTCCGTTGTTTCTCCTCCTTCTCCCAGAACGACTGGGCCTCTCTCCTGCCTATGGCCGAATTCGCCTACAACAACACGGTCCACTCTGCCACCAAACAGTCCCCCTTCTACGCGAACTTCGGCTTCCACCCAGTGTTCTTGCCTGGCACCTTCCCTGAATGTTCGGTACCAGCAGTACAGGACCGTCTTAACTTCCTTGAATCAAACAACAAGCTTCTACAAGAGACCCTGACCAAGTCCCAAGAGCACAACAAGGAAGTTTTTGACAGGAAAAGGAGGGGGGAGCTGGATCTCAAGATTGGGGACCAGGTCTGGTTGTCTACCTTGAACCTCAGATTGTCCTGCCCCTCTAAGAAGTTGGGGCCGAAATTTGTGGGGCCCTTTCCGATCAAAAGGAAACTGAATAACGTGGCTTTCGAACTTAAACTTCCCGAGTCCTTCCGGATCCATCCAGTCTTTCACGTGTCACTACTCAAACCCGCAGTCCCGGACCCCTTCGTCGACAGGATGACCGGCCCTCCAGAACCCGTGATGATCAATGGAGAAATTGAATTTGAGATCGAATCCATATTGGATTGCAGGAGAAGGCGAAACCAGACTCAATTTCTGGTCAAGTGGAAGGGGTACGGCCCGGAGGAGAATTCTTGGGAGCCAGAATCTAATATTCACGCTAAAAGACTCATCCGTGCTTTTAAGAACTCCCATCCGAGTAAGATGGCTCGGTTGGGCATCCGGAGGCTGCCCTTTGGGGGGGGCAGTGTCACGATCGTCCTGGCGTCTCGTTTGCGCACGAGAGACTTACTCACAGAAGTTTGTTGTCAAGGACCCGCCGTGCTCCGTTAACGCGCGCTAGAGCGACCGGACGCACTCGCGTCGGCTTGAACGAACGCACGCGTGCACGTGAGGGCACGAACGGGAGCACGTCCACTCGCGCACGCTGACGCGTCGTGCGACCGTTTGGCGCCCTACAGTCTTCTTAAGGCACTTGCTCCCTTCCACTCGTGCTGACCAGTCTACAGCGCGTTCGGAGATCCTACTACCCTTTACCTGTATCTGCTACCTTAGTTCCTGTTACCCGGCTTGACCTTGACCCTGATCCGTTGCTGCCTGCCTACGACCTCCTGCTTGTCTGACTACGCCTCTGCCTCATCCCTCCTGTACCACGTTGACCGCTACCTGCTGACCCGGCCTGTACCCGACTCTGCTGTTCCTACCTACCTGGTTGGATATCCTGTGACTGCTGTACCCGCTGACGTCCGTCTGCCAGCCAGTCTACCACTTGTGCCTGCCTACACCAGTCTCTTGTCTTCAGCTTCATCTGCTCGCTGTTGGTGTCCTGCTGCCCATCCGGACCAGCATCTACCCGCCAGGCACTTGTGCCCCCTGAACTTTTGAGCTTCTGTTACCATCTCCAGGGGTTCTTTAGCCAGGGGCTACGAGGGGCCGCTTCCTGCATTCCGGGCTCGCCTACTAGGTACGTGACACCCCCATATAGCACGAACTCGTTCCCGAGTGCGTCCACACTCCATGGCTTTGAAACGGTCGGCTGGACAGACAAGCTCAACTGAACGCACTGAAGAACAGCCAGACCTATGAAGAACGACCTGAAACCCAGAAACGAGGGGACCAGAAGCGCCTAATAACAGGTACAACTGATCCACGCGTACCGAAAGACAGATACAAACCTCACAGGTAGACTGCGCCGCAGTAAACGGACAAATTAAGCTGAAGTCTGAAAAGTGCAAATCGTCTCTAACCAAACTTCTACTAACGCAAAGTCAGCAGAAGGAGCCCAAAGGGTGCTTTGCTGTGTCTTGGACCTCCTATTTCTAGTCCCGTCGTACGTGACATACGTCATCGCGCACGGTTTCAGCAAACTGTTCGTTCATCGTGTGTGGCCATGTCCGTCCATGCTAATTTTGAGCGGACTGTTTGCTGAAACTGTTTGACGAACAAGGTTGGGCGAACAGTCCGCGCGTGTGTACGCGGCCTCAGTGTTAGGAGATTGTGCGTGCTGTCTGCGTGCTCTGAACGCAGTATACACAACGCTATATCCACCTTTATAGCTAAATATCTTGCTCGTTTTAAATAGAGCTTTCAGTCAGTGTTAGGAGATTGTGCATGCTGTCTGCGTGCTCTGAAAAAGACAGACGGCAAAACAAATTATACAGGGGTGATAACCCTTCCCTATGTTTTCCAAAAAGCTTAAAAATAGTTTTTTTGACTGGAGCTACACTTTAAAAATGTACCAGTTGAAAATTACAAACGGATTCAACTTAAAGTCGAGGTCCACCCTAAAGTGGATCTTCCGATCATTGGAATCCTCCCCCCCTCCAGCGCCACAGTTGGCACCTTTCAGGGGGGAGGGGGGTGCAGGTACCTGTACAGTACAGGTATCTGCACCCATTTCCGGCATAGATTCTGCAGAAGGTACACCCCTTTCCGCAGAATCGATGCCTCTTTCCAAAAGTCCCCCGCTGCCTGCTGGGAAACACACGGATCCCAGCAACAGCGGGGACCATCCTTATTGCGCAGCGTGACTCGCGCATGCGCAGTAGGGAACCAGGAAATGAAACCGAAAGGCTCCACTTCCTGATCCCATACCCAAGATGGCGGCGGCAGCACCCGAGAGACGATCGAGAAATCGGCTTCGGGTGCCGACATCGCAGGCGCGCTGGGCGGGTAAGTGTCATTATTTTAAAAGTCTTGTAAAAAACAAAAAATGGCAGAACTCCCGGCGGACTCCCGCTTTAACACCACAAACCTACACAGTCCCTGTCTTGTTTGCACCGCCTGTATACTGCTGTTCTGAGTATATAGGGCCTGGGGGCCACACGTATTTCCTTTTTTTAATATGGGTACGGGGTTCCCCTTTATATGCGTACAAGACCCAAAGGGGCTGGTAATGGGCAGGGAGGGCTACCCATGCCATTTTTCTCAATGATTTTCAACCATATTGCAGGAACCAGATATAACATTAAAACCGCAAGCAGTTTTAAATGACGTTATTTCCGTTAAATGTCATTTTGTGCAGGGACTGTTCTAAACACGGGAAACACGTGGCACTTCACAGGCATACTACAGACACCCCCCAGGCACGATATTTAAAGGAATATTTCACTTTTTTTTTCAGTTTAATCGTCATTAAAATCAGTGCTCCCGCCAAAACGGCCGTTTTTAAACGTTTTTTTTGCATTGACCCATGTCCCCTGGGGCAGGAGCCAGGTCCCCAAACCCTTTTTAGGACAGTATCTTGCATATTAGCCGTTAAAATTAGCACTTTTAATTTCGAACGTTCGAGTCCCATAGACTTCAATGGGGTTCTAACGTTCGTACGAATTTGGGGTCCGTTCGAAAGTTCTGGTGCGAACCGAACCGGGGAGTGTTCGGCTCATCCCTAGTCATCAATCACACAATTTTGTGCTCATGACTGTTGCAAATTGAATGTTACCAAATAGAACAGACTATCATTCTGAGCCCAGCATTTTTCATTCTTGTCCCAATCATTTTTGGTCACTACTGTCTTGGTAAGATGTAAACCACTTTGTTAAATCACAACTTACTGATCAATAATAACATCTAGTTAACATCATTAAATGTACTACAAGAAATATGTTCAACAATGCTATACCTGTCTTAAAGCGGAGCTCCACCCTAAAGTGGAGATTCCGCTCATTGGAACCCTCCCCCCCCTCCGGCGCCACAATTGGCACCTTTCAGGGGGGAGGGGGGTGCAGGTACCTGTACAGTACAGGTATCTGCACCCACTTCCGGCATAGATATCCACAGAATCTACGGATATTTACGCCCCTTTCCACAGGTCCCCCGCTGTCTGCTGGGAAACACACGGATCCCAGAGACAGCGGGGACCATCCTTATTGCGCAGCACGACTCACGCATGCACAGTAGGGAACCGGGAAATGAAGCCGCAAGGCTCCACTTCCTGATTCCCATACCCAAGATGGTGGCGGCAGCACCTGAGAGACGATCGAGAGATCGGCTTCGGGTGCCGACATCGCGGGCGGGCTGGGCGGGTAAGTGTCCTTATTTTAAAAGTCAGCAGCTGCAGTATTTGTAGCTGCTGGCTTTTAAAAAAAAAAAAACAGCGGAACTCCCGCTTTAAGCTGGGCCCCTCCACATGTTTCTGCCTGGAAGGCCCAGGTTGGACATCGGAAGCCTCAGCTGGGGGTGAAGGAAGACTGGAGAGTGGTGGCCTGGGTTCCCCCTGGTCTGCCATAAAATGCAGCCTCTCGTAGTACAACATCCTGGGGAAATAAATGTCATCTGGATCTCCCGATCTCAGGGAATTCTGGTGCTTCTTGCGCTCCCTGAGATATATACTTCTCAGGGCACCAATTTTGCCCTTCACATAGGTCATGTCTGCCGTGGGGACCATGATCTTCACCAAAGCAAGCAGTTTCTCCAGCGCTGCCTTCCTCTTTCTTAGTTCATTATAAAAGGGGTTGTTCTTCTGCCACAGGCAGGGCACCTCCCTGAGCAGATCAATGAATAGCCCCATAAAATTTGATTGCTTGAAGGGATCCATCTTGTCTGCAAGACACAAGACAAGACAAACCCTAATAATAATGCCATGCTAAACTCTCCTAATCTTGTCCCAACATAGGCCTATATAGAAGTAGTATAGGCTAGTGATGTACCAAGTTAAAAATTGTACCTTCGTTTGCACGATCGGCGTGTCAGCTCCTCACTCTGCTCACAGATCGTACGTACGACACACGCATGTTGCTTTTATATACAGTGCGCATGCGTGAAACTCCGCCCGCCCCTGACGTTCTTTGTAGACTATTCCCCGCCCCTTCTCTTTCGGCGCAGTGGGGAGGCACATGGCGGAGACACAGCAGGTGCGCAATAATAGTTCCACTAACGAGGAGGAGGGCGAGGAAAGCCTGGAGCCTGAAACGTTCCGATCCTGGAGGAGAAGATTTAAGGCCTCAAATATGTCTTTTGGAGAGATGTTGGAGATGGTGGACATATTGAAGAGGAACAACTATGATGGGAAGTATGGACCTTACCCAAACCCAAATATCACAAAGGCCAAGATCATGACTAAAGTTATAAAGAGTCTTCAGAAGAATTTTGGGGTACGACGATCCAAGGATCAACTGAGAAAACGCTGGTCAGACCTGAAACTGAGGGAGCACGATCAGTACAGAAGGATCAAGTGAGTTCTTCAAAAAAGTAAGTAGTTGTCGTGTGCTCATATTATTATTATTGCTTGCATACTGCTCCATGTGCTTTTTTTTAATATAAATTCTTTATTTTCGCAATATTGTGATACAGTCTTCCATATCTAAACACATACACACCTACATCTTATGTTTAACACAGTGCCATTCATCATTTAATCGTGCTTAATTTATTCTATTACATTTCCATATTTCCTTCTATTCACTATTATTTTTTCCTTAACCTGGGATAACCCTGGTTATCTGTCTTAGAAAAAGTGAAACAAACAAACACAAAAAAAAGGAAAGAGAGAAAAAGGAAAGGGAGAAAAAGGAAAAGGAGGAGAAAAAAAAAATATGTTTTTTCTTCTTCCTCCGTCTCCCCCCTCCCCTACCCCTCCCAAAAATTACAGACCCTCCCACAAGAAGTTAAAATACAAGAAAACATTGAGATTGAGCTTTGTTTTAACCCTGTGTTATGACGTAGCTAATGTGTCTCTGCACCTTAACCCTGCCAAAGAGAAGCATGGAAAGATTTTCATGTCTACATTCCAGACAAGGAACAAAATGGTAAGACAGGGATATTATAGAGAGGGGATGACCCCAGGCCAGAATGTGGATGTAACAAAAAAGAAAAGAAAAACAAAGAAAAAAAACCCCCTATCTAATGATTTTGTTCCCTATATATAATATAGGGCTTCCACACTTCATGATACCTATCTTCTTGCTCTCTCAATATCATAGTCAAATTTTCCATTTATTGAATCTCCGATACCCTGCTCATCCATTGTGATTTGGTTGGAGCCACCGTAGTTTTCCATAAAGCTTTTTCCTCAAGAGACACATCTGTTATTTCCTTCACTATTTCCGATACCATCTTCCAAAAATCTTTTACTCCGGGACAATCCCTGACAGCGCCAGCACAAATTTGATACTTGTGGGTATATCCGGTGCAATACTTCTGGGGTCCTGTACCATCTGGACAAAATTTTATAGCCCCCTTCATGGTATCTAGTTGCTATTGACGCCTTATGCGTGAACATGAGGATCTTATTTTTCTGTATATCTGAGAAAGTGACTCCTAGGTCACTTTCCCAAGCTCGTAAGAAAGCCAAATCTTGTGAGGCTTCTTGTTCCATCCGCAACGCATACATCAATGAAAGGGAGTGTTTCAGTGGTTTACCTTTTAAGCATATCTGTTCAAACCCAGATAGTGTCCTAATCACCGGTATTCGCTGCCTACTTAATCGGAGAAAAGCATTTAGCTGTACTCGCCTGAATGGGTTCAAGTCCTCCCTAAGTTCTTGTTCGATCTCTTCCTTATACATTACATGATTATCAATTGAGAAATGTATAATCCTACTAATTCCCTTTCGTCTTAGGTCCCTAAAACCCTGATCTGTCAAGCCTGGCTGAAAACTCGCATATATGGAACAAGCAACAATTATTGCTTGTTCCATATATATCCAAGGTTTTTCTTTTTGGAGTCTACACCAATCTACTACCCGTGCTAAATGTGATGCCTCGTAATAGCCCACTGGATCTGGGAATCCCACCCCTCCTCTCTCTTTTGGTAATATCAAAATATCTCTGCGTATTCTCGCTTTTTTACCTGCCCATATAAATTTTGTAAATCTTGATCTCAGATCTCTCAAAAATCTTACAGGGAGCTTTATAGGTAGGGTCTGGAACAAATATAGCAGCCTCTGCATTACGTTCATTTTGATAATATTAATTCTCCCAAACCATGTAAAAACCATTTTATCCCATCGTTGAAAATCTAACTTGATCTGTCGTATTAATGGGATAAAATTTAGTTCAAACAATCTGTTCAACTTATTTGATATTTTAGTCCCTAAATAGCATATGTGGGAATCCGTCCATCTGAACGCAAAATGGGCCGCATGTTGGGATTTCATTACATTATTCATTTCTACCCCCATCGCTTCCGATTTAATGTAATTTACTTTAAAGTTAGATATCTCTCCATATATGTGCAGCTCTAGTAACAAAGAAGATAAGGAAATCCCTGGGGAGGTTATGAAAAACAGCAGATCATCCGCATATGCGGCCAATTTATGTTCATTTTTTTTTTCATTGAAATGCCCTGGATATCAGGATTAGCCCGAATTGTTCTCAAAAAAGGTTCTAATGTGAGAATGAATATGATAAGGGAGAGTGGACATCCCTGATGTGTTCCATTCCTTATACAGAATGGTTCAGACATTATCTCATTTATCTTTACCCTAGCTTTTGGGCAAGAATATAAACTATCAATCCAATTCTGCATCCCATTTTTTAGTCCTATATGCTGTAACGTAGCTCTCAGGAATGTCCAGTCGACCCTATCAAATGCCTTCTCTGCATCCGCTGATATAAGTACTAGCGGTTTTTGATAGTATTGTGCTATATATAGAGCATTGATAACTTTCTGCGTATTTTCTCTTGCCTACCTGCCAGGGGTAAATCCAACTTGATCTGGATGTATTAAAGCTGGAATAAATGGCAAAAGTCTATTCGCAGGTATTTTTATTAAAATCTTGAGGTCTACATTTAGTAAAGAAATTGGGCGGTAGCTGGCACATTGAGTTGGATCTTTCCCTTCTTTCGGGATCACAGTTATATGAGCCATTAGCGTTTCTGGTAGCATCCTTTGCCCATCCTGTATAGAGTTAAATGCCTCTATAAATTTTGGTGCCAGTTTTTAAAAAAAGGTCTTATAATAAAGTAATGTATACCCATCCGGGCCTGGGGCCTTTCCTGGTTTCATTTCTTTAAGGGCTTCTGACAATTCCTCTATTGTAATTGGTCCATCTATATTTTCTGCTTCTTCTTCAAGAAGCATAGGCATTCCCGATGCCATTATGTATCTTTTTACCCTTTCCCCTCTAGAAGGTATCCCCAACGTGGGCCGTCGATCCTCAATTTGATAAAGAGTAGTATAATAATCCCTAAATGCTTTCGCAGTAGCCTGTGGTGAGTTGACTAACACATCTCCTTGGGTTTTAATTCTCTCAATATAATTTCGTGCTCTCGTTTCTCTGAGCGCATTTGCCAGCACTCTGCTGGGTTTGTTTCCGTATTCATAGTATACTTGTCTACACCGAGTTAATTTTGCTTTCGCTTTATCCGTCAATAACAAATTCAATTCTTCCCGTAACCTCATTAATTTTTCTTCAGTCTGTTGCACCTGCGATTTCTTATGTACTAATTCAAGTGTCCGGATCTCTTCCAGCATAGTTTAGCGCCCAGAGCCCGTTTCCTTTGCGCTCCTAAAGAAATAAGAATTCCCCTAATATAGCATTTATTCTAATTCCTGGGCTATCTGATTCTCATACTCTGGTTCTCTCAGGAGTGTCTCATTCATCTTCCAGTTCCATTCTCGCTGAGTTTTCTCTCCCCATTCCATAACGCTATTAGTTGGCGCATGGTCCGACAACGTAAAAGATCCTATGGACGCCTCTTTTATGCAGGACAGTGCACTTTGGGAAATGAAAATATAGTCTATTCTAATATATGTCTTATGTTTAGCTGAGAAGAAAGTATAGTCTCTTTCCTGTGCATGGAGAATTCTCCATGTATCTATTAACTGCAAGTCCTGTAACATTTTCTTCGCTCTGCGCAATTTTACTGCAGACAGATGAGAAACTCCCTTTGAGACATCCAGAGCAGGGTCTAATGCTATATTCAGATCCCCTCCCATCATCAGAATCCCTTCTTTATTTTGGTATATCAAATTCAAATATGTCTCGAGCGTCGCGACCTGGCCCTCGTTCGGCAAATACAAATTAACTAATGTTACTTTTTGTTCTTGTAAAATGCCTTTTACAATAAGAAGTCGTCCTGCCTCATCAGTGATTATCTTACATTCTTTCCATGGTATTTGATTTGAAATCATAATTGATACTCCGTTTGCCTTTGTAGTCTGAGCAGCACTGTGATATACTGTGGTAAATCTCCTATTTCCTAATTTTGGGATTTTGTCCTTTCTAAAATGTGTCTCTTGTAGAAAAATAATTTGGGTCTTCAATCTCCCTAGTTCCGTTAACAATCTAGTCCATTTCTCTGGGCTATTAAACCCCTTTACATTATAGGAAGTCAATTTTATCCTAGTCATCTTTTATCGCTTGGCTACAACCAATTCCCAACGCCAAAAATCTAGATAGCAGGGAGGAGGGGAGGGGAAGAGGAAGAGGAGAAGAAAAAAAAAAACAATAGATGTATCCCAGGGCCAGACAGACTAAAGGCCCTAGGTAATATATAATCTAAGCGTTAGCAGGCTCTATACAACTATAAGACCCCTTTCACACCACACCGCTGATAGCGTCGGCAGTAAAATGCCGCTATTTTTACCGCCGCAAATCTCGCATTTCGGCCGTTAGCGGGGCGCTTTTACCCCCCGCTAGCGGCCGCGAAAGGGTTAAAACCGCCGGCAATACGCGGCAATAGCGGCGTTTTGCCGGTGGCATTACAGCGCTTCCCCATTGATTTCAATGGGGAGCAGCGGTGGAGGAGCGGTATACACACTGCTCCTTCACCGCTCCAAAGAAGCTGCTGGCAGGACTTTTTTCTGACGTCCTGCCAGCGCACTGCTGTAGTGTGAAAGCCCTCGGGGCTTTCACACCGCACACAATGGTGCAGCTTCTTTAGGGCGGATTGCAGGCGCTATTTCTAACGCTATAGCGCCTGCAAAACGCCCTGGTGTGAAAGGGGTCTAAGTCTGCCTGCCAATCGCCTAGTAGAAAGAATTAGAAATTTCAGCTTTCAGCTTTCCTCCCCTAGAAGGAGCCTCCAGCTTTCCTCCCCTAGAAGGAGAGACATCTAACTTATGGAAAGTGAATAAGCAAGTCCGCGATCTGAGCTGTGTAAGCAAACCATATGCACCCTTTATCCTGAATTTCCCCCTATTTAACCTATCGCACAATCAACCCTTTTCTAATGTATCATATTTCTTAGCTATCATATCTTTTCATTTTCATAACCCCTTTACATCCCTATCTATCCCAAACCCATCTCTTCTTTTCTCTTCTTCTTTCCTCTCCCCCTTCTACACCCATTGCTTTACATTTACATTTATTAAATTCCAAAAAAACAAAAAAAAACAAAAAAAAAACCACCTCCAAGCGGGCCCTTTTATTATTATATTGTTCAAATATTAATAATCTCTCTTCCTCTCTTTATTTATTTATATATCTCTCTATATCTCCCATGTCTGACTACTCAGACAGATAGGGCAATGAATCCCGCCATCAGGGTGCCGGAGGGGATCCCTATTTTCCCTAATCCCCACTACCCCCCCCCTCGATCCATACCAATTAGTGATTCCCTCATCTCTATGTAATTCTCTTATCCTGGTGATAACATCATATTTATTAACCTTTTATTCCCCCTACGTGACCTTCTGATTGAGAGGAATTAACTCAACCAAAAAAAAAAACACATGAGCACCCAATCGTGTACTCTTCTAGTGTAAAATCTCACATCGTCAGAAACAAACCTCCATCGAGAAAAAAAATAAAAAAAAATAAATAAGTAAATAAACAAAATTATATATATATATATATATATATATATATATATACCCCTACATATATTATTATTATCAATCTATCCACAGTGCAATATATTGTTTATTATTAATCCTCTAATATCTCCCCTACCCCTTGATCTTTATTAAACTATATTTAATTATGTCACCTCTTAGGCCGCGTACACACGGGCGGATTGTCTGTCCAACTTAGTCCGCTGAACCGTGTTTCAGCGGAAAAGCCGCTCGTGTGTGGGCTTCAGCTGACTTTTTGAGCGGACAGTCTGACGAACAAAGTCTTACGGAATTTCCGTAATTTTGTCCGTCCAAGCTTGGTTTTGTCCGTCCAAACTTGGTTTCAGCGGACAGTCCGCTCGTGTGTAGGCAAGTTGGACGGACTGAGTATGACGCATGCCCAGAAAGGATTTACAGGGCGGACAGGGCGGAAGCGCTCGGTCTTGTAAAACTAGTGTTCGTATTGAAGCTAGCATATTCGTCATGCTGCTAATTTTGTGGTTTTTTAATATAGCCTGTTCTTTTCTTCTTCGTAATGCAAGAAAAGTGAAGTAGCTTTGCTGCTTATATTCACACAGAGTTATACCAAATGTTTTTATTCATCCTCATCCTATGATTAATCTTCCAATTATAGAAAAATATATTAAAAAATAATTTAAAAAAAACACGAAATATATATATATATATATTTTTTAATTATCGAATTTATCTATTACTATATATTTTTGGAACTACTATTGTCAGTTAATTTTTTTTTTTTTTTGTGGGGGGGGGCGGGGGGTTTAAACAAGATGGACTTGCATTTTTTTTGGCCAAGCAGGACTATGTAAGGATAGATAGATAGATAGATAGATAGATAGATACCCAAACCAGCATTTTAGCTTACACATGATTGCATGTTCAAAATCAGCAGAGCTTCCCCTCATTTCAAATGTTAAGCCTCAAATTTACAGCGACTGCACTTCCAAGTGCACTTGCAGTGCTTTAAAAATTGCACTTGAAGTTAGCATATTTACATGAACGTGTGTTTTGTAAATAACCCCCTGGGTCTTTTGACATGTACCTGCCTACTCACAAATAAACTCTGTTTTTTAAGCCAAAAATAAAAAATAAAAATAAAAAAACATACAATATTTTTTGAAATAATAAATATTTATTTTTCTTCAGAACAAAACTAAAGAGGGAGGCAACAATGGAGACAATTTTGACGTTTGTGAAGCCTTTTGTCCCCCAGGCACACATCAAGTGAGTGGCCACCAAAATTCAGAACCTGTGTAACATGTAAATAGGGAGCACAACCAGGTCCTAGAATCCCAAAGACCAGGAACAGCAGCAGATGAGATCTATGTCCCCAGACTGTGGTACTACAACAGCCTGCGTCTTCTTTCAGAGCAGACTGAAGCCAGGCAGTCACTTCCGACTCTTCCGTCTAGCCTTCCCTCCACGCTTCGCTGGAGGCTGTGCCTCTGGTGGTGGACTTGTGGTAGGAGGAGGAGGAGGAGGAGGAGGAGGAGCAGTAGGGTCTGCGTTATACAGCTTGGTGGTCGGTGTTAGCTCACCCTTCAGACCCCGTTGAATGGCATAAAAAAAAATGGCTTCGCACAAGTTGCGCTGTGCTTTTTCCATTTCTAGTAACTTACTAGCCAAATAAGTACCATAGGCCTCCTCAGGATTGGGGGGTTTGCTCAGCACTTGGGTGGCTTGGCGTATAAGTGCCAAGGACTCCTCCTCTGTACGTGACATCCTCCTGGGCCTTTTGCTGGCTAGGCGGAGGGGAGGGACCTGGCTTTCGGTCCGACTCCTGCTGGACCTAGCTAGCTCCTGTGTGTGGCTGGTCCCGGCCTCCTCCTCCATACCACTGGTCCCGGCCTCCTTCTGGGTGAGCTCATCCTGTGTAAAAAACAAAGAAATCAATAAATAAAATATGTCTATATTTTGAAATCATCAATCACTAACAATTTTACAGTTCTCACTTGCAAATACATTTGTCTTGAAATACAAAAGGCTATCATTTTGACACCATCATTTTTCCATCAGTTCACCAAGATTTGAGCCACATTTGTGGAAACTACTGTATCCTTCTATCTAATTTAATTTGTGATGAAATCCTAGATTTGGAAGCAATTCAAACATTGAACTTTAAATCATTAATATTTGAGCAATCCTAACTTTAGAAACTAAAATATACCTGGCTCCAGCTGGGCGCATCAACTTCGTCCAGCAAGGAAGGGTCTGGATCTTCCAGGGATGGCTCACCTGAGGCGGAGGGAAGGGTGGAGGGAAGGGTAGACGGAAGAGTGGAAAGTGACTGCCTGGCTTCGGACGTGTCATCCAGAAAACGCAGCCTGTCATAATACCACAGCCTAGGTACATAGACCTGACCTGCTGCTGATCCTGATGTTTGGGACTCTAGGAGCTTTTTGCGCTCCCGCCTATACACGCTACGCAGGTTCTGAATTTTGGAGTTCACAAAGTCAGTGTCTGCCTGGGGGAGTCGGGTTTTCACAAACGCCAAAACTGTCTCCAGTGTCTTCCTCCGGCCATGACAGCTAGAATATTGTGGGTGTTTGGAATCCCAAAGGCTCCTGTGTGATTCGATTAGATCAATAAATGTTGGAGAGGAAGGCCTCCTCCTTAAAGGGGTCTGGGTTATACTTTTGCATTTTATGTTTATGTTGATTTCTGAAAAACAAAAAAAATAAATAAATAAATAAATAAATACTAAAAAAAAAAAAAAAAAATGTCAGACCAAATGCACACTATTCATATTGTGACAATGTAGGCGAGACACACACTACCACACACGCTACCCCCCCCACACACACACACACACTACCCCCCCACACACACACACTACCCCCACACGCTACCCCCCCACACACACACTACCCCCCCACACCCACACTACCCCCCCCATACACACACACTACCCCCACACACTACCCACCCCCCCCCACACACACACACACACACACACACACTACCCCCACACACTACCCCCCACACACACACACTACCCCCCCCACACACACACACACTACCCCCACACACTACCCCCCACACACACACACACTACCCCCCCACACACACACACACACACTACCCCCCCCACACACACACACACACTACCCCCCACACACACACACTACCCCCCCCCACACACACTGCCCCCCCATACACCCACCTCCCCCCCCCACACACACACACACAGACACACACACTACCCCCCCCCCCCCATACACCCACCCCCACACTACCACACATAACACCAACCCCACTCAACCACCAACCCACATAAAAATCAATTAACCATCAATAAGGTTAAATTTTCAATATACACATTCCTAACGCAGGCTTAAAATAAAAAGATAACTATCTTACCGTCGCGTGTAGCACTCGCTGCTTCCGTTCGGACAAGCGTACGGCCTCGCGATAACGCTTTATATACAGCGCATGCGTTCAAGCTCTGCCTGCGTCGCCCGCCCCTGACGTTCCGTGTGACCGTATTTCCCCGCCCCTTTTACCCTCGTTCCGCTGTGGGAGATTGATAGGTGAAAATGGCGGACGGATTTTCAGTGAGCAGCGCGGAGGAAAGCCCTGAACCCCATGCTTCCGGAGCAAGGAGGAGATATAAGGCCACAAACATGGCCTTTGAAGAGATGGTGGAGATGGTGGCTATATTGAGAAGGGAGGACTATGATGGGGATAATGGGCCGTACCCCAAACCCAATATCCGCAAAAGCGGCATCATGGACATGGTCGTCACAACTTTGCATAGCAAATTTGGGGTACGAAGAGGCAAGGACCAGCTCCGGAAACGATGGTCGGACATCAAGTCCAGGGAGCCGGACCAATATCATCGCATCAAAAAGGCCCTGAAAAAAAGTAAGTAAAAAAGTAAACTCCGCGTTTATCGTGACTGTCGGACATAATCGTTCGTATATGTATTATATGTAAATCTGGCGGATTTGATCGTAATCGTTCGTGTAGGCATTGTATGTAAATCTGGCGAATTTGATCGTTCGTGTAGTTAATAGTTCATGTAATGAGCGCATATGGTTGTTCGTATATGTGGGCGTAAATAGCATGAATTTGTATATGGTGTAAATTTATCTGGTGTTGGATTAGATTTTAATTAGTTATTAATTTTTTTGTATTGTTCATGATAAACTGAATTGTCACACTCAGTTTAGGATATAAATTTTTAATAAAGTTTCATAAATTTATTCAGTGCAATGTAGTCTCAATAAAAAAATGAGATAGATAGATAGATAGATAGATAGATAGATAGATAGATAGATAGATAGATAGATAGATAGATAGATAAAATGCTGGTTCAACATCTGGACTGGGAATCATTTAGTGTAGTTTGGGACATCATAGAACATTTTTTGACATAATCACACACAGGTACTCCAGGGGATGATTCAAGTGTGTCCGTCTGTGAAACTTGGACAAAAGATATAAAGTATCACAGTTTGGTTAAAGGCTAGGTTCACATTGCTGCAATGTACGAGATTGAATGTGATTTGCACCGCACTGCAGTGCAAATCACATGTGATATCTGTGTGATACGATTTCAGCCATACATATAGTATGGCTGAATTCGCATCGCATCCGGCCCAAACTTGTACATGGCCCTTTTTTTAGTCCACAGCCGAATCGGATCACATGGGTGTTCACACCATGTGGTCCGATTCCTGTCCGAGTTTAAAGATTGCACTGTGATATGAGAACTAATTTGGAGGTGTCAATAAAACTTTACACTGATACTCCCAGCAGGTCACATAGGGCAGTGCGAACTGCCTCCGGGAGGCATGCGATGCGTGAAACCACAGTAGATTTGCAGCGTTCGCACATCGCAGCAGTCTGAACACAGCCTAACTAAAAAAATTTAATTTTAATGATGTATTATACTAGGAGCTTGTAATAACCAGCTAATAATTGTACACCACTTCAAACCAATGTTTCAGATTCCAAGTTCTGAACTCAAATATCACTATGCTTAAAAGTATACCTTTTTTTGTTTGTTTTTTATTCATTCTCATAGGGGAACAAAGACTCAGACAAGAGGCGGAGCAGCCCAGGACCCCCCGACCTCGCCAGCCTGATTGGGCAATTAGCCCCAGCCCCGTGTCGGTGATGGAGCTTCCCAGCCCCGTGTCCATGAGGGAGCAGCACAGCCCAGTGTCAGAGATGGAGCAGCCCAGCCCCGTGTCCGAGCTGGATCAGCCCAGCCCAGGGCTAGACGTGGAGGAGGAAGAGGTGGTGGAGATACACACCCCACAAAGTGAGTGTCTGACAACCCAGCTTAAGGTAAATAATTAATGGCTGTATATTTTAACCAATTTTTTATCTACACATGTTTTTAGGTGATGATCTGGTTGTGGAAGGACAACAAGCCAAGGAAACATTTTCCACAGACAGTGCCCAGAGGCTGATTGGGCAGATCATGGCCTGGAATGGCAAGATCGATGAAATGCAGAGAAAACTGGACACTATGAGGCAGGAAATGAAGAACATGATCGATGTTTTAGGGAGAATCTAAGCCCCTTTTCCCTAAAACGGAAGATCATGTTCTTCATTTCCTTGCCAAAAAGTTTTTAATCTTTTTATAACATTGTTTTTAGAGGCCAAATTTTGAAGATGCACACGGTGTGTCAACATGTGCTATGTGCCATCAGAGGATCGCAATGGACGCATTTGGTGTTTGCAAACCCTTCCTCATTCTAGTATGTGAGAGGAAGGGATTGCACCCACCAAACACGTCCATTGATCACTCATGATGGTACATAGCACATGTTGACATTACCAATTTTGGGTGTGCATCTTCAAAATTTGGCTTTACCCCTTGTTTTATGTAAATAGTTAAAAATACGATATTATGTATTTGTTTTATAATTTTATTTTCTATATATATATATATATATATATATATATAGATATATCTATATATTTATATGTTTCCAAAAAAAAAAAAAAATTACCAAAAAACAAACAAAAAGAAAAATATCTAAAAAAGAGGCACTGGTTGGAATGTGCACTATTAAAAATTACAAAAAAAAAGATGTGTGTGTGTGTGTCTTCTTCTTTCAATACTCAATACCAGTTTGGGAAGTCATTTTGTGTTTTCTGTCACAAAGGGCCTTATTTACTATTGGCAAAAACCACTTTGCAATAAAAATGCACTAGGACAGGAATATGCAATTAGTGGAAATCCAGCTGTTGCAGAACTACAAGTCCCATGAAGCATAGCAAGACTGACAGCCACAAGCATGAGACCCAGAGGCATGATTGACTTGTAGTTTTGCACCAGCTGGAGGTTGGCCAATTGCATATCCCTGAATTAGGAGAATGTAGGAGACAAGCAAACAAGAACCAAACTTAAATATTTGAACAGACAATACATATTTCAAGAAAAAAAATTTTTTATTGCTCAGCTGGCATTGGAATAGCCCCCCTACCATTAAAATAGCTGACATAGCGGTCACGCACCTCACGTGCTGTTTGGGGGGCTAAGCCAGGAAGGGCATGATCCAGCCCTGTCAGTTCTGGAAATATTAGTCCGGCCTCAGGCCCAATAGGCTGCAGGTACTGGTTCCCTGAAAGTTTTCGGAGAAAATTGTGCAGAATGCAGCAGCACAGAATCACATAGTTCAGTTTATATTCTGCTAGGTTGATCGCTGTCAGTAACACACGGAAACGGCTGGCCATAATGCCAAAGGCACTCTCCACAACCCTTCTTGCTCTAGCCAGCCGGTAATTAAAAACCCTCCTCTCCGGGGTGAGGGTCCTTTGGGGGAAGGGTTTCATAAGATGGTCACTCAGACCGAACGCTTCATCAGCTAGAAACACAAACGGTAGACCCTCCACATTCTCGGCATCTGGTGGCAAGTCCAGGCCACCAGTGAGAAGACGGTGGCAGAACTCGGTCTGCCTAAAGACTCCTCCGTCAGACATCCAGCCGTTCTTCCCCACATCCACATAAAGAAAGTCACACTGTGCCGACACCACCGCCATTAGCACCACACTATGGAACCCCTTATAATTCCAATAGTAGGACCCCGAATGGGGTGGGGGCACAATCCTCACATGTTTCCCGTCGATCGCCCCTCCGCAGTTGGGAAAGTCCCAACGGGCAGCGAATTAGGAAGCCACAGTCTGCCATTCCTGTGGCGTGGAAGGAAGCTGGGGAGTCAAACACAGGGGAAAAAAATAATTAGTCATTAAATAAAAACAATTCATAACAAATAAAACTCAAAAACATTTTGGAACAACAGTTAAACAGAAATATTGCAAATTTTTTTCTGCAAAAAAACAAAAAAAATAGGCCCAATTCACAGATTAATCAGCCCTCTGATGGACCAGGGGACATAAGTTAGGTGGGTGAGTGGGGTGGGGGGACTAATTAATGAGTATCCAATACCTGCAACCAATTTGAGTGGGGTGGGGGGACTAATTAATGAGTATCCAATACCTGCAACCAATTTGAGTGGGGTGGGGGGACTAATTAATGAGTATCCAATACCTGCAACCAATTTGAGTGGGGTGACTAATTAATGAGTTGACAATCTATATATATATATATATATATATATATATATAGATTTATATATATATATATATATATATATATATATATATATATATATATATATATATATATATATATATATATCTATATCTACATATACACACACACACACACACACAAAGGGTGTATACAAAGAGTGGGGGGGCCAGTAAAATAGTACAATGGAGCTGACAATATGAATTATAGAGAAAAACAGTCTCGGCTGTGGGTGTATAGGGGCCCAGGATTGAATGCCGAGGACGTTAGTGAAAGCAAATATGCACGTGGGACACAAAAAGGTAAAAAGCTCAAAAAAAATGACACAAAAAAAAACAAAAAAACAAAAACAAAAAAAAAAAACATAAAAAAAAAAATGCATGCATTCATATAAAGGGGACATTCACATCATATTCCTGTCATGGATATTAAAAGTCATGATGAAATGAATACAAACATACAATGCATATAACGCATATAATGCAATATTAAAAGAACAAACTTACCTTCATATATTCCTTCTGCAGGACCCGAATAATGGCAGAACAGGTCTCTGGAATAATGATCCCCAGAGCCTGGGGGGAGATGCCTGTCGAGAACTTGAAGTCCTGAAGGCTTCTCCCTGTCGCCAAGTAGCGCAACGTGGCGACGAGCCTCTGCTCCGGAGTGATGGCTTGCCGCATGCAGGTATCCTGCCTGCTGATATAAGGGGTCAGCAAAGCCAGCAGACGGTGAAAAACGGGGTCCGTCATCCTGAGATAATTCCTGAAATCATCAGGATTATTCTCACGGATCTCACGGAGTAAAGGCATATGCGAGAATTGGTCACGCTGGCGCAACCAATTCTTTGTCCATGAACTCCTCCTCACCCTGTTCACAGACTGGGCTCGGGTCAAAGTATTAACCCCAACACCAAGCCCCAATATAGCACGAACTCGTTCCCGAGTACGTCCACTCTCCATGGCTTTGAAACGGTCGGCTGGACAAACAAGCTCAACTGAACGCACTGAAGAACAGCCAGACCTATGAAGAACGACCTGAAACCCAGAAACGAGCAGACCAGAAGCGCCTAATAACAGGTACAACTGATCCACGCGTACCGAAAGACAGATACAAACCTCACAGGTAGACTGCGCCGCAGTGAACGGACAAATTAAGCTGAAGTCTGAAAAGCGCGAATCGTCTCTAACCAAACTTCTACTAACGCAAAGTCAGCAGAAGGAGCCCAAAGGGTGCTTTGCTGTGTCTTGGACTTCCCGTCGTACGTGCCGTACGTCATCGCGTACGCTTTCAGCGGACTGTCTGTTCATCGTGTGTGGTCAAGTCCGTTCATTCAAAATTTGGCCGGACTGTCTGTCGGATTGTCTGACGAACTTAGTTGGCCAGACAATCCGCCCGTGTGTACGCGGCCTTAGTGCCTTCCTACATTTTACCCCTTCTTTTTACCCCTTCTCCCCTCCGCCTCTCCCCCATACTGGGATCCCCCCCCTCCGTTTTCGAGCTGCTATTCCAGTTCATGGGATATATTCCGTTTTCTTCTCCCTCCCCAGAGGTCCTCCCTCAAAAAAAAATAAAAAAATAGCTGGGTCAATTAAAAAAAATGTAAAATGCATAATCCAATACCCAGACTTAAACAAAAGTCATAGTAAGGTCAAAAGTAAGTCCTCACTAAATCTCCCTGATACTTATACATATAATTTTTAAGCTTTGACAAATCGTAGTATTTTAGATGTATTAATTCATTCTAAACAAAAAAAAGAAAGAAAAAAAAAAAAGTATCTCTATAAATTCATTTTAAATCATCTCATTCAGTCCGTACTAGTTTCTTGTTCCTATAATGGGTTACACATCTGTATATTTTAAACTTGTCCTGGGTCTGGTCTAGATCTCTCCCGTTGCCATAGACTTTGTTGAGAGGGTCGTTCCAACAGTTCTGTTCAATTTGGAACTTCAATAGCATCTGAGCCCAAAAAAAGAAGAGGTTTGGGAGTTGGGCCGGTTCCCTTAGATTGAAACTTTGCCCCCCCTTTTTCACTACCACTGCCAAAGGGTGACCCCATTTATATGTAGCTCCTTTGCTTATCTCTCCGGTAGGGGCTTTAACATCCTTCTCCTCATTTTGGTTTGTCCACATATATCCGGATATATTTGTATTTCACTTCCCTCAAACTTTACTGTTGCCTCTTGCCATGCCGCTCTTAAAATATCCTCTTTTACCCTGTAAAAGTGTACACGGCACAGAACATCTCGTGACTTAAACCGTGCAGGAACATGGGTCCTGGGAAACCTATGCACCTGGTCAAGCTCAATCTGAGTATTCGGGGGATTTTGCAACACTTGATTTAAGATACTCATCACTATATCTCTTAGGGTAGCCCCCTCGCTTCCCTCCGGGACCCCCCTAATCCGGATATTGTTCCTTCTACTCCAATTTTGTTTCCTCAGATTGCAAATGTAACATAGCCATTTGTTGATGTTGCTTACATAATTTCTCCTCCATAGCCACCAGCCGTGTGTCAGTCAAGTTGTTTATCTTTTCTAGGCTGCACACTCTGCTATCAACCACTGTAATATTATCCCGTACCTCCTCAATTTCTTCTCTCAGTAAGCCCACTATACCGGCCAAAAGTTTTTGTATATCTTCCTTCGTCGGGAGAGCCTGGATAAGCTGTCTAATATCAGGCTCGATCCCCTGCTCCTGTGTATTATGTGTGGCATGCGTACATGCCTGCTCCTCTCTTCTAGAGGCTATGGGGGTCACTACCGTGTGTACCGCATCAGCTGTCTCAGAAAGTATAGCCGACACTCCATGCTGTGACTGTGACTGTGACTGCGAGGTCACCGAAGCTCCACACTGTGATAGATCAATAGCCGGAGCCTGTGTTAATACCTCCGCAATAGTCTCCTGTGTCTGCAGCATACTGGTATCTGCATCTGCCGGCTGTTTGGATTCCCGCTTTACCGCCAGGTATCGAGTGATATACGAGTGGGTTGGAGTGTGTGCCCCTCCTGCGCTCTTCCCTCTCCTCGGCATGGGTTAGATAGGGGTGTGCCTACAAACACTGCCGGTCTCCTGAGAAGTGCACCTCGGTACCGCTGAGCTCCGCTCTACATCGTTCTCATGCTTAGGCCACTCCCCCTCAACAGCAAGTTCCTCTCTCACCACTTGTGCCCCTCCATGTGCTTTGATTTAATGTTGTACAGTTTAAAATGGCCACTTTCATGTTCATGGTGTCAGGGCTGGCTTAGCCCTTCCTCCTCTGGGCTGGCCGCTCAGCTGTTGACTAAATGCTAGCTCTCTTCTCTCTCCTCAGTTACCAGCTGTTCCCGATGATGCTCGTCTGGCCTGCCTATTTCAAGTCTTCCAGCTCATTTCTCTACTGCCTTCACGTTTGGTCACATCACTAGGAACCATCTCCTGCTGTTGTTTCAAGACTGGCTTGCTAACATCCCTCCTGGCTTCCATTCTGCTTGCAGTTGCTCTCCTTGGATACCTGACACCTGGACTTGCTGATTACCCGATCTGGTTTATGAACTTTGGACTGGCTGACTACCTGATCTGGCTACTGGACTCTGGCTTGTTTGACTATGCTTTTTCCTATTTACCTTTTTATTTTTATTAATAAACAAGTGTGATTTGATTGTACTTATGTCTCTGTCTGTTTTATGGTTCCTGACACATGGGTTCATTCGTTCGTACTAAACATCGTTCATTAGCCCACTCCAAAAACCATGTTTTACCAAATTTCACTTGACTACATTTATTCACACTACAGGTAAGTATTGCAGCTTTCGAAAGTGTCAAAAATAATGTTTTCAACTTTGAACTCAAACAACACAATTGTACGACACTTCCAAGCAATGTTTCATATTCCTATTTCTGCCCTCTGTATGCTAAGTATTCCTTTTTTACATTCTCATAGGGGAGAAAAGACTCGGGACGTCTGAGGACACCAGGGACCCCACACCTCCCAAAGAAGGGGAAATACCATCACCAGAAGCAGAGGAGGAGGAGGAAGGAGAGATTGTTGAAGTTGTCCAAATTGTCACCACAACAGGTGAGTGTCGAAGACCACAGCTTATGGTAAGCTAACCAATGTATGTCTGCATATTTATAATACATTGTGCGGTTTTTTTTTAGGTGATGTGGAAGAAGAATCACATTTTACCAGTGAAAGTGCCCAGATCCTCATTGGGGAGATAATGGTGTGCAATCGCAATTTAGAGAATATACTGAAAAACATTAATGATGTTCAACAAAAAATTAAGAACATCATTTATGTTTTGGGAAGAGTCTGAAACACCCCAAACTAGCTAGCATAGTTTTTAAATTTTCTAAAACACTTTTATATTTAAAAAAAAGCCCAAATTTGGAAGATGCACACAGTGTTTGATCAATGTATGTGTTTTGTGGGTGCAACCCCTTCCTTGCTACTAAAGTGGCTGAGATGAAGGGGTTGCACCCCCAAAACATGAACATTGATACCCCATGATGGGAGATAGGACATGTTGACATTAGGCATGGGATCAGGAGGAAACTGGCCACTTTTTGATTCTCAATTTGTGTGCATCTTCCAAATTTGGCTTTTCCAGGGGTGACACCCCATCTGATGAAGGCAATATCAGCACAGTTTGTACATACTCATGTCTGATATTGTCTTCACTTTTTAAAGTTGAACTTTGTAAGTTCCTGTGTTCTGTGTGTTATGCTTTGATACATGCCACAAAAACGCCAAGTTATAAAAATGTTACCCAAAATAATGTTTTCTATACACCAAATATGTTGGTTTGTTGTAAAACCCTTTTCTAAACGCACATGTGAATGTGCTTTGAGTAAAAAGTGAAATTATCAACAATGTGTGGCTTCCTTTTTCAATGCGCAAAAGCAGTATTTGTAGTAAAGTTGTTGTTTTCTTTGGCAATGGGTGTTATTTACTAAAGGCAAAACCACTTTGCACTCCAAGTGCAGTTTCAGGTGCACTTTTGCAGTGCACTTGTAGTGCATAGTGGATTTGCCTTTAGTAAATAACACCCACGGTTATGTTTAAATTTCCCCAATCATGCCATTTTCATGACCCCCCCATATTTCTGCCATGGTGCTGAAAATGAGCAATATTTTTGTCAGTAATGCACTACATACATTATCAACAAAAACAAGGTGTGTGTGTAGCAGACCCACAACATAATAAGATTATCTGAAGAAGAGACTGTCATCTCATCTTGCTCAGAACTTGGGTTTGCACTGTTGTTAAAAAAGGCCCCCCCAAAAAACAGCAAAAATACCTATGAGACACCTAAAACAAAGCCAAGCAGTAAATGAAAACAAAGATTATTGGAGTTTCCAAGAAAAATGTATTAAAATAATGCCTCTCAGACATTGTCTGGCATATCAGTGGCCCCCCTACCCACAAACTACTCCATGCATTAGTTTCTGACCTTGCGGGTGCTTTGGGAGGGCAAGCCAGGACGAGCAGCTTCAAGGGCTGTGAGGTTTAAATTTTCCGGCAAGTCTGCATCTGGGCCAACTAAGACCACATAGTTTGAGGAATGTTTTTTCAAAATATTGTGCAGTACACAGCAGCCAAGCACAATGTGATTTAGTTTATATTCCGTCATGTGAATTGGCATCAAAAATAGGCGTAACCGGCTGGCCAGTATTCCAAAAGTGTTCTCGACAACTCTTCTGTCTCTGGCCAGCCGGAAATTAAACATCCTCTGATCTGGGGTGAGGGTCCTCATCGGGAAAGGTCGCATCAGATGGTTTGCCAGAGCAAATGCCTCATCTGTGATGAAAATGAATGGGAGTCCTTTGAGATTCTCCTCTGGAGGTGGCAAGCCCAGACTGCCACTCTTGAGACACCAGTAGAATTCCGTCCGTGTGAACACTCCACCATCCGACATCTGGCCATTTTGCCCCACGTCCACATACAGGAAGTTATAGGTCGCTGACACCACCGCCAACATCACAATACTATTAAACCCCTTGTAATTATAATAGTACAACCCCGAGTTGGGGGGTGGGACGATACGGACGTGTTTCCAATCAATTGGACCTCCACAATTGTGAAAGTTGCAATGGCTGGCAAAGTGGGAGGCCACAGTCTGCCATTCCTGTGGCGTTGAAGGAAACTGTGGAGTGAAACAAGAAAAAAAATTAGTAATTTTGCACATCAACATTGCAAGCAGATTAGACACAAACATTTTTGGACAATATCAGTATAACATTTTGGGAAATGAGTATTTAAAGCCTAAAGTATAAGGTCCCCTTATCACCCCCCATCCCTCCACCACCCCCCATCTGATGGGCCATTGCAAAAAATGAGGGGGGTATTTTGGACAGGTAACCCTCTCCACTTCCTTGAGAGCCGAATGCATAAATAATTTGTGGTACTTTGGCCAGCCCCTCCTTACTTACACTATTGGCAGCCCACTGGACAGGTAAGAAGTGTCATAATACAAAAAAAAGGAGCAAATGGAAGCACATTTTGACCTTTTGCTATTACCTATCAAGATAATAATAGGAGAAAAAAACTTAAAACTGTAGCATTTGAAAGTATTGAGGCAGGCCCTTGCACTACATGCTTTGGTGAATTCGTCCATAAATCTGACCAGAAAAAGGGTAGGTATAGTGTGTATTGGGTTTGGAAAAGTCAGCAAATAGAGGATTGCTATTAGCTGACCTAGCAGGTGGGGGGGACGGGGGTTCCTAATGAGTTTGGCCCAACCAAAGTCTGCCTGAATTTAAGCATACACATAACATTTGTACACATTTTAGGGGGTGTTTAGGGGAAAGCAATACTATGGAGCAGACAAAACACATTGCTAAGTGACTAGACTATAGGTTTATGGGCCCAGAAGAGCATGCTGGGGAAGTTAGTGAAGGTAAATATGCATGAAGGACAAAAAAGGAACTTGAAAAGCTTCCAGCATGCATAAGGACAAAGGGGCACAGCATATGAATTAGAGCATATTCCAATCATGGTAATTAGGGAATGAGGAAGAAATCCAATACATTAGCAATCATTAAATACATAGAATGTGATGTTAAAGGAGAAAACTTACCTTCATATAGTCCTTCTGCAGGACCTGAATGATGGCAGAACAGGTTTCTGGAATAATGATCCCCAGAGCCTGGGGGGAGATGCCTGTTGAGAACTTCAGGTCCTGAAGGCTTCTCCCTGTCGCCAAGTAGCGCAACGTGGTTATTAGCCTCTGCTCCAGAGTGATGGCAGGTATCCTGCCTGCGGATATAAGGGGACAGCAAAACCAGCAGATGGTGAAAAACGGGGTCCGTCATCCGGAGATAATTCCTGAAATCATCAGGATTTTTCTCCCGGATCTCACGAAGCAAAAGCATATGCGAGAACTGGTCACGCTGGCGCAACCAATTCTTGATCCACATACTCCTCCTCGCCTCCTCGCCCTGTTCATGTATCGGGCTTGTGTCAAAGCTAAAAGCCCAACATCAAGCCCCTGCACAGCACAAACTCTACGACGAGTACGTACACGAAACATGGCTTGAAAACGGTCGGCTGGTCAGAACGGACAACAGAAAGCATCGATAAACAGCAATGCCTGAAAGATCGACCTGAAAACCAGAAACGAGCAGACAATAAGCAATGAAAATCAAAGCGTACTATACCAAGATATAGTCCGCAATGAGCAACAAATGCTAACTGACTACACGCACTGATAAGCAGATACACACCCACAAGCACAAACTGAAGAGCAGTAACGAACTGAAGCACAATCTGAAAAGCGCGAATCGTCTCTAACCAAACTTCTGCTAACACGTGATAAACACGAGATCAGCAGAAGGAGCCCAAAGGGTGCCCGACATGGTGCTGAACTTCCCTTTTCTAGTGCCATCGTATGTGGCTTACGTCACCGCGTTCTTGGCAACCGGAAATTCCGACAACTTAGTCCGACCATGTGTATGCAACACCACTTCTGGACTAAATCCGTCGGAATTTATCCGACGGATTTGGTTGTCGGAATTTCCTACCGTGTGTACAAGGGCTAAGAGGCAGCTTACACACATCAATTCACTAATAAAAGGGATATACTATAGGTAAGAGACAACAAAATTAGCTTAATCCATTTGTGTATAGACCACCCATACACCTTTAGTTTCTCAGCCATTTAGGAGTTGAATGAATCACTTTTGTTTCTGTCCATGGAATGGATACAGGCAGCCCCAGTTACACCTCCCCTGGATGGCAGAGAACTGAGCATTGATACATAATGCAGGATTGCAGGGGCATGCTTAATACACTAAAAATGGTTCATTAAGCTAAAGTTATTTTGGTGCCTACAGTATATCTTGAAAGAGTGTAGATAGAACTATCCCACTTTTAGGGTCAGACCCAGAGGTATACTGGAAGGAGAGAATACCCTAAACATGACATGGGCTTATATTAATTGCATTCAATATATCTCTTAATGTAGGCTCCCCCTCCAAGATACCAGGTGTAGGTATGTGGGTACTGGTTAGCGTTGGTACTGCTTCCATGTTTGTTATGGCCATTGAAGTTTTACCTCCCCCTGATCTCTTGCTGCTGCCAGGTTTAACAACCGAAGGAGTGGGAGGGTTGTTCGAGGGGTGGCCTTGACTCTTCCTATCTACAGAAGAATTTTTAGAGTCTTTAGGGTCTTTATTCTGTGTATTTACTTGCTGGGTACTTGATTTAACAGGTGAGGCCGGGCCAGGATGAGTATATCGCTCCAGTTTTGCCGCCGCAGCTAGAGCCATTTGGTTGGTTTTATCCTTGGCGGAGCAAGTAATTTGCAGACCCTCTGGGGGTGGTTGCTCTTCAGGAGATCTTTTTCTAGACATGGTTAACCTAGATAGCAACTTGGATCTCTCCCTTTAAATAATCAGTGGGCCTCCCTTTCACCCCCAGTACAAGTATCGAGATACCCCAGACCCTGGACACTCACCTGACCTTCTATATACCCGGCCTACTCTCAATAATCTCCCCTCTGCCTGCAACCAACACGGGCTGAGAGGAAAAAACAAAAACAAAAAAACAAACCCCCCCCCGGCCACAAATCCCGCAGTAATACAGGAGAGGAAATAGTCAGCATGGTTTGGGACACAGACTAGGCAATCGGGGGGAAAGATATATATTCAACCCGGTTAAGTTTAAGTTTAAAGAGCGACATGGGGGGGGGGGGCAACAATACCAGGGAATAACCCCTGATATAACTAGCGCCTAAGCATATAGTCAGAGAGGGCAGTTAATTGATGGATGACCCCCAACCTCTTCACCCCCCGGCAAAATGTCTCAGCAGTGGGAAGCAAATTACATCTATGGATGCATGTGAACCTATATACGCAGGAGGTCAGGCAGAGCAGTTCAAGTAGAGCAGTGTAATAGCAATAACATTAAAGTCTATTCCCGCAATATGGCTGCACTTGCAAAAATCCAAGGAAAGGAGCACTTATCTCAGTCACTGAGCCATAGCAATATACTGCTCCAGAAAGAAACAGTAATCAGTACTGCCAGAACCGCCAGGTCTTCCACTCACTGCAATGCGATGCGTACTACCTCACTGCGATGCATAGGAACAGCAGATGTAGCGTTAGCAACTCACCACCTCGGCTCAAACCACTTCCTGCCGTCTCACTGCTTTCAGGCAGGCGACACAGCCTTTCAGGTTTGTCTCATGGCCAGAGCTCAAAGGAACCAGCGTCTCACCTCGTCCGTCCACGCCGGCAGGTAGGGGGAGGGAGCTGGAGAAGGACGGGGGAGAGGGAGGGGAGCGTGCTCCAGGATACGCTGAGACGGCCTTCCAGCAAGAATAACCTCCCTCCTACACAACTAAGCGCCAGCCGATCAGAGCCCAAGATGCCGAGCAAGCCATCCCGCCGAGCATGACAGTGAACGGAGCAGAGAGAGGAGAGCAGCGACAGTCTCTCACTCACAAACTCTCATCCTCCCGGCTTCCACACTACCGCACTTCCGCACTGGTCATGCCCCCCATTTACCTGGCATGGGTTTATATTAGTCGATATTTAAGACACTTGTTATAACACTCATTTAACACATAACAGTGGTTTATTCAATAAACTCCAAACGATAGCAAAGATCAAAATTCAAAATGGAGTTACAAATAACCAATATGGAGAAATTTTCCAACTTGACTGTAGTACTAGTAGTCATTGCTTGGTCTTTGCCATTTGTATTTTGGTTCACTACAATTTGGAGTTTCTGGAAAAACGAAAAAAAAAGTGCAAGGTGCTTCATGAAAATACACCAGTTTAAAACTTAATAAAAGTGCAAACAATTTTTTGTAGTAAAACTACAATTACAACTCGTTAACCATATAGAAAACTGTACTGTAAAGTGCCATCATTTTTAAATTGTAGTATAGTATTACAATATTCCATTTTCAGTAACTAATTTTTAATGTCTGAGCAAGACAGAGTAGAGATTGTCTACAAAACTGACACGCCAGACAATCTTTTTTGAAGATTCTGGTATTGGATCTGCACTTAGAACATTTCCTGGCATTTTGTGAACGGAAAGATTTGACAGCACTTGTGTCAGGTTGAACATTGCTTGCACAGATACGAAGTTGCTGCCTTCTTTTTATCCCATCCTTGCTTTGTCTGCTACTATTGCATACATTCTCGATTAAATTCACTAACAATTGTACTTGTTCAGACATTGTTTTACTGTAGGAAATAATTTAGCAATAAAGGGGTACATATAGCATCTCACAAAAGTAAGTTCACCCCCTCACATTTTAGAAAATATTTTATTCTATCTTTTCATCTAACAACACTGAAGAAATGTCATTTTGCTACAATTTGGGAGTGTACAGCTTGTATAACAGTGTAAATTTGCTGTCCCCTCAAAATAACTCAAACACACAGCCATTAAAGTCTAAACCACTGTCAAGAGTACCCCCGAGTGAAAATGTCCAAATTGGGCCCAATTTGCCATCCCCCCTCCCCCATTTTCATGTGATTCGTTAGTCCTTAGTGTTATAACAAGGTCTCAGGTTTAGAACCTTGGTGTTATGTTATCGCACTCATATAGGAAGATCTAAATACATGCTTCGGTGGCACCTCTTGGGAAATCACTGAGGATCTCTATAAAGATGGCCTTGGCTCCAAGATTGCCAATAACCTGAAACTGAGCCGAAGCACGGTGGGCAAGACCATACAGCGGATTAGCGGGACAGGTTTTCCACTCAGATCAGGCTTCGCCAATGGTCGGCCAAAGAAGTTACAAAGAAGTAAGACTTTGGACCCAATGTTGACAATTGCACTAAGTTAGGGGTAAAGTCATTTTTGTTGCCAGTGGTTTAGACATTAATGGCTGCCTGTGTGTTGAGTTATTTTGAGGTGACAGCAAATGTACTGTACACTGTTATACAAGCTGTACACTCACTACTTTTACTTTACATTGTAGCCAAGTGAAATTTCTTCAGTGTTGTCACCTGAAAAGCGTGTATGAGGCAACCACCATTAACTGTTATTCTTGAACTACCCTTTATAGGTATAGTTTAGAATCTTACAGTTTCAGAAGCAAATTAAATTTATGGAGGCAGCTGAAGTGCTTGTAATGGTTAATTTCTTGAGAGAACCAAGGTATGCCTTCGTGATTGTTTGTTACCAAAATGATAAATTACACATTCATCAGACACAGATTCCAAAACACCTTTTTCAATTGAAAGAACTGCAAGATGATGAAGCCTTGATTGCCCCATTTTACCTCTGAACCATGTATGAAGACGTCTCAAAGCACTAAATGATCTTTCGCAAAAGCAGCTGCTCACAGGAATAGTTAGGACAACTTGCATGATTTTTTTAACCATTGGAAACATTAAAAGATCCAAAAGTTTGCAAATGTGCTCTACTGTTAGTACCGCACCTTCCTATTTTTTGCGTTCAAAGAAGTTTTTAGCAACAACTACTTCTTCATAATGCAGATCAATTTTGTAATGTTCTGCAAGTGCCTTTATGTCTTCTGACAGAAAAGATGAAGAAAGTGGGTTGCATGCCTCAATGCCCTTGACCAAATTTTCTTTAATGCTAGAGAAACGATGGTCAAGTTCAGAGAGCATTCGGTCCAAGCAAGGGTAAAAGATTTTTGTTCTAAGATCATCTTCACTTAACAAATGATCACGTGGTGTTGGTCTGGCTTCGTACACAAAGTCTTCCATTATTTTTGTTTTTTTAATTTGCCTGGATGCTTGTGGATTCTCAGTGTCAATGTCAAACAAAGAAACAGCTTTTTGAAGTATATCTCTAGATTTGGCATTGGTTCTTAGGCCGCGTACACACGGGCGGACTGTTCGCCCAACTTTGTCCGCTGAACAGTGTTTCAGCGGACAGTCCGCTCGTGTGTGGGCTTCAGCGGACAGTTTCAGCGGACTGTTTGACGAACAAAGTCTTACGGAATTTCCGTAAAACTGTTCGCTGAAACTTGGTTTCAGCGGACAGTCCGCCCGTGTGTGGGCCAGTCCGCTGTACTTTCGAAATGAGCGGACTGTTCCCGCCCGGAGAAAAGTCTGCTCATTTCGAGCGCGTCTCCAGGTAGGCGGGGCCCGCGAAGGAGACGTTGCGGGCTCCGCCGCCTGGTATGGACTTAAAGGGGAACTCCAACGCCGGAAAAAAACGGCGTGGGGGTCCCCCCAAAGTCCACAACAGACCCTTGTCCGAGCACGCTACCCGGCCGGCCAGGAAAGGGGGGCGAGCGAGCGCGCCCCCCCTCCTGAGCCGTACCAGGCCGCGTGCCCTCAACATGGGGGGTGCCTTGGGGAAGGGGGGGCCGCGCGGCCCCCCCACCCCAAAGCACCTTGTCCCCATGTTGATGAGGACAAGGGCCTCTTCCCGACAACCCTGGCCGTTGGTTGTCGGGGTCTGCGGGCGGGGGGCTTATCGGAATCCGGGAGCCCCCTTTAATAAGAACAAAATAATAAAAAAAACACGAGATAAAATATTTTATTGCACAGCTCCGGGGGTCTTCCGTCTTCGGGGGTCTTCTCGCCGGACTCCTCCGCTATCTTCTTGTAGCTCTTTTGCTAGCGGAGGAGTCCGGCTTTCTTCCTCCCCGCCGCCGGCCTCTTCTCCCGACTTCGGGGGTCTTGTCCCCCTCTTCGGTTCTTCTGCCGGGCCACCGCGCCTTCTTATAGCTCTTTTGCAGGCGGTGGTCTTCTGTCGCCGTCGCCTTCCGTTCTTCTTCTTCTTCTTCTCCAGGGGATGTTGACACGTCGCTCTCTCCGGCCGGAATGCCAGAGCCGCGCTGCGCGGCCACTTATATAGTGACAATGGGGCGGTGTCACATGGTATATGTCACATGGGTTGGTCACATGGGTTGATGTCACATGGGGACTATGACATCGTAAGGGGGCGGGGACACCATGTGACCAACCCATGTGACATATACCATGTGACACCGCCCCATTGTCACTATATAAGTGGCCACGCAGCGCGGCTCTGGCATTCCGGCCGGAGAGAGCGACGTGTCAACATCTCCTGGAGAAGAAGAAGAAGAAGAAGAAGAAGAAGAAGAAGAAGAACGGAAGGCGACGGCGACGGCGACAGCGGCGACAGAAGACCGGGCCACCGCCTGCAAAAGAGCTATAAGAAGGCGCGGTGGCCCGGCAGAAGAACCGAAGAGGGGGACAAGACCCCCGAAGTCGGGAGAAGAGGCCGGGGGCAGGGAGGAAGAAAGCCGGACTCCTCCGCTAGCAAAAGAGCTACAAGAAGATAGCGGAGGAGTCCGGCGAGAAGACCCCCGGAGCTGTGCAATAAAATATTTTATCTCGTGTGTTGTGTTTTTTTTTGGGTACTTTTATTTTACAGGTGAATGGGTAGGGGTACATTGTACCCCATACTCATTCACATAGGGTGGGGGGCCAGTATCTGGGGGCCCCCTTATTAAAGGGGGCTCCCGGATTTCGATAAGCCCCCCGCCCGCAGACCCCGACAACCAACGGCCAGGGTTGTCGGGAAGAGGCCCTTGTCCTCATCAACATGGGGACAAGGTGCTTTGGGGTGGGGGGGCCGTGCGGCTCCCCCTTCCCCAAGGCACCCCCCATGTTGAGGGCACGCGGCCTGGTACGGCTCAGGAGGGGGGGCGCGCACGCTCGCCCCCCTTTCCTGGCCGGTCGGGTAGCGTGCTCGGACAAGGGTCTGTTGTGGACTTTGGGGGGACCCCCACGCCGATTTTTTTCGGCGTTGGAGTTCCCTTTAAGTCCATTCCAGGCGGCGGAGCCCGCGACGTCTCCGTCGCGGGCCCCGCCTACCTTGACACGCGCTCGAAATGAGCGGACTGTCCTCCTCGTGTGTGGGCGAGTCCGTTCATTTCAAAAGTTGCGCGGACTTAGTACGACGAACTTAGTCCGCTCAAAAAGTGCCGTGTGTGGGCAAGTTCGTTCATTCAAAAGTTTGAGCGGACTGTTTGACGAACTTAGTTTCGGCAGACAGTCCGCCCGTGTGTACGCGGCCTTAGAGATCTTAATGAAGTACAAACATCTTTTTTATACTCTAATGCAGTAGACAAATATAGGTTTTCCTTCTGAAGCAACTTATGGAAACCTTCTGTAGTAGCAAGTAACAATTGAAAAACAAAAAGGCAGTAGCGCATTGATAACTTACGCAATTTAATCAACAAGCCAGTGGCTATGGCAGATTTCTCCTCTTTAAGACACTGCACAACAGCTGGAAAGTTGCGTATTAGGGCATTAATGGAATGTATCTGGCAAGACCAGCGTGTCTCTGAGAGCTGTACTAGTTCTGTTTCTTTTAGTCCAAGTTGCGCCTGAACATCAATGAACTTTTGGTGCTGTGTAAAAGATACACTAAAAAAAGTATACAGGTTTTCTAGTGTTTGAAAAAAATCAGAAGCCTCTGGGATTGCTTTACAGGTGTAGCAGAGTACAAGGTTTAGTTCATGGGCATAACAGTGAACATAAATAGCTTCAGGATGTTTTTTCTGAAACTTTGCTTCTACACCACCAATTACGCCACTCATAACTGCAGCATCATACGTTTGAGCAACACAGAGGACATCGGCTAAACCATTAACTGTGAGCCAATCTTCCAAAGATTTTGTTATTGAATTTGCACTTAAATATTTCAGTTCAGAAAATCCCAGGAAATGTTCTTTTACAGCACTTGTGTCAGGTTCAGCGTAGCGTACACAGATAGAAAGTTGCTTTTTTTCTTTTATCCCTTGCTTTGTCTGCCATTATGGCATACATTCCAGATTTCTTTAACTCGCTAACAATTGTACTTGTTACTTCTTCTGAACAGTACTGTATGAGATCATTTTGTGATGAAGGTGAAGTATAGGTAGCATTGCCTGGAGGCTTGTACTTTAGAAGGAAAGGATCAAATTTACATAAATAATTTAAGCACTCTTTGAAATTGCCTCTATTTAGGCTTCCTTCTCCTTCTAAATGACCTCGAAATGATATGCCCTGCTTTACAGGACAGGACTTAGGGTGGTGGGGGCCCCTGGGCTTGAGTCACATTTGGGCCCTACCTTCTATACATTACCCTATTTATTGGTATATAACACACGCTGGCGTATAATATGTACCCCAAATTTAGGAAGGAATTTTAAGGAAAAAAACTTTTAGGAGGGAAGTTTAAGGATAAAACTTACATTTAAATGCCCATCAATGCAGCCTTATCAGTGTCCATCTGCAGCCTTGCCCATCCATCTGCAACCTTGTCTAGTGTCATTGCAGCCTTGTCAGTGTCATTTGCAGCCTTGTCAGTGTAGCCTTGTCATTTGCAGCCTTGCCCCAGTGTCATTTGCCGCCTTGTTATTGCAGTCTTGAAGTTTAAAAATGGCTCTCGCGTCCTCTCGGCAGCTCTCGGGTCCTCTCGGCGGCTCTCGGGTCCTCTCGGCGGCTCTCAGGTCCTCTTGGCAGCTCTTGTGGCTCTCGGGTCCTCTCAGCGGCTTTTGGGTCCTGAGCTGAGCCGAGAGTAGCCGAGTGTACTTGGCTTGGCTCACAGTCACGTCCAGTCCCTGTGTTATGTCCATCATAGGGACTGGGCGTGACTGTGAGCGGAGCGGAGCTGAGTACACTCGGCTATGTATCTCGGTAGGGCCCCCTATTGGGCAGGGCCCATGGGCTTGAGTCCAGTCAAGCCCAATGGTAAGTCCAGCCCTGCTGCTTAGCAAGAAGCACTGTGGTTGCAACTATTCGTTTTAGATACTCTCGCCTTTCTCAAATTTGGAGCTCAGTAGCTTTTCTATTTGTTCTACAACATTTCCATGCAGTCTTTACAAGCTGCCCATGCCAACGTGCTAGACCTGTGAAGAACACTTCTTTCATGCTCCTTAAAGGAATCTAAAGCACGTTTCCAATTTTTAAAACCTTGTGTGGGTAATAATGGGTCCAGATTGTGCCTCTTGCTTTTTGGGGCAAAATTTCTACAAGCAAAACAAAATGCAGTATTTTTGTTACATGAATATTCTAGCCAAGTATATTTCTCAAACCACTGAAATTGGAATGATCGCTTTTGTGAGCCAAACATTTCATAGGGATATTGTTTTAGGTTCGGCTGCATACAACCACTATCCACATCTCCTAGATCAGTAACATCAAAAAAACTGCAGTCATATTAATTGATCCATCACCCACTTATGTATCTGTTGTGGTACTAGAAGTGCCTTCCTCTGCAAGTAAAATACTGTCATCACATTCTGATATTTGATCCGTGCTCATGGCTTCATCATGAGACTCAGGCTCAGCTACTTCTGCTGCGTTAGACCCTTTTTTGCTGAAAAAATGTCTGATATCCATATCCTATGAAGAAATTATTTTGAATTTAGAGTTTACTTTCCTGAACTTGGTATAATTTTTTTTATCCATGTTTAAATCGACTTTTTTTTACCTTCATATGTGTATTTATTGTTAGTGAGAATAGTTTCTTCTTGTATATAAAAAGTATACCCCCACTATTCACTACAGGCTGCAGCAGTGGCTGCAAGAGTGCGCTGCCAACATCCCAATAGAAATTTGAAAATTGCTTGGCCCACACTGTTTCTGGTCTTTGAGCTCTCTATAAATTTTGTGATATGTAGGAATTCATTCTTTAAGGCCCAATTCAAACCTTTCCAAATGTTTATTTTATTTAGGCACATTCATGATTTTTTTTAACTGTGTTACACCACTTTAAATGGATTGTAGTGTGCTTTAGGAAAGACAAGAAAAAAAATGCATAGGCGATGTAGGAAAATCTATTTTTTTGGTTAAATTTAATGTCTACTTACCTGTTGTCGTAGGGGGTTTTTGACTCTTTGGTGTCTCTTCCATTCAGGCTCAGCCTCATCAGTGCCCAGCAACATCTGACAAAGGGAAAGCAGAAAGCTGTCAATAGCTGCATTGTGTTTGGACAAAAACATTATGCAATATACAAACCACACACAGACAGGGTTGGAGTTTTTTTAATTGAGAAGGAGAGAGAGGAGAAGGAGAAGGAGAAGAAGAAGGAGAGAGAAGAGAAGGAGAGAGAAGAGAAGGAGAAAGAGGAGAAGGAGAAAGAGTAGAAGGAGAGAGAGGAGAAAGAACCTTTTTGTACCTGTTTGTACCTGTTTTGTTGTTGCATATTCGTATGCATTGTTGACTTGCGTTTCGCTGCCATTCCAAAAAAACACTTTGATGTTGATTGTATGTTGCACATAAAATACTATTAAAAAAAGACAAAAGCAATAAAAAAATATATTTTATGGTTGTCAACATTTCCAGGCGTTAAATTGTGATTAATACATACAAAACAATGTTGCATGCCAAGTTGTCCTCATTCCCTTTGTGGAATTATGTATTTAAGTATATATTAAATGGGTAAGGTAAGTAAGGGTACCATATGACTGTAATCAAGGTATGTAATCAGGGCTCAAGTCCTGCGGGAACGCATGGGAACGGAGTTCCTGTACTTTTTCCACAACAGGAACTCAGTTCCCATTAGCAGCCGTATCCTGCAAGACTTTGAAGTATGTGAGCTGTGTGGTAGGTGCTACACCAGCAGCTGCTGACACAGATCACAATAGTAAGTGCCACACACCTGACCATTCCGGCATTGCCAGTAGTGGGCCCCATGACAGCCTCCGCTTCGATCTAGCTGTCAATCACAGCTAGCTGACGGGTAGATCAGGTCTAGGTCTAGCTGATAAGTAGATCAGCTATTCTGCTCACACAGGTTCGGATCCAGAGTCTAGTCTCGGGAGGGGCACTTCTATGAAATATGTTTTTTTGGGGGCACTTTATATGGGAAATGGCTGGTATTGGCACTTCAATCGTTACGGCACCATGGTTGTTATGGTGTCAGGATGATTGAAGCACATTATTGCTATTAATACATTGTAATATAAAATTAAATGGTTCAACTCACCATAATGCAGAATCAATGGGAGCCCTGAGGGTGTCTTTCGCCATGTCGCCTGCCACCAAATGCGGATTGTCACTTGCCACATCACTTGTCACCAAATGCGGATTGTTACTTGCCACGTCACCTGCCACACATTGCGGATTGCCACTTGCCACGTCACTTGTCACCAAATACGGATTGCTACTTGCCACGTAGCCTGCCACACATTGCGGATTGTCACTTGCCACGTCACCTGCCACACATTGTGGATTGTCACTTGCCACGTCACCTGCCACACATTGCGGATTGTCACTTGCCACGTCGCCTGCCACACATTGCGGATTGGCACTTGCCACGTAGTCTGCCACACATTGCGGGTTGTCACTTGCCACGTCACCTGCCACACATTGCTGATTGTCACTTGCCACGTAGCCTGCCACACATTGCGGATTGTCACTTGCCACATCGCCTGCCACACAATGCGGATTGCCACTTGCCACGTCACCTACCACACATTGCGGATTGTCACTTGCCACGTCACCTGCCACACATTGCAGATTGACACGTAGCCTGCCACACATTGCGGATTGCCGCCTGCCACACATTGTGGATTGTCACTTGCCACATCACTTGCCACACATTGCGGATTGTCACTTGCCACGTAGCCTGCCACACATTGCGGAATGTCACTTGCCACGTAGCCTGCCACACATTGGGGATTGTCACTTGCCACGTCACCTGCCACACATTGCGGATTGTCACTTGCCACATCGCCTGCCACACAATGCGGATTGCCACTTGCCACGTCACCTACCACACATTGCGGATTGTCACTTGCCACGTCACCTGCCACACATTGCAGATTGACACGTAGCCTGCCACACATTGCGGATTGCCGCCTGCCACACATTGCGGATTGTCACTTGCCACATCACTTGCCACACATTGCGGATTGTCACTTGCCACGTAGCCTGCCACACATTGCGGAATGTCACTTGCCACATAGCCTGCCACACATTGGGGATTGTCACTTGCCACGTCACCTGCCACACATTGCGGATTGCCACTTGCCACGTCACCTACCACACATTGCGGATTGTCACTTGCCACGTCACCTACCACACATTGCGGATTGCCACATAGCCTGCCACACATTGCGGATTGTCACTTGCCACGTCACCTGCCACACATTGCTGATTGTCACTTGCCACGTCGCCTGCCACACATTGCGGATTGTCATGTAGCCTGCCACACATTGCGGATTGCCACTTGCCACGTCACCTACCACACATTGCGGATTGTCACTTGCCACGTCACCTGCCACACATTGCGGATTGCCACGTAGCCTGCCACACATTGCGGATTGTCACTTGCCACGTCACCTGCCACACATTGCTGATTGTCACTTGCCACGTCGCCTGCCACACATTGCGGATTGTCACGTAGCCTGCCACACATTGCGGATTGCCACTTGCCACGTCACCTGCCATAGATTGCGGATTGTCACTTGCCACGTCACCTGCCACACATTGCGGATTGCCACGTAGCCTGCCACACATTTCGGATTGCCACTTGCCACGTAGCCTGCCACACATTGCGGATTGTCACCTACTGTGTCACTTTTCTGCTAAGGTGTTCTTTTGTTGAGTCCAGAGTGAAGATAGGCAGCAGAGAGATGATGTAATCTCTCTGCTGCACACAGCTTCCTGCACTGTGAGGGCAGAACTGGAGGGATGCAGGGCAGTGAGAGATGATGTCATCTCTCTGCTCCCCTGCCCGCTGGCTTCCTGATTGGCCAGCAGCCCTCCTAAGCCGCCAAGCTGCCCCCCCTCACCCGTCCACTCTGCACAGTCACCCGCGGAACTAGCCGCGCTGGTACCCGCGGAACCGGCCGCGCTGGCACCCGCTGGGGATATTCTCGGAGGGGGCAATTGCCCCGTTGCCCCCCTGGATCCGCCGCTGTGCTCACAGGACATGCAGGGAGAGAGGTGAGCCGAGGGAGGAACATCAGTTTGGGGTGGTAAGCTGAGCACAATACCTGGCAAAGTTTAATGCCCGGAGGGAAGTTTATGTGGAAATATATGAAGGGTTGGAATAGCAGCGAGTGTGTGTTGGAGCCCTGCAGAGTTTGCAGCCCCCCAAGCTAAAATACATCTCCTAAGTAGGAACACATCACTATCTCCCCAAGTATTCTGTCCAGATAATGTGCAGTTCATTTATGACCTTTCCGTTTAACACTGTGTTATCTAAACTCTGTTCAATGAAAAGTGTAAACTCACCACATAAACACTCTATATACAAAATAAAATTCCCCAATAAAGATCAGAACATGATGTTCACATTTGCATGGAAGCACAATTGAATGAATGCTGATTATTCAGAGAATTACCATATTTATGTTTATTGAGGATTGTTTTTTTTTATGTACTAACAGTTAAGCTTCATACACACAATACAAAAATTGGATGAGCGTTTTTTTTGTTGTTTTTTTTTTTCGGTGGGGGAGTGGATCTAGAGTGGGAGTTCCCACACTTTTTTTCCCACGACTTGACCCCTGTATGTAATGTTCTAATTTATTTCAGACTATAAAGACTTAGATTAAAACCAACATTCTATTTTACAAAACTATTTTAATAAACACAGTCTGAGATTTAAATTTGACTATAGCATAGGATTGTGTTTTAACATAAATTTGATCAGACATCAGCATTTTCTCCATGCATGCAATGCAATTGCATATAGTTACCTGTAGTGCGCTAGTGCGCCCATCTCATGAAGCATGATGACCGTGTCCAGTGTCCACCACCTGGCAGCAGCAGGTATGATCGATGAGACGACTCTGAGAGACTAGTCCAGACAAGGCCCGCCTGGCCAGGCCTGGAGAAGAGGAACTTGTTAGAAAGAATGGTGACATGCTGTTTTGAAGATCGGGAAGGAACAAATATTGCGATTTTCTATTCTTAGCGATTAATCATGCAGCTCTAACATGTGGGTGCCAACTGTTAATGGAACCCCAAAGACATCTTGGAATCCAATAATACCCCATTCCTGTGCAGCCATCAAACAACACAATTGTTTCTGCATTAAGTACATTTGACAGCCCATTGAAATGAATTGGCTGTCAAAACTGGAATATGTGGGACCACACAGGAACGCGAGCAGTGTGAACAGACCCAGGGCCAGTTCACACCATAGAAACGCAGTTCGGAGAGGTTTCTGCATGTACATTTTTGATGTGTTCCAGTGCGTTTTTTTTCCCTTTTTTTCTTCACCCTAAATAAGGACATGTGCGCGCATTTTCCGGGGCAGTTCAGTGCAGAAAAAATGCAGCATGATCTACATTTCTTTCTGGATAGGAACACACTCGTGTGAACTATGCCATTGGAAACCATTTAACCTACGGTGTGCTTGACACAGAAAAAAACAAAATACTGAATTGCATGTGGCGTGGCCGTGAACCAACCCTGCAGACATTCAAAGAAGTGTTTTTATTTTCCTTTAGATCTTTAGACTGGGAATAGGTGGTTAATCATCCACAATCCACATGCAGGTACAGGAAGATCTTTTGAGCTCTAGGCTCCTCTATACTGATATGACTTAAAAATGTTGCAGACAAATCTCTTTTCAATCAAAAGTAGCTCAAAGAAAGCTGACCATACACTATGCAATCTGACTGTACAATCTAAGGTAATGTGGTGATCTGGTCCATACACTATACAATGTTATTGTACAAGAGGTACTAACTAAAGCTAGATCCATGATTCAAAAAGCATCCAATCTGAGGCAGCCCCTACCCAGATTAAACCATTTTAAGGGACAATGTCACATGTGATTGCCACAGCCAGCCACAGACAGTGTTATCTTGCCAGATCCAGCTCCTTACCTTAGTAAGCCACTGTCAGTGAGTGCTCTCCGAGAGTCTAGTCAGCACGATGTTGTCAGCAGCTGCAGCCTGTCACTTGCTGTTGCTCCAACCTCCAGCAATCCAGCTCCAGGCAGACTCAGCCCACCCGGTGCGCTCACGCCTCACGCACTGCTTAGTGTGAATGCGCTCGCTTTGTCTCCCGCCTAACGCTTTTTTAAAGGCAGGCCAGCCAGGGCATGCATGTCATGCCGTGTATGTGACGCCGTGCGTATCAACGCCACGTCATCACACGTCCTGCCGCCGCTCGCTCCTTCTCACTATTTTATAATTATTAGCCCCAAATCCCCACAGAGCCGCACTGCGCATGAGCGAGAAGGAGCGTCGACGGCACCGCACTGTGCATGAGTGAGAAGGAGCGAGCGTCAGCCGGCGGGACTTGTGAACTCGGGGCTATTAATTATAAAATACATTTAAGAGACTCGGGGCTTTTCGGGGTCACATTTGGGGCTTCAACCACCCCTAGCCACCCCCTACCGCTGCCCCTGCCAACGGGGCATAGAATTTATATAGATTGTTCCTTAACCATTTTCTATGGACTTTTATATTTGGGTCACATACTGCCATCTAGTGACCTTCTGTGGTAATACACTTGTTTCCCATGTTCTTTTTCCCTGATGTTATGACACTTCCTTTATATGTAATGCTCCACCCTTCTTCCTGTGATTGTGCTTCCTGTATCGTGGATGCAGCTAACATGCCAAATGTAGCAGGGCACATGTATTCTACATTGTAAGCTACAGACAATATTATCTTTTCACCTCATAAATATAACAACCTATTCACCTGTTTGTATCCTGTCATCTGCTGTAACCTAATGTTCAGAATAAAAGCATCTTGTGGATGGAATCGGTATTTGGTGAGTTCAAGATATCTGATGAGGATTGTCCTCTGTGATTATATCTTATACAGGCCAGGCATAGAGGTCTCACAAGGGATAATCGCTTCACAACAATTGGAGTCAGAATAGTCAAAAGATGTGAAGAATTCCCACAGCCTGCTGTGTATATGTGTGCGCCTGATTTGCAATCAAGCTCAGTGCCATCCGCCATCTTGTGAAGCACATGGTCGCATGAGTTTACTGCACCTCATGTGAATATTAAAAACTGTTTCTCTACATTGAACTGCGTTACCCCACCTGTCTAAGCTGCTGTTCGTCTTCTTAAAGAGACAGTACTATTTCTTGCAAAAATGCCTAGAAAAGACTCGGAGCACCCTTTTGTGGCTGAACCAACGCAGATTCATCATGCCTCCGAACCCGCAGATGTACAGGGAGCAGACTCTGCAGATATTGCCGAACAGAATGTAAGACCCAAACATACAATAAAAACTACACAGAGACTCAGAGAAAACTATAAAGCCTCTAGAGATGAGTTCTCCAGCAATCTGTCAGACTTATGGGACAGAACTTCACACTACATGTCAGTTTTGCCACACTTTAATGATCAACCAGCTGAACTAAGAGACTCTATAGATCGCTTATCTTACGCATACGAAACTGTTTGCGGCTGTTTGCAAAATGCACAGCCTTCTTGCAGGACTGTAATATAGTGGACTCTTCAGCAGAACTGACCAGGGCTGTTGCGCTAAACCAACAATGCCCAGTGTAAGGCAGAACTCCACATTGCTCAACTGCGGAAGAGCAGATCTCACAGATCCACATCAACCAAGCACACTACACGTTCTTCTAGATCATAGTTACATAGTTAGTAAGGTTGAATAAAGACACCAGTCCATCCAGTTCAACCTGAGTGAATGTCTACAATTGTCCCTATGCCTGTACATTGCACACTCACATTGGTCCCTACCCTCATGGAGCCCACAATCCAAGGTCCCCATTCATATACTAGGACCAATTTTGGACAGAAGCCAATTAACCTACCTGCATGTTTTTGGAGTGTGGGAGGAAACCGGAGTACCCGGAGGAAACCCACACAGGCACAGGGAGAACATGCAAACTCCAGGCAGGTAGTGTCGTGGTTGGGATTCGAACCAGCGAACCGTTTTACTGCTAGGTGAGAATGCTAACCACTACACCACTGTACCGCCCATCAGAGGGGGCGGGGTCACCCACACATCATTGGGGAAGCCAGGCTTTCCCCTCTGCGTCAGAGGGGGCGGGGTAAGGTGATGGGTGGCCCCACCCTCCTCATATAAGAAATGTCAGGCTGCCAGGATCCCTGCAGTGTCTCCACCAGTGGAGACAGAGGATGGATGGACTGCGCTGGACTGGAGGGAGAGATCACCAGTCGCTGGATCAGATCAGCCATCACTGGACCCCGGAGAGATGATCATCCGTCGCTGGATAGTAAGAGTGGATTACCACCGCTGGAAACTTTTTAAAAAATTTTGATTTTTAATAAAGGACTTTTTCAAAAGTGTATTTGTCCTTTTTAACATTCTTTTACACTTTCTTTGTGAAATGGTAGGGGTACTTTTGTACCCCCTTACCATTTCAAACAGGGGGGGCCGGGATCTGGGGGTCCCCTTGTTAAAGGGGGCTTCCAGATTCTGATAAGCGCCCGCCCGCAGACCCCACAACCCAGGGGTCAAGTCGTGGGAAAAAAAGTGTGGGAACTCCCACTCTAGATCCACTCCCCCACCGAAAAAAAAAACAACAAAAAAACGCTCATCCAATTTTTGCATTGTGTGTATGAAGCTTAACTGTTAGTACATAAAAAAAAACAATCCTCAATAAACATAAATATGGTAATTCTCTGAATAATCAGCATTCATTCAATTGTGCTTCCATGCAAATGTGAACATCATGTTCTGATCTTTATTGGGGAATTTTATTTTGTATATAGAGTGTTTATGTGGTGAGTTTACACTTTTCATTGAACAGAGTTTAGATAACACAGTGTTAAACGGAAAGGTCATAAATGAACTGCACATTATCTGGACAGAATACTTGGGGAGATAGTGATGTGTTCCTACTTAGGAGATGTATTTTAGCTTGGGGGGCTGCAAACTCTGCAGGGCTCCAACACACACTCGCTGCTATTCCAACCCTTCATATATTTCCACATAAACTTCCCTCCGGGCATTAAACTTTGCCAGGTATTGTGCTCAGCTTACCACCCCAAACTGATGTTCCTCCCTTGGCTCACCTCTCTCCCTGCATGTCCTGTGAGCACAGCGGCGGATCCAGGGGGGGCAAAGGGGCAATTGCCCCCTCCGAGAATATGCCCAGCGGTTGCCAGCGCGGCCGGTTCCGCGGGTACCAGCGCGGCTAGTTCCGCGGGTGACTGTGCAGAGTGGACGGGTGAGGGGGGGCAGCTTGGCGGCTTAGGAGGGCTGCTGGCCAATCAGGAAGCCAGCGGGCAGGGGAGCAGAGAGATGACATCATCTCTCACTGCCCTGCATCCCTCCAGTTCTGCCCTCACAGTGCAGGAAGCTGTGTGCAGCAGAGAGATTACATCATCTCTCTGCTGCCTATCTTCACTCTGGACTCAACAAAAGAACACCTTAGCAGAAAAGTGACACAGTAGGTGACAATCCGCAATGTGTGGCAGGCTACGTGGCAAGTGGCAGTCCGAAATGTGTGGCAGGCTACGTGGCAATCCGCAATGTGTGGCAGGTGACGTGGCAAGTGACAATCCGCAATCTATGGCAGGTGACGTGGCAAGTGGCAATCCGCAATATATGGCAGGCTACGTGACAATCCGCAATGTGTGGCAGGCGACGTGGCAAGTGACAATCAGCAATGTGTGGCAGGTGACGTGGCAAGTGACAATCCGCAATGTGTGGCAGGCTACGTGGCAATCCGCAATGTGTGGCAGGTGACGTGGCAAGTGACAATCCGCAATGTGTGGTAGGTGACGTGGCAAGTGGCAATCCGCAATGTGTGGCAGGCTACGTGACAATCCGCAATGTGTGACAGGCGACGTGGCAAGTGACAATCAGCAATGTGTGGCAGGTGATGTGGCAAGTGACAATCCGCAATGTGTGGCAGGCTATGTGGCAATCCGCAATGTGTGGTAGGTGACGTGGCAAGTGATAATCCGCAATGTGTGGTAGGTGACGTGGCAAGTGGCAATCCGCAATGTGTGGCAGGTGACGTGGCAAGTGACAATCCCCAATGTGTGGCAGGCTACGTGGCAAGTGACAATCCGCAATGTGTGGCAGGCTACGGGGCAAGTTACAATCCGCAATGTGTGGCAAGTGATGTGGCAAGTGACAATCCGCAATGTGTGGCAGGCGGCAATCCGCAATGTGTGGCAGGCTACGTGTCAATCTGCAATGTGTGGCAGGTGACGTGGCAAGTGACAATCCGCAATGTGTGGTAGGTGACGTGGCAAGTGGCAATCCGCATTGTGTGGCAGGCGATGTGGCAAGTGACAATCCGCAATGTGTGGCAGGCTACGTGGCAAGTGACAATCAGCAATGTGTAGCAGGTGACGTGGCAAGTGACAACCCGCAATGTGTGGCAGACTACGTGGCAAGTGCCAATCCGCAATGTGTGGCAGGCGACGTGGCAAGTGACAATCCGCAATGTGTGGCAGGTGACGTGGCAAGTGACAATCCACAATGTGTGGCAGGTGACGTGGCAAGTGACAATCCGCAATGTGTGGCAGGCTACGTGGCAAGTAGCAATCCGTATTTGGTGACAAGTGACGTGGCAAGTGGCAATCCGCAATGTGTGGCAGGTGACGTGGCAAGTAACAATCCGCATTTGGTGACAAGTGATGTGGCAAGTGACAATCCGCATTTGGTGGCAGGCGACATGGCGAAAGACACCCTCAGGGCTCCCATTGATTCTGCATTATGGTGAGTTGAACCATTTAATTTTATATTACAATGTATTAATAGCAATAATGTGCTTCAATCATCCTGACACCATAACAACCATGGTGCCGTAACGATTGAAGTGCCAATACCAGCCATTTCCCATATAAAGTGCCCCCAAAAAAACATATTTCTTGGAAGTGCCCCTCCCGAGACTAGACTCTGGATCCGAACCTGTGTGAGCAGAATAGCTGATCTACTTATCAGCTAGACCTAGACCTGATCTACCCGTCAGCTAGCTGTGATTGACAGCTAGATCGAAGCGGAGGCTGTCATGGGGCCCACTACTGGCAATGCCGGAATGGTCAGGTGTGTGGCACTTACTATTGTGATCTGTGTCAGCAGCTGCTGGTGTAGCACCTACCACACAGCTCACATACTTCAAAGTCTTGCAGGATACGGCTGCTAATGGGAACTGAGTTCCTGTTGTGGAAAAAGTACAGGAACTCCGTTCCCATGCGTTCCCGCAGGACTTGAGCCCTGATTACATACCTTGATTACAGTCATATGGTACCCTTACTTACCTTACCCATTTAATATATACTTAAATACATAATTCCACAAAGGGAATGAGGACAACTTGGCATGCAACATTGTTTTGTATGTATTAATCACAATTTAACGCCTGGAAATGTTGACAACCATAAAATATATTTTTTTATTGCTTTTGTCTTTTTTTAATAGTATTTTATGTGCAACATACAATCAACATCAAAGTGTTTTTTTGGAATGGCAGCGAAACGCAAGTCAACAATGCATACGAATATGCAACAACAAAACAGGTACAAACAGGTACAAAAAGGTTCTTTCTCCTCTCTCTCCTTCTACTCTTTCTCCTTCTCCTCTTTCTCCTTCTCTTCTCTCTCCTTCTTCTTCTCCTTCTCCTTCTCCTCTCTCTCCTTCTCAATTAAAAAAACTCCAACCCTGTCTGTGTGTGGTTTGTATATTGCATAATGTTTTTGTCCAAACACAATGCAGCTATTGACAGCTTTCTGCTTTCCCTTTGTCAGATGTTGCTGGGCACTGATGAGGCTGAGCCTGAATGGAAGAGACACCAAAGAGTCAAAAACCCCCTACGACAACAGGTAAGTAGACATTAAATTTAACCAAAAAAATAGATTTTCCTACATCGCCTATGCATTTTTTTTCTTGTCTTTCCTAAAGCACACTACAATCCATTTAAAGTGGTGTAACACAGTTAAAAAAAATCATGAATGTGCCTAAATAAAATAAACATTTGGAAAGGTTTGAATTGGGCCTTAAAGAATGAATGCCTACATATCACAAAATTTATAGAGAGCTCAAAGACCAGAAACAGTGTGGGCCAAGCAATTTTCAAATTTCTATTGGGATGTTGGCAGCGCACTCTTGCAGCCACTGCTGCAGCCTGTAGTGAATAGTGGGGGTATACTTTTTATATACAAGAAGAAACTATTCTCACTAACAATAAATACACATATGAAGGTAAAAAAAAGTCGATTTAAACATGGATAAAAAAATTTATACCAAGTTCAGGAAAGTAAACTCTAAATTCAAAATAATTTCTTCATAGGATATGGATATCAGACATTTTTTCAGCAAAAAAGGGTCTAACGCAGCAGAAGTAGCTGAGCCTGAGTCTCATGATGAAGCCATGAGCACGGATCAAATATCAGAATGTGATGACAGTATTTTACTTGCAGAGGAAGGCACTTCTAGTACCACAACAGATACATAAGTGGGTGATGGATCAATTAATATGACTGCAGTTTTTTTGATGTTACTGATCTAGGAGATGTGGATAGTGGTTGTATGCAGCCGAACCTAAAACAATATCCCTATGAAATGTTTGGCTCACAAAAGCGATCATTCCAATTTCAGTGGTTTGAGAAATATACTTGGCTAGAATATTCATGTAACAAAAATACTGCATTTTGTTTTGCTTGTAGAAATTTTGCCCCAAAAAGCAAGAGGCACAATCTGGACCCATTATTACCCACACAAGGTTTTAAAAATTGGAAACGTGCTTTAGATTCCTTTAAGGAGCATGAAAGAAGTGTTCTTCACAGGTCTAGCACGTTGGCATGGGCAGCTTGTAAAGACTGCATGGAAATGTTGTAGAACAAATAGAAAAGCTACTGAGCTCCAAATTTGAGAAAGGCGAATAGTTGCAACCACAGTGCTTCTTGCTAAGCAGCAGGGCTGGACTTACCATTGGGCTTGACTGGACTCAAGCCCATGGGCCCTGCCCAATAGGGGGCCCTACCGAGATACATAGCCGAGTGTACTCAGCTCCGCTCCGCTCACAGTCACGCCCAGTCCCTATGATGGACATAACACAGGGACTGGACGTGACTGTGAGCCAAGCCAAGTACACTCGGCTACTCTCGGCTCAGCTCAGGACCCAAAAGCCGCTGAGAGGACCCGAGAGCCACAAGAGCTGCCAAGAGGACCTGAGAGCCGCCAAGAGGACCCGAGAGCCACCGAGAGGACCCGAGAGCCGCCGAGAGGACGCGAGAGCCATTTTTAAACTTCAAGACTGCAATAACAAGGCGGCAAATGACACTGGGGCAAGGCTGCAAATGACAAGGCTACACTGACAAGGCTGCAAATGACACTGACAAGGCTGCAATGACACTAGACAAGGTTGCAGATGGATGGGCAAGGCTGCAGATGGACACTGATAAGGCTGCATTGATGGGCATTTAAATGTAAGTTTTATCCTTAAACTTCCCTCCTAAAAGTTTTTTTCCTTAAAATTCCTTCCTAAATTTGGGGTACATATTATACGCCAGTGTGTGTTATATACCAATAAATAGGGTAATGTATAGAAGGTAGGGCCCAAATGTGACTCAAGCCCAGGGGCCCCCACCACCCTAAGTCCTGTCCTGTAAAGCAGGGCATATCATTTCGAGGTCATTTAGAAGGAGAAGGAAGCCTAAATAGAGGCAATTTCAAAGAGTGCTTAAATTATTTATGTAAATTTGATCCTTTCCTTCTAAAGTACAAGCCTCCAGGCAATGCTACCTATACTTCACCTTCATCACAAAATGATCTCATACAGTACTGTTCAGAAGAAGTAACAAGTACAATTGTTAGCGAGTTAAAGAAATCTGGAATGTATGCCATAATGGCAGACAAAGCAAGGGATAAAAGAAAAAAAGCAACTTTCTATCTGTGTACGCTACGCTGAACCTGACACAAGTGCTGTAAAAGAACATTTCCTGGGATTTTCTGAACTGAAATATTTAAGTGCAAATTCAATAACAAAATCTTTGGAAGATTGGCTCACAGTTAATGGTTTAGCCGATGTCCTCTGTGTTGCTCAAACGTATGATGCTGCAGTTATGAGTGGCGTAATTGGTGGTGTAGAAGCAAAGTTTCAGAAAAAACATCCTGAAGCTATTTATGTTCACTGTTATGCCCATGAACTAAACCTTGTACTCTGCTACACCTGTAAAGCAATCCCAGAGGCTTCTGATTTTTTTCAAACACTAGAAAACCTGTATACTTTTTTTAGTGTATCTTTTACACAGCACCAAAAGTTCATTGATGTTCAGGCGCAACTTGGACTAAAAGAAACAGAACTAGTACAGCTCTCAGAGACACGCTGGTCTTGCCAGATACATTCCATTAATGCCCTAATACGCAACTTTCCAGCTGTTGTGCAGTGTCTTAAAGAGGAGAAATCTGCCATAGCCACTGGCTTGTTGATTAAATTGCGTAAGTTATCAATGCGCTACTGCCTTTTTGTTTTTCAATTGTTACTTGCTACTACAGAAGGTTTCCATAAGTTGCTTCAGAAGGAAAACCTATATTTGTCTACTGCATTAGAGTATAAAAAAGATGTTTGTACTTCATTAAGATCTCTAAGGCCGCGTACACACGGGCGGACTGTCTGCCGAAACTAAGTTCGTCAAACAGTCCGCTCAAACTTTTGAATGAACGAACTTGCCCACACACGGCACTTTTTGAGCGGACTAAGTTCGTCGTACTAAGTCCGCGCAACTTTTGAAATGAACGGACTCTCCCACACACGAGGAGGACAGTCCGCTCATTTCGAGCGCGTGTCAAGGTAGGCGGGGCCCGTGACGGAGACGTCGAGGGCTCCGCCGCCTGGAATGGACTTAAAGGGGAACTCCAACGCCGAAAAAAATCGGCGTGGGGGTCCCCCCAAAGTCCACAACAGACCCTTGTCCGAGCACGCTACCCGACCGGCCAGGAAAGGGGGGCGAGCGAGCGCGCCCCCCCTCCTGAGCCGTACCAGGCCGCGTGCCCTCAACATGGGGGGTGCCTTGGGGAAGGGGGAGCCGCGCGGCCCCCCCCACCCAAAGCACCTTGTCCCCATGTTGATGAGGACAAGGGCCTCTTCCCGACAACCCTGGCCGTTGGTTGTCGGGGTCTGCGGGCGGGGGGCTTATCGAAATCCGGGAGCCACCGCCTGCAAAAGAGCTATAAGAAGGCGCGGTGGCCCGGCAGAAGAACCGAAGAGGGGGACAAGACCCCCGAAGTCGGGAGAAGAGGCCGGCGGCGGGGAGGAAGAAAGCCGGACTCCTCCGCTAGCAAAAGAGCTACAAGAAGATAGCGGAGGAGTCCGGCGAGAAGACCTCCGAAGACGGAAGACCCCCGGAGCTGTGCAATAAAATATTTTATCTCGTGTTTTTTTTATTATTTTGTTCTTATTAAAGGGGGCTCCCGGATTCCGATAAGCCCCCGCCCGCAGACCCCGACAACCAACGGCCAGGGTTGTCGGGAAGAGGCCCTTGTCCTCATCAACATGGGGACAAGGTGCTTTGGGGTGGGGGGGCCGCGCGGCCCCCCCTTCCCCAAGGCACCCCCCATGTTGAGGGCACGCGGCCTGGTACGGCCGGGTAGCGTGCTCGGACAAGGGTCTGTTGTGGACTTTGGGGGGACCCCCATGCCGATTTTTTCCGGCGTTGGAGTTCCCCTTTAAGTCCATACCAGGCGGCGGAGCCCGCAACGTCTCCTTCGCGGGCCCCGCCTACCTGGAGACGCGCTCGAAATGAGTAGACTTTTCTCCGGGCGGGAACAGTCCGCTAATTTCGAAAGTACAGCGGACTGGCCCACACACGGGCGGACTGTCCGCTGAAACCAAGTTTCAGCGAACAGTTTTACGGAAATTCCGTAAGACTTTGTTCGTCAAACAGTCCGCTGAAACTGTCCGCTGAAGCCCACACACGAGCGGACTGTCCGCTGAAACACTGTTCAGCGGACAAAGTTGGGCGAACAGTCCGCCCGTGTGTACGCGGCCTAAGAACCAATGCCAAATCTAGAGATATACTTCAAAAAGCTGTTTCTTTGTTTGACATTGACACTGAGAATCCACAAGCATCCAGGCAAATTAAAAAAACAAAAATAATGGAAGACTTTGTGTACGAAGCCAGACCAACACCACGTGATCATTTGTTAAGTGAAGATGATCTTAGAACAAAAATCTTTTACCCTTGCTTGGACCGAATGCTCTCTGAACTTGACCATCGTTTCTCTAGCATTAAAGAAAATTTGGTCAAGGGCATTGAGGCATGCAACCCACTTTCTTCATCTTTTCTGTCAGAAGACATAAAGGCACTTGCAGAACATTACAAAATTGATCTGCATTATGAAGAAGTAGTTGTTGCTAAAAACTTCTTTGAACGCAAAAAATAGGAAGGTGCGGTACTAACAGTAGAGCACATTTGCAAACTTTTGGATCTTTTAATGTTTCCAATGGTTAAAAAAATCATGCAAGTTGTCCTAACTATTCCTGTGAGCAGCTGCTTTTGCGAAAGATCATTTAGTGCTTTGAGACGTCTTCATACATGGTTCAGAGGTAAAATGGGGCAATCAAGGCTTCATCATCTTGCAGTTCTTTCAATTGAAAAAGGTGTTTTGGAATCTGTGTCTGATGAATGTGTAATTTATCATTTTGGTAACAAACAATCACGAAGGCATACCTTGGTTCTTTCAAGAAATTAACCATTACAAGCACTTCAGCTGCCTCCATAAATTTAATTTGCTTCTGAAACTGTAAGATTCTAAACTATACCTATAAAGGGTAGTTCAAGAATAACAGTTAATGGTGGTTGCCTCATACACGCTTTTCAGGTGACAACACTGAAGAAATTTCACTTGGCTACAATGTAAAGTAAAAGTAGTGAGTGTACAGCTTGTATAACAGTGTACAGTACATTTGCTGTCACCTTAAAATAACTCAACACACAGGCAGCCATTAATGTCTAAACCACTGGCAACAAAAATGACTTTACCCCTAACTTAGTGCAATTGTCAACATTGGGTCCAAAGTCTTACTTCTTTGTAACTTCTTTGGCCGACCATTGGCGAAGCCTGATCTGAGTGGAAAACCTGTCCCGCTAATCCGCTGTATGGTCTTGCCCACCGTGCTTCGGCTCAGTTTCAGGTTATTGGCAATCTTGGAGCCAAGGCCATCTTTATAGAGATCCTCAGTGATTTCCCAAGAGGTGCCACCGAAGCATGTATTTAGATCTTCCTATATGAGTGCGATAACATAACACCAAGGTTCTAAACCTGAGACCTTGTTATAACACTAAGGACTAACGAATCACATGAAAATGGGGGAGGGGGGATGGCAAATTGGGCCCAATTTGGACATTTTCACTCGGGGGTACTCTTGACAGTGGTTTAGACTTTAATGGCTGTGTGTTTGAGTTATTTTGAGGGGACAGCAAATTTACACTGTTATACAAGCTGTACACTCCCAAATTGTAGCAAAATGACATTTCTTCAGTGTTGTTAGATGAAAAGATAGAATAAAATATTTTCTAAAATGTGAGGGGGTGAACTTACTTTTGTGAGATGCTATATGTACCCCTTTATTGCTAAATTATTTCCTACAGTAAAACAATGTCTGAACAAGTACAATTGTTAGTGAATTTAATCGAGAATGTATGCAATAGTAGCAGACAAAGCAAGGATGGGATAAAAAGAAGGCAGCAACTTCGTATCTGTGCAAGCAATGTTCAACCTGACACAAGTGCTGTCAAATCTTTCCGTTCACAAAATGCCAGGAAATGTTCTAAGTGCAGATCCAATACCAGAATCTTCAAAAAAGATTGTCTGGCGTGTCAGTTTTGTAGACAATCTCTACTCTGTCTTGCTCAGACATTAAAAATTAGTTACTGAAAATGGAATATTGTAATACTATACTACAATTTAAAAATGATGGCACTTTACAGTACAGTTTTCTATATGGTTAACGAGTTGTAATTGTAGTTTTACTACAAAAAATTGTTTGCACTTTTATTAAGTTTTAAACTGGTGTATTTTCATGAAGCACCTTGCACTTTTTTTTTCGTTTTTCCAGAAACTCCAAATTGTAGTGAACCAAAATACAAATGGCAAAGACCAAGCAATGACTACTAGTACTACAGTCAAGTTGGAAAATTTCTCCATATTGGTTATTTGTAACTCCATTTTGAATTTTGATCTTTGCTATCGTTTGGAGTTTATTGAATAAACCACTGTTATGTGTTAAATGAGTGTTATAACAAGTGTCTTAAATATCGACTAATATAAACCCATGCCAGGTAAATGGGGAGCATGACCAGTGCGGAAGTGCGGTAGTGTGGAAGCCGGGAGGATGAGAGTTTGTGAGTGAGAGACTGTCGCTGCTCTCCTCTCTCCGTTCACTGTCATGCTCGGCGTCTTGGGCTCTGATCGGCTGGCGCTTAGTTGTGTAGGAGGGAGGTTATTCTTGCTGGAAGGCCGTCTCAGCGTATCCTGGAGCACGCTCCCCTCCCTCTCCCCCGTCCTTCTCCAGCTCCCTCCCCCTACCTGCCGGCGTGGACGGACGAGGTGAGACGCTGGTTCCTTTGAGCTCTGGCCATGAGACAAACCTGAAAGGCTGTGTCGCCTGCCTGAAAGCAGTGAGACGGCAGGAAGTGGTTTGAGCCGAGGTGGTGAGTTGCTAACGCTACATCTGCTGTTCCTATGCATCGCAGTGAGGTAGTACGCATCGCATTGCAGTGAGTGGAAGACCTGGCGGTTCTGGCAGTACTGATTACTGTTTCTTTCTGGAGCAGTATATTGCTATGGCTCAGTGACTGAGATAAGTGCTCCTTTCCTTGGATTTTTGCAAGTGCAGCCATATTGCGGGAATAGACTTTAATGTTATTGCTATTACACTGCTCTACTTGAACTGCTCTGCCTGACCTCCTGCGTATATAGGTTCACATGCATCCATAGATGTAATTTGCTTCCCACTGCTGAGACATTTTGCCGGGGGGTGAAGAGGTTGGGGGTCATCCATCAATTAACTGCCCTCTCTGACTATATGCTTAGGCGCTAGTTATATCAGGGGTTATTCCCTGGTATTGTTGCCCCCCCCCCCATGTCGCTCTTTAAACTTAAACTTAACCGGGTTGAATATATATCTTTCCCCCCGATTGCCTAGTCTGTGTCCCAAACCATGCTGACTATTTCCTCTCCTGTATTACTGCGGGATTTGTGGCCGGGGGGGGGGGGGTTTGTTTTTTTGTTTTTGTTTTTTCCTCTCAGCCCGTGTTGGTTGCAGGCAGAGGGGAGATTATTGAGAGTAGGCCGGGTATATAGAAGGTCAGGTGAGTGTCCAGGGTCTGGGGTATCTCGATACTTGTACTGGGGGTGAAAGGGAGGCCCACTGATTATTTAAAGGGAGAGATCCAAGTTGCTATCTAGGTTAACCATGTCTAGAAAAAGATCTCCTGAAGAGCAACCACCCCCAGAGGGTCTGCAAATTACTTGCTCCGCCAAGGATAAAACCAACCAAATGGCTCTAGCTGCAGCGGCAAAACTGGAGCGATATACTCATCCTGGCCCGGCCTCACCTGTTAAATCAAGTACCCAGCAAGTAAATACACAGAATAAAGACCCTAAAGACTCAAAAAATTCTTCTGTAGATAGGAAGAGTCAAGGCCACCCCTCGAGCAACCCTCCCACTCCTTCGGTTGTTAAACCTGGCAGCAGCAAGAGATCAGGGGGAGGTAAAACTTCAATGGCCATAACAAACATGGAAGCAGTACCAACGCTAACCAGTACCCACATACCTACACCTGGTATCTTGGAGGGGGAGCCTACATTAAGAGATATATTGAATGCAATTAATATAAGCCCATATCATGTTTAGGGTATTCTCTCCTTCCAGTATACCTCTGGGTCTGACCCTAAAAGTGGGATAGTTCTATCTACACTCTTTCAAGATATACTGTAGGCACCAAAATAACTTTAGCTTAATGAACCATTTTTAGTGTATTAAACATGCCCCTGCAATCCTGCATTATGTATCAATGCTCAGTTCTCTGCCATCCAGGGGAGGTGTAACTGGGGCTGCCTGTATCCATTCCATGGACAGAAACAAAAGTGATTCATTCAACTCCTAAATGGCTGAGAAACTAAAGGTGTATGGGTGGTCTATACACAAATGGATTAAGCTAATTTTGTTGTCTCTTACCTATAGTATATCCCTTTTATTAGTGAATTGATGTGTGTAAGCTGCCTCTTAGTCCTTGTACACACGGTAGGAAATTCCGACAACCAAATCCGTCGGATAAATTCCGACGGATTTAGTCCAGAAGTGGTGTTGCATACACATGGTCGGACTAAGTTGTCAGAATTTCCGGTTGCCAAGAACGCGGTGACGTAAGCCACGTACGATGGCACTAGAAAAGGGAAGTTCAGCACCATGTCGGGCATCCTTTGGGCTCCTTCTGCTGATCTCGTGTTTATCACGTGTTAGCAGAAGTTTGGTTAGAGACGATTTGCGCTTTTCAGATTGTGCTTCAGTTCGTTACTGCTCTTCAGTTTGTGCTTGTGGGTGTGTATCTGCTTATCAGTGCGTGTAGTCAGTTAGCATTTGTTGCTCATTGCGGACTATATCTTGGTATAGTACGCTTTGATTTTCATTGCTTATTGTCTGCTCGTTTCTGGTTTTCAGGTCGATCTTTCAGGCATTGCTGTTTATCGATGCTTTCTGTTGTCCGTTCTGACCAGCCGACCGTTTTCAAGCCATGTTTCGTGTACGTACTCGTCGTAGAGTTTGTGCTGTGCAGGGGCTTGATGTTGGGCTTTTAGCTTTGACACAAGCCCGATACATGAACAGGGCGAGGAGGCGAGGAGGAGTATGTGGATCAAGAATTGGTTGCGCCAGCGTGACCAGTTCTCGCATATGCTTTTGCTTCGTGAGATCCGGGAGAAAAATCCTGATGATTTCAGGAATTATCTCCGGATGACGGACCCCGTTTTTCACCATCTGCTGGTTTTGCTGTCCCCTTATATCCGCAGGCAGGATACCTGCCATCACTCTGGAGCAGAGGCTCATAACCACGTTGCGCTACTTGGCGACAGGGAGAAGCCTTCAGGACCTGAAGTTCTCAACAGGCATCTCCCCCCAGGCTCTGGGGATCATTATTCCAGAAACCTGTTCTGCCATCATTCAGGTCCTGCAGAAGGACTATATGAAGGTAAGTTTTCTCCTTTAACATCACATTCTATGTATTTAATGATTGCTAATGTATTGGATTTCTTCCTCATTCCCTAATTACCATGATTGGAATATGCTCTAATTCATATGCTGTGCCCCTTTGTCCTTATGCATGCTGGAAGCTTTTCAAGTTCCTTTTTTGTCCTTCATGCATATTTACCTTCACTAACTTCCCCAGCATGCTCTTCTGGGCCCATAAACCTATAGTCTAGTCACTTAGCAATGTGTTTTGTCTGCTCCATAGTATTGCTTTCCCCTAAACACCCCCTAAAATGTGTACAAATGTTATGTGTATGCTTAAATTCAGGCAGACTTTGGTTGGGCCAAACTCATTAGGAACCCCCGTCCCCCCCACCTGCTAGGTCAGCTAATAGCAATCCTCTATTTGCTGACTTTTCCAAACCCAATACACACTATACCTACCCTTTTTCTGGTCAGATTTATGGACGAATTCACCAAAGCATGTAGTGCAAGGGCCTGCCTCAATACTTTCAAATGCTACAGTTTTAAGTTTTTTTCTCCTATTATTATCTTGATAGGTAATAGCAAAAGGTCAAAATGTGCTTCCATTTGCTCCTTTTTTTTGTATTATGACACTTCTTACCTGTCCAGTGGGCTGCCAATAGTGTAAGTAAGGAGGGGCTGGCCAAAGTACCACAAATTATTTATGCATTCGGCTCTCAAGGAAGTGGAGAGGGTTACCTGTCCAAAATACCCCCCTCATTTTTTGCAATGGCCCATCAGATGGGGGGGATGGGGGGTGGTGGAGGGATGGGGGGTGATAAGGGGACCTTATACTTTAGGCTTTAAATACTCATTTCCCAAAATGTTATACTGATATTGTCCAAAAATGTTTGTGTCTAATCTGCTTGCAATGTTGATGTGCAAAATTACTAATTTTTTTTCTTGTTTCACTCCACAGTTTCCTTCAACGCCACAGGAATGGCAGACTGTGGCCTCCCACTTTGCCAGCCATTGGGACTTTCACAATTGTGGAGGTCCAATTGATTGGAAACACGTCCGTATCGTCCCACCCCCCAACTCGGGGTTGTACTATTATAATTACAAGGGGTTTAATAGTATTGTGATGTTGGCGGTGGTGTCAGCGACCTATAACTTCCTGTATGTGGACGTGGGGCAAAATGGCCAGATGTCGGATGGTGGAGTGTTCACACGGACGGAATTCTACTGGTGTCTCAAGAGTGGCAGTCTGGGCTTGCCACCTCCAGAGGAGAATCTCAAAGGACTCCCATTCATTTTCATCACAGATGAGGCATTTGCTCTGGCAAACCATCTGATGCAACCTTTCCCGATGAGGACCCTCACCCCAGATCAGAGGATGTTTAATTTCCGGCTGGCCAGAGACAGAAGAGTTGTCGAGAACACTTTTGGAATACTGGCCAGCCGGTTACGCCTATTTTTGATGCCAATTCACATGACGGAATATAAACTAAATCACATTGTGCTTGGCTGCTGTGTACTGCACAATATTTTGAAAAAACATTCCTCAAACTATGTGGTCTTAGTTGGCCCAGATGCAGACTTGCCGGAAAATTTAAACCTCACAGCCCTTGAAGCTGCTCGTCCTGGCTTGCCCTCCCAAAGCACCCGCAAGGTCAGAAACTAATGCATGGAGTAGTTTGTGGGTAGGGGGGCCACTGATATGCCAGACAATGTCTGAGAGGCATTATTTTAATACATTTTTCTTGGAAACTCCAATAATCTTTGTTTTCATTTACTGCTTGGCTTTGTTTTAGGTGTCTCATAGGTATTTTTGCTGTTTTTTGGGGGGGGCCTGTTTTAACAACAGTGCAAACCCAAGTTCTGAGCAAGATGAGATGACAGTCTCTTCTTCAGATAATCTTATTATGTTGTGGGTCTGCTACACACACACCTTGTTTTTGTTGATAATGTATGTAGTGCATTACTGACAAAAATATTGCTCATTTTCAGCACCATGGCAGAAATATGGGGGGGTCATGAAAATGGCGTGATTGGGGAAATTTAAACATAACCGTGGGTGTTATTTACTAAAGGCAAATCCACTATGCACTACAAGTGCACTGCAAAAGTGCACCTGAAACTGCACTTGGAGTGCAAAGTGGTTTTGCCTTTAGTAAATAACACCCATTGCCAAAGAAAACAACAACTTTACTACAAATACTGCTTTTGCGCATTGAAAAAGGAAGCCACACATTGTTGATAATTTCACTTTTTACTCAAAGCACATTCACATGTGCGTTTAGAAAAGGGTTTTACAACAAACCAACATATTTGGTGTATAGAAAACATTATTTTGGGTAACATTTTTATAATTTGGCGTTTTTGTGGCATGTATCAAAGCATAACACACAGAACACAGGAACTTACAAAGTTCAACTTTAAAAAGTGAAGACAATATCAGACATGAGTATGTACAAACTGTGCTGATATTGCCTTCATCAGATGGGGTGTCACCCCTGGAAAAGCCAAATTTGGAAGATGCACACAAATTGAGAATCAAAAAGTGGCCAGTTTCCTCCTGATCCCATGCCTAATGTCAACATGTCCTATCTCCCATCATGGGGTATCAATGTTCATGTTTTGGGGGTGCAACCCCTTCATCTCAGCCACTTTAGTAGCAAGGAAGGGGTTGCACCCACAAAACACATACATTGATCAAACACTGTGTGCATCTTCCAAATTTGGGCTTTTTTTAAAATATAAAAGTGTTTTAGAAAATTTAAAAACTATGCTAGCTAGTTTGGGGTGTTTCAGACTCTTCCCAAAACATAAATGATGTTCTTAATTTTTTGTTGAACATCATTAATGTTTTTCAGTATATTCTCTAAATTGCGATTGCACACCATTATCTCCCCAATGAGGATCTGGGCACTTTCACTGGTAAAATGTGATTCTTCTTCCACATCACCTAAAAAAAAAACGCACAATGTATTATAAATATGCAGACATACATTGGTTAGCTTACCATAAGCTGTGGTCTCCGACACTCACCTGTTGTGGTGACAATTTGGACAACTTCAACAATCTCTCCTTCCTCCTCCTCCTCTGCTTCTGGTGATGGTATTTCCCCTTCTTTGGGAGGTGTGGGGTCCCTGGTGTCCTCAGACGTCCCGAGTCTTTTCTCCCCTATGAGAATGTAAAAAAGGAATACTTAGCATACAGAGGGCAGAAATAGGAATATGAAACATTGCTTGGAAGTGTCGTACAATTGTGGTGTTTGAGTTCAAAGTTGAAAACATTATTTTTGACACTTTCGAAAGCTGCAATACTTACCTGTAGTGTGAATAAATGTAGTCAAGTGAAATTTGGTAAAACATGGTTTTTGGAGTGGGCTAATGAACGATGTTTAGTACGAACGAATGAACCCATGTGTCAGGAACCATAAAACAGACAGAGACATAAGTACAATCAAATCACACTTGTTTATTAATAAAAATAAAAAGGTAAATAGGAAAAAGCATAGTCAAACAAGCCAGAGTCCAGTAGCCAGATCAGGTAGTCAGCCAGTCCAAAGTTCATAAACCAGATCGGGTAATCAGCAAGTCCAGGTGTCAGGTATCCAAGGAGAGCAACTGCAAGCAGAATGGAAGCCAGGAGGGATGTTAGCAAGCCAGTCTTGAAACAACAGCAGGAGATGGTTCCTAGTGATGTGACCAAACGTGAAGGCAGTAGAGAAATGAGCTGGAAGACTTGAAATAGGCAGGCCAGACGAGCATCATCGGGAACAGCTGGTAACTGAGGAGAGAGAAGAGAGCTAGCATTTAGTCAACAGCTGAGCGGCCAGCCCAGAGGAGGAAGGGCTAAGCCAGCCCTGACACCATGAACATGAAAGTGGCCATTTTAAACTGTACAACATTAAATCAAAGCACATGGAGGGGCACAAGTGGTGAGAGAGGAACTTGCTGTTGAGGGGGAGTGGCCTAAGCATGAGAACGATGTAGAGCGGAGCTCAGCGGTACCGAGGTGCACTTCTCAGGAGACCGGCAGTGTTTGTAGGCACACCCCTATCTAACCCATGCCGAGGAGAGGGAAGAGCGCAGGAGGGGCACACACTCCAACCCACTCGTATATCACTCGATACCTGGCGGTAAAGCGGGAATCCAAACAGCCGGCAGATGCAGATACCAGTATGCTGCAGACACAGGAGACTATTGCGGAGGTATTAACACAGGCTCCGGCTATTGATCTATCACAGTGTGGAGCTTCGGTGACCTCGCAGTCACAGTCACAGTCACAGCATGGAGTGTCGGCTATACTTTCTGAGACAGCTGATGCGGTACACACGGTAGTGACCCCCATAGCCTCTAGAAGAGAGGAGCAGGCATGTACGCATGCCACACATAATACACAGGAGCAGGGGATCGAGCCTGATATTAGACAGCTTATCCAGGCTCTCCCGACGAAGGAAGATATACAAAAACTTTTGGCCGGTATAGTGGGCTTACTGAGAGAAGAAATTGAGGAGGTACGGGATAATATTACAGTGGTTGATAGCAGAGTGTGCAGCCTAGAAAAGATAAACAACTTGACTGACACACGGCTGGTGGCTATGGAGGAGAAATTATGTAAGCAACATCAACAAATGGCTATGTTACATTTGCAATCTGAGGAAACAAAATTGGAGTAGAAGGAACAATATCCGGATTAGGGGGGTCCCGGAGGGAAGCGAGGGGGCTACCCTAAGAGATATAGTGATGAGTATCTTAAATCAAGTGTTGCAAAATCCCCCGAATACTCAGATTGAGCTTGACCAGGTGCATAGGTTTCCCAGGACCCATGTTCCTGCACGGTTTAAGTCACGAGATGTTCTGTGCCGTGTACACTTTTACAGGGTAAAAGAGGATATTTTAAGAGCGGCATGGCAAGAGGCAACAGTAAAGTTTGAGGGAAGTGAAATACAAATATATCCGGATATATGTGGACAAACCAAAATGAGGAGAAGGATGTTAAAGCCCCTACCGGAGAGATAAGCAAAGGAGCTACATATAAATGGGGTCACCCTTTGGCAGTGGTAGTGAAAAAGGGGGGGCAAAGTTTCAATCTAAGGGAACCGGCCCAACTCCCAAACCTCTTCTTTTTTTGGGCTCAGATGCTATTGAAGTTCCAAATTGAACAGAACTGTTGGAACGACCCTCTCAACAAAGTCTATGGCAACGGGAGAGATCTAGACCAGACCCAGGACAAGTTTAAAATATACAGATGTGTAACCCATTATAGGAACAAGAAACTAGTACGGACTGAATGAGATGATTTAAAATGAATTTATAGAGATACTTTTTTTTTTTTTCTTTCTTTTTTTTGTTTAGAATGAATTAATACATCTAAAATACTACGATTTGTCAAAGCTTAAAAATTATATGTATAAGTATCAGGGAGATTTAGTGAGGACTTACTTTTGACCTTACTATGACTTTTGTTTAAGTCTGGGTATTGGATTATGCATTTTACATTTTTTTTAATTGACCCAGCTATTTTTTTATTTTTTTTTGAGGGAGGACCTCTGGGGAGGGAGAAGAAAACGGAATATATCCCATGAACTGGAATAGCAGCTCGAAAACGGAGGGGGGGGATCCCGGTATGGGGGAGAGGCGGAGGGGAGAAGGGGTAAAAAGAAGGGGTAAAATGTAGGAAGGCACTAAGGCCGCGTACACACGGGCGGATTGTCTGGCCAACTAAGTTCGTCAGACAATCCGACAGACAGTCCGGCCAAATTTTGAATGAACGGACTTGACCACACACGATGAACAGACAGTCCGCTGAAAGCGTGCGCGATGACGTACGGCACGTACGACGGGAAGTCCAAGACACAGCAAAGCACCCTTTGGGCTCCTTCTGCTGACTTTGCGTTAGTAGAAGTTTGGTTAGAGACGATTCGCGCTTTTCAGACTTCAGCTTAATTTGTCCGTTCACTGCGGCGCAGTCTACCTGTGAGGTTTGTATCTGTCTTTCGGTACGCGTGGATCAGTTGTACCTGTTATTAGGCGCTTCTGGTCTGCTCGTTTCTGGGTTTCAGGTCGTTCTTCATAGGTCTGGCTGTTCTTCAGTGCGTTCAGTTGAGCTTGTTTGTCCAGCCGACCGTTTCAAAGCCATGGAGAGTGGACGTACTCGGGAACGAGTTCGTGCTATATTGGGGCTTGGTGTTGGGGTTAATACTTTGACCCGAGCCCAGTCTGTGAACAGGGTGAGGAGGAGTTCATGGACAAAGAATTGGTTGCGCCAGCGTGACCAATTCTCGCATATGCCTTTACTCCGTGAGATCCGTGAGAATAATCCTGATGATTTCAGGAATTATCTCAGGATGACGGACCCCGTTTTTTACCGTCTGCTGGCTTTGCTGACCCCTTATATCAGCAGGCAGAATACCTGCATGCGGCAAGCCATCACTCCGGAGCAGAGGCTCGTCGCCACGTTGCGCTACTTGGCGACAGGGAGAAGCCTTCAGGACTTCAAGTTCTCGACAGGCATCTCCCCCCAGGCTCTGGGGATCATTATTCCAGAGACCTGTTCTGCCATTATTCGGGTCCTGCAGAAGGAATATATGAAGGTAAGTTTGTTCTTTTAATATTGCATTATATGCGTTATATGCATTGTATGTTTGTATTCATTTCATCATGACTTTTAATATCCATGACAGGAATATGATGTGAATGTCCCCTTTATATGAATGCATGCATTTTTTTTTTTTTTTTTTTATGTTTTTTTTTTTTTTTTTTTTTGTTTTTTTTTGTGTCATTTTTTTTGAGCTTTTTACCTTTTTGTGTCCCACGTGCATATTTGCTTTCACTAACGTCCTCGGCATTCAATCCTGGGCCCCTATACACCCACAGCCGAGACTGTTTTTCTCTATAATTCATATTGTCAGCTCCATTGTACTATTTTACTGGCCCCCCCACTCTTTGTATACTCTTTGTATACACCCTTTGTGTGTGTGTGTGTGTGTGTGTATATGTAGATATATATATATATATAGATAGATAGATATAGATATATATATATATATATATATATATATATATATATAAATCTATATATATATATATATATATATATATATATATATATATATATATATATATATAAATCTATATATATATATATATATATATATAGATTGTCAACTCATTAATTAGTCACCCCACTCAAATTGGTTGCAGGTATTGGATACTCATTAATTAGTCCCCCCACCCCACTCAAATTGGTTGCAGGTATTGGATACTCATTAATTAGTCCCCCCACCCCACTCAAATTGGTTGCAGGTATTGGATACTCATTAATTAGTCCCCCCACCCCACTCACCCACCTAACTTATGTCCCCTGGTCCATCAGAGGGCTGATTAATCTGTGAATTGGGCCTATTTTTTTTGTTTTTTTGCAGAAAAAAATTTGCAATATTTCTGTTTAACTGTTGTTCCAAAATGTTTTTGAGTTTTATTTGTTATGAATTGTTTTTATTTAATGACTAATTATTTTTTTCCCCTGTGTTTGACTCCCCAGCTTCCTTCCACGCCACAGGAATGGCAGACTGTGGCTTCCTAATTCGCTGCCCGTTGGGACTTTCCCAACTGCGGAGGGGCGATCGACGGGAAACATGTGAGGATTGTGCCCCCACCCCATTCGGGGTCCTACTATTGGAATTATAAGGGGTTCCATAGTGTGGTGCTAATGGCGGTGGTGTCGGCACAGTGTGACTTTCTTTATGTGGATGTGGGGAAGAACGGCCGGATGTCTGACGGAGGAGTCTTTAGGCAGACCGAGTTCTGCCACCGTCTCCTCACTGGTGGCCTGGACTTGCCACCAGATGCCAAGAATGTGGAGGGTCTACCGTTTGTGTTTCTAGCTGATGAAGCGTTCGGTCTGAGTGACCATCTTATGAAACCCTTCCCCCAAAGGACCCTCACCCCGGAGAGGAGGGTTTTTAATTACCGGCTGGCTAGAGCAAGAAGGGTTGTGGAGAGTGCCTTTGGCATTATGGCCAGCCGTTTCCGTGTGTTACTGACAGCGATCAACCTAGCAGAATATAAACTGAACTATGTGATTCTGTGCTGCTGCATTCTGCACAATTTTCTCCGAAAACTTTCAGGGAACCAGTACCTGCAGCCTATTGGGCCTGAGGCCGGACTAATATTTCCAGAACTGACAGGGCTGGATCATGCCCTTCCTGGCTTAGCCCCCCAAACAGCACGTGAGGTGCGTGACCGCTATGTCAGCTATTTTAATGGTAGGGGGGCTATTCCAATGCCAGCTGAGCAATAAAAATTTATTTTTCTTGAAATATGTATTGTCTGTTCAAATATTTAAGTTTGGTTCTTGTTTGCTTGTCTCCTACATTCTCCTAATTCAGGGATATGCAATTGGCCAACCTCCAGCTGGTGCAAAACTACAAGTCAATCATGCCTCTGGGTCTCATGCTTGTGGCTGTCAGTCTTGCTATGCTTCATGGGACTTGTAGTTCTGCAACAGCTGGATTTCCACTAATTGCATATTCCTGTCCTAGTGCATTTTTATTGCAAAGTGGTTTTTGCCAATAGTAAATAAGGCCCTTTGTGACAGAAAACACAAAATGACTTCCCAAACTGGTATTGAGTATTGAAAGAAGAAGACACAAACACACACATCTTTTTTTTGTAATTTTTAATAGTGCACATTCCAACCAGTGCCTCTTTTTTAGATATTTTTCTTTTTGTTTTTTTTTGGTAATTTTTTTTTTTTTGGAAACATATAAATATATAGATATAGATATAGATATATATATATATATATATATATATATATATATATATATATATATATATATATATATATATATATATATATATATATATATATATATATATATATATATATATATATATATAAAATTATAAAACAAATACATAAAATCGTATTTTTAACTATTTACATAAAACAAGGGGTAAAGCCAAATTTTGAAGATGCACACCCAAAATTGGTAATGTCAACATGTGCTATGTACCATCATGAGTGATCAATGGACGTGTTTGGTGGGTGCAATCCCTTCCTCTCACATACTAGAATGAGGAAGGGTTTGCAAACACCAAATGCGTCCATTGCGATCCTCTGATGGCACATAGCACATGTTGACACACCGTGTGCATCTTCAAAATTTGGCCTCTAAAAACAATGTTATAAAAAGATTAAAAACTTTTTGGCAAGGAAATGAAGAACATGATCTTCCGTTTTAGGGAAAAGGGGCTTAGATTCTCCCTAAAACATCGATCATGTTCTTCATTTCCTGCCTCATAGTGTCCAGTTGTCTCTGCATTTCATCGATCTTGCCATTCCAGGCCATGATCTGCCCAATCAGCCTCTGGGCACTGTCTGTGGAAAATGTTTCCTTGGCTTGTTGTCCTTCCACAACCAGATCATCACCTAAAAACATGTGTAGATAAAAAATTGGTTAAAATATACAGCCATTAATTATTTACCTTAAGCTGGGTTGTCAGACACTCACTTTGTGGGGTGTGTATCTCCACCACCTCTTCCTCCTCCACATCTAGCCCTGGGCTGGGCTGATCCAGCTCGGACACGGGGCTGGGCTGCTCCATCTCTGACACTGGGCTGTGCTGCTCCCTCATGGACACGGGGCTGGGAAGCTCCATCACCGACACGGGGCTGGGGCTAATTGCCCAATCAGGCTGGCGAGGTCGGGGGGTCCTGGGCTGCTCCGCCTCTTGTCTGAGTCTTTGTTCCCCTATGAGAATGAATAAAAAACAAACAAAAAAAGGTATACTTTTAAGCATAGTGATATTTGAGTTCAGAACTTGGAATCTGAAACATTGGTTTGAAGTGGTGTACAATTATTAGCTGGTTATTACAAGCTCCTAGTATAATACATCATTAAAATTACATTTTTTTAGTTAGGCTGTGTTCAGACTGCTGCGATGTGCGAACGCTGCAAATCTACTGTGGTTTCACGCATCGCATGCCTCCCGGAGGCAGTTCGCACTGCCCTATGTGACCTGCTGGGAGTATCAGTGTAAAGTTTTATTGACACCTCCAAATTAGTTCTCATATCACAGTGCAATCTTTAAACTCGGACAGGAATCGGACCACATGGTGTGAACACCCATGTGATCCGATTCGGCTGTGGACTAAAAAAAGGGCCATGTACAAGTTTGGGCCGGATGCGATGTGAATTCAGCCATACTATATGTATGGCTGAAATCGTATCACACAGATATCACATGTGATTTGCACTGCAGTGCGGTGCAAATCACATTCAATCTCGTACATTGCAGCAATGTGAACCTAGCTTTTAACCAAACTGTGATACTTTATATCTTTTGTCCAAGTTTCACAGACGGACACACTTGAATCATCCCCTGGAGTACCTGTGTGTGATTATGTCAAAAAATGTTCTATGATGTCCCAAACTACACTAAATGATTCCCAGTCCAGATGTTGAACCAGCATTTTATCTATCTATCTATCTATCTATCTATCTATCTATCTATCTATCTATCTATCTCATTTTTTTATTGAGACTACATTGCACTGAATAAATTTATGAAACTTTATTAAAAATTTATATCCTAAACTGAGTGTGACAATTCAGTTTATCATGAACAATACAAAAAAATTAATAACTAATTAAAATCTAATCCAACACCAGATAAATTTACACCATATACAAATTCATGCTATTTACGCCCACATATACGAACAACCATATGCGCTCATTACATGAACTATTAACTACACGAACGATCAAATTCGCCAGATTTACATACAATGCCTACACGAACGATTACGATCAAATCCGCCAGATTTACATATAATACATATACGAACGATTATGTCCGACAGTCACGATAAACGCGGAGTTTACTTTTTTACTTACTTTTTTTCAGGGCCTTTTTGATGCAATGATATTGGTCCGGCTCCCTGGACTTGATGTCCGACCATCGTTTCCGGAGCTGGTCCTTGCCTCTTCGTACCCCAAATTTGCTATGCAAAGTTGTGACGACCATGTCCATGATGCCGCTTTTGCGGATATTGGGTTTGGGGTACGGCCCATTATCCCCATCATAGTCCTCCCTTCTCAATATAGCCACCATCTCCACCATCTCTTCAAAGGCCATGTTTGTGGCCTTATATCTCCTCCTTGCTCCGGAAGCATGGGGTTCAGGGCTTTCCTCCGCGCTGCTCACTGAAAATCCGTCCGCCATTTTCACCTATCAATCTCCCACAGCGGAACGAGGGTAAAAGGGGCGGGGAAATACGGTCACACGGAACGTCAGGGGCGGGCGACGCAGGCAGAGCTTGAACGCATGCGCTGTATATAAAGCGTTACCGCGAGGCCGTACGCTTGTCCGAACGGAAGCAGCGAGTGCTACACGCGACGGTAAGATAGTTATCTTTTTATTTTAAGCCTGCGTTAGGAATGTGTATATTGAAAATTTAACCTTATTGATGGTTAATTGATTTTTATGTGGGTTGGTGGTTGAGTGGGGTTGGTGTTATGTGTGGTAGTGTGGGGGTGGGTGTATGGGGGGGGTAGTGTGTGTCTCTGTGTGTGTGTGTGTGTGTGTGTGGGGGGGGGGGAGGTGGGTGTATGGGGGGGCAGTGTGTGTGGGGGGGGGTAGTGTGTGTGTGTGGGGGGTAGTGTGTGTGTGTGTGTGGGGGGGGTAGTGTGTGTGTGTGTGTGTGTGTGGGGGGTAGTGTGTGTGTGTGGGGGGTAGTGTGTGTGTGTGGGGGGTAGTGTGTGGGGGTAGTGTGTGTGTGTGTGTGTGTGTGTGTGTGTGTGTGGGGGGGGGGGGTGGGTAGTGTGTGGGGGTAGTGTGTGTGTATGGGGGGGTAGTGTGGGTGTGGGGGGGTAGTGTGTGTGTGTGGGGGGGTAGCGTGTGGGGGTAGTGTGTGTGTGTGTGTGTGTGTGGGGGGGGGGTAGCGTGTGTGGTAGTGTGTGTCTCGCCTACATTGTCACAATATGAATAGTGTGCATTTGGTCTGACATTTTTTTTTTTTTTTTTTAGTATTTATTTATTTATTTATTTATTTTTTTTTGTTTTTCAGAAATCAACATAAACATAAAATGCAAAAGTATAACCCAGACCCCTTTAAGGAGGAGGCCTTCCTCTCCAACATTTATTGATCTAATCGAATCACACAGGAGCCTTTGGGATTCCAAACACCCACAATATTATAGCCGTCATGGCCGGAGGAAGACACTGGAGACAGTTTTGGCGTTTGTGAAAACCCGACTCCCCCAGGCAGACACTGACTTTGTGAACTCCAAAATTCAGAACCTGCGTAGCGTGTATAGGCGGGAGCGCAAAAAGCTCCTAGAGTCCCAAACATCAGGATCAGCAGCAGGTCAGGTCTATGTACCTAGGCTGTGGTATTATGACAGGCTGCGTTTTCTGGATGACACGTCCGAAGCCAGGCAGTCACTTTCCACTCTTCCGTCTACCCTTCCCTCCACCCTTCCCTCCGCCTCAGGTGAGCCATCCCTGGAAGATCCAGACCCTTCCTTGCTGGACGAAGTTGATGCGCCCAGCTGGAGCCAGGTATATTTTAGTTTCTAAAGTTAGGATTGCTCAAATATTAATGATTTAAAGTTCAATGTTTGAATTGCTTCCAAATCTAGGATTTCATCATAAATTAAATTAGATAGAAGGATACAGTAGTTTCCACAAATGTGGCTCAAATCTTGGTGAACTGATGGAAAAATGATGGTGTCAAAATGATAGCCTTTTGTATTTCAAGACAAATGTATTTGCAAGTGAGAACTGTAAAATTGTTAGTGATTGATGATTTCAAAATATAGACATATTTTATTTATTGATTTCTTTGTTTTTTACACAGGGTGAGCTCACCCAGAAGGAGGCCGGGACCAGTGGTATGGAGGAGGAGGCCGGGACCAGCCACACACAGGAGCTAGCTAGGTCCAGCAGGAGTCGGACCGAAAGCCAGGTCCCTCCCCTCCGCCTAGCCAGCAAAAGGCCCAGGAGGATGTCACGTACAGAGGAGGAGTCCTTGGCACTTATACGCCAAGCCACCCAAGTGCTGAGCAAACCCCCCAATCCTGAGGAGGCCTATGGTACTTATTTGGCTAGTAAGTTACTAGAAATGGAAAAAGCACAGCGCAACTTGTGCGAAGCCATTTTTTTTGATGCCATTCAACGGGGTCTGAAGGGTGAGCTAACACCGACCACCAAGCTGTATAACGCAGACCCTACTGCTCCTCCTCCTCCTCCTCCTCCTACCACAAGTCCACCACCAGAGGCACAGCCTCCAGCGAAGCGTGGAGGGAAGGCTAGACGGAAGAGTCGGAAGTGACTGCCTGGCTTCAGTCTGCTCTGAAAGAAGACGCAGGCTGTTGTAGTACCACAGTCTGGGGACATAGATCTCATCTGCTGCTGTTCCTGGTCTTTGGGATTCTAGGACCTGGTTGTGCTCCCTATTTACATGTTACACAGGTTCTGAATTTTGGAGGCCACTCACTTGATGTGTGCCTGGGGGACAAAAGGCTTCACAAACGTCAAAATTGTCTCCATTGTTGCCTCCCTCTTTAGTTTTGTTCTGAAGAAAAATAAATATTTATTATTTCAAAAAATATTGTATGTTTTTTTATTTTTATTTTTTATTTTTGGCTTAAAAAACAGAGTTTATTTGTGAGTAGGCAGGTACATGTCAAAAGACCCAGGGGGTTATTTACAAAACACACGTTCATGTAAATATGCTAACTTCAAGTGCAATTTTTAAAGCACTGCAAGTGCACTTGGAAGTGCAGTCGCTGTAAATTTGAGGCTTAACATTTGAAATGAGGGGAAGCTCTGCTGATTTTGAACATGCAATCATGTGTAAGCTAAAATGCTGGTTTGGGTATCTATCTATCTATCTATCTATCTATCTATCTATCTATACTTACATAGTCCTGCTTGGCCAAAAAAAATGCAAGTCCATCTTGTTTAAACCCCCCCCCCCCCCCCCCCCCCACAAAAAAAAATAAAAAATTAACTGACAATAGTAGTTCCAAAAATATATAGTAATAGATAAATTCGATAATTTAAAAAAAAAAAAAAAAAAATATATATATATATATATATATATATATTTCGTGTTTTTTTTAAATTATTTTTTAATATATTTTTCTATAATTGGAAGATTAATCATAGGATGAGGATGAATAAAAACATTTGGTATAACTCTGTGTGAATATAAGCAGCAAAGCTACTTCACTTTTCTTGCATTACGAAGAAGAAAAGAACAGGCTATATTAAAAAACCACAAAATTAGCAGCATGACGAATATGCTAGCTTCAATACGAACACTAGTTTTACAAGACCGAGCGCTTCCGCCCTGTCCGCCCTGTAAATCCTTTCTGGGCATGCGTCATACTCAGTCCGTCCAACTTGCCTACACACGAGCGGACTGTCCGCTGAAACCAAGTTTGGACGGACAAAACCAAGCTTGGACGGACAAAATTACGGAAATTCCGTAAGACTTTGTTCGTCAGACTGTCCGCTCAAAAAGTCAGCTGAAGCCCACACACGAGCGGCTTTTCCGCTGAAACACGGTTCAGCGGACTAAGTTGGACAGACAATCCGCCCGTGTGTACGCGGCCTAAGAGGTGACATAATTAAATATAGTTTAATAAAGATCAAGGGGTAGGGGAGATATTAGAGGATTAATAATAAACAATATATTGCACTGTGGATAGATTGATAATAATAATATATGTAGGGGTATATATATATATATATATATATATATATATATATATATATATATATATATATATATATATATATATATATAATTTTGTTTATTTACTTATTTATTTATTTTTATTTTTTTTCTCGATGGAGGTTTGTTTCTGACGATGTGAGATTTTACACTGGAAGAGTACACGATTGGGTGCTCATGTGTTTTTTTTTTGGTTGAGTTAATTCCTCTCAATCAGAAGGTCACGTAGGGGGAATAAAAGGTTAATAAATATGATGTTATCACCAGGATAAGAGAATTACATAGAGATGAGGGAATCACTAATTGGTATGGATCGAGGGGGGGGGGGGTAGTGGGGATTAGGGAAAATAGGGATCCCCTCCGGCACCCTGATGGCGGGATTCATTGCCCTATCTGTCTGAGTAGTCAGACATGGGAGATATAGAGAGATATATAAATAAATAAAGAGAGGAAGAGAGAATATTAATATTTGAACAATATAATAATAAAAGGGCCCGCTTGGAGGTGTTTTTTTTTTTGTTTTTTTTTGTTTTTTTGGAATTTAATAAATGTAAATGTAAAGCAATGGGTGTAGAAGGGGGAGAGGAAAGAAGAAAAAGAGAAAAGAAGAGATGGGTTTGGGATAGATAGGGATGTAAAGGGGTTGTGAAAATGAAAAGATATGATAGCTAAGAAATATGATACATTAGAAAAGGGTTGATTGTGCGATAGGTTAAATAGGGGGAAATTCAGGATAAAGGGTGCATATGCTTTGCTAACACAGCTCAGATCGCGGACTTGCTTATTCACTTTCCATAAGTTAGATGTCTCTCCTTCTAGGGGAGGAAAGCTGGAGGCTCCTTCTAGGGGAGGAAAGCTGAAAGCTGAAATTTCTAATTCTTTCTACTAGGCGATTGGCAGGCAGACTTAGACCCCTTTCACACCAGGGCGTTTTGCAGGCGCTATAGCGTTAGAAATAGCGCCTGCAATCCGCCCTAAAGAAGCTGCACCATTGTGTGCGGTGTGAAAGCCCCGAGGGCTTTCACACTACAGCAGTGCGCTGGCAGGACGTCAGAAAAAAGTCCTGCCAGCAGCTTCTTTGGAGCGGTGAAGGAGCAGTGTGTATACCGCTCCTCCACCGCTGCTCCCCATTGAAATCAATGGGGAAGCGCTGTAATGCCACCGGCAAAACGCCGCTATTGCCGCGTATTGCCGGCGGTTTTAACCCTTTCGCGGCCGCTAGCGGGGGGTAAAAGCGCCCCGCTAGCGGCCGAAATGCGAGATTTGTGGCGGTAAAAATAGCGGCATTTTACTGCCGACGCTATCAGCGGTGTGGTGTGAAAGGGGTCTTATAGTTGTATAGAGCCTGCTAACGCTTAGATTATATATTACCTAGGGCCTTTAGTCTGTCTGGCCCTGGGATACATCTATTGTTTTTTTTTTTCTTCTCCTCTTCCTCTTCCCCTCCCCTCCTCCCTGCTATCTAGATTTTTGGCGTTGGGAATTGGTTGTAGCCAAGCGATAAAAGATGACTAGGATAAAATTGACTTCCTATAATGTAAAGGGGTTTAATAGCCCAGAGAAATGGACTAGATTGTTAACGGAACTAGGGAGATTGAAGACCCAAATTATTTTTCTACAAGAGACACATTTTAGAAAGGACAAAATCCCAAAATTAGGAAATAGGAGATTTACCACAGTATATCACAGTGCTGCTCAGACTACAAAGGCAAACGGAGTATCAATTATGCTTTCAAATCAAATACCATGGAAAGAATGTAAGATAATCACTGATGAGGCAGGACGACTTCTTATTGTAAAAGGCATTTTACAAGAACAAAAAGTAACATTAGTTAATTTGTATTTGCCGAACGAGGGCCAGGTCGCGACGCTCGAGACATATTTGAATTTGATATACCAAAATAAAGAAGGGATTCTGATGATGGGAGGGGATCTGAATATAGCATTAGACCCTGCTCTGGATGTCTCAAAGGGAGTTTCTCATCTGTCTGCAGTAAAATTGCGCAGAGCGAAGAAAATGTTACAGGACTTGCAGTTAATAGATACATGGAGAATTCTCCATGCACAGGAAAGAGACTATACTTTCTTCTCAGCTAAACATAAGACATATATTAGAATAGACTATATTTTCATTTCCCAAAGTGCACTGTCCTGCATAAAAGAGGCGTCCATAGGATCTTTTACGTTGTCGGACCATGCGCCAACTAATAGCGTTATGGAATGGGGAGAGAAAACTCAGCGAGAATGGAACTGGAAGATGAATGAGACACTCCTGAGAGAACCAGAGTATGAGAATCAGATAGCCCAGGAATTAGAATAAATGCTATATTAGGGGAATTCTTATTTCTTTAGGAGCGCAAAGGAAACGGGCTCTGGGCGCTAAACTAGACACTCTGCTGGAAGAGATCCGGACACTTGAATCAGTACATAAGAAATCGCAGGTGCAACAGACTGAAGAAAAATTAATGAGGTTACGGGAAGAATTGAATTTGTTATTGACGGATAAAGCGAAAGCAAAATTAACTCGGTGTAGACAAGTATACTATGAATACGGAAACAAACCCAGCAGAGTGCTGGCAAATGCGCTCAGAGAAACGAGAGCACGAAATTATATTGAGAGAATTAAAACCCAAGGAGATGTGTTAGTCAACTCACCACAGGCTACTGCGAAAGCATTTAGGGATTATTATACTACTCTTTATCAAATTGAGGATCGACGGCCCACGTTGGGGATACCTTCTAGAGGGGAAAGGGTAAAAGAATACATAATGGCATCGGGAATGCCTATGCTTCTTGAAGAAGAAGCAGAAAATATAGATGGACCAATTACAATAGAGGAATTGTCAGAAGCCCTTAAAGAAATGAAACCAGGAAAGGCCCCAGGCCCGGATGGGTATACATTACTTTATTATAAGACCTTTTTTTAAAAACTGGCACCAAAATTTATAGAGGCATTTAACTCTATACAGGATGGGCAAAGGATGCTACCAGAAACGCTAATGGCTCATATAACTGTGATCCCGAAAGAAGGGAAAGATCCAACTCAATGTGCCAGCTACCGCCCAATTTCTTTACTAAATGTAGACCTCAAGATTTTAATAAAAATACTTGCGAATAGACTTTTGCCATTTATTCCAGCTTTAATACATCCAGATCAAGTGGGATTTACCCCTGGCAGGGAGGCAGGAGAAAATACGCAGAAAGTTATCAATGCTCTATATATAGCACAATACTATCAAAAACCGCTAGTACTTATATCGGCGGATGCAGAGAAGGCATTTGATAGGGTCGACTGGACATTCCTGAGAGCTACGTTACAGCATATAGGACTAAAAAATGGGATGCAGAATTGGATTGATAGTTTATATTCTTGCCCAAAAGCTAGGGTAAAGATAAATGAGATAATGTCTGAACCATTCTGTATAAGGAATGGAACGCATCAGGGATGTCCACTCTCCCTTATCATATTCATTCTCACATTAGAACCTTTTTTGAGAACAATTCGGGCTAATCCTGATATCCAGGGCATTTCAATGAAAAAAAAAATGAACATAAATTGGCCGCATATGCGGATGATCTGCTGTTTTTCATAACCTCCCCAGGGATTTCCTTATCTTCTTTGTTACTAGAGCTGCACATATATGGAGAGATATCTAACTTTAAAGTAAATTACATTAAATCAGAAGTGATGGGGGTAGAAATGAATAATGTAATGAAATCCCAACATGTGGCCCATTTTGCGTTCAGATGGACGGATTCCCACATATGCTATTTAGGGACTAAAATATCAAATAAGTTGAACAGATTGTTTGAACTAAATTTTATCCCATTAATACGACAGATCAAGTTAGATTTTCAACGATGGGATAAAATGGTTTTTACATGGTTTGGGAGAATTAATATTATCAAAATGAACGTAATGCAGAGGCTGCTATATTTGTTCCAGACCCTACCTATAAAGCTCCCTGTAAGATTTTTGAGAGATCTGAGATCAAGATTTACAAAATTTATATGGGCAGGTAAAAAAGCGAGAATACGCAGAGATATTTTGATATTACCAAAAGAGAGAGGAGGGGTGGGATTCCCAGATCCAGTGGGCTATTACGAGGCATCACATTTAGCACGGGTAGTAGATTGGTGTAGACTCCAAAAAGAAAAACCTTGGATATATATGGAACAAGCAATAATCCCGATACCCCTGGAAGGAATAGTGTGGCTCTCAGATGTAGAAATTCCACAGGAGGTACGTAGACATCCGACAGTGGGTGCCACACTACAGACAGTCCAAAAGTTATTCAAGAAAACTAGGATATCAGAACATCCAAGCCCTATGATACCAATCTTGGGCACCCCGAGTTTTCAGCCAGGCTTGACAGATCAGGGTTTTAGGGACCTAAGACGAAAGGGAATTAGTAGGATTATACATTTCTCAATTGATAATCATGTAATGTATAAGGAAGAGATCGAACAAGAACTTAGGGAGGACTTGAACCCATTCAGGCGAGTACAGCTAAATGCTTTTCTCCGATTAAGTAGGCAGCGAATACCGGTGATTAGGACACTATCTGGGTTTGAACAGATATGCTTAAAAGGTAAACCACTGAAACACTCCCTTTCATTGATGTATGCGTTGCGGATGGAACAAGAAGCCTCACAAGATTTGGCTTTCTTACGAGCTTGGGAAAGTGACCTAGGAGTCACTTTCTCAGATATACAGAAAAATAAGATCCTCATGTTCACGCATAAGGCGTCAATAGCAACTAGATACCATGAAGGGGGCTATAAAATTTTGTCCAGATGGTACAGGACCCCAGAAGTATTGCACCGGATATACCCACAAGTATCAAATTTGTGCTGGCGCTGTCAGGGATTGTCCCGGAGTAAAAGATTTTTGGAAGATGGTATCGGAAATAGTGAAGGAAATAACAGATGTGTCTCTTGAGGAAAATCCGGCAGCTTTTTTACTGCATGATGTTCCGTTATCCATAGAGAAATATAAAAAGTCTCTTTTAAGGCATTTGCTTACAGCAGCAAAAGCATGCATTCCAGCTTTATGGAAAACTACGGTGGCTCCAACCAAATCACAATGGATGAGCAGGGTATCGGAGATTCAACAAATGGAAAATTTGACTATGATATTGAGAGAGCAAGAAGATAGGTATCATGAAGTGTGGAAGCCCTATATTATATATAGGGAACAAAATCATTAGATAGGGGTTTTTTTTTCTTTGTTTTTCTTTTCTTTTTTGTTACATCCACATTCTGGCCTGGGGTCATCCCCTCTCTATAATATCCCTGTCTTACCATTTTGTTCCTTGTCTGGAATGTAGACATGAAAATCTTTCCATGCTTCTCTTTGGCAGGGTTAAGGTGCAGAGACACATTAGCTGCGTCATAACACAGGGTTAAAACAAAGCTCAATCTCAATGTTTTCTTGTATTTTAACTTCTTGTGGGAGGGTCTGTAATTTTTGGGAGGGGTAGGGGAGGGGGGAGACGGAGGAAGAAGAAAAAAACATTTTTTTTTTTCTCCTCCTTTTCCTTTTTCTCCCTTTCCTTTTTCTCTCTTTCCTTTTTTTTTGTGTTTGTTTGTTTCTCTTTTTCTAAGACAGATAACCAGGGTTATCCCAGGTTAAGGAAAAAATAATAGTGAATAGAAGAAAATATGGAAATGTAATAGAATAAATTAAGCACGATTAAATGATGAATGGCACTGTGTTAAACATAAGATGTAGGTGTGTATGTGTTTAGATATGGAAGACTGTATCACAATATTGCGAAAATAAAGAATTTATATAAAAAAAAAGCACATGGAGCAGTATGCAAGCAATAATAATAATATGAGCACACGACAACTACTTACTTTTTTGAAGAACTCACTTGATCCTTCTGTACTGATCGTGCTCCCTCAGTTTCAGGTCTGACCAGCGTTTTCTCAGTTGATCCTTGGATCGTCATACCCCAAAATTCTTCTGAAGACTCTTTATAACTTTAGTCATGATCTTGGCCTTTGTGATATTTGGGTTTGGGTAAGGTCCATACTTCCCATCATAGTTGTTCCTCTTCAATATGTCCACCATCTCCAACATCTCTCCAAAAGACATATTTGAGGCCTTAAATCTTCTCATCCAGGATCGGAACGTTTCAGGCTCCAGGCTTTCCTCGCCCTCCTCCTCGTTAGTGGAACTATTATTGCGCACCTGCTGTGTCTCCGCCATGTGCCTCCCCACTGCGCCGAAAGAGAAGGGGCGGGGAATAGTCTACAAAGAACGTCAGGGGCGGGCGGAGTTTCACGCATGCGCACTGTATATAAAAGCAACATGCGTGTGTCGTACGTACGATCTGTGAGCAGAGTGAGGAGCTGACACGCCGATCGTGCAAACGAAGGTACAATTTTTAACTTGGTACATCACTAGCCTATACTACTTCTATATAGGCCTATGTTGGGACAAGATTAGGAGAGTTTAGCATGGCATTATTATTAGGGTTTGTCTTGTCTTGTGTCTTGCAGACAAGATGGATCCCTTCAAGCAATCAAATTTTATGGGGCTATTCATTGATCTGCTCAGGGAGGTGCCCTGCCTGTGGCAGAAGAACAACCCCTTTTATAATGAACTAAGAAAGAGGAAGGCAGCGCTGGAGAAACTGCTTGCTTTGGTGAAGATCATGGTCCCCACGGCAGACATGACCTATGTGAAGGGCAAAATTGGTGCCCTGAGAAGTATATATCTCAGGGAGCGCAAGAAGCACCAGAATTCCCTGAGATCGGGAGATCCAGATGACATTTATTTCCCCAGGATGTTGTACTACGAGAGGCTGCATTTTATGGCAGACCAGGGGGAACCCAGGCCACCACTCTCCAGTCTTCCTTCACCCCCAGCTGAGGCTTCCGATGTCCAACCTGGGCCTTCCAGGCAGAAACATGTGGAGGGGCCCAGCTTAAAGCGGGTGTTCCGCTGTTTTTTTTTTTTTAAAAGCCAGCAGCTACAAATACTGCAGCTGCTGACTTTTAAAATAAGGACACTTACCCGCCCAGCCCGCCCGCGATGTCGGCACCCGAAGCCGATCTCTCGATCGTCTCTCAGGTGCTGCCGCCACCATCTTGGGTATGGGAATCAGGAAGTGGAGCCTTGCGGCTTCATTTCCCGGTTCCCTACTGTGCATGCGTGAGTCGTGCTGCGCAATAAGGATGGTCCCCGCTGTCTCTGGGATCCGTGTGTTTCCCAGCAGACAGCGGGGGACCTGTGGAAAGGGGCGTAAATATCCGTAGATTCTGTGGATATCTATGCCGGAAGTGGGTGCAGATACCTGTACTGTACAGGTACCTGCACCCCCCTCCCCCCTGAAAGGTGCCAATTGTGGCGCCGGAGGGGGGGGAGGGTTCCAATGAGCGGAATCTCCACTTTAGGGTGGAGCTCCGCTTTAAGACAGGTATAGCATTGTTGAACATATTTCTTGTAGTACATTTAATGATGTTAACTAGATGTTATTATTGATCAGTAAGTTGTGATTTAACAAAGTGGTTTACATCTTACCAAGACAGTAGTGACCAAAAATGATTGGGACAAGAATGAAAAATGCTGGGCTCAGAATGATAGTCTGTTCTATTTGGTAACATTCAATTTGCAACAGTCATGAGCACAAAATTGTGTGATTGATGACTAGGGATGAGCCGAACACTCCCCGGTTCGGTTCGCACCAGAACTTTCGAACGGACCCCAAATTCGTACGAACGTTAGAACCCCATTGAAGTCTATGGGACTCGAACGTTCGAAATTAAAAGTGCTAATTTTAACGGCTAATATGCAAGATACTGTCCTAAAAAGGGTTTGGGGACCTGGCTCCTGCCCCAGGGGACATGGGTCAATGCAAAAGAAACGTTTAAAAACGGCCGTTTTGGCGGGAGCACTGATTTTAATGACGATTAAACTGAAAAAAAAAGTGAAATATTCCTTTAAATATCGTGCCTGGGGGGTGTCTGTAGTATGCCTGTGAAGTGCCACGTGTTTCCCGTGTTTAGAACAGTCCCTGCACAAAATGACATTTAACGGAAATAACGTCATTTAAAACTGCTTGCGGTTTTAATGTTATATCTGGTTCCTGCAATATGGTTGAAAATCATTGAGCAAAATGGCATGGGTAGCCCTCCCTGCCCATTACCAGCCCCTTTGGGTCTTGTACGCATATAAAGGGGAACCCCGTACCCATATTAAAAAAAGGAAATACGTGTGGCCCCCAGGCCCTATATACTCAGAACAGCAGTATACAGGCGGTGCAAACAAGACAGGGACTGTGTAGGTTTGTGGTGTTAAAGCGGGAGTCCGCCGGGAGTTCTGCCATTTTTTGTTTTTTACAAGACTTTTAAAATAATGACACTTACCCGCCCAGCGCGCCCGCGATGTCGGCACCCGAAGCCGATTTCTCGATCGTCTCTCGGGTGCTGCCGCCGCCATCTTGGGTATGGGATCAGGAAGTGGAGCCTTTCGGTTTCATTTCCTGGTTCCCTACTGCGCATGCGCGAGTCACGCTGCGCAATAAGGATGGTCCCCGCTGTTGCTGGGATCCGTGTGTTTCCCAGCAGGCAGCGGGGGACTTTTGGAAAGAGGCGTCGATTCTGCGGAAAGGGGCGTACCTTCTGCAGAATCTATGCCGGAAATGGGTGCAGATACCTGTACTGTACAGGTACCTGCACCCCCCTCCCCCCTGAAAGGTGCCAACTGTGGCGCTGGAGGGGGGGAGGATTCCAATGATCGGAAGGTCCACTTTAGGATGGACCTCGACTTTAAGTTGAATCCGTTTGTAATTTTCAACTGGTACATTTTTAAAGTGTAGCTCCAGTCAAAAAAACTATTTTTAAGCTTTTTGGAAAACATAGGGAAGGGTTATCAACCCTGTATAATTTGTTTTGCCGTCTGTCTTTTTCAGAGCACGCAGACAGCATGCACAATCTCCTAACACTGACTGAAAGCTCTATTTAAAACGAGCAAGATATTTAGCTATAAAGGTGGATATAGCGTTGTGTATACTGCGTTCAGAGCACGCAGACAGCACGCACAATCTCCTAACACTGACTGAAAGCTCTATTTAAAACGAGCAAGATATTTAGCTATATAGGTGGAGGTTTTTATTTTAAAAAAAAAACTGCTGCCAGTTGTATTTACAAAACAAAGACATAAATACTCATTCTTGAAAAGAAGAAAGGAAAACCAACTTAAACAGACTTAATAAAATAGAAAAGAAAACATGCTTTCTTCACCAGCTTAAAAGAAAAGTCACTCGGATTAGAACAGTTTATCTACAATAACAACCTATCTATATACACTACACACCCTTTATAGACAGGAACGTAACGAAACCATCAGTGCCTACCATGCTTTTAAAATTAGATTGCCCAAAAAACTAAACGTGAGGGACAGGACAGACAGACCCACCACCTAGGGAAAAAGAAGGGGGAGGATCATCAAGGTGGCCGGAAAGAAAAGCCTCTCCACAATCTGGCACACCTTTCCCTGCCCGTTCTTTCTCCCTCAAGATACCTCACCTTCACCAATTCCCGAAAGATATCACCCGCCACCTCATGCACGGGCAGGAACTTGCCCCTAGTGGACACTAAGCACCGCACGTGCCAGGTGTAATAAAGGCAAACTGTACTAACTAAAAACAGTGACGATAACTCCTGACCCCTCCGGACCATGAAGTCGCCGAACACCCTCTCAGAATAGGTAAGGGCCCGGAGACGGGGATAGCCAATGGCATCCCCAACCTTCCCCAGAACCTCCAAGTTGAAAGGGCACTCAACCAAAAAGTGGTCCATGGTCTCCAGTGCCTCTCCACACTCGGGACGAGGACAGCCCCTGTCCTCAAGACTCCGGTACTTTAAGTTCGACCTCACATAGAGCCGTCCATGGAACGCCCTCCATGCAAGATCCCAGAACTTGGCCGGAATTCTCTTAGAATTCAGAAGGGCTAATCCCTCCCTGAGAACCCTGTCCGGACAATCCCTTAAGGCTAGTGGTCTCAAAAAGTCCGAGGTCATGACCCGCTGGTACAGCTCGCGCCGACCAAACGAGCCCACCTCCAGGGCCGTTATCCTCCACTGCCTCAGTACCCTTAGGGCAGTTGGAACATAGGTGGGGAGGTACCCATGGGATCTCCGTAGATCACCGGGGTGACCACCCCCCTCCCACCCCCTCAGGAAAACCAGAAACCAGCTCTTACATGAGCGTTCCCACAGGGAGGGTTCGTCCTGAAAAATGGATTGTAGGTTGAACTTAAGAAACACCACGGTAAAGAAAACCGTGGGATTAATCATGTCCAACCCACCCTGCCTCCTCTGTCAGTACGTGACCTCCCTCTTTATCAGATTCAGCCTGTTTCCCCACAAAAGCAGAAAGAACAGACCGCAGATCCGCGCATAGAGTGATCTTGGCAGAAGACAAACGTAGCTGACAAAGAGGAATTCGGGAAGCAAATAGGTTTTGACAAGACTCACCCTTTCCCTCAGTGACAGCTTCCAGCCTTTCCAGGCATTAACCTTTTGGGTGGCACTCACCAGCCTGCGCTCCCAATTTAGTTTGGGATAGTCACCCTGGCCAAAAAGGATGCCCAGAATTCTCATTTCTGGCCGGGGCATGGGGAATACATCCGGGAGCGCAAACTGCTCACCCTCCCTCCCCAACCAGTGAACTTCACTCTTAGTCCAGTTGACCAGCGAACCGGATGCCTCGGAGTAATCTCCAATCTGTGTTTCCACAAACTTGGCCTCCTTTCGGCTAGCCACTACTACGGAGGCGTCGTCCGCATAGGCCACCACCCTTACCGCCTTATCCGTGCCACTGCAGGGCTCCGCCTGGACCCCCCTCAGGTGTCCGCAGTCTAGCCTCCTTACGAAGGGGTCAACCGCAAAGACATAGAGCAGGGGACTCAGCGGGCAGCCCTGCCTAACACCAGAGTCCACCGGAAAGGTAGGACCCACCCAACCATTGACAAGAGGGAAGCTTTCAGCCCCCCTGTACAAAACTCTGAGCCAATCGATGAATTGATCAGGCAGACCGTATCTCCCCAAGAGAAGCCAGAGATACTCATGGTTCACCCGGTCAAAAGCTTTCGCCTGGTCTAATGCCAACAGATACCGCCCGTCACCCGTTGCCCTGCACCTTTCCACAGCCTCCCGGACGTTGAGGACAGCACTAAAGGTGCTGCGGCCAGGAACCGTGCAGTGCTGGGAAACAGACAGTAGCTTGCCCGCGACTTCAGACATACGCACAAACAGTATCTTCGCCAGGATCTTTCTATCCGTGGAGAGAAGGGCGATAGGGCGCCAATTCTCCACCAGGGACGGATCTTTCCCCTTTGACAGAAGGATCAAGGCCGACCTTCTCATCGAGGGAGGAAGCAGGCCAGACGCCAAACACTCACTGAACACCTCCCTCAGACAAGGAGCCAAGAGGCCCTTAAAGGTCCTGTAGAACTCCGCCGTGAACCCATCGGGTCCCGGCGACTTCTTTAGAGACAAAGAGTCTATGGCCTGTTCAACTTCGGCCACAGAGATCTCCTCTGTCAAAGAGCCAAGGGGGTCAGACCCCACCTCAAGTGGAGTCTCATCAAGAAATTTCTTGGCTTTTCCCAGGTCCAAAGGCTTCTTTTTCAGGAGGTCCGAAAAATGGGCTCTGACGATCCCCAGGATTCCTGGCCTGGACCTCGCCAAAGAACCCGAGGGATCCCTCAGTCCGTGTATGACCTTCCCACTCACCGTGTCACCACAGCTCTTGTAGGGGTCCGGGTTGGTGAACTTCCCGTAATCCCTCTCAAGAACCAGGGAGGCGAGACGGTCATACTGACACTCCTTCATCTGAAGCTTCAGACCTGAAATCTGGTCCTGAGGGCCACCATCAGAAACCAAGCGGTCAAGCCGCCTGCGCAACTTCTGGTAGGCCTGGTATCGGGAAGCTGCCCGAGACTTCACGGAAGATGCCTTCCGACCTCTTCTTCACTACTTCCCACCATTCCAGGCGAGAGCAGCCGCTCTCAAGGAGCGAAGCTTGTTCCATAAAGAAGTCTTCATAGGCCGACCTGACTTCAGGGTCCTCAAGTAGCGACCCATTTAGTCGCCACAGGCCCCTACCCTTCTGAGGGGTGTCCGCCACATTCAGAGTGACCGACACCATACAGTGATCGGAAAACTCGACCGCATGCAGCACAGGAGCCGCAAAGGACGAGTCCCCCTTCAAAAAAAACCTATCTAGTCTACTCTTACTACTACCTCTGGAGTATGTGAAACCAGTGAGGTTGGGGAAGTGGTGAACGTGCACATCCACCAACCCGGCCTCCCTCACTATGCGATTCAAAAAGATACTATCATATCCCAGAGGGCCTGAGGTGCCTGCCTGGTCCTTTGACCTGGTGACTAGGTTAAAATCACCACCAAAGACCACCTGCTGGGATGTAAACAGGTATAGTTTCAGTAGCGCAAGAAGGTCCTTCCTCCCTCTCCTTGACTGGGGACTGTGACAGTGGGGTCACTTTGGACACAGGGTGAATAAAAGAAACCCCCGATATGGTCTGTGATAGCCATATTCAAGGCTGTATATACATTGTATATAGATTGGATGTATACTGTATATGGGGGTTAAGTATCATTGCTGTGAGGAATTACCGTATATACTCGAGTATAAGCCGAGATTTTCAGCCTCTTTTTTGAGGCTGAAAGTGCCCCCCTCGGCTTATACTCGAGTCATCGCTGTCTGCCCGCTCGATCAGCGTGTCGAGCAGACAGACAGCGGCCATTCTATTCAAAAGCCGCGCCTCCGGCTCCGCCTTCGCCTGTGATAGGCGGAACACTGAATTTCCCAGCAGCCTGTGTTCCGCCTATCACGGACGTCGTATCATCCTCGTACTACGGACGAGGATGATACGACGTCTGTGATAGGCGGAACACAGGCTGCTGGGAAATTCAGTGTTCCGCCTATCACAGGCGAAGGCGGCGGCGCAGCTTTTGAACTTTACAATGGCCGCCGACGAAGAGGGCACGGGACGGCACGGCACGGGACGGGACGGGGGCAAGGCAAGGCACGACACGGGACGGATGCAAGGAGGCAAGGCACGGCACGGGACGGAGGCAAGGAGGCAAGGCACGGGACGGAGGCTCGGGACAAAGGTAGGCTGGACACACACACACACACACACACACACACACACACACACACACACACACACACACGGATGGAGACACACACAGGGATGGATGGATGGATGGATGGAGACACACACACACAGGGATGGATGGATGGATGGATGGATGGAGACACACACACACAGGGATGGATGGATGGATGGATGGAGACACACACACACAGGGATGGATGGATGGATGGACACACACACACACAGGGATGGATGGACGGACACACAGGGATGGACGGACACACAGGGATGGACGGACACACAGGGATGGACGGACACACAGGGATGGACGGACACACACACAGGGATGGACAGGCATGTCTCACCCTCGGCTTATACACGAGTCAATAAGTTTGCCAGTTTTTTTGGGGGTAAATTGGGGGCCTCGGCTTATATTCGGGTCGGCCTATACTCGAGTATATACGGTAAGTTGTTTTGCATTTCTATTGTTCATTTAAGTCTGTCCTTGTGTGTATTGTAAAGTGCCAGACAGACTGGCTGCCAACCCTTTGTGAAAAGATGTGTATTGGGTGGGATCGTTTGAAGCCTAGCAGACTTCAGGATGAGGTGTTGAGTCTTGGGATGTGTGGGTGGAGCTGGGCCCTTGTTCATGTCAAAGCATGTGCCTTGAATTGTGTATAAAGTTACAATGTTTCTCATTAATAAAGTCATTTCCTACTACAGAAGAGACAGAGTGCGTCTCGTCTTTTTGCCAGAGGGGTCGGCTCCTATAGGAAAGGGTCATTTAGCTGTGGATATTGGTAGCGAGTGGATGTGTGTCTAGGAGAGGGAACATCGTAAACGGCGTTAACCCCCTTTATATTAGGGGTGCCGTTACATTGGTGGCAGCAGTGGGATCTTCCCTCCAGTTACTGGGACACTTCAAACCACCACAGTAAATGACCAGCTATGCAGCCTGCAGGAAAGCCACACTGAAAGACTTACTTGAGAGCCATGGAGGGACCAGTGGGACAAAGAACAAGGCCACCTTGATCAGGGAACTAACCGAGATGGATCAGAGGGATGGTGATGCAGGACCGCGGTCAGTTGAAGACTTGTTTCAGCAACGAGTTTGACAGCGGGTGGCATTATATGGTGCTAACCCATCAGAGACCGCCATACAGAATGCCATTAGAGACATCCAGCTGCAGGATGAGCGACAGGAGAGAGAACTAGAGCGGCAACATGAGCAGAGAATGGCAGAAATACGGCAATCGGAGACAACACCTAAAGATGCAGCGCCTGTCCGTAAGTTGCCCTTTCGGGCGTTCAAACTATTTAAGGAGGGAGAGGAGGAAATTGAAGCATTCCTGCAGGACTTTGAGAGACTATGCCAGATACATGAAGTACTGCCCCAAGATTGGGTCGCCTTACTGGCAAGTAATTTAACTGGCAGAGCAGCGGATGCGTATCGGGCCCTGGAGGATGAGGACGCTAAAGACTATGACTGGGTAAAAGAAGCTCTGCTAGCCCGATTTGCCATTACACCCGAAGCCAGCCGGATTAAGTTTCGAGAATCCCGGAAACAAACCCACATAACATACGTGGAGTGGGCACATCGTCTGCAGCGAGACCTTAAGGGCTGGATCCAGGGAAGCCACGCTCATACCATAGAGGACATCACCCAACTAGTACTCTTACAACAGTTCTTTAACCACACCCCTCCGGTACTACGTGATTGGGTACGAGATAAGCAACCACGGACTGTACAGCAAGCGGCTACTTTGGCCGATGAATATCTGGACTCTCCAAGGTCAGGCGGAAGCGAGCGCTATCCACCATCTCGGCCCAGTTTATCAGCCTCTAACACAGCTTCAGCACCAACCCCAGCGGCCACTTATCCTCAGCAGCCCAGGTTCAACTCCCAGGACTATGCACAACCCATCAGGTGTTTCGGATGTAAACAGCTAGGGCACAAAAAGCCAAACTGTCCATTAAATCCAGCCATCCAGTCCCAGTCATGGAGACAACCAGCAAGGGGGAGCCCCCGCACACCCATGCCTGCGGCCCACTGCGTTGAGGAGGAAGAACATTGGGGCGTCCTGCACGAGGCTGATCCAATACAAGCAGCTAACCTGGACAACAGGAAACAACACAGGCAGACGGTCTGGGTTAATGGAACGGTAGCCAATGGCTTACGTGATAGCGGCGCTACCATGACCCTACTACAGAAGAACCTCATCCCAGAGAGCCAACACACCGGAGACACTGTAGCCATAAGAGTAGCGGGAGGTACCATCTTCCGGCTACCCGTGGCCCGTGTTCACCTGGATTGGGGGGTTGGTTCGTGACACGTGAATGTGGGGGTGATGAAGGACTTGCCTGCGGATGTACTACTGGGGAATGATTTGGCCCCCCTCCTTTCTGCTTACACCCCGATGGACCCCGATGAAGTCAACCCTGTGACTACCCGTGCACAGACACGTACTGCTGGAACCGGCCCGCTCGCTGCAGAGACCCAGGTGAGACTATCCTCCCCGACACGTACCTTAGATCAGGCGCGCCTAGGCTGGGATACCCCAGAAGCATTCGGGAGGGAAACTCGGGAGGACCCGACCTTACACAAGTATAGGGCTAAGGCAGATACTCAGGAAAGGGGAATAGATGGGGAGCTGTTTGAATGGGATGGGGATAGACTGTATAGGATCCCTAAGCCATCTCAGAGAAGTAAGGCCCCTTCGCAGAAACGACAGCTGGTGGTACCTAAGAAATACCAGCTGGAGATTCTGCGAATCGGGCATGATGTGCCGCTAGCAGGACATCTAGGGTTCCGTCGCACGGCCCATAGGATCACACAGAATTTTTTCTGGCCCAATTTTAGCCAGGATGTGCGACAATACTGCAAAACGTGTGACACATGTCAACGGATAGGGAAGAGGGGGGACCACCCTAAGGCTAAACTCATGTCCATGCCTATTATTGGGAAGCCCTTTTACCGCATAGCCGTTGACATTGTGGGTCCCCTGGCCCGGCCTAGTCCATCCGGAAAGAAGTATATTCTCACTGTGGTGGACTACGCCACCCGTTACCCAGAGGCAGTAGCTATGTCCAACATTGAAGCAGGGACAGTAGCTGATGCCCTGGTTAAGATTTTTACCAGAGTGGGGTTCCCTAAGGAGATTCTCTCTGACCAGGGAACCCAGTTTACTGCGGTTCTCACCCGGCAGTTGTGGAAGGTGTGCAATATTAAGCCCTTACTGAGCTCCCCCTACCACCCCCAGACTAATGGTCTCTGCGAACGCTTTAACGGGACCCTCAAGAAAATGCTGAGGACCTTTTCGGACTCTTGCAGAGACTGGGAGAGATTCCTGCCTCACCTGTTATTTGCGTACAGAGAGGTACCCCAGGAATCTACTGGGTTCTCGCCCTTCGAGTTGCTCTATGGGAGAAGGGTCCGCGGACCCCTCGATCTCATCAGAGGACACTGGGAGGGAGAGACAGAGCAAGAAGGGACCCCCATAGTACCCTATGTTCTGGAACTCAGGGACCGCATGGAACAACTGTCTCTGATGGTAAGAGAGAATCTCCAGGCGGCCCAGGGAAGACAGAAGAGATGGTACGACCGGGGGGCCCGACAGCGGGTCTTCCAGGTTGGGCAGAAGGTCTTAGTGCTCAAGCCTGTGAAGACCGACAAGATGCAGGCATCTTGGCAGGGCCCGTATAAAGTAGTAGCCCAGGTATGTGATACTACCTATGTCATTGCCAGCTGTGCAGATGAAAGAATCCAGCGAACCTTTCATGTGAACATGCTGAAGGAGTATCAGGAACGGCAGGAGGATGTTGCTTCAGTATATGCCCCTGCTGCGGATGACTCAGAAGGTTTACCCCTCCCTGACTTACTAGAGAGAGAGCCCCAGACTGACCTCATTAGCCTTGTACAGCTAGGAGACCGGTTAAGCCCCACAAAGAAGGAACAGGCTAAGCGGCTTCTGTGGGAGAAACAGGCGACGTCCTCCCAAAGACCGGGCTATACGACCTTGGCTGTACATAAGGTAGAGACCCCTGGACAAGCACCCCTCCGCCAGCCCCCCTACCGTATCCCTGAAGCAGTCCGAGAGGAAATGCGGAAGGAGATACAGGAGATGATTCAGTTAGGAGTCATTGAGCCTTCTGACAGCCCTTGGGCCTCGCCTGTAGTCCTGGTGCCTAAGAAAGACGGGACTACCCGGTTCTGCGTGGACTACAGGCGACTGAACGAGAAGACCACCACCGATGCCTACCCGATGCCCAGGGTAGACGAACTACTAGATCGTATAGCCAGGGGACGTTATTTAACTACAATAGACCTGTGTAAAGGTTATTGGCAGATCCCCCTGGCCGAGGATGCTATCTCCAAGTCGGCATTTGTTACCCCATTTGGCCTGTACCAGTCTAAGGTCATGCCATTTGGAATGAAAAATGCCCCGGCGACCTTCCAACGTATGGTGGATAGGCTCCTCGATGGCTTCCAGGATTTTGCATGTGCATATCTGGATGACATTGCGATCTACAGTGGGTCTTGGGAGGAGCACCTGGTTCACGTAGGAGTGGTTCTGGACAAAATTCGGGCCGCAGGCCTGACCTTGAAACCAGACAAGTGCCATCTAGGGATGGCGGAGGTGCAGTACCTGGGACACCGAGTGGGGTGTGGGAACCAGAGACCCGAGCCAGCCAAGGTAGAGGCAGTAGCTAACTGGCCCACGCCCCGTACTAAGACCCAGGTATTGGCCTTCTTGGGAACTGCAGGGTACTACCGACGTTTTGTCCCTAATTCTAGTGCTATCGCCAAACCCCTGACTGACCTGACGAAAAAGAATTTACCTAGGCAAGTCCTCTGGTCTCCAGCTTGTGAATCCGCGTTTCTAGCCCTCAAGCAAGCACTTGTAAATGCCCCTGTCTTGGCTGCCCCAGTACCTAACAAACGTTTTCTTGTCCACACCGATGCTTCCATGTTTGGACTGGGGGCGGTGCTGAGCCAAGTTGGGGAGGATGGAGGAGAACACCCTGTCGCATACCTGAGTAGAAAACTATTACCCCGGGAAGTGAGCTATGCGGCAGTGGAGAAGGAGTGTTTGGCCCTGGTCTGGGCCCTTAAAAAGCTGAACCCCTACTTATACGGACAGGAATTTTCACTGGTCACCGACCACAACCCATTGGTCTGGCTTAACCGGGTCTCCGGAGATAATGGCAGGTTGCTGCGGTGGAGCTTAGCCCTACAACCTTACAACTTCACCATCAGCTACCGACCCGGTAAGCAAAACGGCAATGCTGATGGGTTGTCCCAGCAAACCGACGCCCTCCCGGGCTCCTAGTGCAATGTTGATGGGTTATCCAGTATTGGAAGAATGGACCCATGGACTAACTGCGGAGTCAACCCGTCTGGGGTCCCCTCCTCTGTTAGTCCCCTGCCGAAAGGGGAGATGTGTGGCAGTGGGGGTCACTTTGGACACAGGGTGAATAAAAGAAACCCCCGATATGGTCTGTGATAGCCATATTCAAGGCTGTATATACATTGTATATAGATTGGATGTATACTGTATATGGGGGTTAAGTATCATTGCTGTGAGGAATTAAGTTGTTTTGCATTTCTATTGTTCATTTAAGTCTGTCCTTGTGTGTATTGTAAAGTGCCAGACAGACTGGCTGCCAACCCTTTGTGAAAAGATGTGTATTGGGTGGGATCGTTTGAAGCCTAGCAGACGTCAGGATGAGGTGTTGAGTCTTGGGATGTGTGGGTGGAGCTCCTATAGGAAAGGGTCGTTTAGCTGTGGATATTGGTAGCGAGTGGATGTGTGTCTAGGAGAGGGAACATCGTAAACGGCGTTAACCCCCTTTATATTAGGGGTGCCGTTACAGGGACCATCCAAATTTATGAGGCGGAGAAATTCCCCTCTCACGACTGCATCCACAATCAAACACCTACCGATTTCTAATTCGATCACTCGTCGACAAGCCACCGAAACCGGTCTTAAAAAGGACCGCAACACCACAAGCCGCAAGCCGCAAGAGACCAGAGGGAGGGCCCATGTCTCCACTCCCTCTTTGCTAGGTGCATCTCTGCCACAGATGCCAGCCAGGTCTCTTGCAAAAACAAAATGTCGGCTTCAACGTGGCCGAGAAAATCAAAGGCTGAAAACCTAGCCGCCGCAGAACGCACACTTGCAACATTAATCGTCGCAAGGCGTATTGGAGCGGGTACCGTCATCCTTAGTGATTAAAGTTTACGTTCCTCTCTATATTACAAACCCAAGTTAATCCTCCTCGGAATGGGAGGATAGGACCCCAAAACGGTTCCAGAGGGCGAGCGAGGATCCCCCACCCACCCCCAGACTGGTGCTGGGCTGAGGGTCCTTGCCACCCTCCTTCCCCAGGCCCTTCCTCTTCCGTTTTTTTGGCTTTTTCTTAACCCAGCCCGACTTGGGGGGCTCTCTCCCACTCTCACCGTCCGACCTCCCACTAGACACCACCTTGGGGCGCTTATTCACCCCCTTACCCACCTCAGAGGTGTCCATTGGGATACCACCCTCCAGGCCAACCCGCCGACCACCCACCACCTCTGTGGAGGCGGGAGGAGGCATGAGAAGGGCCGCCGGAGCCGGAGGCAGATATGGTACATCTGGGGGGGAGAGGCGGATGGGGAAGGAGAAGAAGTGGGTGAAAGGGAAGCTGGCGGGGGACGGGAAGGGGAGGCAGGGAGAGGGGAAACAAGGGGGGGAGGGGAAGGGGGGGTTGGGGAACTGGTGGAGGGGGGGAGGATGCTTCTTGACAGGGCTTTTTTGGTTTAGCCTGAACCTCTGCTGGATTCCCTACCGTCGCCCCATCGGGCACAGTACCGGACGGGGCCGGGGAACCTGCTGACATACCCACCCCTGCAGTACCTGCCCCCTGCTCACGCCTGGGGGGTCTGACCCTTTGAGGGAGGGGGTGCCCTCATTCTGTGACCCAGAAGGATTGGGGCCCCCACTTTGTCTAGGGACCCGCCCACCCTCCGGGCCTGGAGCACTCTCCTCAGTCTGGCACCCCCTAAAAGCTTTGGGGCAACGGCTGAAGGGGTGCCCCATTTCCCCACAGAGGTTGCAGACTATAAGTCTGCAACCCTCAGGTGAGTGGCCGAAACCATTACACCTCACGCAGCGAGGCATAGTGCAGTCCGCGCTAAGGTGCGTGGGACTGCCACATTTGAAACAGTGACGGGGCTGGCCAGGGTAGAAGACCAGGATCCGGTCTCTCCCTATAAACGCACTACCGGGTACATGCGCCACGGTGTTGTTGTGGCGCTTGAGCTGGATCCTGACCAACCAAGCACCTGTCCAGACCCCGCGCTTGTCCAAATTCTTCCTCAACCCTGTCTGGAGCTGCCCATACCGCGCCAGCCAGGTTGCGATGTCCTCAGGAGGAAGGGACTAGTTTCTAACCAAGACGGTCACGTTCTTTATCTCCTCCTGCCTCGAGAGAGGTACTACACGGAAACCTTCCCACGGATCTGACTTCCTGACGATCTCGTACAGGGTCAGGAAAAGTTCCATAGAGACCACGGAGACGAAGCTCACATCGAACTCCTTGCTGTTCGCAGGATGTATGACTGCGAACAAGTCAGAAACCTTGAAGCGTAATCCCAGCAGGTAGTCAATTACTTGACCCCTACTGGGACACGCGGCTGTCCCCTCCCACCTGAGCTGCACCACATTCCGCCTGCGCCTCTCTGGACCCCCTGTACCCCTTGACCATGCCTGTGCCCCCTGGAGCTGTTCCTCAGGGGGGGCCCTGAAGTTCTGGGCACCAAACTGGCCATACAGGGGGCCCAGAGGAACAGAGGAACCTGCCACCTGGGCAAATGAGCGCCCAGCTTTAAGGGCACCTAAGAGGTTTGCCTCTTCCTGCGTGCCCAAGATGGGATTCGGGACTGTGGGGGAAGGGCCAGACCCCCGCTGAGACAAGCCTATGGGCTCTGACGGAGCAGCACACACCCCCCCCACTCCCACCCTCTATCCCCCCCAACAGGTGACTTGTTCTCAACTCCCACCATAGATGGGGATGAAGCCACACCCCCCACAGCAGCGGGGGCTTGAGAGGAACCCACTTCCATCCCCTGTGCCATATCCAGCTCCTGCTGTTGGGACCCCTCCAGCTCCCTGATGAAATCTAGGGCTGGGCACTCCCCCCTTAGTTCCCCCATAGGGGACTCCCCCCAACTTGTCTGTCCACCGGGTAAAGCTCCACTGGAGGATTCTGGGGTACCCATGGCAGTAGCCATCAGAGGAGCCTCCGAGACCCCCAAAGCCCCTACCTGACCCAGAGGAGCAGGAGACTTGGTCACCGAGGCCCGGGGTGTCCCCACCTCCTCAGTACATTTTTTCACAACTCCTGGGGTCACCGCAAGTGGTACTTCCAGTTCACGGAGGTCACTTCCGGCCGCACCCCCGGAAACAGGAAGTGACACATCCATCTCCCCGCCCCCTCCCTCCCTGGTGTCTGCAGAGGATGTTTGTCCAAGATGTTTTTCCCGAACATGGTCCGTGCTTGCCAGCACCTCCCCCTCACCACATGCGGCCGCGGCCGGGGCCGCCATTACGGCCGGCACCCCTCGCACTGTCGCAGATGCTGCGGGCTCGACCGGGGCCACTGGGGGGTCCGCACAGCATCACCATCCACCAACCTTCGGCCGCCGGTCTTCACAGGTCCCTCCGGGTGGCCACTAGCAAGGACCACCACCAGCTTCCTTCCATGCTGTTCCATCCGACTTGCCTCTCCCCCAGAGCTTCCCTGTGCATCATGAGGTACCCTACCCAGATCTATCTGCTCCACGGCCTCTGGCTGAGAAGGTGAGACAACAGGGATCTGGGGACCCTCCACACTTACGGCTCCGGGGGCCACGCTCACCCGGCTGGTCTCCACCTTGGGGCGCTGGTCTTCCTCACCCATTGAGGCTGCTTCCTCCACCGGGGTTTGTAGCTTCTCCTCCGATCCCGACAACACTTTCTGGGAAGAGCTCTTTCTCCTGGCCGCCTGGGATCCTTCCTGGCTTGCCCTCAGGAGTTCTTTACCTCAGAGAGGAAACCCCTCTCACCGACACCCCGTTCGCAGAGACCGCCCAGCAACCGCCATAGGTCTCTGCATTCATGCTTCAGGCCTTCAATGGCCTCCCGGTATTCCCCCTTCTGCTACTGGCTGAGCGGTCTCTGCGATTACGCAGGTCCGCTAGTCTCTCGGATTTCAGCACGTAGGCCATCGTGGCCTTCTGTATAAGGACTTTAATCCTAGTCCGGCGCTTCTGCATCCTCCCCGGGTCCTCTCCCGGCTGGGCCCGGGTCCAGTCCAGTAGTTCAAACTGTGTCTGCAGGAACAATCTCTCCTCCCTGGAGAGGTCTTTCACTCCAGGGGGATGAACCGTGGGCCCAGGCTGGGAAGAGGGCCCCGGACCTGGGCTGGCTGACGCCATCAGCTCTCCTCCTCCAACTCTCTGGAAGCTCTCACACTCTCAGGACAGTTCAGAGCACGCAGCCAGCACGCACAAGCTCCTACCGCTGACTGCAAGCTCTATTTAAAAAGAGAAATATAGCTAGCTATATAGGTGGAGATTTTTATTAAAATAAAACTGCTACCGATTTACATAATCAAGAACTTAAAAGACTCTTACTTGAGCAAAACAAAAAGAGCAAGAAAACAACTCGTACAAATGTTTTTAGACAGACAGAATCTATCCAAACTGCCCCCTCCTAGTGAAGGTAAAGTCCATCTCAAAAAAAGGGGAAAAAGAGGGCCCATCCCGGACGACCCCTAGCCCCATGATCATCTGGACTACTTATAAGAAAAACAGAAGCTTATCCAAACAATTTCAAACATTATTCTAACTATGTACACTTTATTACATACCCCCTATAGGCAGGAACGTAACGAAACTGACGGTGCATACCATGTTTTTGAAATTAGGTTGCCCAAAAGCTAAAAAAAGGGTGAAAGGACAGACAGACCTTCACCTAAGGAAAAGAAGGGGGAGATCATCAAGGTGGCCGGAAAGAGAACCCTCTCCACAACCTAGCACACCTTTCCCTACCCATTCTTTCCCCCTCAAGAAACCTCACCTTACCCAATTCCCGACCAATATCACCCGCCACCTCATGCATGGGCAGGAACTTGTACCTAGTGGACACTAAACACTGAGCGTGCCAAGTGTAGTAAAGGCATATGACACTAACTAAATACAGTGATGATAACACAAACCCCTCCAGGCTCTGAAGTCACCGTACACCCTCTCAGGATAGGCAAGGGCCTGGAGACGGGGATAGCCTATGGCATCTCCAACCTCCCCCAGAACCCCCAAGTTGAAGGGGCACTCGACCAAAAAGTGGTCCATGGTCTCTAGCACCCCACCACACTCAGGGCGAGGACAGCCTCTGTCCTCTAGGCTCCAGTACTTCAAGTTCGATCTCACATAGAGCCGTCCATGGAACGCCCTCCATGCGAGATCCCAGAACTTGGCAGGAATTCTCTTGGAATTCAGGAGGGCTAGTCCCTCCCTGAGAACCCTGTTCGGACAGTCCCTTAAGGCCAGTGGTCTCAAAACGTCCGAGGCCATGACCCTCTGGTACAGCTCACGCCGGCCCAGGGAGCCTACCTCTAAGGCCGTTATCCTCCACCACCTTAGTACCTTCAGGGCGGTTGGGACATAGGCAGGGAGGTACCCATGGGACCTCCGAAGGTCACCCGGGCGACCGCCCCCCTCCCACCTACTCAGGAACACCAGGAACCAATTCTTGCACGAACGTTCCCACAGAGAGGGTTTGTCCACAAAAATGGATTGCAGATTTAACTTCAGGAACACCACAGTAAAGAAAACCGTGGGGTTGATCATGTCCAACCCGCCCTCCCCTCTCCGTCGATACGTGACCTCCCTTTTTATCAGGTTCAATCTGTTTCCCCACAGAAGCAGGAAAAACAGACCGCAGACCCGCGCATAGAGTGATTCTGGCAACAGACATGCGTAGCTGACGTAGAGGAACTTGGGAAGCAAATAGGTTTTAACCAGGCTCACTCTTTCCCTCAATGACAGCTTCCAGCCTTTCCAGGCGTTAACTTTCTGGGTGGCACTTACCAGCCTGCGCTCCCAATTTAGCTTGGGATAATCACCCTGGCCAAAATAAATGCCTAAGATTTTAACCTCTGGTCGGGGCGGGGAAAAAACGTCCGGGAGGGCGAACTGCTCTCCCTCCCTTCCCAACCAGAGAGCTTCACCCATATCCCAGTTGACCAACGAACCAGACACCTCGGAGTAGCCTCCAATCTGTGTTTCCACAAACTGGGCCTCCTCTCGGCTAGCCACTACCACCGAAACGTCGTCCGCGTAGGCCACCACCTTCACCGCTTTATCTGGGCCACTGCCGGGCTCCGTCAGGACCCCCCTCAGCTGCCCACAGTCTAGTCTTCTTACGAAGGGGTCGACTGCGAAGACATAGAGCAGGGGACTCAGCGGACAGCCCTGCCTAACACCAGAGTCCACCGGAAAGGTAGGACCCACCCAACCATTGACTAGAGGGAAGCTCTCGGCCCCTCTGTACAAAGTCCTGAGCCAATCAATAAATTGATCAGGCAGGCCGTATCTACCCAGGAGAAGCCAGAGGTACTCGTGGTCTACCCGATCAAAAGCTTTCACCTGATCTAACGCCAGCAGATACCGCCCGTCACCCGTTGCCCTGCACCTCTCCACAGCCTCCCGGACGTTAAGGACTGCACTAAAGGTGCTACGGCCGGGAACTGTGCAGTGCTGGGAGGCAGACAGCAGCTTGCCTGCAACAGCAGACATACACGTAAACAAAATCTTTGCCAGAATCTTTCTATCCGTGGAGAGAAGGGCGATAGGATGCCAATTCTCTACCACGGACGGATCCTTCCCTTTGGACAGAAGGATCAAGGTCGACCTTCTCATCGAGGGAGGGAGCAGGCCAGATGCCAAACACTCACTGAACACCTCCCTCAGACGAGGAGCCAAAAGGCTCTTAAAGGTTTTATAAAATTCTGCCGTGAACCCATCAGGCCCCGGCGACTTCTTTAAAGACAACGAGTCAATGGCCTGCTCAATTTCGGCCACTGAGATCTCTTCCACCAAGGAGTCCAGGGGGTCAGACCCCACCTCAAGTTGAGTCCCGTAAAGAAATTCCTTGGCTCTCCTCAGATCCAACGGCTTCTACCGAAGGATGTCTGAAAAATGGGCTCTGATGATCCCCAGGATGCCTGGCTTGGACCTTACCAGGGAACCCAAGGGATCTCTCAGTCCATGTATGACCTTCCCACTCACCGCGTCCCCGCAGCTTTTGTAGGGATCCGGGTTGGTGAACTTACCGTAATCCCTCTCCAGCACCAGGGAGGCGAGACGGTCATACTGACACTCCTTCATCTGGAGCTGCAGATCCGAGATCTGGTCCTGAGGGCCACCATCAGAAACCAAGCGATCTAGCTGCCTGCGTAACTTCTGGTAGGCCTGATACCGGGATGCTGCCCGACGGCCCGAGACTTCCCGGAAGAAGCCCTCCGACCTCTTCTTCACCACTTCCCACCATTCCTGGTGGGAGCAGCCGCTCTCAAGGAGCGAGGCTTGTTCCAAAAAGAAGTCCTCATAGGCCGATCTGACTTCAGGGTCCTCAAGTAGCGACCAGTTTAGTCGCCACAGGCCCCTCCCTTTCTGAGGGGTGTTCGCCACATTCAGAGTGACCGACACCATACAGTGATCGGAGAACTCAACCGCATGCAGCACAGGAGCTGCAAAGGACGAGTCCCCCTTCAAAAAAAACCTATCTAACCTACTCCTACAACTACCTCTGGAATATGTGAAACCAGTGAGGTTGGGGAAGTGGCGAACGTGCACATCCACCAACCCAGCTTCCCTCACTATGCGATTCAAAAAGATACTATCATATCCCAGAGGGCCTGAGGTGCCTGCCCGGTCCTTTGACCTGGTGACCATGTTAAAGTCACCACCAAAGACCACCTGCTGGGATGTAAACAGGTATGGTTTCAGCAGCGTAAGAAGGTCCTTCCTCCCCCTCCTGGACTGAGGTCCATAAAAATTGATGAGGCGGAGGGATTCCTCACGACTGCGTCCACAATCAAACACCTACCGATTTCTAATTCAATCACTCGTCGACAAGCCACCGAACCAGTCTTAAAAAGGACTGCAACACCACTGCAGGGCTCAGCCGCAAGAGACCAGAGGGAGGGCCCGTATCTCCACTCCCTCTTTGCTAGGTGCATCTCTGCCACAGATGCCAGCCAGGTCTCTTGCAAAAACAAAATGTCGGCTTCAACCCGGCCGAGAAAATCAATGGCTGAAAATCTACCTGCCGCAGAACGCACACTTGCGACATTAATGGTCGCAAGGCGTATTGGAGCGGGTACCGTCATCCTTAGTGATTGAAGTCTACGTTCCTCTCTATATTACATTTCTAAAAGAATCAAACCTCCTCGGAGTCCGAGGAGGAAAGGATTCCGAACCTGCTCCATAGGGCCAGTGAGGAACCCCCCCTGCCCCTGAACTAGTACTGGGTTGGGGGTCCTCACCACCCTCCTTCCCCGAACCCTTCCTCTTCCTCTTCTTTTTGTTTTTTTTCTCCCATTCCACTTTGGGAGGTTCCCTCCCACTCTCCTCATCTTACCTCCCACTTGAGATCTCCTTAAGCCTTTTATTAACCCCTTTACCTGCCCCTGAGATGTCCATCGGGGCCACCTCCCCTGTACCAGCTCGCCGACCACTCACAACCACCGAAGAGGCTGGAGGGGGCATTAGTAGAGCTGCCTGATCCAGGGGTGGGTGCAGATTACCCGTAGATTTAATTACTGAAGGGAGGGGGGGAGGGGGAAGGGAGAGAGGGGGTAAAGGAGAAGAAGGGGAAACTGGGAGGGGGAGACCAGGGGGGGGAGAGGGGAAGGGGGGGCAGGGGAAAGGGAGGAGGACGGGGGGGAACAGGGGGAGGGGGGAGGGTGATTTTTGGACGAGGGCTTTTCGCCCTGGCCGGCTTCCCAGGTGGTTTTGTTGCCGTTGCCCCATCTGACACAGGATCAGACTTGCCGGCTCCTTCACTATGCCAGTTCCTGCCCTTGATCCGCGCCTGGGGGGTCTGACCCTTTGAGGGAGGGGGGAACCCTCCCTCTGTGACCCTGAGGGGCTGGGATCCCCACTCCGTCTAGGGACCCCCTCACCCTCCGGGCCTGGGGCACCCCCTCCAGCCTGGCACCCCCTGAACGCCTTGGGGCACCGACTAAAGGGGTGTCCCATTTCCCCACAGAGGTTGCAGACAATAAGCCTGCAACCCTCAGGTGAATGGCCGAAGCCATTGCACCTCACACAGCGGGGCATTGTGCAGTCCGCGCTGAGGTGCGCGGGACTGCCGCATTTGAAACAGCGACCGGGCTGTCCAGGGTAGAAGACCAGGATCCGGTCTCTACCTATAAAGGCACTGCCAGGTACATGCGCTACGGTATTATTGTGGCGCTTGAGCCGGATCCTGACCAACCACGCACCTGTCCAAACCCCGCGCTCGTCCAAACTTTTCCTCAGCCCCGTCTGGAGCTGCCCGTACCGCGCCAGCCAGGTCGCGATGTCCTCAGGTGGGAGTCACATTTTTACCTCCTCCTGCCTCAAAAGAGGTATCACCCGGAAACTTTTCCATAGATCTGACTTCCTGACGAGCTCGTACAGTGTCAGGAAAAGCTCCATGGAGACCAAGGAGACAAAACTTACATCAAACTCCTTCGAGTTTGTGGGATGTATGACTGCAAATAAGTCCGAAACTTTAAAGCGCAGCCCCAGCAGATGGTCGATGACCTGACCCCTGCTGGGACATGCAGACGCCCCTTGCCACCTGAGCTGCACCACATTCCGTCTGCGCCTCTCAGGTCCCCCCGTACCCCTCGTCCAGGCCTGCGCACCCTGGGGCTGATCCCCAGGGGGGGCCGGAAATTCTGGGCGCCAAACTGGCCGTACAGGGAACCCAGGGGGACAGAGGAACCTGCCACCTGTGCAAACGAGCGTCCAGCCTTCAGGGCACCTAAGAGGTTTGCCTTCTCCTGTGTGCCCAAGATGGGAACTGGGTCTGTGGGGGAAGGGCCAGACCCCTGACGAACCGGACTCTCTGGCTCAGCACCTCTACCCACCGTATCCCTACCAACAGGTATTTTACTCCTTACCGCGGGGGAAGGAGCAGCACCCCCCACAGTTACATGATCCTGAGGGGGAGTTACCTCCATTTCCTCAGGTCTCCGTTCCTGTGACCCCCTCCAACTCCCGTATAAATTCCAGGGCCGAGCATTCATTCTTCAATTCCCCCATCGGGGACTCACCCCAGCACACCTGTCCCGCCGGAAGAGATCCCCCGGAGGACGCTAGAGTTGCCGCCTCCCGAGAGGCATCCGACATTACCACCTCCCCTCCCCCAACAAGCGACACCAAAGGCCCTTCCAACTGAACCTCAGGTGTCCCCACTTCCGCTTCGACCCTCCCAGGACTTCCAGGGCCGCCGCGGATGTCACTTCCGGTTCCCGGAAGTCGATGAGGTCACCAAGGTCACTTCCGGCCGCGTCTCCCGGCACCGGAAGTGATGCACCCGCTCTCATCCCGCCACTCCTCCCAGTGTCAGCAAAGGACGCTTGTCCGCACTGTCCAACCAAAACTGAACTTGTGTCCATTCCTGCCAGCACCTCCCCCTCTCTCCATGCGGCCGCGGCGGGGGCCGCCATTATGGCCGGTTCTCCCCGCACCACTACGGACCTGGCGGGAGCGGCCGAGGTCACTGGGGGGGTCCCGGAGGGGGGTCGAGCTGTACTGTCCGCCGGGGACCTCTGACCACTGGCCTTCACTGGCCCTTCCGATCGTTCTCTGGTGAGGACCACCATCAACTTCCTGCTTCGTTGGCTGTGACTTGCATCTCCACCGGAGCCTTCACGTGCCTCATCGGGTACCCTACCCGGATCCACCTGGACTGCAGCCTCAGGCATGGCAGATGTTAACACAGGGATCCGGGGACCCTCCGCACTGATGGCTCCGGGGGGCATACTCTCCCGACAGGCCATGGACTGGTCTTCTCCAGAAGTTGTTACCTCCTCCGGAGTCTGTTGCACCGCTGCTTCAGGTGAGGGCTTCAGGGGGGACTTCGGGGGGGCACTTCCTCGCCTCACCGCCTGGGATCCTTCCTGGCTGGCTCTCAGAAGTTCCCTCTTTATCTCCGCCAAAAAACTTCTCTCACGTTTCCCTCGCTCGCAGAGACCGCCCAGCAGCTGCCAGAGGTCCCTGCATTCTCGCTTTAGGCCATCTATGGTCTCTCTGTATTCACCACGTTTGCTGCTGGCTGAGCGGTCCCTGCGATTTCGTAGGTCGGCCAGCCGCTCTGAACGCTGCACATAGGCCGCCGCGGCCTTCTGTATCAGTGCCTTTACCCTTTCTCTCCTCTTCTGGAGCTTGCTTGGGCCCTCTCCTGGCTGGGCCCGGGTCCAGTCCATCAGTTCGGACTGCGTGAGCAAGAATAGCTTCTCCTCCCTGGAGAGGTCTCTCGCCCCAGGGGGGGTTGTCTGAGACCCAGGCCGGGAAGAGGGCCCCGAGCCTGGGCTAGCTGACGCCATAAGGCCGGCTGTCCAAAAACAGCCGTGGTTCTCTACAGAGCTCCTCCACACACGTCTGTTCTCCAGGAGTATACCTCTCCTGGTGTGTACTGCGTTCAGGGCACGCAGACAGCATGCACAATCTCCTACAGCTGACTGCAAGGTCTATTTAAAAAGAGCAAGATAGCTAGCTATATAGGTGGATATAACAGTGTATTCTGCGGTCAGGGCACGCAGACAGTACGCACAATCTCCTACAGCTGACTGCAAGGTCTATTTAAAAAGAGCAAGATAGCTAGCTATATAGGTGGATATAACGGTGTATTCAGGGGTCAAGTCGTGGGAAAAAAAGTGTGGGAACTCCCACTCTAGATCCACTCCCCCACCGAAAAAAAAAACAACAAAAAAAACGCTCATCCAATTTTTGCATTGTGTGTATGAAGCTTAACTGTTAGTACATAAAAAAAAACAATCCTCAATAAACATAAATATGGTAATTCTCTGAATAATCAGCATTCATTCAATTGTGCTTCCATGCAAATGTGAACATCATGTTCTGATCTTTATTGGGGAATTTTATTTTGTATATAGAGTGTTTATGTGGTGAGTTTACACTTTTCATTGAACAGAGTTTAGATAACACAGTGTTAAACGGAAAGGTCATAAATGAACTGCACATTATCTGGACAGAATACTTGGGGAGATAGTGATGTGTTCCTACTTAGGAGATGTATTTTAGCTTGGGGGGCTGCAAACTCTGCAGGGCTCCAACACACACTCGCTGCTATTCCAACCCTTCATATATTTCCACATAAACTTCCCTCCGGGCATTAAACTTTGCCAGGTATTGTGCTCAGCTTACCACCCCAAACTGATGTTCCTCCCTTGGCTCACCTCTCTCCCTGCATGTCCTGTGAGCACAGCGGCGGATCCGGGGGGGCAAAGGGGCAATTGCCCCCTCCGAGAATATGCCCAGCGGGTGCCAGCGCGGCCGGTTCCGCGGGTACCAGCGCGGCTAGTTCCGCGGGTGACTGTGCAGAGTGGACGGGTGAGGGGGGGGCAGCTTGGCGGCTTAGGAGGGCTGCTGGCCAATCAGGAAGCCAGCGGGCAGGGGAGCAGAGAGATGACATCATCTCTCACTGCCCTGCATCCCTCCAGTTCTGCCCTCACAGTGCAGGAAGCTGTGTGCAGCAGAGAGATTACATCATCTCTCTGCTGCCTATCTTCACTCTGGACTCAACAAAAGAACACCTTAGCAGAAAAGTGACACAGTAGGTGACAATCCGCAATGTGTGGCAGGCTACGTGGCAAGTGGCAGTCCGAAATGTGTGGCAGGCTACGTGGCAATCCGCAATGTGTGGCAGGTGACGTGGCAAGTGACAATCCGCAATCTATGGCAGGTGACGTGGCAAGTGGCAATCCGCAAAATATATGGCAGGCTACGTGACAATCCGCAATGTGTGGCAGGCGACGTGGCAAGTGACAATCAGCAATGTGTGGCAGGTGACGTGGCAAGTGACAATCCGCAATGTGTGGCAGGCTACGTGGCAATCCGCAATGTGTGGCAGGTGACGTGGCAAGTGACAATCCGCAATGTGTGGTAGGTGACGTGGCAAGTGGCAATCCGCAATGTGTGGCAGGCTACGTGACAATCCGCAATGTGTGACAGGCGACGTGGCAAGTGACAATCAGCAATGTGTGGCAGGTGACGTGGCAAGTGACAATCCGCAATGTGTGGCAGGCTATGTGGCAATCCGCAATGTGTGGTAGGTGACGTGGCAAGTGATAATCCGCAATGTGTGGTAGGTGACGTGGCAAGTGGCAATCCGCAATGTGTGGCAGGTGACGTGGCAAGTGACAATCCCCAATGTGTGGCAGGCTACGTGGCAAGTGACAATCCGCAATGTGTGGCAGGCTACGGGGCAAGTGACAATCCGCAATGTGTGGCAAGTGATGTGGCAAGTGACAATCCGCAATGTGTGGCAGGCGGCAATCCGCAATGTGTGGCAGGCTACGTGTCAATCTGCAATGTGTGGTAGGTGACGTGGCAAGTGGCAATCCGCATTGTGTGGCAGGCGATGTGGCAAGTGACAATCCGCAATGTGTGGCAGGCTACGTGGCAAGTGACAATCAGCAATGTGTAGCAGGTGACGTGGCAAGTGACAACCCGCAATGTGTGGCAGACTACGTGGCAAGTGCCAATCCGCAATGTGTGGCAGGCGACGTGGCAAGTGACAATCCGCAATGTGTGGCAGGTGACGTGGCAAGTGACAATCCACAATGTGTGGCAGGTGACGTGGCAAGTGACAATCCGCAATGTGTGGCAGGCTACGTGGCAAGTAGCAATCCGTATTTGGTGACAAGTGACGTGGCAAGTGGCAATCCGCAATGTGTGGCAGGTGACGTGGCAAGTAACAATCCGCATTTGGTGACAAGTGATGTGGCAAGTGACAATCCGCATTTGGTGGCAGGCGACATGGCGAAAGACACCCTCAGGGCTCCCATTGATTCTGCATTATGGTGAGTTGAACCATTTAATTTTATATTACAATGTATTAATAGCAATAATGTGCTTCAATCATCCTGACACCATAACAACCTACTTATCAGCTAGACCTAGACCTGATCTACTTGTCAGCTAGCTGTGATTGACAGCTAGATCGAAGCGGAGGCTGTCATGGGGCCCACTACTGGCAATGCCGGAATGGTCAGGTGTGTGGCACTTACTATTGTGATCTGTGTCAGCAGCTGCTGGTGTAGCACCTACCACACAGCTCACATACTTCAAAGTCTTGCAGGATACGGCTGCTAATGGGAGTTCCCGTTGTGGAAAAAGTACAGGAACTCCGTTCCCATGCGTTCCCGCAGGACTTGAGCCCTGCCACAACCACTGGCCAGGGTTGTGGGGATGAGGCCTTTGTCCTTGTCACAGACCCCCAAAGCATCCTCCCAATGTTGAGGGCATGTGGCCTGGTACGGTTCAGGAGGGGGGCGCTCTCTCGTACCCACTCTTTTCCTGCGGCCTGCCAGGTTGCGTGCTTGGATAAAGGGTCTGGTATGGATTTTTAGGGGGAACTCCACGTCATTTTGTAAAAAATTTGACACGGGGTTCCCCTTAATATCCATACCAGACCTGAAGGGCCTAGTAATTGAATTTGGGGGAACCCCATGCTTTTTAAAAAAAAAATTTTATCAATGACTTTCAATGACTGTTCTCTGTATTACGGGGTGCCGACAATTCATTATAGCTGCGAGTGATTTTATTTTTTTCAATTTCTTTATTTATTTATTTTTTCCCTTTCCATAGGTAAGCAAAAACAGAGTTTTACATAAACAATCTAAGAGTCATACATCGAGTTTCCATGTTCATACATAATAAACAGAAATAGCATAACAGTTCATTCCATTCCGTTCGCTTCTTACTCCCCTTATAGTATAATATATAAAACCACAAAGAAAACACGCAAGGTTAATGGTAATATATATAACATATCGGGACAGTAACATAGAAACTTCTCTCTCAGTCCCACATACACCATGTCTGATCCTAGATTGGTACTGTTCCCAATCAGATTAGAGTTGTATTGTTATCTCCTTTTTACTCATCTACCCCTCTTACTATTTTCCCCCCTATTCTTCAGCCCTCCCCCACATTCCCCCCCCCCCCCCCCCCCCCGAGAAGAAAAAAAAAAAAAAAAAAAAAAACCAAGCCAGAGAGAGGGGGAGGGGGGGAGAGAGGGGGAGTTCTCATCTCCTCCCCCCGAGTCTCCCCCCCCACCCCCCTAAACTGCGTCGATCCGTCTCCTTCCATCCCCCGAGGAGATATAGAGGTTCCATGGTGTCCATATTTCCAAATAAGTTTTCCTTCTTTTCCTAGCTGTCCATATTAGGTCTTCCATCCTGTTCACCTCCTCGACTTTCTTCAACCACGTGCTCACACTCGGAGGTTGTATTTGTTTCCACCTAAGTGTTATACATGACTTGGCTGTATTTACCAAGTGACACATGATGGAGTTCCCACCTATATTCCCTGAGGTCTCTGACAAATTCAAGAGGAATACTGCTGGATCCTCCCGTATCTCTACTTCACTGAATTTTTGAACGATCTCTCGTACATCTTTCCAGTATTTCTTAATTTTTGGACATGACCAAAATATGTGTAAAAAATGTCCTACTTCTTTCTGGCACCTCCAACACTTATTTGATATATGAGGGAAATATTTTTGAAGTTTTTCTGGTGTTCTGTACCACTGTGCAATAATTTTATAATTAGTTTCCTGCAATTTTGTGCATGTTGCTGTTTTAAAAATTGATTGTATCATCTTTTTCTTCTGCTCCTCAGAGAAAATCCTTCCTAGGTCTATTTCCCACTTCCGAAAGAAGGGTAACTGAAAATTTTCTACGGGTTTAATCAGTAACGCATACATTTTCGAGATTACATGCGTAATTGGTTCCTTTTCCGTACAAAGTTTCTCAAATGGCATATAGTCTCGGTCTAGTAACTCTGGCTCTATCTCTGTTCTTAAAAAGTGTCCTAATTGTGCCGCCTGCCAGAAATCTAATTGAAAGGGACCTTTTCTATCTGTCATCTCCTGCCTTGTTGGCCATTTACCTTTTTTCACGAAATGCGAGGCTTGATATATTCCTTTTTTAATCAGCTTATCAAAAGGTCCTTTCTGTATGCCTGGTATAAATCGGGGATTGCCCAATATAGGAACTAGAGGGGAGTTCTGTGTCGATATCTTATTCTTAGCTAGGAGATGGTAGCATATCTGTAATGTAGGTCCTATTGTAGGGTGTAGCTTCGTATCTAAGGTCAAATTTCTGTAGCACCAAGGTGCTCTATGTAGTAGCTCCCTACATTGTGCTTGCTCTAATTTTACCCATATTTTCTGATCTCCATGTCGACACCAGTCTAGTAGTCTACCTAGATGTATTGCCTGGTAATATTTATATATGTCTGGTGTTGCTAATCCCCCGTATTGCTTTGGTAATGTTAATAATGTCCTCCGTATCCTTGGTTGTTTATCTGCCCAGATAAATTTCATAAATAATGTTTGTATAGTTCTGAAGAATTTTCTTGGTATTAACATTGGAATTGCCTGTAGGAGGTACAGGAGTTTTGGCAAAATATTCATCTTAATTATATTATTTCTTCCAAACCAGGAATATATTCCCCTGTGCCATCTCTCCAGGCATCCTCGTACCATCTTCAATGCTGGTGCAAAATTTAATTCATATATCTTATTGAGGTCTGTTGCGATCGTTATTCCCAAGTATTTCAAACCATAGTCCGTCCAATTAAATTTATAATCTAATTTTATTAGTCTCATCATTTTCTCTGGGACTGCTATCATTAAGGCTTCTGACTTGGAGCAGTTTATTTTAAAGTAGGATAGTGTACTGTATGTCTCGATTTCCTTACATAGATTTGGGAGCGAGATTATCGGGTTCGTCACTGTGAAAAGCATATCATCTGCATATGCTGCAACTTTATTATGGGTATCTCCTATAATTATTCCTTGGATATCCCTGTTGAGCCTTACTCTGCATAAAAGTGGTTCGAGGGTCAACGCAAATAACAAAGGGGACAATGGACATCCCTGTCTGGTCCCATTTGTTATTGGGAAAGGTGTAGATACCACTCCATTTACTCTTACTTGAGCTGTAAGTTTTCCGTACAAGCTTGTTATCCAGCCCAACATTTTCCCTCCTAGCTTTATATGTCGGAGTACCGAGAACATAAACCCCCACCCCACCCGATCAAAAGCTTTTTCTGCATCTGTTCCCAGAAATATACAGGGAGTCTCGGTAGAATTAACTGTATGTATTAGGTTTAGGGCCTTAATAGTATTGTCCCTTGATTCTCTTGTTGGGACAAATCCCACTTGGTCTTGATGAATCAAAGAGGGCAAATACTGTTGTATCCTCAAGGCTAGTAGTTTGCTAAATATTTTCAAATCTGCGTTCAGTAAGGATATTGGCCTATAGCTTCCACATTGTTTCGGGTCTTTACCTTCCTTCTGTATCACTGTGATTGTAGCTTTAAGTGTATCTGAGTGGAAAGTCGATATGTCTCCTATTTCATTAAACAATTTAACCATATGTGGACCTAATTCCGGCATAAACGTCTTATAATATTGGGCTGTTAGTCCATCTGGACCAGGTGCTTTCCCACTTTTTATCTGTTTTATCGTGTTTTGTACTTCTACTAGTGTGATTGGGGATTCCATCTCCTCCCGTGCAGTACCTGTCAGAGTCGGCATTTCACTTGAACTTATGTATTCATTTATCTTAGCTTGATCTGCTGCCCTCAAGTTCAGGTTATACAATGAGGAGTAGAAATCGCCAAACACACCAGCGATCTGTTCTGGCATCCGTTCTTCCTCCCCATCTTTTTTTCTAATTATAGGTATATGTGTCTTGGTTTGTATTTCCCGTAATGCTCTCGCTAATTGTTTTCCGCATTTATTGCCGGATTCATAGCTACACTTACGTCCTATCTGAATTGCCATTTTAGCTCTGTACTGTAATAAATCTGTAACTTGCCTACGTATACTTATTAATTCTTGTTCAACTTCTAAGTTCTGGGCGTGTTTATGTTGTGCTTCTAGATGTTGCATTTTTACTAATAATTCTGTTAACTTAGTTTCTCTTTCCTTCTTAATCCTTGCTCCATGCTTAATTAATACTCCTCTGATTACTGCCTTGTGCGTTTCCCAGATTGTACCCGAGGAACTTTTTGGGCCTTCGTTCTCCTGAAAGAAGAATTTTATCTCCTTTCTAATATCCTCCAGGACTAAAGGATCCTGAAGGAGGCTCTCGTTAAGTTTCCACATCCTAGAGGTTAGATGTTTTTTCCCCGTTAAGTTATATTTAAAAAAAATTGGAGCATGATCTGACCAAGTAATTAGGCCAATAGTGGCTTCCTTAACTGAGGGTAATTGTTTATGCGGAATAAAAAACATATCTATTCGTGAGTACACTCTATGCGGATTGGAGAAAAAAGAGTAATCTCTTTCCTTGGGGTGTAATAATCGCCATATATCTGCCAGTTTTGTTTCTGTTAATGCCTGAGCTATCCTCTTTCTTATTTTAGGTGTCACTGACGATGTCCCTGATGAGGTGTCTTCACTGGGGATTAATGGGATATTAAGGTCTCCCCCCATAATCAACTGTCCTTCTTCAAAATCCATAAGTTTATCAAGTATCTCTTTAACAAAGAGGTCTTGTTGTATATTGGGGGCATAATATGTTGCTAATGTAACTCCTACCCCTCCCATCGTCCCCTTTACAAAGAGATACCTTCCCTTTGCATCTATCATGGAATCCTTATGATTCCATGCTACTGTTTTTGATATCATGATGGTAACTCCCTTAGTTTTGGAAATCGGGTTAAGTGCATGGTAAACCGTTGGATATCCCGTAGACCTCAGCAGAGAAAGATTATTTTCTCTGAAATGTGTTTCTTGGATAAACGCTACATCTATTTTCAGTCTCTTTAAATCGTGGAATAACATTCGTCTTTTTTCCGGGACGTTCAGTCCCTTTACATTCAGGGACATTATTTTTAAAGTCTCCATATCTCCTCGGGGAAATAGGCAGAGACCAATAAAGGTGCAAAAAAAAAAAAAAAAAAAAAAAAGGAAAAGGGGGGGGGGGAGAGCCCCCTCTAGCCCCACCCCCTCCCACCCCCCTCCCTCCCGCCTCCCGTCTAGTCTACTACTCCCTCCCTCCCTCCCCCACTACCAATCCCTGGGTTGACCGTTTACCAACGGTCTCCCCACGAATTCCAAAGCTCTACTGCTTTTATCCACTCAATTTCCAGACCCTCCGGATTATGGGTGTTTACCTAATGGGGTTTTGTGGTTGTGCTTGGCTGCTCCTGGGCGAGCTTCCCCCGTGCCCTCCCCAACCAGTCTTTTATAATATCATGTTTTCTACTATCACCTGTTACTTCTCTACACAGATTGTGTCTACTCCAACATGGCTCTTTGAGAGAGGGGGGGGTAAAAAAAAAAAAAACGGAAAGGGAAGGAGACAAAAGCCATAACACAGGCAAAGTTAATTATGTCTGTCCATTCCCATCTACGTACATACTTTTACATGTATACTCCTATACCCTTGCATATACGTATATGGGCACACACATCCACAGCTGCGCCTGTGTTTGCAGATTCAAACATGTTCCCCCCTCTATATTTATCCAAAGTTTAAGCCTCCCCTGCATATATAATTTATATATAATTTATATCGGTCTCTTCCCTTCCCATTTTCCATATCTCCTCTCCGTTTCTCTCCCCTTTCCTCAAAGAGCCATATTGTGTATTGACATTGTTCCAAAAAGATACATTAATACAATAAAGCAACAATACAATATAATACCTTACATTCCTCATCCAAAAAAAAAAAAAAAGGGGGGGGGGGGGGGATGGAGCCGGAGGTCAAATCCTAAAAAGTTATTTTATTCATCCTTAGGTTCAGGTAGGGGGGTCTGGTCCCAATCCATAAGCCCTCTGTTTCCCCCGGGTCCCTAGCTCTGTGCTTTATTTTATTAGTGATAATATTAAAGGTTACTAATATTAGTGTTTAGTGATTCACCGTATTAATTAGTTAAAAAAAAAAAAAAACCCACAGTTTCTTGTGTACTAGTTCTATGTTCTCTCACCCCCTACTCATTGTCCCTCCTTATCCCACCCTCTCATCCCTCATAAGTCTAAACCATCCCCTGTGCACCATCATTCACATTTACATTTACTGACCCTCCACGTCCATTACCCCTCCCCCCCCCCCCGAGATAAACAAACATGTATTAAACAAACATTTATGTATTATATTAAATCCCCTCCTCCTCCCTGCACATCTAGTGAAAAAAAAGAAAAAAAAAAAAAAGGAAAGACCACTGCAACCTCTATCATCCCATTCCCTCTTTCTTTATCTCTCTTTATCCCTAGTGAATTATAATACTCTCTTAAGTGACCACCTCTTCTAGGAACCTAGGTCCTAGGAACCTAGGTCATGTAAATCCCCCCCAAGGACCCCAAGGACCCGAACCCTCCCCCCTTTATAATAATTATCTAATCTTATTTGTATATTTTATCTTAGACTCTCCCCCCCCTCCCGTCCCCCCCCCCACCCGCCACCCCCACCTCACCCCCCATTATCTCCATTCATCCCAAAAAAAGAAGACTCAAGAGTGTTTAGACAAGTTGAAAACCTATGGGGTGAGGCTACGAGAAAAAAAAAAAATTCAGATTCAGGGATATGAGTTAATTTAGCACAGATTCTAACACAAGTCTCATTATATTGTAATATGTCTTTCTCATCTTTCTCACTCCCTCTCTTTCCCTCCTGTACTTTCTGGGTTTTTTCTCTGCAGCTGAGAGAGTGGGAGTCTCCAGTTCGGCACCATAAACGGCTCCACACCTATAAAGGCAAATAATTTTGGAAGATCGCTGTATAGTCTCAGTGTGCATGTAGATGTTCCTTTTCTTATTACCACAGCAAGAGGGTATTTCCATCTGTATGTATGTCCCTCCCGCCGTACACAGTCCAAGACAGTGCGCAACTGTGCTCTGCGCTGTAATGTGGCCCGGGATAAGTCAGGTAGGAGCTTCACTACTGAACCCTCTAGCTCAATATTACCAGCCACCCATGCCTTCCTCAGCAGAGTCTCCTTGTGCGCATATCTATGGAGGCGGCAAATTATATCCCTGGGCCTTTGCGGGTCTGCTGGTTTAGGCCCTAGCGCCCTGTGTACTCTGTCCAAGTCCATGTTGGGCGGGACATTCCCCTCTAAAATCATGTGAAAAATGCTCATTACCTTCTCCTGTAAGTCCTCCTGCTCAGCGACTTCTGGGACGCCTCGGAGCCTCAAGTTGCAGTGGCGACTGCGATCCTCAAGTTCCTCGATCTGGAGCTGCATCTCCACCAACATCTCGCCTTGCTCTTTGCTCTCCCTTTCCACTCTCTCCATTTTTCCTTCAAATGAGGATACTCTTACCTCCCCCGCTATCAAGCGGTCGGAAATGACCTGGATCTCAGTGTGTACTTGCTGAATCTCAGCACGGTGTGTCTCCTCCACTCTCTTAATGAGAGCCTCTATATCGGCTTTCGTTGGTAGAGCCTGGATTAAGCTCTTCAGATCCTCCGCTTCCGATCGTATACTACGAGGGGTGACTCCTCCGCTTTCCTCTTTGCCGTTCCCGGCCCCGGTTAAGCTTTCCATCTCTCCCCTATTCATCCACGCCCTCGCCTCCACTTCCGATCGCTTAACACGAAGGGTAGCTCCTTCGTTTTCCTCTCGGCCATTCACTGCCTCGGTTGAGCTTTTCGTCTCCCCCTTATTCACTCGCCCGCTCACCTCCGCTTCCGGTCGTTTCGTGCGAGGGGTAGCTCCTTCGTTTTCCTCTCTGCCGCTCCCAGCCTCGGTTGAGCTTTTCGTCTCCCCCCTGTTTGTCCGAGCGCTCGCCACCTCGCGGGGTTTAGCTACGTCCGTAGTCTCCGCGATATGCCCGGCAGCTGACATCCGCCTCGGGGAGAAATACTGCTGTATAGCGGGTTGGGGGGCACTACACCCTGCAGCTCTGCGCGAGGTTTTCGTTTCTCTCTGTCTAGGAGCGCTCATTCCGGGATCCTCAGGTGCAAATCACCTATGACTGGCGGATCAGCTAGGAGCACAGACTCTGCACGCCCTCACTCAGCCATGCTCAGACCACTCCCCCAGGAACTGCGAGTGATTTTAAATTACTTTTTTTTCCTGCAGAAATTACACTTTGTGCAGGGACAGTTCTAAGCACGGGAAACATGCGCTCTTTACAGGCATACTATAGACACCCCCCAGGTACGAAATTTAAAGGAATATTACACTTTTATTGTTTCACTTGAAACATTATTAAAATCACTGCTCCCAAAAAAAATGCAGTTTTTAAAACTTTTTTTGCATTGATACATGTCACCTGGAGCAGGACCCAGGTCCCCAAACACTTTTTAGGACAATAACTTGAATATTAGCCTTTAAAATTAGCACTTTAGATTTTTCCCATAGACTTGTACAGGGTGTTCCGCGGCTTTCCGAATTTCCCGCGAACATCCCAAATTGTTCACTGTTCGCCGAACAGGCGAACAGGCAATGTTCGAGTCGAACATGAGTTTGACTCAAACTCGAAGCTCATCCCTAGCTCCAAATGCCTGAGCCTCTTCAAGTCTACAACACAAGTGCATCTATGCAGCAAACTGCATCACCTCTTGCTAAGGACAAGGTGACTTTCAGTGACAAGCCACAGCCAGCACAAACCTTGGGGACTACACCACAGTTAAACACTCTTGTAACATCCTTTCATCCTGGTAAACCTCACCCTACTTCACCAGAGAGCTTTCACACCCGAGGGGTTCCACAAGTTACGTTGGCACAGAAGAGTGAGAGATCAGACTTGAATGACTTTGCCAGATATATTGTACACCGTGAACTCATTAACAATACCCTCTCAAGGTTTGATAACTGTCTGGAGAGCTACTCGGCCTGGGGATCAACCTTCAAAGCTGCCATTGCTGATCTCAACCTTACAACCAAGGAGGAGCTTGATTTACTCATAAAGTGGCTAGAGCCGAATCTGCAGATCTTGTTAAAAGACTGAGAACAGTGCATGTTGACCACCCAGATGCAGGTCTTGTTGCTGCATGGGCAAGACTTAAGCAAGCCTATGGTAGCTCTGAAGCCATAGAAAGTGCTCTATTCAAGAGAATGCAAAACTTCCCAAAAATAGGGAGCAAAGACTATCACAAGCTCCGAGATCTGAGTGATCTTCCCATGGAGTTGGCAAAGACAGACCCATGTCTACCTGGACTAAGCTTCCTGGACACTGCTCGTGGTTTCAATCCAGTGGTGTATAAACTGCCAATACGGCCTGCAAGAGAAATGGGCACAACAGGGCTCAAGGTACAAAAGAGACTATAATGTATCTTTTCCTCCATTCGCATATTTTTGCAGGTTCATCAATGATCAAGCCTGGACAAGAAACAATCCCAGCTTCAGCTTCATTTAACCCAACTTTCCTACTTTATCATCATCATCTTCATCAAGGTATGATAACATAGCAGCTAAATGTAGAGACTTTAATAGAGCAATATCTGTTAAAAGGACAGACATCTCATCACCCTTATCCTCTCCTGCTCATCAGAGTGATTCGGGTGACAGAGATAAAGACCCTAATCGTCAGTGCCCGATTCACAAGAAGCTTCACCCCATAAAGAAATGTTGTGGGCTTAGGGCAAAGACATTACAAGAGCACAGGGAGATTCTTCAGAAACTTGGAATATGCTACAGGTAATGTGCTTGTTATGGACATTTTGCTAAAGACTGTAAAGTTGTCACAGAATGCAGTAGCGACAGACATGCTACAGCTATGCATCCAGGCCCACCCTCAGACAATTCACAGCAGCCTGCTACCCCCAGCCCAGTCATGGCGGGGAGCGACAAGTTCATGCTCCAGCCACAGCTAACGTTTCTTCTTCATGCACAGAAGTTTGTGGAGAAGGCTTAGATCACAAATACTGCGCTAAGATATGTCTAGTCAAGATATACCCAAAGGGTCAACCTGAGGAAGCTACTAGGTTGTATGCCATAATAGATGAAGAGAGCAACAGATCCCTGGTTAAGCCTAAATTCTTTGAGATCTTTGGTATAGAGGGACATGCATCACCGTATACTCTCAGAACCTGTTCGGGACATGAGGAGACCTTCAGTAGAAGGGCCGATTGGTTCATGGTCTCTCATATCAATAAGAGAGAGGGCATACCCCTACCAACATTAGTCTAGGTTGACCAGATAACAGACAAAAGGGAGGAAATTCCTACTCCAGAGGCTGCATATCACCATCCTCACTTGAGGCACGTTAATGAAATTCCTGCAGTGGACATGAATGCTGAAATCTTGATCTTGCTAGGAAGAGACATTCTCAGAGTACACAAAGTACGCAAGCAGTGCAATGGACCTCATGATGACCCTTACGCACAAAAACTCGATCTAGGCTGGGTAACGGTGGGTAAAATATGCTTGGATAGAATGCATGCGTTATCCGAGATCCACTCCTTCAAAACGTACATGTTAGGAAATGGACATGCATCCCACTTCAAACAGTACCCTCACCATTACAAAGTAAAAGAGAAGACTCTTGACATCATCCAAGTACATGATTTCACTCCTAACCTTTGCAATGACAGCCTAGGTACCACAGTGTTTTTGTACTACAAGCAATGACAACAAAATAGCCTTGTCAGTGGAAGACAGAGAGTTCATCAAAATAATGGACAAAGAATTCTTCCAGGATGAGTCGAACAGCTGAGTTGCAGCATTACCTCTTTGTGCTGCAAGGGTTAAACTCCCAACCAATCGTGAACAGGCTCTATCCAGATTCAACTTACTTCAACGAACACTAAAAAATAAGGCTGAGATAAAGGAACATTTCATCGCCTTTATGAAAAGAATCTTTTGACAACGATCATGCCGAACTAACTTCACAACCGATAGACCATCTTTCAAAGTGGGAGTCCTGGAAACAATCTCTACATGGAATCCGTGTACCATGCTGCTACAAGAGAGATATACACCACCGCTCAAAGGCAGGTCCTGGGAACTCAGAGATAATTGCTCCAGGTGAAGGGATCCGGGTGCGAGCCACAGCATGCAGATAATGTGGATAATGACAGAACTCTGGACGGCCGCACTCCGATGCTTTATTCAAATAATATTTAGGACACAGCAAATGACATCACAGCAAAAGATGCTAACAGCTGACGTATTTTGCACTAAGGCTAGTGCTTACTCATAGCCATGCTGCTACACTTCTGCCTCCCTTGCCACAAGTCAGAGGAAAGAGCTTCACATCTTTTCAGATGGATCTACTGAGGCTATAGCAGCTGTCGCTTACCTCAAGGTAAGATATTCTGCTAATCAAGCCCACATAGGGTTTCTGTTTGGGAAAGCTAAGTTAGCACCTAAGCCTGAACACACGATTCCCAGGCTTGAACTTTGTGGGACTGTGCTAGCTGTATAAATAGCAGATTTCATACTGTGTGAGCTAGACATTCAGATAGATGACGTCAGATTCTACGCAGACAGCAAAGTTGTTCTGGGCTACATATATAACCAGACTAAATGTTTCTACGTCTATGTCAGCAACTGTGTAGAGAGAATAAGGAAATCATCTAAACCTGAACAAAGGCATTATGTTATATCTGAAATTAACCCTGTATGCCACCAGGTCACTGTCTGCAAGTGATTTTGCAAATTCTACTTGGTTAGCAGGTCCTGAATTCCTGCTGGATCATCCAGAAGAAACCACAGCTGATGTCTTCAGTCTTCTAGAACCTGACAAAGTTGCAGAGATTCGTCCTGAAGGTAAAACCCTCATCACCAGAACTGAACAAAGACTTGTCTTGGGCTGTCAACGCTTTGAATATTTCTCCAAGTAGAGAAGGCTTGTACGCACCATCGCAAGGTTAGTTCATATTGCAGATTGCTTCTACGCAAAGCCCACAGATGCCCACTGTCAAGATTGGCACGTGTGCCAAAAGCTTCTTTCTGCAAAAGACATTGCTGAAGGTGAACTGATCATAATATGTAGTGTACAACAGAGTGTCTAAGGCTCAGAAATTAAATGTATCATTGACAAGAGGGACATTGCAAAAAACAGTCCAATTGCCAACATGAATCCATTCATTGATAGTGATGGTATTTTAAGGGTTGGTGCTCGCCATCACATCACCACTTTGCTCATACGGCACTACCATGAAGGGGTTAAGCACTGAGGAAAACACTTCACAGAGGGTGCCATAAGAGCTGCAGGCCTTTGGATTATAGGAGCAAAAAGACAGATCACAGCTACACTGCACAGCTGTGTTCAGTGCCGCAAACTGAGAGGGAAACACCAGCAACAGCAAATGCCAGATTTGCCAACTGACAGGTTAAAGCGGAGTTCCACCCTCAAGTGGAACTTCCGCTTATCGGAACCCTCCCCCCCTCTGGTGCCACAATTGTCACCTTTCAGGGGGGAGGCGGGTGCAGATACCTGTATAATCCAGGTATCTGCACCCACTTCCAGGAATAGCTAGCCGCAGATGCCCCGCCCCCCCCCCCCGTTGTGTTCTGGGAAACACACAGTTCCCAGGATGCGGCGGGGACCAGTCACATTGCGCTGCGCGACTCGTGCATGCGCAGTGGGGAACCGGGCAGTGAAGCCGCAGCGCTTCACTTCCCGATTCCCTGACAGAGGATGGCAGTGGGGGCAGCCAAGAGACGAGCGTTGCTCGTCATCTGCTGCCGACATCGCTGGACCCTGGAACAGGTAAGTGTCCATTTATTAAAAGTCAGCAGCTGCAGTATTTGTAGCTGCTGACTTTTAATATTATCTTTGCAGGTGGCACTCCTCCTTAAGTACTGACCCACCTTTCACTCATGTTGGTCTGGATGTCTTTGGGCCATGGATGGTAACAGCCCACAGAACTCGAGGTGGCCAAGCAAATAGCAAACAATGGGCAGTGCTGTTCACTTACATGAGTGTGAGTGCAATACACATTTAAGTAATAGAATCTATGGATGCCTCAAGTTTCATCAATGCTTTAAGCCCTTGTACACAGGGTCAGACATTCCGATGGACAATGTCCGATAGGACCGTGTTGTCGGATAATCCGACCATGTGTGGTCTTCATCGGACTGTTTCCGTCGGAGTATCCGACGGACCAAGTTTTCCAACTTGGGTATAAAATTTTCCTACATAGTCCGATCATGTGTAGCCTACTCCGACGGACAAGGTGCCACGCATGCTCACAATCAAATTCGGACACGGAAGCGCTCACTACCGCTCGTAATCGCTATAGCACATTCGTCACGCTGCAATGTTAAAAATTCTTTCATGCAGCGCATTCTCTTGTTCTTTACAATGCTGCAAGAATGAACTTTTGATGCTCATATTCACACACACTTCTCCCGAACGTATTTCTTTATTCTTTTTAATCATTTCAGCAATACAATATTTTAAATCGTCACATCTACATAATCTTTTTTTGTTGTTTTTATTTTTTTTATTTTGTGGTTGGTTTTTTTAATCAACATCTCCTTTTTTGATAGTTTGCTCATCTTTGCATTTTTTTGGGTGTGTTTTGTGTGTCAACTTACCACAACACCATTATTATCTTTTTTTAATTTTGTTTTTCTTTTTTAATCTACAGGAGGTTGTTTGGTGTTGGTGCCCCTTGTTATTCATTTCACTTTGTATTTTTGAAATGTACCTGCCTGTTCACAAATAAACTGTCCTTAGTGAAGTAAAACTCATATGCAAGTATTTCTTCAAACCAAAAAAAAACTTTATTTAGGTGTCAGTAACAGATAAAGAGGGAGGCAGCGCTGGAGAAACTGGGGAGATTAGCGAAGCCTTTGGTCCCCAGGGCACACATCAACTATTTAAACGCAAAAATTGGTGGCCTGAGGAGTACATGTCTGAGGGAGAGAAGTCTGGTCCTGAAGTCCAAGAAACCCGGAACAGCAGCAGATGACATCTATGTTCCCAGGCTGTGGTACTACAAGAGGCTGCATCTTCTGTCAGACCAGACTGAACCCAGGTTATCACACTCTGGTCTTCCTTCCACGCTTCCTTCCAGGCTGTGGCTGTGGTGCTGGAGGTGTGGCAGAAGGAGGAGGAGGAGGAGGGACATGGGCCAAATCACAAAAGTGTGTTGCTTGTGTGATTTGGCCCAACAGACCCTTGTTGAGGGTGTGGATAATGAGCTCCTCACGCAAGATCTGTTGCCCCTCCTCCATTTGCTGGAGTTTGCACGCAGCCAAGGTGGCAAAGGCCTCTTGATAGGTGGGGGTGGCTTTGAGGGCTGCTGAAGCCTCCCCGATCAGCTTCAGAGCCGACTCATCCACATTCCCCCCCTTCTGGCCCTTTTGCGTGGAAGGCGGAGGGGAGGGATCTGGGATTCTGTCAGGCTCCTCCGCCCGCCCACCGCTTGGCTGCCGCTTACCCCTGCCTCCTCCTGGCTGCCACTTTCCACAGCCACCTCCTGGCTGCTGCATTCCACACCCTCCTCCTGGCTGATGTCTTTCTGTGTATGAAAAAGGGACATAGTTTTAGTTTTTGGTTCATCAAACACACACAATTTTCAGCTCAAGACTGTTGCAAATTGTTAACCAATAGAAAAGACTATCATTCTGAGCCCATCATTTTTCTTTCTTGGCCCAAAGGTTTTGGCCACTACTGTCTATTGATATGTGAAACACTTTCTAAAATCAGCAATTACAGAGCAAAAATCAAGTTAACATCATTCATTTTTACTCCCAAAATATGTAGCACAATACTATAGCTGGCTCAGGCTGGGCTCCCCCAGTTCTTCCTGAGTGGAAGGCCCAGGTTGGGCATCGGAAGACTCAGCGGGTGTGGAATGTAGCTTAGAAGGACGCGTGAAAGGAAGGTTAGAGATTGATTCCCTGACATCAACCTGGTCTGACAGAAACTGCATCCTGTCATAATACCACAGCCTGGGGACATAAACTTCATCTGCTGCAGCTCCATTGCATGGACTCCAGCACCTTCTTCCTCTCCCTCAGATATGTACTCCACCAATTTTCACTTTTAAATAGTGGATGTCTGCCCTGGGGACCACCGGCTTCACAAACTCAACCAGTTTCTCCATCGCTGTCTGCCTCTTTAGTCTGTAACTGTAATGTGGGTGTGTAGCTTGCCACAGGCAGGGCAGCTCCCTGTATTTATCGATGAACAGAGGGAGGAAACTGTGGTCATTGAAACCGTCCATAATCTCTGCAAGACACAACACAGGACAAACCCTAATGTCAGGCTAAACTCCACTAATGCAGGCCTCAATCTAGAAGCAGTATAGGCTAGTAATGTACCAAGTTAAAAATTGTACCTTCGTTTGCATGATTGGCGCGTCAGCTTCTCCCTCTGTTCACAGATCGTACGCATGACACACGCGTGTGGCGTTTTATATACAGTGCGCATGCGTGAAACTCTGCCTGCCTCTGACGTTCTTTCAAGACTATTCCCCACCCCTTCTCTTTCGGCACAGTAGGGAGAGCACATGGCGGAGACAACACAGGTGCGCAATCAAAGTTCCACTAACGAGGAGGGCGAGGAAAGCCCGGAGCCTGAAACGTCCCGATCCTGGAGGAGAAGCTTTAAAGGCCTCAAATCTGTCTTTTGGAGAGATGTTGGAGATGGTGGACATATTGAAGAGGACCGACTATGATGGGAAGTATGGACCTTACCCAAACCCAGATATCAGAAAGGCCAAGATCATGACTAAAGTTGTGAAGAGTCTTCAGCAGAATTTTGGGGTAGACGATCCAAGGATCAACTGAGAAAATGATGGTCAGACCTGAAACTGAGGGAGCACGATCAGTACAGAAGGATCAAGCGTGTTCTTCAAAAAAGTAAGTAGTTGTGGTGTGTTCATATTATTATTATTGCTTGCATACTGCTCCATGTGCTTTGATTTAATGTTATACAGTTTAAAATGGCCACTTTCATGTTCATGGGTTCAATCGTTCGTAATAAACATCGTTCGTTAGCCCACTCCCAAAACGATGTTTTCCCAAATTAAACTTCACTACATTTCTTTACACTGCAGGTAAGTATTCCAGCTTTAGAAAGTGTCCAAAATAATGTTTTCACCTTTGAACTCGGCCAAAAAACACAATTGTATGACGCTTCCAAGCAATGTTTCATATTCCTATTTCTGCCCTCTGTGTGCTAAGTATTCCTTTTTTACATTCTCATAGGGGAGAGTAGACTCGGGAAGTCTGAGGACACTAGGGACCCCACATCTCCCAAAGAAGGCGAAATTCCAACACCGGAAACAGAGGAGGAGGAAGGAGAGATGGTATAAGTTGGACAAATTGTCACCACAACAGGTGAGTGTCGGAGACCACAGCTTCCGGTAAGCTAATCAATGTATGGCGTCATATTTATAATACATGGTGTGTTTTTTTGCTTTTTTTAGGTGATGTGGAAGAAGAATCACATTTTACCAGTGAAAGTGCCCAGATCCTGATTGTGGAGATAATGGGGTGCAATCGCGATTTAGAAAATATACAGAAAAACATCAATGATGTTCAACATAAACATGATGTTTTGGGGAGAGTCTGAAACACCCCAAACTAGCTAGGTTTATTTTTTTGTTTTTTAATAAACAAATTTTGTATTTTTCAAAAAGCCAAATGTCAGGTCACCTAGAGCCCAGGTGACAGGTGCACACCGTAGGGTTGGGGATGCACCGCAAGGCTGTGGACCCTACGGCTGACGGCTGCAGACGGGGGACAGATCCCACTGGGGTAAGAGCGTAAGATTCCCCGGGACGCGGAGTCTAAGAGCCAGCTGGTGTTCACCAGAGCTTCGAGTGGTGAAGATGGTCTTGGCTGCAACTGGCTCCAGGTCGCGACCCCCAGGGTCCCCCAGCTCACACCCACAGTAGGTAACAGGAGGATAGGGATGGTGAGGGACAAAGCCAAGGTCGGGGCCACAAGCAGAACAGAATAGTAGGGTACACGCCAATAGGTCAGGGTCACCGGCAAGCAGGGATGGTCAGAACACGCCAAGGTCGGTAACGGAAATCAGAAGCAGAGCACACGACAGGAAACAGGAAGCTAATACACAAAGGTTGATCAGCAGGATAGGCTAGCAGTGCAAAGGTTAATATAGTGTAGTCTGATAGGGGCTAGGGTGGAGCCATTCCAGAGGAAGGAAATAAAAGCAGTCAGGTGAAGCTCGGCTGGTCTCTAGAAATGAACACATGCAGACAGGTAAGGAGAACAACTCTAATGCATAACCATGACAGTACCCCCCTCTTACGAGGCCTCCCCCTCCCCCGCCTGGGACCAGGTTTAGAGGGGAACTTCAAATGAAACTTCCTCAACAGACGAGGTGCAAAGACCTCGGAAGCCGAAATCCACGACCTCTCCTCAGGACCAAAACCTTTCCAGTGCACGAGGTACTGGAGAATGCCTCTACAGAGTCGGGAATCCAAAATTTGGCTAACCTCGTACTCCTGATCATCCTCAGAGACCGGTGCTATGGTAGGGGAGGGACGAGAGAACTTATTGAGGACTAACGGCTTTAGAAGGGCAACATGGAAGGAGTTAGAGATTTTGAGGCTTTTGGGAATCTGGAGCTTGAAACAAACCGGATTCAGTTTAGAAATTATGGTGTATGGACCAATGAATCTTGGGGCAAATTTGAGGGAAGGAACCCGGAGTTTGATGTTCCTGGTGGAGAGCCAGACTTTGTCTCCTGGCTAAAAAGAGGGTGGCTTACGCCTGCGACGGTCAGCAAAACTCTTGAATTTGTTGGCAGCTTTCTGGAGGGAATCATGAACGTCAGCCCACATGGAATTGAATGATTCCTGAACAGTAGCCAAAGCTGGAATGTCAGAAGAACAAATCATAGGAAGGGGAAGCTGAGGATGTCTTCCATAAACAGTGAGGAAGGGTGTTTTCTGAGAACTGACGTTAACATGATTATTGTGGGAGAACTCAGCCCACGGTAATAGTGATGCCCAATCATCATGATGGGCAGAGACCAAGGTACGGAGAAAGACCTCTAACTCCTGATTAACTCTCTCAGTCTGGCCATTGGATTGGGGATGATAAGAAGAGGTAAAATCCAAGGTAATGTCGAGGGATTTGCAAAAGGCTCCCCAAAAACGAGAAGTAAATTGCACACCCCTGTCCGAGACGACATGCGAAGGAACACCATGAAGGCGGAAAATCTCTCGTACAAAAATGGGAACCAAGGCAGGGGCAGAAGGGAGACCAGGAAGAGGAACAAAATGAGCCATCTTGGAGAACCGATCGATTACTACCCAAATGGCCGTATTATTCTCCGATAGTGGAAGATCAGTGATAAAATCCATGGCGATATGAGACCAGGGCTCCTTAGGAATGGGCAAGGACATGAGAAGACCAGCAGGGGCTTGAGTGGAAGATTTAGACTGAGCACAGACGTGACAAGCCTTAACATAGTCTTTAACATCCGAGCGGAGATTAGGCCACCAGTAGTGACGACTGATAAGCAGGAAGGATCGGAGGAACCCAGCATGACCTGCCAACTTGGAATCATGTCCCCAACGAAGGATCTTGGTTCTTAGCTCCGTGGGAACAAAGGTCTTACCAGGAGGAATCTTTGATTCCAGGGTGGTAGAATGGGCAACAATGCAAGAGGTAGGAATGATCGGCTCAGGATCAGGGTTGGACTCCTCGTCCAAGGTGTCAAATGACCTAGAGAGCGCATCAGCTCGACCGTTGCAGGAACCAGGTTTGTACGTAATCGTGAATTTAAAACGAGAAAAGAAGAGACTCCACCTGGCCTGTCTGGGGTTCAGACGTTTAGCATTCTGTAGGTACTGTAGATTCTTATGATCAGTAAAGATCGTTATGGAGTGAGGGGAACCTTCCAAGAGATGACGCCACTCCTCCAACGCCAATTTAATTGCGAGAAGTTCCCGATCACCAATGGCATAATTTCTCTCTGCCTGAGAATTTTTTTTGGAGAAGAACGCACATGGTTGACGTTTCTTCTCAAAGTCCTGAAGAAGCACAGCTCCCACCCCCATCGAAGAAGCGTCTACTTCAATAAAAAATGGGTCTTCAGGATTTGGTCTCCTCAAGAGGGGTCCAGAGACAAAGGCCTGTTTCAGATCGTGAAACGCAGAGACAGCCTCGGAAGACCAGTCTTTGGCATTAGCACCCTTCTTGGTCAAAGCGATAATAGGCGCAGCAATGGAAGAGTAATTCCTTATGAACTGCCTATAATAATTTGTGAAGCCAAGGAAGCGCTGTGTGGCCTTGAGGCTAGCAGGAAGGGGCCAGTTGGTAATGGCAGAGACCTTTCCGGGATCCATGCGAAGACCCTCACTAGAAACAAAACATCCCAGAAACAGGACCTCGGAACATTCAAAGGAACATTTCTCCATCTTGGCATAGAGATTGTTCTCTCTAAGGCGCTGAAGTACGGTGCGTACATGGTTTCTGTGAGCAGGCAGATTTTGGGAAAAGATGAGAATGTCATCCAGATAGATGACAACAAACTGGTACAGTAGATCCCTGAATATTTCGTTGACAAAGTTCTGGAACACAGCTGGAGCATTACACAAACCAAAAGGCATAACCAAGTACTCGTAATGCCCGTCCCTAGTGTTAAATGCGGTCTTCCATTCGTCACCTTCTCGTATTCGAATGAGATTGTATGCACCTCTGAGATCCAATTTAGTGAAAATGGAAGCTCCCTTCAACCTGTCAAATAGCTCAGATATTAGAGGTAAGGGGTAACGGTTTTTAATAGTCACAGCGTTTAAACCTCTATAGTCAATGCAGGGCCTGAGGGTGCCATCCTTTTTGGCAACGAAAAAGAACCCTGCTCCTGCAGGCGATGAGGATTTCCGGATGAAACCTCTCTCCAAATTCTCAGTGACATACTCAGACATGGCTTGGGTCTCTGGAATGGATAAAGGGTAGGTACGACCCCTGGGCAGGGTTGCTCCAGGGACAAGGTCAATAGCACATTCAAAAGATCTGTGAGGAGGAAGTACCTCAGCAGACTTCTTACAGAACACATCCCGGAAATCGCTATAAGCCGCAGGAAGATCGGACGAGACAGATGTGGTAGCAATGGGAAGTTTCCTCTTGGGAGTCACCTTGGAAAGACAAGACGAGAAACACGAAGGACCCCAGGCCAGGATCTGCCCAGATACCCAGTCCACATGTGGCGAGTGGAGCTGCAGCCAAGGAAGACCCAATACAATGGGGGTAGAGGCCTTGGGTAGGATGAGGAAGGAGATCCACTCCTGGTGGAGTATCCCTACCGACATCCTAATAGGTAGCGTCTGGAAACGGATAGGACCCCCTGGGAGCACAGTGCCATCAATTGCCGAGACTACTAGTGGAGTAGCGAGGGGAGAAAGGGTAAGCTTCATAGAAGAGGCAGTTCTCCAGTCCATAAAATTGCCGGCAGCCCCGGAGTCCAGATATGCTAGGACTGATTGGGGAGAAGTGCCTACATGGAGGAACACCGGAAGAAGGAGACGAGAAGGTGATGTTTCTGGGTCCAATACTCCACCTTCCAAATGTATTAGACCCGAGCGTTTCCCGGACAGAGCGAGCAGGAGTCACGAAAATGACCCTTTCCCCCACAATAAAGACACAAGCCCAGAGTTCTGCGTCTAGCACGTTCTTCGGGGGTTAGTCTGGTCCGGCCCAGCTGCATGGGCTCCTCAGCAGACGGAGGATGCTCCACAGGGCGACGGGGAAAAAGCTCAGGCTGACTAGAACCTGGGGGGTGCTGGCGTCTTTTTTCTAAGAACCTCTCCTGGAAGCGAATGTCAATTTGATTACATAAGGAAATGACTTCGTCTAGACCGGCGGGGATAGCTCTTCCTGCTAATTCGTCCTTCACTCGGTCTGAGAGGCCATGTAAAAAGGTTGCGACCAGGGCCTCATTGTTCCAGCTCAATTCCGCTGTAAGGATACGGAACTGAAGTGGCCCACTAAACCAGATTCTTGGCGAAGGCGTAAAAGGGCACTAGCCGCAGAAGAAACCCGAGCTGGCTCCTCAAAGATGTTACGAAAGAGCTTCAAGAAGTCGGACAGGCTGGAAACCACTGGATAATTTTTCTCCCACAGGGGGGCAGCCCAGGCTAAAGCTTCACCGGAGAGGAGGGAAATGATATAGGCTACCTTTGCCCGATCGGATAGAAAGTTTTGAGGCTGGAGCTCAAAATGAATGGTGCATTGGCTGAGGAAGTCCCTGCAGGCCTTGGAGTCCCCAGAGAAACGGGACGGAGCAGGCAGTACTAATGAATGCGTGGATGCGACTGGTGCGATAGGTGCAGTCGCAGACTGTACTTGAGGCTGCGGGTTCGGGGTTCCCAAGGAAGCCTGTAGCTGCTCGAATCGAGAAGCCAGATCCTGGAGGAATCGCATCACCTGAGTCTGATTAGATTCCTGGGTCTCGAGTCTCCGCACTATGCCCTGCAATGGATCGACTGCAGGGAGCGGCACGTCAGCCGGGTCCATGGCTGATCAAACTGTCAGGTCACCTAGAGCCCAGGTGACAGGTGCACACCGTAGGGTTGGGGATGCACCGCAAGGCTGTGGACCCTACGGCTGACGGCTGCAGACGGGGGACAGATCCCACTGGGGTAAGAGGGTAAGATTCCCCGGGGCGCGGAGTCTAAGAGCCAGCTGGTGTTCACCAGAGCTTCGAGTGGTGAAGATGGTCTTGGCTGCAACTGGCTCCAGGTCGCGACCCCCAGGGTCCCCCAGCTCACACCCACAGTAGGTAACAGGAGGATAGGGATGGTGAGGGACAAAGCCAAGGTCGGGGCCACAAGCAGAACAGAATAGTAGGGTACACGCCAATAGGTCAGGGTCACCGGCAAGCAGGGATGGTCAGAACACGCCAAGGTCGGTAACGGAAATCAGAAGCAGAGCACCCGACAGGAAACAGGAAGCTAATACACAAAGGTTGATCAGCAGGATAGGCTAGCAGTGCAAAGGTTAATATAGTGTAGTCTGATAGGGGCTAGGGTGGAGCCATTCCAGAGGAAGGAAATAAAAGCAGTCAGGTGAAGCTCGGCTGGTCTCTAGAAATGAACACATGCAGACAGGTAAGGAGAACAACTCTAATGCATAACCATGACACCAAAATTGGAAGATGCACATAGTGTGTCAACATGCCCTATCTGCCATCATGGGGGATCAATGTACGTGTTTTGTGGAAAGTGGCTCAGATGAAGGGGTTGCACCCCCAAAACATGTACATTGATCCCCCATGATGGGAGATAGCACATGTTGACACACTGTGTGCCTCTTCCAAATTTTGCTTTTCCAGGGGTGACACCCCATGTGATGAAGGCAATATCAGCCCAGTTTGTACATACTCATGTCTGATATTGTCTTCACTTTTTAAAGTTGAACTTTGTAAGTTCCTGTGTTCTGTATGTTATGCTTTGATACATGCCTGTTTACACAAAAACGCCAAGTTACAAAAAAGTTACCGAAAATAATGTTTTTGATACACCCAATATGTTGGTTTGTTGTAAAACCCTTTTCTAAACGCACATGTGAATGTGCTTTGATTAAAAAGTTAAATTATCAACAATGTGTGGCTTCCTTTTTCACTGCGCAAAAGCAGTATTTGGAGTAAAATTGTTGTTTTCTTTGACAATGGGTGTTATTTACTAAAAGCAAATCCACTTTGCACTCCAAGTGCAGTTTCAGGTGCACTTTTGCAGTGCACTTTTAGTGCATAGTGGATGTGCCTTTAGTAAATAACACCCACAGTGCTTTTTAAATTTCCCCAATCATGCCATTTTCCGGACCCCACATATTTCTGCCATGGTGCTGAAAATGAGCAATATTTTTGTCAGTAATGCACTACATACATTATCAAGAAAAACAAGGTGTGTGTGTGTAGCAGACCCACAACATAATAAGATTATCTGAAGAAGAGACTGTCCCCTCATCTCGCTCAGAACTTGGGTTTGCACTGTTGTAGAAAAAGGCCCAACAAAAAAAAAAGCAAAAATACCTAGGAGACAGATAAAACCAAGCCAGGCAGTAAATGAAAACAAAGATTATTGTAGTTTCAAAGTAAAATGTATTACAAAAATGCCTCTCAGACATTGTCTGGCATATCAATGGCCCCCTACCCACAAAGTACTCCATGTATTGGGTTCTGACCTCACGAGCGCTTTGGGGGGGCAAGCCAGGACGAGCAGCTTTAAGGGCTGTGAGGTTGTTATTTTCAGGCAAGTCTGAATCTGGGCCAACTGAGACCACATAGTTTGCTGAATGTTTTTTCAAGAAATTGTGCAGAACACAGCAGGCAAGCACAATGTGATTGAGTTTATATTCCGCCATGTGGATTGGCATCAAAAATAGGCGGAACCGGCTGGCCAGTATTCCAAAAGTGTTCTCGACGACTCTTCTGGCTCCGGCCAGCCGGAAATTAAACATCCTCTGATCTGGGGTGAGGGTCCTCATCGGGAAAGGCCGCATCAGATGGTTTGCCAGGGCAAAGGCCTCATCCACGACAAATACAAACGGGAGTCCTTCTACATTTTCCTCTGGGGGTGGCAAGCCCAGACTGCCACTCTGGAGACACCAGTAGAATTCCATCCGTGAGAACACTCCACCATCCGACATCCGGCCATTTTGCCCCACGTCCACATACAGGAAGTTATAGCTCGCTGACACCACCGCCAACATCACAATACTATTGAACCCCTTGTAATTATAATAGTACGACCCCAAGTTGGGGGGTGGGATGATACAGACGTGTTTCCCATCAATTGCACCTCCACAATTGGGAAAGTCCCAACGGCTGGCAAAGTGGGAGGCCACAGTCTGCCATTCCTGTGGTGTTGAAGGAAACTGTGGAGTGAAACAAGAAAAAAAATAGTAATTTGGCACATCAACATTGCAAGCAGATTAGACACCAACATTTTTGGCCAAGATCAGTATAACATTTTGGGAAATGAGTATTTAAAGCCTAAAGTATAAGGTCCCCTTATCAGAGTCATCACCCCCCCATCCCCCCATCTGATGGGCCCTTGCAAAAAATGAGGTGGGGGGATGTTTTGGACAGGTAACCCTCTCCACTTGATTGAGAACTGAATGCATAAATAATGTGTGATACTTTGGGCAGCCCCTCCTTACTTACACTATTGGCAGCCCACCGGACAAGTAAGAAGTGTCATAATACCCCAAAAAAAAATGGAAGCACATTTTGACATTCTGCTATTACCTATCAAGATAATAAGAGGGAAAAAATGTAGCATTTGAAAGTATTGAGGCAGGCCCTTGCAGTACATGCTTTGGTAAATTCCTCCATAAATATGACCAGAAAAAAGGTAGGTAGAGTGTGTATTGGGTTTGGTAAAGTCAGCAGATAAAGGATTGCTATAAGTTGACCTAGCAGTTGGAGGGGGGTTCCTAATGAGTTCGGCCCAACCAAAAAAAAAATGTCACTCTGCATGAATTGAAACACACACATAACATTTGTAGACATTTTAGGTGTGTTTAGGGGAAACCAATACTATGGAGCTGACAAAAGACATTGCTAATTGACTAGACTATAGGTTTATGGGCCCAGAAGAGCATGGTGGGAAAGTTAATGAAGGCAAATATGCATGAAGGACATAAAAGGAACTTGAAAAGCTTCCAGCATGCATGAGGCATCACACGTAAAATATTGGACTCTATGCTTATGGATTTTAACTCCACATTTTAACTCCACAAGACTTACCCATGAGATTCTAACCACCTTCCTGGCAGAGGCATCTGCCATAAATAATTCAGTTTCCAGTGTCCAAAGATCTAGAGACACCAACTATCCTTACCCCTTATACTTGCTACTCTTCCTACCCTGAAGCTTGGGTCTGTTCCTGTTCCATCTGGAAAGTTTAAAGCAGGAAATTAATGCTATGACCAGTGGAAACGATTACAACAGCTCGCCAACTGCTTCTGGAATCATTGGAAGATGGAGTATCATTCTACTCTGCAAGGACGAAGGAAATGGCAAGGGCTGAACCCTAACATACAACATCTTGTTCTGTTGGAGATCTTGTTGGAGGTCCACCAAAAAAAAAAATATTAAAAGCCAGCAGCTACAAATACTGCAGCTGCTGACTTTTAATATATGGACACTTACCTGTCCAAGGAGCCAGTGATGTTGGCAGCTGAAGCCGATCTGTCCGTCAGCTTTCGGCTGCTGCCGCAGCCATCCTTGGAATCAGGAAGTGAAGTCTTTACTGGTCCCTGCTGTGTTCTGGGACCTGTGTGTCTCCCAGAATACAGCGGGGGGAGGACAGAGTAGGCGCTGAAAATGGCGTAGCTCACCGCAAACGCCTCAGTGATCTATGCCAGGAAGAGGGAGCAAATACCTGTATTAGACAGGTATCTGCTCCCTTCTCCCCCTGAATGGTGCCAAATGTGACACCGGAGGGGGGGGGAGGATTCTAAAAAGTGTAAATTCCATTTTTGGGTGGAACTCCACTTTAAGGACCAGCAAGCTGAAAGAATTGAATGGCCTATCTGACTTATTGTAAAGAGCGTTCCCAGTGATGATGGTAAGGTACGTAAGGTGGAGGTGAAGGTTTCAAGACAAGGGATTGTAAAGACTTTCATCAGACCTATCATGGAACTTATTCTGCTCTTGAATAATGAACTTGTTTGCCTACACTGCTGGATCCTACCTGTGACTTCAAGAAAAAATTGTCTTGAACTTTAGTGGACATAACGTGAAGTCTTAAATTAAGAGTTATTGTTATTGCATTATATGCATGTTATTTTTATGACTTTCAGGTCTTTAAGACATCTAGCAAATTACACTGTTTGTTATTTGCAGTTGCATAACTACCATTCTGATGTATATAGTGACATTTACCATGCCAGATAGAGAGTGTGCTGCCCCAATGGGGCATATAGTTTATATAGATTGTTTCTTAACCACTTGCCGCCCGCCAATTGTCAAATGACGGTGGCAAAGTGATTTCGAAATCCTGACTGGACGTCATAGACTGTCCTCAGGATTTTGAGCCTCTGCGCACCCCCGGGGGCACGCATCGCGGCAATCTGACACCCCGCAACTATGATCTCGGTAAAGAATCTCTGGCGGAGACCATTTGATCAGCCATGTCCAATCATGGCTGATCACAGTGTAAATAGGAAGAGTCGGCGATCAGCTTTTCCTCACTCGCGTCTGTCAAACGCGAGCAGAGGAGCGCCGATCGGCTGCTCCTCTGACGGGGGGGGGGGGGGTCTGTGCTGATCGATTATCATATTATAAATCATACAATTCAGTGTAAACCATCACAGAGAGAGAGGAATTTTCTAAATAGGTGACGAAGAAAAGTCCAAATCAAGTAAATATAATTCCAAGTGTCCAAATAAATATGTGACAACAAATTGATAGGTGACTATCAGACAAAATGGTGACTCTGTGAGTGTCCAATCAAGTAAGTGACAAACGTGATCCACCACCAACAGCGCTAATCGCTTACCAAAAGATGTGGACCCCTGGTGAGTCTAGCAGGCTTAATATTGTGATTCCAAGGGTCCAAGATTATTTTATGAAGATGAAACCTCCAGGTAATCGTTCTCATAAATATGAGGTATGCCAGGTTATAAAGGGATCAACCTCACCAGGAAAACAAAGGAGAAGAACTTTGTTGCTGTATGCTGATCCGCTCATTACCACTGAATTGTTTATCTTAAAGCGCTTGTTGTTACTTGGAGTATGTAAGTGCAATTCTTATACCACTATTTTTAATAAAACTTTCCATACGGATGTAGCGCTGCTCCTGACAAGCATGCACTATATGTTTTTGAAAGTTAATATTCCTGAAACCAGAGTTGAGTGTTAGGGCTAATTTTACTAAATTATGATTTCAGTACCAGTCCAGCTGGGTTGCACTGGGTTCTCCTTGGCCGCAGGTGTCGCTGTCACCACCAGCAAGTGGTAGAATGCAGTTTAGCTGGGTGTATTGAGTGCCATGTTTTCTCGGAACCAGCCCAGTGGGAGTGTTCTCCTGCTGTGCATTCTGGGAGGTGGTATTTAAGGTAATGACATCACGTGCTATGGGTTCCGAGCCAGAGGATTTTTCTGTCTGTTTGGTTCTGGTCCTCCTGACCAGCCCCCATGGCCCCCCTGGCCTGGTGTGCGGTTCCATGCATTTCCAAGTCTCGGGGCTGGATAGTCTGAGACAAAGCAACTGCAGGGACAGGCCTGAATGGATATCGAGGACTGGTGATTCAAGGGTGGTCCGGTGCTGTCTCATCTAAGGAGAGGCCCAGCAAATGGAGAAGCATCCAGGGGAGGACTCTTCAGGAGAAGGCTATGCACAAGGCTGGCTTCTCTGAAGGAGCCTGGTGGCTCAGTTGAAGGACACTTCATGAATCCACACTCATACCGTATCGCCGGACCGGCTGAGAGATACTGGTACCGTATGATAGCTCTATAAATTTGTCTATGTCCCTCAGTTACGCTCAAGTCTGTGGCAGAGACTTTTTCTCAAGTGTTCTACGCTCAAGTCTGTGGCAGAGATGTTACTTTGCTTAACACCTTACCGGCTGCTAGGCCTATTGAGAGGAGGTCTATCCGGGGGTTGTGAAAATCCAGCTGTGAAACGGTTATTCTCTGGATTTCTTCTATGAAGACTTTCCATTTTTGACAGTCCAAAGTACCTGAACTTCCTCCAAACCCTTTACCCTAAACTGAGAGATTCTGTTTCTATTTAAAATAAATAACCCAAAAGAAGATTTAGTGTCAGTTTCTACATTTCTGTGGGCCATCTACCACAGGAAAACCCTAGACAGAGACGAGGTCAATAAGGTAACGGTAAGCCCAATAAAACCAGCAGCTCCTTCGGGGGTCAGGGCTACACGTAATTATAATATGTCCCCCCTTTTTTTCTTCTCCTTTGTTTTCCTGGTGGGGTTGTGTCATGGTTATGCAGTGATCTTCCTGTGTTTGCTTACCTCCCCTCATGTGTTCAGATTAGAGGCCAGCCACTTCCACCTGGTGGTTTTTATAACCTCTTCTCTAAGCATGGCTCCACCCCAGGCCCTATCAGGGAGCCCTATATTAACCTGTGCACTGCAGGCCATCAGTGCTGATCAACCATTGTGCATTCCTTTGTGTGTTAGCTTCCTGTTACCTGCCGTGTGCGATTCTGTTGTTTCCCGTTACCGACGTTGGCTTGTCTTTGACTATCCCTGTTTGCCTGTGATGCTGACCCTTTGGCGTGTCTCCGACTATTCCCATCTGCTTGTGGCCCCGACCTTGGCTTTGTCCCTCACCATCCCTATCCTCCTTTTGCCTACTGTGGGTGTGAGCTGGGGGTCGCGACCTGGAGCCAGTTGCAGCCAAGTCCATCCTCACCACTAGAGGCGCTGGTGAACACCTGCTGGCTCTTAGACTCCGCGCCCCAGGGAATCTTACGCTCTAACCCCAGTGGGATCTGTCTCCCGTCTGCAGCAGTCAGCCGTAGGGTCCACAACCTTGCGGTGCACCCTTGATCCCTACGGTGTGCATCTGTCACCCCACCTCAAGGTGACCTGACAGGTTGATCCCTTTATAACCTGGCATACCTCATATTTATGAGAACCTGGAGTTGTATGATTTATGCCATTATATGTCACTATTTTTGTATAATTTACTTGGAGTTATTGGATCACTTCATAACTTGTTATTGACTCATTTAGCGCTGCACTTTCTGTCATCTGCTGTAACCTGATGTTCAGAATAAAAGCCTCTTGTGGCTGGAATTGGTAATTGGTGAGTTCAAGCTATTTGATGAGGATTGTCCTCGGTGATTATATCTTATACAGGCTAGGCATAGAGGTCTTACAAGGGATAATCGCTTCACAACAATCAGAGTCAGAATACATACAGAACGGAACTGCTGAGTAGATCTTTCTGACCTGTGTTCACTGAGTCAGTTAATCTGGATGGCTAAAGTAATTAGGGCCTCCAAAGTGTTTGGTACTCTGACCCAAGCTAGTTAGTCTGAGACCTTCAGAGAAGCCTAGGCGAGACTGATGTCACAGAGCTGCATCATTCCACTGTGTATCTGCGCTCCAGCGTCTAAAGTCTGTGACATAGTCCTCGGCTGATCTGTGGCCTTGCTGGAGCACATGGAATGGAGCTTCTGTTGTGAAAGTTCTTTGCGGATCGTCATATAACTGGGCCATGGCATCAAAGAAGGATGACATAGCATGAATCCGTGCATCATTCTCCTCAAGCAGCCGATGGGCCCAGGGGCTCACCTTGGAGCAGTAAAACAATGAACCCTACTTTAGTGGCTTCTAAAGAAAAAGTCAGTGGTTTCAAGGAGAAGTATAACTGGCATGCATTGCAGAATGCCCTAAATTTACTTTGGTCCCCTGAAAATCTCTCTGGTGTGGGAACCCTGGGTTCAGGCGGCACCATGACTAAACACTGTGTGTGCAGAAGCAGTCTTTGTAGGTTGAATAGAAGGTGAAGAAGCTGTGGTAGAAATTGCAGATGTAGCCAAGAACTGCACATGCTCTTCCAACAAAGCGTAGCCTTCCTGCAGGGACTTGACAGCTTGAGTCCATTGACATCCATTGGAGAGATCCCTCTTGCAGGCTCAGACATGGCAGATGTAGGAACAGCATTACCAGGTGCTACACAGAGCAGGACAGACGATAACTGGATGCAGGGTCAGACAAACCAGGTTAGCAACGGAGGACCGGGTATAAGCATAAACAGCAGGCAGAGAATGGTCAAGATGCAGGCAGAGGTTCTTATTCTGGCAACAGAACATTAGGCAGATGGAAGCTATAACAAAGTCTTTAAGGCAAGCTGAGGTCCGGATAGGTGGAAAGCAAGAATGGTCAGGATATGCTGGGTCAAACACAGGAATCAAGCACAGATCACAAGAACAGGTATATGGGTAAAGCAGCAGATCAGACAGCAATGTACCAGCGCAGCTGCTGCCTTTATATATGCTATTTGGTGCGCATATGCGTTCGCCTGTGCATGCTAATATTTGCATGCATAGGCATTAGCCTATGCCTGGCAAGATGGGCACCTACAGGAGAACATCTTTGCATATCTGCCTCTACCTAGGAACTTCGGCTGCACTATGGCCAGCACGTCCTTGACACCAGTGATGAGCACTTAGAAATGCTCCTGTAAGCCATACATTTAGAAAAACCAACATTTTTATGAATGTTTGGGACTGGAAAGGAGTGCAAGGCAGCTTCAGACAAAAGTGATCAACATGGTAATGACATAAATTTAAAAGGATGTTCAAATTTCAATGCCTCCTAGTACAAAAACCTGTATATTAAAAAACATATTTTGAGTAATGCAAACAAAAAAAAAAAAACATTGTTAAAGCATCAAATTTTAAATAAAAAAATCACATGAAACCAAAAAAAAAGAAAAAAAGAAAAGATCAAAACCTGAATCATTCTTTTGACTACTGTCTATCATGTACCAGGTGCTGGAGGCCAATGGAGAGAGGGCTTCTCTTGTGGCTATGTTCCGGACTCCCCTGGAAGTGAGACAGGAAGAGTCGGGCACAAAGTAGCACAGGTCACCTGTTGAGTTGCTAGCAGAAGGACTGTCAGGTCACCTGAGTCTAGGTGACAGATACACCCCGTTGCGGTCTGGAGTGCACCGTAAGGTAGTGGACCCTACAGCTGACTGCTGCGGATGGAGCTCTAGGATATACAGGAGAGCAGGTACTCTGAAGTACCTACATGGATGACACTGGGAGCTAGAGCATGAGAATTCCTAGGGAGCGGAGTGTTCACCAGAAACCCCTAGTGGTGGGGATAGATTTAGCTGCAGGCTGGCAACAGGTTGCAACCCCTAGGGCCCCCCAGCTCACGGTAGACTAAAGGGAGGTAAAGTGGAAGCAGCAGACAGCGACAACAACGCATTGTCAGGAGATAGCCAAAGGCCGGGGCAACAAGCAGGTAAGGATAGGCAGGAGATAGCCAAAGGTCGGGGTAACAAGCAGGTAAGGATAGTCAAGAACAAGCCAAGATTGATATTTGGAATCAGACATAGAAGGCACAGCAAGTCGCACACGAAAGCTAAACACACAATATTGATCAGCAGAGCTGGCTTGCAGTGCACATGTCAGGGTTATGCGATGTGCGTGTACGCGCGCTGCGTTCGCGTACGCGTCGTTCGCGCGCACGCGACGTTCGCGTGCACGCGCGCGGTTTGCGCGTGCGTGTGCGCGTTAGCACGGTTTGGCGCCAGTGGGCCTATTTAAAGGAGGCTGCGGCATCTACTCAGTGCTGTTTGTCTGCAGCTCTGTACCCGAACTACCTGCTATCTGCCTGCTGTTGTGATATCTGACCCGGCTACCGTCTGACCTCGCTGACCTCTTCTGCTCTGACCCCGGCCTGCCTGACCTTGCTTTGGACTATACCTCTGTTGCCGAACCTCTGCCTGCCTGCACTTCTCTTCTGCCTGCTGTACTTACCTGTCTGCTTATCCATTGTGACCCGGCCCGCCTGACTATTCTTCTGCTGTTCAAGTGTGCTGCACCCGGTCCTTGCTGTCTTGCCTGCTGATCGCTGCCTGCCTGTCTACCATCTTCTCTGCAGTTCCAGCATCCAGAAGTACCAGCCGCTGCTTCCAGTCAGACACTCCTACCCGCTGCGCTCACGGGGCCACTGTCTCCATTCCAGTGGTCCCTGAACCAGAGCTGTAAGAGAAGTCTTCTTTTTTTTTTTTTTTTTAAACTTTCTTTATTTATATCACATGAGTCCAGAGGGGTGGAACAACAGTTACGGGGAGCAAAGACATTCATTTCTCACATAGATATATCTTATATCCTATAGAGCATATTCCATTTTCCTCTTTTATATAAATAAAACCAAATTATTTCATTTACACATTGCATATTCCAATTTATATATATTATCTATCTATTCCATTCTTATCCATTATAATTCTTATTTCCCCCAGTTATAACTCCCCCAGACTTCCCTCATCTTTTATCTATTTTCCCATTGCCCCAACTAACGAAAAAAAAAAAAATTATTATTATTGTTTACCCCCATCCCCCACCCCACCCTCCTCCCTCCTCCTCTCCCTCTCCTCTATCCCCTCACCCCCCCCCCCCCACAAGAGACAAGTACTTCCCAGCCCCCATAGGGGGGTTCAAACGCATTCAAGTACGTGCGGACTCACTCCTCTGCTATGTTCCCCATCAGATTCTTCCCTTCCTCAGAATTCATAAATGAGTTCCAAGATCTCCAGGTTTCATCATATTGATCCTTTCTATCTTGGGCAGAGAGAACTAAGTCCTCTATGGCACCTACGTTTCTTACTCTATTTAGCCACATTGCAATTGAAGGTGGTCTGGGGTCTTTCCATCTGAGTGCAATTCCTACCTTAGCTGCATTAACTAGATGGCATATCACCGATTTCCTATATGTTTGTAAAGGTATTTCTGTGCAGTGAAGCAAAAAAAAGGCCGGGTCTTCTGGGATCTGGTATGATGTAAATTTTTGAGAGATCTTTTGTACTTCTAGCCAATATTGTCTTATCTATCAAAGTCCCCCGTTCCTTTTTACACCGCCAACAACGGTCAGAAGCCTCTGGAAAGAACTTACAGAGTTTTGACGGGGTATAATACCACTGCGTCAATATCTTATAATTAGATTCCTGAGTCCGCGAACAGATCGATGAGTTCAATGCCAGATATATAATCTTCTGCCGTTGTGTGGGTAAAAAAGTCTTTTCCAGGTCTTTCTCCCATTTCTCAATTCCAGGCATTTTAAAACCTTCTGGAGGGGCATTCAGCAATTCATATATCTTAGAGATTACCCGTGAAAGGGGCTCTTTCTCCTCAAAATATATCTCAAACTTTGTCAGTTGTCTTTGATAGTTCGTCGCCGATCCTAATGTTTGAAAAAAATGTCGCAACTGTAATGCCTCCCAAAAATGTATTTCATATCGACCTCCTTTTTGCGTCAATGTGGCGATCGAAGGCCATGTTTCCAATTGTAGAAAGTGCGATGCTTGGGTATAGCCCCTTTCTATAAGTCCCTGAAATGCTCCTGGTTCCATTCCCGGTAAAAAACTAGGGTTACCCAGAATGGGAAATAGTGGTGAATTTGTTGTAGAGAATTGAGGATTTCCACAGATCTTAGCCCCTATCCGCAACGTTGGACCTATAAGTGGGTGTTTTTTAAGCAATTCTGGTAATGTTGTATAACCAGATTTCTCTGCGTAGGGGTATTGAACTGCATTTTTGTTCTATTTCTGTCCATAATTTAGATTCTGTATGTCTACACCAGTCTATCACTCTGCCAATGTGTACTGCCTGGTAATATTTAAACATATCTGGTACTGCCAGGCCGCTGTAACGTTTAGGAGCTCTCATGATGTTTCTATTGATCCTTGGTCGTTTGTTTGCCCATATAAATTTAGTGAAAAGAGTATCTATCTGGCGGAAAAAAGGTGTTGGAATATCTATAGGTAAGGTCTGAAATAGATATAACAGTTTTGGCAGTATGTTCATTTTTATAATATTACATCTAGCAAACCACGAGTGTAATCCCTGTTTCCATTTGTCGAATAGTACCCGAATTTCCTGTAGTAACGGGAGGAAATTTACTGTAAAAGTCTTTTCCATCTTATCTGGTATATATGTACCTAAATACTTAAGTGCTACATTCACCCATTTAAAGCTATAATTAGGCCGTATAGTCTGTTGTACCCCTATAGGCAGAGCTACCCCCATTGCCTCCGATTTTGTATAATTTATTTTTAGATTTGATATCTCTCCATATCTTACAATTTCCTCCATAAGGTTTGGTAAGGAGATGTGTGGTCTGGATAGGGAAAACAAAAGGTCATCCGCATATGCTGATATTTTGTAGTTATGCCCCCCTATTTGGAGTCCCTGGATATCCGGGTTTTGTCGGATTTTATTCAATAGTGGTTCTAATGAAAGGACAAATAATAGGGGTGAGAGAGGGCAGCCCTGGCGGGTTCCATTTGAGATCTTAAATGGTTCTGAAAAAACTCCATTTACCTTCACTAAAGCCTGTGGGGAGGCATATATCCCAGCAATCCACCGTAGCATACCCTCTCCCACCCCCATGTGTCTTAATACCGCGAACATAGATCTCCAATTGACTCGGTCAAATGCCTTTTCTGCATCCGTACTTAAAAAGACACTCAGGGTTTTTGTTTGGTTGGAAAAGTGTACCAAGTTTAATACTTTGATTACGTTATCTCTCGCTTCACGCGAGGGGATAAACCCTACTTGGTCCAAATGTACCAGCTGATGTAAGTGCGATTGTAGACGGGAGGCCAATATTTTAGTGAAAAGTTTTAAATCTACGTTTAACAATGAGATCGGCCGGTAACTGCCGCACTCCGCCGGGTCCTTCCCTTCCTTTGGAATAACCGAAATATGTGCCCTAAGCATATCCGGAGGGGGTGCGGCAGTCCGGCCGAGCGCATTGAAAACCTTTACCATATGTGGGCCTAATATTGAAAAGAAGTTCCTATAATATTGTATTGTATATCCGTCCGGACCTGGTGTCTTCCCTTTTTTGACTGATTTTATTGCTACACTTAATTCTTCAACAGTTATTGGGATTTCTAAGCTGTTACGGACCGGAGAGGGCAATCTATGAAGACCTGCCGAGGCTAAATAGTCCTCCACTTTGGCCATGGGGAAGGAAGGGGATGTCAGATTATAGAGGGCCGCATAGTATTCTTTGAACCTCTGCGCTATATCTTTGGGCATTGTAATTAGCTGTCCATTTCTTCCCTTTATATTGGGTACATAGATTGTCCTCCCCTTCTCCTTAAGCTTCCCCGCCAACACTCTACCACACTTATCTCTTCCCTGCCTGTATCACCGCTTTCGCCTTATAGCGGAGAAGGTCTGTCATCTGCCTCCTCAAATGTGCCAAATCTTTCCCTAGGAGTGGTGTCTGTACTTTCTTATGTTGCGTTTCAAGTTTTTGAATTTCTTCCGATATTTTTATTATCTGCGCTTCTCGTGCTTTTTTCATTTGGGAGCCATGTTTAATCAAAATCCCCCGCATGACCACCTTATGTGCCTCCCATATCATGCCCGGGTCGCTCCCCGGGGTGTCGTTGGTCTGAAAGTATGCCATCATTTCCTTTATAATATCCTCCTGTATATCTGCTTTCTGTAGCAGACTTTCATTCAAACGCCAACTACGTCCCGAAGAGCGAGCCGGGCTAGACAGGGAGATCTGCAATGTAACCGGTGCATGGTCTGACCAGGTTATATTTCCTATCGTCACCTCTATTACCGACGTGAGTAGATAGTGTGGCACAAGAAATAGATCAATACGGGAGTATTGTTGATGCGGGTTGGAAAAAAAAGTATAATCCTTTTCTCCTGCGTGAAAAATCCGCCATACATCTACCAACTGCATCTCCCGTTTGACCCTCTTCCTAACACCGTCTGGGGTTGAGGATGATCCCATAGAGGTATCCATTCCGGGGTCCAAGGAGACATTAAAGTCTCCTCCCAGAATCAACTTTCCTTCTACAAATTCTGCTAGTTTTCTCAAAATTTTATTTAAGAAAGCATCTTGTTGTATGTTTGGTGCATATATGGTAGCCAAAGTTACTTTTACTCCATCAATATGGCCTTTAAGAAATAGGAAGCGTCCATTCCCATCCACTTGTTTGTCCAAAAGGGACCAAGATATCCGATTAGATATGAGAATGGACACCCCCTTAGATTTTGCTTCTTGATTGTGTGCATGATAAACACAGGGAAAAAATCTGTTCTGAAGTAAGGGGAGGCCACCCGTCCTAAAATGTGTTTCCTGTACAAATGCTACATCTGTACGATGACGTTTCAAATCATTTAATAACATCCTTCTTTTTTCAGGGACATTAAGTCCCTTAACATTCATAGAGGTCACCCTTATCCCCTCCATCCTGGAGGAGGGGGAGGGGAGGAGAGAGAGGGAGAGAGAAAAAAAAAAGGGGGAAACCCAAATACCCCTAAGAGAGACACCCCCCTCTGAGCCTCCGACCGTCTGGCTCAGGTGGGTGTAGACCTAATTTGGGGTTCGGCCTGGATTTGGCACAGAACCGAGAGCTCTATTCCCAGTCCCCTCCACCCGGTCCTATAGCCCCCATCTAGGGCTGCCTTTCCATGTTACCTCGCCTTTTTACCTATACCTACATGCCTTCCTTCCTTCCCCTCCTCCCATTGCATCTTCCACCCCACCATCCCCCAAGGGATAGTGATAATCTTCTCCCACATTCCTCATTCTTACCCTTTCCCCTTTCTAACCCTCTCTTGCTTCCTCCTAATTACAGTTAACGTGTGTTCCATCTTAGATTCCCTAGAGTTCCCATCTTGTTTAAGCTGTCGGTATGAACAGATCTGGTACGTTCTGCCCTCTTCCCCTCTTATTTATTATTTATATCTTCCCTCCAGATTTCCTGTTTTTCCCGTTTATTCCATATATTTCAAAACTTTATCAGAATATTCCCCCCTAGTATTCCATATACACATACCAAGTTGTATAGTGCCACCTAAATTATGCCAAAAAAAAAAAAATTACAGTGCTAGTTTCCTTATTTCATAACATAATTACAGTCTAATAATATAATTACAATGGAAACAATAATACCACTCCTCTTATATTTTCCATTGCACTCTGGAATTTTTTCTTTCCCCGTGTATATAAACCAACCTATCCATTCCTATAAACACACATCTGTGTGTGCGTACACACTGACATCAATAATCAAAAAAAAAAAAAAAAAACCCCACCACCCCTCTTTACCCATTGCCTTCCCCCCCCCTACCTCCTGAAAAAACCCCCCCAAAAAAAGCATGTGTTTTTAAATAGGGGTGCCATTTCTATTAGACACCATCGAATTGTACAGTGATACCACAGTAATATAATATTACTTTTCACAGCAAAAAACAAAAAACAAAAAAAAAAAACCCCCATTCCTCTAATGTGTCCCTGTTTATCTTCCCCAAATACCCTATATACTCCCCCTTCCAGTGTAACCACCTCCCACCCCTCCCTCTTATAACTCTCTGTGCGCCTACTACCTCCATTTTCCTGCCCCAAATGAACCAAACCCCCCATACCAAAAAAATAAATAAAAAAAAAACACACACACCAAAAAAACCAAACCCCCCCCCCCAAAAAAAAGGGGGGGGGAAATAGAGACTAACCTCCCTCCCCCCTCGGAAAGTGAAAAAAAAAAAAGGGGTTCCTTCCTTCATCTCGGGTATATAAAGGGGTGATATCTGAATTCTAAGGTCTAAAGCATTAACGGGTCAACTATCCATCTCCCCACTCAGGGAGAGCCCGGGTGAACACCCCGAGTGCCCCCCCGGGGGGGAGACAAAGGAGAGAAAAAATCCCCCCCTTAACCCCCCTTCCATCCCCCCCCCCCCCCGAGACACCTGCTCCACCCAGCCCTCCCCAAGGGAGGGAAAAAAAACGGGAAAAGGGGAAGTAAAAAAAAAAAAAAGGGGGGGATCCGGAGGGAGCAACCCCTTTTAGCTAAAAAAGGAGACCATAATAGAGAGGCATTTTGTCCGAATCCCATATCTTCGCTTCTATTTAAAGTGAGATTGTCCTTTCTCTTGTCAGTCTATCTTTTTCTGGAATACATGGTCTCCCTTCTCTACTAGCGACCTTATTTCTTAAGGTGTTTACTATTGGCTGCAACCAGTTCTGTATCCCAAACGTCTCCACTTCAAGGAAGGCAAATAACTCCGGGAGTTCCGACGGGTATCGCAAGGTAAATGTCTTTGAGTTTTTTTTTATAATTAACGTGATGGGGTAACCCCACCTATAGGACCCCCCCATCATCTTGATTTTATCCAAAAGTGGGCGCAACATTGCCCTACGCTGCAGGGTGGCCCGTGAGAGATCAGGCAGTATTTTCACCAAGGCCCCGTCCTGTTCTAAATCTCCACTTTCCCAAGCCTTACGGCTTATTAACTCCTTCTGTGCAAAACGGAAGAAACGACATATCACATCCCTTGGTCTATTTGCGTTTGTCACCGGGGGACCCGGGGCTCTATGCACTCTTTCAAATTCCAAAGGTTGGGAGAGGGGACCAGCTAATTTTTCACATATTGAAGAAATTGTAGCCTGCAGCATATCCCGTCCTATAGCCTCCGGGACCCCCCTAAACCGTAAGTTCTGACGTCTACTACGGTCTTCTAACTCTTCCAGCCGTAATTGCATAGCAGAGACCTGGGAGGATTGTACATTCTGTACCTGTTCTAGATGGTAAACTCGGTTTTCCAGGGAGGACCATGCGGTCTCCCCACTCACCAGTCTCTCTGTCAGCTGCTGAACTTCTGCCTGTACTGCCTTGAGCTCTCTGCAGTGCATCTCCTCCAGACGAGCCACCATTGCCTCCATGTCCGTTCGAGTTGGTAATGCCAGCAGGTCTGCACGGGTAGGGAGAGCTTGTAGTAATGTTCTCAGGTCCAGCTCTCCCACTCTCCCTCCTTTCTGTCCCTCGTGTTCAGCATGTTGTTCCTCCATGTCACACTCTGCTGATACAGTGGAGGAAGACCACACCGGCTCTCTCACTTCCTGGTGTGTCACGTGCACCGCTCGTCCCTCAGCGTTCTCTGTATCAGGCTCTGCTTGTCTCCGTGAGGCTCGTGTACGGGGGAAAAACAATTCAATCTCAGGCTGTGCTGTCTGTCTCCTCTGCCTCTCTCTTCTATTCATCCCCGTGCAGGTTACTGCATGTAGGCTACCGCCTCATGGCTTAGCACTCCAGGTAATCAATCACCGTCTAATGACCAGGTGGAGGGTCAGGGCTCCCAGAGCGTGTGTCTCACTCCTCCACCATCTCCAATCTCCACCCCAAGAGAAGTCTTCTTACATCAAGTCGGGCTCATCACCAGGTACCTAACAGCACAGGTTAATATAGAGTTCCTTGATAGGGGCTGGGGTGGAGCCATGCTTTGAGGAGAGATTATTTTAGCAGCCAGGTGAGAGTGGCATGCCTCATAAGCAGAACACATGGAGAGGTAAGCTAACAAACAAACATTACTGCATACCCATGACAAGAACTCAGGGATACTGCTGGTGTGCTGAGCAGAGACTGCAGGGAGGTGGCACCTGTGAGATGTGACAGGTCTGTAGAATCACTGAGACAGAAAGATAGTCAATACAAGCCAGGATCAGGTGGGTAACAGCAGACAAAGTCAAGTGGAAGTTGAGATCAAAACACAAAAAGCAGGCAGAGGGTATGTGTAAGATGAGCTGGGGTCAAGGACTAGAGGCAGGCAGGAACAAGCTGGCTCGGTAACTAAGGACCATAGGAACACAGGTAACAAGCTGAAGATGAATCAGCAACTCCAGCCAAGGACTGGATTCCTTATAAAGGCTCCTGGGCACCAATCTTTATTGGTGTTCTGATTGTGCGTATTGCACATGCGCCTGCTAGTGAGCATGCACGCGCCCAAGTGCTTCCACGTACACAACTGTGTGCTAGCACATGACAAGGCACATCTGTGCATGTGCCAGTGCATTCCTGCGGCCATATAATGTGCTGGCAGGGATGTCAGGTCTTCTAGCACCCTGAGCAGTACCCTGACACTGTCACTGGAATAATGCTGCTGACAGGAGGCACATAACATTATAGACTGCTTTAACCACTTGAGACCCGTGCTATAGCCGAATGACGGCTACAGCGCGGACCTCCTTTGCCGGGACTACGTCTATTGACGTCATCCCATGCACGAGCGGCCTGCGCGCCCCTGAGGGGCGCGCACGGCGCGCTCTGTAATCGGCAAGTCTATGAGACTCTCCTGATCACTGATCCGAGCAAGGGGTCGATCTCGACTCCTTACCACGTGATCAGCTGTCAGCCAATGACAGCTGATAATGTGATACAACGGAGCCGGTAATCGGCTATTATTCCTCCTCGCGCTGTCAGCGCAAGGAGAAAAAAAAAGAGCCGATCACCGGCGGCCGTGATCGGAACATCAGTCCCGATCAAGGCCAGCCCTGCCAGTGCCCACCTGTACCCTGCCAGTACCCACCTGCCCCCTGCCAGTGCCACCTCATTAAAAAATAAGTGCCCCCCGTCAGTGCCACCCAGCAGTGCCCATAGTGCCACCCATCAGTGCCCACAGTGCCACCCATCAGTGCCCACAATCTGCCTCAACAACGGTGCTGCACCCCAGTGCCACATATTCGTGCCCATCAGTGTCATCTACCAGTGCCCATCAGTGCCCATCAGTGCCGCCCATCAGTGCCCAGCAGTGCCACCTATCAGAGCCACCTATCAGTGCCCATCAGTCCCATCTATCAGTGGCACCTATCAGTGCCCCTTAGTGCCACCCATCCGTGCCACCCATCTGTGCCATCTTATCTGTGCCCATCTTTGCCCATCAGTGCCGCCTTATCTGTGCCCATCAGTACTGCCTTATCTGTGCCTATCGGTGCCACCTTATCTGTGCCTATTAGTGCCGCCTTAACTATGCCTATCAGTGCCCACCAGTGCAGCCTATCAGTGCCCACCAATGCAGCCTATCAGTGCCCACCAATGCAGCCTATCAGTGCCGCCTCATCAGCACACTTCAATGAAGGAGAAAAATGACCTGTTTGCAAACTATTAAACATGATTTTTTTTTTTTTTGCATCTTTTTTTGTTTGTTTAGCAACAAATAAAACTCCCAGCTGTAATTAAATACCACCAAAAGAAAGCTCTATTTGTGGGAAAAAAATGATAAAAATTTCATTTGGGTACAGTGTTGTATGCCCGCGCAATTGTCATTCAAAGTGCATCAGCGCTGAAAGCTGAAAATTGGTCTGGGCAGGAGGGGGGTTTAAGTGCCCAGTAAGCAAGTGGTTAATAACACCATTTTTGAACAACGATACTCTGAAGTTTGGTTGCAGAAATCTTTAAAAAAAACATTTGTCATGTCATGTCCTTGAGCTGATCTGTTATACAGCACAAATGTTTATCCAGCTTTCCCTATGATTCTCCTGAGCTAGGTGAAAACTTACACTTTGTTCCTGATCAAATACTAACTGTTCCCTGTCTAAATTCCTAGCTCTGCAGATGGTCAGGCTCCTCCTTCTTATTGCTGTCTGTTCCCTTTCTGGTCTTCTTTGTATTGTTGGTGCTATTACTGGACTTTATTTTTGTGTCATGGAAGCATCACCTCCCACTGTGTTATCATCCTCGATGAGTGTTGTCAGTGTAAATGACTAAATTATTTCGTTGTCAGACAACCTACCTGTCCCACGGTGTGTAATCAACGGTATACTTACCTAGCTGTCCCACGTTGTCCAATTACGTACAGTATACCTACCTAGCTGTCCTACGGTGTGTGATCAACAGTATACTTACCGAACTGTCCCACATTGCCTAATCAACAGTATACTTACCTAGCTGTCCTACGGTGTCTAATCAACAGTGTACTTACCTTACAAAAATTTGGATGCTATTGCTGCAACCAGGGCTGGCCCAAGACATTGTGCTGCCTGGGTCCAAGAAGTTAATGCTGCCCCCACCCTCCACCCCCCACCCAAGAAAAACAGGCAGCAGTATGAGATGGGAAAATGCAACCATAACACGCTGCAAACTGACACACAAAACTGCTGGGAAAAAAAATCATCAATTTGCCACCGCTCAGAGGCAACTCTAGGCTTTGTGAAGCCTTAGGCATAACTTATACATCAGTCCCCACTCACGCCTGTAATGGAAAAAATTATTCAAGAGATAAAAATTAACTGTATATAATCGCATAAATTAAGAGCCTTAAAGTGGATGTAAACCGGCATTTTTTTTTAATGAAGACTTCTACCTGGTACAGTAGAGGATGTCAAGTCATCTGTGCCCAGTTTTGCCATGAAGAGTTAATCCAGCTCTGAGCAATCCTCTTGCCTTTTAAAAAAAAAGACACAGATAAATTTGTGTCGCCACATCCCCCACTGCTGTGATTGACATCTTATTTCTGCATGAGCATGAGAGCTGAGGGAGTGTGTCTGATTAGCTGTCAAAGCTACTGGCCAGGAATCCTCCACCGGCATTGAGTAGATATGACATGCTCACAATGGTGGGGACCATGAGCGCACTCTGCTTGTGCTGCACGTGCAGTAAGGACTGATCTGCACGCACTTTTCATTCTCCAGGTGTGAAGTTTGGCCTTGCGACGCGGCCTGGCGACAGGGAGTGTAGAGGTAGGTGGGGAGTCATGTGACAACACGACTCCGCCCCCGAGCTCCGGCAAAGACACCCGCCCACAATTTCCTAACCTACTATGCATTGCGTTGACTTTAGCGCAATAAATTAAAAGCTTGATAAAAACGCTACATGTATGTAGCACTAACTCCCGAAGGAGCTTCTGGTTTTATTCGGGCTTACCATTACCTCACCTGCTCGCCTCTTCGCCTTAGGGGGGTCCCCTGGAAAGTAGACCAAATGATGATAAATCCGAAATTAGTCCTTTCTTGAAGATTTATTTAGGGATAACACGTAAAAAAAGACAAAAGACACAGTCCTTCAATAGAGGGTTAGAGGTTAAGGGGGAGTTCAGGCACCTAGTAATTGCGGGTTAGAGGTATTAGTCAGTTCCAGAGGTCAAACAGCTCCACAGACTGGATCCAACAGTCAGCAGATAGGCCCCTCTCATTTGACCTAGCAGCCAATGAAATGACAAACAAAGTCTCTGCCACAGACTTGTCAATTGAACTTAGTGGTTTTGAGAGTTTTAGGAAGAACTACCATACAGTACGAGATTCTTTCAGCCGACCCGGCGATACTGTAAGGATATTGATCCGGGTTGCATCCTTCAACTGAGTTTCCAGGCTCCTCCAGAGACACCAGCCTTGCGCCTGGTACTCCACCTGAGAAGTCCTCCCCTGGATTCTCCAGTTCTCTTGGCCTCTCCCCACAGGCGAGACAGCACGGGACCACCCCTGGATCAGTAGGCCCCAACACATTCCTGGGCCTACACTCTCAGTTGCGAGGCCTTGGGCCAGCCAGCCCAGAGGCGCTGATCCATGCGGTACAGACCCTAGGCCAGGAGGGTCATGGGGTCGGAATAGTGGACCCCAAGACAGGGACCCGGGAATGGGCAGACAGACAGACCCTGAAAAAATGATGTCGATACCTTAAATACCCTCTCCCAGTATGCACAGCAGGGAAACAACAACCACTGAATTATTTCCGAGCAAGAGGTGGCGTTCAATGCATCCAGCCTGTTGCTGTTCCACACCCACTGACGGTGACAGCGACACCTACGGTCAAGTGGGAATCAATGCAACCCTGCTGGACTAGTACAGAAACCAGAACTTTTAGAGAAATTAGTCTGAGCCAAACTACAGCTTCAGACAATTAAATTTGAAAAAGAACAATAGCGTCTGCCCATCAGGAGCAGGGCACTACATGTATTTTTAAGAAACATCATATTGCGTTTTCTGTGCATGGGTGTGAACAGAGTCTTAAAAGTATATATATAGACAAAACATTTTTTTCAGTTTGGGATGGAGGAGAATAGATAAGGATTTGAACACCTGTCTTTTTTTTTTTGTAGGTGTTTTTGTGTTTTTTGGATTGCTATTTATGCTTCTATTAGGTTGATTTATTCTTTCTATATTTCTTAGTAACCATTGTAACCAACACAGAAAGTGATGCAAAATACAAATTGTAATGTTCGAATTATCATAGAATAAGGTGAAGGTAAATCTAAAAACGGGGCACCTGTTCTGGTGACAACTGTCTTATTTTGGCCATAAACAGTTGTGTGAAAAAGTAATTGCCCCTTAAACCTTATAACTGGTTGTGCCACCCTTGGCGGCAACAACTGCAATCAAGCATTTGCTATAACTGGCACATTGCTGTGGAGCTATTTTGGCCCAGTCTTCTTTGCAGAATTGTTTTAATTCAGCCACGTTGGAGGGTTTTCCAGCATGAATGGCCTGTGTAAGGTCATGATACAGCATCTCAATTGGATTTAAGTCTGGGCTTTGACTAGGCCACTCCAAAACCTACATTTTGCTTTGTTTGAACCATTTGGGGGTGGACTTGCTGTTGTGTTTCAGATCATTGTCCTGCTGCGTAACCCAAGTACCCTTGATCTTGAGGTCACAAACTGATGGCCAGACATTCTCCTTTAGGACTTTCTGGTAGAGATCAGAATTCATGTTTTTTTATCAATCATGGTAAGTCATCCAGGTCCTGAAGCTGCAAAGCAGCCCCAGACCATCACGCTATCACCACTATGTCTGATTGTTGGTATGATGTTCTTGTTATGAAATGCTGTATTAGTTTTATGCCAGATGTAAAAGCACACACACCTTTCAAAAAGTAAAATATTTGTCTCATCAGTTCACAGAATATTTGCCTAAAAGTCTTGGGGATAATCAAGATGTTTTTTGGTAAATGTGAGATGAGCCTTTGTTTTCTTTTTGGCCAGCAGTGGTTTGGCCTTAAAAGTCTCCCATAGAAGCCATATTTGCCCAGTCTCTTTCTTATTGTTGAATCATGAACACTGATCTTATCTGAGGTAAGTGAGGCCTGCAGTTCATTAGATGTTGTTCTGGGTTCTTTTATTACCTCCTGGATGAGTCGTCTTCATGCTCTTGGAGTAATTTTTGTTGGCCAGCCACCTCTGGGAAGGTTAAACCCTGTGGCAAGTTATCTCTATTTGTGGTTAATGGCTCTCCCTGTGGTTAACTGGAGTTCCAAAGCCTTATAAATGGCTTTGAAACCCTTCCTAGACCGATACATGTACATTACTTTGTTTCTAATCTGTTCTTGAATTTTGTTCAGATTGTGGCATGATGTGTAGCTTTTTTTAATCTGTTAGCATGCTTCACTTTGTCAGACAGCTTCTATTTATGTGATTTCTTGATTCAACAGGTCTGGCAGTAATCAGGCCTGGGTGTGGCAAGTGAAATTTAACTCAGCTTTCCAGAAAATTGTGGTTAATCACAGTTCATTCATAATTCATCATGGGAGGAGGCAATTACTTTTTCACATAGGGTCAGGCAGGTTTGAACAGCTTTTTTCCCTTAATAACTGAAATAATAATTAAAAAACTGCATCTTGGATTTAATCCGATTATATTTGTGTAATATAAAAAAATTTTTGATGATATGAATCATTTAGGTGTGAGAAATATGCAAAAAAAAAAAAAATGGGGTAGGGGCAAATACTTTTTTACACAACTGTATACACTGCAGAGAGGCAAGCTCGTGTCACTGTGTTTATTAGCAGTTTAAGCCTAGCTTCACACATTGCGGGATTGAAATTCTGCGAGTTCATCTGAACTCACACAATTTCATACACGCATGTCAGTCTGACTTCGGGGGCAAACGTTTTGCCTGTAATGTCTCTGTTTGAGGACTGTGCTCTGGGATTCAGTACTTTTGAGCACATATATTGAAGATGCGCAAAGTTTTTCTGGCAGTCTTCTACAGGTCCAGGGAGGAGGCTACTGTAAGTAGGAACCCAAAACCCTGAAGGTTGGCACAACACTTCCCGCCATGATGGGTGAAGGTTGGGTCTGGCTGTGCTTAGCAGTATCCTGCGGTGGGGATAAGGTAAGTGAAGCAATCCTAGGTGAACACCTTAAGGATTAGCTTCTTTGAGTTGTTGCATGTCTTACCAGTTTTCCACCACTAGAGGGATTATGAGGCATACCTGGTGTTACTTATGCCGCGTACACACGATCAAACAAGCGGGTGGAAAAGTCCGGCAAACTTGTGTCCGCCGGACAATCCCCCCACGTGTAGCCTCCGGCATACTTTTTTGACCCGAAAATACGGCGGACTTAGAAAGTAGTTTTGCACTCCAATCTTCCCGCCGGACTTGCATTTCGGCGGGCAATCCGGCCGTGTGTATGCCAATCCACGTACTTTTGAAATGAGTGGACTTTTCCCGCCCGGAGAAAAGTCCGCTCATTTCGAGCGGGTCTCCAGGAAGGCGGGGCCCGCGAAGGAGACATCGCTGGCCCCACCACCTGGTATGGACTGAAAGGGGAACCCCAACGCCGGAAAAAATCGGCGTGGGGGTCCCCCCAGGTCCACATTAGACCCTTGTCCAAGCACGCTACCCGGCCGGCCAGGAAAGGGGGGGATGAGCGAGCGGCCCCCCTCCTGAGCCGTACCAGGCCGCGTGCCCTCAACATGGGGGGGTGCCTTGGGGAAGGGGGGCCGTGCGGCCCCCCCACCCCAAAGCACCTTATCCCCATGTTGATGAGGACAAGGGCCTCTTCCCGACAACCCTGGCCGTTGGTTATCGGGGTCTGCGGGCGGGGGGCTTATCGGAATCCGGAAGCCCCCTTTAATAAGGGGGCCCCCAGATACCGGCCTCCCACCCTATGTGAATGAGTATGGGGTACAATGTACCCCTACCCATTCACCTGTAAAATAAAGTACAAAAAAAAACACAACACACACGATAAAATAGTTTATTGCACAGCTCCGGGGGTCTTCCGTCTTCGGGGGTCTTCTCGCCGGACTCCTCCGCTATCTTCTTCTAGCTCTTTTGCTAGTGGAGGAGCCCGGCTTTCTTCCTCTCCGTGGCCTCTTCTTCCGACTTCGGGGGTCTTGTCCCCCTCTTCGGTTCTTCTGGCCAGGTCTTCTGTTGCCGCCGCCGCCGCCTTCCGTTCTTCTTCTCCTGGAGATGTTGACTCAACGCTCTCTCCGGCCGCAATGCCAGGGACCTGCTGCGCGGCGACTTATATAGGGACAAGGGGGGGTCATCGGTTGATGTCACATGGGTTGATGTCACATGGCGACAGTCCCAGCATCCTCCGGGACTGTGACATCGTAGGGGGGTGGGGGGTCACCATGTGACATCAACCCATGTGACATCAACCGATGACCTCACCCCTTGTCCCTATATAAGTCGCCGCGCAGCGCTTCCCTGGCATTGCGGCCAGAGACCGTCGAGTCAACATCTCCAGGAGAAGAAGAAGAACGGAAGGCGCCGGCGGTGACAGAAGACTGGGCCACCGCCTGTAAAAGAGCTATAAGAAGGCGCGGTGGCCCGGCAGAAGAACCGAAGAGAGGGACAAGACCCCCGAAGTCGGAATAAGAGGCTGCGGCGAGAAAGAAAGCCGGGCTCCTCCGCTAGCAAAAGAGCTAGAAGGAGATAGAGGAGGAGTCCGGCGAGAAGACCCCCGAAGACGGAAGACCCCCGGAGCTGTGCAATAAACTATTTTATCTTGTGTGTTGTGTTTTTTTTGGTACTTTATTTTACAGGTGAATGGGTAGGGGTACATTGTACCCCATACTCATTCACATAGGGTGGGGTTCCGGTATCCGGGGGCCCCCTTATTAAAGGGGGCTCCCGGATTCCGATAAGCCCCCCCGCCCGCAGACCCCGACAACCAATGGCCAGGGTTGTCGGGAAGAGGCCCTTGTCCTCATCAACATGGGGACAAGGTGCTTTGGGGGGGGGGTGCGCGGTCCCCCTTCCCCAAGGCACCCCCATGTTGAGGGCACGTGGCCTGGTACGGCTCAGGAGGGGGGGGGGGCGCTCGCTCGTCCCCCCTTTCCTGGCCGGCCGGGTAGCGTGCTCAGACAAGGGTCTGATGTGGACCTGGGGGGACCCCCACGCCGATTTTTTTCGGCATTGAGGTTTCCCTTTAAGTCCATACCAGGTGGCGGGGCCTGCGACGTCTCCTATGCGGGCCCCGCCTACCTGGAGATGCGCTCTAAATGAGCGGACTTTCCACCGCGTGTGTGGGCGAGTCCGTTCATTTCAAAAGTAGGGTGGATAGTACGCCGTATTAGTCCGCTGAAAAAGTGCCTTGTGTGGGCAAGTAGCTAGTTCGGAAAGTCCGACGGACAGTCTGGCGGGAAGTCCGCCAGACTAAGTCCGGCGGATAGTCCGCTATGTGTGTACGCGGCATTACATGCTTCCAGGAAATACAGCTCAGTGAAGGTGCTCTGTCAGTCGCTCACCTCGTCCACTGCAGCCTCTACCACTTAAATGATAAAGAGGATCCCACGCAGTAAGCATCTCATGTGGATCGGATACAGGCACACCTAAGATACCTACTCAGCATCAGGTTGAGCAGTCTAAGCAAACACTACTATTGTAAGCTAGACACAACAGTGTATGCAATTGATTTTAGTACGTCTGCTTTGTTAGCTTAACACCCTTTCACACCAGGGCGTTTTTCAGGCGCTATAGCATTAGAAATAGCGCCTGCAATCCGCCCTAAAGAAGCTGCACCATTGTGTGTAGTGTGAAAGCCCCGAGGGCTTTCACACTACAGCGGTGCGCTGGCAGGACGTCAGAAAAAAGTCCTGCCAGTAGCTTCTTTGGAGCGGTGTGTTTACTGCTCCTCCACCTCTGCTCCCCATTGAAATCAATGGGGCAGCGCTGTATTACCGCTGGCAAAACGCCGCTATTGTGGTGTATTGCCGACGGTTTTAACCCTTTTGCGGCCGCTAGCGGGGGGTAAAATCGCCCTGCTAGCAGCCAAAATGCGCCGCAAATCCGGCTGTAAAACGCCGCTAAAAATAGCGGCGTTTTACCGCCGACGCAATGGGCGGTGTGGTGTGAAAGGTGTCTAAGACTATGTCTCTCCACAAAAGGGTTTCAGGGGCAGGTAAAAAGAGCACCAATAAATCACCCTCACAGTCTGGGGACTCTAGACATGCCGGCAGGGTAACATCCCCCCCAGAGACTGGAGGCAGCCATGCAGGGTGAGCCATCGCCGCTGTCCGGTATTGCTGCCTCTCCCAATATTGCAGCCCCTGCATATGTCACTGAAGATGCTATGGAGGCAGCATTGGGTGGTTTAGAACAAAGGATTACTGCTTTTATCACAGCATCCTTACGACATAACAGAAAACAGGGAGGTCTCCTTCCTCTGCTCTGGGTTCCCTATCAGATGGTGATGATTATCTGGGGACAAGGGTCACGAGCAGTCAGACGAATCTGATGAATCCGGATGCGAAGAAGCTCTCTTCTATCTTACAGACTCTCAAGCTACAGGTGCAATATTATACAGGGATGGTGTGTACCATATACCATTTGCCCTGTACTGAACCAGCCGTGTCCCCTTTTTCATCCTTGGGGTCTCTGAAGTCTCCACAGGCTGCATTTTCCTTTCCCATCCATCCATTAATGGAAAAGCTAATGTATGATGGCTGGAGATAAATAATTTTCTCCTCCAAGGAAATTCTCCCTGCTATACCCAATAGAGAAAAAATTCACCAAGAAATGGAGTGTGCCAGAAATAGATGTGGATGTTTCTTGCATGAATAAAAGCCTAACTTGTCCTGTGGACAATGTTCAGGGGTTTAAAGACCCAACTGACAAGAAGCTGGAATCATTACTTAAATCCTCTTTTGCCTTGGCTGGCACTGTGGTCCAACCTGCGGTTGCAGCAGTTGGTATGTGCCAATATTTGAAGGAGCAGGTTAAGCAGGTAGTTAATTTTCTTCCACTTGAGCAAGTTCAAGACTATGCAGCTCTTCTGAGGGCCTTATGTTTTGCAGTAGATTCTATTATGGATTCTGTCCAGCAAGCATTCCACCTTACATTCCTGCTGGTACACATACGTAGGTCCTTTTGGCTTAAACATTGAGCAGCTGAAGCCTCATGCAAAAGATATTTATCTGAGTTCCTGTTTCATGGGGAATGCTTATGTAGCGCCGGCTCCTGAAGAGCACGCAATATGTGTTTTTTTCTATTTAAAATTCCTAAAACCACAGTTGGGTTTTAGGGTCAATTATACCAAATTATGGTCTCAGTACCAGTCTAGCTGGATTGCACTGAGTTCTGCTTGGTCACAAGTGTCGCTGTCATCTCTGGCAAGTGTGAGAATGCAGTTTAACTAGGCGTATTGAGTGCCATTGTTTCTTGGTACCAGCCCAGTGGGAGTGTCATCTTGCTGTGCATTCTGGGAGAGGGTACTTAAGGTACTGACATCACGTGCTTCTGGATTCCGGTCCAGAAAATCTTTCTGTCTGTTTGGTCCTGGTCCTCCTGACCAGCCCCCATGGCCCTCATGGCCTGGGGTGTGGATCCATCCAATTCCGAGTCTCGGGTCTGGCTAGCTCGAAGCAAAGTAACTGGGAGGAGGATTCAAAGGTGGTCTGGTGCCGTCTCATCTGTGCAGAGGCCCAGCAACTGGAGAAGCATCCAGAGGAGGACTCTTTGGCAGAAGGCCACGCATAAGGCTGGCTTCTCAGAAGGAGCCTGGAGGCTCACTTGAAAGACACCAAGTGAATCTACACTCATTTGGTATAGCTAGATACTGGTACCGTATGATAGCTCTCTAAATTTACCTATATCCTTCAGTTACATTCAAGTCTGTGGCAGAGACTTTAGTCACAAGTGTTCTACATTCAAGTCTGTGGCAGAGACTATATTCACAAGTGTTCTAAATTTAAGTCTGTGGCAGACACTTCATTCACAATTGTTCTACATCCAAGTCTGTGGCAGAGACTTTGCTTTACTTAAACACTCTATCAGCTGCTAGGCCTAGTGAGAGGAGGTCTATCCGGTAGCTGTGAGAATCCAGTTGTGAGCAGTAATTCTCTGGATTTCTATATTGAGAGACCTCCTATATTTTGCAGTTCCAAGAGTACCTGAACTTCCTATCCAACCCTCTATCCTTCATTTGAGAGACTGTTCTGTCTACTTGTTGTCAAATAAATATCCCAAAAGTGGATCCAGTGTCAGTTTCTGCAATTTTTTGGGCCATCTACCCTGGGAAAACCCTAGACGTACACAAGGTCAAGAAGGTAATGGTAAGCCCAATCAAACCAGACGCTCTTTCGGGGGTCAGTGCTACACTTATTTGGGGATGATCTGGATAAATATATCCAGAAGATTTCCGGTGTCAAGACCACCTTATTGACGGTTAAAAAGCAAGATAAACGTCCTTCTTTTAAACGCTCTCTTTCCCAAGCCCAGAGTATCTCGGCCTCTAGGCAGTGGCGATGGCCTTCGCAGTCCAGTACAAAAGGAAAGGCCCAAGGCCAAGCCCATGGGCAAAAGAAACCTTGGGGTCAAAGCCTCCTTGTGAAGGGGTGCCCCCGATCGGCCGAGTGGGGGGAAGGCTTCGGTGTTTTGCGGGCGTTTGGCAGAAAGAGGTTTAGGACAAATGGGTATCCTCCACTGTATCTCTTGGGTACAAGCTGGAATTTCGGGAATTTACACCATCCCATCTTCTTTGGTCAAGTGTTCCCAAAGACCCAGAGAAAAGGAGACCCTTGTTTCTGGCTTTGGATTGCCTGTTATCTCATGGGATGATCATAGAGGTGGGTCCAGAAGAGCAAGGTTCAGGGTTTTACTCAAACCTCTTTACAGTCCTGAAGCCAAATAGAGGTGTCAGACCCATTCTGGATCTAAAGGACCTAAATCAGTTTTTAAACATTTTCTCGTTCCGCATGGAGTCTATCCACTCAGTGGTTTCCATCCTTCAGGGGGGAGAATTCCTGGCATCAATAGACAACAAAGATGCATATCTACATGTGCCAATTCTTTCCACTCACCAGAAGTTCTTAAGGTTTGTGGTATAGCAGCACCACTTCCAGTTTGTGGCCCTCCCTTTCGGTCTAGCTACGGTGCCTTGAGGAATTTACAAAGGTTCCAGCTCCGCAGGGGCGTAACTAGAAATCACAGGGCCCCATAGCAAAATGTTGTATGCCCCCCCCACAAAAAAATTATTAACGAATGCCATTGAACAACAGACTACCACATCCATGTGGCACAGTACCCAGGCAACGGCTTATATTAATTTTTAACAACAAAGTATGCAGTATACTGTATGCAGCCCCTGAAGGGAACACATTGCAGACCTCCATGCCTTCTAACCAATTTCTGTTCTGTTATATAAAACAAAATACTTCAACTCACCATAATGCAAAATCAGTGGGATCCCTGAGCGTGTCACTTGCCATCATCGCCTGCCACCAGATGCAGATTTTAACTTGTCACACGTTGCAGAATGTCACCTGCCACATGTTGCGGATTGTCCTCTTGCCACATCCCAGATTGTCACTTGCCACATCACTTGCCACGCATTATGGATTGTCACTTGCCACGTCCTGGATTGTCACTTGCCACACATTAAGGATTGTCCCTTGTCACATCACCTGCCACACTTTGCGGATTGTCCACTTGCCACGTCCTAGATTGCAACTTGCCACACATTACAGATTGTCACTTGCCACGTCCTAGATTGCCACTCGCCACACATTATGGATTGTCACTTGCCACGTCCTAGATTGTCACTTGCCACACATTATGGATTGTCCCTTGCTACTTCCTAGATTGTCACTTGCCACACATTATGGATTGTCACTTGCCACATCCCGGGTTGTCACTTGCCACGTCACCTGCCACACATTACAGATTGTCACTTGCCACGTCACCTGCCACACATTACGGATTGTCACTTGCCACGTCACCTGCCACACATTACGGATTGTTACTTGCCATGTCACGGATTTTCACTTGCCACGTCACCTGCCACATATTATGGATTGTCACTTGCCATATCCAGGTTGTCACTTACCACATCACCTGCCACACATTACGGATTGTCACTTGCCATGTCCCAGGTTGTCACTTGCCAAATCACCTGCCACACATTATGGAATGTCACTTGCCACGTCACCTGCCACACATTACGGATTGTCACTTGCCACGTCACGGATTTTCACTTGCCAAGTCACCTGCCACACGTTACAGATTGTCACTTGCCACGTCACAGATTTTCACTTGCCACGTTACCTGCCACACATTGCAGATTGTTACTTGCTCTGTCACTTTCCTGCTGTGTCACAGAGTCAGGCAGCAGATAGTCAGGCAGCAGAGAGATAATGTCATCTCTCTGCTTCCTGGCTGCCTGCACAGTGAGGGGGAAATGGCACTGCAGGGATGCAGGGCGGGCGCCGGGCAGTGAGAGATGATATCATCTCTATGGTCCCCCGCCCGTCAGCTCCCTGATTGGCCAGCCGGCTCACGCCCACTCTCTCACCCGCGGAGCCGCCGACCACCCGTGGAGCCGCGGGCCGCCCGCTATCACCCACGGAGCCACCCACTCTCGCCCGTGGACCACCCGCGGAGCCGCGGGCCGCCCGCTATCACCCACAGAGCTGCGCCGCCTGTCCTCACCGAGCCCCACTTGACTGCGGGCCCCATAGCGCCCGCATGTGTTGCTATGGCGGTAGTTCCGCCACTGCAGCTCCGCCCCTGACAAAACTAAGGGATTGGGGCATAGCAGTAACAGGTTATCTATACAATCTACTACTGGTAGAACAGTCCATGGCAAGCTTGAAACACAATGTTTTCAGCACAGTAAGATAATTGGAGAACCTAGGCTGGGTCCTGAACCTGGAAAAATCACTATTACAGCCCCTAAGAAGGCTGGAATATTTGGGCATGGTCATAGACACAGTCCAAAGCAGGGTATCCTTGCCCAAGACAAAAGCCAAAGCCATTAAGGATTTGGTCCGACTATTCAATGCCGACTAGTCAAGGGCATTCATCTCTGTATGAGATTATTGGGAAAATGGTAGCCTCATTCGAGGCTGTTCCTTACACCCAGTTCCACTCAAGGCCTTTGTAGAACAGCATTCTCTCTGCATGGAACAAAAGAGTTCAAGCCTTGGATCTTCCAATACGCCTGTTACCATGAGAACGCCAGAGCCTCAATTGGTGGTTACTAGACAAGAATCTATGGAAGGGAAAACCCTTTGTTCCAATTTTTTGGAAAGTCATAACTACACATGCCAGCCTCTCAGGCTGGGGAGCAGTTCTGGAAGAAGCTTTGAACCTTGGCAAAGGGTCCAGAACTAAAGCTTCTTTACCCATCAACATTCTGGAAATTTGGGCAGTCAGTCTGGCCCTGAAGACCTGGACAGACAGGCTACAAGGCTGTCCTATCCGAGTTCAGTCCAACAATGCTACAGTAGTCGTCCTATATCAATCACCAAGGGGGCACCAGGAGTCTGAATGTCCAGAGGGAGGTGAATCACATTCTCACTTGGGTAGAGAAACATGTTTCTTGTCTATCTGCAATCTTTATTCCAGCGGTGGAAAATTGGAAAGCAGATTTTTTAAGCCGCCAGCAGCTGCACCCAGGTGAATGGTCGCTACACCCCGCCATATTTCAGGCAATATGCCAGAGATGGAGTACCCTGGATGTAGACCTACTAGCCTCCAGGTTCAACAGCAAACTGGACATCTTTGTATCAAGAAAAAAGGACCCCCCTAGCACAAGGTTCAGTTGCCTTGATAGTTCTGTGGGATCAGCATTCTCTGATCTATGCATTCTCTCCAGTTCTGCTTCTTGCTCGGTTACTTTGCGGGGTCAAGACAGAAGGGAAGCCAGCAATCCTAGTAGCCCCGGCTTGGCCCAGGAGGTCCTGGTATGCAGAGATCATGAGGATGGCAGTTGGAAGGCCATGGGTGCTCCCACTGCAACCAGACCTGCTCTCGCAAGGGCCAATATTCCATCCTTCCTTACAAAGTCCGAATTTGACGGTTTGACTATTGAGACCCACGTCTTGAAAAAATGTGGGCTCTCAGGTCCAATCTTAACCACTCTGGTTAATGCCAGGAAGCCGGCCTCCAGGCTCATCTATTATAGAATCTGGAAGGCATATGTCTCCTAGAGTCCAAAGGATGGCATCCTAGAAGGTATGCTATCAATAGAATTCTCGCTTTTCTTCAATTAGGAGTAGAAATTAAGCTGGCCTTGAGCACTATCAAAGGTCAGATCTTGGCCTTGTCTGTATTTTTTCAAAAACCGCTTGCCTCCCATTCCCTAGTCCGGGTCTTTATTCAGGGGAGTCACTGCATTTAAATCCACCAGTCAAGCCACCCATGTGCCCATGGGATTTGAATTTGGTCCTGTCTGTTTTGCAAAAAAAGCCCTTTAAACCATTAATGATGCCATGCTTCTTTGTGTCTTTTGACCAAGAAGTTTGTTTTTCTTGTTGCCATATCCTCTGCCAGGAGGGTATCGGAGTTAGCAGCTTTTTTATGTAAAGAGCCATACTTAAGTATTCACAAAGACAGGGTGGTGTTGCGTCCTCACCCGACTTTCTTACCTAAGGTGGTATCAAGGTTCCACCTAAACCAAGATGTGGTCCTACCATCCTTTTTTCCAGATCCACATGACCAGGGTAGTCTAAAGGTCCCTCTTCTTTTACCTGTTACCCATTCCACTCCAACCCCCACCCTTTTACCACAACCCTGAAAGATGAGACCACACCTTGCTTTGGAGTAAAATGGCCATAACAGCCTTTATTACCGTTACTTAAACACTCCAATCAAAATATATATATCAATAAATAAATAGCCAAAATATATATATATGTATAACCATAATAAACATCCGGTATAACGCATATAAATAACATGCCCGGTCTGGTGATCTCTGACGGTGACCCATAACTTTACCAAACAACCAACTCACTGCGGTACCCACTTCCACTTAACCAGGCCTCCAGCTGTGACCGCTCGGAGACAACTTCCGACAGTGATAACCATAACGGTATTCCATCCAACGTTCAGGAATACACCGGAGGGACCCATAATAGCAATGGGCCCCCCACCCCTTATCAGATGACCTCTGATTTACCGCCAACCGTCAAAGACCACCAGACAAACACCGCCAACATCCAGTTCCATCCGCACCGCTGTCATGACATCCGATCCTTGCCACCTGAAAAAGAACAAAACAACAACCGAAATACCCCAGCAACCTAACAATAGGGAGGGAGGGTGGGAAAACTGCCTCATCTCTCTGTCCCTTCCTTCGCACTGCCCGTTGCTCCGCCCCTTCCTCTTTTTATAGCGCTCCTCCAATTCCATTACATTTTCCACTTGCTCCTCCCCCACAGCCTCTCTCTATGCACCTTAACCCCTTAGACCTTATACAACCCTGTCATGCCCGGCCCTTCCTTACTTCCCTTTCAGTCCATCCACTGCGGGCCTCCCTTGACCAGGGTAGTCTAAAGGTCCCTCTTCTTTTACCTGTTACCCATTCCACTCCAACCCCCACCCTTTTACCACAACCCTGAAAGATGAGACCACACCTTGCTTTGGAGTAAAATGGCCATAACAGCCTTTATTACCGTTACTTAAACACTCCAATCAAAATATATATATCAATAAATAAATAGCCAAAATATATATATATGTATAACCATAATAAACATCCGGTATAACGCATATAAATAACATGCCCGGTCTGGTGATCTCTGACGGTGACCCATAACTTTACCAAACAACCAACTCACTGCGGTACCCACTTCCACTTAACCAGGCCTCCAGCTGTGACCGCTCGGAGACAACTTCCGACAGTGATAACCATAACGGTATTCCATCCAACGTTCAGGAATACATCGGAGGGACCCATAATAGCAATGGGCCCCCCACCCCTTATCAGATGACATCTGATTTACCGCCAACCGTCAAAGACCACCAGACAAACACCGCCACAGCCCGAAAGGGTGACTCCCTTACCCTTAAGGGCCACCCCACACCCGCAAGGCCTTAGAATACCGTCTTGCAAACCCAAGGACCACACATCAAACCCTACATCAGATAAGTGCACCCCATCCCAACCAACGTACATACCCCCATTGTATTGCAGCTCCCGGTGCCGAACCACGAACCCGCTATGCTGGGCCACAAACCACCCCACCACCTTATGTATCCTAATACGGGTCCAAGTGATGCCCTTGACCAAACGAGCCCAGCGCCATACCGTCCTGGCTACAATGTCTGATCCGCCCCACCACTGTACCCGCAACACAGGACGTGCAACCTCCCCGAACAAACGTTCCCACTGCACCCCTGGGATCCCCAACCATCTCCAGCAAGCTTCACTCTGAGAAATACCGAGTTGCCCGCCCTCAGGTCGGTGGGCTCCTCTCCTAGCCCCCAAACACACGTAGGAGTGCCCCACGATCCAGACGAGGCGAGCCGTACCTCCGTCTGAACAGAAACCCAACACCATAAACCAGCCGTCAACTACCACCATTGCACCCGCCTCAACAGGAAACCAGCCACACCTCCTTGCACATATGCAAACAACTCCCACTCGCGTTGTGCATGTGTGTCCATTTTCTTTTTTTTTTTTTTTTATTTTTTTTTTTTCGTTTTCTTTTTTTTTTTTTTTTTTTATATAAACCCACTCAAACCACCGCCAACAGTGGCCTAACATACGTACGAAAACCCACGAGATTCCCATCTCCCAATCCGGCGAACTGCCGTCTCGTCCAACCCACACCGGCCAGCCTCAGTGACCGCCCGATGTGGTAGGAGTGCGACACAAAGTCTCTGCTTTCCAAACCCACTTCCCGCAAACACTTCTGGAACACCGAAACAGATTGGTACCTGGACAAAAAAGGACCCTTCCTCATACCGCAGGAAAGGCCCCCCCCCCCCCCCCCCGTCGCACTTCTCGAAAGTCCCGAACCACTGCCACGGGCACCCCCCGGGACCAGGTAACTCAAACAGGGACACCAGCACACGCACACGTGGATGCCCTCACCAACTGCCCCCTGCTGGGCCGTTGTGGACCTGCGCCGCCAGAGCCCCACCCGGTCCCCGTTTAAACGTACATGCCGTCAAACTGACCCCCCGCCACCCTCTCGGTCGGGCTGACCAATTCCCCGATCCGAAACGCCCCATAAAAGCCAAAGAAAACGCCGCTGTGAACAGCCGCGCCTCGTAACCTGAAGAGCAAACAAACCCCAGCCGAGAACAGATCGCCAGCAGGTTCGCGAACGTGACCGGCCTCCGCGCATCCCTCGTCCTGTTCTGCTCGCGACAACCTTTTCACGCCCGTCGCACCCAGTAATCTTGTTTTTTTTTTTTTTTTTTCTTTTAGCCACCCATAACCATCTAAACCAGAACGGCAAAAAACGCCAGTTTCCCACCACTCGAGGACACCGACACCCCTCGCTCCCCGTGTCTGGCCATAAAGTAGAGCCCAAACAGCCGCCTATCGCAGCCCCGATCACGGACCCCCGCCCCCCGAACCAGACACGACCATTTGGTCAAACCTTGGAGAAGGCCGCCCACATGGATGCCCTCACCAACTGCCCGAGCCATCCCGCAGCCACCAAACCCACCCCGGGCAAAGGGCCCCCTCCGCCTCCGTGCCCGGAGCCAGCTCCCTGAACCATGTCCCAAATGAGACAGGGAGTCAGCCAACCCAATTGCCACGCCCGAGATGTGTACAACGTAAAGAAAAACATGCAACGGTAAACAACGAAAAACGAACTGCCGCATCAGCCGTATAACCGGAGGGGAAGTAGCTGACATGCGGTTAACCACCTGCAAAACACCCAAGTTGTCGTAATCAATGCGCAACTTCACACACCTACACTCCTCCCCCCACAGCTCCAATGCTAACCCCACCGGAAATAGTTTCACAGAGTCCCCAGGAGTCTCCCCTGTCTCCGGCCAAAGCCCCGTGCACCACTCGCCCTTGAAAAACGCCCCGTACCCGATAGAACCCGCCCCATCCACGGCCCAGTCCAATTCAAAGTTGGTAACCGGGCCCGCCATCCACATTGTCCTACCATTGTAGGAGGCCAAGAACCCGTGCCAAACCCGCAAGTGCTCCCTATGGTCCCTACCCAGGCGCACAAAGTGCGTCGGAACGCTGACCCCCACCGTAGCCATCGACAGCCGCCCGCAGAAAATCCCTCCCATGGGAATGATCCAACCAGCAAAGTGCAGCTTACCCAGGAGTGACTGCAACGGCCGCAACTGAACCTTATGTCCGCGCCAGTGGCACCCCAACAGCCAAAAGCGATCAGGAGGAACTGGGAGCGGCCGGAAAACCGATTCCACATCGGCCTTGGCCATCAGCACTCCTTGACTATCCCGCCGCACCCACCGGACAGCAGCGCTGAACCACGTGTAGGACACCGTGCACACCTCTGGGTCAAGAAAAACCGTACACTGAGCCCCCTTTTTGGAAACGACAGGTGATGAATGAGACAAAACTTCCCCACTTGCTTCTTGGGGACCACCCCAACAGGAAAACCACCTAGTCGGGCCAAGGCCGTCCCCCAAACGGCCCCCCTGTCCGCCACCACCTCTTGTAGCCTGTCAGTCACCACCCCCGGATGCTGCACTGCTGACTTCAACTGTTCCGCCACCAGCGGCACCGCTGGCACCGAACAGGTAATCCTAAAGCCACCCCTAAACCCCGCCGTCAGCACCCGTGCCGTCGCCCTCTCCGGATACCTACGTAGAAAAGGAAGCATCCGCGCCAGCAGCACCGGCGTTCTCCCTTTCCTGACCCGCATCCACCACCCGATTCCTTGTCCGGAAGCACCGAAACAGCATGTGTGCTCCGCCGCAGCCTGAACCCTCATGCCGGTACTTGTACGCTCCCCCCGAACTCGCATGCTCCCTCGTTGAACTGCCCGCAGACCCCCCCATGTCCTTTTGGCCAGCAGTCCTGAGGTAGGCGCATACCTGGTCCCCCCTGGAAGAAACTGAGGCGGGGGCCGCGCCGATGACCTAAACCACATCCAGAAGCTGATGTCCTTGCGGTCCCAGCGCAACTCCGGCCGCACTGCTTAGCGCTGCCGGAATTGCTCGTCAGCCAGGAGCCACACCACCCCCCCCATACACCCCATGGGCCGTCGCGATCGCAGCCAGCTAGCAGAAAAGCGCCAAGCAATGCTCGGGGCCCCTCCCCCCAATGACACCCGCCAGAATGGCAAATGCCCGTAACGAAGTAGTAAATTGCGCGGTAGCCAACCACCGCGTTTCCTAATCCTCCCGCTTGGAATCATCGGGCTTGATCCCGTCCAAGTTAACATCACCAATTGGAGAAGCGAGAAAGACTCCACTTACTCCCCCATTCCGATCCTTTCCCGCACCACCTGTTTCAAGTGGGCCCCCCACGTCCCCTCGAAACACCCGCACACCCCCCACCACGCCGCGTCGGCCAACCAAACAATAACCGACCGTGCAGCCGCTGCTGTTCGGTTGTCCTACTCCATATGCGCAATTTTTCGCGTCCACCACTGGCGCCCCCACCGCCCCTTCCCCCCACTGGAGTCGGCCCAGAAGGTGCCAATGGTGTCGTACCCCCAAGCCCCCAGGAACCCCCCCGAGCTCCCTGGCCAGGGGGGGCCACCCACGGGGCCACCGGTGGTGGCTGCGCCTGCCCCCGGTCAAACCGCCCCACCAAGGCCCGCAGCCCATCCAGCACAATCCTGCATCTGTGCAGCAGGTTCAGCACCCTCGCTGCCCGGTCCCGCCGCCTGAACACCACGCTGTGGCCGCCCAACATGCGCCCCTGGCCTCCCAGTGCCTGCCCATACCACCCCCCAACAGACCCCGCAATGCCGCAGACAATGATCAAGCATCTCGTGACTCACCTGGCTGTCCAGGAACTCTCCCACAGCCGGACGGATGACATCCCCTGCTGGATCCGGTACCTCCTCTTCGTCAGAAATCTCTCCTACGGACCGATCCTCCTGATCCCATGTAGGCAGGGGGCGTAAGCCCCCCGGGGGAAGAGACCCCAGAGACCGATGCCACAACCCGCAGTGGTGCCGCCACCCCCCCGGCCAAGACCCCCCCCCCGACAGACTGGCGATGCGGCCAGACCCGCCCGCCCCCGAGGAAGCAGACACCCGGGCGCCCCTTCTGGCCTACTGTGTGGAGCAGCCTGCAGGTGGTCCCCGCTCCTGACCAGGCTGAAGTGCTGTCCCCCTGCTCCTGGCCGCCTGATCCCCAGTAGAGCCAGCCCGAGCCGCCATCCCTCCTGCTGAACTGTGCCCTGCTGCAGAGTCTCCCCTCCCCCCACCCGCAGTCTCCACAGAAGCTCCCCTGCCTCGTGGCATGCCCGCCCCACCCCCCGACACAGGCCGGCGGCGTGATGACCGCCCCGAGCCCGCTAAGTCCAACTGAGTCCCCCTCGCTGGGGGGAGCGATCGGTCTTCCCCAGGGCTCCGCACCAAACGAGGTGGCCGAGTAGCAGGCCCTGGTGCAAAGTGCACCGAAGGCCGCGCCCTCCGCAAAAGCTGCAGTCTCTCACCACTCCTGTAGTCCTGTCCCATCGCACCTGCCAGCCACCCGAGATGCTCCTTCGGCCAGACCGGCCCTCGTTCCTCCGTCTGTCGTCTCAGCCCCGCAAGGAGTGTTTCAAGGTCTGCCATCACAGAGGAGCAGTGGCGTAAAACTGCCTCCTCTCTCTGTCCCTTCCTTCGCACTGCCCGTTGCTCCGCCCCTTCCTCTTTTTATAGCGCTCCTCCCATTCCATTACATTTTCCACTTGCTCCTCCCCCACAGCCTCTCTCTATGCACCTTAACCCCTTAGACCTTATACAACCCTGTCATGCCCGGCCCTTCCTTACTTCCCTTTCAGTCCATCCACTGCGGGCCTCCCTGTCCATGGAGGAAATTATGTTACACTCTCTAGTTGTTGTTAGAGCAGTCAAAATCTATCTGGATGCGACTGCTCAAATGCGGAAGACTGACTTTCTGTTTGTACTGCCAGACGGTCCCAACGGTGTCGAAGTCCACTATAGCTAGGTGGATTTGACAAGTTATTGTTCAGGCCTATGGTTTGGAAAAGAATATTCCTCCTTTTCATGTTAAGGCTCACTCGACTAGAGCAGTAAGTGCTTCATGGGCAATGCATGATCAGGCCTCCATGGCTCAGATCTGCAAGGCTGCAACTTGGTCTTCGGTCCATACATTGACTAGATTTTATCAGGTGGATGTAAGAAGGCATGAGGCTACCGCTTCAGACACAGTGTACTGCAGGCAGTAGTGTAGGTCCTCACGTCCAATGGCGGTCTTTTTTTCTGATCTGTGTCTCCTTCCCCTCAATTTGAGCATTGCTCTGGGACGTCCCATGATGTAATGAATAGAGCTCTGTGTCCAGTGATGTATGAACAAGAAAATAGGATTTTTTTAAAATAGCTTACCTGGAAAATCTTTTTCTTGAGATTACATCATGGGTCACAGAGCTCCCCGCCCCTCTTCGGGATTTATATATATATATATATATATATATAAGAGGGCCAGTATGGTGGCCCGTAATTATTGGGAGGAGCCCGGAGGGTATATAATCAGACCACCCACAACGGTCTGTGTCGGTTCCAGTGCAAGGTACTGCACATCAAGGGGCCGACTCTTCTCAGCTCCCTCACGGTCGACTATCTGTGCGTCCAATCGCAGGTGCACTTCGGCTTCTTCATTCGTGGTCTTCGTCGGCGGTTCCCGCTCATGGTCGTAGATAAGTAGTATCCGAATCTTTTCATATCATGTGCAAACTTGCGGCTTATCGTGCTTACTATCCTGCACCCCTTCCGCAAAACCTACCTCTGAGTTATTGACACTCATGTCCCGACATCTTTCGGCACAGGCATAGTACATTCGTAAATTCCTTCTACCAAACATACGATTCATTCATAGATCCAAGCCTCCGAGTCGCTGTCGGTCGTTCTCCAATATCACTCGCCATAGGCTTCACTAGTTATAAGATTCACTGTTCTCATCCTTTTTTGAGATAAACAGGTATTGTTTGTATGGGTTTCTGTGGCTGATTGAGGTGTAATTAAACCCACCTGATGTCTTTTCTGCACTTGACTAGCCTGGGGGGTGGGTGGTTGATAGGTGTTTGGTTTCACAGTAAGGAATGGCATACACTCTACAACCAATTCGTATCAGATACTCCTTACTGCCAATTTATATCAGATTCATCTCATACATTTTTTTAAGCTGATTCGTGTCAAATGCATTGCACAGACTGACTCTGCCAACTCACTGCGTGTCCACGTAGTTGTACCTTTGAGATCGGTCGTATATCTTCTTCGATTGTCCCACGCTCGGACCGCTACACACTCGCTGTTGCAAGTAGGACTTTGTTGTTACCGCTCCTCTAAACTCTAGTAGTTACGTTATCATGTTCATTTATCATGTTCGTTTTGCAAAAAGTCGCACTTACGCCACCGTAAGTCTTTCTATGTCATCTTTCATGTATTTCATGCTTTCTACCCAACGCGGGTTTACTCGAGCCGTTCACTTCACGGCGATGCGGTCAAATCCGACATTCAAGCCCCTTACTCACCTCGCGTCTACGGCCAATTCGAAACTAGTCGCAACTTCGCTTCTATGTTTCGGATCCCTGGCAATCTCAAAGCCCCTTCAACCGCTATCACCATTTAGTTGATTCGAACCCAGCCATATCATCGGCAATACGGTCAGATCTGTCATACGAGCCCCGTAGTCACCTCACATCTATGGCCGATTCGAAACTAGTCGCAACTTCGCTTCTATGTTTTGGATCCTCAGCAATCACAAATCCCCTTCAACCGCCATCACCATTTAGTCGATTCAAACCCAGCCATATCATCGGCAATACGGGCAGATCTGTCATACGAGCCCTGTAGTCACCTCACATCTACGGCCGATTCGAATCTAGTCGCAACTTCGCTTCTATGTTTCGGATCATTGGCAATCACCAGCCCCTTCAACCACCATCACAGTTCATTCAATCCGAACCCAGCCATATCCTTAGCGATACGGTCGAATCCCATATATGAGCCTCTCAGTCGCATCTACGGAAGATTCGAGTCTAGTTGCAGCATCGGCGCAACGATTCCAGTCCTTGCCAAACGCAACTCTAACAACCAAGCCGAATCCTGTTGCATCTCCGACTCAAATGAGTCAAATCTTTCGCAGACTATTCCATAGCTATAGCCCAGTTCAAACTAGTCACATCGACTGTACGAATTCAGCAGTACTTACGTTTGACTTTCTCAGTCTATCCATACATGATCATACACAATTCTCTCCACCAATTTGCTCAGTGTTGCGCACGGTCATTCCTACATAATCACATTTCCTCTATAAACCTTTTCTTTCGCCTTTCAACAAAGCTCCTTGCAATCGCTGCAAGCATCAATGCAATGGCTCAAATACGGCCACTCATCTCCAGTAGCAACACGGCTGCTCTCCTCATTCCTACACACTTATAATTTAATTTATAGATTCAAATAAAGCTGCTTTCTTGCAATCGCTGCAAGCATCTCTGCAATAGCTTAATACGGCCACTCATCTCCAGTAGCAACACAGCTGCTCACCACATTCATCCATCCATTCATTCTCACCTCATAATTCAAATAAAGCCGCTTCCTTGCAATCGCTGCAAGCATTTCAGCAAGTGGCTCAAACTGCCACTCATCGTCTCCAGTAGCAACACGGCTTCTCATCATTTTCTCTGTCAATTTACCCTTTTTAGGTCAGTTAGAACACCAGTTAGTCCACCCTGCACCAGGTTTGGACAGTATCTCCCAAAAAAAAAAAAAAAAAACCATTGTCGAGGGCTTGCATCTTCACCAGGGGGCCAGCTTTGCCCCAAAGAGCTCTTTGCAATCCCCCTTGTCAAAACGAAATTCTCATGTCACCTTACTACAGGCTCCCGGTCAACTCAGTTCTTGACCCCAACCAGTCGACTTCACAACTAGTGCATAAAGTCAGGTGTTTAGTTCAATGGGATTCCCCCTTTCTCTTAAACACTCTTTCACTACATATTTTTACTTCACATACAGAATTTGACCTGCTCCTGAGGCGTTAGCAACTGTCACATACTTCTGTGCACTTCACTCTGTTTTCGAAGCACAAGCCTTCAATACGCAGACAAGGTCGCCTAATCTCCATACTTGCTGGCAGTGCAAGCATCAGTAGACCGAACCCACGTCAATTAACTACAGATCGCAACATTCCTACTTAGTATACCAGACTTCAGCTACCCACCCCAGTCCGCCCTGGGGCGCTCTGGTTCATTACTCTGTGCCGAGCACAGACTGACACCCGAGCTATCGGTTACCTAGCCAGTCACCTCCTGGCTCACCTCGGTTGTCACGCATTCTTTTGAGTTTTCTAAAGTCACACTCAACAGCGCTCGAGCACAAACCAACTGTCACTATGGCTGTCGTTCCTTGTCCTATTCTTCTTGTTTCCTTACTCCTTTCATCTTATCTACCCAACGCAACTATCCCCTCCTACCTTTGCAACTTACCTAAAACATACGCACCCCCCCCCCCCCTGCTTTTAGTTGACGCCATGTCGCAGGCAGACAGTGAGGACTTTGCTTCAGCCCTGCCATCACCCTTTATGGGCTCAGCAAGCGGCGGTTTACAGTCTCACAAGAGCTTGGACCAATAAAAAAAAAAAAAAAACTCATAGCAGAACGGTGTCGCAGGAGTAAATCCTACCCTGCCGCAGCCAGGAAACCAAGCCTTTAGGCTACTGTTTCCACCGCCAGTGGCACCCCTTCCAGGCACCACTTCAGTCTATCTTCTTTGGGACTACTCAGCGGCACTCCTGGGTAACCACACTGTCAACAGCAGTCGCTGAAGTCCAAGCAGAGTGACAGCCCTGGAGGTACGCTCAACCGTGCCCCTACCAGCTCCAGTCACCACCGTCATTCCCGTACCTTCACTTACAGATACACCCAACTTCTGCACCATCGTCTTCCCTGCACACCTTGTCCTAGCAGGGCATCTAGGAGGACATCTTGGATGACAACGACGTTAACTTAGCATCCCTCCTCATAGCAGTACACAACTTGGCCTAGAACAAGTCATATTCGCGATGTTGTGAATTCATTAAGAAAAAAAAAAGAATAATAATACATTTAATATTTACTGTCAGAGAGGTGAGATTTGTTTAGGCCTAAAGAACAGATGAACCACGATTTTGATATTATTGAACTATGACCTCTTGGAGAACTTTAAAAAGCAAAGTACAAGATCGCACAGGTTTTCTAAATGTTAAAGGGATTAGCTATCGTTTAAAATTTTACAAGTCTGTACTGAGAAATGTGTGGCCTGAACAAAAGGGATGTTTGGTCACAAACACCAGAGAAAATCTTATCTACCTCCTTAAATGGCCAAGGAAGGCCATGCGAATATATATGGCAAGGTTTGGGCTATACTCAGGAGTACCTGTGACCAACAGCCATTAAACCTGAATGACCAGAACAAATATCCCATTGTCTCAGAAAGTGAGAGATCAATAAGCCAAGTAGTCAGTATTGTCCTAGCTTCTCATGAAACAATGGCAGGAGAGATTCACACGCTAGGATGATAACAGCTGTAAAAACTGAGAGTCGAATGACAGGTGCATATATCTGGGGTGTTGTGTCACAATGTTGGAGACAGATTCATATACCAGTAACATCAATATTTTTCTAAGCCATTCTAATTATATATATAGGTCACAAAAAGGAGATATTGTGGTTTGGTAGCTAATGATCTGGGGAACTTTGTCATGGAGAGATTATATATGAAAGTGTGATCATAAGTAGAAGTGTTTTAGCAACAAATTAGTATTATGAAAAACATATAATCATGATTATAACTGTATAAGAATTTAACCTATGTTTAGATAAACAAATATTGATTGGATACCCAAATTATACATGTATCCATATAGATAATAATTGTATGTGATTTGTTTGATATATATCTAACCTGGGTCCTTTCTAAATGGACTAAAGATTAACAGATATACGTTGATATACATATATATCACCATTTTATGCAAGTGATTATTGAAAATTATGTTAAAGCGTATTTTATATTATGCCATAATTCTCGAACACTCGAGATCTATTCGTTAGAACATATATAAACAATGAACGTATATTACAGAAATAAAAAAAATATTAACTTAAAGAAATAAAACACCAAACACATGTGAGACACCTGGTGGTTGAAGGTGCTACTACCTTAAAATCACGAGACTCCCGGGAAAGCTAACCATTACATGTTGCCGGCCAATGAGGAGGGAACACATACCCTCTGGGCAGAACTTAGTATAATTTTATGATCTTTTTGTTTAAGAGGATATTTAAGAAACTAGAAAGGAGGAGAAAGTGGAAGGAGAGCTGGGGGGAGAGAGTCAGGGGGAAGCTTAGGGACCCCCCCCTGAGAAGGGACACTGGAAGACATGCATGAATACACATTTTTACATTCATGAAGATCCCTGCTCCTTGGAACTCGGTGGTCACATCAAGTAATTCCTCTGTAAGAGAATCCATGTTGAAGCCACGGCAGCCATCTTAAAATTCCTGGTAACCAACACTCCACACTAATAGCCATATTGGAAATGGGTAAATATATGTTTATCATCTATTTTATGTTCTCTTAAATATAGATTTTTTGAATGTTCTATTATTGAAAATATTTCTCCCGAATCAATAACCGCCTTTTAGATTTTTCTCTAAATTTATTTTTCATTATAAATTTCTTTTTGCATAGATGCCAATTTTATTGACAAAAAAATGTCTAATTTATTTCACATTGTTAACCACTTACTTACCTGCAGTATAGTAACGGTTGGACGTGTGAAATACAGACATTCTGTTTAAATTGTCAAATATCAAAAGGTTATTGATTCTACCGAGAAGTGATAATGGTGATAATTGTGTCCAAGGTACTACTACGCCCAGTTTTAGGGTGTTCCCAGTAATTGTCAAAATGATCAAGTAATGTAATCTGTTTTTTAATATTTCATGTAAATATTTGTTTTCTGTCAACCAATAAATGTAGCTATTTTGTATGATCACTCGTCTCCGTGAATAATATTTCACATATATAGACTGATTCTGTATCTTAAAAATATCTTCGTTAAAAATTACTTAGTAAATATTGTGCGGGAAAATTGTCCTTAAAAAGCACAACAGCGGGGAGATGTCTCCGTCATCCTGAAGGCCAGAGACCCTTTACCTAATCGCAAGCTCACTGTCACAGAGTTTGTGCTGGCCTTGGGGACAGTCAGAGACATGTTAGGCAGAGCAACCCCAACAGGAGGGTAGAATTGGACCTGTATCTGCATGCAGCAGGTCACAAGTACGCAGGGTGCCCATCCTTTGACTATCACCGCTCATTTTCAGCCAAGGCAGCAGCCAGACTCAAGGGGATCCTTTACCTCCCATCTTTTAGTGTTTCTCTTCCAAGTAAAGACCCTGACTAAATCCTTAAATTAAGATGTGCCAGCTATAGCAGATCTGCCCATGGGAGTCCAATTTCTCACAAATTGGAATGGCATGCCAATGTGCATTCCCTCAGCATCTCTCTCTTCATCTCAGGTAGTCATGGTCACCACAGCCTCCACAGGTCCTCGCCTCACTTTTTGGCCAAATTGGGTTTATAGGGCCAGGGCCGTCAGAAATCCTCTAGATTCCTGGGTTCAGTCAGTCCTCCTCTTTGTTCGACCTCTACCCCATTGTCGCAGCAGCTCAAATCTGGTGCAACAACTGGGCAGGACGTTCGCCACAGACAACCAAGCCACCACCAGTATTATGAATAAAGGAGGTCCTAGTAGCCTGCCATCGTGGCCTTCCTGCGCAGGCTGGTGCCACTATCCCCACAGCACCAATCTAACGTCCTATGCATCCACATCCCAGACAAACGCAATAATCTGGCCGACGCACTACCCGTTAACTTTGCTTCGTTATTTTTTGCAGGAACCTGGAACCGACCCGACCATGTCTCTTATCCCACACTGGTCGTAGCTAACCTCGGATTCAAACAACACTTTCACGACGCTACCTGCCTTATTAATCTTTCACTATCTCACAACACCCTGAAGGCCTACCGTGCAGCCTAGAGGTTCTATGTCAGGTTACTAGCCTCAAACCCCAGAGCAATACCAAGAGTTCTCCATCACATCCTGGTCTTCATATTATGCCACCACACACAGTTGGCATTGTCACACAATACCTTAGACCCCACTCAGCTGACATCCAGTATTTCATCCCCTTATGAGATCCTAACAAACCGTCTTGTTTATCATCCATACGGTCAAGACCATGTTGTGTGGTATTCACAGGCAATGACCCCAAATCAGTATCAAACGGCTACCCGTCACCAGCGCCATATTACGAGATGTGTCTTTCATCCTGTCACATTCCCCTTTGGCTAAATTCAGCCTGGTCGTTCAAGCAGCCATCTACCTGGCTTTCTACAGCTTCTTACGCCCCAGTGAATACTGTCACCATCCCAGTTGTAAAGTGTTACGTAGACGCCACCTCACACGCCATCAGACTTCATCTTGCTCCTCAGGGTGTCCAAAACACAATAGTCCGGTCCAGGGGTTGACATCAAACCTTTCCAAACTCTCAAAGCCTGGTGCCCTGTGTCCATCCTAGATCAATTTTTGGCCCATATGTTTGATCCCTCGCAGGACAGCCCATTACTACCGTTCCCGATTAGTACCCCAGGCAGCAACCAGTTCATTAGTCACGTCAGGTTCATTTTGAGCAAATTAGGCCAGGACCTTGGTCATTTTCTTGGACATTCTTTCGCATTGGAGCAGCATCAGCAGCCTCACAAAACGGGGTCCCAGTCCACGCGATCAAAGATGGGCAGGTGGGAATCCACCTGCTTTACTCAATACATCTCCAATCCACAGTGGAAATGTCCTGAGCCTTCAGCAACTTTGCCCCGTAGTGTCTTGTTGTACATAAATTAATAATTACCTCCCTAAACCAAGTCTTTTGCGGCCTTCTCTTGGCATATCGCCCAGCAGACCAGGGCTCACCGCCCAGCTCACCAGGGCTTACCTTACAGCAGACCAAGGGCACAATTCAGGTCTATTTTATGTTGTTAGTCTTGTGATGTGTTTATGTGTTCTTTAATATCTCTTAGAGCGGAGGGCTCCGACCATAAATAAGAGGGCCAGTATGGTGGCCCGTAATTATGGGAGGAGCCCGGAGGGTATATAATCAGACCACCCACAACGGTCTGTGTCGGTTCCAGTACAAGGTACCCACCCACCCATTTCCCTTCTCAGAGTATTTCACTTAAAACACGTTTCTCTACAGAAACATCCATTTACTTTCTTAAGGTATGCGGCCTTCTCTTGGCATATCGCCCAGCAGACCAGGGCTCACCGCCCAGCTCACCAGGGCTTACCTTACAGCAGACCAAGGGCACAATTCAGGTCTATTTTATGTTGTTAGTCTTGTGATGTGTTTATGTGTTCTTTCATATCTCTTAGAGCGGAGGGATCCGACCATAAATATATATATATATATATATATATATATATATATATATATATATATATATATATATATTGTGGTAGTACGGAATCTCCAATCCTGGGACCGGGTTTTGGGAACAGCCAGCAGTCTGGCTGGATGATTGCACAGGTGGGTCTTGGGCTTAAAACAAAGCCAACACCATGGTTCTGGGCTCCACCCTCCCGAGGAGTCCAGGTGTGTAAGGGAGAAGAAGTGTGCATGTCTGCACAGGTCGGTCTGTCAGAGTAGACAGAGGGTCCAAGCTTGTGGGCTGAAAGAGAAGCTGTTAAAGAGTGCTGAGGTACTGGGTGTACAGGAACTCTGTTAAAGAGCCAAGAGGGCTGCAGCTGAAGTCTGAGCAGCAGTGCTGCTAAAGAGAGCCAGGTGGCTTGGTATTTTTGGTTCTACTTACATTATTGCTGTGGAAAGCTGAAACCCCTGTGTGGGCAACTATTTTGTTATCGGACTTTTCTTTCTTTAACCACTTTAAGACCGGACCATTTTGCTGGTAAATGACCAGAGGTCTTTTTACACTTTGGCACTGCGCTGCTTTAACTGGTAATTGCGCGGTCATGCAATGTTGTACCCAAACAAAATTTGCGTCCTTTTCTTCCCACAAATAGAGCTTTCTTTTGATGGTATTTGATTGCCTCTGCGATTTTTATTTTTTGCGATATAAACGTAAAAAGACCGCAAATTTTGAAAAAAAATGATATTTTCTACTTTTTGTTATTAGAAAAATCCAATAAACTCAATTTTAGTCATACATTTAGGCCAAAATGTATTCAGCCACATGTCTTTGGTAAAAAAAAAGTCAATAATTGTATATTTATTGGTTTGCGCAAAAGTTGTCACATCTACAAACTAAGGTACGTTTTCTGGAATTTACGCAGCTTTTAGTTTACGACTGCCTATCTCATTTCTTGAGGTGCTAAAATGGCAGGGCAGTACAAAACCCCCCCAAATGACCCCATTTTGGAAAGTAGACCCCCTAAGGAAATTGATAAGAGGCATGTTGAGCCCATTGAATATTTTATTTTTTTGCCTCAAGCGATTGAATAATGACAAAAAAAAATTTTTTATTTTTTTTTTACACAAAGTTGTCACTAAATGATATATTGCTCACACATGCTATGGGCGTATGTGAAATGACACCCCAAAATAAATTCTGCTGCTTCTCCTGAGTACGGGGATACCACATATGTGGGACTTTTTGGGAGCCTAGCCGCGTACGGGGCCCCGAAAACCAAGCACCGCCTTCAGGCTTTCTAAGGGCGTAAATTTTTGAGTTCACTTCTCACTACCTATTACAGTTTTGAAGGCCATAAAATGCCAAGATGGCACAAAACCCCCACAAATGACCCCATTTTAGAAAGTAGACACCCCAAGCTATTTGCTGAGAGGCATGTTGAGTTCATGGAATATTTTATATTTTGCCACAAGTTGCGGGAAAATTACAAACTTTTTTTTTTTTTTTTTTTTTTTCACAAAGTTGTCACTAAATGATATATTGCTCACACATGCCATGGGCATATGTGAAATGACACCCCAAAATAAATTCTGCTGCTTCTCCTGAGTACGGGGATACCACATATGTGGGACTTTTTGGGAGCCTAGCCGCGTACGGGGCCCCGAAAACCAAGCACCGCCTTCAGGCTTTCTAAGGGCGTAAATATTTGACTTCACTCCTCACTACCTATTACAGTTTTGAAGGCCATAAAATGCCAAGATGGCACAAAACCCCCACAAATGACCCCATTTTAGAAAGTAGACACCCCAAGCTATTTGCTGAGAGGCATGTTGAGTCCATGGAATATTTTATATTTTGCCACAAGTTGCGGGAAAATTACAAACTTTTTTTTTTTTTTTTTTTTTTTCACAAAGTTGTCACTAAATGATATATTGCTCACGCATGCCATGGGCATATGTGAAATGACACCCCAAAATAAATTCTGCTGCTTCTCCTGAGTACGGGGATACCACATATGTGGGACTTTTTGGGAGCCTAGCCGCGTACGGGGCCCCGAAAACCAAGCACCGCCTTCAGGCTTTCTAAGGGCGTTACAGTTTTGAAGGCCATAAAATGCCAAGATGGCACAAACCCCCCCCAAATGACCCCATTTTGGAAAGTAGACACCCCTAAATTTAGGGGTACACTAGTGAGACTAGGTAATAAATGGCGGGTGCCCTGAAACTATAAAAAAATAACTAACCAACCAGCGTCACCTGTAACAGTTATATGGTGATCACTGGTGAAAGGGTTAACTAGGGGGCAATCAGGGGGCTTTATGCGGTAGTATATGGGGGTCCCTGGCGCTATAAAAAGCTGCGGCGAACCTAAATACCTACTTGCCTAACTAGCGTCACCTGTGACACTAATACAGCGATCAGAAAAACGATCGCTTATTAGGCTGGGTTCACACTGGAGCGATGCGGGAACGCCACGAATGCGCGGCGGGTTCCCGCATCGCATGCCTCCCGGCGGCAGTTCACACTGCCCTATGCGAACTGCTGGGAGTGTCAGTGAAATGTTACTGACACCCCCAGATCAGTTCGCATATCGCAGTGCGATCTGAAAACTCGGATCGCATGGTGTGAACACCCATGCGATCCGATTCTGCTGCGGGCCAAAAAAAGGGTCCCGTGCGAATTTGCGGCGGGTGCGGCGGGTGTGGCGGGTGCGGCGAATGGCTGAACTCGAATCGCACAGAGATCGGATGTGATTTGCACTGCATTGCGGTGCGAATCACATCCGTTCTCAAACCGCTGCAATCTGAACCCAGCCTTAGTGACACTGGCGACGGGGGGTGATCACGGGGTTAAACCTTTATTGGGGGGGTTAGGGGGGTACCTTAGAACTAAAGGGGGCTAACCCTAACTGCCCTAACAGTTATTAGTCACAAATGACACCCGCCGGGTGATCAGGGGGTTAAACCTTTATTAGGTAATAAATGGCGGGTGCCCTGAAACTATAAAAAAATAACTAACCAACCAGCGTCACCTGTAACAGTTATATGGTGATCACTGGTGAAAGGGTTAACTAGGGGGCAATCAGGGGGCTTTATGCGGTAGTATATGGGGGTCCCTGGCGCTATAAAAAGCTGCGGCGAACCTAAATACCTACCTGCCTAACTAGCGTCACCTGTGACACTAATACGGCGATCAGAAAAATGATCGCTTATTAGGCTGGGTTCACACTGGAGCGATGCGGAAACGCCGCGAATCCGCGGCGGGTTCCCGCATCGCATGCCTCCCGGCGGCAGTTCACACTGCCCTATGCGAACTGCTGGGAGTGTCAGTGAAATGTTACTGACACCCCCAGATCAGTTCGCATATCGCAGTGCGATCTGCAAACTCGGATCGCATGGTGTGAACACCCATGCGATCCGATTCTGCTGCGGGCCAAAAAAAGGGTCCCGTGCGAATTTGCGGCGGGTGCGGCGGGTGCGGCGAATGGCTGAACTCGAATCGCACAGAGATCGGATGTGATTTGCACTGCAGTGCGGTGCGAATCACATTCGTTCTCATAAACCGCTGCAATGTGAACCCAGCCTTAGTGACACTGGCGACGGGGGGTGATCACGGGGTTAAACCTTTATTGGGGGGGTTAGGGGGGTACATTAGAACTAAAGGGGGCTAACTCTAACTGCCCTAACAGTTATTACAGTCACAAATGACACCAATGCAAAAAAAAAAAAAAAAAAAAAAAAAATGACATTGGTGTCACTGTGACTGGGGGGCAGGGGTAATTGGGGGGGTGATCGGGGGGTAAAGGGGGGGTGTGAGTGTGCCTGGCATGTTCTACTGTGTGTGTAGAGTGTTGGTGCAACTCACCGATCCGCTCTCCTCCGTGTCGGAACGGAAAATACCGACACGGAGGAGAGAATACATCACTTCCTCTCCTGTGTTTACATTACAGGAGAGGAAGTGATGTCACGGGGGATTTCCATTCGTCGAGAGCGATCGCGAGGGGGTGGCCATGAATGAATGGCCGTCCCCTCATCCCTGATCTCTCCCGAACGAATGCCGACCGCCGCAGGCACCGGGGGGGGGCCCGATCGGGCCCCCCACCCGCGGGCAGGCATGGACTTATATATACGCCAATATGCCTGCCCGTGCCATTCTGCCGACGTATATCGTCGTGCGGCGGTCGGCAAGTGGTTAATAAAAGTGGGCCTACAAGCCCTTAAAACGGCATATCTGGCGTGGACTCAGCTCACTGGTAAGCTCTACCTTTAAGCTAAAATAACCCCCAAATATTACAATATATATATATATATATATATATATATATATATATTGTACAGGACGCCAAGGTTGGGTCCTGGACGGGTACTATGTATCGCCTATATTTGGGATGTGGTCCCTTTAAGGGAATCATGGTAGGCTCAGGGGGTCACCCAAAATGGGTGACAGATTCCGGGTGTAGTTTGCGGGAGTGGACTGATTCGCGGTCCTCTCTGTATTTTTTTTTTTAAATCTTTATTTATTTGTTTTTTTCCATCCATATAAAATAAAAAGAGAAAAACATATACTACAAATCATTCTTCTCTTTTGCTAACAAATCATTCTAAAATCTTACTTCACCTTTATTTTTTTACAAGGCTTTTCTCTTGTCCTTAAATACCCTTCTATCTTCCCACCCCTCCCTCCCCCCCCCCCCCCCTTCCTGGTTGGTTTCCCTCTGGGTTCCACTTTTTTTTTCCTTTCTTTAATTAATAATTTCTTCCACATTTCCTTTCCCATTATTACTGTTATGTTATTTCCTCTACGTATCGCCATGATTTTTTGAATTTTCCCCAGGGGTCCCAATTCCTATCCCTCTCCTCCTTTATAGCTGATTCCTCTTCTCCTCCCTCCCCCCCTTCCAGATGTTGAATTTCGGTTACCCGAAAAATCCATTCCTGGATTTTAGGGCTCTCTTTCTCTCGCCATTTTCTCGGGATTAGGCTTTTTGCGGTATCAAGTAATATAGGGACTAGTGATGATTTATATTGTTTTATTGGCTCCTCTGTCCCATGGAATAATACCATCCATGGGTCCTCTCTAACTTCTTTTCCTGTCACCACCTTTATTATATCGATTATCCTCTTCCAGTATTCTTTAATTGTGGGACAATCCCACCATATGTGGCCCATACTCCCAGTTATCTTACATCCCCGCCAACACTCCGGGGATTGTTCATTTCTGAACCTACTTAGTTTATCAGGGGTGGCGTACCATCTTGTTATGCATTTGTAGTTTGTTTCTATCAGTTTATTCCCTCCCCCCGCATAATGAATCAATTAAAATATTTTCTTTCTATTTAGGGTGTTGCATTGTACCCCCAGTTCTTTTTCCCATTTTTTGATAAACGCCGGTTCGTCCAGCTCGTCCCCCTCTGAGAGTATTTTATAAATCAAACCAATGTTTTTTTTTTGTTTTTTTGGTTTATCCTTCTGGCATAGCAGTTCAAAAGGTCTAAGCTCTTCTTTACTCCGTAATGGATGGGGTAGCTTTATAACAAACTGACGTAGCTGGAGGTACCGCCATTCGTCAATACTCATCAACTCTGTGTCTTCCCTTAGTGCTTGATAAGTGCTTAATTTATCTATTACTAATATATCTTTTAATTGTGCATTATCTTTTATTATCCAATTTCCCCCTATTTCTTGTTGTCCTGGTGGAAAATATTTGTTATCTTTCAAAAAGATCCAAGGTGAGTTGTATCCCCATTTATTTTGTGTGTGTATTCGATCCCATAATTTAAATACCTGTCGTGTTATCTCATGTGTATTTGGGCCCAGTGTCCTGTATTGTGGCGGATTCCATATTAATCTCCCTAATTGTGTTTGAGAAAACGTGTTTTCTATGCCTACCCATCTCTTTTCATTTACCTCTTTCGTCCACTCTACCACCCGTGAAAGAACCACTGCATTATAGTATCTTTTTACATCCGGCGCTGCCACCCCCCCTTGTTTTTTCCCCCTCCTTAGTACCGCAAACGAAATTCTCGGTTTTTTGTTTTGCCAAATAAATTTCGATATTATTTTCCTTAAAACTGCAAAATAGGTCGCAGGAAGTGCAATGGGTATCATTTGAAATTTGTATATTATCTTTGGAACTAAAATCATTTTTACCACATTTATCCGACCCAACCACGAGAGGGGACTGGATGAAATTTTATTTATCTCACTCCTAATTTCCTCTAATAGAGGAATATAATTTTTCAAATATATTTTTCTTATGGTATTTGATAGGAAAATTCCCAAATATTTAATTTCTTTACGCCAGGGGAAATAAAATTGTGCTTGTAATCTCTCCTCTTCCTGATTGCTAATATTTATGTTTAGAACTTCTGATTTACCAAGGTTGATTTTCAGATTTGATATTTGTCCAAATTCTTCAAGTGTCTTTAGCAGGTTCGGGATCGTTATCCGGGGGTTAGTAATATAGAAGAGCACATCGTCCGCATATGCGGCTAGTTTGTGCTCCTCTTCTCCCATCCTAATTCCTTTGATATCTGAGTTGTTTCGAATTGCAGCCAGCAAAGGTTCAAGGGAAATCGCAAACAGCAGGGGCGATAATGGACACCCCTGTCTGGTGCCATTTCTCATTTGTAACAGTGTGGAAGATTCTCCATTAACCCTTACTGTCGCTTGTGGGTTCTTATATAATGCCTTGATCCAAAGTAACATCCTCGGACCCACCCCCATCTCTTCTAATGTTTCTAGCATGAGTCCCCAGTCTACCCTGTCAAAGGCTTTCTCAGCATCCATTGACAGGAATAGCCCTGGGGACCCATTATTTTTTAATGCTTGGATAAGGAGCAATGCCCTTAGTCCATTGTCCCTACCTTCTCTCTCGGGAATGAATCCGACTTGATCCGGGTGTATCAATTCTGTCATTTTTCTTTTTAATCTTGCTGCTAATACTTTGGCGTATAACTTTACGTCCGTGTTTAGCAGAGCTATCGGCCTATAATTGCCACATAGTGTATGATCTTTCTCCTCTTTCGGGATCAACGTAATCGCGGCTCGCAGTGTTTCTCTCCCCATGTCATATTCTGTGCCTATTCCATTTATATATTTGCATAGTTGGGGGACTAAGATTTCCTTAAATTTTTTATAATACGAGGTCACGAACCCATCTGGGCCCGGGCTTTTCCCTGAAGCTGTATCTTTTAAAGCCTTATAAATTTCATCTTCAGTGATGGGACGATCCATATCCTCCCTATCCCCATCTATTATTCGAGGTACTTTAGCTTTATGCAAGAATTCTTTAATTTTCTCCTTTTTCCCTTTACCCTGTTCCCCTTTCTGTCCCACATTATACAGTGCTTCATAGTAATGTTTAAATACTTCCGCTATTTCCCTAGAGGTATATGCCATTTTACCTTTCTTATCCTTTATTTTGTCTATGAAATTAAACCCTCTCTTACTTTTCACCTGTCTCGCTAGGCTTTTTCCTATTTTGTTTTCCCCATAGTACCTTTCTCTAGCTCTCCCTATTAATGCCCTTCTGGCTTCCTCGTCATAAATATCTTTAAGTTCCTCTCTCTTATTAATCAGTCGGTGGAATATCTCTTGTTGTCGACCCCCTTGCTTTTTGTGCTCCTGTTCCAGTCTGTGGACCTCTCTCATCAACTTCTCCTTTTCTTCTTTTCTTTCCTTTTTTTTTCCAGTCCCTATGGAGATGAGGACACCCCTAACATATGCTTTATGGCCCTCCCAGAGGGCGGCACCCGACACCTCACCTGTGCCATTTGTCATAAAGTAAAATTCTATTTCTTTCTGTATCGTTTCTGCCGTTTTCTTATCCCATAGGAGATCCTCATTTAGCCTCCAGGTAAACGGGTGTCTCTGTATCCCGGGTATCCTCATCTCCATTGCCACCGGACAGTGGTCTGAAAAGGTTGCTATTTCTATTTTTGTTTCCATAACAAACTCTAATAATCTGTGTTCAACCAATATATAGTCCAGCCTGGAGTACGTCCCATGCACTGGGGAATAAAACGTGTAGTCTTTTATTTTTTCATGCTGTGTCCTCCAAACATCTATCAGTTGGCTCCGTCTCAACCGGAGCCTAACATTTTTTAAACTCTTCACACTCTTCCCCTTTGCACTGGACGTACTATCATATGCCGGATCCATACAGAAATTCATGTCCCCTGCCATTATTACATCTCCTTTTTTAAACTCCGTGAGTCTTCCTAGTATTTGTATCATGTATCTCTCTGGGTTTTTATTTGGACAATATATATTGGCTAGCGTGATATTTCGATCCCCTATATTCCCATTCAAGAACAAATATCGCCCCTCTGGGTCAATCAGCCTATCGGACACCTTGAATTTTATACCTTTCTCAAACCCAATTGCCACTCCCTTAGCCCTCCTAATTGGCGAATCTCCGTAAATCCAATTTGGGTAGTTTTCGGAGTACAGTTTCACGTTTGTGTCTTGCGTTAAATGAGTCTCTTGTAGAAATACTACTTCTGCTTTATATTGTTGTAATTCTTTTAAAAGTTTGAATCTCTTATCTGGGGAATTCAAACCCTTTACATTATATGACACAAACTTTATCTCTGTCATCCGATCCTACCCTGGGAAAGTTTATTCTGCGCCCTTTGACATGCCTTTGAACCCCCTCTTATCTCTCTTTCCTTCCTTTTTTCCTTTACATTCCCTCTTCCCCTCACCTGCCAGGAACATTTCCCCCCCCTTTCCCCCCCCGCCTCCCCCCCAATCCCTTCCTCCCCCCCCCCCCGGCCCAGTCCAGGCCTCTGCTTTGCATAGTAAGTTTTACTCCTTCTGCAAGCCCTTTCTCCCGGGGTTTGACCTTAACTGCGGCCCCTCTCTTCTTACCCCCGCAGGGGCCCCGATCCCCCTCTATTCCCTCCAACCGTCCCTCCCCTCCCCCCAGCAACACGAAAAAGAGAAAACACAAAAAACAGTTACACATCAGCTAAGTTTCATACATTTCCCTCTTCCTACACCTGTACTATCATTACACCTCCCATGGGTCTAATGGGAACAGGGGGATTGGGATCCCTATTTTATTACAAAAGTCCCCTATTTCATCTAGGAATTTAAGCTTAACAGTCCTTCCCTCTTTCTGCACTAGAAGGGCAGCCGGGAACCCCCAACTGTATTTTATATTTGCACTTCTTAATTGTTCCAGCAGGGGTTTTAATCTTCTTCTCCGCGCCAGAGTTCCCGGTGCCAGGTCTGGGAAGACCTGCAACGTTGATCCTTCATATTGAACTGGTGATAGACCTCTGAGCTTACTCCAGATCTTAGCTTTATCTTCATATAACTGAAACTTTATTATTACGTCTCTCGGTACCTCTTCCCTCAACCCCTGGGGTTTCCTCACTCTGAGCGCACGCTCTAATTTTAACTCTGTCCCTTCTTCTTTTCCCAGTAAGGGATTAAATATCTTTCCCATTTTTACACCTAGATCTTCTCCCTGTTGTTCTGGTAAGGATCTAATTCTCAAGTTTTGTCTTCGATTTTGATTCTCCTGTTCCTCCATCTTATATCGAGTCTCTCTGTGCACTTCCTGCGTTTTCTTTACTTGTGTTTTTAGGTCCAGTATTTCCTTGGCCTGTCTTCCCGTCTGTTCCTCCATTTCCTCTACTCGCCTCAGCAAATGCCCCATGTCCTTCCTAACTGTTAGAATCTCAGCTTTGATTGTGTTTTCTAATTTCAGGAACATTTCCTGCATTTCTCCTTTTGTGGGTATCTGAGAGGCTTCCCCTTCCTGCCTTCTTCCACTCTCCTGATCCGAGTCCTCTCCAGAGGAGTCTCCCCCTACCCCCTCTGGTTTTCCAGCCTCCTTCTTCCGCTCTCTCGCCCCCCTTTGATTTCTCTCGAGACCAGGGCTTTTTTGGCTTGTTTCTTTTAAATATTTCTGAATCGAGCTGGTGTTAAGACTCTCCCTTGAAGTTTTGGGCTCGTTCGTTTTGGGATTTTTTCCCCTCATGTTCTCCTTTAACTTTCTTTTCCCCAGGGTTCTCCTTTTAATTTTCAGAGATCCCTGGGCTGGGGATTTCTCTTGTGCTGTCACCGCACGTCCTCCATTTTGCAGTCTTTTTATACCATAGCCAAAGCCGCTCGACTGTGATGTAATAGTGTCCCTTTATTTCCCTTCGGTAGTCCACTGTGGGGGAGTTACACAACCCTAACAGAGAAATGGATTGCGAGGGCCTAGACCAAGTGTACTTTTATCACAACCTCCTGGGTCCTGACTCTGATTTACCAAAAATATGTAGTTACAGCAGCTCAGTTGAGGAGTAGTACCGTCCCTTTAATTAAATTCAACAGTCCACAGGGGGGTAACACAGTCAGACAGAGACGGAAAGGAGTGAGAGGACCTAGACCCTCTGTACTTTAAACACAGCCTCCAGGGTCCGGGCTCTGGATAACCAGAATTACCAGAATTACCACTTTCTCCCTTCCGATCCTCTGCAGTATTATTTATTTTAAGCGGTCCCTGGGCTGGGGGTTTCTCTTGTGCTGTCACCACCACTCCTCAGTTTGCAGACTTTTCAAACCATAGTTACAGCAGCTCAGTTGAGATGTAATACTGTCCCTTTAATTAATTTCAGCAGCCCACAGGGGGGAGACACAGCCAGATAGAAACAAAAAGGAGTGAGAGGACCTAGACCCACTACACAGCTTCCTGGGTCCAGACTCTGAGTTACCACTTTCTCCCTTCCAGACCTCTGAAATATTCTTTATCCTCTCTCAGTACACTGTCCGACCCAATGTTGTGTTTATTTGCATATGCATTCAGTCACATCAAAGCAGCTGCCAATTGAAAAGATCTGACCTTATCTTCCCTCTGAATCATTCTCTTAGAGGGGGGTGCTCCTCCTCGGGGATCAGGAGTGGGTTCGATGGGGGGTCCGGGGGTGGCTCCGCTGTCTCCGAAAGAGTCTCCTTCTTTCAGTCCGCCTGAGTGTTGGTCTTGGTCGTTCTGTTCGTGCCGCTGTTTCCTCCAATCATTCCCAACCTGCTAGCTGAGTGGCATGCGGATAAACGAACGGGCCGGCCAGCCACCTGGAAGTCACTATTGGCGGTTACTCAAGCGGGAGGGACGGAGGTGGGGGTCGGCGAAGATGATCAGCCTTCACTCCGGAGCAGCGCACTCTCTCCCTGCGCTCATCTCCGGCATACGCCTCGGGGCCTCCTCCATCGCTCACGAGGACGCCGCAGTCAAGCCCCTCCCCTCTCCTCTCTCACATCCGCTCTAACGGGAGGACGTCCCTCTCTGTATTTTAAGAGAGGTAGTTGGGACCCGGAATTTGGGAGGCTCTAAAGTGTCATTTGGATGGGAAAGAGCCTCCCTCCCTGACCACAGGGGGTTAACGGCCTCCAGGAGGACACACAGCCTATAAAGACAGGAAGTAGTCAGAGAGGTGTGGTGAGGAGGAGAAGGAGTTGAACACCTGTCTGAGGAGCTGTCTGGCTGTGCTGTTATATTGGCTGTTTGCTGTTTGCTGTTTTTGGAGGCTGCATAAAGATCTCTACAAGGACTCTTTTTGGTGAAGACCTTTTCTACAGAACTGTAGGTGCTTTTCTTTTTTGTATTATTTTTGTGCTGAAGACAAGCGGACTTTGATTTATGGTTTTACATGCTGAAGAAAAGCTTTATTTTTGATTTATTGATAAATATATTTTGCTTTCACCTGACAACGGTTTATGCACTTAATCCCGCGGCGCTAGTATCCCCAAACTTCACAATATATATATATATATATATATATATATATATATATGCATCAGGATACTTATTGCTTTGCTACAAAACTGCAGTAATCTCCATATGGGCGGGGTTATATAGGGGAGGAACTCTCCTTACAATTAGGGTTACCAGTGTCCAACACCTGAAGGTGGCTATCTAACCCATGAGGTAATGAATAGAGCTCTGTGTCCCATGATGAAATTTCAAGAAAAAGATTTTACAGGTAAGCTGTTTTTAAAAAAAATCCTATTTTTGCATTGATACATGTACCCTGGGGCAGGACCCAGGTCCCCAAATTCTTTTTATGACAATAACTTGCATATAAGCCTTTAAAATGAGCATTTTTTATTTTTTAAGTTAGTGTCCCATAGACTTTAACGGTGTTCCGGGGGCTTTCGAATTTGCACCAAACACCGCATATTGTTCGGTGTTCACAGAGCTTCCGAACAACCAAACTTAGGCCTGAACTTATGCTCAGGCCGAACCGTTCGCCCATCCCTAACTGTCAAACCACTTTATTGATATTAATACAAGCTAATTATTTATTCCATCAGTGTGCATTTTTCCTGTGTGTGACAGGGTATTACCTGGCCAAGGTATTTTGGTGGTGTCAGCAGAGCTAGTGTCCTGCTCAGAGGTCAGTGTTGCACAGGGAACCCAAAATATTTAGCGGCTCCTGCGGGGTAGCGCCACACCATCATTGTGTACAACTGCAATTTGATCTGCTGTGATTGGTTTCAGTGATCACATGGTAACGGCAGTGGCCCATTACACTGATTTGTCATCTGCTGTGTCCAGATGATAGCCACCCAGAACAGGAGCACTCCTACCCAGCCATCATTCTGCTATAGGCCTGGCAGGAAGGGGTTAAATAAAAAGGTCCATCCAGGATTCCCACACAAGGGTTTCAACCTTTTTCAGCAACAAATAATGAAAAAAATACAAAGCCATCTGTCTACATTTTGGCAACACAACACAATGTGGCCTGGGGGCCACATGTGGCCCGTGGAGCCCTCTAATGTGGCCCTCGGCCTCCTGCTCTAAGGTGGCAGGTTTGCAAGCCCAGATCACGGGTTGCTGACCTGCCATTCCAGAGCAGCAGTTTTGTGAATGAAGCCGCTGGTAGTGGAAGCAAGTGGCTGTGGAGCAGAGCCACATAAGCCAATGCTTTCTGTATCCTGTCACAGGCGGAGTGATACCAAATGCACTCCGCCTAGGACAGCAACAGCCAGTGATACCAGAATGCAAGACAGTTATTAAATGTAAGTTTACTACTAAATTCACAGGATATATGGATATATCTGTTTTGCAGTGGCTACTGGCCTGCATTGAGCCATAGACATCCGTTATTACCTGCGGGTTTGTTGTACCTTCAGAAAGTGTGCCAAACTTATAAAAGATTCTACAATCACTTTATTATGACAAATTGTCAAAGATTATACATATGATAAAACAAGATACAAAGCTATAAATTGTTCCAAAAATGGAAAAGGTTATTTTTGTATACAGATGTGCCCCATCTATGACATAATCATCTATACACACATGACTAAAATAATACTCTGCACATGATATGTCCTACGTGTTACTGAGATTTTCTCCTTCTTCAGGGATCCATCATTTTTGCAGCTCTGTGTTATTCAGAGATCTACAATAGTAAACATAGACACGTATGTACATGTATATAGACCTGCTTGACATCTAAGAAGAGAAAGAGGAGAGAAAAAAACTAAAGTTTTTTAAAACTTATACTACCTCTATAACTGATCATACTCACAGGCAGAAAAGTATAGTTCAAATACAATTCTAGACCTTCAAACCATCTAGATTGTATACATGGTGAGGGCCAGAAGGTAAGACCCAGCGAAAGGGTAGAATTGAGGACAAAGCCAAAGCCTCTTCCCCTCTTCTCCAAGCCCAAAAGGCCAACTAACTAACTCTGAGGTGGACGTTCTCATGAAGGGACTGGGTTTTTGTCCCAATGAAAACTCTAACAAGTTTGATTTGGTAAGGGACTTAAATCTCTTTGTGAGAAGGCTACTTCTGAAGAATATGTATAGTAAAAGCTTAGATCCTAACACTCTTTTGAGCAAGGAGGAAGAGACAGCAATTGACCGTCTTGTTTCCCTCCTCGATGAAAATAACCAATCTGAACTTATTGACAGTATTGACATTGAGAAAATTCTGACCGAAGTAGGGGCTGAGCCGAATGAGAAACCAAAAGCTCAATCTCTACTCTAAAAAAAATCAGATCAGTATCCAGCACCCAGCTCTAACCCCAATGTGGTAACTTTTTTTAAATTGGTATCTAGGGATGTGAATAAACTTAACAATAAGGACATATCTATTGATAATATGACATCAGGGGAAAGACAGGCCCTCAAAAATTTATCACAGAACAATGCCCTGGTAATTAAGCCATCTGACAAGGGTGGAAACACTGTTGTCATGGACAACAACCAGTACATTGCAATGTGCAAAAAGATTCTCAGAAATAGGAACTGGTACTGTCCAATTCCTAATTATATGATCAAGAAATTTAATAGAGAATTCTATGAACTCATAGATTCAGCTAGCCAAAGAGGCATTATTAATGCAACCACATGGAAATACATACGAACCAAGTACCCTAAAATCCCTACGTTTTATTCACTTCCAAAGGTCCACAAAAATTAAAGGGATCCCCCAGGTCACCCCATTATTTCGGGAAAGGGCTCAATCTCGGAAAATCTTAGTCGATTGATCGACGAACATCTCAGACCCTTTGTAATCAGTCTGCCATCGTACGTAAAGGATACAATACATTTCCTTAAAATTTTGGATGACTTGGTCATCCCGGAACATTCCATGCTAGTACCTATAGATGTGGAAGCACTGTATAGTTCCATACCACACTCTCTGGGTTTGGCTGCGATACAACATATTTTATCACAGCAGATCGAAGAGAAATGGCCATACAGTGACTTTATTATACAATCTTTGGAATTTATTTTAAATCACATAACGTATTTTCCTTTGACGGCTCCCACTACCTCCAGGTGCAGGGTGTGGCGATGGGGACTTGTTGTGCCCCATCATACGCCAACCTGTACCTGGGGGAGTGGGAGCGCTCGTTGATGGCAGACGAACAGATGGCGATGTACACTGACCACATCTGGTGATGTATTTTTAATCTGGGATGGGCCGGTAGAGATGTTATCAGAGTTCTTGATAAGATAAAATAAGAATACATTTAACCTAACATTTACAATGTCCCACCACTCCGATAAAATAACATTCTTGGATGTCTCGGTCATCCGTGGTGTAGGGGGCAGGGTCCAGACATGTTTGTATAGGAAGTCGACGGCTGAAAATACAATTCTCCATGCCGCAAGCTTTCATCCCCGTCCCTTGATCCTGTCGATACCTTTTAGCCAATTCCTACGTACAAAAAGAAACTGCTCGGATGACCAAAGCTTCCAAGTGGAAGCTAAAAATCTGCAGATTAGATTATTGGTACGAGGGTATTCAAAGTCTTCATTGAAAAAGGCTTACAAAAAAGCACTGATGAAGACAAGATACCAATGACTGTATGGCCCAAGGCCAAAAACTTAGAATCAAAAAGAAAACACTACTAGGATCATAATATCGTATTCAAACCAACATAATAAAATTAACAATATCATACAAAAATATTGCCATCTTTTATCTATGGACTCCAGTTTGAGCAGATTTGTATCTAAAAGACCCCTGATCACTTTCAAGTGGGCCACGGCCATAAAGGATCGCATTGTACAAAGTGAATTCAAGGGGGAAAATCGCGGTGATCCTTGTAAAACTAAAGGTACAAACACATGTGGGGGGTTGCACTTTTTGCCAATACATATATGTGGGCCCCACGTGTGTACTGCCTGATGGTGAAAGGTTTAAGGCAACCCATTTTGCCAATTGTAAAACAAAAGGGGTAGTCTATCTATTGATGTGCGACTGTGGTTCATTCTATGTAGGAAAAACAAGGGTTGAACTACGGTCACATTTGTCCAAACATGTTTGGAGCATGAAAAAAGCCGTCCCTGACCTCCCATTGGGAAGACATGTTCTGTCATTACACAACAGCATTTTTCCAAAAATAAAATGTTTAGTTCTTGACTGAGTGCACCCAAGCAATAGAGGGGGGATTGGAATAAGATCCTGCATTTGCAAAAAGAACTAAAATGGAATTTCCAATTAAAAGCTACGGTCTTCCCAGGTCTCAATGAAGCAGTCAATTACAAACCCTTTTTGGAGGGTTTTGTATCTGGGGGAATTGAGAAATAACCTGATCAATTGTTACGGTATGTGCCTTTTCTCTCCCCACTCCCCCTTTTTTTTTTTTTACTTTCATTTTCATTTTTTTTTTTTTGTTTTATAAAATAATTTATATTTTTTGTAGGATTCTTGGATAAGGAGGTAACCCTAGGGGCCTGGGTGTGGAGTTTTTGTGTGTGGGGGGTGGGGTCCGCCCTGGATGCGATCCCGGCATGCAGGGGGGCCGATCCATGCGGATGCATTGCAGGGAGATAACAACTTTCGGCCCACATGTCTCTTTGCCCGACCGGCCCCTTTGTTGGCAGGAACTATGGCACTCCACTGGGATGTATTTATACATCATCGGGTGTAAACTTGGTAGTCGGATCTTGTATGGCCGTTACCAGGGAGGTGACCTGTGAGGTTCTCTGCTAGCTAACATCGGGAGTGAGTAATAGGTGGTATCCACCTATTGTTTTGCTCCTTGCACTGACGCGGGGCACTATGGGGAATGGAGTCTTATAGACACGGCTCACCCCATATACGCAGCCATTGTGTATTCCCTGCGCCGAGGCTGCGCATGCGTGCCGGTGGGAATGTGACGCATGACGTCACTCCTCCCGCACGGCCATTAACAGTGTGGGCGAGGGGGTGGCGCGGTGCGCCGCACACTCGGGGGACCGCCTCTGGATGTTCTAGGATCAACAGGTGAGAGCAGGAATCTATTAGGAGGGGTGGTGGAGAGGAGGAAATATATATAAATGGATGAATGGGCGTTACAAAATAGAGAACGAGTGAGGGAAGGCTAAGCACACTTCACGCTGACCACAGTGGTAATAGGAGGTTTCTCCTGCCCTGTCCCATTCTTTTCAGCATATTGCCTTGTTGGCAAGGTCTTGGAGGTAAGCTACTCTTTATACTTATATACCTGATTGCCCCCCTACTTGGGAAAGGGTGTTTCGATAGGGTCATATATGTGGTGTTTGCACACCATCAATAGTATTATTTTTGGTTTTTGATCTAGGGATAAATGAATGGGCGCTTCTTGGTGTGATCCTCCCCATTACTTCTTGGCTCAGATATTTTGTTATAATACAGACTCCCCGGATTTTTTTGGGCAGAATTACTACAGGGTGGACATTCTATTAAGTATAAGGTAAAGGAAGATATGTCCATATACACAAAATATACGCGTACACTTACGATTAAGTGAGATTGTACACTTAGGTATACAATCTAACCTTTTTATTTAAAAAAATAAAATAATTATTTTTTTTACTTTATTTGTATGTTTATTTCTTTTACCTTCTTTTCCTTTTCCTATGTAGAATCTAGTGTTTATCCACGCGATCCCGGTTCGTGTCTTTGTGGAGGTCCCCCAAACCATATACATTTTTCATCACTCCACACAGGGCCTTTTGGGCTTGGAGAAGAGGGGAAGAGGCTTTGGCTTTGTCCTCAATTCTACTCTTTCGCTGGGTCTTACCTTCTGGCCCTCACCATATATACAATCTAGATGGTTTGGAGGTCTAGAATTGTATTTGAACTATACTTTTCTGCCTGTGAGTATGATCAGTGCCCATCAGTCCCATCTATCAGTGGTACCTATCAGTGCCACCCATCCGTGCCACCCATCCGTGCCACCCATCCATGCCACCCATCCGTGCCACCCATCCGTGCCATCTTATCTGTGCCCATTTGCCCATCAGTGCCGCCTTATCTGTGCCTATTAGTGCCGCCTTAACTATGCCTATCAGTGCCCACCAGTGCAGCCTATTAGTGCCCACCAGTGCAGCCTATTAGTGCCCACCAATGCAGCCTATCAGTGCCCATCAGTGCAGCCTATCAGTGGCGCCTCATCAGCGCACTTCAATGAAGGAGAAAAATGACCTGTTTGCAAAATTTTATAACAAACTATTGAACATGATTTTTTATTTATTTTTTTGCATCTTTTTTTGTTTGTTTAGCAAAAAATAAAACTCCCAGCTGTAATTAAATACCACCAAAAGAAAGCTCTATTTTTGGGGAAAAAAATGATAAAAATTTCATTTGGGTACAGTGTTGTATGCCCGCGCAATTGTCATTCAAAGTGCATCAGCGCTGAAAGCTGAAAATTGGTCTGGGCATGAGGGGGGTTTAAGTGCCCAGTAAGCAAGTGGTTAAGCATGGTGATAACACCACCCCTGTCTTTATTAAATTTTTTAATTTATAATTTTTTTGTAATTAATTTTGCAATTCATTTTTTGCAATTCATTTTAAAAGTATAGCACTGGGGGGGTGTGGCCGAGCGGAGACCCGAGTGGACATGCCTGGGGTGAGCTCCAGCTATTAGAGCACACACCCAGAGCCTTAACGTCCACTGGAGCGGAACGGACCTCACCGGAGGCCCTAGATATGCCGGTGGACGCTGGGTCACACAGGCTGAGCAGGCGCGCCGTCCGCGGAGCTCCGGCCGCCCAGCAGGAAAGTCCAAGGCTTTGGCCTGCACGGAGGAGCGGCGGCCAACTTGCTCCACCCGGAGGCCGAGCTCTGGCGGAATTCAAAGTCTTTACACCCCCGGAGTACCGGGGACATCCAGCCCGCCACCTGGGGCCTGAAGATCTTGCTGAGTCGCCCGCAGTTCACCCAGGAGTGTGCTTGTGTAGCACTGAAGGACGTTAAGTGCTCTATAAACTACTCTTAACTTGTCTCTTCCCATAGTTATCTAGCTTATAAAACCCTACTGGGCACACTGATATAAAGTTAATTATGAAAACTCACACATTGCTGCTAGCAAAACACTATCTTATTTATTTCCCAAGAAACTAGGAAAGCTAACATAAAGTATTAAAAAGACATTGCAATATCACAAAGCATACAGTCAGAACATATAATACAAGAATATGAAAGATACTTATAATACTGTCCTCCGTGAGGCTTTGCTGCATCTGCTAGGCTCAGACCAGGAGAGGGCCTTCACCATGAGGTTTAGGCCGGAGCCATTACCCAGAGCAGGCCTCAAGATGGCCAAATCATCAGGTTAGCAGAACCACAGCCTCATAAGAGGCTGTGTGCAGCGAACAGAGAGAGAGAGAGTGTCAGAGAAGTTACCTGGTTGGTCGCGGTGCTGCCCGTGCTGGTGTGCGCCGATGTGCGGCGGTGTGTGCTGGTGTGCGTGTTCCTGTGCGCGCTGGGGTGCGCGCTCCTGCGAGCGTTGGTGCGCGCCGGTGTGCGCCCATGCGCGCTTCTGCTGACGCCGGTGCGCGTCGATGCGCGCCGGTGCGGGCTGTTGTGTGCGCTTCGGGTGACGTCGGTGTGCACGGTGCTTGGTGCCAATCGGCCTATTTAGGTCTGCCGCATATTCCACTCAGGTGCTGCCTGATCATCAGCTCCCCGGTTCCTGCTCCGTTGCCTGTACCTGCGTTTCTGCTTCCCGATCTCCTGACGACCCGGCTTTCTCCTGGACACCCCTGACCTCTGCCTGCACCTGACCTCGGCCTGTTCTGACCTCGCTCCTGCCTGCTCCTACTGTACCTACTGTACCGTTGCTGCCCGCCTGTTGCTGAACCCTGCCTGTATCCGGACCTGCCTGCTCAGTTCCTGCTCCGCACCTAGTTTGCCTGTGTCCTGCCTAACACCTGCTGTTCCTACTGTTTCCTGCTCCTGGATCCACACCACTCCGCACTCTCAGCCACCTGTCTACTCTACCAGGGGTTGTAAATCGGACAGGTACGGGAGACCACCCTCTGCCCAAGCGGACTCACTGGTCTGGTAAGTGGTAGTCTGACAGTATCAGGCAGCCATGACTGAGTCCGGGCAGGGGGCCTCCCCCATGGACGAACTATGCAGACATCTGGCTGGTCTGACCCAAGCCGTAAATAATCTCCAGGAAGGTTACTCAAGGTTGGAGGAGCAAGTTCAAGCCTTATCTTCCTCATCTAATCCTCAAGGAACTTCTTCCACCAGCCTTTCATCCGCACCCTCCGTAGTGATGCTTTCTCCTGAGCCACGAGTACCTACGCCTGAAAGATTTTCCGGTGATCGTACTAAGTACCGTGCATTCCGCAATTCTTGCAAGCTTTACTTCGCACTGCAGCCCCGGACATTTTCTCTGGAAGCAACTAAGGTGGGCTTTGTGATATGCCTGTTGTCCGGCGAGCCTCAGACCTGGGCCCACCGCCTACTGGAGCAGAAATCTGGATCCCTGGATAGCCTTGACAATTTCTTCTTGGCCATGTCCCAGCTATATGAGGACCCACAATTGACCGCGACTGCAGCAGCCGCACTGCACTCTCTCCAGCAAGTTTGCAGGGAGGCCAAGGACTATGCAGTGGAGTTCCGCCGCTGGAGTTCCGACACGGATTGGAATGATGCCGCCCTGCGCCACCTATTCCGGATGGGACTTTCTGACCCCCTTAAGGATGAGTTGGCACAAGTGGGAATACAACAAACCCTGGATGAACTAGTCAATCTCTCCATTCAGATTGATCATCGCTTAAGGGAGCGCCGGTCGGAGAGATCCTCCAGCCACTTCCGTCCCACCTGGATGCTCCCCAAGGTTCCAAGTTCTGCTGGTCAGTTTCCATCCACCTCTTCTGCTCCCGCTCTAGAAGCTCCTGAACTGATGCAGCTCAGTTTGCTTCGGCTCTCGCTGACCCCTGAAGAAAAACAGCGCAGACGTACTCACAACCTGTGTCTCTACTGTGGGGAACTTGGGCACTATGTCAGGGCCTGCCCCAACAAGACACGTAAGTGTGTTACCACTTCTTCCATGTGCGCATCTGTTCTGCAAAAACCCAGTTCTCACCTTGCTCTTCTCATCACATTACAGCTTCCAGGAGGGAATATTCCAGTGTCAGCCATCATTGACTCCGGAGCATGCAGCTGCTTCATCGATCAGACCTTCGCTGCCAACCATCACATCTCGCTTCTACACAAGGCCCAGGGGCTTGCTGTACACCTTGCGGATGGCTCCGATCTTAGTTCCGGTCCAGTCACACAAGAGACTGTCCCTTTGCTGGCTACTATGAGCACCTGTCACCAGGAGCACCTAAGTCTGGATGCCATCTCCCCCCCCTTTTTCCCATCATCCTGGGAATACCTTGGTTGCAGGCCCACAATCCCAGCAAAAACTGGGCCACAGGAGAAATCAAGTTCCTTTCGGAGTACTGTCAGCAACACTGCTTAGGCTGACCAACCAATGATTCCTCTCAACTTCTCTGTTTGGATGTTGATCCGGAATTACATCAGTCCATCCCGAACCTTATAAAGACTTCCTGGACGTATTCAGCATGAGAGGGGCAGAGACACTTCCCCCCCACAGGCCTTATGACTGCCCTATAGAACTGTTACCAGGCACCGAAGTTCCTTTTGGAAGAATTTTTCCACTAACGGAGCAGGAGTTAGGCACTCTGAAAGACTAAATCGAAGAGATCCTGAAAAAGGGGTTTATCCGTCCTTCCATTTCCCCTGCCGGTGCTGGCATTTTCTTAGTTGAAAAGAAGGACCATTCCCTGCGTCCCTGCATCGACTATCGGCAATTGAACAAAATAACTGTTAAAAACCGTTATCCTTTACCCCTAGTACCCGAGTTATTCCAAAGGCTGGGGTCTGCAGTCATCTTCTTGAAATTAGATCTTCGCGGAGCTTACAATTTAATCGTTATCCGAGAAGGAGACGAATGGAAGACGGCGTTCCGTACTCGTTTTGGGCACTTCGAGTACCTTGTCATGCCCTTCGGGTTGTGTAACGCACCTGCGACCTTTCAACATTTTGTCAACAACATTTTTCGTGACTACCTGGATCTATATGTAATTGCATACCTGGACGATATCTTAATCTTCTCCTCATCATTGGATGATCACCATAGACACGTCCGTAGCATTTTAACCCGACTCAGGCTACATGGGCTCTATGCAAAACTCGAAAAATGTGAGTTTGAACGCCAGTCTATCCAATTCCTGGGCCTGGTTATATCAGTAGAGGGCATCAAGATGGATCCCCAAAAGGTGTCTGCCATTCTGGACTGGCCTGTGCCTGTGGACAAGAAGGGTGTACAGCGCTTCATTGGCTTCTCCAATTTTTACCGGAAGTTCTTTACCGGAGGTTTTTCTGCTATTATTGCTCCCATTACCGAACTGACCAGGCAGGATGCCCGATTCTCTTGGACCCCCAAGGCTCAGGTGGCCTTTGAAAAACTCAAGACGCTATTTACTTCAGCTACTATTCTGAAACATCCGGATCCAGCTTTGCCCTTCGTCCTTGAGGTTGATGCTTCAGAAATCGCAGTGGGGGCAGTGCTCTCTCAGCAGCAGGGTGCCAAGGCCCTCCTCTATCCGGTAGCATTCTTTTCCCGTAAACTTTCGTTGTCCGAGAGGAACTATGACGTTGGAGATTGAGAACTTCTGGCCATTAAGGCGGCTCTGGAGGAATGGCGTTACCTATTGGAGGGTGCTGCACATCCCATCTTGGTCTACACCGACCATAAGAATCTGGAATATTTGAGAACTGCCAAAAGACTAAGACCACGGCAAGCCAGATGGGCTCTTTTTTTTTCCAGATTCCAATTCCATATTACCTATAGACCTGGTTCTAAGAATGTTAAGCCGGATACGCTGTCGCGCATGTTTTCTGACCCTGAAAAGACTCTGCCTCCCGATACAATCCTCCCTTCTGGGAACTTCCTGCTCCTCCAAGGGGACCTTATCTCCCGGATCAGACAGGCTTCTGTGGGAATGCCCCCGGTCCCTGAAGCAAGCTGTAGTGAAGGTTTGTTCTGGCATAAAGGCAAGATTGTGGTCCCCGAAGCCTTAAAGGTGAATGTGTTGGAGCTCTGCCACGACCATAAGGCCGGACACTTTGGTAGCCTGAAGACTGCCGAGCTGGTCCAGCGCACCTTCTGGTGGCCCCAACTACTTAATGATTGTAAGAATTATGTGGACTCTTGTAGCACTTGTGCCCGAAGTAAAAACAGCCGGACACGAGCTTGGGGTCTACTGAAACCCTTACCTCTTCCTGAGAGACCATGGAAAATGATATTGATGGATTTTATTGTGGAACTTCCCCCGTCCGAGGGGTTCTCTACCATCTTTGTTGTGGTGGATAGGTTTTCCAAAATGGCTAATTTCCTCCCAATGAGGGGCACCCCCTTGGCAATGGAGACGGCCAAGATCTTTGTCAAGGAAATTGTAAGGTTGCATGGGGTCCCGGCGAGTATCGTGTTTGATCGAGGTGTCCAATTCACTTCAAGGTTTTGGAAGGCGCTCTGCGGATCCCTTGAAATTGAATTGGCGTTTTCATCTGCTTATCACCCCCAGACAAATGGACAAACGGAAAGAACGAATCAGTCCCTGGAGCAATACATCCGCTGTTTTTCTTCCTTCTCTCAAGACGACTGGGTCTCTTTATTACCTGTGGAGGAGTTCTCATATAACAACTCTTTACATTCCGCCATCAAACACCGTTCTTTGCCAATTACGGCTTCCACCCAGCTTTTCTACCTAGTTCAATTCCAGAATGTACTGTTCCTGCAGTTTCCGAGACTTTGGATTTCTTCTCCAACAACAACAAACTCCTAAAGGAGACTATGGCCAAGTCCCAGGAATACTATAAGCGGTTGTTTGATAAGAAGAGACGTGGAGAACTTATTCTGGCGCCCGGCAACCAAGTGTGGTTGTCCACAGTTAACCTGAAGATGGCCTGTCCCTCCAGGAAATTAGGCCCTAAATTAATGGGTCCTTTCACAGTAAAGAGGAAAATAAATGAAGTTGCCTATGAACTTGATCTACCTGACTCTCTAAGCCCTTGTACACACGGTCGGAGAATCTGTCAGAATGAGTCTTATCGGACCGTGTCGTCAGATAATCCGACTGTGTGTGGTATGCATCGGATTGATTCCGTCCGAATCTCCGTCCGACCCAATTTTCCAACATGTTGGAAAGATTTCCCGACCAACTGGGCCGGACGGACCTAATCCGATCATGTGTAGAGCATTTTCATCGGACCAAGTGCCACGCATGCTCACATTCAAATTCCGACACGGAAACGCTCGTCCAGGTAAAACTACTGCTCGTAAGCGATATAGCACATTCGTCACGCTGCAATGTTAAAAAATCATTCATCAAGCGCATTCTCTTGTTCTTTACAATGCTGCAAGAACCAACTTCTTTTGATGCTTATAGTCACACACACTTCTCCCGAACGGATTTCATTACTTTTTTTTTAACCATTTCAGCAATACAATTTTAGTTTGCGTCACATCTACACAATGTTTGATTTGTTATTTTTATTTTTGGGATGTTTTGGGGGGGGGGGGGGATTCCCTAAAAATCTCCTTTAAAGACACTTTGCTCATTTCTCCTTATTTTTTTTTATTTTTTTTGTGTAAACTTACAACAACAACATTATTTGATTTTTGAGATTTTGTTTTTCTTTTTTAATCTACAGGAGGTTGTTTAGTGTTAACACCCCTTGTTATTTATTTCACTTTGTTTTTTGGAAATGTACCTGCCTGCTCACAAATAAACTGGCCTTTTTGAAGGAAAACACATACGCAAGTATTTCATCCAAACAAAAAATACCTTTTATTTCGGTGTCAGTAACAGATAAAGAGGGAGGCAGCAATGTTGAAACTGGGGAGATTTGTGAAGCCTTTGGCCCCCAGGGCACACATCAAATATTTCAACGCAAAAATTGGTGGCCTGAGGAGTACATATCTGAGGGAGAGAAGTCTGGTCCTGAAGTCCATGAAACCCGGAACAGCAGCAGATGACATCTATGTTCCCAGGCTGTGGTACTACAACAGGCGGCATCTTCTGGCAGACCAGACTGAACCCAGGTCATCACTCTCTGGTCTTCCTTCCACGCTTCCTTCCAGGCTGTGGCTGTGGTGCTGGAGGTGTGGCAGAAGGAGGAGGAAGAGGAGGAGCAGGGGCATGGGCCAAACGACACAAGTGTGTTTCTGGTGTCATTTGGCCCAACAGACCCGTGTTCAGGGTTTGGAGAATAACCTGCTCACACAAGATCTGTTGCCCCTGCTCCATTTTCTCAAGCTTGCATGCAACCAAGGCGGCAAAGGCCTCTTGGTAGGTGGGTATGGCTTGGAGTGCCGCAGAAGCCTCACCAATCAGCCTCAGGGCCGACTCCTCAACATTCCCCCCCTTTCTCGCCCTTCTGCGTGGAAGGCGGAGGGGAGGGACCTGCCATTCGGTGAGGCTCCTTTGGCTGCCCACCGCCTGGCTGCCACTTACCCCTGCCTCCTCCTGGCTGCCACTTTCCACAGCTACCTCCTGGCTGCTGCATTCCACACCCTCCTGGTCCTGGCTGAGTTCTTCCTGTGTATGAAAAAGGGACATCGTTTGAGTTTTTGGTTCATCAAACACACACAATTTTTACATCAACACTGTTGCAAATTGTTAACCAATAGAAAAGACTATCATTCTGAGCCCAGCATTTTTCTTTATTGTCCCAAAGGTTTTGGCCACTACTGTCTATTGATATGTGAAACACTTTCCAAACTCACCAATTAGGGAGCAGGAATCAAGTTAACATCATTCATTTTGACTCCACAAATATGTACAACAATACTATACCTGGCTCAAGCTGGGCTCCCCCAGTTCTTCCTGAGTGGAAGGCCCAGGTTGGGCGTCGGAAGACTCAGCGGGTGTGGAATGGAGCATAGGACGCGTGGAAGGAAGAGTAGAGAGTGATTGTCTGGCCTCAGCCTGGTCTGACAGAAAATTCATCCTGTCATAATACCACAGGGTGGGAACATAATCGTCAGCTGCTGAATTTCCTGATTTCATGGACTTCACCACCTTATTCCTCTCCTTCAGATATGTACTCCTGAGGTTCCCAATTTTCTTTTTGATATATTTCTCATCTGCCCTGGGGACCACCGGCTTCACAAACTCAACCAGTTCCATTATTGCTGCCTGACTCTTTGCTCTGCTACTGTAAAAAGGATGGGTGTTTTGCCACAGGACTGGCAGGTCTCGATATTTATCGATGAATAGAGGGAGGAAGCTGTAGTCATTAAACCATTAAATCCATGTCTGCAAGACACAACACAAGACAAACCCTAATGTCAGGCTAAACTCCACTAATGCAGGCTTCAATCTAGAAGCAGTGTAGCCTAGTGATGTGCCAAGTTCAAAATTTTACCTTCGTTTGCGCGTTCGTCGCCTCAGCTTCTCCCTCTGTTCACAGATCGTACGGACGACACACGCGTGTTACGTTTTATATACAGTGCGCATGCGTGCAACTCCGCCCGCCCCTGATGTTCTTTCCAGAGTCCAGACTATTCCCCGCCCCTTCGCTTCCGGCGCAGTGGGGAGAGCACATGGCGGAGAGAACACAGGTGCACACTAATAATTACACTAAACGAGGAGGAGGGTGAAGGGGCGTGGCCTGGACGGCGATGGTGTAGGTCGCAAGTGAGCTGAGCTCCGCTCCCGGCCTATCCTGCCCAGACATCCTGCTAGCCTACACTCGACCGGGAATCGCTAGTGTATACCCGGGAGGCTCGTGGACACACCGGCCAGAGATATCACAATGTCTCCGCCGAAGAAAGGCAACAATTATGCTGCATCCTCCCTCGAGAAATTCCGGAGAGCAGACAGGGAGGGGGACCAAGATGGCACCTCCACACAGCGTGCGGACCAGCAGCCGGCAAGCGACACCACTAAGGTGCTCGAGGCTATCTCCACATGCCAGACGTCCTTAACCTCCAAGATCGAGGAAATATGGGTGGACATCTCCCTGATTAGGCAAGACATGACCAAGCTCAGGGACCGTGTCAAGGAAGCGGAGGACAGGATTAGTACCGCGGAGGATGCGCTGCATCCACTCCAGCATTCCCACGCGGAGGTACAGCGCCAATTGCAGCTCCTCGCCATGAAGCATGACGATCTGGAGAACAGGGCCCGCCGATCGAACCTCCGCTTCGTGGGCCTTCCGGAGGGCGCTGAGGGACCGGATCCCCCCACCTTCCTAGAGAACCTCCTGATTTCAACATACGGAAGGGAGGCCTTCTCCACGTTGTTTGTGGTGGAGAGGGCGCATCGCATGCCAGCCAAGAGGCCTCCAGAGGGTGCGCCTCCCCGCACGTTCATCGCCAAGCTGCTGAATTTCCAAGATCGCGATGCTATTCTATGTTTAAGCAGAGAGAAGGGTAACATACCCTTTCAGGCCGGCCGCTTGATGGTTTTCCCGGACTTTTCGGCGGAGGTGCAGAGGCAGAGGGCTCGTTTTGTGGAGGTGAAGCGACGGCTGCGGACCCACCATCTGAAGTACGCGATGATGTACCCAGCAAGGCTCCGTATTATTGGGGAGGACCGTGAACATTTTTTTGACGATGCTGCGCAGGCGGCGGACTGGCTAGACAGACGGGAGGCCGCCAGGAACCGCCCGGCCTGAGCAGCGGAGGACTGTCTGGAGTGTATCGGGGAGGTGAGCCTACATTTTGACTGTTCTTCTCTTCCAGGATCCTCCTTGTTGCCCCTTACTGCTATTACCTGCATCTGTGCGGGTTTTATTGCGCCCACTGCTGCTCTTTATATGTTTCTCCTTAGTCTACAAGTTATTCCCTTTTTTTTTATTTTTTTTTTTTATATTTTCACCGTTTCTTTTTTCACCATTGGTGCCTATGGGCTTCACGCCCTCTGCTGACTGTCCTGTGATGCCATGCAGACTACAAACGGCTCTATCTCTTCATCGGGCACCAGGACTATCACAAGAAGTGAGGTGATTTTGCTTTTTCCGGAGGGGGGGGGGGGGGGTAAGATGTATGCCTTGATCCTCTGTTCTCTTTTCTTATTTTGCTATTGCTCTATTGTTGCTGGTACTAACTGCTATGGCACATTTTTGAGATGGCGGTTATATATGGTTCACGGACATCGTGCAATGATTCTGGACTTTGCTATGTTTTTTTTTTATTCTGCCTTTCTACCGGGTTCGGGGCGGGGCGGTTGGCTCTATTGCTCCTATGGGCTTATGGTATAGCCACAGTCGCCGTCTCAGCGAGTGGTCGTCCTCTGCTAGGGTGGGTACCACTTGGGCCGTGTGCGCAGGGGACTGTGCGGGCTGACCGGTGGCGGCTGCTCGGCTGTCCCTGTGCGCATGTCGAGGGGTCAGGGATCTACTAGGTTGGGGATAAATGCTCTGGCTATGTTGGCGAGGCTGAGGGCTGGGTGGGGGTGGGAGGGGGGGAATTTGTTTGCAGTTCTGTTCAAGGTTGTGTTTTTGGTGGTGCAAGTGATTATATCTGTAACGTGGGATTTCTCATATGTTTTTTGTTTTTCCTTATTTTTTCTACGGTGTCATACTAGGGGGAGGAGGGAGGGTTTGTTTTGGAGGTCAAACTGTACGCCCTGGTCCATGACTGTACTTCTGTGGGTACATGTCGGCTGTTAAATTTTTGACATGGAATGTCCGCGGGATCAGAGACAAACTTAAACGTACTGCTGTCTTTGGCTGCCTAAAGGCATACAGGGCTGACATTGTCGTGCTGACTGAGACGCATGTGACCGGCCAGCTCCGGCTCGCACTTCGGCGGCCCTGGGTTGGCTGGTCGTACCACGCGACTCATTCTCCTTATTCTCGTGGTGTCTCGGTTCTTGTGGCTAAGACGTTACACTTTGTTCTGATCTCCCTGCGGACAGATCCACTGGGTCGTTATGTTTTTATGCACTGTAATATTTATGGCAAACCGTGTCTGATTATAGCCCTATATATACCACCCCCGTACTCTGCATGCCTGGTCACGGAGGGACTGCTGTATATGGCCCAATACCCGGGAACCCCGGCCATTTGGCTCGGGGACTTTAACATGACGCTGAACCCCCGTAGGGATAGGTTACGTGGTGACATGGACCGGACCACTCCGACGGAAACTAGATTGTCCCGCACTCTCGGTGAGTTCTCCTTGACTGAGGTATGGCGTCATAGAAACCCTGATGCCACTGCTTTTTCCTGTTTCTCAGCCTCGCATACCACTATGTCCCGGATTGATTATATCCTTGTGTCTGATGTCCTCCTCTCAGGGGTGGAGGATGCGGGATACCATGCTAGATCCCTTTCGGACCATGCCCCCTGTTGGGCAACTATATGCCTGGCCCCTCAGGTAGGGCCCCGATCCTGGCGCCTCAACCCCTTTTGGCTGACGGCGCTGGGGGAGGAGGGCGGGGGCCTGGCGGGGGAATTGCAGTATTTTTTTGAGGTTAATAGGGGCACAGCCGCGGTGGGGACGGTGTGGGAGGCATTCAAACTGCATGCTCGCACGGTTTTAATTAGCCGGATTAATAGATTAAAGCGGGCATCCCAGGAGACCTTGCGACAGGCGACGGCACAACTAGAATCGACGACTAAAGCGTTCATGTCTATTCCCACGCATGCCAACGCCTCGGCACTTAAACTCCAAACACGCGTGGTGGAACAACTACACTTTGAGCGGGCTCGGCGTAAGCAATTTTTCTCGAAGCAGAGCATCTTCGAACAGGGCGAAAGGGCTGGGAAACTATTGGCCTATTTGGCCCATCAAGATGCCAGGCCACCGGTGGTGGTCTCGTTACTGGACCACAATGCTGCCCTGACATCTGACCCGCTAGCTGTAGCAGACCTGTTTCGACGGTATTATGCAGACTTATATACGTCCAGAGCGTCAGCCACGGCACAGGAGACTCAGGCGTTTTTGCAGACTGTCTCATTTGCACAACTGTCTGCGGCTCAGACCGCTGAGTTGGAACTCCCCTTTACTAAGGAGGAGGTGGAGGCTGCGGTTTTGTCTTTGGCGACTTCTAAGGCCCCTGGGCAGGACGGTCTGCCGTTGGACTTTTATGTGGCGTATCTGGAGGTGCTCGCCCCTGAACTCCTCTGACTATACAATTTCTTATTTGAAACCGGATCCCTTCCCGACTCCCTTCGACAGGCGACGATAGTGGTTATCCCGAAGCCGGGGAAGGACCCCGTCCTTCCTGACTCATACAGGCCAATATCTCTGCTCCAGGTTGACACCAAGATCATGGCTAAAATTTTGGCATCCCGACTGAACCCGCATATTCTCTCCCTGATTCATCCGGATCAAACCGGGTTTATGCCGGGCAAGAACACGGCCATGAATGTCCGCAGATTACACATGAATCTTCAGGCATGTCATGAGGGGACGGGTGCCCGGGTTGTGGTGGCATTGGATGCGGCCAAGGCATTCGATTCCGTGGAATGGGAGTATTTGTGGGAATGCCTTGGACGATTTGGGTTTGGCCCTAACTTTATTCAGTGGGTTAGGGTGCTATACTCCTCCCCGGAGGCCAGGGTGGCGGTGAACGGGCAGATGTCGGAGTCCTTGGTCCTGGGCCGGGGGACTAGGCAGGGCTGGCCACTGTCCCCTCTCCTTTACGCCTTGGCGGTGGAGCCGCTCGCGGCCTCCCTCCGCGCTAGTGTTCATGTCCAGGGGCTTCGGTCGGGTCCCATCACCGAGAAGGTAAGCTTGTATGCAGACGACATGCTCCTTTATCTGGCTGATGAGGGGCCGTCACTGCAGGCTGCTCTGCGGATTATTGAGGACTTTGGGGTTCACTCGGGCCTACGGGTTAATTGGTCGAAATCCCAGATCTTACCCATAGATATGTCTCCCCCCACCTGCGACGCGGCCTCCCTCCCTCTTCGTCGTGTATCGTCCATCCAATATTTGGGAGTCCAGATTACCAGGGAGCCTCTAGATTATGTGAATCATAACATCTTACCATTGCTCCCATATCTCAAAGCAAAGACCCAAACATGGGCCAGACTTCCCTTGGGGGTAATGGGAAGAATCAACCTCATAAAAATGATTATTTTGCCCAAGGTCCTGTATAAAATGTGGCATTTGCCCACTTTTATACCCCTTAAAATCTTCAAAACAATAGACACTATCCTTAACACTTTCGTTTGGGGATCAGGCCGCCGTAAGCTGGCATGGAACGCACTTAAAAATCCCATGGACTTAGGGGGGGCGTCGCTCCCTGACCTGCGTTCGTATTATATTGCGGCCCAGCTGTCCCATTTCCACCACCTGCATAAGTCGGATGGCCCCTGGTATCATGCACTGATGTGTGGAAAAGTCCTTGACCCTACACACGCTCCCCTACAGGTTCTGTTTCGAGGACGAGCGCGGGGTGGGAGGGGGAAGGGCGGTACGCCCCTGCTGCACCAACACAGGCGTGTCTGGGATGTCGTTCAGGAGATGGTTGGGGCTGAGAGGGTGCACTCGCATACGCCACTGTGGCACAACCCCCAATTGGGGGAGCTCAGATCGTTACCGGGAGTGCGGCAATGGGCTTCTAGGGGGGTGCTATATTTACACCAGGTGGTCTCCCCGATGGGAGTCCGCAGCTTTCCTGTACTACAAGCGGAATTTAAACTCCCCTCGCACATGGCTTTTTGTTATGCACAACTCTCACACGCCCTCCGAGCCCAGTTTGTGGACGGGTTCCCCAGTACTCAAGAAATGCCCCTGGTGGGGGTTATAGTGGGGGAGGATCCCGCCAAGCTTATCTCAAATATATACACCCTACTTAGATCGCGCACGGTTACCGGGATTGCGGAGGTAGCTAAACATAGGTGGGAGGAAGATGTGGGCCCATTGGACACTGAAGACTGGGAGGACATCCTCACCAATGTTGGACTGGTTTCCCCTAGATTGTCTGACCGGCTAACCCAACTCTACATTTTACATAAGGCTTATCTCACTCCACTAAGACTGAGCAAGTTCCGCACGGCACATGACCCGGGGTGTCCACGCTGTGGGGATCACCCGTGCACATTTTATCATTTACTATGGGCTTGCCCAGACGTTCAAGCCTTTTGGCTGCATGTCATCCAATTTTTACATGACCACATGGGTTCTCCGCTACAGGCTGACCCCAAAATTTGCCTATTAGGTCTTCTTCCTGACGCGCAGACCAATCGCTGTCCTGCTGCCTTTCTGCACGAGACTGTTTAGTGCTAGAAAACTGATTGCTAAGCAGTGGCTGCGCACAGTACCACTCACAGTTAGAGCGTGGATACTTGAGGTGAATCTGTCGCTGCCTATGAAGAAGGTCATATATGCGCATAGGGGTTGCCCCAACAAATATACTAGGATATGGGATAGGTGGCTTGCCAGTCCAGACACATGTGTGGAGTCTGCTTAATGTTGTACAGTGGGCACCCTGCTGACAGTTGAGATCCGGAAACTATTTATGATTTACGGTCCCTGTCTACTGGCAGAGCTGACCGGTGGGTGATGGGGATGGGGGGGTGGGACGGGACCGCCGATGGTATAACACTGTCCTGTACTGCCTCGGGGCGCGGCCTCTCGGGCGGTTCTGCTCCCTGGGCCATATTGACGATTGCTTGGTGGTTCTGAGGGATGGGTTGGTGGGGTGGTTTTGAAGACTGTTTGACCTACGTAGCTGTAATGTTTATCGATGCTCTGTATGACATCTGTATCTGTACTCTGATAGCCATGTTACTCTCAAATGCCTTGTATGCTGTATGACTTGCTGATCTAGTCCACCAATAAACTTGTTGTTTTCAAAAAAAAAAAAAACGAGGAGGAGGGTGAGGAAAGGCCGGAGCCTGAAACGTCCCGATCCAGGAAGACAAGATTTAAGGCCGCAAATATGTCTTTTGGAGAGATGTTGGAGATGGTCGACATATTGAACATGACCGACTATGATGGGAAATATGGACCTTACCCAAACCCAAATATCAGAAAGGCCAAGATCATGAATAAAGTTGTGAAGTGTCTTCTGCCTAATTTTGGGGTACACCGATCCATGGATCAACTGAGAAAATGTTGGGAGCACGAGCAGTACATAAGGATCAAGCGTGTTCTGGACAAAAGTAAGTAGTTGTGTGTTCATATGATTATTATTGCTTGCATACTGCTCCATGTGCTTTGAGTTCATGTTGTGCATTTTAAAATGGCCACTCCGGTAAGTATTCCAGCTGAACACAGTGTTCCCAATAATGTTATGACCTTGAAGCTCGGCCAAAATAAACAATTGAACAACACTTCCAAACAATGTTTCATATTGTTAATTCTGCCCTCTGTGTGATAATTATTTATTTTACAAATCTCATAGGGGAGAGAAGACTCGGCAAGTATGAGGACATCAGGGACCCCACCCCTCACAAAGAAGGACAACTTCCAAAAGAACAAACAGAGGAGCAGGAGGAGGAGGAAGGAGAGATCGTGCAGGTTGTGCAAATTGTCACCACAACAGGTGAGTGTCAGAGAACACAGCTTCCGGTAAGCTCATCATTGTATGTCACCATATTTAAATTACATGTTTTTTTTGTTTTGTTTTATAGGTGATGTGGAAGAAGATTTGTTTTACCAGTGAAAGTGCCCAGATCAGGGAGATAATGGGTGCAATGGGTATTGGGAACATATCCTGCAAAACATCAATGATGTTAATTTAAATTTGAAAAACATCATTGATGTTTTGGGGAGAGTGTGCAACACCCCAAACTAGATAGGGTCTTATTTTTTGAATTTTAAGATCAAAATGTTGTAGTTCTCCAAATTCGACATTTGGAAGATGCACAGAGTGTGGAAACATGTATTATCTCCCATCATGGGGGATCAATGTATGTGTTTTGTGTTTAGTGTCTGAGATGAAGGGGTTGCAGCCCCAAAGCATGTACATTGATCCCCCATGATGGGAGCCAGCACATGTTGACACACTGTGTGCATCTTCCAAATTTGGATTTTTCAGGGGTGACACCCCATGTGATGAAGGCAAGATCAGGCCAGTTTGTACATACTCATGTCTGATATTGTCTTCACTTTTCAAAGTGGAACTTTGTATTGTTCTGTGTTCTGTATTTTACAGTTAGATATATGCCTGTTTACACCAAAACAATAATTAACCACTTAACAACCGCCCATTGCCGATTAACGGCATCAGGGCGGTTGTTTAACTCTAAGAGGCCGTTAATTAACGGCCTCCTAGAATTCTGCTCTCGCGCGCCCCCTGGGGCGCGCACATGAGAGCATCCGTGACCGCTGGGTCCAGTGGACCCGGCGCATCACGAATCACGGTAAACGGCCGCTCATCGCGGCCGTTTACCACGTGATCGCTCCGTCAAATGACGGAGTGATCACTTGTAAACAAGCCGGCGTCATGTTATGACGCCGGTTCCTCCCTCCCCCTCTCTGTACCGATCGGTACAGCGGAGGGGGAAGAGATCGGTGTCAGCAGCGATGTGGGCTGCATCTGCAGTGCCCACATCGCTGCTCACCGAAAATTAACCCCTCAAATCCCTGCAAATACTCTGCATTACTCTGCAATTCCCTGCAAATACTCTGCATTACTCTGCAATTCCCTGCAAATACTCTGCATTACTCTGCAATTCCCTGCAAATACTCTGCATTACTCTGCAATTCCCTGCAAATACTCTGCATTACTCTGCAAGTCCCTGCAAATACTCTGCATTACTCTGCAATTCCCTGCAAATACTCTGCAATGCCCTGCAACACTCTGCATTGCCCTGCAACACTCCGCAATGCCCTGCAACACTCCGCAATGCCCTGCAACACTCCGCAATGCCCTGCAACACTCCGCAATGCCCTGCAACACTCCGCAATGCCCTGCAACACTCTGCAATGCCCTGCAACACTCCGCAATGCCCTGCAACACTCCGCAACGCTCTGCAATACCCTGCAACACTCTGCAACACCCGCCAATACCCTGCAACACTCTGCAATGCTCTGCAACCCCCGCCGATACCCTGCAACACTCTGCAATGCTCTGCAACCCCCGCCGATACCCTGCAACACTCTGCAATGCTCTGCAACCCCCGCCGATACCCTGCAACACTCTGCAATGCTCTGCAACACCCGCCAATACCCTGCAACACTCTGCAATGCTCTGCAACACCCGCCAATACCCTGCAATGCTCTGCAACGCAGTACTCTGCAACACCATGCTCTGAGATACCCAGCCATAGTCGGTGATACCCTGCAATACCCAGCCATAGACATCTCCCGCCGCCCTCCGCCCTCCGGTGCTTCTACCGAATCGCTAATACGATCAAAGCCAGAATCTTTTTTTTTTTCAGGCTTCCCAGCTTAGAGGTGAGATGTGGGTCTTATTGACCCCACATCTCACTGTAAAGAGGACCTGTCATGCCATATTCCTATTACAAGGGATGTTTACATTCCTTGTAATAGGAATAAAAGTGATCAAAAAAAATATTTTTGGGGAAAAAAATGTCAAACTAAAATAAATAAAGTAAAATGAACAATAAAAAAAAAATGTTTTTTTTAAAGCGCCCCTGTCCCCATGTGCTCGCATGCAGAAGCGAACGCATGCGTAAGTCCCGCCCACATATGAAAACGGTGTTCAAACCACACATGTGAGGTATCGCTGCGAACGTTAGAGCGAGAGAAATAATTCTAGCCCTAGACCTCCTCTGTAACTCAAAACATATAACCAGTAAAAAAAATGTAAATCGTCGCCTATGGGGATTTTTAAGTAGCGACGTTTGCCGCCATTCCACGAGCGTGTGCAATTTTGAAGAGTGACATATTAGGTATCTATTTACTCAGCGTAACTTCATCTTTCACATTATGCAAAAATTGGGCTAACTTTACTGTGTTTTTTTTTTTTTTAAGCACAAAACTGTTTCTTTTCCAAAAAAAAGCATTCGAAAAATTACTGCGCAAATACCGTGCGAGATAAAAAGTTGCAAAGACCACCATTGTATTCTCCAGGGTGTTTGCTAAAAAAACATATATAATGTTTTGGAGTTCTATGTAATTTTCTAGCAAATAAATGATGATTTTTACATGTAGGAGAGAAATGTCAGAATTGTCCTGGGTGCTCCAGAACGCCTGATGGCGCTCCCTGCATGTTGGGCCTCTGTATGTGGCCACGCTGTGTAAAAGTCTCACACATGTGGTATCACCATACTCGGGAGTAATAGCAGAATGTGTTTTGGGGTGTAATTTGTGGTATGCATATGCTGTGTGTGAGAAATAACCTGATAATATGACAATTTTGTGAAAAAAAAAAAAAAAGTAAAAAGAATCTTGATTTTGCAAAGAATTGTGGGAAAAAATGACAACTTCAAAAAACTCATCATGCCTCTTACTAAATACCTTGGAATGTCTTCTTTCCAAAAAGGGGTCATTTGGGGGGTATTTGTACTTTTCTGGCATGTTAGGGTCTCAAGAATTGAAATAGGCCGTCAGTCCTTCAGGTGTGATCAATTTTCAGATATTGGCACCATAGCTTGTGGACTCTATAACTTTCACAAAGACCAAATAATATCCACCAATTTGTACTTATTTTTACCAAAGATATGTAGTAGTATAAATTTTGGCCAAAATTTATGAAGAAAAAATTTCTAATCTGCTAAATTTTCTAACAGAAACAAAGAAAAATTCGTTTTTTTACAGAATTTTCGGTATTTTTTCTTTTATAGCACAAAAAAAAAAAAACCCAGCGGTGATTAAATACCACCAAAAGAAAGCTCTATTTGTGTGAAAAAAAGGACAAAAATTTCATATAGGTCCAGTGTTGCATGACTGAGTAATTGTCATTCAAAATGCGAGAGCACCGAAAGCTGAAAATTGGTCTGGTTATTAAGGGTGTTTAAGTGCCCAGTGGTCAAGTGGTTAAACCAAATTTTCAAGAAACTCATTTTTGAAAAAACACAATTTCTAGGTTGGTTGTACAAACCTTTTCAAAACGCACATGTGAATGTGGTTGGATTAAACAGTTCAATTAGCAAAAATGTGTGGCTTTTTTTTTCATGGCACCAAAAATGTATTTGGAGTACAATTTAAGTTTGTGCTGAGAAGGAGTGAGAGAGTCCACGGAGCAGCAGCCAAAGGCTGTAAGCGTAGGGACGGCATGACAGATGCTTTGTATGCACTGTCGCCGTTTTTAGATACTATAATAGGTGGGCCGCTTTAAGAAGCCGGGTAGGCGGAGTTAGGGGGCGGAGCCATTACGTTCGGCCGGGAAGTCAGGGCACTTGGAGAGCGGAGGAGGAAGAGATTAGGCAGACCCTCGCCGCTCCTCCGTGTTTGCAATGGCGTCCGTGGATTTTCTGGCTCAGCTCAGGGCCGCCATTGACCGGGAAGGCGGCGCATGGTTACAGGGGCAGGTGGCGGCCATGGCTGCAGAACGGGAGGCGGCGATGAGCGGGAGGACGGCGGAGACTGCACGGGCGCGGTGTTCCAGGCCGCCCGAGCGTTACAGTCCCGAAGCAGGCCGCGGGGGGCCCCCGCGGTTGGCGCACACTTCCACGAGGAGCGAGGTCAGCGCAGAGCGGCGTCCCCAGCGGATGGCAGCGACACCAGCCTCCACCCCATCGGGGGAAGGGAGCACCAGGTACTCTGCCAGGAGTGGGGCCAGGAGGAGGGGGCAGGGGAGCATGGCTGGGAGGCCGGGAGGATCATCTCTGGAATTGGCGCCCCCTGCTCGGCGCAGGTGCATGGGCCAGGCCGGGGAGGCTGAGGGAGCTGGGGAGGACGGTCTGCGGGGGTCAGCAGTCCAGCGGGGAGGCACGGCCCGGCGTGGCGGCCCCCAGTCCCAGGTGTAGTGGCGGTGTTCCCGTGGGCGGACTGGACACTGGAAGAAGCATGGCAGGGGGGCAAGTGGCGAGGAGTCTGCAGGCTGGGAAGCGCAGGAGCCCTTCACCCAGACGCGAGGGAGGAGCTGGCGGTCGGGTGGGCCGGGCCCCCAGAGATGTGCATCGTAGAATCCCTGATGGTGGAGCGGGCCCGTCTGGGCGTCCTTCTTCCGGACCGGTGTCAGCTGTGGCAAGGAGGGCCTCGGGGGGTTGTTGGCGGGCCTAAAGGAGCTGGTGCAGAAATTTGAGGCGGCATGGCGGGCGGGCCTCGGCTGCAGCCGTAGCGGGCTCGTTGGGCGTGGGGTCCGCTCCGGCGGTGGTCCCTGGGGTCCCAGCGGCTGGGGGAGAGACGCCGATGAGCTCGGCGGCTCCCGCGGCTGACGGGACTTCTGCGAAGTCGGGGGAGCAGAGCGCTGACTTGGTCAGGCTGGCGGACGCAGCCAGGAGCGATGGTGTACGTTTGCTTCGAGGGACCGTTGGGGGCTCACTTGAAGCAGGAGGTGAAGGAGAAGATTTGGAAGTACATCGAGATCTTCACCCTGCTTCCGCTGGAAAAGTTCAACCTGGATCGGTTGAAGCCTGCGGAGAGGAAGAAGGAGGATGAGGAGAAGCGGAGGTATAGGTTGATTCCTCGTACTTTTTCTAATTGGCTCCAGGCGTTTGCCATTTTGGCGAGCGTTGTGGGGGAGAAGGCGCCGGAGCATTGCTCCGCGTTGTTCGTGTATCTGGAGGCCATCAGTGAGGCGCATAGGACGTACGGCGGTGTGGCGTGGCTCAGGTACGACGAACAATTTCGGCAACGGATGGCGGTTCGACCTTCGCTTCGCTGGGATCATAAGGACATCAGCTTGTGGATGAAGTTGATGACGGCGGCGAGGGCTCCCAACCAGTTTTTTCAGCAAGGGGTCAGAGGTTCAGCTACCCCAGGACAGCTGACCGAGAAGCGCTGGGGCTATTGCTGGCAGTTCAACGAGGGCACCTGTAAATTTGGATCCACCTGCCGCTTCAAGCACTTGTGCTCGGGTTGCGGTGGGTCCCACCCCCTCGCCAAGTGTTTTAAAAAAGGAAAAGGGCACACTGGAGATTCTGTCCCGAAGAGGGACGACTCCAGTGCGGGTGGAAAGGATGCGACCTTTTCTCAGTAGATATGCGGACAGGGTGGGGGCACAAGTTCTGGAGGAGGGTTTTACTTTCGGTTTTCGGATCCCTTGTTCGATGTCCGCGCCTCCTCCCGTGGCCGAAAATTTGAAGTCCGCATTGCAACACCCGGAGGTGGTGACGGACAAGTTGAGCAAGGAGGTCACGTTGGGCCGCATGGCGGGCCCATTCCTGGACTCACCCCTCCCCCACCTGGTGGTTTCGCCGTTGGGGGTAGTCCCCAAAAAGGAGCCCAACAAGTTCCGGTTGATCCATCACCTGTCCTTTCCAAAAGGGGGCTCGGTGAAAGACTCCATTTCGCCAGAGGATTGTGCAGTGACGTACACCTCCTTTGATGCGGCGGTGTCCTGGGTGAGGAGGTATGGACGAGGGGCCTTAATGGCGAAGTCGAATATCGAATCGTCATTCCGGCTTTTGCCAGTACATCCGGATAGCTTTTGGCTCCTTGGGTGCTGTTGGGATGGGAGGTTTTACGTTGATCGTTGCCTGCCCATGGGTTGTTCCATTTCATGCGCATTATTCGAACAGTTCAGTTCCTTTTTGGAATGGGCCGTGCGGGACGTGTCGGGCATCAACTCGGTCATCCACTACCTGGATGATTTCTTGTGCGTTGCCCGGCCGGCTCGAATGTTTGCGCAGTCCTCCTGGGGACGTTGCAGCACTTGGCGGGCCGCTTTGGGGTCCCCCTAGCGCCGGAGAAGACGGAAGGGCCCACAGCCTGCATTACGTTTTTGGGGATTGTGATCGACTCGGACAGGATGGAATGCAGGTTGCCTCGGGACAAACTGGAGTCGTTGCAGGAGGAAGTCCGGGCGACCATCGGGGTTCGCAAACTGCAATTGCGGCAGTTGCAATCTTTATTGGGCAAGCTCAATTTCGCGTGTCGGATCATTCCGATGGGGCGAGTTTTCAGCCGCAGGTTGGCCTCGGCTACGGCGGGGGTCCGGTCACCTACTCATTTTGTGACTCTGAAACAGGAGCACAAGGAGGATCTCGAGGTGTGGCAGGCATTTTTGTCCTTGTTTAACGGATGGGCCCTAGGGATGTCGGGTCCCATTAGCAATTGGGATCTGGAGTTGTTTACCGACGCCCTGGGTCATCGGGTTTCGGCGCTTACTTCAAGGGTCAGTGGTGCGCGGCACCGTGGCCTACGGAGTGGGCCGCGGCCGGGCTCCCGAAGAACCTGGTGTTGTTGGAACTGTTTCCCATTGTTGTGGCCTTGGAAATTTGGGGGGAGTCTTTTAGGGATCTGAAGGTACGCTTTAATTGCGACAACTTGGGGGTGGTGCACGTGGTTAATCGGCTGACGACGGCCTCTGGGCCGGTGGTCAGGCTTGATCACCACCTAGTGTTGCGTTGTTTGCAGGTTAATGCTTTCGTCTATGCTATGCATCTGCCAGGGGTGGAGAACAAGTTGGCTGACGCTCTGTCTCGTTTTCAGTGGGACCGGTTTCGGGGTCTGGCACCGGAGGCAGAGCGTCACGGGATCGCCTGCCCGGCTTGGATGTGGAGCATAGCGGTGGAGTTGCAGCACGGTTGATTGAGCTGTCAGTATGTAAGTCGACATGGAGGGCATATTCAAAGGTTTGGCAGGAATGGTCGGAATGCCTAACGGCGATCGGCATGGCCCCGGGTGAGGCGGGCATGGCTCAGGCTGTTTTTTACTTTATTTGCAAGGATATGGACAGGGGGTTTTCGGCAGCCTCCATAGACAGGAAGCTGGCTGGGTTGGCCTACTTGTTTAAATGGGAAGGGCGTCGGGATTTTACCAAAGAGTTTGGGCTGCGGCAAGCATTAAAGGGTTACCGGAAGGCACATAGACAGAGGGATGGGCGGCGTACGGTTTCCTTTCAGATGCTCCGGGGCCTGTGCACGGCGGTGGAGGTGGTTTGCGGTTCCTCTTACGAACAAAGCCTCTTTAGGGTGGCTTTTTCTTTGTCATTTTTTGGGGCATTCAGGATTGGCGAGCTGTTCTGCCCGGCCAGGTCTCGGATCGGGGGGTTGGATGCGGGTGATGTGGAGCTGGGTCAGGATGGGGTGAGAATTTGGTTGCGCAGGTCTAAGACGGAACAAGAGGGGAGAGGGGTTCTGGTGGAAGTGGCCCCCATTGCAGAGAGCGATATATGCCCGTGGGGGCGGTGGCGGCTTTCTTGGGTATACGGCCACGGGTGGCGGGCCCCTTTTTAATGCATGGGGATGGTTCTTTTTTGTCCAAGTTCCAGTTCACTGCCATTTTTAAGAAGTGCGTGGCGGCAGCGGGGTTTGACCCGGGGAATGTTTCATCGCACTCTTTCCGCATAGGGGCGGCTACTGAGGCGTCTAGGGCCGGGCTGAGTGCTGAGGCGGTGAAGAGAATAGGAAGGTGGGAATCGGGGAGGTTTTGGCTGTACGTTCGTCCTCATTTACTGAGTTAGGGGGGGATATGTACAAGTACGGGACGACTGTTGCTTGGTCTTGTGTATTTACTGGTTTTTGTTTACAGGTTATTTAGTTGGTTTGGTCTGGATTCTGGGCCATTCATACCTGTTCTGGGGTTCGAAAAGAGCCGACGTTCGTCCAAACGGGAGACATCTTCGGATTCCCAGACAAGAAGCACAGGTTCGATGGATGGGGGGTCCCTGGTATGCGGTGGAACAGGGTGCTGGGTGAGGTCCATAGATTCTCTCGCTTGGACCGGCCGCCTGATGTGCTGATCTTGCATGTGGGGGGCAATGACATGGGAGTCAGGTCCATGAGGGACCTCATACGTGACATTAAGTGTGATGTTCTTCGGTTGAAGGCTGCCTACCCGGGCATGGTCTTGGTATGGTCGGATATGGTCAGTAGGATGTCGTGGAGGTGGGCGTAGTCTGACAAGAAGGTGGACAGGGCCCGGGTAAAAGTTAACAAGGAAGTGAGCAGGTTTTTTGTTGGGAATGGGGGATTGGCAATTAGGCATCGGGAATTGGAGTTTGAGACCTGGAGATACTTGAGAAGTGACGGGGTTCATTTAAATGAGGTTGGGACAGACTTGTGGGCGTTAGGCCTGCAGGAGGGGATTCAGAGGGGTCTGTGCGTGTGGCGGTGCTCGAAAGGGTAAGGCCTTACCACCTTTCGAGCTGTGGCAGGTTGTTTTGGGGGTCAGTTTAGAAGGGTAAGTGGTGCAGGTGGTAATTAGGTTTTACCCATCCATGGGGATGGGGATGGTTGGTGATGTACTTCCTGGTTACAAGGGGGTAACCGGAGGAGAAAAGGGGTATGTCACTGCATTAGTTTGGGTATAGCCTCCGAGACAGGGGATGCCGTCTGGAGGTCAGGAGGTCAAATATATGGTGCAGGGACCAGTAGGGTTTTGGATATGCTAATGACCCATGTTCCAGTGTTAAAGGAAAAGTTTGCAAGTTATTATTATTAAAAGTTATTTATTGAAAGTTTATATTTTATATTTTTACATATTTTGGTTAATAAATCAAGGCCTTTGGCCCTTTACTCCAATCACAGTCTGGTCTGGTTTAATGGGGTGTGAAGGGGTTTGGAGGAAAGGGGGGAGTTGGGGGGTATGTGGCAAAAGGTGGGGGGGAAGTGTCAGACAATACAAATGTCAAGAGAGTCCACGGAGCAGCAGCCAAAGGCTGTAAGCGTAGGGACGGCATGACAGATGCTTTGTATGCACTGTCGCCGTTTTTAGATACTATAATAGGTGGGCCGCTTTAAGAAGCCGGGTAGGCAGAGTTAGGGGGCGGAGCCATTACGTTCGGCCGGGAAGCCGAGCGGAAGTCAGGGCACTTGGAGAGCGGAGGAGGAAGAGATTCCCACCCACCCTCCCCTGTTTGTTGGTAGGATTTTGTTTTTGAGGGGTGTGTTTGCAGGGTGTGCAGGTTGTTTGGGGGGTCAGTTTAGAAGGGTAAGTGGTGCAGGTGGTAATTAGGTTGTACCCATCCATGGGGATGGGGATGGTTGGGGATGTACTTCCTGGTTACAAGGGGGTAACCGGAGGAGAAAAGGGGTAGGTCACTGCATTAGTTTGGGTATAGCCTCTGAGACAGGGGATGCCGTCTGGAGGTCAAGAGGTCGAATATATGGTGCAGTGACCAGTAGGGTCTTGGATATGCTAATGACCCATGTTCCAGTGTTAAAGGAAAAGTTTACAAGTTATTATTATTAAAAGTTATTTATTGAAAGTTTATATTTTATATTTTTACATATTTTGGTTAATAAATCAAGGCCTTTACTCCAAACACAGTCTGATCTGGTTTAATGGGGTGTGAAGGGGTTTGGAGGAAAGGGGGGAGTTGGGGGGTATGTGGCAAAAGGTGGGGGGGAAGTGTCAGACAATACAAATGTCATGATTTAATAAAGGCAACTCCACTTTGCACTCCCAGGGCAGTTTCAGGTGTACTTTTGCAGTGCACTTGTAGTGCATAGTGGATGTGCCTTTACTAAAAAAACACCCACAGTGATGTGTAAATTTGGTCAATCATGCCATTTTCCTGCCATGGTGCTGAAAATTAGCACGATTTGGGTCACTAATGCACTACATACATTATAAAAACAAAGAAAAAGAAGAGAACTGCGCAATCCCTAATACTTCTATTAGGATGTAAACCACTCTACCTTAAAGAAGTGTATCTTGTGATCTATTATTCTAACACACCAAACTAATGACTAAATAAACCATAAGGCATTACTTATAACTAAATACAGTAAACATATATATTGCCCCTCATAGGTTATGAACCAAAAGGAAAAAAATGTACAATTCTAAGTCAGCGATTCAAAAACAAGAAACATATAAAGTAGAATCAAACAGTACTGAAAATGTATGTGATAACATAAAGTCCATTAAAAGTCCAACTGGAGAAACACCCTGTGTAGAAGGGATCTATTCAATCGTAAAACTTTTCAATCAACGTGAAGTAAAACCAGGTGCACCTCCACCAGACAAGTAATAATAGCCCCTTACCAGACGTCCCGGTAGGGAGCGCTTAATCACAAAATGGGTCTGAAGATGGATCAAACTTGAGCCCTCCAAATGGAACACTTTTACGTAGGGCAGGTTAGGAGATACGCCAGTCATAAACCATCCAGCAGGGGAAAACGCTGTTTGAAGCGGGACTCAGATGTGTAGCATTGTAGGATCAAGGAAGGTTCACCATAGGGAGGAAAAGATGCTCCAAATAGTGTAAAATCATTTATTAAAACAAAAATATAAAACAAGAGATGCACTTACAAACATGAAAGAACATCGGGCATATCATCAAACTGGGCAAGCGTCGGCCGATCGCGAACACCAATCGATATCCCTTCTGGTACCAGTTCACATGAGGCAAGTCAGCGTGTCACGCCACCCAACGCGTTTCGTGAAAAATTCACGTCGTCTGGGGTATGGGTGACACGCCATATTGCCTCCATTATATAGTGAATGTTGGAACAAGCCACCTCCTCCGTTGTGTGAGAGCCTGTTTCACTTCCGGGATCAAAGGACCAGGCCTCACTCTCATATCCAATAGAGTGAGAGCCTGTTTCACTTCCGGGATCAAAGGACCAGGCCTCACTCTCATATCCAATAGAGTGAGAGCCTGTTTCACTTCCGGGATCAAAGGACCAGGCCTCACTCTCATATCCAATAGAGTGCGAGCCTATTTCACTTCCGGGATAAAAGAACCAGGCCTCACTCTCATATCCAATAGAGTGCAAGGTCAGAGAGCCAAGGCGGCGGAAATGATCCATGCAATCACCCGCCCCTCCCTGTTTACGACTCTAAAACGACGCTCCTTACAACGGCGTGACAACACGCCGTACGTAACGAGCGGATGACGCCACATCGTACGTCACGAGCGGATGACAACACGTCGTACGTAGCGAGCGGATGGACGGCGCACATCACCCACTACAAGGAAGTATGTGCGCTCCATCTGATGCCAAGTCTCGCTTTTAATACAATGTACATAACGAGCGGATGACAACACACCGTACGTAGCGGGCGGATGGGCGGCGCACATCACCCCCTGCAGGGAAGTGTGTGCGTTTCATCTGGTGCCATGTCTCGCTTTCAATACAGTGTAGTCGTGGCTCCAGACCTCCATAGCAAATAAATCTTCCTCCATATCACGAAGGAGGAAGAATAAAGAATTATATATATATATACCTCAAATAAAATTAAATTAAAAAGGGAGGAGGGGACTAGTCCAACCACAAAATTAAAAATTATTAACTAACACTTAATAATCAAAAATGGATAAAACATACAAGGCACTTTGTAATACATGGCTAACTCAATATGTGGTTAAACACTTCATAATATTAAGATAGCGGTATTAACTAAGCTACAAAGTTCACCCACAGCAAAAAGTGAAAGGGGCATACACAACTGTATTATGTAGAACTCAATACATTATGAGAAAAAAGATGAGAAAAAAGATATTTCTCTCTCAAAATGGAAAGAATGGGAGCTTACAAGAAAAACCATCAAACGCTACATTGAGGTAGAAAAATCCACAAATATCCAGATCCCACAATGTCTGATGGAAAAAGTCATAAATGCTTTACGTCTGTGCCTAGAACACTGGCAGGAACAACACGTTAAGCATTATTAATAAACGCATTAACGTCTGTATCTGTGTTCATACCGTAAGGGGTGTAAGTTTTTAGTCTATGGATCCACGACATCTCCAGCCGTGAGATCTCTCTGACCAGAGCTCCCCCCCTCCAGTGGGGTTTGTACTTATCAATCCCCATGTACAAGGTGTTAGACGGATCCCTTCCATGTTTCTCGTCATAATGTCTAGAAAGGGGATGTTTGTCAAAACCCCGTTTAATGTTGGCGATATGCTCATTCAATCTGACCTTGAGGGCTCTCTTAGTTCTCCCCACGTACTGAAGCCCACAAGGACATTGGATGAGATAAACCACTGCTTCTGACGAGCATGTGATGAACGGCTCCACTATATACCTTCTCTGGGTGCTGGTGGAGACGAATTCAAGGATTTTAGAGTTTTTGTTCTTATTGTAGGAGCACACCTGACAATTCCTACACCTATAGAACCCTTTGAGGTTCTGAAAGAAGCATCTGTCCTTCACAGGGGGGTTCTGTACACTAGGAGCAATCATATTGCCGACCTTAACCTTTTAGATTTTGCAGTCAAGCACAATTATTTCTGGTTCGACAACCAGTTTTATCGTCAAGACAAAGGGGTTGCCATGGGGGCCAAATATGCCCCCAGTTTGGCTAACTTATTTATGGCCAAATGGGAGGAGGATGTCATCGATTCTCCCAGACGACCGGAGATAGTGCTGTGGGCACGATATATTGATGACGTCCTCCTCCTGTGGGATGGTGACGAACATGAACTCCATGCCTTTATGGAAGGGCTAAATAACAACTCGAGAGGCATCAAATTTAGCTATGAAGCCAGCCAGGAAGGTGTGAACTTTCTAGATTTAAACATCAAGGTTAATAGTGAGAGTTTTGTTACCTCCACCTTCTTCAAATCCACAGATAGGAATTCCTATATTCCTATGGGCAGCTGTCACTTGGACTCCTGGTTAAGGTCGGTCCCTTTGGGACAGTACCTACGCATAAGGAGAAACTGTTCTGACACCAACAAGATTGATGAGCAAGCCAAGTTACTATCTCAGCGGTTTTCGGAGAAAGGCTACGCGGCAGACCTGTTGACCGAGGCTTATACAAAAGCACGGGAGAGAGACAGATCTACCTTGCTGGCAGATAGGGAGAGTGAGGCCGATGCCAATCAGTCTTTATTACCCTTCGTTACTACCTTCTCGATGCAACATCAGAAGGTTAAACAGCTGATCCGTAGACACTGGCATATTTTGACCAATGACCAAACTCTTGGAACTATCCTACCGGAAGTCCCTAGAGTAATTTTTAAAGGAGTCTCTTCACTAGGCAATATGATTGCTCCTAGTGTACAGAACCCCCCTGTGAAGGACAGATGCTTCTTTCAGAACCTCAAAGGGTTCTATAGGTGTAGGAATTGTCAGGTGTGCTCCTACAATAAGAACAAAAATTCTAAAATCCTTGAATTCGTCTCCACCAGCACCCAGAGAAGGTATATAGTGGAGCCGTTCATCACATGCTCGTCAGAAGCAGTGGTTTATCTCATCCAATGTCCTTGTGGGCTTCAGTACGTGGGGAGAACTAAGAGAGCCCTCAAGGTCAGATTGAATGAGCATATCGCCAACATTAAACAGGGTTTTGACAAACATCCCCTTTCTAGACATTATGACGAGAAACATGGAAGGGATCCGTCTAACACCTTGTACATGGGGATTGATAAGTACAAACCCCACTGGAGGGGGGGAGCTCTGGTCAGAGAGATCTCACGGCTGGAGATGTCGTGGATCCATAGACTAAAAACTTACACCCCTTACGGTATGAACACAGATACAGACGTTAATGCGTTTATTAATAATGCTTAACGTGTTGTTCCTGCCAGTGTTCTAGGCACAGACGTAAAGCATTTATGACTTTTTCCATCAGACATTGTGGGATCTGGATATTTGTGGATTTTTCTACCTCAATGTAGCGTTTGATGGTTTTTCTTGTAAGCTCCCATTCTTTCCATTTTGAGAGAGAAATATCTTTTTTCTCATCTTTTTTCTCATAATGTATTGAGTTCTACATAATACAGTTGTGTATGCCCCTTTCACTTTTTGCTGTGGGTGAACTTTGTAGCTTAGTTAATACCGCTATCTTAATATTATGAAGTGTTTAACCACATATTGAGTTAGCCATGTATTACAAAGTGCCTTGTATGTTTTATCCATTTTTGATTATTAAGTGTTAGTTAATAATTTTTAATTTTGTGGTTGGACTAGTCCCCTCCTCCCTTTTTAATTTAATTTTATTTGAGGTATATATATATATAATTCTTTATTCTTCCTCCTTCGTGATATGGAGGAAGATTTATTTGCTATGGAGGTCTGGAGCCACGACTACACTGTATTGAAAGCGAGACATGGCACCAGATGAAACGCACACACTTCCCTGCAGGGGGTGATGTGCGCCGCCCATCCGCCCGCTACGTACGGTGTGTTGTCATCCGCTCGTTACGTACATTGTATTGAAAGCGAGACTTGGCATCAGATGGAGCGCACATACTTCCTTGTAGTGGGTGATGTGCGCCGTCCATCCGCTCGCTACGTACGACGTGTTGTCATCCGCTCGTGACGTACGATGTGGCGTCATCCGCTCGTTACGTACGGCGTGTTGTCACGCCGTTGTAAGGAGCGTCGTTTTAGAGTCGTAAACAGGGAGGGGCGGGTGATTGCATGGATCATTTCCGCCGCCTTGGCTCTCTGACCTTGCACTCTATTGGATATGAGAGTGAGGCCTGGTTCTTTGATCCCGGAAGTGAAATAGGCTCGCACTCTATTGGATATGAGAGTGAGACCTGGTCCTTTGATCCCGGAAGTGAAACAGGCTCTCACTCTATTGGATATGAGAGTGAGGCCTGGTCCTCTGATCCCGGAAGTGAAACAGGCTCTCACTCTATTGGATATGAGAGTGAGGCCTGGTCCTTTGATCCCGGAAGTGAAACAGGCTCTCACACAACGGAGGAGGTGGCTTGTTCCAACATTCACTATATAATGGAGGCAATATGGCGTGTCACCCATACCCCAGACGACGTGAATTTTTCACGAAACGCGTTGGGTGGCGTGACACGCTGACTTGCCTCATGTGAACTGGTACCAGAAGGGATATCGATTGGTGTTCGCGATCGGCCGACGCTTGCCCAGTTTGATGATATGCCCGATGTTCTTTCATGTTTGTAAGTGCATCTCTTGTTTTATATTTTTGTTTTAATAAATGATTTTACACTATTTGGAGCATCTTTTCCTCCCTATGGTGAACCTTCCGTGATCCTACAATGCTACACATCTGAGTCCCGCTTCAAACAGCGTTTTCCCCTGCTGGATGGTTTATGACTGGCGTATCTCCTAACCTGCCCTACGTAAAAGTGTTCCATTTGGAGGGCTCAAGTTTGATCCATCTTCAGACCCATTTTGTGATTAAGCGCTCCCTACCGGGACGTCTGGTAAGGGGCTATTATTACTTGTCTGGTGGAGGTGCACCTGGTTTTACTTCACGTTGATTGAAAAGTTTTACGATTGAATAGATCCCTTCTACACAGGGTGTTTCTCCAGTTGGACTTTTAATGGACTTTATGTTATCACATACATTTTCAGTACTGTTTGATTCTACTTTAAATGTTTCTTGTTTTTGAATCGCTGACTTAGAATTGTACATTTTTTCCTTTTGGTTCATAACCTATGAGGGGCAATATATATGTTTACTGTATTTAGTTATAAGTAATGCCTTATGGTTTATTTAGTCATTAGTTTGGTGTGTTGGAATAATAGATCACAAGATACACTTCTTTAAGGTAGAGTGGTTTACATCCTAATAGAAGTATTAGGGATTGCGCAGTTCTCTTCTTTTTCTTTGTTTTTATATGTATATTTCACTTTGGGTATATATTAGAATTGCTGCATCACACATTTTCGTTAAGTATACACTGTAGCGCAGATTTCCTCTTCCTTTTTTCTCTGTTCTTTTCCAAATAATAATCTCGCGGCTTCAGTAGATAGGTTCAGTCCTACACTATGGACATCTTTGAGTTTAGAAATAAGAGGGTGATAGACACGGCTGGGGTATTTGATTCTACACCCATATCTGCGGGTTCAGATATGAAAGGTGTATTCACCAGACTAAAAAATCTCACCACCTCCGAATTACATGCCCAGTGGGACATTGCTTTCTTTGAGACATATCTCAGAGAGGGCATGGTCCCCAGGAGTCTCAGGTGGGAGCTGAGCCCACACAGGGATGAGTCCGACATGGAAGGGTGGCAAAAGTTTTTTTAATGATTCAGGGCTCTGTCTTTTACGGTTTCTAGCTCAAAAAAAGAGCGAGAAATTAGCCCGCCTTGATGAAGAAATCAAACTAATCAAGGAATCACTAGTTCCTCTGAGCACTACTGAAGAGTATAAGGAGTGTTCTAAGAACCTCCTTAAAACTCTTGAGAAAGAGGAGAGAGAGCAAAAGCTCAAGAAGAAAAAGAAGTTCATCAGGGACAAGGAGGATTACCAGTCTGGGATCATCTTTCTATGGCAGAAGAAATTAGCCATGGAAAGAGAACAGATGGATACTCTTCCTCCCAATGCTCCTAATAATACTCAGAGGGGTCCTCCTGAGGCAGTCCCAAGGGACAACATAGTGCATTATCCCACAGAATGGGTACAGGGAGTCAGAGTCACACCGAGCAATCAGGCCCATTCGGGCACAGGTCCATGGCAGCTACGAGGTAATACCTCTTTGTCTCTGGCATCTCCAAGACCCCCGTGGGCTTCCCCGGGGAGGGGACCCGGAAATGGGAGATACAATAACAAAAACAAGAAAAAGTACAATAAGGGCCCATATCAGGGAGGTCATCAGAGACCTACCCTAACTCAAGGACCTGGCAGTTATCCAGTATGGGACTCCATTCAAGGGTTTGACCAAGAGAGGTCGGTATACTCCAATAGGAGAAATCAACCTTGGGAAGTTCCAACTCAAAACCGTTTCTTCCCGTTGGCAGACTTTGAAGCCCCATACATGGGGAGCCAGAGAGAGGATAATCCCCAGCAAGCACCATACCCGATTGGATCACGGAGGGTAGATCAAAGTGCAGTGTTTAGGCCCTCCCAACCCAGTCATGACTCCATCAATAATCATGGGTGGGATTTTCCCAGGGACCACAGAGGCCTAAAAAGGCCTATAGAACCAAGAGGGGAGTCAGAGGGGGGAGGCGGATACAAGCAGCTAAAACGAAAAAGGCATTAGGGGAGGGTATTTTTAATCTCAGCACCCAGGCACTTTCTGACCCCGAAAAACGGCTTTTGGATAAGGGTCTGAAATTTGCTCCACCAAGATGTCTGAGCAAATTTCAGACCTACATGGACATACACAAGTTTGTACGCAGATTAAACATCAAGCCGTACATGTTGGGTAACCCCATTCAGGAGAATAATAGGTCGAGTCCGGTCTTTCAACATTCCGGCCTTGCCAATGCATCCCTTTTCAATCCCCCAGGGACACTGGCTCCTAGTATCAAAGTCTTTAGGGATCTAGTACTTAAGGATTTGGATGGGATGAAAGTAAAGAAATGCAAACTTCGGGGTGATCTGCAGAAGGGTTTGGATTCCCTCTGCAACAATAAGTCCCTTGTCATCAGACCTGCAGATAAAGGGGGCGGCATTGCCATCCTGGACAGGTGCGACTATCTCAAAGAGTTGCATCGCATTACTGATGACAGGGAGACTTATTCCCTGCTTAGCAGGGATCCAGTGATTAAATACAAAAAGGAATTAACAGGGATTGTAGATGAGGGCTTCCGTAGAGGGATCCTTACGGACAAGGAAAAATCTTTCCTTATACCTATGGCCCCTAGAACCCCAGTTATCTATTATCTCCCGAAGCTACATAAGAGTACTACCTGCCCCCCTGGTCGCCGTATTGTTAGCGGTATAGACTCGGTGACGTCCAGGGTGGGCAGGTATATAGACTTTTTTCTTCAGCCACTTGTGAAGAAAATCCCATCATACGTGAGGGATACCAAGCAAATCCTTAATATGTTAAACTCCTACAAACCAACCCCAGGCTTATGGCTCGTGACAGCTGACGTCACATCACTTTACACCATTATTCCCCATGAATTGGGTTTTGAAGCCGCCAGGGTTTATTTGGAGCGAGACTCTGGTTTAACACAGATCCAGATTGATTTTATTTTGGCCCTTTTAGATTTTGCAGCCAAGCACAATTATTTCTGGTTCGACAACCAGTTTTATCGTCAAGACAAAGGGGTTGCCATGGGGGCCAAATATGCCCCCAGTTTGGCTAACTTATTTATGGCCAAATGGGAGGAGGATGTCATCGATTCTCCCAGACGACCGGAGATAGTGCTGTGGGCACGATATATTGATGACGTCCTCCTCCTGTGGGATGGTGACGAACATGAACTCCATGCCTTTATGGAAGGGCTAAATAACAACTCGAGAGGCATCAAATTTAGCTATGAAGCCAGCCAGGAAGGTGTGAACTTTCTAGATTTAAACATCAAGGTTAATAGTGAGAGTTTTGTTACCTCCACCTTCTTCAAATCCACAGATAGGAATTCCTATATTCCTATGGGCAGCTGTCACTTGGACTCCTGGTTAAGGTCGGTCCCTTTGGGACAGTACCTACGCATAAGGAGAAACTGTTCTGACACCAACAAGTTTGATGAGCAAGCCAAGTTACTATCTCAGCGGTTTTCGGAGAAAGGCTACGCGGCAGACCTGTTGACCGAGGCTTATACAAAAGCACGGGAGAGAGACAGATCTACCTTGCTGGCAGATAGGGAGAGTGAGGCCGATGCCAATCAGTCTTTATTACCCTTCGTTACTACCTTCTCGATGCAACATCAGAAGGTTAAACAGCTGATCCGTAGACACTGGCATATTTTGACCAATGACCAAACTCTTGGAACTATCCTACCGGAAGTCCCTAGAGTAATTTTTAAAGGAGTCTCTTCACTAGGCAATATGATTGCTCCTAGTGTACAGAACCCCCCTGTGAAGGACAGATGCTTCTTTCAGAACCTCAAAGGGTTCTATAGGTGTAGGAATTGTCAGGTGTGCTCCTACAATAAGAACAAAAATTCTAAAATCCTTGAATTTGTCTCCACCAGCACCCAGAGAAGGTATTGTGGAGCCGTTCATCACATGCTCGTCAGAAGCAGTGGTTTATCTCATCCAATGTCCTTGTGGGCTTCAGTACGTGGGGAGAACTAAGAGAGCCCTCAAGGTCAGATTGAATGAGCATATCGCCAACATTAAACAGGGTTTTGACAAACATCCCCTTTCTAGACATTATGACGAGAAACATGGAAGGGATCCGTCTAACACCTTGTACATGGGGATTGATAAGTACAAACCCCACTGGAGGGGGGGAGCTCTGGTCAGAGAGATCTCACGGCTGGAGATGTCGTGGATCCATAGACTAAAAACGTACACCCCTTACGGTATGAACACAGATACAGACGTTAATGCGTTTATTAATAATGCTTAACGTGTTGTTCCTGCCAGTGTTCTAGGCACAGACGTAAAGCATTTATGACTTTTTCCATCAGACATTGTGGGATCTGGATATTTGTGGATTTTTCTACCTCAATGTAGCGTTTGATGGTTTTTCTTGTAAGCTCCCATTCTTTCCATTTTGAGAGAGAAATATCTTTTTTCTCATCTTTTTTCTCATAATGTATTGAGTTCTACATAATACAGTTGTGTATGCCCCTTTCACTTTTTGCTGTGGGTGAACTTTGTAGCTTAGTTAATACCGCTATCTTAATATTATGAAGTGTTTAACCACATATTGAGTTAGCCATGTATTACAAAGTGCCTTGTATGTTTTATCCATTTTTGATTATTAAGTGTTAGTTAATAATTTTTAATTTTGTGGTTGGACTAGTCCCCTCCTCCCTTTTTAATTTAATTTTATTTGAGGTATATATATATATATAATTCTTTAGTCTTCCTCCTTCGTGATATGGAGGAATATTTATTTGCTATGGAGGTCTGGAGCCACGACTACACTGTATTGAAAGCGAGACATGGCACCAGATGAAACGCACACACTTCCCTGCAGGGGGTGATGTGCGCCGCCCATCCGCCCGCTACGTACGGTGTGTTGTCATCCGCTCGTTACGTACATTGTATTGAAAGCGAGACTTGGCATCAGATGGAGCGCACATACTTCCTTGTAGTGGGTGATGTGCGCCGTCCATCCGCTCGCTACGTACGACGTGTTGTCATCCGCTCGTGACATACGATGTGGCGTCATCCGCTCGTTACGTACAACGTGTTGTCACGCCGTTGTAAGGAGCGTCGTTTTACAGTCGTAAACAGGGAGGGGCGGGTGATTGCATGGATCATTTCCGCTGCCTTGGCTCTCTGACCTTGCACTCTATTGGATATGAGAGTGAGGCCTGGTTCTTTGATCCCGGAAGTGAAATAGGCTCGCACTCTATTGGATATGAGAGTGAGGCCTGGTCCTTTGATCCCGGAAGTGAAACAGGCTCTCACTCTATTGGATATGAGAGTGAGGCCTGGTCCTTTGATCCCGGAAGTGAAACAGGCTCTCACTCTATTGGATATGAGAGTGAGGCCTGGTCCTTTGATCCCGGAAGTGAAACAGGCTCTCACACAACGGAGGAGGTGGCTTGTTCCAACATTCACTATATAATGGAGGCAATATGGCGTGTCAGGCCGCGTACACACGGGCGGACTGTTCGCCCAACCTTGTCCGCTGAACAGTGTTTGGGCGGACAGTCCGCCCGTGTGTGGGCTTTCAGCGGACAGTTTCAGCGGACAGTTGGACGGACAAAGTCTTTCGGAAATTCCGAAAAACTGTCCGCTGAAACTGTGTTTGAGCGAACAGTCCGCCCGTGTGTAGGCTACTTTCGAAATGAGCAAACTGTTCCCGCTCGGAAAGTCCGCCCATTTCGAGCGCGTGTACAGGTAGGCGGGGCCCGCGAAGGAGACGTCGCGGGCTCCGCCGCCTGGAATGGGCTTAAAGGGGAACCCCAACGCCGAAAAAAATCGGCGTGGGGGTTCCCCCAAAGTCCACACCAGACCCTTGTCCGAGCACGCTACCCGGCCGGCCAGGAAAGGGGGGCGAGCGAGCGCGCCCCCCCTCCTGAGCCGTACCAGGCCGCGTGCCCTCAACATGGGGGGGTGCCTTGGGGAAGGGGGGGCCGCGCGGCCCCCCCACCCCAAAGCACCTTGTCCCCATGTTGATGAGGACAAGGGCCTCTTCCCAACAACCCTGGCCGTTGGTTGTCGGGGTCTGCGGGCGGGGGGCTTATCGGAATCCGGGAGCCCCCTTTAAGAAGGGGGCCCCCGGATACCGGCCCCCCACCCTATGGGAATGAGTATGGGGTACAATGTACCCCTACCCATTCACCTGTGAAATAAAGTACAAAAAAAAACACAACACAGGGAAAAAATATTTTATTGCACAGCTCCGGGGGTCTTCCGTCTTCGGGGGTCTTCTCGCCGGACTCCTCCGCTATCTGTGTGTAGCTCTTTTACTAGCGGAGGAGTCCGGCTTTCTTCCTCCCCGCCGCCGGCCTCTTCTCCCGACTTCGGGGGTCTTGTCCCCCTCTTCGGTTCTTCTGCCGGGCCACCGCGCCTTCTTGTAGCTCTTTTGCAGGCGGTGGCCCGGTCTTCTGTCGCCGCTGCCTTCCGTTCTTCTGTCGCCGCCTTCGGTTCTTCTGCCGGGCCACCGCGCCTTCTTGTAGCTCTTTTACAGGCGGTGGCCCGGTCTTCTGTCGCCGCTGTCGTCGCCGCCGCCGCCGCCTTCCGTTCTTGTTCTTCTTCTTGTTCTTCTTCTTCTTCTCCTGGAGATGTTGACTCGACGAGCTCTCCGGCCGGAATGCCAGAGCCGCGCTGTGCGGTCACTTATATAGTGACAATGGGGCGGTGTCACATGGTATATGTCACATGGGTTGGTCGCAGTTAAACAAACGGTGGGTATTGTCGGGAGATCCGAAACAGTGTCTATGCAGGACCATTTGATTAATGGAGAAGGAGAACCCACATTAAAGGAGGTGTTGGGGGCGGTTAATGTGTGTAAACAATCTCTAGTAGAGCTATGTGAACAAACAAGAGGCATTAAGGAGGAGCTAGCTTTGATGCGGCAAGATCTTCAAAACACGGCTGATAGGATAACAGCAGCAGAGGGGAGAATATCTCAGATTGAAGATGAGGTATACCCATTGAATCAAGAGGTCAAAGACCTAAAAATACAGATGGGGAAATTCGCAGGGAAATTGGATGAAATGGAGAACAGGCTCCGGAGGGACAATGTGAGGCTGGTAGGACTCCCGGAAAAATGTGAAGGCCCTGATCCAATTATATTTCTGGAAAATTGGCTTGTTGAAACCTTTGGAAGAGAGACTTTTTCCCAACAGTTCGCAATCGAAAGGGCGCATAGAGTCCCGGCTAGAATCTTGAACCGAGGGGGCCAACCCAGATCCATCTTACTGAAATTCTTGAATTATAAAGATAAAGCGGCTGTGCTCCGAAAGGCCAGAGAAATGGGTAGTATCACTTATAAAGGGGCCAAAGTTTCATTTTATTCTGATTTCTCCCCGGACTTACAGAAGCGCAGAGCAGAGTTCGCTGAAACCAAGCGCAGACTTCAGAAATTAGATGTTACATATGCTCTGCTGTACCCAGCCCGGTTACGAGTTGCAGCCTTGGGAGAGACTTTATTTTTTGATTCTCCTGCTGGTGTGTCAGCTTGGGTGGAGGAAAAGGGGGATCGGTTGATAAGGAGGTGAAGGGTTAGGGGGGAGGAAGGAAAGCCTCTTCCCCCCTTCCTCCTTTTCTCTGTTTTTCCTTTTTTTTTTTTTCTTTTTTTTTTTTTTTTTGGTTTGTCCATCCCTTTACTCTCCTTGCTCCCTCCTGCTCTCTCTTCCCCTCACCCCTGACTGATATCATTGGGGGGGGGGGGGGGGTGGGTTCGGACGGGGAGATATAGTGGGTACAATGCACCTGAATTACGGGCACAATGTATATACACATGCAACGGTGGGAGGTGGGACACCCACAGTATAAAGGATTACATGAATGAAATTAGGAAGGGTAAAAAAAATAAAAAATGAGGCACAGGTTGGGTTTAAGGGAAGATGGGTTAGGGAGGGGGGGAGGGGGGATAAGGTAGTATGTGAATGGGTGGGGAAGAGAAGGGAGTTTGAAGGTATGGGTGAGGTTGTAACGGTCACAGGAAAAGCCCCTAGGGGTAACCCAGAAGGGTATGGGGAGGGGTGGGGAGTAGGAACAAGGAATAAAAAGGGAAATATTGGACAGGAAAAGGGCAAAGATTGCACAGTAATAGAGGATAAATTAAAAATAACGTTGGGAATATATGAAAAGTTTATCTTTTCTCTTTCACTAAAGGGTAGTTTGGGACAGAATGGTATCACAATATTCAAAAGGATACACAAGGTTATTAGGAATTTTAGTTTGAGTAGGCTTTTTCTCTCTCCTTTTGTTCCCTCACATCTTGCAACTTTTTTTCAGAGGGGGCATAGAGAACATCCCTATGAGATCAATTATAATATTGAGACAATCCCTTTTTTCTGTCATTTTTTACTGTTTTCTGGAAAGGTATGCAGGATAGAGTTATGAATATTGGCTCCTGGAACGTTAGAGGGATGGGCACATCAGTTAAAAAAGCAGCGGTGTTTGATGCCCTCGAAAAATGTGATATCGGGTTGGTCTGCTTACAGGAAACGCATCTAACTGAGGACTCCAAGTTGGAGAACTACAGCAGGAAATTTCCCACTCAGTTTCACTCAGTCCACACCTCTTATTCAAGAGGGGTGGCTGTGTTGATAAGAAAAGAAGTAGCGTTTAACTGTCGGCAGACCAGCATCGATAAAGAAGGGAGATATGTATTTTTGCATTGTGTAATTGAAAATCGGGAGTATGTCATTGCAAATATTTATATTCCACCCCCGTTTAAACTGGATGTTTTATATAATCTAATGGAATTTATAGTAGGTAAATCTGGGATCCCAGTAGTAGCAGTGGGAGATTTCAACGAGGTTATAAATAAAAATCAGGATAGGTTCCCATCAGGGACAAATTTGCAGAGAGAGGGTGAGAGTCGGTTATCCAGGTTTATGCAAGAAGGGGGACTATTTGATCTGTGGAGAGTTCGGAATCCGGACCTCCTACAATATTCGTGTTTTTCAAGTTCTTACTCTTCACTCTCAAGAATAGATTTAGTGTTGGGGAACGAAGAAGCTAACCAAGTGGTAAGGGAAATAGTATACCAACCCAGGGGGGTGTCGGATCACTCATTGGTGACGGTATCGGTTAACTTAGAGGGGAGAAGTCCCCCGAAAGTATGGAAACTGAACCCAGTATGGCTTGAGATTATTGGGGATGCAAGCAAAGTATTATCCCAGCTAGAAGAGTTCATAGAGCTCAATAAGGATACCGCTGCAAGTGGAGTAATATGGGACGCATTAAAGGCCTACCTCAGAGGTATCCTTATTCAACAGGTGGCAAAAATTAAGAAAATATCTAGAGAATGGGAGAATACCGTTAAAAGTGAGTTAGTAGGAGCAGAAAGAGAATATATAGTAAATCCCTCCCCAGAGAAACGAAAGGTATGGTTAGATACACAGCAGAAGTATAAAGCAATGATTATCAGGAAAGCTGAGAACAAAAGACTATTCCAGAAACAAGTGGCGTTTGGGGAGGGGGAAAGTGTCGGGAAGATGCTGGCACACCTAGTGAAGACCAACTCCTCGCCATCCATCGTCCCCGCGATCAGAACAGAGAAGGGAGAAATCTCAACTCAGAATTCAGTGATTATAGATACTTTTAGATCATACTATGCAAAACTGTACAGATCGCAGGGGATGAGGGGAGACGAGGAGATATGCCCCGTACACACGAGCGGACTTTTCGACATCCAAAGTCCGACGGGCTGAGTCCGTCAGACTATCCGATCGTGTGTGGGCTGCAACGGACTTTAGCGAAGCTAAAGTCTGACGGACTTTAGAAATGAAGCATGCTTTAAATTTTCCCGACGGAACTCCGCCGGACCCGGTCCCCTTCGAAAAATCCGCTCGTGTGTGTGCTACTCCGACGGACTAAAACCGACGCTAGGGCAGCTATTGGCTACTGTCTAGGAACTTCCTATGTCGAATCCAGTCGTACGTCATCACGTTCGACTCCGTCGGAGTTTGGTGTGATGGTGTGTGGTCAAGTCCGTTCGGTCGAAAAGTCCGCCAGAACTCCGGCGGAACTCCGCTAGAACTTCGTCGGAAGTCTGTCAGACTTAATCCCTCTCGTGTGTACGGGGCAATAGAAAAGTTTTTTGGAAATATTAAAGTCCCTTCCCTTACCGAGGAGGAGAGAGAGACAATGGAAGCCCCATTAACATTAGAAGAAATTCAATCTGCAGTGACAGCAATGGCTAACCAGAAGTCTCCAGGACCAGACGGTCTTCCATTGGAAACCTATAAATACTATGGGAAAGTACTGCTTCCAGAGTTTCTCAGAGTGTTAAATAGGGTAAAGGAGGAAGGGAGATTGCCTACCTCGATGACGGAGACAACGATAATCGTTCTGCACAAGGAGGGGAAGGATCCGTTGGAAACTAAATCTTACCGACCTATCTCACTTCTGTGCACGGACGCAAAAATACTAGCTAAGGTACTGGCGGCCAGACTGAATAAAATTATTTCCAGATTAATACATCCTGATCAGACAGGATTTATCCCCGGTAGATCAACTAGCATGAATATTAGAAGACTATACCTTAATTTACAGATACCAACGGAAAACATAGGGAAAAGGGCAATTATGGCTTTGGATGTAGTCAAAGCCTTTGATAGTCTTGAATGGAGATACATCTGGCGAGTTCTGAGAGAATTTGGCTATGGCTCCTCATTCATTGAATGGATAAAAATCTTATATAATGGTCCTAGTGCTAGAATTAGGGTTAACAACGAGTATTCAGATAAGATATTATTAGAAAGAGGTACAAGACAGGGGTGCCCTTTGTCACCCCTGATCTTTGCCCTTGCAATGGAACCATTAGCCATTGCAATAAGATCTAATGCTGATATGGAAGGCTTTAAAAGAAAAGCGAGGGAAGAAAAGATCACGCTATACGCCGATGATATTCTCCTCTATCTGGGGGATGTGGAGAAGTCAACCAGGCAGGGGATGAAAGTCCTTGGGGATTTTAGCAGCTTCTCGGGATTAACAATAAATTGGGAAAAATCATCTCTGATGCCTGTAGATACACTGGAGAGTCAAACTATATCGACAATCCCGCAGTTAGAAGTAGTGGAGAAAATAAAATATTTAGGAATATACATACAAAGTGATGCAAAAAGGTATATAAGTGATAATATCGCCCCCTTATTAGTTAAATTTAAAAATAAAATCGAAATCTGGAAGAAACTCCCTCTTTCGGTTGCAGGGAGATGCAATCTTATCAAAATGCTATGGATGCCACAGTTATTGTATCTGTTGCATAATGTGCCGTTATGGATAGATATAAAGTGGTTTAAAAAAATAGAAACACTATTTAGAGAACTCATATGGAGCGGAGGTACCTCAAGAATAGGCCTACAAATTCTGCAATTACCGACAAGGAAAGGAGGAATGGCAGTACCTCACCCAAGAAGCTACTTTTTAGCTGCACAATTGCAACATCTGGGGACGAGCAATGAGCTTAGTGGTGATATAAATAGGAAGTTAATGATTACTGGGACACCTCATAAAACCATAGTAGAGGCCTTGGAGGCAAACTCATTTCCCTATAGAACGCCCACAATAAAACTCGCTCTAAAAGTATGGAAGGCAGTAAAAGCGATAAAGGGTCTGGAAGGGATGACCAAAGAAACCCCATTATGGAATAATCTGAACCTACAGGAAATGGGAATGATAGAGAGGCACAAAGATTGGGAAAGTAGGGGGATTGACAGACTGGCCCAGTTGTATGAAGGAAGTATAATAAAAACATTTAATACACTGAGAATGGAATATGATCTACCAAAACACTCATTTTATAAATATTTACAAATCAGACATGCATTATCGAAACAATTTGGTGCACCGGGGCCAGTGTGGAGCAAATCCCCCATCTATAATAGATTGAAATCTGAAGATAGTGCAAAAGGGTTTATAGCAGAAATGTATCCATATATTTGTGAAGGGAGCATAGAAACTCCAGATAAACTTAAAAGTAAAATAAAATGGGAGGAGGAAGTAGGAACATTCTCAGATGAGCAGTGGATGAGGATACTGGAGGGAGGACACTTGATATCTGTCTCACCAGCGCAGAGGGTGTCACATCTAATGCTGCTACATAGAGCCTATTATACACCGAAGAGGCTATACAGGTTTAGGCGAAGGGAAGATGATGGCTGCCCGAGATGTCAGGCGACAGGGGATCTGATGCACATGTTCTGGAGGTGCCCTAAACTGTTCCGTTACTGGTCAGAAGTTATTGCTGACTTGAATGAAACATTTGGAGTGTCGGTTGATGGGAACCCCAGAATGTGCCTATTGGGCCTGAATGAAGGAATAGGAGGGCCGGCCTGTATAAATAAAGCAGTAATGAGATGTATGTTCCAGGCAAGGAAGCTAATAGCGCAAAGGTGGCAGGCGAAAAACTCCCCATCGGTAGCGGAGTGGAGACAACTAATAACAGAGACGATCTGGAAGGAAAAAGTAGTATATGTAAGGAGAGGGAATCTTAGGGAATTTAATAAAATGTGGAAACCATGGTTAGACAAGTTGGGTTACACAGTATAAAGAACTGGAGAGAATGACGTTTGGAGGGAAGAAGGAGAGAGAGAATATGTGGTATAGGTGATAAGAAGTTAGTGGTATAGAGAGTAACACGGTCACAGTTTGTGTATGAGGGGCCCACTGCTTCTTCCTGTTATGTACGTGAGGGGGGGGGGGAGAGGGGGAGGGAAATGTTAATGTGGAAAACGGAGTGTTTAACTGTATAAAGTTTATGAATGGAAAAATTATTATGGAAAATAAATAAAGATTATATAAATTAAAAAAAAAAAAAGTAGCAACCCCAGCATGAAGCCCCTGCACAGCAGAAACTCTACGACGAGTACGTAGAGGAAACATGGTTTGAAAACGGTCGGCTGGTCAGAGCGGACACCAGAAAGCACAGATAAACAGCAAAGCCTGAAAGAACGACCTGAATAGCAGACGCAAGCAGACAATAAGAATTGCCTTTCAAAGCGTACTATACCAAGATATAGTCCACAATGATCAACAAATACTTACTGACTGCACGCACTGATTATCAGATACGCACGGACAAGCACAAACTGAAGAGCTGTAGCGATCTGAATCACAAATCTGAAAAGCGCGGATCGTCTCTCACCAAACTTCTACTAACACGCGATACACACGAGATCAGCAGAAGGAGCCCAAAGGGTGCTGGACGTGGAGCTGAACTTCCTTTTTCTAGTCCCTCCGTACACGGCTTACGTCACCGCGTTCTTGGCCACCTGCGAAATCAGACAACTTGGCCCGACCGTGTGTATGCAACAGTTTCGGACACAATCCGTCGGACTAAATCCGACGGGCAAAATCCGACGGATTTGGTTGGCAAAATCTCTGACCGTGTGTACGTGGGCTTAGAGTGCACCCGGTCTTTCACGTGACCTTATTGAAACCAGTTACCCCAAACCCCTTTGCTGGCCGCACTACCGGCCCACCCGAACCTGTCATAATTGACAACGAAGAGGAGTTCGAAGTCGAAGCAATTCTCGATTGCAGAAAGAAGGGTAACGTAATTCAGTACCTCATTGTCATGGTTATGCAGTGATCTTCCTGTGTTTGCTTACCTCCCCTCATGTCTTCAGACTAAGAGGCCAGCCACTTCCACCTGGTGGTTTTTATAACCTATCCTCTAAGCATGGCTCCACCCCTATCAGGGAGCCCTATATTAACCTGTGCACTGCAGGCCATCAGGGCTGATCGACCATTGTGTATTCCTTTGTGTGTTAGTTTCCTGTTTCCTGCCGTGTGCTCTTCTACTGTTTTCCGTTACCGACTTTAGCGTGTTTTGACTATCCCTGTTTGCCTGTGATCCTGACCTTTTGGCGTGTCCCGACTATTCTTGTCTGCTTGTGGCCCCGACCTTGGCTTTGTCCCTCACCATCCCTATCCTCCTGTTGCCTACTGTGGGTGTGAGCTGGGGGACCCTGGGGGTCGCGACCTGGAGCCAGTTGCAGCCAAGTCCATCCTCACCACCAGAGGCGCTGATGAACACCTGCTGGCTCTTAGACTCCGGGCCCCAGGGAATCTTACGCTCTAACCCCAGTGGGATCTGCCCCCCGTCTGCAGCAGTCGGCCGTAGGGTCCACAACCTTGCGGTGCACTCCTGATCCTACTGTGTGCACCTGTCACCTCGCTTCAAGGTGACCTGACAGTTTGATCAGCCATGGACCCGGCTGACGTGCCACTTCCTGCAGATGATCCATTGCAGAGCTTAGTTCGCAGACTTGAGACCCAAGAATCGCATCAGATCCAGGTGATGCGATTCCTTCAGGATTTGGCATCCCGTTTTGAACAGGTTCAGGCCTCATTAGGACCCCCGGTTCAACAACCTCGACCGCTATCTGCCGCTGCACCTATCGCATCAGTCGCAGCCACACATTCATTACAACTACCAGCTCCGGTCCGTTTCTCTGGCGACTCCAAGGCTTGCAGGGGGTTCCTTAGCCAGTGCACAATTCATTTTGAACTTCTGCCCCAAAACTTCCTGTCCGATCGGGCAAAAGTCGCATATATCATATCCCTCCTGTCCGGCGAGGCGTTAGCCCCCTTAGGCCCTCTGTGGGAACTGAATGATCCAGTGGTTTCTAGCCTGTCTGATTTCTTGAAACTTTTTCGGAATATCTTCGAGGAACCGGGTCGTGTCTCCTCAGCGGCTAGCGCTCTTTTACGTCTCCGTCAAGAGTCCGTGTCTGTGGGGCAGTATGCTCTTCAGTTCCGTATCCTCTCAGCTGAATTGAGCTGGAATAATGAGGCCCTAGTTGCAACCTTTTTACATGGCCTCTCTGATAGAGTGAAGGATGAAGTAGCAGGAAGATCCCTTCCTGCTGATCTGGACAGTGTCATCACCTTGTGTAACCAGATCGATATTCGCTTTCAGGAGAGGGCCCTGGAAAAAAAAGACACCAGCACTCCCCGTTCTTTAGGCAGCCTGAGTCCCCAGTCCCTTCTCTTCGATCCGAGGAGCACCCCCTGCCTACCGAGGAACCTATGCAGTTGGGCTGGACTAAGTTATCTCCTGAAGAACGCGTTAGGCGCAGAACTCTGAGCCTATGCCTCTATTGTGGGGCCATAGGTCATTTCCGTGACACTTGTTCTCTTCGTCCAGAAAAACGCTCAGGGCTAATACATCTGGAAGGTGGCGTATTAGACCCTGAAATATCACCTTCACCTTCTCGTCTTCTCCTTTCTGTGTTGCTTCATGTCGGTGCTTCCTCTCGTTCAGTCTCAGCACATCTGGATTCCGGAGTCGCTGCCAATTTCATGGATTGGGAAACTGCATCCTCCATGAGACTTACCCTTTTGCCCCTTACAACGCCATTGGTGGTCTTGGCGATTGATGGCACTGTTCTCCCAGGGGGCCCTATCCGTTTCCAGACTCTTCCTGTTAAGATGTCAGTAGGGACACTCCACCAGGAGTGGATATCCTTCCTTTGTCTTACCTAAGGCTTCATCTCCTATCATATTAGGTCTTCCTTGGTTACGGCTCCATTCTCCACACGTTGACTGGTCTGCCGGTCAGATCCTGGCTTGGGGTTCCTCCTGTTCCTCTTCCTGCCTACTCAAGGGTACCCCAAAGGAGAAATTTCCTGTTACCACCATCTCAGTATCTTCTGCTCTTCCCGCTGTATATAGCGATCTCTGGGATGCGTCCTGCAATAGTCAGACTGATGAACTCTCTAGGTCATGTGGTACTCTGGATGAGGGGCCCACCAATGAACCTGAGTCGATCATTCACTCCAGTTCGCATAACCATTTACCTTTGCCTGTCCCTAATTTCCCTTGGACGCACAGCCAGAATAACTTGTCTGCAAGTTCCACAGTTGCTATGCCCTGTGATACAATTGAGATGGTCGCTACACCTGACAATACTATTCAGTCGACCTCTGCACCAGTTATGCCAGTCCAGCCCATGCCCAATGAGCTTCCTGCTTCTTGTTTCATAGTTAGTAAGGTTGAATAAAGACACCAGTCCATCCAGTTCAACCTGAGTGAGTGTCTACAATTGCCCCTATCCCTGTATATTGAACACTCAAATCGGTCCCTACCCTCAAGGAGCCCACAATCCAAGGTCCCCATTCATATACTAAGGCCAATTTTGGACAGAAGCCAATTAACCTAACTGCATGTCTTTGGATTGTGGGAGGAAACCGGAGTACCCGGAGGAAACCCACGCAGGCACAGGGAGAACATGCAAACTCCAGGCAGGTAGTGTCGTGGTTGGGATTTGAACCAGCGACCCTTTTTACTGCTAGGTGAGAGTGCTAACCACTACCCCACTGTGCCGCCCTATAAAGTTGTTTAACACCTTCGGTGACCTGGCCTCACCCTACTGCTACTATGTCCGTTCAAACCCGTTTAAGAGGCTCAATCCATCCTTTGGCTAGAATACCTCATTCGGCCAGGAGGGGTTTTCAATCTTTTTCTAAGGGTTCTCTGCATTCTGTTTGTGTTGCAGCTACCCAGCTTGACTCTTGTGACATGTCACTTTCTAACCAACATGACCTCAGGGATCCACTGACCTCTGCCCAGTCTGGTGGTCCTGTTATGGATGCCCAGCTCATCTTTAAGGGTGTGGGGGTCCCTGCTCAGACTCCTGATCTTCTCATGCCCTTACCCATTCCTAAAAAAGCCTTTAGTCCTCAAGTCCTCTCGTCCTCTCCCTACCTCTGTTTCGGTCTCTGAGGATAATCTAAAATACAAGGTTAGTCAAGTTTTGGATTCCCGGCTCCGTAAAGGCATTCTTCAATACCTCGTACTTTGGAAAGGGTTGGATCCTGAGGAGAGGTCCTGGATCACTGCATCGGAGGTCTTTGCTCCCTGTCTGTTAAGGAGGTTCCACCTGGAGTTTCCCTTTAAGCCTGGACCCAGGCAGGGGAGGGGGAGGCCTCGTAAGAGGGAGGGTACTGTCATGGTTATGCAGTGATCTTCCTGTGTTTGCTTACCTCCCCTCATGTCTTCAGACTAAGAGGCCAGCCACTTCCACCTGGTGGTTTTTATAACCTCTCCTCTAAGCATGGCTCCACCCCAGGCCCTATCAGGGAGCCCTATATTAACCTGTGCACTGCAGGCCATCAGGGCTGATCAACCATTGTGTATTCCTTTGTGTGTTAGTTTCCTGTTTCCTGCCGTGTGCTCTTCTACTGTTTTCCGTTACCGACTTTGGCGTGTTTTGACTATCCCTGTTTTCCTGTGATCCTGACCTTTTGGCGTGTCCCCGACTATTCTTGTCTGCTTGTGGCCCCGACCTTGGCTTTGTCCCTCACCATCCCTATCCTCCTGTTGCCTACTGTGGGTGTGAGCTGGGGGACCCTGGGGGTCGTGACCTGGAGCCAGTTGCAGCCAAGTCCATGCTCACCACCAGAGGCGCTGGTGAACACCTGCTGGCTCTTAGACTCCGCACTCCAGGGAATCTTACGCTCCAACCCCAGTGGGATCTGCCCCCCGTCTGCAGCAGTCAGCCGTAGGGTCCACAACCTTGTGGTGCACTCCTGATCCTACGGTGTGCACCTGTCACCTAGCCTCAAGGTGACCTGACACTCATCAAATGGAAGGGGTATGGCCCTGAGGACAACTCCTGGGAGCCCGAGGGCAACCTGCATGCTCAGGAACTTTGCGGGCCTTCAAGAACCGCCATGCTTCCAGATTGGCCCAATTGGGCAGCCGGAGTCTGCCCTTAAGGAGGGGGCACTGTCAGAGAAGTTACCTGGTTGGTTGCGGTGCTGCCCGTGCTGGTGTGCGCTGATGTGCGGCGGTGCGTGCTGGTGTGCGTGTTACTGTGCGCGCTGGGGTGCACGCTCCTGCGGGGGCTGGTGCGCGCCGGTGTGCGCCCATGCGCGCTCCTGCTGGCGCCGGTGCCCGTCGATACCTGTCTACTCTACCAGGGGTTGTAAGTCGGACACGTACGGGAGACCACCCTCTGCCCAAGCGGACTCACCGGTCTGGTAAGTGGTAGTCTGACAGAGAGAGAGACAGAGCTCCCTGTAACAACCCTTTTTACAATCACACACCATCCAAACCGCATCCTACTGCCAGTTCCATTTGCTTTGGACCAATCAGTGTTCACATGACAGCCCTCCTTATATTACTGACTGTCCTGCCATACTTGGCTTCTGGGGACAGTATTGCAGTCTATGTGACCTGGGCCATCTTCATCATCAATCTGTTTGAAGCTTCGTGCACACCAGGTGGGCTGAAGATAACTCCTTTTGCTATGCATATTCTGTTTGGTGCCACATTCCTCCATACCCTTTAAACGTGTGGGACTGCAAGTGTCAATATGGTTGAGCTTGGCTGTACAAACGGATGTGTATAAACTTTAGAAATATAATATTAATTCATGTTCAGTTCCAACAAGCACGGTATTTGCAGTCGGGTCCCTGGCTACTGAGACTCTGAGAGGCGGCCATCTTGCTACACCTCCATCTCTTCTGGGCCCCACCCTAGACTCCCTCACCCCCTGGAATTCCTGGCCTGGCGGTCTGTTACCATAGACGGGATACCCTTACGGTTCTGCCCCCCTCGTTAATGCACGGGCTGCTGTTACGGCCCCAGAACCCGAGAAAGGCAGCCCTCTTGCTCCACCCAGGCTGCGGTATGCACGCATACTCCTGAGCTTCCACATTTCTATGAGCCTGGATCTCTACATACGCAGCCACGAAAGCAGCCCGAACAGATAAGTGCCCATCTGGGGTCTCCACCCGTTCCTCTCCGCAGAAAAACTGATTGATTATGTCTAAAAAGAAATGTCCTGCTGAGCCCGTGACTACCCATAGCAGACAGGCTCTACCTCAGCCATTGCACGTCCATGAAAAGCATGTCCACGCACAGCTCTTGATCTACTGAGTCAGCAGACCTACAACAGGGCATAATACAGCGATACCTGCTCCGCACGTCTCAGTCTGATCCCCGCACTCCCAGAGACAAGATGGCACCCGCACGAAACCCAGGGAAGAGCAAACTTCCTCCTCCTACTCAGCCGGCAACGGACAGCGGCAAGGAATCTGATGACCCCCCAACCCAGCACTTTCCAGAGTAGCGTCCAGATCTGGCACATCTACTGTCCCACTTCCAGATGCAGGCCCTGGATCTGTGGCCCCTCCAACGACAGGAGACTTAGCTAGATCCGAAGCCTCGACTTTTCTAGCGACCTTCGGAGTGGAGTTTGAGTCCTGGGCGGTCAAAATGGAGTCCTCACTCCACAGGGACCTTCATGCCATCCAACAGTAGGTCTCCACTAATCAGACAGCAATCTCTGCCCTAACTGATACTCAATCTGATCATGCAGCTCACATTACGTCCCTTGAGCGGGCCTCCAAGGACCACCTGCACCGTATTCATCAACTATGCATAGAAGACGGGGAGAATAGGAGCCGCAGGAATAATATATGACTACAAGCTCTGCCAACTATTCTCCTCCTTTATCTGGGGAGGGGCTTGTCCCCGGATACGCTATGAGACTTTATCGCTCCCCAAGTTTCGTTGTGGAGCAGGAGCTCCAGATGCCTCCATATACTATAGAGCAGCTGTGCTCACGCGTATACTTGACTGGTTTCATCATTCCTCCTCCAAATTGTGGGTGCAGATAGAGAGCCATATTAACCCAATAGATCTCTGTGTGTTGCCATGGACGCCTACTGAATTCCTGAAAGGAGAGGAACCCATGAGCGACCTCACCCGACAAACCATACAAATCTGGACCCGAATGAATTCCTTCAAGACTCTATCTCCCCTGAAGGGACCCGTGACTCCTTTGTTTGGGACTCCGGCTTTTCCACCGGCCCTAAGGGGCGCGAATTTTGGACCTTGGTGTAAGGAGGACCATAGGCGACTTGCTCAAGTCCTATGCTCAGACCCCTCTCTGACTCAAGACATTCCCCCCGACTCATCTGCTCATACCTCAACACATTGGTTGCAGAGACAACAGGTGATATCCTTCATTCGCACCTTCCCATCATTACCCAACATACTCACTGACTTAACAGACTTGGAGGACATGCTGCTCCAGGCCACCCTTCCTACACATGTAGTCTCTCAATTATATTCTCTTTTGCATACGGCTTATAATCCTGACCTTCCCCCTTACACACAGGCATGGAAGGAAGACCTGGGCCACTCCATCTCACCTGTAGACTGGCAAAAGTGCTTCATACTGACTCATAAAATGTCTCTAGCCTCCAACTCTCAAGAAAAGGGGTTTAAGCTTTTGACCCGTTGCTATAGGTGCCCTTCGACTTTGCACCAGATAAACGAAAACGGGTAGGGAGGAGCAATTTTCCAAGACCTGGACCTCATGGTCTATGTTTCAATATTCCTCAGAATTTATCTCGTGGGCCACAGAGGATTCTACCGATACACCTGTGTGACCAGGGTGGAATGTCTATTTCTTGAACCCTAAAGCTCTTTACTGTCCTGACCCCTCTTCCCTTACTCTCTTCCTCCTTTCTTCCCTCCCTTATACATGGGGCAACAACACCTGATTATTTAATTCAAGACCTCCAGTCTCATTAGACCAGGTTGGTGGCACATACAGTGCTTCCCCCAAGAGGGGACGTGGACAGAATAGGAACAACAGCCCTAGCCTAACTGTAATGAGTGGTCATCACTCGTTGAGAGGATAGTGGTGCGCACATACTCACTTTACCTTGGAATAGACACTGTGGGCGTACAGGCTCTTACATCATACTACACAAACTGAACCTCAAGAACTCCTATTAACCTAGAGATGGTTTGACCCCATTGTAGCAGAGTTGGATTTTTCAGTTTATCTGTCCATATATCAATGTGAAACAAATATGTTGGATTATTCTGTACTCCTTTTTTTCTACCATGTCTTTTTCTTATCTCAATAAAAATAATATTGAATCAAAAGTATAGCGCCACATCTACTCTCTCCTTTCTTCATCGAAGAAGCTTGCTCCAAAGTTTTTGGGACCATTTCCTGTAAAAAGGATGATTAATAACGTTTCCTATGAACTGTCCCTGCCAGATTCTTTCGGGATACATCCAGTGTTCCATGTATCCTTATTAAAGCCCACAGTGCCAGAGAGACTAGACTGCCCGAACCGGTGATCATCAGCGGGGATGAGGAGTTCGAGGTGGAGACAATTGTAGACAGCAGGAGGAGAAGGGGTCAGCAGCAATACCTAGTTAAATGGAAGGGCTATGGACCAGAGGAGAATTCCTGGGAACCCGAGCAGAATTTACATGTTATGGACCTGGTACATGCTTTTTTCCGAAGTCATCCTCAGAAGAAGAACCAACTGGGCATCCGGAGGCTGTATGTAAGGGGGGGACAATGTCAGGGAATACATCTGCAGACTACAGCTGCCGCCCCCGGCGCATACCTAAATACCAAACAAGAGTGCCCAGAGTGGCTACTGGCACTTCTGTGAGCGCGCATGCGAGTGAGCTTCAAGAGTGACAAGCTGCTGCTTGGTCTACAGCGTTACCTGATTGCTGATTCTGTGTGTGTGACTTCTGATACCGAACCGGCTTGCTTCTGACTACCTCTGCTTGCCCCCTGCCCTGATCTCTGGCTTTCCACAGACTGATCCCTGCCTCCAGTTCCCGTTGCCTACATCTGTTGGCGAACTTGCTTGTGACCCGATTACACCTCTGCCTGCTGTTTATGCCCAATCTGACCGTCTGTTGCCAAAGCCTGCCTGTGACCCGACTACGCTCCTGCCTGCTGTCTCTGCCTGATCTGCCTGTCTGTTGTCTACCCAGCCTGTCCGACTCTGCTCCCTGCCATCAGCCTGCTTCAAGCTCCGGTTCCTGGAGGTGCACCTCGGCCTGTCTTCTGCCAGTCTGCCAGCCATCTGCCGACTCTTCAGCCTGCTACCTGCTGTGTTCCAGCTTCCTGTTCGTGAGTTCCCGGCCTCTACTGGTACAGACTTCTGGACTGATCAAACGCACCCTTACCCCTCCGTGCTCTTGAGCCTGCTGTCTCAACATCAGCGGCTGACAAACTGGAGCTGTACGAGGGTCTTCCTCTGCATGTCAGGCTCACCCACTAGGTATGTGACAGTGACCAAGGCAAAAGCAGAGATGATCTGGGCTGGACGGCTTAACTGACTGACGAGCAGGATATCATCAACAGGTCAGTCACTGTGGAGAGAAAGGAGCTGGCAATTAGCCGACAGCTGAGCGGCCAGCTTTGAGAATGAAGGGCTGAGCCTAGCCCTGACAGCCATAAACCAGATCTCCTCACTTGCGTCACTACACAATTACCATACCTGAAAGGGGACAACTCTTCAATGTTCAATCCTTACTATCTAATTTCGTTCAATAATTTTTATTGTTTTTTACAAGCACAATTACAAAGTGCATTTGAAAGGAAAACATTTGAAGCGTAAGATGAAAGAAAATACATAAACAGGCCAACATGGCCATACAAGCAACGTAATAACGTATTACATACGATATAGCCGAAGTTGTACAGGAAACGGTTACTGAAATGCATCCCTTAGCATAAAGTCTGAGCTCTGATGTGATTTAATTTTAATGTAGAGATTTTAACAGTGGGTTGATGTTGGGAAGGGAGGGCCATCCCAATGGTTTCTTGACAGTAAAAGAGAAGAGGCTGGGAGAGGGTTACCCCACCCACCCGTAAAGGGATAATGCTGTGGATGGGGGGGGGGGGTCTCCCCGCCGTTCAAATCTGTAATACTGTCATGAATCCCTACTTAAGACAATAGGGCGGAAGTATGCACTGTAAGGCAACTTCAGGCTTCATTGGGTGAACCCAGTGAAGCAGTGGATGGGACTGACAGGGATTGGGACCAGAGTAGGAAAGTAGATGGGTAGCTCAGACATACCAAGCTCAAACATTGCTATTCCTTACATAAACTAGTATGCATTGTAGGATTGAGGACCGGCTTTGTCTTGTATACATGGTCATGGACTGGGGGATGGGGAGCTGGGAGAGAAGAGGAGAAGAGGAATGGTTCCCGAGAGAAAGGGAGGAGGGGTTAGAAAGAGGGTGGGGGGAAGGAGAGTCAGTTGGGTCACCCAGAGTAAAATTCATTTTGAGGAGTTGTCTCCTGAGTACAAAGGAATATGACAGTTTTTGGCCCGGGGTTCCCAGGTGAGTTCAAATACACGGGTTTTGTCTTGCATAATACTGACTATCTTTTCCTGCGCCACAATCCAGGATATTTTGTGCTTCGCTGGTGATACTGGACCTGAGGATTTTTTACAGTGAGAATCTATTATAATTTTGGTGCCCAGTAGGATGAAGAAGATCAAAGCTTGTGTCTATTTATCTACTTTATCCACTTTGAGGTTAAGGAGTGCTATGTCAGGGGTTTGGGAGACCTGTATGGTCGTTACCCTGCGTATCAGAGAGAAGATTTTGTTCCAAAGGCCTCTTATGAGTGGACAGGTCCATCACACGTGGAACATTGTACCCACGTGGTTGCACTTCCGAAAGCATAGCAGGGATGCATCAGGATAGATTCTGGCAAGAAGAGAGGGAACCTTGTAACACCGTGTCGGTATTTTGCGGCTAGCTTCAATCAGAGAGACATTTAACATACCCTTAAAGGAACGTTGCGAACAGGTATTCCATTTGTCTTGATTCCAGGTTATATTAAGGTAATTTTCTCATGTTTGGGCATAGGAAGACTTGGAAATAGATGCGGCTAAGGAGGAGTAAATGGTAGATATACCTCCCCTCTGATCCGTGATGTTTGCGCACCATGATTTGTAAGTCGTGACCCTAGTTAGGTCCGACTTGTTGGGCCAGATCGATTGAAGGAATTGGAGTATTTGTGAATATCTGAACATTTCAGAGGTGGGCATCTCTAGTTTACTGGAGATGGGGCCTGTAGAGGTGAAAAAGTTCGCTATTCTAAGTAGGCCTTTATTGAGCCACCAGATAAAAGCTAGGGTGTTCATTCCTGGTGGAAAACTGGGGTTATGAAACATGTGTTTTAGGGGGCATAGGGCTGAGATTAAAGAGCAGTGTTTGTGCATCTGGTCGCATAAGGCTAGTTTGTGGGAAAGAGTGAGGGCTAGGATGGGAGGTCTGTGTTTAGTAGGGGACCACAATAAGAAGTCAATTGTGTGAAGGGGAACAGCTTGCCTCTCCATTGTGACCCAATCAGGTTTTGAGCCCTGTGAATATACGATAGAGATCTGGGCAAGTTGAGCTGCTTGGAAATACCACCAAATATTGGGGAGAGCAATCCCTCCCTGTGATTTAAGTCTAAACACGATATTTTTAAGCACCTGCTGCCTTTTGGTCCCTAGATAAATTGTAGAATTTTGAATTGGAGAGTATATATGAAAGGTGGTCCTATCTCAGCCCCTCTTTCCTGTGCTTGAGCTGGACTTTGATGGTCAATGGAAAAACTCCTCTGACTGGTCAGGTAGTCAAGACACCATACACAAGGTGTGGATGATCAAGAATACAAAGGTTTATTCCGGCTTCACAGAATAATATGCAATAAACAAAAAGGGGTAGTATAGGGGGAAGGCCCCATGAACAACCAATCACATTCAAGCATTATTCTATACAATCAATACTAATCTAAAAGTTATTCATAGTAATTCTGCCTAGAGACAGACTCAGCGTCATAATTCTAAAAATGTTTAACCTTGTCATCTTGGTTTTAGACCAATGTTCTTAACACACAATATATGTTCCTAACGTCCAGCAACTAAATGTCAACTCTAACCGCAGACGCATCCTGCTTCGCAACTTTGTCTTAGCACTTCTGGTAAACTTAGCACAAGCTAGCATGAGATGAAAACATTTTCTAAAACATTATCTTATAAAACAGACCTAAGGGGTCACTCTACCTTTCCTTACAATCCCTTCTTTGATCATGGGAGACTCATGTCTCCCCTTGATCACTCACTGTACCACTTCTGCTCTGAGTAGAACATGGTCATGGCTGTTTCTGGCTCATCAGCTGGGTTTTTTATTTTTGCTACCTTACTTATAAGACAGAATACCAATTTGTTTGTCACACAGATGGCAAGACCTAGCATAAGTACCATGAGGAGTATCATACCCGCTTTCTTAAAGAAATTCATGATACTTTCCCAAAATGAACCAAACCACCCTCCTATACCTGAAAAGGGATTCCATGAGTCCCCCATGCGTCTCATTTGGTCCTGTAATTTTGCCCTCTCATCATTGTGACCCTTAACCACTTCCCACCCGGCCAATGTACATATACGGCCAGGTGGGAGCTCTCTACTTCTGAGAGGACGTTCAGGAATGTCCTTCAGAAGGAGGGGGATCGCACGCGCGCGTGCCTGCGCAGCAGCGCGATCCCGATGTGCTCGTGTCACCCGGACACGGCGCATCTCGGATCAGCAGGAGGGCTCTGTGATTGGCCCTCCTGATCACATGACGGCCGTGTCCAATCACGGCCATCATGTGATGTAAACAAACTGCCGGTTGCTAGGCAATCAGCTCTCCTCTCCTCACACGGAAGTCGTCGCTGAGGAGAGGAGAGCAGATCGCTGCAGCCGGCTGGTGATCAGTGAGTATGAGCTGTTTTTACAGCTTTTTACTAACTGATCACCAGTCTAGTGTAAACCTACAGTCCCCAAAACACACATGTCCCCAAATAATAAAAAGACATGTCCCCAAATAAAAAAACACATGTTCCCCACATATGTCCCACTAAAATCACATGTTCCAATGATTATCTGCACACATATGTACGTGATCACCTGCACACATATGTACATGATCATTTGCGTACATATGTCCGTGATCACACAAACCAATTATTATACACTTAACAGAATTTTTTTTACCAAAAACATGTAGCAGAATACATTTTGGCTTAAATTTATGACAAAATGTGACCATCTAATTGTTATTGAAAGTGCGAGAGCGATGAAACCTGAAAATTGGTCTGGGAAGGAAGGGAGTGAAAGTGCCCTGTATTGTAGTAGTTAATAATGTCATAATAGTCTGGGATCTCCAAATCTTCTGATGGTTTTGTAAGATTATTCATGTATGTACAGCAAAAGCTCTTGTCTCTGGTCAAATCACACAGCCCCGTAAGTACCATCATCATTCTCTCTTGCCTTTGTTTAAATACCTCTTGTTCAAACAACACTTTTCTAAGTTCTTCATTAAGCAATCCTATGTCTATTGCTGTGGTATTCATCCATGAATCCATTAGCATCCCAAATTCATCTACCTTTGTGAGTGCATTGTACATGCCAACCCCACCTAAGGATGCAAAGACTTTGTCCCACCAAGTGGTTACTTCCCTTTTATGTCTGCCAAATTCAAGGTGACCGTGGGCAGGGACCATGGACACAGGAGTGTCTGTCCCTGTGGTTCCCATAAAAGGGATCATCTCCACAAGAGTACACCATCCTGAAGTTTTCCTGTTCATAGGATAAGCGATGGTTGTGTGGCACCATAGCCCACAACATACTATCCATCCTTGGGGAACATGAGGAGCATGAACCACTTTGGGGGGGGGGGGGGCTCAGCCTTGACCTTACTCCCACTAAACACATCCAATCCCCCAAAGAAGGAATGCTATCCTCACTTTGTTCCATCCAGGGGCTGTCCATGTGTGTGCCATTTATCCACTCAGTGACCTGCGGATTCTCGGGTCCTCTTACACATTCGGTCATGTCATATAGGGACATATTACCCATCCTTTCATCGGGGTCGGGGATATCAAAAGTAGCTAAACCCTCTCTGTCTATAGTACCGTTAAGGGCCAGGGTTAGGTTTAACATGGTAAAATTAACTTGCTATCTCTGCAGAACTTCCCATTGAATGAATGAATGAAATACTTGTATAGCGCACAATGCCAACTGAATCGCCTCTAGGCGCCATTGTACAACTTCTTTCCTGCCCCATTTAGAAAACAGAATTGGGGCTTCCTTGTGTATCCAGTAAGCAAGAGGGGAAAGCTTAAGGCAGTGGTATTTATAATAGGGACCTCCTGGGTGACATTTAGCATCTGCTCTAGGATGATAGGCCTTCCAACCATGGGTGATTGAATGTTGGCCCATGCCCATATGGGAGCACACCCAGCATTCAGAACGATATTGTTTTCTCCCAAAAGCATGCATCATAATAAAATGATGGGGAATTGTTTCAGGGATTGAGTAGGTCTCTGGGTCAAGCTTAGCTCCATTATTCTCACTATCAAGGTTAGGTTTGGGTGTTTTCCTTTTTGTGACTGCTTGGGGGTCTCGAGACCTCCTTTGTTGTATTACTGAGTTAATATCTTTCTCTGACTTCTTTGCTCTTTTTAGCCTACTTACTATCTTTTGTGTAGCCCTATGTTGTGGATGCATACACCATGTTTTGTTCTGCCCTTTGTGAGTGGCTAAAAGTATAGTGGTTACATGACCCATCTCTTTTCTGATGATGATAACCCGTGACTGACACAGCTTGTGTTTTAGACATTTGGCTCACTACGCTAGTGCAGCATGGGTAAATATGGCTCGTTCCCATAAATTCAGCCCTGGCCTTCACTTTTACACTAACATCCTCCCCCACCCAGCATGAAGAACTTAGCCAACATGCAAGGAGTGAGAGTAGGAATACAATGACGCAATTGAGAAAAAGAAGATTGTCCAGGTGGTACACCTTCTTGGCTTATGGGGAGAACTTATGAAGAAAATGGTTTGGGCAGCTAAGGGGTCTCGTGGGAGGGGGCAGGGGGTAATGGTGGTAGAGTCTTTTCTTGAACAGTTACTGGCTCCTTCATCTGTAGGCTTTTCTTCAACCTTGATGCATGGATCCATTGCGGGCCTTGATCCATCAGCACTGCTGTCCTGGAGACCTTAAGGACTTCAAATGGACCTTGGAAGACCGGGCCTGGTTGCTTGGGGACTGCTAGTTGTTTGATCAGCACTTTGTCCCCCGGGATAAAAGGATGTGTTGGTTCTGCAGAAAGAGGAGGAAGGGTGACAGCAACCTTGTCATAAGTTTCAGCAAGGCTACTTACCAGGTATTTCACTTGCTCTTCCTGCAAGGAATATAAATTAGATTCCTCACCTATCTTGGGGGCTCTTTGAGTGGGTTTTCCCATGAGGATTTCAAAGAGGGAGAGTCCCGTCTTGGCATGGGGGGTGGTTCTTATCTGGAAGAGTACCCCTGGCAAGAAATGGAGCCAGTTCTTCATAGTACCCTGTGCGGCTTTTCTTAATTTGTCTTTAATGTTTCTGTTCATTCTTTCAACTACTCCTGCACTCTGAGGGTGGTAGGGAACGTGGAGCTTCCTGTCAGAAACCAGGAAACAGACAGAGACAGAAGTACAATCAAATCACACTTGTTTTGTTAATAAAAATAAAAAGGTAAATAGAAAAAAAGCGTAGTCAAGCATAGCTAGAGTCCAGTAGCCAGATCGGGTAGTCAGCCAGTCCAAAGTTCATAAACCAGATCAGGTAATCAGCCAGTCCAGACATCAGGGATCCAAGGACAGCAACTGCAAGCAGGATAAGAAGCCAGGAGGGATGTCAGCAAGCCAGTCTTGAAACAAACAGCAGGAGATGGTTCCTTGTGATGTGACCAACGCGAAGGCAAAGGAAAGAGTGAGCTGGAAGGCTTTAAATAGGCAGGTCAGATGAGCATCATCGGGAACAGCTGGTAACTGTGGAAAGAGAAGAGAGCTGGCAATTAGCCGACAGCTGAGCGGCCAGCCCAGAGGAGGAAGGACTAAGCCAGCCCTGACACTTCCATTGTATCCCAAGAACTTTCACTAATTCTCGGGTGAGTTTTGCTGTTAAAGTGGGTCCCTGGTCAGAGTATATGGTAGCGGTTAAACCGAACCTACTAATCCAGTGATTGATTAAACACTTAGTGGTTATTCCCACGGTCTCTCCTGTGACAGGAATAGCTTCCAGCCAGGATGAAAATTTGTCTACTATCATGCAAAGATATTTGATATTACCTTTCTGTTTGGGCATGTGTGTGAAATCAATCTGTAGGTCCTGTAATGGGCCCAAAGGTGGCAGTAAGTGGCCATGAAGGCCATGCTTCGGCCCCTGAACATTATTCTGGGCACAAGTTAGGCAGGAGTCAATTAGTTGTTTGATCAATAGGTGAGTGGTGTTAGTGAAAAAATTCTGGTTATACATTTGCTGCAGATTTTTTTTTCATATGTGTCCGGGGCCATGGAAATAAGATAAAATCAAAGGAGCTACTGTTTCAGGAATGTCTATAATTCCCTCCTTGTTTGACCACAAGCCGTCCAGGTTGCGTGTCAAACCATGCAATTCCCAACAAGTAATGTCGGATAATTGGGCTTTCCTCTGAAGTAATGCAGCTAGGGCTGGAAAATCTGGAGAAGAAAAATCTGTAGAAAATAGTAGGTGGGTTGATTCTGGGGGAGATTCTTTAATTGCTTCTTCAGCTGCAGTTTTGGCTGCCCTGTCTGCTAAGTTATTTCCCCTAGTAGCCTCGGATTTGTCATAGGAATGACCCTTTACTTTAATGGCATTAATTTTATGTTCAATCATTTTTTATTCCTTATAAAAGGAAAACAAAACTAAAACATCATTACAGCATACAATATAACAGTGCCACCTTACAGTTATAGTATAGTCAAATGACAACATACATGACTTCTTCAGTTTAGGTAGATGTCTTATAGTTATAGGATTGTCATAGAACTACTTCGATCATTAAACAATGCATCTCTATTCAACAGTTGACTCTCTCCTGTTGACCATGTCCTAGGGACATATAAAGAAGGTTGACATTTTTTCCAAAAATAGATTGTATAAGGTATCAAAAATATTAAGCATAACAGAGAATGTAAAAGAGACCCTTATTAAATTGAGGTCTCAAACAAACAAAGAAAATTCAAGAATTAGCATCTCCAAGGTGCCCAATGGTATTCGTAGCTATGTACTCTACTATCCTTATAAGCCATTATTTTCTCATATTCAGCTATGACATTCACTCTAGCAACCACTTCTCCAATAGTAGGGGGCTCCATATATTTCCATCTATATAGTATTGCTGCCCTTGCTGCTAATAAGATGTGTGTAGTAATCGATCTTACTGGCTTAGGGTAATTACATAGATCTATGCTTAGAATTGCTAGTTCTGGGGTTAGTTCAGGGCTCAAGTCCTGCGGGAACGCATGGGAACGGAGTTCCTGTACTTTTTCCACAACAGGAACTCAGTTCCCATTAGCAGCCGTATCCTGCAAGACTTTGAAGTATGTGAGCTGTGTGGTAGGTGCTACACCAGCAGCTGCTGACACAGATCACAATAGTAAGTGCCACACACCTGACCATTCCGGCATTGCCAGTAGTGGGCCCCATGACAGCCTCCGCTTCGATCTAGCTGTCAATCACAGCTAGCTGACGGGTAGATCAGGTCTAGGTCTAGCTGATAAGTAGATCAGCTATTCTGCTCACACAGGTTCGGATCCAGAGTCTAGTCTCGGGAATGGGGGACTTCTATAAAATATGTTTTTTTGGGGGCACTTTATATGGGAAATGGCTGGTATTGGCACTTCAATCGTTACGGCACCATGGTTGTTATGGTGTCAGGATCATTGAAGCACATTATTGCTATTAATACATTGTAATATAAAATTAAATGGTTCAACTCACCATAATGCAGAATCAATGGGAGCCCTGAGGGTGTCTTTCGCCATGTCGCCTGCCACCAAATGCGGATTGTCACTTGCCACATCACTTGTCACCAAATGTGGATTGTTACTTGCCACGTCACCTGCCACACATTGTGGATTGCCACTTGCCACGTCACTTGTCACCAAATACGGATTGCTACTTGCCACGTAGCCTGCCACACATTGCGGATTGTCACTTGCCACGTCACCTGCCACACATTGTGGATTGTCACTTGCCACGTCACCTGCCACACATTGCGGATTGTCACTTGCCACGTCGCCTGCCACACATTGCGGATTGGCACTTGCCACGTAGTCTGCCACACATTGCGGGTTGTCACTTGCCACATCACCTGCCACACATTGCTGATTGTCACTTGCCACGTAGCCTGCCACACATTGCGGATTGTCACTTGCCACATCGCCTGCCACACAATGCGGATTGCCACTTGCCACGTCACCTACCACACATTGCGGATTGTCACTTGCCACGTCACCTGCCACACATTGCAGATTGACACGTAGCCTGCCACACATTGTGGATTGCCGCCTGCCACACATTGCAGATTGTCACTTGCCACATCACTTGCCACACATTGCGGATTGTCACTTGCCACATAGCCTGCCACACATTGGGGATTGTCACTTGCCACGTCACCTGCCACACATTGGGGATTGTCCCTTGCCACGTCACCTGCCACACATTGCGGATTGCCACTTGCCACGTCACCTACCACACATTGCGGATTGTCACTTGCCACGTCACCTACCACACATTGCGGATTGCCACATAGCCTGCCACACATTGCGGATTGTCACTTGCCACGTCACCTGCCACACATTGCTGATTGTCACTTGCCACGTCGCCTGCCACACATTGCGGATTGTCACGTAGCCTGCCACACATTGCGGATTGCCACTTGCCACGTCGCCTACCACACATTGCGGATTGTCACTTGCCACGTCACCTGACACACATTGCGGATTGCCACGTAGCCTGCCACACATTGCGGATTGTCACTTGCCACGTCACCTGCCACACATTGCTGATTGTCACTTGCCACGTCACCTGCCACACATTGCGGATTGTCACGTAGCCTGCCACACATTGCGGATTGCCACTTGCCACGTCACCTGCCATAGATTGCGGATTGTCACTTGCCACTTCACCTGCCACACATTGCGGATTGCCACGTAGCCTGCCACACATTTCGGATTGCCACTTGCCACGTAGCCTGCCACACATTGCGGATTGTCACCTACTGTGTCACTTTTCTGCTAAGGTGTTCTTTTGTTGAGTCCAGAGTGAAGATAGGCAGCAGAGAGATGATGTAATCTCTCTGCTGCACACAGCTTCCTGCACTGTGAGGGCAGAACTGGAGGGATGCAGGGCAGTGAGAGATGATGTCATCTCTCTGCTCCCCTGCCCACTGGCTTCCTGATTGGCCAGCAGCCCTCCTAAGCCGCCAAGCTGCCCCCCTCACCCGTCCACTCTGCACAGTCACCCGCGGAACTAGCCGCGCTGGTACCCGCGGAACCGGCCGCGCTGGCACCCGCTGGGCATATTCTCGGAGGGGGCAATTGCCCCGTTGCCCCCCCTGGATCCGCCGCTGTGCTCACAGGACATGCAGGGAGAGAGGTGAGCCGAGGGAGGAACATCAGTTTGGGGTGGTAAGCTGAGCACAATACCTGGCAAAGTTTAATGCCCGGAGGGAAGTTTATGTGGAAATATATGAAGGGTTGGTATAGCAGCGAGTGTGTGTTGGAGCCCTGCAGAGTTTGCAGCCCCCCAAGCTAAAATACATCTCCTAAGTAGGAACACATCACTATCTCCCCAAGTATTCTGTCCAGATAATGTGCAGTTCATTTATGACCTTTCCGTTTAACACTGTGTTATCTAAACTCTGTTCAATGAAAAGTGTAAACTCACCACATAAACACTCTATATACAAAATAAAATTCCCCAATAAAGATCAGAACATGATGTTCACATTTGCATGGAAGCACAATTGAATGAATGCTGATTATTCAGAGAATTACCATATTTATGTTTATTGAGGATTGTTTTTTTTTTTTTATGTACTAACAGTTAAGCTTCATACACACAATACAAAAATTGGATGAGCGTTTTTTTTGTTGGTTTTTTTTCCGGTGGGGGAGTGGATCTAGAGTGGGAGTTCCCACACTTTTTTTCCCACGACTTGACCCCTGGGTTAGTTCTATTCGTTTTCCAATGATTTTGGATACTAGTTGGGCTACCCCTAACCAGAATTTGCGAAGCACCTTACAGGACCACATCGTATGTAGAAGAGTACCTATTTGATTACATTGTCTCCAACACAAATTAGAATTGTCTTTAGCAAATTTGGAGACTATATAGGGGGTATAATACCACCTTATCAATAGCCTTTGGTTCATTTCCTCATAAGTTGCACTTCTTGAGTATTGACAATTAACTTTAATTGCTCTTATCCATTGTAGGGCTGGGAATTCTTTATCCAGCTCTTTTTCCCACTTCAGTATAGGGGTCGTTTTAGTAAATGTAGCGTTATCATTTAATTCTTTATAAATCAAGGCTATACCTTTTAGTTTGGGTTTTTGGGATTGCAAAAATTTCCAAATACGTTCAGAAATCTGTTTATGCGTGATCTTCGACTACTGAAAGTACGAGGCAATCTGGTTGTAGGTAAAAATTTCCCTTTCAGGGATTCCAAAATCCCGCTGTAGAACATTAAATGGCTTCAGCCTACCCCCAGACGTTAAATCTTCCAAGTTAAGTCGCTTATTGTCGGACCAGTTGCAAAGAGTCAAGGCTGGGATTTCCCAAAGTAAAGTGTCTAAGGGGACTGGAATAGCAACGGTAGGTGCATCTATAGTTCCTTTGGGATTTAGGTCTGTCCAAGTTCGGTGAGCTATTTGTATGGTGGGATGATCTATTAAGTCTCTATCTTTGGGTATGTTGCTAGCCATGAGGAAGGACAATGGAGATCTACCATGTAACTGTTTAATTTCTAATTGGCACCACGGTTTACTCCCTGCCTCTACAAACCAGTTCCTGAGCTTGTCCAAAACCACCGCCGCGTGGTAGTCTTGTAAGACAGATACTCCCATGCCTACTGCTAACTTTAGTTTGGTCCGCACAGATGGAGAACATCTAGCTCTAGCACCCGCCCATAAAAAAGTCAGTAGCTGTTTCTGCATTGAATTAAAAAAGGCCTTTGGTAATGCTATCGGTAAGGCCCTAAAAAGGTAGAGCAATTCCTGTAGCATTAGCATTTTGTATACTGCCAGACGTCCAGAGCATGTGAGATAAAATTTTTGGAGTCTATTGAGTTCTTGTTGAAATTTTCCAATAAGGGGGAGATAATTAATTTGGTATAGATTTGTTAAGGGGGAGGTTAGCTGGATCCCTAAATAGGTGATTGAGCCTTTCGTCCATGGATATGGCAACACTTGTTTTAAGGAGTTTTCAACCTCCGGCTGGACACCAATGCCTAGTACGTGCGATTTGGTGGCGTTGACTTGATAATAAGAGATAGCGCTAAATTGTTGCAGAATTTTGTGGACAGCAGGCAGTGATGTTAATGGGTTAGATAAAGCAAGGATCACGTCATCCGCAAACAGGGAGATGGTATGTGATGTGGAGTATGCCTGAATACCTGTAATCCTGGGTTCTGATCTAATTCTCTCCGCTAGAGGTTCCATTACTAAGGCAAATATTAAAGGAGACAGGGGGTATCCCTGTCTCGTACCGTTTGTTATGTGAAATCGTTTGGAAAACATTCCTTCTGAGCATACAAATGCTGATGGGCTTGAGTACAGTGCCAGTATAGCGTCTTGTATGGATCCCAGTAGACCAAATTTTTGTAAGACCAGTCTCAGGTACCCCCAATGCACTCTATCGAAAGCCTTCTCTGCATCCAAGGCAAGGAGCAGAGAAGGCTTCCCATTCCGTTCTACATGGTGCACCAAGTTTAACATCCTCCTGGTAGCATCCGTAGCCTGCCTCCCCTGTACAAAGCCGACTTGATCATATCCAATCAAGCGCGGTAGGTGGGTGGCTAGTCTATTAGCGAGAAGTTTAGCATAGATTTTCACATCTACATTTAATAATGAGATGGGCCTAAAATTTTGCGGTATATTTGGTGTCTTACCTGGCTTGGGGATGGTTGTAATCGTTGCGGTAAGCATGTCTGATGGGAACTCTACACTTGATTGAGCCTTAGTAAATACCTGATGCAAGTAAGGGGACAAGATGTTGCTATACATCTGATAGTACTCCGAAGAGTACCCATCAGGGCCCGGGGACTTATTGTGTGGAAGTGCTCTAATCGTGGTTTCAATCTCGGGAATTGTAAACGGCGAGTTTAGCTCGTCCACGGCGGTCTGTGATATCTGGGGTAGTTTTTTTTTTTTTTACATTTCTGTTTATTGAATTTTCAATTTATAAGAACAGTTACAACACAAGTTGAGTCCTGCCAACATAGCAGTATCCCAACCGTTGGCCTCGCAGGGCCTAACATAACAACCTTTCCGCTATCTACCCCCCCAAACCCCTTCCCCCTGTTTGTCACGACTCAGCCCCCCCAATTTCTCGGACTATTACCTCAGATCTAGGTTCCTGCAGTTCATCAAAAACTATTATCTATATATAGATGTACCGGCAGCCCTCTACTGCATACTAGTTAGAATCGTCAGTTCGTTACATTACTCACACCCCCTATTTCATTTCTTCAAAACAACCTCCATACTGCGATCAACAGGACCTAGTTGCCTTATCCATCCCCGTCACATCAAGTCCCCGGGGACTAACCCGCAGTGCCCTCCGCTTCGTACCAGGCTCTCCAAACCCTATCAAATTTGTTTGCAGTTCCCCGCACCCTGTAGGTCGTTTTATAATACGGCAACATAGAATTGATTAAATGTTTCCAAAAACCTATGTCCGGGGCCTGTTTATTCTTCCACTTAAGTAGAATGGCCTTTTTACCATAAAATAGCAGGATGGTGATCAACGTTCGTAGTGCCCTGGACGGCACCACCTCCTCTACCAGGCCCAGCAAGCAAACCCGCACCGTCAGGGGGATCTGTACCGCCACAACCTCCGATATACACGAGACAACCTCCTGCCAAAACCTCCTAATGTGAGCACAACTCCAGAATACATGGTCGGCATCGGCCGGAGAAAAAGCACATCTCCAACACTCTGCCGTCGTCAATCCATATATCCTGGCTATTCTGGCCGGTGTGTAGTAGCTTCTATGTAAGAACTTAAATTGTATTAGACGATCCCTGGCTGACACAAGATGCTGAAAAGGTTGTGCCCAGAGATCATCCCAGTCCTCCGTTTGAATATCAGGGACTTCCATTTCCCATTTAGTCCTGCACCTAGTGACTGCCTTAGGCGAACGTTTAAAAAGTTCCTTATAAGTTACGGAGAGCGTTTTAGACAGGTCCTCCCGGGATAGCAATAATTCGAGCGTCGAGGGCAGAGATGCCACCCTCAACTCCTCAAATTGAGCGTGATACGCGTGCCTGAGTTGAAAAAAACGGAAAAAATACGAGTTAGGCAAATCATGCCTAGTTTGTAGCTGCGAAAAAGACTGCAAGTCCCCTAGGTTTGTGATGTCCCCGAGCGTCTTTATGCCTTTAATCGCCCATAACATGGGATCAGGTAAACCATAGAAATGGGGGAGCTTCCTATTCATCCACAGAGGTGTGGACGGAGATATTCCCTTATAGCTAGGGGCAGCCAAATTGTGTGCCTTCTCCCACGCCCTAATCGTGGCCGTCATGGTTACGGTGATGGGCAAATCCGAATTGGTTCCCCGAAAAAGTGCCAGACATAAGCTTTCGTACGAACCTAGATGTGCGGCTAGCCGCGTCACCTTCGTTGGATAGTAGCCACCGGCATGCAAACACCATCTGGCCCGCTAGGTAATATTTGAACCAATCGGGTACTGCTAGTACACCCCCATCCGTTGGTTCCTGTAGGACCTTCAACCCGATCCGAGGTGATTTTGGTGACCAGAGAAATGTGTTTAAAATCCCCTCCAATTGTTTGAAAAAGGACATTGGTATCCAGACCGGAGCATGTCTTAGAAAATATAGGATTACCGGAAGCAGCTTCATTTTAAGTAAACTGATTCTGCCCATAAGGGACAGGGGCAGTCTGACCCAGGTCTGCGTTTTATGCTTAAGGAGACCTACCAAGGGAAGTAGGTTCAAGGAGAAATAGTCACGCACCCGGGGAGTGACCGTTACTCCTAAATATTTAATTGATTCCACCCATTGAAATGGCAAGTCTGGATCCATCCTGGTTTTGGCCTTTTCATCCACCGGCAGGATGGATGACTTCTTCCAGTTCACTCTAAGACCCGAATAGACGGCGAACCTGTCAAAGACAGCCAACGCCTCTTTCAGAGACTCCTCCGGGTCATTAAGGAACAAAAGCATATCATCAGCATAGAGGGCTAACGTCTCTCTAATAGACCCTACCCTGATGGCCTGTACCCTCTCTGCCGACCTGAGTGCGATAGCCAGGGGCTCCATGGCCAGGGCAAATAAAAAGGGAGACAACGGGCAACCTTGCCTGGTGCCCCTGCCCACCGCAAAAAACTCAGAGGTCCTCACTCCTATTCTAACTGCCACCTTAGGATTCGTGTACAACATGGATACCCATTTACAAAACTGCGGCCCAAAACCCATGACTTCTAGCACTTTAAGCATATATTCCCAATCAATAGAATCAAACGCTTTTTCTATGTCTATGGACACTACGATTCTACAGTCAGAGTCCGTTGGCGGGAGTTGCAAATGTGTAAAAAGTCTCCTTATGTTTGTGTCCGTTGATTTGCCAGGCATGAACCCTGTCTGGTCGCTGTTCACCACCGTCTGAATAACTTTGGCAAGTCTGGTCGCTAGGATTTTTGTGAGGACCTTAAGATCCGTGTTTAGGAGAGCTATGGGACGATAGGATGCACACTCTGTAGGATCTTTCCCCGGTTTTAACAATAGAAGCATATAAGCCTTCATCATGGAGGGCGGCAGTGAGGACACGTCAAGACAGTGTTGTAGCAGCCAATTAAAACGCGGGGCCAACAGCTCTACATTCAACTTGTAAAATTCTATTGGAAAACCACCCGGTCCCGGGGCCTTATTGGGTGGAAATGAGAAAATGGCCTTTTGAATTTCCATAAGCGTAATAGGGGAATCAAGGGTCAAGCAGTCGTCTTCCGCCAGTCGTGGGATGGGCAGACCCCCTAATAGGGAATCCAGAGCTCCAGAGTCATACCTAGGGATGGGCTGGTACAGTTTCGAGAAAAAGGCCACAAACTCCTGCATTATTAAGGTTGGGTCAGTAACTAAGGCACCTGAGTCAGTTCTAATTTTAGGAATGTGCACCAGGGGTGGCTTATCAGCCACCAATGCGGCCAGTACCTTTCCATTCTTGTCCCCTTCAGCAAACACTCTGTGGGCATTAGTAGTCCATTCAGCGCTAGTCAACTCCTTAATATGAAGTGACAAACTCCTCCTTGCCGTTAGGAGATGCTCAAGAGTGGCCCCCGTCGGGGACCCCGCGTGAGCCTCCGCACACTCCCTCTCCTGCTGCTCCAACCTGACGAATTCTTCGTTATCATTGACCCGAGCTGTTTTTATTGCTGAGATACATTCGCCCCTTGCAACTGCCTTAAAGGCATCCCAAACCACGGGTGGGTCTGAGGTGTTCACGTTCTCTGACCAGTATTGTTGAAAAGCAGGGTTAAGCTGGGAGAGCACTTCTTCCTTCTGTAACCAACTGGCAGACAACCTCCATCCCCTCTTCCCGGATCCGGTCGGAAAAGACAGGGTGAGGGAGAGAGGATTATGGTCCGACAAGCCCCCGGCAAATATTCCTCCCTTTCCACACTGTGCATCAACCTATCATTTCCAAAGGCCAGATCAATTCTCGCCGCCGACCCATGGGCTGAGGACACGTGAGAATAGCATCTGGCCACCGGATACTTCCACCTCCACAATTCCGTCAACCCCACCCCCAAAGCCCAATTTTTTAGTTCCGTTGAACCTCCCCTACTTGGGTTGGAGGAATCCAACACCGCATCCAGTGTAGCATTGAAATCCCCCAATACCACCATGGGTAAAAATTCCGCCAGGCTGGCAAACATATCATACAATAATTGAACCTGGAATGGGGGGGGTATATAAACATTGACCAATAGTATCTTCTGGTAGTACACTTCCATCACCACCGCCACATACCGTCCCCCCCGGTCTGTAATAACCCGATGTACCGTGCAGGCAACAGCCTTGCTAATAAGCATTGACACTCCCCTTGCATAAGTAGAATATGTGGAATGTAAAGCTTTCTGTATCCACGGCTTCCGCATAGTCAACACTTTGGCTCCATCTAGATGGGTTTCTTGAAAAAGTATTATATGCGGTTTGTATTGTTTCAGATATTGGAAAACCGAGGCCCTTTTAAATTTGTGGTTTAGGCCTCGGACGTTCCAAGAGACAATTTCCAACCTATCCACCATTATCCCACAACAGAATAATACATTTATAGATCAGGTCAGACCATGCTCCCACGTGCCGGACCACCGGTACCATGTTATAAAACCTTAACATAAGGAACCATACCTCTTTCCCAAGACTCTGAGTCGTGACAAACCGAAAACCCCCCCCTGCTCTTATACCAGCACCCGTTTTAGAGCCAAACCAAAGTGTCCTGATATGAAGCTTCCTCCCATAACGAAAACAGCAAAAACTTGCGGTGAGGTCCAACCGCTGCAATCGAAAGTCTGGCAATACCTCCTCTGTCATGTCGTCCTCAGTCCTAAGCTCCAGGAAGCGAGTAAACTGTTGAAAAACAGCACGCACCAGGGCACAGACACGTGCCAACATATTGCCATGCAAGTGGTTGAGATCAGGGAGAAATAAAATAAAAAGCAAAAGGAAAAAAACATAATGATGATTTGATGAGTAGCCAAGGGTAAACATGAGTAGAAAAACTGAAGGAAAAAAAAAGGAAAAAAGTAAAGGGACCGTGAGCTCCCTGATCCCTCCGGGGAAAAACCCACCTCCCCCTCAAGCAACCCCAGAGTACCGCAACCTGCACCATGAGCTTCCTCCTCCCTAGCTGCGGGTACGTCTTGCAATGTTCTGGATAAATTGGAGGGTCCTGCTCCAATCCATTGTCCGCAGGTAGGGCTGTTCCGCCGGGGGCCACCCGACTCATGGCTGTGTCTCTACTGACAGGATGTGGCAAAACTCACTAGGCTTCAGCAGGCCAGTCCTTGTCTCGGACAACTTGTCATAGAAGTGTGCAACAGGCACAATATTCCGCCACAGCCGTGGCAGGTGAGCAACCCCGCGCCCAATGTCCCAAGCCGTTAAGCCAGTTCCTTGTCCATCCAGTCGCAGGCCTCCGCAGGGTTGTCAAAGAATTTCACACTGCCTTTGTATTGGGTTCGGAGCCTGCTCGGGTATAGCATACTGTATGGTATCTCCTTCGCGCAGAGCCTCTTGCGGACATCTGTAAAGGATCTGCGTTGTTGTTGCGTGGCGGCAGAAAAGTCAGGGAATAGCATTAACTTAGAGTTTTCATAAAACAGCTCTTGCGTTCTTCTAGACTTGGCCAGGATCATGTCCCTATCCCTGTAGTTCAGAAATCTGACAAGAAATGGTCGCGGGAACGCCCCCGGTGGCCGCCTGCCCGTTGGGACCCTGTGTGCCCGTTCTACCACGTAAGTGGGGGGTAAATCTTCCAGGGATAATAATTTTTTGAACAAAGCCTCTGCAAACTCCACCGGCCTGTCCCCTTCTGATCCCTCCGCCAGGCCCACCACCCGTACGTTGTTTCGCCTTTGACGGTCTTCGGCGTCATCTGCTCTGCGCTGGAGGTTCCGCACCATGTCACGGAGTTCAGTTATATGGGCTGCCTGTGAATGTGTGGTATCCTCAACTCCAGACACCCTGTCCTCCACTGTAGTGAGCCTGCCCCGGATCTTGTCCAGGTCGTGTCGTAGCATTCTGAGGACAAATGATCAATGCGCCCCATCAACTCTGACTTACTGACATTAAGGGCTTCCAGTATAGGCCTCGTGATTGCCTCAGCGTCCACCGCCACAGGATGGTCCTAGGGTCCCTCCCCGTCTGCTCCCAACTCCGCTGCATGAGCAGGATGCTCCATCCCGTCCCACGGCCGCGCTGCACTCTGCTCAGCCCTCCGTGAAGACAAGATGGCAGGGGCAGGACTTCCGGCCGTGTCCTGTGTGGAGCGAGTGGGGCGTTGCTCTTTCTGGGCCCTGCGCTGCTGTTTAGAGGCCGATGAAGGCATGTCCGGAGCCTGCACACCTTCCCCCGGACTATGGTGCCTTGTATTCCCGGCTGGCTGCGCTCCAATATCACGGATACTAGCAGGATGAGCGGAGCTGTGGAGAAAAGCTTGCTGCCGCAATCACATCCGGTCACGCCCCTATATCTGGGGTAGTTTAAGTGAAGACAGAAAATCAGAGATTATTTCCTCATTAGGCTGAGGAACAGTGGGATCATCTTTAAGATTATACAATTGGGCATAGTAGTCACTTAAATCTGTCTGCAATGTTTTTAGGGTTTGTTATTTTTGAGCCATCTGTAGGATGAAGCAGATGAGGAATTTTTTGTCTGATTATCTTATCCTTAACCTGCCTAGCCAAAAAACGTCCTGCTTTATTCCCACACCTATATGACCTTGCTTTCAAAGACCGGATCTGGGAGTCATATGGAGCCACCAAATGAGCCCGTAGTTCCTGCCTAGCAGTAAAAAGCGACTCCCTGAGCCCATCGGTTGTGTTTTGTTTATTAAGCATTTCCAAATGAGTGATCTGCTCCAATAGCTCAGAGAGCCGCCCAAGATATTGTTTTTTGGCTACCAAACTTAGTTGAATGAGGAGTCTCCGAATGTATACCTTGTGTGCATTCCATAGAGTAAAGGGATCGTCGACAGAGGAGGCATTGATAGTAAAATACTCTTCCAATAACTTTTTAATCCTATTTTGGTTTTCAGGTTTCGATAGAGTATAAAGGTCTATGCGCCACCTGTTTGCCCTGGTCTCCGCCCCACGATCCCACACCCGTATGGATACAGGTGCATGGTCTGACCATGTGATTTCATGAATTTCTGATTTACTTACTTTTTGTAGCATGAACTTGTCCATTAAGAAAAGGTCTATGCGAGAGTAGGTATGGTGCGCCCCCGAGAGAAATGTATAATCCCTCTTGGAGGCGTGCTGACATCGCCACACGTTGCACAGACCAGATAATAATAAAAAGACATTTAAAGTTACTCTACGTTGCTTAAGTCTGGTATCACTAGTCAAATCGAATTCTCTATCTACAATCATATTAAAATCTCCACACCAGATGACATCACCCTTACGTACGGCATCTACTTTTTTAAAAATTTTCTTCAGACAGCTCAATTGTTTCGTGTTGGGGAGATATACGTTCACCACGGTAAATGTTTTACCCTCACATATAAGTATTAAGTATCTTCCCAAGACATCCACACATGAATGTATATATTTAAATTGAACCGTGTCCTTAATTGCAATTGCCACCCCTCGCTTTTTAGAGGGGCCGTTCGCCATGAAAACATGTGGGAAGTTACGATGGTGAAAATTCAGTGGATTATGTGAGGCAAAGTGCGTTTCCTGTAGGCAAATGACATCACTTCTAAACCTGAGGGTGTATTAAGTCCCTTAACATTAAAGGAGGTAATTTGAAAAGGCATGGTTGAGCGTTTAGTGACCTCCTGAGTGAGATAAGCTGGTGATATACAGTTAATAGATTACCTTCCTGACGCAGAGTAAGTCACGCCTGTCCGTCCCGGCTACCGGAGTTTGGTTTGCAACCCTGTATTCGCAGTGATAGCTTAAATGAGTTCCTTGGAGAGCGTAAGACAAATAAAAAGGAACAAAATAAAGAAACCTGATAATTAGCGATTCTTAACTGAATCTGTGCGGTATTACTACCGCTCGAAACAAGGGGGAGAGATAAAGTCTGTGGCATTCTCCTGAGATCTCCGGGGGAAAATGGGATATACTGCGTAGTTGTAAAAAAGCTTAGCCTGTTTCAGTATCAGATCCAAGTGCAGCGGGTACTGGGGAGCCGCTGATGCTGCCCTCACTATGGCTGGGGTCACGGACAAGCTGCCATTCCCTCAGTAACTGAAGATCATCGTTTAAGTTGGCAATGAGATGTGTGATTCCATCCTTAGTGATTAATAGTTTCGCCGGGTACAGCCACCTATAGGTGATTTTGTTGTTATTCAGCGATTTGGTGATAGTAGCTAGCTGTCGCCTTTGTTGCATCGTAAATCAGGGGGCAAAGAATCCCGGTGGTATCTCTCGGGAGATGAGAGGGGGCATGCTTAGGCCTGGGCAGCCAATGGATGCGGTCAATAATCAAGTCACTTTCAGTTACATCCGGGAGTGCCGATTTCATAACATCAATAAAGTATGCTTTCAATTCAACAGGTTTAACCGTTTCTGGTATACCCCGGATTTTAATTTTGTTTCTTCTTGATCTGTCCTCCAAATTTGCCAGTTTGGATTTTAATTGAAGCAGCTCATCCTCCCTGTCATTATGTGCATCCACTAAATCATTAAAGGTAGAGGCAAACTCCCCCATTTTAACTTCCACATTGGAGACTCTCTTGCTAACAGCAGAAATGTCTGCTTTAAACTGTTGTGTTAATGACCGAATATCTGTGTGCAGAGTAGAGCTAGCATGTCTTTCAAAGTGGTATCCATCACAGGCATATTTTTAGTAGGGAAGTCTGTGAGGGAGTCTTGTAGCTCTCTAGTGTCATCCTTTGAAGCATTCAGGCTTACCTCCAGAGCCTCTGTCAGGTCACCATCCAGCTTCTGTCTGCTTTTCGCTGGGCTTGAGGTTGCTGATGGCAAGCAAGAGGAAGATTTCCCCTCTGTCGCATGTCCAGGGTAGCCCTGCGATCCACCTCGCATTCCATGATGAAGAGGCTCCTCACATGTGCGCTGTCCCTGCTCACCTCCGCCGCCGCCATCTTGCTTCTCCAGCCGGGGGTGCTGCAAGAAGTACGCTGGCAGCTTACTCGGCATTGTTCACCTCACGCTATATTCCCCCACCGCAAGCCACTATAATTCAGGCACTGCAAGCGCTGTGTTATCCCCGGAGGATCTCAGCAGACGGGAGCAGATCCACTATGCGGCCGGCCAGCCACGCCCCATGGCATTAATTTTAGAGGGCAAGTGAAGTGCACATAATAGATCCTCCACCCATGTTTGATTTGAGATTTGCTTATTATGCGCAGTTTTGAAACCACAGGACTGCCAGATCACGCCGAAGTCGTGTACGATGCCAAAAGCGTATCTGCTGTCAGTGTAAATGTTTACTTTTTGTCCTTTGAACAACTGACAGGCACGGTTCATGGCAAATAGTTCCGCTTGTTAAGTAGAGGTGGCTGCTAGTGGTTTTGCTTCCACTACTATGTCTGGTAAAGTCACTACAGCGTAACCGGTTTTGTAAGTGGCATTGCTTCGTCTAGAACAGCTACCATCAACAAAAATATTTATGTAATCAGGCTCAGGGTTGGGTTGGTCAGTGAGGTCGGGTCTTGGTGAGGTAGAACATAGCAGTTGTGTGGAGCAGTCATGCTCTGGGGGGACTTCAACTGACAGGAGTCTGAGTAATGCATGTAGTAATCTGACTGCAAGTGTTTCAGAGCAAGATTTGACAGTGAGACCATGTGTGTTAAGGAGAATGATTTCATAGCCACTGGAGCGTTGTGCTGTCATGTACTGTGTGGAAATGTTTTGTAAAAGGTGCACTAGAGTATGCGTGGTATACAAAGTCGTTTCGGTTCCTAAAGTGATTTTAGAAGCTTCTTTTACTGCCATGGCACAGGCAGCGATAGCTTGTAGGCAAGCTGGCATTCCCTGCACTTGAACGGGGAGAAGGGAGTGCTGCCTTATCTTTAGGTGGGCTGAGACAGGTCAGAGTCTTGACTCTTTCAGGGGACACTTGCCTTGTCCCGCCTGAGATAATAAATCCTAGGTATTCCACCCTCTCCCTGCATCACTGGATCTTTTTCGGAGACGCCAGGTGGCCCTTAAGAGACAAGATAGTCATCAGGCTTTCAGAGTCTTCTGCACACTGTGCCCCTCTCTCACTACATACAGTAGGTCATCTACATATTGCAGGAGAACTGATCTCTGTGGTGGCGCCCAGTCATCCAGGGTTACCTTTAACACCATGGAAAATGTTGCAGGACTGTCCACAAATCCCTAAAGAAAATGGGCCCAAGTCAGTTGGCCCAAGCCCCAGGCAAAGGCAAAGATCTTTTGGAAATCCTCGTGAACATCAATGCTAAAGAAAGCATTGGACAAGTCTAGTACCGTATAAATTGTGGAGGAAGCAGGGATGTTGATAAAAATTCCAGTGATGTCTGAAACTAGTGGTGGAAGTGGTTGAATACATTTGTTTACCCCCCTTAAATCCTGTACTAGCCTCCACTCCCCATTGGCTTTCCTTACCCGGTTAATGGGGGTGTTCCAGGAGATGATAAGGGGTTTTAGAATGCCTCTTTGTATGTATGTGTTAATCTGTGGTTCTATACCCTGTACTTTGTCAGCATGAAGGTGATACTGTTTCTGAAAGAAGGGTGTAATGTTAGGTTTGAAAGTCGGGACATAGGGAGTACATTTGACATGTCCAACATCTGTTTTGGACTTTGTCCATATTGGGTGAGTCTCTAGAGGTGCCGGTATGATCATAAAGTAAAATGTCAAATCCCTTCTTTTTGGCATTGTCAGGCCACATGTGGTTGATTTAGCAGTCATTCCCCCTTGTGTGTCAAATGTAATGCTTATCCTTAATGAGGACATAAGGTCCCTTCCCATAAGACATAAAGGGCAATCAGTGAGGATGGCAAAACTTTGCTTGGTTAAGGGTCTATCCTGCAAGTCTGACACCTGAAGTGGTTCAGTTATTTTGTGCGTAACATCTGTCCCATTTATTCCCATTAAGCATCCCTCGGTACAGTTCTCAGTGATAAAACAGGGGTCATTAAGACAGCTGGTACTAGCCCCCATGTCTACTAGGAATCAAACCACCCATCCCTCAACTTTGAGGACTACCTGTGGAAGTGTCTTCCAGTGAGAAGAGAAGAAATGCATTACCAAGGAGGGAACCCCACTTCTGGTACCATTCTGAAAGGTGGTCCTATCTCAGCCCCTCTTTCCTGTGCTTGAGCTGGACTTTGATGGTCAATGGAAAAACTCTCTGACGGGTCGGGTACTCAAGTCCCCATACACAAGGTGTGGATGATCAAGAATACAAAGGTTTATTCCGGCTTCACAGAATAATATGCAATAAACAAAAAGGGGTAGTATAGGGGGAAGGCCTCATGAACAACCAATCACATTCAAGCATTATTCTATACAATCAATACTAATCTAAAAGTTATTCATAGTAATTCTGCCTAGAGACAGACTCAGTGTCATAATTCTAAAAATGTTTAACCTTGTCATCTTGGTTTTAGACCAATGTTCTTAACACACAATATATGTTCCTAACGTCCAGCAACTGAATGTCAACTCTAACCGCAGACACATCCTGCTTTGCACTTCGTCTTAGCACTTCTAGTAAACTTAGCACAAGCTAGCATGAGATGAAAACATTTTCTAAAACATTATCTTCTAAAACAGACCTAAGGGGTAACGCTACCTTTCCTTACAATATAGTTCTGATTTTCCTCATTGGTATGGACAAAGGCCTAAATAGATATAATAGGCTTGGGAGGAGGGTCATTTTGATAGCATTAATGCAGCCCAGCCAAGATAGGTTATGTTTAGCCCAACTTGAGAGATCTAACAACAGTTTATGGAAGATGGCCGGGTAGTTAGAAAAGTATAAGGAGTCTATCTTGGGGGATAGATTTATGTCTAGGTACGGGATAGAAGTTGAGCACAAAGAGACCTTCTATGATTAAGTTTTCTGGCTGTTTGTCACTCAAACAGTATCTTCCCAGCAAGCGTGCCAGATACGGGGTCAAGATGTATAAGCTCTGTGACAGGGCCACAGGCCCTACATGTAGTTTTATGGTTTACGAGGGAAGAGATAGTCACGTAGAGGGGTACCACTTGTACGTGGACAATTATTACATGAGTGTGCCCCTTTTTAGTCACTTGTTTGATCAGCAGATTGGAGCAGGTGGCACTGTGTGATCTAATTCCTGGGGCTTTCCGCAGCGGCTTGTAGATTCCCGTCTGAGGCTGGAGGAGAGAGCCTGCTTGAAGTGTAATAACTTGCTCCCTATGAAGTGGAGGGATAACAAGAATGTTTTCGTTCTTACCTCCCTTCATGAAGACATGACGGTCCAAATTACTACGGCGACTGGTGTTGTGGAGAAACCCCTCTGTGTCCACAAATATAACCAAAATATGGGAGGGGTTGACCTCAACGACTAGTTGTTGGCGTCGTACCTAGTTGCCCGTAAGGCCAGACGCTGGTACAAGAAATTGTCTGTTTATTTATTTCAATTGGCTTTGCTGAATGCTCTTGTGCTATACAGAGCTTCAGGAGGGACTGAATCCTTCCTTAAATTCCAAGAAGAGATCGTCAGAGCCCTTCTGTTTCCAGACGGTGCGCCACCTCACCTTCCCAATCCAAATGCAGTAAGCCGGCTGCTTGAGAGGCATTTTCCTTATGTGCTCCCGCGTACCCCTACCCAACAAGACCCCCAAAGAAAATGTCATGTCTGTAGAAAGCGCAGATATAGGCGTGACACCTGTTATTATTGTCCCTGCTGTCCTGACAATCCTGGTCTTTGCATTGGTGAATGTTTTGAGCGCTACCATACACTAGTTGAGTTTTAGCATAGGGTACAGCATTGCACAGACTAGGCACACTTTCACAGGGTCTCCCAAGATGCCATCACATTTTTGTGTAAATTATTTTTATTGGAAGACTTTATGATATAACATAACTTAGGTTAGCACAGATGTAGGGTATACAGAGCATATATACATTCAACAAGTGCCACAGAAAGCGTTATTCCCTGTTATACAATCAATTTTCCATATAATGAAGTAAGAATTCCATGCTGACGGTAGAATGGCACGGTTGCTGCCCTCCACCCCACCAGGGGTTCCTATTCTGACGAGTTGTCCATAAGCATTCAGGTAGGGGTTGTTGAACAGCAATAGTTACATATATTATAGTCTGTGTTACAAAGATGGGCCAATCACAGTTATGGTGCAACCATAGTAGAAAGGTAAATTAGAGAGCATAAACGTAAACATCAACTTAACATTAACCTCCTTAGCGGTAATCCCGAGTCTGGCTCGGGTTGGGAATTTCATTACAATAGCGGTAACCCCGAGCCAGACTCGGGCTTGCACCGCTCGATGCAGGGGAGGACACAGGTAACGTCACTTACCTTGTCCCCTGGATCCAGCGATGTCCGCCGCGCTGTGTGATCGAGCCGTCCTGCGCTCGATTCACAGTGCCGAATGCCGCCGAGCTCCGTTCCCTGCGACGTTACGGCGCACGGGAGCGGAGAACGGCGGCAAATTCAAAAATGTAAAAAGACACAAAAGACACACAGCACTGTAATCTTACAGATTACAGTGCTGTAGTAAAAAATACACACCCCCTTTGTCCCTAGTGGTCTGTGCAATGCCCTGCATGCACTTTTATATTATAAATACTGTTTTTTACTGCTTGTAATTTGGAGATTGTCCATAGCAACCAAAACATGTCCCTTTTTCATTTTTTTTTGGATTTGATTACATTATTGAATAATTTTTATTATTCTTTATTATATTATAAACTTTATCATACCCGGGATGTCCGCTAGACTCTGGTTTGAAGAGATTTCAGAGCGTTATTCCTAAGAATTACAGGACTACAAAATAAAAGCCAGATTTCCATGCAAAATAATTGTACCGCTTTCAGCACCTTATTCCAGACTGAATCATACCGCCAGGGAGGTTAACAATAACATTAACAATAAGGGCTTGGTCCATCTTATGTCCGAGAGCAGGTGAGCCCGACCCTAAAGCAAGCTCACAACTCCATCTGTAGGGGCCTTGAAGATGAAAGATGACTGAAGTTTTCCATTCCTGTTAAACCAGTTATCCCCTATTTGCCAATTCATATCAAACTTTTTCCTGGAACAGTTTCTCCTAGCTATAAGTAGCTCGTAGGCATAATGCAAGTGAGTGGTCAATATTACCTCCGAGGCACTAGGTGCTTCATCTTTTTCCAATATCTTGCAATTAAGGTTCTAGCCACTAGAAGAATGTGGGAGATTACAACTCGGAAGTTAGGAGGAAAATTTTCTATACCTAGGTTGAGAACAGCTAAACCTGGGTTGGGAGCAGTGAGAACACCTGTGATGGCAGAGATGGTACGAAATATGGTATTCCAAAAACTAGTCAGATGTCTGCAGGCCCAGAACATATGAAGGAGGTTGCCCACCTCCCCACAGTTCCTCCAGCAGAGCGGAGAGATGCCCTGGCCAAACTTGGAAATTTTATATGGCGTGAGATACAATCTAAGGGCGATTTTTCGTGCTATTTCCCAATGGCCCACACATTTAGAGGCTTTAAAGTTGGCTTTAAGTGCATGTTGCCATTGCGCATGCGAGACGGGAATCCCCAAGTCGGATTCCCATCTCTGATATGGGTGGGACTTAATACAAGTGAGTTTCTGTTGAAAGAAGGTGTAAAATAGGGTGATGCCCTTAGGGGGAGTGGAATGTGCACTAAAGAACATACTACTTCCGCTAGGAATATTCGCTCTTAGAAGATGGGAGATTTGGTGATATTTATATATATCAGTGTGCGTTAAGCCAAAACGGCTCTGTGATGCTGGGAATGGAATCAGGGATTGATCCTGGAATAGATCTGCCAACCACCCTATACCTCTGCTAATCTACCCTGTTGTAGTGAAATGGCTGCCTAGATTGCCAAATAAATAGAGACATCAGGGCATTAAGCGCTTTGAAATGATTAGGACACGGGGCGATGGGCAGTGTCCAGAAAATATATAATATCTGGGGCAGCATCAGCATTTTAAATGAGGCCAGACAGCCCGACCAGGACATCTAAACCCCTCGCCAGCCTGTCCATCTCTTTCCAATTAGCGGAAGATAATTAGCATCTGTCAGCTTTTGGATATCTGCAGGGCTCAAGTCCTGCGGGAACGCATGGGAACGGAGTTCCTGTACTTTTTCCACAACAGGAACTCAGTTCCCATTAGCAGCCGTATCCTGCAAGACTTTGAAGTATGTGAGCTGTGTGGTAGGTGCTACACCAGCAGCTGCTGACACAGATCACAATAGTAAGTGCCACACACCTGACCATTCCGGCATTGCCAGTAGTGGGCCCCATGACAGCCTCCGCTTCGATCTAGCTGTCAATCACAGCTAGCTGACGGGTAGATCAGGTCTAGGTCTAGCTGATAAGTAGATCAGCTATTCTGCTCACACAGGTTCGGATCCAGAGTCTAGTCTCGGGAGGGGCACTTCTATAAAATATGTTTTTTTGGGGGCACTTTATATGGGAAATGGCTGGTATTGGCACTTCAATCATTACGGCACCATGGTTGTTATGGTGTCAGGATGATTGAAGCACATTATTGCTATTAATACATTGTAATATAAAATTAAATGGTTCAACTCACCATAATGCAGAATCAATGGGAGCCCTGAGGGTGTCTATCGCCATGTTGCCTGCCACCAAATGCGGATTGTCACTTGCCACATCACTTGTCACCAAATGCGGATTGTTACTTGCCACGTCACCTGCCACACATTGCGGATTGCCACTTGCCACGTCACTTGTCACCAAATACGGATTGCTACTTGCCACGTAGCCTGCCACACATTGCGGATTGTCACTTGCCACGTCACCTGCCACACATTGTGGATTGTCACTTGCCACGTCACCTGCCACACATTGCGGATTGTCACTTGCCACGTCGCCTGCCACACATTGCGGATTGGCACTTGCCACGTAGTCTGCCACACATTGCGGGTTGTCACTTGCCACGTCACCTGCCACACATTGCTGATTGTCACTTGCCACGTAGCCTGCCACACATTGCGGATTGTCACTTGCCACATCGCCTGCCACACAATGCGGATTGCCACTTGCCACGTCACCTACCACACATTGCGGATTGTCACTTGCCACATCACCTGCCACACATTGCAGATTGACACGTAGCCTGCCACACATTGCGGATTGCCGCCTGCCACACATTGCGGATTGTCACTTGCCACATCACTTGCCACACATTGCGGATTGTCACTTGCCACGTAGCCTGCCACACATTGCGGATTGTCACTTGCCACGTAGCCTACCACACATTGGGGATTGTCACTTGCCACGTCACCTGCCACACATTGCGGATTGCCACTTGCCACGTCACCTACCACACATTGCGGATTGTCACTTGCCACGTCACCTACCACACATTGCGGATTGCCACATAGCCTGCCACACATTGCGGATTGTCACTTGCCACGTCACCTGCCACACATTGCTGATTGTCACTTGCCACGTCGCCTGCCACACATTGCGGATTGTCACGTAGCCTGCCACACATTGCGGATTGCCACTTGCCACGTCACCTGCCACACATTGCGGATTGCCACATAGCCTGCCACACATTGCGGATTGTCACTTGCCACGTCACCTGCCACACATTGCTGATTGTCACTTGCCACGTCGCCTGCCACACATTGCGGATTGTCACGTAGCCTGTCACACATTGCGGATTGCCACTTGCCACGTCACCTGCCATAGATTGCGGATTGTCACTTGCCACGTCACCTGCCACACATTGCGGATTGCCACGTAGCCTGCCACACATTTCGGATTGCCACTTGCCACGTAGCCTGCCACACATTGCGGATTGTCACCTACTGTGTCACTTTTCTGCTAAGGTGTTCTTTTGTTGAGTCCAGAGTGAAGATAGGCAGCAGAGAGATGATGTAATCTCTCTGCTGCACACAGCTTCCTGCACTGTGAGGGCAGAACTGGAGGGATGCAGGGCAGTGAGAGATGATGTCATCTCTCTGCTCCCCTGCCCGCTGGCTTCCTGATTGGCCAGCAGCCCTCCTAAGCCGCCAAGCTGCCCCCCCTCACCCGTCCACTCTGCACAGTCACCCACGGAACTAGCCGCGCTGGTACCCGCGGAACCGGCCGCGCTGGCACCCGCTGGGCATATTCTCGGAGGGGGCAATTGCCCCGTTGCCCCCCCTGGATCCGCCGCTGTGCTCACAGGACATGCAGGGAGAGAGGTGAGCCGAGGGAGGAACATCAGTTTGGGGTGGTAAGCTGAGCACAATACCTGGCAAAGTTTAATGCCCGGAGGGAAGTTTATGTGGAAATATATGAAGGGTTGGAATAGCAGCGAGTGTGTGTTGGAGCCCTGCAGAGTTTGCAGCCCCCCAAGCTAAAATAGATCTCCTAAGTAGGAACACATCACTATCTCCCCAAGTATTCTGTCCAGATAATGTGCAGTTCATTTATGACCTTTCCGTTTAACACTGTGTTATCTAAACTCTGTTCAATGAAAAGTGTAAACTCACCACATAAACACTCTATATACAAAATAAAATTCCCCAATAAAGATCAGAACATGATGTTCACATTTGCATGGAAGCACAATTGAATGAATGCTGATTATTCAGAGAATTACCATATTTATGTTTATTGAGGATTGTTTTTTTTTATGTACTAACAGTTAAGCTTCATACACACAATACAAAAATTGGATGAGCGTTTTTTTTGTTGTTTTTTTTTTCGGTGGGGAAGTGGATCTAGAGTGGGAGTTCCCACACTTTTTTTCCCACGACTTGACCCCTGGATATCTGTAGTGAGTTGGAGCCCTAGATAAGATGTAGTCAACTCATTCCATGTATAAGCAAAATGTGCCTGCAGATGAGTGCGAAGGGTGCTTGGGATACCTAGGTCCAAAATAAGTGATTTCGTAAAGTTAACTTTATAAAAGGAGATTTGGCTAAACTCCTCAAGCACGTTATGTGCGGAAGGCAGTGAGTTAGCTGGGGATGTGAGAAATAAGATAATATCATCTGTGAATAAATTGATGTGATGAGATCTACCCTGTATGGAGAAGCCTGATATTTGTGGGTGGGTTCTAATCCTCTCCGCCAGCGGTTCGATGAGAAGGTTAGAGATCGTTGGGGAGAGGGGGCAGCCCATTTGATATGATAAAAGGGGAGGATAAGATGTTTGACGCGTACACTTGTGCCGAAGGGACTGAGTAGAGAGCAAGGATGGCGGAGAGGATCGGCCCTGAAAAGCCAAATCTTTGCAGTGTGTGTGTCATGTAGCCCCAATGGATCCTGTCGAACGCCTTCTCCGCATCCAAAGAGAGGAGCAGAGAAGGCGTTTTCGACAGGTCTTAGGGTATTGAATGATATCAATGACACGCCTCGCGGCGTCCGAGGCCTGCCTGCCTGGCGTGAAGCCATTCTGGTCAGGTTGGATGAGGGTGGGCAGGATAGGGAGTAGTCTTTGCGCTAATATTTTAGCGTACAGCTTAAAATCCAAATTGCGCAAGGAGATTGGTCTGAAATTTGCAGGGGTATTGGGCTCTTTACCTGGTTGAGGGATAGTGACCACATACGCTCTAAGCATCCCAAAAGGAAAGAGGCAGAGGACATTGCTTCAGCATATACCGCAGTGAGCTTTGGAGAAAGTATGTTGGGGAAGGCATGGTAATAATCATTAGTTAGGCCGTCCGGGCCTGTTGACTTGCCTAGGGGAAGGGTTTTTATATCTTTCCTGATCTCTGGTTCGGTAATGGGGGTATTAAGCAAAGCTAGTTGGTCCTGCGAAAGAGAAGGAAGGCTAATGCTGGAGTAATTGGGTCAGATTGAAGATTATATAGGGAGGAATAATACTCTGCAAATGAGTCAGCTATTTTCTTTGGGTTGAACCTTTCCTCTTATCTAAGGTATCGTATATATAAGGGATTTTAGTTTTAGTTCTAGAGATTCTTAACCTTTGAGCTAGGAATTTACCTGTCCGGTTGCCAGACGAATAGTGGGTAAATTTGAGTGACTGGACTTGTTTATCGTATTGTTCAATAAGTAAACATCTAAGATCTAGACGAAGTTGAGAAAGTTTTCTGGCAATTTTTGGGTCTGCGCTATTTTTGTTTAAAGATTCTAAGGATTTAAATTCCCCAAGAATGCGGTCTAGCTTCTGCGTCCTCAGCCTCTCTTCCTGAGAACATAATTGTAGGATGATCCCTCTGATGAAAGCCTTGTGTGTATACCAGGGTAGTAGGACTAGCCACAGAGCGATCATTCAGTGCAAAAAACTCAGATTTTTGGAGATGATGCCAGCACGCGAGGGTGTTTGAAACACGCAGGGATTGGCCCGCCACAGGTATGCCGGACTTGAAGCATGCTCCTCCGCCACCACCATGGAAACAGGAGCATGGTGTGACTATGATATGTCATGGATGGTGGAGGAGGACACTGCTTGCAATAGCATGTTGTCAACTAGTATAAGGTCGATCTTGGAATATGAGTTGTGTCTAGCTGAATGGAAAGTGTAATCTTTCTCACTCGCATGCTGGCACCTCCAAACATCATAAATATTTTCGACATTTAAAAAAGGTTGAAGCCTAGGCAAAGGCCTCTTAGGCCTAGAGGTAGTGTCCATTAGATAGTCAACTGTAATACCGCGTACACACGATCAGACTCTCCGGCGGACTTAGTCTGGCAGACAAACCGTGGAAAGTCCGCCGAACTTTCCGAACGAGCAGACCTGCTCACACACGACTGGACTACGTCCACCGGACTTTTGGCGGGAGTCCGTTGTACTTTTGAAATGAACGGACTTGCCCACACACGGAGGAAAGTCCGTTCATTTTGAATGCGGTTCCAGGGAGCCGGGACTAGCGAAGGAAGTCTTCTTCCGACTTCGGGGTCTTGTCCCCCTCTTCGGGGGTCTTGTCCCCCTCTTTGGTTCTTCTTGCCGGACCTCCGCTTTCTTCCTTTAGCTCTTTTACTAGCGGTGGCCCGGTCTTCTGTCACCGCTGCCTCTTCTTCCGACCTCAGAGGTCTTGTCCCCCTCTTCGGTTCTTCTTGCCGCCGCCGCCTTCTCTTCTTCTTCTTCCTTGAGATGTTGACTTGACGCTGTCTCTGGCCGCAATGACAGGGACGTGTTACGCGGCGACTTATAATAAAACACAACCTTGTGTTGTGTTTTATTAAAATTTTTTTCACCAGGTGAATGGGTAGGGGTACATTGTACCCCATACTCATTTACATAGGGTGGGGGCCGGTATCTGGGGGCCCCCTTATTAAAGAGGGCTCCTGGATTCCGATAAGCCCCCCGCCCGCAGACCCCGACAACCAACGGCCAGGGTTGTCGAGAAGAGACCCTTGTCCTCATCAACATGGGGACAAGGTGCTTTGGAGTGGGGGAGCCGCAGGGCCCCCCTTCCCCAGAGCACCCCCTATGTTGAGGGCACGTGGCCGGGTACGGCTCAGGAGGGGGGAGCTCGCTCGTCCCCACCCCATTTCCTGACCGGCCGAGCTGCGTGTTCGGATAAGGGTCTGATATGGACCTTTGAAGGACCCCCACGCCATTTTTTCAGTGTAGGGCTTCCCCTTTAAGTCCATACCAGGTGATGGGGCCAGCGTGTGTCAATCGCGCCACCAAAGGCGGCAACATTGACGTCCTTCGCTAGTCCCATCTACCTGGAGCCGCGTTCAAAATGAACAGACTTTTCTCCGTGTGCGGGAAAGTCTGTTCATTTCGAAAGTCCGGCGGTCTAGCACACAGATGGCCGGATTTTTTGGAGAAAAAAAGTCTGCCGGAGCCCAAACAAGGTCAGGTTTTTCGGCGGACTCTGGTAGTCTGATCGTGTGTACGCGGCATTCGATTATATTCTCCGCAGACAACCAAGGAGCCTTCTCAAATCTTGTGGATTCTACAGAACAATTTATTTAAAAATTCACAATCGTGTAAGGTTTGCTATTGAGCTCGCCCGTTAAGATTGGAAAGCTACTTTCTGGGTCAATCTGTGATGCGTGCAAGGTGAAAACCACTGTATCCTTTATAGCAATGATCACACCTTTCTGTTTCTTTGAGGCAGAGGAAAGATATATGTGTGGGAATTTAACGTGGCGGAAACTGGGAGTGTCAGTGGTGGAAAAGTGTGATTCTTGTATGCACAACACATCAGCCTGAAGTTTGAGCGCCTCTTTCCAAACCGAGGCTCTCTTGGCAGGATGATTTAGGCCATTGACATTGAAAGAAACAAATTTGAGTGCCATGGTTACAGGGCTAATAGAAGAGTTGATGGTACCTTGTATATGTCCTGCAGAGGTTCCATAGGGTGATGTCCTAGCTGAGAGGCGTAATGCGGAGGGTCCGCAGTCACAGACCAGTAGGAATAGAGAGCTTCAGACCGAGGACAGACCAAGCCATGCAGAAAATGTTTTAACTGAAAAATAAACAACAGTAACAAAAAACAGTTCGCCGAACAGGGCGATAAAAAAGTAGATCCCCTCAGGGATCTGGAGGCAGGATAACTGTCCATTTCTTGGGAGAAAAACTTTGGATGTCTTAGCCCTTGTACACACGGTGGGACATTCCGGCAACCAAATCGGTCGGATAAATTCCGACGGATTTAGTCCGGAAGTGGTCCGGAAGTGGTGTATCATACACACGGTCGGACTAAGTTGTCGGAATTTCCGGTTGCCAAGAACGCAGTGACGTAAGCCGCGTACGACGGCACTAGAAAATGGAAGTTCAGCACCACGTCCGGCACCCTTTGGGCTCCTTCTACTGATCTTGTGTTTATCGCGTGTTAGTAGAAGTTTGGTGAGAGACGATTGGTGCTTTTTAGATTGGTGCTTCAGTTCGGTACTGCTCTTCAGTTTGTGCTTGTCTGTGCGTATCTGATTATCAGTGCGTGTAGTCAGTAAGCATTTGTTTCTCATTGTGGATTATATCTTGGTATAGTATGCTTTGATTTGCATTGCTTATTGTCTGCTTGCTTCTGCTTTTCAGGTCGTTATTTCAGGCATTGATGTTTATCGGTGCTTTCTGTTGTCCGTTCTGACCAGCCGACCGTTTTAAACCATGTTTCGTGTACGTACTCATCGTAGAGTTTGTGCTGTGCAGGAGCTTGGTGATGGGCTTTTAGCTTTGACACAAGCCCGGTCCATGAACAGGGTGAGGAGGCGTTTGTGGACCAAGAATTGGTTGCGCCAGCGTGACCAGTTTTCGTACATGCCTTTGCTCCGTGAGATCCGGGAAAATAACCCTGATGATTTCAGGAATTATCTCCGGATGACGCACCCCGTTTTTCACTGTCTGCTGGCTTTGCTGACCCCTTATATCACCAGGCAGGATAACTGCATGCGGCAAGCCATCACTCCGGAGCAGAGGCTCATCGCCACGTTGCGCTACTTGGCGACAGGGAGAAGCCTTCAGGACCTGAAGTTCTCAACAGGCATCTCCCCCCAGGCTCATGGGATCATTATTCCAGAGACCTGTTCTGCCATCATTCAGGTCCTGCAGAAGGACTATATGAAGTTAAGTTTTGACTCTGATAAGGGGACCTTATACTTTAGGCTTTAAATACTCATTTCCCAAAATGTTATACTGATCTTGGCCCAAAATGTTGGTGTCTAATCTGCTTGCAATGTTGATGTGCCAAATTACTATTTTTTTTTCTTGTTTCACTCCACAGTTTCCTTCAATGCCACAGGAATGGCAGACTGTAGCCTCCCACTTTGCCAGCCGTTGGGACTTTCCCAATTGTGGAGGTGCAATTGATGGGAAACACGTCCGCATCGTCCCACCCCCCAACTCAGGGTCGTACTATTATAATTACAAGGGGTTTAATAGTATCGTGATGTTGGCGGTGGTGTCAGCTACCTATGACTTCCTTTATGTGGACGTGGGGCAAAATGGCCAGATGTCGGATGATGGAGTGTTCTCACGGACGGAATTCTACTGGCGTCTCCAGAGTGGCAGTCTGGGCTTGCCACCCCCAGAGGAGAATGTCAAAGAACTCCCGTTTGTCTTCGTCGCGGATGAGGCGTTTGCCCTGGCAAACCATCTGATGCGGCCTTTCCCAATGAGGACCCTCACCCCGGATCAGAGGACCTTTCATTTCCGGCTGGCCAGAGCCAGAAGAGTCATGGAGAACACTTTTGGAATCCTGGCCAGCCGGTTCTGCCTTTTTTTGACGCCAATCTACATGGCGGAAAATAAACTCAATCACATAGTGCTTGCCTGCTCTGTTCTGCACAATTTCTTAAAAAGACATTCAGCTAACTCTGTTTTCTTAGTTGGCCCAGATGCAGACTTCCCTGAAAATGACAATCTCAGGGCCCTTAAAGCTGCTCGTCCTGGCTTGCCCCCCCAAAGCGCCCGCGAGGTCAGAACCCAATACATGGAGTTCTTTGTGGGTGGGGGGGAATTGATATGCCAGACAATGTCTGAGAGGCATTTTTTAAATAAAATTTTCTTTGAAACTACAATAATCTTTGTTTTCATTTACTGCTTGGCTTGGTTTTAGGTGTCTCCTAGGTTGTTTTTTTTTGGGGCCTTTTTCTACAACAGTGCAAACCCAACTTCAGAGCAAGATGAGGTGACAGTCTCTTCTTCAGATAATCTTCTTATGTTGTGGGTCTGCTACACACACACCTTGTTTTTGTTGCTAATGTATGTAGTGCATTACTGACAAAAATATTGCTTATTTTCAGCACCATGACAGAAATATGTGAGCTCATGAAAATGGCGTGATTGGGGAAATTTACACATCACTGTGGGTGTTATTTACTAAAGGCACATCCACTATGCACTACAAGGGCACTGCAAAAGTGCACCTGAAACTGCACTTGGAGAGCAAAGTGGATTTGCCTTTAGTAAATAACACCCATTGTCACAGAAACCAACAATTTTACTCCAAATACTGCTAATTTAACTTTTTAATCAAAGCATATTCACATGTGCGTTTAGAAAAGGGTTTTACAACAAACCAAAATATTGGGTGTATCGAAAACATTATTTTCGTTAATTTTTTTGTAATTTGGCGTTTTTGTGTAAACAGGCATGTATCAAAGCATAACATACAGAACACAGGAACATACAAAGTTCAACTTTGAAAAGTGAAGACAATATCAGACATGAGTATGTACAAACTGGGCTGATATTGCCTTCATCAGATGGGGTGTCACCCCTGGAAAAGACAAATTTGGAAGATGCACACAGTGTGTCAACATGTGGTATCTCCCATCATGGGGGATCAATGTACATGTTTTGAGTAGGGATGAGCTTCGTGTTCGAGTCGAACATACGTTCGACTCGAACATCGGCTGTTCGCCCGTTCGGCGAAGTCCGAACGTTTTGGTCCGTTCGCGCCAAATTCGTGTGGCGCTCATGGCCCACAATGCACTGCGATGGCGCAGTGCATTGCTGGCTCATGATTGGCCAAGCATGCACTGTGACCCCGCATGCTTGGCCAATCGCAGTGCCAGCAGCGAGGAGAGCCATGATTGGCCACAGGCAGGATGCCTGTGGCCAATCATAGCTCAGGCTGTGTAGTGCACGCCCCACACTATATAAGGCCGCCAGCGCGGCGGCCTTGTGTAGTGTGTTGGCGTCTGAAGCAGTGGGTGTTCTGTGTACCTTCAACACAGTACACACCGATCGTTTTCGGACGATTTTCGATCTTGCTGTTGTGTAGTGGTTGTTGTCTGCGTGCCCTGACCGCAGTATACACCGCTATATTCACCTCACCTATATAGCTAGTGATCTATCTTTTATAATAGAGCTTGCGGTCAGTAGTGTTAGGAGCTAGTGCGTGCTGTCTGCGTGCTCTGTACCCAGTACATACCGCTATATCCACCTACATAGCTCTTCTCTATTTGAGCCCACTTGCCATCTGCAGGAGTTATTGGAAGTTGTGTGTGCCTCCAGCACAGCACAGTATACATCTGTATATACCCTTTTATCTCTGGTGTTCTATAATAAAGGCATCTGCAGGAGTTAGTGGGTGCTGTGTGCCTCTAGCACAATATACACTACCCAACTGCTTTTTTACCCAACTCCCTTCAGGCCATTACCATGTCTGGAAGGCCAGCAAGGAGAGGCAGACAGGCGCGAGCCGATAAAAGAGGGCAAGCAGGCTCTGTGTCAAGAGACAACAGTGCTGGTCGTGGACGCGGTGCATTGTCATCAGCACGTGGCCATGGGACACGCTTGTCCTTCTTTTCGGCAGCTGGACATGTTGAGCCGCAACATGCCAACGACTTGGTAGAGTGGATGACCAAGCCCTCTTCATCCTCCTCATCCTCTCTCACCCAGTCTCAGGGTACTAGCAAAGCAGCTGCCAACGCATCGTCTTCCCTCCTCTCAATGTCATCATCAGTGACTCCTTCCCTAGACCCACCACGTCCTCCTGAGGAGTCTCCTGACCTCTTTGAGCACAGTGTTGGGTACATGCTCCAGATGGATGCCCAGTGTTTTGTAGCCTCTGATGATGACACTCAGCTAGAGGAAGGCAGTAGCGTGAATGCAGAGAGAGGGGATGCTCAAGAAGGACAGCAATCTGGCAGTCATGTTCCACAAGCTGCAGCATACTGCCAGGTTTGCTACAGCGATGAAGAGGGAGGGGATGATGAGGGCACTGACTCCACGTGGGTGCCTGGTGGGAGAGAGGAGGAGGAGGAGGAAGAGGCACATGTCCACCGAGGCAGGATGCCCTCCGGGGGCCAGCTTAGGGGCAGCACACTGACTAAATCACACCGCAGAGCTCCGCCTGTGCAGGGCGCTGCCTCTGCACGTTATACTAAAAGTTCTTTGGTGTGGGCCTTTTTTGAGACGAGTGCATCAGATCGCACCGCTGCTATTTGCAACATATGTCTCAAGCGTATCTCGCGTGGCCAAAACATCAGTCGCTTGGGCACCACATGCTTGACCAGACATATGTTGACCTGCCATGCAGCTCGTTGGGAAGCGTAAGAGCCAAAGAACAAAGCGGCCCTCTCCTTGCTCCTCATCAGCTGGCATCTCCAACCCCACTAGACCTGCAGTCCTCTCTGAAACCTGCTCTGAGAGGAATGAAGGTGTAGAATTAGGTGTGTCACAGCCAAGTGTTTCCGGGCACTCTGCTAGCAGTACACCCACGTCCGATTATAGCAGGCAAATGTCCCTGCCCCAGCTGCTGGACCGGCGAAAGAAGTTCACTCCCAGCCATCCACATGCCCAGCGGTTGAATGCTAGCTTGGCTAAATTGCTAGCACTTCAACTGCTGCCTTTTCAGTTGGTAGACTCGGCCCTCTTCCGTGAGTTTGTACAATGTGCGGTTCCTCAGTGGCAGGTCCCCAAACGCCACTTTTTCTCACGGAAGGCGATTCCGGCTCTCTACCGGCATGTGGAAGGCAATGTCCTTGCCTCGATGGACAGGGCGGTCAGTGGTAAGGTGCATATTACCGCTGACTCATGGTCCAGCAGGCATGGACAGGGACGTTACCTGTCTTTCACGGCCCATTGGGTCACTCTTCTGGCAGCTGGGAAGGATGCAGGACAAGGTGCAGTAGTGTTGGAGGTTGTTCCGTAGGCGTTCCAGGGGCTACGCAAGTACGCAGGCAAAACGATGCCAAGCCGTGCTTGCGCTGGTTTGTTTGGGGGACAGGAGCCACACTGGGGCGGATGTTTTGTCAGCTCTGCAGGGGCAGGCCGAGAGGTGGTTGAAGCCACGCCAGCTTAAGCCAGGAATGGTGGTTTGCGACAATGGCACCAACCTCCTCTCCGCCCTCCGACAGGAACAACTGACCCATGTGCCCTGTGTAGCTCACGTCCTTAACCTGGTGGTTCAGCGGTTCTTGGGCAGGTACCCCGGCTTACAGGATGTCCTGAAGCAGGCCAGGAAAGTCTGTGTGCATTTCCGCCGATCATTTAATGCCTGTGCTCGGCTGGCTGAGCTCCAAAAGGAGTTGAACCTGCCCAAGAACCGCCTTATATGTGACATGCCCACCAGGTGGAACTCAACGTTGGCCATGCTGCAGTGGCTGCACACGCAGCAGAGGGCCATCAATGAGTACCTGTGCGACTATGGCACCAGGACAGGGTCAGGGGAGCTCGGATTTTTCTCACCACGCCAGTGGGGCATGATCAGGGATGCATGCACTGTCCTGTCACCGTTTGAGGAGGCCACAAGGATGGTGAGCAGTGACAGTGCATGCATCAGTGACACTGTACCTCTTGTCCACCTCTTGGAGCATACGCTGCGTGGAATAATGGACAGGGCACTTGAGGCAGAACAGAGGCAGGAAGAGGAGGACTTCCTTGCCTCTCAAGGCCCCCTTTATCCAGACAGTGTTCCTGCTGTGCCACCCATCACACAGGAAGAGGATGAGGAGGAGGAAGAGGAGGAGGAGGATGATTGTGTCAGCATGGAGGTGGAGGCTGGCACTCAGCATCAGCAGCAGCAGCAGCAGTCTTGTAGGGATGATTTACAGTCCCAAGAAACACGTGGACTTGTACGTGGCTGGGAGGAGGTAGCTGCGGATCATGTTGTCCTTAGTGACTCAGAGGACTCCGGACTGAATGCCTCAGCTAACCTACACTGCATGGCCTCCCTGATCCTGCAAAGCCAGCGGAAAGATCCTCGTATTCTTTGGATCAAGGAGAGGGACCATTACTGGCTGGCCACTCTCCTTGATCCACGGTACAAGGGTAAGGTTGCCGACCTTATCTTGCCATCGCAGAGGGAGCAGAGGATGAGACATCTCCGGGAGGCCTTGCAGAAAGGTCTGTGCAACGCGTTCCCAGAGACTGGGAGGTTACAAACTCCTGGTCCTGGACAACGTGTTGCTGAGGCATCGGTCAGAAGGAGCGGTGGAGAAGGTGGCCATCTGACTGATGCTTTAAGACAATTTTTTAGTCCGCAGCCCCAAGGTATGATCAGTTCCAGCAACCATCGCCAGCGTCTGATTTACATGGTGCAGGAATACCTAGGGGCAAGGTCAGACTTGGACACCTTTCCCACCGAAAATCCTCTGGCTTACTGGGCCTTGAGGATGGATCACTGGCCAGAGCTTGCACAGTATGCAATTGAGCTACTGGCCTGTCCTGCATCCAGCGTTCTTTCGGAACGCACCTTCAGTGCTGCTGGTGGCTTTGTTACCGATCACAGGGTGCGGCTGTCTACCGAATCAGTTGATCGACTGACCTTCATCAAGATGAATCAGTCTTGGATCACCCACAGCTACCAAGCACCTGAAGCTGATGTAACCGAATAATTTTTTTTGAAATATCACATCCCTTTAAGACTGCCTATGCTGATGCTGAGTGACTGTCCTGTTATGTTGATTGTCTATCCTCTTCCTCCTCCGATGATATGTTGGAAGAACATTTCTGTTTCTGGGTGATGCCATCAGCCCAATTTTTCTGCCCCTGTTTAACAGGGGCGTTTAAGTACAATTTTTGATGCAATGCTTTGCAGCAGGGCTAATTCCTGCAATAAAACAAGAGTATATGGGAGAGGTTGCAGTGTTGTGGGACCAGCACCAGTGCCTAAGGCCCAATTTTTCTGCCCCTGTTTAACAGGGGCGTTTAAGTACAATTTTTGATGCAATGCTTTGCAGCAGGGCTAATTCTTGCAATAAAACAAGAGTATATGGGAGAGGTTGCAGTGTTGTGGGACCAGCACCAGTGCCTAAGGCCCAATTTTTCTGCCCCTGTTTAACAGGGGCGTTTAAGTACAATTTTTGATGCAATGCTTTGCAGGAGGGCTAATTCCTGCAATAAAACTAGAGTATATGGGAGAGGTTGCAGTGTCGTGGCACCAGCACCAGTGCCATCAGCCCAATTTTTCTGCCCCTGTTTAACAGGGGCGTTTAAGTACAATTTTTGATGCAATGCTTTGCAGCAGGGCTAATTCCTGCAATAAAACTAGAGTATATGGGAGAGGTTGCAGTGTCGTGGCACCAGCACCAGTGCCTAAGGCCCAATTTTTCTGCCCCTGTTTAACAGGGACATGTAATTACAATTCTTGATATAATATTTCACAGAAGGGCCCGTTCCTGTGCCCACCCAGAGTAACTGTGAGGACTTATAGAGTTGTGGCACCAGCACCACAACCACCAAAGGTCAATTTTTCTACCACTGTTCAACAATGGCATGTAATTACAATTCTTGATATAATCGTTCACAGCAGGGCGCTCCAGCGCCCACCAAGAGTCACTTTCAGGGCTTACAATGTTGTGGCAAAACCAACACCTTGTTCCGCCATTTCTGCAGAGCATATAGGGCAGGCCCCTACTTTCAAACATCCAACTTACAAACATCTCCTACTTGCAAACGGAAGGAGACAACAGCAAGTGAGATGAAAAAAGATGGACGACAAAACAAATTATACAGGGGTGATACCCCTTCCCTATGTTTTCCAAAAAGCTTAAAACATTTTTTTTTGACTGGAGCTACACTTTAAAAATGTACCAGTTGAAAATTACAAACAGATTCAACTTAACACAACAAACCTACACAGTCCCTGTCTTGTTTGCACCGCCTGTATACTGCTGTTCTGAGTATATAGGGCCTGGGGGCCACACGCATTTCCTTTTTTTAATATGGGTACGGGGTTCCCCTTAATATGCGTACAAGACCCAAAGGGGCTGGTAATGGGCAGGGAGGGCTACCCATGCCATTTTTCTCAATGATTTTCAACCATATTGCAGGAACCAGATATAGCATTAAAACCGCAAGCAGCTTTAAATGACATTATTTCCGTTAAATGTCATTTTGTGCAGGGACTGTTCTAAACACGGGAAACATGGGAAACACGTGGCACTTCACAGGCATACTACAGACACCCCCCAGGCACCATATTTAAAGGAATATTTCACTTTTTTTCCACTTTAATCGTCATTAAAATCAGTGCTCCCGCCAAAACGGCCATTTTAAAAACTTTTTTTTGCATTGACCCATGTCCCCTGGGGCAGGAGCCAGGTCCCCAAACCCTTTTTAGGACAGTATCTTGCATATTAGCCGTTAAAATTAGCACTTTTAATTTCGAACGTTCCAGTCCCATAGACTTCAATGGGGTTCTAACGTTCGTACGAATTTGGGGTCCGTTCGAAAGTTCTGGTGCGAACCGAACCGGGGGTGTTCGGCTCATCCCTAGTTTTGGGGGTGCCCTTCATCTGAGCCACTTTCCACAAAACACGTACATTGATCCCCCATGATGGGAGATACCACATGTTGACACACTGTGTGCATCTTCCAAATTTGGCTTTTAGTAAAATACAAAAGTTGTTTGTTTGAAACCAAAAAAAACACGAGCTAGTTTGGGGTGTTTCAAACTCACCCCAAAACATCAATGATGTTCTTCATTTTATGTTGAACATCATTGATGTTTTTCTGTATAATTTCTAAATCGCAAATGCACCCCATTATCTCCCCAATCAGGATCTGGGCACTTTCACTGGTAAAATGTGATTCTTCTTCCACGTCGCCTAAAACAAACAAAAAGAAACACACCATGTATTATAAATATGACGACATACATTGATTAGCTTACCGGAAGCTGTGGTCTCTGACACTCACCTGTTGTGGTGACAATTTGTCCAACTTCAACAATCTCTCCTTCCTCCTCCTCCTCCTCTGCTGCTGGTGTTGGAATTTCGCCTTCTTTGGGAGGTGTGGGGTCCCTGGTGTCCTCAGACTTCCCGAGTCTTCTCCCCCTATGAGAATGTAAAAAAGGAATACTTAGCACACAGAGGGCAGAAATATAAAACATTGCTTGGAAGTGTCGTACAATTGTGTTTTTTGGCCTAGTTCAAAGGTGAGAAAATTATTTTGGACACTTTCTAAAGCTGGAATACTTACCTGCAGTGTGAAGAAATCTAGTGAAGTGTAAATTTGTGAAAACATTGTGTTGGGAGTGGGCTAACGAACGATGTTTATTACGAACGCTTGAACCCATGAACTTGAAAGCAGCCATTTTAAACTGTACAACATTAAATCAAAGCACAAGGAGCAGTATGCAAGCAATAATAATCATATGAACACACGACAACTACTTACTTTTTTGAAGAACACGCTTGATCCTTCTCTACTGATCGTGCTCCCTCAGTTTCAGGTCTGACCAGCGTTTTCTCAGTTGATCCTTGGATCGTCGTACCCCAAAATTCTTCTGAAGGCTCTTCACAACTTTAGTCATGATCTTGGCCTTTCTGATATTTGGGTTTGGGTAAGGTCCATACTTCCCATCATAGTCGGCCCTCTTCAATATGTCCACCATCTCCAACATCTTTCCAAAAGACATATTTGAGGCCTTAAATCTTCTTCTACTCCAGGATTGGGACGTTTCAGGCTCTGGGCTTTCCTCGCCCTCCTCCTCGTTAGTGGAACTCTGATTGCGCACCTGCGTTCTCTCCGCCATGTGCTCTCCCCACTGCGCCGAAAGAGAAGGGGTGGGGAATAGTCTAGAAAGAACGTCAGGGGAGGGCGGAGATTCACGCATGCACACTGTATATAAAACGCAACACTTGTGTGTCGTACGTACGATCTGTGAACAGAGTGAGGAGCTGGCGCGCCGATTGTGCAAACGAAGGTACAGTTTTTAACTTGGTACATCACTAGCCTATACTGCTTCTATATAGGCCTATGTTAGGACAAGATTAGGAGGGTTTAGCATGGCATTATTATTATTAGGGTTTGTCTTGTGTTGTGTCTTGCAGACAAGATGGATCCCTTTAAAAACTAAATTTTTATGGGGCTATTCATTGAACTGTTCAGGGAGCTGCCCTGCCTGTGGCAGATTAACAACCCCTTTTATAATGACCGAAGAAAGAGGAAGGCAGCGCTGGAGAAACTTCTTGCTTTGGTGCGGATCATGGTCCCCACGGCAGACATGACCTATGCGATGGCCAAAATTGGTGCCATTAAGAGTACATATCTCAGGGAGCGAAAGAAGCACCAGGATTCCCTGAGATCAGGAGATCCAGATGCCATTTATTACCCCAGGATGTTGTACTACGAAAGGCTGCATTTTCTGGTAGACCAGGGGGAACCCAGGCCACCACTCTACCGTCTTCCTTCACCCCCAGCTGAGGCTTCCAACGTCCAACCTGGGCCTTCCAGGCAGCAACATGTGGAGGGGCCCAGCTTGAGACAGGTATAGCATTGTTGAACATATTTCTTGTCGTACATTTAATGATGTTAACTAGATGTTATTATTGATCAGTAAGTTGTGATTTAACAAAGTGGTTTACATCTCAATAGACAGTAGTGACCAAAAATGTTTGGGACAAGAATGAAAAATGCCGAGCCACAGCCTGGAAGGAAGCCTGGAGAGAAGTGCCCAAGGAAGACCAGAGAGTGATGGCCTGGGTTCAGTCTGGTTTGACAGAAGATGCAGCCTCTTGTAGAACCACATGTTTGAAGAAATACTTGCGTATGTGTTTTACTTCAATAAGGACAGTTTATTTGTGAGCAGGCAGGTACATTTCAAAAATACAAACTGAAATGAATAACAAGGGGCACCAACACCAAACAACCTCCTGTAGATTAAAAAAGAAAAACAAAATTAAAAAAAGATAATAATGGTGTTCTGGTAAGTTGAGACACAATACACACCCAAAAAAATGCAAAGATGAGCAAACTGTCAAAAAAGGAGATGTTGATTAAAAAAACAATCACAAAATAAAAAAATAAAAATAAAAAGATTGGGTAGATGTGACGATTTAAAATATTGTATTGCTGAAATGAATAAAAAGAATAAAGAAATACAGTGGTGTGAAAAAGTGTTTGCCCCCTTCCTCATTTCCTGTTCCTTTGCATGTTTGTCACACTTAAGTGTTTCGGAACATCAAACCAATTTAAACAATAGTCAAGGATAACACAAGTAAACACAAAATGCAATTTGTAAATGAAGGTGTTTATTTTTAAAGGTGAAAAAAAATCCAAACCATCATGGCCCTGTGTGAAAAAGTGATTGCCCCCCTTTGTTAAAACATACTATAACTGTGGTTGTCCACACCTGAGTTCAATTTCTCTAGCCACACCCAGGCCTGATTATTGCCACACCTGTTCACAATCAAGGCATCACTTAAATAGGAGCTGCTTAACACAGTAAGGTCCACCAGAAGATCCTTAAAAGCTACACATCATGCCGAGACCCAAAGAAATTCAGGAACAATTGAGAAAGAAAGTAATTGAGATCTATCAGTCTGGAAAGGGTTATAAAGCCATTTCCAAAGCTTTGGGAATCCAGCGAACCACAGTGAGAGCCATTATCCACAAATGGCGAAGACATGGAACAGTGGTGAACCTTCCCAGGAGTGGCCGGCCGCCCAAAATTACCCCAAGAGCGCAGCGACGACTCATCCAAGAGGTCACAAAAGACCCCACAACAACGTCCAAGGAACTGCAGGCCTCACTTGCCTCAGTTAAGGTCAGCGTTCATGCCTCCACCATCAGGAAAAGACTGGGCAAAAATGGCCTGCATGGCAGAGTTCCAAGGAGAAAACCACTGCTGAGCAAAAAGAACATCAAAGCTCGTCTCAATTTCTCCACAACACATCTTGATGATCCCCAAGACTTTTGGGACAACATTCTGTGGACCGATGAGACAAAAGTGGAACTCTTTGGAAGGTGTGTGTCCAAGTATATCTGGCGTAGAAGGAACACTGCATTTCATAAAAAGAACATTATACCAACAGTAAAATATGGTGGTGGTAGTGTAATGGTCTGGGGCTGTTTTGCTGCTTCAGGACCTGGAAGACTTGCCGTGATAAAAGGAACTATGAATTCTGCTGTCTACCAAGAGATCCTGAAGGAGAATGTCCGACCATCTGTTCGTGTACTCAAGCTGAAACGAACTTGGGTTCTGCAGCAGGACAATGATCCTAAACACACCAGCAAGTCCACCACCGAATGGCTGAAGAAAAACAAAATGAAGACTTTGGAGTGGCCTAGCCAAAGTCCTGACCTGAATCCTATTGAGATGTTGTGGTATGACCTTAAAAAGGCCGTTCATGCTCGAAAACCCTCTAATGTAACTGAATTAGGACAATTCTGCAAACATGAGTGGGCCAAAATTCCTCCAGGACGCTGTAAAAGCCTCATTGCACGTTATCGCAAATGCTTGGTTGCAGTTGTTGCTGCTAAGGGTGGCCCAACCAGTTACTAGGTTTAGGGGGCAATCACTTTTTCACACAGGGCCATGATGGTTTGGATTTTTTTTCACCTTTAATAATAAACACCTTCATTTACAAATTGCATTTTGTGTTTACTTGTGTTGTCCTTGACTATTGTTTAAATTGGTTTGATGTTCCGAAACACTTAAGTGTGACAAACATGCAAATGAACAGGAAATGAGGAAGGGGGCAAACACTTTTTCACACCACTGTACGTTTGGGAGAAGTGTGTGTGAATATGAGCATCAAAACAAGTTCATTCTTGCAGCATTGTAAAGAACAAGAGAATGAGCTGCATGAAAGAATTTTTAACAGTGCAGCATGACGAATGTGCTATATCGATTACGAGCAGCAGTTTTACCTGATTGAGCGCTTCCGTGTCCGAATTTGATTGTGAGCATGCGTGGCACCTTGTCCGTCGGAGTAGGCTACACGTGATCGGATTATGTCCGATTGGAGCATGTTGTCGGAAAATTTTATGGCCAAGTTGGAAAACTTCAGTCGGATACCACACGCTGTCGGATTATCCGACAACGCGGTCCTATCGGACATTGTCCATCGAATGTCCGACCGTGTGTACAAGGGCTAAGAGTTCCACAAGCATCAAGGATTCAATAGTAGGTTGTTGAGACTATAAAGGGGCATATCAAGGTTTACGCTTTTTGTTCTTTTTCTTCGGCAAACAACGTTTTCCAGTCCTCTTGGGTGTCCAGTCGTGCAGGTGGGGGTGAGCCCACGGCGGGTTGCTCTGGTAAGATATCCAGAGAACGGAACAATGTCAGGCCTTCCTCTAGAGTGGTGACCTCATTTGTATTCCCTTCATGGGCAATCGTCAGTTTCAGCGGATAGCCCCATCTGTAGGGAATGTTGTGGTCGCGTAGTGCCTTTGTTACCTGTAGGAGTGCTTTTTGTCTCTGCATCGTATACTGGGAGAAGTCTGCATACACCTGTATGTTAAAGAATTGGTGTGAAAAAATTGTACCTGCATCAGGACATCCCTAGGTACGTTGTCTGGGTGGTGGGATGGTTTGGGTAACCGATGGATGCAGTCAATAATCAAGTCTGACTCTGATAGTGAGGGTAATAGGATTTCCATGAGGTCCTGGGTGTACTGAGTAAGCTGCGCTGGTAGTATGGATTCTGGGATTCCCCATATCTTAACGTTATTACGCCTGGACCTGTCCTCCAGGTCCGCCTTCTTGGATTTGAGCCAGGCAATATCGTCCTCTTGCTCGTTGTGAGCGTTTACCAGCGATTTTTCCGGGCTGCGGGAGAGTGGAGTGGAGGCACCTGGCGAATGTTGGGAAGATCTGTCCCAGGAGTCAGGGCTTCCTGATGCAGCCAGTGATGAGCCAGGGGAGACTTGTGAGGTAGTTCTGACACTGGCGCCATCTTGGCTCGACTCGCTGGCGGCCGGCGGGAAGAAATCTGGCAGTTTCTTCAGCTGTGTAGCTCCTCTGCATTTCCACGAAATGAGGGCACACTCCGGTACGTAGTGAGCGTTGTCTCTGTGGTTAGAACAGCCGCAGATGCTGCGGGATCCTTTCGCTGGAGCGGAGCGGTGTTCTCAGACGTCCATCCGGCAACCGGCGGTAGCCATGCCCCTCCATGCCATCGCATTTTGAGAGACTCGAACCTGGAATCAGTTACAGTTACAACAGTTACAGTTACAAAAAAAGTGTAAAAAAATATACAAAAAAATAAAAAATATTTGTCGTTTGTTCACTCTCTATTGATTCTCTCTCTATCGTTCTGCTCTTTTTTACTGTATTCTATTCTGCAATGTTTTATCGTTATTATGTTTATCATGTTTGGTTTTCAGTGTTTGCTCCCAAGATACACAAAGCCGTGACTCCAGCGATGTCGGAGGTGATTTCACCACCACAGTTAAAAAAAAGAGCATATATGCTGAAGCATGGAGCAGCAGGGGCGGAGGAGCGATTTGCTCCTAACTTTTGCTGGTGGATGCCCCCATACTTCGGCATATATATATTTTAGGCACAGGTTACATTAAAAAATGTTTTATTTTTTACTATTTTTTTTTGTATTTGCTTTGCTTACTGTTATACTGTAATGTTACTTTGTTTTATTGTTAACCATGATTTGTTTAGTAGGTATGCCATTCAGCTGCAGCACGGATTTATTTATCTTGACAACAACAGCGTTTTCTCCCACGATATATAAAGCCGTGACTCCAGCGCTGTAGGAGGTGATTTCATCACCACAGTTAAAAACAAAATGGTGCATGTATGCCCATCATTAGAAATGGGTGGATGAAGGGAGGTATTCTCATGGTGGGCATACCCACCAATCAATCTCTTGTTTTCATTCAGCCCACAGGTTGCATGAACAAAAAGATTACAATATATGCCAAACAAGGACCAGCAACATACTGGTATGTTGCTGGACTTTGAGTGATTATACCAGAATGATGCCTGCGGGTTTAGGTATCATCTTGGTATAATCATTCTTTTCAGCCAGTGATTGGCTTTCATGTAAAAGCAATCCTAGCGGCTAATTAGCCGTCTTCCATGGTTTTCTCTGGCTCGCCTGTCCCAACAGGGAACCTGAGAATGCAGCCGGTGGTTCCACCAGCTGACCATAGAGTTGATCAGAGACCAGAATGGCTCCAATCATCTCTATGACCTAAGAAAGCGGAAGCTACGCGCATTTCATGACTTCGATTTCTCCGGATATAAACAGCGCCATTGGGAAATGGGGAAAGCATTTTATCACACCAATCTTGGTGTGGTCAGACGGTTTGAGGGCAGAGGAGAGATTTAGGATCTAATAGACCCCGATTTTTTCAAAGAAGGGTACCTGTCACTACCTATTGCTATCATAGGGGATATTTACATTCCCTGAAATAACAATAAAAATGATAAAAACAATTACTGAAAGGAACAGTTAAAAAAAATAAAAATAAAAAATAAAAAAAAATAGCGCCCCTGTCCCCCCCTGCTCTCACGTAAAGACAAACGTAAGCCTTGGTCTGGCATCATATGTAAATAGTAATTTCACCATGCATGTGAGGGATCACCGTGAAGGTCAGATCGAGGGCAGTAATTTTAGCAGTAGACCTCCTCCGTAAATCTAAAGTGGTAACCTGTAAAGCCGTTTAAAGGCTTTATATGTAGTTTGTTGCCGCTGCACGTTTGTGCGCAATTTTAAAGCATGTCGTGTTTGGTATCCATGTACTTGGCCTAAGATCATGTTTTTATTTCATCAAACATTTGGGCAATATAGTGTGTTTTAGTGCATTAAAATGAAAAAAAGTGTCTTTTTTTCCACAAAAAATGCGTTTTGTAAAATCTCTGTGCAATACTGTGTGAAAAAAAATGAAACCCACCATTTTATTCTGTAGGACCTTTGCTTTAAAAAATATATAATGTTTGGGGGTTCAAAGTAATTTTCTTGCAAAAAAATTTTTTTTTTCATGTAAACAAAAAGTGTCAGAAAAGGCTTTGTCTTCAAGTGGTTAAAAGAGTGGGTGATGTGTGACATAAGCTTCTAAATGTTGTGCATAAAATGCCAGGACAGTTCTAAACTCCCCAAATGACCAGATTTTGTAAAGTAGACACCCCAAGCTATTTGCTGAGAGGCATGTTGTGTCCATGGAATATTTTATATTTTGACAGCTGCGGGAAAAATATATATATATATTTTTTTTTTTTGCACAAAGTTGTCACTAAATGATATATTGCTCAAACATGCCATGGGCATATGTGAAATTACACCCCAAAATACATTATGTTGCTTCTCCTGAGTACGGGGATACCACATGTGTGAGACTTTTTGGGAGCCTAGCCGCATACGGGCCCCCAAAATCCAAGCACCGTTTCGGAGACCATGGAATACCCAGATGACAAAAAATTCCCCCCAAATGACCCCACTTTGGAAAGTAGACACCCCAAGCTATTTGCTGAGAGGTATGGTGAGTATTTTTCAGATCTTGCTTTTTGTCACAAAGTTTTAAAAATTTAAAACAGAAAAAAAAATACATTATTCTTTTCTTTCTTCATTTCCAAAAACAAATGAGAGCTGAAAAATACTCACCATGCCTCTCAGCAAATAGCTTGGGGTGTCTACTTTCCTAAATGGGGTTATTTGGGGAGGTTGTGCCATCTTGGCATTTTATGGCTGTCAAAACTGTGATAGGTAGTAAGGAGTGAAATCAAACATTTACGCCCTTAGAAATCCTGAAGGCGGTGCTTAGTTTCGGGGGCCCCGTATGCGGCTAGGCTCCCAAAAAATCCCACACATGGGGTATCCTCGTACTCAGGAGAAGCAGCAGAATTTATTTTGAGGTGTAAATCCACATATGCCCATGGCATGTGTGAGCAATATATCATTTAGTGACAACTTTGTGCAAAAAAAAAGTTTGTAATTTTCTGGCAACTTGTAGCAAAATATGTAATATTCCATGGACTCAACATGCCTCTCAGCAAATAGCTTGAGGTATCTACTTTCCAAAATGGGGTCATTTGGAGGGGTTTTGTGCCATCTTGGCATTTTATGGCCTCCAAAACTGTGATAGGTAAAAATCTAAAATTTACACCCTTAGAAATCCTGAAGGCGGTGATTGGTTTTCGGGGCCTCGTACACGTCTTGGCTCCCAGAAAGTCCCACATATGTGGTATCCCCATACTCAGGAGAAGCAGCAGAATGTATTTTGGAGTGTAATTCTACATATGCCCATGGCATGTTTGAGCAATATATCATTTAGTGACAACTTTGTGCAAAAAATAAAGTTTGTAATTTTCCCGCAACTTGTAGCAAAATATAAAATATTCCATGGACTCAACATCTTGGCATTTTATGGCCTTCAAAACTGTGATGCCACGTACACACGTCCGAACTTTCTGGCAGACTAATGCCACGTACACACGATCGGAATTCTCGTTGGAAAAAGCTGTGATGGTTTTCCCAACGAAATTCCGATGGAATTCCGCTCAAGCTGTCTTGCCTACACACGGACACACCAAATTCCGATTGTTTAGAACGCGGTGACATACAACACGTACGACGGGACTAGAAAAAGGAAGTTCAATAGCCAGTAGCCAATAGCTTCTGTCTCATAGTTGAATCTGAGCATGCGTGATTTTTGGCATGTCGGAATTGCATAAACACGATCAGAATTTCCAATAGAAAGTTTTTCCGTCTGGAAAATTGAGAACATGCTATCATTTTTTGCCTGGCACAAATTCGGACAGCTAAATTCCGATGGAGCATACACACGGTCGCATTTTCCGATGAAAAGCTCTCATCGGTCTTTTTCTGGCCGGAATTCCGATCGTGTGTACGCAGCATAAGTCCGACGATCTTTCCGACAGACTTTTCTGCGGAGTTCCTACGGGCCTCAGAATGAACAGACATGCCCACACACGATCACTCTAAAAGTTTGCCCATTTAGAATACGGTGACATACAGCACATATGACAGGACTAGTAAAAGGAAGTCCAAGACCCAGTACGCCACCCTTTGGGCTCCTTCTGCTGATCGCGTGTTTATCTTGTGTTACTAGAAGTTTGGTTAGAGACGATTCATGCTTTTAAGACTCCAGCTTATTCCGATCATTTTACTGCAGTTCAGTTTGTGCTTGTAGGGTTTGTATCTGGTTTTCAATGCGTGTTGGTCAGTTCGTACTTGTATATCAGGGCGGTCTGGTCCGCTCGTTCCTGTTCTTCAGCTTGCTCTTCACAGGCCTTTCTGTTCTTCAGTGCGTTTGTGTAAGTTTGCTCTGATCAGCCGACCGTTTTGAAGCCATGATGCGTGGATGTACTCGTTCTCGAGTTTGTGCTGTGTGGGTGCTTGGTGTTTGGATTAATACTTTGGCCTGAACCCGGTCCACAAACAGGGCGAGGAGGAGTTCATGGACCAAGAATTGGTTACTCCAGCGTGACCAATTCTTGCACATGGCTTTGCTTCATGAAATCCAGGAGAATAATCCTGAGGAGTTCAGGAATTATCTCAGGATGACGGACCCCGTTTTTCACCATCTATTGGCTTTGCTGACCCCTTATATCAGCAGGCAGGATACCTGCATGCAGCAAGCCATTACTCCGGAGCAGAGGCTAGTCGCCATATTGCGGTACTTGACGACTGGGGGAAGCCTGCAGGACCTCAAGTTCTCAACAGGCATCTCCCCCCAGGCTCTGGGGATCATTATCCCAGAGCCCTGTTCTGCCATAATTCAGGTCTGTCAGGGCTGGCTTAGCCCTTCCTTCTCTGGGCTGGCTGCTCAGCTGTCGGCTAATTGCCAGCTCTCATCTCTCTCCACAGTTACTAGCTGTTTCTGATCATGCTCGTCTGACCGGTCCGGTACAACCTGAGTCGCAGGTCATCCCTGCTGCTGCGCCAGTCTCTGTGCAGGCACCCGCCTCAAGTATCACCTCTATAAGAGGTATGTCTGGTTCCGCTCCGCTTCCCCAGCGATTTGGGGGTGATCCAGTTCAATGCAGGGGGTTTCTCAATCAGGTTGAGATATACTTTAAGATACTGCCCCAGGTGTTTCCCACGGACAGAAGCAAAGTAGGTTTTGTGATATCTTTGCTTTTTGAAAGAGCTTTGGCCTGGGCTAACCCTCTATGAGAGATGCAAAAACCTGTTATCTTGAGTTACCCTCAGTTTGTGGCCTCCTTTAAAGGGGTATTTGACGTTCCCGCACGCTCCACTTCTGCTGCCAAGTGCCTCATGCCCATCAAACAGAGTACGAGAACTGTTGCCGACTATGCCATTGAATTTCGTACTCTGGCAGCAGAGGTTGCTTGGAACAATGAGGCCCTCGTGGCTGCTTTTCCTCATGGTCTCTCAGATTCCATCAAGGATGAGATAGCAGCCCGAAATATACCCATTGAGCTGGAGAGCTTGATCTCGTTTTCCATCCTTATTGACTCCAGAAAGACTTTCTCTTAAAAAGCGCTTGCGCTTGCATAAGCCTCCTGTACGTTTGCCTCAGAGCTTTGTAGTCCCACCCATGCCTCCCTCACCTCCCATTTTTCCTGGTACCGAGTCGGTCAGTGAAGATGAACCCATGCACCTGGGCTTCATGCGTCTCTCTGCGGATGAGAGAGCCTATAGGAGGAGGGAGAGATTGTGCCTTTATTGTGGCCAGGCAGGTCACTTTTTGAAGTCTTGTCCTACCTGTCCAGGGAATGCCCGGACCTTGAGGTCCTGTCATGGACAGACCTTAGGTGGCGTTGTTTCGTCCCCAGTTATCCAGAAGGATAAGCCCCTGGTTTCGGTCACCCTTTCTTGGGCTGAGTCGTCCATCGAGATACAGGCTCTAATTGACTCTGGGGCTGCAGGCCTGTTCATTGATGCTGCATTTGTTTGGCAGTACTTGATTCCGCTGCAGCTGCGTGACACTCCACTTGCCATTGAGGCTCTTGACAGGAGACCTTTACAGCCTGCCCATGTGACTCATGAGATGGTTCCATTGTCCATGACCATAGGGGCTCTTTACCATGAGATAATCAAATTCCAAGCTATTTCCTCACCCAGGTTTCCGCTGGTTATTTGTTATCCTTGGTTACAGAGGCACAACCCCTCTTTTGATTGGCTCCGTGCTGAGGTTCTCTCCTGGTCACTACAATGCAGTGAGACATGCTTCCTGAAGGTATCCAAGGTCCTGTGCACCTCTTCACTCCCCTTCCTGCCGGAGGAGTACCGCGATTTTAGCGATGTCTTTGATAAAGGTCAAGCCGGTAGTTTGCCTCCACACCGGTCTTATGATTGCGCAATTGACCTTCAAACTGGTGCCATATCTCCTCATGGCTGGGTTTACACTTTGTCGGTCTTGGAGGATAAGGCCATGAAGGAGTATGCTGCTGACGCACTTTCTTGGGGTTTCATCTGCAAATCCTCGTCTCCTGCTGGTGCTGGTTTCTGCTTTGTGAAGAAGAAGAGCGGTGAACTGAGACCTTGTATAGATTATAGGGGTCTCAATCGTGTCACGATTAAGAATGCCTACCCGATTCCATTGATTACAGAGTTACATAGTTACATAGTTAGTAAGGTTGAATAAAGACACCAGTCCATCCAGTTAACCTGAGTTATTTGACCGCCTCAAGGGAGCAACGGTTTTCACAAAGCTTGACTTGAGAGGGGCATACAATCTCGTGCGCATTAAGGAGGGCGACGAGTGGAAAAGTGTGTTTAATACCAGAACAGGCCATTATGAATACCTGGTAATGCCTTTTGGCCTTTGTAATGCCCCGGCAGTTTTTCAGGAATTTATTAACAATGTCCTCTGAGATTTGTTGCAGTTATGTGTGGTGGTTTATCTCGATGATATCCTCATATTTTCCAAGTCCTTGGAGAGCCACCACACAGATATCTGTCGTGTGCTTCAGAAACTAAGAGAGAACAATCTCTAGACATGTGCAGAGTAAAATATTTCGTTTTGGAATTTCGTTTTCGTCCGAAAAAATAATTTATTTAGTTACTCCCGAAATTCGTTTTTATTTATTTCGTTTTTCGTTCAAAAATTGCATTCGTCCGAAAATCCACATGAATTACGGTCTAATCTGTCTTTGAAGGCTTATGGTATCTGTCGAATGTATAAAGAAGATTCGACGGAGCTAGTATATAGCATACTTCGTGTGAACTTTAGAACCCTATTAAAGTCTATGGGACAACGTTCACAATCTAAAGTGCTAATTTTAAAGGCTAATTTGCAAGTTACTGTCCTAAAAAGTGTTTGGGGACCAGGGTCCTGCCCCAGGGGACATGTATCAATGCAAAAAAAAGTTTTAAAAACGGCCGTTTTTTCGGGAGCAGTGATTTTAATAAGGAATAAAGTGAAACAATAAAAGTGTAATATTCCTTTAAATTTCGTAGGGGGGGGGGTGTCTATAGTATGCCTGTGAAGGGGCGCATGTTTCCCGTGCTTAGAACTGTCCCTGTACAAAGTGTCATTTATGTAGGAAAAAAAGTCCTTTAAAATCACTCGCAGCTATTATGAATTGTCGGCTCCGTAATACAGAGAACACTCATTGAAAGTCATTGATAAAAAAAAAAAAAACGTGGGGGTCCCCCAAATTCAATTACCAGGCCCTTCAGGTCTGGTATGGATATTAAGGGGAACCCCGCGTCAAATTTAAAAAAAATTGACGTGGGGGCCCCCCTAAAAATCCATACCAGACCCTTTATCCGAGCACGCAACCTGGCAGGCCGCAGGAAAAGAGGGGGACGAGAGAACGGCCCCCCCCTCTCCTGAACCGTACCAGGTCACATGCCCGCAACATTGGGAGGATGCTTTGGGGGTCTGTGACCCCTCAAAGCACCTTGTCCCCATGTTGATGAGGACATGGGCCTCATCCTCACAACCCTGGCCGGTGGTTGTGAGGGTCTGCGGGTGGGGGGCTTATCAGAATCTGGAAGCCCCCTTTAACAAGGGGACCCCCAGATCCTGCCCCCCCCTGTTTGAAATGGTAAGGGGGTACAAAAGTACCCCTACCATTTCACAAAGAAAGTGTAAAAAATAGTTAAATAAGACAAACACACTTTTGAAAAATTCCTTTATTAAAAATAAAAAAAATTTAAAAAAAGATTCCAGCGGTGGTGATCCACTCTTGCTATCCAGCAACGGACGATCATCTCTCCGGGTTCCAGCGACGCTGATCTCATCCAGCGCAGCAAATCCATCCACCTTCTGTCTCCACTTAGGAGACACTGCGGGGATTCCGGCGGCCTGATGTTTGTTATATGCAGAGGGCGGGGCCACCCGTCACCTGACCCCGCCCCCTCTGACGCAAGGGGAAACCCGGGCTTCCCCGTGACGTATGGGTGACCCCGCCCCCCTCTGATGTAACGGAAACCTGCCTGAAGGGTCTGGTATGGATATTTAGGGGGAACCCCACGTCAAATTTTTTTTTTACATTTGACGCAGGGTTTTATTGTTTCACTTAATCATTATTAAAATCACTGCTCCCGAAAAAATGACCGTTTTTAAAACTTTTTTTTGCATTGATACATGTCCCCTGGGGCAGGACCCGGGTCCCCAAACACTTTTTAGGACAGTAACTTGCAGAATCTTTTCTCTCTGTCAAATCTTTTTTCTCTGTCAAATATTTTCTCTATATAATCTTGGACTAATAGAGGTAAGGTTAGGCACATTCGACCACAGGTTCTATAGACACAGATTATTGTCAGAGTCACGTCAAATCTCCTATTCTATATCGAACTGTTGTAACAATGAAAATGAGAATAAAGCATTTATTTATGTCGGATCTTTCGTTTTTCGGATTCTGTGCTTTCGTTATCGTTTGTCAAAACGAAAACAAAAATAGCTGAAATTCGGACGAAAATGCATTTGGACGAAAACGAATACACATGTCTAACAATCTCTATTGTAAACTGGAGAAATGCGAGTTCCATCGTGAACAGGTTACATTCCTGGGCTATGTAATTTCCACTGCTGGTTTTTCGATGGACCCAGAGAAACTTTCGGCAGTCCTACAGTGGCCTTGACCCGTGGGTTTACATCCTCTGCAGCGTTTCCTGGGCTTTGCCAACTACTATTGGAAGTTTATTTGTAAATTCTCATCTCTGGTCAAGCCCCTTACTGATATGACCAGAAAGGACGGTAACCCACAGAGTTGGTCTCCGGAGTCCATTAAGGCCCTTGAGACTCTCAAGGTTGCCTTTGTTTCTGCTCCGGTGTTGGCACATCCTGATTCTATGTTGCCTTTTATCCTAGAAGTTGATGCTTTTGAGACTGGAGTTGGCGCCCTTCTGTCTCAACGTCCTAACTCTGAGAGCGCTATGCATCCGTATGGCTACTTTTCCAAGAAATTGTCACCTGGTGAGAGCAATTATGATATTGGTGACAGAGAGCTGTTGGCGATCATTTTAGCCCTGAAAGAATGGAGACATCTCCTTTAAGGTACCACTGTGCCTGTTCTTATTCTTACTGACCATAAGAATCTTACATTCTTATCTGAGGCTAAGCGACTCTCTCCCAGAAGGGCGCGATGGGCCCTTTTCTTGTCGCACTTTAATTACATTGTCTCATTCTTACCTGGTACTAAGAATGTAAGGGCTGATGCCTTGTCACGACAATTTTGGAGTCGGTTCCGGTTCCTATGATTCCTCCTGATCGTATCTTGTCTACGGTTCGCACCAGTCTTACTTCTCCTTTGGGTGACAAAATTCTTGCTGCTCAGGTCCATGCTCCTCCTGAGAAACCTTGTGACCGCTGCTTTGTCCCAGAGAGTCTCCGTACTGCTGTGCTCCAGACTTACCATTCTCCCAAGGCAGCTGGCCATCCTGGGAAGAATCAACTCATTTGGGCCATTTCCCAACAATTCTGGTGGCCTAGTCTACGGGCTGATGTTACTGCCTTCGTAGCTGCCTGTCCCGTGTGTGCTCAGAGTAAGACTCCACAACACCTTCCAGTGGGCCTACTACAACCCAAACCCAATGGAGAGAGGCCCTGGACTCACCTGTCAATGGATTTCATTGTGGAGTTGCCCAACTCCCAAGGCAACACTGTTATCCTTATGGTGGTTGACCGGTTCTCAAAGATGTGTCATTGTATTCCACTTAAGAAGTTGCCTACCTCTAAGGAACTGGCTTCCATTTTTGCTTGGGAGATCTTTCGCTTACATGGGCTACCCGAGGTGATTGTCTCAGACAGGAGCAGTCAGTTTGTCTCCCGGTTCTGGAGAGCCTTTTGCGCACAGCTGGGAATTCAGCTTGCGTTCTCTTCTGCGTATCACCTGCAGTCTAATGGGGCTGCAGAACGAGCCAATCAGTCCTTGGAGCAATTCCTACGTTGCTATATTTCTGACCACCATAACAATTGGTCAGACCTATTACCATGGGCAGAGTTTGCTCACAACATTGCCTTGAATTCTGCCTCCCCATTGTCTCCATTTATGGTGAATTATGGTTTCCAACCTTACATGTTGCCTGACTCGTTTGTTCCACAGAGTATTCCTGCATTAGAGGAGCATCCCCATGGTCTTTGTTACATTTGGGTACAAGTCCAGGAGGCTTTGCACCATGCTAATGATAGGTACAGACTCCATGCTGACCGCAGACTCCTGCCTGCGCCTTCATACCAGGTTGGGGACAGGGTCTGGCTGTCATCCTCCGACTTCATGTTTCCTCACTGAAGTTTACACCTTGGTTTATTGGGCCTTTCCGTATCCTTCGCAGGATTAACCCAGTGGCTTACACGTTGGACCTTCCTCCTAGTATGCGCATCTCAAATGTGTTTCATGTCCCCTTATTGAAACCATTTGTCTGTAACCGATTTACCTCCTCGGTGCCACACCCTCATTCTATTCAGGTTGAGAACCATGAGGAGTATGAGGTACAATCCATTGTTAACTCCCGTAGGTTCCGTGGGCGCATACAGTACCTGGTGCATTGGAAGGGGTACAGTCCGGAGGAACGCTCCTGGGATTCATCCGCGGACGTACATGCCCCTGTCCTCCGCGAGTCATTGAGGAGGGGGTACTGAGGGCTGGCTTTGCCCTTCCTTCTCTGAGCTGGCTGCTCAGCTGTCGGCTAATTGCCAGCTCTCATCTCTCTCCACAGTTACCAGCTGTTCCTGATCATGCTCGTCTGACCTGCCTACTTAAAGCTATCCAGCTCACTTCACCTCTGTCTTCTGCCTCGCCTTGTCACATCATAAGAAACCATCTCCTGCGGCTCTGTTTAAAGACTGGATTGCTGACATCCCTTCTGGCTCCTTATCCTACTTGCTGTTGCTCTACTTGGATCCATGACTTCTGGCCTGGCTGACTACCCGATCTGGTTATTGATCTCTGGCCTGGCTGACTACTCTATCTGATTACTGTACTCGCTTTGCTTTGACTACGCTTTTTCTATTTACCTTTTTATTTTTATTTAATAAATAAGTGTGATTTAATTGTACTTCTGTCTCGGTCTGATTCATGGTTTCTGACAAAGTCCTGCAGAAGGACTATATTAAGGTAAGTTTTATCATTTACCATTATATTATATGTATTTAATGTTTGCTAATGTATTGTATTTATTTCATCATTACCTAATTACCGTGATTGGAATATGCTGTGAATGTCCCCTTTATCCTTATGCATGCTGGAAGCTTTTTTAGAATCCTTTTTTGGCCTACATGCATATTTGCCTTCACTAACTTCCCCAGCATGCTATCCTGGGCCCATACACATCTATAGCCTAGTCACTTTAGCAATGTATATTGTCAGCTCCATTGTACTGCTTTCCCCGAAACACCCGCTAAAATGTGTCCAAATGTAATGTGTGTCCTTAAATGAATTTAGAACCCTCCCCCACTCCCTAAAATGTGTCCAAATGTAATGTGTGCCCTTAAATTAATTTTTCTTGATCATACATCACGGGACACAGGAGCTCATTACATGGTGGGTTATATAGTCACCTCTGGTGATTGGACACTGGTTGACCCCAATTAAGGAGAATTCCTCCCCTATATAACCCCTCCCATATGGGAGGCACCTCAGTTTTTTCGCCAGTGTCTATGGTGGTTGGTCACGTAAAACATGTGCTATGAAGAAAGCTCTGTGCAGGTCCCTGCGGGGGCCTAAGGGCTACAACAAACCGGATCCATATCTTGGGCCGATATTTGACTCCCAAGATGGTATGATACCCGGGCCTCGTCAGCCGAAGAAACAAGGTTTGGCCTGTAAGTTCTCTCCTATTGGAAGACTGGGCTCTGGGAAAACCAGACTTGGTGTACTGTTTACACAGAGCGCACGAAAGTTTCTGCGAGTCTTTTACATGGTCCAGGTAGGAGGCTCTTCTGAGAAAGAGCCCCAGATAAACCTGAAGGTTGGCACAACTCTGCCCTCCGTGATGGGTGAAGGCTGGAATTTGTCTGTTTCAGCAATTCCTGCGGCGAGGACAGGTAAGGGAAGTTAATCCTATATATATAATTATATGATGGATTTCTTCATTTGAGTAGTAGTATGTCTCACCTGGTTTCCACCACTAGAGGAAGTAAGAGCAGCCTGATGCATACTTACATGCCTTTCAGTACACACGCTCAGTGAAGCCTGGTTCTCCAGAGGTCTCACGTCTCCACTGCAGTCCCTACCACAACAAGGTAATACAGGGGTCCCTCGTAGTCTGGGGGTCCCACGCAGCTCTAATGAGACTCCTTTCCCCGCCTGGATTCCGGCGGTCCTCGTGCACGCGTGTGCTCCCAGGCTAATGGAGGAGGGGGGAGTGTGGTTGTGAGCCGTGCACGTTGATTTGCGCGACGCTGTACTGCGCAGGCGCCAGGCAGCAGTTTTAAAAGCCCAGAGCGTCAGGGGACTGTTAGTGAGAGACACAGGAGCTGTGGGCAGTAAGCATCCCGGGGGATTGGATCCAGGCAAACCTTAGACACCTACTCAGCATCAGGTTGTGCAGTATTAAGCATATATATGTTATTGTGAGACTTTTAGCACAACAGTGATTGCACTTTGTACTAGTACCTCTGCTTTGTAGCTTAGGACTATGTCTCCTCATAAGAGGGTCTCAGGGGCAGGTAACAAGGGCACTGGTAAATCACCGCCTAGGTCCAGGGGTTCTAAGAATGCCTGTAAGTTACCATCCACCCCTGCAGGACTGGAGCCAGCCTCACAGAACGAGTCAGTGCCCCTGTCAGGTTTTGCAGCCTCTCCTAATGTCCCTGCCCCGGTATATGTCACTGAGGACTCCCTGAGGGCTACATTGGAGGGTTTTGAAGGGAGAATCATGAATTTTATTTCTGTTTCCCTGAAAGATAGCAGGAAAAGGGGTAGATCCCCTCCCTCAGCTGAGATTCCTCTCTCAGATGATTCTTCTGACAGGAGAGAGGAGAGATCCCTGTCTTGGGACAGGGATCTTGAGCAGTCGGAGGAATCAGAGGAAGAGGAGAGAGTCCCCTCCTCCCAGGCGCTCAGAAAACAGGTGCAGTATTATACTGAATTGGTGAGTACCACATTCAGAATGCCTGCTGCTGAAGTCGCTATGTCCTCTTTTTTTTCCCTAGGAGTCAGGAAAATCCCACAGACTGCTTTTTCCTTCCCAATTCATCCCTTAATGAATAAATTGATGTATGAGGATTGGGGACATCCCGATAAACTGTTTACTCCTCCTAAAAGGTTTTCTATGCATTATCCTCTGGAGGAAAGTTTCACCAAGAAATGGGGGGTCCCATCTGTCGATGCGGCTGTTTCTTGTGTGAATAAAAACCTGACTTGTCTGTTGGATATTGCGCGGGTATTTAAAGATCCAACTGATAAGAGGTTGGAAACATTATTAAAAGCCTCCTTTTCCATGACTGGCGCTGTAGTGCAACCTACAGTCGCAGCCGTGGGGTTGTATCAGTTCCTCAAGGAACAGGTCAAGCGGATGCTTGGCCTCCTTCCCAGTGAGGAAGTGGAGAATTATGCAGAAATACCTTAAATTCTGTGTTTCATGATTGATGCGATTTTGGATTCTGTCCAACAAGCATCTCGTTTATCTCTCCTGTTGGTACACATGCGAAGGGCCCTATGGCTAAAGAATTGGGCAGCTGAGCTATCGTGCAAGAAGCATTTGATTGGGTTCCCGTTTAAAGGGGAACGTCTGTTTGGAGAAGAATTAGACAAATTTGTCCACAAAATTTCAGGGGGTAAATCTACTCTCCTTATAGTCAAAAAGAGCAAACGTCCGTCATTTAGGCGTTCTCTCTCCCCCGGAGCATCAAGCTCTAAGCAGTGGCGATGGCCTTCTCAACCCTCCTCTACAGGAAAGGCTCAGGGCCGGGCCCAAGGGCAGAAAAAGACTTGGGGGCGGAAGCCTGCCAAGCAGAGCCCGAAAGTTTCCTTGTGAAGGGGCCCCCCGATTGGCCGAGTGGGGGGAAGGCTTCGGCAGTTTGCGGAAGCCTGACGGGAAGAGATCCGGGACAGGTGGGTGATCTCTTCTGTGTCTCTGGGCTATAAGCTAGAGTTTCAGGAGATTCCACCTTCTCGCTTTCTAAGGTCAAGGATCCCCAGATCCAGTAAAGCAAAAACCGCTATTTCTGGCCTTGGATCACTTACTATCCCAAGGGGTGATAGTAGAAGTGGACCCAAAAGAACAGGGTTCAGGGTTTTACTAGAATCTCTTCACCGTTCCGAAGCCAAATGGAAGTGTCAGACCTATCCTGGATCTGAAGGATCTGAACCGGTTTGTACGCATCCGGTCCTTCCGAATGCAGTCAATTCGCACTGTGGCCTCCTCCCTGTAAGGGTGAGAGTTTATGGCACAGCCTCTCCTAATGTCCCAGCCCCGGTATACGTTACTGAGGACTCCCTTAGGGCTACATTGGAGGGTTTTGAAAGGGGAATCATGAATTTTATTTCTGCTTCCCTGAAAAATAGCAGGAAAAGGGGTAGATCCCCTCCCTCTGCTGAGATTCCTCTCTCAGATGATTCTTCTGACAAATGAGGAGAGATCCCTGTCTTGGGACAGGGATCTTGAGCAGTCGGAGGAATCTGAGAACATCAAGGATGCATATCTCCATGTTCCAATTTTTCCCGCACACCAAAGGTATCTAAGGTTCGCGGTAGAGCGGCACCATTTTCAATTTGTGGCCTTGCCGTTCGGGCTTGCTACGGCCCCTCAAGTATTCACAAAGATTCTGGACCCTCTCTTGGCAAACCTAAGAGCTTAGGGTATAGCCGTCATGGCTTATCTAGACGACTTGCTTCTCACGGAGAAAACAGTAACGTTCCTGAACCACAGTGTTTCGAGAACACCTGGAACGCCTAGGTTGGTTTATAAACCTAGAAAAGTCGCCCCTACAGCCTGCTACCAGGTTGGAATACCTGGGTATGTTTATCGACACCGCTCAGGGCAAGGTGTTTCTTCCAAGGCCAGAAGCCTTGGCCATCTGGGATCTGTTGCGCCTAATTCTGGGCAGGAGATCTTCCCCCATTCGGTTATGCATGAGATTGTTAGGGAAAATGGTCGCCTCCTTCGAGGCCGTTCCATTTGCCCAGTTCCACTCAAGGCCTCTGCAAAGATGCATCCTTGCGGCCTGGAACAGGAAGCCCCAATCCTTGGATCTTCCTATGCGTCTATCCCCAGGGACACACAGGAGTCTTGTCTGGTGGTTACAAACCGAGAATTTGCTGAAAGGCAAAACTTTTCTTCCTCTTCCATGGAAGGTTATTATGACAGATGCCAGCCTGACAGGCTGGGGAGCAGTGTTAGAGGAGACATGCTCGCAGGGGAAATGGTCTGTGATCGAGAGGCTATTGCCCATAAATGTCTTGGAGATCCGGGCAGTTTATATGGCTCTCATAAGGTGGTCTTCCAGACTACGGGATCTCCCTGTTCGGGTTCAGTCCGACAATGCCACAGCAATGGCCTATATCAATCACCAGGGCGGTACCAGGAGTCTGGTAGCGCAAAAAGAGGTGAATCGCATACTTGTGTGGGCAGGAAAGCATGTTCTATGTCTTTCTGCAGTCTTCATTCCAGGAGTGGAAAATTGGCAGGCGGATTTTCTGAGCCGCCAGCAGTTGTGCCCAGGACGTGTTTTTGGATATATGTCACAGGTGGGGTACTCCAGACGTAGATCTGTTTGCGTCCAGGTTCAACAGAAAACTGGACAAATTTGTGTCAAGAACAAGAGATACACTTGCTCAGGGGTCAGATGCTCTGACAGTTCCCTGGGATCAGTACAATCTGATTTATGCTTTCCCCCCGTGCCCGCTTCTGTCGCGGTTCCTGGGAGGAGTCAAGAGGGAAACAAAGTCGGTCCTTTTGGTAGCCCCGGCTTGGCCCAGGCGACCATGGTACGCAGAGATCATGAAGTTGGCCATAGGCAGGCCATGGATCCTGCTCTCACAGGGTCCAATCTACCATCCTGCTTTACACAGTCTGAATTTGACGGTTTGGCTGCTGAGACCCTCATTCTGAGAGAACGCGGCCTTTCGGGGCCAGTCCTTTCTACTCTGGTTAATGCCAGAAAGCCGGCCTCCAGGCTTATTTACTACAAAATCTGGAGGGCATATGTTTCCTGGTGTGAACTCAGGGAATGGCATCCTAGAAAGTATGTCATTAGCAGGATCTTGGCCTTTCTCCAGTCAAGCCTAGAAATGAATTTGGCCGTAAGCACTATCAAGGTGCAGATTTCGGCCTTGTCAGTATTTTTTCTGAAGCCACTTGCATCGCATTCCCTGGTGCGGGCTTTCATCCAGGGGGCTATGCGGATAAGGCCGCCAGTCAAGCCTCCGGTATGCCCATGGGATCTAAATTTGGTTCTCTCGGCTTTGCAGGGGCAACCTTTTGAACCTTTGCATCTGGCTTCATTAGTTCTTTTGACCAAAAAATTGGCTTTCTTGGTAGCCATTTCCATGGCTAGAAGAGTGTCAGAACTAGCAGCTCTCTCCAGCAAAGAGCCGTATCTAATTGTTCATAAGGACCGGGTGGTCATGCGCCCCAACAGGTCCTTTCTACCTAAGGTGGTTTCAGGATTCCATTTGAATCAAGATGTAATCCTACCATCCCTTTTTCCGGACCTACAGTCCGCAGAAGAAGAATCCTTGCACACTTTGTATGTGGTTAGGGCAATCAGTATCTATCTTCAAGCAACGGCTCAGATAAGGAAAACTGATTGCTTATTTATTTTGCCGGAAGGCCCTAGGAAGGGCCAGGCGGCATCAAAATCCACTCTCTCAAGGTGGATCAGACAGATTATTTCTCAGTCCTATAGTGTTAGAGGGAAAATCCCTCCTTTTCAAGTGAAAGCGCACTCTACTAAGTGCTTCTTGGGCAGTGCATTACCAGGCCTCCCTGGCTCAGATCTCAGGCTGCAACTTGGTCATCAGTCCACACATTCACCAGATTCTATCAGGTGGATGTCAGAGGGCAAGAGGATATCGCCTTTGGGTGCAGTGTACTGCAGGCTGCAGTTTAGGTCCTCCGGCCCATGGCGGTCCATAATTATGATCTGTGTCTCCCTCCCCTCAATCTGAGCTTTGCTTTGGGACATCCCACTATGTAATGAGCTCCTGTGTCCCGTGATGTATGATCAAGAAAATAGGATTTTTATATACAGCTTACCTGTAAAATCCTTTTCTTGAGAGTACATCACGGGACACAGGGCCCCCACCCCTCTTGGGTTTTACGTGGTTTCCTATAGTTTTGCTACAAAACTGAGGTGCCTCCCATATGGGAGGGGTTATATAGGGGAGGAATTCTCCTTAATTGGGGTTAACCAGTGTCCAATCACCAGAGGTGACTATATAACCCACTATGTAATGAGCTCCTGTGTCCCGTGATGTACTCTCAAGAAAATGATTTTACAGGTACGCTGTATATAAAAATCCTATTATAACCCTCCCCTACCCCCTAAAATGTATTCAAATGTAATGCGTGTCCTTAAATTAATTTGTAACCCTCTCCCATCCCCTAAAATGTGTCCAAATGGAATGTGTGTCCTTAAATTAATTTATAACCCTCCCCCACTCCCTAAAATGTATCCAAATGTAATGTATGTCCTTAAATTAATTTTTAACCCTCCCCCACCCCCTAAAATGTGTCCAAATGTAATGTGTGTCCTTAAATTAATTTAGAACCCTCCCCCACCCCCTAAAATGTGCCCAAATGTAATGTGTGTTCTTAAATGAATTTAGAACCCTCCCCCACCCCCTAATATGTATCCAAACATAACGTGTGTCCTTAAATTAATTTAGAACCATCCCCCACCCCCTAATATGTGTCCAAATGTAATGTGTGTCCTTAAATTAATTTATAATCCCCCCCTCCCCACTCACCCCCTCATACAATTTTATCAATGGGCCATCAGAGGGGGTAAGGAATCTGATAAGTGGGCCTTATATTTTTGTCTTTTTAAATACTCCTTCAAAAAATTTTTATACTTATGTTGTGCAAGAATGTTTTTGTGCAATCTGCTTGCAATGTTATGTGCAAAAGTACTTATATTTTTCCACTCCAGTTTCCTTCAACTCCACAGGAATGGCACACTATGGCCTCCCATTTTGCCGACCATTGGAACTTTCCCAACTGTGGAGGAGCGATAGATGGGAAACATGTACACATGTACACATTGTACCACCACCCCAGTCAGGGTCTTACTATTACAACTGTGGATGTGGGGAAGAATGGCCAGATGTCGAATGGAGGAGTCTTCGCCCAGACGGAGTTCTACCAGCGTCTCCAGACTGGTGGCCTGGGATTGCCACCTGATGCGGATAACGTGGAAGGACTCCCCTTTGTCTTCATTGCGGATGAAGCCTTCATTCTGGGCGACCACCTGATGAGGCCATTCCCCCAAAGGACCCTCACCCCAGAGAGGAGGGTTTTTAAGTACCAGCTGGCCAGAGCGAGAAGAGTTTTTAAGAATACATTCGGGATAATGGCCAGCTCCACCTGTTTCTGACAGCAATCAATGTGGTGGACTACAAAATAAACCACATCCTGTGCTGTTGCGTACTACATATTTTTTTTAAGGAAGCATTCTCTAAATGATCTTTAATTCGTTGGGCCTGAGGCCAGACTTTTTCTTGATCCTTCCCTGACAGGCCTGGATACTAGCCATACTTGCTTGGCTCCCCAAACCGTCCTTCAAGTTCTGGAGAGATACGTGAATTATTTTATGGGTAGGGGGGCCATTGCAATGCCAGAAAATGTTTAAAAAATTCTTAATGAAAAATTTTTTTTGCTGCTAAAATCTAGAGTTTGATTTCTTGCTTGCTTTTCTTTTTGGTTGTCTCCTAGGTTCTCCTAGTGCACTTGTAGTGCCAAGTGGATTTCCCTTTAGTAAATAAGCTCCATTGTCACTGTAAACACAAAATTACGTACAAAACTGGTATTGAGTATTGAAAGAAGAAGCCGCACATTGTTGTCTTTTAAAATGTTTTTTTTTTTTTTTTTTTAGATTTTTTTTAGAAACAGGCATGTTTTAAAACATAACATCATCAGATGGAGTGATGTCACCCTTGTAAAAGCTACATTTTGAAGATGCACACGAATTGGGAGTCCAAATGGGTAATGTCAACATATGCTATCTCCTATCATTGGGGATCAATAGACGTGTTTTGTGGGTGCAATCCCTTCCTCTCACCTACTAGCATTATGAGGAAGGGGTTGCACCCACAAAACGCATACATTAAGATCCCCCGATGGAAGATAGCAAATGTTGACACACTGTGTGCATCTTCAAAATTTGGCTGTTAAAATGGAAAAAAATTAAAAGCACAGAATGTGGTCATCTAAAAACGAAATGAAGAACATGATCGATTTAATTTTAGGGGAAAAGGGATTTGATTCTCCCCAAAACATAGATCATGTTCTTCATTTCCTGCTGCATGATGTCCATGCGATTGCGCATTGCATCGATCTCCCCATTCCAGGCCATGGTCTGCGTAATGAGTCTTTGGGCACTGTCGCTTGTAAATGGGTCCGCCACTTCCCCTTCCACAACCAGAACATCACCTAAAATTGAGGTAAAAATATGTATTTAGAAATATGCAGGCATACATAGATTACCTGAAGCTGGGGTGTCAGACCCTCACCTGGTGGGGTGCCCATGTCGCCCACTTCCTCCACCTCTCCTTCCTCTACATCCTTGGGGTGGCTGGGGCTTAATTGCCATTCAGGCTGGCGAGGTCGGAAGGTCATGAGAATGAAACAAAATGTATACTTGAGCACACAGATATTTGAGTCCAGAAATAGGAGTATGAAACATTGAAGTGGTGTACAATTGTCTGTTTGGGAAGAGATCCAAGTTGAAGACATGATTCAAACTCCCTTTTAAACAAACTGCAATACTTACCTTTTTGGCCAAGTTTCACAGATGGAGATACCCCAAGTATCTCCTGGAGCACCTGTGTGGGTTACCCTAAAAAATGTTCTCTGGTGTCCCACACTTGTGAGTCCAGATGTGTAAACAGCTGCTGAGTATCCTCTCATTACATTCCACTGAATCAAGTTTGCAATTCATTCTAGTTTCCAAGACATGTACACAACAATATCCTAAACTTATTTTAATAGGACAAATTATCATGACCAAAATGTAGGTATAACCCAGTACCAGAACAATGTTTCATACAAACGATGTTTCTACAATGTTTTCTAACGAACAACTGCCCACAAACATGAACGTAGCCATTTCAAACTGTACAATAGTAAAGAAAAGCACATGGAGCAGCAATGCAAGTTAATTATCATTATAGGAACACACGACAAGTACTTACTTTTTTGAAGCTCCTTCTTGATGTTGGAGCTTTATGTCAGACCATCGCTTCCTCAACTGCTCTTTTGTCCAGCATACCCCAAACTTCTGCTCCAGGGTGCTGACCACAGTTGACATGATGTTGTCCTTTCTTCTATTCGGATGGGTGTATGGACCATGTTTCCCATTATAATCCTCCCTCCTTAGAATCCCCACCAGCTCTACCATTTCCTCAAAGGCCATGTTGGTGGCCTTCAAACTCCTCCTGGATCCAGATGTTTGTGGCTCTGGGCTTTCCTTCCACAATGTGTCTCTGCCATTTTTCTCAATACACATCAAGTTTTTGGAAAATAAAATTGGGATCTTGAGGAACATGTACAGGTGGGAGTACAAGAAGATCCAGACTTCCCTCAGATCAGGAGCAGCAGCGGATAAACTTTATGTCCCCAAGCTGTGGTACCACCAGACTGAAGTGAGGGAATCTCTTTCGACCCTTCCCTGCAGCCTTCCCTCCACCCCAGCAGAGGTTTCCCAGAAACAACCGGGCCCTTCCATCCTTGAGGAAGTGGATGCGCCCAGCTGGAGCCAGGTATATTCGTTTTTAGAAATATTGATGGTCCTAATATTAATGATGTTAACTAAAATGTTATAATTGCTTACAAATCAATGATTTTATACCAAAAATGATGTATACATATCACTAGACAGTAGTGCCAAAAAATGTTGGTGACCAGCTTGAAAAATGCTGGGGTCAGAATGATAGCCTTTTCTATGTATTAACATTCAATTTGCAAGTCATGAGCTGAAAATTGTGTGTTATTGATGAAGCAAAAACTACAACTATGTCCCTTTTTATACACAGGATGAGCTCAGCCAGGGGGAGGGTCTGCAAAGCCTCAGCCAGGAGGAGGCTATGCCCACTGGCAGCAAGGGGGAGGCCGTGACCAGTGGCAGGCAGGAGGAGCCTGTGGCCAGTGGCAGCCAGGAGGTAGCTGGGCCCAGTAGGAGCCTCACACAATCACAGGTGCCTCCCCTCCGCATTACCACCAAAAGGCCCAGGAAGGCGACAATGACAGAGGAGGCATCATCACTTTCCCTCATTCGGGAAGCCAGCCAACTCCTGAGAAGCCCCCCCCCCCCCCCCCATGCTGAAGAGGCCTATGGCTGCTATCAGGAGAAGTAAAGCTAAAATGCAGCACAGCAACTGCATTTCCAAGTGCACTTTGCACTTATAGTTTGCACTTGTAGTGCAAAATGATTTTGCCATTCGTAAATAAATATGTCAAATTAACAAGGGACACCAACCTCCTTAAGATTAATAAAAAAATACAAGATAATAATATTGTGGTATCTTGAAACTCCAAAAAAACTAATTATATGAAGATCACTAGAAAATATTTTTTAAGTAATTGTAAAATAAATATTAATGAAATAAAAAATGATAAAAAGATGAGTATAAAAAATAATTGTAAACATTATTTAGATTGGGCTTTTAAAAACTAGAATATTAGTCATGAGATAAGGATAAATAATGAAGAAAACTGAAAATTGTATCATACTTACCGTAATTTTCCTTTCTTGGTGCCTATCCATGGCAGCATTCCTTTGATAAGCTCTGCCCCGGAGTCCTCCCCTCAGGAGTCCCCCATAGCATTCTCCTTTTTTTCCTCATACCTGAAGGATAGCATTCTCCTATTATATCGAATACCAAGGGAGGGTCTGTATGCTGCCATGGATAGGCACCAGGAAAAGAAAATTACGGTAAGTATGATACAATTTTCAGTTTTCTTGGTGCCTCCATGGCAGCATACCTGTGATACAATAAATAGCTAAACAAGGGTGGGTAATGCTTCCAAAAAAAACTTTTATTTAGGGAAATGTAAGAGCTGATTGAACTGCCTTCCGTCCAAATTCCACCTAAGTGAGAGCTCCTGGATCTATTCTATAATGCCGCATGAATGTATTTGGAGTCGTCCATGTGGCCGCTGTACAAATAGTTTCCAGGGCCACACATGCCCTTGCCGCCCAAGACGATGAAACTGCTTTCATGGAATGCACGCTCACCGCTGGTGGGTCCGGCCCTCTAGCCTTATACACCTTGCAGATACAAGAAGCAATAGTCCTGGATGTGTCTTCCTTCCCCTTATTTTTTCCCCACAGAATTATGAATAGTCTATTAGACGCTCTAAAGGGGCTAGTGACCTGTAAGTAGCGTTTTAAGACTCTGGAGATGTCCAGCTCTTGTAGTGCTCCAGTCTGAGGTTCTGCAAAGGTAGGTAGCGCCCAAGCTTCGGCCAGGGTGGCCTGAGCGGCTACTTTCGGGACAAAGCCTTGTACTGTACGCAACTCCACTCTATCCAGGAAGAAGGATATGTGTTCTTTCTCTGCTCCCAAGGCTTGTTGCTCTGATGTCCTTCTTCCTGAGGTTATGGCTACCAGGAACACTATTTTCAGGGTTAGGTTCCAGAGAGAAGCTGATTCCAATGGAACAAACCATTAGACATTCCAGAACCAGAGGCAGGTCCCAGGCTGGGAAGGGACGTTTCAGTGGTGGACGGATTCTTTTGACCGCCTTAAAAAATTTAACGATGAGTGCCTCCTCTGCCCACTTTTTCTGGGTGCTTGCCGAAATGGCTGCCACCTGGACCTTTAATGAGCTTAGTCTGAGTCCCAGGTCTAAACCAGTCTGCACAAACTCCAAGATTAATGTAGTGGAGGGTCTAGCTGGGTCTGACCGTCTGATGTCCGCAAACTGTATAAACTTATTCCATATTTTAGAGTAGATGTAATTTGTAGAAGGTTTCCTAGCTTTTAACAGAGTTGAAATCACCTCCGCTGAACAGCCTAGGGATCTGAACTTTTCCCGCTCAAGATCCAAACATGCAAGTTCAACTTGTGTGGAGCCGGATGTACAAACTTCCCCTGCGAGAGTAATTGTGGTAATATTGGGATCTTGAACGGTGCACATTAACTGAGGCTCATTGCCCACGGAAACCATGGCCAATAAGGAAGAATTGCCACCACCCTGACTGGCTCTTGCGCCAATTGGGACAGAAACCTCGGAATCAAGGGCTTGGGAGGAAACGCATACGCCGTTTTGAAACGCCAAGGGCTTGATAGAGCATCCACCGCTTCTGCCCTGGGATGAGGTAGGCGGGATAGGAACCTTGGTAACTTTGCATTCATCGGAGAGGCAAACAGGTCTACCTGTGGAGGACGCTGTAAGTTCATGATCCACCTGAACACCATTGGATGCAGAAACCACTCGTTGCCTTCTTGGAAACACCGAGATAGGTGATCGGCTTGCTGATTTAGGTGACCCTAAAGGTAGACCGCCTTCAAATCCACTAGATTCCTCTCCGCCCATAACATAATAGGCTCCACCTCTCTCAACAGTGACCTGCTGTGAGTTCCACCCTGTCGTTATATGTATGCCACTGCTGCCCTGTTGTCCACCCGGACTAGAACTCGTTTCTGCCAAAGGTGGTCTTTCAGATTCATCAGTGCCAGATAGATTGCTCGAGACTCCAAAACATTGGAGACTATTCCTTCCGTGGGAGCATCCCACCTTCCTTGTAGCTCTAGGTGGTCACATTGTGCTCCCCACCCCATTGAACTGGCATTTGTGGTAATAATGGTCCAGGAGGGGCACTGTAGGAGGCGCAGCTTTGAAATAGTGTCTTCCCTAGTCCACCAAAGCAGGCCCCTTTTCATGGCTCCCAAGATCACTTTTGCCGTAGTTCCTCTTCCACTGTATCAAAAAATCCCATTGAAAGGTCCTCAAATGCCAATGCGCCCAGGGTACCATTGGTATGCAGGCTGACATGGTTCCTATCAGGCTCAAGCAACCTGACACCGAGAGGTGAGAAAGTGTCCTTACATGGCACATCTTCCGGATGATCGCTGTCACCTTCTGAGGGGGAAGACGTACTATTCCCTCCTTGGTATCGAATAGCGCCCTGAGGTAAACCATCGCTTAAGTTGGGATTAGGACACTCTTTCCCCTGTTTATCAACCATCCGAATTCTTTCAGGGTGGACAGAAGGATCTGATTGTGAGCCACCAGCTGGTCCTGACTGTGTGCTAACAATAGGATATCGTCTAAGAAATGGAAAACACAAAGCCCCTTCTCCCTGAGGGGTGCCAACACTGCGATTAATACTTTTGAAAATGTCCTCGGGGAGGTGCACAGGCCGAAAGACAGGCACTGAAATTGATATGCGTAGCCCCCACTGCTACACTCAGAAACTTCTGGAAGGCCGGAAGTACGGGCACATGAAAGTATGCATCTTGCAAATCTACTGAAATCATCCAATCCCCTGGTTGCACTGCCTGGATGATTGTCTGTAAGGACTCCATTTTGAAAGATTCTAGATGAATAAACTGGTTTAGCCTTTTCAGATCCACTACCGGTCTCTACTCTCCACTCTTTTTGGGGGTAAGAAAGAGAGGAGAGTAGAAACCTGTGAATCTCTCTGAGGTAGGGACATAGGTCACCTCTTGCTGAACCAGTAGGAGATGTAAGTATTTCTGCAGGACTTCTGCTTTTTGGGGAGAAGAAGGCATTCTCGTTGAAACGAATGAATCCTGAGGTTGTTGGTTTTGAAATGTCCAAAAATGTCCGAATCTGACCGTTGACACCACCCATGGGTCTTTGCACTTGTGCGCCCAGACTTCTGTGAATCCCCTCAATCTGGCCCCTACCGGAGAGATGGGTTGATTGTCAAAAAGGCTTCGCCCCTTCTTGAGTGTTGGGCAGACCCCTCTGCTTGTTCCCTTTCAAAAATGTGGCTTGAGTGCTTCTCCAATTTCTTTGGAATCTCTATTTTGCCGAAAAGCCAGTGGAATTTTTATTTCTGGACCACTCATATCTGGAAGAGACCACCCGAGAGCGCCTCACTCTTCGGTCTTGGGGAAGTAACCCCGATTTCCCTCCAGACACTCTCGATATCGCTTTCTCCAACCTCTCACCAAAGAGAGCCTTCCCATCAAACGGAATTTTACACCAATTTTGCTTGGATGTTCCGTCGGCCGCCCACGGCTTCAGCCATAACGCTCTCTTGGCCATGACTGTATGCAACATTGCTCGGGCCGAATATCTCATGGAATCTATTGCGGCTTCTCCAATGAAATCAACTGATAACTTGAGTTCATCCAAAGCCTTTATGATATCATTCTTATCATTCTTAGGTACATCCTCTTGGATAGCAGCCTCAATATTCTCTGTCCATACTCTGACTGCGTTAGAGACTGAGGCTAAGGCAACCGCCGGCCAGCAAGCTCCCACGGCTAACTGATAGGCCTTCTTCAGGTCCCCATCAATGCGCCTGTCTAGCAGGTCTTTAAAGGATGCTGTATCCTCCATCGGTAGGGTAACGTTCTTTGCCAGTCGAACCACTGCCACATCCACTACCGGGGGGTGTCCAGAAGGGCTGCGTCTGACTCCGCCAGGGGATATAATTTTTGGAGCCTATTCAGGGAGAAATGCTTATCTGTTCTTCTCCATTCCCCTTCCACCAGATCCTTCAACTCATCCAAAAAGGGAAAAACTGTCTGTTTCTTCTTTAAAAGCGGGAAAAAATATTTCGCTTTTTTGGGAGGTTCTTCTACTTCCTCCCAACCAATTGCTTGCTTGACAGCCACGACAAATGGTTGTACCAGCGAAAAATTGAAACCCGAGGGTTCCGACTCTTCCATGGAATCCTCAGAGTCGTCCCTGTCCCCTCGTATGGGGGAAGGGCCTGGAACAGAGGCTGTTAGGCCTGCCATCGACGACCCCGGTCGTCCGAGGCAACTTGAAGAGAGTAGTTTGTATGTATCAGCCAAAGAGTCCTTAACAACCCTTTTGATTAGGTCTGTGACCTGCTCCACTTCTGCTCTCTCTTGGCTCGCATACCCTCATAAACAGTCTTTACAGATCCGCTTTTCCGGAAGAGGCGTAGCCCCGCATGCTCTGCACTCTTTAATTTTTTGTCTGGGTGGACTATTTCAATCGATGCCTTTTGGACGTCGATTTCCCTTTGGAGCCATGTTGGTAACTATTCGATCTACTATGTCTTGGGCTCGAATGGGAGCATCCACTGTAATGGCCCGAGATCTGGTTAGACATTCTCTGGTGTATATGGCTGTAATGAGAGTAACAGCACAGGCACTCTTTTAGTCCTATATAGATTTGTTTTGTTTTATTTTGTTTTTTTTCACATTTGCATATGCGTGCCCTTACCTAAAGAAACGAGGGTCTTGATCGAATGGCGGTTGGCTCATGGTTCCAAGAGGCACGCAGGAATTGTAGGCGACTGGACCGAGGCTAAAAAAGAAAAAACGCATAGAGGCAACCTATAAATTTCCCCTGAACTACAGTAAAGAAATCCTATCCACTATTTCTATTACTACAGACTTTTATTATTAGATGGTGCCGGCCGCATCGTATGTCCACGCATGCACCGTACCACCGCGCCATCCCCCCGCCCATTCCCCTCTACTAGCTCTTTAAAAAGAGGAGAGACAAGGCGCCCTGCGCTATAGCAGCCTGACGGAGACCTGGTAAAACCAGTATGACCAAAAAAATTGATAAGGGAAGCTAAAAATAAAATAACAGACCCGGCAAAAGGAAAACAAGGAGTCCTTACCTGACCCTTTCAAAAAGCCTCAGCACGCTCGTTTGCAGACTGCCGCCCCATTTAGGAAGCTGCTGTGCCCCAAAAGACCCTCAGAAGGGGCTCCCCTCAGATCAGCGCTACTTAGGAACTTAAACGGGGGACTGCGTCTGGGAGAGGCCAGAACCCAGACGGAAGCCGCACTAGGCGGAGGTAAAAGGACACGCACAGATACTATCCTTTAGGTATGAGGAAAAAAAGGAGAATGCTAGGGGGGACATAGGGTTCATTTTATAAGCTATTAACTATCCTGAGGGGAGGACTCCGGGGTGGAGCTTATCACAGGTATGCTGCCATGGAGGCACCAGGAAAGAAGTTTGTGAAAAGTCTGTGTGAATATGAGCAGCAAAACAACTTCATTCTTCTAGCATTCTAAAGAAGAAAATAATGTGTGGTATTAAAAGATCACAGAATTTGCAATGTGAGGAATGTGCTAGCTCCAATACGAACGTTAGTTTTACCACGCTGAGCGCTTCCGTCTTGTACTTGCTTCAGAGCATGCGTCGTTTTTGGTCCGTCGGACTAGCACATAGACGAACGGTTTTCCCGATAGAAATTCTAGTCCGTTGGACAGATTTGAGACATGTTCTATGTCTAGGTTCATCAGAGTTTTTGAAGAAAAAAGTCAGCTGGAGCCCAAACACGATTGTAATATCTGACGGATTGATTCCGTCTGACCTTTTCTGCCGCAAAGTCCGGTCTTGTGTAGGCGGCATGATAGCTGGTGAGGAGTGAATTTAAAAATGTACGCCCTTAGAAATCCTGAAGGTGGTGATTGGTTTCGGAGCCCCGTATGCGGCTAGGCTCCCAAAAAGTCCCTCACATGTGGTATCTTCGTACTCAGGAGAAACAGCAGAATTTATTTTGGCATATAATTCAACATATTCCCATGGCATGTGTGAGCAATATATCATTTAGTGACAACTTTTTGTAAAAATAAACAATACATTTTTTTTGTCATAATTCAATCACTTGGGACAAAAAAATAAAATATTTAATGGGCTCAAAATGCATCTTACCAATTTCCTTAGGGTGTCTACTTTCCAAAATGGGGTAATTTGGGGGGGGGGGGGGGGTTGTACTGCCCTGCCATTTTAGCCCCTTAAGAAATGAGATAGGCAGTTATAAACTAAAAGCTGCGTAAATTCCAGAAAATATACCCTAGTTTGTAGATGCTATAGCTTTTGCGCAAAACAATAAAAATACGCTTATTGACATTTTTTTTTTACCAAAGACATGGCTGAATACATTTTGGGCTAAATGTATGACAAAAATTTAGTTTATTGGATTTCTCTTATAACAAAAAGTAGAAAATATATTGTTTTTCTACATTTTCTGTATTTTTCCATTTATATCACAAAAACTCTAAATCGCAGAGGCAATCAAATGCATTGTAGCGGCGGCTCCTTTGGAGCATGCGCTATGCGTTTTTCAAAGTTAAAATTTGCCTAAATTGCAGTTTGGTTTGGGTATATTTGTCTAAATTGGACCTCTGCATCAGTCTGACTGGACTCTGAAATGTTCAGCATGGCCACAGGGGGCACTGTCTCTTGTGGCAGGCGTAGAACTATGGTCTGAATGGGTGCTTAAGTTACTCTCTTTCGGAGCCAGGTCAGTGGGAGTGGCCCTCTCGCTGTGCCCTCTGGGAGAGGGTATTTAGGATGTGGGCATCACGTGGTTCGGGGTTCCGGTCCAGTATGATGTGCTGACTTCACGGTCCTGGTCCTCCCGAACAGCCCCCAGGAAGGCTATGGCCTGGGGTGCGGATCCACCCGAATTTAATGCCTCAGGGCTGGCTAGCCCAAGGCAAGGAAACTAAAGGAGGATTCTGAGGTGGTTGGGTGCCGTCTCCGGTTCTTTAGAAGAACACCACGTACGGGTTGGTTTTCTTAACAAGAGCCTGGAAGGGCTGAAGTAACTGAGAGAATCCGGTCTTGTGGATATCGCCAAGCAGGCTGAAAGATCATGGTATCCTACAAGTGTTTCAAGTTTAGTTTCCCTATATGTTCTACAAAAACGTCTGTGGCAGAGACATTATTTTGTACGTTCTACAGCAACGTCTGTGGCAGAGACTTGTTCCTGAGTAAGCACCTTGTTGGCTGCTAGGCCTTGTGAGAGAGGGACTGTTCAACCTGGGTGACCATCCAGTTGTGAATGGCGATTCTCTAGATGCAGAGTAAGCAAGTTCTTCAAAGTTTTTTTGGCTTTAACACTAATGCCGTGTACACACGATCAAATTGTACACCGGACGATTTGATCATGTGTGGGCTCCAGCGGACTTTTTCATTGTAAAGTCCAGCGGACTAAGAAAGTAGTTTTGACTCAAAATTTGTCCGCCGGACTTGGCTTTTTTCGTCAGTGTGCTAGTCCGGCGGACTAAGAATGACGCATGCTCAGAAGCAAGTATAGGATGGAAGCGCTCGGTCTGGTAAAACTATCGTTCGTATTGAAGCTAGCACATTCCTCATGCTGCTAATTTTGTGATCTTTATAATGCTAGAAGAATAAAGTTGCTTTGCTGCTTATATTCACACAGAGTTATCACACGTCTTTATTCCTTATTCATCCTCATCTTATGATTAATATTACAATTAGATAGATAGATAGATAGATAGATAGATAGATAGATAGATAGATAGATAGATAGATAGATAGATAGATAGATAGATAGATAGATAGATAGATAGATAGAATTATTTTTATTTATATTATTATTATTATATATTTTTTTGACAATATTATTATTGTTATTATTCTTATGCTTATTATTGTTTTTTTTTATATTATTATTTTTATTTAATGATATTATTATTGTTATTATATATAAAAATTTGGGTGGGGGGTGTTGAACTAGATGTCTTTTTTTTTCAACCTGACTATGTAACTGTAGATAGATAGATAGATAGATAGATAGATAGATAGATAGATAGATAGATAGATTCCCAAAACAGCATTTTAGCTTACACATGATTGGATGATAAAATCAACAGAGCTTCCCCTCATTTCAAATTTTACCCTCAGATTTACAGCGACTGCACTTCCAAATGCCCTTGCAGTGCAATTTCAATTGCACTTGTAGTTAGCACTTGTATTGCAAAATGAATGTGCCTTTTGTAAATAACCCCCATAGTCTTTTGACATGTACCTGCCTACTCACACACAAACTATGGTTTTGGAATAAAAACACATATTACATTATTTAGGGAAAATTAAATGTCCATTTATTCTGGGTAAAACAAAATAAAGAGGAAGGCAACACTGGAGACACTTTTGGAGTTTGTGAAACCTTTTGTCCCCCAGGGCACACATCAAGTCAGTGGCCAACAAAATAGGGATCCTGTGTAAACAATAAAATAGGGAGCACAACATGGTCCAGGAATCCCACAGACCAGGAACAGCACCAGATGACATCTATGTCCCCAGGCTGTGGTACTACAACAGCCTGCATCTTCTGTCAGACCAGACTGAAGCTAGGCAGTCACTTCCGACTCTTCCGTGCAGCCTTCCCTCCACGCTTCGTTGGAGGCTGTGCCTCTGGTGGTGGACTTGTGGTAGGAGGAGGAGGAGTTGGAGTAGCAGTAGGGTCTACATTATATAGTCGGGTGTTTGGTGTCAGTTCACCCTTCAAACCCCTCTGAATACTGTCAAAAAAAATTGCCTTGCTTAAGTCGTGTTGGCCCTTTTTCATCTCCAGCAACTTGCTGGCCAAGTATGTTGCGTAGGCCTCTTTTGCATCGGGGGGTTTGCTGAGGAATTGGCTAGCTTGATGAATTAGTGCCAATGACTCCTCCTCTGTTCGTGTCATCCTCCTGGGCCTTCTGCTGGTTATGCAGAGGGGAGGGACTTGACTTTCAGTCAGGCTCCTGCTGGGCCCAGCCATCTCCTGCTGGTCCCGGCCTCCTTCTCCATACCACTGGTCCCAGCCTCCTCCTGGTTGAGCTCATCCTGTGTAAAAAAAAAAAAATGTTTGCTTCATCAATCACAGACAATTTTCCGTTTTTCACTTGCAAATAGATTTTTCCAGAAATCAAAAAGGCTATCATTTTGACCCCAGCATTTTTCCAGCTGTTCACCAATATTTTATCCACATTTGTGAAAACTACTGTATAGTTATATGTATATATAATATAATTTGTGATGAAATCATAGATTTGGAAGCAATTCAAAGATTTAACTTTACATAATTAATATTAGGACAATCAATATTTGCTAAAATAAAATATACCTTGCTCCAGCTGGGCGCATCAACTTCATCCAGGATGGAAGAGCCTGGATCTTCCTGGGACGCCTCAGCTGGGGGTGGAGGGAAGGGTGGAAAGCGACTGCCTGGCTTCCGCCTGGTCGTCCAGAAAACTGAGTTTGTTGAAGTACCACAGCTTGGGTACATAAATCTCATCTGCTGCTGCTCCTGATGTGCGGAATATCACGATCTTGTTGTGCTCCCGCCTATACATGTTACGCAGGATCTGAATTTTGGAGTCCACAAACGCAATGTCTGTCTGGGGGAGTTGAGTTTGCACAAACTTCAAAAGTGTTCCCAGTGTTGCCTTCCAGGGCAGCACGGTTCGAATATAAAGGGTGCTTGACCTCCCACAGGTTTCTGTGCATCTGATAAAGTTCAATGAACTTGGTCAGAAAAGCTTCCTCCTTAAAGGGGTTAGGATTATATCTTTCCATATTATTCTGAAAGACAACACACACAACAAAAACACTAAGGTCAGTCCAAACTCACAGTATTATTTTTCTCACAATATAGGTGAGACACATACTACACACACCCACCCACACACCAACTCGACCCACACTACACACACACACCACCCACCCACCCACACACACTACACACACCCTACACACACACACCCAACCCACACACACACCACCCACACTACACCCACCCACACTACACACACACACCACACCCACCCACACACACCACACACACTACACACACCAACCCACACACACCACCCACACTACACACACACCCAACCCACACACACACACCACACACACTACACACACACACACCACACTCACCAACACCAACCCAACCCACACACACCACCCACACTACACACACCAACTCAACCCACACACACTACACACACACACCAACCCAATCCACACACACTCCACCCACACTACACACACACACACCAACCCACCAACTCAACCCACACACACACACACACACACACACACACACCACCCACACTACACACACCCACCCACCAACTTAACACACACACACACACCTCACAAGAATGTAAAACATCTATGGACAATGCAAAGTCTCCTCATTTTGTCCTAGTGTAGGCCTAAAACTCAAAACAGTAAAAACCATTGTGATGTAGAATCTTACCGTCTTTCAGACTGCTTGCTACTTCCGTTCGGACCCACAGGCAGAAGCATGATGGGACGGCTAATTGCATATCCCTGCACTAGGAGAACCTAGGAGACAGCCATAAAGAAAAGCAAACATGAAGAAAAACTAAAGATTTGATCAGACAATTTATTTTTGAAAAAAAGTAAATATTTATTGGCTGGCATTGGAATGGCCCCCCTACCATTAAAATAGGTGACATATTGTTCACGCACCTCACATGCTGTTTGAGGGGTCAAGCCAGGACGGCCAGGATCCAGGCCTGTGAGTTCTGGTGATTGTCCGGCCTCAGGCCCAATTGTTTGCAGGTAATATGTTCCTGAATGTCTTCGTAAAAAGTTATGGAGAATGCAGCAGCAGAGAATGACATGGTTCAGTTTGTACTCTGCCAGGTTATTGATGTCAAAAACAGACGGAATCGGCTGGCCATAATCCCGAAGGCATTCTCCACAACCCTTCTTACTCTGGCCATCCGGTAATTAAAAACCCTCCTCTGCTGGGTTTCATAGTTTCATAGTTAGTAAGGTTGAATAAAGACACCAGTCCATCCAGTTCAACCTGAGGGAGTGTCTACCCCTATGCCTGTACATTGCACACTCACATTGGTCCCTACCCTGAAGGAGCCCACAATCTAAGGTCCCCATTTATATACTAGGGCCAATTTTGGACAGAAGCCAATTAACCTACCTGCAGGTCTTTGGAGTGTGGGAGGAAACCGGAGGAAACCCATGCAGGCACAGGGAGAACATGCAAACTCCAGGCAGGTAGTGTCGTGGTTGGGATTTGAACCAGTGACCCTTTTTACTGCTAGGTGTGCTACCCACTACACCACTGTGCTGCCGAGGTGAGAGTCTTTTGTGAGAACGGCCAATCAGATGGTCACCCAGACTGAACGCTTCATCTGCAATGAAAACAAAAGGGAGTCCCTCCACATTATCAGCAACTGGTGGCAATCCCAGGCCACCAGTCAGGAGGCGGTGGCAGAATTCCGTCTGGTTAAACACTCCTCCCTCTGACATCCGGCCGTTCTTCCCCACATCCATGTATATAAAGTCGTATTGTGCAGACACCGCCGCTATTAACACCACACTATGGAACCCCTTGTAATTCCAGTAGTAAGACCCCGAATGGGGTGGTGGCACAATCCGCACATGTTTCCTGTCGATCGCCCCTCCACAGTTGGGAAAGTCCCAACGGGCAGCGGACTGGGAAGCCACAGTCTGCCATTCCTGTGGCGTGGAAGGAAACTGTGGAGTCAAAACACAGAGAAAAAAGATAATTATTACTTAAATAAAAAAAAAGGCTAACAAATTAAACCATAACATTTTGGAACAGCAGTAAAACCTTTTTTCTAAGTAGTCTTTCAAAAAAATCTAAGCTAAGGCCCAATTCTCAGATTCCTCACCCCTCTGATGGCCCATGGAACATAATTTATGTAGGTGAGTGGAGGGGGGGTGTTCTAATTAAGATCACACATTACACCTGAAGACATTTGAAATAGGGTGGGGGGGGTTCTAATTAATTAGAAGATCACACATTACACCTGAAGACATTTAAAATAGGGTGGGCTGGGGGGGGTTCTAATTAATTAGAAGATCACACAATAAACCTGAAGACATTTAAAATAGGTTGGGGGTTCTAATTAATTAGAAGATCACACATTACACCTGAAGACATTTAAAAAGGAGTGGGGTTGGGGGGTTCTAATTAATTAGAAGATCACACATTAGACCTGAAGACATTTAAAATAGGGTGGGTGGGGGGGGGGGGGTCTAATTAATTAGACGATCACACATTACACCTGAAGACATTTAAAAAAGGGTGGGGTGGGGGTTCTAATTAATTAGAAGATCACACATTACACCTGAAGACATTTAAAAAAGGGTGGGGGGGTTCTAATTAATTAGAAGATCACACATTACACCTGAAGACATTTAAAAGAGGGTGGGGGTGGTAAAACAGTACAATCAAGCTGGCAATATGAATTGTTAAAAAGGGGCTAGGCTATGGGTGTATATGGGCCCAGGATTGCATGCTGGGGAAGTTAGTGAAGGCAAATATGCATGCAGGACACAAAAGGAGAAATGAAAAATAAACACATTTTTAAAATGTATGTATGGATATAAAGGGGACATTCACAGCATATTCCTGTCATGGATATTAAGTAATGATGAAATTAATACAAACATTCAATACATATAATGCAATATTAATGCATAAAACGTACCCTCATATATTCCTTCTGCAGGACCTGAATAATGGCCAAACAAGTCTCTGGAATAATGATCCCCAGAGCATGGGGGGGAGATGCCTGTTTTGAACTTGAGGTCCTGCAAGCTTCTCCCTTTTGCCAAGTACCACAACGTGGTGACTAGCCTCTGCTCCGGAGTGATGGTTTGCCGCATGCAGGAATCCTGCCTGCTGATATAAGGGGTCAGCAAAGCCAGCAGATGGTGAAAAACGGGGTCCGTCATCCTGAAATAATTCCTGAAATCCTCAGGATTATTCTCACGGATTTCACGTAGCAAAAGCATATGTGATAATTGGTCACACTGGCGCAGCCAATTCTTCGTCCATGAACTCCTCCTCGCCCTGTTCATGGACTGGGCTCGGGTCAAAGTATTAACTTCAACACCAAGCCCCCATACAGCACGAACTCGAGAACGAGTATGTCCACTCTCCATGGCTTCAAAACAGTCGGCTGGTCAAACAAACTTAACCGAATGCACTGAAGAACAGAAAGACCTATGAAGAACGACCTGAAAAACAGGAACGAGAAGCGCCTGAGAACAGGTACGAACTGATCCACACGCACTGAAAAGCAGATACAAACCTCACAGGCACAGACTGAACCGCAGAAAATGAACGGATTAAGCTGAAGTCTGAAAAGCACGAATCGTCTCTAACTAAACTTCTACTAACACGAGATACACACGAGATTAGCAGAAGGAGCCCAAAGGGTGCCGTACTGGGTCTTGGACTTCCTTTTTCTAGTCCCGTCATATGTGCTGTACGTCATAGAAATCACCAGACTTTTCGGAGCTCTATTTGTGTGAACAAAAGGACGCAAATTTTGTTTGGGTACAACATTGCATGACCGCGCAATTACCAGTTAAAGCAGAGCAGTGCCAAATTGTAAAACATCCTCTGGTCATTTGCCAGCCAAATGGTCCAGTCTGAAGTGGTTAAGAGCATCATGGGCCTGATGCTGAGCTTTTTGGTGGGCCTTTTTATGGAAACAAAATGCTAAAACAAATCAAATATACTTTTACCAGTAATACCAGCCATGCAGCCTCTGAGCAGCAGCAACACCACCAACACTATCTGCTATGTGGTCTCTCACCAGCAGCAACATAGGGAGACCACATTTCAGACTGCCATTCAGGGACAACCCCCTCTTTCTTAAAAAAAAAGATGAGTGCAGGATGTAGTCTTGGCGCTGATGGGGAAATCGGCGGTGGGGGTGATTTGGCAAATGGCTGGTGTTAGCATGTAAAATCATCCTGACATCATGCTTGATAATGTGTCAGGATGACAATTTTAACCCTTTCATGACTAAGCCTATTTTTGGCATTTGGTGTTTACAAGTTAAAATCCATATTTTTTGCTCGAAAATTACTTGGAACCCCCAAACATTATATATATATTTTTAACAAAGACTCTAGAGAATAAAACGGCGATTGTTGCAATATTTTATGTCACATGGTATTTGCGCAGCAGTGTTTTAAACGCAACTTTTTGGGAAAAGGGACACTTTCATGAATTAAAAAAAAAAAAACAGTACAATTAGCCCAATTTTTTTGCATAATGTGAAAGATAATGTTACGCTGAGTAAATAGATAACCAAACATGTCACACTTTATAATTGCACGCACTTGTGGATTGACGACAAAGTACGGTACCTAAAAATCTCAATAGGCAATGCTTTAAAAAAAATTTACGGTTACCAGGTTAGTGTTACAGAAGAGGTCTAGTGCTAGAATTATTGCTCTCGCTCTGACGATCGTGGCGATACCTCACATGTGTGATTTGAACACCGTTTACATACGCGGGCGCGACTTCCGTATGCATTTTCTTTGCTTCGCGAGCTCGCGGGGACGGCGGGCGCTTTAAAAAAAATGTTTTATTTTTTTATTTATTTTATTTATTTTAAAATGACTAAATTGTTTTAAAAAAATAAAATAAAATTTGATCACTTTTATTGCTGTCACAAGGAATGTAAACATCCCTTGTGACAGTAATAGGTGGTGACAGGTACTCTTTATGGAGGGATCGGGGGTCTAAAAGACCCCCCACCCCTCCTTTACACTTCAATGTATTCAGATCGCCGTTTTCGGCGATTCTGAATACCGTATATCTTTTTAAATCCGGCGCCATTGGCAGCCGAGTAAACGGGAAGTGACGTCATGACGTCGCTTCCGTGTTTACTATGAGGAGACTGGAACGAAGCCGATTACGGCTTCGTTACAGTTCCTCCCCAGCAGCCGGAGGCATCGGATTGTGAATCAGTGCTCCTGATCGAGCGGAAGCACTGGTAACAGCGGCGGGAGGCGGCAGGAGGGGGGGCGTCCCCTCCCGCTCCTCCGGCATAACAGCCGAGCGGCTGCATGTGCGGGCATCATCCTGGTATACCCCCCGGAAGCCGAGTACGCACATCTGCGTACGCTTGGCGGGAAGGGGTTAAATTCCATTATTTCTATTACTACATTGTAATATATAGTGAAATAGTTCAACTCACCATAATGCAGAATCAGTGGGAACCTGAGCTTGTCACTTGCCACTAGATGCCGCTTGCTATTGGCCACCATCGCTTTCCACCAGACGCAACATGTCACTTGCCACCTATAACCTGCCACCAGATGCAGCGTATCACTTTCCACAGTTGCCTGCCACAAGATGCAGTGTGTCACTTGCCATCATTGCCTGCTGCCAGATGCAGCATGTCACTTGCCACCACCAGCCTGCTACCAGATACAATGTGCCACTTGCCACCAGCAGCCTGCCATCAGATACAGTGTGCCGCTTGCCACCAGCAGCCTGCCACCAGATACAGTGTGCCACTTGCCACCATATAGTGTGCCACTTGCCACCCACAGCCTGCCACCAGATACAGTGTGCCACTTGCCACAAGCAGCCTGCCAACAGATAGTGTGCCACTTGCCAGCAGATACAGTGTGCCACTTGCCATCAGCAGCCTGCCACCAGATAGTGTGCCATTGGCCACCAGCAGCCCGCTACCAGATACAATATGCCACTTGCTACCCACAGCCTGCCACCAGATACAGTGTGCCACTTGCCACCAGCAGCCTGCCACCAGATAAGTGTGCCACTTGCCACCAGCTGCCTACCACCAAATAGTGTGCCACTTGCAACCCACAGCCTGCCACCAGATACAGTGTGTCCCTTGCCACCAGCAGCCTGCCGCCAGGTAGAGTGCCACTTACCACTAGCAGCCTGCCAACAGATACAGCGTGCCACTTGCCACCAGCAGCCTGCCACCAGATAAAGTGTGCCACTTGCCACCATATAAAGTGCCACTTGCCACCAGCAGTCTGCCACCAGATACAGTGTGCCACTTGCCACCCAAAGCCTGCCACCAGATACAATGTGCCACTTGCCACCCACAGCCTGCCACCAGATACAGTGTGTCACTTGCCATCAGCAGCCTGCTACCAAATACAGTGTGCAGCTTACCACCAGCAGCCTGCCACCAGATACAGTGTGCAACTTTCCACCAGCAGCCTGCCACCAGATACAGTGTGCAACTTGCCACCCACAGCCTGCTACCAGATACAGTGTGCAACTTGCCACCAGCAGCCTGCCACCAGATACAGTGTGCCACTTGCCACCAGCAGCCTGCCACCAGATACAGTGTGCCACTTGCCACCAGCAGCCTGCCACCAAATACAGTGTGCCACTTGCCACCAGCAGCCTGCCACCAGATACAGTGTGCCACTTGCCACCATATAGTGTGCCACCAGCAGCCTGCCACCAGATACAGTGTGCCACTTGCCACCAGCAGCCTGCCACCAGATAGTGTGACACTTGCCACCAGCAGCCTGCCACTCCCTCCAGGTCTCTGTCGATGGGTAGAATGGACAGGGCCTGCATAGTCAAACCAATCCCTGGAGCCCCCACCCCTTCTGAGCTGGGATGGTATAGCTGTGTGTAAAATGAATGCCAAGTGTATTGATCAGACCAAGTTCTACAGGGGGTGGGGGGGGGGGGGGGTGTACAAGCCTTTGGGCTCACACTGGTGTGCTGCAGTTCAGGCGCACTGCTTGTGTATCTGCAGTTTTAGCTGCAGTCTTATTTGTTTATATTAGGTTGCAGGCTTTTGATGCATTTTCTGACAGTGCGACAAAGATAAGATGCAACATGCAGGAATTTTGGTGCGCTTTCAGAAAAAACATGCAACCTAATAGAAATCAATAGAACTGTGGGTAAAACGCAGGAAAACTGCGGGTACACCAGTGCTGGGGAACCCATAGAGTTTCGGGGATTCCAATAACATGTTGACTGCTGAACCACATTATAAAAGATGTATTTAATATTCAAGCCTATGGTTTTAGCCATAGGCAGGGGAGCAAGCATATACAGTACATACAGTACATGGTGAAGTCATTGCTCTACCTGAGGCTGGGAGCCTTAAAACATTTATACAATTCTAAAAGGGGGGTGGAGATCTTGTGAGTCTTCTTTGAAGGTCTGATCAAGTTGTAATTATATTTATATTCACAAAGGGATGGTCACTTCGCACCTAGGTGTCACTTCCAGATTCTCTGGGAAAATACCCCTCACAGCTGGAGGTGTGAATGGCATTTGGACACTCTCAAGACAGCTATGAAAACACATCCTGTGTATTTGAAACAAATACACTTGCTTAATCAGAATACATGTTTTTGATAATCATGACAAAATTGTTTATAAATAAATGGCGATTCCATTTACCCGCTCAATCCCATCTTTTGGTCAAATTAAAAATTGACCACATAACTAACAAAACATAAGATAACAGCACTAAACTAAACAATTCACATAGTGGTTCTGGACAGTTGGGTTCTTGACTATTCAGTGTAGAGATTCTTTTGGTGACAGTTAAAGCTGTGTAGGGCCTAACTAGATGTGAATATTAATTGTCAAGATAATGGGGAAGATGGAAAAAACGAAGTCTCATAAAACATATAAAACCTAACACAAATGGCATTTTAAATAAAAGCAGATACAACTACAATTCCTATCAATCGCTCCAACATCTCTCTAACTGCCTAATCTTAGTTGAAATATATATTTTTTCTAGTTCATATTCCTCCTAATTTATGTACGCAATTTACTTCTGCAGAAAAACCTCATTTTGCTTTTTGAAGGCTAAACAAAAATGTAAAAATACAAAAAATCACTAAAATAAAAAAATTACACGTTGATCTAACAATGTATGAAGAACGCCAAGTCTTTTGTTGATTCCTCCGCTGTAACTTTGACAGCTAGTCTATAAGACTCCACTGCAACACCTTAAGAACGCATACAATGTTCATACATAATCTTCTTTTCTTCAGGACTATCGCAGTCCACATGACAAGAAACTTCCGGTAGGTGTGCAGATCTTTTTGCGTTTTTGATTTTCTTCTTAGACAGCTGACATGATAAGTATCAAAGTTCTTCAGACATTTACAAAGCTTTTGAAAGCACTCTTTTCCATCGATGCTGTTTGTGGCTGATGTCAAAAAGCCACGAAATCAGGGAGGAAATTTATGAAGATGGCGTCACTCAGATTGTTAGTCCAACATTTGATCATTAACAAAAATGCCCATAAAGCCGTTGAGTTTTTTACTGCTGAAGTAAATTTATGTTCTAGAGGCAAATACGATCTAGAAAAAAAGAAAAACGTAAGCCATTATCATTCAGTATAAAATATTATTCAACTGTCATTTAATCTAGACTATCCTGAATTCAATGAAACATTTATCATGAACAATAGGCTTCTCAGAGGGGGGGCTGGTATCATATACATCTTGGATCAGTGATCCTACAGGAACGTAGACAAGAGAGCACAGAATACAGGATTTACAAGAATGACAGGGGTATAGTGCAGTACTGGGGTTCAGGGTTCACAGGAAGTCAGTTTCACAAGATACAGTTGATATACAAGGGTTCTAAGGCCGGAAGGATACCTAATGGTACTATCTGGGGAGAACACAGCATGTCCGCACATGCAAAAATGGTGAGGGCCCTTGAAAGGGCCGAGGCGCAGAGTCTAAGGAACTGCCTTGTCTTCTCCAGAGCTCTTAATGGTAGAGATGGGTTGTGCTGCAAACAGTTCCCCGGTTGCGGCCCTCTTACTCACCCAGGTTTGTGCCTGGACACACACACAGACATTGGGGACAGATACACAAAGACACATAAGACGGCTAGAAATGAAACTGCAAACAGTCACACAGGAATCTATAAGTGAAGTTGCATGGTGTCACCGAACAGGAAACTAGCTTAAAATAGACTTGGAGACACAAAGGCAGACTTGCTTGGGACATTGTTATTGAAAGCCTAAGGCAATCTGCTTCAGCTTGAAAAGGCAGTACTGGCTGGGCAAGTAGCTAATTCAATTAACAGGAGGTCTAATCTCAACCGCAGACCTTATAAGTTAAAGCATTGGAACTAAATGCTAATAGTAATACATCACACACATAGGTTGGACTTAATTGACTTCTCAACCTCACCTACTATATAATGCCAGCATACCTACTGATAACACTCAATGTAGTAATACTGACATACATGTAGTAATAATACATTCATTACTTTTTTTTTTTTTTTGTCATCATAGTTTAAACTAGAGCAGCAATTATTCAATTCAATCTTAATAAAAACTTTTCATCATAAAATAATATACAAAAACTATATAAGGCTCAGTTCCCACTATTGCGACTTAAAGTTGCAGAAACTTTGAAAAGGTTCTTGCGCTACCTTGATGCGACTCTGATCTAGAGACTGTGGAGATGAATCAAAGTCACACTCCAGAGTCTCTGAATTATGTGACTTTGGGGGGTCACTATAGTGGAAACGTAGTCTAAGACAGGAGATGCTTAATTATCTAGGCCAGGGGTGCCAAACTCAATTTCATCGTGGGCCCCTTCAGCATTATGATTGTCCTCAAAAGGGCCGGTTGTATCTGTACGATTAGATGTCCAACACATCCCCTCCCCTTACATTAGATGTCAAGAGCCACCCCACCATAAGAAGTTGAGTCCCCTACTCTCCCTAACATCACAGTGCAACCCTTTTCCTTATGCTACTGCTGGGAAGAAGCTGCATGCATTGCTCGAAAGCAGAAAGTACAGGGTCTGAAGGAGGATCAGAGGAGGGCTGGAGCTCTCCTGCAGCTGCAGGAGAGGTGTGAGGGCCACATGAAATGGCCTGGAGGGCCGGATTCAGCCCGTGGGCCTTGTTTGACCCCTGTGATCTAGGGCATTGAAACTCTTAAAATTTCAAAGCTCATATACATCAGATCATAACACAACAAAAAAAGATTTAACACTTCATACTGTAAATAGGAACAAGAAACTGGGCAGTATAGACTCAGATGGCTGCACCAATATTTAGCTAGTGGGGGGAGTGAAACCCATAAATGTTTACATATGAAAAAAAAAAAAAAAAACACTTTAGAACAATACTTCCATTGTTGAATTGTCTTTGAAGGCTGTGGTCTCCTGTTCTGAAGACCTTAAATAAACCAACTCAGGACATAGAACTAATCTGAGGAATAAGCATCAACATTTTAGTAACAAAACACATTATATTTTCCTCCTAAAAATAAAACAAACATTAGAGATATTTAACATTTTCTTTCTTAGATATTTTACCAGTGCACTTTTTCTAATACCCCAAAAAAATTGTTTGACATCAAACTAAATGTTACCACGTGGATTTTATGTATGGTATACCATTACTAAAAAAAAAAAAAAAAAAAAACTATTATTCACCATGGTTAAAAATGAGCAGCTCAAAAAAAACTGATTTTTTTTTTTTTTTTTAGTTCCTCTTTGTCGACAGTTATACATCACCATCAAAAAAACAATCTCGGAGCTGCTACGGGGGGGCGTGACCGGATGGTGATGGCGGCGGCGTGTGAGGAGTGAGTGTGAGAGAGATGTGTGCTCTCACTGCACGCTGACGGGAGCTGGTATCAGCGGCGCCTGTGACATCCCCGTTTGATCTCCCTAACGAGAAGGCTCTGGCTCGGTGTGCTGGGGAGACCTGTGGTGCCCAGCAGTGGTTGGTGACGGTCGGGAGAGGCAGAGTGTGGCGGAGCGGTGGGATCTTTTGAGCACCGGCGGTGTGTGGAGGAGGGTGAACGGAGGGGAGATCTCTCAGCTCAGCCCCTGAAGGTGAAATCCCGTGAGATCCGCTCGAGAGAGGAGCCACATCACTGAGACTGGGGAGGAGGCACAGCCACTTCCAGGTAAAAGCCAGCTAAACCCAGCGAAGAAATTTAAAGGCATAGATATATTATATATTGTTATGCAGTGACTGTGGAGAGACGTTTTATTTCAAGCCAGATCCCCCCCATCATTGCCCCGTTTGAGTTGATTTAAAGGAGAAATAAGAGGGGAGTTGTTGTGAACGTTGTATTATCCTTGGGGAAAGTGTTGCAGTAAGAAAGAAATATATAAATACATATACTGGAAAAAATAGCTCCTGCTGCTGCTTTCCCTTTAAGAAATTAGTTCAAATCAAATCCACTCATGTTTAAAGTTCTGGACCGACTGCGGAGTAGCTGAAGCCGACCTCTCCTCCTTTTTTTGCCTTGGCCTAGGGAAATTTACCCCCCTTCAAAAAACGTTAATTTTTTTTTTTTTTTTTTTTTTCCCGGGGACACTTACGGATCTGAACGATGTCTGCAAGGAGGAGGGGGGAGGAGCATGTCAGGCAGGAAAATGTGGGGGCGCAATCTTTGAGATCTGCCAAAGAAAAAGATAAAGAAAAAGATCCCCAGTTCACTGCAACAACAGCTGGGATAGCTGCTGCGGCCAAGTTGGAAAAATATGCCCATGCTCATACTCCCGATAATACGCCAACCAAGGGGGGACAGGGGAGTCTAGTAAAACCTCCAACGGATAGAAAGAGTCAAGGGCAACTGTCACAAACAGGCGTAAAACAAATAAATAACAAAAATACGGGTGCAATTGGAAGATCAGAGTCAGATCCCATGCTGGTACACCCAATAAATGGTGAAGAAGAGCCGACGCTGAAGGAGGTCCTTGGGGCTGTTAACGTTTGCAAACAATCATTATTGGAGCTATGCGATCAAACAAGAAGTATTAAAGAAGAGCTGGCCTTTATACGGCAGGAACTTCAGTTAACGGTTGACAGATTAACAGCAGCAGAAGGTAGAATTTCTCAGATTGAAGATGAGGTGTATCCATTAAATCAAGAGGTCAAAGATTTAAAAATACAGATGGGCAAATATGAAGGGAAACTGGATGAATTGGAAAACAGACTCCGCAGGGACAATATAAGACTGGTAGGCCTCCCCGAGAAGTGTGAAGGCTCTGACACAGCTGAGTTTCTGGAAAAATGGCTTGTTGAAATGTTTGGCAGAGAGTCTTTCTCCCAACAATTTGCTATTGAAAGGGCACATAGAGTTCCGCCTAGAATTATGCATCGGGGGGGTCAGCCTAGATCTGTACTAATCAAATTTTTGAACTTCCGGGATAAGGTTGTTTTGCTTCGGAGGGCCAGGGAGATGGGGAGTGTCAGCTACAAGGGCGCTAAAATCTCGTTTTACTCTGACTTTTCCCCTGATTTGCAGAAGCGCAGAGCTGAGTTTATAGAAGTCAAGCGTAGACTCCAGAAATTGGACATTACATATGCTCTGCTCTATCCGTCAAGGTTACGGGTAGTAGCATTGGGAGAGACTTTATTTTTTGATACGCCGGCAAGGGTAGAAGCATGGATGCAGGAGAAGGGAGATCAGTTATTGAAGAAATGATGTGTTTTTCTTTTTTATATATGCATGTGTATGACCCCCTTTTCACTTCATTTATCCTTTCTTTTCTTTTTTTTCTTTTTTTTTTTTTTTTTTTTTTCCCTTTCCCCTCCCTCTTTTATCGGGAGAGGGGAAGATTAGCGAAGGGGGGATGTAATGGGTGCACTGTAAATGAAGTAAGGGAAGATGATACACTAAAGTCAGGGTGCAGAGAATGACACACAATATAGTAAGAATTTATGCTTGAGGAAGGGGAGGGTCAAAAGGGGGGGTTGTTGAGTATTGGGGGGGAGTGGGAGGTGGGTGGGGATGGAAGCATGAGAGAAGGAGTGGGGAGGGGGGAGCATGAGGGTATGTGTGGGAGTGTAGTGGTCACGGTAAAAACCCCTAGGGGTAACCTAGATAGGTATGGAGAGGGTAGGGGGGAGGGAACAGGGAAGATGGAAGCATACAAAATTCAGGAAAAGGAAATAGGTAATACTTGCACAGTCATAGATGTTAATTTAAAAGTAATGAGTAAATACGGGGTAATGGTGTGTGTAGATAGAAGGTTTGGATCTCACGTTCACAAGAGGAAACTGAGAAGGGATGACACTAGGGAGTATAAAAGATGGTATAGCTTTATTAAAGTACTCACTAAGTGGGATTGCACTATTCTTTTTACATCCCCCCATTGCATTCGCCTCTTCGGCATGAACTATAGAGGGAGAAGCAGGGATTATTTCTGCTCAACGTCAGGGAATTCAAATGTTAATTTTGAGCCTTCAGGTTTTACTCTTTTCTCGCTCTTCTTTTTTCTTTTTCCACACTTCCTAGAGTTATGCAGTCCAGAGTTTTGAATATTGGCTCTTGGAATGTCCGAGGGCTGGGAGCCTCTGTAAAAAGAGCAGTAGTGTTCGACACCTTGGAAAAGTGTGGAGTAGGATTGATCTGCCTACAGGAGACACACCTAAGTAAAGAAACTATATTAAAAACTCAGAGTAGGAAATTTCAAGTCCAGTACCATTCAGTCCACACCTCTTACTCGAGGGGAGTGGCCGTGTTGGTAAGGAGAGAGGTGGCGTTCTCCTGTCGGCAGATCAATATAGATAAAGAAGGGCGGTTTATCTTTTTACACTGTGTAATTGAAAATCAGGAGTATGTTTTTGCAAATGTTTACATTCCCCCCCCATTTAAAATGGAAGTTTTATATTATTTGATGGAATTTATAGCGGACAAATCGGGGATTCCTGTTATAGTAATGGGAGACTTTAATGAGGTTATAAATAAAAGCCAGGATAGGTTTCCACCAGGAATATATATGCAAACGGAGGCTGAAACCCGGCTGTCTCGATTTTTGCTGGAGGGGGGCCTGTCTGATATATGGAGAAAGCGTAACCCGGACCAGTTACAATATTCATGTTTCTCAAGCTCATACTCCTCACTCTCAAGGATAGATTTAGTCCTTGGGAATGAGGAGGCAAGCCGTGTAGTAAAGGAAATAGTTTATCAACCTAGAGGGGTGTCAGATCACTCGCTAGTGACAGTTTCGGTAAATCTAGGAGGGATAAAGCCCCCAAGAGTATGGAATATGAATCCAGTGTGGTTTGAGCTAATTGGGGACCCCGAGAGGGTGCTGTTCAGTGTGGCAGAGTTTGTGGAGTTTAACAGCGGGTCTGCAGAGATTGGAGTAATATGGGATGCATTGAAGGCCTATCTTAGGGGTATTCTTATCCAACAGGTAGCGAATGTTAAGAAAACATCTAATGAATGGGAGAATAGGGTTGAAAGGGATCTAGTAATAGCAGAGAGAGCCTATATAGAAAACCCCACCCCAGAGAAAAAAAAAACATGGTTAGAGAAACAACGGGAACACAAGGCAGTGGTTATTAGGAAAATAGAGAATAAAAAACTGTTCCAGAAACAAGTGGAATATGGGGAAGGGGAAAAAGTAGGAAAGATGTTGGCACAGATTGTAAGAAGTAACTCCTCGCCATCCACTGTCCCAGTAATAAGGACTGAGAAAGGAGAAATATCAGCACAGAGCTCAGTGATTACTGATACCTTTAGGGTATTCTATGCCAAACTGTATTCTTCACGGGGGACAGAGGTTGGCGAGGATATGGATAGGTTCTTTTCGAATATCAAAATGCCCTCCCTAACAAAGGAGGAGAACGAGATAATGGAAGCCCCATTAACAATTGAGGAAATCCAGTGCGCAGTAGCAGCAATGGCCAATAAGAAATCCCCAGGGCCAGATGGTCTTCCTTTGGAAACCTATAAATATTACAGTAAAATATTGCTTCCAGAGCTCCTGAAAGTATTTAACTGGGCAAAAAAAGAGGGGAGATTGCCAACTTCAATGACTGAGGCAACAATAATAGTCTTACACAAGGAGGGGAAGGACCCATTGGAAACACAGTCCTATCGACCCATTTCCCTTCTCTGTGCGGATGCTAAAATATTAGCCAAAGTATTAGCCATTAGATTGAATAAAATTATTTCCAGGCTGATACATCCCGACCAAACAGGTTTCATCCCGGGCAGAACTACAAGCACAAACATAAGAAGACTATATCTTAATATGCAGGTACCTATAGAGAATGATGGCAACAAGGCAATAATGGCTTTAGATGTAATCAAAGCCTTCGATAGTTTAGAATGGCCCTATATCTGGCGGGTACTGAGGGAATTTGGGTTTGGCCCTAATCTTATTGCATGGGTAAAAACTCTGTATAACGGCCCTAGTGCTAGAATTAGGGTCAATAATGAATATTCAGATAGGATTTTTCTAGAGAGGGGGACAAGACAGGGGTGCCCTTTGTCACCCCTGATCTTTGCCCTAGCAATAGAACCATTAGCTATTGCAATTAGATCCAGTAGGAATATGGTCGGTTTTCAAAGGAGGACGAGGGAAGAGAGGATAGCGCTATATGCGGACGATATTCTCCTCTTTCTGGGGGACACAGAGCAGTCCCTCAGACAAGGGATGAAACTTATTTCAGATTTCGGGAGGTTCTCTGGCCTGGAGATAAACTGGGAAAAATCAGTTCTTATGCCATTGGATAAAAGTAGGGCCCAAAGCCCAGGGACAGGCGCGCAGCTGGAAGTTGTGGAGCGCATGAAATACCTGGGGATACACATACAAAAAGATCCTAATAAATATATAAATGATAATTTGGTTCCATTAATAGCTAAATTCAAGAAGAAAATCGAAATCTGGAAAAGACTCCCATTATCGAATGCAGGGAGATGTAACTTGATTAAAATGGTATGGATGCCTCAGTTGTTGTATGTGTTACATAACTCTCCGATTTGGGTAGACATAATGTGGTTTAGGAAAATAGAGGTACTATTCCGAGAACTTATATGGAAAGGGGGAGTATCCAGGATAGCTCTACAAACCTTGCAATTACCTACAAGAAAAGGTGGAATGGCAGTTCCACATCCAAGGAGCTATTTTTTAGCTGCGCAATTACAACACCTGGACATGAGTGAGGAGATGGGTGGAGGAATTAATAAGGCCTTAATATTAACGGAGACACCCCATAAGAATATGGTAGAAGCTCTGGAGGCAAATTCATTTCCCAAAAAAAAAATACCCTCAATAAAACTAGTAGTAAAGGTGTGGAAGGCAGTTAAGGCGATTAAAGGCCTGGGAGGCTTAACTCAGTACACCCCATTGTGGGACAACCGGAACCTGCAGGAAATGGAAGAAATAGGGGTATATAAAGACTGGGAAGTTAAAGGGATAGATAGGTTGGCCCAGTTATATACAGGGAAAATATTAAAAACATTTAGTGCTTTAAGATCAGAGTTTGATATACCCAAACAATCATTTTATAAATACCTTCAAATCAGACACGCCCTAGGGAAACAATTTAATAGGCAAGGTCCTGTGTGGAATAGCTCCCCTATTTTTACCAGATTAAAGGCCCCAGTGAGGACAAAAGGATTTATAGCGGATGTATATCCAGTTATATGTGAAGGAAGTATAGGAAGCCCAGAAGGGTTTAAATGCAGAAGGAAATGGGAGGAGGAGTTGGGAACATTCACGGATGAACAGTGGAGGAAAATATTGGAGGATGTTTACTCAATCTCAGTTTCGCCCGCCCAGAAGATGTCACACTTAATGCTGCTGCATAGGGCCTATTATACGCCAAAAAGACTGTTCAGCTTTGGACGTAGAGCAGATGATAGGTGCCCTAGATGTCAAGAGTCTGGAGACCTAGCTCACATGTTCTGGCGATGCCCAAAATTGTTTCGTTACTGGTCAGAGATTGTTACCACCTTGAATGAAACATTTGGTGTAACGATCAGAGGTGATCCCAGGATATGTGTGCTGGGTCTGGGTGAAGCAATAGGGAGATCGCGACATACCAATAAAGCAATACTGAGATGTTTGTTTCAGGCAAGAAGATTGTTAGCTCAAAGGTGGCAAGCAAAAAATGCTCCTTCAGTAGTGGACTGGCAGACAGCAACTATGGAGACAATATGGAAAGAGAGGGTGATATATTTGAGAAGAGGAAATTTTAAAGAATTTAAAAAGATGTGGAAACCCTGGCTGGATAGAATGAGATACCCAGAATGAGGTATGGGAGAGGTGAAAGCTGGGTAGAGAGAGAGGAAGTAGGAGGGGAAGGAGGACTATATGAGCAACGAGCGAAAAGAGGGGTTAGATAGAAGAAATATTGACACATCATGGATAGGAATGTTTTCTAAAGGTTTTTTTTTATTACTCACTAAAGTATTACTGTATTTGTAAAGGTGAAATAAGTGCTACACATGCTATAGAGAATGCTTTTTTTGCTTTTATTATGTAAAAGTATGTTGAAAATGAATAAAGATTATGAAATTAAAGAAAAAAAAAAAAAAAAAAAAAAAAAAACTATTATTCACCATGGTTAAAAATGAGCAGCTCAAAAAAAACTGATTTTTTTTTTTTTTTTTAGTTCCTCTTTGTCGACAGTTATACATCACCATACTGAGCATATTGGAAAACTTCTTCAGAAACAGTCTATGGAAACAAAGATTACCATTAATACACACAAACATGTAAATAAACATTATTAGGAGGTATTTAACCTTTAGGCAATATTATATTTCACACTAATTGTGTTGGACACTTGGGCCTCTGACCATTGACAGTGTAGCGGTTTCCGTTACGCTGTTCCCGTGTGGTGATTCCACATCACATTCACTTTTGGTAACTATTAAAGGCATGTATGGCTTACCCATATGTGGATCCTGGAGGTGCTGATATGAGGAGGAAGGGACCAACCTTGGATTAGAAGCTGGTTTAGTAGCGCATCTAAGGAGTTTAGTAATACATATTTTAAGACAATAATAAGAAACATATATTGCCAGGAAGAAACCCATGACATAGAGGAGGACAGTTCCAATAGAATACAGAATATCAGAAAGCCATTTACCGAGATTACCAAAAAGATTGTTAAACCAGCCCTTGATACTATCAGAAATACCATCAAGCATGGATTTAGGCCTTTTCTTTAAGGCAGCCACAACTTCTTTTACCTTATTGATGTGATCAGTTATATTAATACTATAGTCAGGTATGTACGTACTGCAAGTGTCATTAATTAATGCACATACTCCTCCTTGTTCAGCTAACAAGTAATCGAGGGCCATTCTATTTTGTAGGGCCACTATTCAAAGCTGTTTTTGTTCTTCATTTAGCAGGATAACAGTTTCGGTCGTTTCATTCACTATTTTTTTTTTTTTTTTTTTTTTCATTATTCGTGCCAGTCTCCTTATCATTTGTATAGTTTTGGCTGGGCCATACATGGGAAGTATTATAGCTGCTAATCTATCACCTTCACTAATATCAAAATGGTCTGGTACATATCCGTCTTCCCAGACTCCATCAGTCCCTTTAAGGAGATGATTGCTCACAGGTACTTCTCTATGTTTTCTATAGTGCCTTTGGGAGCTTCCTGTTGGGAGGTGCTTAAAATAGCTTACTTGTGGAAGCACATATCCTAAATAACAGGTGCCTTAAAGTATTTAGGGATAAATCGGTAAGCATTATTTCCACATATAAAGAATAAGTTTAAGGGGATTATGGTGCACTCATAGTATTTTAGCATTAAATGGGCCTGGAATACAATATCTTTCTGAGTCTGATTATCACTTATATTCAGACATTGAAGACGATCATATACGTTTACTTTGACATTACCATTTTCCATCCATGCCTCCATGGGCTCATTCATACAAGTCCAATTAACAGTGTAATTTATTTCTTCTTGATTGATCTTCACACACTGGCAGTTAGATGGTGTGTTAGTACAATTCTTCAATTTATATTGACATTTGTTATGCCCTAGTTGATACACAGTAGTATTTTTATCAGGAATTACGATTGTTTTTTGTTTACCTCTAACTGTGATGGTAGTATTACTCCCCTGTACAAATGTACTCTTGTCTGTTCTCCTATAGCAGTATTTCCCTTTACCTGGATATTGGAGTGTTAATCTATACTGTTCAATAGAAAAATTGGCTTTACATACATCTCTAATACTAATGTTAAACTCACTAGTCTCATTATCCCAGTAAAATGGAGTTGTAGTCAGCAGATAGCCTTGCTTACCATGCTCTAGCTGTGCCCCACAAATCCAACAGTTGGTCTTGTTTAGCATAAAGGCAGTTACATTAAGTAAGGATAAATAATGATTTTGATCAACATGTAAAGCAGAGATTAGTGTTGTAAAAACAACATGAGAGTAATACCACCTTCATTCTGCAGGTTCTGTGACCTTTTTGCAATGGCTAGTGTGTATCCAGGAGTCTTTGGATTAGAGTTTCACTGCTGTGTGTGTCACTAGTTGCACCTGAAATGGGCCCTCGTATCTGGGTTCAAGCCCTTTTCGTACGTGTTTCTTTACCACCACCCAATCTCCTGGGTTTAGAGTATGAGCTCCTAGGTCTGAGTTTGGATCGTACTCAGAGGGTGCCTCTTCCAGGTATACTGCTACCCGGCCATAGTAAATGCAAAATAATGCTGACACTCTATGGTAATAGGAACAGAAAAATATGCATTAGCCAAATCAATAACAAATCATGTACCAACCGGTATACAGTTGGTTGTCCTGGTTAACCCCCCCTTTTTTTTTTTTTTTTTTTAACTGGAAATAGAGGAGTATTTGCAGGTGAAGTACATTTGGCAACTACATCCTTTTCCAGATATCGGTCAAGTTGTAATTGTATCCCTTCTATCTGTTATGGATTCAGGGGATACTGGGGCTTATGTGGAAGGTGAGCTCCTTCCTTTAGTTTGACATGTACAGGTGTCACATTCAACAATCCAACATCATACCTGTCAATTGCCCATAGAGTTTCAGGTACTTGACTCAAGCCAGGAATGTCAGCTGTATCTACACATTTAGCTAGTCGTATGGCAGCAGAAGCTTGATTTAACACCTCATCAGATAGGGGGGGTTGTTACTTTAATTCCATCAGGTGTATATTGAATGCAGGCCTGTATTTGTGACAACACCTCTGACCCTAGAGGATTCTCAGGAGTAGATGAGGACACTAAGAGACTAGTAATGATCTCTGTTTGGTTTCCTAATTTCAGTTTAACAGGTTTGGTTTCTTGAAGTGGGCATGGAACTCCTCCCAGTCCAATTCCATTAATTATTTTTCCTCTCAGTATACTAGAAGGTATATTTTCTGCTTTTAGAACCGTTTTGGCCGCCCCAGAATCCACCAAACAGTCAAAATTAACATGTGGAAAATTAGAAAAAGTAAGGGGTACAAAAGCATCTTGACTGTTATTACCTTTGAGAGAAACATCAGCATACATAATTTTCTCAAAAGCTTTATTAGACACTGGTTGGCCTTCTTGTCAATATCTACCCAGGTAAGAGGACTCCCTTTGTTCTAGTTCAGGTTCATTTTAAGGTTTAGCTTGATCATTCTTGATTTTTTTTTTTTATGACCACTATTTTCAGGTACAAATTTACCATACATACATTACTCTCTGTGGTCTGGCTTTCTCTTTTCTATGTTTCTAGCCAAATCCATTAAAGAAAAGGACCCCATTGTCCTCCATTCTGGTCTTATCTTTATTCTGTCACTCACTTTTTTGTTAAACCCACTCATCAAAGCACTTCTAAGGATACCATCAATCACTTCCTCATTTGCATTCTGACAATATGCAGCAACATGCTCACTCATCCTTTGAAAGAACATATCACATGTCTCATTCGCACCCTGGGTTGTTTGTAATGACCAGCCCAATCACCTCCCTTGTTTTTAAACTTTAATGATCAGTAAAAGGCTCTTTACGTCATTAATCTTTTTAACATTTTACTTTAATTATTTTTTATCAATTTTATTAAGTGTATTGGGTGTGGCTTCAATGATCACATTATTAGCCACCCAGCAAGCATTTAAATTAAAGATTTTTTAGCTCACAGTATATAGATTACCTTTTCTTTTAGAATAAGCAAATATAATATTTTTACATTTGTTTTTTTTTATATTAAATTTACCACAGTGCAAAATGACTACACAGTGCACATGGTTTTACAATTTTAAGTCAAAATTTACCCAAATTCTATAGATCAAATTTGTTCACGATTTTAAGTTAGAAATAAAAATTTTAGTCTCTATAATTTTAATACATTTTTACACTTTACTGACAAAATATTTTTCTTGCTTCTAAATGTTTCAGTGACTTGTTACCTGGAATTGCCCTTGTGGCAATGTCCCGTCACTTTAAAACATACATCACAAACATCAAAACAAATCATCATGCCATCCATATTCATACTGTGTTACTATTATTTCATATTCATCAGTCCCTAACCTCAAGGAGCTTACAATCCTAAGGTCCCTAACTCACATTCATACATACACTAGGGACAATTTAGACAGTATACAATTAACCTACCAGCATTTCCCCGGAGTATGGGAAGAGACTGGAGTACCCGGAGGAAACCCATGCAGGCACAGGGAGAACACGCAAACTCCATGTAGGTAAAGTTATGGTTTGAATCAACTGTTTTGCTGATACAGAACTTTGGGCATGTTAATACAACTAACATGACATAACAATCCATGGATCTCATACACATATATACAACAAACATAACTCTCACACTTACCCTGTAGACAAAAATATTATGCAGGACAATAAGTTTCTTTCATTTCCTCTTTTTATTTATTTTTTATAGCCTTTTAGTGGTACAACACCCCTGTGTGCTTTTGTTCCATTCCTTGAGGGACTCGGCCACTCCTGTCCCCAAGGTGAATCCTTGGCAATCCAGGAGAAGCTGTGGGATCACACAGACCCCAATCTGAGGTGTACTCGGTGGTACAATTCCCCATCTCACACGGTGGTGAGACTTCCTCAAGAATTCATCTATTATTTAATCCAATGGTCACACAGACACAATTTTACTTAATAATAGCAGGAACTGTATATCTGGCCTCCAATCCTGGCCAAGGATATGTACCAGATTATACACTGTACTAATCAGTCACACAGACCGACAGGCACACAACTGAGGGGGGGTGTTAGTCACAGAAGCTGCTAAAAAAAAAAAGAAGGAAGATGTAACACACTCCTTTCTAAAAAGGAAACAGTCCACTTATATGCAAGATACATGGCAGCACATATGATAGGCACACAACTGAATAGGGTCACACAGACAGATTAAAACAGTTCACAAATGTTACAAGCACTCCTTTAGACAAGCCACTCATGCAGGACACACAGCATCACATATTCCAACAAATGGGGCAGTACAGTAACAAAAACATGTCAATAGGAGAAAATTCTAGAGTATAGAATCTGATAGTTCTGCTTCCTAAAGTCTTCCACATCAGCTTATAGGCACTGTGCAGAATAGGAGAGATAGTACATCTGCTCATGGTGTAGTTTTATGGAGAATTACGCAGACGCGAAACGAAAAATAGAATTTCATTCAAAACTGGTACTATGGTTTCAAGCAGCACTGTTTTTTAACCTCCCTGGCGGTACCATTATTTCGGATTTTAGGTGCTAAAAGCGGTACCATTATTTTGCATGAAAATTTGGCGTTTTATATTGTAGTCCTGCAATTCTTAGGAATAACTCTCTTAAATCTGTCCAAACCAGAGTCTAGCAGACATCCCGGGTATGATAAAGTTTGAAAAATGAAATCATAAATTATAATATAAGAAATAATTATAAATAATTGTACCAAATAATAATATAACAATAATAAAAATTATTCAATAATGTAATCACATCAAAAACACTGAAATTTGCTCAGTTGCAGAATTGTCACTGTCATTACTTTTCAGTATTTGATGACGAATCTCCCCACAAATCGCTATCGCTCAATTCTGCGAGTGATTCTAATTTATTATCGCTGTTTTCTAGCTGCTCTAAAATCATTTTTGATGTACAGTGACAGTTTTGGTTGCTATGGACAATCTCCAGTTTCCAGGTATAAAGAACAGCTTTTATTATATAAAACTACATGCAGGACACTGGGCAGACCACTAGGGACAACGGGGATGTGAAATGTTTACATACAGCAATGTAATCTGTAAGATTACATTATACTGTATGTTTACTGTGTGTTTCACTTTTTGAATTTGGCGCCGATCTCCGTGCCCGTGCGTCGCAACGCTCGCAGGGCACGGAGATCGCCGATGTGATAGATCGAGCGAGACACGGCTCGCTCGTACAGCGGGGAGACAACGCTGGATCCGAGGGAGAAGGTGAGTATTCCTCCTCCTGGATCCAGCGATGCAGTCCCGAGTCTGACTCGGGGATACCGCTAATGGTATAAAAAATCCACCCCGAGTCAGACTCGGGAAAACCGTCAGGGGGGTTAAGCAGGCCGTCACCCTCAGCAATAAACCAGGGCCTCACCACACATAGCACCTTATCAGCCACAACCTATGAATGATCCCTTGAGTCCGAAGACCCGATTCTTGACCTGGCTGGTCACCCAGACGCAGGAAATGCAAAAATCCTAGCTAAGCACACATTGCACCTGAAATAGGGCAAGTCATTCACACAGAACACACACTTGCAAGGACAGAAATAAGTACAGATAGTATGGAAAGTAAAAAGAAACATAACAAAATTCAACAGTCAAGGTTCTTGGAAAGAGTACTTCTACATGACACCGACTTACAGAAATAGGCACAGCACAAGGTGAAGTCGCAGTAAGCAAAAAATTAGCTTACCTTTAAGTGAATTCCCAGCTTGTGCTGCTCCATTTCTTTGCAATGTCTGTAGAGTTTCTTTTCCGGCTCGAAGGACCAATTGCTGGGGAACCCATAGAGTTTCGGGGATTCCAATAACATGTTGACTGCTGAACCACATTATAAAAGATGTATTTAATATTCAAGCCTATGGTTTTAGCCATAGGCAGGGGAGCAAGCATATACAGTACATACAGTACATGGTGAAGTCATTGCTCTACCTGAGGCTGGGAGCCTTAAAACATTTATACAATTCTAAAAGGGGGGTGGAGATCTTGTGAGTCTTCTTTGAAGGTCTGATCAAGTTGTAATTATATTTATATTCACAAAGGGATGGTCACTTCGCACCTAGGTGTCACTTCCAGATTCTCTGGGAAAATACCCCTCACAGCTGGAGGTGTGAATGGCATTTGGACACTCTCAAGACAGCTATGAAAACACATCCTGTGTATTTGAAACAAATACACTTGCTTAATCAGAATACATGTTTTTGATAATCATGACAAAATTGTTTATAAATAAATGGCGATTCCATTTACCCGCTCACCAGCAATGGGCCAAAACATAGCAAACCAGTGTGAACCCACTTAAAAGCACAAGGAACCAAGTTTAAACATATTGACTGCAGTTATAACAGCTATTGTTGAAGGAAAAAGTTTAAAAAAAGAGGGGGAGGGAAGGGAGCTAAGAGTCCAGTCACTGAGATCATGCTTAGATGGTTGGAAGCTTATCACTCAGACATTGTGTTCACCTTATCTGCCGGCTGCTCTGTTCATAATTTCCCACCCACATAGCTCCTTCACTGCATAGACTTCACAGAGGGAGAGGGGAGGGGGAAGACGGAGCAGACCCAGCCTCTCTCCTCTCCCATTTGTGCCGAGGGAACTGTATACTGTGACATTGTAATAACCACAGTGAGTCAACACAGATGCAGCCAGACACCCCTACATTTACACACAGCTTTTTCAATCCCATAGACGTTTATTGACAGGAGAAATCGGGCTTGTACTGCTGGCTGGGCGGGCTTTTAAGGAATGGGCCTGGAGCTGCAGCTCCAATAGCCCCTATATTAATCTGGCCCTGTTTCTATGATGCATTGTGGGTTTTGTGTCAGTTCTCCCGTCTGGGTGCATATTTTGGGGAAAGCTTGGGACCAGGGTTAAGGGGATAGTTTGGCTGCTAGTTTGGACCCAATCTTGTCCTTGTGGTAATAGAACTGTGCTCCCGATCATCTGAGATATTTCTCAGCTTCTGTGGTTAGGGCAAGGTTTAAGGTTGTTCGGGCCGATTCGAGGAGTTCCAGGGATTTTCTATTGGGGTCGCGTTTTTGGGCTTTTCTTAATGAGTGGAATTCCTTGGTAAGTTAGCTAATGGTGGTCCTGCATTCCTTTTTAAGTTGAGAGGTGGTTTGGATAATCTTCCCCCTCATCACCGCTTTATGGGCAGCCCACGGGGTTTCTGGGGAAATGGAGTCTTTGTCATTCAGTAGGAAGTATTCTTGAATGTCTCTCATAAGAATTGTGCATTGGACTGGGCATTGGACTGGGCCACTTAAAAACCCCTCGTTGAGGCGCCATATGAATTTTGTACAGGGGTTGGGTGTTTTTTGTAGGTATAAAAGAACCATAGTGTCAGGTCACCTTGATCTGGAGTGCACCGCAAGGTTGTGGACCCTACGGCTGACTGCTGCAGACGGGGGGGACTGATCCCACTGGGGTTAGAGCGTAAGATTCCCTGGGGCGCGGAGTCTAAAGCCTTGTACACACGGTCGGAGAATCCGTCGGAATGCGTCTTATCGGACTGTGTCGTCAGATAATCCGACTGTGTGTGGTATGCATCGGACTGATTCCATCCGAATCTCCATCCGACCCAATTTTCCAACATGTTGGAAATATTTCCCGACCAACTGGGCCGGTCGGACGTAATCCGATCATGTGTATAGCATTTTGATCGGACCAAGTGCCACGCATGCTCACATTCAAATTCCGACACGGAAGCGCTCATTCAGGTAAAACTACTTCTCGTAAGCGATATAGCACATTCATCACGCCGCAATGTTAAAAATTCATTCATCAAGCGCATTCTCTTGTTCTTTACAATGCTGCAAGAACCAACTTCTTTTGATGCTTATAGTCACACACACTTCTCCCGAACGGATTTCATTACTCTTTTTTAACCATTTCAGCAATACAATTTTAGTTTGCGTCACATCTACACAATTTTAGATTAGGTTTTTTCTGTTTTGGATGTTTTTGTGGGGGATTCCCTAAAAATCTCCTTTAAAGACACTTTGGTCATTTCTCCTGATTTTTATTTTTTTATTTTTGTGTAAACTTACAACAACAACATTATTCTATTTTTTAGATTTTGTTTTTCTTTTTTAATCTACAGGAGGTTGTTTAGTGTTAAACACCCCTCGTTATTTATTTCGCTTTGTTTTTTGGAAATGTACCTGCCTGCTCACAAATAAACTGTACTTTTGGAAGGAAAACACATACGCAAGTATTTCATCCAAACAAAAAATACCTTTATTTCGGTGTCAGTAACAGATAAAGAGGGAGGCAGCAATGTTTAAACTGGGGAGATTTGTGAAGCTTTTGGCCCCCAGGGCACACATCAAATATTTCAACGCAACAATTGGTGGCCTGAGGAGTACATATCTGAGGGAGAGAAGTCTGGTCCTGAAGTCCATGAAACCCGGAACAGCAGCAGATGACATCTATGTTCCCAGGCTGTGGTACTACAATAGGCTGCATCTTCTGGCAGACCAGACTGAACCCAGGTTATCACACTCTGGTCTTCCTTCCACGCTTCCTTCCAGGCTGTGGCTGTGATGCTGGAGGTGTGGCAGAAGGAGGAGGAAGAGGAGGAACAGGGGCATGGGCCAAACGACACAAGTGTGTTTCTGGTGTCATTTGGCCCAACAGACCCGTGTTGAGGGTTTGGAGAATAACCTGCTCACACAAGATCTGTTGCCCCTGCTCCATTTTCTCAAGCTTGCATGCAACCAAGGTGGCAAAGGCCTCTTGGTAGGTGGGTTTGGCTTGGAGTGCCGCAGAAGCCTCACCAATCAGCCTCAGGGCCGACTCCTCAACATTCCCCCCCTTTCTCGCCCTTCTGCGTGGAAGGCGGAGGGGAGGGACCTGCCATTCAGTGAGGCTCCTTTGGCTGCCCACTGCCTGGCTGCCGCTTACCCCCGCCTCCTCCTGGCTGCCACTTTCCACAGCCACCTCCTGGCTGCTGCATTCCACACCCTCCTGGTCCTGGCTGAGTTCTTCCTATGTATGAAAAAGGGACATAGTTTGAGTTTTTGGTTCATCAAACACACACAATTTTCACATCAACACTGTTGCAAATTGTTAACCAATAGAAAAGACTATCATTCTGAGCCCAGCATTTTTCTTTCTTGTCCCAAAGGTTTTGGCCACTACTGTCTATTGATATGTGAAACACTTTCTAAACTCACCAATTAGGGATCAGAAATCAAGTTAACATCATTCATTTTGACTCCACAAATATGTACAACGATACTATACCTGGCTCAAGCTGGGCTCCTCCAGTTCTTCCTGAGTGGAAGGGCCAGGTTGGGCGTCGGAAGACTCATCAGGTGTGGAATGGAGCATAGGACGCGTGGAAGGAAGAGGGATTCTCTGGCCTCAGCCTGGTCTGCCAGAAAATTCATCCTGTCATAATACCACAGGGTGGGGACATAAACCTCAGCTGCTGAAGCTCCAGATTTCATGGACTTCAGCACCTTATTCCTCTCCTTCATATATGTACTCCTGAGGTTCCCAATTTTCTTTTTGATATATTTGTCATCTGCCCTGGGGACCACCGGCTTCAAAAATTCAACCAGTTCCAACAGTGCTGCCTTCCTCTTTGGTCTGTTACTATACAAAGGGTGCGTGTTTTGCCACAGGATTGGCATGTCTCGATATTTATCGATGAACAGAGGGAGGAAGCTGTAGTCATTAAACCCGTCCATAATGTCTGCAAGACACAACACAAGACAAACCCTAATGTCAGGCTAAACTCCACTAATGCAGGCCTCAATCTAGAAGCAGTGTAGCCTAGTGATGTGCCAAGTTCAAAATTTTACCTTCGTTTGCGCGTTCGTCGCCTCAGCTTCTCCCTCTGTTCACAGATCGTATGGACGACACACGCGTGTTACGTTTTATATACAGTGCGCATGTGTGCAACTCCGCCCGCCCCTGACGTTCTTTCCAGACTATTCCCCGCCCCTTCGCTTCTGGCGCAGTGGGGAGAGCACATGGCGGAGAGAACACAGGTGCACACTAATAATTACACTAACGAGGAGGAGGGTGAGGAAAGCCCAGAGCCTGGAACGTCCCGATCCAGGAAGACAAGATTTAAGGCCGCAAATATGTCTTTTGGAGAGATGTTGGAGATGGTCGACATATTGAACAGGACCGACTATGATGGGAAGTATGGACCTTACCCAAACCCAAATATCAGAAAGGCCAAGATCATGAATAAAGTTGTGAAGAGTCTTCTGCCTAATTTTGGGGTACACCGATCCATGGATCAACTGAGAAAACGCTGTTCAGACCTGAAACTGAGGGAGCACGAGCAGTACATAAGGATCAAGCATGTTCTTGACAAAAGTAAGTAGTTGTCGTGTGTTCATATGATTATTATTGCTTGCATACTGCTCCATGTGCTTTGAGTTCATGTTGTGCATTTTAAAATGGCCACTTTCAAGTTCATGGTTTCATTCGTTCGTAGGAAACATCGTTCTTCTGGTAAGTATTCTAGCTGAACACAGTGTCCCCAATAATGTTATGACCTTGAAGCTCGGCCAAAATAAACAATTGAACAACACTTCCAAACAATGTTTCATATTGTTAATTCTTCCCTCTGTGTGCTCATTCTTTATTTTTTCAAAATCTCATAGGGGAGAGAAGACTCGGAAAGTATGAGGACACCAGGGACCCCACCCCTCACAAAGAAGGACAACTTCCAAAAGCACAAACAGAGGAGCAGGAGGAGGAGGAGGAGGAAGGAGAGATCGTGCAGGTTGGGAAAATTGTCACCACAACAGGTGAGTGTCGGAGAACACAGCTTCCGGTAAGCTCATCAATGTATGTCACCATATTTATACGACATGTTTTTTTTTTTGTTTTGTTTTGTTTTGTAGGTGATGTGGAAGAAGATTTCCGTTTTACCAGTGAAAGTGCCCAGATCGGGGAGATAATGGGGTGCAATCGGGATTGGGAACATATCCTGCAAAACATCAATGATGTTAATTGAAATTTGAAAAACATCATTGATGTTTTGGGGAGAGTGTGAAACACCCCAAACTAGATAGGGTCTTATTTTTTGAATTTTAATAACAAAATGTTGTAGTTCTCAAACTTAAAAATTTGGAAGATGCACAGAGTGTGTAAACATGCATTATCTCCCATTATGGGGGATCAATGTATGTGTTTTGTGTTAAGTGTCTGAGATGAAGGGGTTTCAGCCCCAAAGCATGTACATTGATCCCCCATGATGGGAGATAGCACATGTTGACACACTGTGAGCATCTTCAAAATTTTGATTTTTCAGGGGTGACACCCCATGTGATGAAGGCAAGATCAGACCAGTTTGTACATACTCATGTCTGATATTGTCTTCACTTTTCAAAGTGGAACTTTGTAAGTTCCTGTGCTCTGTATTTTACAGTTAGATACATGCCTGTTTACACAAAAACAACAATTAAACAAAATTTTTAATAAACTCCGTTTTGGAAACACACAATTTCTTGGTTGGTTGTAAAAACCTTTTCAAAACGCACATGCGAATGTGGTTGGATTAAACAGTTCAATTAGCAACAATGTGTGGCTTCTTTTTTCATGGCAACATAAATGTACCGTATTTGGAGTACAATTCAAGTTTGTTCTGAGAAGGAGTGTGATTTACTAAAGTCAACTCCACTTTAAACTCCCAGGGCAGTTTAAAGTGTACTTTTGCAGTGCACTTGTAGTGCATAGTGGATGTGCCTTTACTAAAAAAACACCCACAGTGATGTGTACATTTTGACAATCATGCCATTTCCCTGCCATGGTGCTGAAAATGAGCATGATTTGAGTCAGTAATGCACTACATACATTAGTTACCAAAAAAGAAGGTGTGTGTGTAGCAGACCCACAACATAATAACATTATCTGAAGAAGAGACTGTCCCCTCATCTCGCTCTGAACTTGGGTTTGCACTGTTGGTGAAAAAGGCACAACTTGATCAAACCTAATTATACCTACGAGACACATAAAACCAAGCCAAGCAGTAAATGAAGGAGTTTCAGATAAAAATGAAGGCCCGTGAGGTTATCTGCATTGTCCATCAAGTCTGCTCCTTGTTGGCCAACTGAGACTGCATAGTTCGAAGAAACTTTTTTCAAAAAATTGTGCAGAACACAGCACGCCAGCACTATGTGATTCAGTTTGTATTCTGCCATGTGAATAGGCATAAGAAAAAGGCGTAACCGGTTGGCCAGTATACCAAAAGTGTTCTCCACCACTCTTCGGGCTCTGGACAGGCGGAAATTAAAAATCCTCTGCTCTGGGGTGAGGGTCCTCATGGGGAAAGGACGCATCAGATGGTTCCCCAGGGCAAACGCCTCATCCGCGACGAAGACGAACGGGAGTCCTTCCTGATTCTCCTCTGGGGGTGGCAAGCCCAGACTGCCACTCTGGAGATGCCAGTAGAACTCCGTCCGTGAGAACACTCCACCATCCGACATCCGTCCATTTTTCCCCACGTCCACATACAAAAACTCATATGTCGCAGACACCACCGCCAACATCACGATACTATGAAACCCCTTATAGTTAAAATAGTTGGGTGGTGGGACAATGCGGACGTGCTTCCCATCTATTGCTCCTCCACAATTGGGAAAGTCCCAACGACTGGCAAAGTGGGAGGCCACAGTCTGCCATTCCTGTGGCGTTGAAGGACACTGTGGAGTGAAACAAGAACAAAAATTTGTAATTTGAACAATCAACATTCCAAGCAGATTGCACACAAACATTTTGTGACAAAATTAGTAAAACATTTTGGGAACTGAGTATTTAAAGCCTAAAGTCTAATGTCCCCTTATGAGAGTCATCACCCCCCCCCCATCCCCCCCATCTGATGGGCCCTTGCTAAAAAATGAGGGGGGGATGTTTAGGACAGGTAACCCTCTCCACTTGATTGAGAGCTGAATGGCTAAATAATGTGTGATACTTTGGGAAGCCCCTCCTTAGTTACACTATTGGCAGCCCACGGGACAGGTAAGAAGTGTCAGAATAACAAAAATTAAACAAAATGTAAGCACTTTTTGACATTCTCATATTACATATCCAGATAATTAATAGGTTAAAAGCAAAAAACAAAACATTTTTTTAAGTATTGAGGCAGGCCCTTGCACTACATGCTTAGGTGAATTCATCCTGTGAGCATCAAAAAGGTAGGTATAGTGTGTATTGAGTTTGGTAAAGTCAGCAGATAGAGGATTGCTATCAGCTGAGCTAGCAGTTGGGGGGAGGGGGGTTCCTAATGAGTTTGGCACAACCCCCCCCCCCCCCCAAAAAAAAACACTCTGCATGAATTGAAGCACACACATCACATTTGTAGACATTTTAGGGGGTGTTTAGGGTAAAGCAATACTATGGAGCTGACAAAAGACATTGTTAAGTGACTAGACTATAGTTTTATGGGCCAAGAAGAGCATGGTGGGGAAGTTAGTGAGGCAAATATGCCTGAGGACAAAGGGGCAGAGCATATGAATTAGAGCATATTGCAATGATGGAAATTAGGGAATGAGGAAAGAAATGCAAGACATTAGCAATCATGAAATACATAGAATGTGATGTTAAAGGATAAAACTTACCTTCATATAGTCCTTCTGCAGGACCTGAATGATGGCAGAACAGGTCTCTGGAATAATGATCCCCAGAGCCTGGGGGGAGATACCTGTAGAGAACTTGAGGTCCTGAAGGCTTCTCCCAGTCACCAAGTAGCGCAACGTGGCGATGAGCCTCTGCTCCGGAGTGATGGCTTGCCGCATGCAGTTATCCTGCCTGGTGATATAAGGGGTCAGCAAAGCCAGCAGACGGTGAAAAACGGGGTCCATCATCCGGAGATAATTCCTGAAATCATCAGGATTATTCTCCTGGATCTCACAGAGCAAAGGCATGTGCGAGAACTGGTCACGCTGTCGCAACTAATTCTTGGTCCACAAACGCCTCCCCTCCCTGTTCATGGACCGGGCTTGTGTTAAAGTAACAACCCCAACACGAAGCCCTTGCACAGCAGAAACTCTACGACGAGTACGTAGAGGAAACACGGCTGGTCAGAAAGGACACCAGAAAGCACAGATAAACAGCAAAGCCTGAAAGAACGACCTGAATAGCAGAAGCAAGCAGACAATAAGAACTGCCTTTCAAAGCATACTATACCAAGATATAGTCCACAATGATCAACAAATACTTACTGACTGCACGCACTGATTATCAGATACGCAAAGACAAGCAGAAACTGAAGAGCTGTAGCGATCTGAATCACAAATCTGAAAAGTGCGAATCGTCGCTCACCAAACTTCTACTAACACGCGATAGACACGAGATCAGCAGAAGGAGCCCAAAGGGTGCCGGACGTGGAGCTGAACTTCCTTTTTTTAGTCCCGCCGTACACGGCTTACGTCACCGCGTTCTTGGCAACCGCTAAATCAGACAATTTGGCCTGACCGTGTGTATGCAACAGTTTCAGACACAATCCATCGGACTTAATCCGACGGACAAAATCCGACGGATTTGGTTGGCAAAATCTCCGACCATGTGTACGTGGGCTAAGAGCCAGCAGGTGTTCACCAGCGCCTCTGGTGGTGAGGATGGACTTGGCTGCAACTGGCTCCAGGTCGCGACCCCCAGGGTCCCCCAGCTCACACCCACAGTCTGCTGGATCACAGGCAAACAGGGATAGTCAAGACACGCCAAAGTCGGTAACGGAAAACAGTAGCAGAGCACACGGCAGGAAACAGGAAGCTAACACACAAAGGAATACACAATGGTTGATCAGCCCTGATGGCCTGCAGTGCACAGGTTAATATAGGGCTCCCTGATAGGGCCTGGGGTGGAGCCATGCTTAGAGGAGAGGTTATAAAAACCACCAGGTGGAAGTGGCTGGCCTCTTAGTCTGAAGACATGAGGGGAGGTAAGCAAACACAGGAAGATCACTGCATAACCATGACAGTACCCTCCCTCTTACGAGGCCTCCCCCTCCCCTGCCTGGGTCCAGGCTTAAAGGGAAACTCCAGGTGGAACCTCCTTAACAGACAGGGAGCAAAGACCTCCGATGCAGTGATCCAGGACCTCTCCTCAGGATCCAACCCTTTCCAAAGTACGAGGTATTGAAGAATGCCTTTACGGAGCCGAGAATCCAAAACTTGACTAACCTTGTATTTTAGATTATCCTCAGAGACCGAAACAGAGGTAGGGAGAGGACGAGAGGACTTGAGGACTAAAGGCTTTTTTAGGAATGGGTAAGGGCATGAGAAGATCAGGAGTCTGAGCAGGGACCCCCACACCCTTAAAGATGAGCTGGGCATCCATAACAGGACCACCAGACTGGGCAGAGGTCAGTGGATCCCTGAGGTCATGTTGGTTAGAAAGTGACATGTCACAAGAGTCAAGCTGGGTAGCTGCAACACAAACAGAATGCAGAGAACCCTGAGAAAAAGATTGAAAACCCCTCCTGGCCGAATGAGGTATTCTAGCCAAAGGATGGATTGAGCCTCTTAAACGGGTTTGAACGGACATAGTAGCAGTAGGGTGAGGCCAGGTCACCGAAGGTGTTAAACAACTTTATAGGGCGGCACAGTGGTGTAGTGGTTAGCACTCTCACCTAGCAGTAAAAAGGGTCGCTGGTTCAAATCCCAACCACGACACTACCTGCCTGGAGTTTGCATGTTCTCCCTGTGCCTGCGTGGGTTTCCTCCGGGTACTCCGGTTTCCTCCCACAATCCAAAGACATGCAGTTAGGTTAATTGGCTTCTGTCCAAAATTGGCCTTAGTATATGAATGGGGACCTTGGATTGTGGGCTCCTTGAGGGTAGGGACCGATTTGAGTGTTCAATATACAGGGATAGGGGCAATTGTAGACACTCACTCAGGTTGAACTGTATGGACTGGTGTCTTTATTCAACCTTACTAACTATGAAACAAGAAGCAGGAAGCTCATTGGGCATGGGCTGGACTGGCATAACTGGTGCAGAGGTCGACTGAATAGTATTGTCAGGTGTAGCGACCATCTCAATTGTATCACAGGGCATAGCAACTGTGGAACTTGCAGACAAGTTATTCTGGCTGTGCGTCCAAGGGAAATTAGGGACAGGCAAAGGTAAATGGTTATGCGAACTGGAGTGAATGATCGACTCAGGTTCATTGGTGGGCCCCTCATCCAGAGTACCACATGACCTAGAGAGTTCATCAGTCTGACTATTGCAGGACGCATCCCAGAGATCGCTATATACAGCGGGAAGAGCAGAAGATACTGAGATGGTGGTAACAGGAAATTTCTCCTTTGGGGTACCCTTGAGTAGGCAGGAAGAGGAACAGGAGGAACCCCAAGCCAGGATCTGACCGGCAGACCAGTCAACGTGTGGAGAATGGAGCCGTAACCAAGGAAGACCTAATATGATAGGAGATGAAGCCTTAGGTAAGACAAAGGAAGGATATCCACTCCTGGTGGAGTGTCCCTACTGACATCTTAACAGGAAGAGTCTGGAAACGGATAGGGCCCCCTGGGAGAACAGTGCCATCAATCGCCAAGACCACCAATGGCGTTGTAAGGGGCAAAAGGGTAAGTCTCATGGAGGATGCAGTTTCCCAATCCATGAAATTGGCAGCGGCTCCGGAATCCAGATGTGCTGAGACTGAACGAGAGGAAGCACCGACATGAAGCAACACAGAAAGGAGAAGACGAGAAGGTGAAGGTGATATTTCAGGGTCTAATACGCCACCTTCCAGATGTATTAGCCCTGAGCGTTTTTCTGGACGAAGAGAACAAGTGTCACGGAAATGACCTATGGCCCCACAATAGAGGCATAGGCTCAGAGTTCTGCGCCTAACGCGTTCTTCAGGAGATAACTTAGTCCAGCCCAACTGCATAGGTTCCTCGGTAGGCAGGGGGTGCTCCTCGGATCGAAGAGAAGGGACTGGGGACTCAGGCTGCCTAAAGAACGGGGAGTGCTGGTGTCTTTTTTTTCCAGGGCCCTCTCCTGAAAGCGAATATCGATCTGGTTACACAAGGTGATGACACTGTCCAGATCAGCAGGAAGGGATCTTCCTGCTACTTCATCCTTCACTCTATCAGAGAGGCCATGTAAAAAGGTTGCAACTAGGGCCTCATTATTCCAGCTCAATTCAGCTGAGAGGATACGGAACTGAAGAGCATACTGCCCCACAGACACGGACTCTTGACGGAGACGTAAAAGAGCACTAGCCGCTGAGGAGACACGACCCGGTTCCTCGAAGATATTCCGAAAAAGTTTCAAGAAATCAGACAGGCTAGAAACCACTGGATCATTCAGTTCCCACAGAGGGCCTAAGGGGGCTAACGCCTCGCCGGACAGGAGGGATATGATATATGCGACTTTTGCCCGATCGGACAGGAAGTTTTGGGGCAGAAGTTCAAAATGAATTGTGCACTGGCTAAGGAACCCCCTGCAAGCCTTGGAGTCGCCAGAGAAACGGACCGGAGCTGGTAGTTGTAATGAATGTGTGGCTGCGACTGATGCGATAGGTGCAGCGGCAGATAGCGGTCGAGGTTGTTGAACCGGGGGTCCTAATGAGGCCTGAACCTGTTCAAAACGGGATGCCAAATCCTGAAGGAATCGCATCACCTGGATCTGATGCGATTCTTGGGTCTCAAGTCTGCGAACTAAGCTCTGCAATGGATCATCTGCAGGAAGTGGCACGTCAGCCGGGTCCATGGCTGATCAAACTGTCAGGTCACCTTGAAGCGAGGTGACAGGTGCACACAGTAGGATCAGGAGTGCACCGCAAGGTTGTGGACCCTACGGCCGACTGCTGCAGACGGGGGGCAGATCCCACTGGGGTTAGAGCGTAAGATTCCCTGGGGCGCGGAGTCTAAGAGACAGCACGTGTTCACCAGCGCCTCTAGTGGTGAGGATGGACTTGGCTGCAACTGGCTCCAGGTCACGACCCCCAGGGTCCCCCAGCTCACACCCACAGTAGGCAACAGGAGGATAGGGATAGTGAGGGATAAAGCCAAGGTCGGAGCCACAAGCAGACAAGAATAGTCAGGGACACGCCAAAAGGCCAGGATCACAGGCAAACAGGGATAGTCAAGGACACGCCAAAGTCGGTAACGGAACAACAGAAGAGCACATGGCAGGTAACAGGAAGCTAACACACAAAGGTTGATCAGCAGGGCTGGCCTGCAGTGCACAGGTTAATATAGAGCTCTCTGATAGGAGCTAGGGTGGAGCCATGCCAGAGGATGGATTACAAAAGCAGACAGGTGAGGGTCGGCTGGTCTCTAGATGAACACATGGGAACAGGTAAGCAGACAAACTATTGCATAACCATGACAGTACCTTCCCTCTTACGAGGCCTCCCCCTCCCCCGCCTGGGTCCAGGCTTAAAGGGAAACTCCAGATGGAACCTCCTTAACAGACAGGGAGCAAAGACCTCAGATGCAGTGATCCAAGACCTCTCCTCAGGACCCAACCCTTTCCAAAGTACGAGGTATTGAAGAATGCCTTTACGGAGCCGGGAATCCAAAACTTGACTAACCTCGTATTTTAGATTATCCTCAGAGACCGGAACAGAGGTAGGGAGAGGACGAGAGGACTTGAGGACTAAAGGCTTTTTAGGAATGAGTAAGGGCATGAGAAGATCAGGAGTCTGAGCAGGAACCCCCACACCCTTAAAGATGAGCTGGGCATCCATAACAGGACCACCAGACTGGGCAGAGGTCAGTGGATCCCTGAGGTCATGTTGGTTAGAAAGTGACATGTCACAAGAGTCAAGCTGGGTAGCTGCAACACAAACACAATGCAGAGAACCCTGAGAAAAAGATTGAAAACCTCTCCTGGCCGAATGAGGTATTCTATCCAAAGGATGGATTGAGCCTCTAAAACGGGTTTGAACGGACATAGTAGCAGTAGGGTGAGGCCAGGTCACCGAAGGTGCTGAACAAGAAGCAGGAAGCTCATTGGGCATGGGCTGGACTGGCATAACTGGTGCAGAGGTCGACTGAATAGTATTGTCAGGTGTAGCGACCATCTCAATCGCATCACAAGGCATAGCAACTGTGGAACTTGCAGACAAGTTAGTCTGGCTGTGCCTCCAAGGGAAATTAGGGACAGGCAAAGGTAAATGGTTATGTGAACTGGAGTGAATGATCGACTCAGTTTCATAGGTGGGCCCCTCATCCAGAGTACCACATGACCTAGAGAGTGCAACAGTCCGACTATTGCAGGATGCATCCCAGAAATCGCTATATACAGTGGGAAGGGCAGAAGACACTGGGATGGTAGTAACAGGAAGTCTCTCCTTTGGGGTACCCTTGAGTAGGCAGGAAGAGGAACAGGAGGAACCCCAAGCCAGGATCTGACCAGCAGACCAGTCAACGTGCGGAGAATGGAGCCGTAACCAAGGAAGACCTAATATGATAGGAGATGAAGCCTTAGGTAAGACAAGGAAGGATATCCACTCCTGGTGGAGTGTTCCTACTGACATCTTAACAGGAAGAGTTTGAAAGCGGATAGGGCCCCCTGGGAGAACCGTGCCATCAATTGCCAAGACCACCAATGGTGTTGTAAGGGGCAAAAGGGTAGGGATGCAGTTTCCCAATCCATGAAATTGGCAGCGGCTCCGGAATCCAGATGTGCTGAGACCGAACAAGTGTCACGGAAATGACCTTTGGCCCCACAATAGAGGCATAGGCCCAGAGTTCTGCGCCTAGCACGTTCTTCGGGAGATAACTTAGTCCAGCCCAACTGCATAGGTTCCTCAGATCGCAGAGAAGGGACTGGGGGCTCAGGCTGCCTAAAGAACGGGGAGTGCTGGTGTCTTTTTTCCAGGGCCCTCTCCTGAAAGCGAATATCGATCTGGTTACACAAGGTGATAACACTGTCCAGATCAGCAGGAAGGGATCTTCCTGCTAATTCACCTTTCACTCTATCAGAGGCCATGTAAAAAGGTTGCAGCTAGGGCCTCATTATTCCAGCTCAATTCAGCTGTGAGGATACGGAACTGAAGAGCATACTGTCCCACAGAAGCGGACTCTTGACAGAGACGTAAAAGAGCGCTAGCCGCTGAGGAGACACGACCCGGTTCCTCGAAGATATTCCGAAAAAGTTTCAAGAAATCAGACAGGCTAGAAACCACTGGATCATTCAGTTCCCACAGAGGGGCGGCCCAAGCTAACGCCTCGCCGGACAGGAGGGATATGATATATGCGACTTTTGCCTGATCGGACAGGAAATTTTGGGGCTGAAGTTCAAAATGAATAGTACACTGGCTAAGGAACCCCCTGCAAGCCTTGGAGTCCCCAGAGAAACGGACCGGAGCTGGTAGTAGTAATGAATGTGTGGCTGCGACTGATGCGATAGGTGCAGCAACAGATAGCGGTTGCGGTTGTTGAACTGGGGGTCCTAATGAGGCCTGAACCTGTTCAAAACGGGATGCCAAATCCTGAAGGAATCGCATCACCTGGGTCTGATGCGATTCTTGGGTCTCAAGTCGCCGAACTAAGCTCTGCAATGGATCATCTGCAGGAAGCGACACGTCAGCCGGGTCCATGGCTGATCAAACTGTCAGGTCACCTTGAGACAAGGTGACAGTTGCACACCGTAGGGATCTGGAGTGCACCGCAAGGTTGTGGACCCTACGGCTGACTGCTGCAGACGGGGGACAGATCCCACTGAGGTTAGAGCGTAAGATTCCCTGGGGCGCGGAGTCTAAGAGCCAGCAGGTGTTCACCAGCGCCTCTGGTGGTGAGGATGGACTTGGCTGCAACTGGATCCAGGTCGCGACCCCCAGCTCACACCCACAGTAGGCAACAGGAGGATAGGGATGGTGAGGGACAAAGCCAAGGTCGGGGCCACAAGCAGACAAGAATAGTCGGGTACACGCCAAAAGATCAGGATCACAGGCAAACAGGGATAGTCAAGACACGCCAAAGTCGGTAACGGAAAACAGTAGCAGAGCACATGGCAGGAAACAGGAAGCTAACACACAAAGGAATACACAATGGTTGATCAGCCCTGATGGCCTGCAGTGCACAGGTTAATATAGGGCTCCCTGATAGGGTCTGGGGTGGAGCCATGCTTAGAGGAGAGGTTATAAAAAACACCAGGTGGAAGTGGCTGGCCTCTTAGTCTGAAGACATGAGGGGAGGTAAGCAAACACAGGAAGATCACTGCATAACCATGACACATAGAATGGGGTTATCCCTAATGACAGCTTTTGAGGCTGAGGAAATGTTGTATGATTGAATAAAAATGTGGTCTATCCTAGTGTACATTTTTTGTGGCACAGAGTAGTGGGTGTAATCTTTGGACTTAGGGGTAAGTTCCCTCCAGATGTCTATAAGGCCCAGTGTACACAGCGTGGAGGCTATGTAGGTGCTCTGTTTTGGGGGCTTTTTCGTCCGAAGTGGGCCTTTCCCTGATTTATCTAGGGATTGGTCAAATGCAAGGTTTGTGTTACCGCCCATAATTATTTTCCCTTCCAAATGTGGGCCAAGTATAGACATCATGGAGGAGAAGAAGATCGCCTGGCCTTTATTTGGAGTATAATAAGAAACAAGTGAATACTTTGTGCCTTCTATGGTGCCTTTTACTAATAGGTATCTGACTGCTTGATCTCTTATAATGTCTGATGGGGAAAATGTCAGGCTTTTAGAAAAGCATATGGCTACACCTTTTGTTTTGTTCCCTAAATTGGAGAGGTAGAACTGGGGGCAGTTGCTATGCAGGAAGGAGGGATTGTATGTGGATGGAAAATGGGTTTCTTGTAGTAAAAGGATTTCAATCTTTTGAGATTGGTAGTGGTTGAACAATTTCTGTCTTTTAACTGGGGAATTAATCCACTGAATGTTGTGAGTGGCTATACAGAGGTGTATTGTTGTCAGAGTACATGGATCAGAGGGTGGGATAAACGCGTCAACCATTGGGTTCTTACCCTGACCTTCAGAGATGGGTCAAAAACAGGAAGAAGATCTGGACAGCCACACTCAAAAATCGTTTTTTTGCCTTTTATTCAAAAATTCTTGTGAACAAAAATACAAGCAGGAACAGACAGGAGCTAACGCGTTTCACACTTTAATGTAGTGCTTAGTCATAGCTACCAAGGGCTAGGTTTCTCTGCTCCTCGTATTGTCCCTTTCTTTTATTTGTGATCACAATTTTTATTTGTAAACTGTTTTTTATGGAAATAAAAAACCCATTGTTTTTGACCCGCACCATCCGAAGTGCTTTTTCTTCTTTGCATATTCATGTTCCATCTTCCTGCTTGTTCCATCTGGTCATCCATGGTCCATGTGTTGTCTCTGCCAACGTGACTCTGCAAGAGATTTCCTGGCTTTGGAGCTTTGGAGGACCAACCAGACCGTCTCTGCTGACCTGTTGATCGTGCTATCTATGCCTGTTTGACCTGGTGCCGCTGGTACCCAGGTCCATTGGATCTGGTAAGAGTAACCATTTCTACTTTTCTTGGATATTATTGCTCCACAGATGTTATACCATTTCAGCCGTAACCCCATTTCCAGTTTGGGTGGAACTTCCATTTGGTTGGACTGACCTATTTGGAACTTATTCACTGTCCTCACATTTATCCAGTTGGGACTTTTATATATTTTCTCACAGTTTAATTTTCAATTTTATTTTTACTGTTTGATTATATTAGCACTACATTTTCACTCATTGTCTAGTATGAATTTTTGTCACATTTGTGTATAGCTGCTCCTTTCTTTTTCACAGGTTAGTGCAATATTTCTTTCAGATTTTACCTATTTCTCACACACAGCATACACATTGCACACATTACAAACCAAAACACATTCTACTACTCCTCCTGAGTACGGCAATACCACATGTGTGAGAATTTTACACAGCGTGGCCACATACAGAGGTGCAAAATTCAAGGAGCACCATCAGGCGTTCTTGGAGCTTAACCACTTAAGGACCGCCGTATTGCCATTATACGTCATCGCAATGGCACAGGCAGGCACAAGCACGTAGATGTACGTGCCTGCCTTCCAGCGGGTGGGGGGTCCGATCGGACCCCCTCCCGCTGGATACGGCGGTCCGTTTCCCTCCAGGAGCGATCCGTGATGAGGGGATGGCCGTTGGTTTCTGGCCACCCCCTCTGCATCGCTCCTGACCAATGACGAACTTCCTCCCACTGTGTATTGTTTACACAGGAAGGAGGAAGTGATGTCATTCTCCTCGGGGCGGTCTTTTTGACCGGACTACGAGGAGAAGACTAAAAGTAAGTGCACCAAAACACTACACTGACACATAGGTACACATAGGTACACAAACCGCCCCCCGATCCCCCCCCCCCCCGATCGCCCCCCGATCCCCCCCGCCCCCCCTCCCCCCCCAGTCACAGTGTCACTGATTGCATTGATCATTTCTTTACTGATCAATGCATTCAGTGTCAGTTGTAACAGTTAAAACTGTCAGGGCAGTTAGTGTTAGGTCCAGGGTAGCCCCCTATCACCCCCCAATAAAGATTTAACCCCCTGATTGCCCCTAGAGTTAACCCTTTCACCCCCTTTTGCCAGTGTCACTAAGCGATCATTTTTCTGATCGCTGCATCAGTGTCGCTACTGTCGCTAGGTAGCTAGTTATTTTTTTAGGTTCACCGCCAGGTTTTTATATCGCTAGGTACCCCGATATACTGCCCAATAATGGTTTTAACCCCCTGATTGCTCCTAGTTAACCCTTTCACCCCCTTTTGCCAGTGTCACTAAGCGATCATTTTTCTGATCGCTGCATTAGTGTCACTACTGTCGCTAGGTAGCTAGTTATTTTTTTTAGGTTCACCACCAGGTTTTTATATCGCTAGGTACCCCGATATACTACCCAATAATGATTTTAACCCCCTGATTGCCCCTAGTTAACCCTTTCACCCTCTTTTGCCAGTGTCACTAAGCGATCATTTTTCTGATCGCTGCATTAGTGTCGCTAGTGTCGCTAGTTAGCTAGTTTTTTTTTTAGGTTCACCGCCAGGTTTTTATAGCGCTAGGTACCCCGATATACTACCCAATAATGGTTTTAACCCCCTGATTGCCCCTAGTTAACCCTTTCACCCCCTTTTGCCACTGTCACTAAGTGATAATTTTTCTGATCGCTGCATTAGTGTCACTAGTGTCGCTAGGTAGCTAGTTTTTTTTTTAGGTTCACCGCCAGGTTTTTATAGCGCTAGGTACCCCGATATACTACCCAATAATAGTTTTAACCCCCTGATTGCCCCTAGTTAACCCTTTCACCAGCGATCACAGTATAAGTGTCACTGGTGACACTGGTTAGCCAGTTAGTTATTTAGGTTCCCCGTCAGGTTTTTATATAGTGCCAGGGACCCCCATATACTACCTAATAAAAATTTGAACCCCCTGATTGCCCCTAGTTAACCCTTTCACCACTGATCACCGTATAAGTGTTACGGGTGACTCTGGTTAGTTTGCTTTTTATAGCATCGGGGCACCCACCATTTATTACCCAATAAAGGTTTAACCCCCTGATCACCCGGCAGGTTATTCAATTAGGTTTTAGGGTCAGGGTCTGCGTTGCCCCAGGCAGCGCTAGGTTAGTGCCAGTACCGCTAACACCCACACGCAAAGCATAAACCTCCTGTAGTGGTATAGAATCTGAACAGATCAATATCTGATCTGATCAGATCTATACTAGCGTCCCCAGCAGTTCAGGGTTCCAAAAAAACGCATTGTTAGCGGGATCAGCCCAGATACCTGCTAGCACCTGCGTTTTGCCCCTCTGCCCAGCCCACCCAAGTGCAGTATCGATCGATCACTGTCACTTACAAAACACTAAACACATAACTGCAGCGATCGCAGACAGGCCTGATCCCTGCGATCGCTAACAGTTTTTTTGGTAGCATTTTATATTTAAATCCGGAAGGCGGTGCTTGGATTTCGGGGTCCCGTACGTGGCTAGGCTCCCAAAAAGTCCCACACATGTGGTATCCCTGTACTCAGGAGAAGCAGCAGAATGTATTTTGGGGTGTCATTTCACATATGCCCATAGCATGTGTGAGCAATATATCATTTAGTGACAACTTTGTGCAAAAAAAAAAAGTTTGTAATATTCCCGCAACTTGTGGCAAAATATAAAATATTCCATGGACTCAACATGCCTCTCAGTAAATAGCTTGGGGTGTCTACTTTCCAAAATTGGGTCATTTTGGGGGGTTTTGTGCTATTTTGGCATTTTATGGCCTTCGAAACTGTGATAGGTAGTGAGGAGTCAAATCAAAAATTTGCACCCTTAGAAATCCTGAAGGTGGTGATTGGTTTTCGGGGTGCCGTGCGCGACTAGACTCCCAAAAAGTCCCACACATGTGGTGTCCCCATACTCGGGAGAAGTAGCGGAATATATTTTGGGGTGCAATTCCACATATAACCATGGCATGTGTGAGCAATATATCATTTAGTGACAACTTTTTGTAAAAAAATTTTTATTTTTTTTTGTCATTATTCAATCCCTTAGGACAAAAAAAATAAATATTCAATGGGCTCAACATACCCATCAGCAATTTCCTTGGGGTGTCTACTTTCCAAAATGGGGTCATTTGGGGGGGGGGTTTGTACTGCCCTGCCATTTTAGCACCTCAAGAAATGAGATAGGCAGTCATAAATTAAAAGCTGTGTAAATTCCAGAAAATGTACTCTAGTTTGTAGACGATATAACTTTTGCGCAAACCAAAAAATATGCGCTTATTGACATTTTTTTTACTAAAGACATGTGGCTGAATAAATTTTGCCCTCAATGTATGACTAAAATTTAGTTTATTCGATTTTTCTTATAACAAAAAAAGAAAATATTTTTTTTTTCAAAATTTTCGCTCTTTTTCCATTTATATCGCAAAAAATAAAAATCGCAGAGGCAATCAAATACCATCAAAAGAAAGCTCTATTTGTGGGAAGAAAAGGACGCAAATTTCGTTTGGGTGCAATATTGCATGACCGCGCAATTACCAGTTAAAGCAGCGCAGTGCGAAATTGGAAAAAGACCTCTGGTCCTTAAGGTGTTTATTGGTCCGGGGCTGTAGTGGTTAAATTACACATATCATTTCTTGACTAGCTCTCACACTTTTGAGCGCCAGAACAATGGAAACGGCCCAAAAATTACCCTATTTTGGAAATAAAACAACCCAACATATAATCTATGAGGCATAATGAGTCTTTTGAACATGCAATTTTTTTCTACAAGTTTTTGGAAAATGTGTAAAGAAAATGAAAACGCTTTTTTTTTTTTTTTTTTACACAAAGTTGTCAATTTATATAATATTTCTAACACATAGCATTTACATAGCAAAAATTACACCCCAAAATAAATTCTCCTACTCCTCCCGAGTATGGATGTGGCATGGATGAGAATTGATGTGGCATGGATGAGCATGAATGGGGATGGATGAGCCATGGATGGGGATGACTGAGTATGGATGGGATGACTCAGGGGCAGATCCAGGGGGGGCAACGTGGCAATTCCCCCCAGAGAAATTAGATGCGGGTGAGAGAGCGAGCGGCCTGGTCTTGTGCTGAGATCAGCGTCCCTAACAAAATCTGTTTCCCCTCGCTCTCGGTCTCCGCTGAGATAGGAACAGGGCCAGATTAATAGCATCATGGGCCTGGTGCTAAGGATTTTGGTGGGCCTTTTTATGAAAATAAATAAAATTAAAATGCTAAATTTTTTTGTTAAATTAAATTAAAGAGAGAGGGGGGGGGGGTGATACGGAGATAGGGGGCTGAGGGAGGGGAAAAGAGAGAGAAAGTGGGTGAGAGAGATGGGACAAGAGAGAGGGGGTAAGAAAAAGGGGAATAGAGAGAGGGTGGTGGGAAAGAAGGGGTTGAAGGGGGCAAGAGAGAGAATGGGGGGTGAAGGTGGTGAGAGAGAACAGGGTGAAAGAGAGGGGATGAGAGTGAGGGGGTGAGGGGGTAAATGAGAGAAAGAGAGGAGTGAGAGTGAGGGGGAAGTACAACATAGTACATTACATGGGGGGAGGGGGGATAGCCCAGTACATTACATGGTTGGCACAACACATTACATGGTGGATAGATGGATACAGCACATTTAATGGTGGGCAAAGCACAGAAAATTACATAGTGGGCACAGCACATTACATGGTTGGCACAGCACATGACATGGCTGGTACTGCACAACACAGCACATTCCATGGTGGGCACAACACAGCACATGCACAAGGTGGGCACAGGACCTTATATGGTGGGCACAGCACATGACATGGTGGGCACAACTGAGCACATTACATGGTGGGCACTGCACATTACAAGTGGGCACTGCACAGCACATTATATGGTGGGCACAGCATATTATATTTTGGGTACTGCACATGGCATAGTGGGCACTGCACAGCACATGACAATGTGGGCACTGCATGACACCACATGACATGGTGGGCACTGCACGACACAGCACATTACATGGTGGACACTGCACATGACATGGTGAGCCCTGCACAACACAGCACATTGCATGGTGGGCACAACACAGCACATGCACAAGGTGAGCACAGGACCTTATATGGTGGGCACAGCACATTATATGGTGGGCACAGCATATTATATGGTGGGTACTGCACATGGCATAGTGGGCACTGCACAGCACAAAACAAGGTGGTCACTGAATGACACCACATGACATGGTGGGCACTGCACAGCACAGCACATTACATTGTGAGAACAGCACATTAAATGGTGGACACCGCACGTGACATGGTGAGCCCTGCACACCACATTCCATTGGGCACATTGGTGGGCACAGCACGACACAGCAAGTCAATTACATTGTGAGCACAGCACATTAAATAGTGGACACCGCACATGACATGGTGAGCCCTGCACAGCACATTCCATTGTGGGTACTGCACGACACATGCCATGGTGGACAATGTACAGCACATTACATGGTGGGTACAGCACATTACATGGTAGGCACTGCATGGCGCAGCACATGACATGGTGGGCACAACACAGCACATGACAGAGTGGGCACTGCACAGCAATTTACATGGTGGGCACTGTATGACACATCACATTACATGGTGGGCACTGCCTGGCACAGCACATTACATGGTGGGCACAACACATTACATGGTGGGCACTGCATGGCATAGCACATTTCATTGTGGGCAATGCAACTGCAGATTACATGTTAGGAAGTTAGGAACTGCATATTAAATGGTGGGCACTGCTGAACAGCACAGCACATTACACAGTGGGCACAACACACTGCATGCTGAGCACAACACATGGCATGGTGGGAACTTCACATGACGTGGTGGGCACTGCATGGAACAGCACATTACATGTTGGGAACTGCACATTACATGGTGGGATCACTGCATGGCACAGCACATGACATGGTGGGAATTGCACATGACATGGTGGGCACTGGGAGGCACATAACATGACATGGTGGGCACTGCATATTACATGGCAGGCACTGCATGGCACAGTACATGATATGGTGGGCACTGCATGGCACATGACATGACATGATGGGCACTGCACATTACATGGTGGGAACAGCACATGACATGGTGGGCACTGCACATTACATGGTGGGTACTGTAAGGCACAGCATGACATAGTGGGCACTGCACATCACATGAAGAGCAATGCAATGTACAGCACATGACATGGTGGGCACTGCACGTTACATAGTGAGCACTGCAATGCACAGCAAATGACATACTGGACACAGCACATTACATGGGGGCACTGCAATGCACATGACATGACATGGTGGGCACTGCACATGACATGGTGGGCACTGCACGACATAGTGGGCACTGCACATTACATAGTGGGCACTGCATTGCACTTGACATGGTGGGCACTGCAATGCACAGCACATAACATGGTGGGCACTGGGCACAAGAGAGCACATGACATGGCGGGCACTGGGCACAAGAGCACATTACATGGGTTCACTGGGCACAAGAGCACATTACATGGGTTCACTGGGCACAAGAGCACATTAAATGGAGGGCACTGGGCACATTACATGGGGTCACTGGGCACAAGAGCACATTATATGATGGGCACTGGGCACAAGAGAGCACATGACATGGTGGGCACTGGGCACAAGAGCACATTACATGGGGGGCACTGGGTACAAGAGAGCACATTACATGTGGGGCACTGGGTACAAGAGAGCACATTACATGTGGGGCACTGGGTACAAGAGAGCACGTTACATGGGGGTACTGGGTACAAGAGAGCACATGACATGTGGGGCACTGGGGACAAGAGAGCACATTATATGGGGGGCACTGGGTACAAGAGAGCACATTATATGGGGGACACTGGGCACATTACATGGGGGGCACTGGGCACAAGAGAGCACATTATATGGGGGGCACTGGGCACAAGAGAGCACATGACATGGTGGGCACAGGGTACAAGAGAGCACATTACATGTGGGGCACTGGGTACAAGAGAGCACATTATATGGGGGGCACTGGGTACAAGAGAGCACGTTACATGGGGGTACTGGGTACAAGAGAGCACATGACATGTGGGGCACTGGGTACAAGGGAGCACATTATATGGGGGGCACTGGGTACAAGAGAGCACATTATATGGGGGGCACTGGGCACATTACATGGGGGGCACTGGGCACATTACATGGGGGGCACTGGGCACAAGAGAGCACATTACATGGGGGGAAGCAGCAGTGTGTCCCCTAGCAAAATAATTACACAACACCTCCCTATCAAATTTACTAACCTCATGTCAACAGCATGGGAGATGTCCTTCCTCCCGGGCTCCTGCTGGTTAGGACAACATCAGCGCCCCTCCCCCAGACAGCTCCCAGACACAGATGATCTGTGTGAGTGTAACAGATCCTGTGATAGGAGTCAGACATCTGCAGAGACAGGACTCGGCTGTAGTGACTAACACTTGTCTCTTCTATGTGTGCAGTGCACAGAGGGCTCCTCTTCCTGCAAGAAGGCTACAGATAGTGATAAGCCACTGGCATGGGCCTATATTGAGGGAGGGGTCTGGAGCTGCAGCTCCACAAGCCCCTATGTTAATCCGGCCATGGATAGGAACTCCGCCTCTCCAGCCCTTTGCATGGTTGCTCCTCCTACTCTCCCCTGAATGCTAATCATCCTTCTACCGCCCCCGCCCCCATGCATTCGGGGGAGAGTAGGAGGAGCAGCGGTGCAGAGGGCTGGAGGGGCAGAGTTCCAATCTCAGTCAAGAGCCAGGGGAAAGAGATTTTGTTGGGGAAACCGATCTCGGCACCACACCGTGCTATCAGGGGAACCAAATTTTGTTGGAGAAACCGACATCATCTCTCACTCCCCACCCTCACTGTGCAGGCAGCTGCGGGCGGCAGAGAGATTACATCATCTCTCTGCTGCCTGACTCTGGGACACAGAAAAAGACAATCCCCACTTTAGCAGTAAGTGACAGTCCGCAACGTGTGACAGGGGAGGTGGCAAGTAACAATCTGCATCTGACAGCAGGCAAGTGACAACCAGCAATGTGTGGCAGGTGACGTGGCAAGTGACAATCCGCAACATGTGGCAAGCGATGGTGGCAAGTGACACACTCTAGCTCCCACTGATGCTGCATTATGGTGAGTTGAACTATTTGATTTTATATAACAATGTAATAATAAAATAATGTGCTTCAATCATCCTGACACCATAACAAGCATGGTGCTGGGATGATTGAAGCGCCAACAACAGCCATTTCCTCGATTGCCTGCAAAAAAACATATTTTCTGGTAGTTCCCCTCCGGAGACTAGACTCTGGATGTGCCCCAAGGATGACTGAGCATGACGGCAGTATGGTTGGGTCCGGCTGGGTATGGCTGAGTATGGATGGGGGTGGATGGGATGGCTGTGCATGGATGAATGCATGAGTATTGCTGAGTATGGATGGATGGATGAGCATGGATGAGTATTGCTGATTAGGGATGGATGGCTGAGCATGGATGAGTATTGCTGATTAGGCATGGCTGGCTGAGTATGGATGGCTGGCTGAGTATAGATTGCTGGTTGAGCATGGATGGATGGATGGCTGGCTGAGCATGGATGGATGGATGGCTGGCTGAGCATGGATGGCTGGCTGGAGTGGGCACAAATCAGCGCTGTGGGCACTACACATCCATCCCACAGAGCTGCAGCACCTGATCTCCCCCCCTATCCTCTCGCACTGTACCGATCAGAGAGGAACTGGACATGGCGCTGGTTTGTTTACAAGTGATCACTAGTGATCTGTGACCCGGCGGTCACGGGTATACTTGGGTGCGTGTCCCAGGTGTGCGCGTTAGCGTGATTCTAGGAGGACATCAATGTACGCCCTCCCAAGCCGAGCCGCGCTGTAGCTGTCATTCAGCTATGGCGCAGTGGTTAAGTGGTTAAATTATAGGTATTGGTATTTCCTTTAAAAACCTTTATATTATTTAAACCTTCATATTATTATTGTTCATTATTATTAATTCCTTACGTTCCATTTGTTTAGATGCAGCATTTGTTATTTTGGATAATTCATAACTTCAGATAAATTCTTATTTGTTATGTTCACGAAACAGACAAATTTGAAAAGAAATTCCAATACCTATAATTTAATAGTTAGTTATTAATCGGATGTTCGAATTTTCCGAGTTTCATTCTTATTTTCATTGTTTTGAATGTTTCGATTTTTTTTTCTTATTTTCAGATTTTCTAATTTCCGAATTTTCGAATTTCTGATTTTTTTTTGACTTTCCAAATTTTCTAATTTTCTGAATTTTCTAATTTACAAATTTAGATCATAATGAATGACCTGAACAACGAAAAAATAAATTTTGGCAGTACACATGTCTACCCCATATTGATCTTAGAGATCGCTTACAAAACAATTGAGGTTGAACTCAATGTTCAGACCTCTGGGGGAGAGGTCTTTTGTTTCAAAAATCCAAAATGATTTCCTTCTGCTTAATTGTCCTATTTATCCCCCCCCCCCCCCCCCCCGATGCTTTTCTACTTTCTTAATATCCCAAAATGTAAGGGAATTGGGATCTTTATTATGAGTGTATTTAAAATGTTTAGAGATGCTATGCGTGGCCACGCCTTTTTTGATATTTTTACTATGTTCTGTTATTTTAACCTGCAGGCTCCTGGACATAAGTCCAATATATAGTAGCCCACAGCCACACTCCAGCATATAGATCCCTCTTGTCAAGGAGCAAGTGATAAGATATTTAATTTTTTAATGCTTACAAATATTATTAGATATTAGATATGTTATTCTTGGCATGTTTACACACTGCACATATCCCACATGCATGGAATCCAGACAGGAAACTGTAAAGTTTATTATTAGACCCCTTTCACACTGGAGCATTTTGCAGGGGCTGTAGCATTAAAAATAGCGCCTGCAAACTGCCCCAAAACAGCTGCTCCATGTACTCCAGTGCAAAAGCCCAGAGGGCTTTCACACTGGAGCAGTGCGCTCGCAGGGTGCCAGAAAACATCCTGCCAGCAGCCTCTTTGGAGCGGTGAAGTAGTGGTGGACTCAAATCAATGGGGCAGCGCTGTGGCAGTGTTTTGCGGGCCACTAGCGGGGGGGTTTAATACCGCCTGCTAGCGGCTGAATATCGCTGCTAAAATGATGGTAAAGCGGTGCTAAAAATAGCACCACTGACACCCTAGGCGGCTCGAGCGGTGCACTGGCAGGGCATTAGAAAATGTCCTGCCTGCAGCTTCTTTGGAGCAGTGAAGGAGTGGTGGACTCACATTGAAGTCAATGGGGCAGCACTGTGGCGATGTTCTGCAGGTGGATTTAACCCTTTTTTGGGCCACTAGCGGGGGGAATGTCAGGGCAATATCGGCCGAATAGTGCTGGTAAAACAACGGTAAAGTTAAAGTGCCGATTTACCGCTGGTGCCCTAGGCGGCTTGGCGTGAAAGGGGTCTTTTTCATATAATAGGTAGTCTTGCGAGCAAATAGAATACAATCTGTGTAATATATGCAAGCAGCAAGCAACATGCTCCATATATACAGTTAGGTCCATATATATTTGGACACAGGAACAATTTTCATACTTTTGGCTCTGTATGCCACCAGAATAAAATCAAAACGAAACAATCCAAATGAATAAATAAAATGTTCATTTTTTATATTTTGTTGAGAATCCTTTACTAGCAATGACTGCCTGAAGTCTGGAACCCATGGACATTATCAAAGACTGGGTTTCCTCCTCTCTGATGCTTTGCCAGGCTCTAACTGCAGCTGTCTTCACTTGTTCTTTGTCTGTGGGTCTTTCTGTGTTTAGTTTTGCCTTCAGCAAATGAAATTCATGCTCAATTGGGTTGAGATCAGGTGATTGGCTCGCCCATTGCAGAATATTCCACTTCTTTTCCTTCAAAAGCTCCTGGGTTGCTTTTGCAGTGTGTTTTGGATCATTGTCCATCTGTACTGTGAAGCGCCATCCAATCAACTTTGTTGCATTTGACTGGATCTGGGCTGACAGTATATCTCTAAACACTGCAGAATTCATCCGGTTGCCTCTGTCTTCTGTTACATCATCAATAAACACCAATGACCCAGTGCCACTGGAAGTCATGCATGCCCATGCCATCACACTGCAAGCTCCACCATGTTTTAAAGATGATGTTGATTTATTAAAGGCAAATCCACTCTGCACTACAAGTGCACTTTAAAGTGCAGTCGCTGTAAATCTGAGGGTAAGGTCTGTAATGAGGCGAAGTGCTGCTGATTTTATCATCCAATCATGTACAAGCAAAAATGCATTTTTTTTTTCCTTGCATGTCCCCCTGAGATCTACAGCGACTGCACTTCCAAGTGCACTTGGAGTGCAAAGTGGATTTGTCATAAGTAAATAAACCCCTGCGTGCTTTGGATCATGAGCTGTTCCAAACCTTCTCCACACTTTTTCCTTCCCGTCATTCTGGTACAGATTAATCTTAGTTTCATCTGTCCAAAGAATGCTTTTCTAGAACTGGTCTGGCTTTTTTAGATGTTTTTTGGCAAAGTCTAATCTGTGGTGAATCCTCTGTATTTGCTCTCGTAAAGTATTTTCTTGATTGTAGACTTTGACAATGATATGCCCACCTCCTGGAGAGTGTCCTTCACTCGTCTGGATGTTGTGAATGGGTTTTTCTTTACCATAGAGAGGATCCTGCGATCATCCACCACTGTTGTCTTCGACGGACGTCCATGCCTTTTTATGGTGATGCGCTCACCAGTGCATTCTTCTTTCCTCAGAATGTACCAAACTGTTGATTTGGCCACTCCTAATGTTGCTGCTATCTCTCTGATGGATTTGTTTCATTTTGGAAGGCTTACAATGGCCTGTTTCACTTGCATGGACAGCTCCTTTGAACGCATGATGTAGGTTCACAGCGATAGATTCCAAATGCAAATACCACACTTAGAATCAACTCTAGACCATTTACCTGCTTAATTGATGAAGAAATAATGAAGGAGTAGACAACACATGTCCATGAAACCATCAAATCAATTGTCCAATTACTTTTGGTCCCTTGAAAAGTGGGGGGTTGGCTATTCTTAAGAGCTGTAAATCCTAAACCCTTGGATATATAGACCCTCAAATTAAACCTGAGAGTGTGCACTTTTAGCCCATATCCATTATATAGCTATAGCTTAAATATGTTTTGGTAAATGTGAAAATATGGCTGAAAAACAACAGCTAGTAAACTCTGTGCCACTTATAAAAATGTTAAAAAAAGAAATAAACTAATAATCAGTGAATCAAATATACCAAGTGAAAACACTAATAGCTGCTCCCTAAAAACAAGAGAAAAAACTTGTAGTGCTGAAAATAGAGTGATAGTAGGGGCGCTGAAAAATTGTAAATATAAACGTCAATTACAAATGTGAAAATTAATAATCATAAAACACCTCAAGTAATAGTCACTATCACCATGAATTGAAAAACAAATAATTGCAACGAAATTAATAATAATATAAAAAATAATAATTAATAAATAAAGTCTCAATTTGATACTAGAAAAACAAAAATATCCACAGTCCAAGACAGTGATTCATTCAGTGGAAAACTCCATCTAAATCCATATGCCAGAAGGCGGCTGAAATCTTCTACAAAGTTGTGACACGTTCCTTCAAACTTTTTTTGGACACAGAAAATCACCCCAACTGTGAAGATAAAGCTGTCTTCTTACCAGATGCTGTTGACTACTTTACTTAAAAAGATAGTCAAATAGGCTTATGCAGGTGAATTCCCTGCTCACATGGAATATGCTGAACCCCTTATGGAAAAAACCTTCTCCTCATAGATTCAGACAGGTCATAAAAAAAGGAGAGCAAACAGAATCCATATTGTGACACCGTTTAATAATAAAATAAATTTAAAAAACATAAGGCCAAATGGCTGCTTACATATGCGGGGCCCGACCTGGCACTGGGGCTGCTCGCTTAAAACAATTGTTTCGTAATGGATGCGTAGTTCCTCGTTGTGTAGGGCGTGCGTTCCACCACCGTTCTTGGTGGAACGCACGCCCTACACAACGAGGAACTACGCATCCATTACGAAACGATTGTTTTAAGCGAGCAGCCCCAGTGCCAGGTCGGGCACCGGCATATGTAAGCAGCCATTTGGCCTTATGTTTTTTAAATTTATTTTATTATTAAACGGTGTCACACTATGGATTCTGTTTGCTCTCCTTTTTTTATGACCTGTCTGAATCTATGAGGAAAAGGTTTTTTCCATAAGAGGTTCAGAATGAAAATGGTGGGAGGGGCAAGAATTGTCCCCACCCACCATGTATGGGATGCTGGCAGACCAATTGTCGTTAAACAGTTAAAATACTTACTTATGATTGGTGGTATCAAACAGCAACGGTCCTGGCACGAGTTGCTACCTATAAAAACAAAAAAATTTGCGTCACAAGCAGCAGTTACCGGGACAAGAAGAGAAGAAGACGTTGCTCTCCGGTAATAGCGTTATGGAGTCGTTGTTGCGGCAAGTTATTGAGCGGGCTGGCACTGAGGATGGCGAGCAGTGGTTGCGGTCTTGTTTGGCTATACCTGGAAATGATTCCCCAATTTCCTGCCTTCGTCCAGAACTGACCATCGTTTCGGACGGTCCTCCGGTGTTCGCTGCAGCTCCTTCCGTAGTGCCTCCGGATGTTCCGCCACCTGTGACTTCCTTTTCCTCCCGATGGGCTCCTCCTATTGACCCCGTGATGCCAGGTTCGTCGTTCGGAGATTTCCGCGCTGAATCGGCGTATTCTCCGATCTCGGAAGACGGCGCATGCGCAGTGGATCCGGCTATTACAAAAAAAAAGGACAAGAAGACTGCCGCGAAGATTTGAATCTTCTGTCGTACAGATTCGTTCGGATGCAGATACCAATGCGAATACTTTGAAAAAGAAGAGGAAAACAAAACATTTAAATAGCAATATGCTGGACAAAGGTAATTCAGGGCCTAGCAACTCTGTGAAGGCTCAAAATACTGTTAGGGCTACTGCAGTTGATGTTGTTAAGGAGGTTGCTATGGCTACTATTCCAAATCACTCTGCTACATCTGCTGAACTGGCTGTCCCTTTGGATATTGTCCGTGATGTTGACACTGCTGTAGATCATGCCCCTGCTACTGTATCGAGAGGTGAGTCTTTGGATGCCTCTGTTCTACGTGAATTTGTTTGTAATATGTCAGCTTTATTTAAAAGAGTTTTAAATGACCCAGCTCCTTCTGCATCTGACGATCAGTCTCAATTGGCGATGATGTGGAAGGATAATGTGCATACGGTTAAAGATGCTAATGTATTACATAATGTCAATTTGTCGTCTGTTGATTTGTCTGTGTCTCCTTCCAATGTTCCTGTATGTCCGGTTCCTGAACCATATTTAAAAGAGGTGCTTTCTTGTGAGCTGTCACCGCTGGGTTTTCATTTACCTATGGCTCTCAAGGAAAAAATATGGAGATGTGAATATGTTGATTTAATGACACTTTTGCCGTCTTTTAAAGAGCATCGTTCTGAAAAAAAGGACTTTGACAAATTGGATATTGAGAGACATCGGTCGAGCCCTCGCAATTTTCAAAATTGGTTGCAAGCCTTTTGTATATATGCGAGTGTAATGGGTGAAAGACGCTCAGATTTATGCTGCGGTATGTTCCAGCACGTTGACATTATTTTGGAGGCCTATAAGAATTTTCCAGGTTTGTCTTGGTTTTTTTATGACGAAGCATTTAGACAAAAACTTTCTATTCATACCTCTTTGAAATGGGGTATGAAGGATGTGGGTCTTTGGCTTAATCTTTTGTTACCCCAAAAACCTGCGGCTAAACCTTTGATACCTGTAATTGGACCATTTCGTAAAGGTTTATGTTTTCAGTTTAATGAGGGTCATTGTAAATGGCTCCAAAATTGTAAATACAAGCATGAATGTGCTCATTGTGCTGGTTTACACCCTGCGGTCCGTTGTTTCAAGAAACAAGTTCATAATGCGCCTTCCAATGTGAAGGATTCCTTTCTTAAAAGCGGTAACGCCGGTGATTTTGGAAAAAATGCTTCCGTGGCTGCTTCAGTATCCAGATCGCAAGAAGGCGGACATTTTGCTTGATGGTTTTAGTTTGGGCTTCCTTTTGCCTGTTTTTTCTGGGGAAGGTTGTACTGTTCATAGGAATTTAGCATCTGTTTCTACTCATGCAGAGATTGTTCGGAATAAGATTTATAAAGAAATTGCGGCCGGGAGGGTTTCTGGTCCGTTTTTTACGCCTCCGTTTATTAATTTTAGGATTTCTCCGTTGGGAATTATTCCTAAAAAAGAAAAAGGTACTTTCCGACTTATTCATCATTTGTCTTACCCGGAAGGTATGTCGTTAAATGATGATATTGACCCTGAATTGTGTACGGTATCTTATTCTTCTTTTGATGATGCTTTGATATTGATCAGAGGTGTTGGTCAATCAGCTTTGTTGGCAAAAGCTGATATAAAGTCAGCTTTTAGGCTTCTGCCTATTCGTCCTGCTGCCTTTAATTCTCTTGGATTTGTGTTTGATGATTTGTTCTTTTTTGATAAATGTTTGCCTATGGGCTGTTCAATTTCTTGTTTTTACTTTGAACTTTTTTCTTCTTTTTTAGAATGGGTCCTTCGTTTCACCTCTCATTCTAGTAATTGCTTGCATTACCTTGATGATTTTTTGTTTGTAGGGAGTGCGAATAGTTCTGATTGCCTGAATCTATTTAATCAATTCCGATTTATTTGTGACCTTTTTGGAGTACCATTGGCTGATGAAAAATCAGTGCTGCCATGTACGTGTTTGGAATTTTTGGGTGTTCAAATAGATACGGTACGTATGGAGTTCCGACTTCCTCTGGACAAGATTCTTAAAACTAGATTTTTGTTAGATTTTATTTTATCTAAGCGAAAAGTACAATTAAAGACTATTCAATCTTTATTAGGTTTGTTGGCCTTTGCGGCTAGGGTTATTCCTGTAGGGAGGGTTTTCTCTAGACGACTTTATCGGGCCATTTCTGGTGTTTCCTCGCCGAAACACTATATTCGAATTACTAGTGATATTCGGGGGGATTTATTAGTTTGGCAAGAGTTCCTGGTTTCATTTAATGGATGTTCCCTTTGGCAATCGTCATCTTGTGAGGCTTCTGCACTCGATCTTTATACGGATGCTTCGGGTGGTGTTGGATATGGTGCTTTTTGGTGTGGTAAGTGGTCGGCGGAAATGTGGCACCCTTCCTGGTCTGAGCAAGGTTTTCTTCAAAATATCGTTCTTCTTGAACTTTTTCCTGTTGTCGTTGCTTTGGAATTGTGGGGCTCTCATTTTCGGGACAAACGTATACTTTTGCATTCTGATAATAAAGGGGTTGTTTTTGCTATTAATTGTTTAGTATCTAAATCTTTACCTGTTATTTCTCTTTTACGTTATTTGGTTTTGCAATGTCTACGATTAAATATTTGGTTGAAAGCAAAATATGTGCGTGGTGTTCACAATGTGGTAGCTGATGCTTTATCTCGCCTACAGATCAGCAAATTTCGAGAGTTGGTTCCGGGTGCGGAGGCGACTGGAGAACCTTGTCCTCCTCGATTGTGGACGTTGGTCTGATGCAAATACAATCTGCTATTACACAATCTTTGGCCCCTTCCACGTGGGCATGTTACGAGGCCGCGTGGGGGTTTTGGTGTTCTTTTTTGTCCCTTTATGGTCTTGATTGTGCTTATATTTCAGAAGGTATAGTTTTAGCTTTTGTTAATTCTTTAATGTTAAAAAATTACTCATATTCTTATATTGTTAAGACTTTGGCTGGTGTCTCTTTTTTTCGTAAATTAAATGGCGGTTCTTCATGCACTTCATATTTTTCTGTTCAATTGGCTCTTAAAGGGTATCGTAAAAGATTTAAGGTGCCTGATAGAAGATTGCCTATATCTGTTGATATTTTGGGTAAGCTTTGCGCTGCCACTGACATAGTGTGTTCTTCCCCTTTCGAAGCTTTATTGTTTAAAGTGTCTTTTTGTTTGTTTTTTTATGGGGCTTTGAGAATATCTGAGCTTCTTCCTCCAAATAAGTCTTCTAGTTTGGGCATGGCAATGTCTTTGGTTCACCTTGATATTGGGGTTCTTCGTTTATTTTTGACCAAGAGTAAATCTGATCAATTGGGTCGTGGTCATTGGATCACTATTCGCTGTCATGAGAATGTCAAGATTTGTGCAGTTTCTCTAGCATTTTCTTATTTGACCTTGAGGCCCTCTTTTAACAAGCAGTTCTTGATCCATTCCGATGGTTCCCCATTGACTGTTTTTCAATTTAATGCTGTTTTCAAGCGGTGTTTGGTTTATCTGAAATTGGATCATCTGGCCTTTTCTTCCCATTCCTTTCGTATTGGCGCAGCTACTGCTGCGGCTAAATTGGGTATGTCTGCCAGTGATATTAAATGTATTGGTAGATGGCGATCTCAATGTTTTCGTACTTATGTTCGTCTTGATAATTCTGTTTAAATTTCAGATTCTCCATACATCGTGTGGATCATCGGTCATTCCTTTGTCTATTGGGCACATGAAAGAGCGGCTTCCAGATGCTATGGTCAGAATTTGGATTTCTCTTCGTCAAAAATTTTGTTACATTGGTATGGACAAAGGGGTATGAGATGGCATCATTTGAGAGGGGTATTTTCTTTCTTGCTTTCCAGATGGCCTATTCCGCATATTGTGGTTTTCCATTTGGCTGGGAATGACCTCGGTTGTATTAGAACTTTGGATTTATTAGCTAATATGAAGGCTGATTTACTTTTCTTTCATAATATGATGCCTGGCTGCGTTTTTGTTTTTTCTGAGGTCATTCCTCGCTTACAATGGTTTTCTCCTCCTTTTAGGTATTTTGAGAAAATGAGAAAGAAAATTAATCGATCTATTGCTAAGTTCATTCCAGTTATTAATGGTTTTGCTTACCGACACGTGGAGCTGGAGGGTGGTGTGCTAGGCTTTTACCGCTCTGACGGCATTCACCTGTCGGATATTGCTCTGGATATTCTTAATATGAATGTCCAATCTAGTGTGGAGTTGGCCGTGGGCCGGGTGGGGTGCCTTGCTTATGTTTCATAAGCTCGGCTTATGGGACTGTTTATTCTGTGTGCTTAAATGGCTTGAGCTTTAATAGCTAAGCTATGTTAATGTTGTTGAAATATTATTTGTGTTTTTTGACAAATTTATGCTGAATAAAATAAATATATATTGATTTATATTTAAACCTATAATAAAAAGGCCGCGGCCGTTTAACTCCACACATATTGGTTTATTGTTTATTTATTATTAATGTTGATATATTAAATTTGGCTAGATATAAGTGCTGCCTAGCATACCATGAAAATGGTGGGAGGGGCAAGAATTGTCCCCACCCACCATGTATGGGATGCTGGCAGACCAATTGTCGTTAAACAGTTAAAATACTTACTTATGATTGGTGGTATCAAACAGCAACGGTCCTGGCACGAGTTGCTACCTATAAAAACAAAAAAATTTGCGTCACAAGCAGCAGTTACCGGGACAAGAAGAGAAGAAGACGTTCCCGCCCTCCCTTCCCATGTCGCGGCCTGTATTATGAGGTTATTTGTCCTTTTCTTTGAAAAGGGACTGTTTATTCTGTGTGCTTAAATGGCTTGAGCTTTAATAGCTAAGCTATGTTAATGTTGTTGAAATATTATTTGTGTTTTTTGACAAATTTATGCTGAATAAAATAAATATATATTGATTTATATTTAAACCTATAATAAAAAGGCCGCGGCCGTTTAACTCCACACATATTGGTTTATTGTTTATTTATTATTAATGTTGATATATTAAATTTGGCTAGATATAAGTGCTGCCTAGCATACCATATTCCATGTGAGCAGGGAGTTCACCTGCATAAGCCTATTTGACTATCTTTTTAAGTAAAGTAGTCAACAGCATCTGATAAGAAGACAACTTTATCTTCACAGTTGGGGTGTTTTTCTGTGTCCAAAAAAAGTTTGGTGAAGGGACGTGTCACAACTTTGTAGAAGATTTCAGCCGCCTTCTGGCATATGGATTTAGATGGAGTTTTCCACTGAATGAATCACTGTCTTGGACTGTGGATATTTTTGTTTTTCTAGTATCAAATTGGGACTTTATTTATTAATTATTATTTTTTATATTATTATTCATTTCGTTGCAATTATTTGTTTTTCAATTCATGGTGATAGTGACTATTACTTGAGGTGTTTTATGATTATTAATTTTCACATTTGTAATTGACGTTTATATTTACAATTTTTCAGCGCCCCTACTATCACTCTATTTTCATGTTTTGGTAAATAACTGAAAAAAATTGTGCCTGTGTCCATATATATATATATGGACCTAACTGTAAATTTTCAAATAGAACTCAAAATAAATAATGCTGTGCTGGTGTTAATAAATATATACAACCACTAAGGCCCCTTCCACAAGAGGCGGATCCGCTCAGCGGAGTCTGCCATCTCAGCAGGAGATCGCTCCGTTGATCTCCACTGTGACAACGGATGACAGGTCCGTCTCTGCTCATTGAGCAGGGCCCTGTAGATTTCTATGGAGAGATCGGATGAAAACAGAGAGCATGTTAATTTTTATCAGATCTCATTTGGTCAGATCTGCCAAGACGGATGGCCACACATCTGTTTTTAGCGGATCGGATGGCAGACGGGTATCCCCATAGAAGTCAATAGATGGCCCGCTCAGATCCGCCTGAAAAACAGACAGGCAGATCTGAGCAGGCTTTCCGTGTGAAAGGGGACTTAGTGTACCAAATCTCCTGTGCAAATATGACTGCCATCATAATAACATGTGAATAAACCATAATATAATACAATAATATAACACATTCATGTATATTTCTTCTTATAAAAATATAAATCCCGTGCTTAGGTGCAATTAAATAGTTAATTCATGAATAATGTCAGAAAAAAGTTAATGGTTCCAAAGGGGTTGAATAAAGAATTGATTTAACTTTAAAATACATAGAGGGTTCTTTACTGTAATGGCGCGTACACACGATTGGAATTCTCGTCAGAAAAATCTCGGATGGTTTTCCCGATGAAATTCCGACGGAATTCGGCTCAAGCTGTCTTGCCTACACACGGTCACATCAAATTCTGATCGTTTATAACGCGGTGACGTACAACACATACGACGGGACTAGAAAAAGGAAGTTCAATAGCTTCTGTCTTGTAGTTGAATCTGAGCATGCGTGATTTTTGGCGTGTCGAAATTGTATACACACGATCGGAATTACCGATAGAAAGTTTTTCCTTCAGGAAAATTGAGAACATGCTATCAATTTTTGGCTGGCGGAAATTCGGACAGCTAAATTCGGTTGGAACATACACACGGTCGCATTTTTTGATGAAAAGCTCTAATCGGTCTTTTTCTGTCCGGAATTCCGATTGTGTATACACGGCACACGAGCGGCAAGGTTGTGGAATTCCCTGGTCTCAGCGGGGAGCATCAATAGTTTAAAAAAACGATTCGATAAGTACCTGAATGACCACAACATACAGAGATATACAATGTAATACTGACATATAATCACACACATAGGTTGGACTTGACGGGCTTGTGTCTTTTTTCAACCTCACTTACTGTGTAACTATGTGTAATTTAGGGCTCTTTCACACAGACGTTTCCTGTCGCATCATGGCAGCATACACTCTGGGTTGTGACTCCACCTCCACAACCTGATAGGACCACATAACTATAAGATGACGATACGGCCCCCGCCCCAGCATTCTCTTTTTTTTCCTCACCTGTTGGGACCGCACAGATCAGCACCCCCTTACCGCTTTGCCCCAGCCAGGTTCTAGCCTCTCCTGGATGGAAGTCCTTGCCTGTACAGCCTCTAAACAAAGCTAAATGAAAGGAACCCCACTCTGGTGATCTCAGGGGTATGTTACAAACTCTCTCTGTGTCCTTGGATAAAGGCCTTAAACAGGCTTAAACTGCTTCAGTTATCTTCAGCTATCTTCAGTTGAGTCTTAAATAGACTCTGGTGTCCCTTCCTAATTACCATGATAAGCCTTAAACAGGCTTTGCAGCATGCTATTAAGCACTCTGGCATATAAGCCTTAAACAGGCTGAGCCAAAATGCAGTGGTCTCCATTCTATTGTTCCCTGTGTACCTGTTTTTGTTGCTTTTTTCCCCCATCTGTGTTTGGGCGTTCTGCTGGGCACTGTAGTCCTCCTAGGGACACAGGGATGTGTTCTTATTGTCCCAGCGCTTCCGCACATGCGCAGTATGATAGCTCTGGGCAGTTGTTAGTTTTGCCAGCATCTAAGATGGCGCCGGCAGCCGCTCACCGCTACTGTGCATGCGCGAGCGGGACGTGACCTCGGCAGCCAATTTAAAAAGCTGATTGACTAAAGCTGCATTGCACTTGGTATCCAGAGCCTAGATTGCAGTTGTTTACTTTCCTGCTTTTCCTTATTCAATATCCTTATCCACCATACTGAGGTAAGTGACCTGATCATTACTGTATCAATGTATCTTTGCTTTTACTGCTGTGCTTTCTCTCTTTTCTGTTCTCTTCCATGCCAATTGTTTGTAGTGTGTATCTCCTTAGGCTTGCCCTTTTCTCCTTTCCATGGAGACCACTGCCCTAGCAGATCACCATCAACCTAATAGGTAAGGGGGGATGACTTTGGTAAGTAGTGAAGATTTAAAAAAGAGCGCAATCCTAACGCTGCCTATATGGTTAGCCCTACCAGGTCCGCAAATTCATCCGAACCCAGGTACAGAGATACAGCCGTTCCTACCATGGAAGATCTCCTGTTCATAGACAGTGATCCCCAGTGTGACTTTCTGGAAATGCATGCTGGATTTGTGGGGCTTCAGCTCTCCCAGATAAACTGGCCTGCCATAGATGCTTTGAGGAGGCTGCTAAAGAGAAAGAATTACAGTCTAAAGAGCCTGTAGCTTCACAGATCCCTACTCCGGAGATAGAGTTGTCAACATGAAGTGCCTCACCTGCTCCTCCCAGTATGTCAAGAGAGCAGGATTCCCCATCTGACAATGAGGGGTTGGATACGTCTGCGGGTTTCGACTTTTCTTTAATAGAACCATTTGTTAAATTGGTGAAGGAGGCAATTGACTGGGAAGAACCGCCGGAAGTGCAACCGAAACGTAAGAAATACTTCCCGAATCTCAAAAGGGACTTAGAGGCTTTTCCATTCATTGAGGAACTGGACGATTTAATCAAGGAAGAGTGGCAAGGTCCTGAGAAAAAATCGAGTCTAAATAATAGGCTTACCAAATGATATCCCTTGAAGGGGCCTTAAGTGAGCTCTCTCGTCTCTCCTCCCATTGTTGATGCATCTCTCATGCAACTTGCCAGGCATGTAACACTGCCAATTGAGGACGCTGTGACATTCAGAGATGTCCTGGATAGAAGGATCGACACGGATATGAAAAGGGCCTATCTAGAGGCAGGAGGTGCTTGCAGAACAGCAGTGCCACTGGCAGCTGTAGGCAGGGCCATCTCCAGCTGGTCGGGGAATACCAAGAAGTTGGTCTCAGGAGGCTTGGATCAGGAGAGCATTGTGAAGGCGCTACAGGAGCTAAGTCTCGCAGGGGACTTTGTGGAAGAGGCATCGGTGGATGTGATTAAATCGGCATCAAGGACCATGCTGGTTTCTGTAATGGCCAGATGGGCATTGTGGCTAAAACCCTGGTTGGCGGATCCTGTCTCTAAATCCATATGGTGCCGCATTCCATATGACGGCGAGAATCTCTTCGGTGCAAAGCTGGATTCCGCAATTTCGAAGGTGACTGATGGAAAATCGTGACTGATACCATCAGACAGGAAACCGAAGCAGCAGAGAACTCCTCCCTTTAGGCGTAATCTGCCAGACAGATACAGGGATGCGAAAGCTTATAGACCGGGGAAAGAATACAGGAGGAGCTGGAAGAACCCCCTAACTTCTTTTATGAAGTTCCAGAAACCCAAGATTTCCGCTCCCGGTGACCAAAAGTCTTTTTGAAGGTACGCCCGTCCAGCCAGCAGTAGTGGGGGCAAGGCTTTCAAGATTCAAGCTGGCATGGGCGGAAGCAATAAAGGAACCATGGACAGTGGCCACTGTCCATTTCGGGGCACAGGTGGTTTTTCAGAGGACGCCCCTCGGGGATCATTTTTGTCCAACCAGACTTCCTCCATCAGGGGAAAAACGGTTTCTACTGTTACGTTCAAGAGCTTCTTCAAACGAAAGCACTAAGAGAAGTACCCACTTCACAGAGGGGACGGGGATTCTACTCCCCATTGTTTCTGGTCAAGAAGAAATCAGGGGACCTTCGCCCAGTTTTAGATTTAAAAAACCTCAATCGCTCCATTCGAGTGGAGACATTCAAGATGGAGAGTTTACAATCGATCCTCCAAGCCATAAATTTGGGAGATTGGATGCTCTTCATAGACCTTCAGGACGCCTATCTTCATGTTCCAATCCATGTCGCCTTCCAGAAGTTCCTTCAGTTCTCGGTGAATCAGGGCCACTTCCAGTTTCAATGTCTACGTTCGGGATCTCTACTGCCCCTAGAACCTTCACAAAGGTACTGCTACCAGTGAGAGAGTCCTTAAGGGAGAGAGGATTGCGAGTCCATCACTACCTAGACAACATTCTTCTCCTTTCAAGCAGCCAGGAGTTCCTTATCCAACATCGGGAGGTCCTAGTTGCCACTTTACAAGGACTGGGCTGGTTGATAAACTGGAAAAAAAGCAATGCTCGTCCTACCCAGAGGATGATCTTTCTGGGTGCAGAGTTGGATACTCGGATAAGCACGGTGGAACTACCAGTGGAAAAGATTTCCCTACTGATTCAGAAAGTGAGAAGAGCAATCTGTCGGGAACCATGAAACAGACAGAGACAGAAGTACAATCAAATCACACTTGTTTATTAATAAAAATAAAAGGTAAATAAAAAAAAGCGTAGTCAAACATAGCCAGAGTCCAGTAGCCAGATCGGGTAGTCAGCCAGTCCAAAGTTCATAAACCAGATGGGGTAATCAGCCAGTCCAGACATCAGGGATCCAAGGAGAGTAACTGCAAGCAGGATAGAAGCCAGGAGGGATGTCAGCAAGCCAGTCTTGAAACAAACAGGAGATGGTTCCTAGTGATGTGACCAACGTGAAGGCAAATGAAAGAGTGAGAAGGAAGGCTTTAAATAGGCAGGTCAGACGAGCATCATCGGGAACAGCTGGTCACTGTGGAAAGAGAAGAGAGCTGGCAATTAGCCGACAGCTGAGCGGCCAGCCCCGATGAGGAAGCGCTAAGCCAGCCCTGACACAATCTCAGCAACAGCACTGCCGGCCAGAGCATATCTCAGTCTTCTAGGCACTCTGTCTGCAACCATTCCTATGGTCCAGTGGGCCCAATGGAACACGAGACCCCTTCAGACTTCTTTTTTGCGTCAATGGGACGGCTCATCCATGACCCAACCGATCCACATCTCAGAGGAGGTCAAACAATCCTTACAGTGGTGGACTCGTTCCTGCAATCTGACTGGAATCTGTAACCTCGGATGCAAGCATGGAAGGATGGGGGGCTCACTACCAACATCATGCAGCCCAGGGCCGCTGGCCATTCAGGATCTGGGATGCAGTTTCAAAACGTGCTGGAGATGAAAGCAGCCTTTCAGGCCCTCCTGGCCTTCAGTACTTACCTGAGGGGGATACGAGTCCTTCTGAAGATGGACAACATAGTGGCTGTCACCTATATCAACAGGCAGGGGGCACCAGAAGCTCCTCCCTGATGCGGGAAGTTCGCCCTGTGATGGAGTGGGCTCAATTGAACTTACTGGATTTGAGAGCGGCCTATATTCCGGGGACCGAGAATCTCCTAGCCAACTCACTCCAACAACGAGTGGTCTCTGAGTCCCCAAGCGTTTATGCTCATAACTCAGACCTGGGGCTCACCGGACATAGATCTAGCAGCTTCTCCAGTAAACGCAAAATGTCAGAGGTTTCTATCAAGAACCCCCTTCCCTTCAGCGGAGGGAATAGATTGTCTTCAACATCCCTGGTACTTCAACCTCGGCTACATCTTCCCTCCGACTCTCCTCATAGCGAGGTTTCTTCTGAGGCTCAAGAGGTCGGCAGCATTAGTAGTGGCAGTGATCCCCTTTTGGCAGAGGAGGCCGTGGTTCACTACTCTCCTTCAGTTGAACACAGTGGATCTACTTCCTCTCCCAATGTTAGCAGACCTGCTCTCCCAGGGCCAGCTTCTACATCCAAACCTGGAGAGGTTACATCTGATGGCCTGGAGGCTGAGAGGACTAGGTATCTAGAACAGGGCTGTTCTCGGAAGGTAGTGGAGACATTACTTCAGGCTAGGAAGCCGACTACCAACAATACATACCGAAGGATCTGGGAGAAGTTTACCACCTTTTCCCAACAACAAGGTTGGGACATATCTTCTCTGATAACCCCGAAAATCCTGAATTTCCTGCAGTCAGGTCTAGAGAAAGGGCTTCTATCCAGTACCCTGAAGGTCCAGGTATCAGCCTTATCTGCTTTGACCAGGGTAAAATGGCATCATGGCCCCCTGGTCATCCAGTTTCAGAAAGCCTGCCTTAAACTAAGGCCACCTAGAAAACCTTCATTCCCGGCATGGGACCTTTCTGTTGTCCTGGAAATCCTGTCCAAAGAACCATTTTTTCTGCTTGACAAAATCTCCCTTTGGGACCTGACGCTAAAAGTTTCTTTCCTGATTGATATTAGTTCAGCAAAAAGAGTCTCGGAGATGCAAACCTTGATGGCCAAGGAACCTTACCTGGTCGTCTACCCGGACAGGATAGTGCTACAACTGTCAGATCGTTTTGTACTGAAGGTATACTCATCATTCCATTTTAATCAGGAGATTAATCTTCCAGCCCTTATCACAGATCAGGCTGATCCTCATCCTCTGGATGTCAGGGGCAACATCCTGAAGTATCTCTCAGTAACCGAGTCTTTCAGGAGAATGGAGAACCTCTTGATTCTTCCATATGGCCCTAGGAAAGGTCAGGCGGCATCGGCTCGTACCATTGCTTCATGGCTGGTTAAAGCAATCAAGAAGGCTTACTTATTGAGTAAATTACAGATTCCAGAGGGCTTAAAGGCGCATTCCACCAGGGCAGTGGCAACTTCTTGGGCAGCCTATTGTAGGGTCTCGGCGGAGACTATCTGTAAAGTGGCCACCTGGTCTTCCAGAAACACCTTCATATCACGTTATAGGTTGGATTCTGCACGGCTTTCAACAGTAGATTTCGGAAGGGCCGTTATTCAGGCCAACTCTTCTGTTCCTTGTTAATAAATTTATTTTCTTGCACTCCCACCCAGTCTGCGAGTTATTCCCCAGAGTGTACGCTGCCATGATGCGACAGGAAAACTGAAAATTGTATGCTTACCTTTCCATAATTTTCCTTTCCTGTCGCATCTTCATGGCAGCATACAATGTCCCACCCGTTTGAGGTGATTTATATATACGGAGAATGCTGGGGCGGGCCCGTATCATCATCTTATAGTTATGTGGTCCTATCAGGTTGTGAAGGTGGAGTCACAACTCAGAGTGTATGCTGCCATGAAGATGTGACAGGAAAGGAAAATTACGGAAAGGTAATTATACAATTTTCCGTTGTCCGTCTATGGACTCCACTTTGCTCAGCAAGGATTGCTCTGTTGATTCCCGCTGAGAGGGCAGATGACAGGTCCGCTCTCCTCTATGGGGGATCGGATGAAAACAAACCGCCTGTCCGTTTTTATCCGATCCGCCAGACAGATGGAAAATAGGGTTTCCATCCTTCTGAATTTAGCGTATGGGATGTCAGTGGACATGTCAACGCTGACATCCTTTGATCCATAGACCTGCATGGAGAGTCCGTTCAGGTTTGTCTAAAAAACTGACAGGCGGACCTAATTGGTCCACCCATGTGAAAGGGGCCTAAGGCTGTTTTCTGAGTAATTATTAGAAAGGTGTAAAGAATTAGAATCTCACATATATGTTTTTGTACATTGTAATTGCTGCGTTTATATACGGGGAATTAGATAGCAGTATATTTTTAGACTACATTGCTTATTAAATATCCAGTTTTATCGGTTTGTATATCGTTTTTACAAATTTATATGCAGTAGATTATGATGCATAGGAATTATTTAGATTATTGCATTTTGTTCATCTAAAATGCACCCACGATATCAGAGCAAAGACTTGATTTACTAAGTCCACATACACGCACAGATTTTAATGGAACTGATTGGGCTCATCAATCATAGACTTAGTACAAACATGGTTTATGGGAGTAACAGGTGTTAGCTTTATATAGCACACCTGCAAAAGCATATCATTCATTGATATTGCTATATATATAGGGAACCAGTTAGTAGGATGTTTTATAATACATTGAGATTGATTTACTAAAGATAGCTCCACTCTGCACTACAATTGCACTGCAAGTGCACTTGAAAGTGCACTTGGAAGTGCATTCGCTGCAGATCTGAGGGGAAGATGTGAAATGAGGGGAAGCTCTGCTGATTTTATCATCCAATCATGTGCAAGCTAAAATGCAATTTTTTATTTTCCTTGCATGTCCCCCTTGGATCTACAGTGACTGCACTTCCAAGTGCACCCCCCCCCCCCCCTATTGTTTATTAAATACATATTGCTTTGCATATTGTTTTTACAAATTATATATTATATGATGCATAGAAATCATTTAGATTATCACATTGTGTTCAACCACGATGCGCCAGCGATGTTGGAGCAAAGATTCAATTCAAGCCCACATACAGGTTGAAATTAAAGTGGTTGTAAACCCTTACAAACAACTTTGACCTACAGTTAAGCCTAGATTAAGGCTTACCTGTAGGTCCAAGAAATATCTCCCAAACCTATACGCTTTAGGAGATATTTGCCCGAAGATGGGCACCGCTATCTACGGCGCATGCGCCGTAGACAGTGGCGCGCAGGCGCACTGAGCGGGGCATCGTCGATGACGACGATGCCGCGCAATGCCGCGTGTCTCGGCTCCCGTGCGCATGTGCGGGAGTGACGTCATCGCTGCTCCGGCGAATCACAGCGCCGGAGCAGCGAGACCCACGGAGACCCACCAAGAAGATGGACGCTCGGAACTACAGGGGACAGCGGTGACTTCGCTGGCTCCTGTGTCAGGTAAGTGACACATAATGGACAACTATGCGATGCATAGTAGTCCATCATGCTTTGCCTTTGCAGGGAATGAAAGAGGAAGTAAACTCATCAGGGTTTACTTCCTCTTTAAATTGATTGGTCTCATCAATCATAGACTTAGCACAAACATGGTCTATGGAAGAGGCAGGTAATAGCATTTACATAGCACACCTGCAAAAGCAAAAAATTAACTGGGTGGAGTGGATACAGTATAAAGAGGAGATAGAATCTTGTCTGTAGCAGATGACATTTGGCATCAAATGTCACATGCCTGTAAATTTCGTTTTTGGCCTCAGAACAGTAACGGTTCTGAGGGTTAATTGTGTAAGTAGGCCTTAACACCAGTCTGGCCAGGCTGTGCTTGGAAGTTCTGCCTGGTCATGTGGACGGTGAGGTGCACATGACAGGCTAGAACCACGTCTGGTTGGATGTTTGGATATCGGCCTTCTCAAAGCCAATCAGTGGGAGTGCCGAGGCCCACTGTGGAGTCTCGGAAGGGGTACTTAAACAGGTGTGGGTCACGTGTTCAGGGTTCTGGAGTTGTTCGAGAGACCCGTGCGGTCTGGTTCCAGGACCGGGTTAGCCCCATGAGGGGTCCCAGTCACGTGGCGTTCGACACCCCGCAACATGTTCCTGTCAGTGGCCCCTGATAGACCGGCCTGGTCTGGGGTAGGGATCCATCCATTCCCGAGTCTCGGAACCTGCTGGTCCGAGGTGCAGTAACTGAGGGAGGACTCAAAGTGTCCGGGTGTGCTCTCAGCTTGGAGGGACACCGCAGCTCGTGGAAGTGACCGGGGAGGACTCTTCAGAGGAGGGCTGGCAAGTGGCATCCTGAGAAGTGCCTGGTTACTGAGTTGAAAAGGACATTGACAAATTCACACTTTTCCAGTACCATAAAGGAGATGGGAAATGTTCCAGGTACAGAGGAAAAATATTCCTGTTTACTCTTAGTTGTTTGTTCAAGATTGAGTCAACGTGCTGACTGCCACGATCTCTGGCTAGAGATCTGTTCAGCCTTGAAGTACCCAGCTGCGAGTGGCTACTCTCTGGATGGAAATAGAGAATTTGTAAGACCTGCAGTTCAAGGTGCCTAAGTTCTTCACCCGTGCCCTCTGTTCCCTAAGAGACTGTGTTAATTGAAATTTCTACTGCAGAATAAAACCTTTTTGAAAGGACTTCATCTGAGTCAGTGTACAAGTCATTGGGTATCAACCCTGGGAACCCCTAGAGGTGGAGGAGCCAGCCGAGAGAAGGTAACCGGTAAGCCCATTAAGTCAAGGCCGCCCTGCAACGGGTTATGGCCGCTACAGATTCACAAGACACTGTGATGTAATGCGTAGGAGAGGGGCAGATTGGTTTGGCAAGACGCTTTTGCATCTTTCACGGAGAAGGCACGAAGTAGCTGCAGCATCGTGGTTTTATATTATATACGATGTATGCAGTTGGTGCTCTGGAGCACCTTTTAAATATGAGTTTTATGTAAATTTTTTCATAAATTGAATATTGTTTAACCAGTTGCCGACCGCCGCACGCCGATGTACGTCGGTAGAATGGCACGGGCAGGCATAAGGACATACATGTACGTCCCTTGCCTCCCGCGGGTCGGGCCCCCGCCCGGTGCCTGCGGCGGTCGGTTTTCGTCCGGGAGCGATCCGGGACGAGGGGGCGGCCATTCATTCATGGCCACCCCCTCGCGATCGCTCCCGACGAATAGAAATCCCCGGTGACATCACTTCCTCTCCTGTAATGTAAACACAGGAGAGGAAGTGATGTATTCTCTCCTCCGTGTCGGTATTTTTCGTTCCGACACGGAGGAGAGCGGATCGGTGAGTTGCACCAACACTCTACACACACAGTAGAACATGCCAGGCACACTCACACCCCCCCTTTACCCCCCGATCACCCCCCCAATTACCCCTGCCCCCCAGTCACAGTGACACCAATGTCATTTTTTTTTTTTTTTTTTTGCATTGGTGTCATTTGTGACTGTAATAACTGTTAGGGCAGTTAGAGTTAGCCCCCTTTAGTTCTAATGTACCCCCCTAACCCCCCCAATAAAGGTTTAACCCCGTGATCACCCCCCGTCGCCAGTGTCACTAAGGCTGGGTTCACATTGCAGCGGTTTATGAGAACGAATGTGATTCGCACCGCACTGCAGTGCAAATCACATCCGATCTCTGTGCGATTCGAGTTCAGCCATTCGCCGCACCCGCCGCACCCGCCACACCCGCCGCACCCGCCGCAAATTCGCACGGGACCCTTTTTTTGGCCCGCAGCAGAATCGGATCGCATGGGTGTTCACACTATGCGATCCGAGTTTGCAGATCGCACTGCGATATGCGAACTGATCTGGGGGTGTCAGTAACATTTCACTGACACTCCCAGCAGTTCGCATAGGGCAGTGTGAACTGCCGCCGGGAGGCATGCGATGCGGGAACCCGCCGCGGATTTGCGGCGTTTCCGCATCGCTCCAGTGTGAACCCAGCCTAATAAGCGATCATTTTTCTGATCGCCGTATTAGTGTCACAGGTGACGCTAGTTAGGCAGGTAGGTATTTAGGTTCGCCGCAGCTTTTTATAGCGCCAGGGACCCCCATATACTACCGCATAAAGCCCCCTGATTGCCCCCTAGTTAACCCTTTCACCAGTGATCACCATATAACTGTTACAGGTGACGCTGGTTGGTTAGTTATTTTTTTATAGTTTCAGGGCACCCGCCATTTATTACCTAATAAAGGTTTAACCCCCTGATCACCCGGCGGGTGTCATTTGTGACTAATAACTGTTAGGGCAGTTAAGGTTAGCCCCCTTTAGTTCTAAGGTACCCCCCTAACCCCCCCAATAAAGGTTTAACCCCGTGATCACCCCCCGTCGCCAGTGTCACTAAGGCTGGGTTCACATTGCAGCGGTTTATGAGAACGGATGTGATTCGCACCGCACTGCAGTGCAAATCACATCCGATCTCTGTGCGATTCGAGTTCAGCCATTCGCCGCACCCGCCGCACCCGCCGCAAATTCGCACAGGACCCTTTTTTTGGCCCGCAGCAGAATCGGATCGCATGGGTGTTCACACCATGCGATCCGAGTTTGCAGATCGCACTGCGATATGCGAACTGATCTGGGGGTGTCAGTAACATTTCACTGACACTCCCAGCAGTTCGCATAGGGCAGTGTGAACTGCCGCCGGGAGGCATGCGATGCGGGAACCCGCCGCGCATTCGTGGCGTTCCCGCATCGCTCCAGTGTGAACCCAGCCTAATAAGCGATAGTTTTTCTGATCGCTGTATTAGTGTCACAGGTGACGCTAGTTAGGCAGGTAGGTATTTAGGTTCGCTGCAGCTTTTTATAGCGCCAGGGACCCCCATATACTACCGCATAAAGCCCCCTAATTGCCCCCTAGTTAACCCTTTCACCAGTGATCACCATATAACTGTTACAGGTGACGCTGGTTGGTTAGTTATTTTTTTATAGTTTCAGGGCACCCGCCATTTATTACCTAGTCTCACTAGTGTACCCCTAAATTTAGGGGTGTCTACTTTCCAAAATGGGGTCATTTGGGGGGGGTTTGTGCCATCTTGGCATTTTATGGCCTTCAAAACTGTAACGCCCTTAGAAAGCCTGAAGGCGGTGCTTGGTTTTCGGGGCCCCGTACGCGGCTAGGCTCCCAAAAAGTCCCACATATGTGGTATCCCCGTACTCAGGAGAAGCAGCAGAATTTATTTTGGGGTGTCATTTCACATATGCCCCTGGCATGCGTGAGCAATATATCATTTAGTGACAACTTTGTGAAAAAAAAAAAAAAAAAAAAAAGTTTGTAATTTTCCCGCAACTTGTGGCAAAATATAAAATATTCCATGGACTCAACATGCCTCTCAGCAAATAGCTTGGGGTGTCTACTTTCTAAAATGGGGTCATTTGTGGGGGTTTTGTGCCATCTTGGCATTTTATGGCCTTCAAAACTGTAATAGGTAGTGAGAAGTGAACTCAAAAATTTACACCCTTAGAAAGCCTGAAGGCGGTGCTTGGTTTTCGGGGCCCCGTACGCGGCTAGGCTCCCAAAAAGTCCCACATATGTGGTATCCCCGTACTCAGGAGAAGCAGCAGAATTTATTTTGGGGTGTTATTTCACATATGCCCATGGCATGCATGAGCAATATATCATTTAGTGACAACTTTGTTAAAAAAAAAAAAAGGACGCAAATTTTGTTTGGGTACAACATTGCATGACCGCGCAATTACCAGTTAAAGCAGCGCAGTGCCAAAGTGTAAAAAGACCTCTGGTCATTTACCAGCAAAATGGTCCGGTCTGAAAGTGGTTAAAATTATATAAATACTATTTGGAGCTCTTTCTCTCTCATATATATTGAGTCATAATAGAGGTACATCAATAGAGCAACATCTCTTAGTCCGGGGTGACTAAAAAGCTTTATTTGATCAAACTTAAGTGTGAGGTCACACTCTGTGAGGTGAGTGTGTTTCTTATGGGGGGGGGGAAGCACTGAGGTGAATTGATACAAAACACAGATTTTTGAGGATTTGTGAAGACTCAACAAGTTACAACTTTTTTCTGACATTATTCATTAATTAACCATTTAATTGCACTGAAGCACAGGATTTATATTATTATAAGCAGAAATATACATGAATGTATTATATTATTGTTTATTCACATGTTATTATGATGGCATTCATATTTGCACTGGAGAATTAATACACTAAGGCAGGGGTGTCCAAACTTTTTTCAAAGAGGGCCATATTTGATGAAGTGAACATGCACGAGGGCCGACCATTGAACCTGCTCTTTAGGGGTACCATTAATTCTTAATGGTGGGCGTACCTGAGTACGTGCGAGAGAGGGGATGTGAGCAGACCGCTGTTAGGCTCTCTCCCTGTGTCTCCCTTCGCTATGACGCACGCTTGCTGGGGGAACTGAGAGCCACTGGAGGGACGTTGTAAAGCCCGAGGGACGACGGAAGCGGCCGGAAAATCCCAAAAAATACCGAGGGTGACCGATGTTTGCTGAAGGGAGCCGATCTCAACCGAAGCCCGCTGAACGTACACGGAAGCGAAAGTAAAGCGAGGCTGGATGATAACAGCTGACCGTGGCGCGGTTGTATGGCGAGCTGTGTATAGCTCTAAACGGCAGTCCCGGAGGTGAAGTGAAGCCGGGAGAAAGATATCCCTGTCAGAGTGGACCTGCAATAGAACATAACCACCCTCGAGGTATGAGACGGGACTAGGGGGGGTCTGGATTGAGATGAGATGGTGGAATGCTGTGTAGACTGTATAACTGAGGATCTTTTATCACTCCCATCTCAGTCAGACATGACTATACGACTGCACTAGACAAGAAGGTACAAAGTGAGTAACATTGGTCTGATACTGGTCTGTGCTACAGGGAAAAATCCTAAAAAGACTTTGTAAAACAGCCTTACTTTGATAATCCCAGTTGAATGGGACCAGGACTGAGGTCTGAAAGTTAACATACCGCATAAGGGATCCAGAGCACCAGCTGTTTAAAAAAAAAAAGAAAAAAAGAAAAAAAAATTTCTAACCCAGCATAGGAGCCTCGCCCCTGCTCCCCTTGACCCCTCCCCGTCCACCCCGTCCACCCCCTTCCTTTTTTTTTTTTTTTCTGGCCCATACTATCGCTTTATCTCCATTTGACTCTTAATACTGGTACTGATCCGGAGGTATAGACGTGTTCTCTGACTCTGAGCTGCGACTCTGTGGGAAGATGTCAAGGCGGCGAGGAGAGGAGCCGGTAGTGTATGAGAACGGAGGGGTGCAACAGCTCCGGTCCGCTAAAGAAAAGAATGCCCCAATAGCACAAGCAGCTGCAGCCGCAGCAAAGTTAGAACGTTATGCCCACACCCCAGGTCAGTCCTCGGTAAAAGGAGAGCAGTTGACTCAGTTGATACAACAACCTTGCTCTTCGCAAGTAAAATCACAACGGGGGGGGCAGCGGACAGAAAAAGTCAAAGTCATACAGCATCAAATGCTGTCGCTGCAGCAGGTCAAAGAAGTACAGGTAAGCGCCAGGGGGCAATTCAGAGCGAGAGCGGGGGTGCTGCTGGGGGCAGCCCCCCCGTGGAGGAAGATCCAACATTAAGAGAGGTCCTCCAAGCGGTAAACGCCTGTAAATCCTCACTGGGAGAATTGTGCGGACAATTTAAAAGTATGAATGAGGAGCTATTACTGATCAGACAGGATATGCAGAAGGCAGCAGAAAGAACAGCAGTATTGGAGACAAGGATAAGCCAAATTGAAGACGATTTACATCCAATATGTCAAGAGTCTAATATTATGAGAAAGCAATTGAGTAATCAAAATGCTAGAATGGACGAAATGGAAAATAGACTCCGAAGGGACAATATTAGGTTGCTGGGATTGCCTGAGAGATGCGAAGGTCCTGATCAGATAAAATTCTTAGAAAATTGGTTTATTGAGATGTTCGGAAGAGAAAGTTTTTCACCTTTTTTCTCAATAGAAAGGGCTCATCGAGTCCCCTTCAAAGCCCCGCCCCCTGGGGGCCGTCCCAGACCAATGATTTTGAAATTTTTCAACTATAATGATAAGGTAACTCTGATGCGCAAGGCAAGAGAGGTAGAAAATATTAGCTACAAGGGAACAAAGATCTCTCTGTACCCAGATTACTCACCGGAGCTGCAGAGGCGGAGAGCCGAATTTTTGGAAATCAAGCGTACTCTACGGACACATAAGATCTCATATGCACTTTTATATCCAGCATGGTTGAGAATAATAGCTTTGGGAGGAACCCAGCTGTTTGACTCCCCGGCTGAAGCAACTGCATGGCTGGATGCGAATAAGGGGTTGTTGTAGATATATTGGGGGATTGGGGGGTCCGGGTGGGGGGGAGGGGATGGGGGAGGGGGGATTTGAGGTTTGAAATATTGATACACAGGGGGAGAGGTGAGTGAGGTTTAAATGAAGTATGCAACTAGGTTTGATAGAGTGATGGGGGTGGAGGATATCTGTTTTTTTATCCTATCTTATTTTTTATTTTATTTTTTTATCTTTATTCACCCACTGTTGGATGCAAATGGATTTGTGAGAAGGAGGGAGGAGGCGGTGTGGGAAGGATGGGATGAGTGTGGAAAGGTCACTTATAATCCCCCAGGGGGATACCTAGGAAGGTGGGGTGGTGGGGAGGGGGGAGGGGCGGGAAAGGGGAGGGGGGGTAAAAGGGATCAAGTAATAGAGCGCACAAATAACCACAAGAAGGGTAAAGTTAAGATTTACTTAGTTTGTATACAAATATTAAGGTATCTAGAATGTATCTTTATAAAGGTCATACACTTGTTAAGAATTGGTAATTTAAGAGGAAGTGAATTGAGCACATGTAGAATGTCACTTCACCAGGTATTCACGTTTAAAAGGGGTCTTTTTCTCTCTTGCTCATTTTTTCTCTGGCTGAATAATGCAGGATAAAATATTTAAGATCGCCTCTTGGAATGTCAGAGGTCTGGGATGCCCAGTTAAAAGAGTGGCAGTGTTCTCTGTGCTTGTGCGATATGGGATTGGACTGGCCTGCCTGCAGGAGACACATTTAACTAAAGCAACCATTCCCCTCCTTAAAAACAGGAGGTATCAAAACCAGTATCACTCTACTCACACATCTTACTCGAGAGGAGTGAGTGTGATAATTGGAACAGGAGTGAGGTTCTCCTGCAGGCAGGCCAGTATTGATGAATTGGGTCGCTATGTCTTTTTGTATGGTACTTTGGAGGATAGATTATACGTTTTGGTGAGTGTATACATACCGCCTCCGTTTAAGATGGAGGTGGTGTGTAGACTTATGGAATTTATGGTTGATAAGGAGGATGTACCAGTTATGATACTGGGAGATTTTAACGAAGTGTTGGATAGTCGGATTGATAGATTCCCCAGTAAAAACCAATCCGGGGAAACGGGGACAACAAAATTAAACCACTTCTTGAAGGAGGTCGGTATTTTGGACATGTGGAGGGTGAGGAATGCGGGTGTGAGGCAATATTCCTGCTTCTCGGGCTCGCATTCAACACTCTCCAGAATAGACCTGGCTTTAGGTAACGAAGAAGCATTGCAAAGTGTGAGAAAAATAGAGTATATGCCTAGAGGGGTATCGGACCACTCGCCTTTGGTATTGTCAGTGAGTATAGGGAGGGGAAAGAAAACACCGGGGAGTTGGAGAATTAGCCCATTTTGGCTTCAGTTAATAAAGGATGTCGATAACATCTCTAAGAACTTAAAAGAGTTTATAGTGCTTAACAAAGATACTGCCCCTATTAATATAACCTGGGATACATTAAAAGCATTTTTCAGAGGCATTTTGATTCAACATGTGGCCAAAATTAAATATAAATCCAGGAGCTGGGAGGAAAAAATTAGGAAAGAAGTCATTGAGGCAGAGGTTAACTATATTAAAGAGCCGACATATGAGAAGCAAGCAATATGGTTAAACAAACAACAGGGGTATAAATTGGTAATTATCAAAAGAGAAGAAAACAAACGATTATTCCAGAAACAATGCTGCTTTGGGGAAGGAGAGGGAGTGGGTAGGATGCTGGCTCGTTTAGTGAAAGCTAACTCCCCCCCCTCTACTATCCCAATGATTAAATCCAGGAATGGGACAGCTATCACTAGCGGGAAAGAGATAGTCGAGACATTCTGGGCCTATTATAGGGAATTATATAAAACACGAGATCAGGGGAAGGAAGAAGGCATGGTGTCATTTTTGGAGAAAGTGAAAATTCCAACTATCACTAAAGAGGAGAGAGAGGATTTAGAGGCCCCGATAACCCTAAGTGAATTGCATCAGGCGGTGGCCGGAATGGCCTCCCTAAAATCTCCGGGCCCAGATGGACTCCCGATGGAGATATACAAGAAATATGGTGAGATTCTACTCCCGGAGCTGCTTAGAACCCTGGAAGGGGCAAGATTTGAAGGGCAATTACCAGCATCCATGATGGAAGCGACCATCATAGTGATACCCAAAGAAGGAAAGGACCCCCAAGATGTGGCCTCATATAGGCCTATATCGCTTTTATGTTCTGATATTAAAATATTGGCCAAGGTACTCGCAAATAGATTAAATAAAATTATCATTAAGCTCATACACCCAGATCAGACAGGATTCATAACGGGACGATCAACTAGCATGAACATAAGAAGGGCATTCCTGAATATACAAACGCCAGCGGTGGAGGGGGGCTCAAGAGCGATTTTATCTTTGGACATGACCAAGGCCTTTGACAGCCTAGAGTGGAAGTACCTATGGTATGTTCTAGAGCTATGCGGATTCGGTTCCACGTTTATTGGATGGATTAAATTGATGTATAGCGCTCCTAGCGCAAGACTAAGAATTAATGGGGAACAATCCGAAGAAATAGAAATGAGCAGAGGGACAAGGCAGGGGTGCCCACTCTCTCCACTGCTTTTTGCAATTGCAATGGAGCCGTTGGCAATCGCGGTTAGGTCACATGCTGATATAGCTGGATTCCAAAGGAAGGGAGGCTGGGAGGAGAGAATTGCTTTATATGCGGATGATGTCCTCCTCTTCCTAGGGGATACTGGCCAATCACTTGAGAAGGTAATCAAATTAGTGGAAGATTTTGGAGATTTCACGGGTTTGGTAATAAACTGGGGGAAGTCAGAGTTGCTCCAAGTTGACAACCTGAGCACTGTGACGGCACGGGGGATCCCGCATATGGAAGTGGTAAGAGCACTGAAATATCTTGGCATATACTTAACAACAGATGTCGACCAGTATGTGGACCAAAATATAGTTCCGTTATTGAGAAAGCTCAAGCGGAGCTGCGATGCATGGAGCCGGCTCCCTCTATCGGTAGCAGGCCGATGCAGCCTGATTAAGATGATATGGCTACCACAATTGTTGTATATACTACACAATGCCCCGGTTTGGTTACATATGAAGTGGTTTAAGAAATTTGAAACCCTTTTCCGTGAGTTGATCTGGAAAAAGGGACAAGCAAGGATCCGGCTCCGGGCATTACAGCTGCCTACAGATAGAGGGGGAGTGGCGGTACCATGCCCCAGGAATTATTATTTAGCAGCGCAGCTGCAGCATATGGTGAGTAGTGATCAGAGGGGAATAAACAACTTTAATGCTGGAGCTGCGCTGATAGATGCTCCACATGAAATGCTGGGGGATGTACTGGAGGCACGCTCCTTTCAGCGTAAGGATCCCACAATAGCAATGATGAGTAAAGTATGGAAGACTGCAAAAAAACAGTTGGGGTGTACAGAGTGGTCAAAACATACGCCCCTGTGGGATAATAAGAACCTGCAGGAAGTATTACTAATAGGGAAAATTAGGTCCTGGGAGGAGAAGGGTATAGTGAGGCTGGGTCAAATATATGAGGGCAGAATTTTGAAAACATTTGAGGATTTAAAAAGGGAATATAATATACCGCAGCAGACATTTTTCCGATACCTACAGCTCCGACACGCCTTAGAAGCGTAGTTTGGCTCTCAGATGCCAGATCTGGATAAGACATCTTTGTCACAGAAGTTATATAAGATAAACAAATCTGGGGGGTTCATATCCACTACATATGAACTGTTATGCAGAGGTACCGATACAGAACTGGACTTAGGTAAGCAGAAGAAGAAATGGGAAGAGGATATAGGAGAAATTACCGAGGGACAGTGGAGGAGAGTACTGGAGCTAGGTCCACTGACTTCAGTTTCTCCATCACAAAAAGTATCACACTTGATGTTGGTACACCGTGCTTACTATACAACTAAGAGGCTGTTCGCGTTCGGTAAAAGAACGGACGCTAACTGCCCTAGATGTAGGGGCTTTGGAGACCTTATACATATGTTGTGGAGGTGCCCAAAGCTGTTTCGATATTGGCAAGAAATAGTCGAAACTATAAACAGGACCTTTGGGACCAAGGTGGACTTGGACCCTAGATCCTGTATACTAGGCTATAGGAGAATTCAGGGGGAGCGGAGGAGTACAACTATAGCTGTTATAAGATGTCTGTTTCAGGCACAGAAACTAATAGCACAGAAATGGCAGGCAGTAGGGGCACCTCTTTCAAGTGAGTGGACTCAGGCCATAAATGATTTAGTGTGGAAGGAAAGGACTACATATATACGCAGGGGAAATCTCAGAGGATTTGAGAAAATATGGGAACCGTGGTTGAAGAAAATAGAGAACCCACTGGATTAATAATATCAGGCGAGGATAAAGTTAGGCCTGTGATCAGACATCTTAATAATCCTTATGACCGGATATGAAATAACTGTGGTTATAGTGAGCAAGAAGATAATAAACTGGTACTAGGAGGGGGGGGTTAGGGGGGGATGGGGGGGGGGGGACTGGGTGATGGGATACGAGGTGATAAAAGGGTACCATGTACGGGATGTAGAGACCATTGTTTTTAGTTCATATGTATTTTTTAAGCTGTACCTTGAATCTTTTGTATGACAATATGAAATATAAATAAAAAGAAATTAAGTTAAAAATAAAATAAAATAAACTATAATATACCGTAGGGACCTTGCCCTATGGTATTGTGATGCTTTAAACCTCCTGAGGACGCGCACATTTGCGAAATGCGTTGGGTGGAGCTTCATTTGTGACATCCTGCTGCCACATCAGATCTTGTGTGGCAGCTACTGATGTCAGTGTACTGTAGAGAGGATTTGTTTTGGTTTTAACCAGTTGGTTCCTATTTGTATTTGCATTTACAGCTGCAATTGTATTGTTTGGTGAGCATTTTATATACTAAACGACTATTTGTTTTTTAAATACTATACATCATACAGCTACTCAATACTATACCGCCGTTATAGGTGGAAAGGAGTACCTGGAGTGGCTGGATCTGAATCATGTATTATAAAAGGCATTTTTACTGATTATAATTAGGCAATTTTTTTTTAATAGTTTAGGTTGGTGGTTGTGTGTAATTTGTGAGCACTCACTTTTAATAAAAATACTACACTGTGGTCCCTCTCTTTTTTGCTCTGGTATGTGAGCTTTGTAGCTTTGCCTATACAGCATTATGATACAACACTGCCCCCAGTTGATGAATTGAAATACCTGTATGAGTTGAACAGAGGCTGAAGCAGATTTAAAGGGAAACTTTATAAATTACTATCAGGAGTTTTCACTTCTTATGACTTGACAGCTATTTTTTTTCTTGTGCAATCTGTTGGGTGACTGAGGATATATGAATTTCAAGTGTATATACGTCTAATGGTGAGAATTACATAGACATTGATTTGGAAAGAAATATAAGTGTGAGGGGGTGCTAAGATACAAACACTAATCATATACTGTGTAACAATTGACAATAAAGTGCAAAGTGCAATAAACCATTCAGTCCATGTAGTGGCAATGTAAATTTTTTTCCTATAAATAAAGTTAATAAAAAATCTTCTAAAAAAAAAAAAAAAAAAAAAAAAATTCTTAATGGTACCCCACACATTGGAAAACATGGGGTGCTTTTTGTGCAGTTCAATAAAAAAAAAAAAAAAAAGATTGGGGACTTCTTTCCCTGCATTTTTGTGGGTATATTGGAATGAATGGGCTTCCCTACACGCAGCACGCAGCCACACAGATGTGAACCAATGGCTTGTTCACATGTCAGGTTGGAGGGGCAGTAAAACTACATGGTTAAGCTGTTTTTACCACCCCCAACTTCTCCCCCTTTAGCTGCAGAGGGAGCAGCTGGGGGTGTACACATGATATGGCTGAAGCTGGAGGTATACCCAGGATGTATGGGCCTGCACTGCAACTACCCCGCAACTGTGTGGATTGCACAGTTGCGGTATAGTGATGCTGCATTTACGGGCTTAAAACAGGTGGTGAGGAGGCAACATAATGCCTCATTACCGCCTTTCAAATGCCTCTGAAAAGCGATCTGTGCATGGATTGCTTTGCAGAGGAGCAGCAGTCCTGGCTGCTATCACACACAAGCCCTAAAAAAGCAGTTCTGATGGTACAGGAATGGGGGGGGGGGAGGTCTGAATTAAAAGTAACATACACACAGACACATGCAGACAAATGCACGCACACACATATACACACATACACACACATGCATACACACACATGCACACACACACACACACACACACACATATACAGACACATACACAGACACACATACACACAGACATACAGACATGCACCCACACACATGAATGAAGCACTTTTAAAACGAATCTAGTTTCTAGCATAGTACAGTACCTTTCCAGCTTCCTCATTCGCATTGGCAGCGCTGCGTGAATCACCGTACCCGTACGCCAGCTCGTACAGGCACAGTTGCAGGCGGCACGCACTCACTTCCCCTGCATGCTGCAGAAGTGTACCCATGTGTCAGGCAGGCTCCATGTCCGCTGGTGACCTGTGATCGAGTAGTACAGAGGTGGAACGGGGATCTGCCAGTGTAAACAAGGTCAGAGATCTTCTGTTCCCAGTGAGTCCAACCACCCCCCAACCCCCCCCGCAACCCACCTAGGTAACACACCTAGGTAACACACCTAGGTAACACACCTAACTCCTTGATCGCCCCCTAGTGTTAACGCCTTCTTGGCCAGCGTAATTTTTACATTGATCAGTGTATTTTTATAGCACTGATCAATGTAATAATGTCAATGGTCCCCAAAAAGTGTTATTTGGGGTCAGATTTGTCCGCCGAAATGTCGCAGTCCTGCTAAAAATTGCAGATCTCCACCATTACTAGTAAAAAAAAAAAAATAAAGTCCCTAAATCTATCCTATAATTTGTAAACGAGATAACTTTTGCGCAAACCAATCAATATACGCTATTATGTTATAGATATAATATTGCAATTTTTTTTTTTTTTTAACAAAAATACGTAGAAGAATATATATCGGCCTAAACTGATGAATAAATGTGTTTTTTTTATATATATTTTTTTGGATATGTATTATAGCAAAAAGTTAAAAAAAATTGTCGTTCTTTGTTTATAGCACAAAAAATAAAAAACGCAGAGGTGTTCAAATACACCAAAAGAAATCTCTATTTGTGGTTAAAAAAGGATGTAAATTTTGTTTGGGTACAGCGTTGCACGACCGCGCAATTGTCAGTTAAAGCAATATAGCAAAATATTAATATTGAAGTATTGCCATATCGCAAATAATGGCCTGGTCATTAAGGGGGCAAATCCTTCCGGGACTGAAGTGGTTAATATAGGCACCTTTTTATATATGAACCCTTGGGAAGTGGGGAAGATGGGACCTAAAACTCAATCTTTTAATAAGATGTTCCAGTATTTTCTAACTACCCTTTCAACCTCTTTATATTGCATTTTGTAGTGTAATACCATTTTATAGTCATAAACTTGTGACATCACACCTCCTGTCTCATCCAGTAATTATACTTTATCCATATTCAAACCCTTATTTTTTTTCTCCTTCAATAATTTCACCCTTATATCCTTTCTGTACTAACTTATTTGCTAATATTTGGGCTTGTTGGAGTTAGTCAGTCTTACGGGTGCAGTTCATATGTATTTCAATAAACTCAACTTTAGGAATACTAAGTGAAGCGCAGGAGTTTTGCCACCCAAGTTACTATGTTAAACAATGTGATGTTCTTTAAATAAGAGTTTGTCTCCCTCTAGTGTCCTTTCTATGTAATGCTATTAAGACTTTTGTTTGGTTTCATTAAAGCCACGTTCCAAAGCATTGTGGGAGATATAGTGTTTGAGGAAGTGACTCATGTACTAAAACTCAGTCTGTGAACTACCGACCGACAATGCCCAGTTCACCTACCCACAATGCCAGGTCACAGAACAGCCTGCTGGGTAGTGACATAAAAGGGACAGCGCAGGCATTTTCAGGGCTCTTGGGATGCCATTCAATCCTGCCTGCAAGGAGGCTGTGTGAGACTGACAGACTACGGCCTGGAAGGCGCGGAGCAGAATCGTTTGGTCTCTGAGGAGTTCCAGAGCACAGTCAGATGGACCAGCCTGCGGATGGACTGGAAGATCCAAGATTTCTAAAGGTTTCCTGCATTACAGTTACATCAGCATCAGGAGCGGTGCGGTGTGATGGCGCCAGCTTGGATCGGGACTGAGATACCAGGAAAGGAACCTTGCAGGCATCTGGGCCTGTTGTGGTGAGCGGGCACTTGCCCAGATCAATATAGTGTACTGTTGCCGTGCTATTTAGTTAGACTGCTGGTGGGACTAGTAGTGCCACAGAAGTGTTCTCATTCATCCATAGTCTGCATACAGTGGAGTTTCAGGGTTGCTTTCCCTGTGTTATAAAGTTAATGCTGCATCACATCCACTGCTAAGGAGAAAATATACATGTGCCTGCTGTTTTGCAAGTACACTATTATCAATGCATCACTTATCCTATAGCCAGCTGTCTACTTGTTTCTCTGTTGGATTTACAAATACTGCAGTCTAATACCCTGAGCTAGCTGAAGATCAAGAGGACAAGAAAATCTATCATCTTCTACAAAATATCATAGTTAATTTTGCATCAGGAACATTGCATTACAACCTAGGGGGAGCCCTTGAGCACAGGGTATATGTATTGTGTTATATTACTGCATGTTCATAACTGTTATTGCAGATTCAGCGCCTATGCTTTGAGGTCAGTGGGAAGGCGCTTAATATAAATGTTTGAGGATATTGAGCGTCTGTCTTACTGTGCTCCTGTCTGCATATACATCTTGATGGTGATCATTGAGTTATCAGTTTGTCAGGTACTCACCAAAGCTGAAGTGCTGAGAGCGGCTTCCCTTGCAGCTGGGTGCACAGTACCCCTGAGGATGGAACAGTGGGTACAGGGCACAGAGAGGCACGGGTTGCCAGCAGGTGACTTGAATGCAGAAATGCAGAAGGTCTTCTGAAGGAAGAGATGCCCGTGCAGATGGTCTCGGAACTGGTTAGAAGGGAATGCCCGGCAGGGGTTCTAACACCTGGACTGAAGGCCGAGGGCCAAACGTAGGAATCAGTCCGTGAGCCAAAAAGGCTATGTGAAGAAGACAGAGGATATTCCAGAGGCAGGCCGAGGGTCAAACACAGGTATCAGTCCATGAGCCAGTAAGGTTAAGTGCAGAAAACAGAGGATATTCCAGAGGCAGGCCAAGGGTCAAACACAGGTATCACTCCGTGAGCCAGCAAGGCAAAGAGCAGAAAACAGAGGATATTCCAGAGGCAGGCCGAGGGTCAAACACAGGTATCAGTCCGGGAGCCAGCAAGGCTAAGAGCAGGAAGTCCATTTAAACAAGCCAGGGGTCAGATCAGGAGAGAATCAGAGTAGTCTTCAGGCAATCTGGGTCACAACAGGAAGCGGTAAACAGGAACAAGAAACAGAGGAACACAGGTGAGCTGAGGAGACAAACGAGCAAAGACAAAGAGCACATTGATGCCTTTTATAGGCCTGTCAGGCCAATCAGGTAAGGCCCATAGCCATGTGCACATGCGCATATGACGTTGTATTGTATCACGCATATGCATGCATCGTCAGGGCTGGACTGGGACAAAAATTTGGCCCTGGACTTTATCCAGACTGGCCCACTTTAATTTTGCAAACACGCACAAAAACAGTATATAAACTATACGCAATTGCGCAAAAAAATAAGTAAAACATTCCAATGTAAGTATAAACGGCTTTTTTTATTATTGAGAGAAAAAGATGCATTCCAACATTACAGACACCTTTAGAATGAAATGTTTAAATTACACTCCGTTCAATGGCAGGTGTCATAAATAAGGAAAACAGTTATAAATAACATCTTATGTTTGAATATAATATTAACAAGAAACAGTTCAAATAATAACTTATGGGAATCACAAACATAAACAGACAGGGAAATATCCACTGTAACATACAATGCGAATTACAAAGGCAGTATAAACGGCTAACCATACAAAAAGGTCCAAAATCACTGTTAGGGCTTATAGAAGAAGCTTAGAAAACAATTCACTTTTCTCTGCAACTTTGTCAATGATCACTTCAGAGTCAAGAGAGCAGAGGATGTCCTTTTCTGTTGACATCAACATAAAAGCTTCCAGATGCTCTTGTGACAGCTTGGTTCTGAGTCTGCTTTTGATGAACTTGAGTGTTGAAAATGTACGTTCACAAGCAACCTGAGTGATGGACAGGGTGAGTAGGAACTGGTATGCAAGACCTAGGAGGTGGTAGGCATTTGACATTAGATTGAACCTCCTGAGAATCTGGTAGCAACACAGCGGGCATTCTTTACACGAGGAACACTTCTTACATTGGATTTCAACTTGCTCGTCTTCACTCTCATTCTCCAATGTTTTTACCTTGTATTCATCTAGTGGAGACATTTTTAATCTTTCCCACTGAAGAGCAAAACTGCTTAATTCACTCTGAAGATTCTCAGCACTTGCTTCACTGTCAAACTTCAACAGACATTTGCTAAGTTCTTGGAACATAAATGGTGAAAGAGACGAGGACTTTAACTGAACAAAGTTTCTTGGGTCCAGAAATGCAAGGTCAGCATAGAGTGTGCCATGACTCAGGAATCTTCTGTGCAATGTCTCTGTAGCTGTGTCCATTATCGGATTGTGCACTGTGACTTCATAAGCCTTTTCTGGACTTGTGATCGTTTCAGCATGAGCAATCTCTCCAGGCATGGTTTTCTTCTTCCTTTTTCTTTGTGATGGCAATGTAGACTGAACTTCCAGTTCTATCTCTTTGTCCTGCTCCTGCAATTTTTCATTTGCCCACAGAACAAATTTCTCTGCAGCTGCGCTAACTGAGGCAAAATCTCTAGACATATTTTTAAGACTGTCATATGTTGCCATAACCATTCTATGAGCAGACAGTATATCCATCCCCTGCGTTTGAAGGTATTTGGACAATGGTGAAGTCTTCTCAAATATCCTGAGGAAGGTTTGTGCCGTCAGTATCATCTCATACTTCAGCAGAGCTTCTACAAATCCTCGTGCTTGAATGCGAGTAGTCGTTTTTAAGGTAATATTTTCTTGTATTGCTGTCAATGCAAGAATGACATCCACGTAGAGACAATTATCTGGATTTGCAAATGATCCAAACACTTTCCTGAGAGCGTTATCCTTGGCCCACCACCGTGTCTCTCCAATTAGTGAGAGTCGTCTCTGGTGCTTGTCTTGGCTCTCACTTTCCCACACATTCATCCTTTTATATGACTCACGAAAGAACACTGCGATGTCATTAAGCACTGAAAAAAGTGATCCACATTGAATTACCGTTTGGGTTGTGTCAGCCAAAACTAGGTTAAGAACATGGGCATAGCACCAAACATGCACTTGATTTGGTGAAAATTTGGACATCTGAGTTGAAAAGCCTTTGTAGCGGCCTTGCATGTTAGAGGCACCATCTGTAGCATGTCCAATGCAGTTGCTCAAGTCTAAATTGATCTTCTCTGCAAGCTCTGAAACAATATCCACAAAATATTGTCCAGTAGATTCCTTACACTTGACAATACTAATAAGCCTTTCATGAATGGTGTCTGTAACATATCGCAAAACAATAGAACACTGGTCTTGTGAGGTGATGTCTTGTGTGGTGTCAATCTGCACCGAGAACATTACGGCATTCTTTATGTCTCTCACAATGGTCTCCTGAATAAGGTGCTGAATGGTTTCAATTACAGAATTAATGGTTCTTGCAGACAGTAACGTAACCAGGGAACCTCTGCCTTTTGCCCCAGTCTGATGTAGCTTCTTAGATTTTTCAATGCATTCTTTTAAATGCTCTTTCAGACAGACATCATACTTGCTTAACAGGAGTATAATCTCTAAAAAGTTGCCATGATCGATATTGCTGTCATCAAGCATGTATGCAGCCTCATTCTCTGACCTATAGCTAAGTCCTCTTTTGCCGATCAATTTGACAACATCAACCACACGCTCCAGTATTTGTCGCCTTTTTCTGATTTGTTCTCTGTGTGAGGACAGCTGACTTCCACTAAGTAAATGTTTAATGCCAGATTTAGAGGCATTTAAGAAGTATGCTTCTGCACAGGTTTTGTGTGCCATGCTCTAGGCCTGTGATCAGACATCTTAATAATCCTTATGACCGGATATGAAATAACTGTGGTTATAGTGAGCAAGAAGATAATAAACTGGTACTAGGAGGGGGGGGTTAGGGGGGGATGGGGGGGGGGGACTGGGTGATGGGATACGAGGTGATAAAAGGGTACCATGTACGGGATGTAGAGACCATTGTTTTTAGTTCATATGTATTTTTTAAGCTGTACCTTGAATCTTTTGTATGACAATATGAAATATAAATAAAAAGAAATTAAGTTAAAAATAAAATAAAATAAACTATAATATACCGTAGGGACCTTGCCCTATGGTATTGTGATGCTTTAAACCTCCTGAGGACGCGCACATTTGCGAAATGCGTTGGGTGGAGCTTCATTTGTGACATCCTGCTGCCACATCAGATCTTGTGTGGCAGCTACTGATGTCAGTGTACTGTAGAGAGGATTTGTTTTGGTTTTAACCAGTTGGTTCCTATTTGTATTTGCATTTACAGCTGCAATTGTATTGTTTGGTGAGCATTTTATATACTAAACGACTATTTGTTTTTTAAATACTATACATCATACAGCTACTCAATACTATACCGCCGTTATAGGTGGAAAGGAGTACCTGGAGTGGCTGGATCTGAATCATGTATTATAAAAGGCATTTTTACTGATTATAATTAGGCAATTTTTTTTTAATAGTTTAGGTTGGTGGTTGTGTGTAATTTGTGAGCACTCACTTTTAATAAAAATACTACACTGTGGTCCCTCTCTTTTTTGCTCTGGTATGTGAGCTTTGTAGCTTTGCCTATACAGCATTATGATACAACACTGCCCCCAGTTGATGAATTGAAATACCTGTATGAGTTGAACAGAGGCTGAAGCAGATTTAAAGGGAAACTTTATAAATTACTATCAGGAGTTTTCACTTCTTATGACTTGACAGCTATTTTTTTTCTTGTGCAATCTGTTGGGTGACTGAGGATATATGAATTTCAAGTGTATATACGTCTAATGGTGAGAATTACATAGACATTGATTTGGAAAGAAATATAAGTGTGAGGGGGTGCTAAGATACAAACACTAATCATATACTGTGTAACAATTGACAATAAAGTGCAAAGTGCAATAAACCATTCAGTCCATGTAGTGGCAATGTAAATTTTTTTCCTATAAATAAAGTTAATAAAAAATCTTCTAAAAAAAAAAAAAAAAAAAAAAAATTCTTAATGGTACCCCACACATTGGAAAACATGGGGTGCTTTTTGTGCAGTTCAATAAAAAAAAAAAAAAAAAGATTGGGGACTTCTTTCCCTGCATTTTTGTGGGTATATTGGAATGAATGGGCTTCCCTACACGCAGCACGCAGCCACACAGATGTGAACCAATGGCTTGTTCACATGTCAGGTTGGAGGGGCAGTAAAACTACATGGTTAAGCTGTTTTTACCACCCCCAACTTCTCCCCCTTTAGCTGCAGAGGGAGCAGCTGGGGGTGTACACATGATATGGCTGAAGCTGGAGGTATACCCAGGATGTATGGGCCTGCACTGCAACTACCCCGCAACTGTGTGGATTGCACAGTTGCGGTATAGTGATGCTGCATTTACGGGCTTAAAACAGGTGGTGAGGAGGCAACATAATGCCTCATTACCGCCTTTCAAATGCCTCTGAAAAGCGATCTGTGCATGGATTGCTTTGCAGAGGAGCAGCAGTCCTGGCTGCTATCACACACAAGCCCTAAAAAAGCAGTTCTGATGGTACAGGAATGGGGGGGGGGGAGGTCTGAATTAAAAGTAACATACACACAGACACATGCAGACAAATGCACGCACACACATATACACACATACACACACATGCATACACACACATGCACACACACACACACACACACATATACAGACACATACACAGACACACATACACACAGACATACAGACATGCACCCACACACATGAATGAAGCACTTTTAAAACGAATCTAGTTTCTAGCATAGTACAGTACCTTTCCAGCTTCCTCATTCGCATTGGCAGCGCAGCGTGAATCACCGTACCCGTACGCCAGCTCGTACAGGCACAGTTGCAGGCGGCACGCACTCACTTCCCCTGCATGCTGCAGAAGTGTACCCATGTGTCAGGCAGGCTCCATGTCCGCTGGTGACCTGTGATCGAGTAGTACAGAGGTGGAACGGGGATCTGCCAGTGTAAACAAGGTCAGAGATCTTCTGTTCCCAGTGAGTCCAACCACCCCCCAACCCCCCCCGCAACCCACCTAGGTAACACACCTAGGTAACACACCTAGGTAACACACCTAACTCCTTGATCGCCCCCTAGTGTTAACGCCTTCTTGGCCAGCGTAATTTTTACATTGATCAGTGTATTTTTATAGCACTGATCAATGTAATAATGTCAATGGTCCCCAAAAAGTGTTATTTGGGGTCAGATTTGTCCGCCGAAATGTCGCAGTCCTGCTAAAAATTGCAGATCTCCACCATTACTAGTAAAAAAAAAAAAATAAAGTCCCTAAATCTATCCTATAATTTGTAAACGAGATAACTTTTGCGCAAACCAATCAATATACGCTATTATGTTATAGATATAATATTGCAATTTTTTTTTTTTTTTAACAAAAATACGTAGAAGAATATATATCGGCCTAAACTGATGAATAAATGTGTTTTTTTTATATATATTTTTTTGGATATGTATTATAGCAAAAAGTTAAAAAAAATTGTCGTTCTTTGTTTATAGCACAAAAAATAAAAAACGCAGAGGTGTTCAAATACACCAAAAGAAATCTCTATTTGTGGTTAAAAAAGGATGTAAATTTTGTTTGGGTACAGCGTTGCACGACCGCGCAATTGTCAGTTAAAGCAATATAGCAAAATATTAATATTGAAGTATTGCCATATCGCAAATAATGGCCTGGTCATTAAGGGGGCAAATCCTTCCGGGACTGAAGTGGTTAATATAGGCACCTTTTTATATATGAACCCTTGGGAAGTGGGGAAGATGGGACCTAAAACTCAATCTTTTAATAAGATGTTCCAGTATTTTCTAACTACCCTTTCAACCTCTTTATATTGCATTTTGTAGTGTAATACCATTTTATAGTCATAAACTTGTGACATCACACCTCCTGTCTCATCCAGTAATTATACTTTATCCATATTCAAACCCTTATTTTTTTTCTCCTTCAATAATTTCACCCTTATATCCTTTCTGTACTAACTTATTTGCTAATATTTGGGCTTGTTGGAGTTAGTCAGTCTTACGGGTGCAGTTCATATGTATTTCAATAAACTCAACTTTAGGAATACTAAGTGAAGCGCAGGAGTTTTGCCACCCAAGTTACTATGTTAAACAATGTGATGTTCTTTAAATAAGAGTTTGTCTCCCTCTAGTGTCCTTTCTATGTAATGCTATTAAGACTTTTGTTTGGTTTCATTAAAGCCACGTTCCAAAGCATTGTGGGAGATATAGTGTTTGAGGAAGTGACTCATGTACTAAAACTCAGTCTGTGAACTACCGACCGACAATGCCCAGTTCACCTACCCACAATGCCAGGTCACAGAACAGCCTGCTGGGTAGTGACATAAAAGGGACAGCGCAGGCATTTTCAGGGCTCTTGGGATGCCATTCAATCCTGCCTGCAAGGAGGCTGTGTGAGACTGACAGACTACGGCCTGGAAGGCGCGGAGCAGAATCGTTTGGTCTCTGAGGAGTTCCAGAGCACAGTCAGATGGACCAGCCTGCGGATGGACTGGAAGATCCAAGATTTCTAAAGGTTTCCTGCATTACAGTTACATCAGCATCAGGAGCGGTGCGGTGTGATGGCGCCAGCTTGGATCGGGACTGAGATACCAGGAAAGGAACCTTGCAGGCATCTGGGCCTGTTGTGGTGAGCGGGCACTTGCCCAGATCAATATAGTGTACTGTTGCCGTGCTATTTAGTTAGACTGCTGGTGGGACTAGTAGTGCCACAGAAGTGTTCTCATTCATCCATAGTCTGCATACAGTGGAGTTTCAGGGTTGCTTTCCCTGTGTTATAAAGTTAATGCTGCATCACATCCACTGCTAAGGAGAAAATATACATGTGCCTGCTGTTTTGCAAGTACACTATTATCAATGCATCACTTATCCTATAGCCAGCTGTCTACTTGTTTCTCTGTTGGATTTACAAATACTGCAGTCTAATACCCTGAGCTAGCTGAAGATCAAGAGGACAAGAAAATCTATCATCTTCTACAAAATATCATAGTTAATTTTGCATCAGGAACATTGCATTACAACCTAGGGGGAGCCCTTGAGCACAGGGTATATGTATTGTGTTATATTACTGCATGTTCATAACTGTTATTGCAGATTCAGCGCCTATGCTTTGAGGTCAGTGGGAAGGCGCTTAATATAAATGTTTGAGGATATTGAGCGTCTGTCTTACTGTGCTCCTGTCTGCATATACATCTTGATGGTGATCATTGAGTTATCAGTTTGTCAGGTACTCACCAAAGCTGAAGTGCTGAGAGCGGCTTCCCTTGCAGCTGGGTGCACAGTACCCCTGAGGATGGAACAGTGGGTACAGGGCACAGAGAGGCACGGGTTGCCAGCAGGTGACTTGAATGCAGAAATGCAGAAGGTCTTCTGAAGGAAGAGATGCCCGTGCAGATGGTCTCGGAACTGGTTAGAAGGGAATGCCCGGCAGGGGTTCTAACACCTGGACTGAAGGCCGAGGGCCAAACGTAGGAATCAGTCCGTGAGCCAAAAAGGCTATGTGAAGAAGACAGAGGATATTCCAGAGGCAGGCCGAGGGTCAAACACAGGTATCAGTCCATGAGCCAGTAAGGTTAAGTGCAGAAAACAGAGGATATTCCAGAGGCAGGCCAAGGGTCAAACACAGGTATCACTCCGTGAGCCAGCAAGGCAAAGAGCAGAAAACAGAGGATATTCCAGAGGCAGGCCGAGGGTCAAACACAGGTATCAGTCCGGGAGCCAGCAAGGCTAAGAGCAGGAAGTCCATTTAAACAAGCCAGGGGTCAGATCAGGAGAGAATCAGAGTAGTCTTCAGGCAATCTGGGTCACAACAGGAAGCGGTAAACAGGAACAAGAAACAGAGGAACACAGGTGAGCTGAGGAGACAAACGAGCAAAGACAAAGAGCACATTGATGCCTTTTATAGGCCTGTCAGGCCAATCAGGTAAGGCCCATAGCCATGTGCACATGCGCATATGACGTTGTATTGTATCACGCATATGCATGCATCGTCAGGGCTGGACTGGGACAAAAATTTGGCCCTGGACTTTATCCAGACTGGCCCACTTTAATTTTGCAAACACGCACAAAAACAGTATATAAACTATACGCAATTGCGCAAAAAAATAAGTAAAACATTCCAATGTAAGTATAAACGGCTTTTTTTATTATTGAGAGAAAAAGATGCATTCCAACATTACAGACACCTTTAGAATGAAATGTTTAAATTACACTCCGTTCAATGGCAGGTGTCATAAATAAGGAAAACAGTTATAAATAACATCTTATGTTTGAATATAATATTAACAAGAAACAGTTCAAATAATAACTTATGGGAATCACAAACATAAACAGACAGGGAAATATCCACTGTAACATACAATGCGAATTACAAAGGCAGTATAAACGGCTAACCATACAAAAAGGTCCAAAATCACTGTTAGGGCTTATAGAAGAAGCTTAGAAAACAATTCACTTTTCTCTGCAACTTTGTCAATGATCACTTCAGAGTCAAGAGAGCAGAGGATGTCCTTTTCTGTTGACATCAACATAAAAGCTTCCAGATGCTCTTGTGACAGCTTGGTTCTGAGTCTGCTTTTGATGAACTTGAGTGTTGAAAATGTACGTTCACAAGCAACCTGAGTGATGGACAGGGTGAGTAGGAACTGGTATGCAAGACCTAGGAGGTGGTAGGCATTTGACATTAGATTGAACCTCCTGAGAATCTGGTAGCAACACAGCGGGCATTCTTTACACGAGGAACACTTCTTACATTGGATTTCAACTTGCTCGTCTTCACTCTCATTCTCCAATGTTTTTACCTTGTATTCATCTAGTGGAGACATTTTTAATCTTTCCCACTGAAGAGCAAAACTGCTTAATTCACTCTGAAGATTCTCAGCACTTGCTTCACTGTCAAACTTCAACAGACATTTGCTAAGTTCTTGGAACATAAATGGTGAAAGAGACGAGGACTTTAACTGAACAAAGTTTCTTGGGTCCAGAAATGCAAGGTCAGCATAGAGTGTGCCATGACTCAGGAATCTTCTGTGCAATGTCTCTGTAGCTGTGTCCATTATCGGATTGTGCACTGTGACTTCATAAGCCTTTTCTGGACTTGTGATCGTTTCAGCATGAGCAATCTCTCCAGGCATGGTTTTCTTCTTCCTTTTTCTTTGTGATGGCAATGTAGACTGAACTTCCAGTTCTATCTCTTTGTCCTGCTCCTGCAATTTTTCATTTGCCCACAGAACAAATTTCTCTGCAGCTGCGCTAACTGAGGCAAAATCTCTAGACATATTTTTAAGACTGTCATATGTTGCCATAACCATTCTATGAGCAGACAGTATATCCATCCCCTGCGTTTGAAGGTATTTGGACAATGGTGAAGTCTTCTCAAATATCCTGAGGAAGGTTTGTGCCGTCAGTATCATCTCATACTTCAGCAGAGCTTCTACAAATCCTCGTGCTTGAATGCGAGTAGTCGTTTTTAAGGTAATATTTTCTTGTATTGCTGTCAATGCAAGAATGACATCCACGTAGAGACAATTATCTGGATTTGCAAATGATCCAAACACTTTCCTGAGAGCGTTATCCTTGGCCCACCACCGTGTCTCTCCAATTAGTGAGAGTCGTCTCTGGTGCTTGTCTTGGCTCTCACTTTCCCACACATTCATCCTTTTATATGACTCACGAAAGAACACTGCGATGTCATTAAGCACTGAAAAAAGTGATCCACATTGAATTACCGTTTGGGTTGTGTCAGCCAAAACTAGGTTAAGAACATGGGCATAGCACCAAACATGCACTTGATTTGGTGAAAATTTGGACATCTGAGTTGAAAAGCCTTTGTAGCGGCCTTGCATGTTAGAGGCACCATCTGTAGCATGTCCAATGCAGTTGCTCAAGTCTAAATTGATCTTCTCTGCAAGCTCTGAAACAATATCCACAAAATATTGTCCAGTAGATTCCTTACACTTGACAATACTAATAAGCCTTTCATGAATGGTGTCTGTAACATATCGCAAAACAATAGAACACTGGTCTTGTGAGGTGATGTCTTGTGTGGTGTCAATCTGCACCGAGAACATTACGGCATTCTTTATGTCTCTCACAATGGTCTCCTGAATAAGGTGCTGAATGGTTTCAATTACAGAATTAATGGTTCTTGCAGACAGTAACGTAACCAGGGAACCTCTGCCTTTTGCCCCAGTCTGATGTAGCTTCTTAGATTTTTCAATGCATTCTTTTAAATGCTCTTTCAGACAGACATCATACTTGCTTAACAGGAGTATAATCTCTAAAAAGTTGCCATGATCGATATTGCTGTCATCAAGCATGTATGCAGCCTCATTCTCTGACCTATAGCTAAGTCCTCTTTTGCCGATCAATTTGACAACATCAACCACACGCTCCAGTATTTGTCGCCTTTTTCTGATTTGTTCTCTGTGTGAGGACAGCTGACTTCCACTAAGTAAATGTTTAATGCCAGATTTAGAGGCATTTAAGAAGTATGCTTCTGCACAGGTTTTGTGTGCCATGCTCTTTTCATGTTCTTCTATGCGCTGATGCACATGTTTCCAGTCTGTCATACCACTTATAAATGGAGATTTGTCAGTTAACTTGGCAAATGCTATGCAGACAGAGCAATGTAATGCATGGCGTTCTTGGCAGTAAGTAAGCCACTGTCTATGAGTACCATCCTTGCACCAGAACACTTTCTGTACCAATGGATTACTTGATGTTTGTTGTGGATGATAATTAAAAAATATCTTCACGTTTTCCTGGTGGGGACGAATGTAATAATCAATGTTTTCCTCGGTGACTTCACTTTCCTCCGTGTATGCTGCCATTTCTACACTCTCTCCTTGGTTTACATCTCCTCTGTCATCTACTCCCTCATGTGTTATGTCTTCTGCTCTCTCTAATCCTCTATCTTTTTTCTCACCTTCTCTCTCTTGTCTACACTCATGTTCCTGCTCATCTCCTCTATCCTCTTCACATTCAACGCCTGCCTCGTGTTCTCTCTCCTCTCCACTCTCCTCTATTGTGGACCCAGCCTGAGAATGGACATATAGTAAGTCACAACTGTAGGCATAATATGTTCCAAAAAGTCCACAAATCTTTATGTTGTTTAAAAAGGAATAAAAAATTAATGTCTGACTTACCACAGCAGTCAGGCCTGCGCTGCTCTCAGCTTTTGCTGATGTTCCAGCAAATAATACATCAAATTTTACACATTTATTAGCATCTGCCTCAAGTGCTTGCTTTTTTTTTTCTCTTAACTTCTCAGCTCCACCTTTACGTTTATTCTTGTGTTTTAACATGTTTGTTGTTGCACGTCACACCTAATGGGTTTAGTTAAAGTGTAATACATTATTTAAACATTGCTCTAGAATTTCAAAACTGCTTATATACTTCTGGAGTAAACTTCTATTAATCTTATGTTATTATCTATGCTATTAAGGTTTGAACATGCAATACAGACACATATATACTTGTCATGAATTGGCAAAAGAATTGAAAAATCTGGGACAGGGCAACTAATCTGGAATGGATTGTTGCATTGCAGATTTTTGCATCTGCATTTCCCCAAATACAGAAATGTACCATCTGCAAAGTTTTCCTGAGACCCATTTTTTGGTCTCAGTGCAGAGGCGACGGGGGATAGATGCTGCATCCACCTAGGTAAGTATAAAACAGGAAAAAAATAAAAAATAAAACATACTTCTCTTTTAATTAAAAACGTAGATGATGGTTGTTGTCAGTTTATGTTACACAGAAAGTAGCCTTTTACTCCATGATGCAGGAAGCTCCAAAGAGTGGCAGCAACAGCAATGGTAGCAGTGGCAGCTCCTTTTCCAGCCATATCTCAGCCAATATTAAAGAAGAGGACTGCAACCCAGAAGAGGAGAGTCCTCCAGAAGTTCCCTGTTCACCTATTTCCAGGAAGATATTAGCTCAGTGGTGGATGAGCACTTCAGCAGAGCTCTCAGCCAACCCAGCAGTTATTCCCCAAGCAGTGCTGCTGCCAAGACTGCCAGTACTGCCACGGGTCACTGATGAATGAATGTACTGCCACTGAACACTGAAGAATGAATGTACTGCCACTGGTCACTGATGCATTAATGACTGGTCAGCCATTAATGCATCAGTGATCAGTGGCAGTACATTAATTCATCATCAGTGATCATGACCAGCAGTGTTAGTACATTAATTCATCAGTGACCATGACTACAAGTGGCAGTACATTCATTCATTAGTGACCATGACTACAAGCGGCAGTACATTCATTCATTAGTGACCATGACTACAAGTGGCAGTGCATTCATTCATCAGTGACCATGACTACAAGTGGCAGTACATTCATTCATCAATGACCATGACTACAAGTGGCAGTACATTCATTCATTAGTGACCATGACTACAAGTGGCAGTACATTCATTCATCAATGACCATGACTACAAGTGGCAGTACATTCATTCATTAGTGACCATGACTACAAGTGGCAGTACATTCATTCATCAGTGACCATGACTACAAGTGGTAGTACATTCATTCATCAATGACCATGACTACAAGTGGCAGTACATTCATTCATTAGTGACCATGACTACAAGTGGCAGTACATTCATTCATCAATGACCATGACTACAAGTGGCAATACATTCATTCATCAGTAACCATGACCAGTGGTAGTAAATTATTCATCAATTACCGAGACCAGTGGCTGCAAATTCATTAATCAGTGACCGTGACCAGTGGCAGTAAATTATTCATCAATTACCGTGACCAGTGGCAGTAAATGAATTCACCAGTGTCAGTAAATTCATTCATCATTTGCTATGACCAATGACATTAAATTATTAATCAATTACCATGACCAGTGACAATAAATTATTAATCAGTTATCGTGACCATTGACATTAAATTATCAATTACCGTGGATAGTGACAATTATTAATCAATTACCGTGACAATAAATTATTAATCAATTACCGTGACAATAAATTATCAATTACCGTGGACAGTGACAATAAATTATTAATCCATTACCATCACCAGTGACAATAAATTATCAGTTACCGTCACCAGTGACAATAAATTATTAATCAATTACCGTGGACAATGACAATAAATTATCAATTACCGTGGACAGTGACAATAAATTATTAATCAATTACTGTGGACAGTGACAATAAATAATTAATCAGTTACCGTGGGCAGTGACAATAAATAATTAACCACTTGCTTACTGGGCACTTAAACACCCTTCCTGCCCAGACCAATTTCCAGCTTTTGGTGCTCTCCCACTTTGAATGACAATTACTCAGTCATGCAACACTGCACTCAAATGAATTTTTTGTCCTTTTTTTCCCACAAATAGAGCTTTCTTTTGCTGGTATTTGATAACCTCTGGGGTTTTTATTTTTTGCGCTATAAATGCAAAAATACCGAACATTTTGAAAAAAAACACATATTTCTTTGTTTCTGTGACAAAATTATGCAAATTATTAATTTTTCTTCATAAATTTTGACCACAATTTATACTGCTACATATCTTTGGTAAAAATAACCCAAATTAGTGGATATTATTTGGTCTTTGTGAAAGTTAGAGAGTCTACAAGCTGTGGTGCGAATCGCACAAAATTGATCATATCTGATGTACTGGTGGCCTATCTCGCTTCTTGTGACCCGAAAAAGCCAGGAAAGTACAAATACCCCCCAAATGACCCCTTTTTGGAAAGTAGACATTCCAATGTATTTAGTAAGAGGCATGGTGAGCTTTTTGATGTTGTTATTTTTTTCCCACAATTCTTTGCAAAATTAAGATTTTACATTTTTTTACACAAAATTGGCATTGTAATAGGTTATTTCTCTCATGTGGCATGTGTATACCACAAATGACACCCCCAAAAAAATTCTGCTACTCCTCCTGAGTATTACAATACCCCATGTGTGGGACTTTTTCACAGCCTGGCCACATAGAGAGGCCCAACATGCAGGGAGCGCCATCAGGTGTTCTAGGAGCATAAATACACATCTAACTTGTTGACTACCTATTACACTTTTGAAGGCCCTGGAGCACCAGGACAATGACACGTAACACTGATGACAGATGGCACTGATACGTGGCAATGATGACACTTATACCTGGCACTGATGACACATGGCACTGATGACAGATGGCACTAATATGTGGCACTGATGACAGATGGCACTTATACGTGGCAGTGATGACACGTGGCACTTATATGTGGCACTGACAGATGGCACTAATACGTGGCACTGATGACAGATGGCACTAATACGTGGCACTAATACGTGGCACCGATGACAGATGGCACTAATACGTGGCACCGATGACGCGTGACACTGATGACAGATGGCACTGATAAGTGGCATTGATGACACGTGACACTGACAACAGATGGCACGTGACACTGACAGGTGGCACTGATGACAAATGGCACTGATACGTGGCACTAATGGCAGATGGCATTAATATGTGGCACTGATGACAGATGGCACTATGTAGCACTGATGACACGTGGCACTGATGACAGATGGCACTTATACGTGGCACTGATGACAGATGGCACTATGTGGCACTGATGACATGTGGCACTGATGACATATGGCACTTATATGTGGCACTGATGACAGATGGCACCGGGGACAAATGGCACTGACAACAGGTGGCACTGGGGACAAATGGCACTAACAGGTGTCACTGGGGACAGATGGCACTAACAGGTGGCACTGGGGGCAGGTAGCACTAACAGGTGGCACTGGGGGCAGGTAGCACTGGGGTGGATGGCACTGGGGCGGATGGCACTGGGGGAGAATGGCACTTTTTTTAATAAATTTTTTTATTTTCCCACTTACGGCCGCTGCAGCCGTTCATCTCTCCCTCCTCACACGCTGTCTGTGTGAGGAGGGAGAGCGGCGCTGAGAGATGATCTCATATGTTTACATATGAGATCATCTCACATTGGACACGCCGATCGCGCTGTAAACGGCCGCTGTGATTGGCCGTTTACAGCGATCTGTGTCTCTGGGGGACACGGCAAACACAGAACTTCACCGATGCGCGCCAGCGGCGGTGCACATTGCGGAAGTAAATACCAGGACGTCCAGGGACGGCCTCCCGGACAAAAGCGCCTGCTCTATAGCCGTCATTCGGCTATAGGGCGGGCGGGAAGAGGTTAATCAGTTACAGTGGACAGTGGCAGTACATTTACTCCTACCCCCCTCCCCCCCCCCCCCGCCATGCTGCATATTACAGATATCACATAATTATTTAGCTGGTTTTCTCTGTTAGTAGAGCAATGCTAAAATGTACAGTAATCTTTGAAATCCATCATATAGGCTACATTCAGACACACAGATGGTTCAGGTTTGGTCAAGTATTGTAAATGGAAGTGCGGAGAGACGAGCACATGCCTGTTAAAACACGCTGACCAAAATATTAACAGCCTGCAGTTGATTTTACTATTTAGTGCTTGCTTACTTGATGATAATGTGATTGCTTTGTCCCTGGACAGTGGACACTGACACAGTCTGTGCTGCTGTCTACTCTGGAGACAATCCTGCAGGCTGCAGCTGTGGAGTGTGGAGCAATGGTATGGTTCCTCGCTCCTCGTTCCTCCTCGGCGGCGCTTTCCCTTCACTCCCAGGCCAGGCAGCTAGGCTTGAACTCCTCCCATATCCCCGGGCCGCCTCCGCCCTCCGGCCGTGACGTCATGGCGCTGGAACAAGGGGAGTGAGTGGCAGCGTCAACCGGGGGTTGTACTTGTGCGCCGGGCCGGCCCAGGTGCTGTGGCGGAGCCGCGTTCGCGGCCGCCGCCACCGCTGCCGGCGGTGGAAAAAAAAAAATTATTAAGCTAAAACTGATAACAACCGGCCCAGCGGCCCACTGAGCCAATCGGCCCACCGGGAATCTCCCGGTAGTCCCGATGGCCAGTACAGGCCTGTGCATCGTTGTGCCGCTCTTCCGCCACGGGGAAGTGCCGACGTTGAAGTCTGGTGATTCTCTGACACAGTTTCATGTTCATATTGATTGCTATATATTGTCATTCTCTATATTTAAGTTACCACTTACCGTTTATTGTGCTAAGTATATTCTCGGTAAACTTCTTACGTGGTTAATTGACAATTGGTGTGAGACTATATCTAGAACCCCCCGGTTTGGTTCGCATCAGAACTTTCGAACGGATCGCAAATTCGTACGAACTTTAGAACCCCATTGAAGTCTATGGGACTCGAACGTTCAAAATAAAAAGTGCTAATTGTAATGGCTAATATGCAAGATACTGTCCTAAAAAGGGTTTGGGGACCTGGCTCCTGCCCCAGGCGCTATGGGGCCCGCAGTGAAGTGGGGCCCGGTGAGGATAGGCGCCGTGGCTCCGCGGGAGATAGCGGGCGGCTCCGCGGGTGAGAGCGGGCGGTCCGCGGGTAGTCCACGGCTCCGCGGGTGGTCCGCGGGCGGCTCCGCGGGTGAGAGCGGGCGGTCCGCGGGCAGCTCCGTGGGTGGTCCGCGGGTAGTCCGCGGCTCCGCGGGTGGTCCGCGGCTCCGCGGGTGAGAGCGGGCGGTCAGCGGCTCCGCGGGTGATAGTAAGAGGCGGATGAGAATGGCCGGTCCGCTGGTGAGAGAGTGGGCGTGAGCGGGTTGGCCAATCAGGGAGCTGACGGGCGGGGGAGCATAGAGATGACATCATCTCTCGCCGCTCTCTCATCCCTGCAGTGCAGTTCCCCCCTCACTGTGCAGGCAGCCAGGAAGCAGAGAGATGACATTATCTCTCTGCTGCCTGACTGATAATCTGCTGCCTGACTCTGTGACACAGCAGGAAAGTGGCAGAGCAAGTGACAATCCATAATGTGTGGCAGGCGACGTGGCAAGTGACAACCCGGGACGTGGCAAGTGACAATCCGTAACGTGTGGCAGGTGACGTGGCAAGTGAAAATCCATGACGTGGCAAATGACAATCCATAATGTGTGGCAGGCAACGTGGCAAGTGACAACCAGGGACGTGGCAAGTGACAATCCGTAACGTGTGGCAGGTGACATGGCAAGTGACAACCTGGATGTGGCAAGTGACAATCTGTAACATGTGGCAGGTGACGTGGCAAGTGAAAATCCGTGACGTGACAAGTGACAATCCGTAATGTGTGGCAGGTGACGTGGCAAGTGACAACCTGGGACATGCAAGTGGCAATCCATAATGTGTGGCAAGTGACAATCTAGGATGTGGCAAGTGACAATCTGTAATGTGTGGCAATCTAGGACGTGGCAAGTGACAATCCATAATGTGTGGCAGGTGACGTGGCAAGTGACAACCTGGATGTGGCAAGTGATAATCCGTAACATGTGGCAGGTGATGTGGCAAGTGAAAATCCATGACGTGGCAAATGACAATCCATAATGTGTGGCAGGCAACATGGCAAGTGACAACCAGGGATGTGGCAAGTGACAATCCATAACGTGTGGCAGGTGACATGGCAAGTGACAACCTGGATGTGGCAAGTGACAATCTGTAACATGTGGCAGGTGACGTGGCAAGTAAAAATCCGTGACGTGACAAGTGACAATCCGTAATGTGTGGCAGGTGACGTGGCAAGTGACAACCCGGGACGTGCAAGTGACAATCCATAATGTGTGGCAAGTGACAATCTAGGATGTGGCAAGTGACAATCTGTAATGTGTGGCAATCTAGGATGTGGCAAGTGACAATCCGTAACATGTGGCAGGTGACGTGGCAAGTGAAAATCTGTGACGTGACAAGTGACAATCCATAATGTGTGGCAGGTGACGTGGCAAGTGACAACCTGGGATGTGCAAGTGACAATCCATAATGTGTGGCGAGTGACAATCTAGGATGTGGCAAGTGACAATCTGTAATGTGTGGCAATCTAGGACGTGGCAAGTGACAATCCGTAATGTGTGGCAGGTGACGTGGCAAGTGACAACCTGGATGTGGCAAGTGACAATCCGTAACATGTGGCAGGGGACGTGGCAAGTGAAAATCTGTGACGTGGCAAGTGACATTCCATAATGTGTGGCAGGTGACGTGGCAAGTGACAATCCATAATGTGTGGCAGGTGACGTGGCAAATGACAACCCGAGACGTGGCAAGTGACAATCTAGGACGTGGCAAGTGACAATCCGTAATGTGTGGCAGGTAACGTGGCAAGTGACAATCCGGGACGTGGCAAGTGGACAATCCGCAACATGTGGCAGGTGACATTCTGCAACGTGTGACAAGTGACAATCTGCATCTGGTGGCAGGCGACGTGGCAAGTGGACAATCCGCAATGTGTAGCAGGTGATGTGACAAGTGACAATCCTTAATGTGTGGCAAGTGACAATCCAGGACGTGGCAAGTGACAATCCATAATGTGTGGCAAGTGACATGGCAAGTGACAATCCAAGACGTGGCAAGTGACAATCCATAATGTGTGGCAAGTGACAATCCAGGACGTGGCAAGTGACAATCCATAATGTGTGGCAGGTGACTTGGCAAGTGACAATCTGGGATGTGGCAAGTGGACAATCCGCAACATGTGGTAGGTGACATTCTGCAACGTTTGACAAGTTACAATCTGCATCTGGTGGCAGGCGATGATGGCAAGTGACACGCTCAGGGATCCCACTGATTTTGCATTATGGTGAGTTGAACTATTTCATTTTATATAACAGAACAGAAATTGGTTAAAAGGCCCGGAGGTCTGCAATGTGTTCCCTTCAGGGGCTGCATACAGTATACTGCATACTTTGTTGTTCAAAATTAATATAAGCTGTTGCCTGGGTACTGTGCCACATGGGTGTGGTAGTCTGTTGTTTAATGGCATTAGTTCATTTTTTTTGGTGGGGGGGGGGGGCCCATACAACATTTTGCTATGGGGCCCTGTGATTTCTAGTTACGCCCCTGCCCAGGGGACATGGGTCAATGCCTAAAATGATTTTAAAAATGGCAGTTTTGGTGGGAGCACTGATTTTAATGATGATTAAAGTGAAAAAAAAGTGAAATATTACTTTAAATATCGTGCCTGGGGGGTGTCTATAGTATGCATGTGAAATGCCACGTGTTTCCCGTGTTTAGAACAGTCCCTGCACAAAATGAAATTTAACGGAAAAAAAGTCAATTAAAACTGCTTACGTTTTTAATGTAATATCTGGTTCCGACAATATGGATGAAAATCATTGAGAAAAATGGTATGGGTAGCCCCCCTGCCCATTACCAGCCCCTTTGGGTCTTGTACTGATATTAAGGGGAACCCCGTACCCATGTTAAAAAAAGGAAAGACGTGGGGCCCCCAGGCCCTATATACTCAGAACAGCAGTATACAGGCAGTGCAAACAAGACAGGGACTGTGTAGGTTTGTTGTGTTAAGTAGAATCTGTTTGTAATTTTGAACTGGTGCATTTTTAAAGTGTAGCTCCAGTCAAAAAATCTATTAAGCTTTTTGGAAAACATAGGGAAGGGTTATCACCCCTGTATAATTTGTTTTGCTGTTCGTCTTTTTTCATCTCACTTCCTGTTGTCTCCTTCCGTTTGCAAGTAGGAGACATTTGTAAATTGAATGTTTGAAAGTAGGGGCCTGCCCTATATGCTATGCAGAAATGGCGGAACAAGGTGTTGTTGTTGCCACAACATTGTAAGCCCTCAAAGTGGCTCTTGGTGGGCGCTGGAGCGTCCTGCTGTGAATGATTATATCAAGAATTGTAATTACATGCCATTGTTGAACAGTGGTAGAAAAATTGGGCCTTTGGTGGTTGTGGTGCTGGTGCTGGTGCCACACTATAAGTCCTCACAGTTACTCTCGTGGGCACAGGAACGGGCCCTGCTGTGAAATATTATATCAAGAATTGTAATTACATGCCCCTGTTAAACAGGGGCTGAAAAATTGGGCCTTAGGCATTGGTGCTGGTGCCACGACACTGCAACCTCTCCCATATACTCTAGTTGTAGTGCAGGAATGAGCCCTGCTGCAAAGCATTGCATCAAAAATTTTAATTAAACGCCCCTGTTAAACAGGGGCTGAAAAATTGGGCCTTAGGCACTGGTGCTGGTGCTACGACACTGCAACCTCTCCCATATACTCTAGTTGTAGTGCAGGAATGAGCCCTGCTGCAAAGCATTGCATTAAAAATTGTAATTAAACGCCCCTGTTAAACGGGCTGAAAAATTGGGCTGGTGGCATCACCCAGAACCAAAAATGTTCTTCCAACATATCAGCGGAAGAGGAAGAGGATAGACAATCAGCATAACAGGACAGTCACTCAGCATCAGCATAGGCAGTCTTGAAGGGATGTGATATTTCAAAAAAAATTATTCGATTACATCAGCTTCAGGTGCTTGGTAGCTGTGGGTGATCCAAGACTGATTCATCTTTATGAAGGTCAGTCGATCAACCGAGTCGGTGGACAGGTGCACCCTGTGATCGGTAACAAAGCCACCAGCAGCACTGAAGGTGCGTTCCGAAAGAACGCTGGATGCAGGACAGGCCAGTAGCTCAATTGCATACTGTGCAAGCTCTCGCCAGTGATCCATCCTCAAGACCCAGTAAGCCAGAGGATTTTCAGTGGGAAAGGTGTCCAAGTCTGACCTTGCCCCTAGGTATTCCTGCACCATGTAAATCAGACGCTGGCGATGGTTGCTGAAACGGATCATACCTTGGGGCTGCGGACTAAAAAATTGTCTGAGCGCATCGGTCAGACGGCCACCTTCTCCACCGCTCCTTCTGACCGATGCCTCAGCAACACGTTGTCCAGGACCAGGAGTTTGTAACCTCCCAGTCTCTGGGAACGCGTTGCACAGACATTTCTGCAAGGCCTCCCGGAGATGTCTCATCCTCTGCTCCCTCTGTGATGGCAAGATAAGGTCGGCAACCTTACCCTTGTACCATGGATCAAGGAGAGTGGCCAGCCAGTAATGGTCCCTCTCCTTGATCCGAAGAATACAAGGATCCTTCCACAGGCTTTGCAGGATCAGGGAGGCCATGCAGTGTAGGTTAGCTGAGGCATTCGGTCCAGAGTCCTCTGGGTCACTAAGGACAACATGATCCGCAGCGACCTCCTCCCAGCCACTTACAAGTACACGGGTTTCTTGGGACTGTAAATCTTCCCTACAAGACCGCTGCTGCTTCTGATGCTGAGTGCCAACCTCCACCTCCATGCTGACACAATCATCCTCCTCCTCCTCCTCCTCTTCCTGTGTGATGGGTGGGACAGCAGGAACACTGTCTGGATAAAGGGGGCCTTGAGAGGCAAGGAAGTCCTCCTCTTCCTGCCTCAAGTACCCTGTCCATTATTCCACGCAGCGTATGCTCCAACAGGTGGACAAGAGGTACAGTGTCACTGATGCATGCACTGTCACTGCTCACCATCCTTGTGGCCTCCTCAAACGGTGACAGGACAGTGCATGCATCCCTGATCATGCCCCACTGAATTGGTGAGAAAAAACCGAGCTCCCCTGACCCTGTCCTGGTGCCGTAGTCGCACAGGTACTCATTGATGGCCCTCTGCTGCGTTGAGTTCCACCTGGTGGGCATGTCACATATAAGGTGGTTCTTGGGCAGGTTCCACTCCTTTTGGAGCTCAGCCAGCTGAGCACAGGCATTAAATGATCATTGGAAATGCACACAGACTTTCCTGGCCTGCTTCAGGACATCCTGTAACCCGGGTACCTGCCCAAGAACCGCTGCACCACCAGGTTAAGGACGTGAGCCACACAGGGCACATGGGTCAGTTGTCCCTGTCGGAGGGCGGAGAGGAGGTTGGTGCCATTGTCCCAAACCACCATTCCTGGCTTAAGCTGGCGTGGCGTCAACCACCTCTAGGCCTGCCCCTGCATAGCTGACAAAATATCTGCCCCAGTGTGGCTCTTGTCCCCCAAACAAACCAGCGCAAGCAGGGCATGGCATCGTTTTGCCTGCGTACTTGCGTAGCCCCTTGAACGCCTACGGAGCACCGCTGGTTCTGAGGACAGAGCACTGGAAGAGGCCATGGAGGAAGAAGAGGAGGAGGGGGTGGAGGAGAGAGGTGTGTCACAACCAGTAGTAGCATTTTGGAGGCGTGGTGGCGGAACAACCTCCAACACTACTGCACCTTGTCCTGCATCCTTCCCAGCTGCCAAAAGAGTGACCCAATGGGCCTTGAAAGACAGGTAACGTCCCTGTCCATGCCTGCTGGACCATGAGTCAGCGGTAATATGCACCTTACCGCTGACCGCCCTGTCCAGCGAGGCAAGGACATTGCCTTCCACATGCCGGTAGAGAGCCGGAATCGCCTTCCGTGAGAATAAGTGGCGTTTGGGGACCTGCCACTGAGGAACCGCACATTGTACAAACTCACGGAAGGGGGCCGAGTCTACCAACTGAAAAGGCAGCAGTTGAAGTGCTAGCAATTTAGCCAAGCTAGCATTCAACCGTTGGATGGCTGGGAGTGAACTTCTTACGACGGTCCAGCAGCTGGGGCAGGGAAATTTGCCTGCTATAATCAGACGTGGGTGTACTGCTAGCAGAGTTCCCGGAAGCACTTGGCTGTGACACACCTAATTCTACACCTTCATTTCTCTCAGAGCAAGCTCAGAGAAGACTGAAGGTCTAGTGGGGTTGGAGATCCCAGCTGATGAGGAGGTCCGCTTTGTTCTTTGGTGTGGGTCTTTGAGGTACGCTTGCCAATGAGCTGCATGGCAGGTCAACATATGTCTGGTCAAGCATGTGGTGCCCAAGCGGCTGATGTTTTGGCCACTCGAGATACACTTGAGACATATGTTGCAAATAGCAGCGGTGCTATCTGATGCACTCATCTCAAAAAAGGCCCACACCAAAGAACTTTTAGAATAACGCCCTGCACAGGCGGAGCTCTGCGGTGTGATTCAGTCGGTGTGCTGCCCCTAAGCTGTCCCCCGGAGGGCATCCTGCCTCTTTGGACATGTGCCTCCTCCTCCTCCTCTCTCCTACCAGGCACCCACGTGGAGTCAGTGCCCTCATCCCCTCCCTCTTCATCACTGGAGCAAACCTGGCAGTATGGTGCAGCTTGTGGAACATGACTGCCAGATTGCTGTCCTTCTTGAGCATCCCTTCTCTCTGCGCGAACGCTACTGCCTTCCTCTAGCTGAGTATCATCATCAGAGCCTACAAAACACTGGGCATCCTCCTGGAGCATGTACCCAACACTGTGCTCAAAGAGTTCAGGGGACTCCTCAGGAGGACGTGGTGGGTCTAGGGAAGGAGTCACTGATGATGACATTGGGAGGAGGGAAGACGATGTGTTGGCAGCTGCTTTGCTAGTACCCTGAGCCTGGGTGAGAGAGGATGAGGAGGATGAAGAGGGCTTGGTCATCCACTCTACCAAGTCTTCGGCATGATGCGGCTCAACACGTCCAGCTGTCGAAAAGGACAAGCGTGTCCCATGGCCACGTGCTGATGATGACGATGTACCGCATCCACGACCAGCACTGTTGTCTTTAGACACAGAGCCTGCTTGCCCTCTTTTATCGGCTCGCACCTGTCTGCCTCTCCTTGTTGGCCTTCCAGACATTGTAATGGCCTGAAGGGAGATGGGAAAACCAGCAATTGGGTAGTGTATATTGTGCTGGAGGCACACAACACCCACTAACTCCTGCAGATGCCTTTATTATAGAACAGGAATTAAAGGGTAGATACTGGTGTATACTGTGCTGTGCTGGAGGCACACAACACCAACTAACTCCTGCAGATGGCAGATGGCTCAATTAGAGAAGAGCTATATAGGTAGATATAATGGTGTATAGTGCGGTCAGGGCACGCAGACAACACGCACAATCTCCTACAACTGACTGCAAGCTCTATTACAGAAGAGCAATATACCTAGCTATATAGGTGGATATAATGGTGTATAGTGCGGTCAGGGCACGCAGACAACACGCACAATCTCCTACAACTGACTGCAAGCTCTATTACAGAAGCGCAATGTAGCTAGCTATATAGGTGGATATAATGGTGTATAGTGCGGTCAGGGCACGCAGACAACACGCACAATCTCCTACAACTGACTGCAAGCTCTATTACAGAAGAGCAATGTAGCTAGCTATATAGGTGGATATAATGGTGTATAGTGCGGTCAGGGCACGCAGACAACACGCACAATCTCCTACAACTGACTGCAAGCTCTATTACAGAAGAGCAATATAGCTAGCTATATAGGTGGATATAATGGTGTATAGTGCGGTCAGGGCACGCAGACAACACGCACAATCTCCTACAACTGACTGCAAGTTCTATTACAGAAGAGCAATGTAGCTAGCTATATAGGTGGATGTAATGGTGTATACTGTGCTCAGGGCACACAGACAACACCCACAAATTCCTGCAGATTGCTAAAAGCTCAATTACAGAAGAGCAAGAATGCTAAAGCCAATTTCGAACGGTGTATACTGTGTTGAAGGTACATAGAGAACACCCACTAACTCCTACAGACGCCAACACACTACACAAGGCCGCCGCGCTGGCGGCCTTATATAGTGTGGGGTGTGTACTACACAGCCTGAGCTATGATTGGCCACAGGTATCCTGCCTGTGGCCAATCATGGCTCTCCTCGCTGCCGGCACTGTGATTGGCCAAGCATGTGGGGTCACAGTGCATGCTTGGCCAATCATGAGCCAGCAATGCACTGTGATGGTGCAGTGCATTGTGGGCCATGAGCGCCACACGAATTTGGCACGAACGGCCCATAACGTTCGGTATTCGCCAAACGTGCGAACAGCCGATGTTCGAGTTGAACGTATGTTCGAGTCGAACATCAAGCTCATCCCTAGTGGCAACTGTCCATTGGAAGATAAGCATTACGGTCAGTTCCTTGCATATAACCTACTTTGCTCTCTGAATATCTCAAGGTCCAAAAACTTGATATTAGCATTATTGGTATTCCATGTAAGTTTAATATTTCTTTTATTTCTATTCATTTGCTCCACAAAAACCTCAAGAGTAGCCATATCCCCCTTCCTAATCAGCATAAGATCACCAATGCACCTTTTATAATATACAAGCTCCTTTGGGGAATTCATTGTCATTGATAATCAAATTTCCCTCCCAGTGTGCCATGAAGAGGTTTGCCACACTAGGGAAAAACTGAGCCCCCTTAACTGTATAAAATATTGCCCCTTGTGCCAAAAGTAATTATGATTTAAACCAAACTTTAAACATTTAAGAAGACACTTTATTTGTATCCGATAAGTTTGATAGCCCTAATGACCATTATGCTGACCGTAAGGCTGCATCATGTCCGATTATCATGTACAGCAAACTAACATCAGCTGTGGCAAGAATATACAGATCTGTTCCCTCAATAAAATCTAGGAAATGGAATACGTGCTTGCTGATACGCACCTGTTTTCGCCACCAATGATTGAAGGTAATAGTCAATATATTGTCCTACTGTCAGAAACAATGAATCAGACTGAGACAGAAGTACAATTAAATCACACTTGTTTATTAATAAAAATAAAAGGTAAATAGAAAAAGCATAGTCAAGCATAGCCAGAGTACAGGAACCAGATCGGGTAGTCAGCCAGGCCAGAAGTCAGGGATCCAAGTAGAGCAACAGCAAGCAGGATACGGTGCCAGAAGGGAGCAAGCCAGTCTTTAAACAAACCGCAGGAGATGGTTTCTAGTAATGTGACCAAGGCGAAGGCAGAGGTGAAGTGAGCTGGAAGGCTTTAAGTAGGCAGGCCAGACAAGCATCATCAGGAACAGCTGGTAACGGTGGAGAGAGAAGAGAGGTGGCAATTAGCCTACAGTGCTGCCCATCAGTGCCGCCCATAAGTGCCACCTATCATGTACTGCCTATCATACCACCCATTAGGGCCAGCTATCAGTGCTGTCTATCAGTGCGGCATATTAGTGCCTCCTCATCAGTGCCCATAAGTGCCGCCTCATCAGTGCCCATAGGTGTCTCCTCAGTGAAAAAAAAAATTACATGTATACAAAATTTACTGACGACAACAAAGAAAAACTTTTATTTATTTTTTCAAAAAATTAAAAAAACAAGTGGTGCTTAACCAATTCAATACCAGACACTTTTGGCCCTTCTTGCCCAGGCCAATTTTTAGCTTTCAGCACTGTCACATTTTGAATGACAATTGCACAGTCATGCTACACTGTATGCAAAAAAAAAATTTCATAATTTTGTTCCCACAAATAGAGCTTTCTTTTGGTGGTATTTGATCATTGCTGGGGTTTTTATTGTTTGCACAACAATAAAAAAAAACAGACAGTTTTGAAAACAAAAAAGTTGTTGTTTGTTTCTGTTATAAAATTGTGTAAATAAGTATGTTTTCTCCTTCACTGATTGGCACTGATGAGGTTGCACTTATGGGCACTAATGAGGCTGCACCAATGAGGTGGCACTGATGGGCACTGATATGCAGCACTGCTGGGCACTGGTATGCAGCACTAATGGGCATTGATAGGCAGCACCTATAGGCACGGAAAGGCTGCACTGATGGGTAATTATGGGTGACACTGATAGGTGGCACTGATGGGCACTGATAGGTGGCACTGTTGGATACTGATGGGTGGCATTGATGAACACTGATAGATGGCACTGATGGGCATCACTGATAAGGAGGCACTAGAAAGCATTAGTGATGGGCACTGACTGACACCATTAGTGGGCACTGATTGGCATTGATTTTGACACAGATTGGCATCCCTGATGGCCATGGGTAGCATACCTGGTGGTCATCAGTGGTGGAAATCCCTGGTGGTCCTGGTGGTATCCCTGGTAGTCTGAAGTGGGCATCTTTTGGGTCTGCACTGATAATCACTCAGTGCAGAGCCCCCCCCCCCCTCCCCCGACAGGAGAACAGCCGATCTGCTCTCCTCTACTTGCATCTGTCAATATACGGCTTTTCCTGTTTACACTGTGATCAGCCGTGATTGGACATGGCTGATCATGTGGTAAAGAGCCTGCATTCAGAGGCTCTTTACCGAGATCGGTGTTGCGGTGTGTCAGACTGACACACACCGTCTGTTATCCTGAAAGACGTCATATAACGTCCAGTCAGGATAACAGAACCATCGGCCAGCCTTCGTTCTGCTATAGGCTGGGCAGGAAATGGTTAAATACCATCAAATAAAATCTCTATTTGTAGGAAGAAAATGCTAAAAATGTAATTTGGGTAAAACGTTGCAGGACCGTGCAATTGCCACTCAAAATGTGACAGTGCTGAAAGCTGAAAATTGAACTGGGCAGGAAGGGGGTTAAAGTGCCCAGTATTGAAGCTGTTAAAGAGGAATGAATCCCATTATTTATGATCAGGGGTCTGTTATCGGGTTTAACTTGTTGATGACTGCCGGCTGTCAAATGACGGCCAGGCGGCGCACCTATTGTGGTGGGAGGCCGTCATAGGACGGCCTCCCGTTTAAACAGGGAATGCGCGCGATCGTGCGCACGCACCCCTGTTTCTTTGGTGGTGGCGTGTCACGGAGACACCGCTCGCCACCGAAGGGGGTGAACAGCCATTGGTTATGGCTGTTTACCACGTGATCGGCCGTGATGAAGATTACAGATGGTCACACTCCGACTGTGCATGGCGCATGCGTGTGATCGTGAGCGCGCTGCGCATGCACGCCGGTGGCGGCGTGTTCCCCGGGAACACTGCTCCTCACCGACGCTGGTAAACAGCCATTGGCCGGCTGTTTACCCACGTGATTGGCTGTGATGCTTTCACAGTCGATCACTAAAATGTAAACAAACCGCGGTAACGAGATGTTACCGGGTTCTCCTCCTCACACCGATCGTGTGTGAGAAGGAGATTGCGGTAACATCTCGTTACCGCCTACAGTACACATCAAGCACACTGATTGCCCCCCCCCCCAATAAAGAGGACCTGTCACCACCCCTCATAGTACCTGTCAATCACAGTCCATCAGAGTACCTGTCACAGTCCATCAGAGTATTTGAGTACCTGTCACAGCCCATCAGAGTACCCGAGTACCTGTCACAGCCTATCAGAGTACCCGAGTACCTGTCCCAGCCTATCAGAGTACCCGAGTACCTGTCCCAGCCCATCAGAGTACCCGAGTACCTGTCCCAGCCCATCAGAGTACCCGAGTACCTGTCCCAGCCCATCAGAGTACCCGAGTACCTGTCCCAGCCCATCAGAGTACCCGAGTACCTGTCCCAGCCCATCAGAGTACCCAAGTACCTGTCCCAGCCCATCAGAGTACCCGAGTACCTGTCACGGCACATCAGAGTACCCGAGTACCTGTCACAGCCCATCAGAGTACCCGAGTACCTGTCACGGCCCATCAGAGTACCCGAGTACCTGTCACGGCCCATCAGAGTACCCGAGTACCTGTCACGGCCCATCAGGGTACCCGAGTACCTGTCACAGTCCATCAGGGTACCCGAGTACCTGTCACAGTCCATCATGGTACTCGAGTATCTGCCACGGTCCATCAGAGTACCCGAGTATCTGTCACAGTCCATCAGAGTACCCGAGTACCTGTCACAGCCCATCAAATACCCGAATACCTGTCACGATTCATCCGAGTACCCAAGTAGCTGTACCAGCCCATCTGAGTACCCGAGTACCTGTCACAGCCCATCTGAGTACCCGAGTACCTGTCACAGTCCATCTGAGTACCCGAGTACCTGTCACAGTTCATCTGAGTACCTGAGTACCTGTCACAGTTCATCTTAGTACCCGAGTACCTGTCACCAAGCCATCAGAGTACCTGTCACCAGGCCATCAAAGTACCTGAGTACCTGTCACCAGGCCAACAAAGTACCCGAGTACCTGTCACCAGGCCATCAGAGTACCCGAGTACCTGTCACCAGGCCATCAGAGTACCCGAGTACCTGTCACCAGGCCATCAGAGTACCCGAGTACCTGTCACCAGGCCATCAGAGTACCCGAGTACCTATCTCCAGCCCATCAGAGTACCTGAGTACCTATTTGCAGCCCATGTCTCATAGAATATACGTTGGGGTGTTTGCTTTCCAAAATGGGGTCATTTTGTGGGTAATTTCACTGTCCTAGTGGTCCAGGACCTTCAAAAGTGTGATAGGTAGGATTGAAATGAGATGTGTCATTTATGCTACTAGAACGCCTGAACGTACTACTTCAATGTTCGGCCTCTCTATGTGGCCAGGCTGTGTAAAAGTCCTACACATGTGGTATCGCCATACTCGGGAAGAGTAGCAGAATGTATTTTGGGGTGTAATTTTTGCTATATACATGCTATGTGTTAGAAATATCTTATAAATTGACAATTTTGTGTAAAAAAAATGCGTTTTAATTTTTTTCCACATATTCCAAAAACTTCTGGAAAAAAATTAACTGTTCAAAAGACTCATTATGCCTCACAGATTATACGTTGGGGTGTTTGCTTTCCAAAATGGGGTAATTTTATGGGAAATTCCATTGTTCTGGTACTCCAGGGCCTTCAAAAGTGTAATAGGTGGTTGAGAAATGAGATACGTCATTTTTGCTCGTAGAACGTCTGAAGGTACTACATTAATGTTGGTGCTCTGTATGTGGCCAGGCTGTGTAAAAGTCTCACACATGTGGTATCGCCGTACTCGGGAAGAGTAGCAGAATGTATTTTGGGGTGTAATTTGTTGTATGCATATGCTGTGTGTGAGAAATAACCTGATAATATGATAATTTTGTAAAAAAAAAATAATAATAAAAAAAATCTTCATTTTGCAAAGAATTGTGGGAAAAAATGACATCTTAAAAAAATTCACCATGCTACTTACTTAATACCTTGGAATGTCTACTTTGTAAAAAGGGGTCATTTGGGGGGTATTTGTACTTTCCTGACTTGTTAGTGTCTCAAGAAATTAGGTACACCTGATGTACTGAAGGCCTGATCAGAAGTGATCAATTTTCAGTGATTGGCACCATAGTTTGTAGACTCTATAACTTTCACAAAGACCAAATAATATACACTAATGTGGGTTATTTTTACCAAAGATAGGTAGCAGTATAAATTTTGGCCAAAATTTATGAAGAAAAATGACTAATTAGCAAAAATGTATGACAGAAACAAAGAAAAAGGCCTTTTTTTTCACAAAATTTACGTTTTATTTTATTTATAGCACAAAAAATAAAAAAACCCACTAGTGATTAAATACCACTAAAAGAAAGCTCTATTTTTGTGGAAAAAAGGACGCAAGTTTCATATGGATACAGTGTTGGATGACTGAGTAATTGTCATTCAAACTGTGAGAGCGCTGAAAGCTGAAAATTGGTCTGGTCAGGAAGGGGGTGTAAGTGCACTGTATTGAGGTGGTTAAAGAGAGAGTATTTCTTGGTATTTAACGTCCCTACATATTTTTGTAACTGAACATAAGTAGCAAATATATTCACATTTTTAATTAGCACATATTTAAGGCCTTTGTCTAGGACCTGTGTATCATCATGGTTCAACACTTTATCACTAATATTAAAAATGCCGGTTCCTATTGGTGTTTTCTATTTTTGTGTTCGTCTATCTGCTCTCCTCCCTCTCTTTCTCTTCTTTTTCCCCCAAATGTGTTTCCAGCTGGTGTCTGGTTGGCCTGCGGGTAAATAGGTTTCTCTAAAAAAATCTGTGGATGAATAATTAGCAGATTGATGTTGCAATGGGGCAAGTCTATTCTCAGTGGGAATGTCAATCTCCTCTCCTTGACCACAAGGTTGTCCATAATAGCTATATGGTTGATTCCATCCCTATTTCATTGTTAGTTCCCCTGAAATTGGGGTCTTTGGGGGTATCCATAATAGTGCCCACCTCTTCCTCTCTGAGGACCCACTCCCATTGATCCTTGTCCTCTAACTTTTCTAAAATCCCCCCTATGGGGTGGTCTATAATCCTGTCTCTGTGTACCACCATTTTCTCTCACAGGAGTTCTTGGAGATTGTCGGGGACATTCCAGTAGTAGGCAGACACGCAAGCGCATAACACGCGGGCGACTGAATATTCGCCAGATGCAAACACCTACCGTAATCACATGCACGCGGATTAGCCATTTATGCACTTGTGCCAAAACAGCCTATATAAGGGCAGCAGCTGCACTAATGCAGTGCTTTCTGGTCTGCAGCTTTGCCCTGTGTTCTGTTCCTGTGCCTGTATTGATTCCTGTATTGACCCGGCTTTCCTGACCTCGTTTGCTCATATCCAGTCCTGACCTTGTCTTGCCTAGACTTTGTTATACCTGCTTATCTGCCCGATATATCCTGCTGCCAACCTCTGCCTGCTGCTTATGTCATATCTGATTATCTGTGACCGACCCTGCTTTAGTCTTCTTTCTACCCTGCTCTGTCCAGTGCCTGGTGATGCTGTCCTGCATCCACTGTGTGTCTGCACCTGCTGTTCCTGTTGCTCAGTTATCCAATCCAGTCTGGGGACTCATTGCCACACATCTCTGCTGCAAACAGAAGACCTTGCAGGCACACTTACCACACTGCACTCTCGCATCCACTGTTGCAACTCCAGTGGTTCCTGAGACAGGGCTGTACGAGAGGTCTTCCTCTACATGTCAGGCTCTGCCACAAGGTAAGTTACTATCATACACCCATGTCTGAGCCTGCAGGAGGGACCTCTCCAATGGATGAGATCTGTCAACATCTCGCAGCCCTCAGCCAAGCCGTCAAGTCTTTACAGGAAGGCTACGTCCAGCTGGAAGAACGTGCGCAGTATTTGGCCACCTCCGCAAGCTCTTATCCTGCTGCTGCACCAACACAGTCTGCTACCACACCCTCTGTGGTGATGCTACCACCTGAACCCAGGGTTCCTACACCTGAAAGGTTCTCAAGGGATCAAAGTAAATTCAGGGCATTCTGCAATGCATCCCACCTGTACTTCATCCTACACCCCGCACTTTCTCTCTGGAATCCACCAAAGTGGGATTCATCATTTCTTTACTCCTAGGGGAGCCTCAGACCTGGGCCCACCGGCTGCTAGAGAAAAATAACACGCAGATTCATGCTATGTCATCTTTCTTTGATGCAATGGCCCAGCTGTACAACGATCTGCAACAAATTGTTGCGGTGGAAGCTGCCCTACATGCGCTCAAGCAAGGCCACAGAGTGGCTGAGGACTATGTTACGAAGTTCAGGTGCTGGATCGCAAATACACAATAGAACGATGCAGCTCTGACATGAGTTTCGCCTGTCCGAAGGTCTTAAAGATGAGTTAGCCCTGGTTGGGGTACCCAATACCTGGGAGGGCCTCTGTGAGCGTCAGAAAGGTCTACCCAGCAGTCCCGTCCTGTATGGGTGATGCCTAGAGCTCCAGTTCCTGCTCACTGTACGTTTACCAGTTCAGCTCCTGCCAGTTAGAGTTCTGTCAATCCTGTATCAGATGTCCCCGAACCCATGCAACTCAGATTGTTGCATCATGCTCTGTCTCCTGAAGAATGTCTACGCCGCCGACAGGGCAACCTGTGTCTTTATTGCAGAGAAGCTATGTGCGGAGCCATCCTGTAAAAGTTGTGTAAGTGTCCATCTGTTTCCTCTGCTTACCTGTCCTCCCTGTCTACTAATGCAACTCATCTAGCTCTCCCACTCTCATTCCAGCTTCTGGAAGGAGCAATCAGTCAATGCTATTATTGACTCTGGAGCATGCAGTTTTTTCATTAACTAAAACCTTGCTACTCAGCAGCATATTCCTCTGCGACCAAAGACACAAGGACTCGCTGTATACCTGGTGGATGGCTCATGTATTAAGTCAGGAGGACTGGTCACTCAGAAAACACCTCTATTACCCATTGCTACTCATTCCAAACATAAGGAGTAATTGAGCCTTACGAAAAGAAAAATGTCCCAGGCGCTAATCACAGGAAAAACCACATAATGCAATATATGTTCAGCTGAACCTTGCTGCTGTCTAATAGCAAAGGATCAGATGCTGAAGACAAAAAGGTTTGACAGTGCTCATCAGGAACTGAGCTGTAATTCATGAGTAATGGCTGCAGTGAACCACATGTATGCTCAAAAATGTTGCTAGTGAATTTTTACAAAGATTAAACCAGTACAAATTTGAATGACAACATTACCACAAGGCTCTAAGGCTGGCTCAGGTACTGATGGATCAATAGAACCGGGGACAACCAACCTTGGGACACCGACCATGGAAAGCCACAAGGACACGCCAGCTGCAGTTTTTGACTGTGTCCAGGGTAAAAAGATCTGTAGTGAGCATCGAAGGAAGGGGGCATTACTGAAGACAAGCCGAAACAGAGGTGTCGGAGAAGGATCCAGCCGCGGAAAACGTGGAGGAAGGTGTCTCTTTTGAAGTGGTTCAGCAAAAGAATGGCTGGGTCATTCTCCGACATCTCAGTTCCGGCTTGTCTTCGGTGATGCCTCTTCCTTCGATGCTCACCACAAATCTTTTTCCCCTGGACGCAGTCAGCTGCTTGGCTCTATTTACATTGGCATTGTTAGTGAAACCATCTTCTCTTGCCAGCGGGTTCGGCTCTTCACACCACACACTGCAGCTGGTGTGTCCTTGCATTCCATGGCTAGTATCCCTTGGTTGGTTGTCCCCGTTGGTTCTAGTAATCCATCAGTGCCTGAGCTAGCCATTGGAATAAATGACCAGCAGCCTTTTTGAGAATACATGTGGTTCATTGCAGCCATTACACATCAATTCCAGCTCAGTCCCTGAGCGCTGTCAACCCTTTTTGTCTTCTCCATTATTTCCTGTCATCTTGGGCCTACAAGCCCATAATCCTCAGATCGATTGGATTGCCGGAAAAGTCAGATTCCAATCATGCTACTAACAGAAACAGTTTTTCAAACCACCCCCACACCTCGGTAACTCTGGTCAAGGGATAGACCAGTTGGTGCCTGAGTCCTATCATAAGTTTCTCGATGTCTTCAGCAAATGGGGGGCTGACACTCTCCCTCCACATCAGCCATATGACTGCCTGATTGAACTACTTCTTGGGGCCGAGATCCCCTTCGGGCAAATATTTCCACTCTCTGAACGATAGCAAGAGGCTTTAAAAGAGTATTCAATGACAATCTAAAAAAAGGAATTATCCACCCATCTACTTCTCCAGCAGGGGTGGGAATATTCTTTGTTACAAAAAAAGACCAATCTCTGTGACCATGTGTGGATTACCAGGAATTGAAGAAGATCAAGGTTAAGAACCCCTATTTCCTTCCTCTCGTGCCCGAATGATTCCAGAGATTAAGGTCGGCAACCATATTCACTAAATTGGACTTACGAGGGGCCTATAACTTGGTTTATATGCGCAAAGTGGAAGAGTGAAAAATGGCTTTTTGTACCAGATTCTGACACTTTGAATACCTGGTCATGCCCTTCAGCCTCTGCAATGCTCCTGCCACCTTCCAGCACCTCATTAACAATGTATTAAGGGACTTCCAGGATATCTTTGTAGTCGTGTACTTAGATGATATCTTGATTTTTTTCCCTGGACCTGCACTGAAGACATGTTAACCACATTCTGGGCCGGCTCCACCAACATGAACAATATGCTAAAACCAAGAAGTGTGAATTTGAGTGGCAGAGCATCCGATTCTTGGGACTGGTGATTTCCACGGCAGGAATTAAGATGGGCCCCCAAAAAGTCTCTGCTATATTGGACTGGCTTTCACCTAGTGAGGGTACAGGGTTTTGTGGGGTTTGCAAACTTTTACCGCAGATGCATTAAAGGTTTCTCTGCTGTCATCAACCCTATCACGCAATTGACTAAGCAGAACCTGCGGTTCTACTGGAACCCTGAGGTACAAGACACTTTTGAAACTTTAAAAAAACTTTTCACCTCAGACCCTATTCTCTGCCACCCTGACCCATCATTGCCCTACATACTTGACGTGGATGCCTCAGAAACTGCAGTAGCGGCAGTTGTTTGGCAATGGCAGGGTCTTTAGGATTGAATGCATCCTGTAGCCTTCTTTTTATGCAAACTTTCCCCAGCAAAAAGAAACTACAATGTGGGGGATTGAGAACTACTTGCCATCAAATCAGCTTTGGAGGAATGGAGGTACCCGTTGGAAGGTGTTCTGTCTGTAGGACAGAGAGCTAAACCTTCCTGCTCCAATAAATTCAAATACTATATTAATTTGATTTTAAATTTATCAACATTATCCAGGTGAAACTACAAATTGATAAAACAAACATCAATCAGTACAATATTGCATAGAATAAAGAAACAATGCTCTATAACACAGAATGGGCTAACAAAAACTCACTTTTTAAGCTTGCTAAGAGGTGACGGTGAGAGATTGAAGAAACAGCCTTACAGCCTTGTGAAAAACAGTGCAGCGCTTGCTATGAATAAATGTAACATGTGACTGAATACAATAAAGCAATTGATCAAAAAAAACTTCAGAACTGGTGATTCCAAAATTGAACATCAATAGTAAAAAATATATATATATATATTGTGCAATGAACAAAAAATTAAAAATTAAATTAAAAATTAATTGGTTGTTAAACCAAAAAAGATGTTACTCAAAATTGGTGTGAAAGCAAAAAATTGTTTGAACCACAACTTGTTGCTGAAAAACTCAAAAGTGAAAAAGTAAAAAATGTGAGACACAAAAAAATGATTATGTGAAGCGAATCAAAAAATCAAAGAAACAAATCAAAACAAGTCCCATGCCTTGAATAAGTGAAGTGATTTACAAGGCCCCAGACACGTGGAGATAAATGTTCATTAAGTGAAACATAAGTGAATAAAACGTTAAAGTTGATCACAGGTGTCTCTGGTGCAGGTGCTTGACCACGTAAATTCTTTCACTACAGCAACTTAAGTGAGTAATAAAGGCTTACCAGAGCAACCATTAGTGTGCGCGGATACGAACTCCCAAACGATTAGGATCGGACAAGATCGCTCCTCCGACACTCCTCATACAAACGGATGATTCGAATCGCCTTTGGGGGCGGGAAGGTAAAACCTAACCCACACCTTCGGATGTTCCTTGAACGTCGTCCGTTCCGGTCAGTTCGGAAATTTCAAATTGGCGTGTCACCGAATGGATGAAAAAGGGAAAAAAACGCCCAATCGTGTGATAAAGTCTAAAACACGTGGATTTTATTTTTCAACCAGATAAGCGTTGGAAGCTACAAATGACTCGATCGAGTCGCATAAAATTGATCGTAAAAAAGAAATGCTAGCAAAAGTATATAAATAAATAAAAACAAGCGGATAAAATAGCACGAGGTGTAGACGTATCTACCCGACGATCGTTTCGTCACAAATTGACGTCATCAGGGGTACGCCCACACCCTCGTGCTAAAGCTTTAAATAGCCTATGGGTAAGGTAGGGAGCCCTGCCATAGGTGCAGACAAAAACGTCCGTTCATGATCAGTTTAACCAACAAATGACCAGTCTCTTCGGACTGGTTACCATATAATAGAAAGGATAATAAAGTACAAAACGGTCTACGACCAGTTTGTTCGAGTAAAGTTGGAGTTCCCTCATAGTATAATGATGAAGCTCATATAAAAATGACTGATAAAAAATACAAACATTCAATCCTGTAAAAAATCCCCCCTTTTTAACATATGGCCACATGCATTAATGGTGGCTATCTGGCTACATATATGTCCCAGAAATGGGTGGCTTGGTTCAAAAAACAAAAGATAATGCATACGTGTGGATTGAAAATAACCATCCACAAAAGGAAAAGAAATGTGACCGTAATATTGAGGGCCTACACAGCATTGACTACCCACCATTACCCATAGTCCAATCACAAAACTTCATGGGTGAAACATATATACCGGGTTTAGAAAGAACATTACATTCATTCTATTCTCATGAAATATATATAAGTTACATAACAAAAAATTATATAAGTTGCATAACAAAAAATACTGCAAAAATACAGACAATGGTGATATAATTAATCATCACGGTATATACAGCCTAAACTGAATACAAAATCCGTGTACTGAAAGGGGAAAGAGGAATGGTAAATCAACCGTTGTTGATAAAACAATTGATGTCCCATTCAATATTAAGTCCCCCAGGGATGTGTGTCCCTAATTTATGGATCCGATTTGTTTCTGCCCTAGAGATAGTGCGCTTGGCATTACTGCCGCGCCAGTGCGGGATGTATTTCTCTATAGCCAAAAAGGTGGTGCCTCTTGGGTCACGGTTATGTTTTAGATCGTAGTGTTTACTAACATTGTGTTTATCGAAACCTTTGCAAATGTTAGTTATATGCTCCCCCAGGCGCACATGTAACATGCGTACCGTGCGTCCCACATATTCCAAACCACATGGACACCTAAGCAAGTACACAACGCACTTGGTGGTGCAAGTGATAAATGTTCGTATAGGGTAAGTGAGTCCAGTACCGACCGAGGTGAACTCAGTGAATCTCCTACCCCGTAATGCATTCAGTTTACAAGCTCTGCATTTCCCACAGGGGAAAAAGCCCTTCAGATCCCCAAAAAATGTGGGTCTTGTCGGGGGGTCAGGGACATTTGGAGCAATCATGTTTCGCAAGCTGGTTGCACCCCTGAAAATCACATTTGGTCTGTCGGGAAGCTCGGGGCCCAAGATTCGATAATTTTTAATAACCGACCAATGTTTCTGTAAGATTCTTTTCACAGCCCAATGTTGACTCGAAAAAGTTGTGATTAAAGAAACCCCATAATTGTCCATGTTGTCAGTCCTAGGTGGTCTCTCAGCTAACAATGCTTGACGATCCCTACTGTTAACCTCCATTATGGTGGAATCAAGAGATTCACTGTTGTAGCCCTTAGCTAAGAATCTCTCCTTTAAGATTAGTGCCTCCCTGAGAAAATCATCATTGAAAGTGCAATTGCGTTTCAAGCGAAGAAACTGGCCTTTAGGGACCGCTGAGAGCCATGACTTATGGTGGCAGGAATCAAGTGGAATATAGCTATTCCTGTCAGTTTTCTTAAAAAACGTTGTGGTGATTATGTTATTATCCCTAATGGAAATGTTCAAATCCAAGAATTGGATGTTGGTGGGGCTTAAAACATGGCTGAGAACTATCCCACGGTTGTTATTGTTTAAATGGGACAGAAAGAGTTCTGCTGATGAACCGTCACCATCCCAGATAAACAAAATGTCATCGATAAACCTTTTCCAGGTCACCAATTCAGGGGGTTTGTCACTAAAGACAATATCCTCCTCCCACTTTGCCATGAAGAGGTTGGCCATACTGGGAGCAAATTTAGCTCCCATGGCCACCCCCTTCACTTGCAAAAAATGGGTCCCGTCATGCCAGAAGTGGTTATGCGTCATGGCAAAAAAAAGTAATTCTAAAATATAGTTACGCTGAGTCACCGAAATACTACCATCCTGGGCTAGAAAGTGATGTACTGCCTCATAGCCCAATTGATGGGAAATGGCGGTGTACAGCGAAGCTACATCCTCAGTGATCAGGAGATAGGTGGGTTTCCATTCGATCAATTGCAAAATGTTAATGACATGCTTAGTGTCTCTCAAGAAGGATGGGGTGCCCACCACCAGTGGTTGTAGATATCTGTCAATGTATTTCCCTATACGCGAGGTTACAGAGTCAATTCCACTGATGATGGGCCGCCCTGGTGGGTTTTCTAAAGATTTATGTATCTTAGGTAAAGAATACATGACCGGTAAGCGTGGCGCCAAAGGTACCAAAAAGTCCCTTTCTTTTTTATTCACAATGCCCATGTTAAACCCTTTATCAACCAACTCTTTTAATTCACCTTTAAACTGGGTAGTGGGGTCTCAAGCCTTACAGCCTTGTTGTGGTTACTTAAAATGGTGGCTGACTCACTTCCTCTAGAGAAGTCTCTTAGAATGCTCCAGTTCCTGACAACTTTATTAACACATTCTAAGAAATTACAATATGTAACTAAAACAAACAGCCAAAGCTATACCAGAAAGGGACAGTAGGTGGCGCCTGCGCTCTGTATAACTAGCTTAGTGTCGGGGCTAGGCTCAGCTTTTCCTTCTCTAATCTGGCCGCTCAGCTGTCGGCTAATTGCCAGCTCCTATCTCTCACAGTGACTCACCTGTTGATGATATCCTGCTCATCAGTCCTGCCTACTTAAGCCATCCAGCCCAGATGATCTCTGCCTTCGCCTTGGTCACATCTCTAGAGACGCTCTCCTGTGTTCCTATTAAAGACTTGCTTGGCTGACATTCTTTCTGGCTCCAGATCCTGCTTGCTGTTCTACTATGCTCACGTCTAGCTCTGTGACATTTTGGCTTGTCTGACCATCCATTCCGGTTTCTGAACTCTGGCTATGTTCTGACTATGTTTACTCTGTTTACTTTTTTTATTATTATTAAACAAGTGTGATTTAACTGTACTTCTGTCTCAGTCTGATTCATGGTTTCTGACACTAAACATCAAGGAAAAACCAACATGTTATTTAAGCATATAGACACAATAACTGAATAAAGGCCCGGTGGGCAGAATACTCCCTGTCTGACATCATGTGACGTCACTAACAGAGTCAGAATACTCCCTGTCTGACATCATGTGACGTCACTAACAGAGTCTTCTGCAGAAAACAACAGAACAAGTTCGGCCACTGGTCTTAGGAATATTTTGGCCTAAATCTGCTGGAAGATTTTGACTTCAACTTTACGGACATGCTTGTGCTCACTTGGCAGTACTCTGGTGACCAGACCTAAAGGCCACTGTGTCAGGAATCAGTGGCTAAGGAGATCAGACACGTAGCTACACAAAGAAACTGAGACCAAACAATGTATTTATCATTAAAGAGATATTTAATTACAGTTTACACACACCAATAAACATAAACCACTCCAGCAAACAAGAACAAAAATAACTAATAACTTCTATCTATATACAATATCTACAATATAAGCGACAAAGGTAACAGGGATGAAAGGAAGGGAAACACAACTGGGTACAAGAGCAGGGAGCAAGGCAGAGGGGTGCAGGATGGATCAGGACACAGGAAGGTTCAGGATAGGTATCAGGCACAATCTGGTAGCAAGGAGGCGATCAGATGGGATAGTGGCGCTGTGGGGGAAGGGAGGAGCAGCCTTAAATATCCACCTGGCAGCCGGACCCAGGTTTGGCTGATCAGAACCTACTGGCTTTTGGGAGATACCTGCTGGGGGACACTGGAACTGCAGCCATCAGCCCAGTGAACCACATTGCCACTAGTAGGTGAACTCAACCCTGACACACTCAGTCCTTTGTGTCTGGCAATCTCTCATGAGCACAACATCACCAGGTTTAAGATTAGGTTTTTCAATGTGCCACTTTATCCTTGGTTGAAGAGTAGAGATATATTGTCTCCTCCATCGACGCCAGAAGGGATTGGCAAGCGTTTGTACTTGTCTCCACTGGCATTTGTTAAGGTCCTTTTCACAAAACTCTCCAGCTGGAGCACCAACAAGAGCAGTCTTTTGGGTCAGTGACATAGCAGTTGTGAGAATCACTGGATCCTCAGGGTAACTTGAAATTGACCTCTGCCATAAAAGTCACTAGGCATTCATGGGTAAGCCTTGCAGTTCCTGCTTGCAAAGTTGTCAGAATCCCTTCACATTTGTGCTCCTGCTCCTCATTCCAGCATTCGGGTGTTGGCTGTTGCATTCTCCATGTTTGTGTCCACCTGCAAGGTGATTTTTTTTTTTTATTTGTTTATTGAGTTTTAGTGCAAGTTGTACAGAGTAAACAATACATTCTGAAAACACAACAATTTGGCTCAGTCATACACTTCAATTCAATGTACAAGCAGTAAAAGATATGGAATTGTATGTTGAAAATGTTTAGACACCTATACAATGTACACAAGCGCTAATCTGCATGGACGTACCGTGCCATCCTTAGCAAGAGAGCTAGCAACCAGGGGGTCTCCAGTATCCTAGTGACACCCCCCAGAGAGTAGCATTATAGATCAGCTGTTTCATAGCTATTCGGTCCATGTAGGTCCGTACCAGCACCGCTGGCCCACAAGGCCGTGGCCCGGTGGGCCAAGAAAGAGGAGATAGATACAGAGAAGCGGAAAAGGGAAAGAGAGAGAGAGAAAAGAAAAAAAAAAGAGGGGGGAGAGGGATAGGAGTGGGCATCAGAAGGGACCCCACAGGGGGACTCCAGTTCCATCCATGGAAGATGGCCAAAGGCCCGCGTCCAACTTCCCAGATTAACGAGCCAACATAGGCATCAGGCGGTGCGCCAGGCCGGCCACAGGTGCAACCTCGCACAGGTATGGCTGAGTGCCAGTGAAGTACCTCCAGGGTCTCCACTTCTCACAGAACTTTTCCTCAGTATTGTACAGGGTGGCGGTCAGTTCCTCCATCCGGAGAACATAATTAACTTTAGAATACCATAAGGTCTTCGTAGGGGGTTGGGGTTGCCTCCACATCGCCGGTATGAATACGCACGCGCGTTCAGTAGTTGCATCGTCAGAGTCTTTTTATACTTCCGGACGGGCCGGTCTGTCAAATGAAGAAGGCATGCACCATGGTTACCCCGGATATCCCCCAAGGTAAGCTGCTTAATCGTCTCCACCACATCCCTCCAGAACGTATCCAGCATAGGACACGTCCAGAAGATGTGGATCATGGACCCCGTCGTGGACTGACAACGCCAACATTCGTCCGAAATTGAGTCGTTCATCTTATGTAGGAGATAAGAAACCCCATACCAACGAGATACTATTTTGTAGCCAGATTCTTGGAAATAGTTTGCGAGTGAGACCTTGTTTGTCAGTGCTAAGATCTTCCCTACCTGTTGGGGGTTAAAGCATAGTCCCAGGTCCCTTTCCCACTGACGAATGAACGCTGGGGGGGCCCAACGTCCATTGACGACAAGAGATCATACAGTAGAGAGAGAGTATGGCGTACAGGCTCAGTCTTATGGCAGATGGCCTCAAATGAGGTCAAGGCCCTCCGCGTGTAGGGGGCCCGCTGAACCGCTACAAAGAAATTACGAAGCTGGTAAGCGCTGAAAACGTCAAGTGGCGGTTCCGCCAACCCCCCCACCGCCTGTAAACTTGGAAATGTCCCAGAAGGCCACACCTCCCCCAGTCTGTGCTTGCCCATTCTCACCAGCCTACGAAGTCTGGCGTTGGTGAACCCTGGGGGACATTCCGGATTCCCGATGATTGGCGTCATGGGGGAGGGAAAAGGCGAGAGATCGGTGGTGCGGAATAGTCTCCTTGTCACGGACAATGTTGCCCCAATAAACGGGTGATCCCGCATGTCTTTTGGTAAGGATGTCAGGAGCCACGGGGGTGTCAACTAGGGGAGATATGTGTCCTCAATTTCCATCTCCACCCACTGTTTGTGCGATGCATTACAATGCCAGTCCACGACTCTGGTCAGTAGGGTCGCCCTATAGTACCTACGCATATCGGGCAGGCCCACACCACCCCGATCCTTGGGTTTGGTAAAGGTCTGAAGTTTTGTCCTAGGTGGTCTCCGCGCCCATATGAATTTCCTAAGGAGGAATTGAGCAATTGTATAAAAAATTTTGGGGGGACGTAGATCGGTAGGGCTTGGTAGGCATATAGAATTCTCGGCAGTGCCGTCATCTTAAAGGCATTGCATCGCCCAAACCAAGTCAATGACAGGGAGTGCCACCCCTCTAGGTCTGATTTTAGTTTCCGCAACAGAGGGACATAATTGTGTAGATACAACTGCGCCAGGTCCGCGGTGAGATTAATGCCCAGGTATCTGATGGAGTTGGTTTCCCAACAGAATGCGAAAGCCTAGCAAAGGCCCTGTGCCTCGGCTTCCGGGACAGAGACATTCAAAACCGCAGACTTGGCGCAATTGACCTTATAGTTGGAGAGAGTCCCATATACTCGCAGCGCCTCTAGAATATTTGGGAGGGAGACGACGGTGTTGGAGACAAAAAAAATAAGATCGTCCGCATAGGCCGCGAGCTTGTGGTTAGCTGAGGATTTCCGGAGGCCCGTTATGTTTAGGTCTTTGCGTACATGACAGATAAAAAGTTCCAGTGTCAGGATAAAAATTAAAGGGGACAGGGGGCACCCCTGCCGTGTCCCGTTAGAGATTGGAAAGTAGTCCGAGAGCTAGTCATTCACCCGCACCGCTGCCGTAGGCTTAGAATACAACGCCGAGATCCAACTCTGCATGTTGGGGCCTAGGCCCACATGTGCCAGGGTGGCCTGTAAAAAAGGCCAGGCCACCCTGTCAAAGGCCTTTTCTGCATCCGTGGAGAGAAGGAGGAAGGGCCTCCCCTCTCCACGGGCAGCATGTATCAGGTTAAGAACTCGGGTCGTATTAACCCGTGCCTCCCGCATAGGGACAAACCCTACTTGATCAAGGTGTAAGCTAGGGATGTGCGGCGCTAATCTGTTCGAGAGGATCTTAGCAAAACGTTTCAGGTCCACATTTAAAAGTGCAATGGGGCGGAAATTCCCGCACTGTGATAGGTCTTTCCCCTCCTTGGGTATTAGGGATATGAACACCCGCAGTGAGTCAGCTTGTAGGTCACCCCCTGCCTTCACCATATTAAATGCTTTAAGGAAGTGCCCTGTCAGTAGTTTTGTGTAGGTACGGTAGTATGTCAAGGTGAAGCTATCAGGCCCCGGTGCCTTCCGTGGTTCCATTTGGGCAAGGGCCACCTGGAAATCCTCAGCAGTAATGTCCGTTTCCAAAGCGTCGCGGACCTCCACGGACAAAGTAGGCATACCGGAAGCCCTGATGTATTCCCCCGCTGCCGCTTTCTTAGACGCTATGATCTCCGCGCTTGCCCCCGGTTGAAGGTTGTAGAGTTGATGGTAGTAACGAAGGAATTCCTGTGCCATTTCTCTTGATGTGTTGGCTTTGGTGCCCTGGCTAGTGGTGATAAATGGAATGAAGCTGCGCTGTCTCGGACCCCGCAAGGCCCTCACTAGCATCGCTCCAGGCTTATTTGAGAATTCAAAGAACGAATGCTTCGCCCAGGCAAGGCGATGAACCGTCTGTTGATATAGCAGGTCCCGCAGCCTCCCCCTGGCGCCAACTAGTGCCTCCAGGTGAGATGCCGCAAGGGACCTTTTATGAAGGAGTTCGAGCGAGCGCACCTCCCGCACCAACGATTCGATCTGTTTGTCCCTCTCTCGCTTCCGCCGCGACCCAATTCGGATCAACGCCCCTTTCACCACGCCCTTATGGGCCTCCCAGACACACAAGGGGCTGAGGGTTGGATCTACATTGTCCCTAAAGTAAAGTCTGAGCACCTCCTCCACCTCCTTTCGGACCTCGGGGTCCTGCAGGAGGGATTCATCAAGCCTCCACATGGGGGGAGAGCGGGCGTCCAAGTCCCACGTCAGCATCAGTTGGATTGGGGCATGGTCAGAAAAAGAGATGTGGTCAATTTGAGCAGAAGTCACCCTGGGGAGGTCCCTGTGTTGGAGTTGAAAGAAGTCGATCCTGGAGTAAGTGTGGTGAACCGGGGAAAAGTACGTAAAGTCCTTCTCCTCCGGATTCAGGACCCTCCAGGGATCGACCAAGTTCAGGCCATGCAGTTCCACCTTGAGATTTTTAAGGCAGGGGTATGTGAGGTGTGATGCTCCTCTCGATACGTCCAGGAGTGGTTCCTGCGCATAATTAAAGTCACCCCCCATCAAAAGAACCCCCTCGCCCACTTCCAGGAGTATTGGGGTCAAAGTTCTCATGAAATCTAAGTGGCCTGTGTTTGGGAAGTATACGTTCAACATAGTGATAATAGTGTTCCTGAGCCTACCCTTGACCAGTAAGTAACGACCCTGCGATTTCGCTATTAAAATGCTGACCCCTTTAGATTTAGCAATGGGGGAGGGAGCGTGATACACTGTGGGAAAGCCGCGGTTACCAAGCCTGGGGACCGCCTGCTGCCTAAAGTATGTCTCTTGTAGGAACACGATCTGGGTGTTGGATTTTTTAAGATTGGAGAGGAGCCTGGACCTCTTCTCGGGGGTGGAGAGACCCTGGACATTTAAGGAGGTGAATTTGACCCCCTGTGGGGGTCCGCCCGCTGTGGAATGTGTCGCTGCAGACATGATGTTGCGTCAAGGACGGGGGGTGTGGGTGGGGGGGAGTTAGGTAGAGGACAGGAGAGAAAAAAAAAGGGGGGGGGGAAGAGAGGGGAAAGAGAGGAGACGAAGTGCAGGTAAAGAAGAAGGAAAGAGAAAGAAAATAGTGAGAGAGGTTGGCACCAAAGAAGTGCAGAGGCAAGTGCCACTGCACAGGCGCCTTACTAAAACACTAACGTGCACGCGCAAGTTAGCGCAACCTAGTAGTGGAACGTGAAAGGCTGGCTCAGTCAAGAAGTTGGGAGACATGCGGGCCAGGCCGACCCACCAAGTTTAACAAATACACATTAAATAAAACCATAATCCAACATTAACCAAAACAATTCCGCCCAGGGAGAATAACCACCCTGACCTACCCGCGTGACCACCCCCTACCCCGCTATCTCTCCTCATTACCACTCCTGTCTGCCATACCCTGCTCCCGGGGGAACGGGGGTCAGTTCAAAAAGAAAAAAAAAAGAAAGCAACCCGCCATTTATCCAATCCTCAGCATGTCCCCGGGCAAGTGGGCGATCCCCGGTCCTGCTTCCCCCCTGGCGACCAAGCAACCTGTCGCACGCGTCTGTTCAAGTTGAACACACAAAATGTCACCAGTGGGGACAGAACGGGGAGCACCATTCCCACATAGTAAGCCGAGAGGCCTCCTCTCAACCCCTTCAGGCAAGGGCCCGACAGAGTACCCCAGGCCACCAGCCATCAGCCCAAACACCAGAAATAGCCCGAACACACATTACCCAAAAGAGTCCCCACCTCCCCCCCAAGAACTGGAACAAGTCTTATATGTGAAAACCGAACCCCTGCCCTAGATGGGAGGCACGTAAAGTTCACCTATTCCTAGTAGCTTCCTCCAACCGGGGTGGGTCAAGGTTCGGGGGAGGCAAAGTCGGCCCTGGGTTCCTGCCAAGATCCGGAACGACAGCTTTTTCTGCTGATCCTCTGGGGTCTGGACGGCAACATCAGGGGGTTATCTGACAGGGGTAGACAGTCCAACCAGTTCGGACTCAGGCACCCCCAGGAAAGCAAACAAGTCCGGGAGTTGCTCTGGCCATCGCAAGATATAAGAGGAATTGTCCTTAAGGGTAATCAGATGGAAGGGATGGCCCCACTTGTATGTGGCCCCTGCGCTCCTGATGGCGTCTAAGAGCGGACGCAATGCACCTCGCATCCTCAATGTGGTACGGGACAGGTCCGGAAACACTTGCACTGTGGCACCGTCAAAGTCTATCTGACCTTTCGTCCAGGCCTGGCGCAGGATGTCTTCTTTTATGAAGTAAAAATGTACTCTGGCTAGCACATCCCTCGGAGCTGCAGGGTCTCCGCCTCTGGGGCCCTGCACGCGATGGACCCGGTCCAACTCCAGCTCCTCCGTCGGGGGTTTGCCACGAAACGTATTTAAAATGGCTGTCATCGTAGCTTTTAAGTCCCTGTCCGTGGTAGCCTCCAGGAGGCCACAGATTCTCACATTGTTCCGTCGGCTTCGGTTCTCCCTGTCGTCCACGGATAGCTGCAGGGAGACCAGGCGCCGTATATATGGGACAGCTGAGTGTTCTCCAGTGCAAGCACCCTAGCTTCAAGGGAGCCTATGACATTCTCCACCGCAGTCACCCTTGTATCAACAGAGTCTATGTGTTGCTTCAGGTCATTAATCTCTCTAGACAGGGTACTCACTATTGTGGCTGTGGATTCAGTGATGTCCTGCTTTGTGGGGAGAAGTGCCAGGAGCTCTTTCCAGGCCTCCACTGGGGGTTGCCCCTGTGAAGAGGAGCCGGGCACCACACACAGTCCGTCGGAGCTTGGGATGTCCGGGGAGGGGATCGGCGAGTCCGCGCTCAGCTCCGGGGAGCATTGTCCCGGCTGCGCCTGCTGTGTCCCCTTCTTTTTACCTTGAGCTGCGGAAGCAATGTTGCCGGCTGCGGCCTGTAGTGAAGCAGCCGGAGTGCGGAGGAAATATGCCGCGATATCTATCTGTCTGCGGGCGGTCGGTCGGTGTCCCGGGAGTGGGGTCTGCTGCTGACATAAGCTGGTCCGTGGATTCGCCGGCTGTATGCAGTGGTCAGCCCGGTCCCAGCACGGAGCTCCCTGGAAGCACGTCTCTACCGCACCATAGCCAAGCCACGCCCCCCCACCTGCAAGGTGATTGATATTGTCACGTACCTTAAGGTAGAGCCGGACAAGCAGAGGAAGCCTCTCGTACAACTCCAGTTCACAGGCCACTGAGGTTGCAAACAGCGGCAACGAGAGCACGGTGGGGTAGGAGTGCCTGTGATGTTCCCATAGCAAAAGGAGATCCGTAGCAGCCAGCAGCAATAGTGAAGCTGCGGTTGGTGGCTGTGGGTGCAGGCACTTGTGGATGCAAGGATTCAGGGAGGTTGCTGGTGCTGGATACCGTGGAGGCTGAAGCAAGGTGCAGAGTGAGACAAGCTGGGTCAGACACAGAGGGAACAAGGTAATACTTTAAGCCCTTGTACACACGGTTGGAGATTTCGGCGTCGGATTTTGTCCGAAACTGTTGCATACACACGGTCGGACAAAGTTATCGGAAAATCCGACGTGATGACATTATTTAGTTAAGACAGGACTACGTTCACGCTAGTAGCCAGTAGCTTTGGTGTAGGAATTTGATCTGAGCATGCGTGGCACTTTGTCCGATCGGAACTCTCTACACATGATCGGAGTATGTCCGATCGGAGCATTCTGTCGGAAAATTTTACCAACAAGTTGGAAAACTTGGTCTGTCGGATACTCCGAAGGAAACAGTCCGATGTAGACCACACACAGTCGGAATATCCGACAAATCGGTCCGATCGGACACATTCCGTCGGAATCTCCGACTGTGTGTACAAGGACTAAGAGTGGTCAAGTTCAGGCAGAGGTTTGGCAACAGAGGAATCTGGGGGTAAGACAGAAGAATAGTCAAGCAAGCCAAGGTCAAGAATGGAGAAAGTCAGAGTAGTCAGGAAGCCAGGTAATGATCAGATCACAGAAGGGTAGCGGAACTGGATACAGGGGGGAACTAAAGATTAGACAGCAAAGGCCCTAGTACATCTGCCATCCTTATATACTACAAAAGGGTTGCCAAAACTAATAGGGGGCATGTCCTTGTGCACCCGGGTGCGCACGTGTGCACATGCGCATAGGCGTTCGCCTGAGCCCAAAAATCTACCTGTCAGGAGGGACAACATTGGTATTGTGCCAATGCATGCACACTGGCCTTTGTCTCTGCGCATCTGCTTTGCTATGGCCAGAGAGTTCCTGACAGATATGGTCAGTTACCTGTTATAAGCAAACCAAACTTTCAATCCCTTGCTTGTGATAGAGACAGTGATACCTGAATTGTTCCTGTTTGAGCCCCCCGTTTATCTGCCCTGGTTTGCTAGATTGGATTTCCCTGTGTATGACCTGGATCTGATATTTGACTATTCCCTGAACTCAGCCTGCCTTTTACCTGGACTGTCATTGGATCGGATATTGGACTATTCCTTGAACTCAGCCTGCCTTTTACCTGGACTCTCATAGAACCACGCTATCTGTCTGCTATCTGCAAGTAGTCTGTTTGCTATGTTTGCATCTTCCCTGGCGTTGTGGCCAGGTACTATAGCATTGTGTACAAGTCCTGGAGGCAACCAAGTACTGGTAGGCCTGCTTGCCTTAAGGGAAAGGGGGCTGCTATAGGTGAAGCACACAGTAGCTAGCTATAGTGTCTGACCACCTGTGTTGGGGTAGACGTGACAGGAATCCAGCATGATGTGCAGTGGGAAGGCTTTCTCATACAACTCCGGCTCAAGGGCCACTGGTGTTGCAACAGTGGTCGCAAGAGCCTGGCGGTGTATGGGTGCCTGGTTCATCTTTGGTCTTGTCAGTTCAGCTGGGGCAGCAGAAAACAGGAAGCAGGCTGGTAGGCGCAGAGCTGGGGAGATGCTGAATACGTAGTCAGGCAAGCCGGGTTTGGTAACAGACGATCAGATGTAGATATAGACGACAGGCAGGGAATGGTCAGGATACAGGCACAGTTCCGCAACAGGCTATCAAGCAGTGTAGAGCTGAGCATGGTTACAAGGCAGGCTGGGGTCAGGGTAACAGTGATCAATCGTAGTCAAACAAGCTGGGTCAAGCACAGAAAACAGATTGGATCACAGGAAGTCAGAGGAACAGGTATGAACTGCAGATCAGACAGCAAAGACACAGTGCTGCTGCTGTGTTTAAATAAGACAGCCTGTTGCCAATCGCTGAAATCAGTCTGCACTATTTTAACCCCTAGGTGGCAGATCCATGACATTGCCGCTCTCTTACGGGTAACCTCTGGGTGCTCAACAGGTCTGTCTTCTGTGCACATCCTGTTAAGCCTCACAAGAGTTATCCTCTGGGCCATAACCTTTCCACTTAACTAGGTACTGTACCAGATTCCTTCACCCCCTTCAGTCTATGATGGTCTCTACCTCATACTCCTCTTCGCCATTGATGGTCACAGGTTCTGGTGGCTGGGATACTGTATCTGGAAATGAGTCAGGGACTGGGGGTTTCAAGAGAGAAACATGGAAGCCAGGATGTATCTTAAGTGAATCAGGTAAAGATAATTCATAAGCAACCTCATTAAGTTTCTTCTTGACTGGGAATGGTCCCACAAATTTAGGTGCCAGTTCCTTTGAGGGACATGCCAACCTGAGATTCATAGTAGACAGCCATACCTGGTCTCTCGGGTGGAGAATGTGTTCACCCCTTCTTTTCCTGTCAAAAGCCGTCTTGCTTGCTGCTTGTGCCTTGGTAACCACTTCTGGAAGCAACTTATTGTTGCAGTTGAGGAAATCCACTGTGTCTTAGACAGCAGGAACTGGGGCTCTGGAATAAAGTCGGGCAATAAGGATGGGTGAAAACCATAATTTGCAAAGATGGGTGACTGTCCTGTGGCTGAGTGAGTGGCATTATTGTAGGCGAACTCCGCCAATGGTAGCAGCGATATCCAGTCATCCTGAACAAAAGTGGTGAAGCATCGGATATACTGCTCCAACGTCTGATTGGTCCTCTCTTTCTGTCCATTGGTCTGGGGAAGGGATGGTAGGGGGAGAACAAGGATCTTTCGATTTTAAGGGCTTCACACAGAGTTTTCCAGAATCGGGAAGTGAACTGAACCACCCGATCAGAGACAATTTTCATAGGGCTTCCATGAAGCCTAACAATCTCACTGATAAACACTTGAGCCGTCTCCATGGCCAAGGGAGTACTCTTTAGAGGCAAGAAATGGGCCAATTTGGACAATCGGTCCACTACCACGAAGATGGCTGTGCATCCTTCCGATGGGGGAAGTTCCACAACGAAATCCATGGCTATCATTTTCCATGGTCTGTCAGGGACTGGCAGTGGCCGAAGTAGACCCCAGACTCGGTTCTTTGTACCATTGCAGATTGTACAGGAATTCACGCATCTCTTATGCCTTGTACACATGGTCGGAATTTCTGACGGAAAATGTGCGATCGGATCATGTTGTCGGAAAATCTGATTGTGTGTGGGCTCCATCTGACTTTTTCCGTCGGAATTTCTGGCACACAAAGTTTGAGAGCTGGATCTCAAATTTTCCAACAACAAAATCCAATCTCGTCAATTCCGATTGTGTTTAGCCTAGTCCGACGCACAAAGTGCCATGCATGCTCAGAATAAATTACGAGATGGAAGCACTCGGTCTGGTAAAACTAGCGTTCGTAATGGATATAGCACATTCGTCAAGCTGCAATGTTAAAAATTGTTTAATGCAGCACATTCTCTTTTTCTTTATAATGCTAGAAGAATGACATTGTTTTGCTGCTCATATTCACATAGACTTCTCACAAACTTCTTTCTTTATTCTTTCTCCTGATTTCATGAGTAAAATATTTTTATTCGTCAGATTTCCCGAATCATTTTATATTTTTATCTCTTAATATTTTTTTTATAAATTTTGTGGTCGCTTTTTTAATTTTGGTCATCTTCATAATTTTATTTGTGTGTCAACTTACCACAGCACCATTATTATCTTTTTATTTTATTGTTTTATTTTTTAATCATGAGGAGATAGTTTGGTGTTGGTGCCTTGTTAATTTGACTTTGTATTTTTGAAATGTACCTGCCTACTCACAAATAAACTGTGCTTTTTTAAGTAAATCACATAGGCAAGTATTTCTTTTTTTTTTTTTTTTTTATTCTTTATTTAAGTCTATTTTTATCATTACAAAAAAAATGAGAAAAGAATAAGAAACAGAATCATGGAGTGCATATGCGCGCGGCTAACTGAGCAGTACATGGCTGCTTAGAGCTCCGTGGATACCGGGACCTGACAGCTAATAACAGCAAATTATAGCAGCACACCGCTTTACAAAACTGTTACATTGGTCACTGAGACATCAGGGCATATTTTGATACTATGTACAGTGGGAAAAAATCTAAATCTAAAATTTTAAAAGCCCAAACATCGCTGGCTGGAACTACTGCTAAAATGGCGGCAGCATCATCCCCCTGCAATACTTCCTCACAGAAAAAGACACAAATAAGGATTTCTCCCTCCACACAGAAAGGTGAGACAGATTTAGATTTTGGAATGACTCCCATTACTTTACAGAACTCTCCTCCTGGCTCTGACTTATTATGTCAATTTGAGAGAGTTTTACAAAAGGCTTTACAAAACACCTCAGATACAATTACTGAGAGACTTACACGAGAGATTCGTGAGGTGGGCCGTCGCACATCTATCCTAGAACAGAAAATGGATTAATTGGAAGTTATTAGAAATAATCAAAAAGAAGAAATAGAAGCCCTTAGGGAAGAAAATTCTTCCCTCAGCAGCGGACTCGAGGAATTTGAAAATAGAGCCAGGAGATCTAATCTTCGTATCCGTGGCATCCCTGAGGCTATAGAAGAGCTCCAATCCACTATTACTGCGCTTTTCCAGGAATTAGTCCCATCAATTCCTATAGAGCACCTGGAAATGGACAGGATTCATAGAACCCTGGCTCCCAGAAAAGAGGATGGCCTCCCCAGGGACATTGTAATAAAATTACACTACTTCCGTACTAAAGCACAAATAATGGAAGCAGCCCGTAGTAAAGATTCCTTAATCTTTCAGGGGCATAAATATCAGATTTTTCAAGACCTCTCACAGCAAACTATAGTGAAAAGAAAGGCGATGAAGCCACATTTGCAGATTCTCCAACTTCATCGCATCTCTTATCGCTGGAACTTCCCATTTGCTGTTCGCTTTTCTCACAGAAGTTCTATCTTCACCTGTAAAACGGAAGATGATCTCATTGAAGCAATTCAAGATCTTCGCCTGTCAACATCAGAGGGAACAGCTGAAGGATCCAAACGTAGAGCAACATCTAACTCTCCTAAACAACCACAGGACACTTCTAATCTTTCAGATCATCCCAGTATGCATAAAAGGTGCCGTTCTACTTCACCTCCATCAGCTTAAGAAGAACAGATGGACTGATGTTAATATTCTTATATGTGATATAGAACTCTTAGGGCATGTTCTGCCTTAAATCATATATTCAGTGACATCATCAGTAAATAACACTGCGATGGGTCTTACACCCTAACATAATATAACGTTCTTAATTTAAATGCTAATATAGTGCCAATACTCGGTATATTTGCAACACCTTCATTTCATAAGAAATTATATATTATTATCCTCTCGTGGACCTGTTGTCAGGGGTTTTACTTCTGATTAATGGGTACAGGACAGCTATAATTAATGAGACAAGCACTATAAATCATCTTAAACCAAATCGACCTCAGAGATGCTTCACTAATTCTATTTTTATTTCATACACTTTATTTTTTTATTTTTTTTATTTTATTTTTTTTGTACTTTTGTTACTGTACCAAGTATAATTATATAGTGTTTGTTTACAAATTTATAGACTATTTTGAATGGCTGTTATAATCCCGGTCATAACGTACTGTGCATTCAACTTAATCCTTGAGTACCCGATACTGTAATGGGATACTCTTTGGACCTACACTATCCATTGGTTGGTGATATTTACCACCCACTGAATACTTGCTCCACATAGGAGCCATCCTTTTTTCTATACCAAAGCTTCTCATACCCCTTTCAACTACCAGATTCAACTCATACTTGTCATTTCTTATCTACATTACTCCATATACCCTTCCTTACCCTAACCAAATACCCACAACTCTCCTGCTATTCCACTTCTTCATAAAAATGACTTTAAATATCCTAACCCTCAATGTACAGGGACTCAACTCCCCCTCAAAGAGAACTAAAGCGTTCCAATACTTTTCCAAGCTTAAAGCACAAGTGGTATGTTTACAGGAAACACACTTTTCAACACAATCCTTCCCAAAATTCTTCAGTCAACAATACCCCCAGACATATTTCCCGCCTGGGCCTCTACCAAACAGAGAGGTGTCTTAATAGCTTTTCACCGTACCACACCGTTTATACTTAAAAAAGAAATTAAAGATCCCGCGGGAAGATACCTACTACTCTCTGGCCACTTGCTAGACTGCGAAGTTACCATAGTCTCTTACTATGCCCCGAATAAGAATCCATTGTCCTTCCTCTCTCACTTGTTCTCACTAGTGGATACACATAAAACTGGTACCCTAATGCTCTGTGGAGACTCTAATCAAGTGATATATCCATTCCTAGACAAATCCCCGACTCCAATAAATGCTCAGCGCCTTTCATACCAAAACCTTCTTAATCAGCATTCCTTACTAGATACTTGGCGTGAACATAACCCTATATGGAAACAATATACGCACTATTCTCATCCTCACAAACAATTCTCTCGAATTGACCATCTCCTTATAAACACTAGTACCTCTACCCTTATCCTTAACTCTCAAATTGTACCATGCTCTTGGTCAGATCATGATGCTGTAATGACATCCTTTTCATCATTAATTCCAAGACCTAATCACCGTCTACTAACCAAACCTAAATACAGACAAGATATAGAAAATGCTATACAAGACTACCTTACTAACAACAATCCCTTAGATATAAACCCTTTGACACTTTGGGAAGCCCTTAAACCATCTGTTAGGTACCTGAGTGGTGAGCCTGACTTGGTGGAAGGAGACCTCTCTTACGGCTCTGGTTCAAGTCCCCCTGAAATGGGAAAAGAGGGACAAGAGCACAGTGGGGTAGGAGCGTCTGGCCAGATGCAGCAGCGGATGCTGATGAGATGGAGATCTTCCAGATGCAGGAACTTCAGCAGCAGATGGCAGCCAATGATGGTTGGCAAGCTGACTGTGGCGACTGAATGGACAGTCCACGGACCTCGAGAGGCAGTAGCAGGTTCAGGAAGGTCTCTGAGCAGGAGAATAAACAGGACCGACAACAAGCAGGAACCAGCAGGGGAGAGGCAGAAGAAACGTCAACAGACAGAAGTTCAGCAATGGTAATCAGTCCGAGATAGGTCAAACAAGCCGAGGTCGGGGCAGGAGAGAGCAGCAGAGTCAGACAGGAGCCGGGTCGGGTAATCAGGTAAACTTCAGACAGGAAAACAGGTTGCTTCAGGTACTAGCTGCAGACGAACAGCACAGAACATCTGCAGCTGTACCTTTAAAAAGGGCCACTGGCGGCAATCGTGCTAGCGTGCACGCGAGCGGCGCCTGAGGCACCCGGCGGCGCGTGCACGCGCCGACCCGCGGCGCGAGTGGCGATCAGTTTGCACGGAACGGACGGATCCCTGACATTGCCCCCCCACAAGGGGCAACCTCCGGGTGCCCCTAGCGACTCTCTTTTCCGGGTGTGCAGAAAAGAAGGCCCGAATTAATCTGTCAGCATGCAGGTTAATAGCAGGTTCCCAAGAATTATTTTCCGGGCCATAGCCCTTCCACTTAATCAAGAACTGTCCTTGTCCCTGCCGTCTTCTGAAGTCCAAAATGGCCTCCACCTCATACTCTTCATTTCCATTAACCAGCACAGGCTCAGGCGGTCTTGTTCCTCTATCAGGAAAGGGATCAGGTACAGCAGGTTTGAGCAGAGATACATGGAAAACTAGGTGTATGTTCATGGAGTCAGGTAAGGATAGTTCATACGACACTTCATTAATCCTCCTCTTAACTGGAAACGGCCCCAAAAATTTGGGAGCCAAATTCTTGGAAGGACAGGCTAATTTCAAGTTAGAAGTGGAAAGCCATACCTGATCCCCGATTTGAAGAATCAGTCAACCTGGATTTATATATGAAAAAAACCCTCACAAACCCCACTATACACTCCCAATTCAACACCAACCACAATATCGCAAACCTTACTCCTTATTCATTCTCTAAAGATGAACTATCAGTACTTCATCTGGGCCTGGGCTTTCGCCCTTTAGACCGCCTTCAAATCACTGAGACTATTAACAGACCTACACCTATTTGCACGTAATCTCACATTCAAATTCATGTTTAGTAAAGATCACACTAATTCTAATTTGGAACAACAACTCACTGAAAGCACCAAACATTTCACTATAGCTGAATTTAGGGCACTTCGCGACCGCATGCTCCTATATGATGAGGGCAGTGTGGAGGAATCTCCTTCCCCACTGTCGTCACCTTCCCTGTTTCCTGATGTACCACAACCCAATTTCCCTCATAACCCTAGCGCTATTTCAAAAATTTCGTTTTTACAATAAATCTAAGAATTTCCTTTTTTTTTTTTTTTTTTTGTTCTCCTCCTGGATCGCCCCTTCCCCTCCTCCCCCTCCGCCCCTTCCCCCCCTTGTTGATATCGTTGACAACCCCTAATTTGTAATAATGTAAAATAATTTTTTTTTTTTTTTTCATCCATTATATATATATATATATATATATATATATATATATATGTATATGAATTATACAATTTGGTTATTATGTTGTTTATTATATTCTTTGTTTTATTATAAGTGTATTATTGGAGTCTTTGTTACGTAGACTTTTTTGATATATTTTTCCTTTTTTTTTATTTATTTATTTATTTATTTTTTATTCTTTTTTTTCCCCCATTTTTTCTGTTTTAGCCGTTCGTTTCCTTCCTCTTTCTCCCCCTGGCGGACATGTACACCTCCTGGCCAGAAGGGGCAGTCACCTTTGTTTCTTTCCCCTTTTGGCTTGCAGGTTCTAAGGGCTAGACATCAGTACATCTGTTGTCTTCCCCCCTTCCCTAGCACACTTCCTGTGTGACGCCTTCCTGGAGTCCACCTGTTCAGTGTGGAGGTGTTGACAGTGTGTTGATTGTCTGACATCACATCCTGTTGGGGATCCCATATAACAGCAGTCTGGATTGACCGCTAGTTATGGGTCTGCACTCTATATGGTGGATTGGAATTTTGCTGCGCCTCAGTTTCACTCATGACATCTGCAAACCAGGTATGTGATTACTTATTGGATCTATTATGGTTCACCTCACTACCTATTCATATTATGGCTCCTTGATGTGTCCATTTATATTATACTTAATTTTTATACTTATTGCAGGAATATTTTGCCTGCTTTTGAACTGCTGAAACTGAGGAGCATTCATCCCCTCTGACCAACTTTGTACAGTTGGGGAATATATTAGTCTCTATATCCTGCAATTACAGATAACATGGATCCTCAAAATGGCGATCCACACACTGCCAATTTCTGGATTGAGACATTTTCCTTGTCAGGTACAGCTATATAGTCTTGATTAATTTTACTTTCTTAATTTATGGTTATATAATACAATTTTTTCATTATATGGGGTTTTTTATTTTTATTTATTTTTTTTTTATTAATTTTTTTTTTTCCGATTTTTACCATGTTCCATCACGTGCATTATATCCCCCATGCCCGCCGGGGTGAGAGAATTTGAGGGGACTCGGACGTCTGCTTCCCCCTTCTTTCCTTTTTTTTTTATTTTATTTTATTATTTTTTTTATTTATTTTTTTCCCCCTTTGTTCTTCGTAACAAATTCCCCTACAATCCCTTCTTTTTTGTAAATTTAATTGTATATTTCTTTTGATCTTGCTTATTTTGCGATATATATCTATATGACTGTATAAGTATATGAATTTTCTAATGTATATTTTAATTCTCAGACTACCTCCAGATGAAGCGGATAAATTCCGCGAAACTAGTCGAGGAATCTCCAAAATGTACTCCTAGAACGGAACTTGATTATGAGTAACTGTACACAAGAAATCTGGGATACACTAGCTTTTTAAATATAATATGTTTCGCTGTATCAATATATTGTTTTTTGCTTGTGAAAAAATTCTTTCCTTGTATTAAAATTTGTACTATTTTATTATATATTTTCTGAGTTTTATGTATTGAATCAAGTACCGGTATAGTCCAACATACTTTTGGTATGATTGAATTTGGAATTGGTATAGGGAGCTCTTTATCACATCTCCCCTACCTTCACAATTTTCAATCTACCTCCTTTCCCCTTGAAGAATCAGTTCTCCTCCTCTTCTTCTTTGATCGAAGACCTTCTTACTTTCTGCCTGAGCCTTAGCTATGGCTTCTTGTAGGATCCGGTTGTTGCGATGGAGAAAGGACACCGTGTCCTGGACTGCTGGAACATGGGATTCTGAAAGGAGATCAGGAAGAAAAGACAGGTGAAAACCATAATTTGCAAAAAACGGGGACTGCCCTGTGGTAGAATGACTGGCGTTGTTATAGGCGAATTCCGCCAAGGGCAAAAGGGAAACCCAATCATCCTGTACAAAAGACGTAAAACATCTAATATACTGTTCGAGAGTCTGGTTGGTACGCTCAGTCTGCCCATTGGTCTGGGGGTGATAGGCGGAGGACAAGGCCAGTTCTATCTTCAAGGTCTCACATGGGGCTCTCCAAAAACGAGAAGTGAACTGGACCCCCCTGTCTGATACGATATTAGCGGGTACCCCGTGAAGTCTGATTATCTCCCTAATGAAGATGTGAGCCGTCTCGGATGCAGAGGGGGTTCCCTTCAAGGGTAGGAAATGGGCCATCTTGGACAAGCAGTCACAAACCACAAAGATGGCTGTACAGTTCTCAGAGGGAGGAAGTTCAACAATAAAATCCATTGTGATCATCCGCCAGGGTCGGTCAGGTGCAGGAAGTGGTTTAAGCAGCCCCCAGGCCTGGTTTCTGGAAACCTTACTTCGACTACACACGGGGCAGGAGTCAACGTATTGTTTGCAGAATTCCCTCATGCCAGGCCACCAGAAGGTACGCTGTACAAGCTCCAGTGTTTTGCGGAAACCAAAGTGCCCTGCTAGGGGGTGATCATGAAGAAAACCCAGGATCCTAATTCGGACGTCTTCAGGGACAAAGATTAAATTGTCTTTCCATAGCAGCCCCTCTCTGGATACCAATGTAATCCCTGGGGGACAAGAGGATATGAGGGAAGCTCCTCTTAACTGGGACAACAGGTCTGGCTGGACGAGCAAAAAGGTGCTAGCAGGAAGAATGGTGTCTGGGGGTGCGGTGTCCTTGGAACTATCAAACATGAGAGAAAGCACATCCGGCTTCACATTTTTTGAACCAGGACGATAAGTAATATGAAAGCAGAACCGAGAGAAGAAGAGAGCCCAGCGGGCCTGCCGAGGCTTCAGACATTTAGCGGTACGGAGGTACTCAAGGTTCTTATGATCAGTGTAAATGAGTACGGGGTGGACCGCCCCCTCCAGTAAATATCTCCACTCCTCTAAAGCAGACTTGATGGCTAGCAACTCCCGGTCCCCCACGTCGTAGTTCCTCTCCGCAGGAGAAAGTTTTCGGGAAAAGAACCCTACGGGGTGCATCAGATCATTGTCGCCCTGACGCTGGGAAACCACTGCCCCCACTACTACCTTGGAAGTATCGACCTCCAAGATATAGGGTCGAGACGGGTCAGGATGGCTGAGAATGGGAGCAGAAGTGAACAAGTTCTTGAGTCTCTCAAAGGCTACCTGTGCTTCAGGGCCCCAATAGAAACGTACGTTTTGCTTAATGAGCTGGGTGATGGAAGAGATGATGGCCGAGAACCCCTTAATGAATTTTCTGTAAAAATTGGCAAAGCCCACAAAGCGCTGGATCCCCTTTTTATCAGTGGGTGCTGGCCAATCAAGAACAGCGGATACCTTCTGCGGGTCCATTTTAATGCCTGCTGGGGAAATTTCAAGGCCAAGGAATTGAATGTTCTGCTGCTCGAACTTGCATTTTTCGGCTTTGGCGTATAACCCGTGTTCGCCGGAGCCGAAGAAACACTCTGCCGACGTGCCCACGATGTTGTTCTAGAGACCCGGAGAAGATCAGAATGTCATCCAAGTACACAATGACAAAAATGTCCAGAAAGTCCCGGAAAACATAATTTATCAGATGCTGGAAAGTGGCAGGGGCGTTACAGAGCCCAAAGGGCATAACCAGGTACTCGTAGTGCCCAAAACGAGTTCGGAAGGCAGTTTTCCACTCGTCGCCAGCCCGTATACGGACCAGGTTATAAGCTCCCCTCAAGTCCAACTTGGTAAAGATAGTAGCCGACCTCAGCTTTTGAAAAAGTTCAGGTATCAAAGGTAGAGGATAATGGTTTTTAACCGTAATTCTGTTCAGCTCCCGGTAATCCTCACAGGGCCAAAGTGACTGATCCTTCTTGGTGACGAAGAATATTCCGGCACCAGCAGGAGATGTGGAGTGGCGGATGAACCCCTTCTTAAGGTTTTCGGAAATGTAGACCTTCAGGGCTTCTTGCTCTTTCTCAGACAGGGGGAAGACACGTCCGAACGGGATCTCTGCTCCTGGAAGAAGCTTGATGGTACAATCATAAGGACGGTGTGGAGGAAGGGAATCAGCCCCCCGCTTACTGAAAACGTCCAGGAATTCGTGATAGGGTTCAGGAACTGACTGACACAAGTCCAGGTCTGAGTCCAGACAGAGGAGCGTTCCGGGCTGGGCAGGAACCCCAGGAAGGCAGTGATCTAGGCAATAGGGGGATAGAAACTTCACCTCCCCGGATGACCAGTCAATGGTGGGGTTATGTGCCTGAAGCCACGGTATGCCTAGGATCACTGGAAATAGTGGTGAAGAAATAACATCAAAAGTTAGTAGTTCCGAGTGCTGGCAAGAGGTGGTAGCTAGTAGTGGGAAGGTCTCCTGGGTGACTTGACCGGATTTAATTTGAGAACCATCGGCCAGGAAGATGGAAAGTCCATGAGGTTTCTTCCGAAGAGGTATGGAATGCAAGTCGGTGAAGGCAGAGTCGATGAAGCAACTGCAGGCCCCGGAATCAAGGATAGCGTTGACGCGGACTGTCCTTTCCTGAAGCTGTAATGAAAGTAGAAGAGCAATGTGGGAGGTGTTGGCTGGCAAGATTACGGAACTGTTGGACACAGAAGAAAGGCACTTACGTGTCTTAACAGGGCAGTTGGTCACGTAATGTCCAGATCCGCCACAATACAGGCATAAGTTCAGCTGCCGGCGCCGGGCTCGCTCTTCAGGTGACAGGGTGGGCCGCAGTAGTCCGAGCTGCATGGGCTCATCAGAGGTTTGAGCAACACTGGCAGGTCCACCTTGAGGGGAAGAGGTGAAGAAAGGTGCCGGAGTAGGAGTTCTTGCGGTCATCCAGGCTGGTCTATGAGGTTGAGAGGAGCGTTCGGCCCTTCGCTCACGAAGCCTCCGGTCAATCTGGATGGCCAGAGCAATTAGGCCCTCCAGGGAGTCTGGGGTACCAACATGGGCCAGTTCGTCTTTAAGGCCTTCAGACAGAACCATACGGAATTGGTGTCTCAGGGCTGACTCGTTCCACTGGGTGTCTGCGCTCCAGCGTCTGAAGTCCGAAACATAGTCCTCAGCCATCCTACGGCCATGCTGAAGCGCAGATTCCGCAGTGGCAGTCCGTTGGGGGTCGTCATAGAGCTGGGCCATTCCTTCGAAGAAAGAAGAGAGGGTCTGGGTAAGGGAGTTGTCGTTTTCCAGAAGATGATGGGCCCAGGACTGGGGTTCTCCTTGCAGAAGGAAAATTACGAAACCCACTTTAGTTGCTTCCAGGGAGAAGGTTCTGGGCTGAAGTGCGAAATACAACTGGCAGGCGTTGCGGAATGCCCGAAATTTGGAACGGTCCCCTGCAAACCTCTCCGGGATGGGAACCCTTGGTTCAGGTGGAAGCATCATAACGGCAGAGTGAGTAGCTGGCTGAGCAGGAGGAGGCTGAGGTGCCGTGACTGCTGGACCGGAACTAGATAGGTGCTGAACACGTCCTTCCAGCCTGGTGTATCCGTCCTGAAGGGATTTCACGGCCTGGTGTGATGGCGATTTTGAAATATAATATTTATATCAACGAGCTTAAAAGAAACCATTCTGAAGCCCTTCTAATTAAATCTCCATGCCCCGCTATATATGTATGAATATGTATAGATATGTGGATATATATATATATGGGAATATAGGATGGTGTGTGTGTGTGTGTGTGTGTGTGTATGTGTGTGTATATATATATATATATATATATATATATATATATATTTATGTATATATTTGAGAAGTGTTCAGGGTTATATGTAAGATGGCCAGCTCATGGGAATCATTGTATGACCTCAGGTGGTCCTTTGTCCTGTCTTGTACCTGTGTAGACAGTAAGACTCCATCTCAGCAGGGGACATTAACATGCTAATGTCGGAACTGTTTGGGGTTCAATGATAAAAGCAAATTGTTAGACAATCTGGCTCCAGTCTTTCAGGCCTGACCTAGGCACGGTTCTGTAGACTTGAAAATTAACCAATCAGAGTGTGAACCATCCTGAACCAATCAGCATGAAGACTTGACAATCGGCCAATCAGAGGTTGATGTAAACTCAGAGCCAATGGGTGCGTTCCATCTTCTGATTGGCCCAGAATGCATATAAAATAGGGCTAAAATTAGCTCCCCAGTCTCTTGAATTCCAGACCACCGGAAGTCCATGTAACGTATACTTGTATCTCTCTCTCTCTCTCTCTCCCTCTCCCTCTCCCTCTCTCCCTCTCCCTCTCTCCCTCTCCCTCTCTCCCTCTCCCTCTCCCTCTCCCTCTCCCTCTCCCTCTCCCTCCCTCCAAGTCCTGTATAAATAAATGTAATTGTTTATCTTTTCGCACTGTTATCGTTCATTTTTATTCTTATGTAGACAAAGGTTTAATCACTTATTTCTTGTATCGTTAATCATTTAAGTGAGATATAAAAATCGCCATAACAGATGGTGCCCCTTTGTGAGGAAGCGTAACGTTTGTATGTGGAGGGTAAGACAAACTCGAGAAACGGTAAGAATTTGATGTCATTGTATGTCTGTCTTCCCTGTAGGACCATCAAACTAACAAGCTTCTTTTGAACATTGTTTATATTTATATAACCTTTTGTCTGTACTAATACTTTAATGAGACTGATTTGGAATAATGTGGATATATAAAATGAAATTGTACGTGCGTGCGAATAATGGTGAAATTTGGAATCTTTGAAAAAAGGATATGTGTCTCTGCAGGAAAGCAATTTCAGTTGACCCTTTGAATGAGATTAGGCCAACCATTGTAATGGAGACACACCGGTGGGCATAGAGGTGTTTCCACTTGTGCAACTCCAAAGTCTCATGATTTAGAGTGACAGTGCGGTGCGACTTTGGTGTGGCTTTGAATGCGACTTTGATCCAAATGTACACTCTGGGTCGGAGTCGCATCCGGAGTCGCATAGGAGTGTTGCAGGTACCTTTTCATAGTCATTGCAGCGTTGGGTCGCATAAATTGGGACTAGTGCTATTGAAATCAATGGGCTGGGACTTGTAATGCGACTTTGTGTCCAGAGTCGCATGGCAAGTTGCATTAGTGGAAACAGAGCCTAAATTGCACGGAATGATCTTGTGTGTATAAATTGGGGCTGCAACTGACAATTGTTCTCATAATCGATTGGTTGGGCGATTATTTTTTTCAATTAGCATGGTGTATGATTTGGTTAATATGTGGGGTCTGAAGAAAGAGGCGGTTTGTTCTTAAATATTTCTATGCAGTGGTGAATGTAAATAACCATCTATATGGTTAGGGAACAGAGTGGCAGACAGAGGATGTATACTGTATCATTTTTTATTCTTCCGTCAAGAAGGATGTAATTTTGGGAGCGTTCGGTTAAGTTGTTTTGACCGTTGATGGGGTCGGATCAATGTTTGTTTTCAACTACAGTGATGGGAAGATTTGGAGAGAATAGGGAACTTTTTGGTCAAAGGAATTTTTTGGCGGTGTGTGTGGTTTTCGTTCAGAAATTACGTTGATTTTAAAAACAGGATGTTAAAAACAAGTTAAATTTCAAACATTCAGCGAATGTAAATGGATTTTTCGTCAATGTTTTCTCGTCTGAGAGTTGATATGAGTGGCCAGCATGGAGCTTGGTGCAGGCCTATGCAGTTTGCTTTTGATCTGTTTCTGCAGTGCTTTTTGCTGTGCGTTTTTGATTTTCATGCATGCGATTTTGCTGCGATTTTCATTTTCTATTAGCCAGTTTGTTGTAGGTCAGATTGGAGGCGGCAGGGACGTATTGCATGTTTTTCTGCAGCCTCTCCATTAAAGTGGGTTGAACCAAAAAGGCACCTTTTTGCGTTGAGGGAGGATTCCCTGACCCTTTCCAGGTATACTGCGGCTGAAGAGAGCATAGATGTGAATGTGTCTCAGGAAGCACCAGAGGGCGCGGACATGGATGTGAGCCAGGCCTAGGACATTTGTTAACATAATGGTGTTGAGAAGGCTAGGGACGGCCCTTTGGGGTGCAGGAGGAGCAGATAGTCACTAATATAAGGGGTTAATTTGTACTGTAGATCGGTGAAAGTGTTGTTTTTTGTACAATAGAGGGCTCATTTTGTTTCTTTTACCCCATTATGTTACTGGCCGATTGATCGATTTGTGAAGGTAGTAGTCAATTGATTTCATGGCCGATTGATTGTCGATTAGTTGTTTCAGCCCTAGTATGAATCTGTCTTTTTGTAAACTGCTAACTGTGGATGGTAAGCTTTGTAATTAGACCTGTAAACATTATAAATGCTACAAATCATATAGCAATGAGGTGTGCCTCAGTGAACGGCCTCCTGTACTACAAGCATCAGGGTTCTGATTAATCATTGAGAATAGCCCTTCATTAAGAATTTCTTTTAGAATACTTCAGAAAAGTCCACGGGGGAGATTGAACTATTATAGTTTGGATAATCTCCAGGCTAATTTTTTGAAGGACTATAGTCAGAACAGGGAACAATCGGAGTAGTACGCTAGCAGCCCGCACAGGCCGTGTACAATAATCGGAAGGGGCGGGGCCGGTTATGGTGATCGCAAACAATAACCGCTCCAAAGTAAAGCACCGGGTTCTCTGTACGCAGAGCCCGAGAAAGGAAAAAAAAAAAACTGTTCTGACAGGTAGTGAAGAAAAATGCAGCAACGGTGACAGGGGCGGGGCCTGTCAACCCAATTCTTGGCCAGAGATTAGCTACCTCTGGGGTAAAGACAACCTGGAAAATGGTTGGGTTATGCAAGATTGGGATCGGTGGACTGTAAAGAGGTATTGTAAGAAACTTAATGTATGGGAAGATCTGTACTGTAGTCATCGCACTAAGATGACACGGCCATAGGACTTCAGCTGCCCAGGAGATAACAGAGCAAGGGATTTGGGTATGTCTGAATTCAGGGGGACATCCTCCACACTTAAGGTATGTACCAACAATGTTCCATTCCTGGTGTTTCTGCAAGAATAAATCCCAGGAAGGTAAGAGTTTTTATTGCCCCCATACAGGCGGAGAAGGGGCGAATGAAATGGGATGGATCTCGGAACGAATTTCAAACTTACCAAACAGATGTTATGGGTTTAACAAGAAGTACAGGTTCTGATAGAAAACATGTTAATAGGTGTGATATCCAGAGGTCATCTTTGACCTAATTGTGTGAGTGTGGGGGGTGTGGAGTATGCAATACTGATGTGTCCTGTGAAGTTTGTTCTCAGCTGCTGACAGCCCATTCTAATGACCCCCCTTCTTTCTGACCAGGTCAGTGAGAATGTAAAGCAAACTGTATTGACATGCAAATGACATGAGCCAAGACGTGTACTAATGAATTGAAAAGGTGCATTTACTAAATTGTGTTTGTTTTTCCAGAAAAGACAGGTCTGTGAGATGAATTGGTAACCGCTAGAAGGTTTATTACAAGTTGCTAATTTTTTTCTCTCTCACCATGGTGAATACATTTTTTGGGGGTATTATTGGTATACCATAAAACAAAAATCCACGTGGTATTAATATGTACTAAGTAATACATATTAATGAGTTGAGCTCAACAATTTTTTGGGTATTTTAAAAAAAGTGCACTATTTTTGTAATGTAATGTGATGTATATTGGTTTCACATGCTAATAATGTCTTATCACAGATATATAACCAGTTTTTTTACAGGCGAGAAAAATTGAATGTTTTATTTTATTGGTGTTTTTATCCCTCAGATTCAATAATTGGGTTTCCTGGCTTACAGAACAAAGAATATCACCATCACCATAGACAATTGTTTTTTTCCTGGTTTCAGCACCGATATCTAGTGGGTGCTTCTATTGGTTAGCCCAATCAGCTGTGTCTCGGATTACCTGAGTGTGTGTGGTATGTTCTGATCCAACATGTATGAAGCTCGGGTATGAACGAGTTTCTTTGCACCACTGATTAGCCATGTTGATACTTGTAGTTCCATGGATTTAACTGGTAAGGGTCAGCAATTAGATGTTATCTCACAAGACTTGTGTTAAAGACTGCTTCACCCCCCCTGCTGTCATTGTAATTAGGTACACACCCAGCCAGTGACTGTTCAGTGATCTCAGCGCCTTAGTCCTGCAAAGGATTTTTCTTTGCCTGTTGGCAAGTTGTGTCGGGTAGTAACAGTTTCTCGAGCTGGATATACAGTATGCAATTTTTATTCTCCAATTTCCTTGCATGTGATTTACCTGCAGATGTGTAGTTTGCATACTATATGCCAGATTGCATACAAGTTGAAAGTGTATAGGTCTGGCCCCGTATTGTATAGTTTGGGTTCAGTCTGGAGAAAAGTTTTGCAGGAAGTTTGTATGGGGTGCTCCCCGCTCTTGGCTGTTCCAATTACCCTCACTTTGGTTATATGTGTGGGCATGTTGTATTCCTGTATTCTCATCAGTTAATACCTATCAGTGTCCTCCCTGTCCTAGGGTACCTTAACTAGTGGTCTATGGCCTGCGTGCCAAGAAGACCTGTGCCCCAATGTTGCACTGTGCCACTGTCATTCATGGGAGTCCGGTCTAAAGAGTGTGGACAGTTTGTTTTGTATCGGTGAAGGATAACATGGTCTGATTACCAAATTGATACAGGAGGGAGAAGGTGTACCTGTTGGCAGGTGGTTTCAATTCGGGTACTCAGAACATTTCCCATACTTAGGATAAATGAGAGGGTTAAGGGAGACTGCCTTCGGAGTTGGAGGTGGGGCACTGGGTACCTTATAACACTACGGAGCTGGAGATACTCTGGACCACATTGGGAGGTCTTGTGCTACATATCAGGGAAGGGGTTAGTAAAACCAACTTGCTCTGTCCAGCATCACCTTGCAAGGATAGGCAGGCAGGGGGTAGTATCCAGGTTGCCTATGAGTCGTAATAGATTGGTTGATGACTCCGTTCCAGGATCATGAAAAAAAATCTAACTTGCACTGTTCGCATCCCTAATGGCAGGGATGGAACGTTGTGCAGATATTGTGGTCAATCTGGGTGCTATCCTATCAGACTCTACAGTGTTACACCCTGGAGTCCATCTTGTTCTGATGGTTTGAGTCTGGGCAGCCTCAGATGACTGGTACTGATGAGTGCTGGAGAAAGGAAGGTGTTGTGCTATGGGAAAAGACAACAATACTGGCACAGGAGGGGGATCAGGTCCAATGGAGGCCGGGGTAGTGTCCAAACTGGCCTAAACAAAGTTAAAAATAATCGAGACCTGAGACAAGGGTGCTGATATTGAATGTCCAGTGATGCCCTATATGCTGCTATACGGGTTGAACTGTTCTCAGCATGGTACACTACCTCAGGGAGTCTATTGCACATCTTCCCCTGTTCTGGTAATAGATATAGCAGGGACACAAGGGCGGACCCCTATTACCCCAGAGAAAAGGTTTTATAAAAAAGTCCTGACATCACTATTGAAACTTCCATTGGGATTCGGGAGGAGTTAAAAGTTGGGTAGTTGGGTGGTTTGGGGCAACAGAATTTAGATTTAAATTTAGTGCCAACAGTCTGTGCAGGGCGTAGATAGAAGGGCCCTGATCAAGGGGTTTATGATCTAAAGGAGAAGAGGGTGGTACAAAAATAATAGCGGCCGGGAATACGGAGCTGACTGAGGTAACATTTTAGGTGGAGGCGGGGTAGGCTTCCCGTAATAAAAGTTTTTTTTTTTGGGATCACCTAGTGGTCGTCAGGGTAGGTGCTGGCTGGACATACGGGGATGGTGGAGTTCCAGAGGTTCTGGAGCGATCTTGATGTTGAGCATGGGAGGAGGTAACAAGAGAGCTTGAAATCAGGAGGTCTTTGGGTGAGCTCACAATCGAAAGAGGTGAATCTAAATATATCCAACTAAGGTTTCTCAATGGGAAAAGTTTATTAGGGCCACAGCTTTTAGTAAACTCCACCCTGTTGCTGTCCTGATGTGGGTAGCTATTAAGGGACTGATGTAGAGTATTGTCGCATTTAAAAGAGGACCCTTGAACTATATTTTTTTCTCTTTTTGATATTGTGGGGAAAAGCCTCTAAGAAAATTTGAGCAACAAACTGCAGTCGGGTTTGACTAAATTCTAAAAGTTTTTTGGCAACCATTGTTTTATTCTCTCCTTTTTTTTTATTCTTTTTGTACCCGACTTGTAAATTTTTTTAGTGGCAGTGATCCGGTTCACCTGTTGATCACTAATATGGGAGAGGAGTCACCTATTTTTATTCTTTTGTTCCTCTTTTTACATTTTTTGCTAACTTGCTGCGGTAACAGTGGCAATGTATCATTTTTCAGGGCACCCTGTAATAATTTTTCAGGTCAGTTATATATTGTTCGTTTTTTTATGAATGCAGATTTAATGTTCTTTGACATTTGGGTTGAAGTAGCATTAAACCTGTATGTGTTTTTTATTCTTTTTGCTTATTTTATTTTCTTGTTCCTACTTTCTTTATTTCATCTTCTTATCTTTAATTACTTTAAGTGATGATACCAGTCAATTAGCTGATAATGTTCTTCTATAGCTCTAAAAGTAAAATGTATTAGTCTTCTGGAACTCTTGTTTGAATAGCAGAGATGAGCTGTAAATTGGAAGGCTTTACCATTTCTGCCTTAATGTAATTCTACTTCCTGCTTTAACCTGAAGCCCTGCGAGCAGGTGTGGTGAACCCAGGGACCTGGCAATAACAGGCAGTGTTGACTATCCCTACCATCAAGGGCCATGGATGATACTGGCTGTTGCTTGGACTCTATTCCCTGTGGGGAGCCCACTATACTCGTCCACATTGCACCTCTCATAAGTATTTGGTCTCAATGGCCAACCCGCTGCTCCTGTCTGGCATTCCTCCACTATCTGTACACTGACATTCTACTTTTTTTGTTGTTTTTTTGCATTCATGCACGACTGTCCGGAGGCTCACCCAACCCCCACCAGAAGACATCCTTGAGACAAGTCATCTCTTGAGACAAATGTGCAACAAATAGGACTCTCCTGAACTGCCCTTCACCATGCTGAAAAGTGCTGTCTCGTGGTCCGATCCAATTGGAGCTACCGTTACAGGACCAGATATGTCAGGATCCCACTCTCAATGTTGGAGTTCCGCTCGTCCAAGGCAGAGGGGCGATGAAACATTGTAATACAGACACTCATGGTTTGGATGTGAAGTCTCAAGGGCACCAGGATTTCTTTTGGCTGTCTCAAGCCTACATGGAGGAGTTCCGGCGTGTTCAAGAAAGGAGGCCGTGGTGGTGGGGAAGGATTGGGGCTTCTGGGCTGTTGTGGGTGGGTACAAAATCACCGAACCAGGGTGTCAGTTCAAGAATGAACTTCAGGGGGAACTGTGATGGCGATTTTGAAATATAATATTTATATCAACGAGCTTAAAAGAAACCATTCTGAAGCCCTTCTAATTAAATCTCCATGCCCCGCTATATATGTATGAATATGTATAGATATGTGGATATATATATATGGGAATATAGGATGGTGTGTGTATGTGTGTGTGTGTGTATGTGTATATATATATATATTTATGTATATATTTGAGAAGTGTTCAGGGTTATATGTAAGATGGCCAGCTCATGGGAATCATTGTATGACCTCAGGTGGTCCTTTGTCCTGTCTTGTACCTGTGTAGACAGTAAGACTCCATCTCAGCAGGGGACATTAACATGCTAATGTCGGAACTGTTTGGGGTTCAATGATAAAAGCAAATTGTTAGACAATCTGGCTCCAGTCTTTCAGGCCTGACCTAGGCACGGTTCTGTAGACTTGAAAATTAACCAATCAGAGTGTGAACCATCCTGAACCAATCAGCATGAAGACTTGACAATCGGCCAATCAGAGGTTGATGTAAACTCAGAGCCAATGGGTGCGTTCCATCTTCTGATTGGCCCAGAATGCATATAAAATAGGGCTAAAATTAGCTCCCCAGTCTCTTGAATTCCAGACCACCGGAAGTCCATGTAACGTATACTTGTATCTCTCTCTCTCTCTCTCTCTCTCTCCCTCTCCCTCTCTCCCTCTCCCTCTCTCCCTCTCCCTCTCTCCCTCTCCCCCTCTCCCTCTCCCTCTCTCCCTCTCCCTCTCCCTCTCCCTCTCCCTCCCTCCAAGTCCTGTATAAATAAATGTAATTGTTTATCTTTTCGCACTGTTATCGTTCATTTTTATTCTTATGTAGACAAAGGTTTAATCACTTATTTCTTGTATCGTTAATCATTTAAGTGAGATATAAAAATCGCCATAACACTGGGTGAGGGCCGCAAGATGCGAGCAGATCTCCTTCATGGCGGAGGCCCCTTCCGCAGGCTCAGTCATGGCTGTTTGTACTGTTAGGTATCTAGGTGGTGAGCCTAACTTGGTGGAGGGAGACCTCTCTTACAGCTTTGGTTCAAGTCCCCCTGAAATGGGAAAAGAGGGACAAGAGCACAGCGGGGTAGGAGCGTCTGGCCAGATGCAGCAGCGGATGCTGATGAGATGGAGATCCTCCAGATGCAGGAACCTCAGCAGCAGATGGCAGCCGATGATGGTTGGCAAGCTGACTGTGGTGGCTGGGTGGACAGTCCATAGACCTTGAGAGGCAGTAGCAGGTTCAGGAAGGTCTCTGAGCAGGAGAATAAACAGGACCGACAACAAGCAGGAACCAGCAGGGGAGAGGCAGAAGAAACGTCAACAGGCAGAGGTTCAGCAATGGTAATCAGTCTGAGATAGGTCAAACAAGCCGAGGTCGGGGCAGGAGAGAGCAGCAGAGTCAGACAGGAGCCGGGTCGGGTAATCAGGTAAACTTCAGGCAGGAAAACAGGTTGCTTCAGGTACTAGCTGCAGACGAACAGCACAGAACATCTGCAGCTGTACCTTTAAAAAGGGCCACTGGCGCCAATCGCGCTAGCGTACACGTGAACGGCATGCACCCGCGGCGCCTGAGGCACCCGGCGGTGCGCGTGCACGCGCCGACCCACAGCGCGAGTGCGGCGATCCGCTTGCACGGAACGGACGGGTCCCTGACACCATCTATCAAAGGGGTCTGCTTTAGCCAAGCAACACATCATCGGAAAAAACAAAAACGACTACATGCAGAACTTGATGATGCTTTTTATAAAGCCTCTGAGAATTTTCAAAACTCACCCTCACAGCAAAATAAACAATTATATGAAAAAGCCAAATTAGAACTCGACCTATTCTTAACAGACTCCGCTGAAAAGATTCTCCGAAAATCAGCACATACTTTTTATATGAAAGCCAATAAGCCGACTACTTTCTTAGCCTTAGCCCTACACAAGGCAAACTATACCCCTAAACCGATCCGCCTCCAATTATCCAAAGATTATTATTCTAGTAACCCTCTCAAAATTATCCATAAGTTTAGTAAAGGACTCACTAACCTATACCGAGGTACTCATAAATTTGACCAAGCAAAATTTGATACCCTTCTCTCCTCTATACAACTCCCCTCCCTTACAACTGCTCAAAAATAACTTCTTGATTAGGGATGAGCTTCGTGTTCGAGTCGAACATACGTTCGACTCGAACATCGGCTGTTCGTCCGTTCGGCGAAGTCCGAACATTTTGGTCCGTTCGCGCCAAATTCGTGTGGCGCTCACGGCCCACAATGCACTGCGATGGCGCAGTGCATTGCTGGCTCATGATTGGCCAAGCATGCACTGTGACCCCGCATGCTTGGCCAATCGCAGCGCCAGCAGCGAGGAGAGCCATGATTGGCCACAGGCAGGATGCCTGTGGCCAATCATAGCTCAGGCTGTGTAGTGCACGCCCCACACTATATAAGGCCGCCAGCGTGGCGGCCTTGTGTAGTGTGTTGGCGTCTGAAGCAGTGGGTGTTCTGTGTACCTTCAACACAGTACACACCGAATGTTTTCGGACGATTTTCGATCTTGCTGTTGTGTAGTGGTTGTTGCCTGCGTGCCCTGACCGCAGTATACACCGCTATATTCACCTCACCTATATAGCTAGTGATCTATCTTTTATAATAGAGCTTGCAGTCAGTAGTGTTAGGAGCTTGTGCGTGCTGTCTGCGTGCTCTGTACCCAGTACATACCGCTATATCCACCTACATAGCTGTTCTCTATTTGAGCCCACTTGCCATCTGCAGGAGTTATTGGAAGTTGTGTGTGCCTCCAGCACAGCCCAGTATACATCTGTATATACCCCTTTATCTCTGGTGTTCTATAATAAAGGCATCTGCAGGAGTTAGTGGGTGTTGTGTGCCTCTAGCACAATATACACTACCCAACTGCTTTTTTTTACCCAACTCCCTTCAGGCCATTACCATGTCTGGAAGGCCAGCAAGGAGAGGCAGACAGGCGCGAGCCGATAAAAGAGGGCAAGCAGGCTCTGTGTCTAGAGACAACAGTGCTGGTCGTGGACGCGGTGCATTGTCATCAGCACGTGGCCATGGGACACGCTTATCCTCCTTTTCGGCAGCTGGACATGTTGAACCGTCCGCAACATGCCAACGACTTGGTAGAGTGGATGACCAAGCCCTCTTCATCCTCCTCATCCTCTCTCACCCAGTCTCAGGGTACTAGCAAAGCAGCTGCCAACGCATCGTCTTCCCTCCTCTCAATGTCATCATCGGTGACTCCTTCCCTAGACCCACCACGTCCTCCTGAGGAGTCTCCTGAACTCTTTGAGCACAGTGTCGGGTACATGATCCAGGAGGATGCCCAGTGTTTTGTGGGCTCTGATGATGACACTCAGCTAGAGGAAGGCAGTAGCGTGAGCGCAGAGAGAGGGGATGCTCAAGAAGGACAGCAATCTGGCAGTCATGTTCCACAAGCTGCAGCATACTGCCAGGTTTGCTACAGCGATGAAGAGGGAGGGGATGATGAGGGCACTGACTCCACGTGGGTGCCTGGAAGGAGAGAGGAGGAGGAGGAGGAGGCACATGTCCAACGAGGCAGGATGCCCTCCGGGGGCCAGCTTAGGGGCAGCACACCGACTGAATCACACCGCAGAGCTCCGCCTGTGCAGGGCGCTGCCTCTGCGCGTTATTCTAAAAGTTCTTTGGTGTGGGCCTTTTTTGAGACGAGTGCATCAGATCGCACCGCTGCTATTTGCAACATATGTCTCAAGCGTATCTCGCGTGGCCAAAACATCAGCCGCTTGGGCACCACATGCTTGACCAGACATATGTTGACCTGCCATGCAGCTCGTTGGCAAGCGTACCTCAAAGACCCACACCAAAGAACAAAGCGGACCTCTCCTTGCCCCTCATCAGCTGGCATCTCCAACCCCACTAGACCTTCAGTCCTTTCTGAAACCTGCTCTGAGAGGAATGAAGGTGTAGAATTAGGTGTGTCACAGCCAAGTGCTTCCGGGAACTCTGCTAGCGGTACACCCACGTCCGATTATAGCAGGCAAATGTCCCTGCCCCAGCTGCTGGACCAGCGAAAGAAGTTCACTCCCAGCCATCCACATGCCCAGCGGTTGAATGCTAGCTTGGCTAAATTGCTAGCACTTCAACTGCTGCCTTTTCAGTTGGTAGACTCGGCCCCCTTCCGTGAGTTTGTACAATGTGCGGTTCCTCAGTGGCAGGTCCCCAAACGCCACTTTTTCTCACGGAAGGCGATTCCGGCTCTCTACCGGCATGTGGAAGGCAATGTCCTTGCCTCGCTGGACAGGGCGGTCAGCGGTAAGGTGCATATTACCGCTGACTCATGGTCCAGCAGGCATGGACAGGGACGTTACCTGTCTTTCACGGCCCATTGGGTCACTCTTCTGGCAGCTGGGAAGGATGCAGGACAAGGTGCAGTAGTGTTGGAGGTTGTTCCGCCACCACGCCTCCAAAATGCTACTATTGGTTGTGACACACCTCTCTCCTCCACCCCCTCCTCTTCTTCTTCCTCCATGGCCTCTTCCAGTGCTCTGTCCTCAGAACCAGCGGTGCTTCGTAGGCGTTCCAGGGGCTACGCAAGTACGCAGGCAAAACGATGCCATGCCGTGCTTGCGCTGGTTTGTTTGGGGGACAGGAGCCACACTGGGGCGGATGTTTTGTCAGCTCTGCAGGGGCAGGCCGAGAGGTGGTTGATGCCACGCCAGCTTAAGCCAGGAATGGTGGTTTTTGACAATGGCACCAACCTCCTCTCCGCCCTCCGACAGGGACAACTGACCCATGTGCCCTGTGTAGCTCACGTCCTTACCCAGGTGGTGCAGCTGTTCTTGGGCAGGTACCCCGGCTTACAGGATGTCCTGAAGCAGGCCAGGAAAGTCTGTGTGCATTTCCGCCGATCATTTAATGCCTGTGCTTGGCTGGCTGAGCTCCAAAAGGAGTTGAACCTGCCCAAGAACCGCCTTATATGTGACATGCCCACCAGGTGGAACTCAACGTTGGCCATGCTGCAGCGGCTGCACACGCAGCAGAGGGCCATCAATGAGTACCTGTGCGACTACGGCATCAGGACAGGGTCAGGGGAGCTCGGTGTTTTCTCACCACGCCAGTGGGGCATGATCAGGGATGCATGCACTGTCCTGTCACCGTTTGAGGAGGCCACAAGGATGGTGAGCAGTGACAGTGCATGCATCAGTGACACTGTACCTCTTGTCCACCTCTTGGAGCATACGTTGCGTGGAATAATGGACAGGGCACTTGAGGCATAACAGAGGCAGGAAGAGGAGGACTTCCTTGCCTCTCAAGGCCCCCTTTATCCAGACAGTGTTCCTACTGTGCGACCCATCACACAGGAAGAGGAGGAGGAAGAGGAGGAGGAGGATGATTGTGTCAGCATGGAGGTGGAGGCTGGCACTCAGCAGCAGCAGCAGTCTTGTAGGGATGATTTACAGTCCCAAGAAACACGTGGACTTGTACGTGGCTGGGAGGAGGTAACTGCGGATCATGTTGTCCTTAGTGACCCAGAGGACTCCGGACCGAATGCCTCAGCTAACCTACGCTGCATGGCCTCCCTGATCCTGCAAAGCCTGCGGAAGGATCCTCGTATTCTTCGGATCAAGGAGAGGGACCATTACTGGCTGGCCACTCTCCTTGATCCACGGTACAAGGGTAAGGTTGCCGACCTTATCTTGCCATCGCAGAGGGAGCAGAGGATGAGACATCTCCGGGAGGCCTTGCAGAAAGGTCTGTGCAACGCGTTCCCAGAGACTGGGAGGTTACAAACTCCTGGTCCTGGACAGCGTGTTGCTGAGGCATCGGTCAGAAGGAGCGGTGGAGAAGGTGGCCGTCTGACTGATGCTTTCAGACAATTTTTTAGTCCGCAGCCCCAAGGTATGATCGGTTCCTGCACCCATCGCCAGCGTCTTATTTACATGGTGCAGGAATACCTAGGGGCAAGGTCAGACTTGGACACCTTTCCCACCGAAAATCCTCTGGCTTACTGGGTCTTGAGGATGGATCACTGGCCAGAGCTTGCACAGTATGCAATTGAGCTACTGGCCTGTCCTGCATCCAGCGTTCTTTCGGAACGCACCTTCAGTGCTGCTGGTGGCTTTGTTACCGATCACAGGGTGCGCCTGTCCACCGAATCAGTTGATCGACTGACCTTCATCAAGATGAATCAGTCTTGGATCACCCACAGCTACCAAGCACCTGAAGCTGATGTAGCAGAATATTTTTTTTTTAAATATCACATCCCTTCAAGACTGTCTATGCTGATGCTGAGTGACTGTCCTGTTATGTTGATTGTCTATCCTCTTCCTCCTCCGCTGATATGTTGGAAGAACATTTCTGGTTCTGGGTGATGCCATCAGCCCAATTTTTCTGCCCCTGTTTAACAGGGGCGTTTAAGTACAATTTTTGATGCAATGCTTTGCAGCAGGGCTAATTCCTGCAATAAAACTAGAGTATATGGGAGAGGTTGCAGTATGGTGGCAGCAGCAGCAGTGCCTAAGGCCCAATTTTTCTGCCCCTGTTTAACAGGGACATGTAATTACAATTCTTGATATAATATTTCACAGGAGGGCCCCTTCCTGTGCCCACCCAGAGTAACGGTGAGGACTTATAGTGTTGTGGCACCAGCACCACAACCACCAAAGGTCAATTTTTCTACCACTGTTCAACAATGGCATGCAATTACAATTCTTGATATAATCGTTCACAGCAGGGCGCTCCAGCACCCACCAAGAGTCACTTTGAGGGCTTACAATGTTGTGGCAAAACCAACACCTTGTTCCGCCATTTCTGCAGAGCATATAGGGCAGGCCCCTACTTTCAAACATCCAATTTACAAACATTTCCTACTTGCAAATGGAAGGAGACAACAGCAAGTGAGATGAAAAAAGATGGACGACAAAATGGAAAATTGTATACTCACCTTTCCGTAATTTTCCTTTCCTGGCGCATCTTCATGGCAGCACACACTGGGGTTGTGACTCCGCCCCCACAACCTGACAGGATTGGATTAACTATAAATTTGAAGGGGAGACACCCTGCTGCATTCTCTGTAAATATCATCACAAAAGAAACAGGGAGGGCAACTGTGTGCTGCCATGAAGATGCGTCAGGAAAGGAAAATTACGGAAAGGTGAGTATACAATTTTCCATTTTCCTGACGCCTTCATGGCAGCACACACTGGGAAATAACTCGCCAGTCGGGTGGGTGCAAGTAAAATAATATTTATTCCTTATAATGCTGAAGAATTGGCTCTAATGACGGATCTGCCGAAGTCGGCCATGGATAAATTAGCAGAATCCACCTTGTAGTGGGAAATAAAGGTATTCCTGGAGGACCACGTTGCTGCCCTGCATATTGTCTCTGGTGAGACCCTGCAATACGCTGCCCAAGAGGTAGCCACTGCCCTAGTTGAATGAGCCCTGATGTTTTCAAGAATCACCATATGCTGGGTGGAGTAAGCTTTTTAAATGGTTCTGACTAACCAGGATGCAATAGTGCATGAGGAGGCGGCTTGCCCACGCCTGGTTCCATGGGGAATGATCAAAAGAGAGTTAGTTTTCCTAAAAGAGGTGGTAGCAGTTAAGTAGTTCATGATGGTTGTTTTGACATCTAGCGGATGAGGATTACCCTGATCGTCCGTGAAGGATGGAAGGAAGTTGCCACTTTGGGTATGAAGTGTTCGGAAGGTCTGAGGACTACTTTGTCAGGAAAGAGAACTAACTTAATGCTTGGATCTCCGACACTCTCCTAGCTGATGTAATCACAATGAGAAAAGACAGTTTTAAAGTCAAGTCCCATAAAGAGATAGTTTCAAATGGAACAAACGGAGGAGAAGCGAGAGCATGGAGAACTATTGAAAGATCCCATGATGGAAAGACTGGCCTCCTGGGGGGTTTAATGTTTAGATAGGCTCTGTAAATTGGATTACCAATGGGTGGAATGCCCACTTAGTATCTGTTTTAGCTGACAGAGCTGATACCTGAACCTTTAGGGTACTTAAGCTTAGACCCTTGTTGACCCCCGACTGGAGGAATTCCAGGACCTGAGAGGGTTCCGGAGAAAGGGAATTCAATCCTTTCTGTTGTGCCATGAAGCAGAATCTTCCCCAAACCTTTGAATAGATGGTATTGGTAGTGGCTTTCCTGGCTTGCATCAGGGTTGACTTCATGAGAACAGCCTTGCGCTCTTAGTCTAGCCCTCTCAATCTCCAGGCCATCAGGTGCAATTTCTCTGATGCAGGATGTAAAAATTGACCTTGAGACAGAAGATCCGGAGTTATTGGGAGAGGAACTGGAGGTTGAAGGCTGAGCTGTAAGAGTGTCGTGAACCACGGCCTCCTCAGCCACAGTGGAATAATCGGAAATACCGTCACCGAGGATCTCCGAAGCCTGGATAGGAACCTCACAATTAACGGAGTTGGAGGGAATATATACCCCAACTTGAAGTTCCATGGGTAAACTAGACAGTCCACTCCCTCCACCGATGGGAATGAACCTCTTGACAGGAATCTGTGGCACTTGGTATTCGTCGGAGTGGCTGCTAAATCTACTTCTGGCGTTCCCCAGATTTCCGTAAGGAGGGAGAAAGTCTGAGGGTTCAACCACCACTCGTTGTTGGATAGCGTTTCTCGACTCAGGCAGTCGGGTAGTATGTTCTGTGCCGCTGGGACATACACTGCTTTTAAACTTGTTAGATGTATCTGAGCCCATTCCAAGATGGGCCGAACTTCTTCCATCAAGGTGGCACTACTGGTACCCCCTTGCTTCTGAACATAAGACACTGCTACTTGGTTATCCATTCGAATGAGCACATTCTTGTCCGTCAGAAATGGTGCGAATGCCCTTAAGGCATAAACGGCTTCCCTGAGCTCTAAAATTTTCGAGACCAAACCTTGAGCCTGAATATGCCACTGGCCCTGGGCTGCCTGGTCTTGATAGTGGGCCCCCCAACCGCTCTGGCAGGCATCCGAAGTGACTACTTCCGGTTCTGGAGGGACTATCGGTTTGTATTTCCTGAGATTGCTCGGGCGCGTCCACCACCATATCGATTGCTTCACCGATCTGGAGATGAAGATGGTCTGACGCATTGAGACTCCATCCCACTGCCTGAGGAATGAGTTCTGTAAGGTTCTCATGTGTCACTGTGCCCATCGCACCATGGGTATGGTTGCGGACATGGACCCTAGTACACTCAGACAGGCTCTGGCTGGTAAGTGATTCCTTGATAGAAGCTTCTGCATTTTCTGTATCTTGTTTGTTTTGGTGTTCAGATCTGCCCCTAAAAATATCATATTTTTCGTGGGTCGCAGACAGCTCTTTTCCCAATTGATTATCCACCCACTTCTGGAGGGTTGTAAGGAGGATCTCTCGGTGATGAATCAACGTCTCTTGATCCTTTGCTAAAAGTAGGATGTCGTCCAGATAATGGTGGACGCGTAATCCCTTTTCTCTGAGGAAAGCCACCAACGGTAACAATACTTTTGTAAATGTCCTGGGTGCCGAAGAGATGCCGAATGGGAGGCACTGGAATTGGAAATGATGTTGGTTTATGGCTAACCAGAGAAACTTTTGAAAGGCCGGATGAATTGGTATATGCAGATAAGCGTCCGATAAATCTATTGAAAGCATCCAATCGCCCAGATTTATTGCTAGAAGTATGGATTGAAGGTTTTCCATTTTGAAAGCGTCCACTTTGATATCCTTGTTGAGCATCTTGATGTCTAATACAGGACGCAAATCCCCTGTCTTTTTGCAGAAAAAAGGAAGAGTAGAACCCTCTTCCCTTTTGGCATGATGGGACCTCCAGGATCGCTCCCTTTTGTTTCAATTCTGCTACGTACTTTACTAGCAGAATCCTTTGGGGTACTGAGGATGGTACTCTGGTTGCCTGGAAATTATTTGGTGGGAGTCTGTTTTTGAATTTCCACCTGTGTCCGAATCGGATTGTGGACAATGTCCATAAATCCTTTATGTGGTCTGACCAGATCTTGGTGAAGTTCCTTCTGTTCCCCTGCCGGGGTGGCCTTAGATTTCTGTATCCTTAGAAAAGAAGCGTTTGTGTTTTTCCAGTCCCTTCTAAATTCCCTACCAGGAGAGTAGGACCTGGACTCTCTAGATTTGTCCGGAAGATTATGTCTGTAAACAGGTCCCTTCTGCGTCTTGGGTCTCCTGTCATAGTTACATAGTTACATAGTCAGTCAGGTTAAAAAAATACACAAGTCCATCCAGTTCAACCAAAAAAAAAATATATATATATATACTATACATACATATATACACACATACACATATACATATACCAGCCCATATACCCAATTCTATAACCACAGTTGATCCAGAGGAAGGCAAAAAACCCCAGCAGAGCATGATCCAATTTGCTAAAGCAGGGGAAAAAATTCCTTTCTGATCCCCCGAGAGGCAATCGGATTTTCCCCGGATCAACTTTACCTATAAATTTTAGTACCCAGTTATATTACGTACACTTAGGAAATAATCCAGGCCTTTCTTAAAGCAATCCACTGAGCTGGCCATAACCACCTCTGCAGGGAGTCTATTCCACATTTTCACAGCTCTTACTGTGAAGAAACCTTTCCGTATTTGGTTGGTCAGTTATCTGTCGGAGGGGATCAGGTCTGACTTCCCTCCTGTTACCTTGGATATGGCAGAGTCTAACTTGGCACCGAACAGATTTGCGCCATCATATGGAATTCTGCACCAATTTATTTTTGATGCTGTATCGCCCATCCACGGTTTGAGCCATAGCGCTCTTCTCGCTGTTACGGAGGCCAGCATAGCCTTGGCTGAAGATCTTATAATATCTACTGATGCCTCTGCTAGCTTGACTTTTTGCAGAGAGGAAATAATCTTTCCCATTTCAATGCCATCCTGTAGGTCTTTTTCTATTTTAGATGCCCATCCTGAGATGGCTGTGGCCACTGCTGCTGTGGTAATTGCTGGTCTATAGGCTCCCCCAGCCATGGAATATGCCTTCTTCAATTCTAGGTCCATCTTTCGGTCGAGCACATCCCAAAAGGAAACAGCATCCTCGATTGGTAGTGTGACGTGGCGGGTGAGGAGCATTAATGAGGAATCGACGATGGGAGCATTAATTAAAGGCTTCACTTTTGACTCTTTTAAAGGGTACATCTTGGCTAATCTGTTTGTAAGACTAGATCTTTTGTCAGACCTCTCCCACTCGTCTTTAATGAGATCCTCCAGCTCCTCTATAAATGGGAAGGATAACGGATCTCTTTTTAGGTTTGGAAAATATTTCCGTATTTTCTGAGGTTCCGCCGCATCATCTTGCCAGCCGAATGCTTCTTTAACGCCCTTTGCAAAGGGTTCCACCAGGGAAAAATCAAAGCCCACTGACATCTCCTGACCCTCATCTTCAGAGGAAGATTGTGATGCCTGAGTGAGATGGGGGTCTGCTGAAGACGTACTGGGAGCAGCTCTATCTAATGCTGGTGTCCTCCTCTCATGTTGTTGTTTCCAGTATGGACTCCCGCACTGATTCTCTTATGAGGTCTGTAGCAATTCTTGCGTCTGCGACAGGCAAGTTATCTGGCAGTGCCGGAGCGCCGCATATCCAGCAAGCGTTTGCTGCAGGTTGGGTGTGGCGGCTTTGACATTGTGAGGAAGGAGATCTCCTGCGACTTGATCGACTGTGGCGTGAGTAGCTATGTTGTGAGTGGCTGTGTCTTCAGTGCCATGAAGGAGATCTTGAGCGGCTCCTGCGGGACATCCTGCTAGACGTATGTCTAGACCTTCTCCCATGGCTGGAACTTGCGCCTCTTGATCTAGACGGGCTGCCAAAAAAATGCAGCATTTAACGTCTAACGTCTGGCACTCTTTTTTTTCTCCCCTTCAATACTTACCTTGCCCGGTAAAGCCTCTTACCTAACTTGCTGATGGTGGTCTGCGTGGGCAGTGGACTCCATAGAAAAAAAGGGGTGAAGGACAGTCTGAGATATAGAGAGAAATAATGTGTACATATATATACATACAATTCACTTATAAATATAAATATAAATATATATATTATTTATTAACAAAGTTTATCTGCAAGAAACAATATAATAACAATAATAATATATATAGGAGTCCCACAGGGACTTACCTGGAGACTGCAGAGTGATCTACATGCAGAGGCAGCAACCTTCCTTAAGTTTTGCAGATTGCACAGCAGAATCATAGAGAAATACAGCTCTGTATTTGAAAATAGCGCCATTGCGGTGGCTAATTGACGCTCTGCGCATGCACAGAAGCGTCCCGAGTGTTCGGGCGCCATTTTGGATAAGGGAACACACATTAAAAAGAGAGGGGGAAAAAAAAACACTACCACTGCACGTGCCAAGAGTGGCCGAACGGCGCCATCTAGGCTGGAATTATAGCATAGAGAAAACACCACTGAAGGAGAAACAAACGGCGGCCATGACAGGGGACTACAAGAGACAGCAATCCCAAAAGGTAGAGAAAAAAAGGGAATATAAACCACCACGTACTATAGGAATAAAAGATGGATATTATTTAAATAAGAGGAATTAATAGGAAAAAGAAGAAGGGGAGTCCACTGCAAAGGTAAAAAAGCTTCTTTAAAGCTTTGGTAATGCCAGAAATCCAGTAGCCCCTTGAGACCACCAGAGCGGGGGTTCCCTCCATAGAAGCTCCTTTAGAGACTGTACAGGAGGGACTTCCAAACAGGAGAGGCTTGAACCTGCTGGGGCGAATCCGGTAGAGGCTTATTCATCTGTAACAGGAAAACTCCGTCCGTCCAACCTGTCAGGTGAGGATAAAAAAGAGAATGCAGCAGGGTGTCTCCCCTTCAAATTTATAGTTAATCCAATCCTGTCAGGTTGTGGGGGCGGAGTCACAACCCCAGTGTGTGCTGCCATGAAGGCGTCAGGAAAACAAATTATACAGGGGTGATAACCCTTCCCTATGTTTTCCAAAAAGCTTAAAAATTGTTTTTTTGACTGAAGCTACACTTTAAAAATGTACCAGTTGAAAATTCCAAACAGATTCAACTTAACACAACAAACCTACACAGTCCCTGTCTTGTTTGCACCGCCTGTATACTGCTGTTCTGAGTATATAGGGCCTGGGGGCCACACGCATTTCCTTTTTTTTAATATGGGTACAGGGTTCCCCTTAATATGCGTACAAGACCCAAATAGGTTGGTAATGGGCAGGGAGGGCTACCCATGCCATTTTTCTCAATGATTTTCAACCATATTGCAGGAACCAGATATAACATTAAAACCGCAAGCAGTGTTATTTCCGTTTAATGTCATTTTGTGCAGGGACTGTTCTAAACACGGGAAACACGTGGCACTTCACAGGCATACTACAGACACCCCCCAGGCACCATATTTAAAGGAATATTTCACTTTTTTTTTCACTTTAATTGTTATTAAAATCAGTGCTCCCGCCAAAACGGCCATTTTTAAAAACATTTTAGGCATTGACCCATGTCCCCTGGGGCAGGAGCCAGGTCCCCAAACCCTTTTTAGGACAGTATCTTGCATATTAGCCATTAAAATTATCACTTTTAATTTCGAACGTTCGAGTCCCATAGACTTCAATGGGGTTCTAAAGTTCGTTCGAATTTGGGGTCCGTTCGAAAGTTCTGGTGCGAACCGAACCGAGGGGTGTTCGGCTCATCCCTATGCTTGATAAACCAATCTCAGATTTTGAAGTACAAACAGCAATAAAAACTCTGAAAATCCACAAACGTCCAGGCCCTGATGGTTTCTCAGCTATATTTTATAAAAAATTTACTACTATACTATCTCCCCTTATGGTTGAGGCCTTTAACTCCCTTCTCACAAACCATTCCTTTCGTGATGAATCCTTATTAGCATCCATAGCCATGATTCCAAAACCGAACACTGATGACACTTCTTGGTCCAATTATAGACCAATTTCAATACTTAATTTACTTTTTTTTTTTTTCTTCTTTTTAATGCCACATCAGCGAATCTTTACCTGAGACTATAAATCAACTTAACGTTCATTGTTGTCTCTTGGAGTTAATCTTCACATCATTGTGGCTATTTTCTTATTCCTTACTTGTATAATTAAATGTAAAATATTTATACAACTTTTATTTCATGCTCTTAAAACTATTCTTATCTCTTACTCCCCTAATTTCACTAAAAATTTTTAAAGTTATACTACCCCCCCCCCCCCCCCCGCCCCTATCTCCTTGTCAGTAGTGTCCCTGCTACTAATTTCCTGGTCTTTATGGCCTTAATTGTGCGGAGAAACTCCAATCTTGCTTAAATTGTTTCCAACCTCTCCATTTTTTTAGAAATATTACCCTTTCCTCTTCTTCTCTTAGGCTCAGGCTTTCCATATTATATATTTCTTCTACCGCATCTACCCACTCCCATGTTGTTGGACACTCTACCTCTCGCCATTTTTTATGGATTAGTTTTTTCGCCGCGTTTAATAGGTGCGGGATGATTGAGTCCTGATATTGTTTAACCCCACCTTCCGTGCCATGAAAGAGTACTATCCAGGGGTCTGGTTTCAATGCTGTTTGAGTTATTTCCTTGATCTTTTGGAGGATCATTTCCCAATATAACTTAATTTTGGCGCACTCCCACCAAATATGTGTCATGGTACCTGTTTTTCCACAACCCTGCCAGCACTCGGCGGTCCCGCCTTGCTGGTATTTAGATACCTTATCCGGGGTGTTATATCAACGGGAGATAAGTTTGTAGTTCATCTCAGCTGTTTTATTATCCCTTGCCGAGCAGTGTGTCATTTTCAATATTTTATTTATTGTTTCTTTGCCTTTTTGTGACCCCAATTCCCTCTCCCATTTGTTTATATATGGCGGCGTATCTTTCCAGCTGGTCCGCATCAATAGCCCATATATCTTTGATATTATACCCTTTGCTCTATCAGCCATACACAGTTGTTCCACTCCTGTCAAATCCTCTTCAGATCTAATCGGCTGGGGTAGTTTTTCTATGAAACGGGTCAGCTGGAGATATCGCCACCTATCCCTTCTCATAAATCCCATGTGCACTAACTCTTCATGTGAAAGGAGTTTCCCTTTTTTAATTATATCTTTTATTTGTGACCCCTCTAATCTTATCCAGTTCCCTCCTATCACCCCTCTACCCGGTGGGAAGTATTCATTGTCTTTTAAAGTTATCAGTGGTGAATTATAGTGTCCATTTAATCTTTTATATTCCTTATCCCATATCTTCAGTGCAATCTGTGTTATCTTATTTGTGTCTATATCTAGTGCCCTGTATTTTGGGGGGTTCCATATTATCTTATTTAGTTGTGCTTTACTACCGTATATACTCGAGTATAAGCCGAGATTTTCAGCCTCTTTTTTGAGGCTGAAAGTGCCCCCCTCGGCTTATACTCGAGTCATCGCTGTCTGTCTGCCCGATCAGCGTGTCGAGCAGACAGACAGCGGCCATTCTAGGATTCAAAGGCCGCGCCTCCGTCTCCGCCTTCGCCTGTGATAGGCGGAACACTGAATTTCCCAGCAGTCTGTGTTCCGCCTATCACGGACGTCCTCTCATCCTCGTCCGTAGTATGAGGATGAGCGGACGTCCATGATAGGCGGACCACTGACTGCTGGGAAATTGAGTGTTCCGCCTATCACGGACATCCGATAGGCGGAACACTCAATTTCCCAGCAGTCAGTGGGAAATTGAGTGTTCCGCCTATCACCGACGGAGGCGCGGCTTTTGAATCCTAGAATGGCCACCGACGAAGAGCTGCGGGACGGGCCGGGACGCAGGCCGGGACGGGACGCAGGCCGGGACGCAGGCCGGGACGGGACGCAGGCCGGGACGGGACGCAGGCCGGGACGGGACGCAGGCCGGGACGGACACAGGCTGGACGGACACAGGCTGGACGGACACAGGCAGGCTGGACACAGGCAGGCTGGACACAGGTAGGCTGCACGGACACACACACACACACACACACACACACACACACACACACACACACACACACGGATGCATGCACACACAGGGATGGATGGACACACACGGATGCATGGACACACACACACACACACACACACACACACACACGGATGCATGCACACACACAGGGATGGATGGACACACACACACACGGATGCATGGACACACACACACACACACGGATGCATGGACACACACACACACACACGGATGCATGGACACACACACACACGGATGCATGGACACACACAGGGATGGACGACACACAGGGATGGACAGGCATGTCTCACCCTCGGCTTATACACGAGTCAATAATTTTTTCCAGTTTTTTGGGGGTAAATTGGGGACCTCGGCTTATATTCGGGTCGGCCTATACTCGAGTATATACGGTATATATATATATATTCTAAGTTGACCCATCTTTTTTCCTCTTTTTTTTTCCCTTTTACCCATTCGACAATTCTTGATAAGACTACCGCCTGATAATAATATTGTAGATCAGGGACCGCTAATCCTCCCCTCCCTTTTTCTTGTTTTAATACTCCATGGGAGATCCTAGATTTTTTATTGTCCCATATATATTTACTCATTATTGAGTTTAATTTTTTGAAGTAGCTGGGTGGAATTTCAACCGGCAACATCTGGAATTTATATACAATTTTTGGAAGAATAAACATTTTAAACACATTTATTCTGCCTATCCACGAGATCGGTCTATTACTTGCTCTTCTGAGTTCAGTTTTTATTTCATTTAATAAAGGGATAAAATTTAAACGGTATATCTTATCCAGAGTATTTGCCAATTTTACACCCAGGTATTTCAAATCTTTTGTCCATTTAAATTTACTTTGTTCTTGGATTAGTTGTACTTCCATCTCACCTACATTTATATTGAGAATTTCAGATTTTGTTTGGTTGATTTTGAAGTTTGATAGTTTCCCGTATTCATCCAGGGCCTTTGTTATCTTGGGCAGAGCATCTACCGGATTACTTATATAGAACAGCACGTCGTCTGCATATGCTGCCAGTTTATGTTCCTCTTGCCCTGCCTTAATTCCGCTTATTTCCGGGTTATTTCTGATTGTCGCGAGTAGGGGTTCTAACGAGAGCACAAAAAGAAGAGGAGACAGTGGGCATCCCTGTCTGGTCCCATTTTCCATCTCAAAGGAAGAGGAGGGCAACCCGTTGATGTTCACAGTCGCTGTCGGGTGGTCATACATCATTTTAATCCATTTGGCCATCCTAGGGCCAATGCCCATTTTATCCATTGTCTGGAACATGAATCCCCAATCGACTCTATCAAAGGCCTTTTGGGCATCTGTTGACAATAGTAGCGCCGGGGGTTCCGTCTTCTTCCTTTGAGATAGAATCAATAAGGTTCTCACCCCATTGTCCTTTCCCTCTCTCCCAGGGATAAACCCAGTCTGATCCGGATGTACTAGTATATTCATTACTTTTTTCATTCTATTTGCTAATACCTTAGCAAACAGTTTAGTATCCTCATTTAGGAGTGATATTGGTCTGTAACTGGCACACTTGGTCTCATCTTTTCCTTCTTTCCGTATGATCGTTATTGAGGCAGATAGCGCCTCTTTACTCATGGCGTACTCTGTCCCAATCCCGTTCATATACTTACAGAGTTTCGGTACTAGTATATTCTTGAACCTCTTATAGTAACTAATTGTCAGACCGTCTGGTCCCGGGCTTTTCCCAGGGGCTGATTCCGCTAATGCCTCATTTATTTCTGCTTCCGTTATGGGGTTTTCTAAATATTCTTTATCAATTTCACTGATCCTGGGGAGTCTCGCCTTATTTAAATATTTATCAATTTCTTTTAGTTTACCTTCTTTATTTATCAAGTTGTTTTTTACCGCATATAATTTCCCGTAGTATGTTTTGAATGATTCGGCTATTTCTTTTGAAGAGTACACCATGTCCCCGGTTTCTGTTTGAATTTTCTCTATATAGTTCATGGCTTTTTTCTTTTGAAGCATCCTAGCTAGATATTTAGTGGGTTTGTTTTCTTCTTGATACCTCACTTTATTAAGTTGATTATAATATTTTTTAGTTTCTTGTTCTATTAACCCGCGCAGTTCTTCTCTCCTGGACATTAATTTTTGATATATCTTTTTGTCTGCAAGCCCCATTTTATGTTGTTGTTCTATTCTGAGGATTTCCTCTCTGAGTTTATTGCCCCTTTCTATGTGCTCTTTTTTTTTCTGCGAGCCTCGTGCAATCAAGATCCCCCGAATATACGCCTTATGGGCATCCCACAAAGCCTGCCCAGAGATTCCTTCGGTCTCATTCATCAGGAAGTACTTCTCTAATTCCTTACTCACTACTTCCCCCCCCTCCTTATCGCGAATCAGCGTGTCGTTTAGTCGCCACCTAGCGAAACATTTACTTTGTCCGGGAATCTGCATTTTCATTTTTACAGGCGCGTGGTCTGACTGTGTTGTTATTTCTATACTTGTTTCTAATACCATCTCTAGGGCTCTGTGTTCCACAAGAATATAATCAATCCTTGAGTACGTCCCGTGTACTGGGGAGAAAAATGTATAGTCCATTATTTTGGGGTGTTGGGCCCTCCATACGTCTATTAGTTGGTTTTTCTTCAAATTTTGAGTTAACCTTTTTAATTGAGTGCTATTCCCTCCCAGTACCCGGGACGTGCTATCAAGTACGGGGTCCAGACAGAGATTCAGATCTCCCATTATAACTACATGGCCACTTTTAAATTCTTGTATTTTGGCCAGAATTCCCCTCAGAAAATTTATAGGGTTTTTATTTGGGGAGTAAATGTTAGCCAGTGTATACCTAATATTTCCTAGTTTTCCTTTCAGAAATAAATATCTTCCTTCTGGGTCTGCTTCTCTTCCTTCTACAGTGAATCGAATATCTTTACCAAATCCTATTGCTACTCCTCTTGCCCTCTTTGAGATCGTATCCCCATAATACCATTTCGGGTGGTCTTTAGAGTAAAGCCTACTCCTTGACGTATGTGTTATATGTGTCTCCTGGAGAAAAATCACATCTGCCTCTAGTTGTTTTAGTTCTACCAGGATTTTATGCCTCTTTTTTGCTGTGTTGAGCCCCCTAACATTATAAGACAGGAAGTTTAATTCCAATTTCCTTTTATCCATATTCTCTGTCCTGGACATGTTTTCTTTTTTCTTTTCCTTCCCTCCTTCTTTCCCTCAGGGTTTCACTACTGACATCTTCCTCCCTCCCCTTCCCTCCCGTATCCCTCTCCCCCATAACCCCCTCTCCCACCCACGTCCCCATCTTCCCCCCCCCTCCCCCCCCCTGGTTTTGGCCACCATACGGCCCTCGACTTATCAATTGGCCTCAAGTCTCTGGCCATTTCTAAGTCTTCATGCTCTAAGGTGGGGTTCACCTATTGCCTCCTTTCCCTCCCTTCTTTGATGTATCTCCTCAAATGGGGGGGAGTGGGACTGCCCCCCCACCGGTCAGACATCATACATCCCCTTCCCTTTCCACCCCTCCCCCCCCATCTCCTCCGAGATTTTTATCTCTTCCTCTTCTATTTTAACATTTAGGATTAGTGACATTTAAGATGTTCCCTCAAGCTCATCTGTCCAGCCGGGTAAACTTGGAGTTTGGATCTCCAGTTTTTCACAGAATTCTCTTAACTCTTCAGGGAAGCTTAATCTAGCTGTTATTCCATCCTTAAATGCCAACAGGCAAGCCGGGAAGCCCCATCTATATCTAATATTCCGTGCTTTCATCTGTTCCAATAGAGGTTTCAGAAGACGTCTTCTGGATAAAGTCTCAGATGCTAGGTCCGGGAAGATTTGTATTTCTGTTTCCATGTATTTTAATGGGGGGTTTCCCCTTAGTTTTCTCCAGATCTCCGCTTTATCTTCATAGCGTTCAAACCTTACAATAATATCACGGGGTCTTCCCCTTCCAGTTTCTTCAGATCCCATCCTCCCGACCCGGTGCACCCTTTCTAACATAGGGAGTGCCTCCTCTGCATTTCCCAGTATGGGGCGAAGTATATCTTTCAGAGCTTCCCTTAAATCTTCTTTCTTGTTCTCTGGGACATTTCTTATTCTCAGATTTGGTCTCCTATTTCTATTTTCCTGGTCTTCAAGTCGATAAAGAATTTTTCTCTGATTCCGAAAGATTGAATTGACTTGCATCTGTACTTTGTTTAACTTCTGTTCTTGGTTCTCAGTTCTTTCTTCCACGGCTTCCACTCTCATTAACAAATGCCCAAGATCACTTCTTAGCATACTAATATCTGATCTTATAGAATTCTCCATTTTTTGGAGCATCTCCCTCATGGCACCTTTTGTTATTCCCAGATCATCCGTCTTATGATCTTCATTTTTACTTAGTTACGATTCGCTCTCCGTTGTCAGTTCGTCTCTGGATTGATCCGGGGTCTCCTCTACTGTTTTTTCCGCCCCCCTATTTTTTCCCTGATTTGGAGGTACCTTTTCCTTTCCTCCTCCTCCTCTTGGGCTGGCTCCTTGGGTCATAAATTGTTTTATGGAGCTTTCCGTGATGGAACTTTTTGGGGTCTTGAGGCCCCCCTTAGCAGTTTGGTTTGAGGCTCTACTCATTTTGCTTTTTTTTGTTTCACGTGGTCATCTCCCCAGTTTGCTGGTCTCCTCACGTCCTCTTTCCACGACAGGTGGTTTTACAACGGAAAACTTCCCTCCGATCAGCCCCTTAAGTGTATCTGCCAGGGTAGAGCCCCTCAAGTGTAGCTGAGCGATTTTCCCCCCTGAGTCTGTCAGCCATTATACTTCTATAAATGTTTCTCCTCCTAATTCGTGATCAGTTAGGAGCAAGTATTTTCTGTCCAAAACATTTATTATTTATTATTTATTATTATTATTTTTTTTTTTTTGGGGACCGAGAGAGAGAGTCCAATATAAAAATATGTGGTGCCCCAGTAGGATTTATCTATTATGTAATAGTGTCCTCCGTCCCAATTACCTTAATACGCACCTATGGGTCACATGCCATAGTATCTCATTTATGGGTTAGTAGGGGATTTCCCCCGCTGTTGTGCCTCTCTGGTGTTTTACCTCTTTGCTAGCAGGTCATCCAATTCTGTAGGGACATACGCACTGATATAATTATGATATGATATAATTATACTTACTATGAGAACTTCCTACTGGGCTCCCTGAGAGGGAAATAGAGGAAAGAAAAAAAAAGAAAAAAGGAAAATAGGGTCGCTTCCCATGCAAATGGTGTCCTTCATATAGATTCCTGCGGTCTGTATCTATATTTGCTCAACCGAGTTACACCTCTGCACAAGTGTTGGGGAGTGTGCAGTTTTCATGCGATTCTTTTTTTTTTTTTTTTTTTTTTTTTTTTTCGGGGGATTACGTTATATTGTACTCTTATCGTTGCATTGAGAGATCCGAATTGATTTTCTGGAGAGATTAGCAGCTAAGGAGATGTCCTTTCATTCGATCAAATGTCAAATCAAATATCAAATATCGTACTTATTTCATTCCCATTAACCGCTTTCAATATGGTTAGTAATATTCATACATTTACCCTGGGCATTCCCCTCATTCCCACCTAATATCTTATATCTTATATCTGTTTACAGAAAGTCTCGGTAGCAAGCATAGTGTTAATCTGGATTATATGTCCCAGATAAAGCGTATATTATCATTCATGCTTTCTTTTTACTCTTGTTCCAGTTTTATTAACCGCGGTAGTTTAGGCAGGATTTTATTTGAGACACTTATATTTTGCAGAGATATATAGCACTTATCTATTACACTCGTTTATCTTCCTTGGCTCATCCCAGCCTGCAAATAATCCTCCGCACTCTATTGAACTGCTGTTATGCTGCTTTCGAGGGGGTGGGAGGACAGAGGGGAACGGTCTGATGTCATGCTGCCCACTTTCAATGCATTAGTGATATTCATACAATTCTTCTGACACATTTATAGCCTGGTGTCTCTGTATCAAGTATCTAATTACAAATAGTCCCACCAGCAAGCACAATATTTATGTGTCCCAGAGAAAATATGTGTCATCCTTCATACTGCTCCTTCACTGCTGTTACATACATTTCTTGACCCCTGACAGGTTGAACAAACTATTTATTTAAGAGCACTAATACTTGTAGAGGTGTACAGCACTTATCTTATCTGATTGTCTTCAGTTGTCTCCCTCCGGTTATCCCAGCCAGCCTGCTCGTATCCTTCCACGTCCTTTTGAACTGCACATTCCAGAGAGATAGGGGGGGCGGCAGAGAGGAGAGCGGTGTCAGCTGTTATCTCCGACCGGTGGATAGGCAGATTCCGGAGCGGCAATTTGCGGCGGTGTCATTCATAGCCGGAGCCTCTCACCCTCCGGCATATTCCCGCTCTGCATTCCTCTTCCGCACGCCGCACGCCTTCTCCTTCTCAGCCTCCTCGTAACCCCTCCCTCCTACTAGAGCGTTCCTACGTCATCTCCCTTTCCCCCTCAATACTTAATTTAGATATTAAAATTCTAGCCAAGATCCTCTCTAACCGACTAAATCCAATAATAGGCTCCCTCATTCACAAAGATCAGACAGGGTTTATTCCCTCTAGACAAGCAGGTGATAACATTCACCGTGCTACCCTCCTAGCCCACATAGCAAGATTCCATCGTATACCTACCTGCTTCCTCTCAATAGACATAAGAAAGGCATTCGATTCTATTTCTTGGTCCTATCTCAACTCCATCCTAATCCGATGGGGATTCGGAACACAATTTAGTTGTTGGATCTCTTCTCTGTATCAAAACCCAAAAGCATATGTTTCATATTCTGGATACCGTTCCGAATCCTTTGTCATTGAGAGAGGAACCAGACAAGGATGCCCCCTTTTCCCTCTTATATTTGCTTTGGCAATCAAACCTCTCACACAGCTTATACGCTCCAATATAAATATTAACCACTTTCAGACTGGACCAATTTGCTGGTCAAAGACCAGACCACTTTTTGCGATTCGGCACTGCGTCGCTTTAACTGACAATTGCGCGGTCGTGCGACGTGGCTCCCAAACAAAATTGACGTCCTTTTTTTCCCACAAATAGAGCTTTCTTTTGGTGGTATTTGATCACCCCTGCGGTTTTTATTTTTTGCGCTATAAACAAAAATAGAGCGACAATTTTGAAAATAACGCATTATTTTTTACTTTTTGTTATAATAAATATCCCCCAAAAATATATAAAAAAACATTTTTTTCCCTCAATTTAGGCCGATACGTATTCTTCTACATATTTTTGGTAAAAAAAAAATCGCAATAAGCGATTATTGATTGGTTTGCGCAAAAGTTATAGCGTTTACAAAATAGGGATAGTTTTATAGCATTTTTATTAATATTTTTTTATAATTTTTTTTTTTACTAGTAACGGCGGCGATCTGCGATTTTTATTGTGACTGCGACATTGTCGGGGACCCATCGGACATTTTTGACACATTTTTGGGACCATTGTCATTTATACAGTAATCACTGCTATATAAATGCAGTGATTCCTGTGTAAATGACACTGGCAGTGAAAGGGTTAACCAGTGGGTGGCAGTGTAGGGGTTAAGTGTTCCTAGGGGTGTGTTACTAACTGTGGGGGGGTTGGGCTTTCATTTAGTGTACACTGATCTCTGCTCCAATCACATGGAGCAGAGATCAGCGTCACTAGTTGCTAGGCAGAATGGAAAAATGTTGTTTACACAGCATTTCCTCCATTCGGCCGCTCCGTGAGACGATCGCGGGGATGCCCGCGGCGATCGAGTCCGCGGGTCCTGCGACCGGACTCACGGGGGTCCCGACCAGCGCGGGAGCACGCCGCTGGTGGCGCGCTCCCGATGGCAGGGCGGCATCGAATATTGGACGTACCTGTACGCCAATATGCCTGCCCGTGCCATTCTGTCGATGTATATCGTCGTGCGCTGGTCGGGAAGTGGTTAAAGGCCTCGAACTAGGAGGTTATCAACACAAACTATGTATGTTTGCTGACGACGTTCTTATTTTCCTAACTTCACCACTTACCTCAGCCCCAAATCTTATAGATATCCTAACCAAATTTGAATCAATATCAGGACTCAAAATAAATATTCATAAGTCCAAAGTCTTAAACATTTCTATTCCACCTGACTTGCAGGCGCAATTGCAAGACTCCCTCCCATTCACATGATCATCAACACAAATTACTTATCTTGGAATTATATTTACAGCTAACCCAACTAATCTATATTCGGCAAACTACCCCTCCATGCTAACTCGCCTCTCAACATTAATGAAAACCTGGTCCTCTCTCCCATTGGCATGGATGGGTAGTATTGCTTCCAATACAGGTTCCAGCATATTTCTTACGCATATTACAGAGGAAAGTTTCCCAATTCATTTGGGGAAAACTTAAGCCCCGCCTCCCACAATCTACCCTTCACACTCCTCGTATTGGTGGTGGATTGAGCGTTCCCAATTTCTCTAAATATTATTATGCTGCCCAATTAGCCATGTTACCTAAATACCACGCTACAAAAGAAATTCCCCTTTGGGTTATAATTTAATCAGTAGAATGTGATCCTTTATCAACTGCAAACCTTCTTTGGCTCCCACCAGCACAATGCCAAGCAATTACTAAGCATAGCCTTTCAATTTGGGACAGACTAAGAGCTCGTTTTGGTCTCCAATCCAAACATAACCCCCTTCTTTCCTTCCTTAATAACCCATCTTTCTATCCTGCCTGGACTTCTCCATCATCTTTCCTTACTTGGTCAAATGCAGAATTAACCCGTTCTCATCACTTTTATGAATCCTCTTCTATTACCCCTTTTGCTACATTACAAAAAACACATGCTATACCTCAAAAAGAAACATTTAGATACTTACAAATAAAACAATTTCTAATCCAAAACACTCCTTCAAATCCATCTACCCCAAGCTTCACTTTCGTTGGACAAGCTTGCAAATCTGATCCTCACAAACGAGGTCTCATTTTAAATCTGTACAACCAACTATTATCGCATACAACCTCTTCCCCTCCAACCTATACATCTAAATGGGGAAATTATTTAAATCTTCAACTAGGAAAAATAAACTGAACTCACATATGGCAGGCTACTAGATCGGCCTTCCCGAATATAGTAGCTTCAGAAACTAACTATAAGGTGCTTTCTAGATGGTACTTAGTACCTGCTAGGATTTCAAAATTCCTCCCGCAATACCCAGCTAACTGCTTTCGAGGATGTGCTTACTTAGGCACACACTTAGCCCCTGTACACACAGTCGGAGATTTCGACAACCAAATCCGTCGGATTTTGTCTGTCCGGATCTTGTCCGAAACTGTTGCATACACACACGGTCGGACTAAGTTGTCGAAAAATCCGATCATTCAGAACGTGATGACGTAATTTCGTTACGATGGGACTACGTTCAGGCTAGTAGCCAATAGCTTTGATGTAGGAATTTGATCTGAGCATGCGTGTCACTTGGTCCGATCAAAATTCTCTACACATGATCGGAGTATGTCTGATCGAACCAGATGGTCGGGAAATATTTCCAACAAGTTGGAAAATTGGGTCCGACGGATATTCCGACGGAATCAGTCCAATGCATACCACACACAGTCAGATTATCCGACAACATGGTCCGATAGGACACATTCCGACGGATTCTCCGACCGTGTGTACAAGGGCTTACACATTTGGTGGGAGTGTCCCATAGTCAGAGCTTTTTGGTCAGAAATATTCAAAATTCTTTCTATCATTTTCAAAACCACAGCAGAACCAGACCCTACGGTAGCACTCCAGAATAATAAACCTTAAACTTTAACTCACCGCCAATTTAAACTTCTATTATCAATAACCACGGCTGCCAAACAAAATATTGCAAAAGCCTGGAAAACACCCACTTTATGCATGGTATCATTCAAACATAGAGTAACGCAAGCCATGATTCACACTAAAATAGAGGCAACCGTACTAGATAAAGTTCCCATGTTCGAATCATTATGGCTTCCTTGGATTGAACACTACTTACCACATGGTCTAGACCAATCTCTTATATTCTCATGAAACAACTAATCAAACATATATCTTACCCCCTATGTTACATGTAGAATTTATTAACATACCATTTTCTTTCGGAGTGGTCTCCTCCCTCCACAACCCGTATATATGCTTCCCCCACCATTGCTTTCCCCACACCCTCTCCTTTTACTATATATAGATATACAAGCTAAATTAATCAGTTATATATTCCTAATGTTATTACTATAGAGGAGATTTTAGGGATGGTTTAATTAAGTATCTTTTATTCAGGGAATAACCAAGCCACATGGCTGGATCTTGGCCCTGAATTATCTACTTACCTCTCTATACCTTCCTGGTAACAACCTTACTTTTACCCTATATTATACCAAATCTCCTCCAACCCTAAACTTTGAAACTACAATTTTTACTATGTATCTAATCCAGTTATTAAACGTTATACATGTGTTATAACATGTATAACGTTATACAACGTTAAAATGTGTTAAACTAATATATCCCAAATTACATGACTGTTATTATAGTATTCACCTCCTGTTAATATACTGAGAAGCCTCATTTCACACTTTTATACATTCTACTTAACTTAAATTGTATGACTCTTTTTATTGCATTATATTCAATAAAATATTTGAAAAAGAAAAAAAAAGAAACAGAATCATGTCCCTAGGAATATACAACAAGAAAACATAACACGTACAGTATCAAACATTCTCTACCTATCCTCCATAGCCTCTGGCTCGCCCACCCGTGTTCTTGACATGTCTATTTCCTATTATCTATTCCTCTATCTCTTTATGACTTTAAACCCTCCTTTCTTCCCCTTTGTCCCCCCCCCCCCTTTTTTTTTTTAATATCCCTATAGCCCATAAACTTGACTTAAATGTTTTCCATCTTTCCCATTTTCTCTGGGGTTCTCTGTCTCCTTCTTGCTCCCTATCAAAATATTCCATCCTAAAAATATCATCTATTTTCTCAAACCATTCTTTTATCGTAGGCTCTTCCACTTCCCTCCATTTCTTTGGGATCATACTCTTAGCTATATTTAATAGTTGGGGTATCAGGGACTTTTTATATTCTTTTAAGGATAATTCTGTCTATCTGTCCACATCCCCTCCAACACTCACCAGATTGCCCACTTTGATATTTTGCTACAATGTCTGGTGTCCTATACCATTTCACTAAACACTTATAGTTTGTTTCCATCATTGCTATGTTGACTGAGGAGCTATGGGCCAGTTTCAGTATTTTCCCTATCTCTTGTTTCTAATTTCGTGGACCTATTTCCCCCTCCCATTTTTTTGCATGGCGGTACCTCCAGCTCCTCCTCCCACGTCAAGATCTTATATATCTGAGTGGTCCCAATTCGTACCATTCTTCCATCCCACATACGCTCCAAGGCTGTAAGTTCTTCTCGGCCTCTCAGAGGGCCCAGTAGGGCCGAAACCAAATGTCTGAGTTGGAGATATTGCCACTCATTTAATTCAAACATTTCTTTTTCACTCTTTAACTTTTCCTGTGCTATTATTTTCCCTCCGTGTCTAAGCTGAACATGTTCCGCTTTTATCCAATTCCCTCCCCATTCCCTTTTACCCGGTGGAAAAAATAGGATTTTTATAACAGCTTACCTGTAAAATCCTTTTCTTTTGAGGTACCTCACGGGACACAGAGACTCCGTAATTACTGGTGGGTTATAGGGTATCACTAGGTGATTGGACACTGGCACACCCTAGACAGGAAGTTCAGTCCCCCATATAACCCCTCCCCCTACTGGAGGTACCTCAGTTTTGTAGCAAAGCAATATAAATGTATTAGAAGAGAGGAGGGACCTCTATGTCCCGTGATGTACCTCAAAAGAAAAGGATTTTGCAGGTAAGCCGTTATAAAAATCCTATTTTCTTTCTCATACATCACGGGACACAGAGACTCAGTAATTACTGGTGGGATGTCCCAGAGCAATGCTATCTGAGGGGAGGGGAACCACACAACATAGGGTGTACTCAGACCTGAAGACCCTGTACCGCTGCCTGCAGCACACTACCCCCAAAGGCGAAGTCCTCATGCCTTCTCACATCCACCTGATAAAATATGGTGAATGTATGGATTGATGACCAGGTTGCGGCCTTGCAGATTTGAGCCATGGAGGCCTGGTGATACACCGCCAACGAAGCACTAATAGTCCTAGTGGAGTGTGCCTTGATCTGAAAAGGCGGAATCTTTTGCTTCAAACCATAAGCTTGAACAATTACTTGTCAAATCCATTTAGCAATGGTAGAATTTGATGCTGCCTGTCCTCTCTTAGGACCCTCTGGCAATACGAACAAAACATCCACTTTGCGAACCTGAGCCGTCGCTTCCAGATAGGCTTTGACTGCTCTCACTACATCCAAAAAATGTAGCGACTTCTCTTCTGTAGAACAGAGATTTGGAAAAAAGGAAGGCAGAACAATATCTTGGTTTAGATGAAAACCTGAGACCACCTTCGGTAGAAAACTAGGATGAGGGCGTAACACCACTCTATCCTTGTGCATTATCAGATATGGTTCTTTATAAGAGAGGGCCGCTAATTCTGATACTCTTCTGGCAGAAGAAATGGCCACCCAAAAATTAATTTCCTTGTCAACAGAACTAAGGGAATCTGATGTATCGGTTCAAAAGGCTGCTTCTGTAAAGCTGACAGAACCAAATTCAAATCACAGAGGTTCAGAGGCGCTCTAACTGGAGGATTAAGGTGCGTTACCCCTTGTATAAAGCTTCGGACCAAAGAATGTGAAGCAAGTGGACGTTGAAACAGAACCGATAAGGCCGAGACTTGGCCCTTGGCCAGGCCAGTTTCATCTCTAACCCATTTTTCAGAAATTCGAGGATTCTGCCTATGACATATTTTCTGGGGTGCCAACCCCTGGATTCAAACCAGGAGACATATGCTTTCCAGATTCTATGATAAATCATTCTGGAAGCTGGCTTTCTTGCATTAATCAAGGTAGACATCACAGGGCCGAAAGCCCACGATTCTTCAGAATGTGGGTTTCAATAGCCAAACCATTAAATTTAACGTTTGTAAGGTAGGATGGGATACCGGTCCCTGGGATAGCAGGTCTGGATGGGACGGTAGGGTCCAAGTAGAGCCTACCACCATCTTCACTATTTCTGCATACCAAGCTCTTCTGGTCCATGCTGGGGCCACCAGAAGCACTGACCTCTTTTCCTGCCTGATCCTGCAAAGCAGTCTTGGCAGTAGCAGAATAGGAGGGAACGCATAAATCAGAGAGAACTGATGCCACGGAGTAACCAATGCATCTGTCCCGCATGCAAGAGGATTCCTCATTCTTGACACAAAGTTGTTGACCTTGTTGTTTAACCTGGATGCAAAGAGATATACATCCGGAACCCCCCATCTCTGGCATATGGCCAAAAAGACGTCGGGGTGGAGAGACCATTCCCCTGGCACTAACTGCTGGCGGCTCAAGTAGTCCGCCTCCCAGTTCTCTACCCCCGGAATGAAGACTGCCGATATGCATGGCACATGTCTTTCTGCCCAGATTAAGATCTGGTTTACATCTTCCTGAGCTGCACAACTCTTGGTGCCCCCTTGGTGATTGATATAAGCCACTGCTGTGGCATTGTCCGACTGGATCCAGACAGGGTAACCTTGCAACCTTAGTGTCCAGGCTTTTAGGGCTAGATACGCCGCACGGATCTCCAGAATGTTGATGGGTAAGGCCCTCTCAGTCCTGGACCATCTCCCTAGGACAGTCGACTATTCTAGTACTGCCCCCCAACCCGAAAGACTGGCATCTGTTGTTACCACTGTCCAGGTAACTGGTAAAAAGGATTTTCCTTTCCGCAGTTTTTCGGGTATCAACCACCAGCTGAGGCTCTGCCGCGTTGTAGGGGACAGATGAATCGGAAAATCTAACGCCTGAACCTTCTTGTTCCAGGCCGATAGGACACTGTTTTGCAGTAGCCTTGAATGAGACTGAGCATAGGGAACTGCTTTGAATGAACCCACCATCTTCCCCAACAATCTCATACAAAGACGAATAGAAGGACCCTTCTTAGCACTGATCTTTGCTTGGGGTAGGAATATCCTCTGCTGGGCTGTATCTATGACCAGACCCAAATACTCTAGTCTTCTTACTGGTTTTAAAGAAGACTTCTCTAAGTTGAGGACCCAATCTAAGCGTTCCAGGTATTTGATTGTGGTGATCAAATTTTGGTCCAGGGGGGCTACCGACCGGTCTATCAAGAGCAAGTCGTCTAGGTATGCTATTATCGTTAAACCTTGGGCCCTTAATCTGGCCAGAGGAGGGGCCAAGATCTTTGTAAATACCTGAGGTGCAGTAGCTAGCCCGAAAGGCAGAGCTACGAACTGAAAGTGGCATTTTTCTACTTCGAAACGCAGGAACTTTTGAAGAGCAGGGAAAATAGGTACATGCACGTATGCATCCTTGATGTCTATTGATGCCAGAAGTTCTTCTCCTTGTAGGATGGAGACTACTGATCGGATCGATTCCATGTGAAAAGACCGTATCTCTAGAAATCGGTTTAGATCTTTGAGATCTAGAATGGGTCTGACATCTCCGTTTGGCTTCCGTACCGTGAAAAGGTTTGATTAAAACCACATTCCCTGCTCTTGCATGGGAACTACAATGATAACTTTTTGCGACAATAGTTGCTCCAACGCTAGAAGGAGAGACTTCTTTTTCTCTGGGTCTCTGAGTACATTTGATCTGAGGAATCGAGGAGAAGGGAATTCTCGGAATTCTAGTTTGTAACCTAGAGTTATTGTGGAGACCACCCATTTGTCCCGAAATTCCTCCTGCCAGAGCCCCGAGAACTTTAGTAGTCTTCCCCCCACTCGAGTGAGCGGGGGCGCCCCTCCATAAGGAGGTCTTAGCGTTTTGTCTTGAAGACCTTCTCGCCCAGGACTTCTTTTGTCCCTGGGGTTGACTGAGTTTTAACCTTAGAGCTTGATGGAGGAGGCCATCGTGACTGCCCGGAGGCTGATGCCCCTGGCACTGGGGAAAGCGCCCGTTTAAAGGAGGAGGACTCCTTTTCTTGATTGGTAAAATGGTGCTTTTCCCACTAGAGATCCTTTGGATATAATTGTCCAAGTCCTCTCCAAACAGTTTTGCACTGCGAAAAGGGAAATCCCGCCAGGAGTTTCTTACATGGTGATTCGGCTGACCAATTTTTCAGCCACAAGATTCTACGCATGTTTTCCAATCCAAGCATAAGGCGAGAGGTCTGAAGGATAGAATCTCTGATATCCTGTATTATTTATCAGGAAAAAAGTCTCTAGTTCCCGCTTTATTAATTCTTCCCCCCTTCCATCCAATAATTCCTCATTAAGCTTCCAAGTAAATGGCTGCTTCTTTACTCCAGGGATCTTAATTTATTACCACCGGTGCATGATCAGCTATAGATCTTATTTCTATGTTGGTAGATATCACTGAATCTAATAACCTATGCTCCACCAACCAGTAATTTATCCTAGTGTATGTCCCGTGCACAGGGGAATAAAACGAATAATCCTGTATTCTCGGGTGTTGAATTCTCCATATGTCCACTAATTGGAGCTGATGTAACTGGTATTTTATTGCTTTCAACTGTATGTTTCTTGTCCCCTGTACACGGGACATACTATCCTGTTCGGGGTCCATGCAGAAATTCAAGTTCCCAGCTATAATAACAATCCCACTCTTAAACTCCCAAAGTTTATTAAATATTTCCCTCAGAAAAAATGTGGGTCCTCTATTGGGGCTATATATATTGGCTAGAGTGTACTCTACTCCCCATATTTTGATCCTTAAAAAGAGGTATCTTCCCTCCAGATCACTCAATCTATCCTCCAGTGTAAAGCAAATCTCCTTCCCCAAACCTATAGCTACCCCTTTTGTTTTATTTGACATTGAATCGGCATAGTACCAGTTTGGGTACCATGGAGAGTACAGTCTAATCCTTGACTCATGGCGTTTCTTTTAGAAAAACAATCCCTGCACCATACTGCTGGATCTCATGTAATACCTTATATCTCTTTACAGGTGAATTCAGCCCTTTAACATTATATGTCAGAAATTAACGGTAGTCATACATAATGGATAATTCCTTCCATCTCTCTCCCCTTTTCGTTCTTTCCCTACTTGGGGTCTCTATCCTCGAGCTTCTAGGTTGCAGATATCCATTTTTCTCCCCCTCCCTTCCACTCTCTCCTCCCACCCCCTCCCCCGGCTGCCTCTTGGCCACAGTTCCGTGGATTAGGATAGCTCCCCATCCTTCCCGCGTACCTCATCCCCTGGGGTGTTGCTCCTACCATGGCCCCCGTGTCGGGCATCTCCCCCCCACCATTACTGTAGGGGGGGATGTCCATAGCGGGCAACCTGGAGAGGCATCTGCTCCCACCCATCTCCCCCCCATCCACCGCCTTTCTTCTTTTAATAATACAATCGCAGCTTATCCATTTCTTACCCCCTCCCATCCCCTCCCCCTCCCCTCCCCTCAGTCATTATATTCTCTGCCATTCTCTCTCCCTGCTGATCGCTCTTTCTCTATCTTGTTGTCCGAGGAGAGTTGGGACCGGGATCTCAAATTTTTTACAGAAGTCTTGTAGTTCATCCAAAAACTTTAGTCTTACTGTTCTTCCTTTTTAATGCACAACCAATTCTGCCGGAAACCCCAAACTATATTTTATATTCAACTCCCTAAATTGGGCTAATAATGGTCTTAATTTTCTTCTCCGGGCTAACGTTCCCCCAGACAAATCTGTAAACACTTCCAGCTTGTTGCTTGTTTGTACTGTACCAGTGCTCTTCCTCTGAGATTACTCCATATTTTAGCTTTATCTTCCTATTGATGGAATTTTATAATACTATCCCTAGGGATTTCTTCCCTTAGACCCGGGGGTTTCCTAATCCGATGTACTCTATCGATTTTTAACTCCTCCTCTTCATCTTGACCCAGTAGGGGGTTATATATTGTTCGCATTATTGCCTCTAGATTTTTTCCATCTTGTTCTGGTAGGGCTCGCACTCTTAAATTCTGTCGCCTATTCTGGTTTTCGTGGTCCTCCAATTTATATGCAAGATCCCTCTGATTTACTTGTGTTTTTAATTCAACTATCTCTTTCGCCTGTTTTTCTGTTTTTTCTTCTACTCTCCTCAAGAGATGGCTCATATCCATTCTAACGTTTGTTATTTCACTTTTTATCAAATTTTCCAACTTCTCAAACATTTCAAACATCTCCATTTTAGTAGGCATTTGAGATAGGCTTCTCTGTTCTTCTCTTGCACTTGTTTCCATTGCTCTCTCTCTTTCTACTTTCCCACTCTTTTTATCCCCCTGGGTCCCCTTTTGTTTAGCTAGATCTTTCTTAGCAATTTTCATCCCTTGAGATTTTTTTTCTACTCCTGGGCATTTGGGGTTTCCCTCCATAGTTGTTAGATACTTCTGGATTGTGCTTGCGTTTGCACTTGTACTTAGGCTCTCCCTTGGGGTTTTGGGTTCTGCTGTTCTTTGAGAGCAGCCTCTCATATTTTACTCCTTTTTTCTATCCTCTGACTTGGGAAGGAAAAAAATAAAAAATAAAAAAAATAAAAAAAATAAAGGCACCCCAGAGTCAGAGGACTGAATATTATAATATATATATTTTTTTTTTGACAAAGTAATTTATATCCACTTTACCGCACTTTAACCGCCCTTTGCACTTTACCGCATACTATTTTGTCTGTGGGGACAAAATTATTTTCTATTTCAGTTTGTATTTAAAGAAAGAATTTTATAGTGAACTTCCTGTAATCTGTCTTGGTCTATATACAGTTATCGTACACCAGGAGGAAAAAGATAGATTGGAAAACCTTTTTTGATCAAATATAGCCTGCGTCGGTTGAGCATTAAATATCCAAACATTTCCCCTATTTTATTCAAAAAAAGGGGACACTTTATAGCTAGGCTCCTTTAACCACTTGCTTACTGGGCACTTAAACCCCCCTCAGTCCCAGAAAAATTTTCAGCTTTCAGCGCTGATGCACTTTGAATGACAATTGCGCGGACATACAACACTGTACCCAAATGAAATTTCTATCATTTTTTTCCCACAAATAGAGCTTTCTTTTGGTGGTATTTAATCACAGCTGGGAGTTTTTTTTTTTTGCTAAACAAACAAAAAAAGATGCAAAAAAAAAAATCATGTTTAATAGTTTGTTATAAAGTTTTGCAAACAGGTCATTTTTCTCCTTCATTGAAGTGCGCTGATGAGGCGGCACTGATAGGCTGCATTGGTGGGCACTGATAGGCTGCATTGGTGGGCACTGATAGGCTGCATTGGTGGGCACTGATAGGCTGCACTGGTGGGCACTGATAGGCATAGTTAAGGCGGCACTAATAGGCACAGATAAGGCGGCACCAATGGGCACAAATAAGGTGGCACTGATGGGCAAAGACGGGCACAGATAAGATGGCACGGATGGGTGGCACAGATGGGTGGCACGGATGGGTGGCACTAAGGGGCACTAATAGGTACCACTGATAGATGTGACTGATGGGCACTGATAGGTGGCACTGATAGGTGGCACTGATGGGCGGCACTGCTGGGCACGGATATGTGGCACTGGGGTGCAGCACCTTTGTTGAGGCAGATTGTGGGCACTGCTGGGTGGCACTGTGGGCACTGCTGGGTGGCACTGCTGGGTGGCACTGTGGGCACTGCTGGGTGGCACTGTGGGCACTGCTGGGTGGCACTGACAGGGGGGACACATTTTTTATTAATGCGGCAAAGCAGGGGGCAGGTGGGCACTGGCAGGGGGCAGGTGGGCACTGGCAGGGCTGGCCGTGATCAGGACTGATGTCCCGATCACAGCGCCGTTATATCACATGATCAGCTGTCATTGGCTGACAGCTGATCACGTGATAAGGGGTCGGGATCGACCCCTTGCACAGATCGGTGATCAGGCGAGTCTCGTAGACTCGCCGATCACAGAGCGTGCCGCGCGCGCCCCTCAGAGGGGGCGCGCAGGCCGCTCGTGCACGGGACTACGTCAATAGACGTAGTCCCGGCAAAGGAGATCCGCTCTGTAGCCGTCATTCGGCTATAGCGCGGGTCTCAAGTGGTTAATATCTCCAGCTATTCACACTCCACCATCTCTCAGGTACAGTTTTTTTTTTTTTTATAATCAAAGCCCTTCTAGTAAGTAGATTTCTCATCCAACAACAGTTCATGGGTAGTTCATAGGCAGGCATTAAACTGTTAAGCAGTTCATACTCCATATGTTAGCCTAATCATATACCGTGCACTGTCAGCATTTTACCTGAGGGTTACTCAGGCTATTAATGAGGAAAAAGGTGGGTTCTAACATACCAGCTCACCGCCGTTTAGCCTCAGTTTTTAATTACTATTTTTACCAGGCTCATCAGGCACTTCAGATCCTCCAAATCTTTCCTCCTCAGACTCCTCAGTCTCAGTCCCATAGACAGACCCTTCTCCTCAGCCTTCTTATCTTGTCTCCCTTGATCCCTCAACACCTCTCAAGTTCACAGCCAGGGAGAGAGAGGGAGAGGGGGGGAGGAGGGGGTGGGAGGACTCCGAAGATGTTCAGGCTTCAGCTCCGGCTAATCACTGTTCGCCGGGCAAGTACATCAAGCTGCTCTCACATCCCTGCTCACTGCTGCGATCATCTGATCCTCTCAGGTGGCTGGAGTACAGATGGGGCTCAGATGGCCGTGGTAACCTCCGCTGACGCTGGCATCGGCGTCCGGGCAGCTCGGCGTCTCTCTCACATCCGACCGGCTCCCGAACTTCCGCTGCTGCTGCTGCCACCGAGTGCCTCTCCGTGCACCCTCACAGGCGCCATCTCAGGCTCCTCCCCATCACATCAGCATGCCCCCCCAAGGCAAGTATTTCTTTAAACAAAAACAAAAAAACTTTATTAGGTGTCATAAGCAAATAAACAGGAAGGCAACACTGGAGAAACTGGTAAATCTGGCAAAGCCTTTGGCCCCCAGGGCAGAAATCAATTATTTATATTCAAAAACTGGTGGCCTGAGTCCATATCTAAGGGAGTACAGTCTGGTCCATAAGTCCCAAGAGATCAGGAAGAGTAGATGCCATCTATGTTCCCAGGCTGTGGTCATATAACAGCCTGCATCTTCTGTCAGACCAGACTGAACCCAGGCCATCACTCTCTGGTGTTCCTTAGACACTTCCCTCCGGGGTTCCTTCCAGGCTGTGGCTCTGCTGTTGTAGTTGTGGAAGGAGGTGGAGGAGGGCCATGGTCGACCTCCCGACTATCACTTGCCACAGCCTCCTCCCGGCTGCCACTTGCCACAGCCTCCTCCCGGCTGAGGTCTTCCTGTGTATGAAAATGGGACATAGTTTTAGTTTTTTGTTCATCAATCACACAATTTTCAGCTCATGACGGTTGCAAATTGAATGTTAATAAATAGAACAGACTATCATTCTGATCCCAGCATGTTTCCTTCTTGTCCCAATCATTTTTTGGTCACTACTGTCTATTGATATGTAAAACACTTTGTTAAATCAGAACTTACTGATCAATAATAACATCTAGTTAACATCATCAAATGTACGACAATAAATATGTTGAACAATGCTATACCTGACTCAAGCTGAGCTCCTCCACAAGTTGCTGCCTGGAAGGCCCAGGTTGGACATCGGAAGCCTCAGCTGGGGGGAAGGAAGCCTTAAAGGAAGACTGTAGAGTGATGGCCTGGGTTCCCTTTGGTCTGCCAGAAAAATCAAGCCTGTCATATACAACAGCCTGGGTACATAAATGTCATCTGCATCTCCTGATCTCAGGGAATCCTGGACCATCAGATATGTACTCCTCAGGCCACCAATTTTCGCCTTCACATAGGTGATGTCTGTCGTGGGGACCATCGGCTTCACCAAAGCAAGCAGTTTCTCCAGCGTTGCCTTCCTCTTTTTTAGGTCCTTATAAAAGGGGTGGCTCACCTGCCACAGGCAGGGCAGCTTCCTGAGCATATCAATGAAGATGGCTAGAACATCTGAGTCCTTGGGGGGCGTGGCTTGGCGCGCATCGGGAATGGCCGCTTTAAACAGGAGCTCCAGGAGACCCGCAGCCCAACAGCTCTCCCTTCGGCTCATTTCACGCTGCATCATGCTTAACCACTTTCAGACCGGACCATTTTGCTGGTAAATGACCAGAGGTCTTTTTACACTTTGGCACTGCGCTGCTTTAACTGGTAATTGCGCGGTCATGCAATGTTGTACCCAAACAAAATTTGCGTCCTTTTCTTCCCACAAATAGAGCTTTCTTTTGATGGTAATTGATTGCCTCTGCGATTTTTATTTTTTGCGATATAAATGTAAAAAGACCGCAAATTTTGAAAAAAAATGATATTTTCTACTTTTTGTTATTAGAAAAATCCAATAAACTCAATTTTAGTCATACATTTAGGCCAAAATGTATTCAGCCACATGTCTTTGGTAAAAAAAAAGTCAATAATTGTATATTTATTGGTTTGCGCAAAAGTTGTCACATCTACAAACTAAGGTACGTTTTCTGGAATTTACGCAGCTTTTAGTTTACGACTGCCTATCTCATTTCTTGAGGTGCTAAAATGGCAGGGCAGTACAAAACCCCCCCAAATGACCCCATTTTGGAAAGTAGACCCCCTAAGGAAATTGATAAGAGGCATGTTGAGCCCATTGAATATTTTATTTTTTTGCCTCAAGCGATTGAATAATGACAAAAAAAAAAATTTTTTTTTTTTTTTTACACAAAGTTGTCACTAAATGATATATTGCTCACACATGCTATGGGCGTATGTGAAATGACACCCCAAAATAAATTCTGCTGCTTCTCCTGAGTATGGGGATACCACATATGTGGGACTTTTTGGGAGCCTAGCCGCGTACGGGGCCCCGAAATCCAAGCACCGCCTTCAGGCTTTCTAAGGGCGTAAATTTTTGAGTTCACTTCTCACTACCTATTACAGTTTTGAAGGCCATAAAATGCCAAGATGGCACAAAACCCCCACAAATGACCCCATTTTAGAAAGTAGACACCCCAAGCTATTTGCTGAGAGGCATGTTGAGTTCATGGAATATTTTATATTTTGCCACAAGTTGCGGGAAAATTACAAACTTTTTTTTTTTTTTTTTTTTTTTTTTAACAAAGTTGTCACTAAATGATATATTGCTCATGCATGCCATGGGCATATGTGAAATGACACCCCAAAATAAATTCTGCTGCTTCTCCTGAGTACGGGGATACCACATATGTGGGACTTTTTGGGAGCCTAGCCGCGTACGGGGCCCCGAAAACCAAGCACCGCCTTCAGGCTTTCTAAGGGCGTAAATTTTTGAGTTCACTTCTCACTACCTATTACAGTTTTGAAGGCCATAAAATGCCAAGATGGCACAAAACCCCCACAAATGACCCCATTTTAGAAAGTAGACACCCCAAGCTATTTGCTGAGAGGCATGTTGAGTCCATGGAATATTTTATATTTTGCCACAAGTTGCGGGAAAATTACAAACTTTTTTTTTTTTTTTTTTCACAAAGTTGTCACTAAATGATATATTGCTCACGCATGCCATGGGCATATGTGAAATGACACCCCAAAATAAATTCTGCTGCTTCTCCTGAGTACGGGGATACCACATATGTGGGACTTTTTGGGAGCCTAGCCGCGTACGGGGCCCCGAAAACCAAGCACCGCCTTCAGGCTTTCTAAGGGCGTTACAGTTTTGAAGGCCATAAAATGCCAAGATGGCACAAACCCCCCCCAAATGACCCCATTTTGGAAAGTAGACACCCCTAAATTTAGGGGTACACTAGTGAGACTAGGTAATAAATGGCGGGTGCCCTGAAACTATAAAAAAATAACTAACCAACCAGCGTCACCTGTAACAGTTATATGGTGATCACTGGTGAAAGGGTTAACTAGGGGGCAATTAGGGGGCTTTATGCGGTAGTATATGGGGGTCCCTGGCGCTATAAAAAGCTGCAGCGAACCTAAATACCTACCTGCCTAACTAGCGTCACCTGTGACACTAATACAGCGATCAGAAAAACGATCGCTTATTAGGCTGGGTTCACACTGGAGCGATGCGGGAACGCCACGAATGCGCGGCGGGTTCCCGCATCGCATGCCTCCCGGCGGCAGTTCACACTGCCCTATGTGAACTGCTGGGAGTGTCAGTGAAATGTTACTGACACCCCCAGATCAGTTCGCATATCGCAGTGCGATCTGCAAACTCGGATCGCATGGTGTGAACACCCATGCGATCCGATTCTGCTGCGGGCCAAAAAAAGGGTCCCGTGCGAATTTGCGGCGGGTGCGGCGGGTGCGGCGAATGGCTGAACTCGAATCGCACAGAGATCGGATGTGATTTTCACTGCAGTGCGGTGCGAATCACATCCGTTCTCATAAACCGCTGCAATGTGAACCCAGCCTTAGTGACACTGGCGACGGGGGGTGATCACGGGGTTAAACCTTTATTGGGGGGGTTAGGGGGGTACCTTAGAACTAAAGGGGGCTAACCCTAACTGCCCTAACAGTTATTAGTCACAAATGACACCCGCCGGGTGATCAAGGGGTTAAACCTTTATTAGGTAATAAATGGCGGGTGCCCTGAAACTATAAAAAAATAACTAACCAACCAGCGTCACCTGTAACAGTTATATGGTGATCACTGGTGAAAGGGTTAACTAGGGGGCAATCAGGGGGCTTTATGCGGTAGTATATGGGGGTCCCTGGCGCTATAAAAAGCTGCGGCGAACCTAAATACCTACCTGCCTAACTAGCGTCACCTGTGACACTAATACGGCGATCAGAAAAATGATCGCTTATTAGGCTGGGTTCACACTGGAGCGATGCGGAAACGCCGCGAATCCGCGGCGGGTTCCCGCATCGCATGCCTCCCGGCGGCAGTTCACACTGCCCTATGCGAACTGCTGGGAGTGTCAGTGAAATGTTACTGACACCCCCAGATCAGTTCGCATATCGCAGTGCGATCTGCAAACTCGGATCGCATGGTGTGAACACCCATGCGATCCGATTCTGCTGCGGGCCAAAAAAAGGGTCCCGTGCGAATTTGCGGCGGGTGCGGCGGGTGTGGCGGGTGCGGCGGGTGCGGCGAATGGCTGAACTCGAATCGCACAGAGATCGGATGTGATTTGCACTGCAGTGCGGTGCGAATCACATTCGTTCTCATAAACCGCTGCAATGTGAACCCAGCCTTAGTGACACTGGCGACGGGGGGTGATCACGGGGTTAAACCTTTATTGGGGGGGTTAGGGGGGTACATTAGAACTAAAGGGGGCTAACTCTAACTGCCCTAACAGTTATTACAGTCACAAATGACACCAATGCAAAAAAAAAAAATAAAAAAAAAAAAAAAAATGACATTGGTGTCACTGTGACTGGGGGGCAGGGGTAATTGGGGGGGTGATCGGGGGGTAAAGGGGGGGTGTGAGTGTGCCTGGCATGTTCTACTGTGTGTGTAGAGTGTTGGTGCAACTCACCGATCCGCTCTCCTCCGTGTCGGAACGAAAAATACCGACACGGAGGAGAGAATACATCACTTCCTCTCCTGTGTTTACATTACAGGAGAGGAAGTGATGTCACCGGGGATTTCTATTCGTCGGGAGCGATCGCGAGGGGGTGGCCATGAATGAATGGCCGCCCCCTCGTCCCGGATCGCTCCCGGACGAAAACCGACCGCCGCAGGCACCGGGCGGGGGCCCGATCGGGCCCCCGACCCGCGGGAGGCAAGGGACGTACATGTATGTCCTTATGCCTGCCCGTGCCATTCTACCGACGTACATCGGCGTGCGGCGGTCGGCAACTGGTTAAATCAGCACGCCACCACACCGGGACGGGGGCTCGCCGTCAGTCCGGGACCCCTCACACCCGTAGTATCCAGGACATCTTCTCCTCACAGGCCCGTGCAGGCGGCAGCACCCCTTCCAAGATGGCGCTGCCACGAGGCGAGGAAGATGAACTCAGTGATGGCTCCCTGTCTACAGCTGAAGACCCAGTAAGCGGGCTGGGGAACCCCAACCATCCACTTACGCTGGGAGATATGACATCGATTGCGTCTGACATAAAGAACACGCTTTTTTCTGCAATTGCTGACCTTAAGGCTGACTTACTATCTCTCACTGAGAAGATGTCCACCTTAGAGAAAGCAGAGAGCAAGAGGGACAGGACTGTACGCAGACTGGAGGCCACAGCTGCCTCACACGCGGTTCACTTAATCAATATCAATAGACACCTGGAGGACCTTGATAATAGAGGGAGGAGGTGTAATATCCGGGTGAGGGGGATCCCGGAGACTGTAGGCCCTGACCAGATCACCTCAGCTTTGCGATCAGTGTTTAATAACCTGCTGGAAAACCCTATTGATTCTCCCATTGACTTTGTACGAGCACACAGGGCTTTGAGAGCTAGGCCCCTGGACTCCGCCCCTCCCCGGGATGTTATCTGCTGCCTCCAGAGTTTTCAGCTGAAGGAAGAAATCCTAAGTCAGGCCAGGAAAAACGACCGGATTGCATTCAATGAGGCGGAGATCTCGCTGTTTCAAGACTTGTCGCCCATAACCTTGCAAAACAGACGGGCTTTACGACCGTTGCTGGAAGCCCTTCGTGAGAGAGGCATCGTTTATAAATGGCGCTTTCCCTTCGCCTTACAAGCCACACTGGACGGGAGACAATTTTTGCTTCGGATGCCAGAAGACCTCCCGGACTTTTGTGCTGGTCTCCATATCCCTTGTGTGGACTTACCGGAATGGTATGTTGAGTTTAAGCTCCCCCAACCCGAGCTCAGCCCGCCTGGCACCCCTTTGTCCTCACCGGTTAAGCCACCGCAGAAGAAGAGCAAAGTTGGGCAGCGTTCCTCCAGGGAGGGATCCCGCGCACCTCAGTCCTCCAGGCATTCCAGGAACCGTGATCGCATCTGAACGACATACTGACTGTATGGTGGAAGAATGGTCTTTTTTCCTTTTTTTTAGTTTCTGATAGTTTGCACTTTTTTGCAATGTTGCGGGGGTACCCATCTTGACTATTGTTGCTCTTTGTTTATCCCCCCCCCTCTCCCCTAGATGGCGCCTCCCCAAGGGGTTGGGTAGCTGTTCCCATGCCCTGAGGGGTAAACATTTGTTGTTCCCCTGCTACTCTTATGCCTGGCTTGCAGACACCGGCCCTAACAGTTCCCCTCTCCCACCCCCCCCCCCCCCTCCTGGTGGGCTTGTGTTTTGTGTATATATATTCCTTCCTTAGCTAATAACATCCTAGCCATTAGGACGACAGACGGCACTCTGACAAACAGAACTGACAAAATTGCGGAGAGCTTTCACAAGTTCTATTCCCGTCTCTATAGTGTCCCTCCCCAACATTCCCTGGGGGGGCAGCTGGGAGATAGGAGCCACATTATAAAAGACTATCTGGTTCAGAGCGGTATGCCGACACTTTCCCCAGAAGATGCTGAATCGTTGGAACTCCCCATCTCATCCTAGGAGCTCTCGGCAGTGGTCAAGGGCCTTAAAAGGGTAAAAGCCCTGGCCCGGATGGGCTCACGGCTCACTACTACAAGGTCTTTTTCAAGCTTCTTGAAGAACCTCTTTTGAAGGTTTTTAATTCTCTCAATGAACCACGTAACCTACCTGAAACTTTCCTGGGCGCACATATCACACTACTACCTAAACCTGGGAAGGATCCCACAGACTTAAAAATTATGTCGAAGATAGTGGCGAATCATCTGCGGATCTTTTTGCCACATTTGATAGGCGCTGAACAAGTGGGGTTCATGCCGGGGAGGGAATCCAGGGACAATGTGACTAAGGCCCTGAACTTAATACACCATTGTCGCACCACGAACGTCGAGGGCCTTCTCCTGTCTACGGATGCGGAGAAGGCCTTCGACAGGGTTGCTTGGGATTACTTGTTCCAAACCTGTAGCCACATTGGACTGCGACCTCACATGTTTTCCTGGATCTCCTCCCTTTATCGGAACCCCACCGCCCAACTTAAAATTAATGGCACCTTGTCGGAAAAGGTACTCATCCACAATGGCACGAGACAAGGGTGTCCCTTATCCCCCCTATTATTTATTTTATCCTTGGAGCCCTTTATTCGTACCATCAATAACTCTGCCTCCATTGAAGGCTTTTGGGTTGGCCTGAAGACCTACAAGGTAGCTGCGTATGCAGATGATTTATTGTTTTTCCTGGTATAGCCCCACTCCTCAATCCCCAATCTACTTAAGGCCTTTTCTGTCTTCGGTTTTATATCAAACCTCAAAATCAATTACACTAAATCTGAGGCGATTAATCTTTCGTTGCCCCCAGCTTCACTTCGTTTGGCCCAGCAGAATAGCTCCTTCAGGTGGGTTACGGATTCATTGACTTACCTAGGGATTCAGCTCACCCCACAGCTCCCAGCCATTTACACTAAAAATGTTGTGTCCTTGTTGCGCCGGTTAGAAATAGACTTGACCAAGTGGTCACTTAAACATATTTCCTGGTTTGGCAGGGCAGCCATCATTAAAATGGTGACATTACCCAGGGTTTTGTATTTACTCCACACTTTGCCTGTCGAACTCCCAGCTAATTTTTTCAAACATCTACACTCTATATTGCGGAAATTTCTATGGGCTGATAAGAAACCCCGTATTTGTTTACGCACCCTAAAACAGAGGGAGGACTGGGGTTTCCCGACTTTAAACGTTACTATCAGGCGACGCATCTCGCACGCATTATTGACTGGCACTGTCACGCCAACAGAAAGGACTGGGTCTCCCTAGAGGAAAGTTTCTCGCGAACGCCTCTTAAATTTTCGCCCTGGATACCTTGGAACAAATGTCCAGCGGGCTTAGCACAACACCCTCTAATCAGGGCCACTCTAAAAATTTTCCATAAACTTGTGGCCGCACACCGGATAGCGACAGTCCCAGGCCCTATGTCCCCCTTGACCCAAAATCCAGATTTCCCCCCGGGCCTGGAGACGGGGTCTTTCTTACTTGCTGATTCTTCTCCTATTCTTGCCTCTCACTTTATATCGGCGGGTCAGACGCGTTCGTACACCGATTTACAGGGCGACGTTTCCCTTCGAGCGCTACCCTTTTGGAGTTATAGACAAGCTTGCCACTACATACTGACACCCACTAGAAAACAGACCATGTTGGGGGATCTCACCACCTTCGAATCCTTATGTCACAAGAGCGAACCAGTGGCGAGAACCACATCCATCTTATACTCACTCTTACACAACCTCGGGGACCAGGACGCACCCAGATTCAGGGCTCAGTGGGAGTCGGCTCTCCAAACACAGTTTACGGACATGCAATGGCAAAATGCTTGTATACTAGCGCATAAGTGCTCTATTAGCACTAGATTGCAGGAGAATTCATATAAACTTCTCTCTCATTGGTATGCCACTCCGGACAAAGTGAAGAGATGGTACCCACTGTCCTCAGACTTGTGTTGGAGATGCGGCGAGGCTAAGGGCGATATGCTGCATATCTGGTGGAACTGCCCTAAGATAAGTAGCTTTTGGGATCAAGTGCTGGGACTAGTTAGACAGATTACAGAAACCAAGATGACTCTCTCCCCGGCCTGTTGCCTGCTTCACATTTCTGACTTCCCTCTGGGGAGATATAAAAGATCCCTGACCAAACACCTTTTAATGGCAGCAAAATCATTGATCCCCAAATATTGGAAATCTCAACGGATACCGTCGGTGAAAGAATGGTTGGGTTTGGTTAACTTCATTTACGCAATGGAGGAGACGTTCGCTATTGCGGATGAAACGGCTGACAGATTTCACACAACCTGGTCCCCATGGGTAGTTTTCAGGTATTCAGATGCTTTTTCTAGACTCACTGGGGGCTGATTGCGATACTCCTCCACTGGGTGGATTGTGGCTCTCCGGTTCCCCCTCCCCTTCGGGCCCGGAGGGGAGGTGATGACAGACACCCTCCGTTGAGAGAGGGTCGCTCTCCACCGTCGCCTGGCTCTTTCTTACGCTCCTCTGCCTTGGTTCGTACCTGCTTTTTTTTTCTTTTTTCTTTTTATTTTATTTCTTTCTTCATTTCCCTTTATCTGTTCCTCTCTTTAAATCTCATAGCCAAAACTACAGATACCTGATTACTGATCTTTACGTACAATTCGATTTATTGTCCTGATTTCAATGTGCCTAAAGCCGCGTACACACGGGCGGACTGTCTGACCAACTTAGTCCGTCGAAACACATTTCAGCGGACAGTCCGCTCGTGTGTGGGCTTCAGCTGACTTTTTCAGCGTGCAGTCTGGCGGACTAAGTATTTCGGAATTTCCATAATATTGTCCGTCGTACTTTGGTTTCAGCGGACAATCCGCTCGTGAGTAGGCTAGTTCGACGGACTAAGTATGGCGCATGCTCAGAAAGGATTTACATGGCGAAAGGTTGCATTGCTGTGTATTGGACTTCCTATTTCTAGTCCCGTCGTACGTGCTGTACACGTCATCGCGCAAACTTTCGACGGACTGTTTGTGCATCCGTGTGTGGTCAAGTCCGTTCATTCGAAAGTAGGACGGACTGTCCGTCGGATTGTCTGACGGACTAAGTTGGCCATACAGTCCGCCCGTGTGTACGTGGCTTATGTATACACTGGGAAAAATATTGGAAAGAACACACTGCTGACAAGAGCAAGAAGGGTGCTGCTCACCCCTATAAATCGAAAAAATAATAAAATAATCTTTTTTTATATTATGCTACGCTTATTGTTTATTGCTGCCTAAAAACCCCGTTGGTGGGGGAATTTGTTTTATTTATTTTATGTATACACTGGGATTACGTTTTGAATCCGTTTTATAACGGAGATGTTACTTGGGTGACAAATGTACATTCTCTTTTCTTTTGAAGACAAGCTCTGATTCACTGTTTACCTGTTGGATATTTGGCTGTATACAGTAGTATGATGTAACCTTTGTTTTCCATTGTATCTGTTTATTGGCTTAATAAACTCTTTTAAATTGAAAAAAAAAAAAGAACATCTGAGTCCTTGAATGGATCCATATTCTCTGCAAGACACAATACAAGACAAACCCTAATGTCAGGCTAAACTCTTCTAATCTTGTCCCAACATAAGTCTCAATCTAGAAGCAGTATAGGCCAGTGATGTACCAAGTTAAAATTGTACCTTCGTTCGAACGATCGGCGCTTCCACTACTCCTTCCTCCCCTCACAGATGGTACGTACGACACATGCGTGTTAAGTTTTATATACAGTGTGCATGCGTGAAACTCTGCCCGCCCCTGACATTCTTTCTAGTCTATTCCCCGCCCCTTCTCTTTCGGGGGAATGGGGAGAGCACATTGCGGAGGCACAGCAGGTGCACGCTAATTATTCCAGTAATGAGGAGGAAGACGACGAAAGCCTGGAGCCAGAAATGTCTAAATCCCGGAGGAGAAGATTTAAGATGTTGGAGATGGTGGACATATTGCAGAGGAACGACTATGATGGGAAGTATAGACCTTACCCAAACCCAAATGTCAGAAAAGCCAAGAGCATGAATAAAGTTGTGAAGAGTCTGCAGAAGAATTTTGGGGTACGACGATCCAAGGATCACCTGAGGAAACGCTGGTCAGACCTGAAACTGAGGGAGCATGATCAGTACAGAAGGATCAAAGGAGTTCTTCTAAAAAGTAAGTAAGTTCTGTCAAAAAAGACAATTGCACGGCACTTCCAAGCAATGTTTCAGATTACTATTTCTACCCTCAAATATCTGTGTGCTAAAAGTATTCCTTTTTTACATTCTCATAGGGGAGAGAAGACTTGGGACATCTGAGGACACCAGGGACCCCCCACCTCCCAAAGAAGGGGAAATCCAAAAACCAGAAGCAGAGGAGGAGGAGGAAGGAGAGGTTGTTTAAATTGGCGAAATTGGCACCACAACAGGTGAGTGTCTGAGACCACAGCTTCAGGTAATAGATGAATGCCTGCATTTTTATAATACATGGTGTGTTTTTTTTATTTATTTTTAGGTGATGTGGATGTTGTGGAAGAAGAATCGCATTTTACCAGTGAAAGTGCCCAGATCCTCATCGGGGAGATAATGTGGTGCAATCGCGATTTAGATAATCTCAAGAAAAACATCAATGAGGTTCAACAAAAATTAAGAACATCATTGATGTTTTAGGCTGGGTTCACACCGCTGCGGCAGCGAGAACCAGATGTGATTCGCACCGCACTGCAGTGCAAATCACATCCGATCTCTGTGCGATGTGAGTTCAGCCATACAGATAGTATGGCTGAATTCGCATCGCACCCGCCGCAAACTCGCACGGGACCCTTTTTTTGGTCCGCAGCAGAATCGGATCGCATGGGTGTTCACACCATGCGATCCGATTCCTGTCCGAGTTTGCAGATCGCACTGCGATATGCGAACTGATCTGGGGGTGTGATGAACATTTCACTGACACTCCCAGCAGTCCGCATAGGGCAGTGTGAACTGCCGGCGGGAGGCATGCGATACGGGAAAACGCTGCGGATTTGCGGCGTTCCCGCATCGCTCCAGTGTGAACCCAGCCTTAGAGAGAATCTGGAACACCCAAAACCAGCTACCATCGATTTTATATTTTAAAAAACAGCTTTGTATTTTGACAATAGCCAAATTTGGAAGATGCACACAGTGTGTCAACATGTGCTATCTCCCATCATGGGGGATCAATGTACACGTTTTGTGGGTGCAACACCTTCCTTGCTACTAAAGTGGCTGAGATGAAGGGGTTGCACCCCCAAAACACGTATGTTGATCCCCCATGATAGGAGATGGCACATGTTGACATTAGGCATGGGATCAGAAGGAAAATGCCCAGTTTGAATCACAATTTGTGTGCATCTTCCAAATTTGGCTTTTACAGGGGTGACACCCCATCTGATGAAGGCAATATCAACACAGTTTGGTCATACTCATGTCTGATATTGTCTTCACTTTTCAAAGTTGAACTTTGTAAGTTCCTGAGTTCTGTATGTTATGCATCATGCCTGTTTCCTCAAAAACGGCTAGTTATATTAACGTTACCAAAAATAATGTTATATACACCAAATATGTTGGCTTGTTGTAAAACCCTTTTATAAACGCACATGTGAACGTGCTTTCAGTAAAAAGTTTAATTATCAACAATGTCTGGCAAAAGCAGTATTTTTAGTAAAGTTGTTGTTTTCTGTGGCAATGGGTGTTATTTACTAACGGCAAATCCACTTTGCACTCCAAGTGCAGTTTCAAGTGCACTTTTGCAGTGCACTTGTAGTGAACAGATCTGAAGTCTGAAAAGCGCCGAAAAGCGTGAATCGTCTCTAACCAAACTTCTACTAACACTGAAAACCCAAGATCAGCAGAAGGAGCCCAAAGGGTGCTGCACATGGTGCTGAACTTCCCTTTTATAATCCCGTTGTACGCGCTGCATGTCACAGAGTTCTTGGCGATCAGAAATTCCGACAACTTTGTGCGACTGTGTGTATGCAAGACAAGTTTGAGCCACCATCCGTTGGAAAAAATCAGAGGGATTTTGTTGTTGGAATGTCAGACCGTGTGTACAGGGCATTACAGGTTTCTTCCAGTTCTGGCCACCAGAATGTGCATTTCAGGAGATCTGTCTTGTTGACCCCAAAATGACCTGCTAGGGGAGGATCATGACACAGACCCAAAATGGTTATACGTAAACATTCAGGCACAAATACCTTGCTTCTGTTAAACAGCAATCCTTCCCTGATGAGTATCAGCGTGACCCCTGGAGGGCTAGGAACATCTGTCGAGCCTGCTTCATTCGGTTGAGGAGGTTGCCCTGTAAAAGTAAGAAGTTATTTTTGGACAAGATGGTATCTGCCTCTGGTGGTTCCTTGGGGTCATCAAACATGGCAGCCTCGGGACTGTCTGGTACTGACTGGGCAGTGGGCACAGGCTGGATCCGTACCAGCAGTAAGTGTGGCTCTGTCTGGTGTGGTGTCTGTGGCTGGCTGCTCTCTCTCAGAGGTGCTGCTCAGCCTAGCAACCAGTTACTCAGGCATATTGTCAGGAACCATGAAACAGACAGAGACAGAAGTACAATCAAATCACACTTGTTTATTAATTAAATAGGCAGGTCTGATGAGCATCATCAGGAACAGCTGGTAACTGTGGAAAGAGAAGAGAGCTGACAATTAGCCGACAATTAGCCGACAGCTGAGCGGCCAGCCCAGAGGAGGAAGAGCTAAGCCAGCCCTGACACATATATAGGACGCAGCTGCTAATGGGAACTGAGTTCCTGTTGTGGAAAAAGTACAGGAATTCCGTTCCTATGCATTCCCGCAGGACTTGAGCTCTGGCTTTAGGTGTTTAGCAGTCCTCAGGTACTCAAGATTGTTGTGGTCAGTATAGACCAATATGGGATGCGCTGCTCCCTCCAGGAGGTACCTCCACTCTTCTAAAGCTGCTTTTATGGCCAGTAATTCTCGGTCCCCATCATAGTTTCTCTCTGCTGGAGAGAGCCTTGCGGGAGAAAAAGGCTACTGGATGCATCAGATCCTTAGGGCCTTGGCGTTGGGAGATGACTGCTCCAATAGTGACTTCAGATGCGTCTACTTCTAGTGTATACGACAGAGACGGGACTGGATGACCAAGAACAGGTGCTGAAGTGAACAGTCCAATCAAGGTATCTAATGCGGCTTGTGTCTCCGGTTTCCAATGGAAGTGGAGGTTCTGTTTAGTCAGCTGTGTGATAGGGGTTATGATAGCGGAGAAGCCCCTAATGAACCTCCTGTAAAAGTTGGCAAATCCTACAAAGCGATGCACCCCCTTCATGTCGGTAGGTGCAGGCCAGTCTAAGATAGCAGAGACCTTTTCAGAGTCCATCTTGATGCCTTCAGGTGAGATTATTAGTCCCCGTGTTAGGAACTTCAGGTAAAGAGTCTGACTTAGTGGAAGGGGACCTCTCTTACGGCTCTGGTTCTGGTCTCACTGGAATGGGAACAGGGAGACCGGAGCGCAGCGGGATAGGAGAGTCCAGCCAGGTGCAGCAGCAGGTGCAGGGTAGGTAAGAATCCTCCGGATCAGGAACTCTCTGTAGCAGGACAGCAGCTGGGAGAAGGCCGCAGACTGAGGGATCAGGATGGATGGATCCTCTGGATGCGAAGGTAGCAGGCACAGAAGTAAGCAGGAGACAGCAGAGGTATCAGGTACAAGCAGAGGTTCGGCAACAGGAAGACAGTCCAAGAAGGGTCAAACAAGCCGGGGTCGGAGCAGGAGAGGTCAACGAGGTCAGACGGAGCCGGGTCAGGTATCAGATAGGTAGCAGGCAGGTAAGCAGGTAACTTCAGGCACAAGCTGCAGACGAGACAGCACAGAACCCCTGCAACTGTGCCTTTAAAAAGGGCCACTGGCGCCAAACGAACTAACGCTCGCCCGTGCGTGCGTGTACCGCGCGCACACGCGAACGACGTGCACCCGCGCGCGTCGGAAGACGCTCGTGCCCTCGACGACCCGCGGCGCGAACGGAGAGCCGATCGCACGGAACGGACGGATTCCTGACATTGCCCCCCCACAAGGGGCAACCTCCGGGTGCCCCTAGAGACTCTTTTCTCCGGGTGTGCAGCAAAGAAGGCCTGGATCAGTCTATCAGCATGTACATTAGAAGCAGGTTCCCAAGAATTATTCTCCGGGCCATAGCCCTTCCATTTAATTAGAAACTGACCTTGTCCCCGTCGTCTTCTGAAATCCAGAATGGCCTCCACTTCAAATTCCTCACTGCCATCAATCAGCACAGGGTCTGGTGGCCCAGTTTCTCTACCAGGGAAGGGATCAGGAACAGCGGGCTTAAGTAGAGCTACATGAAAGACTGGATGTATCCTCATGGAATCAGGCAGGGACAGTTCATAAGACACCTCGTTAATTTTCCTCTTAACAGGAAACGGGCCCAGAAACTTGGGTGCCAATTTCCTGGAGGGACATGCTAATTTTAAATTAGAAGAAGACAGCCATACCTGGTCCCCGACTTGAAGGATCAATTCTCCCCTTCTTCCTCGATCAAAGCTCCTCTTGCTGTCAGCCTGAGCCTTGGTTATGACCTCCTGCAGGGTCCGGTTATTCTGCTGGAGAAAGGATACCGTATCCTGTACTGCTGGGACATGAGATTCTGTAAGGATATCGGGAAGAAAAGACAAGTTAAAACCATAATTGGCGAAAAACGGGGACTGCCCAGTGGTAGCATGGCTGGCATTGTTGTAGGCGAATTCCGCCAGTGGTAACAGGGAGACCCAATCGTCTTGGACAAAAGAAGAGAAACACCTAATATATTGCTCGAGGGTCTGGTTGGTGCGCTCCGTTTGCCCATTGGTCTGTGGGTGGTAGGCAGAGGACAGGCCCAACTCAATCTTTAACGATACACACAGGGCTCGCCAGAAACGGGAGGTGAACTGGACCCCTCTATCAGAAACAATATTGGTGGGTACCCCGTGGAGCCTGATTATTTCTCTGATAAAAATATGGGCAGTCTCGGTCGCGGAAGGGGTTCCCCTTAAGGGTAGGAAGTGGGACATCTTGGTCAGACGGTCACAAACTACAAAGATAGCAGTGCAGTTCTCAGAAGGGGGGAGTTCCACAATGAAGTCCATAGTAATCATCCGCCAAGGGCGGTCGGGTGCGGGAAGAGGTTTAAGCAGCCCCCAAGCCCGATTTCTGGGGACCTTATTCCGATTACATACGGGGCAGGAATTAACATACTGCTTACAGAACTCCCTCATGCCTGGCCACCAGAAGGAGCGCTGTACCAGTTCCAAAGTCTTGCGGACACCAAAGTGCCCGGCGAGCGGATGGTCATGGAGGAGACCCAAGACCTTAATTCTCACATCTTCAGGGACGAAGATCAGGTTGTCCTTCCAAAGCAGGCCCTCCCTGGATGCTAGTGAGATTCCCGAGGGACAGGAAGATATGGAGGAGACACTCTTAAGTAGAGACACCAGGTCTGGCTGGATGAGCAAAAAGGTATTAGCAGGTAGGATGGTATCCGGGGGTGCGGTGTCCTTGGGACTGTCAAACATACGGGAGAGTGCATCAGGTTTAACGTTTCTTGATCCAGGGCGATAGGTTATGTGAAAACAGAACCGGGAGAAAAAGAGGGCCCAGCGAGCCTGCAGAGGTTTTAGGCGTTTAGCGGTACGGAGGTACTCGAGGTTTTTGTGATCCGTGTAGATGAGCACGGGGTGTACCGCCCCCTCGAGTAAGTATCTCCACTCCTCCAAAGCTAATTTGGCAAGTAATGGCAAGTAATTCCCGGTCGCCCACATCATAATTCCTCTCCGCCGGAGAGAGTTTTCGGGAAAAGAACCCCACGGGGTGCATCAGGTCGTCTTTACCTATGCGCTGGGAGACCACCGCCCCTACTGCTATCTCAGAGGCATCTACCTCCAGAATATAAGGTCTAGATGGATCCGGGTGACTGAGGATAGGAGCAGAGGTGAACAAGTCCTTGAGTCTCTTGAAGGCGGCCTGGGCTTCAGGACCCCAAAGGAAGCACGTATTTTGCTTAATGAGCTTGGTGATGGGAGAGATGATGGCAGAGAATCCTTTAATGAACTTTCTATAAAAGTTGGCGAAGCCCACAAAGCGTTGAATGCCCTTCTTGTCAGTGGGGGCTGGCCATTCAAGGACAGCGGCGACCTTTTGCGGGTCCATCTTGATGCCTGCTGGAGAGATTTCAAGGCCGAGGAATTGGATCTCCTGTTGCTCGAATTTACACTTCTCGGCTTTAGCATAGAGTCCATGTTGCCGGAGTCGAAGCAGTACCCTGCCGACATGTCCCCGGTGCTGCTCCAGGGACCTGGAGAAGATCAGGATGTCATCAAGGTATACGATGACGAAGATATCCAAGAAGTCCCGGAAGACGTCATTAATTAAGTGCTGGAAGGTGGCTGGGGCGTTACACAACCCGAAAGGCATCACCAGGTACTCGTAATGCCCAAAACGAGTTCGGAACGCAGTTTTCCACTCGTCACCTGCTCGTATGCGGACCAAGTTATAGGCTCCCCTCAAGTCTAACTTAGTGAAAATAGTAGCCGACCTCAGTTTTTGGAAGAGTTCTGGAATCAGGGGTAAGGGGTAGCGGTTTTTAATCGTGACTCTGTTCAGTTCCCGGTAGTCCACACAGGGTCGGAGGGTCTGGTCCTTTTTCGTAACAAAAAATATTCCAGCCCTGGCGGGAGATGTGGAGTGACGGATAAACCCCTTCTTGAGGTTCTCTGAGATGTATGCCTTCAGAGCCTCTTGTTCCTTCTCTGATTAAAGGGTAGACATGACCAAACGGGATCTCTGCCCCGGGAAGGAGCTCAATGGGACAGTCATAGGGGCGATGCGGGGGTAAGGAATCAGCCCCCCGTTTACTGAAAACGTCCAGAAATTCATGGTAAGGCTCGGGGACAGATTGACATAAGTCCAGGTCTGGGTCTAGGCAGAGAAGAGTTCCGGATTGTACAGGGGCCCCAGGAAGACAGTGGTCCTGGCAGTAAGGGGAGAGGAACCTCACCTCCCCTGAAGTCCAGTCAATGGAGGGGTTGTGGGCCTGCAGCCACGGGATGCCCAGAATCACAGGAAAGAGTGGGGATGAAATGACATCAAGAATTAACAGTTCCGTATGTTCGCAGGAGGTGGAGGTGGGTAGTGGAAGGGTCTCCTGCGAGTCCATGAGGTTTCTTCTGGAGTGGAATGGAATGCAGGTCGGTGAAGGCCGCGTCAATGAAGCAGCCGCAGGCTCCGGAATCAAGGATGGCGTTGACGTGGATCGTTCTTCCCGAAAGCTGAAACGAGAGCAGAAGGGCAACATGGAGAGAGTTGGAAGGCGGGTTAAAGGAACTGCGAGACACTGAAGAGAGGCACTTATGTGACTTCACAGGACAGTTGGCCACATAATGTCCGGAGCCGCCACAGTATAGGCACAAGTTCATTTGACGGCGGCGGGCTCGTTCTTCAGGGGACAGGGAAGGTCGGAGTAGTCCAAGCTGCATTGGTTCCTCAGGAGCAGGAGACACACTGGCAGGTCCTCTTTGAGGGGGAGGAGAGAAGAAAGGTGTGGAAGATGGGGTCCTGGCTGTCATCCAGGCAGGTCTCAATGGTTGGGAAGAGCGTTCGGCCCTACGCTCGCGAAGTCTACGGTCTATCTGGATGGCCAGAGCAATTAAGTCCTCCAAGGCGTCAGGAGTGCCAACACGAGCTAACTCGTCCTTGAGGCCCTCAGACAGGCCCATGCGGAACTGGTGTCTAAGGGCCGACTCGTTCCACTGGGTATCTGCGCTCCAGCGTCTAAAGTCCGAGACATAGTCCTCAGCCGTCCTACGGCCTTGCTGGAGCGCAGTTAATGCAGATTCTGCGGTGGCAGCCCGTTGGGGATCGTCATAAAGTTGTGCCATCCCCTCAAAGAAGGTAGAGAGAGTCTGTGTAAGGGGACTGTCATTCTCCAAGAGGTGGTGGGCCCAGGACTGAGGTTCTTCTTGCAGGAGAGAGATGACAAACCCCACCTTGGTTGCCTCCAGGGAGAAAGTCCTGGGCTGGAGGGCAAAGTAAAGCTGGCAGGCGTTGCGAAAAGCCCGGAACTTGGAGCGGTCCCCTGAAAATCTTTCTGGAATGGGAACCCTAGGTTCAGGTGGGAGCATCATGATTGCTGAATGAGCAGCTGGCTGAGCAGGAGGAGGCTGAGGTGCGGTGACTGGTGACCCCGGGGTAGAGAGATGCTGGACACGCTCCTCCAACCTGGTGTAGCCATCCTGAAGAGACTTCACGGCCTGGGTGAGAGCCGCAAGGTGGGAGCAAATCTCCTTCATGGCGGAGGCCCCTTCCGCAGACTCAGACATGGCTGTCTCGTACTGTTAGGAACTTCAGGTAAAGAGTCTGACTTAGTGGAAGGGGACCTCTCTTACGGCTCTGGTTCTGGTCTCACTGGAATGGGAACAGGGAGACCGGAGCGCAGCGGGGTAGGAGAGTCCAGCCAGGTGCAGCAGCAGGTGCAGGGTAGGTAAGAATCCTCCGGATCAGGAACTCTCTGTAGCAGGACAGCAGCTGGGAGAAGGCCGCAGACTGAGGGATCAGGATGGATGGATCCTCTGGATGCGAAGGTAGCAGGCACAGAAGTAAGCAGGAGACAGCAGAGGTATCAGGTACAAGCAGAGGTTCGGCAACAGGAAGACAGTCCAAGAAGGGTCAAACAAGCCGGGGTCAGAGCAGGAGAGGTCAACGAGGTCAGACGGAGCCGGGTCAGGTATCAGATAGGTAGCAGGCAGGTAAGCAGGTAACTTCAGGCACAAGCTGCAGACGAGACAGCACAGAACCCCTGCAACTGTGCCTTTAAAAAGGGCCACTGGCGCCAAACGAACTAACGCTCGCCCGTGCGTGCGTGTACCGCGCGCACACGCGAACGACGTGCACCCGCGCGCGTCGGAAGACGCTCGTGCCCACGACGACCCGCGGCGCGAACGGAGAGCCGATCGCGCGGAACGGACGGATTCCTGACACCCCGTAATTGGATTCTGCTTTGTTCAAACTCACATTTTTCACCTTTAGCATATAGTCTGTGTTGGCGGAGCCAGCTAAGCACCCTTTTGACATGACCTCAATGAGAGTCTAGAGTATCAGAAAAAATCGGGATGTCATCTAGGTAAACAATCAAAAATATATCCAGGAAGTCTCGGAATATGTCATTGACAAAGTGTTGGAAGGTAGCCGGGGCATTGCATAGTCCAAAGGGCATCACCAGGTATTCATAGTGGCCAAATCGTGTGCGAAAGGCCGTCTTCCACTTTTCCCCTTGACAGATGTGGACTAAATTGTGGGCTAGTTTAGTGAAAATGTTTGCCGACCTTAATCTCTGAAATAGTTTGGGTACTAGACGGAGAGGATACCGGTTTTTAACTGTCATTTTGTTGACCTCCCGATAGTCCACACAAGGTCGTAGGGAGTGGTCCTTTTTCTCAATGAAAAATATTCCTGCTCCTGCTGGGTAGATAGCGGGTCGGATGAACCCCCTTTTCAAGTTTTCTTGGCTATACTCTATTAGCACCTCCTGTTCTCATTCAGCAAGGGGAAGATTCTACCGAAAGGGATTTCAGACCCTGGAAGCAGTTCAATTGGGCAGTCGTATGGCCAATGCGGGGGAAGAATTTCAGCCCCTCGCTTACTAAAGACATCCAGAAACTCATGGTAGGACTCAGGTATGACTTGCCGCACCTCAGACTCAGAGTCCATACAAAGTAGTGTTGTAGAAGAAGCTGGGGAACTTGGTAGGCAGTGTTCCTGGCAATAGGCTGAGTGGAAATTGATTCTCCCTGTGGCCCAGTAAACACTTGGATTATGCGCCTACAGCCAGGGTAAGCCCAGAATAACAGGTAATGGCGGGGAAGAGATGACATAAAGGCTTAGGATTTCCTTATGTTGGGCGGAGGCCAACACAGGTAAGGGAAATCTCTCTTGGGTCACAGGTCTGGATACATGACCAGTCAGCTAGAAAAACAGAAAGTCCTTTTGCTTTAGGTCTCAAGGGGATGCATTGTTGTTTTGCAAAGGTTAGATCGATGAAGCAACTGCAGGCCCCGGTATCAATGATCGTGTATTTGGGACTCTGACACGTGCCAACTCATTTCCTTCTTTTAAATGGCCACCTACTCTCAACAGACCATTTACGTCAAGATTGGATCAAGCTTCTTTAAAATACTGTCTTTAGGAACAGGTTTCTGATTGGCAATGCAGTTAATTTCTTTGGCAAAGACTTATTTTTGTACAGCAGAGATTATCCTCTTTTTAGATTGTTTCAAGTCAGCTATTGTGTAGACCTTTTCTTTATCGTACATCACAGGACACAGAGCAACCATAATGACTATTTGGGTTATACCCCACCTACTGGTGAATGGACACTGGCAGGTAGTCAAACAGGAAATCCACTCCTATATAAACCTTCCTACACAGGAAGGACCTCAGTTTTTTCGCAAGTGTCTGTAAGGTGGAATGGTCACCTTGCACACCTACATGTGCTCTTGGAGCATACTTAAAAGTCTGGACGGTTCTATTTAGAAACATGGACTTCATTCGGATCCAATCGAAAAAGCTATCAGCCAAAATGGATGGTACTCGAGCAGGGGCAGACTGACAATTCATGGGGCCCCCGGGCAATCGGACATTATGGGGCCCCCAGGCAATCGGACATTATGGGGCCACACAGTACACACACACACACACACACACACACACAGTATACAATCACACAGTATACACAGACATGTTTCTATTGGCTGAGAAGGTACAGGAGAGGTGGGGCAGCTATAATCTCTGGATTTTTAGACCAAAAGGATGCCGGTAAGGCACATTTCAGAGACAGATGTAAAAAAGACACAGATTTTTACACACTTTCCCTGGTTTTACTGGGGCTGTCAACCCTGATGGGGCCCCCTAGTGGCACGGGGCCCACGGGCACTGCCCGAGTGGCCCAATGGTCAGTCCGCCCCTGTACCCGAGCCTCACTGGAAGGGGGGAAGATTCCATGAGGTTTGCCTGTAATGCGGCCTTACGGCATTGGAACCCTGTGCAGTGTTTGTTCTGACCAAGGTGCTTTCCTGCAGGGCGCTATTCAGGTCCAGGGCACCACAATAAGGGGGACCCAGTCCTTGAAGGTCTTTTATGACAAAGCTTGCCGCGATGGGTAAAAATTGGACTCCTGTTATGTTCAGAGTCCTGCAGCAGGAATGTTAAAGAGGGATTCCACCAAAAAAAAATATTAAAAGCCAGCAGCTATAAATACTACAGCTGCTGACTTTTAATAAATGGACACTCACCTGTCCCGGGTTCCAGCGATGCCGGCAGCCGTGGCCGATCGATGCCTCGGCTCTCGGCTGCTGCCGTCACCATTCTAGGTGAGGAAATCAGGAAGTGAAGCGAATCGGCTTCACTTCCCGGTTCCCTACTGCGCATGCGCGAGTTGCGCAGCGCAATAGGAATTCTCCGCGCTGTCTCTGAGACACGTGTGTGTCCCAGCAGACAGCGCGGCAGGACAGGAAATGGCATAAAACTCCCACGGGAGTCTATGCCCGGAAGTGGGTGTAAATACCTGTCTTTGACAGGTATCTCCACCCCCCTCCCCCCTGAAAGGTGCCAATTGTGACACCGGAGGGGGGGGGAGGGTTCCGATCAGCGGAGGTTCCACTTTAGGGTGGAACCCTGCTTTAAGTCCGGCATTTTTGAAGTTTCTCTTTTTAAAAAATAAAAATAAAAGAGAGAGAGAGAGAGAGAGAGAGAGAGCGCAAGAGCAGACTGGCTGTTCTCCCAGTGGCCACTGGGGGCAGTGTGCTGTTTAATGTGGCCAGACAATGCATGATTATATATTGCATACTTACTGCTTAATCTGGGGGGCCTGTACAACTGTAAGTCGATAAAGTGTTGGGTCTCCAGAATACTGTGCATTTTTTCACAAACATCGTATGGGGCCTGGTGCAGTTGAACAGGTGCATATTTGCAAACTTCAGAATAATGTGCATTTGTTCTGAAGGAGCTTACTTTAGGCTGAACAGGAAAAGGCTGTGTGGCATGCATATGTGCTAAACTAGTAAAAACTAGTATGAGGCCAAGTGCAGCATAGTATACACGCTTGCAAGCTTGTTGCCTAAACGCAGGCTTGAATAAACATATGTTTTGCATAGATGTTGCATACATAAGATGTGGCATTAAAGTGGTAGTAAACCCTTACAAACCACTTTGACCTACAGGTAAGCCTAGATTAAGGCTTACCAGTAGGTCCAAGCAATATCTCCTAAACCTATATGGTTTAGGAGATATTTGCCCGAAAATGGGCACCGTTGTCTACGGCGCATGCGCCGTAGACAGCGGCGCGCAGGCGCACTGAGTGCGGCATTCTCAGCGATGGAGCTGCCGCGCGTGTCGGCTCCCGTGCGCATGCGCGGGAGTGACGTCATCACGGCTTCGCCGAATGACAGCGGCGGAGCTGCGAGACCCCACCAACAAGATGGATGCGGCGGACTACAGGGGACAGCGGCGACTTCGCTGGCTCCTGTGTCAGGTAAGTGACACATAATGGACTACTATGCGATGCATAGTAGTCCATTATGCTATGCCTTTGCAGGGAATGAAAGAGGAAGTAAACTCATCAGGGTTTACTTCCTCTTTAACACATGTTTGGAAGACCATGAGCATTGGTGCACTTGAAGGAGTTGTCCCCAGAATAGCATGCTTTGAGTCTGCAGTAGCTTAGTTTTGGGCTCCCTTTTCACACTTGATTTGAAAGTCTCGCATTTTTGCCACGACTTTAATGTGATTTTGCAGCGACGTGAAGCAGTACCTGTGTAATCTTGAGGTCTATGGACCTCAAGTAGCACCAAGGTCAGACCGGAGGGGTGCAGGGGCTGCTTTGAGGTCGCTGTGACTTAAAGATGAACGGATATGGAGGGTAATAATTGGAAATCATGGGGTGCGACTTGTCAGGCGACATTGCAGTCCCAAGTCGCAGGACAGGTCACACAGGTATGGATGAGCCTGATCAAAGATTGTTTTCAGCCTCATCAAAGATTTCTGTAATTGCAGTGAAAAATCATCTGTTTTCTTTTTTGTGACCATCCTTTGGGCTGACCACAGCTTCTGAGGTTCACAAAGCTCCTAGCTCGGTTGCTGGACTTACTAAAGACGCAGGGGGCTGCTGTCAATCTCAGTATACGTCAAAAAACCTTTGCTCAGGAAGCAGTTGGTCCAGATTTTCCTTCGATACATTTTGCAGTAGGAAGCTGTATCTATGTCGAAGAACATTCCTTATGTACAGTCCTACTCTAGTTCTTGGAAAGGATCATTCTCTCTGTCTGGAACTTTAAGATCCAGGCATTGGATTGCCTGAGGGCTCTGTTGCCGGGGCGTTGCAAAGCTAAAAAATGGTGGTTGATGATTCAGAATCTGGAATTCTTCTTTTCATGTATTGGAAGATAATAACCAATGATGCCAGTTTGTCCGTTTGGTATGGTAGCTATAGTTCTGTGGACTTGATCTCCACAGGAGCGTATACTGCTCATAAATATCTTGGAGATTTTGGCCAGTATGCCTTGCTCTGGATTATGGTACAAACCAGTTGTAGGTTCTATTCAGAAAAGCCTCTGGAAGGGCATATATATCAACCGCCAGGGCGCTCACCAGGAGTCATGGGGCTAAGGAAGGTGAACCACATTCTGTCTGGGACAGCACAAGTATGTATGTGAGTGGGAGATTTTTTTCTTTCTTTTTCCAATCGGTAGGGGAAAGGATATTGTCCTAAGTAGTAGCAGGGACAGTCAGGGTTTGTCCCTATACATTTTTTTCCAGGGGCTGTTTCTCACTCCTTGATTTATACTTCATACAGCATGTAACGTACACAGTCTCGTCTGTCAGGCCATTCTTGTGTCCTTGGGTCTTGAATTTGATCTTGACTGTCCTTGCAGATGCCACTTTTTGAACCAGTCGAGATTCTGTTAGCCCACGTACACACGGTCGGAGATTTTGCCAACCAAATCCGTCGGATTTTGCCCGTCGGATTTAGTCCGACGGATTGTGTCCGAAACTGTTGCATACACACGGTCGGGCCAAGTTGGCGAAAAATCCGATCTTTCAGAACGTGATGACGTAATTCCGTTACGATGGGACTACATTCAGGCTAGTAGCCAATAGCTTTGATGTAGGAATTTGATCTGAGCATGCGTGGCACTTGGTCCGATGAAAATGCTCTACACATGATCGGATTAGGTCCGTCCGGCCCAGTTGGTCGGGAAATATTTCCAACATGTTGGAAAATTGGGTCGGACGGAGATTCGGACGGAATCAGTCCGATGCATACCACACACAGTCGGATTATCTGACGACGCGGTCCGATAAGACTCATTCCGACAGATTCTCCGACCGTGTGTACAAGGGCTTAGTCCTTTATCTCGGAAGGTGGCTTCTTTGGCTGCTATAACTTCACTAAGTGGAGTGTTATGCCGCGTACACACGGTCGGATTTTCCGACGAGAAATGTTGGGTTTGAGCTTGTTGTCGGAAAGTCTGACCCTGTGTGCTCCATCGAACATTTGCTGTCGGACTTTCCGGCAACAATGTAAAGGGGACACCTGATGTACGGGGGGGGGGGGGGCGTCACAAGGCGATACCTTATGTAAGGGGGGCTCTGCTTGGGGATACTTGATATAAGGGGGGGCTCCAATGGGGGCACCTGATGTAAGGAGAGACTCTACTGGGAATGCCTGGTGTAAAGAGGGACTCTACTAGGAATGCCTGGTGTAAGGAGGGACTCTGCTGGGAATGCCTGGTGTAAGGAGGGACTTTGCTGGGGACACCTGATGTAAAGAGGGACTCTACTAGGAATTCCTGGCGTAAGGTGGGACTCTGCTGGGGACACCTAATGTAAAGAGGAACTCTACTGGGAATGCCTGGTGTAAAGAGGGACTCTACTAAGAATGCCCGATGTAAGGAGGGACTGCACTGGGGACACATGATGTAAGGAGGGACTCTGCTGGGGACACCTAATATAAGGAGAGACTCTGCTTAGAATGCCTGGTGTAAAGAGGGACTCTGCTGGGGACACCTGATGGCATCTGGTGGCAGGCGACGTGACGAAATGACACACTCAGGGCTTTCACGGATTCTACATTATGGTGAGTTTAACTATTTCATTTTATATTACAATGTAATAATAGTAATGATGCACTTCAATCATCTTGACACCATAACAACCATGGTGTCGGGATGATTGAAGTTCTAACACCAGGTGTTTTGAGTATCTTTATTTGCTGATTGTTTAACTTTCTGAAATACACAAATTTCTATTGTAGTGTAGGATCTGGGCCTGCTTTCCGCCATCCCTTTCTTTCTTTCTCCCTCATTCATCTCAGACTCTAACCACATCCCTTTTGAGTGACGCCCCTTTAACCAGTTGCCGACCGCCGCACGCCGATGTACGTCGGTAGAATGGCACGGGCAGGCATAAGGACATACATGCCGACCTGCGGCGGTCGGTTTTCGTCCGGGAGCGTTCCGGGACGAGGGGGCGGCCATTCATTCATGGCCACCCCCTCGCGATCGCTCCCGACGAATAGAAATCCCCGGTGACATCACTTCCTCTCCTGTAATGTAAACACAGGAGAGGAAGTGATGTATTCTCTCCTCCGTGTCGGTATTTTTCGTTCCGACACGGAGGAGAGCGGATCGGTGAGTTGCACCAACACTCTACACACACAGTAGAACATGCCAGGCACACTCACACCCCCCCTTTACCCCCCGATCACCCCCCCAATTACCCCTGCCCCCCAGTCACAGTGACACCAATGTCATTTTTTTTTTTGCATTGGTGTCATTTGTGACTGTAATAACTGTTAGGGCAGTTAGAGTTAGCCCCCTTTAGTTCTAATGTACCCCCCTAACCCCCCCAATAAAGGTTTAACCCCGTGATCACCCCCCGTCGCCAGTGTCACTAAGGCTGGGTTCACATTGCAGCGGTTTATGAGAACGAATGTGATTCGCACCGCACTGCAGTGCAAATCACATCCGATCTCTGTGCGATTCGAGTTCAGCCATTCGCCGCACCCGCCGCAAATTCGCACGGGACCCTTTTTTTGGCCCGCAGCAGAATCGGATCGCATGGGTGTTCACACCATGCGATCCGAGTTTGCAGATCGCACTGCGATATGCGAACTGATCTGGGGGTGTCAGTAACATTTCACTGACACTCCCAGCAGTTCGCATAGGGCAGTGTGAACTGCCGCCGGGAGGCATGCGATGCGGGAACCCGCCGCGGATTCGCGGCGTTTCCGCATCGCTCCAGTGTGAACCCAGCCTAATAAGCGATCATTTTTCTGATCGCCGTATTAGTGTCACAGGTGACGCTAGTTAGGCAGGTAGGTATTTAGGTTCACCGCAGCTTTTTATAGCGCCAGGGACCCCCATATACTACCGCATAAAGCCCCCTGATTGCCCCCTAGTTAACCCTTTCACCAGTGATCACCATATAACTGTTACAGGTGACGCTGGTTGGTTAGTTATTTTTTTATAGTTTCAGGGCACCCGCCATTTATTACCTAATAAAGGTTTAACCCCCTGATCACCCGGCGGGTGTCATTTGTGACTAATAACTGTTAGGGCAGTTAGGGTTAGCCCCCTTTAGTTCTAAGGTACCCCCCTAACCCCCCCAATAAAGGTTTAACCCCGTGATCACCCCCCGTCGCCAGTGTCACTAAGGCTGGGTTCACATTGCAGCGGTTTATGAGAACGGATGTGATTCGCACCGCACTGCAGTGCAAATCACATCCGATCTCTGTGCGATTCGAGTTCAGCCATTTGCCGCACCCGCCGCAAATTCGCACGGGACCCTTTTTTTGGCCCGCAGCAGAATCGGATCGCATGGGTGTTCACACCATGCGATCCGAGTTTGCAGATCGCACTGCGATATGCGAACTGATCTGGGGGTGTCAGTAACATTTCACTGACACTCCCAGCAGTTCGCATAGGGCAGTGTGAACTGCCGCCGGGAGGAATGCGATGCGGGAACCCGCCGCGCATTCGTGGAGTTCCCGCATCGCTCCAGTGTGAACCCAGCCTAATAAGCGATCGTTTTTCTGATCGCTGTATTAGTGTCACAGGTGACGCTAGTTAGGCAGGTAGGTATTTAGGTTCGCTGCATCTTTTTATAGCGCCAGGGACCCCCATATACTACCGCATAAAGCCCCCTAGTTAACCCTTTCACCAGTGATCACCATATAACTGTTACAGGTGACGCTGGTTGGTTAGTTATTTTTTTATAGTTTCAGGGCACCCGCCATTTATTACCTAGTCTCACTAGTGTACCCCTAAATTTAGGGGTGTCTACTTTCCAAAATGGGGTCATTTGGGGGGGGTTTGTGCCATCTTGGCATTTTATGGCCTTCAAAACTGTAACGCCCTTAGAAAGCCTGAAGGCGGTGCTTGGTTTTCGGGGCCCCGTACGCGGCTAGGCTCCCAAAAAGTCCTACATATGTGGTATCCCCGTACTCAGGAGAAGCAGCAGAATTTATTTTGGGGTGTCATTTCACATATGCCCATGGCATGCGTGAGCAATATATCATTTAGTGACAACTTTGTGAAAAAAAAAAAATAAAAAGTTTGTAATTTTCCCGCAACTTGTGGCAAAATATAAAATATTCCATGGACTCAACATGCCTCTCAGCAAATAGCTTGGGGTGTCTACTTTCTAAAATGGGGTCATTTGTGGGGGTTTTGTGCCATCTTGGCATTTTATGGCCTTCAAAACTGTAATAGGTAGTGAGAAGTGAACTCAAAAATTTACGCCCTTAGAAAGCCTGAAGGCGGTGCTTGGTTTTCGGGGCCCCGTACGCGGCTAGGCTCCCAAAAAGTCCCACATATGTGGTATCCCCGTACTCAGGAGAAGCAGCAGAATTTATTTTGGGGTGTCATTTCACATATGCCCATGGCATGCATGAGCAATATATCATTTAGTGACAACTTTGTTAAAAAAAAAAAAAAAAAAAAAAAAGTTTGTAATTTTCCCGCAACTTGTGGCAAAATATAAAATATTCCATGAACTCAACATGCCTCTCAGCAAATAGCTTGGGGTGTCTACTTTCTAAAATGGGGTCATTTGTGGGGGTTTTGTGCCATCTTGGCATTTTATGGCCTTCAAAACTGTAATAGGTAGTGAGAAGTGAACTCAAAAATTTACGCCCTTAGAAAGCCTGAAGGCGGTGCTTGGTTTTCGGGGCCCCGTACGCGGCTAGGCTCCCAAAAAGTCCCACATATGTGGTATCCCCATACTCAGGAGAAGCAGCAGAATTTATTTTGGGGTGTCATTTCACATACGCCCATAGCATGTGTGAGCAATATATCATTTAGTGACAACTTTGTGTAAAAAAAAAAAAAAAATTTTTTTTTTGTCATTATTCAATCGCTTGAGGCAAAAAAATAAAATATTCAATGGGCTCAACATGCCTCTTATCAATTTCCTTAGGGGGTCTACTTTCCAAAATGGGGTCATTTGGGGGGGTTTTGTACTGCCCTGCCATTTTAGCACCTCAAGAAATGAGATAGGCAGTCGTAAACTAAAAGCTGCGTAAATTCCAGAAAACGTACCTTAGTTTGTAGATGTGACAACTTTTGCGCAAACCAATAAATATACAATTATTGACTTTTTTTTTACCAAAGACATGTGGCTGAATACATTTTGGCCTAAATGTATGACTAAAATTGAGTTTATTGGATTTTTCTAATAACAAAAAGTAGAAAATATCATTTTTTTTCAAAATTTGCGGTCTTTTTACATTTATATCGCAAAAAATAAAAATCGCAGAGGCAATCAAATACCATCAAAAGAAAGCTCTATTTGTGGGAAGAAAAGGACGCAAATTTTGTTTGGGTACAACATTGCATGACCGCGCAATTACCAGTTAAAGCAGCGCAGTGCCAAAGTGTAAAAAGACCTCTGGTCATTTACCAGCAAAATGGTCCGGTCTGAAAGTGGTTAAGCCATACCCAATATTTAGCTTAAACCATGCCGCATTTTTTATTTCCCCACAATGTCACACCTACAAATGAATGCCCCGCCCCCTAATTATAACAATACTCTACCTACAGACAAAAAAGTGTGTCTATACATTTTTTTTACAATGTTGGCAACTATGATGTTGCTTGCTAAAGAAAAATATTTTATTTTTTTCACAGGTAAAGTAATGCTATAGGAGCCTCGATCACCTTCATGCCCCCTTTTCGTGCTCACTGGCACCATTTACTGCTAACAGTTCTGATTAAGGATGAGCTCAGGCGTGTTAGCATGCTCCACGTGCAGAGCCTGCCAGGAAGTCGCCCAATCTCTGCAGCCGTGCATATAGGCAATGTCTCACTGCCTGTGATTAGCACATTGCTGTGCCGACTTCCTGGCGGGCTCTGCATGTGGACCATGGGAACACGCCTGAGCTCATCCTTAGTTGTGAAGCATGCAGCTTTCCAACCTTCTAAATCAAGGGCAGTAGCCTCTTACTGATAACTGCATCCCACCTCATGTGATCTACTAAGCAGGAAAGGGTTCAGAGCAAAACGCTGTCTAAGACGATTCCCAATGTTATTGTTATTCGTTCGCCCTCCGATGGCCGTTCAGTGTATTGCACCATGATGTGCCAGGTCACGCTCACGAATTCCGCTCTGCTCTCTCGTGTGTTTCCTGTGAATGTGTTTGTCTTGGTGAAGTCTCGCGAGGTCTATGACGAAGGATTGCTTCCGGGTGCTGAGCTCGGAGTGTAGGCCCTGGCCGATAGAATTGGAGGAGCGCCGTGGGATCGGAGCTCAGGGTGAGAGTGGGGTGCCAAGGACAGGGGGCAGATATGTGTAGGTGGGAGGAAATGCTAGCTTGCTACAGCAGCCATTGTGCATGTCTTTCCATTGTGGATTTATATAGGTCGCTGTATGGCTACAATTACTGCCACTGATATCTGACAAAGCTTTAATGGGTTGGGGGCATTTTTTAATTTTAGTTATGGTTCGGTATAGACTGTTATTCTACTGTATTTCTTAACCCCCAAAATGAAAACCCTAATCAGGGATTTTATTAAGGCTGTATTCACACACAACGGACAGCTGCCCAGGCGGTAAACTGTAGCGGTTTTCTCTCCAGTGTTTTATAGAGAAATGCCCTTAGACGTAAAAATGCCGCTGATGGGTCTGCGCATGTGCAGTATGCCACGTCACTCCAGCTGATATGTTGATAAGCTGGAGTGAGGGCGACACGGCGCATGTGCAGATCGTCAGAGGCAGTATGTGACGTTCTGCTAAGCGCAGAGAGCGTATGAAATGGTCAAATTCTGCCTTACTGTTGCTGGGCGGGTGTTGGGTGTATTGAACAGCGTTTTTTCTGTCTGTTGCACAGCGGCTTGATTGTGTTAAACTGCGGATTTTGGCACAAAACCCGTTTATAGCGTAAAAAATAAAAAACCCCAGAGGTGATCAAATGCCATCAAAAGAATGCACTCTTTGTGGGAAAAAAAGGACGTCAGTTTTGTTTAGGTACAGCGATGCACGACCACACAATTGTCAGTTAAAACAACGCAGGGCTGTATCGCAAAAAATGGCCTGGTCATTAACCGGTTCCCGACCGGCGCATGCCGATGTACGTTGGCAGAATGACACGGCTGGGCAAATGGGCGTACCTGTACATGCCAGGACCTCTGTGAGTCGAGCCGCGGGTCCCGCGGACTCGATCGGCGTGGGGATACCCGCGATCGTCTCACGGGGAGATGCTAATGTAAACAAGCATCTCCCTGTTCTGCCTAGTGACAGTGTTACTGATCTCTGCTCCCTATGTGTCACACATAGCCACGCCCCCCACAGTTAGAAACACGCCTCAGGACACACTTAACCCTTACCCTGCTCCCTAGTGGTTAACGCCTTCAATGCCAGTGTCATTTACACAGGTTTCGGTGCATTTGTATAGCACTGATTGCTGTATAAATGACAGTGATCCCAAAAAAACAAAACGCTATAACTTTTGCGCAAACCAATCAAACGCTTATTGCGATTGTTATTTATTTATTTTACCAAAAATATGTAGAAGAATATGTATCGGCCTAATCTGAGGAAACTTTTTTTTTTATAAATATTTTGGGGGGTATGTTTTATAGCAAAATGTAAAAAATATATATATTTTTTTAAATTGACGCTCTTTTTTTTGTTTGGGAGCCACGTCGCATGACCGCACAATTGTCAGTTAAAGCAACGCTGTGCCGAATTGCAAAAAGTGCTCTGGTCAGGAAGGGGGTAAAATCCTCCAGCCCTGAAGCGGTTAAGGCGGAAAATTCATCCGGTCCTTAAAGTGGAGTTCCACCCCCCCCAAAAATTTTTTTGTGTGCTTGGAGAATTTTTTTTTACTCACCTATAAATGCCTGTTGCTAGGGGGCCCCTCGTGGTCTGCCTCCTTTGGCGCCTGGGCTCCTGATGCCACTTACCTCAGCTCCCCTCCCTCTTGTCAATCATCTGGGACACGTGACAGGTCCCAGATGATGGCGTGTGGCTTGCGCATGCACAGTGGGTGCCCGGCTGTGAAGCCACAAACGGGGGCACCCACAGTTAAAATGCCAGCGCTGCTGAGCGGAGGGGAAGACAAGCGGGGCTTTGAAACCCTGCATCGCTGAACCCTAGGACAGGTACGTGTCCAATTATTAAAAGTCAGCAGCTGCAGTATTTGTAGCTGCTGACTTAATTATTATTATTTTTTTTTAAGCGGAACACTTCTTTAAAGCGGAGCTCCACCCAAAAGTGGAACTTCCCCTTGTTGAACTCCTCCCCTGCCATATTTGGCACCTTTCAGGGGGGAGGGAGACAGAATACCTGTCTTTCAGAGTTATCCTGTTCCCACTTTTGGGAGCCTCAGCCACGGATATTGATGTCACCGCCCGGGCTCCCTCCTCCTTCCCCGGGCCGTTGAGCCAGTAGGAGAGAGGAGCGGAGCCTCGTGAATGCGCAGTAGGGTTCCCCTTACTCACAATGGAGGTGGCATGCACCTGATGGAAACATCAGCTGTGGTGCCGACATCGCTGGACTCCAGGACAGGTAAGTGTCTGATTATTAAAATTCAGTAGCTGCAGTATGTGCAGCTGCTGGCTTTTAATTTTTGCAGCGGTGGGTGGACATCCGCTTTAAGCGGTTAATCACCACTGGGTTTTTAATTGTTTGCTAAAAAAAATTGGAAAATTTTGAAAAACGTATGTAAAGTTTTTCTTAGTTTCTGTCAGAGCTCCACAATTAAGGATAAAATGAGAATCATGATTTGTTTGCTTAGAATAAAGATCACCATTCTCTCATGATTCTCGGCATGACATCTTTCATATTATACAAAAAATTGGGCTAACTTTACTGTTTTTTTTTAATTCATTGAAGTGCATTTTCCCCCCCAAAATATTGCTTTAAAAAAGACTGCTGTGCAAATACAGTGTGGCATAATATTGCCGTGACCGGCATTTTATTCTCTAGGGCAGTGATGGCAAACTTTTTGGGCCCGAGTGCCCAAACAGCGATACAAAACCAACTTATTCATTTCAAAGTGCCAACACGGAATTAAACCTCCTAACGGCTCTGTACAGAGAATGGGACTAATCATCCCTCTGAATGAGCCCTAAGGGACCAAAAATGGATGATTGTGCCCCCAAAAAAACCTTTTGTGCTTTTTGAACCTTTTCAAAGGAGTGTGTTATGCTTAGAATACAAGGATCAGAAATGCGTTGTGCTCAGAATACAGGGATCAGAAATGCGTTGTGCTCAGAATACAGGGATTAGAAATGCGTTGTGCTCAGAATACAGGGATCAGAAATGCGTTGTGCTCAGAATACAGGGATCAGAAATGCGTTGTGCTCAGAATACAGGGATCAGAAATGCGTTGTGCTCAGAATACAGGGATCAGAAATGCGTTGTGCTCAGAATACAGGGATCAGAAATGCGTTGTGCTCAGAATACAGGGATCAGAAATGCGTTGTGCTCAGAATACAGGGATCAGAAATGCGTTGTGCTCAGAATACAGGGATCAGAAATGCGTTGTGCTCAGAATACAGGGATCAGAAATGCGTTGTGCTCAGAATACAGGGATCAGAAATGCGTTGTGCTCAGAATACAGGGATCAGAAATGCGTTGTGCTCAGAATACAGGGATCAGAAATGCGTTGTGCTCAGAATACAGGGATCAGAAATACGTTGTGCTCAGAATACAGGGATCAGAAATGCGTTGTGCTCAGAATACAGGGATCAGAAATGCGTTGTGCTCAGAATACAGGGATCAGAAATGCGTTGTGCTCAGAATACAGGGATCAGAAATGCGTTGTGCTCAGAATACAGGGATCAGAAATGCGTTGTGCTCAGCATACAGGGATCAGAAATGCGTTGTGCTCAGAATACAGGGATCAGAAATGCGTTGTGCTCAGAATACAGGGATCAGTAATGCGTTGTGCTCAGAATACAGGGATCAGTAATGCGTTGTGCTCAGAATACAGGGATCAGTAATGCGTTGTGTTCAGAATACAGGGATCAGAAATGCGTTGTGCTCAGAATACAGGGATCAGAAATGCGTTGTGCTCAGAATACAGGGATCAGAAATGCGTTGTGCTCAGAATACAGGGATCAGAAATGCGTTGTGCTCAGAATACAGGGATCAGAAATGCGTTGTGCTCAGAATACAGGGATCAGAAATGCGTTGTGCTCAGAATACAGGGATCAGAAATGCGTTGTGCTCAGAATACAGGGATCAGTAATGCGTTGTGCTCAGAATACAGGGATCAGTAATGCGTTGTGCTCAGAATACAGGGATCAGTAATGCGTTGTGCTCAGAATACAGGGATCAGGAATGCGTTGTGCTCAGAATACAGGGATCAGGAATGCGTTGTGCTCAGAATACAGGGATCAGGAATGCGTTGTGCTCAGAATACAGGGATCAGGAATGCGTTGTGCTCAGAATACAGGGATCAGGAATGCGTTGTGCTCAGAATACAGGGATCAGGAATGCGTTGTGCTCAGAATACAGGGATCAGGAATGCGTTGTGCTCAGAATGCTGGGATCAGGAATGCGTTGTGCTCAGAACGCAGGGTTCAGGAGGGGTAATGTGAAGGCCAGTAGAGGACCCTGCTATGGGGGGTGGCCCTTCCCAAAGTAGTGTTTTCTGCCATCTTTACACACAGTAGTGTCCTCTGCCCCCCTCCTTCTTTCCCTTATAGCAGTGACCTCTGGCTTCCCTTCTGTAGCAGTGTCCTACCTGTGTATGTACACAGTCCTCCATATGGTCATGCTTCAGTGCCTGAGCCCCTGCACAGGCAGCCTCTCTCCTGTTGGCTCTCAAAGTCCAGGAAGGGGGAGGAGTCACTCTTCATTGGTTTTTCAGAGGCATCGGTGCATGCAGGGAGGGATTTACACACATCGGCTGCCCCTCTGCCCAATCACACTGATGCAAGGAAGGGAGCTGGCTCCTCCGTGCCTGCACCGCCAGTGCAAGTGACTGCCTGTCTGGGGAATTCCCCTCACCCCCTCCTATCCTGGAGGCACTGGCACCGTAAGCTGCGTGCCCACAGAGAGGGCTCTGTGTGCCATAGGTTCACCATCACTGCTCTAGGGTCTCTGCAAAATATATATATATATATATATATATATATATAATGTTTGGGTGTTCTAAGTAATTTTATAGCAAAAAATAAAGATTTTACCTTGTAAGCAACAAGTGTCTGAAAAAGGCTTAGTCTTTAATGTGGTTATTAAACACTTTTATAAAAGCCACCCATCCTCTCTGTACTAGGGATGCGCCGAATGGGTTTTTTTGATGCCAAAAACCGATACCGAAAATGAAAAATACACTAGACCGAAAACAGATACCGAAAGCGACTGTTTTAAAAAAAAATATTTCTCTTAAGCCGCGTACACACGGGCGGACTGTCTGGCCAACTTAGTCCGTCAGACAATCCGACGGACAGTCCATCATACTTTCGAATGAACGGACTTGACCACACACACCACTTTTTGAGCGGACTAATACGGCGTACTAAGTCCGCCATACTATCCGCCCTACTTTTGAAATGAACGGACTCGCCCACACACGCGGAGGAAAGTCCGCTCATTTCGAGCGCGTCTCCAGGTAGGCGGGGCCCGCGAAGGAGACGTCGCTGACCCCGCCGCCTGGTATGGACTTAAAGGGGAACCCCAACACCGAAAAAAATTGGCGTGGGGGTCCCCCCCAAGTCCACAACAGACCCTTGTCCGAGCACGCTACCCGGCCGGCCAGGAAAGGGGGGCGAGCGAGCGCCCCCCCCCTCCTGAGCCGTACCAGGCCGCGTGCCCTCAACATGGGGGGGTGCCTTGGGGAAGGGGGGGCCGCGCGGCCCCCCCCACCCCAAAGCACCTTGTCCCCATGTTGATGAGGACAAGGGCCTTTTCCCGACAACCCTGGCCATTGGTTGTCGGGGTCTGCGGGCGGGTGGCTTATCGGAATCCGGGAGCCCCCTTTAATAAGGGGGCTCCCGGATACCGGCCCCCCACCCTATGTGAATGAGTATGGGAATCCGGGAGCCCCCTTTAATAAAGGGGCTCCCGGATACCGGCCCCCCACCCTATGTGAATGAGTATGGGGTACCCCATACTCATTCACATAGGGTGGGGGGCCGGTATCCGGGAGCCCCCTTATTAAAGGGGGCTCCCGGATTCCGATAAGCCACCCGCCCGCAGACCCCGACAACCAACAGCCAGGGTTGTCGGGAAGAGGCCCTTGTCCTCATCAACATGGGGACAAGGTGCTTTGGGGTGGGGGGGCCGCGCGGCCCCCCCTTCCCCAAGGCACCCCCCCATGTTGAGGGCACGCGGCCTGGTACGGCTCAGGAGGGGGGGCGCTCGTTCGCCCCCCTTTCCTGGCCGGCCGGGTAGCGTGCTCGGACAAGGGTCTGTTGTGGACTTGGGGGGGACCCCCACGCCGATTTTTTTCGGCGTTGGGGTTCCCCTTTAATTCCATACCAGGCGGCGGGGCCAGTGACGTCTCCTTCGCGGGCCCCGCCTACCTGGATACCCGCTCGAAATGAGCGGACTTTTCTCCGGGCGGGAAAAGTCCGCTCATTTCAAAAGTACGGCGGACTGGCATACACACGGGCGGATTGTCCGCCGAAATGCGAGTCCGACGGACAGTATTACGGAAATTCCGAAATACTTAGTCCGCCAGACTGCACGCTGAAAAAGTCCGCTGAAGCCCACACACGAGCGGACTGTCCGCTGAAATGTGTTTCGGCGGACTAAGTTGGCCAGACAGTCCGCCCGTGTGTACGCGGCATTATATTCACTGACTGTGACAGCTTCTCTCTTTAGACCATTGGGTTGTTAAGCCACCTTCAGGAGAGGACTAGGCATTACATGTTAACATGTGATAATAAAACTAGAACTTTCTAGTTCCGCCCAAGGGTAACAACCCCTCAACATGCTACTGCAGTCTCACTTTTATTTTGCCTAGTGAAGGAGAAGGACCTAGGAGCCCGGACGGGCCCATCGGTCCGTGGTTTTTCTGCAGAAGGTTTCCTTCTTGTGCAAGAGGAAAGATCCTGTCTTTTGCTATCAACAGCCGGCTGGGTGACATACCTCAGCTCCAGAGGTGATCGGTGAGCTTTTATGCTTCAGGCACACATGACCATGCTACTGATGTCTGCGTCAAAATGTGCTGGGCCAGCAGCCACCCTGTACTGATTGGAGAGTGGGTCTGTAATGTAATGTCTCCCAGCTCTTCAGGACTGGTAAGTACAGCTCTCCCTGCCTCGGCGGGGCTGAGAAGCTGGACATTCCCTGGGAGGTCGATTCGGGGGTCCCTCACCTCCCTCTCTTCTCTGCCTGTCCCTATCTTCCCCCCTCACCTCCCTGTGTGTAGCTGCTTAGTGGTGCGGGTGTCATGTGCAGGGTCTCTCCGGGGGGGGGGGGGGCTCTCGCCTATGCAGGGTTGGGGGTGGTGTGCTGGCTGGCTGTGTCCTGAGTGGTGTTTTTCATGTTCCTGGGGGTGCCTGTGATAGCTGCAGTGCTGATCACTGCCATTTTATAGCTCTGTCCCTCATGGTTTTTCAGTATCAGTGGCCATCTTGGGTATGGGCAAGGGAAAGCATGCTCTACTGTGTCTCTGTGGCCAGTTTCCCTGTGATTTGTCCTGGATACTGGCGGCCATTTCTAGAAGCCTGAGCACGCTTTTTCAGCTTCTCTAGAGACAGCGTGTGTTCCTGTAATCCGGCGGCCATTTTCCCAGTGCTTTATGTCCTTATGCTGGACGGCCATTTTCTTTGAGCCTGAGCACATTGCAGAGCAGTTTCAGCGCCATTAGCAGCAGCTTTGAATGACACAGAGCGTATTCCTCTGCACCTGGGAGCTGACAGAGAACACGGGTGCAACTTGCTGGACAGCGCAGAACCTGTCAGGGTGGTGAGTCCTGCGGGAAAGAACCCCTCAGCCAGCAGCAGTAAGGAGGGTGGGACTGTCACTGTCCTAAGTCCCCTTCAGGTGGCAGACAGGGTAGGTCAGCATGGCTTCAGAAACTGGCATTTCCCCGAAATCCAGGCAATTGCAACCGGTTCGCCTGCAGAATGCGCAGTGCCCTTGGACGCTTTGTTGGCGCGCCTCAATTTGTTTGTTGCCAAGATGGAGGCGGTGCGTGGGTGCAAGGTGCTAAAAACCGCCCCCCCCTGGGGAGAGCTCTGACACAGATTCGGGCCCTGCTGAGGCTGGTGACCCCTGCTCTGTCCTTCAGGTGACGCTGACCAGGACTGTTTGGACAGTGAGGATGAGTCCGGGTCCGTGCGTGACAAATAGCTTGTTGGAGCACTTATCACAGCTGTGCATGATACCCTGAGGATTCAGGAGCCAGCAGTCCCTTTTGGGTCCCATAAGCCAGCCATTCACCTAAGCTGTTCCCATATCTGACTTATTTTGACAAGTTCATTTACAGGGAATGGGGTCGACCGCAACGGACCTTTTTGGTCCCCAAATACATGGCGGTGTGTTACCCCTTTGTGGAAAGCCTTCTCAAGAAGTGGTCGGCTCCTCCGGTCGTGGACCCCCCAGTATCCAAGTTAAACAAAGTAACCACGATCCCGATAGAGGGGACTCCTGTATTTAAAGATCCCACGGACAGGAAGGCTGAGGCAGTGGCTCGTTCCTTGTTTACGGTTGTGGGGTCAACCATGCGACCAGTACTGGCATCCACATTTGTGTTGCAGACACCAACTGAGTGGGCAAAGCTGTTGCACCACGACTTGGGAGAACAGCAGGCTTCTCGTGTCTGTGTGGAACTAGCAGACCAACTAGTGCAAGGCCCTAAGTACGTTTGTGACACGGCCCTTTATACTCTGCCTCTGTTATCCGGGCTTCAGTGTCAACAATGGTGCTGAGGCGCCTGATTTGCTTGAAATGCTGGTCTGCTGACCAGGCATCCAAAAAGCCCTGACGGATCCTCCTTTCCTTGTCGACTGGCTCTTTGAAGTCTCTTTGGATGACATTATTAAGAATGCCACAGGTGGTAAGAGTACACTACTTCCACAGGCCAGGAAGGCTAAGGAGCCACGCCATAGGCAAGGGCCCTCTTTTTCCACTTACAACTGGCTTTTTCGTCCGCCTGGAGCTTCGGCTAAATGTCCCCAGCCCGACAGGACGACCACGGAAGGACAGAAACGTCCCTGGAACCGCAAACCTGCAAACAAAAGTGCCACGCACCCAAGTCATGGGTGGGGGGGTCGCCTTTGGGAGTTTGCAGCCCGGTGGTCCTCTCGACTGTCCGATCAATTGGTCTACGATCTGATTTCCTACGGCTAGAAGATGGAGTTCCTCTCTTGACCGCAAAACAGAAACAGATTCCCCTCCAGCATACCCATTCTCCCAGTTCAACGGTAGGCCCTCTTGGGGGCAGTAAAGGATCTGCTGAAGCGGGGTGATTGTACCTGTTTCAGAATCTGAACATTTCCAGGGGTTCTACTTGAACCTGTTTGTAGTTCCCAAGAAGGAAAGGGTACGTTCAATCTTGGATCTAAAAGCCCTCAATCACTTTGTGAAAGTGCAGAGGTTCAGAATGGAATCAGTTCGCTCAGTAGTTGCTGCACTCCATCAAGGGGACTCCCTGGTGTCCTTAGACATCAAGGATGCGTACCTGCACATACCTCCGGGCATCAAAAGTTGCTGCGATTTGCAGCGGGAAGCACACTACCAGTTTGTGGCTCTCCCTTTTGGTTTGGTATCAGCCCCCGAGTCTTTACCAAGGTATTGGCTTCTGTGTTGGCGTTGCTATGGCAACGCGGGATCGCGATCGTGGGTTACCTAGACGATCTCCTCCTGAGAGCTTTTTCCGCCTCAGAGTTAGAAGAGGATGTGGCGATCACCATGCAGACCCTGCAAAAATTTGGGTGGCTCTTGAACCTAAAAAAGTCAGTGATAGTACCGACTCAGCTTTTGGTGTATCTAGGCTTGCTGCGGGACTCCAGGGAAGCGAGAGTGTTTCTCCCTTCAGACAAGCTGCAGACTCTCAGAGCTGCGGTAAAACTGCTGATGAACCGCAAGTGGTTGTCGCTGCGTTTCTGTATGCGAGTCCTGGGACTAATGGTGGCCTCCAAGGCAGTACCATATGCCCAGTTCCACACCAGAGTCCTGCAGAAGGATATCTTGACAAAGTGGGACAAATCTCCGTTGTCCCTCGATCGACAGATCCAGGTGAGCCAGTTAGTCAGGAGTTCCCTTATCTGGTGGCTGAGGTCCCCGGTGCTTCAGTCCAGGAAGTCGTTCCTACCTCTGAAATGGACTGTGATCACAACGGACGCCAGCCTATTCGGCTGGGGTGGGGTGATGGGAGTTCAGTCGACTCGGGGCCTCTGGTTGACGGAGAAATCCAAGTTGCCAATCAATCTGCTCGAACTGAGAGCGATCAGGCTATGCCTCTCCACATGGTCAATGAGACTGCAAGGGCGTCCGATCAGGATCCAGTCAAACAACGCCACGGCTTTGGCATAGGTCAATCACCAAGGAGGAACAAGAAGCTTGGCCGCCGCATGGGAGGTCGCTCACATATTTCGGTGGGCAGAGCGACATGTACCTGCCCTGTTGGCCATTTACATCCCTGGTGTGGAGAACTGGCAGGCAGACTATCTAAGTCGTCAGATGTGGACCCAGGAGTATGGGCGTTGCATCCGGAGGTGTTCAGGCTACTGTGCCTGCGGTGGGGCAAACCAGGCCTCCTGTCTCAATCGGAAGGTGCCGAGATTCGTGTCCAGGACAAGAGATCTGTGGGCAGACGTGCCAGACGCGCTGGTGACTCCGTGGTATCAGTACCAGCTGATCTACGCCTTTCCTCCACCGAAACTGTTACCACGTCTGCTTCGCAGAGTGGAAGCCGAGGGGATCCCAGTAATACTGGTTGCCCCAGATTAGCCTCAGCATCCTTGGCACACAGACCTAGTGCGCCTTTTGGCAGACGGTCCCTGGCGACTGCCGTTGTGATAGGAGCTTCTGTCTCGAGGTCCGATTCTCCATCCTGCTTTACCATCGCTGGCTCTAACGGCATGGCTATTGCGAGCCAGGTGTTGAGGAAACCGGGTCTCTCGGACTCGGTGATCCCAAATATGTTGAGAGCACGGAAATCTCCTTCCTGGAAGATATATCTTCGTACCTGTAGGCCTACATCTCCATATGTGTGGAGAAAGGATGGCGTCCGTGCTTTTCTATATCCAGGATCCTGCTGTTTCTTCAGCAAGGGGTGGACCAGAAATTGGCGTTAAGCACCATTAAAGGACAAATAGCAGCTTTGGCTGTCCCTTTTCAGTGACCTCTGGCATCCCACTCTCTAGTGGGTACTTTTGCTCAAGGGGTGCGACATGTAGTCCCCCGGTGCGTCCACCGTTACCCCCGTGGGATCTGAACCTGTTATTATCCGCGCTTCAAAAAGCACCATTTGAAAATATCAGAGTTTCCCCTGTTGACTCTTTCCCAGAAAGTGGTCTTTCTAGTGGCCATCACATCAGCCAGGAGGGTTTTGGAACTGGCGACCTTGTCCTGTAAGTCACCCTATCTGGTTATCCACAAGGTGGTGTTGCGTCCCCAACCATCTTTTCTGCCGAAGGTAGTCTCGGCGTTTCAAATCAATGAGGACATTGTGTCACCATCTCTGTGTCCTAAGCCGACACATCCTAAGGAGGTGGCCCTTCATGCTCTGGACGTGGTTCGTCCAGTCTCATCAGCCACCGTTTCCAGGTGGATCAGATAGATTTTAGTACAAGCCTATGCCTTGAAGGGGCAGGTGCCCCCCTTTCCGGTCACGGCCCATCAAGGGCAATCGGAACGTCTTGGGCCTTCCGACATAAAGTGTCTGTCACTCAAGTGTGTAAAGCGTTGAGCTGGTCGTCTGTCCACACGTTTACAAAGTTCTACAAGGTAGATGTCAGCGCATAGGGTGATGCCTGTTTTGGCCTGCAAAGTTTTGCAGGCGGCTGTATAATTGCAATTGTATATGCAATTTTTTCGGGTAAAAACGCAGTACCTTTTAAGTTCTTTAAGGTGCGATTTGAGGGTAGGTGGTTATTCCACACACTGTAGTTTTTTGTGGGTAAAGTTTGTACTAGCTTCCACATGCCATGGTGGATGAAGTTTTATGCTGTTTTCCCACCCCTCGTTTTGGCACTGCTTGGGGACGTCCCAATGGTCTAAAGAGAGAATGTGGTCAGAGACTGGGGACATGGTACAGGAGATGGTCAGAGACTGGGGACATGGTACAGGAGATGGTCAGAGACTGGGGACATGGCAACGGGAGATGGTCAGCGACTGGGGACATGGCAACGGGAGATGGTCAGCGACTGGGGACATGGCAACGGATATGGTCAGCGACTGGGAACATGGCAACGGGAGATGGTCAGAGACTGGGGACATGGCGACTGGGGACATGGCAACGGGAGACGGTCAGCGACTGGGGACATGGCAACGGGAGACGGTCAGCGACTGGGGACATGGCAACGGGAGACGGTCAGCGACTGGGGACATGGCAACGGGAGACGGTCAGAGACTGGGGACATGGCAACGGGAGACGGTCAGAGACTTCAGCTGCCCACAGTTAAAATGATTACAGGCAAACTCGGTGGAGGGAGATTTGTGCAGCATATTTAGCAAGTACAGAATCGCAGTATATATAAAATAATATGCAAAGTGGTTGGAGGGAAGCTTCAGAATGGCAAAGATGGTTTTATTACAAATTGTGTGAGCAGACTGCAATTCCTCTTTAAGTGGTTAAACTGACTTCATTTGCAGACAGAAGTTCATCCCTTAGATCGTGGAGTAGGTAACCTTTTGAGCACAGTGTGCCGAAAAATGTTTTCAAAGAAATTGAGCGTGCCGATTTTATAACAAAAAATGTCAACTTTACACTCTCATTCACGAAAAGGATTTTTTATAAAGTGAATGCTGTAAACTAAGTAATAGTAAGAAATGAACCCCCTGCACTCACGCCTCAGATCAGCCCCAATTCCTGCACATTCACACTTTAGATCAGCCCCAATTCGTGCACCTTCACACCTCAGATCACTGTCCCCCCCTGAAGATCTGTTTAACCACTGTACTCCCCTGCTCATGTGTCCCACCACTGTAACCTCCTGCACATCTGCCCCACCACTGTAACCCCCTTCATATCTGCCCCACCACTGTAACTCCTTGCGCATGTGCCGCACCACTGTAACCCCCTGCTCATCATCCACACCACTGTAACCCCCCCCCTGCGTATCTGCCACACCACTGTAACCCCCCCCCGCGCATCTGCCACACCACTGTAACCCCCCCTGCACATCTGCCACACCACTGTAACCCCCCCCCCCCCTGCGCATCTGCCACACCACTGTAACCCCCCCGCGTATCTGCCACACCACTGTACCCCCCCCCCGCGTATCTGCCACACCACTGTAACTACCCTGCGCATCTGCCCCACCAATGTACCCCCTTTCTCATCTGCCCCGCCAGTGTGCCCCCTCTCTCATCTGCCCCGCCAGTGTGCCCCCTCTCTCATCTGCCCCGCCAGTGTGCCCCCTCTCTCATCTGCCCCGCCAGTGTGCCCCCTTTCTCATCTGCCCCACCCCTGTACCCCCCTGCTCATCTGTCCCACCATTGTAACCCCCCTACGCAACCCCCCCTTCAGTGTACCCCTTTTCTCATCTGCCCCCCACCATTGTACCTCCCTGCACATCTGCTCCATCGCTGTATCACTATGCTCTTCTGTCTCACTACTGAATCATCTTCTCATCTGTCCTAACACTGAACTCATCTGCTCCACCACTGTAACCTGCTTTCTCATCTGCCCCACCAATGTACCTCCTGCACATCTGTTTCACCCTGTTTCCCCTGCACTCCTGCTCCACCACTATAACTCCCTTCTCATTTGGCCCAACACTGAAACCCCCCCCCCCCCGCTCATCTGCCCACCCCATCACTGTACCCCCCGTTCTCCTGTCCCACTGCTGAACCCCCTTCTCATCTCTTCCACCACTGTACCTCCTTGCACATCTGCCCCACAGCTGTACCCTCCTGCTCGTCTGTCCCACCTCTGAACCACTCCTCATTTTGCTCACTGCTGTTGTACCCTCCTGCTCATCTGCTCTACCGTTGTACCCGCTTCTCATCTATGATATGCGTGATATGCGAGTGGTGAAAGGAAGCAGAGATGAAACGCATCTACCTGTCTTGTCACACTCATCCTGCTGATCAAACTCTCGCATCCAGCCCACTTGCTTGTATGTGATGGAATGGATTTTTTGAAAGCAATGAGCCTGTGTGCAGGATCATAAGTTGGGCCACCCCGCAGCTGAGGAAGAGTGTGGCGCAGCAAAAGTTGGTTGTGATTGTCATTGAGCTGAATACTGCCTGTGGCTTAAAGGAACACAGAGGGTTCAGTAGTGATGCTAAGGTTCAGGAATAATTTCTACAAAGTTTCCAGGAGCTCAACAGTAATTCCACAAACTGTCACATGATTAGGATTTTCTCAATCACATTGAAATCCCTTCTTTCTGATACTGATAGTGGCAACCAAGCGAGACATCTTCTTCCAAATGGTGGACACGGCTAGCAGGACTGTGATAGGCTTTAGCAGCGGCCAATGAAAATGGAAAGAAAAAAAAAAGCCAAAAAGGAAGAAAAGAAGGAAAAAAAACAAGGATAAACTTCTTATAAATTCCACTTTCCGTGTTGCTACTCCGTGCCGGGAACCGTGGCCATTTTCCGGTGGCCATGGCCATTTTCTTGCAGCTGCGGCCATCTCCTTGTAGCTGCAGCCATGTGCTTATCTGCGGCCGTTTTCTTGGTGTCCGGTGGCCAGTTGCATTTGCATTTGCTGAGGGCAAATTTGGTTGCATTTGCTGCGGAGCCCGGTGGCCATTTATTTTAGTAGCCTCAGACCTTTTATACCCTAGCAGTGGACGCTGGTTAAACCTGGAACAGCACAAAACTGACACAGGACACCTTGTGGCAGGCAGGGGGGAGAATGAACGGTGACAGCACAGCGCAGTACCTGGGTCAGGGTGGTGAGTTCTGCAGGGGGCCCCTCAGTCTGTGGCTGCTAGGAGGGTGGGCATTTTTTATTGCTTGCCTTGGGTCCCTAAGGGTGACAGGTGAGAGTGGGCCAGAATGGCGTCAGAAGCTGGTGCTTCATCCCCAGACAGCCCTGTTATAGCAACCGGTTCCCCTGCACTTGCGGTGCCTATGGACACAATGTCGGCAGTCCTAGAGTCTTTTGTTGCCAGGGTGGAAGCAGCGTGCGGGCGCAAGGGGGATAAAAAACGCCCCTCCACCCCACCGTCTTCTGGGAAAGCTCTGTTTCAGACAAGGGTGCCGATGTGACAGGTGACCCCTGTTTTTACATTTCAGAGGATGCGGACCAGGACCGTTGGGACAGTGAGCATGACTCCGTTTCCGGGTCAGCGCAGGAAAAAGCGCTAGTAGGAGCACTTATGACAGCTGTGCGGGATACCTTAAAGATAGAGGATACGGTGGGGGCATCTGCAGAGGTGTTGGCCCCTTTTGAGTCCCACAAGCCGGCCCGCACTGCTAAGGTGTTTCCGTATTTAACTTATTTTTCTATATTTATTTACAAGGAGTGGGGAAGCCCGCAGCGGACCTTTTCAGTCCCGAGACGAATGGCGGTGCGTTACCCCTTTGAGGCGAGTTTCCTGAAAAAATGGACATCTCCTCCGGTTGTTGACTCCCCCCTCCCTCCCATCCAGGTCAAATAAAGTAACCACGATTCCAGTGGAAGGGTCCCCCTCTTTCAAAGTCCCTGCCGACAGAAGGGCTGAGGCAGTCACCCGGTCCATGTTTATGGTGGTGGGGTCAGCATTGCGGCCAGTGTTACCCCAGCCCTGGTGTCAAAAATGCTTACTGAATGGGCTAAGTTGTTGCACCGCGAGTTGGAGAAGGAAAAGGTTTCCCCGGTCTGCGTGAAACTGGCAGACCAGTTGGTGCATGGCCTAAAGTATGTCTGTGATGCGGCCCTGGATACGGCCCATTTGCTTTCTGGAGCCTCAGTATCGGTAGTGGTGCTGCATTGGTTGATTTGGCTTAAATGCTGGTCTGTGGACCAGGCATCTAAGAAAGCCCTGGCGGATTTGCCTTTCCAAGGTGAGAGGCTATTTGGATGACATTATTAAGAATGTTACTGGGGGGGAAGAGTACTTTCTTCCACAGTCCAGAAAGGGTAAGGAGCCATCCGCCCAGGTTGGCAGGTAAGTGTTCCCAGTCCGACAAGGTGCTCGCTGAGAGACAAAAGCACCCCTGGTTTCGCAAGCCGAACAAGCCTGTGAGCAAATCTGTTGCCACATGATGGTTTGCCCCGCCCGACTCTAGGGTGGGGGGGGGGGTCACCTTTGGGAGTTTGCAGTGGACCTCCCTCCTTTCTGAACAGTGGGTCTGCGAACTGGTTTCGTCGGGCTACAAGATAGATTTTCTTTCTTGTCCGCCAAATTGATTTTTTCCCTCCAACCTTCATCATCTTCGGGCTCGTCGGGAGGCCCTGTTTGGGGCAATACAGGACCTGATGCTGTGCGGGGTGATAGTACAGGTACCGACGCCGGAAAAGTTTCAGGGATTCTACTCCAATCTGTTTGAAGTCCCAAAGAAGGAAGGGGTCCGTCCAGTCCTGGTTCTCAAGGCCCTCAACTGCTATGTGAAGGTGCAAAGGTTCTGGATGGTATCGATTTGTACCGTGGTCACTGCACTCCATCAGGGGGATTTCTTGGCGTCTTTGGACATCAAGGACACATACTCCCATGTCCCCATATGCGTCAGGCATCAGAGGTTTCTACGATTTGGATTCGGGGACGAGCACTACCAATTTGAATTTCTCCCCTTTGGCCTAGCGACAGCGCCAAGGGTCTTCACCACGGTGCTATCCCCAATTCTGGCGTTGCTAAGACTACGAGAAATCATAATCGTGGGTTACCTGGACGATCTCCTCTTGGGAGCAGGTCCTGCCTCAGAATTAAGGGAGGATGTGGAGAACACCATACAGAATCTACGAGTTTGGTTGGGTGTTGAACCTCCAGAAATCGGTGTTGGTGGAGACTCAGCGCTTGGAGTACCTGGGCTTGATTCTGGACTCCTCAGAGGCGAGAGTTTTTCTCCCTCCGGACAAGCTGAAGACTCTTTAATCGGCGGTGCAGTTGTTGGTGTCCTGCTGGTAGTCGTCGCTGCGTTTCTGCATGCGAGTTCTGGGTCTCATGAAAGCCACTTTAAAGGTGGTACCATATGCTCAATTCCACACTCAAGTTTTGCAGAAAGAGATCCTATCCAAATGGGACAAATCTCTGACATCCCTGGATTGTCAAATTTGGGTGAGCCTGCTAGTCAGGGATTCTCTTCTCTGGTGGCTAAGGTCTCCGGCCCATTGGTCTGGTCCTCTTCATTGGATGGTGATCACAACAGACGCCAGCCTAACGAGCTGGGGGGGGGGGTGAGTTTGGGGCATACAGCCAGCCCAGGGTCACTGGACGCAGGAAGAATCCTGCCTGCTGATCAATGTGCTGGAGCTTCGGGCAATTAGGTGGTCCATCTCCACAGGGTTGCAGAGGCTACATGGGCATCCGGTCAGGATCCAGACGGACAACGCCACAGCGGTGGCCTATGTCAACCATCAAGGAGGGACAAGGAGCTCGGCTGAAGCACTGGTGGTCGCTTACATCCTACAGTGGGCATCATGGTACGTGCCGGCTCTGTCAGCCGTATACATTCCGGACGTAGATGACTGGCAGGTGGATTACTTCAGTCATCAGCTGCTGGACCAGGGGGAATGTTTGCTGCATCCAGAAGTATTTTGGCTCATTTGCCTGAAGTGGGGCACGCCAAATGTGGTTCTCTTGGCCTCTCGGCTCAATCTAAAGGTACAGAGGTTGTGTGGCCAGGTCAAGGGATCCCTGGGCGGACACGTCGGATGCGTTAGTGGCTCCATGGGGGCATTATCGGCTGATTTATGCCTTCCCCCTGCTCAGACTCCTACCTCGTCTGCTACGCAGAGTGGAGGCCAAGGGGATTCCAGTTATTCTGATTGGCCTTGATGATGTCCTTGGTATGCCAACATAGTAAGAATGGTGCCGGATGTTCCTTAGCGGCTGCTGATGCGGGAGGACCTTCTATCTCAAGGTCCAATACTTGATCCTGCTTTACCGTCGCTGGTTTTAACGGCATGGCTGTTGAAAGCCAGGTGCTAAGGGACCGAGGACTCTCAGCTTCAGTAATCTCCACTATGCTGAGTGAGCGGAAGTCCTCTCGGAAGCTTTATCGTTGTACGTTGAAGGCGTCCACGTGCATATTCAGTTTCCAGGATCCTGCTGTTTTTGCAGCGAGGAGTGGATCAGAAATTTGCATTAAGCACCATTATGGGGCAGAGATCAGCTTTGGCTGTCTTTTTTTTTTTTCAGCGACCTTTGGCGACTCATTCATTGTAGAGTACGTTTGTTCAGGGGGTTTGACATGTTGCCCCTCTGGTACGACCACCGCTGCCTCCGTGGGATTTGAATCTGGTGCTCTTGGTGCTTCAGAAACCGCTGTTTGAAAACATTAGGGAGATTCCCTTACTGACACTGTCTCAGAAAGTAGTCTTTCTAGTGGCTGTTAAATCTGCAAGGCTGGTTTCTCAGTTGGTGGCCTTGTCATGAAAGTTTCCCTACTTGACCCTCCACAAGGATAAGGCGGTGCTGCGCCTGCAGCCTTTGTTTTTTCCAAAGGCTGTTTCAGCCTTTCATCTAAATGAGGACATTGTTTTTCCATCCTTATGTCCTCGGCTGTCACATCCCAAAGAGGTTGCTTTGCATTCTTTGGACGTGGTCCGGGCTCTGCGGGTGTATCTGTCTGCTACGGCTTCTTTTCGGAGGTCGGACTCCCTGTTTGTATCAGTGGCTGGTCGAAAAAGGGCCTGGCGGTCTCGTTGGCCACCATTTCTAGGTGGATCAGACAGCTCATGGTTCAGGCTTATGCCATAAGGGGGCGGGCGCCCCCTTTCCTTTCACGCCACATTCTACCATGGCAATTGGTGCCTCCTGGGCTTTCCGACATCAAGTGTCCATTTCTCAGGTGTGTAAGGCGACGATCTGGTCGTCCGTTCACACATTCACTAAATTTTAGCTTGATGTGAGCGCATCTTTGGATGCATGCTTAGCCGCAAGGTTCTGCAGGCGGCCGATTAAGGCTGCAACTCCTTTGTTGAGGAGTTCTTTTGTGTTATGGGTGGAGTTTATTTTCTTTCTGTTCCCACCCTTTGTTTTTGACACTGCTTGGGGACATCCAAGCAACTTCTCTGAAGTTCATTGACGGACACAGCACCCACCCCTCCTATTTATGTTTGTACTGCTTTTTGATAAACGATAGTAGCAGAGGGAGGGGATAGCCACTAGGACCGCCCCGTTGGCGGTACTGTTTAGCTTTGATGTTTTTATGTGTTCTGCCAAGTCCTCTCCTAAAGGTGGTGATATAACCCTAAGGTCAAGATTAAAGATGCTGTCTCCGTCGATGAACTTCAGAGAAAAGGATTTTATGGGGAGTATAAAAATCCTATTTTTTTCTCTCTCCCTACACTGCTGTATGTTAGCGTAGATCAGGGATCTGCAATTAGCGGACCTCCAGCTGTGGCAAAACTACAAGTCCCATTATGCCTCTGCCTCTGGGTTTCATGCTTGTGCTTGTCAGAGTCTTGCTATGCCTCATGGGATTCGTAGTTCTGCAACAGCTGGAGGTCTGCTAATTGCATATCCCTGGCGTAGATGAATAAGGGCCAGTCCTCGTCACCAACTTCCTCATACAGATCTCTATTGCTGAGTAAGGGCCGGTTCACGCTGGTCATGTGCTCCGGCTTCGATAGCACAAGTCGTAATGACATGTCAAAATCAATAAAAATAAAAAATAAATCAGCATCTGGAGCAGGGTTCCCCCTTAGGATCCATACCAGACTTAAAGGGCCTGGTATGGATCTTAAGGGAGATCCCTGCTCCAGATTTTTTTTCTAAAGCAGAGCTCCACTCAAAAGTGAAACTTCCGATAATCTGCCCCCCCCCCCCCCCGTTTTGTACAGGTACCCTTCCTCACTTCCGCCAGACGTCGCTGTCCCTCGGAAATTTGTCCGCCCTCTTTCCCCCCGCCGCCGGGCCAATTAGAAATCCCAACGCGCATGCTCAGTAGGGAACTGACTGCCGGTTTCCCTTACAACGAATAACAGTGGCAACTGCATCTGACAGCCGATCTGAAAATCGGCTTGGATGCCGAAATTGTGTGCTCCCTGGACAGGTAAGTGTCTATATACAGTGGATATAAAAAGTCTACACACCCCTGTTAAAATGTCAGGTTTCTGTGATGTAAAAAAATGAGACAAAGATAAATCATGGGCGTGACCAAGCAGCTATTCGTCATCACAGAGCGGTCGTTTTGAATGCTCACCCGGGACCCGCCGTGGAAGCTGAGCCTGTATTCGATCTAAGACGCTCGGAACGGCGGTGAGGCAAATCCGGTCGTTCTGGTAGTGACATCTTTTGTGAATGATTTTATAAGATTATGTACGTATGATTTGTATGCGCATGAGCTTTTTAATCAATAAAGCAGTTTGCACTATGGAATCTATTTTTTGTTGTTCCCTTATGTGAACCTGCTGCTGTAAGTGAAGTATAAAAACCAGGAAATCTTTTACCGTTGGGAGATTAAGGAATCTGAGATTGTGAACCTGTTGATTACTGATGAGACAAGAGGATTCCACAGACCAGTGAAATTGTAATTATTCGTAACGAAGTGCCTGTTAACCCTCAATGTTTTGGTGAGTGTATTACCTTAAGGGGTGTCACCGGCTGTCAAGCTCTTTACGCACTGGTGGTGTTATCTTGGAGATGGATTTTCCTTTCTGATTTTCCAACGTGTGAATGTGACACCTGAAATCTCATCCTCATATGCGTGGGATTTTTTAAGGACATTTCTGTGGTTTGCTTTGTAATCACAGGATTATCACCCTCTTAAAGTTATTATTTTGTTGTTTTTAGCGCTGTCAATATAGTATATATGGGACAATTGGTTAGTGAATGCTATATACTATATATTTCTGTGAAAGATAAATCATTCCAGAACTTTTTCACCTTTATTGTGACCTACAACTCCATTGAATATCAAACTGAAATCTTTTTACGGGGGTGGGGAATTAAAAATAAAATAAAATAATGTGGTTACATGAGTGTGTTTACCCCATAATATCCATATTGGCGTTTTATCCATTCATCTCAAAGTTAGATCAAAATCAAATCCTGGAGGCGAGTAGGAGACTGACCGGGATGAACGTGATGTGAGCTCGCTCCTCTTTGATCCGGGGGATCAACTGCAGCTGCTTCTAATGATCTGAGGATCTGATTTTGCTGCTTCTCCTGTTGTTTCCCCTGCTGTTTGCCGTGTCCCCTGTGAATCTCTGTATACTGCTGATCGGTAGGCTCGGAGCTCAGGGCTGAGAACGCTGAAAGAGGCAGTGGTGGAGTGAGGTGTGTTGGGCCAGAGAGGCTTGACCGAGCAGGGACAGAGGCTCGGATGCCTTCGGGAGCTGAAGGGAGGAGAGGACTGCCAGATCGGCGGCTAATAGCGAGGCTCTCCGTGATGTTCCGACAGTGCACGGATTGAGCCGAGTCCCACTGAAGGTCTGCCGATGTAATGCCGCATCTAATCCACAGCTGAGCAGGGGAGAGAGCCGGAGTTACCCTGAGTGACCCCGGAATATGCCGAAATTGCCTGGACACTACCGTCAATAGCCGAAAGTAGCTGCTTGGTGGATGTGCCGCTCGGGGAGCACGGTTGGGGGCTATACATACTCGGAATGCCATCGCTTGTTGCGGGGAACAGCAGCAGCGGCAAAGAACTTATCCAAAGAAGTTGGACGTGTAAGAGAAGGGAAAAGCTTTGCTGAGAAATATAAAGGATTCTGTGTTAAATAAATTCTAATAGTAACATGCCACCTAAGAGTACTCGGAGCTAAAAGACTAAGAGAGGATCTACAGGGGGCACAGTAAAAAAAAAAAAACCTAAACCCCAATCTGCACAAAAAGTGGTTATCAAGGGATTTTTTTAAACACCCACAATCGCCATCCCAGCAAGACGCAGACATACAGGCGGAATTTGAATTTTATATCTCCAAGTAGAGATCTAGAACCTACAACCAGTATTGACTCCCTGAGAAATACACAACAACCTTCAGAAGGTATGGCAGGAGAGGTAAATAGCCCCAATTGGGATATGCAGGCATATATAAAAACACTACCGACCAGAGAAGACCTGGACAAATATGTGCATAGATTGGAAACCACATATAAAGGGGAAATACAGGTATTGAATACATCTCTAATGGATACTTAAAATAAAATAGAGGTCTTAGATGCTAAAAAATACTAACACTGGAAGAGAAAACTCAGGAGCATGATCGTCATTTAACCACTTCAATACAGGGCACTTAAACACCTTCCTGCCCAGACCAATTTTGAGCTTTCAGCGCTGTCGCACTTTGAATGACAATTGCGCGGTCATGCTACACTGTACCCAAATGAAATTTTTATCATTTTTTTTCCCACAAATAGAGCTTTCTTTTGGTGGTATTTGATCACCTCTACGGTTTTTATTTTTTGCGCTACAAATAAAAAAATACCGAAAATTTTGAAAAAAAAAATGTATTTATTTTGTTTCAGTTTCAAAACTTTGTAAATAAGTATGTTTTCTCCTTCACTGATGGGCACTGATGGGGCTACACTGATGGGCACTGATAAGGCGGCACTGATGGGCACCAATGTGGCACCAATGAAGTGGCACTGATAGGCGGCACTGATGGGCGACACGGATGGGCGACACGGATGGGCGACACGCACAGGCACTGATAGGTGGCACAAATTGGCACTGATAGCTGGCACGGATGGGTGGCACGGATGGGCACGGATGGGCATGGATAGGCGGCACAGGTGGGCATGGATAGGCGGCACAGGTGGGCATGGATAGGCGGCACAGGTGGGCATGGATAGGCGGCACAGGTGGGCACTCATAGGCGGCACAGGTGGGCACTCATAGGCGGCACAGGTGGGCACTCATAGGCGGCACAGGTGGGCACTCATAGGCGGCACAGGTGGGCACTCAAAGGCGGCATCGGTGTTATACTATAGTAATGGATGCCAATCAGTGCCAAACAATAATGCATGCCAATCAGTGATGCCCATTGTGGGCACTGATTGGCATCCATTATGGGCACTGATTGGCACCCATTGTGCTGACTGGCATCCCTGGTGGTCTAGGGAGGATTATGACCTTTATGACCTTTTCCCTGGTGGTCCAGTGTGGGCATCCTCGGGGGGGCTGTGCTGATAATCGATCAGCACAGACCCCCCCTGTCAGAGGAGCAGCCGATCGGCTCTCCTCTACTTGCGTCTGACAGACGCGAGTGAGGGAAAGCCGATCACCGGCTCTTCCCATTTACACTGTGATCAGCCGTGATTGGACACGGCTGATCACATGGTAAAGAGTCTCCGTCGGAGACTCTTTCCCGAGATCGTAGTTGCCGGGTGTCAGACTGACACCCCGCAACAACGATCGCTGCGATGCGCGCCCCCGGGGGCGCGCAACGGCTCATAATCCTGATCACGTCATATGACGTCCGGTCAGGATTATGCAACCACTTTGCCACCGTCAATTGCCTATAGGGCGGGCGGCAAGTGGTTAAAATATATAATTGATGTAACAGGTGAACTCAAAAATAGAAGTAGGCGCAACAATATCCGAATAAGAGGTCTGCCAGAGACAATAAGTACAGAAAATCTGAAACGGACCCTTCAGAGTATATTTAACATCTTGTTAAAGCGTCTTGATTAGACAGAAATAGAGATTGACCGTGCGCACAGAACACAAGGCCCCAGGGACCGAGAGCAGATGAAACCGAGAGACATAATATGTAGAATTTTTATTTTTATTTTTTTTACGTCAAAGAGAACATCATGGCAGCAGCACGGGTACAGAAGGGCTTTGAGTTCGATGGTACCCAGCTTATCTTTCTTCTGTCTAAATATACACTGAATAGGAGGAGGGCGGTGAAACCTTTATTGGAAGTATTAAAGAGGAAGTAAACCCTGATGAGTTTACTTCCTCTTTCATTCCCTGCAAAGGCAAAGCATAATGGACTACTATGCATCGTATAGTAGCCCATTATGTGTCACTTACCTGACACAGGAGCCAGCGAAGTCACCGCTGTCCCCTGTAGTCCGGCGCATCCATCTTCTCAGTGGGGTCTCGCAGCTCCGCCGCTGTCATTCGGCGAAGCCGCGATGACGTCACTCCCGCGCATGCGCATGGGAGCCAAGACACGCGGCATCTGTCATCGAGGATGCCGCGCTCAGTGCGCCTGCGCGCCGCTGTCTACGGTGCCCGTCTTCGGGCAAATATCTCCTAAACCATATAGGTTTAGGAGATATTTCTTGGACCTACAGGTAAGCTTTAATCTAGGCTTACCTGTAGGTCAAAGTGGTTTGTAAGGGTTTACAACCACTTTAAGAGAGAAGGGGATTTTCTATAAATGGGGGTTCCCTTTCCAGATAATAGTATATCCGAGTGGACGAAAAATTGTGTTTCGAGACATTATAGACTTTCCTGATTTTCTAGGTCAGGGATATGCAATTAGTGGACCTCCAGCTGTTGCAGAACTACAAATCCCATGAGGCATAGCAAGACTCTGATAGCCACAAGCACCCAGAGGCAGAGGAATGATGGGACTTGTAGTTTTGTAACAGCTGAAGGTCCGCTAATTGCATATCCCTGTTCTAGGTCATCTTAAACTACCCCCGATAGAGCTGCCAATGTGGGCGCAACTATATCAAGATCTTCCTGGAGACAATTTAGAGGGGGATGGATGGGATAAGGAGAGGAGAGGCGGGCTCGGTATAGGAGGAAAGAAGGTTTGAAGGTGTTTTTTTTGGTTTTGTTTTTTTGCACTTTTAACCACTTTCAGACCGGACCAATTTGCTGGTCAAAGACCAGACCACTTTTTGCGATTCGGCACTGCGTCGCTTTAACTGACAATTGCGCGGTGGTGCGACGTGGCTCCCAAACAAAATTGATGTCCTTTTTTTCCCACAGAGTTTTCTTTTGGTGGTATTTGATCACCCCTGCGGTTTTTATTTTTTGCGCTATAAACAAAAATAGAGCGACAATTTTGAAAAAAACGCATTATTTTTTACTTTTTGTTATAATAAATATCCCCCAAAAATATATAATATAACATTTTTTTCCCTCAGTTTAGGACGATACGTATTCTTCTACATATTTTTGGTAAAAAAAATCGCAATAAGCGATTATTGATTGGTTTGCGCAAAAGTTATAGCGTTTACAAAATAGGGATAGTTTTATAGCATTTTTATTAATAATTTTTTATTATTTTTTTTTTTTTTTACTAGTAATGACGGCGATCTGCGATTTTTATTGTGACTGCGACATTGTGGGGGACCCATCGGACATTTTTGACACATTTTTGGGACCATTGTCATTTATACAGTAATCACTGCTATATAAATGCAGTGATTCCTGTGTAAATGACACTGGCAGTGAAAGGGTTAACCAGTGGGTGGCAGTGTAGGGGTTAAGTGTTCCTAGGGGTGTATTACTAACTGTGGGGGGGGTTGGGCTTTCATTTAGTGTACACTGATCTCTGCTCCAATCACATGGAGCAGAGATCAGCGTCACTAGTTGCTAGGCAGAATGGAAAAATGTTGTTTATACAGCATTTCCTCCATTCGGCCGCTCCGTGAGACGATCGCGGGGATGCCCGCGGCGATCGAGTCCGCGGGTCCCGCGACCGGATTCATGGGGGTCCCGACCAGCGCGGGAGCGCGCCGGCGGCGGCGCGCTCCCGATGGCAGGGCGGCATCGAATATTGGACGTACCTGTACGCCAATATGCCTGCCCGTGCCATTCTGTCGACGTACATCGTCGTGCGCTGGTCGGGAAGTGGTTAACCTCCCTGGTGGTACGATTATTTCAGATTTTAGGTGCTGAAAGCGGTACCATTATTTTTGCATGGAAATTTGCCGTTTTATATTGTAGGCCTGTAATTCTTAGAAATAATTCACTTAAATCTGTCCAAACAAGAGTCTAATAGACATCCTGGGTATGATAAAATTTGAAATATGAAATAATAAATAAATAATACATTTATATAATAAAATAACTATAAATAATTATAACAAATAATAATATAATAATAATAAAAATTATTCAATAATGTAATCAAATCAAAAACACTGAAATATGCTGAGTTGCAGAATTGTCATTGTCATTACTTTTAGTTTTTTTTTTTTTTTTTTGATGAATTTCCCCACAAATTACTATTGCTCAATTCTGCGAGTGATTCTAATTTATTATCGCTGTTTGATGTAAACAGACATTTTTTGGATGCTATGGACAATCTCCAGTTTCCAGGCATAAAGAACAGTATTTATAATATAAAACTGTATGCAGGGCACTGGGCAGACCACTAGGGACTAAGGCAGGGCTCGACAAAACCCGGGCGCCAGGTCGCATTGGCGACTAGAAATAGCGACCTCGCGCCTTGTGCAGCACAGCTGGGGGTATCCTGTCTCTGTGGACCCCCCCAGCGTGATCGCGTCGGGCTGTTCCGCCGGCGGCCGTGGCTTTGAGGCCTTCTGCGGTCCTATGATTCCTTATGGAATCTGGCGCCCTCTTGTGGTCGCCGTTGGTATGACAAACCAGCAATGCTAATGACTGTTTTATATTACCTGCCTCTTCTTCCCTTTTAGAACCCCCTAAACATTATATATATTTTTTATTCTAACACCCTAGAGAATAAAATGGTGGTTGTTGCAATACTGTCTGTCGCACCGTATTTGTGCAGCGGACTTACAAGCGCACTTTTGTTGGGAAAAATAATTTAGTTAATAAAAAAATAAGACAACAGTAAAGTTAGCCCAATTATTTTTTATATTGTGAAAGATAATGTTACGCCGAGTAAATTGATACCCAACATGTCACGCTTCAAAATTGCACCCGCTCATGGAATGGCGACAAACTTTTACCCTTTAAAATCTCCATAGGCGACGTTTAAAAAAATTCTACAGGTTGCACGTTTTGAGTTACAGAGGAGGTCTGGGGCTAGAATTATTGCTCTCGCTCTACCGATCACGGCGCTACCTCCTATGTGTGGTTCGAACACCGATTTTATATGCGGGCAGGACAGGGCGCGTTTAAAAATTATTATTTTTTCTGCTTATTTTAACTTTTTTTTTTTTCCACTGTTCTTTTAAAAAAAATGTTGTGTCACTTTTATTCTTATTACAAGGAATGTAAAAATCCCTTGTAATAGAAAAAGCATGACAGGTCCTCTTAAATATGAGATCTGGGGTCAGAGAGACCTCGGATCTCATATTTACACTAAAATGCAATTGAAAAAAAAAATGTCATTTGAAAAAAAAAAAAATGTCCCTCTAAGAGCTATGGGCAATGACTTGGAGACGGGGGGGGGGGGGGCGGCGGCGACGGCGCTGCTATCTTCCCCTCACTCGTCTCCATGTCAGGCCAGGGACAGGTCCGGATCGCCGTCACGGACCTGGCTTCTAACTTTTTAAGCTGGCTCCTAGATTCCAAGCAAATTTGTCAACCCCTGGACTAAGGGGATGTGTAATTATTTGATACAGTATACTGTAATCTTACAGATTACAGTACTGTATCTATACTGTGTGTTTTACTTTTTTAATTTGGCGCCGAGCTCCGTTCCCGTGGGTCGCAACGCTCGCAGGGAACCGAGCTTGGCGATGTGACAGATTGAGTGGAGGACAGCTCGCAGGAAATATATAGGAAAGCGAAAATAATTATTTTTTTTTCCTTCTCTTTCATTTTCTCCCTGTTTCTTTCTCTTTATTCCCCCCCGCTCTGTTTCACCTCTTCGGTCTTGAAAGCTTTTAATATTCATTCTTTCATTTTATATAAGTGGAAGAACTTTTTTTTTTTTTTTTCTTTTTGGATTATCCGGATCAGAGACACACCCAGTCCTTGAAGGTCTCTACATCCCCTTGCATAGGGAACTTGCTTAGTAAGGTTAGACTCAAATGAGTCAATTAGAGAAGTGTTTGAGAAAGGGTGGGTGAGTGAATTGAGTGGCTGGAAGCATTAAGTGTGAGAGTACTGGGGTTTAATTTGATATTGATTTCCCTTTTTTCTTTTTTCTTTTTCTTCCTTTTCTCTCTCTCCATCTATGGGTACTGTCAAGATCTGTTCTTATAATGTTAGAGGACTAAAGAGCACAAATCCTACACTCCCTCCACAAACCGGGGGTGGGTATTATCCTCCTCTAGGAGACACATTTTCGTTGAGACCATATACCAAAAATACAAAATGGATGTTACCCAATCTGGTTTCATGACATCTATGCTTATTCAAAATCTAGAGGCGTCTCTATAGCAATTCATGAGTCAATACCCCACCAGGTTATAGAAAAATTGATAAACTGAGATGGTAGGGCAGTATTATTAAAGTTAAATACATATGGTAAAAAAATATACATTTATTAACATATACCTACCAAATGTGGAGCAGATTAAGGTTGGCACCTGAATAATAACAGAACTTATGGAAAAAGCGAAGGGGGTGATAATATTCGGAGGCGACTTTAATTTTGTTCTAGATCGAGATATGGACACTACAGCTCCATCAGGACCTCAACAGTGTACTGATAAAAAAAAAAGATTTAAGGAAGTTCTTAAAAGATACCAATTGGTGGACATATGGAGAATGATGTATCCAATGGAGAAAGATTATACATTCCCCTCAAAAATTCATGACACATATCATAGATTAGACTACTTTTTGCTAAATGCATTGGGAATTGCCACAATCTCCTCCTCAAAAATAGGTAGCTTTCTCTGGTTGGATCATGCCCGTATCTTTTTGGAAATAGACACATCCAAGGGTAATATACCAAGAGGTACATGGAAATTAAACGATAATTTACTAAATGATAAGGTGTGTATTGCGGAAATGCGCTCAGCAATATTACATTTTACACAAGATCATATAAGTGATAATACGTCGCTACCCAATCAATGGCAAACATTAAAATTTATAGTGAGAGGTCTATTTAAAAAACGTGGAGCTAGGCTTAAAAAAGCTAAATGAAATAGAATAACACGGCTTCAACAGGAAATTATATAATTAGAAAAACAACATAAACAAAAGTCAACACAGGAGATACTAAGGGTACTAACAGACAAACGATTCGAATTACGTACATTATTAAACGAACAATCATTGAGAATAAGGGACAAAAATCGTATATTATATTACCAATATGGAAACAGACCCAGTAAATCCATTAGCTAGAGCTTTAGGGCAGCAAATAAATACAACAGCCATTGTGAAAATTAAGACGGAAACAGGAGCTACAGTATATGACCCAGAAAATATTTTGAAAACATTCCATGTGTAATACTCAAGATTGTATAATCTACCCAATCAGCTAGCAGAACATGATACTCAAATTTTCAACATAAAATAAAGCAATATATAAAATATACTGCTATACCAGCCTTGACAATAGGGGAGATATTACAACTGGAAAATTAGTTTTCAGTGATTGAAATCTTGAAAGTCATTGATCTATTAAAAATAGGTAAAAATCCGGGTCCGGATGGCTTTACACCACGGTTCTATAAATTATTTAAAGACCTACTAGCTCCAATTATGAAACGGACTTTTAACTCAGTGTCTCTTACTCAACCATTTGTTCCACAGATTATGCAGGCATATATTTCACTTATACCTAAACCAGAGAAAGACCACACACTACGTGGAAACTATCCACCAATATCGCTGACAAATATTGACCTTCAAATATATTCAAAAATTATAGCTAATAGACTTACTCCAAAGTTACCGAGCACTATCCATCCTGACCAAGTAGGATTTATAGAAGGTAGGGAAGCAAGAGATAACACTCTAAAGACCTTGACATTAATTGAATATACTCAGAGACACGCCATCCCATCCTGTCTTCTGGCAATAGATACCGAGAAGGCTTTTGACAGGGTGGGATGGCGATTTTTTTTGAAGAAGCGCTGAGGCAGTGGGGAGTTAGACCTGTGCTGTTGGAAAAAAATAATGGTCTTATATCAGAACCCACCAGCCAAAATAAGAGCAAACGGACACGTTTCTGAAATGGTTACTATAGCAAATGGAACTCGGCAGGGATGCCCCCTGTCTCCATTGTTAGATGTTTTAGCCATGGAACATCTGATGACAGCGATTCGGAATAATAAAGATATCCAGGGAATTAAGGTAAAAACTGAGGAATATAAAATATCGGCAGATGACTTGCTAATATACATTACGAACCCAATAGTGACAATACCAAATGTAGTAAATGAGTTTAAACGCTTTGCTGAACTAAGTAATTTTAACCCTTTCATGACTAAGCCTATTTTTGGAATTTGGTGTTTACAAGTTAAAATCCATATTTTTTGCTAGAAAATTACTTGGAACCCCCAAACATTATATATATTTTTTTAGCAGAGGCTCTAGAGAATAAAACGGCGATTGTTGCAATATTTTATGTCACACGGTATTTGCGCAGTGGTGTTTTAAACGCAACTTTTTGGGAAAAGGGACACTTTCATGAATAAAAAAAAAAACAGTAAAATTAGCCCAATTTTTTTGCGTAATGTGAAAGATAATGTTACGCCGGGTAAATAGATACCAAACATGTCACACTTTATAATTGCGCGCACTTGTAGATTGACGACAAAGTACGGTACCTAAAAATCTCAATAGGCGACGCTTTAAAATTTTTTTACGGTTACCAGGTTAGCGTTACAGAGGAGGTCTACTGCTAGAATTATTGCTCTCGCTCTGACGATCGCGGCGATACCTCACATGTGTGATTTGAACACCGTTTACATACGCGGGCGCGACTTCCGTATGCGTTTTCTTTGCTTCGCGGGGACGGCGGGCGCTTTGAAAATTTATTTTTAAATTTATTTTATTTATTTTAAAATGACTAAATTGTTTTTTAAAAAAAAATAAAAATTTGATCACTTTTATTGCTGTCACAAGGAATGTAAACATCCCTTGTGACAGTAATAGGTGGTGACAGGTACTCTTTATGGAGGGATCGGGGGTCTAAAAGACCCCCCACCCCTCCTTTACACTTCAATGTATTCAGATCGCCGAAAACGGCGATTCTGAATACCGGATATTTTTTTAAAACCGGCGCCATTGGCAGCCGAGTAAACGGGAAGTGACGTCATGACGTCGCTTCCGTGTTTACGATGAGGAGACTGGAACGAAGCCGATTACGGCTTCGTTCCAGTTCCTCCCCAGCAGCCAGAGCCGACGGATCGCCAATCGGTGCTCCCGATCGAGCGGGAGCACCGGTAACAGCGGCGAGAGGCGGCGGGAGGGGGGGACGTCCCCTCCCGCTCCTCCGGCATAACAGCCGAGCGGCTTTTAGCCGCATCGGTTGTTATGGCTGGAAAGCCAATCGCCCGCTGTAAAAAACGGTACCGGGATGATGCCTGCAGGTGCGGGCATCATCCCGGTATACCCCCCGGAAGCCGAGTACGCAGATCTGCGTACGCTCGGCGGGAAGGGGTTAAAGTTAATTATAATAAATCCGAAGCTCTGAATATTACACTCCCTGTTAATACTGTTGAACAACTTAAAAATGATTTTTCTTTTAAATGACAGTGCAATGCATTTAAGTACTTGTGTATAATATATATATATATATATATATATATATATATATATATATATATATATATATATATATATATATATATATATACCTAGAGAACAAGAGAAGCTTAAGGAATATAACTATCTTCCAATAATGCAAAAAATTATAAAGATGCTTCAAAAATATAATAAAGGGTGCTTTTCATGGATAGGTCGCATAAATATCATAAAAATAGATATACTCCTGGAAATACTTTATATTTTTCAGACAGTTCCGATATTTCCCTTAAAAAATGTCTTAAGTTCTCTATGTAAAGCTATTGGGAGTTTTATATGGATGGGTAAAACTGCCAGGATTAGCAGGGAAATCTTAACAAGATTAAAAGGAGAGGGGGGTTAGGTCCTCCCAGACCTATCAGTTTAATCTAAAGCAGTGTTACTGGCCAGGATTGTGTACTGGGTTCACAATAAGTAAAGTAAACAATGGGTGAAATTAGAGGAGGAGATTGTGGACATGAAATTGAAAGTATTGCCATGGATAAAAAAAGAAAATAGGCCACCTAGGGAAGAGATGCCGTTTCTGGTTGTGTCAACACTGAAGGTATGGGATGGTTTGATGAAGAGGGGAATAGGATCCTCTTATGTGGTCCCAATGACACCTCTCTTCTACAATCCTGAATTTTTACCGACACTACGACCTTCCTGAAATGGGATAGAAGGGAAGATATAAGGATTGTACAGACAATGGAGGGTGGTAGACTTCCACGACTAGAAACCCTGGGAAAGGAATACGAAAAGAAGTGGATACATTACAGGCAACTTCAAAAATATATAACTACCCTTAAGAAAATAGGGTCACTGGATAGAGCACCAACTCTATTGGAATTATTATTTTTGCAAGAGCAGAAACCAACGCACAATTTATCTAAGGTATACAAATACTTAATTTCTAATAGTAAAGAAACAGAGCTGAGTTATATAAAAAGATGGGAAAAAGAACTAGGAATAGCTATCCCCAGAGTTAAGTGGGATAAAGCAATTGCGTTAACACATAAGATGTCGATTTCCAGTAGGCACCAAGAAAGAAATGATAAATTATTGGTGAGATGGTATAGGTGTCCAAAGGATATGCATAGAATTAACCCAGAGAGTGGAGACACATGTTGGAGGTGTCAAAGGGAGGTAGGTACAATGTCACACACATGGTTTTTTTACCCAGAGATTCATAAAGTTTGGAAGAAAATATGTAAAATATACAGAGACATGACGGGGATTAATCTACAACCAGATGTATTTATTTCTATACTGTCTATGATCCCGGGATCAATTTAAAAAAATTAAAAAAGGTACATTAAAATACTTAACAGCGGCGCGAACAGCCATAGAAAGAAAATGGAAAAAGGAGAGAACACCCTCAATAGAGGAATGGATAATAGAGATGGACTAGATGCGTTTCCTGGAGGAGAGCATTTTGATTGAAAAAGGATTGAGATAACAGATAATGGTAACATGGCAGAAGAGGGAAGAATACAAAGTAACCTCGTCGCTATTAGCAATTTAGGATTATAACCTAACATGGATGGAGGAGATATGGAGGACTCAGGGGGTGGGGGGCTGTTTCTTTCTCTTTTTTTTTTTTTTGGGTTGTGTTGTGTGGCTATTGTTATTGATGTTTGTAGTGGGATAGGGTGAATGAATGTGATAGGGAAAGATAATCAGAAGGGTTACAAATTAATAAAAGAATAATAAATGGAATTGAGACAATACAGGGTAATAAAATGTAATGAGAACAGGTTGTAACCCGATAATACTATGATATGAAAAATGGAATGGTAAATGTTTGAGGAGAAAAATTGTAAGAAAATGTTTGGTTAAATATAGATAAAAAAAAAAATATCTAATTCTGTTCATGGAAGTCGGACCTGAAACCCCCAGGTTACACTGACAGAGGGAATGAAATTGTGCGAGTTCAGCTCAACTCGCACAAATTCATTCCCGCGTGTCAGTTAGTCCCGTGGGTTGCTGCACAGATGTCTATGGAAATTGCATCCAGAAGTCACCAAAAGTAACTCGGAAGCGACTTTTGTGAATCTGTGCAGAGCAGCAAAAGCAGTATCGCACTGATTCAGATGGTACCATTGCCTGCATTTGCTGCTGATTTGGCGTGCAATTTGACATGTCAAATCGCATGCCAAATTTCTCCAATGTTAACCTAGGTGAAGTCGCAGGGCAAAGTCGGTTTGGAAGCCGTGCGAACATAGCCAAAAAATGTTTTATGTCTGAGCAGGTTGGCTAGATTACCAAGTGCTCTAGGTCAATTTCACTCACTGTGCACATAGGATTGCACAGTCATATGTAATCCCCATGTGCAACTGCTAAAGAAGTAAAGATAGATGATCAAAATGGAGGCTTCAGTACATGGGGGGGAATTTATTAAAACTGGAGCAGACAAAAATGTGAAACGGCTGTACATAGTAACCAATCAGCTTCTAGCCATAGTTTGTTTAGTATAGCTTGGAAAATTAAAGCTTGAAGCTGATTGCAATGCACAGTTGTTCCAAATTCTGGGTGCTCCAGCCTTAGGCCTCTTTCACACGGGACGGATCCGTGATGATACGCCCTGTGGACATCCACTTGCGATCCCCGCTGAGCAGGAAGATGACAGGTCTGTCTCTGCACAATGTGCAGGGACGGACCTGTCAGAGCGCCACTCTCCCCTATGGGAGATCGGATGACAACGGACTGCAGAGTCCGTCGTCATCTGATCCGCAGACGGATGGAAAAGGTTTTTCCTCTGTCACACTTTTTTCGGTTTGGAGCAGGTCGGATGTCAGCGGACATGTCACCGCTGACATCCGACGCTCCATAGAGGTCTATGGAGCATCCGTTCAGGTCTGCCTAAAAAACTGACAGGCGGACCTGATCGTATCATTCGTCTGAAAGAGACCTTAGTAAGTTAATTTATGTAGACTTAGTAGATTTCTCACAGATAAACTCTTCGTGATAGCGCAGCATTCATTTTATTTTTTTATACACATTCAAGTAATTTTTTCACTTCATGCTTGCAGCTTTATTTATTCACACACAGTGCGGAGATAATCACATACACAATGCGATTGTGCAGACAGAAACGCAAAGTGAATGCAGAGATTGTGGTGTATATGAGCGTTAATGTTTCAGCATCACCAGCCACTGTTGTAAAGATGAAGTTTTGATTTTGTCATCGTGGAATACTTATGGAATAGTCAAATCATGATTACATTTTTTTTTTAGGATCCAGATAAAGATGAGTTCCCTTTTGGAACGTCTCCATGCCAAGTATAACCAGAACCGACCATGGCCTGAGACAATAAAGCTAGTTCGACAAATTATGGTAAGTGGACCGTAGTAAACTTTCCCCAAAGTAGATGTAAACCCTAATTGTAACACATTAGTTTTTGGAAAGCACTGTGTATCATAAAGAGTTGGAGTCTTTTATTCCGAAAAATAGCTTGTTTTCACCTTTCTATATTCTTTGTTGCCTAGCAGTCCTCATTGCAGTCTCTTTCTGTGTACTTGCATGCTTTCAAACGATAGTTGTAGGCCATTTCTTAGAGCAGGTTTCCTGTTGATTTCTATGGTGTCTGTGTATGTGTTTTGAAACTTCCACTTATCTCCATCAAAAGCCCATGTGACAACACAGGAGCACATTTGGGAGGCTGGATCAAGAGCATTGTCTCCCTATAACAGGGAGCGCCCGAACAAGTACCTGCACTCCTTTTACATCAGTGTCCTCCGTCCCCTCCTTAACACCACACTTCGTTTGACATTACATTCCTCTTCTCCATTACATTAGTGCCCTTAGCCCCCCCCCACATTTATATCACAGTCCAACACCCACCATGGGCAGCTCCCTATAGCCAACTTTACTCCACCACCCCACCAAAGAAGTGGGTGTTTTCTCTTTCACAAAGAAATATCAGTAGCTCAAAGGGGAGGTACGTGAATGCAAAAATAAGTAGTACATGCTTTTTTTTTTAACATATAGTTTATTTATAGATCTAAAAAACAAACATACATTAACAGGTTACAAAAAAAAACGTGCAGACAGATATCCAAGTTTCAGTAGATACTTATTGTATTCATTTTGTAATATTTCGTATAGTCTCCAGTCATTACATTACAGATATCAGATGTTACCCGGTACCTCCTACATTAATACAGGAACCATATATAATACTAATAAGGGTTCCCACCACCCTCCACCCCACCAGGCCTAATCAATGGTCAGGTGCTTCGCCTCAACCCACGCCGCTCAAATCTTCCCAGATTTTTTGGGGCAGTTCCTACTGCGGCAGAGCCGCGTTTACCAAGGACTGCCACAGTTGTTTAGTGGGTGGGAGAGGTTGGTTCCATTGCAGTAAAATAGTTTTCCTCGCGTATAGTGTGGTCTAGAAAATAATCAGTTTCTTCCCCCAGGAGATTTCCAGAAAATTGCAAATACCCAGCAGGAGAGGTATTGGGCTGAGTGGGGTCATCAGTTCCCCCACAGTATTAATATCAGCCAGGATGTCTTTCCAGAATTCCACCACCCCTGGGCAGGACCACACTGTGTGAAAAACGTCAGCACCGTCTGTTTTGCATCTAGGGCAGGTAGTCAGTCGGTCAGGGTAAATCCTTGCCAGGCGTGCCGGTGAAAAGTATGCCCGGTGGAGGAACTTTAATTGTATATACCTGTCCCTTGCCGATGTTGCCAGGGGCCGGTATTGCTGTATACCGTCCTCCCAGTCCTCCTCTATAAGTTCTGAAATGTTGCTGTGCCAGAGCTCAAACAAATGGGAGACCCTAGTCCTGTCATGTGTAGCTAGCGTATTATATAGCGTGGACAATGTGCGCTCCCCCCCCGTAGAGCCAAGCATGTTCTCCACTGCTGACACCCCCAGATTCCCCCGGGATGGGAATTGAGACCGGAAGGCGTGCCGCAGCTGCAGGAATCTGAAAAACATGTGGTTCAGCAGATCTCGATCGTGTTTTAGAGCGTCGAAGGAGAGTAATTGCCCTTGAGACACTATGTCCCCTAGTGTTATGACTCCATGCCTGGCCCAGATAATTGGATCAGGGATGGAGTGAAAATGAGGCAGGCGGGGATTTCCCCAAAGGGGGGTCGTCGGGGCCCACACCCCTGGGCCCACCAACTGTCTGTTAACTAATTCCCATACCTTGAGGGTCGTGCGCATCGGAAGAGTTATCCCGGGGTTAGATCGGGGCCCCCTATGGATTAAGTTCCTTAATTCTGCATTAGAGACCAACAATGCCCCCTCCAACGAGGATGCAGGGTTGGCTGGGCACTCAGAGAAGCCACCACTTAATAGTCACCAGAACTGCTGCCCAGTAATACTTCAAGAAACAGGGTAATGCCAGACCTCCCCGTACAAGGGGCAGTTAAAGGGTTGTTCTAGCTATTCTAGGGGCTTTTCCATTCCAAACAAAGGACGTAATAATGCCGTCTAGTTGCTTGAAGAATCTAATTGGGATATGCACTGGGGTCTGGCGGAAAAGGTAGGTAAACTTGGGGAGAACCGACATCTTGATTAAATTGACCCGTGCCACAGGCGACAGGGGTAGGGATCTCCACACAGTACACTTCTGGGCTAGCTGGGTGACCACTGGACTCAGGTTAAGATTAATAAACTGTTTCAGGTCTCGATGTATTTCCACTTCCAGATACCTAAATTGAGAAACCCTCTGCAGCTGCTCATCCACCTGGGGGGTGCCAGCACCGTCGTGTAGTGGGAATAAAGTCGATTTTGCCCAATTTATCCGTATGCCTGAGAACTGTCCAAATTTGTCGATAATCGACAGTGCTGCTTTTAGAGAGGTTCCGTCATCTCTGAGATAGAACAAGGTATCATCAGCGTATAGCGAAACCTTTTCCTGCAGAGGGCCCCTGACAATGCCCCGAACCTCAGGAGAGGAACGGAGGAGACCCGCCATAGGTTCAATTGCCAGCGCAAAAAGCCCCAGGGAGAGGGGGCATCCCTGCCTGGTTCCCCTGTGGAGGGGAAAAAGCGGGGAGTGGACCGTACCCGTGCGCACTCTAGCTGTGGGAGCCTTATACACTGCCTTGACCCAGGAGACAAAGACCGGACCAAATCCAAATTTACGGAGGACCTCCCAGAGATAGTCCCATTCCACGGAGTCGAAGGCCTTCTCCGCTTCTAGGGAGGCCACTACCTCCTCCCCGCCTTCTGCATCCCCCGAGGCCAAGACAGTGTACAACCTACAGATATTCATGTCTGTCCCCTTTCCTGGCATAAAGCCTGACTGGTCCTCATGGATTAGGGTGAGTATGACTTCATTCAGTCGCCTGGCAAGGATTTTGGTCAGCACTTTTGCATCCGAGTTGAGCAGGGAAATAGGTCGGTAGGAAGAGCACAGCTGAGGGTCTTTCCCAGGTTTGGGTATCACCACTATAATGGCCTGTGCCATAGATGGAGGGAGATCCTCCTGGAGGGTTTTGGTAAACGTGCCCGCGGCGATCGAGTCCACGAGACCCGCGACCCGACTCACGGGGGTCCCGACTAGCACGCAAGCGTGCCGTCGGAGTGCTAGCGATGGCAGGGCGGCATTAAAGATTGGACGTACCTGTACGCCATTATGCCTGCCTGTGCCATTCTGCCAACGTACATCAGCGTGCGCTGGTCCGGAACTGGTTAACCACTTAAGGACCGCCGCATGCCAATGTACGTCATCAGAATGGCATGTACAGGCACAAGCACGTACATCTACGTGCTTGCCTTCCAGCGGGTGGGGGTCCGATCTGACCCCCTCCCGCTGAATGTGGCGGTCCGTTTCGCTTCAGGAGCGATCCGGGATGAGGGGATGGCCGTTGGTTTCTGGCCACCCGCTCTCGATCGCTCCTGACGAATGAGAAGCTTCCTCCCGCTGTGTATAGTAAACACAGGCAGGGAGGAAGTGATGTCATTCTCCTCGGGCGGTCTTTTTGACTGGACTACGAGAAGAACACTGAAAGTAAGTGCACCAAACACTACACTAACATGTAGGCACACATAGGCACACAAACCCCCCCGATCGCCCCCCATCCCCCCCGCCCCCCTCCCAGTCACAGTGTCACTGATTGTAGTGATCATTTATTTACTGATCACTGCATTCAGTGTCAGTTGTGACAGTAAAAAGTGTCAGGGCAGTTAGTGTTAGGTCCAGGGTAGCCCCCTACCACCCCCCAATAAAGGTTTAACCCCCTGATTGCCCCTAGTTAACCCTTTCACCCCCTTTTGCCAGTATCACTAAGCGATCGTTTTTCTGATCGCTGCATTAGTGTCACTGATGCCGCTAGGTAGCTAGTTATTTTTTTAGGTTCACCTCCAGGTTTTTATAGCGCTAGGTACCCCGATATACTACCCAATAATGGTTTTAACCCCCTGATTGCCCCTAGTTAACCCTTTCACCAGCGATCACAGTATAAGTGTCACTGGTGATGCTGGTTAGCCAGTTAGTTATTTAGGTTCCCCGTCAGGTTTTTATATAGCGCCAGGGACCCCCATATACTACCTAATAAAAATTTGAACCCCCTGATTGCCCCTAGCTAACCCTTTCACCAGTGATCACCGTATAAGTGTTACGGGTGACTCTGGTTAGTTTGCTTTTTATAGCATCAGGGCACCCACCATTTATTACCCAATAAAGGTTTAACCCCCTGATCACCCGGTGGGTGATATCAATTAGGTTTTAGGGTCAGGGTCTGCGTTGCCCCAGGCAGCGCTAGGTTAGTGCCAGTACCGCTAACACCCACGCGCAAAGCATAAACCTCCCGTAGTGGTATAGAATCTGAACAGATCAATATCTGATCTGATCAGATCTATACTAGCGTCCCCAGCAGTTTAAGGTTCCAAAAAAACGCATTGTTAGCAGGATCAGCCCAGATACCTGCTAGCACCTGCGTTTTACCCCTCCGCCCAGCCCACTCAAGTGCAGTATGTATCGATCGATCACTGTCACTTACAAAACACTAAACGCATAACTGCAGCGATCGCAGAGTCAATCCTGATCCCTGCGATCGCTAACATTTTTTTTGGTAGCGTTTTATATTTAAATCCGGAAGGCAGTGCTTGGTTTTCGGGGTCCCGTACGTGGCTAGGCTCCCAAAAAGTCCCCCACGTGTGGTATCCCCGTACTCGGGAGAAGCAGCAGAATTTATTTTGGGGTGTAATTTGTGTGAGCAATATATCATTTAGTGACAACTTTGTGCAAAAAAAAAAAAAAAAATATTTAATATTCCTGCAACTTGTGGCAAAATATAAAATATTTCATGGACTCAACATGCCTCTCAGTAAGCTTGGGATGTCTACTTTCCAAAATTTAGTCATTTGGGGGGTTTTTGTGCTATTTTGGCATTTTATGGCCTTCGAAACTGTGATAGGTAGTGAGGAGTGAAATCAAAAATTTGCACCCTTAGAAATCCTGAAGGCAGTGATTGGTTTTCGGGGTGCCGTACGCGGCTAGACTCCCAAAAAGTCCCACATATGTGGTATCCCCGTACTCAGGAGAAGCAGCAGAATATATTTTGGGGTGCAATTCCACATATAACTATGGCATGTGTGAGCAATATATCATTTAGTGACAACTTTTTCTAAACTTTTTTTTTTTTTTTGTGTCATTATTCAATCACTTGGGACAAAAAAAAAATATTCAATGGGTTCAACATGCCCCTCAGCAATTTCCTTGGGGTGTCTACTTTCCAAAATGGGGTCATTTGGGGGGGGGGGTTTGTACTGCCCTGCCATTTTAGCACCTCAAGAAATGAGATAGGCAGTCATAAATTAAAAGCTGTGTAAATTCCAGAAAATGTACTCTAGTTTGTAGACGCTATAACTTTTGCGCAAACCAATAAATATACGCTTATTGACATTTTTTTTTACTAAAGACATGTGGCTGAATAAATGTTGCCCTAAATGTATGACTAAAATTGAGTTTATTTGATTTTTCTTACAACAAAAAGTAGAAAATATATTTTTTTCTCAAAATTTTTGGTCTTTTTCCATTTATATTGCAAAAAATAAAAATCGCAGAGGTAATCAAATACCATCAAACGAAAGCTCTATTTGTGGGAAGATAAGGACGCAAATTTCGTTTGGGTACAACATTGCATGACCGCGCAATTACCAGTTAAAGTAGTGCAGTGCGAAATTGTAAAAAGACCTCTGGTCCTTAGGCTGAAAATTGGTCCGGGGCTGAGGTGGTTAAGAAACATTTTTAAATTGATGGCAGCAACATAGCTCAAAAAAGTTGTAACAGGGCCATGTTTAGCATGGTGTAGCATACCCTCTTCCTTTACCAACAGTAACAGTCTGTCAATGTCTGGGAACTAAGGAGGCCAGTTCCTGGAGTTTTGAGAAAGGAATTTTGTCCCATTTTTTTTCCTGATACAGGATTCTAACTGCTCAACAGTGCTGGGCCCTCTGTTGTATTTTTTTGTTTCAAAAATTGCCAAATATTTGCAATTAGTAAAAGGTTTTGACTGCAGACAAGCCAGTTAGGCACCCAGGCTCTTCTACTACAAAGTCATGCTGTTGTCATAGATATAGTATAAGATTTATTATTGTCCTGCTGAAATATGTAAGGCCTTCCCTGAAAAAAATCTGGATGGCAGCATATGCTGCTCTACAACCTGGATATATCTTTCAGCATTGATGGTGACTTTACTGATTTGTTTATTTTGTTTATTACAGGTATTTTTCATCAATTTATGCAGCGATTTACATAAGTTAATTGTGCATTCGAATCAGTCGCTGCCCAACAGTCGCTGCCCAAGGAGCTTACAATAGAAGTGCAAGCTGCCCATTCCATACACTGTAATTTACCCCCATACCATCAGTGATGCAAGCTTTTGAACTGAGCAGTCAGGCCCAAGCACTGCTAGCAATTTTGTGCGTGTGTGGATATAATATATATATATATATATATATAATATATATATATACAAAGAACCCATCCATATGGGTGAAAGGATGCTGTTTGGCCCAAATTATGTAACAAAAAGATCTCAAGGGCTTTTATGCAGCAAGAAATACAAAATTGCTCAATTGGCTATGTAAAAAAATCTATCTCATTGATCCAAAATTATATAAAGTTTCAAGAAGGTATACAGTTTAAAAACATGAGCTCTGGTATACATACCCTCTATACTACATAGGATGTCCTTGTGGCATTACTAAACAACATTGTGTACATGAAATTTCCTATCTCAGATTTAGTGCTCAGAAAGCCCCATTGAGTTAAGATTTATAGTAATTCAAATCTTCCACAGGGGGATAAGGGCATCTAAATAATGAAACCTAAAGTTTGATTGTTTACATACAAAACAAATGTGTCCATACCATATTGTATCAACATTTATGCAGTGACCATCAATAATCATACCTTTTAATGAAGAGGTTATAGGAAACCAGAGCATGCTAAAAAAGACACTCAAAATGGTGGGTTGCAGGACGGTTGCCTCACAATGAGACACACTGGGGCCCAAATTGAGCGTACGAGAAATTATATCTGCTGAGTGGGAGGAAATTGAAGGGGGCTCACACATGGGCCTGCAATGTGAATAGAGTAATCAGTAATAGTAGGAAAACTCAATATACAGACAGTAGGATGTATGCCAAAATATATATATATATATGTGTGTGTGTGTGTGTGTATATATATATATATATATATATATATATATATATATATATAATTACAGTATCTCACAAAAGTGAGTACACCCTTCACATGTTTGTAAATATTTTATTATATCTTTTCATATGACACTGAAGAAATTACACTTTGCTACAATGTTAAAGTAGTGAGTGTGTACAGCTTGTATAACAGTGTAAATTTGCTGTCTCCTCAAAATAACTCAACACACAGCCATTAATGTCTAAACTGCTGGCAACAAAAGTGAGTACAGCCCTAAGAGAAAATGTCCAAATTGGGCCCAATTAGTCATTTTGCCTCCCCGGTGTCATGTGACTCAGAGTTACAAGGTCTCAGGTGGGAATGGGGAGCAGGTGTGTTAAATTTGGTGTTATCGCTCTCACTCTCTCATACTGGTCACTGGAAGTTCAACATGGCAAAGAACTCTCTGAGGCTCTGAAAAAATAATTGTTGCATATTGTACATAAAGATAGCCTAGGCTATAAGAAGATTACCAAGCCCCTGAAACTGAACTGCAGCATGCTGGCCAAGACCATACAGTGGTTTAACCACTTAAGGACCGCCGTATTGCCAATGTACGTCATTAAAATGGCACAGGCAGGCACAAGCACGTACATGTACGTGCCTGCCTTCCAGCGGGTGGGGGGTCAGATCGGACCCCCTCCGGCTGGATACGGCGATCCGTTTCCCTCCAGGAGCGATCCGTGATGAGGGGATGGCCGTTGGTTTCTGGCCACCCCCTCTCGATCGCTCCTGGCCAATGACGAACTTCCTCCCACTTTGTATTGTTTACACAGGAAGGAGGAAGTGATGTCATTCTCCTCGGGGCGGTCTTTTTGACCGGACTACGAGGAGAAGACTAAAAGTAAGTGCACCAAAACACTACACTGACACATAGGTACACATAGGTACACAAACCCCCCTCCGATCCCCCCCCGATCGCCCCCCTCCCCCCCCAGTCACAGTGTCACTGATTGCATTGATCATTTCTTTACTGATCAATGCATTCAGTGTCAGTTGTAAAAGTAAAAACTGTCAGGGCAGTTAGTGTTAGGTCCAGGGTAGCCCCCTATCACCCACCAATAAAGATTTAACCCCCTGATTGCCCCTAGAGTTAACCCTTTCACCCCCTTTTGCCAGTGTCACTAAGCGATAATTTTTCTGATCGCTGCATCAGTGTCGCTACTGTCGCTAGGTAGCTAGTTATTTTTTTAGGTTCACCGCCAGGTTTTTATAGCGCTAGGTACCCCGATATACTACCCAATAATGGTTTTAACATCCTGATTGTCCCTAGTTAACCCTTTCACCCCCTTTTGCCAGTGTCACTAAGCGATCATTTTTCTGATCGCTGCATCAGTGTCGCTAGGTAGCTAGTTATTTTTTTAGGTTCACCGCCAGGTTTTTATAGCGCTAGGTACCCCGATATACTACCCAATAATGGTTTTAACCCCCTGATTGCCCCTAGTTAACCCTTTCACCAGCGATCACAGTATAAGTGTCACTGGTGACTCTGGTTAGCCAGTTAGTTATTTAGGTTCCCCGTCAGGTTTTTATATAGCGCCAGGGACCCCCATATACTACCTAATAAAAATTTGAACCCCCTGATTGCCCCTAGTTAACCCTTTCACCACTGATCACCGTATAAGTGTTACGGGTGACTCTGGTTAGTTTGCTTCTTATAGCATCAGGGTACCCACCATTTATTACCCAATAAAGGTTTAACCCCCTGATCACCCGGCGGGTGATATCAATTAGGTTTTAGGGTCAGGGTCTGCGTCGCCCCAGGCAGCGCTAGGTTAGTGCCAGTACCGCTAACACCCACGCGCAAAGCATACACCTCCCGTAGTGGTATAGAATCTGAACAGATCAATATCTGATCTGATCAGATCTATACTAGCGTCCCCAGCAGTTCAGGGTTCCAAAAAAACGCATTGTTAGCGGGATCAGCCCAGATACCTTCTAGCACCTGCGTTTTGCCCCTCTGCCCAGCCCACCCAAGTGCAGTATCGATCGATCACTGTCACTTACAAAACACTAAACACATAACTGCAGCGATTGCAGAGTCAGGCCTGATCCCTGCGATCGCTAACAGTTTTTTTGGTAGCATTTTATATTTAAATCCGGAAGGCAGTGCTTGGTTTTCGGGGTCCCATATGTGGCTAGGCTCCCAAAAAGTCCCCCACATGTGGTATCCCCGTACTCGGGAGAAGCAGCAGAATTTATTTTGGGGTGTAATTTGACTTCTGCCCATAGCATGTGTGAGCACTATATCATTTAGTGACAACTTTGTGCAAAAAAAAAAAAGTTTGTAATATTCCCGCAACTTGTGGCAAAATATAAAATATTCCATGGACTCAACATGCCTCTCAGTAAATAGCTTGGGGTGTCTACTTTCCAAAATGGGGTCATTTTGGGGGGTTTTGTGCTATTTTGGCATTTTATGGCCTTCGAAACTGTGATAGGTAGTGAGGAGTTAAATCAAAAATTTGCACCCTTAGAAATCCTGAAAGTGGTGATTGGTTTTCGGGGTGCCGTGCGCGACTAGACTCCCAAAAAGTCCCACACATGTGGTATCCCCATACTCGGGAGAAGTAGCGGAATATATTTTGGGGTGCAATTCCACATATAACCATGGCATGTGTGAGCAATATATCATTTAGTGAAAACTTTTTGTAAAAAAAATTTTTTTTTTTAATTTTTTGTCATTATTCAATCCCTTGGGACAAAAAAAAAATATTCAATGGTCTCAACATGGCCCACAGCAAATAGCTTGGGGTGTCTACTTTCCAAAATGGGGTCATTTGGGGGGGGTTTTGTGCCATCTTGGCATTTTATGGCCTTCAAAACTGTGATAGGTAGTGAGGAGTAAAATAAAAAATGTATGCCCTTAGAAATCCTGAAGGCGGTGCTTGGATTTCGGGGTCCTGTACGCGGCTAGGCTCCCAAAAAGTCCCACACATGTGGTATCCCCGTACTCAGGAGAAGCAGCAGAATGTATTTTGGGGTGTCATTTCACATATGCCCATAGCATGTGTGAGCAATATATCATTTAGTGACAACTTTGTGCAAAAAAAAAAAAGTTTGTAATATTCCCGCAACTTGTGGCAAAATATAAAATATTCCATGGACTCAACATGCCTCTCAGTAAATAGCTTGGGGTGTCTTCTTTCCAAAATGGGGTCATTTTGAGGGGTTTTGTGCTATTTTGGCATTTTATGGCCTTCGAAACTGTGATAGGTAGTGAGGAGTTAAATCAAAAATTTGCACCCTTAGAAATCCTGAAGGTGGTGATTGGTTTTCGGGGTGCCAGGCGCAACTAGACTCCCAAAAAGTCCCACACATGTGGTATCCCCATACTCGGGAGAAGTAACGGAATATATTTTGGGTTGCAATTCCACATATAACCATGGCATGTGTGAGCAATATATCATTTAGTGACAACTTTTTGTAAAAAATTTTTTTTTTTGTGTCATTATTCAATCCCTTAGGACAAAAAAAATAAATATTCAATGGGCTCAACATACCCATCAGCAATTTCCTTGGGGTGTCTACTTTCCAAAATGGGGTCATTTGAGGGGGGTTTGTACTGCCCTGCCATTTTAGCACCTCAAGAAATGAGATAGGCAGTCATAAATTAAAAGCTGTGTAAATTCCAGAAAATGTACTCTAGTTTGTAGACGCTATAACTTTTGCGCAAACCAAAAAATATACGCTTATTGACATTTTTTTTACTAAAGACATGTGGCTGAATACATTTTGCCCTCAATGTATGACTAAAATTTAATTTATTCGATTTTTCTTATAACAAAAAGAAGAAAATATCATTTTTTTTCAAAATTTTCGCTCTTTTTCCATTTATATCGCAAAAAAAAAAAATCGCAGAGGCAATCAAATACCATCAAAAGAAAGCTCTATTTGTGGGAAGAAAAGGACGCCAATTTAGTTTGGGCGCAATATTGCATGACCGCGCAATTACCAGTTAAAGCAGCGCAGTGCGAAATTGGAAAAAGACCTCTGGTCCTTAAGGTGTTTATTGGTCCGGGGCTGAAGTGGTTAACAGGACAGTTTCAACTCAGAACAGGCCTTGCAATGGTTGACCAAAGAAGTTGAGTGCACATGCTGAGTGTCATATCCAGAGGTTGTCTTTGGAAAAATAGACATATGATTGCGGTCAGCATTGCTGCAGACGGGGGTCAGCCTGTCAGTGCTCAGACCATGCGCCGCACGCTGCGTCAAATTGGTCTGCTTGGCTGTTGTCCCAGAAGAAAGATGATGCACAAGAAAGCCCACAAACAGTTTGCTGAAGGCAAGCCGGTTAAGGACATGGATTACTGGAACCATGTCCTGTGGTGTCATGAGACCAAGATGAACTTATTTGGTTCAGATATTGTCAAGCGTGTGTGGCGGCAACCAGGTGAGGAGAACAAAGACAAGTGTGTCTTGCCTACAGTAAAGCATGGTGTCATGGTCTGGTGCTGCCTACACTGGGGAGCTACAGTTCATTGAGGGCACCATGAATGCCAACATGTACCGTGATATACTGAAGCAGAGCATGATCCCCCTCCACTTTTTTGCCAGCGGTTTAGAGAATAATGGCTGTGTTGAGTTATTTTGAGGGGACAGCAAATTGACCCTGTTATACAAGCTCTAAACTCACTTTCTCTTATATTCACCGACCGACACAGCTCCTCTCTGTAACTAAATGGGTTTGTTAGCCTGCCACTAGGAGAAACTAGGCAAAATTGTAACACAATACACAGAATTGTCAGTACCGCCCAGGGGGCGGACCCTGTGTTAACAACCCTCCCTGCTGCCCCAGCAGCTTCAGTTTTATTTTGCCTAGTGAAGGAGAATGACCTAGGTGCCCTTCGGTCCATTTTTTTGATGCAGGACTTATACTTTTGCGCAAGATGAATGATCCTGAGATTTATCAACTGCCGGCTGTGTGACAGGCTGGTTAAGTTATCCTTGTAGTCCCCCCCAGTCCGGCCATTGATCGTGTGCACTTAGCAGCTACGGCTCGGCAGGCCACAACATACCTAAGCTCCAGAGGTGGTCGGTGAGCTTCAATGCTCCGGGGCATACATATGACCGGGCTACTGATGTCTGGATCACAGTATACCGAGGCCAGCAGCCACCCTGTAACTACGCAGGAGTGGGTCTGTGATGGAATGTCTCCCAGCTCTTCAGGACTGGTAAGTACGACTCTCCCTGCTTCGGTGGGGTGAGCAGCTGGGCATTCCCTGGGAGGTCAATTCGGAGGTCACCTCACCACCTCTTCTTCTCTCCCATGTCCCTATCTTCCCCCCCCCGGGGGGGCGGACGGCTGTGCGGTGTGTGTACAGGGGATCGCTGGGTCTCTCACCTGTATGGGGTCTGTGCAGTTAGCGATGGTCCTGGTCCTGGTTCCGGTGTGGGGGGTCCCAAAAAGGTGCCTGTGGGGATATTTTGCTGTGTTTGAGGCAGCACTGTTCCTTTCACCTCATGGCGCTGTCCGGTGGCCATTTTGGATGGGGCAGAGCAGGTTCCCCTTGTGAGCTTCAGCAGCCATTTTCTGTAGGTTTTTCCTATTCAGATCATTGGCAGCCATTTTCTTGAAGCCTGTGCGCTTTTTTCACCGCAGCTCTCTAGTGACAGCATGCCATGTGCTATTACATGCTGCTTCCTGTGTTTCCCATGTATACAGGATGCTGGGCAGCCATTCCCTGAACACTGAGGCAAGCTCTGCAGATCTTTTCACCGCTCTTCTCTGCTGCTGCTGACACAGCTTCTTTTTTTTTTGTGTTTAAATATTTTTAATTTCATTTTCCACATCTACAAAAAAAATCTCTCTTATACATACTTATTCAAACTGTTTCACATAACACGCATTGTTTTCAATATTCATATAAATACAAAAAGTAAAAAAAAGTATACATTGGGTACCCGACTGGATCGATCCTTAATATACTTAATATACCTCTACAAAAGGTAAAAGCAGAGAGGAGACTTCACCCTTAAGTATATCCACATTACGACCCATCCAAAAAAGGGGGGGGGGGGAAGGGAGGGGAAGACAAGTATTCTACACCCCCGTGACTTACATTCTCACCCGATAAATCCTATCTTAATCTTACTGTTTCCCTCTTACCCATGGCTATCTTTCTTAATTTCAGTATATATAAGGTGGGGATTCCTCTCCTTCAATCCCCACTACCCTCCTCCAAAAAAAAGCATATATATATATATATATATATATATATATATATATATATATATATATATATATAATCTCACATATATCCCTTCCCCAGCCCCCCCCCAGAAACATACGTAATAAAGAGAAAGTGCCCAGCAACAAACCCCTAGGCGCCCTCTCCGCCCCTCATAATTCCCAGATACGTCAAAGACTGTCTAAATTCCGGCCAGTTCTTCCAGGTATCCTGATATCTTGTTCCTGCTCCTCTTTGAAGATGTATTAGTTCTTCCATAGTCCTCATTATATCTCTTTCTCTAAACCACTCCCCTATCCCTGGTGTCTCCTTTATTTTCCTATATCTCTGGATAAGAGCTTTCACTGCATTCAACAAGAAAGGAGTAAGTGCTGCCCTATATCTTTCCCTAGGACCCCCAGTCGTGTGAAATAGACATTTCCAGGGGTCCAATTCAATTTCTGTCCCGTCAATCTTTTTAATTAAACCCAGCACTTCTTTCCGGTATAATTGAATTGAGCTACATTGCCACTATATATGGGCATGAGTACCCTCCTTCCCACATTCTCTCCAACATAAAGGTGATAAGTCATGATTCATTTTGTGCATTTTAGATGGTACATAATACCACTTGACCATTAATTTATAATTCATTTCTTTTATCCTTGTGTCCATTGAGGTGGACTGGACATAGTCCATAACCTTTCCTTTCAGTTTTTCCGGAATTGATTGATTCAATTCTACTTCCCACCTCCCCAGAGGAGACATAGCCCCATCCTCCATCAAAGTTATTAGGATCCTATATATTTTAGAGATCCCTTGTCTACCCATCCCCCTTGGTCAACCAATCTTTCCCAAGGGGTTAAGCTATCACCTGAACGAAGGGGTTTAGGGAGGGATTCTACGAAATGTTGGAGTTGTATCTATCTCCACCCATCCCACGGTGTTATGCCATATTTCTCTCGTAGCTCCGCTAGTGAGCACAAGCTATTTACTTTTATCACATCCCTTAGCCTCAGTCGATCCCTAAAGGTCCATTTTAAATACATTTTATTTTCTTTCCCTGGGGGAAAGTAGTAATTTCCTGTCAAGGACATCAGAGGGCTATAATTTTGCCCTACTGTGCTCTTGAGTACCGCATCCCATGCTCTTAATGTTTCAATTGTGATTGGGGACATTCCTCTAGGGAGACCTCTATACTTGGTTGGGATCCATATAATCTGACCCAGGGCAACTTTATTCATATTATCTTCCAATAGAACCCATTTTTCATATGGGTCATTATAGACCCAGTCCAGAATACTCCTCACTACTGCTGCTATGTGGTATTTCTGAAAGTCTGGGAGGGATATCCCCCCCTTATCCTTAGGTCTACTCATCATCTTGTAAGAAATACGGCTACCTCTTCTTTTCCATATAAATTTCTGGATCAAAGATTTCATAATTTTAAAATAGGCCCCTGGTACATTAATTGGAAGGCGCAGAGTATCCTTTCAGATCTTGTTTAATTCTATTAAGGAGAGGTAGATAGTTATCCTGATATAAGTCTACTAATGATGCCAATAGATACACTCCCAAATATTTTAGGCCTTTTTCTTTCCACACAAAAGGAAAAAGAGCTCTAAGTTCTCTTCTCTCCCTTGGGGAGGTATAGACATTCAGTATCTCAGTTTTCTCCCTATTGATCTTAAAATTCGAGACCATCCCAGATGCATCTAACTCCTGCAGAATCCTAGGGAGTGACTGCTTAGGGTTCATTATATAAAGCATAATATCATCTGCAAACGCAGATATCTAATGCTCATATCCTGAGACCTTTATTCCTTCAATTTCATAGTTCGCTCTTATGGATACCAAGAGAGGTTCCAAAGAAAATACAAAAAGCAAGGGAGAGAGTGGGCATCCCTGGCGTGTCCCATTATAAAGCCCAAAGGTGTCTGATGGGGTTCCATTCACCTGAATCTGAGCTGTGGGATTGGAATATAAAGCCTCTATCCACCTAAGCATTCGTGGGCCAAGACCAAATTTATATAATGTTTGCAGCATATATTCCCAATCTAACCTATCGAAAGCCTTTTTGGCATCTACTGATAAAAAAAGGGAAGATTTCTTCCCCTTTTTAACTTCATGCATTAAAAGGGTTGTCCTCAGTATATTGTCCCTCGCCTCCCTCCCGGGGACAAAACCTGCCTGATCCCCTTCTATGCAATCTGACATATGCTGTTTTAATCTTTCAGCCAAGATCCTTGTGTAAATTTTTACATCCTCATTAATCAAAGAACTGGGTCTAAAGCTGGAGCATAATGTTGGATCTTTCCCAACTTTTGCTAGTATAGTTATATAGGCCTCCAAAGCTTCCTTACGTATCTTCATTTCTCCCCCTATTAAGTTCATGTACTGATGAAAAAAAGGTATCAAAAGTCCTATCAATTTTTTTAAATATAATGACGTATACCCATCTGGCCCTGAACTCTTCCCACTCTTGCTGTCTTTGATTGCGTTCTCTATTTCCTCCCTAGAGATATCTCTATCGAGTCTACTGGAATCTTCTTCTGATATCCTTGGCAGCTCTATCTTCCGGAGATATTGTTCAATTTTTCCTCTTTTATTTTGTTTATCCTTGGGGTCTTGGCTATCATTCACCTTATATAATTGCTGGTAGTATTCTGAAAATGTTTTAGTAATATCTCTTGTTGAGCATTTCATCACACCCTTTTTATCTTTAATTACCCCTGCCAGGATTCTGCCCGGTTTATTAATAAATTCATATTGCCTTTTAGCAGACTTCAAGAAAACCCGCCTAGTTTCCTGATCTAATAAATCTCTCAGTGCTTCCCGTTTTCCTATTAATTCGACCATTATTTTATGGTAGTGTCATGGTTATGCAGTGAATAAAATTAAATAAATAGATGCGGCGCTACCTAAAATTATATAAATATAAATAAATAAAAAGTGAAATGTCCAAATGGGACTATAGTGCAAATGGGATACTATCCCACTACAGTGATAAATGGTGAAATGCGAATAAAGCATATAATGTGCAATAAATAAAGTAGAATTAGAACCCTACATACATATTCTAAGTGAGTACAGGAATACAAATAAAGTTAGAAAATATGTGAAAAAATATATATAATATCAATCCAGTGGTTGTGTGCAAAAATGCAATAATAGCAAGTGAATGTCCACAGAACATGCATATATGTTTATAAACTTTTTTAAAAAACACAAAGTCCATGCAAAGAATGTAGAAGTGATTTCCAAAGGTGCCAATCCACTGCAAACTTCAGTGCCTATTATGTGCACCACCTATTTCCCCCAGCCTCTCACCTCCAATAAATGGTAAAAAGGCGCTGTATGTAAAAATGCTGCTGAGTCCTTGTCCATCCAGCCTCAGTATTCTACCGCTGTTAGTGTATCGCTGTATGTTGCTGTGTGCTAGTAGTTATTATTCTCCCACTTGAACATGACAGCGGAGGTGAGACCCGGGCTGCGGGAGGAAACTAGGCCGCGCTCACCTTAGCAACAGTAAAGGCCCTAGCAACGCGTCCTCCCAGAAACGCCACACTACGGAGACCCACATGGGACAAATCTCAGGCGCTTCTACGGCGAGGACTACGGAGCTTCGGGTGAGCAGGTATAGGAAAGGGGAAAGTGTAAACACCGACAGGCTGTGGAGGAGGCGGGAGGATGGTTATGCAGTGATCTTCCTGTGTTTGCTTACCTCCCCTCATGTCTTCAGACCACTTCCACCTAGTGGTTTTTATAACCTCTCCTCTAAGCATGGCTCCACCCCAGGCCCTATCAGGGAGCCCAGGCCCTATCGGGGAGCCCTATATTAACCTGTGCACTGCAGGCCATCAGTGCTGATCAACCATTGTGTATTCCTTTGTGTGTTAGTTTCCTGTTTCCTGCCGTGTGCTCTTCTACTGTTTTCCGTTACCGACTTTGGCGTGTTTTGACTATCCCTGTTTGCCTGTGATCCTGATCTTTTGGCGTGTCCCCGACTATTCTTGTCTGCTTGTGGCCCGACCTTGGCTTTGTCCCTCACCATCCCTGTCCTCCTGTTGCCTACTGTGGGTGTGAGCTGGGGGACCCTGGGGGTCGTGACCTGGAGCCAGTTGCAGCAAAGTCCATCCTCACCACCAGAGGCGCTGGTGAACACCTGCTGGCTCTTAGACTCCGCGCCCCAGGGAATCTTACACTCTAACCCCAGTGGGATCTGTCCCCCATCTGCAGCAGTCAGCCGTAGGGTCCACAACCTTGCGGTGCACTCCTGATCCTACGGTATGCACCTTTCACCTCGCCTCAAGGTGACCTGACAGTTTGATCAGCCATGGACCCGGCTGACGTGCCGCTTCCTGCAGATGATCCATTGCAGAGCTTCAGACCCAGGTGATGCGATTCCTTCAGGATTTGGCATCCGGTTTTGAACAGGTTCAGGCCTCATTAGGACTCCCGGTTCAACAACCTCAACCGCTATCTGCCGCTGCACCTATCGCATCAGTCGCAGCCACACATTCATTACAACTACCATCTCCGGTCCGTTTCTCTGGCGACTCCAAGGCTTGCAGGGGGTTCCTTAGCCAGTGCACAATTCATTTTGAACTTCTGCCCCAAAACTTCCTGTCCGATCGGGCAAAAGTCGCATATATCATATCCCTCCTGTCCGGCGAGGCGCTAGCCTGGGCCACCCCTCTGTGGGAACTGAATGATCCAGTGGTTTCTAGCCTGTCTGATTTCTTGAAATTTTTTCGGAATTTCTTCGAGGAACCGGGTCGTGTCTCCTCAGCGGCTAGCGCTCTTTTACGTCTCTGTCAAGAGTCCGCTTCTGTGGGACAGTATGCTCTTCAGTTCCGTATCCTCACAGCTGAATTGAGCTGGAATAATGAGGCCCTAGTTGCAACCTTTTTACATGGCCTCTCTGATAGAGTGAAGGATGAATTAGCAGGAAGATCCCTTCCTGCTGATCTGGACAGTGTCATCACCTTGTGTAACCAGATCGATATTCGCTTTCAGGAAAGGGCCCTGGAAAAAAAGACGCCAGCACTCTCCGTTCTTTAGGCAGCCTGAGTCCCCAGTCCCTTCTCTTCGATCCGAGGAGCACCCCCTGCCCACCGAGGAACCTATGCAGTTGGGCTGGACTAAGTTATCTCCCGAAGAACGCACTAGGCGCAGAACTCTGAGCCTATGCCTCTATTGTGGGGCCATAGGTCATTTCCGTGACACTTGTTCTCTTTGTCCGGAAAAACGCTCAGGGCTAATACATCTGGAAGGTGGCGTATTAGACCCTGAAATATCACCTTCACCTTCTCGTCTTCTCCTTTCTGTGTTGCTTCATGTCGGTGCTTCCTCTCGTTCGGTCTCAGCACATCTGGATTCCGGAGCTGCTGCCAATTTCATGGATTGGGAAACTGCATCCTCCATGAGACTTACCCTTTTTCCCCTTACAAGGCCATTGGTGGTCTTGGCGATTGACGGCACTGTTCTCCCAGGGGGCCCTATCCGCTTCCAGACTCTTCCTGTTAAGATGTCAGTAGGGACACTCCACCAGGAGTGGATATCCTTCCTTGTCTTACCTAAGGCTTCATCTCCTATCATATTAGGTCTTCCTTGGTTACGGCTCCATTCTCCACACGTTGACTGGTCTGCCGGTCAGATCCTGGCTTGGGGTTCCTCCTGTTCCTCTTCCTGCCTACTCAAGGGTACCCCAAAGGAGAAATTTCCTGTTACCACCACCTCAGTATCTTCTGCTCTTTCCGCTGTATATAGCGATCTCTGGGATGCGTCCTGCAATAGTCGGACTGATGCACTCTCTAGGTCATGTGGTACTCTGGATAAGGGGCCCACCTATGAACCTGAGTCGATCATTCACTCCAGTTCGCATAACCATTTAGCTTTGCCTGTCCCTAATTTCCCTTGGAGGCACAGCCAGACTAACTTGTCTGCAAGTTCCACAGTTGCTATGCCTTGTGATGCGATTGAGATGGTCGCTACACCTGACAATACTATTCAGTCGACCTCTGCACCAGTTATGCCAGTCCAGCCCATGCCCAATGAGCTTCCTGCTTCTTGTTTAACACCTTCGTGACCTGGCCTCACCCTACTGCTACTATGTCCGTTCAAACCCGTTTAAGAGGCTCAATCCATCCTATGGATAGAATACCTCATTCGGCCAGGAGGGGTTTTCAATCTTTTTCTCAGGGTTCTCTGCATTGTGTTTGTGTTGCAGCTACCCAGCTTGACTCTTGTGACATGTCACTTTCTAACCAACATGACCTCAGGGATCCACTGACCTCTGCCCAGTCTGGTGGTCCTGTTATGGATGCCCAGCTCATCTTTAAGGGTGTGGGGGTTCCTGCTCAGACTCCTGATCTTCTCATGCCCTTACCCATTCCTAAAAAGCCTTTAGTCCTCAAGTCCTCTCGTCCTCTCCCTACCTCTGTTTCGGTCTCTGAGGATAATCTAAAATATGAGGTTAGTCAGGTTTTGGATTCCCGGCATTCTTCAATACCTCGTACTTTGGAAAGGGTTGGGTCCTGAGGAGAGGTCTTGGATCACTGCATCTGAGGTCTTTGCTCCCTGTCTGTTAAGGAGGTTCCATCTGGAGTTTCCCTTTAAGCCTGGGCCCAGGCGGGGGGAGGGGGAGGCCTCGTAAGAGGGAGGGTACTGTCATGGTTATGCAGTGATCTTCCTGTGTTTGCTTACCTCCCCTCATGTCTTCAGACTAAGAGGCCAGCCACTTCCACCTGGTGGTTTTTATAACCTCTCCTCTAAGCATGGCTCCACCCCAGGCCCTATCAGGGAGCCCTATATTAACCTGTGCACTGCAGGCCATCAGTGCTGATCAACCATTGTGTATTCCTTTGTGTGTTAGTTTCCTGTTTCCTGTTTCCTGCCGTGTGCTCTTCTACTGTTTTCCGTTACCGACTTTGGCGTGTTTTGACTATCCCTGTTTGCCTGTGATCCTGACCTTTTGGCGTGTCTATTCTTGTCTGCTTGTGGCCCTGACCTTGGATTTGTCCCTCACCATCCCTATCCTCCTGTTGCCTACTGTGGGTGTGAGCTGGGGGACCCTGGGGGTCGCGAACTGGAGCCAGTTGCAGCCAAGTCCATCCTCACCACTCTAGGCTCTGGTGAACACCTGCTGGCTCTTAGACTCCGCGCCCCAGGGAATCTTACGCTCTAACCCCAGTGGGATCTGTCCCCCGTCTGCAGCTGTCAGCCGTAGGGTCCACAACCTTGCGGTGCACTCCTGATCCTACGGTGTGCACCTGTCACCTTGCCTTAAGGTGACCTGACAGGTAGTTTGACCCTTTATGTAGCTGTTCTAGCTCCTGGATTTCCTGTAGAATCAGTTGTTTTCGCGCTGTCCATATTTTCCTTCTATTGGCTGCTTCTGCTATCAATCTCCCTCTCATATATACCTTATGAGTCTCCCACAATACAGTTGGTGCAATATTCTCTACATTATTTTCTATGAAAAATAAATTCAGGTCCATTTCTAGAGCCTCAACTATTTTATGATCATGTAGGAGAGATTCATCCAGCCTCCATGATCTTTGCCTAACCGGTATGTCATCTAAATCCAAAGTGGCCATAACGGGAGCATGATCTGAGAGGGTTATTGATTTCACTTCTACTTCCCTCAATCCCTCCAAGAGCTGATGATCTATAAAAATATAGTCAATTCTTGAATAGGAGCGGTGCACCTGAGAGTAATAAGTAAAGTCCTTCCCCCTGGGATGCACAATTCTCCATGCCTCCACTAACTGCTGCTGATGTAATTTTTGTTTAATTACCTTAAAATATTTCCCTTCTGAGCGTAGAGATGGAGGTTGGGTATCCAGGGCAGGATCAAATACAAAGTTAAGATCTCCTGCCATAATCGCCCCTCCCTTTTTAAAACGTTCTAATTTGTTCAATACTTTTTCAAAGAAGGGACAAGGGTGAGAATTAGGGCAATAGATATTAATCAGTGTATACATTCTGTTAAACATAGAGCCTTTAATAAATAGGTACAGTGCCTTGCGAAAGTATTCGGCCCCCTTGAACTTTTCAACCTTTTGCCACATTTCAGGCTTCAAACATAAAGATATAAAATTCTAATTGTTTGTGAAGAATCACCAACAAGTGGGACACAATTGTGAAGTGTAACGAAATCTATTGGATAATTTAAACTTTTTTAGCAAATAAAAAACTGAAAAATGGTGCGTGCTAAATTATTCGGCCCCTTTACTTTCAGTGCAGCAATCTCACTCCAGAAGTTCAGCGAGGATCTCTGAATGATCCAATGTTGTCCTAAATGACTGATGGTGATAAATAGAATCCACCTGTGTGTAATCATGTCTCTGTATAAATGCACCTGCTCTGTGATAGTCTCAGGGTTCTGTTGAAAGCGCAGAGAGCATCCTGAAGACTAAGGAACACACCAGGCAGGTCCGTAATACTGTTGTGGAGAAGTTTAAAGCCGGATTTGGATACAAAAAGATTTCCCAAGCTTTAAACATCCCAAGGAGCACTGTGCAAGCAATCATTTTAAAAAGGAAGGAGTATCGGACCACTGCAAATCTTTTTTTTTTTTTTTTTTTAAATCAAATAAGTTTTTATTGCAAAACACACATGGTACAAACCAAACATAGTTACCAAATCCCTTGAGCTTAAAAAGCTCACCATAATTAGCATTCCGCCAGATAGGGGTGAGCGCAAGGAAGCCACGTATTCACAATAGTCGTTTAACATGGGACCACAGGGTATTCAGCAGTATAATAGTCGGGGAACTCCTGTCCATATGAGGGAAGCCCGCCTCCAACCTGGATAATGCTATGTCCGGGGCGACAGTGTCATCAAGTATCCTCCGTATCGGGTCCAGGGGATCATCCAACCCCCAACCACCCAAGTGTTGGAGCTGCGAAGCCAAAAAATATAAACTAGCATGTGGTAGTGCCAACCCCCCTTCGTCCTTATTATATTGCAGGGTAAGTAAACTAATCCTGGCCGTCTTTCTGGACCACTGCAAATCTACCAAGACCTGGGTGTCCCTCTAAACTTTCATTTCAGACAAGGAGAAGACTGATCAGAGATGCAGCCAAGAGGCCCATGATCACTCTGGATGAACTGCAGAGAACTACAGCTGAGGTGGGAGAGTCTGTCCATAGGACAACAATCAGTCGTACACTGCACAAATCTGGCCTTTATGGAAGAGTAGCAAGAAGAAAGCCATTTCTCAAAGATATCCATAAAAAGTCTCATCTAAAGTTTGCCACAAGCCACCTGGGAGACACACCAAACATGTGGAAGAAGGTGCTCTGGTCAGATGAAACCAAAATCGAACTTTTTGCCCACAATGCAAAACGATATGTTTGGCGTAAAAGCAACACAGCTCATCACCCTCAACACACCATCCCCACTGTCAAACATGGTGGTGGCAGCATCATGGTTTGGGCCTGCTTTTCTTCAGCAGGGATAGGGAAGATGGTTAAAATTGAGGGGAAGATGAATGCAGCCAAATACAGGAGCATTCTGGATGAAAACCTGTTGGAGTCTGCAAAAGACCTGAAACTGGGACGGAGATTTATCTTCCAACAAGACAATGATCCCAAACATACAGCAAAATCTACAAAGGAATGGTTCACAAATAAACGTATCCAGGTGTTAGAATGGCCAAGTCAAAGTCCAGACCTGAATCCAATCGAGAATATGTGGAAAGAGCTGAAAACTGCTGTTCACAAACGCTCTCCATCCAACCTCACTGAGCTCGAGCTGTTTTGCAAGGAAGAATGGGCAAGAATTTCAGTCTCTCGATGTGCAAAACTGATAGAGACATACCCCGAACGACTTGCAGCTGTAATTGCAGCAAAAGGTGGCTCTAAAAAGTATTAACGCAAGGGGGCCGAAATATTTTGCACACCCCACTTTTAATTTTTTTATTCGTTAAAAAAGTTTCAAAAATCCAATAGATTTCGTTCCACTTCACAATTGTGTCCCACTTGTTGGTGATTCTTCACAAAAAATAAAATTTTTATATCTTTATGTTTGAAGCCTGAAATGTGGCAAAAGGTTGAAAAGTTCAAGGGGGCCGAATACTTTCGCAAGGCACTGTATGTACTAAGGTCAGGATCTTCCCTATCTGTTGTGGGGTAAATGTGATGCCTAGGTCTTTCTCCCACTGGTGGATCAATGGTGGGGTCGATTCCTCCTCCTGAACACTCAAGAGGTTGTACATGAGGGAGAGGGTGTGTTGCACAGGTTCCCGTTTGTGACAGATGGATTCATAAGGCGTCAGGTCTCTAGGAGTGTAAGGGCCCCTTTGTATGGCCATAAGAAAATGAACGTAGTTGATGAGCACTAAATAGGTCAAGCGGAGGGTCAGAATGCTCGGCGACAGCTTGCGCTCCCGAGGGCCATACCTCACCCAAACGCTGTTTCTCCATCGCCACCAATTGTCGCAGTTTCTTATTGGTAAGTCCTGGTGGGGAGTCTGTCGGAATGGTCACGTTCCCTTTCAAGTGATTGTAGGCCGTCACAAAATGCTGGGTCAAAGAGGCCATATAAGTCGTGTAATAGGTCAGGGTGAAGCCATCCGGCCCCGGTGCCTTATGAGGTTTTGTCTGCGCCACTGCCGCCCGAAACTCGTTGGCCAAGATATCCGACTCCAACGAGGCACGGACATCAGTGGTAAGAGTAGGCATGCCGGATGTACGTATGTATTCACCCGCTGCAGTCAGTTTGGCACTGGTCACCGCCCCCGATTCTCCCTCCCGAAGATTGTAAAGCTTCTGATAGTAGTCGCAGAATACTTGGGCAATGTCCCTAGAGGTATCTACTCTATTTCCCCGAGCGGTGGTCACGTGTGGAATAAATGTGCGCTTTCTCGGACCCCTCAAGGACCTCGCAAGCATGGCACTTGGCTTATTGGAGTACTCAAAGAATGTGCGTCGTGCCCATGTCAGACTGCGGATTGTCTTCTGAAATAGATGATCTCTCAGCTCTTTCCTGGCCTGTGTAAGGTCGTCCAAGAGGGCTGCCGCTAAGGACCGTTTGTGACGGAGTTCAAGAGAGCGCACCCTACAGATCAGAGACTCGATCCGCTTATTCTTTTCCCGTTTTTTATGTGCCCCGATCCGGATCAGTACGCCCCGCACCACACACTTGTGAGCCTCCCAAATACACAATGGGTTCATGTTCGGCGTAAGATTGTCCCTAAAGTATTTTACAATTGCTTCCCCCACCTCCTTGCGGATCTCGGGGGAATGCAAAAGGGACTCATTAAGTTTCCAAGTGGGTGGCGCACGGGCGTCCAGATCCCAGTTTAAACTGACATATATGGGAGCATGGTCGATCAGTGTGGAGGTTACCAAAGGAAGGTCCTTATGCTGAATTTGAAAGAAGTCGATCCTGGAGTACTTATGGTGTACCGTAGAAAAGTATGTGTAGTCTCTACTATCCGGGTGTGCAACCCACCAGGTATCGACCAAATTCAAACCCAACAGTTCCGCTTTCAAATTCCTGAGGAGGGAAAAAGAGTGGTGCGAAGCCCCCCTTGACACATCCAGCAGTGGCTCCTGAGCATAATTAAAGTCCCCACCCATGAGGAACACCCCCTCTCTGGCTTCAAGGATGATGGGAGCTAGTGTCCTAAGGAAATGGAGATGTCCTGAGTTAGGGAAGTACATTCAGTAAGGTCACAATGGTATTTCCAATTTTGCCCTTCAGTAGAAGGAACCGGCCCATAGGGTCAGCCCTTTCCTCTATTAAGGTCCATGGGAGCGATTTCGCGATCAGTACACTGACCCCTTTGGATTTCGAAATAGGAGCATGGTACACAGTGGTAAAATACCTGTTACTCAGCCTGGCCACCGCCAGCTGTTTAAAATGCGTTTCCTGTAGCAACGCTATTTGCGTGCAGGATTTTTTAAGGTTGGAGAGGAGCCTGGACCGCTTTTCTGGAGTGGAGAGGCCCCTGGTGTTATGGGACGTAAATTTAATTTCCCCCGAGGGAAGGCCGGATACATGGTCTCCCGTGGGTGGCATGGTCACCCGGGAGGGGACAAAAAACAACACAGCAAAAAAAAGGGAGGGGGGGAGGGTGGGAGTGAGGGATAGGGGAGGCCCTTCCGCGATATCCGTAGAGGAGTAGAGAGAGAATCGGGTCGGGGGTTACAGAGGAGCGGAGTGGAGAGAGAAAGAGAGGAGCAGAGTAGATGGAAACGGAGGTATAGAGGAGAGAAAAGGTGGCACCAAACCAAGTACAGTTGCAGGGGCAGCTGCTAGGGTGCCCTAAACTGCGAATTAAACAATGCACACACTAGCGTAGCCTATGGATGGTACGTGGAAGACTGATGTAGTCAGAGCAATAGGAGCCGTGTGGTCGAGCAGGGGAGCCCATTAAACCAGTAAAACACTTTAAACGATGACCGAAAAAAAAAAAAACTTATGTGAGGCCAATACCTGTCCCCATCCCCACCGATAGGTGTTCAGCAACCAAAAAAAAACAAGAACAACAAAAAAAAAGAAACCCACAACTGTGCATAACCCATGTCGTTGTCTGCAAACCAGCTAAATGTGCCATTGAGTTCGAGTGGGATACAAACGCGATCTGGTCAGTAACCCCCCTTATCCCCGAGACCAGTATCCTGTTTCTGAGTCCCCCGGCCCCGGCCGGGTGTTTTCCACCCCCCCTGTTCATCATAAAATCCACCAAGTCTTAACAAGTCACTTGTAGGGGGTGTGGGCTCATGACGGGGTATAGGGGAGGCAGAACGTGAGGCCGGAAGCCGGTCCTCCCCCTGCCCCAAAATCCAGGTCAGGCACCCCAAGTATCAGATATTCAGGGCAGTTAGCAAATAGTTGACAGGCCAAACCCCATAACGTGTCACTAGGTAGAATAGCTCACCAACTGTCTATTGTGTTGAAAGCAGTGTAATGCTTAGTCTGAATTGCAGGTCATACTTTGAAACAGCAGTGACAGAACCAAAAAGTTTACTTATCACCAAGGGCAGGGCCTTCGGCATGCAGGTCACGGTTCAGGTGAGACGAAGGCATCTCTGGGTTCCCTTCTGGATCTGGAGCGGTACCTGCTTCTGCCGGCTCTCCGGGGTCTGGGCGGTGGGAGTTTTGGGAAGTCCGACGTAAACGGGAAATCCAGCCAGTTCGGAATGGGGGTCTCTGACACCCCGAGAAAAGCAAACAGGTCCGGGAGCTGGTCTGGCCATCGTAAGGTGAAGGTGTCACCCCCCTTAAGGACGATAAGGTGGAATGGGTGCCCCCAGAGATAAGTAGCCCCGGCGTCTCTTACAACTTCCAACAGGGGACGCAACATACCCCTCATCCGTAGCGTGAGGCGAGAAACGTCTGGGAACACCTGCACTATGGCCCCGTCAAAGTCTATTGGGCCCACGGACCAAGCACGCCGCATGATTTCCTCTTTAATGGAGTAAAAATGGACCCTGGCCAAGACATCTCTAGGTTTGGAGGCGTCTCTACCCCTGGGGCCCGGCACCCTGTGAACCCGGTCCAGTTCAAGCTCCGCTGTTGGAGGTTTGTCCAGCAATTTGTTAAAGATGGCTGCGACGATAGCTGTAAGGTCTCCCCCAGATGTGGCTTCAGGGAGACCGTGTAACCGTACACATGGCATATCTAATTTGTTACAAAATTCTTTCAAGTCCTCTGGAAATCGTAAAGTAGCTGATATTCCCTGCTTTTTAGCTATCAGGCATGCAGGGAAACCCCATCTATAAGGAGTCTTCTTTTTTTTTTAGTAATTGTAATTGACTCAGTGTCTCTTGTGAGAGATCAGAAAAAATAAGCAGCGTAGCTCCATCATATTTAATAGCTTCAGGGCTTCTCGCACCTTGCTGAACTTGTTGTTTTATTTCATATTGGGCAAATCTCACTATTACATCTCTCTCCATCTTAGGTGTTGACTTCCCCTTTGTATTCTATGTATTCTGTCAAAAGCTATAGGAGATGTTACTTCTTTTTTCATTATTTTGTTAAACACTTCACAGATCACCTTCTCCAACTCGGTACTACTAACAGATTCTGACAGTCCGTGGATTCTTAGGTTATTTCGTCTATTCCTGTTTTCCTGATCCTCCAATTTATATCTAATATTTCTCATTTCTATCCAGTCCAAGTCAGCCCTTTTCTGTAGTTCCAAGATAGCTTTTTTTTTGTTCTAGCTGTATTTCCGATTCTTCTACCCTCTTTAGAACATTCTGAATATCTGCACGGGTTGCTTTCAATTCACTTTTAATCATGTCTTCCAAATGTGACATCATTTCCGCCATGTCCTGTTTAGTAGGGAGTGATTGGGGGTTGGTTCCTTCCTTTTCTATTCCCTTAATTTTTCCTATCTCCTTTTGTTGATATTTTTCTCTGAAACTTTTCTGTGGGGTGATCCCCTCTTCTATATTGGGATTTTTATTTACCTGCCCTTCCCGGGCAGGGGGTGTTTCTTCTCCTCTTTCTACTTCCTGTTCTCCCCGCTGATCTACTTTACCCTGGGCCATATAGGTTTTTATAGCATTCCCTTTCCCACTTTCCGTTTGACCAGCTTTAGCCCCCCTCCTCACCATTATACCTTCTTACCACTTCCCCTTCAAATTGGGTTTCAACTTTACATAGATGTTATTTTACCCGAGGGCACTTTATTCACCCGCCTAGTCTCCTCCCAAGATAATAATTACCCCTAGATGGCGAACAGCTTTTTCTTATCTATTCCCTTTCTTCTCTCCTCCTCCTCCCCCCTGTGCTAGAGTACTAAAGTGCTATGTGCTATTCGTTTATGTGGGGTATTTTCCTAATATACAAATTATAAAAAAAAATCCCATTAGTTGTAAAAAAAAAAAAAATGAAAAATTAAATAAAAAAAAAGGGGGGGAGGGGAACCAAAGGCACTGCTAATGCAGAGCCACAAAAGTGCAAAGATTGCAGGGAATGTGCTTAACAATACATCAGAGAAGAGAAAAAAAAAGGGGGGGGGGAATGGAAGGGGACAAAGGCCAACCAGTGCAAAAACTGCAAAACTTGCAAAAACTGCAAAGTAGTGCAGAAAAGTATGTAAAATGGGGGGGAAAAAAAAAGGGGGGTGGGAGGGAACAAACAAAACAAACCAAGAACAGGCAGGGGGGAGGGAAGATACTCATAGGGGGTGGGGGGATGATTATAATTATTACCACTTAATTGTCTAATTATTTGTTTATATATATATATATATATATATATATATATATATATATATATATATATATATATATATATTAAATTTTTTTTTTTTTCCCTTTCAGAGCATTAAGATAAATTACACCAGACCATACGCAATTTTGTCAAAAAAAAGGAGGGGAGAGGGGGGTAAGGACAACACGGGGGAAAGTAAATAGATAGATATATCAAATGTCCGAATTTCTAGTCCAATTAAAAATTGCAGCAGAAAAATTGCAAAAGAGGAAATGGTATGCAATGATTACAACAAACAAAATATCTATATCAATTGTCCATATGTCCAATCATCTAAAAAAAAAGAAAATAAAAATGCAGGGGGAAAGTAAAAATAATATCCGTTGGTTTCAACTGGAGCCTTCACCCCTGCTTATATTTGAGTTATAGATATTTTAAATAGTTGCCTTATATATTAGATATTTTGCAGCTCATACTTTCATGCAGATTATATAGTTCATGCTTCTTCAAATACCTGTCTTCTCGTATAGCTTTCCAGTTACAATATGATAAGATATATACTGCACCTTCTCAAGAAAAAAAAAGAGGGGGAAAAGTTTATATGCAGCAATATGCCCTTGCTTTCAGCTGTCTCTATTATTCAGTTTCAATCCACATTTCTCCTGGCCTCAGTACAGAGCATCGGGTAGGACAGCAGATCCCTCATCTAATTAATATCCAGGGGGGCTAATAACAGTAGTAGGAGCATAAGTTAATAATATAGATTAATTTAACAGTCTTTCATACAAATGATATTTCATGGCATTTCAAGGTGAGCAGCTGTTCTAACCAACCTCGCCCGACCTCACCGCAGTGATCCTTCAATCTTCCAAGACTCTAGTCTCTAGTCTCAGGCTCCACCACTGTACAGCCACGACTATGTAGCCTACTGCAGCAGCTCTTTATCCCCCCCTTACCGCTTTCCGTGCCGCTCCGCTGACTTCCCACTCTCCTTCGGGGGTGCAGGAATAAGATGCTCACCACTCTTGTGGGAGGGATTTGGCGGCAGTCTCCGTAGTGATCCGCGTTTCTGCCCCAGGTAGCCTGGCTCCTTCCGCCGGCCTCTTTCTCCTCCCTCTCCTCCTCCGCTAAGCTGCTGTATCCATCTGACGCCTTCAGGAACCCAGCATGGGGGAGAGATACCGGTCTCTAGCTTCTGGCGTCTGGTTATCTGCTCCACTCGGGGCTCTAACAGCAGGACAATTGGGCTCCGGGATCTCCTCACATTAGTAGCGCATTACAGGCATACTGTCAGCTCGCCTCTGGGGAGGTGCGCCTTTAGTCTCGGCGTTCAGCTGCTATGTGGCACCATCTTCCGTGGCTCCACCCCCTCCTTGTGAACACCATCCCGACACAGCTTCTTCACTCTGCACTTGGGTAACCACCTGGGGACTACAGGCGCCGCTAGTTACCGACACAGAACATGTCAGGGTGGTGAGTCTGGCACTAGGAGCCCCCCCCCCAGCCAGCAGCAGCAGGAGGGTGGGACTGTCACTGTCCTAAGTCCCCTTCGGGTGGCAGACAGGGTAGGGTCAGCGTGGCTTCAGAAACTGGTGTTTCTTCCCCTGAAATTCAGGCTATTGCAACTGGGTCACCTGCGGATGGCGCTGTGCCCATGGACACCCTGACGGCAATCCTTAACTCATTTGTTGCTAAAATAGAGGCAGTGCGTAGAAGGAAAGGTGCGCTAAAAAGGCCCCTGCCCCCCTGTCCTCTGGGGAGAGCTCTGATGCAGACTGGGGCCCTGCTGCAGCTGGTGACCCCTGCTCTGACCTATCAGACAAGGCTGAACAGGACTGGTCGGACAGTGAGGATGATTCCCTGTTCGGGCGCGACAAAGCGATGGTTGGAGCACTTATCACAGCTGTGCGTGATACTCTGAAGATAGAGGAGCCAGCGGATCCCTCTGCTGATGTATCGGTCCCCTTTGGGTCACGCAAGCCAGCAGGTTCACATAAGGTGTTCCCGTATTTTACTTATTTTGACAAGTTCATCTACAGGGAATGGGGTCAGCCGCAAAGGACCTTTTCGGTCCCCAAAAACATGGCGGTGCGTTACCCCTTTGAAGAAAGCCTTCTCAAAAAGTGGTCGGCCCCTCCGGTCGTGGACCCCCCAGTATCCAGGTTAAATAAAGTAACCACGATCCCAGTTGAGGGGACTCCTGCATTCAAGGATCCCATGGACAGTAATGCCGAGGCGGTGGCTCGTTCCTTGTTTACGGTTGTGGGGTCAGCCGTGCGATCTGTACTGTCATCCGCACTGGTGTCGCAGACACTGACTGAGTAGGAAAACTTTTGCACCGGGCGGGCCTCCCCCCCCTTCTGCGTGGAACTAGCAGACCAACTAGCGCAAGGCTTTAAGTATGTCTGTGACGCAGCCCTGGATACTCTTCCTCTGTTATCCAGGGCTTTAGTGTCAGCTGTGGTGCTGAGGCGCCTGATTTGGCTAAAATGCTGGTCTGCTGACCAGGCATCTAAGAAAGCCCTGAGATCTTCCAGGATGCGTTCTCTTCCTTGGCAATCTTCCAGGATGTGTTCCCTTCCTTGGCAACCAGCTCTTTGGAGCCTCGTTGGATGACATTATAAAAAATACCATCGGCGGTAAGAGTACCCTACTCCCGCAAGCCAGGAAACCTAAGGAGCCACGCCGTAGGCAAGGGCCCTCTTTTTCCGCTCACAAACTGATTTTTCGTCCGACCGGGGTTTTCGACGAAGTGTCCCCAGCCTGACAGTACATCCACGTACGGACAAAAGCGTCCCCGGCATCGCAAGCCTGCGACAAAAAGTGCTACTGCATGAAGGTTTGCCCCCACCCATGTGTCAGGTGGGGGTCGCCTTCGGGAGTTTGCAGCCCAGTAATCCTCCCGCTTATCCGACCAATGGGTCTGCGATCTGATTTCCACGGGCTACAAGATAGTTTCTCTCTTGGCCGTCAAACAGATTCTTCCCCTCCAGCATACCCGTGTCCCCGGTTCGCCAGGTGGCCCTGTAGGGGTCAGTAAGGGACTTGCTGAGTCGAGAGGTGGTTGTACCAGTTCCGGAATCGGAACGCTTCCAGGGATTCTACTCAAATCTGTTTGTGGTTCCCAAGAAGGAAGGGGTACGTCCAATCTTGGACTTAAAAGACCTCAATCACTTGGTAAAGGTGCAGAGGTTCAGGATGGAATCAGTTCGCTCATTAGTCGCTGTACTCCATCAAGGGGACTCCCTGGCGTCCTTGGACATCCAGGATGCGTACCTGCACATACCCATATGTCTGCGGCATCAAACCTTTCTGCTTTTTTGCTGTTGGGGAAGCCCTCTATCGTTTGTGGCTCTACCATTTGGCCTGGCATCAGCCCCCTGAGTCTTTACCAAGGTATTGGCTCCATTTTTGCCGTTGCTGATACAACGCGGGATCGCGATCGTGGGATATCTAGACGATCTCCTCCTGAGAGCATCTTCCGCCTCAGAGTTGGAGGAGGATGTTGCGATCTCCATGCAGACGTTGCAAGAATTTTAGTGGCTGTTGAACCTAAAGAAGTCAGTGGTATTACCGACCCAGCATCTGGAGTACCTAGGCTTGTTGCTGGACTCCAAGGAAGCAAGCCTTTCTCCCTTCAGACAAGGTGCAGACCCTTAGAGCCGCGATAAAACTACTGTGGAATCGCGAGCGGTCGTCACTTCACTTTTACATGCGAGTCCTGGGTCTCATGGTGGCCGCCTTCGAAGCCATGCCGTATCCCCAGTTCCACATCAGGGTCTTGCAGAAAGAGATATCGAAATGGGACAAATCTACGTTGTCCCTGGATCGCTCGATCCAGGTGAGCCAGTCCGTCAGAGACTCCCTGCTATGGTGGCTGAGATACCTGGGGATTTGGTCAGGAAAATTGTTCCTACCTCTCCAATGGACTGTGATCACAACTGACGCCAGCCTATCCGGCTGGGGTGGAATGATGGGGATTCAGTTGGCTCAGGGCCTCTGGTCGACGGAAGAATCCAAGTTGCCGATCAGTCTGCTCGAATTGAGAGCGATAAGGCTGTGCCTCCACATATGGTCGTCGAGTCTTCAAGGGCGTCCGATCAGGGTGCAGTTGGACAACGCCACGGCCGTGGCATACATAAATCACCAAGGGGGAGCAAGAAGCTCAGCCGCTGCTCGGGAGGTCGCTCACATACTTTGGTGGGCAGAGCGACACGTACCGGCCCTGTTGGCCATTTACATCCCGGGGGTGGAGAATTGGCAAGCGGACTATCTGAGTTGACAGATGCTGGACCCAGGAGAATGGGCATTGCATCCGGAGATATTCAGGCTGCTGTGCCTGAAGTGGGGAACACCAGATGTGGATCTATTGGCCTCCCGTCTCAATCGGAAGGTGCCAAGATTAGTGTCCAGGACAAGAGATCCGTGGGCAGACGCGTCAGACGCGCTGGTGGCTCCCTGGGATCAGTACCAGCTGATCTACGCCTTTCCTCCACTGAAACTGTTGCCATGTCTGCTTTGCAGAGTGTAAGCCGAGGGGATTCCAGTAATCCTGGTTGCCCCAGATTGGCCTCAGTCCTTGGTACGCAGACCTGGTGCGTCTGGTGGCAGACGCTCCCTGTCGACTGCTGCTGCGAGAGGACCTCCTATCTCAAGGTCCAATCTTTCACCCGGCTTTACCATCGCTGGCTTTAACGGCATGGCTATTGAGAGCCAGGTGCTGTGGATTTGCCGGGGTTTGTCGGACTCTGTGATTCCAACTATGTTGAGAGTGCGGAAATCTTCACGGAAGATATACCATCATACTTGGGAGGCCTACATCTCCATGTTACATAGTTACATAGTTACATAGTTAGTCAGGTTGAAAAAAGACACAAGTCCATCCAGTTCAACCAAAAAAAAATAAAAAAAATAAAATAAAATAAAATATACTATACATACATATACACATATACATACATACATATATACATATATATACATATATATATATATATATATATATATATATATATATATATATATATATATATATACACACATACATATACCAGCCCATATACCCAATTCTATACCCACAGTTGATCCAGAGGAAGGCAAAAAACCCCAGCAGAGCATGATCCAATTTGCTAAAGCAGGGGAAAAAATTCCTTCCTGATCCCCCGAGAGGCAATCTGATTTTCCCCGGATCAACTTTACCTATAAATTTTAGTACCCAGTTATATTACGTACACTTAGGAAATAATCCAGGCCTTTCTTAAAGCAATCCACTGAGCTGGCCATAACCACCTCTGCAGGGAGTCTATTCCACATTTTCACAGCTCTTACTGTGAAGAAACCTTTCCGTATTTGGAGATGAAATCTCTTCTCCTCTAGACGTAAAGAGTGCCCCCTTGTCCTCTTTGTTGACTTTAAAGTGAATAACTCGACACCAAGTTCCCTATATGGACCCCTTATATATTTGTACATGTTGATCAAATCCCCCCTTAATCTCCTCTTATCAAGAGTGAATAAATTCAGTTCCTCTAATCTTTCCTCATAGCTGAGTTGCTCCATGCCTCTTATCAGTTTGGTTGCCCTTCTCTGCACTTTCTCCAGTTCCCCGATATCCTTTTTGAGAACTGGTGCCCAAAACTGAACGGCATATTCCAGATGAGGTCTTACTAATGATTTGAACAGGGGCAAAATGATATCTCTCTCTCTGGAGTACATACCTCTCTTAATACAGGAAAGGACTTTGCTCGCTTTGGAAACCGCAGCTTGGCATTGCATGCTATTATTGAGCTTATGATCTACCAAAACCCCCAGATCCTTCTCCACTATGGATTCCCCCAGTTGTACTCCCCCTAGCGTGTATGATGCATGCATATTCTTAGCCCCCAAGTGCATAACCTTACATTTCTCAACATTAAACCTCATCTGCCACATAGTCGCCCAATTAGACAGAGCATTGAGGTCTGCTTGTAAATTGGTGACATCCTGTAAGGACGTTATTGCACTGCATAGCTTGGTGTCATCTGCAAAGACGGAAATGTTACTCTTGATCCCAGACCCAATATCATTTATAAAGATATTAAAAAGTAAGGGTCCCAGCACTGAACCTTGGGGTACACCACTCATAACCTTAGACCATTCAGAGTAAGAATCATTAACCACTACTCTCTGAATTCTGTCTTTTAGCCAGTTTTCTATCCATCTACAAACTGATGTTTCCAAACCTGTAGACTTTACCTTACATATGAGCCGTGTGTGCGGAACAGTATCGAATGCTTTTGCAAAATCCAAATATATCATGTGTGAGGAGAAAGGATGGCATCCGCGCTCCTTTTCTATATGCAGGATCCTGCTGTTTCTTCAGCACGGAGTAGACCAGAAATTGGCGTTAAGCACCATTAAGGGGCAAATTTCAGCCTTGGCTGTCTTTTTTTCAGTGACCCCTGGCGTCTCACTCATTGGTGAGTACCTTCGTTCAGGGGGTACGCATGTAGTCCCTCCGGTGCGTCCGCCGTTACCCCCATGGGATTTGAACCTGGTGTTTTTGGCGCTTCAAAAGCCGTCGTTTGAAAACATCAGGGAGATTCCCCTGTTGACTCTTTCCCAGAAAGTGGTCTTTCTAGTGGCCATCACATCGGCCAGGGGGATTTTGGAATTGGTGACCTTGTCATGCAAGTCACCTTATCTGGTCATCCACAGGGATAAGGTGGTGTTGCGTCCGCAACTGTCCTTTCTACTGAAGGTGGTTTCAGCTTTTCATATCAATGAGGACATTGTATTACCATCGTTGTGTCCTAAGCCGAAGCACCCCAAGGAGGTGGCCCGTCACGCTCTTGATGTGGTTAGGGCTCTGAAGGTGTACTTGTCTGCCACGGCTCCCTTTCGGAAATGTCAGACTCACTGTTTGTTTCGGTCGCTGGTCCAAAGACGGTTATGGCGTTCTCGTCGGCCACCATTTCCAGGTGGATCAGAAAGATTGTAATCCAAGCCTACGCCTTGAAGGGGCAGGTGGCCCCCTTTCCAGTCACGACTCACTCTACAAGAGCATGGGCTTTCCTACACCAAGCGTCTGTCGCTCAGGTGTGTAAGGCGGCGACCTGGTCGTCTGTCCATACGCTTACCAAGTTCTACAAGGTAGACGTCAGTGCATCGGCCGATGCCTGTTTTGGCCACAAAGTTTTGCAGGTGGCTGTGTAGTTGCAATTCTGTATATGCAATTGAGATTTTTTCCATTTTTTTTGATAAAAATGCAGTACTGTTTTGTTAATGCACGGTTGCATTACTTCCGCAATGTTGCAGTCTTAGGGATCACTCCGGTTGAGGATACGCGGTTATATGGTGGTGTTTTTTCCACACACTGCTTTTCTTTTGTGGGTTTGGTTTCACTAGTTTCCACTTGCCATGGTGGATCAAGTTTTTATGCTGTTTTTTCCACCCCTCGTTTGGCACTGTTTGGGGACATCTCATTTAGTTACAGAGAGGGACTGTGTTGGTCTGTGAATATAAGAGAAAATAGGATTTTTGTACTTGCCGTAAAATCCTTTTCTCTGTAATTCACCGACCGACACAGCACCCAACCCTCCTTTTCTCTACGTTGTACTGCTTGTTGACATAATGAAGCTGCTGGGGCAGCAGGGAGGGTTGTCAGCGCAGGGCCCGTGTATTGTGTTACAATTTTGCCTAGTTTCTCCTAGTGGCAGGCTAACAAACCCATTTAATTACAGAGAGGAGCTGTGTCGCTCGGTGAATTGCAGAGAAAAGGATTTTACGGTTAGTACAAAAATCCTATGATTTTTACCTTGTAGCAAAGTGCCATTTCTTCAATGTTGTTAAAAAGATATAAATCATTTACAAAAATGTGAGGGGTGTACTCACTTCTGTGAGATAATGTGCATGCGTGTGTGTGTGTGTGTGTGTGTGTGTGTGTGTGTGTATATATATATATATATATAAATATAATTTTACAGTGAAACCTTGGTTTGAAAGTAAACTTGATTTGAGAGTGTTTTGCAAGACACAAGAAAAAATGTAAATACATTTTGACTTGATATACAAGTAGCGTCTTGTCACAGCTAAATATAAAAGAGAAGAAAATCGCCTCTAAGTGTTGCAATACAGTTACATTTAATGAAGGTACAACATTTAGAAACTTGCATGGTTGATGATTTAAACAGGCATATCTAAGTATGCAGGAATCTGGGGTAAAGCTGGCCACATAGATTATCCGCTCCACGCAGGAAAGAAAACAGTATATTGGCATGCATTAAAAAGGGGATCAACTCCAGAGATAAACCGATAATTCTCCCGCTCTACAACACTCTGGTCCGGCCGCTCCTGGAATATGTTGTCCAGTTCTGGGCACCAGTCTTCAGGAAGGATGTACTGGAAATGAAGCGAGTACAAAGAAAGGCAACAAAGCTGATAAAGGGTCTGGAGGATATTATTTAAGAGGAAAGGTTGCGAGCACTGGACTTATTCTCTCTGGAGAAGAAACGCTTGAGAGGGGATATGATTTCAATATACAAATACCATACTGGTGACTCCACAATAGGGATAAAACTTTTTCGCAAAAGGGAGTTTAACCACTTTCAGACCGGACCATTTTGCTGGTAAATGACCAGAGGTCTTTTTACACTTTGGCACTGCGCTGCTTTAACTGGTAATTGCGCGGTCATGCAATGTTGTACCCAAACAAAATTTGCGTCCTTTTCTTCCCACAAATAGAGCTTTCTTTTGATGGTATTTGATTGCCTCTGCGATTTTTATTTTTTGCGATATAAACGTAAAAAGACCGCAAATTTTGAAAAAAAATGATATTTTCTACTTTTTGTTATTAGAAAAATCCAATAAACTCAATTTTAGTCATACATTTAGGCCAAAATGTATTCAGCCACATGTCTTTGGTAAAAAAAAAGTCAATAATTGTATATTTATTGGTTTGCGCAAAAGTTGTCACATCTACAAACTAAGGTACGTTTTCTGGAATTTACGCAGCTTTTAGTTTACGACTGCCTATCTCATTTCTTGAGGTGCTAAAATGGCAGGGCAGTACAAAACCCCCCCAAATGACCCCATTTTGGAAAGTAGACCCCCTAAGGAAATTGATAAGAGGCATGTTGAGCCCATTGAATATTTTATTTTTTTGCCTCAAGCGATTGAATAATGACAAAAAAAAAATTTCTTTTTTTTTTTACACAAAGTTGTCACTAAATGATATATTGCTCACACATGCTATGGGCGTATGTGAAATGACACCCCAAAATAAATTCTGCTGCTTCTCCTGAGTATGGGGATACCACATATGTGGGACTTTTTGGGAGCCTAGCCGCGTACGGGGCCCCGAAAACCAAGCACCGCCTTCAGGCTTTCTAAGGGCGTAAATTTTTGAGTTCACTTCTCACTACCTATTACAGTTTTGAAGGCCATAAAATGCCAAGATGGCACAAAACCCCCACAAATGACCCCATTTTAGAAAGTAGACACCCCAAGCTATTTGCTGAGAGGCATGTTGAGTTCATGGAATATTTTATATTTTGCCACAAGTTGCGGGAAAATTACAAACTTTTTTTTTTTTTTTTTTTTTTTCACAAAGTTGTCACTAAATGATATATTGCTCACACATGCCATGGGCATATGTGAAATGACACCCCAAAATAAATTCTGCTGCTTCTCCTGAGTACGGGGATACCACATATGTGGGACTTTTTGGGAGCCTAGCCGCGTACGGGGCCCCGAAAACCAAGCACCGCCTTCAGGCTTTCTAGGGGCGTTACAGTTTTGAAGGCCATAAAATGCCAAGATGGCACAAACCCCCCCCAAATGACCCCATTTTGGAAAGTAGACACCCCTAAATTTAGGGGTACACTAGTGAGACTAGGTAATAAATGGCGGGTGCCCTGAAACTATAAAAAAATAACTAACCAACCAGCGTCACCTGTAACAGTTATATGGTGATCACTGGTGAAAGGGTTAACTAGGGGGCAATCAGGGGGCTTTATGCGGTAGTATATGGGGGTCCCTGGCGCTATAAAAAGCTGCGGCGAACCTAAATACCTACCTGCCTAACTAGCGTCACCTGTGACACTAATACAGCGATCAGAAAAACGATCGCTTATTAGGCTGGGTTCACACTGGAGCGATGCGGGAACGCCACGAATGCGCGGCGGGTTCCCGCATCGCATGCCTCCCGGCGGAAGTTCACACTGCCCTATGCGAACTGCTGGGAGTGTCAGTGAAATGTTACTGACACCCCCAGATCAGTTCGCATATCGCAGTGCGATCTGCAAACTCGGATCGCATGGTGTGAACACCCATGCGATCCGATTCTGCTGCGGGCCAAAAAAAGGGTCCCGTGCGAATTTGCGGCGGGTGCGGCGGGTGTGGCGGGTGCGGCGAATGGCTGAACTCGAATCGCACAGAGATCGGATGTGATTTGCACTGCAGTGCGGTGCGAATCACATCCGTTCTCAAACCGCTGCAATGTGAACCCAGCCTTAGTGACACTGGCGACGGGGGGTGATCACGGGGTTAAACCTTTATTGGGGGGGTTAGGGGGGTACCTTAGAACTAAAGGGGGCTAACCCTAACTGCCCTAACAGTTATTAGTCACAAATGACACCCGCCGGGTGATCAGGGGGTTAAACCTTTATTAGGTAATAAATGGCGGGTGCCCTGAAACTATAAAAAAATAACTAACCAACCAGCGTCACCTGTAACAGTTATATGGTGATCACAGGTGAAAGGGTTAACTAGGGGGCAATCAGGGGGCTTTATGCGGTAGTATATGGGGGTCCCTGGCGCTATAAAAAGCTGCGGCGAACCTAAATACCTACCTGCCTAACTAGCGTCACCTGTGACACTAATACGGCGATCAAAAAAATGATCGCTTATTAGGCTGGGTTCACACTGGAGCGATGCGGAAACGCCGCGAATCCGCGGCGGGTTCCCGCATCGCATGCCTCCCGGCGGCAGTTCACACTGCCCTATGCGAACTGCTGGGAGTGTCAGTGAAATGTTACTGACACCCCCAGATCAGTTCGCATATCGCAGTGCGATCTGCAAACTCGGATCGCATGGTGTGAACACCCATGCGATCCGATTCTGCTGCGGGCCAAAAAAAGGGTCCCGTGCGAATTTGCGGCGGGTGCGGCGAATGGCTGAACTCGAATCGCACAGAGATCGGATGTGATTTGCACTGCAGTGCGGTGCGAATCACATTCGTTCTCATAAACCGCTGCAATGTGAACCCAGCCTGGCGACGGGGGGTGATCACGGGGTTAAACCTTTATTGGGGGGGTTAGGGGGGTACACTAACAGTTATTACAGTCACAAATGACACCAATGCAAAAAAAAAATAAAATAAAATGACATTGGTGTCACTGTGACTGGGGGGCAGGGGTAATTGGGGGGGTGATCGGGGGGTAAAGGGGGGGGTGTGAGTGTGCCTGGCATGTTCTACTGTGTGTGTAGAGTGTTGGTGCAACTCACCGATCCGCTCTCCTCCGTGTCGGAACGAAAAATACCGACACGGAGGAGAGAATACATCACTTCCTCTCCTGTGTTTACATTACAGGAGAGGAAGTGATGTCACGGGGGATTTCCATTCGTCGAGAGCGATCGCGAGGGGGTGGCCATGAATGAATGGCCGCCCCCTCATCCCGGATCGCTCTCGAAGGAATGCCGACCGCCGCAGGCACCGGGGGGGGGGCCCGATCGGGCCCCCCACCCGCGGGCAGGCAGGGACTTATATATACGCCCATATGCCTGCCCGTGCCATTCTGCCGACGTATATCGTCGTGTGGCGGTCGGCAAGTGGTTAACAAGACTTGTGGCCACTCATTAAAATTAGAAGAAAAGAGGTTTAATCTTAAACTACGTAGAGGGTTCTTTACTGTAAGCGGCAAGGATGTGGAATTCCCTTCCACAGGCGGCCTCAGTGAGGGGCATAGATGGTTTCAAGAAAGTATTAGATAAGCACCTGAACGACCACAACATACATGGATATACAATGTAATACTGACATATAATCACACACATAGGTTGGACTTGATAGACTTGTGTCTTTTATCAACCTTACCTACTATGTAAGTAGGAAGCCCAGCGTTTTTTAACTTCTTGCATACAATGCATGAAGATAAAAAACCTTCTCACTCCCTTATTACAAACCTCAAATGCAAGTTTGCTTAGAGCTTTCAGCCTCAAACCAGGAGCCATGGTATTTTTTTACATCCAGTAAGCTGAGATTCTTTTTCACTGCCTCACTTATACACAGTTGTCTCCAGACTAGAGACAGTCCTATTATCCAGGAAAGGGATTTCACTGTGAGTGCAGTCCAAATTCTGCTATTCTCTATGTACACCTCTTTTAATATTAACTACAGTTGAGTTGTTTAGACTATATATACTTTGGAAGCTTAGATTGTTTTGAATAGCCTGAGCAGTCCTTTTATGTTCATTGAATCTGTTTTTCAGGAGAAGAGGACCGGAATGATAACTGGAGGGCACCAACACCTTGTTAGCTGTCTAGAAACCTTACAAAAAGCTTTAAAAGGTGAGCAGTTTTAAAGCGGGATTCCACTGCCGTTTTTTTTTTTTTTTTTTACCTGTGTCACTGGTGGGCGATTCCTACGGTGTCTTTGCAGCCACGATCTGCGTCTTTTTAACCCCCAGCGTGACGATTTCATTGCTAAGGAAAACTTTTAAAAAAACAGTCCGGCAGTTTCCATTTTCACTGTGGGCGTTTGAAGCCCACAGGCATTTACTTCCTGGATGCGATGACGCTGAGCTCCCAGAATCCACTGCTCCATCTCGCACATGCTCATTGAGTGTCCTCTTTGTTTTCCTTCCTTTTGTCTCGTGTGCTATAGTGGTAATGGCTGATAGAGCTGCCTGCCCACTTTCAAAATGGCAATTTCGGCTTGACTGTGTCCCCCACGGATTCCTGGGAAATAGCTAAAAAAGTTCCCAGGGACCATTGCGAAGCCGATAAACACGCCTACTCCCACGGGAGGAGAGCCCGGAAGTCGGCATAAACGCTAAAAATAAAAGGTAAATACTGCATATTATTTTATTTCAATGGTAAGCCATTTGAATAAGATGAACTTGCAATTTTCTGTACAAAACCGCTTTAAAGCGGTAGTAAACCCGCTATTTTTTATTTTTTTTTTAACACCTGCAAAGCAAAAGGCATAATGAGCTAGTATGCACCGCATACTAGCTCATTATGAAATACTTACCTTAGAACGAGGCCCCGACATCTGCCACGATCCACGCCGAGGGAGCTGACATGCTCCATCAGCGTTTCTTCCGGGTATCGCGGCTCCGGCGCTGTGAGTGGCCGGAGCCGCGATATCGTCACTCCCGCGCATGCGCGCGGGAGATTTCTTTCTGGCCGCCGGCCACTGCCAGATTTTCAGGCCGAGAATCCCCTCGTGCGCATGCGCCGCTGCAGTCAGCGGCGCATACCGAGGGGAATATCTCCTAAACCATACAGGTTTAGGAGATATTTTTTTTTACCTACAGGTAAGCCTTATTATAGGCTTTCCTGTAGGTAAAAGTTACAAAAGAGGGTATACAACCACTTTAAGATTTTCAGTTACATGCATACGCCAAGAATGTTTCCTGTACTATAAATCTCATTGTTTCTTTTTTTTAGTGTCTTCCCTTTCTGCTATGACAGATCGCCTGGAGTCAATAGCAAGACAAAATGGGTGAGTCAGCTTTTTTTCTGTGGAAAAGTGTAAGGCTTACTGCTGGTTCGCACAGGGGCAACACGACTTGCAGCGCGGCTCACAGACGTGACCTGCACACGACTTCAGCAGCGACTTGCAAAATGACTTCTGTATAGAAGTCAATGCAAGTCGCCTGAAGTCACCCCAAAAATAGTACAGGAACCTTTTTCTAAGTCGGAGCGACTTGAGTCGCTCCTATTAGAATGGTTCCATAGTACAGAATGGAGCACGACTTGTCAAGCGGCTAAGTCGCCTGACAAGTCGCAGTAGTGTGAATGGGCACTTAATGTTCACGGGACGTTTTCCAACCTCTTCTGAATGATTTAATTTGAGAGATGGTAACCAACATTTCAAAATGCCTGTTTTACCACGTTTACATGCTGTGTTTGTGTTTAGAAGCGTTTATTTTTTTTTAAATAGTCAAAAATTAAAGATGATTTTAAGCAAAATGTGACTTGACGCGAGTTACCGCATTTATACATGTTTATAAGCTGTTAGAGGTGTTTCAAACGCTTCTGAACATCCATCCTGAATACATTTTTTTTGCTTTCCAAAAAAATGCTTCTAAACTCAACTGCCTAGAAAAGTGGCAGCTGAAAATGCCCAACTGCTCCTAAAGATCCTTTTTACCAGCAGCATTGTACATGAAGCCTAAGAGTATAATTTGTGTGTTAAATTATGTAATGCTGGTTTGTGTTTTAATGTGATTACGCTAATAAAACAAGTGTTTGGATTTTGATGTTGAATTTGAACACTAGGCAAAAATCATAGCATCCTACATAACCCAACACCAGCTCCCTAAATTGTGATGGTATTTCCCACAACTAATGGGTGACCCTTAAGAAAACATGGCTGACAAATTTCTGCTTCTTTGGTCATCTTCTCTGATTACATAATAAAGAAGCAGTAGTGCACACTGAAGCTGTATCCCTGTGCTCTTCTCTCCTATAAGCCCAAAGTTAGGTTGAAATCATTCTGTAGTGCAGCAGAGCCCTGAATATCTTGCATGGCTCCCTCTCCAAGTCTGAATCACCTTGTCCAGAAAATTATAAAAAAAAAAAAAAAAAAAAAAAAAACTTATACAAACTGATTTCATATCCTTATTCCAGTAGTAAATGAAAGGACTGCAGATAGATCTCTGGCACATGAGAGCTCAATATTTTCCTTCAAGAAGCTCACTTTCATAGACAGAAGCTACCCAAATTATCCAGTCACTGATTCACAGTGTTCTTTCATGATCCCCTCCCCAGACTTCAAATCTAGAGGAGTCATTACACCTATTTTGAGACAAGTTCCCTGGTAAAACTTGTAGACTTCTTGTAAGGCCCGGTTCACACTGGTGCGACATGACGTGTTGCATGACATGTATAAATCAATTGTTCCCTCTGTGGGCCGCGTTAACTGGCCTGACGCAAGTCGGTCCAACTTTAAAAAAAGATTCCAGCACTACTTTGGTCTGTCTTTGGACTGTGAGGATCTTGAAGAGGAACCACACAAAAAAAAACATTCTGCGGACACCCCCCACCCTAATTTTATACCTTAACCCTAAGCCAAAATAAAAAAATGGCGTGCCCCCCCCCCCAACCATACCAGAGCATTTGAACTGGTATGGATTTCTAAGGCGAACACCCACAACAAAATTAAAAAGGCGTAGGGTCCCCCCCCCCCCCACCAAAATCCATACCAGACCCTTATCTGAGCATGCAGCTCGTCAGGAAAGGAGGGGAAAGAGAGAGTGTCTCCCCTTCTGGACCATACCAGGCCACATGCCCTCAAAATGGGGGAAATGGATGCTCTGGGGCAGGGGGGGCTCTGCCCCCTCCACCCCAACTCAACTTGTCCCCATGTTGATGGGTAAGAGGGCCTCTTCCCGACAACCCTTACCTTAGAGATCTAGAAATCTTGCTAAAGTGGACCCCCGGATCCCAGTCCCCCACCCTATGTGAATGCGTAGGGGTACATTGTACCCCTACTCATTCACCCAAAAAAAGTGTTAAAAACAAATAAAATCAGTACACAGGTTTTTGACAAAGTCTTTTATTAAAGTAGCCCCTATGTGTCTTCTCCCTCTGGTTCTTCTCTGTCCAGTGATGTCTTCTTCCTCCAGTTCTTCTCGCTGGGCTGATGTCTTCTTCCTCTGGCTCTTCTCTCTTCGCTGTCTTCTGTCTCTGATTCTTCCTCCAGTTATTCTCTCAACGCTAGCACACGCTGTTGTGTTAGCTCCAGCATGTACCATTAATTATATAACCATGGGGTGTGGCCATCCGGTGAGTTCATTCGAAGGCCCCGCCCCTTGTGACATCACTGGCCCATCATGCTTTGGGCAGTGAGGACACAAGGGGTGGTACCTCATGATGACATCACTGGTTTGCCATGGCTATATAAGTAATGGCACACGCCGGATGACTGGAGAAGACACGTTTGAGATACTTTTAATAAAGGACCTCGTCAAAAACCTGTGTACTGGTTTTACTATTTTTTTATTTATTTTTGACACTTTTTTTTTTTTTTTGGTTCAATGAGTAGGGGTACAATGTATCCTATACAGTGGAACCTCGTATTGCGAGTACTGTGGTTACAGAGCATTTCGCAATACGGGCTATTCTTTTTTTTAAATGACTTACTCGGTTTGCGAGTGTTGTCTCGCAAAATGAGCAAACTTCAAGCCTCTGCGGTGTGCAGTACCACATTTGGCCAGAGAATTGTGGGGGCTCCGGTGACACTCGGAGCCATTCAGAGTTGCTCAGAAATACTCAGTTCCCAAGTGTTTTTTCGAGGGTTTCCGAGTGCATCTGAGCAGTCTCCGTGTATTTCCGAGTCTCTCTGGTGCCCCCCCCCCAACTTCTGGCCAGATGCGGTATTGCATGCAATAGAAGTTAATGTGGAACAAATTTATCTTCCTTTCCATTGACTTATATGGGGAAACTCGCTTTGATATGAGTGGAACTCCTGGAACGGATTATGCTCGTAATCCAAGGTTCCACTGTACTAATTTCCATAGGGTGGGGGGCCGGGATCTAGGGGCCCCCTTGTTAAATGGGGTTTCCAGATTTCGATAAGCCCCCCGCCCTCAGACTTCCACAACCACCGCCCAGGGTTGTCGGGAAGAGGCCCTTATTCCCATCAACATGGAGACAATCTGCTATGGGGAGGGAGTGTGGCCTGGCATGGTCCAGAAGATGGGGGGGGGGGGGGGGGGCGCTGCTCGCTTGTCCTCCTCCTTTCCTGACCTGCCGGGCTGCATGCTCAGATAAGGGTCTGGTATGGGTTTTGGGGGATACTCCATGCCGTTTTTTTTTTTTTTTTTTTGGCTTAGAGTCTCCCCCTCCAGATTCATACCAGACCCAAAGGACTGTGTGGACTTCTGTGTCGGAGCAGTGTGAACGTGGCCTAAGTGTAAAATGGGACACTGAGGTCGTGTTTGTAATCTTTAATCCTCCAGTCAACCACCAAATTTACACATAGTTAAAGAGGGATTCCACCAAAAAAAAAAATATTAAAAGCCAGCAGCTATAAATACTACAGCTGCTGACTTTTAATAAATGGACACTCACCTGTCCCGGGTTCCAGCGATGCCGGCAGCCGAGGCCCATCGATCGCTCGGCCCTCAGCTGTTGCCGCCACCATTCTAGGTGAGGGAATCAGGAAGTGAAGCGAATCGGCTTCACTTCCCGGTTCCCTGCTGCGCATGCGCGAGTTGCGCCGCGCAATAGGAAATCTCCGCGCTGTCACTGGGACCCGTGTGTGTCCCAGCAGACAGCGCGGCAGGGCAGGAAATGCCGTAGACTCCCACGGGAGTCTATGCCCGGAAGTGGGTGTAAATACCTGTCTTTGACAGGTATCTCCACCCCCCTCCCCCCTGAAAAGTGTCAATTGTGACACCAGAGAGGGGGAGGGATCCGATCAGTGGAGGTTCCACTTTAGGGTGGAATCCCCCTTTAATGAGAGTGGAAAAAAAACAAAAAGTCCATTCAGTTCAGCCAAATGAAAAAATAAAAACACGCATAAATAGAAACCCTCCATATACACAATCCTATACCCACAGTTGATTCAAAGGAAGGCAAAAAAAAATCAATAAAGCATGATCCAATTTGCTCCAGTGAGGGAAAAAAAATGTCTTCATGATCCACCCAAGACAAAATTGGATATTCCATGGATTAAAACTTTACCTATAAATTAGAGCTGCACGATTCTGGTCAAAATGAGAATCAACATTTTTTTGCTTAGAATAAAAAGATCACAATTCTTGCAACGTAAAATCTTTTACATTATAAAAAAAAAAAATGAGCTAACATTACTTGGAAGTGCAGTCGCTGTAGATCCGAGGGGGACATGCAAGAAAAATAAAAAAACAGCATTTTAGCTTGCACATGATTGGATGATAAAATCAGCAGAACTTCCCCTCATTTCAGATCTACCCCTCAGGTTTACAGCGACTGCACTTCCAAGTGCACTTTAAGGACAATTTCAAGTGCACTTTGCACTTGTAGTGCAAAGTGGATTTTCCTTTTGTAAATAACCCCCAAAGTCTATTCCACTGACAAATTGTTAAAATGTTGATACTTAAGTTCAACTGATAAAGAATGTTGTCATTCTTGGCAGACTGACCAGTTTTTCTCTTCCTTACTTTTGATGGCTGTGGCTTCAGAAGAGCATAGAGAATTATTTGCATAGAAAGAATTGTGAAACGATAACGATTCTTGATTTTTAATTATGCAGCTCCACTATAAATGATAACTAATTAAATGATAAATAACCTGAGAATAATTTAATTTCCGCTAATCTTTCCTCATAGCTGAGCCTATCCATGCCTCTTATCAGTTTGGTCGCTCTTTTCTGCACTTTGTCCAGTTCCTGTCACGTACCTAGTGATGGAGCCTGATATGCAGAGGACGGCCTCTCTTACAACTCTGACTTGGAGCCCCTGATAGAGCTGACAGGAAGCACTGAGATGCAGATTCGCACGAGTGCCTGGCGAGATCGCTGAACCTGGAGCTGGCTTGGAGCACTCGGCTGGGCTGTAGAGGTGTCTGTAGGAATCCCAGAGCAGTGGTAGGCAGGTAGCTGGAACAAGTAGACAACCGGTCCCCACAGGCAGGAGTGCAGATGCAGCAGAAGGGATGGTGGCACCATCAAGGCTGAAGAGAAGGCAAGTACAGGCTGGCCGGGTCATACACAACGGGCACGTCAGGAACAGGGGCTGAAGCAGAAGCGGAATCAGATTACAGGCCGGGTCGTCAACAGGCTGGCAGCAGAGGGGCAGAAGGAGCAGGCAGGTGCGGAGTGGGGGACAAGCCGGGGTCGGATGCAGGCAGGAAACGGGAACGTCAGGAAGAAAGCCGGGTCACAACAGGAACAGAAGGCAGGTAAGTAATTGCAGGTTACACAGGGAACGCTGTAGAGCAGACAGCACTGAGCCTGTAAACTGGCTGAGTTTAAATAGCCTGTTTGGGTGGCAAAAGCTGTCACATGGTGCGTGCGCACCAATGGCATCCTGACAGGGGCAGAGCTAACAGGTCATCTTCGGCAGCCATCTTGGGTGCTGGCATGCCCTTCCTGACAGTTCCCCAATATTTTTTTGTGAACTACTGAACTGCATTATCCAGATAAGGTATCAGTAATGATTTGTACAGGGGCCAAATGATCTCTCTCTCTCTCTCTCTCTCTCTCTCCCTCTCCCTCTCCCTCTCCCTCTCTCTCTCCCTCTCTCTCTCCCCCTCTCTCTCCCCCTCTCTCTCCCCCTCTCTCTCCCCCTCTCTCTCTCTCTCTCTCTCTCTCTCTCTCTCTCTCTCTCCCTCTCTCCCTCTCTCCCTCTCTCTCCCTCTCTCTCTCTCTCTCTCTCTCTCTCCCTCTCCCTCTCTCTCTCTCCCTCTCTCTCCCTCTCCCTCTCCCTCCTTCCCTCCCTCCCTCCTCCATACCCCGTTTAATGCAAGAAAGTATTTTGTTTACTTTCTAAACTGCAGCGTTGCATTGCATGCTGCTATTAGTGATACTAAAGTCTCAGTTTTTTTGTTTAGAAATAACAAACCTGTTAGCAGCTTGCTATGGGAGAACCCGAGCTGAGAATACATTAAGATAAAAAATCTTCTGACTTTACAACCACTTTAAGCTTATGATCTGTCAGAACACACAGATACTTCTCCACCATTGATTTCCCTAGTTGTACTTGCCCCTAGTGTATGTATGATGCAGTGGCGGAACTAACATGGTCACACTTGGGACCAGGCCCTGGTGTTCCTCCACTGTCTGGGAGCCCCAGGACTCTCTCTCTCTCTCTCTCTCTCTCTCTCTCTCTCTCTGTCTGTCTGTCTGTCTGTCTGTCTGTCTGTCTGTCTCATACAGCCCAGAACCTACACTGACAGTTCCCCTCCCCCGATATGCTCCTTCTCCTCCCGCCCTTCTCCCTCTACCCAGTCCAGGGTTAGAATTAAATTATTTTTCTCTTTCGTTCATGGACAGATACAGCTCCATTAATCTTGACCGTAGGGTTATTACGCCACCTTCAGGAGAGGACTAGGCAGAACATGTAATACATGTGAAAAACAACAGAACTGTACAGTTCCGCCCAGGGGGGCGGTCCCTCTGGCAATAACTCCCCAGCCTGCTTCCTGCAGCTCAGTTTGTTTTTTTCTGCCTAGTGAAGTTGAAGGACCAATGGTCCTGGGAATTTTTTCATTTTTTTTGCCTTTTGCGCAAGATTTTAAGATCCTGTGATCTTCTATCAACAGCCAGCTGGGTGACAGGCTGGATAATATAGATCCTTGTAGTCTCCCCAGCCTGGCCATTGAGCGTGTGTAGGCCCTAGCTACGCGCTGGGTCGGCCACGACATGCCCCTCAGGCTCCAGGGGAGTGTCTGGTGAGCTACATGCTCTGAGGCACACATATGACCGGACTATGGATGTCTTTGTCACAGTTTTCCGTGGCCCACAGCCACCCCGTACTGCTCGTGTGTGGGTCTGTGATGGGATGCTTCCAGCTCGTCTGGACGGGGGCTTGGGGTACTGCGCTGGCAGTCTGTGTCCCTGTGCTGTCATCTGTCTCTCTGCTGGTGTCTGTTGGCTCTGCATGTTCTGCCACCATATCGCTGACCGCCAACATTTCTCCATCGTTCACTGTGTGACACAGGTCCATTATTCTTGACCATAGGGTTGTTATGCCACCTTCAGGAGAGGACTAGGCAGATCATGTTATACATGTGAAAAAACAGAACTTTCTAGTTCCGCCCAGGGGTCGGTCTCTTCAGGAACAACCCACCAGCCTGCTTCCTGCAGCTTCATTTTTTTTTCTGCCTAGTGAAGGAGATGGACCTAGGAACCCTGCGGGCTGGGTTTTTTTTGCTGAAGTTTGCCTTTTTGTTTAGATCCTGTGATCTGTTATCAACAGCCAGCTGGGTGACAGGCTGGATACCCTTATCCTTGTAGTCTCCCCAGCCTGGCCATCGAACTTGTGCAGACCATTGCTATGCGCTGGGTCAGCCACGTCATGCCCCTCAGGCTTCAGGGGAGGCCGTTGATCGTAACGCTCAGGGGCACACATATGACTGGGCTACTGATGTCTGTGTCACAGTGTGCCATGGCCAGCAGCAGCCACCCCTTACTCTTTGGGAGTGGGTCTGTGATGGGATGTCCCCAGCTCGTCTGGATGGTAAGTACAGCTCTCCCTGCCTCGGTGGGTTTGAGCAGCTGGCCATTCCCTGGTAGGTGGATTCGGGGGGTCCCTCTCCTCCCTCCCTGTGGGGGGATGCTGCATGATGGGCTGCTGAGCAGTGTATGTGCCTATAGCCAGGGGTTCTCCGGGGGCTCTCACCTGGATGGGGGGCTGCGCTTGGTGGCTGTGTCCCTGGGTGTCTGGTAGTCTGCATGTGCTGATCGGCATATCGCTGTTCTGCCGTTATTTTCACTGTCTTTTCCCTGTGTACAGTTGATTGTCAGCCATGTTTTGGTGTGCCTCAGTGGAAAGCATGGTCAGGAGCCATTTTACTGTACTTCAGCTGCCATTTTCACTGTGATTATATCCTTTACACTGCATTTGGTTCTAGCTCAGCGTGGTTATTAAATTCAGCGCTGGTCCCTATTGCTCAGAACAGCGCGGTTTCTCATTCGGGACACCTGGGAGCTGACACAGGACACAGGTACTAGTAGCTGAATGGCACAGAACTCGGGACAGGGTGGTTAGTCCTGCAGTGGGGGCCTCTCAGTCTGCAGCAGCTAGCAGGGTGGGACTGTGCACCTGTCCCGAAGGGTGGCAGACAGGGTGGGTCAGCATGGTTTCAGAAACTGGTGTTTCTTCCCCCGAACTCCCGGCATTTGCAACCAGCTTGTCTGCAAATGGTGCAGTGCGTTTGGAAGCTTTTGTCGGCGGTCCTTGATACGTTAGTTTCCAGGATGGAGGAGGTGTGCGGGCTCAAAGATGCTAAAAAGCGGCCCCTGCCCCCTCCATTCTCCAGGGAGTGCTCTGACGCAGACTCGGGCCCCGCTGAGACTGGTGGCCCCTGCTCTGTCGTTTCAGATGACGCTGACCAGGACTGATCGGACAGTGAGGTTGAGTCCCCGTCTGGGTCCACACAATACAAAGCGCTAGTTGGAGCACTTATCACAGCTGTGCGTGATACCCTGAAAATTCAGGATACAGCAGTTCCTTCTGCTGAAGTAGCGGTCCCTTTTGGGTCCCATAAGCCAGCCCGTGCACCTAAGGTGTTTCCGTATCTGACTTTTTTCGATAAGTTCATCTACAAGGAATGGGTAAGACCACAACTGACCTTCTCGGTCCCAAAAAGAATGGCGATGCGTTACCCCTTTGAGGAGTGTCTTCTTAAAGAAAAGGTCGGCTCCTCCAGTCGTGGACCCCCCAGTATCAAGGTTAAACAAAGTAACCACGATCCCTGTAGAGGGGACTCCATTGTGTTACCATCTGTGTCCTAAACTGATACACCCTAAGGAGGTGGCCCTCCATTCCCTGAACGTGGTCCGGGCCCTAAGGGTATATCTGTCTGCCATGGCTCCCTTCCGGCAGTCAGATTCTCTATTCGTTTCTGTAGCTGGCCCAAAAAGAGGACTGGTGGTCTCGTCGACCACCATTTCCAGGTGGATCAGACTTATCTTGGTCCAGGCTTACTCGCTGAAGGGGCAGGTGCCCTCCTTTGCTGTCACGGCCCATTCCACCAGGGCAATTGGGCTTTCCGACATCAAGCGTCATTCTCCCAGGTGTGTAAGGTGGTGACTTGGTCGTCCGTTCACACTTTCACAATGTTCTACAAAGTTGATGTAAGCGTATTGTGATGTAATGCTTGCTTTGGCCGCAAAGTTTTGCAGGCGGCCGTGTAATCATTGCAATTTACACTCTCTCTTTTTGTTAGAGAAAGTTACATTTTGCCAATGCATTCTGATGCATATGTTGGCCGCAAGTTCTGATTCTGTTGGTTCAGGTGGTGGCTCCTCCGTTGGGGAGCACCTCTGGTTGTGGGTGAAGTTATGTTTGCTGTTCCCACCCCTCGTTATGACACTGCTTGGGGACATCTCTACGGTCAAGATTTATGGAGCTGTGTCCGTCAATGAACAAAAGAGAAAATAGGATTTTTGTACTCCCCATAAAATACTTTTCTCTGCAGTTCATTGACGGACACCGCACCCACACCTCCTATTACTTAACGTTATACTGCTTGTTGACGTACTGAGCTGCAGGAAGCAGCCTGAAGGATTACTGCCAGAAAGACTGCCCCCTGGGCATAACTGTACAGTTCTGTTGTTTTCCACATGTACTGCCTAGTCCTCTCCTGAAGGTGGCGTAATAACCTTACGGTCAAGATTAATGGAGCTTTGTCCGTCAATGAACTTCAGAGAAAAGGATTTTACTGTGCGTAAAAGGAGCAAAGGATCCATTCAACTTTTTTTTAACTTTTGCTTTTAAAGGTAAAGGAAAGATTTGGGGTCTTTTTTACCCCAGATCTCTCCATAAAGAGGACCTGTCATCCTTATTTCTGTTCTTTGGGTCTGAATGGATTTTAAGGGGAACCCCATGGCAAAAAAAAGGAATGGGGTCCACTCCAAAATCCATGCCAGACCCTTATCTGAGCATGCAGGAAAGGGGGGGGGGGCGGCAGCAAGCCAACGCCCCCCCCCCCCAAACCATACCAGGTCACATGCCCTCAACATATTGGGGGGGGGGGTTTGCTGGAGCACCTTGTCCTCATGTTGATGGGGACTATACTGGTGGACATTGTGTGTTTTTTTTTGTTTTGTTTTTACAGGACTTGTCAATAACTGTGTGTGTTTTTATTTGCCCTTTCACATAATGAGTAGGGGTACAATGTACCCTGATGAGCACACCACTAGTGAGGTCATGTGGCCCAGTATGGTTCGGGGGGGTGGTTGCTGGTCCCCCCTCCTTTGCTGGCCTGCTCAGCTGCGTGCTCGGATAAGGATCCAGTATAGATTTTTGGGGGGACTCCACGCTGTGTTTTCCTTTTCTTTTTGTGGGGACTTTAGCCTGCTCTCTGCCCTCCTGTGATCCTGTGATAATGTGAGTAGTACAGCCAATTGAGCTTCGACTGTACTTCTCCTTTTAAACAAAACAAAACAGGCAAAACAAAGAATGGCAAAGACTAAGAGCCTCTATGTTTATGTAGATGTATTTATTTTCTTACATCAGGGGACACAGAGCCATAGTAGTTAATGTGTGGGTTATAGGGGAACCGTCAGGTGATGGACACTGGCACGCCCCTAAGGCAAGGCGTGTACTCCCCTATATAACCCCTCCCATTACTGGGAGTCCTCATGGGCTAAATTTTCATGGGCTAAATGAATGATACCCGGGCTTTGTGTGCGAAGAAACAAGGTTTTGCTTGCGAACTCTTCTCTTTAGGGAGCTGGGCCCTGGGATTCAGTACTTTTTTGGGTAGTAAGGCCATAAAGTTTTTACTGGCAGGGTTTCTATCACAGGTCCATGATTGTGGGTAACCCGAGGTTCCCCAGTTCCTGAAGGTTTCCTTAAAGGCTTCGGAGCCCACCGTGAAGGGTGAAGATTGGGTCTTTATCTCTGATAAAACCCTGCTGCGAGGAAAAGTTAAAAGAGATTTTCTCAGGAATTTCTCCTTCTATGTATAATGTTGTCATGCCTATGTGTCACCACTGGGGGCTGTATTGAGCACTCGCCATCCTGACGCTGGAAACAGCATGAGCCTTCATCCTCCTCTCCTCCAGCCGCAACAGATCCTCCGGTAAGAAGCGGGGATCTGGTTTCCTCCTGTGCCCCCCAGATAGTTTTTTATTTTATTCCCTTTGGGGCACAGGATGCCAAAACAGTTGCCTTAAAAAAAAAGGGACAGACCGCAGCCGCTCAGCGGAGGATTTACCCCCCCGCCAGGTCTACAGACTATGCTCGCGTGGGAAAGTGCTTTCCTTTGAAAAGGGGGGGGGCTGGCTAACGCCATCAGACGCCGGGCACACGTGCAGGGAGTGATTTAAGCACTGTTTGTATAGCTGCTGCCTGGCGGTGGAGGGACAGAGCAAAGAGGTTGGCTGGATCAGGTTTGGTGACACAGGCATTTCCCTTTGACACATTGCACTGTAAAGAGGCTAGGATTAATAGCAGCTATTGTGATGTACTATAGCCTAGCAGTTTACATTCTTTTGCTGGTAGTGCCTCTGCTTTGTGCTTTTAAGCTATTAGTGGCAAAGGGACCAGGAACTCCTCTAAGGGGTCAATGGTTACACAACAAACTAAAACCATTTCTAAAAGAATGCCATCCTCCTCTGAGAGTGTTACGGCTGTTCAGATTGAGCCGTCAGGTGAAACTGTGCTTGTTAAAGGATCCATCAGATAAAAAGTTGGAGCTTCTTTCTAAAAGCCATATGGCCTTAGCAAGTTGAGTAGCGCATGCCGGTTCTTGCCGCAATTGGCGTATCCCAGTCCATTAAGGAACAGTTTGAGGAGATGCTTAAAGTTTTTCCTGATGAACAGGCCCAACATTGCGCTGATTTGTCAGACGCACTGTGTTTCACAGTAGATGCTATGAGAGATGCTGTCATTCAAATCTCACCGCTTATGCTTGGACTAGTGCCTTCTTGCAGAATTCTTTGGCTGAAACGTTGGTCAGCTGCAGCGCCGTGTAAAAAGCTCTTAGCCAGTTTCCCTTTTCATGGTGAACGGCTATTTGAATAAATATCTACAAAAGATCTCTGATGGCAAAAGCTCTCTTTTACCAGTAAAGAAGAAATTCAGACTTTTCTTAAGCGGGCTTCTTCCCCTGTGCCAGGGGCATCAGCCTCTAGGCCAGTGATGGCGAACCTTGGCACCCCAGATGTTTTGGAACTACATTTCCCATGATGCTCATGAACTCTGCAGTATAGTTGAGCATCATGGGAAATGTAGTTCCAAAACATCTGGGGTGCCAAGGTTCGCCATCACTGCTCTAGGCCCCAACGCCATTTATTTATTTTTTTTTTAACTTTGGTTTGCAGTTCCCCTTAATATTCATACCAGACCCAAAGGGCCTGGTAATGGACTGGGGGGGAATCCAAGGCTTTTTTTTTATTTTTTATTTTTTTTAAGTCTATGTTGCCGGAGTCTGACAATTCATTACAGCAGCGATCAGATTACTTCTTTACCTTTTAGAAATGTAATTTTGCTGTGGTATTTTTCTAAACACTGGAAAGATGCACTACTTTTCAGGCATACTATAGACACCCCCCAGGCACGATATTTAGGAATATTTCATTTTTATTGTTTCACTTTAAGCATCATTAAAATCGCTTCTCCTGAAAAAGCTTTAGTTTTTGTAAACTTTTTTTTTGTGCAATGATGCATGTCCCCTGGGGCAGGACCCGGGTCCCCAAACACTTTTTATGGCAATAACTTGCATATGAGCATTTAAAATGAGCACTTGACTTTTCGTGTTCTTGTCCCATAGACTTTGACAGTGTTCACATGTTCGTCTGAATTTTTTGCCTGTTTGCAAGTTCCGTGAAGTTATGTGATGTGAAGCTGCTGTTTTACTTAGACGACAAGCTTGTCGATTTGTTTTTTTTGTAGTATATTAACAAAGCAGAACGCCTCCCCTGTCTGCGTGGATCTAGCAGACCAACTAGTGCAAGGCCTCAAGTTTGTTTGTGATACGGCCCTGGATACTCTCCCTCTGTTATCCAAGGCTTCAGTGTCAGCTGTGGTGCTGATGCGCCTATTTTGGCTGAAATGCTGGTCTGCTGACCAGGCATCCAAAAAGGCCCTGACTGATCTTCCCTTCCTTGACGACCGTCTCTTTTTTCATTCAGACAGTGAGGATGATTCCCCGTCCGGGCGCGACAAGGTGCTTGTTGGAGCACTTAACACAGCTGTGCATCATACCCTGAAGTTTCAGGAGCCAGCAGATTCCTCTGCTGATGTACTGGACCCTTTTGGGTCCCACAAGCCAGCACGTTCACCTAAGGTGTTCCCGTATTTGAGTTATTTTGACAAATTCATCTACAGGGAATGGGGTCGCCCGCAACGGACCTTTTCGGTCCCCAAAAACTTGGCGGTGCGTTACCCCTTTGAGGAAAGCCTTCTCAAAACGTTGTCGGCGCCTCCGGTCGTGGACCCCCCCAGTATCTAGGTTAAATAAAGTAACCACGATCCCGGTTGAAGGGACTGCTACATTCAAGGATCCCACGGACAGGAAGGCCGAAGCAGTGGCTTGTTCCTTGTTTACGGTTGTGGGGGTCAGCCGTGCGACCTGTACTGGCATCCGCACTGGTGTCGCAGACACTGACTGAGTGGGCAAAACGTTTGCACCGTGAATTGGGAGAGCAGAATGCCTCCCCTGTCTGTGTGGAGCTAGCAGACCAACTAGTGCATGGCCTTAAGTACGTTTGTGACGCGGCCCTGGATACTCTCCCTCTGTTATCCAGGGCCTCAGTGTCAGCCGTGGTGCGGAGGCGCCTTATTTGGCTGATATGCTGGTCTGCTGACCAGGCATCCAAGAAAGCCCTGACGGATCTTCCCTTCCTTGGCGAGCGGCTCTTTGGAGCCTCATTGGATGACATTATTAAGAATGCCACTGATGGTAAGAGTACACTACTCCAACAGGCCAGGAAGGCCAAGGAGCCTCGCCGAAGGCAAGGGTCCCCTTTTTCTGCTCACAAGCGGCTTTTTTTTCCGCCCGGTGCTTCGGCAAAACGCCTCCAGCCAGACAGGACTCCCATGGATGGTCAGAAGCGTCCCTGCAACCGCAAGCCTAACAAGCCTGCGACCAAAAGTGCTACCGCATGAAGATTTGCCCCCACCCACTTATCGGGTGTGGGGTCGTTTTTGGGAGTTTGCAGCCCAGTGGACCTCTCGGTTTTCCGACCAATGGGTCTGCGATCTGATTTCCACAGGCTACAAGATAGAGTTTCTCTCTCTTGGCCGCCAAACAGATTCTTCCCCTCCAGCATACCCGTGTCCCTGGTTCGCCGGCAGGCCCTGTTGGGAGCAGTAAGGGACTTGCTGAATCAGGGGGTGATTGTACCAGTTCCCGGAATCGGAACGCTTCCAGTGGTTCTACTCAAATCTGTTTGTGGTTCCCAAGAAGGAATGGGTATGTCCAATCTTGGACTTAAAAGCCCTCAATCACTTTGTAAGGTGCAGAAGTTCAGAATGGAATCAGTTCGCTCAGTTGTTGCTGCACTCCATCAAGGGGACTTTCTGGCATCCTTGGACATCCAGAATGCTTACCTGCACATACCCATTTGCCTTCGGCCTCACAAAATTTCTGCGTTTGGCAGTAGGGGAAGCCCACTACCAGTTTGTGGCTCTTCCTTTTGGCCTGGCATCAGCCCTCCGAGTCTTGACCAAAGTACTGGCTCCAGTATTGGCGTTGCTGAGGCAGCACGGGATCGCGATCGTGGGTTACCTAGTCGATCTCCTTCTGAGAGCATCTTCCACCTCAGAATTAGAGGAGGATGTGGCGATCACCATGCAGACCCTGCAAGAATTTGGGTGGCTGTTGAACTTAAAGAAGTCGGTGGTTGTACCAACTCAGCGTCTGGAGTACCTGGGGTTGCTTTTGGATTCCAAGGTAGCAAAGGTTTTTCTCCCCTCAGACAAATTTCAGACTCTCAGGTCTGCGGTCAATCTGCTGATTTACCGCAAGTTGTCGTCGCTCCGCTTTTGAATGCGAGTGCTGGGGATCAGGGGGGCCTCCTTCGAGGCAGTATCTTATGCCCAGTTCCACACCAGAGTCCTGCAGAAGGAGATATTAACAAAATGGGACAAAATTTATCTCTTGGACTCCCGCCTCAATCGGAAGGTGCCGAGATTCATGTCCAGGACGAGGGATCGGTGGGCAGACGCTTTAGACGCGCTGGTGGCTCCATGGGATCAGTACCAACTGATGTACACCTTTCCTCCACTAAAACTGTTGCCACGTCTAGTTTGCAGAGTGGAAGATGAGGGGATTCCAGTAATCCTCGTTGCCCCAGATTGGCCTCAGTGGCCCTGGTACGCAGACCTGGTGCGTCTGGTGGCAGACGCTCCCTGGCGACTGCCGCTGTGGGAGGTCCTCCTATCTCAAGGTCCAATCTTTCACCCTGCTTTACCATCGCTGGCTTTAACAGCATGGCTATTGAGAGCCAGGTGCTGAGGAACCGGGGTCTGTCGGACTCTGTGATTCCAACTATGCCGAGGGCGCGGAAATCTTCACGGAAGATATACCATCGTACCTGGAAGGCCTACATCTCCATGTGTGAGGAGAAAGGGTGGCATCCGCGCTCCTTTTCTATATCGAGGATCCTGCCGTTTCTTTAGCATGGAGTGGACTAGAAATTGGCGTTGAGCACCATTAAGGGGCAAATTTCAGCCCTGGCTGTCTTTTTTTCAGCGACCCCTGGCGTCTCACTCATTAGTGAGTACTTTTGTTCAGGAGGGTACGACATGTAGTCCCTCCGGTGTGTCCTCCGTTTACCCCCATGGGATTTGAACCTGGTTTTGGCGCTTCAGAAGCCGCCGTTTGAGAATATCAGGGAGATTCCCCTGTTGACCATTACACAGATGGTGGTCTTTCTAGTGGCCAGGAGGGTTTCGTAATTGTCAACCTTGTCCTGCAAGTTGCCTTATCTGGTCATCCACAGGAATAAGGTAGCGTTGCGTCCGCAACTGTCCTTTCTACCAAAGGTGGTCTCGGCTTTTCATATCAATGAAGACATTGTATTACCAACGTTGTGTCCTAAGCCGAAGCACCCCAAGGAGGTGGCCCTTCACGCTCTCGATGTGGTTAGGGCTCTGAAGGTGTACTTGTCTTCCACAACTCCCTTTCGGAAGTCAGACTCACTGTTTGTTTCGGTGGCTGGTCCAAAGAAAGGCATGGCGGGCTCGTCGGCCACCATTTCCAGGTGGATCAGACAGATTGTAGTCCAAGCCTATGCCCTGAAGGGGCAGGTGCCCCCCTTTCCAGTCACGACCCACTCTACAAGAGCAATTGGATCGTCTTGGGCCTTCTGAAACCAAGCGTCTGTCGCTCAGGTGTGTAAGGCGGCCTGTCCATACGTTTACTAAGTTCTACAAGGTAGACGTCAGTGCATCGGCTGATGCTGGTTTTGGCCGCAAGGTTTTGCAGGCAGCCGTGTAGTTGCAATTGAGTCTTTTCCTGGTTTTTCGATAAAAACGCAGTACTGTTTTTTGTTAAATGCACTGTTGCATTATTTCCGCAATGTTGCGGTTTTGGGGATCACTCCTGCTGAGGATGCCTGGTTATATGGTGGAGGTTTTCCACACACTGCTGTTTTTTTTGTGGGTTTGGTTTTACTAGTTCCCACTTGCCATAGTGGATGAAGTTTTTTTATTCTGTTTTTTCCCACCCCTCGTTTGCCACTGCTTGGGGACGTCCCATTTAGTTACAGAGAGGAGCTGACGGTCGGTGAATATAAGGGAAAATAGGATTTTTGTACTCACTGTAAAATCCTTTTCTCTGTAATTCACCGACCGACACAGTACCCACCCGTCCTTTTTTCTACATTGTTTTTTTTTTTTTTTTCCACTCAGTAAGATTTGTTATTAATGGATTCTAATCAGATTAACTGTCAGAATCTTTTCCTTTATTCTTAACATCATTGTGGCAGAATTTCTTTTTCATTTCCCAATCTCTTTTTTTTTTTTTCCCTTTTAAAACTTATTTCAATTTAATATTTTTCCATTAAAAAGAGAAGACCATACAAATTTAGAGAAAAAGAAAAAACAAACAATAAAACTGACATCTACTTGGTTATCATTGCCATCTTATTCTTACTACCTTATCTTATTATTTAACTCCTTAATTAATTAGATTTTACCACACCCACCCTTCCCTCTTCTCTCCCGTCTGTTGACCTTCCCCGTACCCACTACTCTTTATTCCATTAATGCTTGAGTATAATGCTTCATCTTTTTAAATATTCTCCACTTTTCCCACATTCTGCGGTATTTTTTCATTTTATTTTCCTCCATTTTTCTTAGGTATTCCATATTATTGATATATTCTATTCTTTGGATCCAATCTCTGATCAAGGGTTTTTTCACCTGTAACCAATTTTTTTGGTATTATAGCTTTTGCGGCGTTAAGTAAAACGGGTATTAATGAGTTTTGTATTCTTCTTTTAAAATGCTTACTCGTTTTTACATCTACCCCTAAAAACAAACATTCCCCTGGGGTTAAAGGTATTTTTTGCCCTGTTATTTTCTCTATATATTCTGTTATTTTACTCCAATATTGGTTTATTACTGGGCATTCCCACCAGAAATGGAATATCGATCCTGGTATCCTACATTCTCTCCAACATAACTTGGAGTTGGATGGATCCATTCTATGTAATTTATCTGGTGTTAAGTGCCATCTCGTTAGGCATTTATAATTTACTTCCATTGATCTTATATCAAATACGGAATCATATACTGAGTTAATCATTTGGGTCTCATCGACTTTATAGCCCAAGTCCTTCTCCCATTTAGCTATAAATGGGATATTTCCTTGGCCTTCTATTTCCGATAAACAATCATATAGCTGTGAGACACAATGCTTAACTGCTGTTTTCTTTATACATAATTTTTCCATTGCTGTTAACCTTTTTTCATTTCTTATTGGTTTTGGGATGGAGTTAACGAAATGCTGAATCTGGAGGTATTCCCAGTCCTTTAATATTTGCCAATTATGCTTCGTCATTAAATCTTGTTTTGACATTAACTTCCCCTCCCTTAAGTTAATAAATTAAATTTTATCCTGGGTTTTTTATTTTGCCATATGAATTTTAAAAATAATGTTCTTAATATATTAAAAAAACCTATTGGGATATTTATCGGAAGCATTTGCATTTAATATATAATTTTTGGTAATACCACCATCTTCAACACATTGATTCTACCCATCCAAGATATTATTCTTTTATTCATCTTCATTAATAACGCTTTGACTTCGTTTATCAACGGGATATAATTAGCCTGATATAACCCCCGAATTGTCTTTGTTATTTTGATCCCTAGATATGTTATTTCTTTTTTTTCCCATGTGAAAGGGAATTTATGCCGTATCTTTTCTTCTTCGTGCGAATCTAGTCCGGTATTCAGGATAACTGTTTTAATTTGGTTTATTTTTAAATTAGAAAGGGCCCCATAGTCTCTGATCTCCTTCATCATACCTGGTAAAGATGTTTGGGGGTTGATCAAATATAGGAGTATGTCGTCCGCGTATGCCGCCACTTTATGTTCTTCCCCCCCCATTCTTATTCCTTCTATGACTGGATTGTTACGAATTTTTGCTAATAAGGGTTCCAAAGCTAGCACGTATAGCAATGGCGAGAGGGCACACCCCTGTCTTGTACCATTTTGCATGTCAAAGGCGGACGACATACTCCCATTTACCCCCACTCTAGCTGATTGATACGTATATAGATTATTTACCCATTTCAGCATTTTTGGGCCAAGTCCCAATGTCTGTAATGTTTCCATTATAAAGCTCCAATCCACTCGGTAAAAAGCTTTTTCTGCGTCGATCGAGACCAAAATCATTGGAGGATTGGTTTCCTTATCCTTCCCCATTAACAACAGCGTTCGCAGACTGTTATCTCGGCCCTCCCTCCCTGGTACAAATCCTGCTTGATCTCCGTTAATCAATTCTGGGAGTAGGTTTTTTATCCTCGTTGCCAACACTTTTGCATACAATTTAATGTCTGTATTCAACAATGCAATTGGACGGTAATTAGAGCAACTCGAGCAATCTTTACCAGGTTTTGGGATTAGTATAATATTTGCTAGGAGTGATTCTTTCCTCAGGAGCTCATCCTCTGCCAGTTTATTCCAAAGTTTACATAACTGTGGGACCAACTGCTGTTTGAATTTTTTATAATACCTGATGGTGAAACCATCTGGTCCTGGGCTTTTCCCATTGGGCATGTCCTTTATTGCATGCTCAGTTTCCTCTGGAGTGATCGGGTCCTCTAAGCTTTTAGACATTTCGGGGGTTATCTTTGGTAGGTCTGCCTCCCTCAGGTATTCTTGTATTTTAATTTTCCTAGTCTCCTTCTGACTTTCAGTCTCCTTGTTCCTAATTGAGTATAGGGCGCTATAATATTTTTTGAACGCGTTTGCTATTTCTGATGTTCTGTATTTTATTTCACCTTTCGCGTTTTTGATCTTTTCTATATAATTAATAGCTTTTTTATCCCTTACTACTCTGGCCAATTGTTTCCCCGGCTTATTACCCCACATGTATCTTTCTTTAGCTACATGTTTATAGGTTTTTCTTGCTTCTTGTTCCAATCTATTGTTTAGTTGAGTACGTTTATGTATTATTTCTTTATATATGTTTTTATCGCGTTGAAACTTGTGTTTTTGTTCTAATAAATAAAGTTCTTTTTTTAAATCGTTTAGCTTCTTTTCACTCTCCTTTTTTACCCAGGATCCTATGGATATTAATTTTCCCCCTAATTAGGGCTTTATGGGCCTCCCAGAGTGTAGCCCTTGGGATCTCCTCTGAGTCATTGACTAAAAAGTATTGTTCAATTTCGTTTTTAATGGTATTTTCTGTTTCCACATTTTCCAGGAGGGACTCATTTAGTCTCCATAACCCTTTACTATATTCTCTTCCTAGATCTTTTAATTTTAGTATTACAGGTGCATGATCCGAGAGGGTTATAGATCCTATTTTAACTTCTAATATATTTTCTAATAGTTCATGATCTACAAATATATAGTCCAATCTAACATACATGTCATGTACTATGGAATAGTATGTGTAATCCTTTTTCCTTAAATTGAATATTCGCCAAGTATCCATTAATTGATGCTGCAGCATCTTCTTTTTTAGGGTTCTATGTTGTTTGATTTCGTGTACCATACCCCGTGAAGTGCTATCTGTATACGGATCCATGGCAAAATTTAGATCCCCACCCAAGATTATATGGCCCTGTTTGCATGTTTCTAGTATGTTCAGAATTTTGTTTAGATATTTCTTTGGGCCTTTATTGGGACAATATATATTTACCAATGTATATCTAATTCTTTCTATTAGTCCTTTTACGAATAGAAACCTCCCCTGTGGATCCGTTTTTATTTCTTCCACTTTCCAATTGACTTTTTTAGAGATCCCAATTGCCACTCCCCTAGAGCCCCTGGTTGGGGTGTCTGCATAATACCACGTTGGAAAATTCTGTGTATTTAATCTAATACTTAAGTCTAGAGCCAAATGCGTTTCTTGTAAAAACACGATGTCTACTGAATAACCCTCCAACTCCCTTAGTATATTGTACCTTTTTTTTGGAGAATTCATTCCTCTGACATTGTATGTTGCTATTTTGATTTCTGACATTATACATATTTAACATTTTTTCTATCATTTTTTACTAGGAGTAGTGGTTTCTTGTCAACAGATTTAACCCTCCCCCCCTCCCTCTGCCCACCACCCTCTCCCCCTTTACCCTCCCATCCCGCCCCCCTCCCTGTCCCCCCATTAGATGTATATTTGACCAACTGGTCCGGGACCTTTTATCTGGAACGCCCTCGTTCCAGTTATCCCTTGGCCCTAGGGTGGAATTCTGCTCAATGGTGCCATCGCCCATCCCGTCTTTCTTTGGCGGGGTGGTTATTCCGCATACTAGGGGCTCCCCTACCCCCACCGCACCCTCCCTCCCCCTCTCCGACCAGAGAGGAAAACGTCCCACCCTGCTGGAAGTGGAACTCCCCCCCTCTCTCTAATTTACGTCTCTATCTTTCTCGCCTCCCCCTATCTCCTCACAACAAGGGGCGGGACTAATTTTCGTCTCTACTCCATCCCCTCCCCTCAACCCCTCCCCCCGGAACCGGGATCCCCAATTTTCCACAAAATTCTGCGGTTTCTTCTAAAAATCTTAGTCTTGCTGTCCGGCCATCTTTTCTCCCTATTAGACTTGCAGGAAAGCCCCAATTATATTGCACTTCGTTCTCGACCAGTACTGTCAATAACGGTTTTAGGGCTCTTCTCCTCTTCAAAGTTTCCTGTGAGATATCTTGAAATATCTGAATACCATTTCCTTCATATCTTAGTGGTGCTTTTGATCTTATGTTCTTCCTTATTTGGTATTTTTCTTCTTCATTTTGGAATCGCACTATAATGTCTCGTGGCGTTTCTTGTGGGAGACCTTTAGGTTTCCTTACTCTATGCGCCCTTTCTATTTTTATCTCATTAGTACTTTCTTTGTTCATTAAGGGATTGCAAATCTTCCTAATTATATCCGTCAGATCCTCTCGTTGTTGTGCGTCTGGGACACCACGTATTCTTAGATTTTTTCTTCTGTGTCTATTTTCTTGATTTTCGATCTTATATGCTTGATCTTGTTGTGTCATTTTTAAACTTTGTATTTCTGCTTCCAAGTTCTTTATTGTATTCGTGTCTTTTTCCACTTTTTTTTCCACCTCTACCACCCTTTCAAGTATATGTCCGAGGTTCTTATGTAGTCTTTCCATTTCAGCTTTCATGGTATTTTCCAGAGCTGCAAACATAGAGATTATCTCATTTTTAGTGGGCAATACTTGAAGGTTATCTTGTTGTATCTGTTGGGATGTTAAAAATTCAACACTATGATCAGGTTCAGTTATTAAGCCTGTTCCTTCCTCTGATGGAACGTCAAGTAGTACTTCCATATCTTGTGCGGAGATATTTTGCGTTTGAAGTTTTCTTTTCTCTTTTCTGCTCTTTTCTCTTTCCCTTTTTTCGGTGCTTTCTGTCTGTTGGGTTTTTATGTATTGGGATTGAGGTTTTTCTGCATGCTGCTTCTCTGTGACTGCCGTCTGTGTAACATATTTATTCATAGCACCTGTGCTGGCCACTAAGCTCCGGCGTGGGGATTTCGGGGTAGCCCCTGCTTTTGCTGTTTTTCCCTTCATCTAGCACAGCAATAGTTAAACGCCTTTATTGCTTTTGTTAAGTGTGCCTCTTCCCCCTTCTTACTCCTTTTTTTAGATTTTATTTATTATCCACGGATATCAGCGATCTTCCTTAGCCACTGCGATATGATTTTAAAGTTTCTTATTATCACTGTGTTTTTGCATTACCTTCGGTATGGCCCAAATGAACCCTTATTTCAGCCTCTACATACTCATTTTTCCACACAGTTTTTTTTTTTTTTTCTTACTGATGATCTAGCGAAATCGCATGGCATCAAAATTTCCCTTTTATTAAGGTAGATCACTTAATTTTACTTTGCCGCTTTAATTGCTTGCCAATACATTTACGCCACAGAAAATGTATGTTCCTGGTTATATGTTAACATTGGTCTAACAGATTTTCCAGACAGTCCCAATATTTGACAGAGAATATGATACGGAGTACTTTTAATACTTTATATTTGTATATCCACTTACCCCGTGATTACTTGGAGTATGGCTTATCTTCCTATTTTGGTTCTATCCAAGATTCAGCAGATTCAGGTTTTTTTTTTTTTTTCTTTTTCTAAGCACAATACACTCTTATATATTCAATGAGCAGTATCTTACTTTATCCAGTAGATGGCGTCCGGAGCTCTAAGCAAACCTTCCGAGGCTTACCGAAGTTTACCGAGCGCAGCCCTGCACTGCCCGCAATACCAATAGACCGGCCACGCCGGTGTACGTGCGCTCCAACACTGGGATCTCCGAAGACTCACAGGGGGGTCCAAGTCACCACCGAGGGAACCGCTCAGCCCGTTGTCATGCGTCCCGGTCCGAGGGAGAGAGACGAAGGGGGAAGGTAGGGGAGATGCTCCTAACAGAGGGGGACAGCCAGGGGGACGGGTCGGAGGGGGAAGATCAAAAGGTAACCGCAATCAGCGGCATTTTCCGTGCGGTGGGGGCCATGGAGCACACCAGGACGCTAGGTGCTAGGTGCAGACACGCACCATTACAGACTCCTCCCCCCTTTTTCTACATTGTAATGCTTGTTGACGTACTGAAGCTGCTTGGAGCAGTGAGGAGGGTTGATAGCACAGGGTCCGCGGGATTAAAAGTTCTGTGTATTGTGTAACAATTTTGCCTAGTTCTCCTAATAACAGGCTATACAACCCATTTAGTTACAGAGAGGAGCTGTGTCGGTTGGTGAAATACAAAAGTTTATAACAGTGCAGCCATGCAAGTTAGTTATGTTTGCACTGCAGTTCATCTTGTGCCAAAGAATAAAAAAATATATAACATTTAAACTTTTGAACGAGAAAAAAAATATATAACATTGATTGCATGCTATTTAACCACCTCAGTACAGTGCAGTTACACCCCTTCCTGACCAGACCAATTTTCAGCTTTCAGCACTCTCACAGTTTGAATGACAATTACTCAGTCATCCTACACTGTATCCATATGAAACTTGCGTCCTTTTTTCCACACAAATAGAGCTTTCTTTTAGTGGTATTTAATCACTAGTGGGTTTTTTATTTTTTGTGCTATAAATAAAATAAAACGTAAATTTTGTGAAAAAAATGCCTTTTCCTTCGTTTCTGTCATAAATTTTTGCTAATTAGTAATTTTTCTTCATACATTTTGGCCAAAATTTATACTGCTACATATCTTTGGTAAAAATAACCCACATTAGTATATATTATTTGGTTTTTGTGAAAGTTATAGAGTCTACAAACTATGGTGCCAATCACTGAAAATTGATCACTTCTGATCAGGCCTTCAGTACATCAGGTGTACCTCATTTCTTGAGACACTAACAAGTCAGGAAAGTACAAATACCCCCCAAATGACCCCTTTTTACAAAGTAGACATCCCAAGGTATTAAGTAAGTAGCATGGTGAGTTTTTTTAAGTTGTCATTTTTTCCCACAATTCTTTGCAAAATGAAGATTTTTTTTTTTTTTTTACTAAATTGTCATATTATCAGGTTATTTCTCACACACAGCATATGCATACAACAAATTACACCCCAAAATACATTCTGCTACTCTTCCCGAGTACGGCGATACCACATGTGTAGGACTTTTACACAGCCTGGCCACATACAGAGCACTAACATTGATGTAGTACCTTCAGACGTTCTACGAGCAAAAATTACGCATCTCGTTTCTCAACCACCTATTACACTTTTGAAGGCCCTGGAGTACCAGGACAATGGAATTTCCCATAAAATGACCCCATTTTGGAAAGCAAACACCCCAACGTATAATCTGTGAGGCATAATGAGTCTTTTGAACGGTTCATTTTTTTCCAGAAGTTTTTGGAATATGTAGAAAAAAATGTAAACGCATTTTTTTTTTTACACAAAATTGTCAATTTATAAGATATTTCTAACACATAGCATGTATATAGCAAAAATGACACCCCAAAATACATTTTGCTACTCCTCCCGAGTATGGCGATACCACATGTGTAGGACTTTTACACAGCCTGGCCACATAGAGAGGCCGAACATTGAAGTAGTATGTTCAGGCGTTCTAGGAGCATAAATGACACATCTCATTTCATTCCTACCCATCACACTTTTGAAGGTCCTGGACCACCAGGACAGTGAAATTACCCACAAAATTACCCCATTTTGGAAAGCAAACACCCCAACGTATATTCTATGAGACATGGGCTGGAGATAGGTACTCGGGTACTCTGATGGCCTGGTGACAGGTACTCGGGTACTCTGATGGCCTGGTGACAGGTACTCTGGTACTCTGATGGTCTGGTGACAGGTACTTGGGTACTCTGATGGTCTGGTGACAGGTACTCGGGTACTCTGATGGCTTGGTGGCAGGTACTCGGGTACTCTGATGGCCTGGTGGCAGGTACTCGGGTACTCTGATGGCCTGGTGGCAGGTACTCGGGTACTCTGATGGCCTGGTGACAGGTACTCGGGTACTCTGATGGCCTGGTGACAGGTACTCGGGTACTCTGATGGCCTGGTGACAGCTACTTGGGTACTCTGATGGCCTGGTGACAGGTACTCGGGTACTCTGATGGCCTGGTGACAGGTACTCGGGTACTCTGATGGCCTGGTGACAGGTACTCTGATGGTTTGGTGACTGGTATTTGGGTACTCTGAAGGGCGGTGACAGGTACTCATATGGACTGTGACAGGTACTCGGGTACACAGATGGACTGGAACAGGTACTCGGGTACTCAGATGGGCTGTGACAGGTACTCGGGTACCCTGATGGACTGTGACAGGTACTCGGTACTCTAATGGACTGTGACAGGTACTCGGTACTCTAATGGACTGTGACAGGTACTCGGTACTCTAATGGACTGTGACAGGTACTCAGGTGCCCTGATGGACTGTGACAGGTACTCGGTACTCTAATGGACTGTGACAGGTACTCGGGTACCCTGATGGGCCGTGACAGGTCCTCGGGTACCCTGATGGGCCGTGACAGGTACTCGGGTACCCTGATGGGCCGTGACAGGTACTCGGGTACCCTGATGGGCCGTGACAGGTACTCGGGTACCCTGATGGGCCGTGACAGGTACTCGGGTACCCTGATGGGCCGTGACAGGTACTCGGGTACCCTGATGGGCCGTGACAGGTACTCGGGTACCCTGATGGGCCGTGACAGGTACTCGGGTACCCTGATGGGCCGTGACAGGTACTCGGGTACCCTGATGGGCCGTGACAGGTACTCGGGTACCCTGATGGGCCGTGACAGGTACTCGGGTACCCTGATGTGCCGTGACAGGTACTCGGGTACCCTGATGTGCCGTGACAGGTACTCGGGTACCCTGATGGGCCGTGACAGGTACTCGGGTACCCTGATGGGCCGTGACAGGTACTCGGGTACCCTGATGGGCCGTGACAGGTACTCGGGTACCCTGATGGGCCGTGACAGGTACTCGGGTACTCTGATGGGCCGTGACAGGTACTCGGGTACTCTGATGGGCCGTGACAGGTACTCGGGTACTCTGATGGGCCGTGACAGGTACTCGGGTACTCTGATGGGCCGTGACAGGTACTCGGGTACTCTGATGGGCCGTGACAGGTACTCGGGTACTCTGATGGGCCGTGACAGGTACTCGGGTACTCTGATGGGCCGTGACAGGTACTCGGGTACTCTGATGGGCCGTGACAGGTACTCGGGTACTCTGATGGGCTGTGACAGGTACTCGGGTACTCAGCTGAACTGTGACAGGTACTCGGGTACTCAGATGGGCTGTGACAGGTACTCGGGTACTCTGATGGGCTGACAGGTACTCTGATGGGCTGTGACAGGTACTCGGGTACTCTGATGTGCTGTGACAGGTACTCGGGTACTCAGATGGGCTGTGACAGGTACTCGGGTACTCTGATGGGCTGACAGGTACTCTGATGGGCTGTGACAGGTACTCGGGTACTCTGATGTGCTGTGACAGGTACTCAAATACTCTGATGGACTGTGATTGACAGGTACTATGAGGGGTGGTGACAGGTCCTCTTTATTGGGGGGGGGGGGGGCAATCAGTATGATTGGTGTACACTGTATGCGGTAACGAGATGTTACCGCAATCTCCTCCTCACACACGATCGGTGTGTGAGGAGGAGAACTCGGTAACATCCCGTTACCGCAGTTTGTTTACATTTTTGTGATCGGCTGTGAAAGGATCACAGCCGATCACGTGGGTAAACAGCCGGCCAATGGCTGTTTACCAGCGTCGGTGACGAGCAGTGTTCCCGGGGAACACGCCGCCACCGACGTGCACGCGCAGCGTGCTCGCGATCGCGCGCATGCGCCGTGCACGTTCGGGGTGTGACCCTCTGTGATCGGCCGTGACTTCATCACGGCCGATCACGTGGTAAACAGCCATAACGAATGGCTGTTCACCCCCTTCGGTGGCGAGCGGTGTCTCCGTGACACGCCGCCACCGAAGAAACAGGGATGCGCGCGCACGATCGCGCGCATTCCCTGTTTAAACGGGAGGTCGTCATATGACGGCCTCCCGCCACAATAGCCACAATAGTTTAGCAGCTAGTTAAAAAGATATAGCAGTCAGTAATACGTTTCTTATACTACTAACAAAACGGGGTAGTGCATTTTAAATGCACACTACCCTGTTAGTATAGTAGTAGCATTCAGTAGTATGCAAATCAATGTGTTGTATTTTTTATTTCTAGTAGTTTCAGTTTGGATGTCAATATACAGTTAACTTGAGAGAGCAGTTGGAAAGATCTCCAGCAGCAATGCTCACCGAATGAATAGCCACATCTATCCAGGAAGGATTAAGCCTGCTCTCCAATAAAGCCCTGTATGCTCTGAGTCCCAACTGTGGGAAACCTGCACACTGGCTGCATAGCGAGAGACATTGCCCGGTGGTGCTGCCTTTATCTCCACCTTTTTTCTGTTTCGTCAAAATGCCGAACACAATTTTTGGCTGCTGAAATGTCAGTGCATCTCTAAATACATACCGTTTCCAGGTTCACCACATATATTATGTATGTCACTTTGTGCTTGATGATCTGGAAGATACTGACCCAACAACTTTGTAAAAAGCCCATATGTTTTACATCAGGGCAGCTCTAATTATGGTGGGCACTAAAAAGAAATAAGTAATCTCCACAGAAATTACACCATTTTGGGCAAAATGGCTGCATTGGAAAGTGCCCACAAAGTTACCTTTGCCCACTCCTGTTGTAATATATATATATATATATATATATGTATATATATATATATATATATATATATATATATATATATATATATATATATATATATATATATATGTTTGTGTGTGTATGTCCATGTATTTTATATATGGTGTTATGGACAAGATTGACCAGGCCAGATTTCAGTTGACTGAGTGACTTGTCTGAGCCAACTCAATTACACATATCAAAGGGGACTTGTTGACCAAAAGGTTGTTAAGGTGGTATCTGTCAATCTAATTGTGCATATTGAAGGAAACTTGTTGATGTTAATATGCAAGAATGCAAATTAGGGCAGTTTATGACTACAGCTGTTCACGGCTAGGGGTCATCTTTTGTCACACTGAAAAAAAGACACAAGGAGATCAAAGCATTTAATGGAAAGGGCCAATCAAATTGCTCAGTCATTCAATGTGTTGGATATATAACACAGCATTCAGTCTTGTCTGGGTGTGTGGTCATGAAGGCACCAAGGTTTGAGGAAACATGGGGCTTGTTGGATTGTGTCATGTGTTACAAGACTTTGTTCTGTATTGGAAGTCAATAAAGTGCATCTCTCTTGAAGAATTGGGTTGCTGCAGAAGAGTATCTATAATAACTACTAATCATCTAACCACTATATATATATATATATATATATATATATATATATATATATATATATATATATATATATATATATATAAAAAATATATATCACTACAACTCCGTCCCCAAATAAAAAGATAACTTGGTTACAAGCTCAGTATGATTATAATTGTTAAAGTGAAAGCCAACCACAAGCCAGTACTCTGTAAAATAACATTTTCCAAATGCAGCAATAAACTGGGAAGACTGCTTGCCTGAGCTTTGGGAGAATTTTCACCATAACCTACATGCCATAGGTTTGAGATGTAGATGGAGCTATCACCCAATTCTTGCCAAACATTACCAGTTTCTTTAAACATCACTATGAATCTGTACAACCAGCAGTCTCCCGCATAGACCTCTTAAAGAGGAAGTAAACCCTGATGAGTTTACTTCCTCTTTCATTCCCTGCAAAGGCAAAGCATAATGGACTACTATGCATCGCATAGTAGTCCATTATGTGTCACTTACCTGACACAGGAGCCAGCCTAGTCACCGCTGTCCCCTGTAGTTCAGAGCGTCCATCTTCTTGGTGGGTCTCCGTGGGTCTCGCTGCTCCGGCGCTGTGATTTACCGGAGCAGCGATGACGTCACTCCCGCGCATGCGTGCGGGAGCCGAGACGTGCGGCATTGCACGGCATCTTCGTCATGCGCGGTAGATAGCGGTGCCCGTCTTCGGGCAAATATCTCCTAAACCGTATAGGTTTGAGAGATATTTCTTGGACCTACAGGTAAGCCTTAATCTAGGCTTACCTGTAGGTCAAAGTGGTTTGTAAGGGTTTACAACCACTTTAACAGAAATAGACCAACACTTTATAAGTTTCTGGCCTCTAAACCTTGCCAAAAGAGATCGGTCAGATGCTGAACTCACCAATCACCACCAAAGAATTCCTAGCTACACAGTCTGGCATGCAAACTGGTAAAGCATTGGGCGCAGGCTGCTTCTTCTTAATTTACTACAAAACATTTTGGCTTTCAATAGCTTCCACACTTTTAAAGACCTCTTAGCGGACTCTAATTTCTCAACAGATACACTATACACAACTTTTAAACCCCAAGGAGGGTAAAAATACCCCAAATTGCACATTCCATTAACCAATCTTTCTGTTGAATGTTGATTTGAAGATCTTTACTACTGTCCATAGACTCAGAAGACATTTGACAGTGTAATGTGGACTTTTATCCGTGTGGCTTCATCCCATTTAGGATTAGACTCTTTTATTCGGCCATAGCTCTGGGCAGTTTATTCACACCTGACTCTTGACTAACTTAAAGTGTGTTCAAAGCCATTAACTATTTCAAATGGAACCTGACAGGGCTGTCTCTTGTCTTCGCTAATTTTCATATTGACAATGGGGCCTTTTCTCCATACTAATCATGCCCAGCCTAATATTAAAGTGATCGCCAATGCGGACAAACTAATCTACTTTACATTCTCACTCAACCTAACCTCTCTATCACTTTCTCAGAAATGTAAGGGTTATACCACCTTTGCTGAAAAAGGAATATATCATATACAATTGCTGCGCAAGCCATATTGTAATTTAGTGTTATTAAAATTACCTTTCCGTTTCAAACTGCACCTGTTGTATTTTTTTATAAATTCAATGCAATATGGCAAACTGGGGGTTTTCTTTACAAAGTTGGTGTACAGAATGCCCCCCAGAAATTTCATTTCTTTCTTGAGTGAAGAGCTTTGTAATAGTATACAAGTCAGGTTTTAGGGATTCTCTGCAACAAAAATTTAATTTTGGGTAAGATACTCCTTGAGGGTAATCATTTCTAAAGAGATGCAGACCTTGCAATTGTTCTCATCAGAACATTCAAAGTGCATCAGCTTCTTTTAATTTAATAAGTCGTTCCCATTTGGAATTTGTCCTGCACTACGCTTGAGCTAACAAAAATGATTCTTTTAGAATGGGAAACGGGTAGGAATCTGCAACAAAGTTTGTTGAAATCCTTGCAAGTGGTTTTCTTTTTCCTCAGCAAAACTGGAGTTACTCTTTAGGGAATTTGTCTCTCTGCAATATCTATCTTAAAATTATAGTAAATCAGAAGCCCTGGGGGTGTATATCTTGTCCAATTTAATAAACTTCTTGAACTTTTTGCCAAACATGCACTCTAAACTTCCTGACTTCATTTGTGGAGGGAAAAAAGCCAGACTCCGCAGCCCTCAAGCTATCCAAACACAAGAGGTAAATAGATTTGCAGACCCTATTAGATGTCATTCTGCTGTATGCCTGGTATGAATCCATTTTCAGTGCAAACATGCCAGCTTTTAACTCTGAGTAGTCCTCAAGCTAACTGCCACTTCTGTCAACTTTGGTGGCCTCCTGTAGTTACCATTCCTGCTTACAGCCCAAGTAAGGCTACTTTCAAACTGAGGTTTCAGGGGTTTTAGCGCTAAAAATAGCATCTGAAAAGCGCCTCTCATGCCTCCCCAGTGTGGGGCGGTGCGCTTGCAGGATGAGAAAAAAAAGCCTTGCAAGCAGCTTTTTTGCGGTGGTGCGGTAGCATTGCATAAACAGCTCTCAAAACGCCCTTCCCATTGACATGAATGGGCAGTGCTGCTGAAGCGCCCGCAAAGCGCTTTGGCAACACAGGCTCTTTTAACCCTTTTTTGCGGCCGCATGCGGGGGGGTTTAAAAGCACCCCAAAACAGCAGACAGCTTACAGTCTGCAGGGTCCCCTGCATTGCACTGCTTTCCAGACTCCTACATATAAATTTAACATTGTTTTTACCTGCATTATCCTTTAACAAAAAACAAACTTGCTAGCTGGAAATGTACTGTTCTACCACTAATCTTTTTAATAAAATCTTATTACCAACCTGCCAGAAATCTTCTTTAGATGTTAAGTTATACTTGAATTGTTCAGTGTACAATGTTGGCATGCCCTAGTGACAGGATGAATTTTAATTCTTGTGTGCACACACAAGTAATACCTCATCCTGGGCAGGCCAATCAAGAGGGCTGAAGACTCCGAACCCAGAAGAAGGCCTGGACAAGTTGTCAGTGCCAGTGGGGAAACTTGTAGACTTTGCATAGCTATGTTGAGGATGAGGTACATTTGGTTATGTTTGGACAGCCAATGTTGATTTATTGTTGTTTTATTTGAACCTTTGAAATATGAACCAGTTATTAGTAATCATTTTTAATAATTTTTTATTTAATAATTATTTGTGGACATGGTGGATGCTGGTTAAGTGAAAAGTAATAAATCATTAGATGATAATCTGGAATAATCTCTCTTGCTGTTGTCTCTCTAGTCTTACATCGCACTTAAGTCCAAATGGTACAGAATGTTACATCAGTTCAGACCTCTTCTACTTAGAAGTTCATCTTGATCCAGAAGGTCAGCTGTGTGATGTCAAGGTCGCACATCAGGGAGAAAGCCCATTGGTAAGTTGATTTTAGAACTATCATGGTTAGTTTGGTATAGTTTAAAAAGAGAGCAAGTTTAGTTCTTAGCGCACATTCTAAGAAATGTTATCACTTCTCAACGTTCAGTTAGATTCAGCAACCTCACCGATCCAGATACACCCTCCACTTTTATCCAATCAAGATAAAACTATACAGAAAGTTTTTTCTTGATCTCATACTTTCCAGGGTAGAGGAGATATCTCTCCTCTACCCCAGATGTCTCCATAAAGAGGACCTGTTAAAAGTGATTAAAAACAAAACAACAAAAAAAAACACTAAAGAGACAGTACAAACATAAAATTAAAATCTATATTTTTAAAGTGCACTTGTCCTCTCATGCTCACATGCAGAAGCGGGCGCATATGCAAGTTGCGCCCGCATATGTAAATGACGTTTGCACCACACATGCATGGTATCCCCGCAAACGTTATCGTGAGAGCAATAATTCTAGCATTGGACCCCCTGTGGATCTCTAAACTTGTAAGCTGTAAAAAAAAAATCAAGTGTTGCTTATAGAGATTTTTAAGTACCGAAGTTTGTCACTATTTCACAAGTGTGTGCAGTTTTAAAGCATGACCTATTGGGTATCTATTACTTGACGCAATATCATCTTTTATAATTTGTCAAAAAGTGGGTTATGTATTTGCGTTTCTTGCGAAATAAATTAATTTGTGTATGTTTTCGGAAACAATTGCATTTGAAAAATTGCTGTGCAAAAACCATGAGACAAATTTCCTCTGCTAAAAAAAAAATATATGTTTGTGGGTTCTGAGTAGTTTTCTAGCAAACAATTATGATTTTTACATGTAGTAGAGATATGCCAGAATTGGCCTGGACTTGAAGTGGTTGTACACCCTCTCATATACCTAGTGAACTGAATAGCCTTAGATGATACACAGAGATGAAACAAATCTCCCTACATAAGTTTTACTTGTTTATCTGCAGTCTTCTCTCGTATACAACCCTTCAAAAGAGCCCAATTGTGATAAAAACCTGCATCTGTGAGGAGTACAGAGGAGGGGATGGAGAGCTACAGTTATAGCTCTTGTATACTGCTGGTTTGGAGGAAAGGGACACACAGCAGGCTGGTTGTACCCAAGTTGATCGATCAACTTGATACATTCAGCCTGCCCATACATGGTTCGAATCTCAGCCGGTTCCTGTTAAACTGGCCAAGATTCTAACCGTTTATGGCCTTCCTTAGAGCTTTTGATAGAGACAAGTGAACATTACAGCCGTGGCCAAAATATTTGAGAATGACACAAATAATCATTTTTACAAAGTCTGCTGCCTCAGTTTTTATGATAACAATTTGCATATACTTCAAAATGTTATGACGAGAGATCAGATGAATTGCAGTTAATTGCAAAGTACCTTTCTGCCATGAAAATGAACTTGATCCCATAAAAAAACAAAAACATTTCCACTGCATTCATGAACAAGGCTTCAGGGCACCCAACAAAGTCCAGCAAGCACCAGGACTATCTGCCACAGTTGATTCATCTACTGGATCAGGGCACCACCAGTGCAGAGCTTACTCAGGAATGGCAGCAGGCAGGTGTAAGTGCATCTGCATGCACAGTGAGGCAAAGAATTTAGGAGGATGGCTTATTGTCAAGAAGGGCAGCAAAGAAGCCACTTTTCTCCAGGAAAAACATCAGGGACAGACTGATATTCTGCAAAAGCAAGAAGTGGTTTGGGACTTAAAATGAGGTGCATAATAACATGCACCTCCATCCCTAAATCAGATATTTTGCAAAAGGGAAAGGGATTGGACTGCTGATGACAGATAAAACTATGTACATAAAAAGGTGCAGCGCTAATATATCTGTAGAATAAACCACAATAGAATATCAAAATGGATACTCAATAAAGTGAACCCCTATGTGGGTAAGGTGCATAATTGTGTACAAAAATATCTATACACTGTATCCAAAAATCAAACAATACTAATATAATTTGTTTAAAAAATCATGAGATAACTAGCATTCAATACAATTGTGAAAATAGTCATGTGAAACAGAAAATTTAAAAGTGAATATTCAAGTCCATAAACCAATGTGCATAGTGGCATGGTGACTCGAAATATATATCTTGTGCAGACACAATTTGCCAGTAGATGATCCACCACCAATAAGTACAAGGCTTACTGGAAAAATTTAACCCAAATAGGCGTACACATATGAGCCAGTAGAGCTTGTGGTGTAATACACCCAGGGGAACTGTCGTCAGCACACACGGCATCCAGTTAAGGCTATAGACTCCTATGGTCCTTCACAGCACTGCTTCTATAGGTACCCTCCAAAGGGTTAATCACCGAGGGCTGGATCACAAGGTCATTACAGAAATGCAGAGTGATTACCTTGAGTTGTTGGAGTTTGGCACTAAACATAACTATTTTTGGTTTGACCGTAGATTTTTTTATTCAACAGAAGGATGTGGCTATGGGTGCTAAATTTGCCCCTAGCCTCGCCAACTTATTTATGGCCAAGTGGGAGGAGGAGGTCATCTACTCGGAAGACAGACCACCCTTGGTCTTGTGGGCTAGATATATAGACAACAACATCCTCCTATGGGATGGCAGTCCAGAATCTTTAGAATCATTTTGATCTGTTTTAAACACTAGTGATCGAGGGATTTCCCTGACTTATGAATTTAGTTATACTAAAATAAATTTTTTGGCCTTAGAGATTGAGATTAGTTCACGTCAATTTAAATTTAAGACTTATTTCAAGCCAACCGATCGTAATGGCTTCATCCCCACAGTTGCCACCATAAATACTGGCTCTGCTCAGTCCCACTTTTTACGCAGGATTTGTACTGATACTGAGACTTTAAAAAAAACAAGCCTCGATCCTTCTTTTTTTTTTTTTTTTAATTTGATTTTCCAGTTTTTAAAAAAAAACACAAGGATAACAATAACAAGGGGGAGGGTAATGATAAAAGGAAAAAAAAATATGTTACAAGTACAGAACAGTCCTCCAGTACAATATGTCAAAAAACAAGCAAACAAAACAGATTTCCTTAATATTACTATCTATAACCGTTTTGTCTTACCTACTTGCTTTCCATATCCTTCCTTTCTTCCCTCCCCGCCACTTTCCCGTAAATATATCCTAACCCCCCTCCCCCCCTCCCCCCTTATTTGTTGGCCCTTCCTCCACAATTTATGCCATTAATACCTGGATGTAGGTTTTAGTCCTTTTAAAAATTCTCAATTTTTTCCATATTGCCCAATATTTGTTCATTTGGTTGTTATCCATTTTAACCAAATATTCCATGTTATTAATATATTCAATTCTCTGCACCCACTCTTTAATGGTGAGTTTTTTAACTTGTGTCCAATTTACCGGAATCAAGGCTTTTGCTGCATTTAGCAAGAGAAGTACCAACGTATTTTTTATTTTTTCCTTAATTATTTTCCAGTTGTAAATTATCACTTATATCTTCTACTCCATAGAACAAACATTTCAACGGGTAGCATGGAATTTTTTCTCCGGTTATTATTTCTATATAGGCTAAAATCTCCTGCCAATAAAGCTTTATTTCTGGGCATTCCCACCAGATATGGAGTGCTGTTCCTGGTGATTTACACCCCCTCCAACAGTACTTAGATCTCGATGGATCTATTTTATGCAATCTAACGGGAGTTATCTGCCATCTCATCATGCACTTATAGTTAACCTCTCTGGACGTTATGTCGGACACCTGCCTATATACTGACGCCATCATCTGCCTCTCCTCCACTTTAATACCCAAGTCCGTTTCCCATTTTCCTATTGCTGGTATGCTGTCTTGTGTCTCCATTTCCGATAGGCATTCATACACTCTAGACATACAGTGTTTTACGTTTTCTTTAGAGTTACATAATTTTTCTATGGATGTTAGAGAGTTCTCGTCTCTTATGGGTTTTGGAATTGAACCGACAAAGTGTTTAATCTGTACATACTCCCATTCCTTTAAATTTTTCCATCTATACTTCTCAATTATATCTTGTTTTAACATCAAACTACCCCGTGAAATTATATCTTTTAATTGTATATTTTCCATTTGTTTGCCTAATTGAGTGCTATTTCCTGGAGTGAAAAAGTCTGTGCCCTCTAGTGGGATTAGTGGAGAATTGTAGACCCATTTATTTCTCCGATATAATGCGTCCCATATTTTTAGTGTTATTTTCGTGATTTCGTGTGCCTTATTCGTGCCCTTTCTAAATCAAAATTTTGGCGGGATCCAGATAATTTTATTTAATTGTGTGCCAGTAACTCTTCCATTTTTACCCACTTTTTTTCCGTGTGAATATTTGCCCATTCCACCATTCTTGCCAACGTGATTGCACTGTAGTATCTATAAATATCTGGCAAGGCCATCCCACCATTTTTTTTTCTGGTTAATATATTATAATTTATCCTCGATTTTTTATTTTGCCAAATAAATTTTAAGAAAAGTGTTTTTATTATTTTAAAAAAACTGTGTGGAATTTGAATTGGGAGCATTTGGAGTTTATAGGTAATTTTCGGTAAAACCACCATTTTTAAAAGATTAATTCTGCCTGTCCAAGAGATTTGTCGTGTTCTCATTTTCCCTAAGGGCCGGTTCACACTGCAGGCGGTGCGAGGCGACACCGACTTGCCTCGCCGCGACCTGCCACGACCTCAGCGGCAACTTGCAGATGACTTCTGTATAGAAGTCAATGCAAGTCGCCCAGAAGTAGTACAGGAACCTTTTTTCTGAGTCGGAGCGACTCGAGTCGCTCCTCTCAGAACGGTTCCATTGTACAGAACGGGGGCGACTTGTCACACTGCGGCGAGGCGAGTCGTGTCGCCTCGCATCTCCCGCAGTGTGAACCGGCCCTAACACTGTTTTAATGTCGTTTAGTAATGGAATAAAGTTTGGGTGGTATAAGTCCTGAACCGTCTTTGTGATTTTTATACCTAGGTACATTATTTCTTTTTTTTCCCATGTAAAAGGATATTCTTGCTGCCATCTCTTCCTTATTATCCAATCCTATATTTAATATAACCGTTTTAATAGGATTTATTTTAAAATTAGAAAGCGCCCCATACTCTTTTATTTCTTTTATTAAGCTAGGCATGGATAGTCTTGGTTTAGTTATGTATAGGAGTATGTCGTCCGCGTAAGCCGCCACTTTATGCTCTTCTTCTCCCCATTTAACCCCGCTTATATTTACATTATTTTGCATCTTTGACAAGAATGGTTCCAAGGCGATTACATATAGCAGGGGCGAAAGTGGACAACCCTGCCTTGTTCCATTTAACATTTCGAACGCGGACAACATACTCCCTTTTACTCCCACTCTGGCGGTTGGTTGTGTATATAGATTAATAATCCACTTCAGCATCTTTGGGCCTAAGCCCATGTTCCGGAGGGTCTCTATTATAAAACACCAATCAATTCTATCGAATGCCTTTTCGGCATCGATAGAAATCAATATCATTGGGGTTTTCTTTTCCCTATCTTTATCCACAAGAAGGAGGGTCCTCAGACTGTTATCTCGTCCCTCCCTGCCTGGGATAAATCCTACCTGGTCCCCATTTATTAATTTTGGCATCAAATTTTTTATTCTTGTTGCCAAGAGCTTCGCGTATAACTTAGTATCTACGTTCAACAAGGCTATTGGGCGGTAGCTGGAGCAGATGGAATCATCCTTACCCGGTTTCGGGATGACTGTTATATTTGCCAATAGGGCCTCTTTCCTCATACTCTCGTCTTCACCCAATCTATTCCAATACTTACATAATTCAGGGACTAATTGATGTTTAAATTTCTTATAATACCTAATTGTGAAACCGTCCGGGCCTGGACTTTTCCCATTTGGTGTTTCTTTTATTGCTTTATATATTTCTTCTGGTCTAATTGGCTCCTCTAAACTTATAACACTTTCTTCTGATATTTTCGGTAAATCTGCTTCCCTTAGGTATTGCTGAATTTTCTTTTTCCTTTGCTCCTTTTGTGCCCCTGATTTTTTACTTCTTATTGCATAAAGGATGTTATAATATGATTTAAAGGCCTCTGCGATCTCTGACGATCTAAATTTAACTTCCCCATGTTCATCTTTGATTTTCTCAATATAATTTAAAGCTTTTTTTTCCCCGAGCTATTCTTGCTAAATATTTCCCCGTCTTATTTGCCCACAGATATCTTTCTTTAGCTACATTTTTTTATACTCTTCTCTGTTTTTGCTCTATCAAATCATTTAGTTGTGCACGTTTCTGGATGATCTCCTTATATATCTTTTTATCTCAATGTCTCTTATGTTTTCGTTCTAACTTATAGAGTGCTTTTTTTAAATTTCCGTTTCTTTCTTCGCTTTCTTTTTTTCCCCCCCGATCCTATGCTAATTAACTTCCCTCGAATTAGGGCTTTATGAGCTTCCCATAAGGTGGCCCTGGAGACTTCCGTGGTGTCATTTATCTTAAAATATTGTTCTATTTCTGTTTTTATAATACTCTCAACATCTTCCATCTCAATCAACGCCTCATTTAGTCTCCAAGACCCCCTTACGGGCTCTTTAACCTTCATCCTGATTTTAGCTATCACTGGGGCATGATCCGATATCGTAATATTACCTATCTGTACATTTACCAACATTTCCAATGAGTCATGATCTAAAATGATATAGTCCAGTCTTGCGTAAGTGTCATGAACCGGAGAGTAATATGTGTAGTCAATTTCCATTGGGTTGCATGCTCTCCATGCATCTACCAGCTGTTGTGTATGAATTTTTTTTTTTATATTGTATGTTGTTTAATTTCTTGAGGGGAAGTGACTGATGTCCCATCTATTTCGGGCTTCATGGTGAAGTTCAAGTCCCCTGCTATGATCACATGGCCATGTTTAAAATTCTCTATTAATTTCAATATACCCTTCAAATATTTTTTTGGGGGCCTTATTGGGGCAGTAAATGTTAATTAATGTATATTTTTGTCTTAATACATTACCCTTTAAAAATAAAAACCTCCCTTCCGGGTACACGTTCATTTCCTCCAGCCTCCACCCAACCGCTCTTGCAAACCCAATAGCTACCCCCTTTGCACCCTTAATCGGGGAATCGGCATAGTACCAGGTAGGATATTTTCCCGTATCAATCCGAGTATTGAAATCTAGGGCTAGATGTGTCTCCTGTAAAAAAAATACAATGTCAGCCTGAAAGCCCTCCAATTCTTAAAAAATATTAAACCTTTTCCTTGGAGAATTCATTCCTCTTACATTATATGTTACTATCTTGAGACCTGCCATCCGGTACTTCTAAAATCTTTCTTATCTCTTTTATTGGATTCAGGCCAACCCCCTATTCCCACCCTCCTCCCCCCCACCCATTCCCATCCCATCATATAATGTGATTTTGACCCCTTGGTCAGGGATAATTTCTCCGGAACCTCTTTGTTCCTTATATCCCTATGTCCCAGGGTGGAGTTCTGTTCGGCCGCGTCACCACTCATCTCGCCTATCACTTGCGAGGTCAATACTAAATGTGCCCAGAGGACCCCGCTCTCCCCCCCACCACCCCCCTCCCCTCCTCCCATAATAGAAGGGGGGAGGGCGAGGAGGGGGGGGGCAAGGGGAAGACAGCCCGGGGGCGTAAGCTATGATTCCTGTAGTTCAGCCTATCGGCTGCTATCGCTATTCCTCTCCCTCCCACACCTGAGAGGGAAGAGGATTCGCTCACCCCCCGCCCCACCCCGCTACACCCCCACCCCTGGGACCGGGATATCCAATATTTTACAAAATTCTGGTACGTCCTCTATATGTCTTAGTCTCCCAGTCCGTCCGTTCTTCCTGCCAATAAGGCATGCAGGGAACCCCCAGTTGTACTGCACCCATTCTCCTTCAGAGCTGTCAAGAGCGGTTTTAGTACTCTTCTTCTTTTCATGGTGTCTGGAGATAAGTCTTGAAATATCTGTATTTCCTTTCCTTCATATATAATTGGCATTTTTAGTCTTATGTTTTTCCAGAGTAGGTTCTTAACCTCTTCTTGCTGGAAACGCACTATTATGTCTCGTGGGATATCTTGCGAAAGTTGTTTTGGTTTTCTTAAGCGATATAGCCTTTCAATGCTTATGGGATTAGTTATATCTTTATTCGTCAATGGATTACATATCCTTTTTATTATTTCTGTTAAATCTTCTTGCTGTTCAGTGTCCGGGACACCGCGTATTCTTATATTTTTCTTTCTTTCCCTATTCTCCTGATCCTCTATTTTATAGGCTTGCTCTTGTTTCTCTCTTAGTTTCTTTATTATATTTGCTTCTTTTTCCACTTTTTTTTCCATTTCTTCTACACGATCCAAAACGTGCGCAAGATTCTTATGCACTCTGTCCATTTCCTTTTTCATGGAATCTTCCAGTGCTGCGAACATTGAAATTATTTCTATCTTTGTTGGTAATGTTGAGGGATTTCTACCTGTAACGAGTGCGACTGTATGGACTGTATTTCCTCGGTTTCATGGTCTAGATTGACTGATCCATCTCCAGTTCCGGCGTACTCTCTTGGGCTTGTAGGGAATTGTTTTGAGGTTGTTGTCTCTTTCTTTCCCTCTTTTCTTTATCCTTTTTGTCCTTAATTTCTGCTTGAGTACTTCTTGTTTGCGGTTGCTTTTCTTGTTGTTGTGGTTTCTCTGAGCCCCCCGTTTGCGTAACAAATTTGTTCATGGGGCCAGGACTCACTACCAGGCTCCGCCGGGGTGATTTAGGAATTATTCCGGTCTTAGGCGTCTTCCCCTTCATTTTCTGGGTGTCAAAATATCCACTCGATCCCCAAAAATAATGTGTCACCCCTCAGACACTGTTTGTCAGCCTCTAGTCTCTAACGGTACGTTTAATTTATATTTGTGTATAGTTTCAGTCCCAGACTCGTTTATGAAATGATTTTAAACTTGTTACGGCTTAATTTATGTATTTTCCTGTTGCAAGGACTAGACCAGTTTGTACCAAACGCACAGCATCCACACTAGAGAGACTTCCCTCCTATTAACAAACCATTTATGAGCCGTTTACTCCTCCAATAGTATGTTACAATGCACTCATTTATACCGGTTCTTTTCTTGGGCGTGTTGACCAAATTGCTACCATCCTTTGCACAAAAAAAAAAGGAGTACAATACAAAGGAGAATTTAAAAAAAAATATACGCCAATCTAGTGTCTCTTTTATCCTGCTCCAAGTCTCTCTTGTTCACTGTAACTGTATAGGAGTGTAACAGTTAGCCATGTAATTAATTTTTCCTGGGTTGCTCCCTGGGTTGCACGCTACAAACCCCACAGCACGACACAGTTTATTTGGGGGATCAGATTCTGTTACAGAATATTTTTCCACACTTGAAGTTAATAATCATAAGCATAAGCCTTTAGCATTTAGCCTTTCATTCAGTAAGGAGGAGAGAGGAAAAAAAAAAAAAAGAGAAAGTTCTCCAGTGCATCACTGCAACTTTATATCCCGCATATTGCCATATTTCCTCGCTTTCCTCCTCAGTCTGAGATCTCTTTTTAACAGTCTTTCAGATATAAGTATTTATAATTTCGTACCTGCAGCTATGGTTTTCACTGCTATAGCCAGACAGTGTGTTCGTGGCAAAGAGAGGGCTCCTCTTACTGCTGTACCTTTCCTTTGCCGCCAGAGGGCACCAGACACCGCCGTTTCACTCCACTAGGGATCCGCTCGGGACACGGTACCTTCGCTGGCCGACCCTCGCAGCAGACTCGGCTCCACTCGTCCTAGTCCACCCGGTCGTCTCCACCGCAACGCCACCCGCTTTCCGCACGGGGCTCCGGGAGACAGCGGGGACGTAATTAAGGCATATTCATATCTTTATTAATGGCCACCTATCAATACAACATGACATTGTTAACCCATTTTGTATTTATGCATGTGCACTCGGTTTTAGTACCAGTTGGTAATGTTGCAGCCCAATACTAATTCTGTTTTAGACAGGGTATAACTTATCCTGTGCTCATTCTCAGATCAAGGGTAATAGTAGGACCATTTCCTAATGAGGCACGAGTATTGCCCTTGTTATCTGATTGTGATTCGTAGTTTGACGTGAGGTTTTGACTAGATATCCCAATATATGCGGTGATGTTATTTTTACTGCTTCCTTAATCTATTGTTCTGAGAGTGAGGCTTGAACTGCATTCTTTTGTATTTATTGATCGAGCTTGGTCCATACGTTTCTACGCCATTTTGGTGGCGACCGGAAGTAGACGTTTGGTCCTCGCTTCTCCGCGCCATTTTGGTGGCGACGGGAAGTAGGCACTAATCTATTTAGATGTCAGGGATTATTGAATGACATTACAATATACATGGTTTTGTCATTTCCACCACCTCTTTTTCTCAGAACGAGGCATGAATCTCGTACCTCTGGAGTATTCATAACTTTTTTTTTTAACGTTATTTCTTTATTAAGATATTTATTTTGTTTACTAAATCAAAATTAAACATCCCCTCAGTCCCCCTCCCTCCCATCACCTTATCAGATAAAAATATTTAAAAAAATAAAAATAAAAAAGGATGGTTCATATCTTGGGTGGCCTAAGAGGGGATTGGTATCATGAGGGCCATCCTAGCTGATGTTCCATGTAATCTAGATTCCCACTCTATCACACTTCCCTCTCATCCTCATTCTCGCACACTTCCACCCTCTTTATTTTCCCTCTTACTTTAATTCCTATTGGGTCACTTTTCATCGTTAAAATCTCTGGCTTCCCACATCTTTCATATTTCTTTAAAATCCCTTGTTTTATATATAACGCTTTCTCTTTAAGAATTACCACGTTCATGCTATTTATCCATTCTCTACCGGACGGAGGCTTCACCGACAACCATCTTAGGGCAATCAGCTTCCTTGCCTGAAATAGGCATCTCAAAACCGCCGTCTAGCTGCTTCCCGGGTTTCCAACTCCCTCAACTAATCCCAGGAGACAATACTTCGCCTCCATCCTGGTGGAGGTTCCAAACAACCGATCAATGGTTCCTGTCACCTCCGTCCAGTAGCGGATCAACTTCAGGCATCGCCAAAGCATATGAATCATGTCTCCCTCCATGTCCCTGCACCGGGGGCAGCTTGCATCCGGCCATCGGCCAAATTTAAAAAGTTTATGAGGAGTATAATAGGTTCTATATAATAAGAACAGATGTGGCATCCTCTGAGAGGGAGAGAGTGATACCAACGGAGCCAGTTCAAGAATTCGATTCAATTGTATTTCGGAGATATCTCCCACATATTTTTCCCGCTTCCTCTTGTACATAGGGATCTCTATCCCTCCCATTCTCTACTTGTTTATATGTGGGTATATTTTCGAAATTAAACCTTTTTCCTGTTTCTGCATTAATTATTTTTTGAAGAACTGGATTTGCGCTCCATTCTAAGGTCCTCCCTCTAAACTGCTCCTCCAGTGCGTGCCTGACCTGCAAATACTTATAGAAGGATTTATTTGGTAGAGCAAATCACCATCTTGGTATAGCTGAGCGATAAATTTTATTCCACATCTCTCCCATTCTCTTACTGTCCCCATCTTCTGCAGTTCTCCCAATTTGCTATTCTTCCATAAGGAGGTATACTCAATAAATCCTATGTATTTTAATATGGCCTTTGCTGTGTCCCACACTCTCATCATTAAACTCAAAGTAGGGAGTCCTAATGGAAAGGATCCTGCCTCAAGAGCTTCCACTATTGAGTCACGTGGTGTATTTTGTAGGAGCATTTTTCTCCCTGCCTCTCCCTCTTCTAAATTACACCCCCCCATATACTGGAGTTGTGACGCGAGGAAGTAGCTAAAGGGGTGTGGGAGCGCTACTCCTCCTTCCCGTTTTTGTAACTGCAAAGTACTCAATCAAATTCTTGCCGACCCACCCTTCCAAATCAGTTCCCTGAACACCATGTCTATCTTTTGAAACCACATTTTATATACCCAAATTGGGGAGTTATGCAATACGTAGAGAAGCTGCAGCATCCATATCATTTTGATTAAATTACAGCGACCTGCCACAGATAATGGCAGGCGTCTCCACACTTTTGTCTTCCTCCTAAATTTATTCAGTAACGGGATTATATTATCTGCAGTGTACTGTTGAGGGTCTCTGGATACGTTTATTCCTAGGTATTTAAATTTACTTACTACTTGGATCTGGGTCACCTCCTCAGGCAAGGGGCTTCCCAGAGGATCTACTGGCAGAAGGCTCGATTTTTCCCAATTTATCTTAAGTCCGGAAATTTGGCCAAATTTGTTAATAATGTCCATAGCTTTCTGAAGGGAATCCTGTATATCGCCAAGGAATAACAATAGGTCATCCGCGTATAATGCTACTTTTTCTTCCAAGTCTCCCCTTCTAAGACCCTTCACCTGAGCAGAAGACCGCAGGGCAATGGCCAGAGGTTCAATTACAATTGCAAAGAGGAGGGGTGACAAGGGACACCCTTGTCTTGTCCCCCTCCCCAGTCTAAATTTATCGGACTTTTCATTATTCACCTTTACGCTTGCTTCTGGTGCCCTATAAAGCATTTTTACCCATTTCATGAAACCCGGTCCAAATTGGGCCATCTCCATAACTCTCCAGAGATACTGCTACTCAAGACTATCAAAGGCCTTGGCGGCATCTAAAGACAAAATAGCCCTCTCTCCACTCTCATCTATAGGGACCTGGAGATTCAAGTATACCCTCCTTATATTTGTGCTAGTAGTTCTTCCGGGTATAAAACCTGATTGATCAGGGTGGATGAGTTTCAGTATAACCTTGTTCACCCTAGCCGCCAAGACCTTTGCCAGTATTTTTATGTTAGTGTTTAATAAAGCGATAGGCCTATATGAGGCAGGATCAAGTGCCTCTTTACCCTCCTTGTGTATGGTGATTATGGTGGATTCCATCATCGATGAGGGGAGCTCTCCCCCTCATTAATGACCAATTCAATACTCTCAACAGCTCGGGAAGCAATACCTTCCCATACTGCCGATATAGCTCGGTCGGGAGTCTGTCTTGGCCCCTGGATTTCTGTTGCGCCATCTCAATAGTGACCCTTTGTATTTCCTCTATCGTTATTGGTCTATCTAACACAGTTCTATCTGTCTCATCAAGACAGGTAAAATTCAGATCCCTGAGAAAGCTGTCCATTTCATCCCCCATTTCCTCCTGTTGTGATCTATACAAGTACTCATAATATTCTTTAAACTTGCCCACTATTTCTGGAGTATATGAAGATACCCTTCCATCTCAATGGGGAATGGTCCGACAGACCCCTTGGTCTATAGTTCACATTCTTTATGATAGACATCATTTTGTCATTTCCCAGCACTAGGTCAATCCTGGAGAGCGTTGAATGTGTTCTGGAGAAGCACGAGTATTGTCGGGCCTCCGGGTTCCGTATTCTCCAGATGTCCCACAATCCTGCCTCCCCTAATAAATCGGGGAGCCGGCTATCCGTGACACCACCCGTTGGTGTCCCTGGGGGGGAACCATCTAGTCTCCGGGCCATTACCATATTGAAGTCCCCCATTACTATCACTGGCACACTCGGCTTATCCAGAACAAACTCGGCAAGCTCACAAAGGATCGAAACGTTAAAGGGTGGATGGAGGTACACATTTGCTAATACACAGACTCTGTTCTCAATCTTACAGAATAAAAAAATGAATCTCCCATATTCATCCACCTTAGCCTGCTTTCAAGAAAAAGCCACCCCTGATCTAACAAATATACTCACTCCCCTAGAATAGGAGGTGTGTACTGAATGTAACTGTGTACTGTAGTCCCTCCATCTCAATTGGGGAATAGAGATTTTAGTAAGATGTGTCTCCTGCAAACAAAGGATAGCCATTTCGTATGTCTTTGCAATCAGGAGAACTGCTGCTTTTTTCTCTGTATCTCCCATTCCCCGGACATTCCATGAGAACAAAATAAATTTTTTAATCTGGGTGCGCATAACCATCAAAGTTTAATTTTTTTGTGACTCTAACCAGTGCCTTTTCAAATTTATATGGTTTTCTCGTATCATTTTTTTTGTGACTCCATAGTGTCTCTACCTGTGATTTAAATCAAATAAACTTTTGTGCCAGACCCACCACTCATTCCATCCCATACATCCGTACCTCCTCTCGTGCCTATAATTGTGTTCACACAGTCTTTTGTACCAAGCAACCCACTTGTTCCATCTCATACACCCATGCACACCATTCACCTGCCCACTGGGCCTATTTTGGGGCTTCCTAATGTGACCTTTGCATTCATCTATCAATTTAAGTGTTATCAACTTTAAACTTGTGTTCTCACACTCTTCCCTCCCTATCCCCCCCCTCAGAAACCCATACAACCCATACAACCCACATTTAATAAAATAAACAAACAAGACAAGACAAACGTAACAAAACAGACAACACAAATAGAGAGAACTCTTTGCTCCACCCCTTAGTAACATAGGGTGGTATGCTCGTTGTTCCCTCCCCCTTTCTACCAACACCCTCCTCTCTCCCTAAATTATTCAACAGTGTAGTGGTTTGTGTCTTACACAAAATCATATTGCTAATAAAAGTCCAGGGCAGTATAATCAGATAGGCTGACTCTCCCCTCGAGGGCGGTAGTCCTTTCGCATACTTTCTGCATGTTGTGCCTAACGAGGGACATGTCTTCCTGAATAGTTTGAAGCTGGGTAGACATTTCATTTATGGAAGTTTTACAAGCGTTAATTGCGTTCAGTACTTCCCTCAATGATGGTTCTGCTTCCCCCAGAGCTACCATTTTAGTTGGTAATAATGACCGCTTTTGAGCATCCTCCATCCTCTTACCCAAAGGGTTTCCTGCAGGGGAATTCACTGCCTTCACAGGAGTTACCTGTCCATGTCCCTGACTCTTTCTTGTGGTGGGAGCAGAGGCCCCAGTCTGTGGTTTGGACTACATGCTAAATTCTCGACTGTTGTTTTTAGGGGAGCTGTGCTCAGAAAGTTGACCTTGTGCGTGCGCAAATTTCCCCAGTTTAGCTGCTGCTGCCTGGCTTACTTTTTGGTGCGCTGCGATGGCATAATAACATATAGTTGGGTGGTTTAATTCCCGAAAAATATTTATCTCAATCCCTCTTTTTCCCCTCCTCCGCTGTCCCCTAAAGCCTGCCACCTAAATAGCGTAATACACTGGACCAGTAGGCAAAAAAATAAAATAAATTCCAAGGTGGAGAGGGGAGAAAAGCGATCCACCACAGTTCTAGAGGATTACTCTTCACAGTCCAGTTTCCAAAATCTATGCCGGGAGATAGTGGGGGAGGAGTAAAATGGAGTGCGCTATCTCTACACGGCTCTTTTCTCAGCATGCGAATTGTTAGATGTACTGAGAATAGGGTGGAAATGATATACAATAAGTCGGCTAAGTCCAGGGTAATAGAGGGAGACAATGCTCACATGTTGAATTTACTAGGTTTGGTATATATAACCTGTGCCGTATATATGGCAAGATTAGCGTGAGGGGTTACCTCAAAAAGTCTCTCAAGCTTAAGCGTTGGATATAAAACACCAGTAATGCAATGTGCTACCTGTACACTAAGATAACAGACTGGATCAGGTTTTGGTGCTGTATGTTGTTAGCTTATCGTCCTTAAAGCTACCAACTGTGTCCGCTTGTCTTCCACTTTGGCTCAGATCCAGTTTGCATGGCTGATATGCAGGAGATAGTGGTAATGAAAGAAAAAAAAACAGGCTTTTGCCTCTCATCCAGTGCTGCAGGGGTTAATCCCCCAAGCCTCTGCTCTCTGCATACATTTAAACTGCAGTTAGATCTGTCCCATTATCCAGCTCCTTATCACACACTATTTCTTGGGGATATCACACTCAATAATAAAGGTTTGTTCCCTTGGTGTGTCAGCAGATCAGCGCTGTTGGCATATCATTGATAAACACAGTCCAGGCTGACAGTGTGCAAGAGAAAAAAAAGTCAGAGGAAGCAGAGAGTGGGGGAGAAAAAATAGGTTTTTCACCTGTATCCAGCGCACACAGGATGATGCTCATAGACAGGGTTCACTGCTCTTGGCTCTTTATCTGACACACACACTGTGACTGCTGGAACTAGTCTCCTCTTAGTACTCCGATCTGCAAGGGAGGAAGGGATCTCTCATCATCAGCACAGCTTGTCCAGGCTAGTGGGATCGTGTTGGGGAGAGGAGCATTTAGGAGATATTTTTAGCACAGCCTGATGCCTCTCCCACATCCCCTGCTGGCTTCCATATCCCCATTAGTTTCTCAAGTGTGTGGGGCAGAGGGAGGGAGAGCCGTCCTCTCACATCCACCTCTGATCACACCCCTGGAGTCATCATAACTGAGAGTGAGTCCTGAACTGCACGCCCATTGTTCTCGCCTTGTTCCAGACTTTTTGCATGAGTGCATAAGTAGGCTAAAGCCTGTTAGACTTGCTAAAATGCAAGGCCTCCAGACCATCCGCCACCCTCGACCCCGTTGTGAAAGTGAGTAGTGTGGAAGAGGAGTCTAAGTTCAGGTGTGATGCCTGTTGGGGGCTCACTGCCCTCACTATATGTTGTAACTAGGAGGCTAAATAATATAGCCAGGTATTAGGCAGTGCCAATCCTCTAGCATCTTTTGAGTGCTGTAGCTCTAGTTTTATTCTTGCTGGTTTAGATTGCCAAAGGAGTGACCTAAAGGTTTAATTTATAATATGGAATTTTTTCAAGGGGATGACCATTGGGGTGTTATGCAGCCCATAGAGTAACTGTGGCATCATGATCATTTTTATAAGGTTTATCCATCCTGCAGGAGATATCTTAACCACTTAAGCCCCTGACCATTTTGCTGGCCAAAGCACTGCGTTGCTTTAACTGACAATTGTGCGGTCGTGCGACATGGCTCCCAAACAAAAACGTCCTTTTTTCCCCCACACAAATAGAGCTTTCTTTTGGTGGTATTTGATCACCCCTGCGTTTTTATTTTTACGCTCTAAACAAAAAAAGCGTGACAATTTTGAAAAAAAAAAACAACAATATTTTTTACTTTTTGCTATAATAAATATCCCCCAGAAATGTATAAAATAACCATTTTTTTTCCTCAGTTTAGGCCGAGACAATCGCAGGTATCCCCACGGCGGTCAGGTCCGCGGAACCCACAACCCAACTCAAGGAGGTCCCGACCGACGTGTGTCTGCTGCCGGCGGCGTGCATGTGATGGCACGGCGGAAAACTTAAAGGAGACGTTCCTGTACGCCCATTTGATGGTCCGTGCCATTCTGCCGTCATACATTGGCGCGCGCTGGTCAGGAAGTGGTTAATCTTACTCCACACTTTAACCTTATCTCTACAGCGATGCAACAAAGGAGATAAGTTAAGTCCCATATAGTCGAGTGGGCAGAGGGTCACCTGTATACCCAAGTATATAACTGAGCCTGAAAGTGGGATGTCTTGTATGGTCCGCACCACTGGATTAGGCATCACATCCAGCAGCATAAGGCAAGAATTAGTCCAATTTATAATTAGACCTGAGTATTCCCCAAACTCTCATCATCAGCATTGCCTCCCACAGGGAAGTTGACATATCACCAAGGAATAGCATTGTATTATCAGCATACATCATTATTTTTTCATGCAGTTCCCCATATCTAAAGCCCTACCAAGGCAGCCAGAGGCTCTATGGCCAGGGCAAACAACAGAGGGGACAGGGTGCACCCCTGCCTTGTGCCTCTGTATGATTTAAGACTCTGAGATACCTGGCCTCCCTCTCTGGTGTGTGCTATTGGCTTAGATTGAGGGAATCTGTGGTATAATTTTGTTTAGATTCGTATAGAGTTTAGTAATAATTCACTAAAGTGGACATTATCTGAGAGGGGGAATTAGTTACTTGTCTCGTATCAGTGCGCAGTGCTCCAATAGAAGGGGAGATTTGCTGTGAATGGGCTATTATGGCTAGGAGGTGAACCGTGTGTTCCCCCTCCTCATAAAAGGCTGACCTGTTAAAAAAAATCTGTTGTTTTCCGCTGCAGAAACAGTCATGCGGTTCAAAACCTCCTGAGCATCCAACTACGCCTTTTTAGTACTGTCTGTGTTTTTTTAACAAAGGCCTTCACTGAGTCTCATGCCAACCGTTCCATATCCTCCCTCCGAGCATTGGCGGTGCGTTTAGTCACTTAAATCTATCTAATAAAGATTTCTCTGAGCATCGCCTTAAAGGCTTCCCAAGTAATATTAGTATTTAACTCCTCAGCGTGGCTGCGCCAAAAGTCTAGTATTTGCGTCACAATTTACTCATGAGAGGGGAAGAGATGGAACCAGAAAGTGTTTAACTTCCAAGGAGCTCTAGCCAGTTCAGATGGCATGCGTGCGTCGGGGGGCATACTTAACCTCTGATACATAACGTTCTGCTACATATGAAGATATACACAAATCTATACGTGACAGTGAAGACTGAATCTTAGAAAAACATGAAAACTGTTTCAACCCAGGGTGTTTTGCTCTCCACGGATTCTTCCATCCTATCTCATCTATAAACTTTTTCAGGGTTATGTGATTATTCCCCCTTCCCCTCATAACAGGTGGATGTTTATCTAAAATAGGAAAAAAGAGTGGGTTGCGCTGAAAATTTTTTTTTGTTACTATAAACAAAATTACACCGATGTGAGAAAACTCTAAAAAAATAACTTAATAATTTATCAATCCTGTGCAAAAAAAAATTTTTTTTAAGTGCAAGGAAATTTATGCAATCACATAAAGATAATAAGTGATAAATCTATGAAGACAGCAAATATACCTCAGTATTGTTCATAAAAACACCATAAATGATAATAGATACTCTGATATAGTGTGAGCAATAACCTAAGAAGAATGTTCTTCTAAATGACCAATTGACTTGGTATATTAATAAACAAAATTATAAGTAATAAATTATAAAAGGTGTTAAAATGTCCATAGAATCCTTAAGAAGAATGTCTATTTCCAAAAACTCCACGGTGATATGGTGACAGCAAAAACGTCCGGAATTAGTGTGAACAGTGCTCAACCTCCACCACAGATATTACTGCCGCTTACCAAATATGTATGGTTCCTTGTTACAGAGAACCATGTAGCGCAAGTGACTTTTTACTTATTTGCTAAATTTATCTATTCAATATGATGGCTGTTTTCGGCAGCACTATTTAGTGCTATTTTCCCTAAACCAAGATGGCGTTTTCCGTCTCAGTTCCGGGGTCAAACCGAGGCTTGGTTTATTGTTTGTATTATTTAAGCGGTGCGTCAGGACGCCGCCCATACCCCGTGACCACCTCCTATAGTGACGAAACGCGTAGGGAGGAGGAGCGACGTCCTGACACCACCAGTTCTCGTGTTTGTTTGCGGAAGTATTGGGCGCTTTGTATGGAGACCTGCCGGCTCGAATTTGCTATGCGATTTGTTATAACAACATCTTTGTAAGTCCTCAATTTTGTCTTTTACTTTGATTAAAAAATCATTTGGGTTTTATACTATGGCGAGTTTTATTTTCTATGAAAATCGGTGAGAGGAAGTTTTTGGAGGCTGGGAGAAGCAACGGGTTCCTGCATCCTCTTATATCTACTTGTGAATACCCTGGACTGGGAGAATCAGTCACTTGCGCTACATGGTTCTCTGTAACAAGGAACCATACATCTTTGGTAAGCGGCAGTAATATCTGTGGTGGAGGTTGAGCACTGTTCACACTAATTCAGGACGTTTTTGCTGTCACCATATCACCGTGGAGTTTTTGGAAATAGACATTCTTCTTAAGGATTCTATGGACATTTTAACACCTTTTATAATTTATTACTTATAATTTTGTTTATTAATATACCAAGTCAATTGGTCATTTAGAAGAACATTCTTCTTAGGTTATTGCTCACACTGTATCAGAGTATCTATTATAATTTATGGTGTTTTTATGAACAATACTGAGGTATATTTGCTGTCTTCATAGATTTAGCACTTATTATCTTTATGTGATTGCATAAATTTCCTTGCACTTAAAAATTTTTTTTTTGCACAGGATTGATAAATTATTAAGTTATTTTTTTTAGAGTTTTCTCACATCGGTGTAATTTTGTTTATAGTAACAAAACATTTTTTTCACCGCAACCCACTCTTTTTTTCCTTAATGCCAAATGTAGTATAACATTTGGGTTGCTGCTTTACTTTTTCCTAGTTATTTTTACTTGATAAGCGCGGTTTTTCCTCTCTTTTTTTTATCTAAAATAGGGTCTGTATAGGAATTAAAGTCCCCTAGAACATACAATGGTACCTCCGGGAATTTAATTTGAAATTGTAATAATGCTCTGAGGGTCTGATTGTTGTAAGGTGGAGGTATATATTTAAGAATACATTTAAGGGTATACAGGCGACGCATCAAGAAATATACCTTCCCTCATGATCAATCACTGAATCAACCTCCTCGTAGTCCAGAGAACTATGAACCAGTACACTCACACCTCTGGAAAACGAAGTGTGAGTGGAGTGGTATGCCCTCCCCACTCATCTGAAACCTAGTCACTGATTCAGCAGTGAGGTGCGTTTCCTGTAAGGCACAAATGGCAGGTAAGTATTTACATAGCAAAGAAGACACCATAGTGTGTTTTAAGTGGTTATTTAGTCCCCAGAGATTAATACCGACCTCATCTTAAAAGTATGTTTCCGGCCATTTAAGGATAATGAGGGAAGCTTCTTGTCCCTGGAAATTTAAGCCCTGGCCATGTGCGAGGCATAGAAGTTCTGTCGATGTGTTCACAGCAATACCTCTCTGATGCTTTAAAAGAACCTAACCAAAAATGAATGCTCAACAAGCACAAGGGTGCTTTGAACTGCTGCAGTGCGGTCCGACAGGGAAGTAAATTAGCCCGTAGGGGCCAGGTAGAAAACTGATCCCATCTCACCTGTACACCATGGCACTGAGATGACCAAAATAACTAGATGAATAGGGGACAACAGGTCCCAGGCACTGTCTACTTGACCGCAACATGCGGCGGTGAGAACACAAGTAATAAAGAGGGGTATAGAAAGTTCTGAACTCACCTTTTATTAAGCTGTAAATCATTGTACATTTCTAGCAGTGATCCTGTTCTAGAGTAAGAGCTAGGTAGGTTAATGTTGCACATTGTCACTTGATATGATGATGGGGTGTTCAGTCTTACTTTGCTATTGGTCTCTGGGCTTGTCTTCTCATTGGCATCTAGCCACGCTGAAGCATCTGGAGCATTCTCAAAGAAGTGGGCTCGCCCCCTAGAGGTAATGCAAAGCTTTGCTGGGTATAGCATGGCGTATGAGGCCTGCAGCCTCTGCAGGCGATTTTTATCATCGGAAAAGCGGGATCTGTTTCTCTGTACCTCAGCCAAGAAATCCAGGTAGAAAGATTTTTGTGCCATTAAACTGGATTTCTCTTTTGTTCATTGACGGACACAGCTCATTTAAATCTTGACCTTAGGGTTATATCGACACTTTCAGGAGAGGACTAGGCAGAACATGTAAAACATGTTAGAACAGCAAAACTGCACAGCACTGCCCAGGGGGCGTTTCCCTGGCTATAACCCCTCACTCTGCTTCCTGCAGCTCAGTTTTTTTTCTGCCTAGTGTAGAAGAAGGATCCAGCTCCCTGAGGGGACCATTGGTCCTGGAAATTTTTTCATTTTTTCTGCAATTTTGATCCTGTGATCCACGAACAACAGCCGGGCTGGGTGACAGGCTGGATAATATAGATCTTTGTAGTCTCCCCAGCTTGGCCATCGAGCGTGAGCAGACCCTAGCTACGTGCTGGGGCGACCACGACATGCCCCTTTCTGGTCCAGGGGCGGCCGGTGAGCTATTTGCTCCAGTGCACACATATGACCAGGCTACTGTTGTCCATGTCAGTGTGCCATGGCCAACGGCCACCCCGTACTGCTCAGGTGATGGGTCTCTGGTGGAATGCATCCAGCAGTCCTGACAGGAGGGGTAAGTACGACTCTACTTGCCGTAGCAGGATGGAGCAGCTGGGCATTCCCTGGGAGGTCGACTAGGGGGTCTCACTCTCCCTTTCGTCTCTCCCTGTCCCTCATTGCTGGGGCTGCTGTGTGACTGGGCATGAGGTGAGGTGCATGTACCTAGCCGGCTGTCCTCCGGGGGGGGGGGGGGCTGCGCTGGCTGTCAGGGACAGCTCCTTCTTTCCCTGTTTTTTCTGGCCACAGTGAGGTCTTCAGGCTGATTACCATGAGGGGAGGCCACCGTGTGGCCATTTTTCTGAGGCCGCGGCCATTTTCTTGTAGCCTTAGTCAGTGTATTACTAGAAGGTTCGGCGGCCATTTTCTCAGTGTTTTATTTTTTGCTAGAACGCCCGGCGCCAATTTTCTTGTAGCCTCAGCGAGGTTTACCTCTAGCGCTGGTGAATGTATGCTTCCAGATCAGCGCGGTTTTCACTCAAAGCACCTCGTAACTAGCAGAGCGGTCGGCGGCAGCACATCGCAGTACTCAATCAGGGTGGTGAGTCCTGCGGGGGGCCCCTCAGTCTGCGTGCAGCTATGAGGGTGGGATTTTGTGTACCTTGCCTTATGTCCCCGAGTAGTGACAGGCTAGTGAGGGTCAGCATGGTGTCAGAAGCTGTCGGTTCTTACCCAGACATCCCTGCTATTGCAACCGGCTCACCTGCACAAAATGCGGTGCCTATGGACGCTTTGTCGATGGTCCTGGAGTCCTTTGTTACCAGGGTGGAGGTGGCAGAGTGAGGGGTTATAGCCAGCGGGACAGCCCCCTGGGCGTTGCTGTGCAGTTTTGCTGTTTTTACGGTTTACATGTTCTGCCTAGTCCTCTCCTGAAGGTGGCGATATAACCCTAAGGTCAAGATTTAAAGGAGTTGTGTCCATTAATGAACTTCATAGAAAAGGATTTTACGTTGAGTACAAAAATACTATTGTACGCTCCCTTGTGAACCATAGGATAATTTCTCTGTCTCTGTAGTTGGAGCAACCTTGCTAGCATCGGACGTGGGGGGTGGCCAGGAGGTAGTGGTCTGGCAGGAACTCTGTGAGACCTTTCCACCACATACAGATGTGTAAATGCCTCTTTGCCAAAGGTATCCGTGAGAAGGTATTTGCTCCACAAATTGAGTGGGATCGTGGGCCTCTGTCTTCTCAGGTAGCCCTACGATCCACACATTATTGCACCTGAAACGGTTTTCAAAATCTTCGACTCGTAGCTCTGTGGCTTTAGCTAAACGAGTAGTAGCTTGAGATTCTCTAATGATCCTGCTCTCAGCTGCCATTGTTTACTCTCTTATCTTTTGAATATCTTGCCTGACCATGCTGACCTACTCTTTTAAGCTTCCAAAGTAGGCTTTCAAGTTATTAACTAATCACAGCAGACAACAACTTAGATGAGTTCCAGCCCCACCTCCCCCCAAGAAAAAAAATACTAGAGGAGATGGTCAAAGACTGCAGACATGATACAAGAGATGCTCAGAGACTGCAGACACGATACAAGAGATGGTCAGAGACTGCAGACACGATACAAGAGATGGTCAGAGACTGCAGACACGATACAAGAGATGGTCAGAGACTGCAGACACGATACAAGAGATGGTCAGAGACTGCAGACACGATACAAGAGATGGTCAGAGATTGCAGACACGACACAAGAGATGGCCGCTCCATTCATATATATGGGATCCACAACAAAATGGCCGCCGTCAATGAAATCAATACAACTAGCTGAGCCTGTATAAATAGACTACACTTCCCACAATGCCTCATCCCAGTTGAAGTCACGTGGTGACGTAACGCGTAGGATCCGAGGCATTTCTGATAACGGAACGGACGCTCAGATAGTGACACGAGCTCGGCGCTCATTTTTTCAACACATCTGTACCCCTTGCAAAATGTGAGTTCTTTTTAAATATAAATAAAAGGTTTTGTTCCTGTTTAAAAATACTGCACTATGGTGGACTCCCTTTTATCTTTTTTAAATACATACTGAGATCCATACCATCTGAAGTACCCAGTGGAAGGATAGGAAGATAAGGATTACCCCTACCCCCCTCCCCCACCTCCCCTGTCTACACCTAAAAGTAGAAACGGACATCGTGGGAAGGATCAAGCTGAAGGGAACCCTCCTCCTTTATCTGCTATATGCTGTTACCTTACAGCAGTAAGGTAACTATTCAATTTTTCCACGGGTGTCAGCGACGCTGAAGATCTGCTTTGTTGTATTTGCACTTAAAGGCACAGTGTCACTTTGAAGTCAAAGACAGCAATACACAGTGTTCCAGCGCAACACTCTGCACGTTTGCACTTTTCTTGCACATTGGACTAAGGATTTAAAAGTCCAATATCACACTGGTTACTGTTTATCTAGCTAGATGATTTAAATGACTAGGTTTATGTCGCCTTTGAATTTTATTTGCTAAATTTGCTCCATGTTTTTTGTATACCAGTCACCATACGAATAGTTCACGTATATGTTATATTTTGCACAGTGATTTAATCACCTATAGCTGCACCTTGAATGTGAATATTTGGTAATATCACCTAATAATTGCTCTATGTATTCACCTTTTACACTATTGTTATGATTATGCTAGTTTGTTTTTTTCTTCTTTTAAATTATTTAAGTCGCTTTGCACTTTATGTACTTCTGTGATATATATATTAGGCTACTAATCACAGCAGTTTCTCTAATATTGCACTAAATATTCCAAATAAGAGCGCAACACCACCCTTCCCTCTCGATGGTCAGAGATTGCAACACGACACAGGAGATGGTCAGAGATTGCAACACGACGCAGGAGATGGTCAGAGATTGCAACACGACGCAAGAGATGGTCAGAGACTGCAGACACGATGCAAGAGATGGTCAGAGACTGCAGACACGATGCAAGAGATGGTCAGAGACTGCAGACACGATGCAAGAGATGGTCAGAGACTGCAGACACGATCCAAGAGATGGTCAGAGACTGCAGACACGATGCAAGAGATGGTCAGAGACTGCAGACACGATGCAAGAGATGGTCAGAGACTGCAGACACGATGCAAGAGATGGTCAGAGACTGCAGACACGATGCAAGAGATGGTCAGAGACTGCAGACACGATGCAAGAGATGGTCAGAGACTGCAGACACGATGCAAGAGATGGTCAGAGACTGCAGACACGATGCAAGAGATGGTCAGAGACTGCAGACACGATGCAAGAGATGGTCAGAGACTGCAGACACGATGCAAGAGATGGTCAGAGACTGCAGACACGATGCAAGAGATGGTCAGAGACTGCAGACACGATGCAAGACATGGTCAGAGACTGCAGACACGATGCAAGAGATGGTCAGAGACTGCAGACGCGATGCAAGAGATGGTCAGAGACTGCAGACGCGATGCAAGACATGGTCAGAGACTGCAGACGCGATGCAAGAGATGGTCAGAGACTGCAGACGCGATGCAAGAGATGGTCAGAGACTGCAGACGCGATGCAAGAGATGGTCAGAGACTGCAAACGCGATGCAAGAGATGGTCAGAGACTGCAAACGCGATGCAAGAGATTGTCAGAGACTGCAAACGCGATGCAAGAGATTGTCAGAGACTGCAAACGCGATGCAAGAGATGGTCGGAGACTGCAAACGCGATGCAAGAGATGGTCGGAGACTGCAAACGCGATGCAAGAGATGGTCAGAGACTGCAGACACGATGCAAGAGATGGTCAGAGACTGCAGACACGATGCAAGAGATGGTCAGAGACTGCAGACACGATGCAAGAGATGGTCAGAGACTGCAGACACGATGCAAGAGATGGTCAGAGACTGCAGACACGATGCAAGAGATGGTCAGAGACTGCAGACACGATGCAAGAGATGGTCAGAGACTGCAGACACGATGCAAGAGATGGTCAGAGACTGCAGACACGATGCAAGAGATGGTCAGAGACTGCAGACACGATGCAAGAGATGGTCAGAGACTGCAGACACGATGCAAGAGATGGTCAGAGACTGCAGACACGATGCAAGAGATGGTCAGAGACTGCAAACGCGATGCAAGAGATGGTCAGAGACTGCAAACGCGATGCAAGAGATGGTCAGAGACTGCAAACGCGATGCAAGAGATGGTCAGAGACTGCAAACGCGATGCAAGAGATGGTCAGAGACTGCAAACGCGATGCAAGAGATGGTCAGAGACTGCAAACGCGATGCAAGAGAGGGTCAGAGACTGCAAACGCGATGCAAGAGATGGTCAGAGACTGCAAACGCGATGCAAGAGATGGTCAGAGACTGCAAACGCGATGCAAGAGATGGTCAGAGACTGCAAACGCGATGCAAGAGATGGTCAGAGACTGCAAACGCGATGCAAGAGATGGTCAGAGACTGCAAACGCGATGCAAGAGATGGTCAGAGACTGCAAACGCGATGCAAGAGATGGTCAGAGACTGCAAACGCGATGCAAGAGATGGTCAGAGACTGCAAACGCGATGCAAGAGATGGTCAGAGACTGCAAACGCGATGCAAGAGATGATCAGAGACTGCAAACGCGATGCAAGAGATGGTCAGAGACTGCAAACGCGATGCAAGAGATGGTCAGAGACTGCAAACGCGATGCAAGAGATGGTCAGAGACTGCAAACGCGATGCAAGAGATGGTCAGAGACTGCAAACGCGATGCAAGAGATGGTCAGAGACTGCAAACGCGATGCAAGAGATGGTCAGAGACTGCAAACATGATGCAAGAGATGGTCAGAGACTGCAAACATGATGCAAGAGATGGTCAGAGACTGCAAACATGATGCAAGAGATGGTCAGAGACTGCAAACATGATGCAAGAGATGGTCAGAGACTGCAAACATGATGCAAGAGATGGTCAGAGACTGCAAACATGATGCAAGAGATGGTCAGAGACTGCAAACATGATGCAAGAGATGGTCAGAGACTGCAAACATGATGCAAGAGATGGTCAGAGACTGCAAACATGATGCAAGAGATGGTCAGAGACTGCAAACATGATGCAAGAGATGGTCAGAGACTGCAAACATGATGCAAGAGATGGTCAGAGACTGCAAACATGATGCAAGAGATGGTCAGAGACTGCAAACATGATGCAAGAGATGGTCAGAGACCGCAGACTTGATGCGCCAAGTAGCCAGTACTAGGTTCTAATGCGTTCCCGTTGCCATGGAGACAGAGACCAGCGGTGCTAGGAAAGCAACCGTGGTTGTTCGCCCACTGGTCCACTGCCGGAGAATTCCCCCATCCACCTGGAATGTGTAGATAAGGGAATTGGATCATATTTTATTTTTTCCAGTGTTAACTGGATCTTGGAAGAACAGAGTGGGGGAAGGAGACAGATAGGGATATGTGTAATGCAAAATTCAGAGCTCACTCATTCAGGGACGAGGCTGGAAGTTCACACAGCTTGAAATGTGTGTAGCTGCTGACTTCTCTTCATATCGCACCCCCCTCTCTCTTCTCTCTCCTTCACAGATCTATGACGGGATATGAGAGTGTGTGGGCTGGGCATACACAGGGGGAGGAGGAGGAGGAGGGGCAGCTGTATACAATACGTAGTTTTATCTCCCATCCATTGCTGGGCGGGGGAGTGAACTTCGCTTGGCTGTGTGTGAGGCGAGTGTTAGCCACCAGCCCCTAAATGTACACACTGATTCTTCTGTCTTATGAACGGGAGAAATCAGTCTGCTTTCTCAAACTGTCACAGGGATAATGGGAGGCTGTTAACACTGCATTGCTCCCCCACAGTGCAGGGACTTCGGCAACCCTGATTGTTCCGCCACTCCCACGGATGTGATGACCGCTACGGTGATCTGTCTCATAGCTCCGTCAGGCTGTGCGCCCACCCATCGGGGAGATGAGAGGGGTGTCCTGTGTCCACAGCTCCAAATCCCAAGGAGGGGGAGAGCCTGGGTGGGTGCAGCATGCTGAGGCTACATCACCCATTGATGGGGAAAGGCTCAGCCAGCCGATCAGTGGCTTGTCATAACCAGTAAAGAGACTGCTGTGTGGGGAGGGGGGAGGAGCCAGAATGACGTCGTACATAATCGATTCCACTGGCTAACCGCATCGATGCTAAATCGGTAAGGGCAGAATCGGGAGGCATTGAGGCGGCAATCATTTTCAACACCCCTATTGTATAGTAGCGCATAGGGGTGCAACGGATAGTTGCCTATCCGTGATCCAAGTGTATCAACTCTGTGACATTTGCAGTCACATCCATCCATGCTCAGCCATCCCTCCATACTCTGCAATACCCAGCCATACTCTGCCATGTCTCTCCCCTCTGTGTACTGATCTGTACAGTGCAGGGGAGAGATCGGATGGAAGCAGCGCTGTGGGCTGGATGTGTAGTGCCCACATCACTGCTCTGTGACAATTGCAGTCACATCCATCCATGCTCAGCCATCCCTCCATACTCTGCCAATACCCTGCCAATACTCTGCCATACCCAGCACTGCTCTGCAATACCCAGACATACTCTGCAATACTCGGTAATACCCAGCCATACTCGGCGATACCCAGCCATGCTCAAATGTACCCAGCCATACTCAGCCAATATTACAGTGGGGGGAGATGATGTGGATATTACATTGGGTGAGATGTCCATTACAGTGGGGGAGATGACGTGAATGTTACAGTGGGGGAGATTGTGGATATTACAGTGTGGACTATATGGTGGTGAAATTTTTACAGGTTTTTGCAAATTCAATTATTATTTGCTGATCCGAAAATGATCCGTGACTCTGATCCGAGGAACGATCCGATCTGTGAGTTTTTTGATCCGTTGCACCCCTAGTAGTGCATATATTTTGAGGGGGGTCTCCGGTCCCATCCTTTGGGTCTTTAACCAGTTGCCGACCGCCGCACGCCGATGTACGTCGGTACAATGGCACGGGCAGGCATAAGGACATACATGTACGTCCCTTGCCTCCCGCGGGTCGGGGGCCCGATCGGGCCCCCGCCCGGTGCCTGCGGCGGTCGGTATTCGTTCGGGAGCGATCCCGGACGAGGGGACGGCCATTCATTCATGGCCACCCCCTCGCGATCGCTCCCGACGAATAGAAATCCCCGGTGACATCACTTCCTCTCCTGTAATGTAAACACAGGAGAGGAAGTGATGTATTCTCTCCTCCGTGTCGGTATTTTTCGTTCCGACACGGAGGAGAGCGGATCAGTAAGTTGCACCAACACTCACACACACAGTAGAACATGCCAGGCACACTCACACCCCCCCTTTACCCCCCGATCACCCCCCCAATTACCCCTGCCCCCCAGTCACAGTGACACCAATGTCATTTTTTTTTTTTTTTTTTTTTTTTTTGCATTGGTGTCATTTGTGACTGTAATAACTGTTAGGGCAGTTAGAGTTAGCCCCCTTTAGTTCTAATGTACCCCCCTAACCCCCCCAATAAAGGTTTAACCCCGTGATCACCCCCCGTCGCCAGTGTCACTAAGGCTGGGTTCACATTGCAGCGGTTTATGAGAACGAATGTGATTCGCACCGCACTGCAGTGCAAATCACATCCGATCTCTGTGCGATTCGAGTTCAGCCATTCGCCGCACCCGCCGCACCCGCCGCACCCGCCGCAAATTCGCACGGGACCCTTTTTTTGGCCCGCAGCAGAATCGGATCGCATGGGTGTTCACACCATGCGATCCGAGTTTGCAGATCGCACTGCGATATGCGAACTGATCTGGGGGTGTCAGTAACATTTCACTGACACTCCCAGCAGTTCGCATAGGGCAGTGTGAACTGCCGCCGGGAGGCATGCGATGCGGGAACCCGCCGCGGATTCGCGGCGTTTCCGCATCGCTCCAGTGTGAACCCAGCCTAATAAGCGATCATTTTTCTGATCGCCGTATTAGTGTCACAGGTGACGCTAGTTAGGCAGGTAGGTATTTAGGTTCGCCGCAGCTTTTTATAGCGCCAGGGACCCCCATATACTACCGCATAAAGCCCCCTGATTGCCCCCTAGTTAACCCTTTCACCAGTGATCACCATATAACTGTTACAGGTGACGCTGGTTGGTTAGTTCTTTTTTTATAGTTTCAGGGCACCCGCCATTTATTACCTAATAAAGGTTTAACCCCCTGATCACCCGGCGGGTGTCATTTGTGACTAATAACTGTTAGGGCAGTTAGGGTTAGCCCCCTTTAGTTCTAAGGTACCCCCCTAACCCCCCCAATAAAGGTTTAACCCCGTGATCACCCCCCGTCGCCAGTGTCACTAAGGCTGGGTTCACATTGCAGCGGTTTATGAGAACGGATGTGATTCGCACCGCACTGCAGTGCAAATCACATCCGATCTCTGTGCGATTCGAGTTCAGCCATTCGCCGCACCCGCCGCACCCGCCGCAAATTCGCACGGGACCCTTTTTTTGGCCCGCAGCAGAATCGGATCGCATGGGTGTTCACACCATGCGATCCGAGTTTGCAGATCGCACTGCGATATGCGAACTGATCTGGGGGTGTCAGTAACATTTCACTGACACTCCCAGCAGTTCGCATAGGGCAGTGTGAACTGCCGCCGGGAGGCATGCGATGCGGGAACCCGCCGCGCATTCGTGGCGTTCCCGCATCGCTCCAGTGTGAACCCAGCCTAATAAGCGATCGTTTTTCTGATCGCTGTATTAGTGTCACAGGTGACGCTAGTTAGGCAGGTAGGTATTTAGGTTCGCTGCAGCTTTTTATAGCGCCAGGGACCCCCATATACTACCGCATAAAGCCCCCTAATTGCCCCCTAGTTAACCCTTTCACCAGTGATCACCATATAACTGTTACAGGTGACGCTGGTTGGTTAGTTATTTTTTTTATAGTTTCAGGGCACCCGCCATTTATTACCTAGTCTCACTAGTGTACCCCTAAATTTAGGGGTGTCTACTTTCCAAAATGGGGTCATTTGGGGGGGGTTTGTGCCATCTTGGCATTTTATGGCCTTCAAAACTGTAACGCCCTTAGAAAGCCTGAAGGCGGTGCTTGGTTTTCGGGGCCCCGTACGCGGCTAGGCTCCCAAAAAGTCCCACATATGTGGTATCCCCGTACTCAGGAGAAGCAGCAGAATTTATTTTGGGGTGTCATTTCACATATGCCCATGGCATGCGTGAGCAATATATCATTTAGTGACAACTTTGTGAAAAAAAAAAAAAAAAAAAAAAAGTTTGTAATTTTCCCGCAACTTGTGGCAAAATATAAAATATTCCATGGACTCAACATGCCTCTCAGCAAATAGCTTGGGGTGTCTACTTTCTAAAATGGGGTCATTTGTGGGGGTTTTGTGCCATCTTGGCATTTTATGGCCTTCAAAACTGTAATAGGTAGTGAGGAGTGAAATCAAAAAATTACGCCCTTAGAAAGCCTGAAGGCGGTGCTTGGTTTTCGGGGCCCCGTACGCGGCTAGGCTCCCAAAAAGTCCCACATATGTGGTATCCCCGTACTCAGGAGAAGCAGCAGAATTTATTTTGGGGTGTCATTTCACATATGCCCATGGCATGCGTGAGCAATATATCATTTAGTGACAACTTTGTGAAAAAAAAAAAAAAAAAAAAAAAGTTTGTAATTTTCCCGCAACTTGTGGCAAAATATAAAATATTCCATGAACTCAACATGCCTCTCAGCAAATAGCTTGGGGTGTCTACTTTCTAAAATGGGGTCATTTGTGGGGGTTTTGTGCCATCTTGGCATTTTATGGCCTTCAAAACTGTAATAGGTAGTGAGAAGTGAACTCAAAAATTTACGCCCTTAGAAAGCCTGAAGGCGGTGCTTGGTTTTCGGGGCCCCGTACGCGGCTAGGCTCCCAAAAAGTCCCACATATGTGGTATCCCCGTACTCAGGAGAAGCAGCAGAATTTATTTTGGGGTGTCATTTCACATACGCCCATAGCATGTGTGAGCAATATATCATTTAGTGACAACTTTGTGTAAAAAAAAAAAAAAATTTTTTTTTTGTCATTATTCAATCGCTTGAGGCAAAAAAATAAAATATTCAATGGGCTCAACATGCCTCTTATCAATTTCCTTAGGGGGTCTACTTTCCAAAATGGGGTCATTTGGGGGGGTTTTGTACTGCCCTGCCATTTTAGCACCTCAAGAAATGAGATAGGCAGTCGTAAACTAAAAGCTGCGTAAATTCCAGAAAACGTACCTTAGTTTGTAGATGTGACAACTTTTGCGCAAACCAATAAATATACAATTATTGACTTTTTTTTTACCAAAGACATGTGGCTGAATACATTTTGGCCTAAATGTATGACTAAAATTGAGTTTATTGGATTTTTCTAATAACAAAAAGTAGAAAATATCATTTTTTTTCAAAATTTGCGGTCTTTTTACGTTTATATCGCAAAAAATAAAAATCGCAGAGGCAATCAAATACCATCAAAAGAAAGCTCTATTTGTGGGAAGAAAAGGACGCAAATTTTGTTTGGGTACAACATTGCATGACCGCGCAATTACCAGTTAAAGCAGCGCAGTGCCAAAGTGTAAAAAGACCTCTGGTCATTTACCAGCAAAATGGTCCGGTCTGAAAGTGGTTAAGGTGTTTACTCACCACCTCCTTAGTTTTATCTTCCCTGCTGGCCTTCTGTACTGAGGACGGAGCGCCACCATGTTGGATTTCAGATTGCGGGCCGTCTCCTTTGTTTCCCTGCGTCATCATCGCCTATTTTTAGCAGTCAACACTATCGGTGTGTGCAGCAGGTGTTCTTGTGGGTCCTGGGGTAAAACCGAGCGCTTTATTCTGCTGGAAACCGGATCGTTTCAGGGTGATGTGCGGGAGCTCTGTGCTAAAGCGTCTGCTCACATGCCGCGCTGGCCACGCCCCCCCCCGGTTTATGGACTTTGAATATTCACTTTTCAATTTTTATTTCACATATTTTCATAATTATATTGAATGCTAGTTATATCATGATTGTTTAAACAAATTATATTAGTATTGTTTGATTTTTAGGTAGTGTATAGATATTTTTGTACATGTTTATGCACCTTCCCCGCATAGGGGTTCACTTTGAGCATCCACTTTGATATTCTATCCTGGTTTATTCTACAGATATCATATTAGTGCTGTACTTTATGTACATAGTTTTTTCACTTTGCAAACTGATCCTTTGCTGTGCCGGCTGCTACTATACAATTTAAAGAGACATTGCGGTTTATCTGTTTTAAACTTTACAATGATAACTGGGGTAAAGTAATTTTCCCTGATGAATCCCCTTTATGATTGTTTGGGGCATCCGGAAAAAGAAAGGTATGGAGAAGTCCGGAGAAGAAAAGATGAGCACTACTTCAATCCTGTGTCATGCCCACGGTAAAGCGTCCTGAGACCATTCATGTGTGGGGTTGCTTTTCAGCCAAGGGACTGGGCTCTCTCACAGTTTTGCCTAAGAACACTGATTATGCAAGAATGGGCTGCGATGTGGCTCAGAAGTTGATTGACAGCATGCCAGGGAGAACTGAAAAAGAAACGTCTTGAAAAAAGAAGGGTCAACACTGCAAATAATGACTTTTTGCATAAATGTAATGTAATTGTCAATAAAAGCTTTTGACATTTATGAAATGCTTGTAATTATACTTCAGTATACCATCTATAATGACTGAGTAGCACACTTTGTGAAAATTAACAGAGAAGTATAGCCAAAGCTCGTTTGGCTGTACTTCTCCTATGGATCACAGCAGTGCGATTCATTTTGCACTCCTGTGACCCGTTTTCAGCAGAGAGCGGGCTGAAGTCTGCTCTCTGCTGACGTAACAGAAGTAAGCCCAGGCACCGCGTCATCGTGACAATGGAGTCTGGATCCGCTAGGTGCCTGGACCGACACCCGGCTCAGCCTCCCAGTGAGCCACTGAGAGCCTGAGCCAGCCGCCCCACCCTCTCCACAGCCCAGGGCTCCAGTGAGCAAAAAGGGGGCAGAGCAGAGAGCTTTGACTAACAGTCAGTAGCTCTCTGCTCGGGGAGCTGTCAGAACTGAGTGATCGGTGGTGTTCGATTGCTCGGTTCTCAGTGCAGAGGCGCTGGGGAACAGATGCAGCATCAGACCCATGCTGCATCCACCTAAGTACATGTCAATCTAAAAAAAGGCGAAACCCATACTTCTCTTTTAATATTTGTGTCATTCTGAAATCTTTTGGCCATGGCTGTATGTGCTTTGTTCACACTTCATGACTGGGGTTTACAACCACTTTAATCTTTATTCTTTCACTTCTAGAAAAAGAAAACGCTTTCCATCCAGCGTGTCAACATCAGTATTGCTCACTGGAATTCATTGCAGCAATAACGAGGTTGCTATTCACATAAAAGATTAGCTACTGTATATGTAAGGAAACTGTTGACACAGCCAGAGCTGCCCTAGTGTTGTGTAAATAGCAATACTGCAAGTTCTTTCCAACAATCCATTAACGGAGATTAATGGTTAAAGTGATACTAAACACACACTGTTTCATTTACATAGTCCCTTCTATTTCTGTATGTGGATGATGGCACTGTAATTATTTTAATAATGATCCAGCTCTTTCCCAGCCTGTCTGCAGGAAAGAAAATGAGCAGAAATAGCTGCTAATCCACCTCTACTGGTCACAATAAAAAAAAAAAAAAACAGCCCTCGAAATGCTGAGTAAAAATAATGAAGCTTAATAAACGGTTTTAAATTGTCGTACAAATATATATTTGAAATCAAAACGTTATTACTTTTTGGCAATAATGTGATGTGGGTGAATTTCTGCCAGTCACAGGCTGTGTTATGCCCCTCCAGCCTGTGTCTTAGAATAAGAGGGAGGTGAAGCCACCATCAATCTACATGTAATATTCCTCCCTATTTTGTTTGACTAGTTAGTGGGCATGAAGGATCAGGGAGGGAATCGGCTGTCATTTACGAGTGTGTGTATAAACCCTCATGTTTGATTCTATATTCACATGACCTGCTCAGATGTGATGGGGAGTAAATTCTCAGCATAGAAGCTCATTGAAAACTAAGCATGTGCAGAGTTGCCACCACAGCTGCAAAATCCATAGCTGAATTGGGGACATGAACAGAAGGTAGAGATAGAGACCAGCAGTATCGGCCACGTTTTTTGCAGAGCATAGAAAATGAATCTTATAGTGACTGAGTACGAACAGCATGCACTACACCATTTATTAATAGTGTTTTTTTTTTTTTTATGATGTGGGTCTAGTGACACTTTAAAGTGGTTGTAAACCCTTACAAACCACTTTGACCTACAGGTAAGCCTAGATTAAGGCTTACCTGTAGGTCCAAGCAATATCTCCTAAACCTATATGGTTTAGGAGATATTTGCCCGAAAACGGGCACCGCTGTCTACGGCGCATGCGCACTGAGCGCAGCACTGAGCGCAGGCGCACTGAGCGCAGCATTTCCAAGAATGGAGCTGCCGCGCGTGTCGACTCCCGTACGCATGCGCGGGAATGACGTCATCGCGGCTTCGCCGAATGACAGCGGTGGAGCTGCGAGACCCCACCAACAAGATGGATGCGGCGGACTACAGGGGACAGCGGTGACTTCGCTGGCTCCTGTGTCAGGTAAGTGACACATAATGGGCTACTATGCGATGCATAGTAGTCCATTATGCTTTGCCTTTGCAGGGAATGAAAGAGGAAGTAAACTCATCAGGGTTTACTTCCTCTTTAACCACTTGCCGCCCAGCCGCCGTGATTGTACTGTGGCAGGTCGGCATGATTCTGCGAACCATAGTAGATGTACATCGAGATAGCAGGCGATCACGGGCACGAGAGGCAGAACAGGGACATGTGTGTGTGTAAACACACAAATCCCTGTTCTGCGAGGAGAGTCAAATCATGAGTTCCTAATAGCTAGGAACCACGATCTGTCATCTCGTATAGTCAGTCCCCTCCCCCCACAGTTAGAACACACAGTCAGGAAACAGTTAACCCCTTGATTGCCCCCTGGTGTTAACCCCTTCTCTGCCAGTGACATTTACACAGTAATCCGGGCATTTTTATAGCACTTATCGCTGTATAATTGTCAATGGTTTAAAAATGTGGCTGATGTGTCCGCCATAATGTCGCAATCCCGATAAAAATCACAGATTGCCGCCATTACTAGTAAAAAAAATAATAAAAATGCCATAAATCTATCCCCTATTTTGTAGATACTATAACTTTTGCGCAAACAAATCAATATACACTTATTGCGATTTTTATTAACAAAAATGTTTAGAAGAATACATGTCGGCCTAAACTGAGGAAAAATTTGTTTTCTTTTAAATTGGGGATATTTATTATAGCAAAAAGTACAAAATATTGTGTTTTTTTTATTTTATTTTTTCGAAATTATCGCTTTTTTTTTTGTTTATAGCGCAAAAAATTAAAACTGCAGAAATGATCAAATCCACCAAAAGAAAGCTCTATTTGTGGGAAAAAAGGGATGCCAGTTTTGTTTGGGTACAGCATTGCATGACTGAGCAATTGTCAGTTCAAGCGAAGCAGTGCTGAATAGCAAAAGTGGCCTGGTCATTGCGCAGCCTAATCTTCTGGGGCTGAAGTGGTTATGAATTCATGCTCATGGAGTAAAATAACAGCACTGTGAAACACAGGAGATGTCAGGACTGAAATGCCTTAGGCAAAGCATCATGTTAACCACTTTCGAACCGGACCATTTTGCTGGCTTAAGACCAGACCACTTTTTGCGATTCGGCACTGCGTCGCTTTAACTGACAATTGCGCGGTCATGCGACGTGGCTCCCAAACAAAATCAAAGTCCTCTTTTTTTCCCACAAATAGAGCTTTCTTTTGGTGGTATTTGATCACCCCTATAGTTTTTATTTTTTACGCTATAAACAAAAAAAAGAGTGACAATTTTGAAAAAAAAACATTATTTTTTACTTTTTGCTATAATAAATATCCCCCAGAAATGTATAAAATAACCATTTTTTTTCCTCAGTTTAGGCCGATACTTATTCTTCTACATATTTTTGGTGAAAAAAATCGCAATAAGCGATTGGTTTGCGCAAAAGTTATAGCTTTTAAAATTTTGAACCAAAACATTCATTTTTTACTTTTTGCTATAATAAATATCCCCAAAAAAAAAATAAAAAAAAAAATAAATATATATATATATATATATATATATATATATATATATATATATATATATATATATATATATATATATATATATATATATATATATATAAAATGTTCCCCTCAGTTTAGGCCGTTACGCATTCTACATATTTTTGGAAAATATTATAGCATTTTTATAAATTTTATTTAATAGTAATGGCGGCGATCAGCGATTTTTATTGTGACTGCGACATTATGGCGGACACATCAGACATTCTTGACACATTTTTGGGACCATTGTCATTTATACAGCAATCGGTGCTATACAAATGCACCGATTCCTGTGTAAATGACACTGGCAGTGAAGGGGTTGGCCAGGGGGTGGCAGTGTAGGTGTTACGTGTGTCCTAGGGGCGTGTTACTAACTGGGGTGCGTGGCTGTGTGTTAGTGAACACTGATCTCTGCTCCAATCACAGGGAGCAGAGATCAGTGTCACTTGTTGCTAGGCAGAACGGGGAGATGCTGTTTACTTCCGCATCTCCCTGTTTAGCCTCCCCGTGAGACGATCGCGGGTATCCACGCACGATGGCACGGCGGCAATTGCAAATGGACGTACCTCTACGCCAATTTGCCTGCCTGTGCCATTCTGCCGACATACATCGTCGTGCGCCGGTCGGGAAGCGGTTAAAGCCAACCTTCACTATCGGAAAGCAATCTTCAAAGCCAAAAAGAACCACATATAAAATCTCAACGGCTGCAAACCAACCACGGGAACTGTTTAAACTGGTCAATCAATCAATGAATCCTGTGTGCCTAGAACCCCCAGAAAGTGAATCCCAGGATTACTGTGACAAACTGTCGGATTTTTTCATCGATAAAGTCAAAACCATCAGGGAAACAATTTTTCAGAAGAAAACATCCGACCTCAGCCAGCAAATACATAAAGGGGATGTCTGCACCAACATACCGCAACTGGTGAAATTTTCACTATCCCCAATTACCGTACACCCCGTAAAAAACATCATTAATAAACTGCGTGACAGTACCTCATCTATTGACATCATCCCCCCAAAACTACTGAAAAAATGCTCCGACATCGTGGCTCCAACCATAACCCACCTCATAAACCAATCATTCCACGAAGGGATTGTTCCCAGCATCCTCAAACAAGGCATCGTCAAACCTCTACTCAAGAAACCAAACCTGTACCCTCAGGATCCAAACAACCGTAGGCCAATTGCATGCCTCAACACAATTTCTAAGATCATGGAGAAAGCTGTAGTACATCAGCTACAACTCCACCTGGATACTCGCAAACTCCTGGACCCGCTGCAATCAGTATTCCGCCCGGGTCATGGACCAAAAACGTCTCTCCTCAAGATTTGGGATGACGACCTCGAAACAGCAGATGATGGAGAGCCGTGTCTCCTCGTACTGCTAGACCTAAGTGCAGCGTTTGATACAGTAGATCACAATACTCTACTTGTCCGCCTCACAGAAGTTGCCGGAGTCCAAGACATAGATCTCCAATGGTTCGCATCCTTCCTAGGAAATCGGACACAGACAGTGAAACTAGGAAAATTCCTCTCCGAAACTCGGGCAGTCACCTGTGGAGTCCCTCAAGGATCTCCTTTGTCACCCGTTCTCTTCAACATTTACATTCGCCCACTCCTTCAAATCATCAGATGCTCAGACCTCTGCTTCCACTCTTACGCTGACGACACGCAACTTTATTTCCGGATCAATGGAAAAAAAAATCATCAAAAACAACTTGATAACTGCCTCAAATCAATAGAGGACTGGATGACCACTAACTCCCTCCAGCTAAACGAATCAAAGACAGAGCTTCTTATCTTAAATCCAAATCATAAGCCCGCAACCAAAACCTCCTGGTCTCCACCAACCGTCTTTGGGCAGACTATCTCCCCAAAGACCAAAGCCAAGAGTCTCGGGGTTATTTTAGACGCACAAATGTCAATGGATGCGCAAATAGGAGCAGTAGTCAGTGGATCTCACCATCTGCTGCGCATGCTTCACAGACTCATCCCTTTTATCCCAAAGAGTGACAAAGCAGTGGTAGTTGGAACAATCATAAACGACTGGACTACGCAAACTCGCTTTACATAGGATTACCACAATATCAACTTGCGTGATTACAACTGATCCAAAACACGGCGGCAAGGCTGATAACAGGAAAAAAACCATGGGAATCCATCTCTCCTTCGCTGAGGAGCTTACATTGGCTAACCGTAAAAAATCGGATCACGTTCAAGACCCTTTGCCTCACCCACAAATGCGTGCATGGAGAAGCTCCACAATACCTAATGGAGAAAATAAATCATTACACACCAAACCGCAGTCTTCTATCAGCCAACAAAAACCTCCTCCTCCTGCCCAAAGCCCGGTATAAATCCAAGGGGGATCGGAGATTCGCTGTCCAAGGGCCTCGGCTATGGAATGCTCTACCAATCAACATCTGCCTGGAAGAAAATCACCTGGCTTTTAGGAAAAAACTCAAGACCTTCCTCTTTTAGCAGATGATCAAAGCTTGCCACATGATGACCATTTTTGGGGGGAGAGGTACCTATTTGCAGCAGAGGGCAGCCAGTGCTTTTCTTGCCTAGGAAAGGATGATTCACCCCCGTGAATTGCAATATCTTTATTGCTGCAATGCATTCCAGTGGGAAACACTGATAGTATCCTGCATTGTAAATAATTGAGTTAAAGTAAAAGGGAAAAAAAAGCACCATCTGACACATTCTGTAAAGTTTAGTAGAGTTGTAATTTTAGACCAAAAGCCTGCAAACTTTAATATTTAGATTATCATCTTTTCTATTATGCTGGTCATCAAATATTTACTTTTTTTCACACATATCTTACAATTTAAAACATTTTTACTGTACAGGCCACAGGCTTGGATATTTTTGGACCCTGGGATTTAGGCTGTACCCTTTGTTTAAAAAAAAAAAAAGAAAAAAAAAAGTTTTTATTGAAATACAGTGTATACATATGAGGCACAGTAACTTACATGAGATATCATCATAAAAGAAGTAACAGTAGTTGGTTTATACAATGCACCATAAAGATCGTCTGTCACGTTAACAATTTTTGTGATTTATAATTAGAACTCACGTGTTGACTAATGAGGCAACGACAACTTAATAATACACTTTGATTTGTGTAGGGGAGGACCTTTCTGGAGTTGTGTGCAGGTGTCAGAGTCATTTAACCAGCGGTCCCATATTTTGTTGTGTTTAGTCGGACACGCTCTGTTAAGATATATGCACTTTTTATATGGCATAGTCATATTGACCTCTGTCTTCCACTCGTCAGTCCAGGAGGCAATGGTCTCATCCACTTCTTGGTAATAAGCCTAGAGGCGATTCAGTTCGCATTGTGCGCTATACAAGTATTTCATTCATTCATTCATTCATTCAATACGTTTACTGGCCGAGAACTGTGTCTCCTGTAGAAATTTTTCTAAATTTGTCTAGTACATCTGGGAAAATCCGAAGAAGACACTGCTTAGGGTCTAAGGCTAAGGATGAGCCCATGTTGTCATGCAGGAAGGTCACGATCTGTGTCCAGAAACCCTGAATCCTGGGGCAGGACCATATGAGGTGGAACTTGCCCGTTTCCACTCTGCACGTTGGGCACAGAGTGGATTGCTCTTTCCTGTACCTGGCCACTCTGAGAGGGGTTAGGTATGCCCTATGTAGAATATATATCTGAGTCAGCCTATCTGACAGTTTGGGGGATGCCTTCCTACAGGACTCCAGTGCCTCTTCCCATTCCCCGTCCTCAAGTCGGCCCACCTCCCTCTCCCATCGTGGTTTCAGAGCAGATGAGATTTTTTTTGGATACAGGAATGGCTAGTATGTTATAGAACGTCGAGATTTTGGGTCTGTGCTTCTGGCTATAGCCATAATAGGGTTAAGGGTAGGTTGCGAGCGTGGCTGCGGGAACTGTGCTTGAGTAGCATGTCGTATTTGTAGGAATCGAAAGAAGATGTGGTTCTGGAGCGCGTATTCTTCTCTGAGCTTGTTAAAGGACTTAAGGCTTCCGTCCAACAGCAAGTGGCATAGGTAAAAGATACCTCGTGAGCTCCAAATCACCGGACTCTGGATGCTTCGGAATTCTGACATGTGTTTGTTATGCCGCAAAGGCATGTAGTTATTATAGTTCGAGATCCCCAGTTTAGTGGATGCTATGCCCCATATACGCCTGTAGTGGTATAGGAGGGATTTAACGTCGCATTCTGGGTCAGTATTACCTGTCCCTACTACTATGGCATAAAGCGGGTCTTCGATGCGTTGTGCCCATCTTGGACATGACGAGATTCTGAAGCATTCGCTGTCCGTTTTATCCAGGTGAAAAAATTGGGAAAGTTGGGCCACAATTTAGTAGTGGTTGAAATCCGGCAGGGCTGTAACCCCCATATCCGTCAGATTTTTGAGTGTCTGCCAGGGTAATTTGTCTGTTGCACCAAACAAAGGGTTTGAGGAGGGCTTCTAGAGCTTTAAAGTATTTTAGAGGGAGGTAAATTGGGGAGTGCCAGAGAACGTATGGCACCGTGGGCAAAAGAACCATTTTTTGTAAGATTTATACCATTCTATGTTGCCAGCACACGACACAGACACTTCCCCATCCTGGGCTGTTCTCATCCAATGCTCCTCTCCATTAAGCAAATGGCTCACAGCTTCTCCCCAGCCAATGAGAATAGATGGAATGTGGAAGGCAAAGTGGAAGCCCAGTACTGGAGCGTGTCAGAGGGGCCCTAGGTCAGATCGGAGCTGGAGTATATGATAATATGACAGGGAGGCTGCAGGGACCCCCTGAAGCTAGGGGCCGGGTTGCGATTGTGACCCCTGCAACCCATTATGCTATACCCATGTTTACAGGTAAAAAAAACACTACAATTATTTTCTCTTATTTTCACCGACCGACACAGCTCGTCTCTGTAACTACATGGTTGTATAGCCTGCCATTAGGAGAAACTAAGCAAAATTGTTACACAATACACAGAACTTTAATCCCACCCCGGGGGCGCAGGCCCCGTGCTATCAACCCTCCTCCTGCTGCTAGCAGCTTCAGTTTTTATTTTGCCTAGCAAGGAGAATGGCCTAGGAACCCTGCGGGCCTCTTGATCCATATTTTTACTGCAGGTTTGCTGCTTTTTGCGCAAGATATGATCTTCTATCAACTGCCGGCTGGGTGACAGGCTAGTTAATGAAATCCTTGTAGTCCCCCCAGTCCGGCCATCGAGCGTGAGCAGGCCGCAGCTATGGCAGGCCACGACATACCTCATGCTCCAGAGGTGGTCGGTGAGCTTCAATGCTCCGGGGTATACATATGACCGGGCTACTGATGTCTGGATCACAGTATTCTGGGCCAGAAGCTACCCTGTAACTGCGCAGGCATAGGTCTGTGATGGAATGACTCCCAGCTTTTCAGGACTGGTAAGTACGGCTCTCCCTGCTTTGGTGGGGGGAGCAGCTGGGCATTCCCTGGGGGGTCGATTCGGGGGCCACCTCACCTCCTTATCTTCTCTCCCAAGTCCCTATCAGCCCTCCCTTCCCCCTCTGAGGGGGATGTCTGCATGCGCTGCGGGCAGTGTGTGTGTGTGTGTCGCTGTTTCTCAACTGTGGGGGCTCTGTGCGTTTGCTGTCAGTCCTGGTCAAGGTCTGGGGGGTCCCAAAAAAGCAGTTTTTGTGGAGGCTTTCTGTCTGTCAGCAGGCAGCTCATTTTATTTTTGCTCTGTTCACCGTATGGCGCCATTCCGGCGGCCATCTTGGATTTGGGAAAGCAATAGATTCCCCTGGGGAGCTTCAGCAGCCGTTTTCCCTAGGATTCCTATTGATTACATTGGCAGCCATTTTATGAAAGCCTGTATGCTTTCTTCACCGCCGGCCTCTTGTGACAGCATGCATTGTGCTTGCTCTTATTACTGCCTGTATCCCCTGTGTGTGAGGGACACTGGATGGCTCTTGGCTGGAACGCTGAAGCTGTTCTGCAGATCGTTGCACCACTGTTAGAGCTGCTGCTGCTGACAGTTTTATCTCCTTTCTGCATCTGGGAACCTCCTAGGGACTACAGGCACTGTTGTTGGCATTCACAGAACGCCCCAGGGTGGTGAGTCTAGCGCTAAGCACCCCCCACCCCCCCACGTGGCGGCAGCAGGAGGGTGGGACCTTCACTGTCCTAAGTCCCCTTGCAGGTGGCAGACAGGATAGGGTCAGCATGGCTTCAGAAACTGGTGTTTCTTCTCCCGAAATCCAGGCTATAGCAACCGGGTCACCTGCTGTTAGTGCGGTGCGCATGGACACCCTGGCGGCGTTCCTGGACTCCTCTGTTGCTAAGATTGAGGCGGCACGTGGCAGAAAAGGTGCACGTAAGAGGCCCCTGCCCCCCCCCCCGTCCTCTGGGGAGAGCTCTGATGCAGACTCAGGCCCTGCTGTGGCTGGAGACCCCTGCTCTGACCTATCAGACGTGGCTGACCAGGACCATTCAGACAGTGAGGATGATTCCCCATCCGGGCGCGACAAGGTGCTTGTTGGAGCACTTAACACAGCTGTGCGTCATACCCTGAAGATTCAGGAGCCAGCAGATTTCTCTGCTGATGTACCGGACCCTTTTGGGTCCCACAAGCCAGCACGTTCACCTAAGGTGTTCCCGTATTTGAGTTATTTTGACAAATTCATCTACAGGGAATGGGGTCGCCCGCTACGGACCTTTTCGGTCCCCAAAAACCTGGCGGTGCATTACCCCTTTGAGGAAAGCCTTCTCAAAACGTTGTCGGCGCCTCCGGTCGTGGACCCCCCCAGTATCTAGGTTAAATAAAGTAACCACGATCCCGGTTGAAGGGACTGCTACATTCAAGGATCCCACGGACAGGAAGGCCGAAGCAGTGGCTTGTTCCTTGTTTACGGTTGTGGGGGTCAGCCGTGCGACCTGTACTGGCATCCGCACTGGTGTTGCAGACACTGACTGAGTGGGCAAAACTTTTGCACCGCGAATTGGGAGAGCAGAATGCCTCCCCTGTCTGTGTGGAGCTAGTAGACCAACTAGTGCATGGACTTAAGTACGTTTGTGACGCGGCCCTGGATACTCTCCCTCTGCTATCCAGGGCCTCAGTGTTAGTTGTGGTGCTGAGGCGCCTTATTTGGCTGAAATGCTGGTCGGCTGACCAGGCATCCAAAAAAACCCTGACAGATCTTCCCTTCCTTGGTGAGCGGCTCTTTGGAGCCTCGTTGGATGACATTATTAAGAATGCCACTGGTGGTAAGTGTACACTACTCCAACAGGCCAGGAAGGCCAAGGAGCCTCGCCGCAGGCAAGGGCCCCCTTTTTCTGCTCACAAGTGGCTCTTTGGCGCCTCATGACATTATTAAAAATGCCATGGGTGGTAAGAGTACACTACTCCCACAGGCCAGGAAGGCCAAGGAGCCTCGCCGCAGGCAAGGGCCCCCTTTTTCTGCTCACAAGTGGCTCTTTGGCGCCTCATGACATTATTAAAAATGCCATGGGTGGTAAGAGTACACTACTCCCACAGGCCAGGAAGGCTAAGGAGCCACGCCGCAGGCAAGGGCCCTCCTTTTGCATTCACAATCAGCTTTTTTGTCCGCCAGGTGCTTCGGCAAAATGAGCCCAGCCCGACAGGACGCCCACGGACGGTCAGAAGCGTCCCGGGAACCCCAAGCCGTACAAGCCTGCGAACAAAAGTGCTACCGCATGAAGGTTTGCCCCCATCCATGTCTCGGGTGGGGGGTCGTCTTTGGGAGTTTGCAGCCCATTGGATCTCCCGGTTATCAGACCAATGGGTCTACGATCTGATTTCTCTCTTGGCCGCCAAGCAGATTCTTCCCCTCCAGCATACCCGCGTTCCCGGTTTGCCAGGAGGCCCTGCTAGGGGCAGTAAGGGACTTGCTGAATCAGGGGGTGATTGTACCATTTCCTAACTCAGAATCCTTCAGGGGTTCTACTCAAATTTGTTTGTGGTTCCCAAAAAGGAAGGGGTACGTCCGATCTTGGACTTAAAAGCCCTCAATCACTTTGTAAAAGTGCAGAGGTTCAGAATGGAATCAGTTCGCTTAGTAGTCACTGCACTCCATCAAGGGGACTTCCTGGCGTCCTTGGACATTCAGGATGCCTACCTGCACATACCCATATGCCTTCGGCATCAAAAATGTCTGCGCTTGGCAGTCGGGGAAGCCTATTACCAGTTTGTGGTTCTTCCCTTTGGCCTGGCATCAGCCCCCTGAGTCTTTACCAAAGTACTGGCTCCAGTATTGGCATTGCTGCGACAACGCGGTGTCGCGATCCTGGGTTTCCTAGACGATTTCCTCCTGAGAGCTTCTTCCGCCTCAGAATTAGCAGACCCTGCAAGAATTTGGGTGGCTGTTGAACCTAAGGAAGTCAGTGTTTGTGCCGACACAGCGTCTGGAGTATCTGGGGTTACTATTGGATTCCAGGGATGCGAGGGTCTTTCTCCCCTCAGACAAATTGCAGACTCTCAGATCTGCGGTAAAACTACTGATGAAATGCAAGTGGTCATCACTCCGCTTTTGCATGTGCGTGCTGGGTCTTATGGTAGCCTCTTTCAAAGGGAGTACCTTATGCCCAGTTCCACACCAGAGTCCTGCAGAAGGAGATCTTGACAAAATGGGACAAATCTCCATTGTCCCTGGATCGGCAGATCCATGTGAACCAGCCAGTCAGGGATTCCCTCACCTGATGGTTGAGGTCCCCGGTGATTCAGGCCGGCAAATCGTTCCTTCCTCTGGATTGGACGGTGGTCACTACGGACGCCAGTCTGGCCGGCTCGGGTGGAATGTTGGGGATTCAGTCAGCTCAGGGCCTCTGGTCGACGGAGGAATACAAGTTGCCGATCAATCTGCTCGAATTGAGAGCGATCAGGCTGTGCCTCCACACGTGTTTGATGAGTCTTCAAGGGCGTCCGATCAGAATACAGTCAGACAACGCCACAGCTGTGCCATACATAAATCACCAAGGGGGAACAAGAAGATCCACCGCTGCTCGGGAGGTCGCTCACATACTTCGGTGAGCAGAGCGACACGTGCGGCCCTGTCTGCAATTTACATCCCAGGGGTGGAAAATTGTCAGACTGACTACCTGAGTCGTCAGATGCTGGACCCAGGAGAATGGGCATTGCATCCGGAGATATTCAGGCTGCTGTGCCTGAAATGGGGCACACCAGAGGTGGATCTATTGGCCTCCAGGCTCAATCGGAAGGTCCCGAGACGTGTCCAGGACAAGAGATCCGTGGGAAGATGCGTCAGATGCGCTGGTGGCTCCGTGGGATCAGTACCAGCAGATCTACACCTTTCCTCCACTAAAACTGTTGCCACGTCTGCTTCGCAGAGTGGAAGCCAAGGGGATTCCAGTAATCCTGATTGCCCCAGATTGGCCTCAGTGGGCCAGGTACGCAGACCTGGTGCACCTGGTGGCAGACGCTCCCTGGCAACTGCCGTTGCGAGATGACCTCCTATCTCAAGGTCCAATCTTTCACCCTGCTTTACCATCGCTGGCTTTAAGGGCCTGGCTGTTTGAAAGTTAGGTATTGAGGAACCAGGGTCTGTCCGACTCGGTGATTCCGACTATGCTGAGAGCGCGGAAATCTTCTTCCAGGAAGATATACCATCGTACTTGGAAGGCCTTTATCTCCATGTGTGAGGAGAAAGGGTGGCATCCGCACTCCTTCTCTATATCCAGGATCCTGCTGTTTCTTTAGCAAGGTGTAGACCAGAGGTTGGCGTTGAGCACCATCAAGGGGCAAATTTCAGCTTTGGCTGTCTTTTTTTCAGCGACCTCTAGCCTCTCACTCATTGGTGAGTACCTTTGTTCAGGGGGTGCGCCATGTATTCTCTCCGGCGCGCCCTTCGTTGTCTTCATGGGATTTGAACCTGGTGTTGTCGGCGCTTCAGAAGCCACCGTTTGAGAATATCAGGGAGATTCCTCTGTTGACCCTTTCACAGAAGGTGGTCTTTCTAGTAGCCATCACATCAGCCAGGAGGGTTTCGGAACTGGCAGCCTTGTCCTGCAAGTCGCCTTATCTGGTCATCCACAGGGATAAGGTGGTGTTGCGTCCGCAACAGTCTTTTCTACCAAAGGTGGTCTCGGCCTTTCATATCAATGAGGACATTGTATTACCATTGTTGTGTCCCAAGCCGAAGCACCCCAAAGAGGTGTCCCTTTATGCTCTAGATGTGGTTAGGGCTCTGAAGGTGTACTTGTCTGCCACAGCTTCCTTTCGGAAGTCAGACTCACTGTTTGTTTCGGTGGCTGGTCCTAAGAAGGGCATGGCGGTCTCGTCGGCTACCAGGTGGATTAGACAGGTTGTAGTCTAAGCCTACGCCTTGAAGAGGCAGGTGCCCCCCTTTCCAGTCACGGCCCACTCTACAAGAACAATCAGAACGTCTTGGGCTTTCCGACACCAAGCATCTGTCGCGCAGGTGTGTAAGGCGGCGACCTGGTTGTCCGTCCATACGTTTACCAAGTTCTACAAGGTAGACGTCAGTGCATCGGCTGATGCAGGTTTTGGCCGCAAAGTTTTGCAGACGACCGTGTAGTTGCTATTGAGTTTTTCCTGGTTGTTCGATAAAAACATAGTACTGTTCGTTAATGCACTGTTGCATTACTTCCGCAATGCTGCGGTCTGGGGATCACTTCTGTTGAGGATGCCCGGTTTCGTGGTGGAGTTTCCACACATTGCTGTTTTTTTGTGGGTTTAGTTTCACTAGAGGCGATTCAGTTCACATTGTGCGCTATACAAGTATTTCATTCATTCATTCACTAGTTCCCTCTTGCCATGGTGGATGAAGTTTTTAATGCTGTTTTTCCCCACCCCTCGTTTGGCACTGCTTGGGGACGTCCCATGTAGTTACAGAGAGGAGCTGTGTCGGTTGGTGAATATAAGAGAAAATAGGATTTTTGTACTCGCCATCAAATCCTTTTCTCTGTAATTCACTGACCGACACAGCACCCATCCCTCCTTTTTTGTATGTTATACTGCTTGTTGACGTACTGAAGCTGCTAGGAGCAGGAGGAGGGTTGATAGCATGGGGCCCGCCCCCCCGGGGCGGGATTAAAGTTCTGTATTTTGTGTAACAATTTTGCCTAGTTTCTCCTAATGGCAGGCTATACAACCATGTAGTTTCAGAGAGGAGCTGTGTCGGTCGGTGAATTACAGAGAAAAGGATTTTACGGTGAGTACAAAAATCCTATTTTCATTGCACACCTTTTACAATTTATTTCAGATTTTTTTTTTTTTAATAAGTACCAAATATATCAGCCCTCAAAACTGTGGGCACCCTAAAATTACTGTTCTCTCTGACGTTTGCAGCGATATATAAGTAGTGTGGTGTCATTGCCGTTACACGCCAAACTGCTGGTTGCAAGCTGAACAGTGGAGCCTTGAGTGGAGTGTGAATAAGTATTGATTTTTGACTGCTGGGTTGCATTTTTAGGTTCTTTTGGGGCTTTTTCTTGTAGCTTTTTAATACCCTTTTCTGACACTTTTTAAATAGTTTTTTTTTTCTTTTTTTCTTTCCTTCCTTCAGCCTACTAATTAAGGGGAGGGTTTAATTGGGCACAGGTGCTTAAGGTCTATATAAGTTTGGGTAGAACTCATTTGAGCCTGCTCATCTTGAGTCTGTGAAAACTCTAAGTGGAACTGGTCCAAGTGGTGAGTTAAAATCCAGAGTTAGTGGAACTGGTCCAAGTGGTGAGTTTAAAACCAGAGTTAGTGGAACTGGTCCAAGTGGTGAGTTAAAAACCAGAGTTCGTGGAACTGGTCCAAGTGGTGAGTTAAAAACCAGAGTTAGTGGAACTGGTCCAAGTGGTGAGTTAAAAACCAGAGTTTAAAACAGGAGGTTATAACAGGGGTCATAGTAGCTGTGTAGTGTGAGTACCTTTGTGTCTGAGTAGTGTGTGTGTGTGTATAACGTTAGTACTTGTGCTTTGTGGGTGCACGCTGGTCTGTGAGTATCTGTGTACTGTCTTGTTGAGTATTAGTGTCAGGAAGCTAGTTGTTAGGTAATTTGACTGGGTATAATCTCTAATCCTCATTAAATTAATAGGTACGATGACTGGCGGGTGTGGAGAGGCGACTCAGTGTACATCTTGCGGCATGTATGCGTTCCTTGATCATCTGATCGAGGGTGAATACTGCTGTGCAAAATGTAAGTACATTGTTTCCCTGGAAGCCCAGGTTCTGAATCTGGGGAAGCAACTGTCAGCACTGAGAGGACCCTCCACCCTAAATGAGAGCCAGGAACGTACACGGCAGGTGCCGGCGGGGGCCAGCACAGAGGTGGGTGGAGACAAAGAGGTGCAGGCACTAGCAGAGAGTAGATGGGTGACAGTCAGGAAGGGTAGAGGGGCAAGTGCCAGGGAGGCCGATCCAGGGCTGGAGCATCCCAATAAGTACGCTCCATTGAGTGACATTGGTGATGCCAGTCAGGGACCAGCACTGCTGGAGCTGAGGGATTCTCCTAGCTGCCAGGAGAAGAACTCCTCCAGTGAGAGTGGGGGGAGCGAAGGAAAAGGAAAGACAGATTCTGGTTGTAGGGGACTCAATTCTTAGGAGGACAGAGAGGCCAATCTGTAACAACAACTTGAAGTGCCGAACTGTATGTTGTCTGCCGGGCGATTGGGTTCGGCACATCACGGATCTGCTGGACAGATTACTGGGAGGGGCTGGGGAAGACCCAGCTGTCATGGTGCACGTTGGCACCAATGACAAAGTCGGAGGCAGATGGAGTGTCCTAAAGAATGATTTTAGGGACTTGGGAGCTAAATTGAGGAAAAGGACCTCCAAGGTAGTATTCTCATGAATACTACCACTACATCGAGCCACACCAGAAAGGAAGAGGGAGATTAGGGAAGTAAACAAGTGTCTCAAAAGCTGGTGTAGTAAGGAGGGGTTTGGGTTCCTGGAGGACTGGGACGACTTCTCAGTCGATAACCGGTACTATAGAAGGGACGGACTGCACCTAAATGAGGAGGGTGCAGATCAGCTGGGATTAAGGATGGCCAAAAAGTTAGAGGGGTTTTTAAACTAGGCGATGGGGGGGAGGGTTCAGAGATCGAGATAGTCAGCGTGGAGCATATTCCAGAGGGTAATATTAGGGGCCTTAGTGGTAGGGTAACCAAAACACATAAACCCAAGGTAAATATAGTAGCAAGTCCTAGTTGTAATCTTGGAACACCCAAGAGGATAGTATGTGACCGGTCAAAATATATTAATACATTAAAATGTTTGTTCGCCAATGCCAGAAGTCTGCCAAGCAAAATAGGCGAATTGGAAGCTCTGGTGCATCAGGAGAGCTATGATGTAATCGGTATTGCTGAAACTTGGCTTCATTCCTCACATGACTGGGCTATTAATATTCCTGGCTATGCACTCTTTTGGAAAGACAGAGTAAAAAGGAAAGGTGGAGGGGTCTGTCTGTATGTGAGAAATGATCTCAAAGCGAGTGAGAAAGAGGACCTGGTGGACGTAGAGTGTGATGAGTCTGAGGCATTATGGGTGGAACTACATACAGATGTGCGTAGTTCAAAGTTAATCATTGGAGTTTGTTATAGACCACCCAATATTAATGAGGAGGTGGAGACTCAGCTCCTTGCACAGATAGAAGGGACTGCAAGGGCTGGGACAGTGATAATAATGGGGGATTTTAACTACCCGGATATTGACTGGGGTAATGGCACTGCTGGGACAGTTAAAGGGCAAAAATTTGTAAACCTATTACAGGACAATTTTATGGTCCAGTTTGAGGCCCCAACTAGGAATGATTCTCTGTTGGACCTGGTAATCTCAAACCATGCAGAACGTATTACTAATGTTCAGATAAAGGAACATCTGGGTAGCAGTGACCATAACATGATTTCATTTGATGTTAGCTGTAAGCAAAAATCACATATGGGAAAGATAAAAACACTTAATTTCAAGAGAGCAAATTTTCCAAGGATGAGGGCTGCTCTTCAAGACTTAGACTGGGAGAGAATATTGGCACCAATGGGCACAGAACAGAAATGGGAATTCTTCAAAAAGACTGTTTGTGATCTCACGGCAAAGTATATTCCCATGGGCAATAAGTTTAAAAGGTTAAAAATAAAACCGATGTGGCTCGCGGCCAAAGTTAAAAAAGCTATAAACTATAAAAAAGAGCTTTTAAAAAATATAAAAATGAAGGAACGCTAGTGTCATTTAAATGTTACAAGGAATATAACAGAATATGTAAAAAGGAGATCAAGGATGCAAAAATTGAAAATGAAAGACAGATTGCAAAAGATAGTAGGACAAACCCCCAAAAATTCTTCAAATATATTAATAGTAAAAAGGTTAAGTCTGAGCATGTAGGCCCTTTGCAAAATAATCTGGAGTGGGTGACTGGGGACAAAGAGAAGGCTAACTTATTAAATACTTTCTTCAGCTCAGTGTATACAAAGGAGCATGGGGGAGCTCATGTCCATAATGGGGGTGGTACTGACGCAGCCCCAAATCCACAATGGCTCAAAAGTGATATGGTCCAGAAATATTTGGACAGAATAAAGGTGGATAAAGCACCTGGACCTGATGGCATCCACCCACGGATCCTAAAAGAATTGAGCTCTGTAATTTCAAAGCCATTGTATCTAATTTTTAGGCACTCATTAATGACAGGAATAGTACCACTGGATTGGCGCAGGGCCAATGTGGTGCCTATATTTAAAAAGGGAACAAAGTCTTTACCAAGTAATTATAGACCCGTTAGTTTAACTTCTATAGTTGGGAAGATACCGGAGGGATTAATAAAAGACCACATAGACGAGTTCTTGCAGGATAAAAATATTTTGAGCAACAGACAGCATGGATTCATGAAAGACAGAAGTTGTCAGACAAACCTGATTTCTTTTTATGAGGTGGTAAGTAAAACCTTGGACAGAGGGGTGGCGGTGGACGTGATATATTTGGATTTTGCAAAAGCATTCGATACAGTTCCGCACACACGGCTCATGTCTAAGGTAAAGCCTACAGGTTTGGAAATATCAGTTTGTAAATGGATAGAAAACTGGCTAAAGGATAAAATTCAGAGAGTAGTGGTTAATGATTCTTACTCTGATTTGGTCTAAGGTTATCAGTGGTGTAACCCAAGGTTCAGTGTTGGGACCCTTACTTTTTAATATCTTTATAAATGATATTGGGTCTGGGATCAAAAGTAACATTTCCGTGTTTGCAGATGACGCCAAGCTATGCAGTGGAATAAAGTCTTTACAGGATGTCTCCAGTTTACAAGCTGACCTCAATGCTCTGTCTAATTGGGCGATTATGTGGCAGATGAGGTTTATTGTTGAGAAATGTAAAGTTATGCACTTGGGGGCTAAGAATATGCATGCATCATACATGCTAGGGGGAGTACAACTGGGGAATCCATAGTGGAGAAGGATCTGCGGGTTTTGGTAGATCATAAGCTCGATAATAGCATGCAATGCCAAGCTGCGGTTTCCAAAGCGAGCAACGTCCTTTCCTGTATTAAGAGCGGTATGGACTCCAGAGAGAGAGATATCATTTTGCCCCTGTTCAAATCATTAGTAAGACCTCATCTGGATAATGCAGTTCAGTTTTGGGCACCAGTTCTCAAAAAGGATATCGGTGAACTGGAGAAAGTGCAGAAAAGGGCAACCAAACTGATAAGAGGCATAGAGGAACTCAGCTATGAGGAAAGATTAGAGGAACTGAATTTTTTTCACTCTTGATAAGAGGAGATTAAGGGGGGATATGATCAACATGTACACATATATAAGGGGTCCATATAGCGAACTTGGTGTCGAGTTATTCACTTTACAGTCAACAAAGAGGACAAGGGGGCACTCTTTACGTCTAGAGGAAAAGTGATTTCATCTCCAAATAAGGAAAGGTTTCTTCACAGTAAGAGCTGTGAAAATGTGGAATAGACTCCCTGCAGAGGTGGTTCTGGTCAGCTCAGTGGATTGCTTTAAGAAAGGCCTGGATTATTCCTAAATGTACATAATATAACTGGGTACTAAAATTTATAGGTAAGGTTGATCCGGGGAAAATCCGATTGCCTCTCGGGGGATCAGGAAGGAATTTTTTCCCCTGCTTTAGTAATTTGGATCATGGTCTGCTGTTTTTTTTTTGCCTTCCTCTGGACCAACTGTGGGTATAGAATTGGGTATATGGGCTGGTATGATATTTATTATATATATATATATATATATATATTTTTTGTGGTTGAACTGGATCGACTTGTGTCTTTTTTTCAACCTGACTAACTATGTAACTATGTAACATTGGCATACATGTAACACGTTTGCATTTGGGGTTGTGTACAGGCAACAAGGTTGCTTTTGGCTATTTTATTTTTTTCCATTTACCCTTATTGGTATCACAAGGGAGTTAAAAAGCCCCTATGTTATCGCTTTGGGCAGGAGACAGGTACTATTTTTGGAGACATCAGGGGTCTGCCTTGCCGTCTGCTCCAGCTGACCAAGCACAGTACTGTGTTTTGATCTGCTGTGCACATGGATTGAGCCCAGATTCTGACCGCTCTCAAGGTTATGAACAAAAAAGGGGTGTAATCTGACCACCACTGCAATGACAAACCTCCATCCCTGGTATACATATAAAATCAGAGGAGAAAAATAGTGGGACGTTAGTTGAGGAATGTCACTGCAGACAGATATTGCATAAAGTATAAATATATATTTTGTTTATCAAACACAAGTACATTTGAACATTCCACTTTCAGGAGCTACATAATGTGTTTATAGCTGCTGACAAACCTTTATCCCTAATATACATATCTAACCACAGAGGAGAGGAATAGTGGGACTTAAATTGAGGAATGTCACTACAGAGAAACATTGCATAAATATATATATTTTTTTATTGATCAAATACAGGTAAATAGAACATTCCGTATTCAGGAAATAAATAATGCGGTTATAGCTGGTGAAAAACCATATGCAAAAGAGCTGCCATGTACACACATAAGAATACATATACATATCACCAGTTCACACCATTGAAATGCAGTCCAGATGCAATTCTGCATGCAGATTTTTAAAGTGTTCCAGTGCATTTTCCCCCCTCCTTTTTTTTTTTTTTTTTTGTAAAATCTTTATTTTGAAACATTTTAACAGAAGAATACACTTGAGTACACATAAGACAGGTATGTCAGGACCAATTACAAGTCAAATAAACTGTATGAAACAATTACACCTGTTTATCTTGTCCAGGGAGGCAAAGAGAAGATGGTCTTAGTCGGGCACGTAGACCCGTTGCCTGACTTTAAGCTAGTACCTGCAATGTCTTCTGCTCTAGTTTCTTTGACCCGTGGCCCTGCCGGAAAGTGCTTCTAGTTTCACGGAGGGGTCAGGCCGATGCCCGATCCGCCCGCCCTCGATATGTGTGGGGTCAGGGAGACATAGGGCAGCCCCCCGGTGGCAACCCAGGAGAGGGGGGCCAAGCTGCCTCCATCTACCTCTCCCGAGCCTCCCACGGGGTGAAACAGGCCCACAGCAGTCCCACCGCCCAGGAGGGGCGAACCTGTAAGGACCCCTCCGGACAGAGAGATTCCCCTTTGCCAGCTAGGCAAGGCAGCCACAGATTCAGCTAGCTTGCAGGCAACATCATGCACGGCCACATCTCAATGCCATATAGGTCATTAGTAAGTAAAGTCATACTGAAGTGTGGAATAGAGAAAAGAAGAACGGAAAAGAAGATTAGGGAGGGAGAGAGGGAAATAGGAAAACAGGAGGGCTGGGAAGGGTGGGTGGGGGAGGGAGATGGAACTTATCTGCCGTCTCAAGGAATTGTAGCAACCTTGCATCAGGCGAGTCTTAGTGGTGGATTTGCCTCTCCAACAAGGGGGGCAAGGAGGTGAATATCAGTTACTAGGCAATGGTGCCATTACCTGTGCGAGATCTCAGGGACGGTTCTGCTAGCTCCAGAAGAGCCAGGTCCAGGCTGGAGGATGTGTAAATAGTGTCGGACGTGTAGGCTGTCCAAGGCTGCCATGTGACGTCAAAGTTAGCCCTTGTACCTCTACATGTTGCCACCCAATGTTCGGCCTCTCTAATGTCATTGACTTTTTTGACTTAGTCCTCCCGTGTGGGGATTCTAGTCTGCTTCCAGTAGATTGGTAGAAGGCGTCTAGCCGTGCTCATTAGATGTGGCAATTGGCTCTTTTTGTATCTACCAATCGGGACCGGAGGGATGTGCAAAAGATAATTAGTTGGAGATAGTGTTATGTCCAAGTTCAAGATAGCTTTTATTTGGGATCGGATGTCTGCCCAGTATGGCTTGATTCGCGGGCAGTCCCACCAAATGTGGAGGAGGGTGCCCTGTTGGCCACATTCCCTCCAGCACTGGTCCGATACCGAAGGGTACATACGTGCTAGGTCTGCCAGCACTCTGTACCAGCAAGACAGGATTGTAATTCATTTCTTGGGTTTTGGATTCCATGGAGCTTGCGTGAGTGAATTTGTAAAGGTGGGACAATTGAGTCGTGGAAAAGTTAAACTGTAGGTCTCTCCCATACCCGTATGTACATTGGTCTAGCGTTCTGGGTATCAGTGAGGGACGCCACATCTCTTATTGAGTGGCCGTGAACTTCAAAAAAGTGATGTAGTTGCCTGTACCGCCAAAAATTCATGGTGGTGTTCGCGTGACCAGTCTGTAGGGATTTGTAGCTGACCAGTTTGTCTCCGATCATCAATTTTCCACAGCTGGCGTTCCCATCATCCACCCAGGGGCCGAAGAAGGCCTTCTGCTCCCCTGGTGGGAACCACAGGAACCCCCCCAGCGGGGCTAGCGGTTACACAGGAGGGGATAGACAAAGGGTCTGATTCATTTTATCCCATGTTGAAAGAGCCTGTACTTGTAGTGGGGAGGCATCCTCCGACAGTCCCTTATGTTCCCGGGCTAACCAGGGTACATAAGCCAAGTCTCTCCCAGCTAGCCATTTTTCTAAGGAGACCCACATTTTAGACTGAGTATGAAACTTCCAGTTAAGTATCCTCTGTAGGACAATAGCCCCCCAGAACCCCGTCAGTTTCGAGCACCTCAGTAATTTCATGGCTATTCTCGGTTTCTTTGTGTTCCACACAAATGCTGACAGTGTGCTATTTATTTGGGTAAAAAACGTTTTGGGGAGGGAAATGGGTATCGTTTGTAAAAAAAAAAAAAAAAAAAAAGAGTATACGGGGTAGGATGTTCATTTTTATAATATTAATACGACCTAACCACGTAAAAGCGGTCTTGGTCCACTGCGAGAGATATGCTTTTACCATGTTAATTAAGTGGGGGAAATTGGTAGTATATAAGGTATCTAAGCGGTCCGTCAACTGAATGCCCAAGTACTTAATGGAAGATTTGGCCCAGGTGAAGGGGAAAGCCGATTGTAAATTAGTCATCAGAGACGGGGTCAGGTGAATAGGTAGTATCTCCGACTTGGAAAAGTTGATCTTGAAATTGGATAACGCTCCGAAATTCTTCAGTTCCCTCAACAGAGCTGGCAGCGAGATCAGGGGTTCAGAAAGATAAAAAAAAAAGCACGTCCTCCACATATGCCGACAGTTTGTGCTCTGTCCTTCCTACCCTCAGGCCCTTTGTCTGCATTCGCTCTCACAGTACAGAGCAATGGCTCCAGTACCAGGGTGAAGAGGGGAGAGAGGGGACACCCCTGTCTCGTGCCATTTCGAATCGGGAACCGGGAGGAAAGCACCCCATTCACCTTTACTTGTGCGCAATGAGTAGAGTACAAGGCCATAATCGAGGACAACATACGTGTCCCTAGCCCCCGAGCTTCCAATACCACCTGTAAATATGTCCAGTCAACGCGGTCAAACGCCTTTTTGGCGTCGGTAGAAAGAACGATGCAAGGTTTAGGATTGGGACTGGTGCGAGCCCCAGTGTATGAGTTGAATAGCTCTGATGGAGTTATCTCTCGCTTCCCTCCCTCAAATAAACCCTGTTTGGTCTGGGTGGATAATTTGGGGCATGAGACTCCCAAGTCTGTTTGCCAGGACTTTTGCTAGGATTTTAATATCAACATTAAGGAGAGATATAGGGCGATAGCTTTGGGGGATGGTGTGGTCCTTGCCCTCTTTCGGTAGCATCGTAATGTGCGCCATGAGTGCTTTGGTTGGAATGGGACTCCCTTTTGCTACGGAATTAAAGTAGGTACACATATGTGTAAAGGGATATTCCTGCGCCTAATCAAGGTGCAAAACGAGGGCGTACTGCTGCACGCACTGGGGGGAAATGTCTGAACCCAATAAAATATAGTCAAAGAAAGTAGTGGTGCGCTGTACTGGGACAGGTTTAGTGTGTCCCACAGGACAGTATATTAGAAATGGAAAAGATTGAACTGTGTGTGTCATGACTTATGTGATTGTTAGAATGAATAAATACAAAATCGAGAAGATTTGGCAGAAACTGCGATCAGCTACTCAAAAGGGTATAAAGCCTATATGCGTGTAGGTCTAACACACAGTCTATTAAAAAATTGTGATTCCTATCTATAATTGAACAATGGTGATGTTCATAGTAGGTGCGTCAATCCACTTATAAAATAAATAAATAAAGCAATGCAACAAAAATAAAATAATATAAATAGGGATGCACCAAAATTTCAGCCGCCGAAACATATCGGCCGAAAATGGCCTTTTCGGCATTTTGCCGAAAGAGAATTCTTGCCGATAATGGCGCCGAAAGTCGTGCATTCGCAGTAGCGGTGGGAGAAACTTTGGATGACATCACTCGTTCTGTGGGCGGCTTGCACGTTCCTCGCGGATAAGACGCCGCACTCGTAAGCACGTTCCCTGCTGAGACGCTGGCACCTTCCCCCGCGGACGCTCCTCGTGCTTGTGAGACGCTGCTGGGACCCAAGAGACGCTGCTGGGACCCGAGACGGCTTCATAGAGGGCTGCACATACTGAAGTACAACAGTGGGCACTGTCCCTCCTGGATGGCTACCATTACTACTATTCGCCGGTGAGCAATGCATTGACTTTTTGCCTTAAACTGCCAAACAATCCAACTAATTTATTTTACTATACTACTGAAACTGTCATAGCAGTCAAACAACATGTATTACTTACGCCTTTGTGCCTTTTGTGCTATGCAGTATGGTATTAATTAAATATGTCTTACAGTACATCGTGACGTAGCAAAAAAATAAAAATAAAATGTTATATAAAACTGATTTGAAATGGAATGGCATTCTATTTATTCTGTAGTACTATAGTATACTATAAAATGTATGCCCTTGTTGTAATTTTGGTATAGTATAGCACACTGACATGACAGCAAGCACATGATTTTTTTAAAACATGACAGTACGCAATATAATATATTTAACAACTATATATATATTATATATTTTATTATACAACAACAAGCACATGAAGTTATAGTATATTATACTGCAGAATAGCGCAAAAAAATTAAATATAGCATGCAATTGCAATTTGCATGCAAGCAATCCATTTCATTTGCAATGAAATTTAATCAGTGCAATTATATTATCTTTTGGTACAAGTCAGGAGATGTACTGCAATGCAGACATATTATTAACTACCTTGCATGGCAAGAGCTGCAGCGTTTAAAAAAAAAAGTGATAGTTTTTATTATTATTTTTTAAAGCTGCCTCCTGGGGTTTAGCTTTAAAATGAATTTTGTCCTTTTTTTTTCTTTTCCCCCTCAGATTTCACTCCCACTATAGATCATTCCATGCTATTATTCTGCGCTACCAGCAAAGGTGGACCATGTCTGCAGTGTGGAAATATTTTAAAGTTTCTGATAAAGACCCCAAATTTGCAATCTGTAGTCTTTGCTCAGCAGAAATTTCAAGAGGGGGTACAGTGCCAAGGCATTTTTCAACAACAGGTTTGATACACCATCTGAAAACACGACATCCAGTTCAGCATTCAGATTACAAGAAAACAGTGGCACTTACAAAAAGTGACTCAGGCTCAACACCATCTGTGGCCACGGTCTTTGAAAAGGTTAAAAAATTTGCAAGTGACAGTCCCAAAGCTCGTGCCATAACAGATAAAATTATGGAATTTATTGCATTAGACGACCAGCCATTCTCTGTTGTGGAGGACATTGGATTCCGTAGGCTTATGGAACATATTGAGCCGCGTTACTCACTAGCAAGCAGACGCTACTTTGCAGATACCTGTCTACCTGAATTGTTTTGCAGTGTTATAAAACACGTTCAAGAGCTCATGACTACCGACATCATAGCAATCAGTTTTACTACCGACATTTGGAGTTCAGACGTCAGTCCAACGAGCATGCTTAGCCTGACAGCGCAGTGGATAGATGACAAATTTCAATTGCAAAACATCCTACTTAATGCACGTGAGTTTGTTGGATCACATACTGCAGCAGCAATAGCTGACACTTTAAAATCCATGCTTGACACTTGGCACATTGAGAAGTCTAAAGTGCATTTGATTGTACGAGATAATGCGCGGAACATGGCAAAGGCAATGGAGGACAGTGAACTTAAAAGCATACCGTGTATGGCACACACGCTGCAATTGGCTGTGAATGAAGGATTGCTGAGGCAGCACACCATATCTGATATTGTATCAAAAGGAAGAAAAATTGTGGGCCACTTTAAGCATTCTCCGCTTGCTTATTCCAGATTACTAGCTTTGCAGATACAGTTTGGAATGCCACCGAAACGACTGCAGCAAGATGTAGCCACTCGTTGGAACAGCACCTACTATATGCTGCAAAGTCTTTGAACAAAAGCGTGTTTTAGCGGCAACACTGAGTGCACATCAGTGGATGTTAGTTGAAAATAGTTTGTCTCTTCTATCTCCATTTGAACAGTTAACAAAAGAAATAAGCTCAACTAATGCTTCTATTTCTGAAGTTATTCCCTTGATTGCCGCACTGAAGCGTCTGCTAGGAAAAGAGATAGAAACAGACCATGGCGTAAAAACGGCTAAAACCAGTCTACTGGAGGCTGTTACCAACCGGTTTCAAGACACCGAGTCCAACCTTCTGTACTGCATTGCAACAGTTCTAGATCCTTGATTTAAAGAGCATTATTTTAATGTTGAGAAAAAGCAGCGTTTACGGGAAATGATACAGGCACAAATGGAGGTGGTGGAAGCATCCGGTGAAGGAGTTTTGAGGTGTAGCACAGAGGAAAGTGAGAAGAAACGGTTGCATACAAGTCAAGAGGAACATGCTCCCTCCATATCTGATATGTTTGAAGAAATTTTACATGAATGCACCCCGGTCCATAGCAGTGCAACAACAAGTGCAGCTACCCAACAGCTGGACATTTATTTAGCTGAACAGCCTATCGCCAGAAGTGACAATCCCCTTGTGTACTGGCGCATCAACAAACAACGTTTTCCTTTGCTTGCACAGATTGCACGCAGATATTTATCTGCCCCAAGCACCAGTACAGAGAGTGAGAGACTATTCAGTCTAGCATCTCATATTCTTGACGAGAAGAGAAACCATCTCTCCTGTGAGAAAGCGGAGCAACTTTTGTTCTTAAAGCGAAATCTGCCACTTATACTGAAATAGATTTATAAATCCGTAGCATAGACCAATTCCTTTACCATGTTGTTTAACATATTAAATGAATTGGCATTGGACTGTGCTATTGGACAATTGGAACATACAACATAGTATGACTGGCTACCAGTATGTTCCAGTTGTCTAGTTGTGCCATACTGCCATTAGTTGTTTGTTCATTGTAGTAGTTCTACAGTTTTTGCACTTCTTCAATTTAAGAGATCTCCAGTTTTAGTACTGTACACACACATCATACATAGTTTGTTGCTGTTGGGCCAAACTATATCTCTCTCTCCCTAAGCTTTCAGCCCGCTGCATGTGCAAAACTGTATGTCCTGTATTTGTGGCTGTCTATATATTCCAGTACTATACACTATACCACACTGTGTTCCAGATATGGGCAGAGACTTCCAGAAACAGACTAGTCTACATTGCTTGCTGTGATTGCCCGAGCACCGCTGCTGTAGACCAGACTGTAGACTGTGTTCCAGGATGTCTCTGCTCATACCCGGGGGCCGGAAAACAGTGTGGTCTACTTTGTCTGTGTATGTAACTCGCAGCTACATACATACACTTTTATCGCACATGCAGCCGCTGACACCTTAGGGAGAGAACTTAGGGGGAAAAAAATAAAATTACTACAGTTCTCTCAGGTTGAAAATATGTATTGCATTTAGCATACTTATATATTACTGTGAAACAGAATAACAGTCTTCTGCCATTGTTATTCTTTATAGTTTGTTGTTGGGACAAAACTGTCAGTCATTGATTGTCTCTCCCTAAGATTTCAGCCCGCTGCATGTGCAAAACTGTATGTCCTGTATCTGTGGCTGTCTACATATTCCAGTACTATACACTATACCACACTGTGTTCCAGATATGGGCAGAGACTTCAAGAAACAGACTAGTCTACATTGCTTGCTGTGATTGCCCGAGCACCGCTGCTGTAGACCAGACTGTAGACTGTGTTCCAGGATGTCTCTGCTCATACCCGGGGGCCGGAAAACAGTGTGGTCTACTGTATGACTGTGTATGTAACCTGCAGCTACATACATACACTTTTATCGCACATGCAGCTGCTGACACCTTAGGGAGAGATAACTGAATTACTACTAGTTCTTCTGGTTTAAGTTGAAAATGAATAAAGTCTAAGACATTAAGTCTTCTTAGACTTAGTCTTAGTCATTTTATTTTTATATTATTTTATTTCATTTCATTTTTTTAATTTATTTTGTTGTTATGGTTCAATGTGCACTGACTGCAGTCTACACTGCAGGATATGCGGTAGTAATTTATCATTTAATTTTGTATTTTATTTGATTTTATGATTTTATCTTCTGTGTCTACTGTCCAATTTATTTGGGTTGCTTTATTAAAGTACTGTTATTTTCCATTACTGGACTATTTTTTTATTCATAAAATTAATGATTCAGTTGAATATGAAGACTATAATGAATAATACTATAAGGCAATTTTATATAATTTTTTTTTTTTAAATATATAAAAAAAGCTATTTTCGGTTTCGGTGCTGTTTCGGTATCGGTTTCGGTTTTCGACCTAGTGTATTTTTCATTTTCGGTATCGGTTTCGGCACAAAAAAACCCATTCGGTGCATCCCTAAATATAAAGATAAATCAAGATATCATTCAATAGTACAGAATGTAGCGATTAGCTGCAAGAATCGCATAAAGTGCCCGTGCTTGAATGCAATATAAATACGTGAATTCCAAAAATATACAAGTTAATATCACACGTGTCCATTACATTGTGCCTAGTGTGGCCAATTGTTCCAAGAAATCGCATAGAGTGCAAATGCTTGAATGACATGGTGCAAATAATCGTGAAGAAAATTGCAATAAATGGTGATATTTGTGATGGTAGCGATATTTCCCCTGATCCTGTGTAATCTTATTATGGGTGTCCCCTTACCTTACTGCTGTAAGGTAACAGCATGTGACAAATGTGTCTTTGGGATCCTTGATGGTCTTTCCCTTTAAAGTCCCGCTGTGGTGTCCCCAAATCCTGGCGTTTTCTGTCCTGCCTAGTTGCGCTGTGTGGCCCCTTTAAATGGTGGCTCTGAGATGTTCAGCAATGGGGGTCCCTCAGCAGATGGCGTATATGTAGGATCAGAAGGGTATAGAGGAAGAATGCCCCATAGTGTAGTAAATTTGATTATAGAATTTTTATTCAGGTTTTTTTTTAGAAAGATACTCCCAAACATAAATTCAGAATGAATGATGTACAAACGAGCAGCGAGCTCAGTGTGCGTCATTTCCGGTAGCGTCCCGACGCGTGTTCGTCACGGGTCACGTGACTTCATCAGGGGATGTATGGCGCTATGGGAAGTGTCTTTAAATAGGAACGAATGATAAGTAGTATGGTGGCCATTAATGTGTAGACCCGGAAGTGTCCCGATGGCCATTTTCGTGTCGCCCCGGTCGCCGGAAGTATAGTGGCGGCCATGTTTTTGGTTAGCCACCTTACAACATCCGCTTTCCGCAGTGGCCGGAAATGTAGCGATTGCCATTTTCTATGTTATTAGTGCGAGTGGTAAACATCCGATTTTAATTACCGGAAATGTTGCAGCCGCCATTTTTTTGGTTTGTTGACATGCGAACTCCGTGACGTGCAATCTGCTGGTCACTTGGGGCTGCTTGTTGCTAAAAGGAGACCCAAAAAACGCAGTATAGGCGTTTCATAACAGTGGGTCTAAATTAAAAAAAGGAGAACAATTTAAGAGAAATAAAGGAATAAAATATAAATATAAAAAAAGTATATATTTATGTAACATCGTACAGAAAAAAAAGAGAAAAAAAAATATCCAAAAAAATAAATATATATAAATGGGGGAATCGACTGTTACTGCCGGAATTGACTTACCGTATATACTCGAGTATAAGCCGAGATTTTCAGCCTCTTTTTTGAGGCTGAAAGTGCCCCCCTCGGCTTATACTCGAGTCATCGCTGTCTGCCTGCTCGATCAGCGTGTCGAGCAGACAGACAGCGGCCATTCTATAATTCAAAAGCCGCGCCTCCGGCTCCGCCTTCGCCTGTGATAGGCGGAACACTGAATTTCCCAGCAGCCTGTGTTCCGCCTATCACGGACATCGTCTCATCCTCGTACTACGGACGAGGATGAGACGATGTCCGTGATAGGCGGAACACAGGCTGCTGGGAAATTCAGTGTTCCGCCTATCACAGGCGAAGGCGGAGGCGCGGCTTTTGAATTTTACAATGGCCGCCGAGGCGCCGACGAAGAGCGGCGATCCTGGCAAGGCACGGGACGGAGGCAAGGCACGGCACGGCACGGGATGGGACGGAGGCAAGGCACGACACGGGACGGAGGCAAGGCACGGCACGGGACGGAGGCAAGGAGGCAAGGAGGCAAGGCACGGGACGGAGGCTCGGGACACAGGCTCGGGACACAGGTAGGCTGGACACACACACACACACACACACACACACACACACACACACACGGACACACACACACACACGGACACACACACACAGGGATGGATGGATGGAGACACACACACACAGGGATGGATGGATACACACACACACAGGGATGGATGGATGGATGGAAACACACACACACAGGGATGGATGGATGGATGGAGACACACACACACAGGGATGGATGGATGGATGGAGACACACACACACAGGGATGGATGGATGGATGGACACACACACAGGGATGGATGGATGGATGGACACACACACACACAGGGATGGATGGATGGATGGACACACACACACACACAGGGATGGATGGACGGACACACAGGGATGGACGGACACACAGGGATGGACGGACACACAGGGATGGACGGACACACACACAGGGATGGACAGGCATGTCTCACCCTCGGCTTATACACGAGTCAATAAGTTTGCCAGTTTTTTTGGGGGTAAATTGGGGGCCTCGGCTTATATTCGGGTCGGCCTATACTCGAGTATATACGGTATTTAAGTCAGACAATATCGACATACATGGTAGATAATGCATACATCATGTATAAAAAGTATGAATTTTTTTTTATAAAAATTGTGCATGAAATATATAAATATAAAAAATGCAAAAATAAAATAAAAAAATAGGAGCGAATATATATTTAGGAGAGACAATGGAGTAAACTTACGATAGATCAATGGATGTAAAGTATAAAATGGCAAAAAGTGTTTATGATGTATACTAGCGAGGGGTGAAAATTATGTATATTTTTTACCCTTACTCTATGTTCAGGCCCTTTGGCGCGATTGTGTCCAAGGTACAGATCCATTTGGACTCAAGTTGGCTCAGAGTTCTTACTTTTTGCCCACCTCGCCAGTGTTTCACATAGGGCTCTATCCCCCAAAATTTCAACTGAGATGGATCTTTATTGTGATAGATGGCGAAGTTTTTTGATATGTTGTGTTTATCAAAGCCCTTTATTATATTCTGTACGTGTTCTTTCACACGTACTCTGAGTGGTCTCTTAGTGCTGCCTATATATTGAAGCCCGCAACTACATTCTAGGGCATATACAGCACCAATCGTGTTGCAGCAGATAGTCTTTGATTTCATAGGTGTTGCCTGTGCTTGTTGAGGTGAATTATTTTTTCTTTTCATTGGGACGCTTAGTTCTGGTGCAGGCATAGCACCTTTTGCAGGGAAAGAAACCCTTCTCTGTGAAAAAATGTCAGTCCTCTACCTGCGGGGTCCGGGATACGCTTCACGATTTTGTCCCCGATGGTGGGGGCTCGTCTGTAAGTAAATTTTGGGCGAGTGGGGAGAATATCGTTCAGGCGTGTGTCGGCTAGTAGTATATTCCAGTTGCGTTTAATAATCTTTTCTATTTGTTTATGTTGCACATTATAGTCCAGGATAATTGGAACTGTGTCCTGTAATGTCTTAGTATGAGGTTGGTTTTTAATGAGGTCTTTGCGGTTTATCTCTGCTACTTCCGCTATTTTCTTGGTGATGATCTCTTTGCTGAAGCCTTTTTCTACAAATCTTTGCTGATCATAGTAATACTCTTCCTGTGTGCAGTTGCGTCTTAATTGCATCAATTGGCATTTCTGTTTTTTATAGAGCCAGTTCTTGTGATGGCAGCTTTCCAGTGGCAGGTAGCTATTGCGATCTACATTTTTAAAGTGTGTTTTTGAGGAGAGTCTCTTGTTCTCTTGTGTTATCTCCAGGTCCAAAAAGGTAATCGACGTATCGCTTATTTCCCATGATAGTTTTATATTTCTATCATTCTTGTTCAGGCTCTCCAAAAATTCTATAAGTTTTGTTTGTTCACCTTTCCATAGAATGATAACATCATCAATGTATCTTCTATAGGTATGTAGTTCTCCTGGGGGGGTTGGCAAATACCTTTTCTTCCTCCCACTGTGCCATGAAGAGGCCTGCAACACTGGGAGCTAATTTTGCTCCCATGGCTACACCTGTTTTCTGGTAATAGTAGTTCCGATTATAGCAGAAATAGCTATTTTTGAGACAAAAGTCTAGACATTTTACAAGAAATTTCCTCTGGATGCATGGTAGATCCGTGTGCTTCCTAAGACCCCACTTTGTTGCCTCGCAAGCTTGATGATGTAATATTATTGTGTACAGTGAGGCGACATCGGCTGTGGCTAGCCACCAAGGCCCCTCATCTGTTGGTATATTTTCTAGAATTTGTAGTATATGCTTAGTATCCCTTAGGTAAGCTTGTGTCTTTTGAACAGCGGGCTGCAGGTAGTAGTCAATGTACTGTCCCATTCTCGCTGTCAACGAATCGATTCCATTTACTATTGGTTTGGGAGGTGGATTGTCTTTATCTTTGTGGATTTTGGGGAGTGAGTAAATGATTGGGTAGTAGATATTTTGCCTCTTTTTTATTCAAGATGTCCTTCTTTAGGCCTAGATGCACTACTTGTTCGAGAGCCTTTCTACATTTGAACATTGGATTGCTCAGAAGTCGGGTGCATGTTTCCTTATCCTCCAGGAGAGAATTTATGCTTGCGTTTGTATTGTTCTTTTGACAGTATTACTATACTAGGAGTCCGATTCCAACATAGAACCACTATGCGCCCTTAGATCAAAGATGGGACGAGGACAGAGCAGATAGGCATAGACAATCGGACATGGAATATGAGAGATCTTTTTTAGAGAGGGGCAGAGAGAACGATCCACCAAGGAGGATCGAGAACTCCAGAAATCAAAGAAGAACACCAGAAAGAAAAGAGGATGTAAAAGGCAAAGGGATTTTCAACCTCAGTGGTCAACCACTATCCCATGAGGAAATAGGAGTTCTTGACAAGGGATTGAAATATGCACTAATCAAAAATATTGATACATTTCAAACATATATAGGAATTCAGAAATTCGTTAGGAAACTAAATGTTAAGAAATACTTGATTAGCAACCCATGTAAACCAAGAACAACAATACCTACGGAGGACATTACACACAGTACCTTAAGAAATAAATCAATCTTTAATCCTGCAGGAAAGGATAATAAACACATTGAGGTGTTTAAAATTATAGTCACCGAGGAGCTAAAAGAACTGAAGATAAAGAAATGTGACGAACCCAAACACATCAAAAGTGGAATTTAGAGATTAACAAAGAGGAAAGACCTTGTTATACGCCCAGCAGATAAGGGAGGGGGCATAGTAATACTGTCAAAAGAACAATACAACGCAAGCATGAATTCCCTCCTGGAGGATAAGGAAACATACACCCGACTAATGAGCAATCCAATGTTCAAATGTAGAAAGGCTCTCGAACAAGTAGTGCATCTAGGCCTAAAGAAGGACATCTTGAATAAAAAAGAGGCAAAATATCTACTACCGGAGTCATGTAGAACCCCAATCATTTACTCACTCCCCAAAATCCACAAAGATAAAGACTATCCACCTCCCAAACCAATAGTAAATGGAATCGATTCATTGACAGCGAGAATGGGACAGTACATTGACTACTCCCTGCAGCCGGCTGTTCAAAAGACACAAGCTTACCTAAGGGATACTAAGCATATACTACAAATTCTAGAAAATATACCAACAGATGAGGGGCCTTGGTGGCTAGCCACAGCCGATGTCGCCTCACTGTACACAATAATATTACATCATCAAGCTTGCGAGGCAACAAAGTGGGGTCTTAGGAAGCACACGGATCTACCATGCATCCAGAGGAAATTTCTTGTAAAATGTCTAGACTTTTGTCTCAAAAATAGCTATTTCTGCTATAATCGGAACTACTATTACCAGAAAACAGGTGTAGCCATGGGAGCAAAATTAGCTCCCAGTGTTGCAGGCCTCTTCATGGCACAGTGGGAGGAAGAAAAAGGTATTTGCCAACCCCCAGGAGAACTACATACCTATAGAAGATACATTGATGATGTTATTCTATGGAAAGGTGAACAAACAAAACTTATCAAATTTTTGGAGAGCCTGAACAAGAATGATAGAAATAGAAAACTCATGGGAAATAAGCGATAAGTCGATTATCTTTTTGGACCTGGAGACACAGGACGAGCATTACTATGATCAGGCCACAAACATGCAGCAAATTTGTAGAAAAAGGCTACAGCAAAGAGTTCATCACCAAGAAAATAAGGGAAGTAGCAAAGATAAACCGCAAAGACCTCATTAAAACCAACCTCATACTAAGACCTTACAGGACATAGTTCCAATTATCCTGGACTATAATGTGCAACATAAACAAATAGAAAAGATTATTAAACGCAACTGGAATATACTACTAGCTGACACACGCCTGAACGATATTCTCCCCACTGGCCCAAAATTTATTTACAGACGAGCCCCCACCATCGGGGACAAAATTGTGAAGAGTATCCCGGATCCCCCAGGTAGAGGACTGACATTTTTTACAGGGAAGGGTTTCTTTCCCTGCAAAAGGTGCTATGCCTGCACCAGAACTAAGCGTCCCAATGAAAAGAAAAAAGAATTCACCTCAACAAGCACAGGCAACACCTATGAAATCAAAGACTTTATCTGCTGCAACACCACTGGTGCTGTATATGCCCTAGAATGTAGTTGCAGGCTTCAATATGTAGGCCGCACTAAGAGACCACTCAGAGTACGTGTGAAAGAACACGTACAGAATATAATAAAGGGCTTTGATAAACACAACGTATCAAAACACTTCGCCATCTAGCACAATAAAGATCCAACTCAGTTGAAATTTTGGGGGATAGAGCCCTACGTGAAACACTGGCGAGGTGGACACAAAGTAAGAACTCTGAGCCAACTTGAGTCCAAATGGATCTGTACCTTGGACACAATCGCGCCAAAGGGCCTGAACATAGAGTTTGACCTCAACTGCTTCATTAGCGACTTTTAACCCCCTCCTCAACATATCAAAACTACCTATGCGGAAATTTACCGAAACACCTATAGTATCATTTTCCTGCGAAGACTCATACCTTGTCACCCATATTAGACTATACCCTATTATATATTCTTTCATGTTTGTTTATATTCATAAACGGTCGCTGCACACTAGCTCCCCAGAAAATATCACATTTTTTTGCGGAACCCAGTCCTCCAAAATATTATCACTTTTCTTTCCCTATATCCATCTCCCTTCACATTATCGAGTATTGCACCATAAGGGTAAAATATACATCATTTTCACCCCTCGCTAGTATACATCAGAAACACTTTTTGCTGTTTCATACTTTACATCCATTGCTCTATCATAAGTTTACTCCATTGTCTCTCCTAAATATATATTCGCTCCTATTTTTTTATTTTATTTTTGCATTTTTTCTATTTATATATTTCATGCACAATTTAAAAAAAAAATTCATACATTTTATACATGATGTGTGCATTATCTACCATGTATGTCGATATTGTCTGACTTAAATACGTCATTTCCAGCAGTAACAGTCGATTCCCCCATATATATATATATATTTATTTTTTTGGATATTTTTTTCTGTACGATGTTACATAAATATATACTTATTTTATATTTATATTTTATTCTTTTATTTCTCTTAAATTTTTCTCCTTTTTTAAATTTAGACCCACTGTTATAAAACGCCTATACTGCGTTTTTTGGGTCTCCTCCTTTTAGCAACAAGCAGCCCCGAGTGACCAGCAGATTGCCTGTCACGGAGTTCGTATGTCAACAAAACAAAAAAAATGGCGGCTGCGACATTTCAGGTAATTAAAACTGGATGTTTACCACTCGCACTAATAACATAGAAAATGGCCATCGCTACATTTCTGGCCACTGCGGAAACCGGATGTTGTAAGGTGGCTAACCAAATACATGGCCGCCACTATACTTCCGGCGACCGGGGCGACACAAAAATGGCCGTCGGGACACTTCTGGGTCTACACATTAATGGCCACCATACTACTTACCATTCGTTCCTATTTAAAGACACTTCCCATAGCGCCATACATCCCCTGATGAAGTCGCGTGACCCGTGACGAACACGCGGCAGGACGCTACCGGAAGTGACGCACACCGAGCTCACTGCTCGTTTGTACGTCATTCATTCTGAATTTATGTTTGTGAGTATCTTTTTAAAAAAAACCTGAATAAAAATTCTATAATCAAATTTACTACACTATGGGGCATTCTTCCTCTATACCCTTCTGATCCTACATATACGCCATCTGCTGAGGGACCCCCATTGCTGAACATCTCAGAGCCTCCATTTAAAGGGGCCACACAGCGCAACTAGGCAGGACAGAAAACACCAGGATTTTGGGGACACCACAGCGGGACCTTAAAGGGAAAGACCATCAAGGATCCCAAAGACACATTTGTCACATGCTGTTACCTTACAGCAGTAAGGTAAGGGGACACCCATAATCAAATTACACAGGATCAGGGGAAATATCGCCACCATCACCAATATCACCATTTATTGCAAATTTCTTCATGATTATTTGCACCATGTCATTCAAGCATTAGCACTCTATGCGATTTCTTGGAACAATTGGCCACACTAGGCACAATGTAATGGACACTTGTGATTTTTAATTGTATGTTTTTGGAATTCACGTATTTATATTGCATTCAAACACGGGCTCTTTATGCGATTCTTGCAGCTAATCGCTACATTCTGTACTATTGAATGATTTCTTGATTTATCTTTATTATTTTATTTTCGTTGCATTTCTTTCTTTATCTATTTATTTTATAAGTGATTGACCCACCTACTATGAATGTCACCATTGTTCAATTATAGATAGGAATCACAATTTTTTAATAGACTGTGTGTTAGACCTATACGCATATAGGCTTTATACCCTTTTGAGTAGCTGATCGCAGTTTCTGCCAAATCTTCTCGATTTTGTATTTATTCATTCTAACAATCACATAAGTCACAACACACACAGTTCAATCTTTTCCATTTCTAATATACTGTCCTGTGGGACACACTGAATCTGTCCCAGTACAGCGCACCACTACTTTCTTTGACTATAGGTACACATATGTGGTGCTAGGAGAGGCAGGAAAGTTTTGTAGTAGGAGCCAGTGTAAGCATCTGGTCCGGGACTCTTGCCCTTGGGCAGGGACTTCACCGTTAGTGCTATCTCCTCTGGGGAAATTGGCTGCTCCAGATTGACGCATTGTTCCTCATTTAGTGGAGGGACCCCCGCTGTCGTGAGTTATTCCTGAATGGCAACAGACCTGCTAGGCTGGGCGTCGGCGGGTAAAGCTGGGGATAAGTTATAAAGTTGAGTATAAAACTCCTGGATCCCTGAGGCAATTTTATTGGACTGGACCGAAATGTCTCCAGACGGGGAGTGTAGCTTTTGTACGTAGGATTGAGCGTGCTTCTTGCGAAGGGCCCTAGCAAGCATGCGGCCACATTTGTTGCCGTGCTCATAATATTTGTGCGTAAGGTGCCTAGCCTGTTTACGCGTATGGCGGTCTAATAAGCGTGAAAACAGTTCCCGCAACTCGAGAAGCTTCTGCCTTGCCGCAGGCCCCCCCCCCTTGCTTATGAGAAAGTTCTGCCGCTTGTAGGGCGGTCAGAACCTTAGTAAAATCAGCTTCGCATTTTCTTGAGTTTGGAGCCCAAAGATATTAATTCTCCCCTGATTACCGCCTTGTGGCCTTCCCATATCACTCCCGCACTAAGGTCCTCTGAAGAATTTTCCCTGAAATAGTGAGTGTTGACCTCTGACACCTTAGTAATCACTGCAGAATCATCCAGTAAAATCTAATTTAGTCTCCACGTCCAGGCCCTATGGGGGCTAGACGGTAGCATAATGGTCACTCCAACCGGAGCATGGTCAGATAGTGATACTGCCAATGGATGCGTTCTGCAGGAGCTCAAGCATGGGGCGGTCAATGTAAATATGGTCTATGCGGGTATACACGCCATGGACGGTCGAGTAGTAGCTAAAGTCATGGCCGGAGGGGTGAGAAACCCTCCAGGTGTCCAGTAGGAGGTGTGCCTGAAGTGATTTGTGAAAATGTTTGAGAAAAGCATATGAGTACGAGGGTCGGGTGCTGGAGGTGTTAAGCGAAAAGGTCTGGGCTAACATTAAAGTCCTTTCCGAGAATCAGAAAACCTGCCTTGAATTCTGTCAATAGGTCAAGGGTATTATCTAAGAAAGCAAGTTGGTCAGAATTGGTTGCTTAAAGTGAGGCGAATGTGTACATGTTACCAGCAATGGTGCCCTTTAAGAAAATATAGCGGCCCTGAGGGTTTGTTTTGCTATCTACGGGTTGAAAAGGACATGTCTTGTGGAATGCTATTGTAGTGCCTTTGGACTTGGACTTAGGGGATGTGCTGTGAAACCACTGACTAAACATGTGGATGGGCAGTCTGGGCAAGGAATGGTTGATAAAATGTGTCTCCTGTAGGAAGACCACTTGTGCCCTCAACTTCTTAAGCTTCCACCATAATTTATTCCTCTTCCCTGGGGAGCAGAGACCCCGCACATTGTAAGATATTACCTTAAGTGTAGACATGGGAGAACTGGTGGACAGAGGAGTTGTCGAATGTCCCAACTCGCCTGGCGCATGGGCCGCAGCAAGGGAAAGCTCCTAGGAAGGGAGGGGGGTGTGAGGGGTGAGGGAGGGAGAAGAGAGAAAGAGGGGAAGAAAAGACACAGTGGGTTAGCACGGAAACAACAACACAAAAGCATAACATCAACAGTAGTATTGAACATGGCAGCTGTATGCTGCGAGTGAAGTCCCCCCCGGTACCGGGGAGAACCTCAAGCCACAGCCTAATGTCCCAATGGGGAACTAAACCCATAAATGGGTGGCCTACGTGGGGAACGTGTACCAACATAAGGGGGGAGAAAGAAGGTCCCATCTCTGCCCATCGCATCTGAAAATAGTAAAACTTTAGTTCGGGGAAAAATCGATGCAGTAAAGAACCAATGTTGGCTGGTTTACCGTGGGGTCTGGGCGGGCAAGCCGGAAAGTTCGAGCCCTACCCCGGGTGGGGGCCGCAATGCTCCGCAGGGCAGTAGCCAGGATCACAGCAAGCATCTGTGGGGGAAGGGTAGTGATCCTGGAGGTAGCTATCGTGGTGAACAAATAAAACCCCCCCTCGCCCCTGAGTGCTCAGTGAAAAGAGAAAAAGGGTGTTGTGGCATGTCCCCTTCACATAGTGAAAGGTATGGCAATCTCCGTCGGGTAGGCCCAAATGCGTTTCCGAACAGTCCCTAAAGCTGGAAAGGATTCTCCAGGGAATCTTGAGGCCAGAGCTGCCGGATCTGGTAGCCACGTGGGGTACAGCCTGCACCAAGGAACATCTGGGGGGGCTCGGGATCAAAGCATAGTTATAAGGGGGCCCAGACCTTTTCTAAGGCAACGCAAATGGCCAGTATTTAGCATTCAGCCGCACGGCTCAGGCCCAGCATCAGTTTCTGGTAGTGGAAGGTGCCGCTGAGGGGTCTCGGGTTGAATTTTGCCTGTCCCTCCTCCGATTTTTGTGTGCGACTGTGGACCACCGTGGAGGGAGGGGGATGACCAAGTCGCCAGGGGGTGCTCTCCAGTCCGGGAAGTCCATGGGTTCCAACCCCAAAGATGAGAGGAAGTGTGGGAGATCGTCCTTAGTTCGCAGGGTAACTTGTCTTCCATCTTTGTGCACGTGCAAAGAAAAGGGGAAGCCCCAGCGGTAGGTCAGTCCTGCGGCTTGAATCCCAGAAAGGAGGGGGCGGAGAGCCCTCCGCTGCATAAGGGTGCGCCTGGAGAGATCTTGATAGAAAGTCAGACGTGCACCATCAAAGTCATAAAAGGGCTTTTTGCATAATACGGTCTTTGATGGTATACTTGTGAAGTTTACAGATAATGTCTCTAGGATTGTCAGCGTCTGGAGACGGGCGTCTCAGTGCTCTGTGAGCTCGGTCAATTTCAATGGGTGAAGAAGCTGGTAGACCCAATATATCTCTGAAGATGTCCGTCAGTGTGGGGATAATATCTCTGGAGGCAGTGGCCTCTGGCAGGCCTCTAATCCTGATATAGGCCCTTCTGCTGCGGTTTTCCACATCATCTAATTGCCCCAGCAACATGACAGTCTGATGTAAACAGAGGATATATGTAGATGAAGTTATCAAAACGGAAACCTTCCTATAAAGGGGTACCTCATCCCAATATTCAGTACTAATAATTAAGAATAAAAGGGGGAAATGAAAGAGCTGGAGGGTAACCAACCCCCGGGACTTTTATACGGTACCCTAGTAGAGGCAGATTAATAACATGCCCATATTAAAATAAAAAATTTTATTCAAAGAACAAACGGATTTAAAAAAGAAACGGCAATATGACAATATTGATGCACAAACCAGTTGGTTGTGTACAGAACAGGTACAGGATCAAGGTTGACCATACATATTACCAATCTATACACGTAAGGATACTGCACATTTCAACATGTTTTGCTCCCTTGAGCTTCCTCAGGATAATGCTGCTTGCGTTAAAAACTGAAAGGTAAATTGCTAATATATTAGGCAAAGATGTATTCATATTGATATCAATACAGTAAGTCAAGATTCATACAGATGAAAGACATATTTAACAAATTCATTGGGGACAAATATAAAGATGATAACAATTGGGTCAGAATCAATGGCCATGGATAGGTACATATACATAAATAATAATATGTGGCCGAATCGCTAGCGCCTTCCCATACATCATTGATGCCACATGCATTTAACACATGAAGGCTCACTCCTAAAAGGGGCCACTGTGCATTGCTGCGCTCTTTAGACCTGGGAATTAATTTACCTCTTCTTTTAACTGGTTCATTACTCACTCCCTGCCTTGATATTATAATAATTGGCTCCTGTCTATGCCCTCCTAAGCTGTCTCGCTCCATTGATTGATTGGGGGGTAGCCTTGTACACACTTTTTCCAACTTATGAGGTGTCTTTCATTGGACGGTGGATTTGAAGGGAGGCTTGCGTGTCCCCTGAGGAAGCTGTTGCGAAACATGTCGTGATAGATGATTGCAAGCTCCTTTTCCACTCTCTGTATTATATGGACCAGTTATTCTTGATACAGTTGATACTTTTGTAATTATGACATATTTGCGAATATGTAAAAATAATTTTTAATATACAATAAAATTGACTGTTTAATATACTAATTTCCCTTGTACTTTGAATACATTAGCACTGCAAAAATCCCCTTCTCCCTTTTCCTTACAAATATTTTTAAGCGTTCTAAATACCAAATTTGAGCTGTCTTCAGGCCAGTCACTTTACTTGCGGCCGTATTACAGCTATGATACAAAGCTTCTGTGGAGGAGACGAGCAGCCACATGATCTCCCCGACTGATGTCAGACGGAGATCATGGCCCCTCCTGCAGAAGACAGCTCAAATTAGGTATTTAGAACACTAGTTTTTGAAAACTACTGACCTAGTTTGCTATGTCAGCCTCTAATAGAGGGGCTGACATAGTCTTACGTGGATGGGTTAACAAACCCTTTTAGATAAAAACAAAACAAAAAAAAAAATGCTTTTCAACTCCTTTAAATAAGGACATGTGTGTTGCAGTGTTTTTTTTTTTTTTTTTATGCCCTTATCCCAGTGTGAAAGGGGCCTTTGCGTTACATGTGAAAACTTGACTGATGTTCCAACTGGAGTATAACATTGGTTAATATAGAAGACAAGTCTTAACATCAGTATAAGTAAATTTAACATATAGATGTATAGGTGTATCTTCATCTGGGGGTAGCGAAGTGAGTAGTGAAGAGACTCCAGGGGGGGGGGGGGGGGGGGGGGGAAATCGGTCATTCTTTTAATATCATTGCCAAAATGTCATGATTTCTCCCAAGGTATGCAAACTTTTGAGCACAACTGCACATTCGGAGATGTAAAAAAAGGCAAAGTAGTCAGTAGAATCAAAGTCCTATACTGTACAATGAAAGAAATAGGAATTTTTGACTTAGCTGCCGCAGGTTGGTGAACCTCTGCCTATCTTTACTTTTGAGACATTGACTCTTTAAAGGAGCTTTTTATTCCCAGTCATGGTACTGAACTGTTTCCCAATTGACTTAATCTGCTGCAAAATGTTCTTCCTTGTTAGTACCACTTTGCTAGATTTTGTTGCCCTATATGCCAACTTTTTTGAGACGTGTTGCTGCCAGCAATTTCAAAATTACCTTTTTTTTTTTTTTCTTAGAATGGCACATTTTCTCAGTTAAAACATTTAATGTTTTCTATTTTGAATAAAATATACAGTAGGTTTATGAGATTTAAAGATTATTGCATTCTGTTTTTATTTAGATTTTACATAGCATCCCAATTTTTGGGGAATTGGGGTTGTAGTATAAACTGGATCAACTGTTTTTAAAAGCCTTGTACTGCTATTTATTTAGCTATGATTTAATCCAATTTATTTTCTTTTATTTTTTCAGAGTAGTCCAGAACTTGTACAGCAATTAAGGTTGGTTGCCTTTTATATTTATGTACCATTAACAGTTTGGTTAGGCTGGGTACACGCGGCCTGAATATCGGCCGGTATCCGTTGGTTAACCACTTGCCGCCCGCCATATAACAAATACACGGCGGAAAAGTGGTTTCAAAACCCTGACCGGACGTCATATGACGTGATCAGGATTTTGAGCCGCTGCACGCCCCCGGGGGCGCGCATCGCGGCGATCGTTCTTGCGGGGTGGCTGACACCCGGCAACTACGATCTCTGTAGAGTCTCCGACGGAGACTCTTTACCACATGATCAGCCGTGTCCAATCACGGCTGATCACAGTGTAAATAGGAAGAGCCGGTGATCGGCTTTTCCTCACTCGCGTCTGTCAGACGCGAATAGAGGAGAGCCGAGCTGCTGCTCCTCGGACGGGGGGGGGGTCTGTGCTGATTGAGTATCAGCGCAGCCCCCCCGAGGATGCCCACACTGGACCGCCAGGGATGCCACCAGACCACCAGGGATGCCCAGGACAAGGTATGCCACCCTAGACCACCAGGGATTCCAGTCAGTGCCACAATGGATGCCAATCAGTACCCATAATGGATGCCAATCAGTGCCCACAATGGGCATCACTGATTGGCATGCATTATTGTTTGGCACTGATTGGCATCCATTAGTACAGTATAATGTAATACAATGCCGCCTATCAGTGCCCATCCATGCCACTTATCAGTGCCCATCCATGCCACTTATCAGTGCCCATCCATGCCCATCTGTGCCGCCTACCCATGCCCATCTGTGCCGCCTACCCATGCCCATCTGTGCCGCCTATCCATGCCCACATGTACTGCCTATCCATACCCATCCATGCCGCCCATCCATGCCAATCCGTGCCAGCTATCAGTGCCAATTTGTGCCACCTATCAGTGCCGCCTATCAGTGTCTATCAATGCCACCTCATCAGTGCCACTTCATTGGTGCCACCTCATCGGTGCCCATCAGTGTAACCCCATCAGTGAAGGAGAAATCTTACTTATTTACAAAGTTTTGAAACTGAAACAAAAAAAACATATTTTTTTTTCAACATTTTTGGTATTTTCTTATTTGTTTAGCAAAAAATAAAAACCGTAGAGGTGATCAAATACCACCAAAAGAAAGCTCTATTTGTGGGAAAAAAATGATAAAAATTTCATTTGGGTACAGTGTAACATGACTGTGCAATTGTCATTCAAAGTGCGACATTGCTGAAAGCTCAAAATTGGTCTGGGCAGTAAGGTGTTTAAGTGCCCGGTATTGAAGTGGTTAAACAAGAACCGACTGACATTCCAGTCATTGTGTACAGCTGTCGTTCCGACAATGCGTATGTAACTTGCCCCCCACCACATTCTTTGGCTTAAACAAAGCCACTATATTAAAATTCTCTTTTAAACAAGTGCTCAAAACTTGCGTTTATAGCAGAACTCCAGACAAAAACTTTTTTCATATTTTTAATGTTGCTTTTCTACCTTTCTAGAATATGTAGTCCATCTTCTGATTATTTCTCAAAAACTACAGAGGCAATGTGGATTTTTTAAATAATAGGGTGGATTCCCTGTGGTTTCCTCTTTGTAAGACTGCAGGTTGCTATGCCTTGAATTCCACTGGTCTTGTCTCGTCCCCCCCTGTATTTAAGTTGAGCTAACGCTTCTTGCTCACTGCAGTGTGTGGAGCAGCAAATCTGAGATACACAGAGATGAACCTCCCACAGAGGCAAGGGTCCCCTCCTCCCATCACGAGCACAGTTGGAGCTGACCAGTTCCCTCAAACCATTTAACCCCATACATGCTGGGCAATCACACAGGCAGGCATGGGGTACAGATCTCGCTAGTGACATTAAGAAGGCACTGTGACAGCCCAGACTTCAAAGATCAGTATTAACTATGCCTATCACTGGAGACACACAGGGAATGGATAAAGAGTTTAATAGTCTTTCTGTATATGCAGAAGAGAAGGAATTGAGTGGCTGTACATACTTAACCCCATATGGCAAAGAAGTCACTGCGCTATTACATAAATTACTAAAGCGGCAACCCAAAGCGATATACAAAACCGTAAACTAAGAAACAAAAAAAGGGAGCTGCGCTGGGGATATACATAAAAGTGAAAATCAAGCCTCTGGGCCCCAGCTTCTAAGGTACAGCGGTCCTGGTGTGATGGCACGCATTTTGTCACTCAGTGGACGTCCACGGAGTGACGAAACGCATAGGGAGGGCGACGTACTGACGTCACCACCCTGCTTTGCACGTGCGTGTAATTTGTTTTAACTTTGCTGGCCAGGTTTTTTGCACGCGGTACATACAGCGCTTATTTGTTTTATTTGTATGACCTGGATCAGTCTTTACATTCATTAAACCATTGGATTTTACACATGGTGGTATCCTCTGGGTTTTTTACACGTGGGATGTAATTATTTATCCCCAAACATCTTTGATAGACTTGATCGAGTGCTGTGACATCAGTCAGCTGATACCATCACACCAGGACCGCTGCATCTTAGAAACTGGGGACCAGTGGCAATGCCGGTTTGGAGAACTGCACACAGTGATTGTATCCAGTAATGGGAGGTCTTACCCGGGAGTGGTTGACATGCCTATTCATTTGGCTATCTAGTAAGCCTTTATTTCTCATGGTGGTGGATTGACACTATTGGTTCCCTAAGGATATCGTCACAGGGACTTATAATGCTTCCTTTGCCACAGTATTATCAACGGGTTGTCATTAATTATCATCGATTTGGTGGCTTCATATGTTGACATCCACACAATTTTTGATTTCTCTTCAGTTGGATGTTGTTATATTCACTTGAAGTCTTTTTTTAATGTATATTTATTTATTTTTTTATGTGTATTTATTTTCACTTGATTTTCACTTTTTTGTATATCACCAGCACAGCTCCCTTTTTTTATACTTAACACCATAGCTGCTTGGGAGTGAGTGCCTTTTACTTGGCATGATGATCACATTCAACATGTGCAGGCCTAGTGTACCCTCCCACATTCACTGCAATTCCCAAAGCATGATGGGAAGTGTAGTTCATTTTAGTGTAGAGAGTGAAAGGACAGTATATGATGCTATCCCTGGTGTAACATCACCTCCTTGGCAGAACAGATGCTGGCATTTTTTGAATTACAGAGATGACTTCCTGAAAATCCAGTTAGACTTTTCTCTTTGATGGTAAGGAATTTCACAAATGTATTAACTGTTTAGTGTTTTGTGTAGGTATAATTATATGCTTATTTTTTTCCAGGGAGAAAAATTTTGAGGATTTCTCTCAGTACCTTAAGAGCCTGGTGAACCTGTACAAGATGCCTGGGGACAAGTGAGTGACTGCTGAGCAGTAGGTGGTGTATATATTGTGTGTGTTCCGGTCTTAGTTACTGACATTTTCTTTTCAGGAAAATGTTTTTGGCACTTCAGTCATTGGAGATGGACCTTACAAAAATGGCAGCAATGTATTGGTAAGCATTGTGTTCTCCAGCCTGGGCTTGAAATCTTATTTTAAACAACAGTTATTAATGGAAAACTGATGGTGATGTTGGGCATGTGGCTATTTTTCAGGCAGCTCACCAATGCCAGTGTATTGGATAAAATACTACAGGGCACCGTAGGCTACCTGACTCCTAGGAGTGGAGGTAATATTTGCTGTAACAGTAACACATTTCTTCTTTTTTTGTTAGGACTGTTAACATTCATATTTCCAATGGCACAAGGTGACTCTCTATAATAAACATGCTCCCGTGTTGTTGTTTTTCATGTTGAAGGCCACGTTATGAATTTGAAGTATTACATCACTCCATATGACCTTTTTGATGATGTCACTGGGTCCTCTATTACATTGAATGAAGGCCATGGTAAGTTATCTAAGGTCCATTAAAATGTTTTTACTATCACATCACGTAGCTATAGAGAGCATGATGACCAATGGGGTTGTGTAAGCGCTTGCTGTAAAAAAAAAAAAAATGTAATTATATGACATTCTTAAAAAAAAAACACACCTCAAACACTTTTAAACATGCATGCAGAGCCACATTGAGCACAAGGATTGCGGTGTAAACAAGCCATAAAGATAAACTGTACACTGCCCATTGCTCTTTGCATGGTTTCCATTGATTTCCTTTTAAGTGGTATTAAACCCAAAATGCAATAAATTGCAGCTTACTATTCTTTCGATTTGGCGGCTGCATCAGTTTTCTTTTCTTGCACTTTTTTTCCCCCTCTGTTTTCATCTTGTGACCTGGCCCATAACACACCACCTGTTTGAGTGCCCCACTCTGGTTGAATGAGCACTGGGCTGCCTTTGGACAGCAGCATTGTCAGTTTGGGGAAGAGGAGTTTTAAATGTACTAACAGATTTAAACACAATAACAAGTTGAGGCCAAACTCCAGCTAACACTAAAAGTTTTACTATTTGGATAAAGATTTTAAATAAATAAAAGCTGATCCCTCTAAGCACCCCTGCCAGTGTTTAATAGTTTGTCTCATCTCTGTAACTGATACATTCTGCTGGAGAGCTTGTTCTTTTGACATAAAAGACTTGCTGGCTGGAACACCAAATAAAAATAGAAAGCAAGCTGAAAAAAGAAAGTGAATGCAGCCATCACATCTTAGAAATGGTAAGCCCCAATAAAAAATAAGGACAAGGATGACATGGAGAAAACGTAGAAAATATAATTAAACTAAAATGTCGCTATAAAAATATAAATGTAACCTACCTTAATAGTCAGCTTCAGCCAGAAACTCAGCATGCACTTTCATTCACAATTTTTTAATGTCTGGGGAGTAATTGGTAACCCCCTCAAGTCTGATGCCGGAGTCCATCATGAAGGCAGAACATCTGGTACTGCATGCGGATTTCCTTGATTAGTTTCAGGCCTGGCTTTCTGTTCTGACCAGTGTAAGTAGTTGGTAGGTCAGTGTACAGAGTTCAGTAGTTGGTAGGTCAGTGTACAGAGTTCAGTAGTTGGTAGGTCAGTGTACAGAGTTCAGTAGTTGGTAGGTCAGTGTACAGAGTTCAGTAGTGGGTAGGTCAGGGTTAGGATGACAATGCAGGAGCACAATTGGGACAGTTTTCACCACATAAGCTGCCCAAAAATGTTGTAGTTTTCTTTTCTTCAACCACAGGCTGAAAGTAGGAAAATTGCTTGATTCCCCCATCAACACAGTCAACGTTGATGGGGGAATCCCTCCATCTGTGCTATTGTATTCTGACAGGGGAGGTTTCACTGCTGTCAGAATACAGTGATCACTGCTGGTGGCTATAGCTGCTGGCAGTGATCGTACAAAAAAACAAAAACACGACAGATGGGTTGTACTGAATTTGATCAATAGTTTGACTTCAGTACAACCAGCCTGCCCATAGATGTATCGAAATTCGACAAAGTCCTGCTGAACCAGCCAAATTTTGATCTATGTTTGGTAGGGGTGCAACGAATCGTCACCAATCTGTGATCCAAACGGGGTCACCCCACTCGGATCGGCACACGCCACGATCCACGGAGTGCTCCGCGGTCTCAACCTTAGGAAAGGTCGTGGCTTCGGCCTAGCTCCGAAGCAGCGGCCATCTTTCTACACCCCGGCTTTTTACAATGTGATCTCTCTGTCAAATCACGAAGTGTTCACTTGTAAACAAACCGGTATCATGTCATGAAGCCGGTTCCTCTCTCCCCTCTCTGTACTGATCTGAACAATGGAGGGGAGAGATCGGATGGAAGTAGCGCTATGGGCTGGATCTGTAGTGTCCACAGTGCTGCTCTGTGACAGCCATCCCTCCATACCCTGCTAATACTCTGCCCATACTCTGCCATACCCAGCCGTACTCTGCCATACCCAGCCGTACTCTGCCATACCCAGCCGTACTCTGCCATACCCAGCCGTACTCTGCCATACCCAGCCGTAATCTGCCATACCCAGCCGTACTCTGCCATACCCAGCCGTACTCTGCCATACCCAGCCGTACTCTGCCATACCCAGCCGTACTCTGCCATACCCAGCCGTACTCTGCCATACCCAGCCGTACTCTGCCATACCCAGCCGTACTCTGCCATACCCAGCCGTACTCTGCCATACCCAGCCGTACTCTGCCATACCCAGCCGTACTCTGCCATACCCAGCCGTACTCTGCCATACCCAGCCGTACTCTGCCATACCCAGCCGTACTCTGCCATACCCAGCCGTACTCTGCCATACCCAGCCGTACTCTGCCATACCCAGCCGTACTCTGCCATACCCAGCCGTACTCTGCCATACCCAGCCGTACTCTGCCATACCCAGCCGTACTCTGCCATACCCAGCCGTACTCTGCCATACCCAGCCGTACTCTGCCATACCCAGCCGTACTCTGCCATACCCAGCCGTACTCTGCCATACCCAGCCGTACTCTGCCATACCCAGCCGTACTCTGCGATAACCAGCCGTACTCTGCAATACTCTGCGATAACCAGCCGTACTCTGCAATACTCTGCGATAACCAGCCGTACTCTGCAATACTCTGCGATGCCCAGCCGTACTCTGCAATACTCTGCGATACCCAGCCGTACTCTGCGATACCCAGCCGTACTCTGCGATACCCAGCCGTACTCTGCGATACCCAGCCGTACTCTGCGATACCCAGCCATACTCTGCGATACCCAGCCGTACTCTGCGATACCCAGCCGTACTCTGCGATACCCAGCCGTACTCAGCTGTGCCTGGTCATGCTCAGCTTTACCCAGCCACACTCAGCCAATATTACAGTGTGGGGATACCCAGCCATGCTCTGCGATACCCAGCCATGCTCTGCGATACCCTGCCATGCTCTGCGATACCCTGCCATGCTCTGCGATACCCAGCCATGCTCTGCGATACCCAGCCATGCTCTGCGATACCCAGCCATGCTCTGCGATACCCAGCCATGCTCTGCGATACCCAGCCATGCTCTGCGATACCCAGCCATGCTCTGCGATACCCAGCCATGCTCTGCGATACCCAGCCATGCTCTGCGATACCCAGCCATGCTTGGCGATACCCAGCCATGCTCAACTGTACTCAGCCATACTCAGCCAATATTACAGTGGCGGACTATATAGTGGTGGAATTTTCACAGGTTTTTGCAAATTCAATTATTATTTCGAAAAATCCGAAAAAATGATCTGATCCGTGACTCCGAGGAACGATCCGAGAGCTTTTTGATCCGTTGCACCCCTAATGTTTGTCTTTAAAGGCTGAGCTTTTTATCCTCACGAAAACCATTTTCACAGTGGTGGTCACGTTCCACAGAGGATTTTGGCCTATGGAGGTGAGAGGATGGCTTAAAGGAATTGAGTGTAAAAAAAAAGTACAATTGTCCTCAAATTACGTACGTACGCTGTAGGTATTATGTTTGCACTGTAAATACCAGCGTATTGCACCTCCTCCTTTTCAGGATAGTTTTCAGGGCTGTGATAGTTTGATTACTTATGTTAGTTATGCAATGGTGTACCCAAATTTCATAGAATGTTTTTGAGACAGATCTTTCTTTTTGTGATATTTAAAAAACACTTTTTCTCTTATATTCACTGACCGACACAGCTCTTCTCTGTAACTAAATGGGTTTGTTAGTCTGCCATTAGGAGAACTAGGCAAAAATTGTAACACAGAACATTAGTCCCGCCCCGGGGGGTGGACCCTGTGCTAACAACCCTCCCTGCTCCCAGGCAGAACTTGGTTTTATTTTGCCTAGTGAATGAGAATGACCTAGGAACCCTGAGGGCCCTTTGGTCCATTTTTTTGATGCAGGTTTGCTATTTTTTGCGCAAGATGAAAGATCCTGGGATCTTCTATCAACTGCCGGCTAAGTGACAGGCTGGTTAAGTTATCCTTGTTATCTCCCCAGTCCGGCCATCGAGCGTGTGCAGGCCGCAGCTAAGGCTCAGCAGGCCACGACATACCTCAGCTCCAGAGGTGGTCGGTGAGCTTCAATGCTCCGGGGTATACATATGACCGGGCTACTGATGTCTGGATCACAGTATACCAGGCCAGAAGCTACCCTGTAACTGCGCAGGAGTAGGTCTGTGATGGAATGTGTCCCAGCTCTTCAGGACTGTTAAGTATGGCTCTCCCTGCTTCGGCGGGTTGAGCAGCTGGGCATTCCCTGGAAGGTCAATTTGGGGGCCACCTCACCTTCTCTTCTCTCACACATCCCTATCTCCTCTCCTTCCCCACTCTCGGGGGGGGTTGGCTGCATGTGCTGCAGGCGGTGTGTGTGTGGGGTTTGCTGGGTCTCTCACCTGTAGAGGGCTCTGTGCGGCTAGCGTTGGTCCTGGTCCCGGTCTGGGGGGTCCCAAAAGGTGTCTGTGGAGGTGTTCTTGCTGAATGCAGGCAGAACTGTTCTGTGATTTTTCCTGTCACCTCATGGCGCTGTCCTGCGGCCATTTTGACTGTGGACAAAGCAGGTTCCCCTTGTGAGCCTCAGCAGCCATTTTCTATAGGATTTTCCTATTAGTTGCATTGGCGGCCATTTTTTTGCAGCCCGAGCGCTCTTTTCACCGCAGTTCTCTTGTGACAGCTTTAAATATGCTCTCACATGCTGTTTCTTATGTCCACTGTGTAAACAAAACAGAACGCTGGATGGCTCTTCCCTAAACGCTGGTGCAAGCTCTGCAGATCGTTTCACCGCTATTCTATACAGCTGCTGCCGACACAGTTTCTTCACTTTGCAACTGGGTAACCTCCTAGGGACTACAGGCACGGCTAGTAACTTTCACAGAATGCCCTAGGGTGGTGAGTCTGGAGCTAGGTATCCCCCCCCCCCACGCAGCGGCAGCAGGAGGGTGGGACCTTTACTGTCCTAAATCTCCTTGCAGGTGGCAGACGGTAGGGTCAGCATGGCTTCAGAAACTGGTGTTTCTTCCCCCGAAATCCAGGCTATTGCAACCGGGTCTAAAAATTACAAAAAACACTGCTCTATCTCTAGCAAACCAGCCGCTGACACACTAAAAGTGTAAATCTTAGTAGGATCAAATGTAAGGTAAAGTGCCGCGCTAAATTGCAACCGGGTCAACTGTGGATAGCGCTGTGCCCATGGACACCCTGACGGGGGCCCTTAACACTTTTGTTGCTAAAATCGAGGCGGTATGTGGAAAGAAAGGTGCACGTAAAACCCTACCCCCCCCCCCCCACCCCACCCCTTGTCCTCTGGGGAGAGCTCTGATGCAGACTCAGACCCTGCTGCGGCTGGTCACCCCTGCTCTGACCTATCAGACAAGGCTGACCAGGACCATTCGGATAGTGAGGATGATTCCCCGTCCGGGTCTGGGCACGACAAAGCGCTTGTTGGAGCACTTATGACAGCTGTGCGTGATTCCCTGAAGATACATGAGCCAACGGATTCCTCTGCTGATTTATCGGTCCCTTTTGGGTCCCGCAAGCCAGCACGTTCACCTAAGGTGTTTCCGTATTTGGCTTATTTTGACAAGTTCAACTACAGGGAATGGGGTCGGCCGCAAAGGACCTTTTCGGTCCCCAAGAACATGGCGGTGCGCTACCCCTTTGAGGAAAGCCTTCTCAAAAAATGGTCGGCTCCTCAGGTCGTGGACCCCCAGTATCCAGGTTAAATAAAGTAACAACGATCCCGGTAGAGGGGACTCCTGCATTTAATGATCCCACAGACAGGAGGGCCGAGGCAGTGGCTCGTTCCTTGTTTACGGTTGTGGGGTCAGCAGTGCGACCAGTACTGGCATCCGTACTGGTGTCTCAGACACTGACTGAGTGGGCAAAACCTTTGCACCGCGAATTGGGAGAGTAAAACGCCTCCCCTGTCTGTGTGGAACTAGCAGAGTAACTAGTGCAAGGCCTTAAGTACGTTTGTGACACGGCCCTGGATCCCTCTGTTATCCAGGGCTTCAGTGTCAGCTGTGGTGCTGAGGCGCCTGATTTGGCTTAAATGCTGGTCTGCTGACCAGGCATCCAAAAAAGCCGGATCTTCCCTTTCTTGGCGACCGGCTCTTTGGAGCTTCGTTGGATGACATTATTAAAAATGCCACGGGTGGTAAGAGTACACTACTCCCACAGGCCAGGAAGGCTAAGGAGCCATGCCACAGGCAAGGGCCCTCTTTTTCCACTCACAAGCGGCTTTTTCGTCCGCCCGATGCTTCGACAAAGCGTTCCCAGCCCGACAGGATGTCCACGGACGGTCAAAAGCGTCCCTGGAACCGCAAGCCTAACCAGCCTGCGAACAAAAGTGCTACTGCATGAAGATTTTCCCCCACCCGCTTTGCAGCCTGGTAGACCTCCCGGTTATCCAATCAATGGGTCTGCGACCTGATTTCCACAGGCTACAAGATAGTTTCTCTTGGCCATCAAACAGATTCTTCCCCTCCAGCATACCTGCGTCCCCGGTTCGCCGGGAGGCCCTGCTAGGAGCAGTAAGGGACTTGCTGAATCAGGGGGAGGTAGTACCTTATGCCCAGTTCCACACCAGAGTCCTGCAAACTGAGATTTTGACAAAATGGGACAAATCTCCGTTGTCCCTGGATCGACAGGTCCACGTGAGCCAGCCAATCAGGGACTCCCTGATCTGGTGGTTGAGGTCCCCAGTGATTCAGTCCGGAAAATCGTTCCTTCCTCTGAAATGGACGGTGATCAATACGGACGCCAGTCTCTCAGGCTGGGGTGGAGTGATGGGGATACAGTCGGCTCAGGGCCTCTGGTCGACAGAAGAACCCAGGTTGCCGATCAATCTGCTCGCATTGAGAGCGATCAGGCTGTGCCTCCACACGTGGTCGACGTGTCTTCAAGGATGTTCAACCAGGATACAGTCAGACAACACTACGGCTGTGGCGTACATAAATCACCAAGGGGGAACAAGAAGCTCAGCCGCTGCTCGGGAGGTCACTCACATACTTCGGTGGGCAGAGCGACACGTTCAGGCTCTGTCAGCCATTTACATCCTGGGGGTGGAAAATTGGCAGGCGTACTATCTGAGTCGGCAGATGCTGGACCCAGGAGAGTGGACGTTGCATCCAGAGATATTCAGGCTGCTGTGCCTGAAATGGGGCACACCAGATGTGGATCTATTGGCCTCCCGTCTCAATCGGAAGGTGCCGAGATTCGTGTCCAGGACAAGAGATCTGCGGGCGGACGCGTCAGCCGCGCTGGTGGCTCCATGGGATCAGTACCAGATGATCTTCGCCTTTCCTCCACTAAAACTGTTGCCACGTCTGCTTCGCAGAATGGAAGCCGAGGGGATCTCAGTAATCCTGGTTGCCCCAGATTGGCCTCAGCGGCCCTGGTACACAGATCTGGTGCGTCTGGTGGCAGGCGCTCCCTGGCGACTTCTGCGGGAGGACCTCCTATCTCAAGGTCAAATCTTTCCCCCATCTTTACCATCGCTGGCTTTAACAGCATGGCTATTGAGAGCCAGGTGCTGAGGAACCGGGGTCTGTTAGACTGGGTTGTTCCAACTATGCTGAGGGCGCGGAAATCTTCTTCACGGAAGATATACCATCGTACCTGGAAGGCCTACATCTCTGTGTGAGGAGAAAGGGTGGCATCCACGCTCCTTTTCTATATCCAGGATCCTGCTGTTTCTTCAGCAAGGAGTACACCAGAAATTGGCGTTGAGCACCAGTAAGGGGCAAATTTCAGCCCTGACTGTCTTTTTTTCAGCGACCTCTGGCATCTCACTCATTAGTGAGTACCTTTTAGTTCAGGGGGTTCGACATGTAGTCCCTCCTGTGCGTCCACCGTTGCCCTCATGGGATTTGAACCTGGTGTTGTTGGCACTTCAGAAGCCGCCATTTGAGAATATCAGGGAGATTCCCCTGTCGACCCTTTCACAGAAGGTGGTCTTTCTAGTGGCCATCACATCGGCCAGGAGGGTTTTCGGAATTGGCGGCCTTGTCATGCAAGTCGCCTTATCTGGTCATCCACAGGGATAAGGTGGTGTTGCGTCCGCAAACATCCTTTCTACCGAAGGTGGTTTGGGCTTTTCATATCAATGAGGACATTGTATTACCATCGTTGTGTCCTAAGCCGAAGCACCCCAAAGAGGTGGCCCTTCACGCTCTCAATGTGGTTAGTGCTCTGAAGGTGTACTTGTCTGCCACGGCTCCCTTTCGGAAGTCGGACTCACTGTTTGTTTTGGTGGCTGGTCCAAAGAAGGGTATAGCGGTCTCGTCGGCCACCATTTCCAGGTGGATCATACAGATTGTAATCGAAGCCTTCGCCTTGAAGGGGCAGGTGCCCCCCTTTCCAGTCACGGCTGACTCTACAAGAGCAATCAGAACGTCTTGGGCCTTTCGACACCAAGCGTCTGACGCTCAGGTGTGTAAGGCGGCGACCTGGTCGTCTGTCCATACGATTACCAAGTTCTACAAGGTAGACATCAGTGCATCGGCTGATGCCTGTTTTGGCCGCAAAGTTTTGCAGGCGGCCGTGTAGTTGCAATTGAGATTTTTTTTCCCCTGTTTTTTCGATAAAAACGCAGTACTGTTTGTTAATGCACTGTTGCATTACTTCTGCAAAAAAGTTGCGGTGTTGGGGATCTCTCCTGTTAAGAATGCCCAGTTATGGCGGTGTGTTTTTCCATACACTGCTTGTTTTTTTTGTGGGTTTAGTTTCACTAGTTCCCACTTGCCATGGTGGATGATGTTTTAATGCTGTTTTTTCCCACCCCTCGTTTGGCACTGCTTGGGGATGTCCCATTTAGTTACAGAGAGGAGCTGTGTCGGTTGGTGAATATAATAGAAAATAGGATTTTTGTACTCACCGTAAAATCCTTTTCTCTGTAATTCACCGACCGACACAGCACCCACCCCTCCTTTTCTTTACGTTATACTGCTTGTTGACGTACTGAGTTCTGCCTGGGAGCAGGGAGGGTTCTTAGCACAGGGCCCGCCCTCTGGGGCGGCACTAAAGTTGTGTCTTGTGTCTTGTGTTACAATTTTTGCCTAGTTCTCCTAATGGCAGGCTAACAAACCCATTTAGTTACAGAGAGGAGCTGTGTTGGTCGGTGAATTACAGAGAAAAGGATTTTACGGTGAGTACAAAAATCCTATTTTATTTATTTTTTACTATATGAAAGGAAAAAGGAAACAAAAGAAAAAATTATTCTATTACTTTCTGTTATAAAACAGGAAATAATGTATTCATAAGTTTAGACCAGAATGTATTCTATTTTGGGGTACCATGCTGGCACACACAGGAGGGGAAATATATATTTCATAGGCGGTGTCTTTCACATACAGCGTGTAAAATAAGTATTGAACATGTCACCATTTCTCTTTCGTTCGTTGACAGACACAGCTTCTTTTAATTCTTGACCTTAGGGTTATCGCGCCACCTTCAGGAGAGGACTAGCCAGAACATGTAACACATGTAAAAACAGCAAGACGGCACAGCACCACCCAGGGGGTGGTCCCTCTGGCCTTAACCCTGCTTCCTGCAGCTCAGTTTTTTCTGCCTAGTGTAGGAGAAGGACCTGGCTCCCTGAGGGAACCATTGGTCCTGGGATTTTCTTTATTTTTTATACAATTTTTTTTGATCCTGTGATCTACAATCAACAGCCGCCTGGGTGACAGGCTGGATAATATAGATCTTTGTAGTCTCCCCAGCCTGGCCATCGAGCGCGAGCAGACCCTAGCTACGTGCTGGGTCAGCCACGACATGCCCCTTCTGCCCCAGGGGTGGCCGGTGAGCTATATGCTCCAGGGTGCACATATGACTGGGTTATAGCTGTCCGTGTCACAGTGTGCCGTGGCCAGCAGCCACCCTGTACTGCTCGGGTAATGGGTCTGTGGTGCAATGCGTCCAGCAATCCTGACGGGAGGGGTAAGTACAGCTCTCCCTGCCTCGGCAGGATTGAGCAGCTGGGAATTCCCTGGGAGGTCACCTAGGGGGTCTCTCACTCTCCATTTCCTTTCTCCCTATCCCTCATTCCCTCCTCCCCCTGCTGGGAGCACTTATCACTGCGTTGAGGGGATACCCTAAAAATACAGGATGCAGCAGGAACCTTTCCTGAGGTAGCGGTCCCTTTTGGGCCCCCGCAAACCTGCCCGCACGCCTAAGGTGTTTCATTATGTGACTTATTTTGATAAGTTAGTCTACAAGGAATGGGAAAGTCCACAAGAATAATGTCAGTGTGTTAACCCTTTGAGGAGAGCCTCCTGAAAAAATGGACGTCTCCTCTGGTTGTTTACCCCCCCCCGGCATCCAGGTTAAATAACGTAACCACGATTCCGGTAGAAGGGACTCCTGCCTTCAAGGACCCTGCCAACAGGATGGCCCGGTCCATGTTTACGGTAGTGGGGTCAGCAGATACTTACTGAATGGGCAAAGTTGTTGCACTGTGAATTGGAGAAGCAAAAGTCTCCCCCCGGTCTACATAGAGCTGGTAGACTAGTTGGTGCATGACTTTAAGTAGGTCTGATACGGTCCCCCTGCTCTCTAGAGCAACAGTATCAGCAGTGGTGCTACGATGCCTGATTTGGCTGAAATGCTGGTCTGCGAACCAGGCAACTATAAAAAAAAAAAAAAAGCACTGGCAGATTTGCTCTTTCAAGGTGAGAGGCTTTTTGGAGCTTTGCTAGATGACATTATTAAAAATGTTGCCGGTGGGAAGAGCACGTTGCTCCCACAGTCCAGGACGGTTAAGGAGCCATGCCGTAGGCAAGGGCCCTCTTTTTCCACTCAGAAATGGCATTTTCACCCGCCGAGGTCAGCAGGTAAGCATTCCCAGTCCGACAAGGTGCCTGCTGAAGGACAAAATCGTTCCTGGTTTTGCAAGCCAAACAAGTCTGCGAACAAAAATGTTACTGCATGAAGGTTTGCCCCTGCCCAACTCTCGAGTTGGGGGTTGCCTTCCAGGGGTTTACAGCTCGGTGGACCTCTCTACTGTCCGACCAGTGGGTCTGCGCACTGGCGTCATCAGGATACAAGATAGAGTTTCTTTCTTGTCCACCAAACAGATTTTTTTCCCTCCAACCTACCTCTGCTTCCAGCTCGTTGAGAAGCCCTGTTCAGGGCAGTACAGGACCTGCAACTGTGCGGGGTGATAGTACCTGTACTGACGCTGGAAAGGTTTCAGTTATTCTACTCCAATCTGTTTGTAGTCCCCAAAAAGGAAGGAGTATGTCCAATCCTGGACTTGAAGGCCCTTGTCAGCTTTGTGAAAGTGCAAAGGTTCAGGATGGAATCGGTTCGCTCCGTAGTCGCTGCACTCCATCAGGGTGACTTCCTGGCGTCCCTGGATATCCAGGACGCCAACTTACATGTACCCATATGCCTCAGACTTATCGGCGATTTGCAGTCGGGTAAGAGCACTACCATTTTGTGGCTCTCCCTTTTGGCCTGGCGTCAGCACCCCGAGTCTTTACCAAAGTGTTTGGCCCTATTCTGGCACTGTTAAGGCAACGTGGGATTGCAATCGTGGGTTACCTAGACCTCCTTCTGAGAGCAGCTTCTGCCTCATAATTGAGGGAGGCTGTAACGATCACCATGCAGACTCTACGGGAGTTTGGTTGGGTGTTGAACCTAAAGAAGTCGGTGTTAGTTCAGACTCATCACCTGGAGTGCCTGGGCTTGCTGTTGGACTCCTCAGAAGCGAGAGTTTTTTCCCTTCAGACAAGCTGCAGACTCTTCAAGCTGCGGTGAAGTTGATGAACCGCCGGTGGTTGTTGCCGCTCTTCTGCTGGAGCGTTCTGGGCCTCATGGTAGCCACTTTCGAGGCGGTACCGTACGCTAAATTTCACACTCGAGTCTTGCAGAAGGAGATTTTGTCAAAATGTAACAAATCTCCATTATCCCTGGATTGTCAAATTCAGGTGAGCCAGTTAGTCAGGGATTCTGTAATCTGGTGGCTGAGGTCTCCGGCCCTTCGGTCTGGGAGATCGTTCCTTCCTCTCCATTGGACAGTGATCACACCGAACGCCAGCCCGAACGGTTGGGGGGTGTGTGCTGGGAGTACAGTTGGCCCAGGGTCTTTGGTCGCGGGAAGAATCCCAACTACCGATCAATATTCTCGAGCTTCTACTAATTCTACAAAGTTGACGTAAGCGCATCTTCGGACGCTTGCTTTGGCCACAAGGTTTTGCAGGTGGCTGTGTAAGGTTGCTATTACACTTTCTTTAAGTTAAAAGTTTGTTGTAAACGCATCTTCTGATGTACAAATTCATTGACGGACACATCACTCACCCCTCCTATTTATGTTTGTACTGCTTGTTGACAAACTGAGCTGCAGGAAGCAGGGTGGGGGGTTATGACCAGAGGGACCGCCCCCTAGGTTGTGCTGTGCAGTCGTGCTGTTTTTACATGTGTTACATGTTCTGCCTAGTCCTCTCTTGAAGGTGGCGTGATAACCCTAAGGTTGAGAATTAAAGGAGCTGTGTCTGTCAATTAACTTCACAGAAAAGGATTTTATGGTGAGTACAAAAATCAAATTTTTTCCAGGTAAATGTATTTCTGAAGGTGCTATTGACATGAAATGTTCACCACATGTCGGTAATAACCCATTCATACAAAGAAACCAAAACAAATATGTTCAGAAATTAAGTTATGTGTAATAAAATAGAATGACACAGTTGAGCACGCTAACTGAAATGTATTTAATACTTCATACAAAATCCTTTATAAAATTCTAATAACAGCTTCAATACGCCTCCTTTATCGAGAAACTAGTCTTTAATTTATTTTGGCCCATTCTTCCACACAAACCGTTTTCCAATCTTGAAAGTTCCCTGGGCCTTTTCTATGAACTCTGATCTTTCCATAGATTTTCAATTGGATTCATGTCATGTCATTTGCTGGGCCATTCTAGCAGCTTTCCTTTAATTTTTTTGAAACCAATTGAGATAATTTTATTTTTCTTGAGCCTGCAGAGCATTGCACCTGCGATAAGCAGATCCCAGATGCGATGTCAAGCTTTTGCAGACTATCAGTAAAGCTGTCTGCACGTACATCCTGCACAGGCAGGAAAATCAATTAACTATGAGAGCACTCACCAGCTCCCTTGCAGTTCATTGAGAACCGTCTGCCATGGTGGCAGACAGTAGTTGTAATTCATTCACAGATTGCGGTGAATGAATGATGTGGGCGGATCCCCACACGGCTATGCTTTTTTTTTTTTTTATTGTGGCAGTGGATGCAGGCAGAAGATCCCCCATCCGCTGTTGCAGCGGAAAATCAGAGGGGTACAGGCAGGTGCTCTTTGGTAACATGTTACATGTTGCGCGCTAAATACGGGTGTAACATGTTACCAAAGGTGAACTTATCCCTTAAAACTGCTGGTCAGTGGTTAAACTAAAATAGACCGCTTTTACTGAGTTTTTTGTTGGGAACATAGGTCCATGTTTTATCAAGAAAATATATCAACCTTCACTAATGTTCAATTATATAATGGGTTGATTGTTCCAATCTAACAAAAAACAGCTGTATTGGGGAGAATAAAACTGGCATAAGGGACTACCATGCTTAAAAAGATTACACTATTTTAGATGTTTTAATTTAATCTTTAAATATCACACTGGTCAACGTGAACATACTGTAGCTGCAAGACATGATGATCATGCAGCTTCAGCAAGCTCTCTCCCAAACAGAAATTTTATGGAACATAGGCATTTCCCAAATTGTCTTTAAGGACAGCACATGTGTTATAGGCAATTTCTCCACCAGAAACCACAAATACATGATCAAAAAACACTCCGTTAACATATATGCAAATTGGGTGCATTTTTAACCGCATCTGATTTGCATGACGTGAACAAAATCGCTCTTTCTATGGAGCCCGCTCACATGTGGTGCAGCGGCAGTGCAAATTCAATGTGAATTGAAAAAGAGACCTGTGGATTTCCTGAGCACTGCGGTGCGATTCAGATGCAAATTCCAGGCTCATTGCCTTCTATGGGAACACAGCTGAATCACACATCACATTAGTGTTGAACACAAATTCAATCAGTTAAAAAAGACAGCGTGGGGATCCCCCCCAATTCATACCAGGCCCTTTTGGGTCTTGTACGGATTTTAAAGGGAACCCCACACCAAATAAAATAAAAATGGTGTGATGCATCCCCCAATCTTAAGGCCATTATTGGAGCATGCAGCATGGTTCAGGAACCATATTCTAAATCATTTTAGACCACATGCCCTCAACATGGGGGAGCACCCCAAAGCACCTTGTTCCCATGTTGAAGGGGACAAGGGCCTCTTCCCCACAACTGTGGGTGGTGGTTGTGGGTGTCTATGGGCAGGGGGCTTACCGGAATCTGGAACCCCCAGTATACTCATTCACCATTCACTCATTCATATATATATATATATAGATGTCATTGATGGAAAAACAGAGCTGACCCCCAAAAAAAAGCTCCGCATTTGTCACTGGCTCCCACCGTCTGCCACTCCGCTGTCTGAGTTCTTAAATTGCTTAGGGGTGGGTCATCTGGTGATGTCATTGGATGACAATGCCCCCTTGTAATGTCACTGACTGGTGCATGCTGGGGTAATGGTGCCAATCTGTACCAGACCCGAAAGAGCCATGTATGGATTGGGTGGGACCCCCACACCATTTATTTTTTTATTGTTGGCATTGGTTTTTCTCACATCCAGCTGTCATCTGTTGGTAAGGACATGTCCACTGGTTTCACTGTCTGCTCCTGAACAACCAGCTAATGTTAAAGACGCCGATGGTTGTCAGCTCTTAAAATTTGCATCTGAGCCGCATCTAAATCGCAGCTGAACAGATGCTTTGGAAATTCGCAGTGGACATGTGTGAACCTAGCCTAAACATTATCTCCACAACTGGTGTGACAACATCACTTCCCGGGCACTGCAGCTCATAGTTCCGAGGCTGAGAAGGTGACAGGGAAAGTGGACGGTGCTGGATTGTGCCCTTCGCTTCCCTTGAAGGTGCCATGGACATTGGAAGACTATTTTGGAGCTTACTTCCACTGTTCTCAAATGAATTATGATTAACTTGAACAGACAGCATCTCATCTAAGTTATATATCTTATTTTGCCCAATTGTGTAGTTCATGGTACTGCACCTCCGAGTTCTCTGTGACCTGTCAGTGATATCAGGATGCTTGGGGATTGGCTGTCAGTGTCCTGGCAGTGTTGGCTGTATTTACCCTGAGCAAGCATTGCTGTGTTTGAGGATTGCTGTGGGGGTCCTAGCAGATCCCATTGACAAGAGGATGGATTCCCTCCTCAAGAAGACTTGGGGATTCCTCTCTAGGCAATCTTAAGCCTGCCATGGCTGTCGCAGTGGTGGCGCGTAACATGGAGCACTGGCTAACACATATAAAAGCATATATTGAGCCTGTGACCGCAAAGGAGATGATTCTTACCTCTTTTCCAATGCTTTTAAAAGGGGTTGCATACATTGCGGATGCATCTGCGTCGGTCCACATGTCTGCTAGTTTTTCTGCTTGGGCCAATTCAGCCAGAAGATCTATTTTGCTAAAACCCTGGCAAGGGGAGTCCCTTTCACAGGGGATTTACTGTTCGGTCCGGACTTGGAGGCTGTCCTGGATCGAACAGCCAATAAAAAGAAGGCCTTTCCATTAAAAAAAAAAAAAAAGTTGAGGGAACAGTCTAAAAAGAAAACTCGTCCGCAAAAGAAATGTAACTTTCCAAGGGTAGAGTCTCAGAAAAAAGTTTGGACCAACAAGGGCAGAGGGCGTGGGGGTGCAATTTTTCACCCTCCTGAACAGCCCCGAATGTCCCAATGACAGATTAACCTCCAATCTGTTCATACTAGGGATCGTAAGGAGGGGATACAGACTAGAGTTCTCAAGCTCCCCCCCCACACAGAATGCTAGTTACAGACCTACCAATGTGTGCGGAAAAGTCAGCGGCATTACTGGCCTCACAGGATGTAGTGTCACGGGTCCCAACTGGGGAGATATGCAGAGGGTTCTATTCTTTGTTGTTCGGAAGCCCTTGGGGAAGTTGAGGCTCATCCTGAACCTGAAGCCTCTGAATCGATCAATCACTTACAAAAGATTTCGGATGGATTCCATCTTTTCTGTGAGAACACTGCTTCCTCCGAATTGCAACATGGTACCCATAGCGCGGGGAGGTCATTGTCTAAGGGACACCTATATGCACATTCCGATTTCAGAAGACAGTCAGAGGTTCCTCAGACTGGCAGTAAGTTCGGAAGAGGAAGCTATACATCTTAATTTTCGGTTCCTCCCCTTTGGGCTATCCTCTTCTCCCCGGATATTCACCAAGGTTATGGGGGAGACCCCTGCCTTTCTCCAACTTCAGGGAATCTCAGTGATTTGCTCCTTCGGCTGAAAAGTTGGTTCAGGATTTGCAGGTGTGAGTGTGTTGGAGCATCTGGGATGGGTCTTAAATTTGGAGAAATTCAATTTTGTATTTTTCCCCAGAGGGTTACCTTCCTAGGTTACATTCTGGACTCAACCCAGCAGGGAGTTTTTCTTCCAGAAGAAAAAATTCTGAAAGTAAACAAAGCCTTGTCTGTTTTACAAAGCAATCAACAAATCTCCATAAGAAAAGCTATGTCTGCTTTGGGATTACTGACTGCTGCCCTCCCAGCTGTAAGGTGGGCGGGACTGCACTTCCGCCATTTGCAGTTGATCATTCTGAAATCTGGGACCACACTCAAAGGTCATTGGATTCAATGGTTCTCATTCCAATAAGGGGGAAGAGGTCCTTCTGGTGGTGGAGAAAGGCAGCAAATCTATCCAAGGGTCTGGAATGGGTACTGCTCAAGATCTTCACAATGGACGCAATCAGCACAGGTTGGGGAGCACACCTGGGGGAAAGTCTGGTGCAGGATCCTGGAGTGTCGAGTACGCAGGGAGGTTCTCAATCTGGAGAGAGCTGGAACACATTTCCCTGGCTCTCAGAGCCTTCCAGCAGGAGCTCCGGGGACATCACGTCAGGTCCGCTCAGACAATTCCTCAGCAGTTGCTTACATCAACCAATGGGGGCACTAGAAGCAGTTCCCTTTGAGCTCTGATGGAAATAATATTCAAATGGGCTGAAGTCACAGTGCTCTCACTAACTGCAATACACCTAAAAGGGGAGTTAAACCAGATGGCAGACTTCCTCAGTCAGAGGAAGCTGAGGGAGAGCGACTGGGTCCTGAGTCAAGTCATCTACAGGATGATTGTCCAGAAGTGGGAGGTTCCTTGTGTGGACCTTTTCGCTTCAAGGGAAAACACAAAAATTCCCCTCTTCTTCTCTTTGAACTGGGGGGACGGGGCAATTGGGCTGGACGCTCTTTCTTAGAGCTAGCATTTTCACAAGTGCTATGCCTTCCCCCTGCCAGTACTTTTGCCCGCAGTCCTGAGGAAATTCAAGTCAGAGGACATGACCCTGATCTTGATAGCTCCACGCTGGGCCAGGAGGCCATGGTTTTTTGTCCTAAAGGAGCTGGTGGTGGAACCGCCTTGGATTCTACCAGTCAGGGAAGACCTCCTCTATCAAGGCCCAATCTGCTGCCCTTAGGTGGAGAGGTGGAATCTGGCAGCCTGGCTACTGAGGAAGAAATACTGAGAAGTAAAGGGTTCTCAGAGAGTTTGGTAGCGACTTCTAAATTGTAGGAAGGAAGAGAAGCACAAGATCTATTTGAAGGTCTGGAAAAAGTTCAATTCTTGGTGCGCAGAGAGCTCCTTTAATGTTTGCAGCCCAGTAGCAGTGCTGGAATTCCTACAAAGTGGGGCACATAAGGGACTGGCCCTTAGTACTCTTAAAAGTCAAGTTTTGGCTTTAAGCGTGTTCCTTGAACAACTCGCAGGGTATCCTTGGATATCCAGGTTCTTTAAAGCCTTAGCTAGGCAGAGACCAGTCAGCTCACATCCTTTTCCTGTATGGGAGCTCTCGTTAGTGTTGCAGGCACTACAGGAGATCCTTTTGAGCTTATTGAGTCTTGTTTGGTAACATTTTTAACCATCAAGACTTTTTTTGGTGTCAGTCACTACTGCAAGTAGGGTTAGTGAGCTAGAAGCACTCTCGAGTAGGGCACCTTTCCTTCAAGTTTTTCCAGATCGGATTATTTTTAAAACCGATCCAGTCTTTTTGCCAAAGGTAGCTTCAAAATTTCCTAGGAGCCAGGAAATCTGTCTGTCCACTTTTTGTTCAAATCCTGTGAGGGAACAGGAGCACATCTTCCACAGGTTAGATGTTAGGAGATGTGTACTAAAATACCTGGAGATTATGGAACAGTTGAAGAGATCCAATTCCTTTTTTGTTTATTTTTCAGGGGCTAGGAAGGGGTCCAAAGTCTCAAAACATACTATAGCCAGGTGGCTTAGGTTGGCTATCAGTCAGACCGTTATAGCAAAAGGGGTGGAGGTCCCGGAAAGGCATTAGGGCTCATTCCACTAGGGCTTTTGCAACATTGCAAGCAGAGTGGGCTGGTGCTACACCCAAACAGATCTGCAGAGCAGCAACGTGGTCAAGTTTTAAGACCTTTGTTAAGCACTACAGACTGGATTTATTGTCTGCCCAGGACCAGGCCTTTGGGCGTAAAGTCCTGCAAACAGTAGTCCCACCCTAGTATAAGTGCTCACTTATCCTCTCAAGTGTGCTGTCCTGAAAGACGAAATAGGGAAAATCTACGTTACTTTCGTTACGTTTTTTCCAAGGGTCTTTCAGGACAGCACCGGTACCTACCCAATGAGTATCTTGCCACTAGGACGTGAGAGTATCAGAAGTTTGAAGGTTGGTATGATGTGTTGTTGTGTCTCCCTAGACTGGCCAGAGGTTCTCGTGGAAAAACTGACGGACTGGAGGGAAGGAGTGGCTTAAATAGCTGATGGAGGCAGTGTTTCCCGAGATGGGAGGAGCCGAGGTCTATCAAGTGTGCTGTCCTGACAGACTCTTGGAAAAACGTTACCGGTAAGAAACTTCAATTTTTTTCCCCTTCATCTCATAAACTCTCCCACTCAACTCCCCCCTGCTTGCTCCTGTCACTCTACCACACACTTGATGTCCTTAGTACAGTTGGCACTGATTGACACTGGCAGGTGGCACTGATTGGCACTAGCAAGTGGCACAGATGGGTATTGGCACTGTCAGGTGGCACCGATTGGCACTGGAAGGTTGCACTGGTTGACACTGGCAGGTTTCACACTGAGCCAATATATAGTTTAACTGTGTGTGAAACTCACATAAGTAACTCAATGCAGAGACCAGCTGTCAAAATGCAGCGGTGATGTTGGGAGTGGGTGGGAACAAGCAGCTATCACACACAAGCCAATGATTGGGCTTCTTAAGAAAGGGGGCGGGGCCATATACACATTGCTGCCTGCCCAGATCCCATTGGCTGGTGTTTGATAGCTGCTGGCTCCCGCCCACCCCCGACATCACCGCTGAATTTTGACATTTGACTCTCTGCATTCAGTTACATATATCAGTTTCACACACAGCGTTCTGCCCTGCTCTGCTAATGGATTGTGGGCAAGGGAGGAGGAACAGGCATGGTGCGGTCAGTGTTAAATATCAGCCTAATTTGCATAATTATCAGCCGATTTTCTTAAAAAAGGGCAAATATTGGCCGATATATCAGTCGATCTCTAGTATCAGTGCATAGTAAATTGGTATGTTTTAAAGAGGAAGTAAACTCTCCCACTCTGATGCTTCTTTTCATTTAGTCCATTATAAGAAGTAATAGCCACTGCAATCCAGCCCAAATCGCATATTACTTACTATTTAAAGAAACTTTAAAAGTCTTGTTTCCAGGGGTTAGGCAGCGCCATCTTAAGTATTTTTTTCTGAGTCCACAGTGGAGTGTATTTCCGCCCTTACATTGAGCACTTCCTGTACAATAACCAAGCCTCCTTCTCAATCCAACGTTTCTATGGCAACCCTGCTTCTCTGTTCATAGCTGACTTGTTTATTTCATAGTATTAACTTGTGCTGATGTCTCTTTGCCTTTGTCAGACTTATCAGCTTCAGCTGATAAGACTGCAGTAATGGCTGCAGTTTAAAGAGGAAGTAAACCCTGATGAGTTTACTTCCTCTTTTTTTCCCTGCAAAGGTAAAGCATAATGGACTACTATGCATCGCATAGTAGGCCCATTATGTGTCACTTACCTGACACAGGAGCCAGCGAAGTCACGCTGTCCCCTGTAGTCCGCCGCATCCATCTTGCTTGTGGCGTCTCGCAGCTCCGCCGCTGTCATTCGGCGAAGCCGCGATGACGTCACTCCCGCGCATGCGCACGGGAGTCGACAAATGCGGCAGCTCCATTTTTGGAACTGCCGCGTTCAGTGCGCCTGCACGCCGCTGTCTGCGGCGCATGCGCCGTAGACAGCGGTGGCCGTTTTCGGGCAAATATCTCCTAAACCATATAGGTTTAGGAGATATTGCTTGGACCTACAGGTAAGCCTTAATCTAGGCTTACCTGTAGGTCAAAGTGGTTTGTAAGGGTTTACCACCACTTTAAACTGTATGTCATGTCACATGGTGTGTAGGAGGAAGCTCTGAGTGATTAGCAGAGTTCAGAGCTGTGTGTAGGAAGTCCTGATAACAGATAGATAAGACATAGAAAGTGTGCCTTAAGTCAGGGAAGATCTGGGCATACTCAGTGACTTCATTCTACAAAACAACAAGGATTACAACAATACAAAGCAAGTAAGGAGATATCTACAAGCAGTGTTCGTAAGGGTTTTTTATGCTGGTTTACATGGGACAAAGTTGTGGAGGAGGGTTTACAACCACTTTAACCTTGTCTTACTACTACCACGTGTAACTTCCAGGCTACTGGCTTTTTGCAGCTTCAGCTCTGCCTGCTGGTGGCAGGGAGACAGTCCATTGAGCTACTGTATGTGTGAAACAATGACGGATACAAGGGAGCCTGTGGCCTGCTACTGGGCTGTGGCCTGGGGATTGAGAACCACTTCTCTAGAGGGTACATGTATTGCATGTATTGAGTGACTTAGTAATACTTATGCTTTGACCCATGCCTTATACAGTGCATTCATAAAGTATTCAGATCTCCTTTACTTTTTCAATTTTGTTAGTTTGCAGCCTGATACTACAGTTGTTTGAATTAATTTTTTTTAATAAAAGACCACATAAATGGTTTCTTGCTGGGAAAAAAGTATTTTTCCCTGCAAATTGGATCATTCTTTGCTGGGGGTTTTCTTTTTGCCTTCCTCTGGATCAACTGTGGGTAGCAGATTGTGTATATGGGATTGTTTTTTTTAATTTTTATTTTTTTTCCCCTTGGTTGAACTAGATGGACTTGTCTTTTTGCAACCTGACTAACTCGATTCATTCAGTTTGTTTTGTGATTGGCCACAGATGATCAAATGGCACAGATCAGTTGTGGTTGGCACAGTTTATACCATGTTTTCACTGTGACCAATCACATCTAACACAATTGTACACAATGGATGGTTTGAAAGGAAGCCATCCATTATTTACAACTGTCATTTGATCTGCTGTGGTTGGTTACAGTGGTCATGTGGTACTAGCAGTGGGCCGGTACAGTGATCAGTCATTGGCTGTATCAGGTGGACACAGTCAGTGACAGATTGCACCGCTGTGCGCCTGATCCGTGACGTCCACCTGGATCGTCGAGAGGCCGACCCTGGCTTCTTTTGCCCAAAGGCCAGTAGGTTAAGTACCGTATTTATCGGCATATAACACGCACTTTTTCCCCTTAAAGTCAGGAAAATTGTGGATGCGTGTTATACGCTAATCCCCCGCTGATTGTGAGTACCGCAAATATAAACACATAGCCGAGTGGGCTCGGCTCCGATCACAGTCACGCCCAGTCCCGCCCTATGATGGACATAATACAAGCGGGACTGTGAGTGAAGCCGAGCCTAGCACACTCGGCTATGTGTATATCGGCTCCGCTCACAGTCAGGCCCAGTCCCACCATTGGACCTGCTTTATGTCCATCATAGGGCGGGACTGGGCATGCAGGACTGGCTCTGTGTGTCTTGGTGGCGCCATATTTAAACATGAAGTGACATTGACAAGCCATCAATGTCACTGGACATGGCTGCAATGACACCGATGAGGCTGTAAATGGAACTAGATAAGGCTGCAGATGGACACTGATAAAGCTGCATTCATGGGCATTTAAATGTAAGATTTGTTTTCCTTAAAATTCCCTCCTAAGCTTGGGGTGTGTTTTATGCTGGCACGTGTTATAGGCCGATAAATACGGTATATATTTTTACAATGACAATAATTTTATTTGATTTTCTAAGCGTTCTTAGTGCTGTCTTTTCAGTTTATTGAGGAGACTTGCTAAGTAACCACTTTGCAGTACATCGTATGACGTCATGGACATTTAAGTGGTGATATCTCCACAGGCATCCTCCAGATATAATTTTTTTCTGCCGGTGATTCTGTGCACCGTAAGAACAATCATATTGGCAGTTCATCTGCTTGACCATTCTTACAGACTGTGGGAGGGGACATCCTGCGACTTGGAACTACAAAGTCGCATGACAAGTCGTTCCCCATGATTTCCAATGATAACCATTCATATATATGCGCCTTCAAGTCTCTCAGACTTCTAAGTAGTCCCTGTATTACTTTAGTGCGACTTTCATACGAGTTGAGGTCCATAGACCAAAAGTTTACACAGGCATTCCCTAAAATTGCATCAAAATTGCGGGAGCAAAATCACGGTAAAATCGCATGACTTTTAAATCGCGGCAGTGTGAAAAGGCTCCTAAGTAGGAATGTTGTAAGTTATTTAGTGTTTGTGAGCTCTAATAATCATTTTAATATATTGTTATTGAAAATATTGTTTTGATTTAAACTATCACAGGACCTACAAAAACAGTAGCACCATCTATTTATTCTATAGGTCTGTTTTACAAGGTTGCAAGGGGGGGAGGAGTTTTGTGTCTTTTAACAGACCCTGAGTGTCAGTTCACACCAAATGCAGTTCCGGGTGCTTTTTTTCTGCACTAAGAATGCATGCACAGTGTTTTTCATGTATTCCACTGGCTCTAGTTCACACCATACAGTCAGTTTCCAGACAGTTTCTGGTGCAGAAACTGACCGGAAACTGACTTCATGGTGTGAACTGGAGCCATTGGAAAACACTATGCATGCATTTTGTGCAGAAAAAAATGCGCACAGAACTGCGTCTGGTGTGAACTAGCACAGAAAGCTAGAGGGGGAAAAAAGTGCAGTAATAGTCTGGCCTCCTGAGTTTAAAGGTGGAGTGCAGGGCCTGGCAGTGAAAGGGTTAAAATCCGATATTGATTTTATTTGATTTTTTTTTCTAGTTATTTTACTTCTAGGTATTTTTTTTAAAGAACTCTTGATTTACTGCAGTTTTTTTGCTGTCTTAAGTCTTTGCACAGTATTGTATACGTAAATGGGGGCAGCTATATGTCCTCCTCATGTTTATGCATAATTTAGTAATTTATTATTTTATCTTGTTTAGCACTACCCCGATCTCTTGGACTGAATGTTTCTGTTACGATTGAATCCACTTCTGCCATGTATAAGCTGCCAATTGCTCCTTTAATAATGGGCTCACATCCTATTGATAATAAAGGGTAAGAACTTTGATTCTTTTGACAGGAGGAAATAATGTAAAAAAATGCAGGTCAGATGTCTCATATGCCCCAGGTCCCTAATAGGCTGTGAGCTATTTACTATTTTTTGCTGCAGTAGAGCGGCCCGATTACTTTTTTGGGACACGTGAGGGTGGTAACTCTGCCAGATCACTTCTTCCCAGGATTCTCAGGTTTTCCTTCACCTTTTGGGAGCCTGGAGACGCACAAAATAACCTGTCGGTATGGCAAGCTGGAGGATATCGAAGCGCATCCATTTCTATCTAATGAAGTACTGTGCTCTGAGGACAAGAAAGACATTGGAGGTCTTGTAGAAACCTGATTTCTCTAAGGACTACCTGCTATTTGCCAATGATATCACTCAAGCTCCCTTAATATATCAATAAAGCTAAGTGGAAAAAACAAAACAAAAGCAAATGTGTCTAAAATTCTTAGGGCCGGTTCACACAGCGGGCGATGCGAGGCGACACGACTCGCCTCGCCTCGCTCCCGCAAGTCGCCCCCGTTCTGTACAATGGAACCGTTCTGAGAGGAGCGACTCGAGTCGCTCCGACTCAGAAAAAAGGTTCCTGTACTACTTCTGGGCGACTTCGGGGGCGACTTGCATTGACTTCTATACAGAAGTCATCTGCAAGTCGCCGCTGAGGTCGCCGCGCCTGCAGTGTGAACCGGCCCTTAATATAATAAAAATAACAAAAAATATATTTAAAAGTACCCTGCTGCCCTGCACACATCTATGAATGCAAACATGTGGGTGGGGTGTTCATCTATATGTAAGCACATATTGAAAATGTGTTTTTTTTTTTTAGATTCCTCATTTAGAGTTAACTCTAAACTGATGAACTTTAAAAGCATTGCCTGTTGATAATTTGGGTACCATAATTTCTCCTTGATGTATTTGGTATCTATTTACTCAACATGACCACATGTTTTGTACCAAATAAATATTGGTAATTATGATTTTGTGCACTAAAATTCATTTTATTGTAATTCTTTTTTTACTGAAAATATGGATTTGCTAAACCGTTGACAAATATTGTACACCAAAAAAGCAACTACTATCTTTTATTACAATGCATTTTTACATGGTATTGCAAAGTGCAGCTATTTATAGCAGCCAGTAAGATATTTTTCATGAAAGTTAAATTCGAATTCTAGGCTAAATCTAACTAGTTTTAAAAATGTTTCCTCCCCTCTCCTAACACACATGCTCACTAACCTGCATAGGAAATATGTATATAATTACCTATGTTTAGCCTGCTCCGATCATGTTATCTAGCTCCCTTGTGTCAATCAGCAGCGACTGCAAGGAGGAAGATGGAGTGCCAACAATGGATGGGTCATAGGAGCCTATGGGTTACAACGCCTCCCCAGGCCTTAAACCGGAGTCATTGTTGAGGACTCTCTTCTCTCCAGTTGCCACTGGTGGGCACACAGGATCATATGACTGGACCTTATTGGGCTGAAAATAAGTCTTTCCTACACAGTTTAGTCAGCATAAATGTTAGGAAGGTGAGGAGAATTATTTTTTTGAGACTAGTTAGGTTTAGTCTGGAAATATAAACCTGCTACAGGACACTGCATTCTGATTTAGGTCTCATATGCACGACTTTCAAATAGGGATGTATATGAGCATTCTTCATGCCCACTGACCATTATCCAGGCATCAGGCTTAATAGAGGCCCAGTGTGTACAAGCACTTATTGTAGCTTGAGCTCTGACTCCAGCGCCATGCAGCAAATATTTTAAATTTGATGCCACTAATGCATTTATTTTTCTTTGCTCTACACTCCCTTTACTCCTCTTGAGTAAGCTTCTGACATGCAGAATGATCATTGACATTAGACCAGACAGACTGGTTGTGCTACTGCATACCGATTGCATCTGTAATAGGGCTTATAGAATGTCTGTTATTGTGTAAAATGATTTATCTTCATTATACAGGACACAAGCTGGAGAGTCATAGACCCTGGTTTATAGGTTGCTGCCTTCAGGTGAGTGGACACTGGTAAAGCTTTGCTAGACACACCCCCTGGGTGTGTTCTTACAACCCTACACCACTCAGTTTTTTCTAGTATCCGTAGGTGATGGAGATCCTCTCCCTTACATACATCATTCTATGCTTAACCAACTTATTATTTTAATTCACCTAAATAGGGAAGGTGCAGATAGGCTGGGAGTGAAGATGGCCGACAAGTTAGAGTGGCTCTTCAACTAGGTCACGGGGGAGGGTCCATAGGTAGAGATAGTCAGCGTGAAACAAATTCCAGAGGGTAGTATTTGGGGCATTAGTGGTAGGTTGACTAACGCACCAAACCCTAGGTAAGTACAATAACAAGTCCTATTTGCAACCGCAGAACACCCAATAAGTAGATAGTTGATAACGAAAGCATACTATGTGGCGTGTTCACCAATGCCAGGAGTCTGGCGGAAAAGATGGGAGAACTACAACTACTGGTGTACAAGGAGGATTTAGATTTTGTAGGAATTTCTAAGACGTGGTTCAACAGGTCTCATGATTGGTTGGCAACCAGTCAAGGGTATTCCCTATATCACGGGGATAGAGAGGGTAAAAAAAGGGGGAGGGGTCTGCTTGTATATCAAAAATTATGTACAAGTGAATGTGAGAGATGACATCACTAATGGAGCAAGGGAGGAGGTGGAATCCTTATGGGTAGAGCTACAAAAGGGTAGAGCTACGACTAAGGGTAAAGTAATACTGGGTGTATACTATAGGCCCCCAAACCAGAGGGAGGAGGGGGAGGCAGACCTCCTATCACAATTGGATTAGCGGCAAGGATGGAAAGTGTCATTATAATGGGGCATTTTAATTATCCAGACATTTACTGGGCGTAAGGAACCGCACATTCATCTAAAGCTCACCATTTTCTAAATGTCTTGCAGGACAATTTCTTGGGTCAGATGGTAAATGCACCAACAATAAAAGTGTCACTAGACCCACTGATTACCAACAATACAGACTTGATTACGGATGTGGAAATACAAGGCAATTTAGGAAACAGCCATCACAGGTCAATTTGTTTCAGTATAGATCACATAACTAGGAAACATAAGGGGAATACAAAGACACTGAATTTCAAAAGAGCCAACTTCCCTAAACTATGATCCTTGCTAGAAGCTACTAAATGGGATAAAATCTTAGGAACAAAGAACACGGAGGAAAAATTGGTGTGCTTTAAGAGCATATTAAAAAAGAGTATTAGCCAGTGCATCCCAATGGGAAATAAATTTAAGAGAGCTAATAAAAGTCCTGGGTGGCTTAACTCCAAAGTAAAAATGCATATAAAAGCAAAGGAGAAGGCCTTCAAAAAATACAAGGCTGAGGGATCATCATCAGCATTCAAACTTTACAAACAATGCAAAAGAAATGTAAGGGCGCAATCATGGTGGCTAAGATAGAGCACAAAATGAACATAGCGGAGGAGAGTAAAAAAAATCTCAAATTCTTTAAAGCCGAGATCCACCCAAAAACAGAACTTCCACTTATCCGGTTCCTCCCCCCCATGGATGTCAGATAGCAAAACGACCTGGGAGTCCCAGTGGATGATAGGCACGACAGTGGTATTGCAATGGCAAGCTTCTGCAAGTAAAGCAAACATTATATTGGCATGCATTAAAAAGGGGATTAACTCAAGAGATAAAACGATAATTCTCCTACTCTACAAGACTCTCATTCGGCTGCACCTGGAGTATGCCATCCAGTTCTGGGCACCAGTCCTCGGAAGGATGTGTTGGAACTGGAGAGAGTCCAGAAAAGGGCAACAAAGCTAATAAAGGGACTGGAGGACCTTGGTTATGAGGAAAGGTTACAGGCACTGAACTCATTCTCTCTGGAGAAGAGACGCTTGAGAGGTGATATGATTTCAATGTACTAATACCGTACTGGTGACCCCACAATAGGGATAAAACTTTTCCACAAAAGGGAATTTAAAAAGACACTAAAATTAGTAGAGAATCGGTTTAACCTTAAACTGCGCAGAAGATCTACTGTGAGAGCGATAAGGATGTGGAATTTCCTTCCACAGGGCAGTGGTTTCAGCAGGGAGCATCGATAATTTCAAAAACTATTAGGCACCTGAACAAGCACAACATATAGGGATATACAATGAATTATGAACATAAAAGCGCACACACACAGGTTGCACTTGATGGACTTGTGTCTTTTATTTTCAACCTTACCTACTATGTAACTTCAGATTCTTCAATTGGTTCTTTTGTTAACTATTGTCTAATAAAGATAAGTAACTTTAATGCAGAAGTGATAAAACATGTCCCTTCTGCATTAAAGAGGTTGTAAACCCTCATGGTTTTTCACCGTAATGCATTCTGTGCATTAAGGTGAAAAACCTTCTATGGTGCAGCACCCCCCCTTTTACTCAACTGAGCCCGGTCTTTCCAGCGCCAAGAACGAGCACACTAGCCCCAGCCAGTGTCTCTGGTCCTGATTGGATAGATTGATAGCAGCACAGCTCCCGCTACTGTCAAATCCAATGACGTGGGACGGGGCCAAGTCCTGCTGTCTGTGTCAATAGATGCAGCAGCAGGACATGGGAGCGTGCCCACATGAGTGCCCCGAGGCAGAGCGCTTCTCCAATGGGACACTAGATAAGAGGAAGAGCCCGGAGTGCTGCTGAGGGACCCCAGAAGAGGAGGATCGGGGGCCACTCTGTGCAAAATCAACTGCACACAGGAGGTAAGTATGACATGTTTGTTATTTAAAAAAAAAAAAAAGTTTAGTTATCCTTTTAAATAACCTGCCTGTTCATCCATTTTTTAATGTTACCCTAAAGTTCCACTTTAAAGGATGCATTGTAGTATATTCAATCTGTAGTGCCATTTCAGAATTTGTACCACCTTTGATACTGAGTTCAGAGGGGGATTCAGCAAAAATGATGCACAAGAGTGAGCAGCAAGCATACACTTCCAGCCTTCTTCATATCAACAGCTCCTTTTATTTTTCCAGGTGAAAAGTTGATCTCTGTTGATCCAATCTCAGCTTTTTCCAACAGCCCACAACACAAATCCCAAACAGGCTCCAGTGCTGTGGCCTGTGTATTCACCAGAATTTAACAATTTGCCTTATTGTTGACCCCCCCCCCCCCCCCCCCTTCATATTCATTGTTTGGGGAAATTGTAGAATCTATTAAAGAAGTACAGCCAAAGCTCATTTGGCTGTACTTCTCCTATGAGTCGCTGTGCAGTTTGTTTTGCACTCCTGTGACCTCCGGCTGAAGTCCTCTTTCTGCTGACATCACAGAGTCAGTCCAGGCTCTGTGTCATCACAACCATGGAGTCTGTATCCACCTAGATCCCTGGACTGACACCCGGCTCAGCCTCTCAGCGAGCCTCCCATCCCCTGCACAGCCCAGTGCTCTAGTGAGTGAGGAGGAGGCAGAGCAGTAAGTTGTGACTGGCAGTCACCAGCGCTCTGCTTGGGGAGCTGTAAGAACCAAGCGAACCGCAGTGTTTGATCTCTCGGGTCTCAGTGTTTGAGGCATCAGGGGACAAAGGCAGCATTGGAATGATGCTGCATCCATCTAGGTAAGAATGAATCTGAAAAAAAAAAAAAAACATACTTCTCTTTAAAATTTCAGCCCATGTTCTGCATTGTACAATTAAGATGAAAGGAATTTTGACTTACCTGTAAATTCCATATCTTAGAGTCCAGTACACGACACAGGGCAGTCTCCCCTTTGTTGTTGTGCAATGCCACGTACACACGAGTGGATTATCCGGCGGAGAAGTCCTGCCCGTTTGTGGGTTCCAGCCGACTTTTTGTTCCCAAAAGTCAGACAATCCGCCCATCTGTGTCAAGGGGACAAGGTGCCTTGGGGTGGGGGGGGCCCACAGGGTACCCCTCTTCCCCAAAGAAACCCCCCATGTTGAGGGCACGCGGCCTGGTATGGCTCGGGGGGGGGGGGGCGCTCGCTCTTCCCCACCCCCTTTCCTGACCGGCTTAAGGGTCTGCTATGGACTTTGGGGGACCCCCCAATGCCGTTTTTTTGGCGTAGGGGTTCCCCTTTAAATCTATACCAGGTGATGAGGCTAGCGAGGTGTCAATCTCGCCAATGGAGGCGGTGACATTGACTTCCTTCACTAGTTCCGTCTACCTGGAGTCACGTTCAAAAAGAACGGACTTTACTCCGTTTGGGGGCAAGTCCGTTCATTCTAAAAGTGAAGGCTCATTTTCAAAAGTCCGGTCGTGTGTGGGCAGGTCCGTTCGTTCGGAAAGTCTGGCGTACCTACGCTGCCAAGTCCAGTGGGTAGTCTGCCGGATAGTCTGATCATGTGCACGTGGCATTACTCTGCATTGCTTGCTAAAAATTGAGGTCTTAGGAAATAGTGCAAGTTATGCCCGAGGGAGGGGGGCAGAGCGGGGTTAGTCCAGCAAAGCTTTGCCAGTGTTCAATCACCTGAAGGTAGCAGCCTATAACACAGGGTTTTCTGAATGGTCCTACACTTGTCCTGTACTGTACTCCAGAATATAGAACATACAATTTCTTGTTTTGTGCTGAAGTTAAAGCTGTCTTTTCTTTTTTTTTATATTGAACCTAATGCAAAAGCTAGAAAGCCTTGTCACCTTTAGTGTGGGTTTATTTTCTTTTATTTGTTCTTGCAGCACTCCCTCTTTCTCCTCCATCACCAATGCCAACAGTGTTGATCTCCCTGCGTGTTTTTTTTTTAAATTTCCACAACCCATACCTGTTTCCAGTGCATTTATCCAGAAGATTCAGAACTGCACAGGTGAGATTGGCTGGTATAATTTGCTAACTACATTCCCTGGTGCTGTTCACTTAAAACTGTGTTTGTTTAGAATATGTAAAGTTTTATTCCCAGTATAATGAAAAATACTTTATTCTGGTAACTGTATGTTGCCAATTCATGTATTTGTAGTATTACATTTTTTATTCATTTTTTTTATTTCAAATTTTTTATGCACACTTAGATGCACATTAAACTGTCTAGACAAGTAAGTTTTACAGGGTTTAGGACAAACTGTTATACTCCTGGGCTGTTTTTAGTGATCAGTTTTTGTTCAGGCCATGAAACAATCCACAAAATAAAAAACCTTCTGTAAATGGTATAAAATAGTTTTCTTTCTCATCCATTGGGAGGCAAGGAAAGTCTTAACCACTTCAATACTGGCACTTTTATCCCCTTCCTGTCCATGCCAATTTTCAGTTTTCAGTGCTGTCGCACTTTGAATAATAATTGCGTTGTTTTTATCATTTTGTTCGCACAAATGAAGCTTTCTTTTGATGGTATTTAATCGCCACTGAAAATGTTTCTGTTATAAAATTTTGCAAATAAATAATTGTTCTAAATAAATTTAGCCCAAAATGTATTCTGCTACATTTCTTTGGTGAAAATAACTCAAATCAATGTATATTATTTAATCTGTAGGAATGTTGTAGAGTCCACAAACTATGGTATATACAGTATCTGAAAAATTGATGCCCTAAAATGGTACGACAGTAGAAATATCCACCAAATAACCCCTTTTTATCAGGTATTTTTAAGTTGTATTATTTTGTCATAATTTTCTGGAAAATGAAATGGGAGAGAAACACATTTTTTTTTTTCTTCTAAACAAACTGTCCCCAGTGCAGTACAGCGTTGTCATATAACTGGTGTGGTGTTTTTTTTTTTTATCTTTATTACATTTTTTTTCTTTTCTTTTTACACTCTGACCAGAGCAATATAATTTACCATAGTAACATATTTGCTTATAACAGTGAATTGCATTGCTATAAGCAAGAATTTTACTGAATGAAACTGAATCATTCAGTATTTTTTGTTGTACTTAGCTGTGATTGGTCAAAGCTAATAACATGATACAGATAGGCTGTGATTGGCCCTGTCTGTACCATGTGATCAAATTACCCAATCACAGCTAGCAACACAAAGCATGAAAGGAAGTTATCCATTGGGTCATGTGGCCTGCTATGGTTCATTCTTGCGGTCACATGGTACCAGTAGTGAGCCTGTACTCTGATCGGTCATTAGCTGTGTCCTGTGGACACGGCTGGTGGTAGATTGTGCCACTGCGCAGCCCCATGCCTGTGCGATTAGCGCCTTCTGATGGGACGTAATCTGATGTCCAGTCAGGATGGGAAAGCCCCCGCCCGTCAATCTAATGGCTGGGCAGGAACTGGTTAAAGTGTATTTCTACTTCTACAGTCATATTTTAGAAAACCTCCTATTATGTTATTGTGTGTATGGGATATTCCCATTCACACAGCAAGAAAAGGAAAATGCTAAGAAATATATTTCTGCATTTTTAGATGTTTATTACTGGAGTTGTCTTGGCTGAATGCAAACATTTCTGAACAATTTTAATGCAAGGCTGTCCTGATAGACAGGCAGAGTTTCCACTCAATAACAAAAAGAAGTCAGAGTGTGAATGCAGAAAATGTATCTTTAGTGACCTGTTGCACTTAATGGTCTAGTATGCACTAAGATGTTTGTTATCCAGCTGAGTATATTCTGGTGCTCTTAAGTTGCCAAGAAAATTCTCCACAGTCACTATCCAGGCTATTTTCTCTGGCCTAACTAACAAATCTTTGAACCACTTTTCATTGATGACTGATCTGATCTGTGGACCAACAAAACGGCCTTCCTTAATCTTGACATCAGTTGTCCTTGGAAACATCTGTTTCAAGTTTGAAATACTTTACCTTACTTGTTTATAACTTTTACAAAAATTTTCGTCAATCTGAGTCTTATGGGAAGTGGAGACATAAATGTCTCTGGCTCAACAAGTGGTTCTTGTGCCATGTTTACTTCATACGCTTTACAAGTCCTGTCTTATCTGCATCTTTGAGGTTTTAAGCAGAAATAAATCCCTCTATACTTTTCAGTCAAGGATGCGGCCTGCAGTTGCCATGGTACTGCACATGTGATCAGTTATGACACCATAACAGTTAGGTTTAGACAACAAACAGCTTGGTTTAGTTCCTTTTATAAATGTGTACTCGCCACAAATGTAGCAGAACGTATTAAAACTGTTCTGACATTGGCAAGACCTTTCTGCTGTTGCCAACTGTCTGATGTGAAGCCTGTAACTGGCTTACTTGTTATGTAAATTACATGCGCATAGACAACGCTATACCTTGGAACAGTCGTATCAAAATACATGGAAACTAATGTTAATGCAAAAGCGTCTGTGCATAAAAGCTATTTATTTAAAACCTCTCCAATCAGCATAAACTGTACCAGTTCAAAAATGTTTATGCAATGTGCCCTAAGTGCATGCTTGAACACGCATGAGGTACACAAAGCATCTTATAATGCAAGTAACAATAACTTAAAATAAATTAATATATATATTCGAAAATAGAATATTTTTTCCTGGGAGAAAAGCATCTCTTCTTCCTATAGCTGGGTCCTGAATCAGAGTTTGGCTCTCAGCACCATCTGAGGTCAAGTCTACGCACTTTCCATTCCATTTCAGAGATCATTGGCTTCTCACTCTCTGGTGCCGACCTTTTGTACACTGGGCTTCCCATATGGTTTTTCAGTTCAATCCTCTTTCTTTGTCTTTCATATGGACAAGGTCTTACCTGTTGGTAAGCAGCTTGTTAGAAAGGGGGGGGGGGTGCACTTGGGTACTTGAGTGTTGTTCACCTAGACTGCATCACTGGGTTTTAGCAACATATGAATTTGTTTATGGACTTTTGCACTGAGCACTTTTCCTCTTAGAACAGTTTTCCTTTTGGACAGTTTGCTATAAGTGTGCACAAATTAATTATTGATTTATTTTTCTTGAACACTTCATGTATTTCTCTCATCTATTTTGTTATTTAATTTGATGAATTTTTGTAATCTTTATATATTTTTACGCATTTGCACTTTATTTGGATAGTGTAACACAGATTTGGCTATACTGGTCACTTATATATTTTTATGTGGATATTTAGTGAATGTGGCAGTCACTGAGAAATAATTTTCACTGTTTTACTTTAAAACGTATCCGCGGTTCACACTGGTGGGTGCAAAATACTGCATGCGAATCGCACAGGAAATGCACCACATTACTGTGCACACCACATGAGATGTCTGTGCGGTGTTCAAATTGCATCCGCACCAAAATGGTGCTAAGCAGTGCGATGTTGGGAAACACAGCGAATCTTGTGCCTTTCCTGCATTGCATTAGTATGAACAAGGGCTAATCGCAACTATTGTCTGATTTATTGTTCTTTTTTACACAGGTATTCCTTTATTTGACACACTTCCAACCTTTTCTCCTCATTATGAGCTGGTAACCCAATATGAGCTGGCTAAAGATAAGGAGCCTGCACCTCTGAATTATATTATGCGCTTCTATGCAGTAAGTATTAATATTTTAATACTTCCTTCCTACGTTGTTTTTGTTAACTTTTCTTTCTTTTTTTTTTTTTGGGTAGGAACCTACTTATAGATACACTGTTACTTTTCTTACTTAGAGTTCACTCTCCAACAAAGTATACTAATCCACTTGCCTTACCGTCTCTCTGCACTGTTGCTCTAATTGTATGGGGAGGCATGTGAGCTCCACCATGTGACATTGCTTGGGCCTGAGCAGCCAGCCCCAAGGAATAAAACACTGTCATGTTGGAGGTTGTCTCATCAGTTTCTACATGCCAAGTTGTTCAAGGTAGGAGCCTGCACATACCTTTCACGGGAAGTGTGTTATCAGGGGGCACTGTCACTTTACCCTAAAAGGGCAGATAACCACGTCTCCTAGATGAACAAGCCACGAGGGAAAACAGCTGCCATTTCTAGGCCTCCTGAGAATACTAGTTGTGTAGCTTTCATCTTTTCAGTGTTAACTGCAACTAATACAGAGAACTAGCATTGTTAATCTCTCAATTTTAAGCTCTCTTGCCTTGCAATGTAAGGTTGAACATGCATAAAGGAAGGAGAGTCAATGAATGACAATTGCAGTGGGCTGCTATTCCTTTATTGTCCAGTTATAGTTTGGTGCGGGCCCTGAACAAGGTGTCATTGTTCAAAATATACCTTACCTGGGGCATTAGCCTGACCCAATATGAGGTAAGATGATGATGTTGAATGGCTTCTTCTATCTATTTATACCTCTGAGGTGGCTGAGAAGCTTTATCTGTTCCACCTCGTAAAGAAAGATGGTAGCAACATGAAGGGAGGATGGAGACCTGAATGCAGCACCAGTGGATCGACCCCAGCTGATATTGCAAAGGTACTTCAAGCTATCTCGACATGTCAGATTACACTGACAAAACAGAGGAAGTAAAAACAGCCAACATGCTTATTAGACAAGCTGTGAATTATAGCGATAAAGATGAGAATTAGCACTATGGAGAACCAGCTAGCTCCTTTGCAGAACTTCTGGGAACAACATCAACTTCAAATTTAATCTGTGCAGTACAAGCAAGAGTGACATTTTTTTTTTTTTTAGTTCTGGAATAGGTGAAAGGCTTAGACCAGATTTCTTGAATACCTCCCCTGTGCCACATAGGGCAGGGAATTGTTCTCGTCCATTTTTGCGTTGAAAGGGCTCTTGGCCTGACATTGAGATCTTCACAACTGCCTTTTACTTCCAGCATTTTCCTTGCTAAAATGCTAAACTAAAGAGACTTTACCTCATCCTTCGCTCTGCATGAGACTCGGGCAATATTGGATACTAAAATGCCAGTATCCTGGCTTTCCCATGCTATGATTTACCCTTCCCTGTGATCATGAAGACATCAGACCGTTTTTCACGGTAAGAATTACCAGCTATGGGGGCGTGGCCAAGAGTGGCATGTGAGAGAACGCGTCTCACAGAGCTCCCTTCTAAAATCCTGCAAAGATCCTTCTAACGGCTTGTTTTGGCACTGGACACACACATCCACGGCTGGCAATCCAAGCCTCTCTGCAAGCTCCTAAAAGCCGTATGCTGATCAGCAAACAGCAGAAGGAGGATGGGATGCAGCCCTACTTTCAATATGGTGCCGCAGTGGCCCAGCTTTCATGTGGGGACAAGCTTAAAGACGTTGGTAAGCCTCTTCAAAAACGTTCAAAGCCCCGTGGAAAGATGCACCCCGAGATATATATAGTTATAGTTACATAGTTACTAAGGTTGAATAAAGACACCAGTCCATCCAGTTCAACCTGAGTGAGTTTTTACAATTATCCCTATCCCTGTACATTGCACACTCACATCGGTCCCTACCCTCAAGGAGCCCACAATCCAAGGTCCCCTTTCGTATACTAGGGTCAATTTTGGACAGAAGCCAATTAACCTACCTACATGTCTTTGGAGTGTGGGAGGAAACCGGAGTACCCAGAGGAAACCCACGCAGGCACAGGGAGAACATGCAAACTCCAGGCAGGTAGTGTCCTGGTTGGGATTTGAACCAGCGACCCTTCTTACTGCTAGGTGAGGGTGCTAACCACTACACCACTGTGCCACCCTATATGTTATACTACACTCAGAAATTGAATCAAGTAGCAGAGTGGCCCTCGAATAAGAACTTAGCAGTTACCCCGATATCGTTCACACTGAGCGGGCAGGAGGAACACCCACACAGGGCCCCCTGGCTGTAACCGACCAGCCCCTTACAGAGATAAGAGGAGAATGGGGAGAATGATCCTGAACAGCCAACTTTTAGCTGAAATACTCAGAGCAGTCCATAAGTGCACAGCAGCTGTGAATACACTTTGGAGGTTTAAAAGAGGAGATGGGACTGATCCGCCATGACTTGAAAAAGATCAGGCAGCAGTGAAAGGCTGCGTCAGTGATTTGGAAGATAAGATGGCCCTGCTCATCAGTCTACTGCAAGAATTGCAAGAGCCAATTAACTCAAAATCGAGGACTTTGAGAACCGTCTTAGGCAGAACAACGTCCGCATTGTGTGGGTCCCCACTAAGTTTGTGGAAAGATGGTTGATCAAGGGGTTGGCTTTGGTAAGGAGGCGTTCACCCCCTTTTACTCGATGGAACGAGCAAATAGGGTTCCACCTAGACCCCTTCCACCTGGACACCCTCCCACCTTCCTGGCCAAACTCCTAATTTTTAAAGAGCAGCAGATTATCCTTCATCTGGCCAGGGAGTGTCACAATATCCAGTTAAAGGAGTTAAGATCTCCTTTTACCGCTGCAGCGTTAAATTTGTGGAAGTCAAGAAAAGGCTCCAGCACCTCCAGGCCAATTATGCTGTTAGACTCTTCCCCTGGTAGTCGGGACCTTACATTTCATGACATCCCAGTAGCCTCTTAGTTTAAATATTTTTTTTTTAACATAAATGTTTATTAGACAAATCAGCATTACATTTCAATTATCTTAAACAGTTAATTACAATACATAGATCAAATCATCAATAGTGTGCATGCTATCCGCGGATCATAAGCCAATAGCTGCTTGCCTGTGCCAAGCAGATCTAGTAAAGACAGCCATGTCTAGTTAGGCCGTGTACACACGGGCGGACTGTTCGCTCAACTTTGTCCGCTGAACAGTGTTTCAGCGGACAGTCCGCTCGTGTGTGGGGCTTCAGCGGACAGTTTCAGCGGACAGTTTGACGAACAAAGTTTTTCGGAAATTCCGAAAAACTGTCCGCTGAAACTTGGTTTGAGCGGACAGTCCGCCCGTGTGTAGGCCACTTTCGAAATGAGCAAACTGTTCCCGCTCGGAGGAAAGTCTGCTCATTTCGAGCGCGTCTCCAGGTAGGCGGGGCCCGCGAAGGAGACGTCGCGGGCCCCGCCGCCTGGTATGGACTTAAAGGGGAACCCCAACGCCGAAAAAAATCGGCGTGGGGGTCCCCCCAAAGTCCACAACAGACCCTTGTCCGAGCACGCTACCCGGCCGGCCAGGAAAGGCCGCCCCCCCTCCCGAGCCGTACCAGGCCGCGTGCCCTCAACATGGGGGGTGCCTTGGGGAAGGGGGGGCCGCGCGGCCCCCCCACCCCAAAGCACCTTGTCCCCATGTTGATGAGGACAAGGGCCTCTTCCCGACAACCCTGGCCGTTGGTTGTCGGGGTCTGCGGGCGGGGGGCTTATCGGAATCCGGGAGCCCCCTTTAACAAGGGGGCCCCTGGATACCGGCCCCCCACCCTATGTGAATGAGTATGGGGTACAATGTACCCCTACCCATTCACCTGTAAAATAAAAGTACCCAAAAAAAAAACACAACACACGAGATAAAATATTTTATTGCACAGCTCCAGGGGTCTTCCGTCTTCGGAGGTCTTCTCGCCGGACTCCTCCGCCATCTTCTTGTAGCTCTTTTGCTAGCGGAGGAGTCCGGCTTTCTTCCTCCCCGCCGCCGGCCTCTTCTCCCGACTTCGGGGGTTTTGTCCCCCTCTTCGGTTCTTCTGCCGGGCCACCGCGCCTTCTTATAGCTCTTTTACAGGCGGTGGCCCGGTCTTCTGTCGCCACCGCCTTCCGTTCTTCTGCCGGGCCACCGCGCCTCCTTATAGCTCTTTTACAGGCGGTGGCCCGGTCTTCTGTCGCCGCTGTCGCCTTCCGGTCACCTTCCGTTCTTCTTCTTGTTCTTCTTCTTCTCCAGGAGATGTTGACACGTCGCTCTCTCCGGCCGGAATGCCAGAGCCGCGCTGTGCGGCCACTTATATAGTGACAATGGGGCGGTGTCACATGGTATATGTCACATGGGTTGGTCACATGGTGACCCCGCCCCCTTACGATGTCATAGTCCCCATGTGACATCAACCCATGTGACCAACCCATGTGACATATACCATGTGACACCGCCCCATTGTCACTATATAAGTGGCCGCGCAGCGCGGCTCTGGCATTCCGGCCGGAGAGAGCGACGTGTCAACATCTCCTGGAGAAGAAGAAGAACAACAAGAAGAAGAACGGAAGGCGACAGCGGCGACAGAAGACCGGGCCACCGCCTCTAAAAGAGCTATAAGAAGGCGCGGTGGCCCGGCAGAAGAACGGAAGGCGGCGGCGACAGAAGACCGGGCCACCGCCTGTAAAAGAGCTATAAGAAGGCGCGGTGGCCCGGCAGAAGAACCGAAGAGGGGGACAAGACCCCCGAAGTCGGGAGAAGAGGCCGGCGGCGGGGAGGAAGAAAGCCGGACTCCTCCGCTAGCAAAAGAGCTACAAGAAGATGGCGGAGGAGTCCGGCGAGAAGACCCCCGAAGACGGAAGACCCCTGGAGCTGTGCAATAAAATATTTTATCTCGTGTGTTGTGGTTTTTTTTTGGGTACTTTTATTTTACAGGTGAATGGGTAGGGGTACATTGTACCCCATACTCATTCACATAGGGTGGGGGGCCGGTATCCGGGGGCCCCCTTGTTAAAGGGGGCTCCCGGATTCCGATAAGCCCCCCGCCCGCAGACCCCGACAACCAACGGCCAGGGTTGTCGGGAAGAGGCCCTTGTCCTCATCAACATGGGGACAAGGTGCTTTGGGGTGGGGGGGCCGCGCGGCCCCCCCTTCCCCAAGGCACCCCCCATGTTGAGGGCACGCGGCCTGGTACGGCTCGGGAGGGGGGGGCGCGCTCGCTCGCCCCCCTTTCCTGGCCAGCCGGGTAGCGTGCTCGGACAAGGGTCTGTTATGGACTTTGGGGGGACCCCCACGCCGATTTTTTTTCGGCGTTGGGGTTCCCCTTTAAGTACATTCCAGGCGGCGGAGCCCGCGACGTCTCCGCCGCGGGCCCCGCCTACCTGCACACGCGCTCGAAATGAGCGGACTGTTGCCTCGTGTGTGGGCGAGTCCGTTCATTTCAAAAGTTGCGCGGACTTAGTACGACGAACAAAGTTTGCCGTATTTGTCCGCTCAAAAAGTGCCGTGTGTGGGCGTGTTCGTTCATTCAAAAGTTTGAGCGGACTGTTTGACGAACTTAGTTTCGGCAGACAGTCCCCGCGTGTGTACGCGGCCTAACAGTCACCAGCCACTCCTCCAGATTTCTCCCTCAACCCCCAACCATGATATAGTGAAGGATTCTAATAAAAGGGGAGGGAGGGTGGGGGAGCATCAACCAACAGGTGGAGGCACTATATTGGTCAACCCTGGAGGGGGGGGGGGGGGGAGAATCAGAATCCGTGTACCCATTCGACCAGGAGGACCTTATTTTATTGAACTTCCCCGGGCACTGTCTGCCCTTGTAGGTAATTCTGTATAGGGGCAGCACCGAGTCCACCGAGCGCTGCCAAGATGCGCAGGCAGGGGGGTCTAATGATTTCCACTTCCCTTCTGGCATAGTAAAATGAGAAGGTCAGACACAGTGTACTATACCTATCTCCATCCACACCTTCCATATGGCTCAGTAGCAGAATACTTGGGTCAACCCTTATATTTGCCCCAGTTACGTCTGCCACTTTGGAGGCCACGGCTTCCCAATAGTGTTGGCGCTTTGAACAGCACCAGACCATGTGCCAGAATGTACCTATTTCTTGTTTACACCTTTGGCAGTTGGGGTCTCTTTGCGGGTAGATACGTGCCAGCCTCTCCGGGGTATAGTAGGCCCTATGAAGACATTTAAATTGTATGAATCTATCTCGCTGCGATCATAGATGGACTGTAAGAGGAGAGGCACTCCTCCCACTCCTCTTCACCCAGGGATGGGATATCAGCCTTTCACTTGTCCCATGTTTTAGTAAGCTTGGTGTCGTACGCCGTAGTAAGATAAAGGTATGAGAAAGAATGTCCCACTTCCCTAGAAATTAGTAGGCTCTCTATAGAGTCTAATGTTAAGGATTCAGAGAATTGGGCATCAAAGGCATGTTTCAGCTGCCAGTACCGATACTGGAAGGAATGAGATAAAGCGTAGAATCGTCTCAGTTCTTGGAAAGGCATCAATCTGCCCTCAAGGACTATATGTCTCAAGGTGATGATCCCCTTCTTTGCCCAGAGGGATGGATCTGGGATACTATTTAGATGGGGCAAGATGCAAGATAGGGTTACCCCACAGGGGCATGTGTGGTGATATCTGGTCAGGCCTGTATATTGCCATACCTTCGCTGTGGTCCGCATGAGGGTCGTCATGCAGGTGGTGGCCCTAAGACCCCGAAATGGCAAGTTACTTAAGGCTGCCTAAGAACTTAGGATTGCCAACTCCAAGGTGACTGCTGGGTTTTGTCTAGGCTGGGAGAACCACCACCTGACTGTGACCAGGACAGCCGCCCGATAATAGAGTAGAAAGTTCGGGAGCACCAGTCCCCCTCCAGCCAGAGGGAGGTACAATACCTGTCTCGCCACCTGGGGAGGCCTCCCAGCCCACAAAAAGTATATCAGCAGACTCTCTAACCTTTTGAAGAATGACCTAGGTCAGGGGTGCCCAACCTTTTGAAGATCGAGGGCCACTTAAGCGGTCACGGGCCACAATGAGTGGAGCAGGTGGATGGCATATCCGTGTCCACACTGCATTTGCAGAGCAGACACAGACGCAGCCCACGATACTTTTTGGTGAATCGTATTGGAGGTAGAGCACAAGTCGGTTTATGTCTGCCAGTACTTAGAGGTGAATGGAGGGTCCAGTTGGTCGGACTGACCTTGTGAAAGGGGTCCAAGGCTGCCTTCACACTGATGCGCTGAGGTTTACCCGCACCATATGTGCAACGCAGTTTACCTTTGGCTTTCCTGTAGTTTGCCATAGACTTCTATTATATTCTGCAGGTTTGGTGCACTTTCAGAAAGCTCACCAAACTCGCAGGTAATAATGGAAGTCTATGGCTCAGTGCAGTTAACCTGCAGGTTAACTGCTCTGCACTTGCGGATCAATTTGAAAGCAGCCCAGTAACCACTGCAGAACAGATATGCCCATATACACACTGTGATTTTAGTAATAAACTGACCTTTAATAACAGTATTCTTTCTATTCTATCCCAGAGCAGGAGGTCGCGGGCCACATCAGAGGGCTCCGCGGACCACTGGTTGGGCACCTCTGACCTAGGGATATGTGAGGGAATGTTTTGGAAAAAATATAGGAATTTGGGGAGATAGATCATCTTTAGTAGGTTGACTCTTTCGACCATTGTCAGGGGCAGGGAGGGCCACACAGCACATTTAGCTACTAGTTGGGTCATCAGTGGTTGTATATTCCTTTCTACATATTCGTCCGTGTTGCCACTAATCTTGATGCCCAGATAGGTGAATTCTTCCACCCACTTAAGATGCGTTTGTAACCCGGTCCTCGGTGTCATGGAGCATAGTAGGAACAAGACTGACTTGTCCCAGTTGATTCGGATACCAGAGAATTTTCCGAACTGGTTAATCAGATCTAATGCCACTTGTAAAGAGGAAGAAGTGTCTGCCAGATAAAGCAGGGCATCATCTGCATACAAAGAGAGTTTTTCTTCAATCTGGCCTTTCTGCAAGCCCCTAAACCTCACTTCTGCCCTCAGCCGTATAGCCAGGGGTTCCATAGCGAGGGCAAACAGGCCCAGGGAAAGGGGACACCCTTGTTTCGTACCCCGACCCAGTGGGAACATCTAGAGACAGCCATTTGTTCTGATTCTTGCTAAGGGACCATTATATAACATACGTATCCATTTTGTGAAGCCCGGGCCAAAACTGAATCTGGCGAGAACCTTCCACAGGTAACCCCACTCCTTGTCCGCATCGAGTGAGGCTACCGCTCCCTTCGACTCCCCATCCGCCCTGTTGATATGGGTGAGGAGGCATCTGATATTGTTACCACTTCCTCTACCTGGCATGAATCCGGTCTGGTCTGAGTGTACCAGAGCCGTTATGACTGAATTTAGCCTGATTGCCAGGATTTTAGCTAGTATTTTAGCGTTTACGTTCAGCAAGGATATGGGGAGATACGAGGAGCATACGGTGGGGTCCTTCCGTGGCTTGGGGATCACCACAATGACTGCTTCCCGCATTGTATTGGGGAGAGTTTCGACTTTGACGATGCAGCAAACATGGCATGGATCCTAACGGTGAGCTACTGTACATGTTTGTAGAATTCTACAGAAATTCCATCAGGCCTGGGTGTTTTACCGGTCTGCATGGATTTAAGAGCTCTCTGGATCTCTAAGACCGCGATGGGTGCATCTAGCTGTGTAGAATAGGTTGATGTAAGGACTGGTATGTCAATATCTTCCAGATAGTCTTCATCCCTGTAGTCTACCCTGGAGCTTTAGAGGGCTCTATAGTAGTCCACGAAGCAATAATTCCCTCTGGGGAAGATACCAGCTCCCTCGTGGGGTCCTTGATGTGCGAGACACTCGCCAGGCCAGCAGTCTCCTTGACCTCTCCCCTTGCTTGAAGATCCTTTGGGATTGAGCAAGTAATTTCTTCTGGGTGAGAGAGGTACGGAGATTAAGAACCTCCCTAGTCAACAACTGCAGGTGGGTGTAGTGCTGGGGGTCCCTAGTCCTAATAAAAAGTTCCTCACTACTAGCTGAAGCTCTCTGCTTTCACCAAGTTTGCCCTACGTTCCCTCCGGACTCTGATAATGATGATCTGGTACTGTCCTCTCGTGGTGGCCTTAAAGGCTTCCCACACCGTGGGGGCGTCAGCTGTGCCGGGATTTGTTGCCCAGTAACCAGTCAGTTCAGTCTGAAATTGGTTATCTATGGCAGTATCCAAGATCCAGAATCTAGATAACCTCCATAGTCTGGCAGAGGAGCCCACAGAGGGATCAAGGGTCATGATCCGTGGTGCATGGTCAGAGATTCCCCTGGGTAATATTCGTATGTCAGTGACTCTCTGGAAGGCTGGTCCCCCTGCATATACCTGCTCTATGCGAGAGAACGTCCTGTGAGAGGCCGAGTGGCATGTGTAAGCTCGGGTGTGGGGGTGTCTCCACCGCCAAACATCTATCAGCCCATAGGTATCGACTTCAACCGATCCATGGCCAAATCAGAGACAAGGTTGAAGTCTCCCAGGATTATACTGTTATCAGAAGTAAATTCAGCCATTTTGGATGTTATTTGATTCAACAGAGATAAGGAGGCTGGCGGAGGTAAATACAGACCCACAATTGTCCAGGTCAGGGAGTAAATCGTGGCATGTATTATAAAAATCCTACCGTCCGTGTCAAGAGCCAGGTCCAGGAGCCGGAACGGGAGGGTATTGTTGTACCAGTACACAGTCTCCTCTGGCAAAGGTGGAGTGTGTGTAGTGATAGTGGTAGCCCACCCATGTTTTTTTAAGTGAGAGAATTTAGTATATTTAATAGGAACACCAAGGCGTGTTTGGTCGGTGAGTTTACCCCTCTGGTGTTCGAGGAAAGGATATTAAATTTAGACATGGGCTGTGAAGTCATTTGAAGGTTTAGGATGGCTACAAAACTCAGCTCCCAGACCTAATCCCGGGACACAGGGTGCACACAACCGGATATAATTGCAATGCTGAAGTGAAATTTATCTGAATACAGGATAAAAAACATTTAAAGTTAAAGTCCAACAATAACCCCAACAACAGAGCAGCCATTAACGGGCCAACATCCCCTCCCCCATCAAGTGGGGGGCCCACGCAAGTGTCCATATGGCCCCCCTGGAGAGTATCAAGCTATCAAGTCTTGCTCAGTGGCTTCCGCTGGGGTAGTTCAGAGACCCAGGAGGGGGAGGGGGGGGGCTGGGTCAGATGTAACCAGGGTAGATGTAGTGTCATTCGGAAAACCCCTCCTGGTTAAGGCATAATCAAAGTATGATCCAAGGCATAACGGACCATATTATATGTGCAAATTCTCACTGCAACATGCAGGTGAAGTGTGCAGATTCAGTCTCCTGACACCGTCAGGGGCACATACATTTGTTGCAAAAGTTAGCATAACCTCACACAACAGGTGCAACCTAACCCCTTTCATAGGCCCCAACCCAGGCTCTCCCCAAACAGTCACTGCTTGCATCGTGTGTCTACAGTACATCCCTGTGTCCAAGGACTTCATAAGGACAGTGTATAGCGTGGTTCGGGGGGCTCAGTGGAATATCCTAACTCTCGCAGTGTTATGGGCGCAGCGGGTAAATATGGTGGTGTCGCGCTGTTCTATAAAATAACAAGAAAATATATAAAGAGATAATACTCAACATGAGCGGTGTATTGCTGTAATTCTCTTGGGACACCAGTAATTTGTAAATATGAAGAAGCACAGAAAAAAAAGAAAAGGTATAAGTTCAGGTATACTGTGATCCTAAAAAGCCAACTTCAGTATTTTTTACCTTACTATTAAAGTGCTATGTGACAACGACATATGATAATGTGCAACCAGTGCAAAAATTCCAAACATGCAAATATTGCTAATGTAAACAATTGAAAAACTGTGCAAACATCCGTAATAAAGTGCAAAGTGAACAGGTGATAAATAATTAAATAAAATAGCATATATAATGTACTCAGGAAGTGTATAAATCGGTATCGTGCAAAAGGCACTGTGCACCTGACTTGTGCAAATTAGCATAAACAATAAAATAGCAGCCAAAATGAATACCTTACAAAATGAATAAATCAAAATGGATAAATAAGTGATAATTTATTTGTCAAGAAAGAATATTTTTTTTTTATATATGTAGATCAGCATATAGATATATAAGTGTTCAATCCATGCATATAGTGCAGAATCTTCTTAAGTGCAAGTGCTTCACTGTGCAAAATATGCAATCTTTCCAGAGAAAGGTGACAACATCCAAGTTTTTCTCCACTTTGTGCAAACACACACTGATAGGTAGTGGCCCCTTACGTTGCTTTAAGGAGGTAACCGCATATACACAAAAACACTAGATGTTTCAGTTTCTTCTCCCCATGTCCATGGGTACTGGTCACAATGGGTCCTTATTTCTCTTTTGCGTCTGTCTCAGTGGGAGCAAGAGTGAATCAAAAGAGGAGTACCACCATGGTGTAGTAGTTTTTAAAACAATCAGTATATTTATTAAAATATCTCACAGGGTACTCACAAAAAACAATATTAAAAATGCTTATCTCCAATGAGCAGCAAGCTTGTGCTGTTTACATCAATCTGAAGCGCCTTTCCCATCCCTACGCGTGACGTCACCAACGCCAACGTGACTTCATCAGGGGATCCTGTGTGAGCCTCTTTTAGCGCGGGTCTCCACGTGTGCGGGAGGGGGAGGCGGCAGGATCTCCTCTGCTGCCGGGAAATGGAGCCTCCTTCCTTTGCCGGTACAGGATGTGTGGTGTCTCATTCAGGGTTTGTGGGGAACAATTCCGACAAGATAGAGAGCATGGATCCGGATTATTGTAAGTTTCCCAGCGGAAATCTATCTAGAAGCAACCTCGCCATCTTGGACATGCCCCTTCGTTTAAATATTTACTCTTCTGTCACCCCGAAAACATGCTATTAATTACCCCTGAACCTTTCCTCACTACTAGGCCGCATTCAGGACAAAACTAAAATATGATACGAACTAAAGATGTCACTTGTAGGCAGAGTAAACCTCACCAAAATGATTTTCATGCCACAACTTCTGTACATCTTACACAATATGCCCATGGTGGGCCCGCTTAACATGGAATTAATAATGCGTAATATTTTAAATTCCTTAATCTGTCTTAATAGACCTCCATGTATCAGGTTAGAACAACTCCAGAAACTTAAAGTTAGGAGAGTTAGCCCTGCCCAATCCATGGCTCTACTAATTGACAGCTTAGCTGCAGCATATTGCCTGAGCTATCCCCAAGGAGTCTTGATGAGGTAGAAAATGAGGATCCAACTATGGCCCTTCTCCATTATGTCATGGAAACGAATAGTGTAGCCACGGGTCTGGAGGCTTTAGCTTTTTCTAAGTCTAACAAACTCTTTCTTACATGAAGTATCTCATAAAAAATTTGTATACCCCTCACATTTTTGTAAATATTTTATTAAATCTTTTAATGCGACAACACTGAAGAAATTACACTTTGCTACAATGTAAAGTAGTGAGCATACAGCTGGTATAACGGCGTAAATTTGCTGTCCCCTCAAAATAACTCAACGCACAGACATTAATGTGTAAACTGCTGGCAGCAAAAGTGAGTACACCCCTAAGGGAAAATGTCCAAATTGGGCCCATTTGCCATTTTCCCTCCCAGCGTCATGTGACTCATTAGTATTACAAGGTCCCAGGTGTGAATGGGGAGCTGGTGTGTTAAATTTGGTGTTAACGCTCTCACTCTCATCACTGGAAGTAAAACATGGCACCTCGAGGCAAAGAACTCTGAGGATCTGTAAAAAAGAATTGTTGCTTTACACAAAGATGGCCTAGGCTATAAGATGATTGCCAAGACCCTGAAACTGAGCTGCAGCACGGTGGCCAAGACCATACAGTGGTTTAACAGGACAGGTTGCACTCAGAAAAGGCCTTGCCATGGTCGACCAAAGAAGTTGAGTGTATTTGCTCAGCGTCGTATCCAGAGGTTGTCTTTGGAAAATAGATGTGTGAGTGCTGACTGCATTGCTGCAGAGGTTAAAGGGATGGGGGGCCAGCTTGTCAGTGCTCATACCATACGCCACACGCTGCATCAAATTGGTCTGCATGGCTGTCTTCCCAGTAGGAAGACTTTTTTTTTAAGATGATGCACAGGTGGGGAGTACAAAGAGAAAGTGTGTTTTGCCTACAGTCAAGCATGGTAGTAGTAGTGTCATGGTCTGGGCCTGCATGAGTGCTGCCGACACTGGGAGCTACAGTTCATTGAGGGGACCATGAATGCCAACATGTACTATGACATACTGAAGCAGAGCATGATCCCCTCTCTTTGGAGACTGGGCCGCAGGGCAGGATTACAACATAAGGACCCCAAACACACCTCCAAGACAACCATTGCCTTACTAAAGAAGTTGAGGGTAAAGGCGATGGACTGGACAAGCATGTCTCCAGACCTAAACCCTATTGAGGATTCCAATGGCAACTTGTGAACCTCTGGTGAACTCCATGCCCAAGAGGGTAAAGGGCAGTGCTGGAATATAATGGTGGCCACACAAAATATTGATACCTTGGGCCCAATTTGGACATTTTCACTTAAGGGTGTACTCACTTTTGTTGCCAGCAGTTTAGAATTAATGGCTGTGTGTGTGTTATTTTGAGGTGAAAGCAAATTTACACTGTTATACAAGCTATCCACTCACTACTTTACATTGTAGCAAAGTATAAGTTCTTCAGTGTTGTCACATGAAGAGATCTAATAAAATATTTACAAAAATGTGAGGGGTGTACTCATTTTTGTGAGATACTGTATATATGTTTGCATTTTTTTATTTTGATGCCTAAAAATTCCCACATGGGTCGCAATAACTCTTTGGGCTCTACTATTTTGGGATTTGGCTTTATGGGTATCCAAACCTGTCCACCTAGTTTTGTCTTTTTTTCTGAAGGACTTCTCTCCTTTCCAACTATCTGTAAACATCCATAGAACTATTCAGATACTTGTTTAGGTAATTACTTCGCTCTGAGATATCATGCTTGTGCCCCAAGTTTAAAGAGATATCATATTCTCTATGAGAATTCTGGGTCTCATGGCAGCCCCCTTTGAGGCTGCTCTATTCACCAAGTTTCATTTTAGGCCTCTTCAACAAGACATCTTTTTGGCATTGAACAAATATGCTCCCTCTCTTGACTAGGGCTGAAATGATTAATCGACATCATCGATAATAATCGATAATGAAAATCGTTGTCAACGATTTTCATTATCGATTAGTCGGTCTGCACCATGCGATCCGCGGAGCGGTCCGTGGCTGCGGCCTTAGGAAAGGCCGCGGCTTCGGCCTAGCTCCAGGGCTGGCGGCCATCTTGGCACACCCGGCGGCGGTGTTGTATTGTAACCCCGTCACTTCCGGTGCGGCTCTGTTGTAGTGTCATATTTTGCTGCCTATCACAGAATGCTACGGAAGTGACGTTGCCGCCAGAAATTGCATACTGCGCATGCGCATAGCGTTCCAAACACTCGCGCCGTGCGTTCCAACATAGTTTAGGCAATACTGTTCAGCAAAACCATCACATAATGTTACGGAAGTGACGTTACAGACAACACAAACACTGGGCCGTGCGTTACAACACTAATACTTCCCTTGTCCTGATTAATCAAGGCTTTCCATCTGTTTAAGGAGATCATTGTGGTTTGTGTCCATTGTAAGAGTACAGTCTTCCTAGCATAATATAGCAGAAAGCGCAAAAATTGCTTACGATAACTACTAAGATCTACCTACTCAAATACCGAGAGGAGACACCATTTAGGACTACATATATTGGGCAGGTCAAAAGTGACCGCAGCAAAGTGGGTCATCTGAGACCAAAATGGTCTTATCTTCTCACAGTCCCATAGCATATGTAACAAGTTTCCCTCCCCTCTACCACACTTATGACACACTGGGGTAGGTATTTTCCGCATACGAAAAAGACGTAGAGGAGTGTAGTATATCCTGTGAAAAATACGTATCTGTATCATTCTATCTCTGGCGGAGATGGCAGTGCTAAAATACGTATCCAGGAGTTCCTCCCAGTTACCCTCTGAAAGCTCAGGTATATCCCTCGTCCATTGTTTCAGGATTTGTAATCTAGTAGCTCTAGGTTCATTCAGTACCTTGTAATAAGTGGAAACAAGTTTAACATGCTCTGGTCGTGCTAGCGCACCCTCTAATGTAGAATTCTGAAAGAAAACATCCCTGAGTCCCAACTGAGAATCAGATGCGTGTTTCAGTTGTAAATATCTAAATCTCCAGGACTCGGGTATACCCAGCTCCTGTTGCAACGTTGGGAATGTTTTAAAGCCCCCCTCCTCGTACAGTTGGTGAACGTATTTTAAGCCTCTTTCAGCCCATCTGCCTGCAGCAGGTAAATCTCGAAAGTGTGGGAATGAAGGGTTATTCAATATGGGCTGATTGGGTGATATCGTAGGGTGGGCTTCAGGCACCAGTGTCTGACATACTTTAAAGATTTTGAGAGAGATCTTGATCATGTCTGTACCACTCCTCCCAGCAACTCCCCCCCTAAATACAACGTTCGATAGTGCCTCATAGGAGGAAAGCAATGCTGCCTCTGCCGCAGTCGCAGCATTATTCAATTGTGGGAACAGCCACCAATGTACATATACCAATTGTGAGGCATAGTAGTACAGTCTCAAGTTTGGTAGTGCCAGTCCCCCCTTATTTATGGGTAATTGCAGAGTAGTCATTGCTATCCGTGGGTTTTTAGGAGACCACAGAAATGTGGATACTAAAGAGTCAATCTCTAGAAAAATCGCCTTGGGCACATATACCGGGCAGTTTGCTAAGATGTATAATAGTTTGGGAAAAAACACCATTTTAAATAAATTGGCCCTCACGCCGACATCTTTAACGTGATATGTCAGGGATGGGGGACTCCGGATGTGGCCAATCTGGCCTCCAGGTTGAACACGTTACCGCTGTTTGTGGCCAGGACCAAGCATCCTCTAACACTGACAACAGATGTTCTTATAATTCCTTTACTCTGTTCAGGTTAATTTATTCCCTTCTTCAAGTGCAAACTCTCCTTTGAGAGTGCTGCTACTCAAGATAAAGTTAGAGAAGAAACCAGTGATTCTTACTGCACCAAACCAGCTCAGAACAACTTGCTACACTAACCTCTTTGGACTTCTAGGTGTCCAACCCTGACCACTTCCAAACAGGTCAAATCTGCTTTAAGTGACATCGTACCTTGAATAACAACAATTGCACGGTCATACAACACAGTACCCATATGAAATGTATATCTTTTTTTTAGACAACTAGTGCTTTCTTTTGGTGGTATTTATTAAACACTGGGTTCTTTTTCTAAGCAAGCAAAAAAGACAGATAATTAAAAATAAACATTTTTCTTTGTGTCTGTTATGAATAAGTAATTTTTCTTCATCACTGATGTGTGCTGATGAGGCGACTATGATAGGCTGCACTCATGGGCACTGATAGGCTGCACTGACAGATGGCACTGATGGGTGGCACTGACGGGCTGTACTGCTGGGCACTGATGGAGCTGCACTGATAATCAGGGCACTTATGATTAGTGCCCTGATTATCACTGTAAACAATGTGCTGACAGGCTTACCAGGTAGCTGCTCTTTTTTTCCTCCCACAGACACCGCATGGGAGAAAAGAACTGCCAATAACCGGCAAGTCTGTTTACATGTGATCAGCTGAGATTGGACACACCTGATCACAAGGTAAAGGGCTGCTGTGACTGGCCCTTTACCCTAATCTGTGATCAGCTGTGTCCATAAGAGGCGTGCAAGGGACGGGGTTCTGGGGGACGTCTATTGATACCCTCCCAGAATTGGACGACCGTGCTGTAGCCATATTTCTTCTCTAGCTCGGTCGGCAAGTGGTTATCAGGCCAAAGGTCTGGAGGGACAAAGGGGTCTCTAAATCTGTCATTTCCACATTGCTAAAAGCAAGGAAAACCACTTGCAGAAAAATCTATTATCAAACCTGGAAATCCATCTTTGCATGGTTTGAACACAAATAATTCCAGAGTTTACTTGGTGCCTCGCATTCTGGCTTTCCTACAATTGGAACTTGACCAAAGCTTGGCCTTAAAGCGTGTTTCCACTTTTGCAACTAAATTTGGATAACACCTACTTTAACTTGTGAAAGATACGGGAAGTATTCTGTCAGCCTTCCTGCATTTTATACTTTACAATTTTTATACATGCCCCATTTTACATCCTCTGAGGAAAATTTGTCTGTTTGTCCTGAAAAGATGTATGTCATTTGTACCGTATATGCCGGTGTATAAGACGACCGGGCATATAAGACGACCCCCTAATCTTACTGTTAATCTTACATTTTTTTCTTGTACTTACCGTATAAGACGACCCCCTTCCAAGGCTTCCGACGCTTGATATTCCGTCCTTCTTGCTGGAGCAGGAGCTGGCGCCATATCCTTCTTCCTGCTTTTGCTGGAACCAATCACAGCGAGCGATGTATTCTATTAATGAATACAAAGCCTGCTTGGATTGGCAGAGGCTGTATCATCATCAGCCCGCGCCTCTCTGACTCTCAAAGCCAATCCGAGCAGGCTACAGAGTAGCCTGCTCGGATTGGCAGAGGTTGTTGCTCCAATCCGAGCAGGCTCTGTATTCATTTGAATGCATCGCGCGCTGGGATTGGCTCAGCGGTATATACTGTATGTAGCCGAAGCTACATACAGTATTACCGAACCCTCAGCAGGCATCGGAGGGGCTGATCCGGCGTATAAGACGACCCCCGATTTTCGGCCAGTTTTTTTAAGTGTAAAAGGTCGTCTTATACGCCGGCAAATACGGTACATGCAATAAAATCTTTTAAGAAGGAAAAGATGTCCCGGCAATATTTCCTATTCAGCAGTCAATAGTGAGGAAATGGAAGAGGCTATTGCATCTTTCTTTCTTAACAAGTCACCAGGGCTTGATGGGTACTCAGTTGAGTGGTATCTGATATATAAAGAAGTCCTTGCCTCTCATCTATTACAAGTATACGACTATGATGGGGAGGAGGGTTCTTTACCACCATCCATGCAAGAAGCATCACATTGCTCCCTAAATTCGACAAGAATCTATTTGATTGTGAATCCTACCACCCAATCTCCCTAATTAACACATATGCTAATATATTGGTGAAGGTATTGTCTAGGAGACTGCAGTCTGTCATTAATGTACTATACTGCACCGCAGACCAAATATATTTTATTCTGGGTAGATGCATCCAAATTAATATTAGAAAATTATTTGTCAACAAATGCAACATGATTACTCTGGGACTAGGGTTATGGTCTCCCTGGACAAAAACAAAACAAAACATTTCAATGACCTTACCTCTTCCAAATACTTTACCAAATATGGCTTTGGGCCCAAATTTATATTGTGGGTGAGATTATTGTACAGGGATCCCTTTGGCAAGATTTCGATTAATGGGAACATCTCCAAACTGTTTGAGATTTTAAGGGGTACCAGACAAGGTTGCCCTTTGTCACCTCCTCCTGTTTGCAATGGCCATTGAGCCATTGGCTGTGAGAGTATGAGGGAGCTGAAGAAATGTGTGTGTGTGTGTGTGTGTATGTGTGTGTGTGTGTGTATGTGTGTGTATATATATATATATATATATATATATATATATATATATATAAAATACTGATGACATGTTAATATTTTGAATGATCCTTCCTCCTCCCTAACCACCACCCTCTCAATTATTAAATAATTTTTAGACCATTTAGGTGTTAGAATTAGCTGAACTCGGTCCACTATTTTTTAAACTGATAGCCACAGAAGGAAATCTGTTCCCTCTACAAGTACCTTGACAACATCTGCTAAATCTAAATATTTAGATATAAATATACAACAAACTGTTTACATGCATTACTGTGCAAAAGTTTTAGGCAGTTGTGAAGAAATGCTCTAAAATAAGAAAGCTTTCCAAAATAACTATTTTAATTGTTTTTATCCATTTACAAAATGCAGAGTGAGTGAATAGAAGAAACATTTAAATCAAATACCGTATATACTCGAGTATAAGCCGAGATTTTCAGCCTCTTTTTTGAGGCTGAAAGTGCCCCCCTCGGCTTATACTCGAGTCATCGCTGTCTGCCCGCTCGATCAGCGTGTCGAGCAGACAGACAGCGGCCATTCTATGATTCAAAAGCCGCGCCTCCGGCTCCGCCTTCGCCTGTGATAGGCGGAACACTGAATTTCCCAGCAGCCTGTGTTCCGCCTATCACGGGCGTCGTCTCATCCTCGTACTACGGACGAGGATGATACGACGTCCGTGATAGGCGGAACACAGGCTGCTGGGAAATTCAGTGTTCCGCCTATCACAGGCGAAGGAGGAGGCGCGGCTTTTGAATTTTACAATGGCCGCCGACGAAGAGGGCACGGGACGGAGGCAAGGCAAGGCACGGCACGGCACGGGACGGGACGAAGGCAAGGCACGACACGGGACGGAGGCTCGGGACAAAGGCTCGGGACACAGGTAGGCTGGACACACACACACACACACACACACACACACACACACACACACACACACACACACACACACACACACACACACACACACACACACACACACACGGATGGAGACACACACACACGGATGGATGGATGGATGGAGACACACACACACACACAGGGATGGATGGATACACACACACACAGGGATGGATGGATGGATGGATGGAGACACACACACACAGGGATGGATGGATGGATGGATGGAGACACACACACACAGGGATGGATGGATGGATGGATGGAGACACACACACACAGGGATGGATGGATGGATGGACACACACACACACAGGGATGGATGGACGGACACACAGGGATGGACGGACACACAGGGATGGACGGACACACACACAGGGATGGACAGGCATGTCTCACCCTCGGCTTATACACGAGTCAATAAGTTTGCCAGTTTTTTTGGGGGTAAATTGGGGGCCTCGGCTTATATTCGGGTCGGCCTATACTCGAGTATATACGGTACATTTTTGGTGTGACTATCCCTTGGCTTCAACCCAGTATCAATTCTTACACTTGCAAACTTGCAATAAGTCTGGTATTTTGTAGGACTGACGTCAGGTGTATGATTAACCAGTTATACCAAGCAGGTGCTAATGATCATTATATTCATATGTAGTTTGAAACTGTCATTGACTGAAAAACTGTAAGAGGATTAAAACTGGTTAAGGAACTGGTCATACATCATGTCAAGACTAAGCACAGCAACAACACACAAGTTAGTTGTACAGCATCAACAAGGTCTCTCCCATACAATGATTTCATGGCACACTGGGGTTTCAAGATGTGCTGTTCTTTTGAAGAAGAACAAGAAATGGACAAAGTTGAGGATTGTAGACACAGTGGTCAGCCAAGGAAATGTGCAGTAGATGAAAAACACATCATGCTTATATCCATTTGACACTCGGAGATCCCCAGCAGTGCCATCAGTACAGAACTGCCGGAAGCCAGTGGGACCCAGATACTCCCATCTACTGTCTGGAGAAGACTTGCCAGAAGTAGTCTTCCTGGAGGAATTGTGGCCAAAAAGCCATACCTCAAACGTGGAAACAAGGCTAAATGACCCAACTATGCACAAATACATCAGAGCTGGGGTGCAGAATAATGGCAGCAAGTGCGTCAAAATTTTAAAATATTTAACTGTAGCAGGAGTCAGTTTGTTTGGACTGGAGAGTGGTACAATGACAGGCAACAGTGAAGCATGGTGGAGTTTCCTTGCAAATTTGGGTCTGTATTTCTGCAACTCCCACACTCCAAAAACATGCTAGTAGGTTAATTGGATCCTGTCAAAATTGACCCTTATGTGTATGAATGTTAAAGACAGATCAGTGATGGTGAACCTTAGCACCCCAGATGTTTTGGAACTACATTTCCCATGATGCTCAACTACACTGCAGAGTGCATGAGCATCATGGGAAATGTAGTTCCAAAACATGTGGTGCCAAGGTTTGCCATCACTGCCTTAGATTATAAGCTCCTTGAGGGCAGGAAATGTACAATATATGTATTAAAGCACTGCGTAAATTGACAGCACTAAAGAAATACCTATAATAATGCAGTTGGAGATTTGGTCTGGATCAATCATGCCCTCAATGCTGAGAAATACAGACAAATAGCCATCATTCCATACCAGCAAGGAGATGTGTTTTTGGCTCCAAATTTATAACGCAGTGGGTGGACGACCTCAAACATAAGCCAATGTCATTAAAGTATGGCCAAAGCTTTTTTGGCACTATTTCTCCGATGGATCACAGGAGTGCAGTTCGTTTTAGCCATTTAACCAGGCCAGGTGCTAGATTGATCCTGACTTTACAATCGGATGCCTTTCAGTAATCTGCTGGGAGACTCGGCCAACCAATCTTTCACAGCCCAGCACTCCATTGAGTGCTGGAGGGGCAGAGCAGGGAGCCGGTGGCTGACAGTCATGGCTCTCTCCAAAGGGGAAAACTGAGTGATCAGCAGTGTTTGAGCGATCAGTTCTCAGTGCAGAGCCGACGAGACAGATACAGATCGGATCAAGTAAGGTGAGTGTGTGTGTATATATATATATATATATATATTTTTTTTTTAAACCCCATACTTTTCTTTTAAGAACTATTTTCATTGTAAAGAGCAAGGAGGAGAAATGATGGTTTGGCCCCCACAGAACTCATCTCAACATAGTCTGTCTGGGATTATATGAAGAGGCAGAAGAATTTGAGGCCACGTACATCTACAGAAGATCTGTGGTTAGTTCTCTAAGATGTTTGGAACATCCTGCCTGCTGAGTTCCTTCAAAAACTGTGTGTAATGCTGTGTACACACGATCAGACTGTTTGGCAGACAAACCGCCGGACTTTGAAGCGCAGGTCCGCTGGACTTTATGAACGAGCGCACCTGCCCACACACAACCGGACTTTTCCGGTCGGACTAGGTCTGCCGGACTATAGCGGGAGTCCACTGTACTTTTGAAATGAATGGACTTGCCCACACACGGAGGAAAGTAATTTTGAACGCGGCTCCAGGTAGACGGGACTAGCTCAGGAGGTCAATGTCGCCGCCTTTGGCGGCGAGATTGACACATCGCTGGCCCCATCACCTGGTATGGACTTTAAGTGTACCTAGAAGAATTGATGTTAACTGATAAAAAAGAAACTATAAAACTATAGAACACTTCTATTTCTGAAAGCATCCCTAATTTACAGCATTTTTTCACTCTTGCTGAAAACCTTTGCACCTTGGAGAGAAGAGGAAAGGTCTTTGGCCAGAATATTTTTCTCTTTCGTTTATTGACGGACACAGCATCTTCAGCTTGACCTTAGGGTTATATTTCCACCTTCAGGAGACGACTAGGCAGAACATGTAAAAACAGCAAAACTGCACAGTACCGTCCAGGGAGCGGTCCTACTGGCTGTAACACCTTACACTGCATCCAGCAGCTCAGGTTTTTTCATGCCTAGTGTAGGAGAAGGACCTGGCTCCCGGTGGGGACCATTGGTCCTGGGAATTTTTTTTTTTTCTGCATTTTTCATTCCTATGATCAACAATTAACTGCCAGGCTGGGTGACAGCCTGGATAATATAGATCCTGGTTAGTCTCCTTAACCATGGACATTGAGCGTGAACCGACCTTACCTGCGCGCTGGGTCGGCCACGACATGCCCTGTCTGATCCAGGGGCGGCCGGTGAGCTTTATGCTCCGGGGCACACATATGACCGGGCTACTTCTGTCAATGTCGTAGTGTATGGTGGCCGACAGCCACCCTGTACTGCTCGGGTGATGGGTCTGTCCGTGGAATGCGTCCAGCAGTCCCTGCAGGAGGGGTAAGTATTGTTCCACCTGTCTCGGCAGGATGGAGCAGCTAGGCATTCCCTGAGAAGTCGATTAGGGGGTCTCTCACTCTCCCTTTCTTCTCTCCCTGTCCCTTTCCCTCCTCCCAATGCTACGGGCTGCTGGGGGTGCAGTACACGTACCAGGCCGGGGGTCCTCCGGGGGGGTCTCTGAGTCCTTGCAGGGGGCTGCACTGGGTGTTAGTGGTCCGCTTGTCCTTTTCCCTGTTTCTTGGACCATGGTGAGGTGTTTGTGTGTGCGCTCCATATGGGGAGGCCATTGTGCGGACCGTGGCTATTTTTCCTAAGCCACAGCCAGTTTTTTCCCTTTCAGACATTTTCTGGAAGTCTGGCGCCCATTTTCCCAGCGCTCTCAGACGTTCTTTCCTGAGGTGGTCAGCGGCCATTTTCTAGTAGCCTCAGCTTGTTTTGCCTCTAGTGCTGGGTGATTGTTTTTTTCTGGAACAGCGCAAATTTTACACAGAACACCTAGTGGCTGACACAGGGGAGAGAGGACAGCAGCAGCACAGCGTAGTACCTGGGTCAGGGTGGTGAGTCTTGCGGGGGCCCCTCAGTCTGTGGCAGCTAGGAGGGTGGGCATTTTGTGTGACTTGCCTTAGCCCCCTAAGTGGTGACAGACGACTGTGGGTCAGCATGGCGTCACAAGCTGGCGCTTCTTCCCCAGACATCCCTGTTCTGGCAACCAGTCCCGCGGTGGCAGGCAGCCCCTGTTCTGAAGTTTCAGATGATGTGTGCCAGGACCTTTCAGACAGTGAGAATTACTCCGTGTCAGCGCAGGAAAAAGCGCTCGTAGGAGCACTTATGACAGCTGTACGGAATACCCTAAAGATGGAGGATATGACGGGGTCATCTGCAGAGGTGTCGGTTCCTTTTGGGTCCTACAAGCCAGCCTGCACGGCTAAGGTGTTTCCTTACCCAACTTAGTTTGATAAGTTTATTTACAAGGAGTGGGGAAGCAAGCAGCAGACCTATTCACTCCCGAGATGCATGGCGGTGCGTTACCTCTTTGAGGAGCGTTTCCTGAAGAAATGGACATCTCCTCCGAATGTTAACCACGATTCCGGTGGAAGGGACTCTTGCTTTCAAGAAACCTGGCGACAGAAGGGTCGAGGCGGTTGCCCGGTCCATGTTTACCGTGGTGGGGTCAGCATTGCGGCTAGTGTTTGCCACGGCCCTGGTATCACAGACGCTGACTGAATGGGCTAAATTGTTGCACTGTGAATTGGAGAAGCAACAGGCATCCCCGGTCTGCATGGAACTGGCAGACCAGTTGGTGCAAGGCCTTAAGTATGTCTGTGATGCGGCCTTCGATACGGCCCCCTTGTTCTCTAGAGCCTCAGTATTAGCTGTGGTGCTATGTCACCTGATTTGGTTGAAATGCTGGTCTGCGGACCAGGCATCTAAGAAAGCACTGGCGGACTTGCCCTTCCAGGGAGAGAGGCTATTTGGAGCCTCGCTGGATGACATTATTAAGAATGTTACTTGGGGTAAGAGTACATTGCTGCCACAGTCCAGGAAAGGTAAGGAGACACGCCGTAGGCAAGGGCCCTTTTTTTCCGCTCATAAGCGGATTTTTTGTCTGTCCGGGTCATCAGGTTAGCATTCCCAGTCCGACAAGGTGCCTGCTGAGGGACAAAAGCGTCCCTGGTTTTGCAAGCCAAACAAGCCTGTGAGCAAATTTGTTGCCGAATGAAGGTTTGCCACCGCCCGACTCTCAGGTGGGGGGTCGCCTTTAGGAGTTTGCAGCTCAGTGGACCTCCCTACTTTCCGACCATCGGGTCTGCAAACTGGTTTCATCAGGATATAAGATAGTTTCTTGTCCGCCAAACAGATTTCTTCCCTCCAACCTTCATCTTCTGGCTCGTTGGGAAGCCCTGTTATGGGTAGTACAGGACCTGCTGCTGGAAAGACTTAAGGGATTCTACTCCAATCTGTTTGTAGTCCCAAAGGAGGAAGGAAGGGGTCCCTTCAGCCCTGGATCTCAAGGCCCTCAACAGCTTTGTGAAGGTAGAAAGGTTCAGGATGGAATCAGTTCGCTCCGTGGTCTCTGCACTCCAGGGGGATTTTCTGGCATCCCTGGACATCGAGGACACATACTTGCATGTCCCCATATGCGTCAGGCATCAGAGGTTTCTGTGATTTGCGGTCGGGGATGAGCACTACCAATTTGTAGCTCTCCCTTTTGGCCTGACGTCGGCACCAAAGGTCCTCACCAAGGTGCTAGCCCCAATTCTGGCTTTGCTAAGGCAACGAAGGATCGCAAGTCGTGGGTTACCTGGACGACCTCCTTTTGAGAGCAGCTTCTGCCTCAGAATTAAGGGAGGATGTGGCAATCGCCATGGAAACTCTTCGGGAGTTTGGTTGGATACTGGACCTCCAGAAGTCGGTGTTGGTGCCGACGCAATGCCTGGAGTACCTGGGCTTGCTTCTTGACTCAAGAAAGAAAAGAAAAAACTTCTCCTGCGCTCTGGTGTCAAGGTCCTCAATATGTGGTTTAGTCAGCTTCACATAGTAATGTCTATCGTCTTGCAGCCCTCCTCAGAATAATGGGTATTCAGATACTAAAAGAAACAAACAAGAAAGAAAAGGAGGGCGCACCGACCTAGTGCCTTACTATGCACTATTCACTAGGACACATAGCAAAATATATACTCACAAACGAGTACTGATAAAAGGCATAATCAATACAGCAGGGTCAACTTTTCCAAACATCAACAAGCCAAGTAAGTACTGATGTCCAGTAAATCAAGCGATACCCCAAAAAATGGCTGATACGTTTCAGGGGAGAACCCCTTTCCTCAGAGCCTAAACTCTCATTGCGGACAAGCTGCAGACTCTTGAAGCTACGGTGAAGTTGTTGGTGTCCCGCAGGTGGTGGTTTTTGCATGCAAGTCCTGGGTCTTATGGTAGCTACTTTCGAGGCGGTACCGTATGCTCAATTCCACACTTGAGTCTTGCAAAAGGAGATCCTGTCCAAATGCGACAAAGTTCCGTTATCTCTGGATTGTTAAATTTGGGTAATCTAGCGATCGGGAATTCCCTGCTCTGGTGGCTGAGGTCTCAGGCTCTTCGGTCCAGGAAATCGGCCCATTGTATTTCGGCCTAAGGTGGGGCACGCCATATGTGGATCTCCTGGCTTCTCAACTCAATCGGAAGGTACAGAGGTTTGTGACCAGGTCAAAAGATCCCTGGGTGGACGTGGCAGACTCGTTGGTGGCACCATGGGGTCATTATCGTCTGATTTATGCCCCCCACTCAAACTTCTACCACGTTTGCTTCGCAGAGTGGAGGCCGAGGGGATTCTGGTGTTTCTGATTGGCCCAGATCGGCCTCGGCGTCCTTCGTACACTGACATAGTACGAATAGTGGCTGATGTTCCTTGTCGACTGCCGATGCGAGAGGAACTTCTGTCACAAGGTCCAATAATTCAGCTTGCTTTACAGTCGTTGGCTTTAATGGCATGGCTGTTGAAAGCCAGGTGCTAAGGGACCGAGGTCTGTCAGATTCAGTAATCTCCACTATGCTGAGGGAAGATTTATCATCGTACGTGGAAGGCCTACATCTCCATGTGTGAGGAGATGGGGTGGCGTCCGTGTACATACAGTTTCCAGGATCCTGCTTTTTTTGCAGCAAGGAGTGGATCAGAAACTTGCCTTAAGCACCATTAAGGGACAGGTATCAGCTTTGGCTGTCTTTTTTCAGTGACCATTGGCGACTCATTCCTTGGTGGGTACGTTTGCTCAGGGGGTTCGACATGTGGCCCCTCCGGTTCGACCACCGCTGCCTCCGTGGGATTTAAATATGGCACTCTTGGTGCTTCAGAAACTGCCCTTTGAAAACATTAGGGAGATCCCCTTATTGACACACTCTCAGAAAGTAGTCTTTCTAGTGGCGATTACATCTGCCAGGAGGGTTTCTGAATTGGCGGCCTTGTCGTGCAAGTCTACCTACTTGGTCCTCCACAAGGATAAGGCGGTGCTGCGCCCGCAGCCTTAATTTTTAACAAAAGTTGTTTCGGCCTTTCATCTAAATGAAGACATTGTGCTTCCGTCCTTATGTCCTTGGCCGTCACACCTCAAGGAGGTTGCTTTGCATTCCTTGTACGTGGTTCGGGCTCTGCGAGTGTATCTGTCTGCTACGGCTCCTTTTTGGAGGTCAGACTTGCTGTTTGTATAGGTGGCATGTCCGAAGAAGGGCCTGGCGGTATCGTTGGCCACCATTTCTCGGTGGATCAGACAGATCGAGGTTCAGGCTTATGCCTTAAGGGGTCAGGCGCCCCCCTTTCCTTTCATGGCACATTCGACCTGGGCAATTGGTGTCCCCTGGGCTTTCTGACATCAAGCGTCCGTTTCTCAGTTGTGTAAGCCGGCGACCTGGTCGTCCGTCCACACTTTCTTTAAATTTTACAAGGCTGATGTGAGTGCATCTTCGGATGCTTGCTTCAGCCGCAAGGTTTTGCAGGCGGCTGTTTAAAGTGGTGTTGCCACCAAAAAAAAATAGCTTAAATAGCTTAAAATTCATAAAAAAAATTAAAAAGTAATAATTGTAAAAAAAAAAAATTACTCGCCTCCTAAATGCCTGTTGCTAGGGGGTCCCTCATAGTCTGCCTCCTTCATTGCCCGGGCTGGTGACATCACTTCCCCTCGCACCACACAGTCATCTGGGAACTGTCACGTGTCCCAGATGACTGTGCGGCGTACCACGGCGCCGCATGCGCCGTGGGTGCCCGGCTGTGAAGCCACAGCTGGGTGTTCACAGTAAGAATGCCAGCGCCGCGAGCGGAGCGGTGAACGAGGGGTGCTTCATTCCCCCGCATCGCTGGACCCTGGGACAGGTAAGTGTCCGATTATTAAAAGTCAGCAGCTGCAGTATTTTTAGCTGCTGAAATTTAATTTTTTTTTAGGGGGCACCCCACTTTAAGGTTGCAACTCATCCATTGAGGAGCTCTGGTTGTTATGGGTGGAGTATTTTCTTGTTTCCACTCCTCTTTTTACGACACTGCTTGGGGATATCCCTAAGGTCAAGATGAAGTTGCTGTGTCTGTCAATGAGAAAATAGGATTTTTGTACTCACCGTAAAATCCTTTTCTCTGAAATTCATTGAAGTTCATTGATGGACACAGCACCCACCCCTCCTATTTATGTTTGTACTGCTTTTTGACGAACTAAGCTGCTGGATGCAGTGTGAGGGGTTATAGCCAGTATGACCACCCCCTGGAGTTTTGCTGTTTTTACTTGTTCTGCCACATGCTTTGGCCACAGCTGGAATTATACCCCCAGGTGAATGGAGCTATGCTGCAACTGCTGCGCAATTGCGTGTATGCTGCATTACAGGAGTTGTAAAGGCAGAAGGTTTTTTATCTTAATGCATTTTATGCATTAACATAAAAAACATTTTGTGTGCAGCAGCTACCCCAGCACCCCCTAGTTATCTGAGCCCCATCTCTCTCCAGCAGTGTCCATAAATGTCTAAGCCGCCCATGACATTCCTCCTGATAGGCTGAGACATGGCGGCGCTATTGGCTCCCCTGGCTGTCAGTCAGTCAGCCAATTGGGAGAGAGGGGGGCGGTTCGGGGGTCTGTGTCTGAATGGACACATGGAGCTGTGACTCTCCAGTGCCCCCATAGGAAGCTGCTGATTGTGGGGGCACTCAGTTGGAGGAAGGGGCTAGGAGCAGCAAAGAGGGACCCGAAGAGAGGAGGATCCAGGCTGCTCTGTGCAAAACCAACCAGGAGGTAAGTATAACATGTTTGTTATTTTAAAAAAACAAACAGAAGAAGAGACTTTACAATTTCTAAGGGAGTTAAGACATTGTAGAAGCGACAGATCACCTATTTACTGTTCATCAAATGCCTCTGAAAAGTAATCTGAACATGGATTACCAATTCAGAGGAGTGGCAGTCATTGGTGCTATTTTGAACAAGCCCTAAAAGCAGTTTTCATCATACAGGATTAGGGGTCAAGATTTATAGAAAACCTACATACCTAAACAAGCATTCATAAAGTACATTCACACACAAACGCACATTGGCATACTTGTACACATATAAAAACGCACGCATACATATGTACACAGATACATACACACATTAACACACAAAGGTACATACAGCGGGTTAAGATAAGTATTGAGCACAACATTTTTTTAGGTAAGTATATTTCTAAAGGTGCTATTGACATGAAAACCTTCACCACTTGTTAACAGCCCATGCAATCCACACTTAACAATTTCTGAACATATTAATTTTTTTTTTTATGTGTCATAAAATGGAATGACACAGGGGGAAAAGGTATTGAACACATGAAGAAAGGTGCAAAAAGGCATGGTTTACACTGGTGCAACATGACACTCGTCCTAATAAAAGGGGTATTCCTGCGCCAAACAAAAGACTCCTGACTAGCGTACTGCTGCACGCACTGGGGGAAATGTCTGAACCCACAGAAAACTAAGCAGTTAAAAAGATAGCGGTGCGCTGTACAAAAGATAAAAAGGGAAAATGGATAAATGGTACCTAGTGGTGGTGGTCAAGCTGACCATAAATAGAAGGTCAGATGACATAAACAGAATAGATATAGCAAAAATGATATAGTATGCAATAGTGAAACTTATACATGGGCAAAAAAATCAGTTTCCAACATTAAAGTGTATACCACAAAAAATGTATGATACGTACAAAATACAATAGATCTGTGAATGCAGGTAATAATAGACCCGCGTGCTGGAAGATAAATGCTATAGTGCTGATTTCCAACGTGCAGTCACAAGTGAAAATAGTGAATACCCACAGTCCACTAATCAAGCAAAGATGAGGCTGTGGATAATATAAAGTGCTTATACAGGGAGCAAAAAAAAAGAAAATAAACCATATAATCAATGTCCAAATCAAAAAATCCAAAACGTATAACTCTTAAAGTGCACAGTGCAACAATTTTCTGTATCCGATGCATAAAGTGCTGGTGCTTGTAAACATCATTCTGTATAGGTGCTGAAAAAAGTGGGTATCCCGTGCATTCCTGCATGGTAAGTAAATGGGTGTCCCCTTACCTTACTGCTGTAAGGTTACAGCGTGGTCTTTCCCTTTAAGAGTCCTACTGTGATAACCCGGGTCCTGGTTGGCGTTCCTATCCTGCCTATTTCAAGCAGCGTATGGTCCCTTTAAGAATAGCCTAAGGATGCTCAGGATGGAGGGCCTCACCAGAATATCACATAGGGGGATTTGAGCAAAGAGGAGAAATGCCTCATGGTGTAGTACTTATAAAGTATTTATTTTCTCTTAAAACCAGGCAAAAACAGGTACTCACAAACATGTACAGATCAATGAGCGGTGTATAAACGAGCGGCGAGGTCGATCAGCGTCACTTCCGGTAGCAGCAGTCCCCATGCGTGTTTGTCACGGGTCACGTGACTTCATCAGGGGATGACACTCATCCTACTTTGGATCCAACTTTGCCTTGCGACTTGAGGTCAGAGACGCGTCTGACTTCAGTGAACGGGGATCCGACTTGGATCCCCGCCAATACCAGGCACTGTTTTTGTTATGAATCTTGTGGGGACAAGCGAGCGCCCCCCTCCCTCCTGAACCATACCAGGCTGGATGCCCTTAACGGGGGGTGCTTTGGGGTAGGGGGCCGCAAAGCACCTTGTCCCCATGTTGATGAGGACAAGGGCCTCGCCCCGACAACCCTGACCATTGGTTGTCGTGGTCTGCGTGCAGGGGGCTTATAGGAATACGGGAGCCCCCTTTAATAAGGGTGCACCAGATCCTGCCCCCCCCCCCACCCTATGTGAATGAGTATGGGGTACATCGTACCCCTACCCATTCACCTGGGGGAAAAAAGTGCCAATAAAAAACCACTAGACAGTTTTTTAAAGTAATTTATTAGGCAGCTCCGGGGGTCTACTCTGACTTCTCCGCTCTCATCTCCCGGCCTCCTTTGTCTTCTGCCGGGCTCCTCCGCTAACTTCTGCTCTTTTGTCCACTCTTTTGCCAGCGTTGGCCCGGTCTTCTCTGACATCTTCTTCCCTCCGGTCTTCTCTGACGTCTTCTTCCCTCCGGTCGTCTTTTCCGATGTTGATACGACGATCTCTCCCGATGTAATAACGCGTGCGTGGTGCACGACTTATATAGGCATGGGGCATGGTCACCGGGTGATTTCATCTGGTGACCCGCCCCTTATGAAGTCACCACCCGGGGCATGATGGGGCGTTGACATCATAAGGGGCAGGGTCATTGGATGAGATCACCCGGTGACCACGACTCAAGCCTATATAAGTCGTTGTGCACCGCACACACGGCATTACAGCGAGAGAGAGCATCTTGTCAACATTGGAAGAAGACTGGAGGAAAGAAGACGATGGAGAAGACCGGGCCAAAGCTAGCAAAAGAGCAGGCAACAGCAGAGGATAGCGAAGGAGCCTGGCAGAAGACAATGGAGACCGGGAGAAGAGACTGGAGAGAGCGGAGAAGTCGGAGGAGACCCCCCATGTCTGGAGGTCTAATTACTTTAAAAACCGGTCCAGTGAGTTTTTTTATTGATGCTTTTTTCCCCAGGTGAATGGGTATAATGTACACCATAGTCATTCACATAGGGTGGGGGGCCGGGATCTAGGGGCACCCTTATTAAAAGGGGCTCCCGGATCCCGATAAGCCCCCACCCGCAGACTCCGTCAACCAACGGCCAGGGTTGTTGGAAAGAGGCCCTTGTCCTCATCAACTTCGGGATAAGGTGCTTTGGGGTGGGGGGCACAGTGCGCCTCCTGCCCCAAAGCACCCACCCCCCCATGTTGAGGGCATGCGGCCTGGTACGGTTCAGGAGGAAGGGGAGTGCTCATTCATCCCTACCCCCTTTCCTGACCGGCCGGGCTGCGTGCTCGGATAAGGGTCTGGTATGGATTTTTGGGGCCCCCCACAACGTTTTTTCAGCGTAGGGGTTTCCCCTTAAAATCCATATCAGTCCGAAGGGCCGGGTATGCTCTTGAAGGAGGAACCCATGCCGGTTTTTCATTAAAACATTTTTTCGTGGAATTCCCCCTCATTAGAGCACAAGTCGCATGCCAAAGTCGGATCAGGCAAGACGGTGATCCCACTTTGATCCATCTTCAATGATATTCAATGGGCTGAAGTAGGATCAAAGTTGGACCAAAGTAGTGCAGGGAGCATTTTAAAAGTCAGACTTGTTTCGGACCAGTTAAGACAGCTCCCGTAGGAAATCATTGATTTTCTCACATGTCATGCGACATGAGCTCCCAATGTCAGATCGTTTTTCGCTCCAGTGTAAACCCGGCCAAAAAGCCAGAACACCAGCTGAAATCTATCACTAATTAGAAAGCAATTCTGCCCCTTGTTAATGCAAATTAACCACTTCAATACAGGATACTTTCACCCCCTTCCTGCCCAGACGAATTTTCAGCTTTCAGTGCTCTTACACTTTAAATGACAATTACTCAGTCATGTAACAATGTACCCAAATTACATTTTTATCATTTTTTTTCACACAAATAGGGCTTTCTTTTGGTGTAATTTTATCAACATTGGGTTTTTTATTTTTTGCAATATAAGCGAAAAAAGAGCGAAAATTTTGGGAAAAAAATATTTTCTACTTTGTTTTAATAAATATCCAATAAAATGAAATTTTGTCATAAATTTAGGCCAGAATATATTCTGCTACACGTCTATGCTAAAAAAAAAAATCTTTGTGCATGATTATAGGTTTGTGTGAAAGTTCGTTTACAAGCGTATCATTAAAAAATGATCAATCCTGATGTATTGACGGCCCTAAAATGTCAGAACAGTACAAATATCCCCCAAATGACCCCTTTTTCGAAAGAAGACAGTTCCAAGTATTTACTAAGAATCGTAGTGAATTTTTTGAAGTTTCAATTTTTTCCTACAATGCTTTGGAATATTAAGAATTTTTTTTTCCCAGAAAATTGTCATTTTAGTAGTTATTTCTCACACACTGCATAGGCATACTTTCAATTACATCCCAAAATGCATTATGCTATTCCTGAGTATGGTGATACCACATGCATGAGACTTTTCCGATGCCTGGCCACACACAGAAATCCCCGTAGAACTTTCAGGCGTTCTAGGAGCATGTATTACACATCTAATGCCTTGACTACCTAGCACACTTTTGAAGTCCCTGGAGCACCAGGACAATGGAAACACAGACAAAATTACCCAATTTTGGAAAGTAAACACCCCAACGTATATTCTATGAGGCATAATGAGTCTTTTGAACACGTCATTTTTTTTCCACCGATTTTTGGAAAATGGGGAAAGAAAATGAAACTACTTTTTTTTTATTTTTATTTTTTTACATAAAGTTTTTAATTTATAAACTTTTTCTAATACATAGCATGTACATAGCAAAAATTACACCCTGAAATACAGTCTTCTACTCCTGAGTATGTCAATACCGCATGTGAGACTTTTACACAGCCTGTGGAAATTACACATGTAATTTCCTGACTAGTTATTACATTTTGAAGGCCCTAGAGTACCAGGACAATGGGATTACACACAATATGACCACATTCAACAGATGTTGATCACTGGGACAGATGTGTACAGATGACAGATGTGCACAGATGAGATGAACACTGGGACAGATGTTTGCATTTGACAGATGTTTATCACTGGGACAGATGTGCACAAATGTTGATCACTGGGATTCATGTGCGCAGATGTTGATCACTGGGACAGATGTGTTTTACTGTGTGGGGGCTCTTTGTGGGGACATTTGCTGTGTGATCACTAAGTGTAAAGTGCTGTACACTCACTGATCCCCGCCAGCAACAATGACAGGCTCCAAGTGAGGAGAAGCAGAGCCGATCATGTGACAACTGGCTCTGTTTACATCACATGATGCCTGTGTCCAGAACCCTAATGATCGGAGGTGCCCTATGTCCGGCGGACACGAGCGCATCGGGATCACGCCGCTGGGACATTCCTGAACGTCCACTCAGAAATGCAAAGCGCCTTAGTTAATATCAGCTGGTTCAGTCTCAACTTATGGCCTATAAAAAGGTGTCTCATTACCCAGGTATCACCAAAGAAACATCTCATGATGGGTTAAAGCAAAGCGCTCTCAAGACCTCCGCAACCTTATTGTTGCAAAACAAAATATGTTTGTTGGGTGTTTTTGAAGATAATGGGTGAGTCCACAGGTTGGGTTCACACATATATGATGCGAGAACCAGCGCAATTCCATTGCGGGTTCCTGCATCGCATGTCACCTGCAGGCAGTTCATACTACCTCCTGTAAACCGCTGCGGCTGTCAAAAGGAATAAAAAAAAAAAAAACAGATCAGTTTGCAGATTGCAGTGCAAACTGTCAAATGTTACAGCAATTGGATTGCATGGGTGTGGCCCTCCAGCTGTTGCAGACCTTCAAGTCCCATCATGCCTTTGGGAGTCATGCTTTTACCTGTTAGCCTTGCAATGCCTCATGGAACTTGACGTTCTGCAACAGCTGGAGAGCCAAAGGTTGAGCATCCATGAATTAAAGGCTAATCTTTCATGTTTTTTACATACATTGATCCTGGACTACTATTAAATAACACTAAACACAGTGCAGTAATTGCTGTGTGTTACTTCATTGGAGAGAAGCAAGTCTACGCTATTTAATAGTTGTCAGAGTATTCCAACCTCCTCCGCTTGTTGTGCCTTTGTTACTGCGGTTACATTCTAAAGGAAAAGTCAAGCTTGAGCTTTTTAGGCTGGGCTTCTCCTAAGGGTCACAGAAGTTTAATATGTTTTGCACTCCCGTGACCTGTTTTCAGCGGAGAGCGGTCTCTAAAGCTTTTATGCTGTTTTTCACGTTGGTGTAATGACAGCCACCTGAAGAGAAGTATACCTGGTCTATCTACCATTGCCTACTAATGAGGCTACTCCTGGAGGCACACCCCTTCTCTTTAGTGTTTAACTACTTCAGCCCAAAAGATTTGGCTGCTCAATGACCAGGCCATTTTTTGCGATACGGCACTGCGTCACTTTAACTGACAATTGCGTGTCATGAAACGTTGTTACCCAAACAAAATTGACATGCTTTTTTTCTCTATCGTTGATTGACGGACACAGTAGCTCTTCTTGACTTTAAGGTTATATCGCCCCTTTAGGAGAGATCTAGGCAGAAAGTGTTAAAAACAGTAACACTTGCACAGTACCCAGGGGTCGGTCCCCTCACACTGCATCCAGCAGCACAGTTTTTTTCTGCCTAGTGTAGGAGAAGGACCTGGCTCCTGTTGGGACCATTGGTCCTGTGAATTTTTATATTTGCATTTTTGATTTCTGTGATGTACAATCAACAGCCAGGCTGGGTTACAGGCTGGATAATATAGATCCTTGTAGTCTCCCCAGCCTGGCCATTGAGCGCGAGCAGGCCCTAGCTAGGTGCTGGGTCGGCCACGACATGCCCCGTCTAATCCAGGGGCGGCTGGTGAGCTATATGCTCCGGGGCACACATATGACCGGACTACTGCTGTCTCACAGTGTGCTGTGGCAGGCAGCCACCCTGTACTGCTCGGGTGATGGGTCTGTCTGTGGAATGCATCCAAGAGTCCCTGCAGGAGGGGTAAGTATAGTTTCATAGTTGGTAAGGTTGAATAAAGACACCAGTTCAACCTGAGTGAGTGTCTACAATTGTCCCTATCCCTGCACATTCTCATTGTTCCCTACTCTCAAGGAGCCTACAATCCAAGGTCCCCATTCATATACTAGGGCCAATTTTTGGACAGAATCCAATTAACCTACTTGCATGTCTTTGGATTGTGGGAGGAAACCGGAGGAAACCCACGCAGGCACAGGGAGAACATGCAAACTCCAGGCAGGTAGTGTCACAGTTGGGATTTGAACCAGCGACCCTTCTTACTGCTAGGTGAGATTTCTAACCACTACACCACTGTGCCGCCCAAGTATGGTTCCCCCTGTCTCGGCAGGGGGCTGCACTGGGCGTTGGGGGGTCCGTGCGTCCACTTCCCGGTTTCTGGGTCACAGTATGGTGTCTGTGCTGTGTGAGACGTGGGTAGACACGTGTTTTGCCTCTAGCGCTGGGTGCTGGTTTCCTTCTCGAACAGCGTTCTTTCCCCCCACACACACCTCATGGATGACACTGGGGAGAGCGGACAGCAGCAAAACAGCGCAGTACCTGGGTCAGGCTGGTGAGTCCTGCGGGGGGGCCCCTCAGTCTGTGCAGCTAGAAGGGTGGACTTTTTTGTGCGACTTGCTTTAGGTCCCTAAGTGGTGACAGGCGAGTGTGGGTCAGAATGGCGTCAGAAGTTGGTGCTTCTTCCCCAGACATCCCTGTGAATTGCGACTGTTCTCTGCACCGCCTATGGATGTTCTGACGGCGGTCTTGGAGGCCTTTGTTGCCAGGGCGCAAGTGGCGGGCGGGCGCATGGGGGGTAAAAAACGCCCCCTTCCCCCACGGTCTTCTGGGGAAAGCTCTGATTCAGACTCGGGCCCCACTGTGACGAAAGAATGGACTTTAAAGGCACATGTAAAAAGTTATACTAAAATTTTAATTCACAGTTCATATATACACAAATACACATCAAACAGTACAAATTGATTAGACAATACAAAGAAAAATAAAAAGGACCCATTGATCAACCCCAAAGGATTAGAACCACTTGTATACTTCCTGTGGGGTATTAATAACCGAGTCAGACTTCCGGTTTCGGCGCCACATGAGGAGGAGGTGATCGCCATTAGCTCCCGCGTCCCTCCTCGCCTAATCTGCCTAAAACGCCGGCTCAGGCACCGGGGAGGCTCACCGTAACCTCGGAGGATGGGTGAGCCATCATGGATCGCTATGTGGAGCGGTCGTACGCCAAGGCGGCTTCAGCGGGCATCCCTTCAGCGGCGGAGACACACGCTGCCAACATGGCGGCCGGGCCGCCCTCACACGAGCAGGCCTCACAGATTCAGGGATCCCTGACTCCACCAACGCCCACCCAAGCTGACCCTACATCCCCGGAGGGGATAGCACAAGCTGTGGTTCTCTTGTTGGGACCCACACTCACAGCTACCGTGGACGCTGCGGTACACAGAGGGCTGGAACAGCTTCATCTGGAAGTGCGGGCCCAGGGACAAAGGCTGCAACATACGGAAGAACGTATCTCAGCGCTCGAGGATGAAACGGCCGGATCTTCGGCAATGATTGCCAGGATTCTCCACACGCATAAAGAGATGTGGGAAAAGATCGACGATTTGGAAAACCGATCGAGAAGAAATAACGTTCGTATCATTGGTCTCCCAGAATCGGTAAACTCTGCTCAACTCCCCACTATCTGTGCCAAGGTAATCCCCGAACAGTTGGGCCTCCGCACGCCTTGCACGATCGAACGGGCCCATCGTATTGGCCAACCGTCGGATACACGTGCCAAACCTCGACATGTCATAGTTAAGTACTTGAACTATGCTGACAAAACAGCCATTATGCAGAAATATCGCAGCTCTCGTTCCCTGACAGTAGATGGGGCAAAGCTACTGTTATTTGCCGACTACTCGGTGGAGGTAATGAACCGACGCAAAGCCTTCTCTCCAGTCTGCACAGCACTCTACAATACTCACATTAAATTCTCCTTGTCCTATCCGGCCACACTGCGCCTCCAAACACCGACTGGGGAACAGCTCACTTTTACTACACCAGAGGAAGCAGAAAAATGTGTTGATTCCATGGGCACGGACATGGAACACTCTCACGCGGCTGACAGCGCATCTCCTCAGTCTGCAAATAGAGCTGCTGTACCTCCTAAACATCAGCGCAGCCCCACTAACCCACCATCTAAACGCATCAGAGTTACACCCAAGGACGATCGCTCAGGACACCGCTGATTCATCATGGTGCACTTACCTTGTTTTAGTTTGTCAGGGAATGAGGGACAGCAGTTGTCATTTTCTTTTGAATTTCCCTCCTTCTCCCTCCAGCTTCCTTGGGGTCAGATGACCTACCATGGTACTGCTGGTAGCTGATAGTTTGACTGTACATGTCCCGTTATGATCCGTTGGGCCTGCCCTTCTGGTACACTTTGTAGCTATTAACTGCTACGTAAGGTTTTCGTAGTAGTTCTTTATAATATGTTACTTGAGGTTAATATTGCCTTGGCTACGGCCTTCAACTCGGCTTTCATACCCTGTATTTTTTCTCACCGTGATGGACGTCTATCACTGATGCATGGGACCTCTCTGGAACCGGGGATGCTATTACTCGTCCCTCTATTGGTTTCATTACTATCTCCTCGATGGGATACTTGGTTCTACCCGTCCTCACATACTCTTTTTTTTTTTTTTGCCTCCCCCTTTGGCCCACCATCAGCCTTTAGGGGAGGGGCGGGACAGGGCTGATAGCCGAGACTGAAGTCTGTGCCTCATGTGGAAAAAAGGAAAGTCCCTAATTGTGGACATATTGTTTATGTTCTGTACTTTAGTTGTATTAAGATTTGTAGCCTATATGACCATATACCAGTTACTGTTCTTCTTAAGTATAGTAGTTGTAGAACCCTTGGGGATTGCAGTCTCCATTAGGGAGCACTGTTGCATGCGAACCTTGCATCACAACAGGGTCACCCCTATTACACCCACAATGATTTACATTTATCTAACTTTTAAATGGCTTCTGCAGGTAGTGGGCGTCACTTAAACGTTATTTCCTGGAATGTCAAGGGGCTTAGATCGCCATGTAAACGTATGCCTGTTCTGAGACACCTGAAACGCCTCCGAGCAGACGTAGCTCTGTTGCAGGAGACGCACCTCACGGCGGATGATCTGCAAAGATTGCGTAAGTTGTGGGTGGGTGCGGTATATGGCTCCCCAGCAGTGGGACGCAATGCTGGAGTTGCCATATTATTGCATAAAACCTTACACCATGAATTTACGGCGGTAAAAGCAGACAATGAGGGCCGCATGGTGACTATACAGATAATGGTAGACTCTAACCCCATGGCCATCACTAACGTTTATGCCCCCAATTCGCCGGGTACCCCCTTCTTTCAAGATGTGATCCGTTGGATACTCGCAGCCCCTGAATCTAGGCACCTGGTCGGGGGGGACTTTAACTCTGTAATGTCCACCGTAACTGATCGTTCTAAGACTAGTTCTCACTGCGCGCCACCCTGCACTACCTCAACCCCCAAACCCACCCCACTGGCTCAAGCCATGTCGTCCATTCATTTTACTGATGTGTGGAGGTTACAACACCCGACTAGCCAGGAATACACCTTTTTCTCCCCGCCGCATCAATCATTTTCACGTATAGATTACTTCTTTGCTTCCCCCTCCCTGATACCCTCTTTACCTGACTCGGAAATCCTAGATGCTAGGATCTCGGACCACAGCTCTATAGTGATACATCTATCACGGACAATGTCCCCATCTGCACCAAAGACATGGAGATTTCCTTCCTACCTAGCTGACAACCCTGACTTTCAAGACATGCTGCGGACTGCCTGGACTGACTATGCCACCACTAATAATGCCCATATCTCTAATCCTACCTTGTTTTGGGAAACGGGTAAAGCCTTTTTGCGAGGAAAGATTATTTCTTATACTACACAAATGAGAAAACACCATAGGAGCCAATATACTAATGCCAGCCATGCGCTTCGTATGGCCCACGAGCGTCTGCTTGTGAGTCGTACAACCGAAAACATCCGAAGCTGGACTCAAGCTAAGAGGGCGTTTGACCTCTGGGCAGAGCAACAAGAAACGGCACGACTGGCCTATTCTAAGTTATATTTCCATAGGTTCGGAAATAAAGCGGGCAAACTTTTGGCTAAACTATGCGCTGGGCCTAGACGACCCACTCGCATTCTTACTATGAGAGACTCGGATGGATCCGTGACCTCTGACAAAGGCAAGATCAATGCCATTCTCACCACTTATTATAAGACTCTATATGACGCTGACCCCACTGACATTACTAAAGCGGACGCTTTCTTGTCTAAGATGCAACTACCAACGCTACGGGAGGAACAACTTGCAATGCTTAATGCCCCCATTACCCTAGATGATGTTAAACGTACCATCACATTGCTGTCCACCGCTAAAGCACCGGGGCCGGATGGTTATACTGCGGAATTTTATAAATCCACATTAGATTATATACCGGACACTCTTCACCTTGTTTATGCAGACATGTGGAAGGGGGGACCCTATATGCCTATGGGTTCACAAGCCTTCATAAAACTTATTTCAAAGAAAGGTAAGGATCCCACTATGCCGGGTTCCTATCGCCCTATTTCCCTAATCAATGTGGACTCTAAAATTTTATCTAAAATAATTGCTTCTAGATTGGCCACTATACTCCCTGCCATACTTCACCCTGCACAATCAGGCTTTGTCACTGGGCGCTCAGCTACACTTAATATACGTAAAGTACTCCTAGCCCTTCACTATGCCAAAACCCACCCCACTCAAGATGTAGCAATAATTTCCTTAGACGCAGAAAAAGCCTTCGATAATGTGAGTTTATCTTGGCTGTTTAGAGTATTGGCACAGTTTGGCTTTCAAGGCCCCTTTTTACAATTTCTCAAACAGATGTACCTGTCTCCCACAGCTCGCTTGGTTACACCTGATTTTATTTCAGACTCTATACCCTTATCTAAAGGGACTAGGCAGGGCTGTCCGCTCTCGCCCTTATTATTCAACCTGGCGATCGAACCCCTCTCCAGGCTGCTGAATTCGCGAGATGGGATCAGTGGCTTACCAATAGGACCGCAGACTTTACGTTCAGCGTTATTTGCGGACGACATATTGTTGTTTACCACTGACCCCATGTCCGACTTTACCAAGTTGCAGGAAATTTTTAATGCCTTTCACGGGTGCTCAGGTTTTCGGATAAACTTTGACAAAAGTGAGATCCTATCTTTGAATCCTAGACTGGTTCCCAAATGGATACACCGGTCCCCATTCACATTGGCCAAAAGCCATATCACGTATCTAGGGATACACATAGGTCGTGAACCGGCTTCATTGTATGGGCTTAACTACCCCCCGCTTTTGTCTAGGATTGTTAGGGAACTGGAACTATGGGCGACCCTGCCTATCTCACTCTTCAGGAGATGCCATTTGTTTAAAATGATATCTTTTGCCAGACTGTTGTACCCCTTGCAGACCATACCCCTCCTGCTAAAACACGCAGATATCCAGAAACTATACAGGGCACTGTCTACCTTTATATGGTCGTTTAAGAGAGCGCGCATAGCTTTACCTAAATTATGCCTCCCGAAGGCTGAGGGGGGTGCGGGTTTGCCCAATGTTCGTTTTTATAACCTTGCATGTTTGTTAAGGCAGGGTCTAGACTGGCTTTCGGGCACCTCTAGGTATTGTAATGTATATTTGGAGGGGGCTATGGCTTCTCCTTACACATTGGCAGCAGTCCTTCACTCCAACCTACATACTCTGCCGCCTCATCTTAAATCTAATCTGCTTATCAGAGACACCAACATTGCATGGAGAGAAATACGCAAGTTATTAGGACTACCAACAGCCATCTCGAGTTTTCTGCCCATTCAAGGAAACCCTATGTTCATCCCTTCCACTTTGCACGGCACATAATCACAATGGAAACTCAAGGGACTCATCTCCCCGAAAGCAGATCATCGTGAGTTTAAGTCGTTTGAGACCCTGTCTCAGGAATTCTCGCTACCTCCGACCCATGTTTTCTACTATAACCAGCTAATTGACTACTTGAGCTCGCAATATGGGCCCCAGACGAATCCTTTCGAGCAGTCCTTCATTGACACTGTGTTGAACTCGGGGGAATATTCCATTTCCAACCTTTACTCTTGCCTCATTCAATACCATTCGGTTAAATACCATCTCACACCTTTCCAGAAATGGGCGACCCTACTAGGGGATGACGATCTCCCTACTAAAATTATGGATGGCTACCGGCAAATACGTAAACTCACACTCTCCGAAACGTGGCGTGAAACACAATTTAAGATAATTCACAGGGCCTACTACCCCATGTACAATGATAACAGCAATATGAACTTGAAAATATGTCCATGGTGCTCTTCACCTCGCCCCACTCTACTCCATCGTCTATGGGACTGCCCTGCCATAGCAAGCTACTAAGACACAGTAACTACCTACGTTGAATCAGCGGATTCCGAAAGATGTTATGCTTTGCGTATTTGGATGGGCACCTCAAACTCCCCCAGCGGGAGACGGGATTCTGACGTCTGTTTCTCACTGGGCACAACTGGCACTTCTTGTTGCTCGTAGGACCATTCTGCAATCTTGGATATCCAAACATCCCCCCATGTTGCTAGCGGTACAAAAGGCTATCGAATCACTTTTCTATATGGAACGTCTGGACGCCATCACCAGAACTCCTCGTCCTACACACCATTTCTTTGCGAGATGGCGTAACTATATGGAGGTCACTTTAACTCACGCTGACATTCAGACAGCAATGCATCCATTCCGATTTACGGCTTGGTATCTCCAAAAGGATCTGGCTGGCTCTTTGGGTAGACTTAAACTATCTCCCCGGGGAGATCCTGCGGCCTATAGGCCACCTTGACATTCTGACCCTAAGATGTGCATTTCTCATCATAACTGTGTGTTTCCTCGTCTTTTCTTTATTCTAGAGGTTGTGACCCTGAGGCTACCGATTTTATTCATATCTCTGGTGTATTCGGATTATATAGGCTATTGAGACCCACTCGGGTCTGTTTGCCCAGACCCTGGGGCTATACTGCCATTGGTTCTTTTCTACTCACTACATAAGTGGTTATATCTGTATACTTTTATTCTGTACAGTTATCTTTTGTAACCTTTTATTTGTAAAACCAAATAAAAATTTTTCAAAAAAAAAAAATAACCGAGTCAAAGAAACGTCCACTAGGACATGGCATATGTTTATGGGGTGTTCATAGTTCCTGATGATTTAAAAACAACTGGGTGTTCAACATGTTTAACGATTTTCATATTATCGCTTCCTCAGGAGCTTCTGTTTAATTGAAAGAGAGATTTTTTTAATCATAAAAACCAAAAATATATGTAAATATGATATATACAATATCAATGCAATATCAAACCACACTTGGTATTTAAAAGTCTCAGACCCGCCCAGCTGACAAAGTATCACTGCTACCACACCACAAAACGCCCTCCTGTTGGATGGGAGGGGACGGCCTCAGGGATCTGTGGGGCCCCCCCAGTAGTAACAGACAATTAGAAATGCAGATTGCGGGGCGTGGCCTGACGCAAATGGCGGCGGACGTGTAGTTGAAGAGCTCCCGCCGCTCACGGAGCCATCCGTCGCCATCCACCTGCCAACGAGCACAATTTGCCTGGGAAATTGTTGCGCCCGGTTCGCGCTGTGCCGCCACGGGGTCCTGGACGATTTTCCCCCGGAATTGAGGCCCCCAGCCACCCGGACCTGCCACTAGTTTCTCCGCCGGCCGCCGCCATCTTGGGCCTCCGGGATCACCTGAAGCCACCGGAGCCACGCCGGCGGGTGAGGTAAGGGGCTGTCATCGGTCCCCTCCTGTTGTCTCCCCCCCCGCCCGGATCCTATTTGGGGTGGTTTCGGGCTTCCGCGGCCCTCGGGGGGCCTGCGGCCGGCCCCGGCCTAGTGCGGCCTACTGAGGCCTGAGGATCCCCAGGGTTTCCTGCGGCTGCTGCCCGGGAACGTGCTCCGCGGATGTTTTGGCTCGCATCTGCGGTCTGCCTGCTTGAAACCCCCCCCCCCCCCCCCCCACGGAGGATTGCTTTAGTAGACTTATCTCCCTGCTTGTGGTTCTCCATCCACCTTTGATTGTGATCCCAGCCTGCTCTCCTGGTCCACTACTCCAGGCATCCCCTGCAGCCCTCTGCACACAGACTCTGCTCTGGCTCCCTTGTCTATTCATTTACTCTACTGCAGCAGGGGACTGACCACTTTACATTCCTTCTACCTGGATGATCCTTTAATCCTCTCAGATAATCAGCCACTATACCCCACAGAATTGCTACGGCGGGGATCACCTTGATATATCTCGAGACTGTACCTATAGAACCACGTTCTGCTTTATATGCAAGCCCCCTCCTGAATGATCTGGACTTTCACCTCTAAGGGCCTGCCCCCACGTATGGAGAGGTAGGTCAGGCCTATACTCGGCTCCTGGCTCCCCCGGCCCCGCGGCCCTTCTTTCGGCCAGTAAACCGGACTATACACAGCACCATGGGGAAAGACAAGCCCAAAGCACACAAGAGCGGTAATAACCGTCACCCGGGAGGGGATCTCGATGATTATTTTGGCCATGGACGGTCGTCCTCTCAGCACCGACCGGCATCCAAAGGGACGCCGGCCCCTCCATCCCCGGCACGCTCTGAATCAGCTCTGCAGTCTCAGGTGCGTCCCCACAGCCTGCTCTCACATTCTGAGGACACTGCCCTCTCCCCCAGGCTTACCAGAAGCCGCTCTAATGCCTCCCTAGGATCGGGGGATGGATGGGACATGGAATCGCAGATTAGATCTCTGCACAGCTACATGAGGTCTCTACCCACCAAAGCTGACTTTGAACACTGTGTACTCCGGATCGAGGAAACATACCGCAAGGAAATCTCTGACTTGAGAAAAGATGTGGGGGTGCGCTTTGATGATGTGGATAGCACAGTAGATAGCCTGCGGGACACTGTACAATCACATGATCGGATCCTCAATACCCACACTGTCCTGCTTCAGCAGCTCTCATACCAACAGGACGACCTCGAAAATCGCAGTCGCCGCAACAACATCCGTATACGGGGGATACCCGAGTCGGTTGACCCCAAAAACCTGCCTGCAGCTGTGACGACTATCTTCAACCAACTGCTCCAACGACCCAAGGATGACCCGATCGAATTGGACCGGGTGCACCGTACATCGGTTCCCCGTACCCCTGACCCCTCCTTCATTCGTGACACGTTGTGCCGTGTCCATTTCTACAAAATAAAGGAGAACATTATGAGGGCCGCCAGCACGCAGCAGTCGATCCTCTTCAACGACGCACCCGTCATGCTCCTTCCTGATCTCTCTCGCCAAACACTGGCTTTGCGGAAATCCCTACGACCCCTCATGCAACTCCTGCAAGCAAGGCAGATCAAATACCAATGGCGTTTCCCGTTCCATCTTCGAGTGCACCACGCGGGTAAAACCGCTGTATTTCGTACGTTGGGGGACCTGCCTACATTTCTTAGTACGCTTGAACTGCCTCAAGTTGCCCTGCCTGACTGGCCGTTTGCACCGACCACTCCAGGTCTACCCTACACCCCGCAATGGCAGAAGCAAGGACGCAAGCGCACCCCTCGGTCCCCGCAGCTTCAGGATCCCAACGACTGACCCGATCCAGTGGGCCCCCCGGGCCTGTTTTCTCCTCCCGCCGCTGGGGCCTTCCCCTGTGATGGCCTTGGACCCGTATGGGTCGAATATCTCACATGTTGATTAACCCTTTTGTTTACAGGTTTTTTACATATCTTTTACAACCCCCGTTGCTGTGTTCCCCTCCCCCCTTTCCCTATAGTTGGGGTTCTCCGTTGTGCTGATAGTTCCTGGTCTGATCTCAAGACTTGTCTTTGCAACCCACTGTATACAACGGTCCCCTCCGTGTTGCCCTTGACATACTTTACGATTATTGTTTTGTTTAATCTGACCCCTTTGTTGGGCCTATTGCATGTCCTTCCCCCTATGACTCATAGGTGTTCTCTATTTTATGCCGGTTTACAATTGCATTTATTGATGACCACTAAGATGATTATGCTTACTATGTTCTTTAGTTTACTCTTTAGGTCGCAACTGATACTGGTTTACCCGTGGGGCCGGGGTGCTGGGAGCTGCCCGATTCTGTGTTTTTGTCCCACACACCCCCCCCCCCCCCCCCCCCCTTACAGGGTTTTTTTCTTCTTTTTTTTTTTTTTTGTTGTGTGCCCCACTGTGATCCTATGATCACTGTGCGATGCACTGATTTGTGCCTTTATGACAGGCTTTTCTTTGTAATGTTTGCCTTTTGGAGCCACCTAGTGGCCTTTTTTATTTTTATTTTATTTTTCTTGCCTACTCCTCTTTTCTGCCTGACCTACTGGGCCCGTCTCCTATCACTGATGTTTCTAAATGCCCTGTTTCATGTCCCCCTGTTTATTGTGCTGGGAACGGGTTGCCCTACCTGCCACTGTTGCTACTACCTATGCAAGGTTGTTATACTGTTCTTTCTCTCTCTTCTTTCTTCTTTTCTCCCCTTCGCCTTCTCTCTGCCTTTACCCTCCCACCCCTTCCCCCCTCCCTTACCTCCCCTGTACATCCTCTATTCCTGTTCCTTACCCCAATGGGGTTTGCCCATAGTGTCACTCATCCTATTGATCCCGAGCTCCACCCCAATGATCCCCCATGGCTAGTGACGATTCGATAACTTTTGCTTCCTTTAATTGTAGGGGTTTCAACACTCCCGAGAAGCGGAGCCAGACACTTTACCATTTTCACAAAAAGCGCGCGAAAATTCTGTTGCTCCAGGAAACACATTTTCGAGCTGGAGCTATTTCGGCACTGCGCAATAGGTACTACCCTCAATGGTTCCACAGTGTTAATCCGCAGGCCAAATCCAAGGGGGTATCTGTTGCCTTTCATAAATCTTTTAACCCGGAGGTTCTGGACTCTCTCATAGACGATTCAGGCCGCTATGTATTTTTGAAACTGAAACTAAACGATTTTCTCTTTACAGTAGCTAACGTTTACGTGCCGAACGTGGGCCAGGCTCGGTTCCTCTCTTCAGTCCTCACCAGACTATCCTCCTTTGGAGGGTCGACTTTTATTGTTGGAGGTGATCTCAATATTGCCCTCTCCCCATCCGCAGACATGTCCTCGGGTAAGTCTTCTATACCTTGTTCCACCTTGACACGTATTAAATCACTCCTCCATTCCTCCCATCTGGTGGATGCCTGGCGAGTCCAGCATCCCACAGAAAGGGATTACAGTTATTTTTCAGTCTTACACAACTCCTACAGTAGATTGGACCACTTTCTCATATCGCAATCACTTCTAGACACGCCTCTCCAAACGGCGATCGGTAACCTCTTATGGTCCGATCATGCCCCCATCTATCTGACTCTAGTCCGCCCCCCTGTTGCCCGCCGGGGGGCGAGCTGGAGGCTTAATGACAATCTGCTGCGGGACACCGTGTGCGTGGCGGATGTCTCCAAAGTCATTAAAAATTTCATAGGTGACCACTCCGCGGACACAACCTCCCCTTTGAACCAGTGGGACACACTTAAATGTGTGATCCGGGGTACCCTCATACAACACGGCTCCCGCCTTAAGAAGGCCCGCGCTCATGACATATGCAAACTCCTTTCTACCATAGCGGACCTTGAACCCCTTCATAAAAAAGACCTGGACCCTACGGTTTTTGTCCAGCTTTCCAACGCCCGCAGAGACTTGCTCCAGCTTTTAGACGCGCACTCCCTAATTGCCAGGGATAAAGCGCGGAATCACTTCTACTCCCTGGTGAATAAATGTGGTAAACACCTGGCCAGAACTATTCACCCTAGACCCCCACGACATTCTATCCCCTTTATCGTCCAATCGGACCTTAGGAAAACATTTAACACCTCCGGGTTATCTGAATCCTTCCGGCAATACTATTCACAGCTTTATAACCTCTCGCGTGCAAACCCCCCCCATCGGTCCCCCCCTCTCCCGACCCCACACAGGATTATATTATGGAAACTGCTCTACCCACTATTGATGATGCAGACGCGACATCCCTAGATGAGCCCCTGACTACTTCTGAATTTCTGCAGGCCATCAAAGCCCTTAAAGTGGGCAAATGCCCGGGTCCTGACGGCTTTACACCCCGGTTCTACAAGACATTTGCCCCACAACTTGCACCCCTTCTGACAAAGGCCTTTAATTCGGTAGACAGTCTTAACCTCCCCTCCAAGGAATCTTTATCTGACAACATCTCTATTATCCCTAAACCAGGCAAGGACCCATCCCAATGCAGCAGCTATCGACCCATTTCCCTGCTCAACATAGATATTAAGCTATTTGCGAAAGTTCTGGCTATCCGTCTGTCCCCTCTATTGCCTAAAATTATTCATAACGATCAAGTGGGTTTTGTCCCTGGCAGAGAAGCGAGGGACAACACCTCCAAGACGATACATCTTATCTCCCTGATCCAACGTAAAGGCCTGAAAGCTTGCCTTTTATCTTTTGACGCTGAAAAGGCCTTCGATAGGGTCAGCTGGAGGTTCCTACAGCTGTCTCTACAACAACTTGGCCTCGGAACTCCCTTCATCTCTAAAGTTATGTCCCTTTATTCACGACCCTCGGCTACGGTCCTAGTCAACGGTACCACATCAGCCCCCTTTGACATTGCAAACGGTACCCGCCAGGGCTGCCCCCTGTCCCCCCTCCTCTTTGTCATTGTTATTGAACATTTGGCCTGTGCCATACGACAAAACCCCTCCATTCTAGGTATCCAAACTCCGTCTGCGCATCACAAACTTTCCCTGTATGCTGATGACCTCCTTGTGTACCTTCAGAATCCACACACCTCCCTACCATCCCTACTCAGAGAATTTCAACGTTTTGGTACCCATAGTAACTTTAAGATCAACATTACTAAGACTGAAGCCCTTAACATATCCCTCACCCCCTCCACACTGTCCCTTCTAAAATCCAATTTCTCATTTAAATGGCAGACCAATGGGATTTCTTATCTAGGGGTTATTATACCCTCCAACCTAGCTAACTTGTTTTCCCTGAATTATATTCCCCTGCTTAACCGTATACGGAAGGACCTTGAGGAATGGGGGGGGTCTCCCTTGCCCTGGTTCGGAAGGATTAATATCCTAAAGATGGACATCCTGCCCAAGCTCCTGTATTTATTTCAAACCATCCCCATCCAAGTCCCCAAATCATTTTTCATCTCCCTGCGTTCGATAGCCATCAGATTCATGTGGAACAGGGGCCTCCCCAGAGTTAAATTTGAACTGCTTACACTCCCGAAGACTATGGGGGGAACAGGCCTCCCTGACTTTGAGACTTACCATACGGCTGCTCATATGACTCGCATCATAGAATGGTTCCCCCGTCCTCCTTGCAAGGCCTCGGTGGCCGTTGAACAGGACCTTTCTCCTGTGGATCTCCGAGCTCTTCTATGGGGATACAATCAGGACTACTCTAGTATGACATCCTTATCCCCATTGGCCTTGGCCTCCTTGAAATTATGGTATAAGACAGGGCTAAACACCACCCTTTCCTCTGATTCGGGCCCCCTGACGTCCCTCTTTGACCATCCTGCTTTACCACAAAGTACAGGGGCAGCCTCCCTAGGACCCTTTAGGCGTACGGAGTGGCCGCAAGCTTTCACATTTGTACATCCCTCTCAGGGGACCCCGGTCCCCCTGGCAGACTCTGGAGATTGGCTCACGGCCCTACAGGTATCCGCATTTACCAAACGCCTACACTCCTCCTCTCAAATACACCGCAAGCTTACCAACTTTGAGGTATTGTGCTCGCTCCCAGAAACCCCCAAACACCTGCTATCCTCCTTATATAATTTACTACAGACTTTAGCGCATGATCAGCTCCCACCTTATACTAGGCTGTGGTCTGCTGATTTGGGTGAAGACATCTCTGTGCCGGAATGGCAAACCTCTTTCCACTTCACGCACAAGTCGACCATCTCCTGCTACTCTCAAGAGAAGAACTATAAGCTGCTGTCCAGATGGTACAGAGACCCTGCTACTTTACACAAAATCTTCCCGTCTACGCCAGCCACCTGCTGGCGCTGTGAAGCCTCAGTCGGAACCTATCTACATGTCTGGTGGGACTGTGAGAGGATCCGCCCCTTCTGGACACAGGTTTTTGAATGTTATCATCTTCTAGCTGATACTCCGGTTCCTATCTCTCCGAAAATTGCATTACTCTCAATACTGCCCGGGTCTATTAAATCGCAGAGACAAAGATTGCTTAGTTTTTTTATGTCCTCTGCTAGGCAGCTGATACCTGCTTATTGGAAGACGACGACTACCCCCCCATTGTCACGGTGGGTATCCATTATGAATGACACCATGAGAATGGAGGAGATGTTGGCACTGGACAATGACACTTACACCAAGTTTATATCTCAATGGTCGATCTGGCTCCGCTTCTCTTCCTCTGACACCTTGATGGAACACATTTTGAATGCATAGGGACGCTGTGGGCTCTCTCCTACCCTTCCCCCCCCCCCCCCCCCCTACTCGTATCCCTTCCCCTTCCCCCCTTTTCCCTCTCCTCTCATCTTGATATTCATTTTTTCCTGTAACACTCGGTTCCTCTTTCTTTTGCTCCTCTCTTCCCTTTCTTTTCTCTCTTTCTTTCTGTCTTCTTCGTAATACTAATTACACGTTGTCTCATGTATTAGCCCATGAGTATTTTTTCCCTACTGTGTCCTTGTGGATCGGGAACAGGCTGTTTTCCCTGTTTTCCAAACTTTCCGACGGGACCGACTGTGGTCGATAGTCGTTAGCCGTCCATTCATAAATGTAGTCCTGTTACTGTTCCTGCTTGTATTTGCCTCATGACGGTTACTGTCTTATTGTTTTCACTCAAAATGTTCAATAAAAATATTTTCAACACTAGAAATGCAGATTGCAAAACGGGTGGGGTGTGCATCAGGTAACTATAATATAAATGTTCACAAAACAGGGACAATGGTATATGTTGCTGGATAGAGCACTATCATATAGATTTCATACTTACACAATGTTACTGCAGGCCACTTTTCCAGATAATAGGTAAGGGAGAATAATTTATACTGACTAATTTTCTTTGCTCATTTAGAAACCAAATATAGATTAAAGTGGTTGTAAACCCTTACAAACCACTTTGACCTACAGGTAAGCCTAGATTAAGGCTTACCTGTAGGTCCAAGAAATGTCTCCTAAACCTATATGGTTTAGGAGATATTTGCCCGAAAACAGGCACCGCTGTCTCTGGCGCATGCGCCGTAGACAGTGGCGCGCAGGCGCACTGGGCGCGGCATTCTCAACGACGGAGCTGCCGCCCGTGTCGGCTCCCGTGCGCATGCGCGGGAGTGACATCATCGCGGATTCGCCGAATGACAGTGGCGGAGCTGCGAGACCCCACCAAGAAGATGGATGCGGCGGACTACAGGGGACAGCGGCGACTTCGCTGGCTCCTGTATCAGGTAAGTGACACATAATGGACTACTATGCGATGCATAGTAGTCCATTATGCTTTGCCTTTGCAGGGAATGAAAGAGGAAGTAAACTCATCAGAGTTTACTTTCTCTTTAAATTTTAATCCCATGATGAGGTATAATCATTATCAATGACTGATGATATCATATTGTCTCTTAAAACAACTATCATTAAGGCAGGAATAAATATACCTCCATCAAGGGTGAGGTCTGCCATAAACGTGACAATTTAAAGAGTTTGCCATATATGCTCCACTTACTCTCCAAATCTCTGCATATGGCCTTTTTAGCAAATATAAGCAACTAGGGAGTCCTGCCTCCAATCCAAAAGAGTAGTACTCACCGACTTAATAGCGGGGGTGTAATCAAATATATATATTACCCAAACAAAAAACATATGATACTAATACACACCAAGAGTTAAACTACATATTTTTATTGGCTATAAACAGTAAAAGATACAAAAAGCATAATCAGCAACAACTCTTAATCCCCAATATAAACCCAGTATACAATCCCTATACAAAAACCTCTACAAAAGTATATATAGAAACATTTCTCCTCTCAATAGAGAAGGATATGTTGATGCAGTGTATGACGCACCCACTATCTTACACCTATAAATACCCTCAGCCACCTACGGTGATGTCAGAAACCATGAATCAGACCGAGACAGAAGTACAATTAAATCACACTTGTTTATTAAATAAAAATAATAAGGTAAATTGAAAAAGCGTAGTCAAAGCATAGCCAGAGTCCAGTAACCGTATAGAGTAGTCAGCCAGGCCAGAGTTCAATAACCAGATCGGGTAATCTGCCAGGCCAGAAGTCAGGGATCCAAGTAGAGCAACAGCAAGCAGGATAAGGAGCCAGAAGGGATGTAGAAAGCCAGTCTTAAACTAGTTGCTGACTGCCGGCTGTCAAATGACGGCCAGGCGGCGCACCTATTGTGGCGGGAGGCCGTCATATGACGGCCTCCCGTTTAAACAGGGAATACGTGCGATCGTGCGCACGCATCCCTGTTTCTTCGGTGGCGGCGTGTCACGGAGACACCGCTCACCACCGAAGGGGGTGAACAGCCATTGGTTATGGCTGTTTACCACTTGATCGGCCGTGATGAAGTCACGGGCGATCACAGATGGTCACACCCCGACTGTGCACGGCACATGCGCGCGATCGTGAGTGCCCCCGGGAACACTGCTTGTCACCGACGCTGGTAAACAGCCATTGGCCGGCTGTTTACCCAAGTGATCGGCTGTGATCCTTTCACAGCCGATCACTAAAATGTAAAAAAACCACGGTAACGAGATGTTACCGGGTTCTCCTCCTCACACACCGATCGTGTGTGAGGAGGAGATTGCGGTAACATCTCGTTACCGCCTACAGTGTACACCAATCATACTGATTGCCCCCCCCGCCCAAAAAAGAGGACCTGTCACCACCCCTCATAGAACCTGTCAATCACAGTCCATCAGAGTACCTGTCACGGCCCATCAGAGTACTCGAGTACCTGTCACGGCCCATCAGAGTACCCAAGTACCTGTCAAGGTCCATCAGAGTACCCGAGTACCTGTCACGGCCCATCAGGGTACCCGAGTACCTGTCAGAGTCCGAGTACCTGTCACAGTTCATCTGAATACCCGAGTACCTGTCACAGTCCATATGAGTACCTGTCACCGCCCTTCAAGAGTACCCAAATACCAGTCACCAGGCCATCAGAGTACCCGAGTACCTTTCACCAGGCCATCAGAGTACCCGAGTACCTGTCACCAGGCCATCAGAGTACCTATCTACAGCCCATCAGAGTACCTGAGTACCTATCTCCAGCCCATCAGAGTACCCGAGTACCTATTTGCAGCCCATGTCTCATAGAATATACGTTGGGGTATTGGCTTTCCAAAATGGGGTCATTTTGTGGGTAATTTCATATTTCGGTATCGCCGTACTCGGGAAGAGTAGCAGAATGTATTTTGGGGTGTAATTTGTTGTATGCATATGCTGTGTGTGAGAAATAACCTGATAATATGACAATTTTGTAAAAAAAAAATAATAATAAAAAAATCTTAATTTTGCAAAGAATTGTGGGAAAAAATGACAACTTAAAAAAACTCACCATGCTACTTACTTAATACCTTGGAATGTCATTTGGGGGGTATTTGTACTTTCCTGACTTGTTAGTGTCTCAAGAAATGAGGTACACCTGATGTACTAAAGGCCTGATCAGAAGTGATCAATTTTCAGAGATTGGCACCATAGTTTGTAGACTCTATAACTTTCACAAAGACCAAATAATATATACTAATGTGGGTTATTTTTACCAAAGATATGTAGCAGTATAAATTTTGGCCAAAATTTATGAAGTTAAATTACTAATTATCAAAAATTTATGACAGAAACAAAGAAAAAGGCATTTTTCCCAAGTGTTCTTCCAGGACAGCCCTTGAGAGATGGAGCTCCTCCCATCGACACAGGAAACACATTGCCACAGTTCAAAAGGCGGTCCCTCAGGTCCCTGGTCAGTCATTTGTGTTTCCTCCGTCGGAGGAACATGTTGCCAGGAACCTGGAGGCCCCTCTCAGGGGCTGCCTGAGAACCTGTTAGCCATAAGGGACCGGGTCCTGTTTTTTGGCTGCAGTATTGGGTCCATACCTTTCTTTGTGGCTCGGGTACCGTCCAGCTGATTCGGAGCAGACCCGTTACCCTCCTCCTTCCAGTGCCGAGGTGGCCAGGGGCAGAATGGCGCGGTTTCCCCCAGGAGCGGTGAGTGGAACCTTCCATCTCTGCTCCTTGTTGCGGTGGGGTCGGAGACGCCGAGCGTCACTTCCGGCGGAACCGCGTCATCACTGCGTACCGAGACTTCCGGTTCCGGGTCTCTAAGGGTACAAGGAGGAGAGGGAGAGCCAGCGCTGTGCCTGTGAAGCCCGACCAGCGTCCAGCTATACCGGATTAGTGGCGGGATTCGGAGCGTCAGAGGGGGACCATGGAGGCTATTCCCCAGGATACTCCGGCGGAGACAGGCACCAGCCAAACCCAGGTAGGCTGCTGGGCATGCTATTACCCTGGTGGAGTGATGGTGTTTGTAGGCTGGGCCCTGTAGTGCCCCACGGTGGCGGTTTACTCACAGTGAGGTTGTTTGTTAGTGGTGATTCTAAGAGGGACATGGTGCTGACGCTAAGAAATCCTTTGTCTTCTTATTTTCAGGCTAAAGAGATGCCAAGGGAAGACAAGACAGGCCGCAAAAAGTGCCCTAGTTGTGGGAATAGGTTGTCCTCTGGCTCTAACAAAGCCCTATGCAAGCAATGCATTGCAAGCTTGCTTAAATCTGAGGCAGATTCCCCTTTAGCAAAGTTTTTGGGCTCCTTTAAAGAGGAAATGGCGTCAACCTTTAAGTCCCTCCGGGAGTTAATCACTGACGTGGGATCAGCTGCAGCTGCCTCCACGAGTAAAACAACTATAATCTCATCCTCACCATGCCTTACAACACCCAGCTCGGGAGCCCCGTATGGTCAGGGAGCCTAGCCCCACGTTGATTAGCCCCGAATCCTCTGACACTGACTCGGGTCAGGAAGAGGATCAAGCAGCATCTAAAGCCTCAAAATATAGATTATCTCTCGAGGAAGTAGATGAGCTAATGGGGGCTATCTATGATACGCTGGAAATTGAGGAGGAAGAAACTCAGTTATCCAGACATGATCAAATGTATGAGGCTCTGGGGAAAAAGAAAGCAAGGGTTTTTCCTATACATAAGGTGCTTTCTGACCTTGTCCTTAAGGAGTGGTCTGAACCAGATAAAAAGGTTTTCTTTCCTAAATCCCTTAAGAGAAGGTTCCCTTTTGATGAGAGCCCAGAGGCGGTCTGGAATAAAAATCCTAAACTAGACGCCCCTCTGTCCAAAATCTCAAAGCAGGCTGATCTGGCCTTTGAGGATATGGGCCACCTGAAAGATCCCATGGACAGGAGAACAGACATTGTCTTAAAGAGGGCCTGGGATGCCTCTATGGCAGGCTTAAAACCAGCTCTAGCCACTTCCTGTGTAGCTAGAAACCTGGAGTTCTGGTTATGGCAACTACAAGAACACTTAAAGGCAGGCACTCCTAGGGGGGAGCTTTTGAAATCCTTCCCTATGCTTTTTAAGGCCACCAGTTTCATCTCTGACGCCTCCACGGACTCCGTAAAATTCACGGCTAAATCTGCAGCAGTTTTAGTGGCAGCAAGGAGGTCAGTATGGATGAAAACCTGGGGGGGAGACACGGCGTCTAAAACCCGCCTGTGCAGCGTCCCTTTTACAGGAGACTTAGTCTTCGGGCCTGAATTAGACTCCGCCTTAGAAAGGACGGCGGATAAAAAGAAAACCTTTCCCGCAAAAAAGAAAAATTTTCAAAGAAAATTTTTTCGTCCCTTTAAGGAACCCTCTAAACCAGAGAAGAGTTCAACCCCCAAAAAACATTGGTCGGGACATAAAGGGAAAGGAAAAGGGGGCATACTGTTTAGCCGCCCCAATCAGAATCCCAAACCCCAGTGACGTCAGGGTTCCTGTGGGAGGAAGATTAAGCAAATTTCTTCCACAATGGGAAGAGACAACCTCGAACGAGTTTGTCTTAAATATAATAAAAAGGGGTCATACGCTGGAATTTCACAGCAACCCTCCTTCCAAGTTTCTGGTGACAAAGCTTCCAAGTCACTCAGAAAAGGCCAGGGCCTTACCTTTACTAATAGGGGAAATGGTAGATCAAGAGGTATTGACACCAGTCCCTATTCAGGAACAAGGAGACGGTTTTTACTCGCACATTTTTGTGGTAAGAAAACCGTCAGGGAGATTCAGACTAATTATGAACCTCCGTCCACTGAATCGCTCCATCCGTTACAAGAGATTTCGGATGGAGTCCATTTATTCCATAAAGAATCTCCTGCAGAAAGAGACATTTATGGCAACCCTGGATCTAAGGGATGCTTATCTGCACATTCCAATAAGGGAGGAATGCCAGAAATTCCTTCGGATGGCAGTGCAGATAGACACAAAGGTTTACCACTTTCAGTGCAGAGCACTTCCCTTCGGTCTATCATCCTCCCCGAGAATCTTTACCAAGGTTCTCGGAGAGGCTTTAGTTCCTCTGAGGCTTCAATCAGTCTCAATTATCCCCTACCTAGACGATCTGCTCCTAACAGCCCACTCAGAGAGTCGTCTTTCTCAGGACCTGGAATTGACTCAACTCAGCCTGAGTAGATTAGGGTGGATTGTCAGTCAGGAGAAATCCAAGACAACCCCAACACAGGAGATCCTGTATCTGGGGTACTGGATCAAGTCTGTAGATCAGAAAATTATACTGCCGGAAGAAAAGATTTTGAATCTGTGGCAGAGAATATCTTTTCTTCAATGCAGCCCCAAGTGTACGGTGAGGGAAGTAATGTCGGTCTTAGGTCTTATGACGGCAGCCATTCCAGCCGTACAATGGGCCAGGTTCCATCAAAGAGAACTTCAGGGTTTTCTGTTAGAACAATTAAAAGGCAGAGATCTGGAGGAGGAGGTATCGATCCCCTCAAGGATAAAACGCTCCCTCTGGTGGTGGAAGGACAGGGAGAACCTAAACAAAGGGGTTCATTGGGTCCTTCCTATCACTTCAACACTAACAACGGATGCGAGCAGTTGGGGCTGGGGAGCCCACCTCGGCTCAAGCTGGGTCCAGGACAAGTGGACCCCGGAGGAGAAATGTTTCTCTTCCAATTGGAAAGAACTAACAGCAATCCTGAGAGCTGTTCTAGCCTTTCACCCCGCAATACAGGGTCACCATCTACAAGTCCGTTCAGACAATACGACGGCTGTAGCATACATAAACAAACAAGGAGGTACCAGAAGTCCTCGTTTGATGTTGGTAGCCAGACGCATTCTCCAGTGGGCAGAAGCCAATCTGGAATCCATTTCTGCAGTTCACCTGAAAGGGGAGCTGAACAACAAGGCGGACTTCTTGAGTCGACAGAAGATTTCGAACCAAGAATGGTCCTTACACCCAGAGGCATTCAATCTCATAACAGCTCACTGGGGAGAACCAGAGGTAGACCTTTTTGCGAGCAAGAAGAATGCAAAGGTTCCCAATTTTTTCTCGCTAAACCCAGGAGATCAGCCCCTGGCGGTAGATGCCTTGCAAACTCCATGGACTTTCAGTCTGGCGTATGCATTTCCCCCTCTTCATCTCATTCCGAGGGTCCTAGCAAGATTCCTCAAGGAGAAAACCTGTTTGATTCTAGTAGCACCTTTTTGGCCCAGGAGACCGTGGTTCACAACGTTGCTACAATTGACAGATTGTCCGCCTCTAAGACTTCCCTACAGACAGGACCTCCTGTCGCAGGGACCTCTTTACCATCCGCAGGTCGCCACACTGAAGCTTTCAGCGTGGTTACTGAGGAGGAAATCTTAAGGAGTAAGGGCCTGTCAGATGAGGTAATTGCGACCTTACTACAGAGTCGCAAACCAGTCACGAGGGCTATTTACAAAAAAGTCTGGAAAAAATTTAATAGCTGGCTGAATAGCCGTGACATAAATACGGCTAATATTCTACAGTTTTTACAGGAAGGTGTAAACAAGGGTTTAACCCTAAGTACTATTAAGGTACAGATAGCTGCCTTAAGTGTATACCTAGATGAACGCTTACAGGAAAATCCTTTTGTCGCTAGATTCTGTAAGGCAGTCGCTAGACGTAAGCCAGTCAGAATCACAAAAGTCCCATCCTGGGATTTAGCAGTTGTGCTAAAAGCTTTCTTGGGGTCACCCTTTGAGCCTATCTCAGAGGCCTCCCTAAGGCTTATTACCTTTAAGACAGTACTCCTGGTGGCAATCACTTCAGCCCGTAGGGTCAGTGAAATCCAAGCCCTATCCATCAGGGAACCATTCCTACAGATCCTAGAAGACAGAGTCATACTAAAGACAGACCCTGGGTTCTTACCAAAGGTAGCATCTAGCTTCCATAGGTCCCAAGATATTGTCCTCCCTTCATTTTGTCAAAATGCAGCAAATGAGAAAGAGGAACGTTTTCATTTATTGGATGTGAGGAGGTGTATTCTAGAATATCTTAAAATAACAAATCCATTCAGAATCTCAGACTCCCTTTTTGTCCTTTTTTCCGGACAGCGTAGGGGACAGAAAGCTTCAAAAGTAACCATAGCTAGATGGATTAGGCTAGCTATAGCAGAGGGGTATAAGGCCTTGAATAGAGATCCTCCTGAGGGTGTTAAAGCTCACTCCACAAGAGCGTTGTCTGCATCCTGGGCAGAAAGAGCTGGTGCCACCCCGGAGCAGGTATGTAAAGCAGCCACATGGTCAAGCTTTTCCACCTTTACAAGGCATTACCGACTGGACTTAATGTCTAGTCAGGATCAGGCCTTTGGGAGGAAAGTCCTCCAGGCCGTGGTCCCCCCCTAATCTGGTAAGTACTTGGGGATCCTCTCAAGGGCTGTCCTGGAAGAACACTTGGGAAAACTGGAGTTAGTACTTACCGGTAACTCCTTTTCCGGTGGTCTTCCAGGACAGCACAATCCCACCCTTTATTTGATTGTAGTGATGTACTAATGTTATTACCTGTTATGGTTTATATGTTTTTCAGTTCCATCCTTCGGTTCTTGGTGAATGACTGACCAGGGACCTGAGGGACCGCCTTTTGAACTGTGGCAATGTGTTTCCTGTGTCGATGGGAGGAGCTCCATCTCTCAAGGGCTGTCCTGGAAGACCACCGGAAAAGGAGTTACCGGTAAGTACTAACTCCAGTTTTTTTCACCAAATTTACGTTTTATTTTATTTATAGCACAAAAAATAAAAAACCCACTAGTGATTAAATACCACTAAAAGAAAGCTCTATTTGTGTGGAAAAAAGGACGCAAGTTTCATATGGATACAGTGTTGGATGACTGAGTAATTGTCATTCAAACTGTGAGAGCGCTGAAAGCTGAAAATTGGTCTGGTCAGGAAGGGGGTGTAACTGCACTGTATTGAGGTGGTTAAACAGAACCGCATTAGATTGTTTCTTGTGATGTGACGAAGGCGAAGGCAGAGGTGAAGTGACCTGAACAGCTTTAAGTAGGCAGCTCAGATGAGCATGATCCGGAACAGCCGGTAACTGTGGAGAGAGATGAGAGCTGGCAATTAGCCGACAGCTGAGCAGCCAGCCGTGACAGGTGAGGGCTAACCTGGACAATTTCTAGAAGTAACAGCGTAATTCCATACCATGGAAATAACTTACTCTGTTCCCTTCTGAAATAGCCCAACAAAAGCGATCAGAATTATATACAAATACACAATCAGTCAGTCAGTCGTCAGGACCAAGGATAATGATTAGTCTTCTCTGCTGGAAAGCAAAAAGAGGAAAAAAAAAAACCTATAAAAAAAACAGAGGTTATTGTTGTTATGCTATATTTGATATTCTCCTTATATTCTTCCTTGTAGTAGTCCCTCAATAGTCCAGAAGGGAAAATATGGTAAAAACAGACAAAAGGGAAGTGTAATTCTCCGTAATTAATTTCTAGTAATTGCATGTGACTGAATGTGAGTGGGCACTGGATCAGCTGGATGGATCATCAGGATCTCTGCTGTTTGTATATACCATTGCTGTCATTCTAGTAACCGTATGCCAAGGTTCCCACAGCTGCAGGCATATCCTCTAAGCAATGCAAGAGACAAATGTTCTTGGTTACTTACTGGATGTTGATCTCGTAGGTTATTTTCCCAATATGAGATACATTTTTAGTTGTCCGTCTATGTATAACAACCTTGGGTCTCTCATCGCCAGTTTGCCGGTCCAAGATTGAAATTGCGGCTTTACACAGGTGGCTTCCCAATCCATTCAGTGCCTGTATGTAGTAATCGCATGAGACTTTTTCCACCATCATCTTATGTTACTCACTCCAGATAAATCATGAATTTGTCCAGTATAGTCTCTCAAACCAGTAAAGATCAGTCTTGACTGGGGGAGGTGAATCAAAGATCACGGGGGTGTCTGTCCCAACCTAAAAGCTTAAATGTTTTATTCCTTAAGTATCGGAGCTTCGTCGGGAGTCATACACTGCATCAGCATACCCCTCTGTATTGAGAGGAGGAATGTTTCTATATATACTTTTGTAGAGGTATGGGATTTGGGGAATTGGTAAAATATAGCCTTTTTACGCATAATGCGCTTATAAAAAGATACATGAATAAAATGCATTGTTTGTGCGCCAGTAGTCTGAGCCACTGGTTGATATACTTCAGCTGAATCAAACTGATAAAGTTTGCTGGCAATTAAAAAGCTAAGGATAACCTTGCAGCCTGAAATTGAACACTAAATAATTTTGCAGGTGACTGTGAAGATATTGTAATCCAATCAAAAGTTGCTGACTCTTGAACATGTAACTGTTAGGTACCTGATAGTAGAGCCCAACTTTTAGGAGAAGACCCCTATTACAACACTGGTTCAGGAGCCACTGGAATGGAAATGGTGGTCTCGTGAGCACAGTGGGTAGGAGTGCCTGATGGAAGTTGTAGTGGTCGGCACAGGAACAGTATGGAGATCCTCCAAGGATGGCTGGACTGCAGATGACAGCAGGCAGAAGCGATCAGCGAGCTGAGTGGCAGGAGATGCAGGAACAGTGGCTGCTGGAGCTGGATGAGAAGGCCAGATCACAACAACACAAGTCAGGCAATAGGCAGAGTCAGACAGTCCAGTTCGGCAGGCAATAGGCAGCAGACACACAGCATACAACAAGGTCAGATGGTCCAGGTTGGCAGGTGATCAGGCGGATGAGAGCAGCAGACTCAGTAAGACAGGCAGGAGTTGGCAATGGTTCACAGCAGAAGTCGGCAGAGTCAGGCAGGCCGGGTCGGATTGGAGAAGGTAGAGAGGTCAGACGGATTCATATAGCAGAGGTACAGAGCTGCAGACAAAACAGTGCAGCACAAGTGTCGCTGAGGTACTTTTAAAAGTTCCTCGGAGCCAAACAGTGCTAGCACTCGCATGCACATGGAGAGCTCACAGGAGCATACTGGTGGATGAACATTGCTGCACAACTGGGGAAGGGGCCCGCGTGCATATGGGAGCACGCGTGTGCCCCTGATCAGCACTGGCACGTTCCTGACAGTAACATACCTCAGAGACCTTTTATCTGTTGAAAAGCACTGATCCCGAAAATCCTTATACAGTCAGAAAACGTGTGCTGGACAAGTCCACATGTGTGGACTGTGGATTCTGGCGCACTGTATTTGTATCCCGTCAGTGACGGCAGCGCATGTCACTCAGACGGTGTGCATAAATGCAGCTACAAAATATTGCGATGACATGGCGGACAGATCGGGCGCTTTTGACATATTTGTGGTACTATTGTCATTTATACAGCGATCAGTGCTATAAAAATGCGCTGATTACTGTGTAAGTGTCACTGGCAGGGAAGGGGTTAACTGTGTTCCCTAGAGAGTGATTCTAACTGGGGGGGAGGGGACTGACTAGGTGCTGAGACCGATCGTTGTTCCTAGTGGTCAAAAGGTGAACCGAAATAGGTACGTCAGTTCACCCAGGGGAGCCAACCTGCTGCAGTACAACTGCGGGGGCTGGTCGGGAAGGGGTTAAACGTAAACCCTCCCCCACAGTTGTTGTTCTCAAATCCCCCACAGGTCACCCCCTTACAGATCTTCAGAAGATTCAGCACCTACACTTGAAGATTCAAGTGCTTTGTTACTAATTAAGACATTTCTCTTCATCCTCAGTTTCTGTCATGGCTAACTCCTGCCCAAGTTTACATGCTTGAAGACCCTAATAACCCTAGATGAGGTCCAGACAGTAATTTCCCAGTATCAAAGCCCCCGGCACTAATTGCCTTCCCGTAGAATTCTTTGCTACCTATATTGAATCCAAGGCCCATCAACTCTTTACCCCATATGATTAAATATATAAAATAAAATCTGTACCCCTAACATTTGTCACAAGTGCTGACTTTACTCATCCCAAAACCTGACAAAGATCCACTTATCCTGAATCTCATATACTTATTTTTTTTACTGTAGGCAGATATTCTGTTTCTGGCTAAAGTCTTATCTTTTAGACTTAACCATGTAATCCATAGTTACGCTGACTAGACATAAAGAAAAAAATGTCCTAAATGCTCACTGTCTTTATATGAATTCTCAAGTCAATCACAAGTGAATGGGTACTAAAGTGGTGCTTAATTTAGATGCTGGTAAAGCATTTTATTATGTGGAATAGGGCTATCCGTGCCAGACAACATGCAAATTTGGCTTCCACCTTCACTTTAGTAAATGGCTACAATTTTAATTTCTAAAATATTGGCCTGGGAATGTGAATGAATGTCTGGCCCTTTCCATTATTAGGCAGAATTCCCCACACTTGCACCTGTTACAGTTGATAGCAGTAGATCCATTGCTGGCCAAGCTTCTGGACATTCGGGGATTGGAGGTGGGTGATCATGTTTGGATTATATACATATAAATAACCAGATATTATACCTAAAGGACTTGGGTACACCACCTCATTTATGGTATTTTTGGTGTTTTAAAGAGGAGTTCCACTGGTTACGTTTATTAAGCGGCTACAAAAAGTATAGCTGCTGCCTTTTAGTAAACTGACACTCACCTGTTCCACAGTCCAGTCCAGACGTGTCTCAGAAGATTGCAGGGAGAGAGGGGTCGCCTAGGGGGAGAGGAGGAATCGTATAGGCGGCCAGAAGGAGGAAGTGGGACAGGAAATTCCTCTCAAAACCAGGTACCTAGAAATGGTGTTACTAGATCTACTGATTAATAACAATACAGACCTGATCACGGATGTGGAAATACGGGGAAATTTAGGAAACAAGCGATCACAGGTCAATTGGCTTCAGTATAAATCACACAAATAAGAAACAGGAAATACAAAGACACTCAATTTCAAAAGAGCCAACTTCCCTAAACTACTAAACTTGCTAGAAGGCATCAAATTGGGATAAAATCTTAGGAACAAAGAACACAGAGGAGGGATGGGTTCGCTTTAAGAGCATATTAAATAAGGGCATTTATCAGCGCATCCCATTGGGTAATACATTTAAAAGAGCGAACAGAAGTCCTAGATGGCTTAACTCCAGTGTAAAAATGCATATAAAAGCAAAAGAGAAGGCCTTCAAAAAATACAAAGTTGAGGGATCATCACCAGCATTAGGACTTTATAAAGAATGCAATGAAAAATTTAAGGGTGAAATTAGGGCGACTAAGATAGAACACGAAAGACACATAGCGGAGAAGAGCAAAAAAAAAATCCCAAGAAATTCTTTAAGTATGTAAACAGTAAAAAAGGGAGGATCGACCATATTGGCACCATAAGAAATTAGGAAAGACACCTGGTTACAAAGGGTGGGGAGATGGTGAAGGTATTGAATTTATTCTTCTCAGTCTTCACAAGGGAATCGGGGGGGGGGGGGCTTCAGTAAACAGCATCTGCAGTGTTTAGCCTCCGTGACACATCACAGGAAGCACCCTCATGGCTAACAGAGGACAGAATTAGACTCGGGAAACTGAAACATTAATAAATCACCGGGATCGGCTGACTTGCACCCGAGGGTACTTGGGGAACTCAGTCAAGTAATTGCCAGACTATTGTTCCTAAATTTTACTGACTGGAATGGTACTAGCGGATTGGAGAAAAGCCAATATAGCACCAATATTTACAAAGGACCCAAAATACATCCCTGGGAATGACAGACCAGTTAGCCTAACATCAATAGTATGCAAGCTCTTGGAGGGGATGATGGGGGACTATATACAAGATTTTAGTAATGAAAACCGTATCATTAGCAGTAATCGGCATGGATTCATGAAGAATCGTTTATACCAAACCAGTCCATTAACCTTCTATGAGACGGTGAGTTGCCATCTAGATAAAGTAAGGCCCGTAGATGTGGTGTATCTTGAAAAAGCATTTGACACAGTTCCTTATAAACGTTTTTACTGTACAAAATAAGGTCTGTTGGCATGGACCATAGGGTGGGTGCATGGATTGAAAACTGGCTACAATGGCGAGTTCACAGGGTGGTGATTAATGGGGAATACTCGGAATGGTCAGGGGTGGGTAGTGGGGTCCCCCAGGGTTCTGTGCTGTGACCAATCCTATTTAGTTTGTTCATAAGCGACCTGAAGGATGAGGTAAACAGTTTCAAAAAGATCTCAACAAATTAATGGGATGGGTAGCTACATGGTAAATGAGGTTTAATGTAGAAAAATGTAAATTAATGCAATTGGGTGGCAAAAATATGAATGCAGTCTATACACTAGCAGCAGAACCTCTGGGGGAATCTAGGATGATAAAGGACCCGGGGGACCTAGTAGATAGCAGCAGCTTGCCATGCATGCCATTGCTGAGCCTAATAAAGCAAACAGAATATTGGCATGCATTAAAGAGTGGATTAAGTCCAGGGATAAAGTGATAATTCTCCCACTCTACAAGACTTTGATCCGGCGGTACCTGGAGTATGCTGTTCAGTTCTGGGTACCAGTTCTCAGGAAGGATGCACTGGAAATCAAGCGAGTACAAAGAAGGGCAACAAAGCTAATAGTCTGGAGGATATTAGTAATGAAGAAAGGTTACGAGCACTGAACTTATTCTCTCTGGAGATGCCTAAGAGGGGATATGATTTCAATTTACAAATACCGTACTGGTGACCCCACAATAGAGATTAAACTTTTTTGTGGAAGGGAGTTTTAACAAGTCATGTGGCCACGCATTAAAATAAGAAGAAAAGAGGTTTTACTTTAACCACTTGACCACTGGGCACTTAAACACCCTTAATAACCAGACCAATTTTCAGCTTTCGGTGCTCTCACATTTTGAATGACAATTACTCAGTCATGCAACACTGGACCTATATGAAATTTTTGTCCTTTTTTTCACACAAATGGAGCTTTCTTTTGGTGGTATTTAATCACAGCTGGGTTTTTGATTTTTTGTGCTATAAAAGAAAAAATACAGAAAATTCTGTAAAAAAATTAATTTTTCTTCTTTTCTGTTATAAAATTTAGCAGATTAGTAATTTTTTCTTCATAAATTTTGTCCAAAATTTATACCACTACATATCTTTGGTAAAAATAAGTACAAATTGGTGGATATTATTTGGTCTTTGTGAAAGTTATAGAGTCCACAAGCTGTGGTGCCAATATCTGAAAATTGATCACACCTGAAGTATTGACGGCCTATTTCAATTCTTGAGACCCTAACATGCCAGAAAAGTACAAATACCCCCCAAATGACCCCTTTTTGGAAAGAAGACATTCCAAGGTATTTAGTAAGAGGCATGATGAGTTTTTTGAAGTTGTCATTTTTTCCCACAATTCTTTGCAAAATCAAGATTTTTTTTACTTTTTTTTTTTTTTTTTTTTTTTTCACAAAATTGTCATATTATCAGTTTATTTCTCACACAGCATATGCATACCACAAATTACACCCCAAAACACATTCTGCTATTACTCCCGTGTACGGCGATACCACATGTGTGAGACTTTTACACAGTGCGGCCACATACAGAGGCCCAACATGCAGGGAGCGCCATCAGGCGTTCTGGAGCACCCAGGACAATTCTGACATTTCTCTCCTACATGTAAAAATCATCATTTATTTGCTAGAAAATTACATCGAATCCCAAAACATTATATATGTTTTTTTAGCAAACACCCTGGAGAATACAATGGTGGTCGTTGCAACTTTTTATTTCACACGGTATTTGCGCAGCAATTTTTCGAATGCTTTTTTTTTGGAAAAAAAACTTTTGTGCTTAAAAAAAATAAATAAAAACACAGTAAAGTTAGCCCAATTTTTGCATAATGTGAAAGATGAAGTTACTCCGAGTAAATCGATACCTAACATGTCACTCTTCAAAATTGCACAGGCTCGTGGAATGGCGCCAAACGTCGCTACTTAAAAATCCCCATAGGCGACGATTTAATTTTTTTTTACTGGTTATATGTTTTGAGTTACAGAGGAGGTCTAGGGCTAGAATTATTGCTCTCGCTCCAACGTACGCAGCGATACCTCACATGTGTGGTTTGAACACCATTTTCATATGTGGGCGGGACTTACGTATGCGTTCGCTTCTGCATGCGAGCACATGGGGACAGGGGCGCTTTAAAAAAAAAATAAAAAAATTTATTGTTCATTTTACTTTATTTATTTTAGTTTGACATTTTTTTCCCCAAAAATAAATTTTTTGATCACTTTTATTCCTATTACAAGGAATGTAAACATCCCTTGTAATAGGAATATGGCATGACAGGTCCTCTTTACAGTGAGATGTGGGGTCAATAAGACCCCCGCATCTCACCTCTAAGCTGGGAAGCCTGAAAAAAATGGGTATTGCAGGGTATCACCGACTATGGCTGGGTATATCAGAGTATGGCTGGGTATCTCAGAGTATGGCGTTGCAGAGTATTGCGTTGCAGAGCATTGCAGGATATTGGAGGGTGTTGCAGAGCATTGCAGAGTGTTGCAGGGTATTGGTGGGTGTTGCAGAGCATTGCAGAGTGTTGCAGGGTATTGGCGGGTGTTGCAGAGCGTTGCAGGGTATTGCAGAGTATTGCAGAGTATTGCAGGGTATTGCAGGGTATTGCAGGGTATTGCAGGGTATTGCAGGGTATTGCAGGGTATTGCAGGGTAATGCAGGGTATTGCAGGGTAATGCAGGGTAATGGCAGGGTAATGGCAGAGTATTGCAGAGTATTGCAGGGTATTGCAGGGTATTGCAGGGTATTGGCAGAGTATTGCAGAGTATTGGCAGGGTATTGCAGAGTATTGGCAGGGTATTGCAGAGTATTGGCAGGGTATTGCAGAGTATTGGCAGGGTATTGCAGAGTAATGGCAGGGTATTGCAGAGTATTTGCAGGGAATTGAGGGGTTAATTTTCGGCGAGCAGCGATGTGGGCACTGCAGATGCAGCCCACATCGCTGCTGACACCGATCTCTTCCCCCTCCGCTGTTCCGATCGGTACAGAGAGGGGGAGGAAGGAACCGGCGTCATAACATGACGCCGGTTTGTTTACAAGTGATCACTCCGTCATTTGACGGAGCGATTACGTGGTAAACGGCCTGTGGACCCGGCGGTCACGGGTGCTCTCGAGTGCGCGCCCCAGGGGGCGCGCGAGAGCGGAATTCTGGGAGGACGTCATATGACGGCCTCCCACAGTTAAGAAACCGCCCTGAAGCCGTCATTCGGCTATAGGGCGGTTATTAAGTGGTTAAAATACGTAGAGGGTTCTTTACTGTAAGAGTTGCAAGGATGTGTAATCCACAGGCGGTGGTCTCAGCGGGGATCACCGATAATTTCAGAAAACTATTAGATAAGCACTTGAACGATCACAACATACAGGGATATGCAAGGAAATTCTGACATATAAACACCCACATAGGTTGGACCTTATGGACTTATGTCTTTTTTTCAAACTCACCTACTATGTAAATATATATGAAACCCCCCCCCCAAAAAAAAAAATGTCATGTGGAAGTTCCACTTTTTGTTGGAACTCCGCTTTAACCATTTTGGTGAATATGCAGGGCTCACTATTGGTCAAAATCACAATTTCAGTAGACTGCTTTTCCATAGTAGAGAACAATCCCAAGACTTAAGTGGGTATACACTCATTGAATTTCCTTGAACACTTTTTGTTGTTTGTCATTTGTCTAATCATTAATGGGGTTAAATTTATGTTTTTTACCTCAGTGACTAGAAAATTCAGAGGAGAATGTTGGAAAAATGTTCTCAAATGTATGAATTTCTAACAGCGTATATGACATTTGTTTGCTAAAGCCCGTTAATTCCATAATTGAACATTAAAAGCAAATTAAATCTCAAACTGCTTTTGAACATTTGAATGTTCTCTGAATTTTCATACACATTTTTGTAAAAATTTTACTAGACTAGTCTATACCCGACTTAACCCCTTCCCAGCCATGCTATAGCCTAATGACGGCTACAGCGTGGACCTACTTTCCCGGGAGGGCATCAATAGATGTCCTCCTGTGCTCGAGCAGCCTGTGCGCCCCCTGCAGGGTGCATGCGCCTCGCTCTGTGATCAGCGAGTCTATCACATCGTGTTCTGATCACAGATAGTTGGTCCTGACCCCTAAACACGTGATCAGCTGTCAGTCAATGACAGCTGATCATGTGATATAAAATGAGCTGGTAATCAGCTATTTTTTCTCCTCTTGCTGATAGTGCGAGGAGAAAGAAAAATTCGATCACCGGCGGCTGTCAGATGGACATCATCAAGGAGAGCAGCCATGCAGTCATCTCTGCCCACCAGTGTCACCTAACAGTGCCACTAATCAGTGCCCATCCATTAGTGCCATGTATCAGTACTACCTATCAGGGCCCATCAGTGCCGTCTTATCTGTTCCCTTTTAGTGCCCATCAATGCAGCCTCATCAGCGCATATCAATGAAGAAGAAAAATTACAAGTTTGAAAATTTTATAACAAACTGAAACACATTTTATTTTTGTTTGCTTTTTTCCATCTTTTTTTGTTTGTTTAGCAAAAAATACTCCAGTAGTGATTAAATGCCACCAAAAGAAAGCTCCATTTGTGTAAATAAAAAAATGATAAAAATTTTGTTTGGGTACAGAATTGCATGACCAAGCAATTGTCACTCAAAGTGTGACAGCGCTGAAAGTTGAAAATTGGTCTGGGCATGAGGGGGGTTTAAGTGCCCAGTAAGCAAGTGGTTAAATCAGAGTTCCACCCAAAAGGTAAAGCTCTGCTTGTTCGCACCCCCCTTCCACTGCCACATTTTGCACTGTTTGGAGGGGAGCGGTTACCTGGTTTTGACAGGTACCCACTTCTGGATAAGATTGTCGTGGCAATCTCAGATTATTTCTGGCCCCTGCTCTTTCCCCCTACTGCCTTCTGGGACACACACAGGTCCCCGTTGGCAGCACCATTTAGAAAGGGCAGCGCAACTCGTGAAAGTGAAGATGTCTGCACCCGAAGCTGATAGACTGATCGGCTCGTTGTACCAACATCACTGTATGCCTGGACAGGCAGTGTCCTTATTTTAAAAGTCACTGGGAGTACCTCCGTTTTTTCGCCAGTGTCAGTGTTTGGTCACGAGTAAAGATTTGCTGAGCTCCACTGGTGCAGTCTTTGCTGGTGCTAGCCATGCTGACCGGATCCGTTCAAAGTGTCCTTTTTTGGGCCAAATTGCATGATACCCAGGCCTCGTATCTGAAGAAACATGGTTTTGCCTGTAAATGCTTCTCTTTTTCGAGAGCTGGACCCTGGGATCCAGTACTTTTTGGTAGTGAGGCCATAAAGTTTAACTGGCAGGGTGCTGTTGCAGGTCCAGGATTGGGGGTTTTCCTCTAGGTTCCCCTGCTTCCTGAAGGTGTAACGGAACCCACCGTGAAGGATGAAGATTGGGTCTGTTGGTTCACCACAGAAAACCTTGTGGCAGGAAAGGTAAGTGGAGTTTTTCTAAGAAATCTTTTGAATTTTCTCATGAATGTCTCCTTTAAAAATAATGTTGTCATTTCTATGTGTCACCTATGTGTCACCACTGGGGGCTGGGAGCACTCCCCGCCTCATGCTGGAAACAACACTGTGTCAGGAGCCGAACACTTCCTCCTTCCCTCTTGCCGAAGCAGCAGAGCCTCTGGTAAGGAGGATTTTGTCTCCCCGCCTGTTGCCCCTCGAAAATGCAACTCTCCTCCCTGCCATGCTTGCTCTAGGCCCGAGGGTACCTGTAGTCCACCGCTCGCACGGGAAAACCCGTCTTTTTGAAAAGGGGGGTAGAGCCATAGGCAACGTGGCGGGGGGGGGTCGCTAACGGAGTTGGCATTCTCAGATGCCAGGTGCACGTGGAGGCAAGCTTTTAAAAGCACACTGTTTGCTGCTGCTGGCTGTGGAGGGACACAAGCAAAGAGGTGGTATTTTTCAGGTTTAGTGACAGGCATTTTTTTCCTTTTGACACATTGTTACTGCTTCAGGCTGGGCATTAATGGCAGCAATATTTTGCTGGACTATAGCGCTAGCAGTGTATACATTCCTTCTGGTAGTGCCTCTGCTTTGTGCATCAGGCTATGAGTGGAAGGGGGACAAGAAACACCTCAAAAGGGTTCTAAGGGATCGATTGTTTTACAACAACCTAAGTCCATGTCCAAGAAAATGTCGTCAACCTCTGAGAGTCACACAGAGGAGCAGGGTTCAGGGTTTTATTCAAACCTTTTCACAGTCCCAAAACCGAATGGGGAGGTAAGACCCATTCTAGACCTCAAAGATATGAATTGGCACTTAAATATCCGGTCCTTTCCCATGGAGTCAATCCGATCGGTTTTCTCCATTTTGCAAGGAGGGGAATTTTTGGCATTGATCGATATCAAGGATCCATATCTCCATAACTCTCCAATTCTTGGGGCGAGACTTCCGCTGACACGACCGGATGTGACGGTCGGACATGGCGACCGGATGTGAGTAGCGGGAGTTCCGAGAACGACCTGGGTCTCCAATGGAATCCTGAATAATATCTTCTACCGAGACCCATACCCTGGAAAACGAACGCCTGGCGGGATGAGTACCAAACAATCGGCGGCGGACCGCCACAAGGAGTTTGCACGAACGGATAAGCAAGATGGCGGGCAAAGTCTTCCACAGATGTGGAGTGGCGGAACAGAATCTCTGGAGATCCAGAAATCTAGTACGCCCTAGCCGCAGTCCGGGAAAGCTGAGAATCAGGAGAAACAGCCTAAATTGATACTGGAACAGATGAATTCCCAGTTAAAGGAGGCCATCCACTCAAGCAATGTGGTCCTGACATGTAAAATGGATGAGATTAAATGTGACATAGGACTGATCAGGCGTGATATGCAGAGCATGAGACAGAATGGCAGAAGTGGAAAACAGCATATCTTGGAGGATGCTGTTACTCCTATGTCTAAAAGGATACTTATAGCAGAAAAGCAGATTGTTATATGGCATCAAAAATCTGATGATTTTGAGAACCGGACGCGCCACAATAACTTAAGAATAGTCAGTTTGCCGGAGAAAGTGGAGGGGTTTAACCCAGGGGACTTTATAGAAAAATGGCTGAGAAAGGTATTCCCAGATATGGAGGTTTCAGCAGCATTTTCAGTTGAAAGGGGACATAGGGTGCCGGCGGTAGTACCAAAACCAGGACTTCCCCCTAGACGTTTGCTGGCGCGCTTAATAAATTGCAGGGATAGAGATATGATTTTGCGAAAGGTAAGACAAAAGGGAGAGATTCATTATGAGAACAGTAAAAAGTCAATATTCCCAGACTTTTCCTTGGAGCTACAAAAGAACGGGCAACTTTTTATGAAATAAAACGAAAAATGAGAGAGGCAGGAATTGAATACTCCATGGCGTATCCGGCGCGGTTGAGAGTGGAGGAAGGAGGAAAGACTATGTATTTTAGCACGCTGGAACAAGCTAAAGAATGGTTGCAGACTGTTAAACCTGTACCTCAATAAGAGGAAGTAGGGAGCTGATGGAAGCCCCTGAAACGTAGCTGTTCTGAGGGGTTCCATGACTTTACTGGATGCGGGGGAGGGGGGAGAGGGGTGGGGGAGGGAAAATACTTTTTTTTCCTGCTTTTTTTGTTGGTTGCTGGTTTTGGTGTTTTTGGTGTAATTTTTGGGTATAGGGAAGCACAGTATATTTGAATATAGTATAGATTGTGATTACACGTGAGGGAAGAGAATAGGGGGAAGGGTGAGCAGAAAGAATAGGGAATATAGACACTAAAGATTAAAATTAAAAATGATGTTATTAAACACAAGATTGAGGGGAAGAGACTAGGGGGGTGGGGGATGGGAGAGAGGGGGTGTAAAGGGGTGTAAATTAATAGGAAAATAGAGATACAGACATGAGAGGGAGAGAAAAAAGGAAAAAAAAAATGTTTTCTTTTCCTTGTTCCTCTCTTCCCCCACCCTTGCCCCTTCCTCCCTCCTGTTCTCCTACATTCTTTAAGAAAATGAGAGGTGGGGGTTGAGGAGCAGAAGGGTCAAGACCGAAACAAATTACCTATATAGCAAAATGCTATACATCGGTAATGCCCCAAAAAATTGTTTGTGGAAGAATGTAGTTGAATGGACGAATGAGTGGGGAAGGAGGGAGGAATATGTAGAAAGGAGAATGGTCATGAGGGAAAGAGTGAGACTCAGGATTCCTGGTGAAAAGAAGGTTAAAATTAAAAAATAACTAATATGAGTAATCAATATACTTTTTGGTCATGGAATGTGAGAGGTATGGGTATGCAATTAAAACAAACACAGGTTTTTACAGAAATGAGTAAAGTGCAAGCCAAGATAATTTGTATTAAAGAAACGCATTTGACTAAAGACAGACTGAACTAGTTAAAAAAAAACACCTTGGATACAATGGTCGAGTCACTCATGTCATACAACATATTCAAGAGGGGTCTCTATTATGGTGCATCGGGCGGGTGACGTGGGAATGTATTAAAGAAAAAAGAGACCCGGAAGAGAGCTACGTTTTTGTTTTTGCCTTGATGCATTCATTGCCATTTGTAATTATGGGGATATATAACCCTTCACCTGCTACAATGGGAGTATTGAAGGAAGCAATGTTGTTTATGTCAGAATACCCAGAGGCACGTGTATGTGTGTATGGGAGATTTTAATATGTTCTTAAAGTGGTTGTAAACCCTTACAAACCACTTTGACCTACAGGTAAGCCTAGATTAAGGCTTACCTGTAGGTCCAAGAAATATCTCCTAAACCTATACGGTTTAGGAGATATTTACAAAAAGACAGGCACCCGCTGTCTACGGCGCATGCGCCGAAGACATCGGTGCGCAGGCGCACCGAGCAGGCCGCAGATCATGGCGATATGCTGCTTGTGTCAGCTCCCGTGCGCATGCACAGGAGTGACGTCATCGCGGCTCCGGCGAATCACAGCCCCGGAGCAGCAAGACCCGGAAGTCACTCTGGGATACATGGCAGCGGCGAAGATGAAGACGGAGGACCGCTTTGGGGGCTTCGTTCTCAGGTAAGCTATTCATAATGAGCTAGTATGCTATGCATACTAGCTAATTATGCCTTTGCCTTGCAGGTTGCATTTTTTTTTTAAATAGCCTTTAGTTCCTCTTTAAATCCAAAGATGGATAGGTTTGGTAGAAATGTTAAAAAAGGAATAGTAGGATCGAAGGTGCTGAAAAAATATATAAACAAAGTTGGATGGGCTGATCTATGGAGGATAGACCCAGGGAGAGGGTACATGTCTAGAATAGACATGGCAATGGGCAATGAAAAGGTTCTGCCCATGGTGCAGTCTGTTGGTTACATGCCAAGAGGGGTGTCTGATCACTCTGGACTGACCTTTGATCTAAAAATAGGCCCTAAAGGGATAAGGCCGGGCTATTTTGGGATACGTTTAAGGTGTATTTGAGAGGGGTAACAAGATCAACAATATCATATATAAAACGTACTAATAGACAAGAAGAGGAACTGGAACAGTTGTGCGCACAGGCAGAGAGTTCATAGCTGATCCTTCAAATATAAACCAGATAAGATGGGCAGCTTTAGCGTGTCAATACAAAAATCAATTAATAGTTATTGCTAAACAGCAGAAATTCCAGCAAATACAAAAAAAACTTTGAGCAAGGACATCAACCAAATAAGATATTGAACTTTTTGATAAGACAACAGACCCCATCACTGGCAATTTGAGAAGTGAGAAATGAGAAAGGGGAGATTGTAATTAGAGGAGATACTTGTGAGCTATCAAAAATACTACATTGATATGTATACATCGACATTGACCTGTACAAGAGAAGAGATAGAGGAATACCTGAAGGATTTATATTTTCTTAAATTAACAGAGGAACAAAAGTAGGAGATGGAGAGAGATATAGAGGAAGATGAAGTACGAGAGACTATCTTCTCTATGGGAAAGGGCAAATCTCCAGGACCGGATGGGATACCGTTGGAAATGTATCAGCGTTATGTGGAGATTATGGCACCAGTTATGACAAAAATGTAGAGAGAGACATATTCACAGGGAGTAATGCCTCCCTCTATGTACGAGGCAACAATTATATTGATACCAAAACCAGATAAAGATAGATCTGATTGTGGGTCATATAGACCAATTTCAATACTAAATATAGATTACAAAGTACTGGCAAAAATATTAGCTAAAAAGCTTAATGAGGTAATCTTATCCATTTTAGTGGATGACCATACTGTATTTATGCCAGGGAAATCCACTTCAATTAATATTAGAACACAGTTTATGATACAGATAAGAGACTTAATTCTGGAAATAAGTGCCTTGGCATCTTTAGATATGGCCAAGGCATTTGATTCTATAGAATGGGAGTTCCTACAGACAGTGCTGGAAAATAATGGGTTTGGGGAAAAATTTTGAAAATGGATAAGAATAATTTATAAACCATGACCAATAAATCATGTTCTAATCTGTTAATGGAATATTATCCCCCACAATAAAATTACACAGGGGAACAAGACAGGGTTGCCCAATGTCACCTCAATTATTTGCCCTGGCAATTGAAGCATTGGCAAATAAATTGAGGCAATTAAAAAGATACAAAGGGATTAAAGTGGGGGAAAAAACTGATCATATAGGTTTATATGCGGATGATATTATATTATATATGGGAGATGCACAAGCATTCCTGATGGAAGCGATGAAAATAATAGAAACATATGGATAATTTTCAGGACTTAAAATAAACTGGCAGAAATCAGCACTTATGTTGCTAGGTACAGGTAATGAAAGGAGAGTCCAGACCCCATTAAAAATAGTTGACGTGTTAAAATATTTAGGAATAAATATCACTCTGAATCCTGCGGAAGAAATGAAAGTTAATCTAATCCCCTTGGTAGAATATGTTAAGAGAAAACTGGTAATATGGATAAGGTTACCAGTATCAGTGGCAGGAAGAATTCATCTGATTAAGTCCATTGTACTGCCCAAGTGTTTATATGTATTTGCACATTCCTCCATAAAAATACCAAAACAGATATTCAAAAAAATTAAACTCACAGATGACTAGGTTTATCTGGGCATATGGTAGATGTGAATTAAAACTTAGTTACAAAGACCAAAAATAGAAGCCAGGACGGCTCTCCCAGACTTATACCTATATTATCTGGCAGGGTAATTAAAGCATTTAAGGTCTTGGTTAGGACAGGAAAAAAAAAACAAGGATAGAGGAATATCTATTGAGTAAAATGCAAGTAGATGACCTCCTGGTAGGATTGGAAACAAAGGATTTGAGGAGGGTAGGAGTAAAAATCCCTCTTCGAAAGGTGTCCAGGGCAGTATGGAAGGAAGCAAAAAAACTGACGGGCTTTACTGATATCACAAGAGAAACTGCCTTGTGGAATAACCCAACATTTGAGCATCTGGAAATATTTGAGGATAGCAAATTCTGAAAGCAGAATAACATTACAACTATTGGTCAGCTGTATGATAAAAATATAATAGCTTATGAAAATCGGTGTAAACAATATAACTTATCGAGCAAACAGTTTTATAGATATCTTCAGCTTAGAAAGGTGCTTCAGATACAGTTTAGAACTAATTAAGAATATCTAAATATCCCCTTATAGGTATTTTGAGATCACAGGGACCAAAGGGATTCATATCTAAGCTCTACTCACACTTGCTACAGAAAAATAATAGGAGGTGAACCATTGAGAATAAGGAATAAATGGCAGGCAGCTATCCCAGACATGAGCAATCAGGAATGGGATGAAGTCTGCACCTCTTACCTGAAAGTATCCCTGGCAATGAATAATAGGATAATTCAGATAAATATAATACACCAGACATACTTGGCTCCAAATAGGCTGCATAAAATGGGGAGGATGCCTGAATCAAAATGCACTAGATATGGGCAGGGGGGAGCGGACTTCCTTCGTGTAATGTGGTATTGTGGTAAAATAGGGAGATATTGGCAACAGGTGATCAGAAAAATAGAAAAAGTTTTAAATAAATCTATCTCGGCCACGCTGGAACTCTGTTTGCTGGGGATATTAAGGGATGAGAGAGGTAGTATATATAATAGGATTTTCTTACAGGAAGTATTATTTCTGGCAAGAAAACAAATAGAGAAATGGATTCAACCAAATCCACCGACAGTAACTCAATGGGTGAAGCAATTAATCAGGTTTTACCTTATGAAATCTGAAATATAATATATATATCGCAGATGATGCGACTTTGAAAAAATTTCTGTTGGACATTATAAGATTGTTATTATTATTATTTTTTCTGGGTACTTTCACAAAACACTTTTTGATTGTCACTTTGAACATATTGGTTTGCATATGATCTTTCAGATATTGGTTTACGAATGTTTTTCTATTGAGCACAGTAATATTTTTAATTGTTTATTTTTATGTGATTGATTCACCATTTTTCCAATACATATGTGCATTTTTAAGGTGTAAATCAACAGACACACATCCTCTTTTCTTTTTTCACGCATTTTAACATCACGTATATAGTGGTTTTTAGGAGGTTTCCACCGTAATTTGTTTTAAATCCTCCAGAGCACCAGCAGAGATAATAGATCATCTCACACTCATATATGATTTTAGTATTCACAGTGCACAAAAAGGTTTTAGCGCCAAAGCTTAATTTATATTTCAGATTTCTAACCTATTCCTATTTTTAGGGACAGGTCTCAAGCACAGGCAGCTTTAACCCCTTGAGTTCATCATTTTTTTTCAATTTATCTTTATTTCACTTTATTTATTTATATATTTTTTTCCCTTGCCTGTGTGGCGAACGGGTGGAATTTGTCCATAGCGCAATCTTATCTATTTTTATTGCTTTACCTTATGAAAGAATAATGTATGAACAAAGGGGAAATGTGCAGAAAATATATGGGCAAAGTCGAATAGATCATGCTTGACAATGGACACAGGAATAACCGAAAATGTAGTGTAAAGTGACCATGGGTGGATGTGAGAGAATGAAGTGAATGAGAGGAGAAAATGGAAATGTAATTAGATGTATAAGAATAATTGTATATGGATATAAAATGTAAATTATGTAAGGAAAATATTTTGTAATAAAGAGTGTTGGAAAAAAAAAAAAAAGGATCCATATGTCCATGTGCCGATATTTTCCGCTCATCAGAATTTTCTCAGTTTTTAGGTAGAAAATCGTAATTTTCAGTTTGTGGCTCTGCTGTTCGGTCTAGCCACCGCAGCATGTATGTTCAGAAAGATCCTGGCGCCTCCTTTAGCCAGGTTAAGGGCTTAGGGTATAACTATCCTAGCCTATCTAGATGATCTGCTTTTAGTAGAGCAATCAGCCATCAGTCTAAACCAATGTTTAATCTCAGCTGTAAGCTACCTGGATTTCCTAGGCTGGATTCTCAACCTAGAAAAATCCTCCTTGAAACCATCAAGGAGATTACAGTACTTGATGCTGATTATAGATACCGTTCAAAATAAGGTATTCTTACCCCAGGCAAGAGTCGGCTCCATAAAGGAACTGATTCAGCTTGTTAAAACAAAGAGAAATCCTTCCATTCGACTGTGCATGAAATTGTTAGGAAAGATGGTGGCCTCTTTCGAGGCCCTCCCTTATACGCAGTTTCATTCAAGACTGCTACAAAACACCATTCTGTCGGCCTGTAACAAGAAAGTCCAGGCTTTGGAATTTCCAATGCACTTATCCCCCAAGGTGCGTCAGAGCCTCAAATGGTGGTTGATATCCAACAACCTCCAAAAGCGGAAATCCTTTCTACCAGTATCCTGGAAGGTGGTAACAACGGATGCCAGCCTTCTAGGCTGGGGAGCAGTCCTGGAAGAAGCATCTGTCCAGGGGAAGGGGTCCAAGTCAGAAAGGGGGACATTCCAGAAATTCCGGGCCTGGACACTCAGACTACACAATTGTCCTGTCAGGATTCAATCCGACAATGCCAACGCTGTGTGCTACATCAATCACCAAGGGGGCACAAGAAGTCGTGCAGCCCAAAAAGAGGTGTATCATGTTCTAGCTTGGGCAGAAAGCAACATTCCTTGCCTATCAGCGATTTTCATTCCAGGGATAGAAAATTGGCAAGCGGACTACTTGAATCGCCAACAATGGTTTCGGGGAGAATGGTCCCTTCGCCCCGACATTTTTCTGTCAATAGGTCAAAAATGCTGTGTTCCGGACATGGATCTGTTCGCTTCCAGATTCAACAACAAAGTTGTCAACTTTGTGTCAAGGATGAGGGATCTGCTTGCGGAACAGACGCCTTGGTCTTTCCATGGGATCAGTTTTCACTAATCTATGCGTATCCTCCGTTTCTTCTGCTTCCGTGCCTTCTCCACAGGGTCAATCAGGAACAGAAAGAGATGATTCTAGTGGCCCCAGCTTTGCCCAGAAGATCTTGGTTTGCCGAGAGCATAAAGATGGCAGTAGGGGACCCTTGGACCCTGCCGCTGGGGCCAGACCTTCTCGCGCAAGGTCCGGTATTCCATCCTACCTTACACGCAATAAATTTAACGATTTGGCTATTGAAACCCACATTCTAAAGGACCGTGGGTTATCTCCTTCAGTGGTGTCTACTTTGGTTAATGCTAGGAAGCCGTCCTCCAGAGTCATTTACCATAGAGTTTGGAAGGCATATGTCTCCTGGTGTGGAGCCATGGGTTGGCAACCCAGGAAGTATGTCATAGGTAGGATCCTTGAGTTCCTGCAAATGGGATTGGAAATGAAGCTGGCCTTTAGTATTATCAAGGGCCAGGTTTCTGCCTTATCCGTATTCTTTCAATGGCCTCTTGCTTCTCACTCTCTGGTATGTAGTTTTACTCAGGGGATAACATGGATTAATCCCGTCAGGGCACCTCTGAATCCTTGGGATTTGAATTTAGTCTTGTCGGCTTTACAGAAAAAAACCTTTTGAGCCTATAAGAGAAATTCCCTTTTCTTTTGACGAGAAAAATAATCTTTTTTGTTGCCATATCCTCTGCCAGAAGGGTATCGGAATTGGTGACTCTTATCTTGTGAACAGCCATATTTGATCATGCATAAGGATAAGGTGGTATTGCGGCCTCATCCTGAATTCCTACCAAAGGTAGCGACAGGTTTTCATTTATACCAGGATATTATTCTGCCTGCTTTTTTTTCCAGAGCCTCGATCTAGGGAAGAGAAGTCACTGCACTCCCTTGATGTAGTTAGAGCGGTCAAGGTCTATTTTTTACGGAGACCGCTCAGATTTGCAAAACAGATGTTTTGTTTGTACTGCCAGAAGGTCCTAAAAGAGGACAGGCAACCTCAAAATCTACTATTTACAAATGGATTTGTCAAGTGATTGTTCAAGCTTATGGTCTAAAGAAGAAAATTTCTCCTTTTTTATGTTAAAGCACACTCCACCAGGGCTGTTAGTGCCTCTTGGGTGGTGGATCACCAGGCCCCTATGGCTCAGATCTGCAAGGCCGCAACTTGGTCTTCAGTCCATACATTTAGCAGATTCTATCAAATCGATGTAAAAGGTCATGAGGCTATTGCCTTTGGGCGTAGTGTACTACCGGCTGCTGTATAAGTCCTCTAGCCTCTTAATGCCCTACCTTTTTTGTTGTCTCCCTCCCTTCAGTTGCCATTGCTATGGGACATCCCTCATAGTAACTACTATGGCTCTGTGTCCCCTGATATATGAAAATAAAACAGGATTTTTGAAAAGGCTTACCTGTAAAATTATTTTCTTTGAAGTACATCAGGGACACAGGGGTCCCTCCCTTCTTTGGTATACACGTATATTGCTTGGCTAGAAATCTGAGGTACTCCCAGTAGTGGGAGGGGATATATAGGGAGTGCACTTGTCTTGTGGTGAGCCAGTGTCCATCACCTGAAGGTGGCCTATAACCCACATAGTAACTACTATGGCTCTGTGTCCCCTGATGTAGTTCAAAGAAAAGGATTTTACAGTTAAGCAGTTTTTAAAAATCTTGTTTTTATAACAAAGAAAAAAATTTTTTTTTCAAAATTCTCGGGCTTTTTTAGTTTAGCAAAAAATAAAAACCGAGGTGATCAAATACCACCAAAGAAAAGCTCTATTCGTGGGAAGAATATTATTAAAAAGGTAGGTTGGCTACCGTTTTGTATGACCGCGCAATTGACATTCAAAGTGCGACAGCACTGAAAGCTCAAATTTGTCCTGGACTGGAAGGGGCAAAAGTGCCTGATATTGAAGTAGTTAACAAAGAAAGGGTATCCCCAAAATAGACTTTTAAGGCACTGAAACAGTTTATAGAAAAAGCATAGTTTATTAAACATAGTATACACAATAAAGATAAAATATATTGGAATGGCTACAGTTACTGTGTACAAGGTACAAAATCATCACAATGATTGACATTGCCGGGACCATCGGTCCTGGGGATTTTTTTCTGGGATTTTTGCCTTTTGTGCTAGATATTGATCCTGTGATCTGCTATCAACAAACGACTGGGGGACAGGCTGGATAAATATAGATCCTTGTAGTCTCCCCAGCCCGGCTATCGAGCACGAGCAGGCCCTAGCTACGCGCTGGGTTGGCCATGACATGCCCCTCAGGCTCCAGGGGTGACCGGTGAGCTCCTAGGCAGCTGAGCATTCCCTAGGAGATCGATTAGTGATTCCCTCTTCTCCCTTTTCTCTCCCTGTCCCTGTGTTCCCTCCCCCCCCGCGGGTGACGCTGCATGGCTGGGCTGTTGTGTGGTGTATGTACCTGGGCTGGGGGTCCTCCAGGGGGCTCTGACCCTTAGCTGGGGTCTGCGCTGACCGTCCGTGTCCATGTGCTGTCATCTCTCTCTCTGCTGGGGTCTGTCGGCTCTGCATGTACTACCATCGTTGGCGGTGGCTGCTGCCATTTTCTGTTAGTCTCTGTGAGCAGCATGACCGTCGGTCATTTTATCGAAGTCCGGCTACCATTTTCCTAGTGTTTTTTCTATACAAAACCGTCTGGCGGCCATTTTCCTGTAGCCTCAGCGCATTTTTTCTACCCAGCGCTGGTTCCTGTGCCTCAGAACAGCACAGTTTTTACTCCTGGACACTTGGGATTGACACAGGACACAGCGATCAGCATCAGCACGGCGCAGCACTCAGCCAGGGTGGTGAGTCTTGTGGTGTTAGCAGCTAGGAGGGTGGGATTGCGCACCTTGTCCTAATTCCCCAAGGGTGGCGGACAGGGTGGGTCAGCATGGCGTCAGAAGCTGTCGTTTCTTCCCCAGATCTCCCTGCAATTGCAAGCGGTTCGCCTGCAAATAGGGCAGTGCCTTTGAACGCTTTGTCGGCGGCCCTGGAAACATTCGTTCACAGGATGGAGGCGGCGTGCGGTCGCAAGGGGGGTAAAAAAGTCCCCTGCCCCCCCCTCCTCCGGGGAGAGCTTTGATTCAGATACGGCCCCGCGTTGACTGGTGGCCCCTGTTCTGATGTGTCATAGGATGCTGACCAGGACCGTTCAGACAGCGAAGATGATTCCGGGTCTGCGGGAAAATGCGCTAGTTAGAGCACTTCTCACCGCTGTCCGGATGCTCTGAAAAAAAAGGATGCAGCAGGGTCCTCTGCTGAGGTGTCGGTCCCTTTTGGGTCCCATAAACTGGCCTATACACCTGAGGTATTTCCGTATCTGACTTATTTTGATAAGTTCATATACAAGGAATGGGGAAGCCCGCAGCGGACCTTTTCAGTTCCAAAAAGAATGGCGGTGCGTTACCCCTTTGAAGAGAGCCTCCTTAAAAAATGGTCGGCTCCCCTGGTCATTGACCCCCCCAGAATCCAGGTTAAATAAAGTAACCACGATTCCAGTAGAAGGGGCTCCCGCATTTAGGGACCCTACTGACAGAGCCGAGGCAGTGGCCCGGTCCATATTTACGGTAATGGGGTCAGCGATACGACCGGTATTGGCCATGCAATGGTGTCGTAGACCCTTACTGAGTGGGCAAAACAATTGCACCGTTATCTGGAGAAGCAGCAGTCTCCTCCATTCTGCGAAGAACTAGCATACCAGCTGGTGCACAGGCTTAATTATGTCTGTGATGTGGGCCTGGATACACTTTGCCTGCTCTAAAGAGCATCGGTATCAGCAGTGGTGCTATGGCGTCTGATCTGGCTAAAAAATCTGACGGATTTGCCCTTCCTTGGTGAGCGGCTATTTGGAACTTCGCTGGATGACATTATTAAGAATGTCACAGGTGGTAAGAGCACGTTGCTTCCACAGTCCAAGAAGGGTAAGGAGCCACTCCTCAGGCAAGGGCCCTCCTTTTCTGCTCAGAGGCTTTTTCGTCCGCCCGGGATGTCAGGTAAGCGCTCCCAGTCCGACAGGGCGACTGCTGAGGGACAAAAGGACAAAAGCGTCTCTGGTCTCACTAGCCCAGCAAGCCTATGAGCAAAAGTACTACCGCTTGAAGGTTTTCCCCTGCCCGACACTTGGGTGGAGGGTCGCCTTCGGGAGTTTGCAGCTCGTGGGCCTCTCGGCTGTCTGACCAATGGGTCTGCAAACTGATTTCAAAAGGCTACAAGATAGAGTTCCTCTCCTGGCCACCAAACATATTTTTTCCCTCCAGCATACCTTTACTCCCTGCTCGCCGGGAAGCCCTGTTTGGGGCAATAAGGGACCTGCTCATTCGTGGGGTGTTAGTAACTGTTCCAAAGCTGGAAAGGTTTCAGGGATTCTACTCCAATCTGTAGTCCCCAAAAAGGAAGGGGTACGTTCAATTCTGGACCTAAAAGCCCTCAACTGCTTTGTAAAAGTACAAAGGTTCAGAATGGAATCAGTTCGTTCCTTAGTCGCTGCACTCCATCAGGGGGACTCCGTGGCATCTCTGGATATTCAGGACGCATACTTGCATATACCCAAATGCCTCAGGCATCATAGGTTTCTGCGGTTTGCAGTGGGGGAAGAGTACTTCCAGTTTGTGGCTCTGCCCTTTGGTCTGGCATCCTGAGTCTTTACCAAAGTATTATCTCAAATTTTGGTGTTGCTGCCACAATGTGGGATCGCAATCGTGGGTCACCTAGATTACCTCCTTCTGAGGGCAGCTTCCGCCTCAGAATTAAGTAAGGATGTGGCGATCACCAGGCAATCTCTGAGTTTGGGTGGATGTTGAACTTAAACAAGTCGGTAATGGTGCCGACTCAGCGCCTGGAGGCTTACTGCTGGACTCCGTGGAAGTGAGAGTGTTTCTCCCTTCAGTTAAACTGCAGACTCTCCGAACCACAGTGAAGCTGATGAACTGCAGGTTGTCGTTGCTGCGTTTCTGCATGCGAGTTCTGGGCCTCATGGTAGCCTCCTTCGAGGCGGTACCGTACGCCCAATTTCACACCAAAGTCTTGCAGAGGGAGATACTGTCCAAATGGGATAAATCTCCATCATCTCTGGATCGGCAGATTCAGGTGAGCTAATTAGTTAGGGATTCTCTTCTCTGGTGGCTGATGTCTCCGGCCCTTCGGTCCGGTAAATCGTTCCTGCCTCTTCATTGGACGGGGCTCACAACAGACGCCAGCCTGATCGGCTGGGGTGGAGGTCTGGGAATACAGTTGGCTCAGAGTCTCTGGTCACGGGAGGAATCTCAGTTGCCGATCAATATGCTTGAGCTTCCAACGATCAGGCTATGTCTCTCCACATGGTCATTGAGGCTACAAGGGCATCCGATCAGGATCCAGTCAGCCAACGCCACGGCAGTGGCATATGTCAACCATCAAGGATGAACAAGGAGCTCGGCTGCAGCACAAGACGTCACTCACATCCTCCGATGGGCAGAGCGATATGTACCGGCCCTGTCGTTCATATATATCCCGGGAGTAGACAACTGTCAGGCGGACTACTTAAGTCGCCAGATGCTGGATCCAGGAGAATGGTAATTGCATCCGGAGGTGTTCAGGCTTTTTTGCCAGCGGTGGGGCACACCAGGTGTGTATCTCCTGGTCTCTCGGCTCATTTGAAAGGTGCGGTGGTTCGTTTCCAGGACAAGAGATCCTTGGGCGGACACGTCAGACGCGTTGGTGGCTCCATGGGAGCAGTACCGGCTGATTTACGCCTTCCCTCCGCTCAAACTGTTGCCACGTCTGCTTCGCAGAGTGGAAGCCGAGGGGATTCCAGTGATACTGATCACCCCAGATTGACCCCCCGGCATCCCTTGTGCCGACCTAGTACGCCTGCTGGCGGATGCTCCTTGATGGTTACCGATGCAAGAAGAACTTCTGTCACAAGGTCCTATACTCCATCCTGCTTTACCGTCACTGGTTTTAACAGTATGGTTGTTGAAAGCCAGGTGCTAAGGAACCGAGGTCTGTCAGACTCGTTAATCTCCACTATGCTGAGGGCACGAAAATCTTCTTCTCGGAAGATATACCATCGTGTGTGGAAGGTTTATTTCTCCATATGTGAGGAGATGGGGTGGTGTCCACGTGCCTATTCCATTTCCAGGATCCTGCTTTTATTACAGCGAGGAGTGGACCAGAAACTGGCTTTAAGCACCACCAAGGGACAGATATCAGCCTTGGTTGTTTTTTTCTGACACCTGGGGTCTCACTGATTGGTAAGCACCCTTTGTGCAAGGGGTTCGGCATGTAGTCCCTCTGATGTGACCACCCCTACCTCCGTGGTATCTGAACCTGGTGCTATCGGCGCTTAAGAAAACCGCTGTCTGACAACATCAGGGAAATTCCCTTTTCTTGATCATACATCACGGGACACTGGAGCTTCATTACATAGTGGGTTATATAGGCACCTCTGGTGATAGGACACTGGTTAACCCCAATTAAGGAGAATTCCTCCCCTATATAACCCCTCCCATATGGGAGGCACCTCAGTTTTTTCGCCAGTGTCTATGGTGGTTGGTCACGTAAAACTTCAGCTCTGTGCAGGTCCCTGCGGGGGCCTAAGGGCTACAACAAACCGGATCCATACCTCGGGCCAATATTTGACTCCCAAGATGGTATGGTACCCGGGCCTCGTCAGCCGAAGAAACGAGGTTTGGCCTGTAAGTCCTCTCCTATTGGAAGACTGGGCTCTGGGAAAACCAGACTTGGTGTACTGTTTATACAGAGCGCACGAAAGTTTCTGGCATAGTCTTTTACATGGTCCAGGTAGGAGGCTCTTCCGAGAGAGCCCCAGATAAACCTGAAGGTTGGCTAACACTGCCGCCGTGATGGGTGAAGGTTGGAATTTGTCTGTTTCAGCAATTCCTGCGGCGAGGACAGGTAAGGGAAGTTAATCCTATATATGTAATTATATGATAGATTTCTTCATTTTGAGTAGTTGTATGTCTTACCTGGTTTCCACCACTAGAGGGAGTAAGAGCAGCCTGATGCATACTTACATGCCTTTCAGTACACACGCTCAGTGAAGCCTGGTTCTCCAGCTGTCTCACGTCTTCACTGCAGTCCCTGCCACAGCAAGGTAATACAGGGGTCCCACGTAGTCTGGGGGTCCCACGCAGCTCCAGTGGAGTTCTCCTTCCCCCCCTGGATCCTGCGGTCCTCGTGCACGCCCGCCGGGTGCGTTCCCGGCCTAATGGAGGAGGGTGGAGTGTGGTTGTGAGCCGTGCACGTCAGTGTGCACGGCGCTGTACTGCGCAGGCGCCAGGCGGCAGATTTAAAAAGCCCAGAGCATCAGGGGGCTGTAAGTGGAGACACAGGAGCTGTGGGCAGTAAGCATCCGAGGGGATTGGATCCAGGCAAACCTTAGACACCTACTCAGCACCAGGTTGTGCAGTTTAAGCATATATATTTATTGTGAGACTTTAAGCACAACAGTGATTGCACTTGTACTAGTACCTCTGCTTTGTAGCTTGGGACTATGTCTCCTCGTAAGAGGGTCTCAGGGGGAGGTAGCAAAGGCACTGGTAAATCACAGCCTAGGTCCAGGGGTTCTAAAAGTGCCTGTAAGTTACCATCCCCCCCTGTAAGACTGGAGCCAGCCTCTCAAGACGAGTCAGTGTCCCTGTCAAGTTTTGCAGCCTCTCCTAATGTCCCAGCCCCAGTTTATTTCACTGAGAACTCCCTTAGGGCTACATTGGAGGGTTTTGAAGGGAGAATATCGAATTGTATTTCTGCTTCCCTGAAAGATAGCGGGAAAAGGGGTAGATCCCCCTCCCTCTGCTGAAATTCCTCTCTCAGATGATTCTTCTGAAAATAAGGAGAGATCCCTGTCTTGGGACAGGGATCTTGAGCAGTCGGATGAATCAGAGGAAGAGGAGAAAGTCCCCTACTCCCAGGCGCTCAGAAAACAGGTGCAGTATTATACTGAATTGGTGCGTACCACATTCAGAATTCCTGCTGCTGAAGTCGCTACGTCCTCTGTTTCTTCCCTGGGAGTCAGGAAAGCCCCACAGACTGCCTATTCCTTTCCAATTCATCCCTTAATGGATGAATTGTTGTATAAGGATTGGGGACATCCCGATAAACTGTTTGCTCCTCCTAAAAGGTTTTCTATGTATTATCCTCTGGAGTAAAGTTTCACCAAGAAGTGGGGGGTCCCATCTGTTGATGCGGCTGTTTCTTGCGTGAATAAAAACCTGACTTGTCCCTTGAATAATGCACAGGTATTTAAAGATCTAACTGATAAGAAGCTGGAAACCTTATTAAAAGCCTCCTTTTCCATGACTAGCGCTGTAGTGCAACCTACAGTCGCAGCCGTGGGGTTGGGCCAGTTCCTCAAGGAACAGGTTAAGCAGATGCTTGGCCTCCTTCCCAGCGAGGAAGTAAAGAAGTATGCAGAAATGCCTCATATTCTGTGTTTCATGATTGATGCGATTTTGGATTCTGTCCAACAAGCATCACGTTTGTCCTTCATGTTGGTACACATGCGAAGGGCCCTATGGCTAAAGAATTGGGCAGCTGAGCTGTCATGCAAGAAGCATTTGAATGGGTTCCCGTTTAAAGGGGAACGTTTGTTTGGGGAAGAACTAGACAAATTCGTCCAAAAAATTTCAGGGGGTAAATCTACTCTCCTTCCAGTTAAAAGGAGCAAGCGTCCTTCATTCAGGTGTGCTCTCACTCCCGGAGCATCAAGCTCTAAGCAGTGGCGACGGCCTTCTCAACCCTCCTCTACAGGAAAGGCTCAGGGCCGGGCCCAGGGGCAGAAAAAGACTTGGGGGCGAAAGCCTGCCAAGCAGAGCCCTAAAGCTTCCTTGTGAAGGGGCGCCCCCGCTCGGCCGAGTGGGGGGAAGGCTCCTGCAGTTTGCAGGAGCCTGGCGGGAAGAGATCCGGGACAAGTGGGTGATCTCTCCAGTATCTCTGGGCTACAGGCTAGAGTTTCAGGAGATTCCACCTTCTCGCTTTCTAAGGTCAAGGATCACCAGGGATACAGTAAAGCAAAAACCGCTATTTCTGGCCTTGGATCACTTACTCTCCCAGGGGGTGATAGTAGAAGTGGGCCAAAAAGAACAGGGTTCAGGGTTTTACTCAAATCTCTTCACCGTTCCGAAGCCAAATGGAATGTTCAGACCTATCCTGGATCTGAAGGATCTGAACCGGTTTTTACGCATCCGGTCCTTCCGAATGCAGTCAATCCGCACTGTGATCTCCTCCCTGCAAGGGGGAGAGTGTATGGCATCAATAGATATCAAGGATGCATATCTCCATGTGCCAATTTTTCCCGCACACCAAAAATTTCTAAGGTTCGCGGTAGAGCGGCGCCATTTTCAATTTGTGGCCTTGCCGTTCGGGCTTGCTACGGCCCCTCGAGTCTTCACAAAGATTCTGGACCCTCTCTTGGCAAACCTAAGAGCTCAGGGTATAGCTACTCATTGCTTCTCATGGAGAAAACAGTAGCGTTCCTGAATCACAGCGTCACCGGAATGCTAGAACACCTGGATCGTCTAGGTTGGATCATAAACCTAGAAAAGTCGTCCCTACAGCCTGCCACCAGGTTGGAATACCTGGGTATGATCATCAACACCGCTCAGGGCAAGGTGTTTCTTCCAAGGCCAAAGGCCTTGGCCATTGGGAATCTGGTGCGTCTAATTCTGGGCAGGAGATCTTCCCCCATTCGATTGTGCATGAGACTGGTAGGGAAAATGGTCGCCTCCTTCGAGGCCGTCCCAATCGCCCAGTTCCACTGAAGGCCTCTGCAAAGATGTATCCTTGCGGCTTGGAACAGGAAGCCCCAATCCTTGGATCTTCCTATGCGTCTATCCCCAGGGACACGCAGGAGTCTCATCTGGTGGTTACAAACCAAGAATTTGCTGAAGGGCAAAACTTTTCTTCCTCTTCCATGAAAGATTATCACGACAGATGCCAGCCTGACAGGCTGGGGAGCAGTGTAGCAGGAGACTGCTTGCAGGGGAAATGGTCTGCGATCGAGAAGCTATTGCCCATAAATGTCCTGGAGATCCGGGCAATTTATATGGCTCTCATAAAGTGGTCTTACAGACTACAAGGTCTCCCTGTTCGGGTTCAGTCCGACAATGCCACAGCAGTGGCTTATATCAATCACCAGGGCGGTACCAGGAGTCTGGTGGCCCAAAAAGAGGGGAATCGCATACTTGTCTGGGCAGAAAAGCATGTTCCGTGTCTTTCTGCAGTCTTCATTCCAGGAGTGGAAAATTGGCAGGCGGATTTTCTGAGCCGCCAGCAGTTGTGCCCAGGAGAATGGGCTCTGCACCCCGACGTGTTTCGGAACATATGTCACAGGTGGGGTACTCCAGACGTAGATCTGTTTGCATCCAGGTTCAACAGGAAACTGGACAATTTTGTGTCAAGGACAAGAGATACACTTACTCAGGTGTCAGATGCACTGACAGTTCCCTGGGATCAGTACAGTCTGATCTATGCCTTTCCCCCGAGCCCGCTTCTGTCGCGGTTCCTGGGAAGAGTCAATAGGTAGACAAAATCGGTCCTTTTGGTGGCCCAGCCGGCCGTGGTATGCAGAGATCATGAAGTTGGCAGTAGGCAGGCCATGGATCCTCCCTCTCCGGCCAGATATGCTCTCACAGGGTCCAATTTACCATCCTGCTTTACGCAGTGTGAATTTGATGGTTTGGCTGCTGAGACCCACATTCTGAGAGACCGTGGCCTTTCGGGGCCAATCCTTTCTACTCTGGTCAATGCCAGAAAGCCGGCCTCCAGGCTTATTTATTACAAAATCTGGAGGGCATATGTTTCCTGGTGTGAACTCAGGAAATGGCATCCTAGAAAGTATGTCATTAGCAGGATCTTGGCCTTTCTCCAGTCAGGCCTAGAAATTAATTTGGCCATAAGCACTATCACGGTGCAGATTTCAGCCCTGTCAGTGTTTTTTCAGAAGCCACTTGCATCGCATTCCCTGGTGCGGGCTTTCATCCAGGGGGCCATGCGGATAAGACCGCCAGTCAAACCTCCGGTATGCCCATGGGATCTGAATTTGGTTCTCTCGGCTTTGCAGGGGCAACCATTTGAACCTTTGCATCTGGCTTCATTAGTTCTCCTGACTAAAAAATTGGTCTTCTTGGTAGCCATATCTAGGGCTAGAAGAGTATCAGAGCTAGCAGCTCTTTCCAGCAAGGATCCGTATCTAATTATTCATTAGGACCCGGTGGTCATGCGTCCCAACAGGTCCTTTCTACCTAAGATGGTTTCGGGATTCCATTTGAATCAAGACGTAATCCTACCATCCTTTTTTCCGGACCCACAGTCCGCAGAAGAAGAATCTTTGCACACTTTGGATGTGGTTAGAGCAATGAGTATATATCTTCAAGCAACTGCTCAGATAAGGAAAACTGATTGCTTGTTTATTTTGCCGGAAGGGCCAGGCGGCGTCAAAATCCACTCTCTCAAGGTGGATTAGACAGGTTATTTCTCAGGCCTATAGTGTAAAGGGGAAGATTCCTCCTTTTCAAGTAAAAGCGCACTCTACTAGGGCTGTAAGTGCATTTTGGGCAGTGCATCACCAGGCCTCCCTGGCTCAGATCTGTAAGGCTCCAACTTGGTCATCAGTCCACACATTCACCAGATTCTATCGGGTGGATGTCAGAGGGCAAGAGGATATCGCCTTCGGGTGCAGTGTACTGCAGGCTGCAGTTTAGGTCCTCCGGTCCCTGGCAGTCTATAATCATGATCTGTGTCTCCCTCCCCTCATCTGAGCATTGCTTTGGGACATCCCACTATGTAATGAAGCTCCTGTGTCCCATGATGTATGATCAAGAAAATTGGATTTTTATATACAGCTTACCTGTAAAATCCTTTTCTTGAGAGTACATCACGGGACAAAGGGCTCCCGTCCCTCTTGGGTTTTACGTGGTTTCTTATTGCTTTGCTACAAAACTGAGGTGCCTCCCATATGGGAGGGGTTATATAGGGGAGGAATTCTCCTTAATTGGGGTTAACCAGTGTCCAATCACCAGAGGTGCCTATATAACCCACTATGTAATGAAGCTCCTGTGTCCCGTGATGTACTCTCAAGAAAAGGATTTTACAGGTAAGCTGTATATAAAAATCCCATTATTGACGCTATTACATCTTCCAGAAGGGTTTCTGAGTTGGCGGCCTTGTCTTGCAAGTTCTATATCTGGTTTTCCACAAGAATAAGATGGTGTTGCATCCACAACCTTCTTTTATTCCAAAGGTGATTTTGGCTTTTCAGCAGGTTCCCCCCTTTCCTGTCACGGCTCATTCCACCAGGGCAATTGGGACCTCCTGGGCTTTCTGACAACAAGCCTCTGTCTCCCAGGTGTGTAAGGCGGCAACTTGGTTGTCTGTTCACACTTTCACAAAGTTGTACAAAGTTGATGTGTGCGCATCTTCAGATGCTTGTTTTGGCTGCAAAGTTTTGCAGGCGGCCGTGTAATTGTTGCAATTTACACTCATTTTGGTTGTAAACGCATTCTGATGTATACTTTAGCTGCAAGTTCTGATGCGGTCGTTTCAGATGGCAACTCCTCCGTTGAAGAGTGCCTCTGGCTGTGGGTGAAGTATTGTTTGCTCTTCCCCTCCTCGTTCTGACACTGCTTGGGGATGTCCATACGGTCAAGATTTAATGGAGCTGTGTCCGTCAATGAATGAAAGACAAAATACTTTTTTTACTCACCATAAAATCCTTTTCTCTGGATTTCATTGATTGACACAGCACCCACCCTTCCTAATATTTTACGTTACACTGCTTGTTGACATACTGAGCTGCAGGAAGCAGGCTGAGGGGTTATATCCAGAGGGACCACCCCCTGGGCGGAACTGTACAGTTCTGTTTTTTCACATGTGTTAAATGTTCTTCCTAGTCCTCTCCTGAAGGTGGCTTGATAACCTATGGTCAAGATTTAATGGAGCTGTGTCAGTCAATGAACTCCAGAGAAAGAGATTTTACGGTGAGTACAAAAATCCTAATTTTTTTTTTATGTGTTACTTCAAAGCGTATATTAACCACTTAACGACTAGCGCACGCCGATGTATGTTCTTTTTTGAAGAGGGATATCTCAGTAACGGCAGCAGCTGCTGCCACAACCGAGATATTCATCTCTTAACCACTTCAGCCCCGGACCAATAAACACCTTAAGGACCAGAGGTCTTTTTCCAATTTCGCACTGCGCTGCTTTAACTGGTAATTGCGCGGTCATGCAATATTGCACCCAAACGAAATTTGCGCCTTTTAATTCCCACAAATAGAACTTTCTTTTGATGGTATTTGATTGCCTCTGCGATTTTTATTTTTTGCGATATAAATGGAAAAAGAGCGAAAATTTAGAAAAAATAAGATATTTTCTTCTTTTTGTTATAAGAAAAATTTAATAAACTAAATTTTAGTCATACATTGAGGGCAAAATTTATTCAGCCACATGTCTTTAGTAAAAAAAAATTCAATAAGCGTATATTTTTTGGTTTGCGCAAAAGTTATAGCGTTTACAAACTAGAGTACATTTTCTGGAATTTACACAGCTTTTAATTTGACTGCCTATCTCATTTCTTGAGGTGCTAAAATGGCAGGGCAGTACAAACCCCCCCCCAAATGACCCCATTTTGGAAAGTAGACACCCCAAGGAAATTGCTGATGGGTATTTTGAGTCCATTGAATATTTTTTTTTTGTCCTAAGGGATTGAATAATGACAAAAAAAAAAAAAAATTACAAAAAGTTGTCACTAAATGATATATTGCTCACACATGCCATGGTTATATGTGGAATTGCACCCCAAAATATATTCCGCTACTTCTCCCGAGTATGGGGATACCACATGTGTGGGACTTTTTGGGAGTCTAGTCGCGCACGGCACCCCGAAAACCAATCACCACCTTCAGGATTTCTAAGGGTGCAAATTTTTGATTTCACTCCTCACTACCTATCACAATTTCGAAGGCCATAAAATGCCAAAATAGCACAAAACCCCCCAAAATTAACCCATTTTGGAAAGTAGACACCCCAAGCTATTTACTGAGAGGCATGATGAGTCCATGGAATATTTTATATTTTGCCACAAGTTGCGGGAATATTACAACCTTTTTTGTTTTTTGCACAAAGTTGTCACTAAATGATATATTGCTCACACATGATATGGGCGTAAGTCAAATTACACCCCAAAATAAATTCTGCTGCTTCTCCTGAGTACGGGGATACCACATGTGGGGGACTTTTTGGGAGCCTAGCCACGTACGGGACCCCGAAAACCAAGCACTGCCTTCCGGATTTAAATATAAAATGCTACCAAAAAAACTGTTAGCGATCGCAGGGATCAGGCCTGACTCTGCGATCGCTGCAGTTATGTGTTTAGTGTTTTGTAAGTGACAGTGATCGATCGATACTGCACTTGGGTGGGCTGGGCAGAGGGGCAAAACGCAGGTGCTAGCAGGTATCTGGGCTGATCCCGCTAACAATGCGTTTTTTTGGAACCCTAAACTGCTGGGGACGCTAGTATAGATCTGATCAGATCAGATATTGATCTGTTCAGATTCTATACCACTACGGGAGGTTTATGATTTGCGCGTGGGTGTTAGCGGTACTGGCACTAACCTAGCGCTGCCTAGGGCGACGCAGACCCTGACCCTAAAACCTAATTGATATCACCTGCCGGGTGATCAGGGGGTTAAAACTTTATTGGGTAATAAATGGTGGGTGCCCTGATGCTATAAAAAGCAAACTAACCAGAGTCACCCGTAACACTTATACGGTGATCAGTGGTGAAAGGGTTAACTAAAGGCAATCAGGGGGTTCAAATTTTTATTAGGTAGTATATGGGGGTCCCTGGCGCTATATAAAAACCTGACGGGGAACCTAAATAACTAACTGGTTAACCAGCGTCACCAGTGACACTTATACTGTGATCGCTGGTGAAAGGGTTAACTAGGGGCAATCAGGGGGTTAAAACCATTATTGGGTAGTATATCGGGGTACCTAGCGCTATAAAAACCTGACGGTGAACCTAAAAAAATAACTAGCTACCTAGCGACAGTAGCGACACTAATGCAGCGATCAGAAAAATGATCGCTTAGTGACACTGGCAAAAGGGGGTGAAAGGGTTAACTCTAGGGGCAATCAGGGGGTTAAACCTTTATTGGGGGGGTAGGGGGCTACCCTGGACCTAACGCTAACTGCCCTGACAGTTTTTACTGTTACAACTGACACTGAATGCAGTGATCAGTAAATAAATGATCAATGCAATCAGTGACACTGTGACTGGGGGGGGGAGGGGGCGGGGGTTGTGTACCTATGTGTCAGTGTAGTGTTTTGGTGCACACTTACTTTTAGTCTTCTCCTCGCAATCCGGTCAAAAAGACCCGAGGAGAATGACATCACTTCCTCCTTCCTGTGTATACAATACACAGTGGGAGGAAGCTTCTCATTGGCCAGGAGCGATCCAGAGGGGGTGGCCAGAAACCAACGGCCATCCCCTCATCACGGATCGCTCCTGAAGCGAACCGGACCGCCGTATCCAGCGGGAGGGGGTCCAATCGGACCCCCCACCCGCTGGAAGGCAGGCACGTACATGTACATGCTTGTGCCTGCCTGTGCCATTGCGATGACGTACAATCGCAATACGGCGGTCCTTAAGTGGTTAAGGCGTTGGTCGTCTGTACGATAACGGTGGTATCCGTGGCGGGTTTGCCATGAGATCACCGCTATCGGCGGTGGGAGAGGTGCCACCCCCCTCCCGGGCCCTTCTGCCGCTTACCGGAGCCGTCGGTAGCGGCGGAGGTGATCGGGTCCTCTTCCTAGCTGGGTATAGAGACGAGTGAGGCAAAGATGGCCGCCACTCGTCTCTATACCATAGGAGGGCGGAAGCGACGTCAAAACCTCACTTCCGCCCATACCTCTTAAAGGTATATTTTTTTAATGTCATTTTTTTCAAATGACTTTTTTTTTATTGCATTTAAGTCCAAATATGATATCTGAGGACTTTTTGACCCCAGATCTCATATTTAAGAGGACCTGTCATGCTTTTTTCTATTAAAAGGGATGTTTACATTCCTTGTTATAGGAATAAAAGTGATCAATTTTAATTTTTTAAAAATAAATAAAATCAATTAAAATAAATAAGAAAAAAAGGTTTGCGCAGCAGCGAGCGCATATGTGAGTAATGCCCGCATATGAAACCGGCGCTCAAACCACACGTGAGGTATCGCCGCGATCGGTAGAGCGAGAGCAATAATTTTAGCCGCCTCTGCAATGCAAAAAATGCAACCTGTAGAATTTTTTAAATGTCGCTTATGGAGATTTTTGAGGCTAAAAGTTTGACGCCATTCCACGAGCGGGCGCAATTTTGAAGCGTGACATGTTGGGTATCAATTTACTCGGCGTAACATTATCTTTCACAATATAAAAATAAATTGGGATAATTTTACTGTTGTCTTATTTTTTTATTCAAAAAAGTGAATTTTTAAAAAAAAAAGTGCGCTTGTAAGACCGCTGTGCAAATACGGTGTGAAAAAAGTATTGCAATGACCGCCATTTTATTCTCTAGGGTGTTGGAACACCAAAACATTTTATTTATTTTTTCTAAGTAATTTTCTAGCAAAAAAAAACAGTTTTAAACACCAAGTCTGAAAAAGAGGCCTGGTCCTTAAGTGGTTAAGCGTAAATTGTATAGGTGTATAAAGACAGTATCTAAATATATGTACTACCTGTTTGTGTGGAAACAATAAGTTTGTTGAAAAGTTGATATGACACACTATATAGTAGATGTCAACAGGAAGATAATAGATGCATAATGGACGGTCATTTATAGTGATATATGTAAATAGGTGTCCCTTTTTATGATATTCGATATACAGAGAGTACCCCTTTGTGTTCTCAATATTACCAAATCTTACAAAATACTGCATGCTCCAAGTAATGTGGCAGGATTTTATAGAGGGGTAGATGGGCCATATATATATTTATATAAAATAAATTGCACCATTAACATATATGACTTAACAATATTCTATAAGCCCTTCAATTAGGCTAAAAAAGATGCAGAAATAAAAAAAAAAATCCTTTAAAGCTGTCCACTAGAGCAAATATTAATGGCCAAAACAGAGGTTAACACTGGTCTTATTGAGTGTTGATTATCATATAGCTGGAGCAGCAGTAATGGTAAAAGTAGTGATACTGGGGTTATTGGAATCCTGTTTAGATTATCTAGTAAGGTATACCTTAATATATGGGAAACAGCCGCATGGAGACATGTCCTGGCATCCACACCGACTGGTGGCTGTCAGCCATGTCAGACAGAGGCTTGCTTAATATACTGTGAAATAATGGAAAAAGGGCCTTCGCGCTACTATATAAAAAAATATAAATATAAATAGGGTAAAAATACCTCTCCAACTAATTAGTGTAAGTAAATGTAGAAAATATGAATGAATAATCAAAAAGTGTACGTGCAAATATAAGATGCAAAAAATGCAGCAAAACCTGATAGTATACACAAACTACCCAATAAAGTGACAAAAGTAAGAAAGTCCTGCGCAAATATGCCAAAAAATAGTCCTTGGAACTGCTAAGTGCAAAATCAATAAATGAATAAATTTATATATATACATAAAACAATAAACTATATTAAAAGTCCATATAATCACGAGCACCAGTGGTAAAAACAAGTGGATGAAAACAGTGGTGTAAAATCCCAGGAATAAGGGCTCTCAGAACTCTCACCTCAAAAGGAAGAAAAACGAGCACATCAGAGAAAGGCTAGCCCACTCCACTCCTCATCTCCAACCACCAGGGGGGTCCTTTACTGTGGCAGACTACAAGGCGATGGTTTCCATACCGGGCCACTAGAGGGCCATATGCTGCATGTACACCTACTGTAGTGACCAGGAGGATAATCTCCGTGATATGCGGCTCAAATGAGAATAAAAGATAAGGAGAGAGAAGGGAGGCTCCAATAGTGTAGTAATTTGAATAAAATTATGGTTTTAATAAAAGAAAAGCAAATCGGACTCTCACATTAAAATAGTAAACAACAGCACAAGAAGTAAAAATGGTGGTATGGCGTTTTCCGCCAGTCCTACTTCACTTCCGGTACGTCATACGGCCACTCCCTACGCGTTGCGTCAATCACGTGACTTCAGGGGATTGTGATTGGCCGCTGTATCACTCCTTATATATAACTAAACCGGAAATGCCAAGTCGGCCATTTTAGTAATGGTATTAAGGAAGTAAACAAGTGTAGACCGGAAGTGTGGATTCCGCCATCTTGCTACTCCAGTTAGACAAAACCGGAAGTATGAGCCACGCCATCTTAGTGCTCATAATGCTCATAGCAAAAACGTTACGATAAGAGAAAAACGCATGGAAATCAAAAATTAAAAAATAATAAACAACAAAGCATTGGCGTTAAAAAGGAGATAGCAATCCCCATATACCATCTGTAAAAAATAAGCTAAAAAAAGAAACGAAAAAAGCGCCGATATAAATTACAATATGTAAATGGCATACAGCACCAAAAAATGAATTATAGCTCAATAGAAAAATTATAATGAGCAATAGATGGAAACGATACTAATGATATGGCCATATCAGCCTAGGGTGTTGTAAAATACCACGACCATACCTTTAAAATAAAACAAATTTGTCAGGAATATAAAAATATATTAAAATACCATAGAAATAGCGACGTAAAAACGTATATAAACCCATGTAAAATCACATACCGAAAATGAAGCAGGACTTTACATATGCAAAAAATATATCCATTAATTGCAAACAGGTATCACAAGACAAATAAAATAATATATAAAAAATACAGCATATAATATAAAATGAAAAAATATATATATGCCTATAATGTTAAAAATTACTTAAAAAACAGTTTAGATCAAAATCAACATTGAGACCATCGGGGTGGAAAGATTTCATAGTATATATCCAAATGGATTCTCTTTGGCTGATCGTTCTAATTTTATGACTGCCTCTCCACGATGGATTGTATCTTTCAATACCCCAAAATTGTAAATGGGAAGGATCCCTATTGTGTACCTGGTCAAAATGTCTAGAGACACTGTGCTTAGGAAAGCCTTTAAGAATGTTCTGTATATGCTCTTTAAGTCTGACTTTTAATGCTCTCTTAGTTCTTCCTATGTACTGTAAATTACAGCTACATTGCAAGCAATATACAACCCCTTCGGTATGGCATCTTATAAAATCACGGATAGAGTATGTTTGTCCAGTAGTAGTACTTATAAATTCAATTCTTTTATTCTGAAATTTTTTTGACTGTCGACATGCAAAACAGTTTTTACATGGGTAGAAACCCTTCCCCGTGAAAAAGGTATACCCCTTTCTGGGTGGTGGTTCTACCACAGATTTAGCAATAATGTTTCTCAAGGTAGGGGCCCTCTTATAAATAATATTAGGCTTATCTGGTAAGATATTTCCCAAATCCCTATCTTTTTTTCAGGACATGCCAATGACGACTAATCAATCTAGATATTTCTTTATGTTGTACGTTGTAGTCCAATATTAGGGAAGGGACCTCATAGTTAAACCGGTTATCTTTATTATTCTGCTGGAGCATCATATTTCTATCCAAACCTTTCACTTGTTCAATTTCCATTCTAATCTGGGAATCTTCATATCCCTTTTCTTTGAATCTTGTAGCAACAAGATTAGCCTGTTCCAGGTAGTCATCAACCTTGGTACAATTTCTCCTTATTCTGACCAATTGTCCTTTAGGTATATTGTATAACCAAGGCTTGATGTGTTCCCTGCCGCACACCGTCATATACAGCCCCGGCAGGCGGCTCTCCTTCCCTCCGATTGCTGAGAGAACGGCTCCCACACTCGCAAGCCCTCAAAATACACTTGCAAAATTTGAGCAGGCGAGTGGATTTTTTGAGGGCTACTATAGGGTTTATTTACATGCTACGCTGCGATTGCGGCTGCTTTTACATTGGCAAGAATATATTAGAATTTTGGAAACGTGCCAATAGGCATATAGGTATGCAAACTAGTAACCCAGATTTGCCCTTGGGTCGACATACTAAAATAGTCAACTTAGACAGGTTTGCCAAAATTAATTTCCTTATTCTTGATTGTATACATCCCAGCTCCGGAGGAGAGGATTGGAATAAAACCCTCCTCCAAATGGAGCTGCGCTGGATACATTAGATTCTTAAAGCCACTCTACCTCCTAGTCTTAACGAGGCCAATTGTTTTAAGCCCTTTTTGAAAAATATTGAGAAGAAAAGAGAAAACAAACCAATGAGAAATCTTGACAGCTCTTTCCACATCCCAAATGTATTAAAGAACTTGGAGAAAATGCCCCAAGGGATAGTGCGGGTAAGAAAATTGACAAGATATTGAGAACAATGGTGCTAGAAAAGTATAAAACCATGTATCGGCGTATTGCACGTGCTGGCTTATAACACACACACCAAGTTTAGGAGGGAATTTTAAGGAAAAAAACTTTTAGGAGCGAAGTTTAAAAAAAAACTACATTTAAATGCCCATCAATGGAGCCTTATCAGTGTCCATCTGCAGCCTTGTCAGTGTAGCTTTGCTCCAGTGACATTGCAGCTTGTCAGTGTAGCCTTGCTCCAGTGTCCATCTGCAGCCTTGTCAGTGTAGCCTTGCTCCAGTGTCATTTGCAGCCTTGTCAGTGTAGCCTTGCAGTTTAAAAATGGCGCTGCTCTCGCAGTCCTGCCCTATGATGGATATAACACAGGTCCAATGGCGGGACTGGGCATGACTGTGAGAGGAGCCGAGAGATGCCAAGACTAGCCGAGTGCACTCGGCTATGTATACATATCAGCGCCGCTTGCTCCTCCACTCACAATCAGCGGGGGATCGGTGGGAATCGGCGTATAACACGCACCCACGATTTTCCCCTGAATAAATACAGTATTTTATTCAGTAATTAAATACAAAATGATAGACAATGAACATCTAAAAACATTGGAATAGAACACATACAAATATTTTGTAACAGCTGTTAATTGTTGACACACAGATATTCTAGACATAAAGTCGAATGTAAGTGGTGGTCGCAACAAATCCTGGGATTTGTTGCGACCACCACTTACATTCGACTTTATGTCTAGAATATCTGTGTGTCTCAACATTTAGCAGCTGTTACATCACATTTGTATGTGTTCTATTCCAATGTTTTTAGATGTTCTTTGTCTATATCATTTTAAAACGAAGGGAACTGGGCATCCGCACTGGGCTCTGATCAGCTGTGCGAGACCAAGTGGGAGGAGGGGTGAGAAGGAACTAATTTGTTTCCCTATTTAAAGGTCTGCTGTGACCACCAATGCCCCAGGATACTTAGACATCTGAAGTGTTCAAGTGTGGTGTGGAGTGACTTATATTTTGGCTTGTTCATTTATTGTTCATGTGAGTGCATTCAGTTTTGGTTTATTTGTATTAAAGTGATTAAACTGTATTACGCTATTGGAGGCTTCCATTATTATTTTCTCGCAAGGAACATATACATATGATTTGGTGAGAAGAGATCAAGATATATGGGCTTCGCAAGTCTGGTGGTGTACAGTGGGCATCCATCTAGAGGATATACAGTGGTGTGAAAAAGTGTTTGCCCCCTTCCTCATTTCCTGTTCCTTTGAATGTTTGTCACACTTAAGTGTTTCGGAACATCAAACCAATTTAAACAATAGTCAAGGACAACACAAGTAAACACAAAATGCAATTTGTAAATGAAGGTGTTTATTATTAAAGGTGAAAAAAAATCCAAACCATCATGGCCCTGTGTGAAAAAGTGATTGCCCCCTAAACCTAATAACTGGTTGGGCCACCCTTAGCAGCAACAACTGCAACCAAGCGTTTGTGATAACGTGCAATGAGGCTTTTACAGCGTCCTGGAGGAATTTTGGCCCACTCATCTTTGCAGAATTGTCCTAATTCAGTTACATTAGAGGGTTTTCGAGCATGAACGGCCTTTTTAAGGTCATACCACAACATCTCAATAGGATTCAGGTCAGGACTTTGGCTAGGCCACTCCAAAGTCTTCATTTTGTTTTTCTTCAGCCATTCGGTGGTGGACTTGCTGGTGTGTTTAGGATCATTGTCCTGCTGCAGAACCCAAGTTCGTTTCAGCTTGAGTACACGAACAGATGGTCGGACATTCTCCTTCAGGATCTCTTGGTAGACAGCAGAATTCATAGTTCCTTTTATCACGGCAAGTCTTACAGGTCCTGAAGCAGCAAAACAGCCCCAGACCATCACACTACCACCACCATATTTTACTGTTGGTATAATGTTCTTTTTATGAAATGCAGTGTTCCTTCTACGCCAGATATACTTGGACACACACCTTCCAAAGAGTTCCACTTTTGTCTCATCGGTCCACAGAATGTTGTCCCAAAAGTCTTGGGGATCATCGAGATGTGTTGTGGAGAAATTGAGACAAGCTTTGATGTTCTTTTTGCTCAGCAGTGGTTTTCTCCTTGGAACTCTGTCATGCAGGCCATTTTTGCCCAGTCTTTTCCTGATGGTGGAGGCATGAACGCTGACCTTAACTGAGGCAAGTGAGGCCTGCAGTTCCTTGGACGTTGTTGTGGGGTCTTTTGTGACCTCTTGGATGAGTCATCGCTGCGCTCTTGGGGTAATTTTGGGCGGCCGGCCACTCCTGGGAAGGTTCACCACTGTTCCATGTCTTCGCCATTTGTGGATAATGGCTCTCACTGTGGTTCGCTGGATTCCCAAAGCTTTGGAAATGGCTTTATAACCCTTTCCAGACTGATAGATCTCAATTACTTTCTTTCTCAATTGTTCCTGAATTTCTTTGGGTCTCGGCATGATGTGTAGCTTTTAAGGATCTTCTGGTGGACCTTACTGTGTCAAGCAGCTCCTATTTAAGTGATACCTTGATTGTGAACAGGTGTGGCAATAATCAGGCCTGGGTGTGGCTAGAGAAATTGAACTCAGGTGTGGACAACCACAGTTATAGTATGTTTTAACAAGGGGGGCAATCACTTTTTCACACAGGGCCATGATGGTTTGGATTTTTTATCACCTTTAATAATAAACACCTTCATTTACAAATTGCATTTTGTGTTTACTTGTGTTGTCCTTGACTATTGTTTAAATTGGTTTGATGTTCCGAAACACTTAAGTGTGACAAACATGCAAAGGGAAAAGGAAAGGGAACAGGAAATGAGGAAGGGGGCAAACACTTTTTCACACCACTGTAAAGCTTTTTTAGCCTAACACGTGAGTGTGAGGCTTATCAGTTGGTGAGTGTACCCACAACGGGGGTTTTCACGATCACAGATGGTGTGGTGAAGAAGAAAATAATTTATCTGGACACTGATTATCACCTTTCACATGGACTTTATTATTTGGAACGCCACCACACGTCACCCTGTTCTCAAGCTAATCTAAAATTGAGTTTGCCAGATCCACGCCCCGACATGTTTCCTCATCAATAGATTTCTTCCCATGATATAATAAAATAATAGAGAGCTAGGGGAGAGCAGCTCCAGTCGCTTCCTATTTTTACAGCGCAGGTTTGTGATAATACCATTTTTGTTTAACCACTTAAGGACCAGGCCTCTTTTTCAGATTTGGTGTTTACATGTTTAAAACTGTTTTTTTTGCTAGAAAATTACTCAGAACCCCCAAACATTTTATATTGTTTTTTTTTCTAACACCCTAGAGAATAAAATGGCGGTCATTGAAATAATTTTTTTCACACCGTTTTTGCGCAGCGGTCTTACAAGCGCACTTTTTTGGGAAAAAAAATCACTTTTTTGAATAAAAAAATAAGACAACAGTAAAATTAGCCCAATTGTTTTTATATTGTGAAAGATAATAGTACGCCGAGTAAATTGGTACCCAACATGTCACGCTTCAAAATTGCGCCCGCTCGTGGAATGGCGTCAAACTTTTAGCCTCAAAAATCTCCATCAGCGACATTTAAAAAGTTCTACAGGTCACATTTTTTTGCGTTACAGAGGAGGTCTAGGGCTAGAGTTATTGCTCTCGCTCTACCGATCGCGGCGATACCTCACGTGTGGTTTGACCACCGTTTTCATATGCGGGCGCTACTCACGTATGCGCTCGCTTCTGTATGCAAGCTCGTCGTGACGGGGTGTTTTTAAAAACCTTTTTTTTCTTATTTATTTTAATTGATTTTATTTTTACACTGTTTAAAAAAAAAAAAAAAAAAGTATCACTTTTATTCCAATTACAAGGAATGTAAACATGCCTTGTAATAGAAAAAAGCATGACAGGTCCTCTTAAATATGAGATCTGGGTTCAAAAAGTCATCAGATCTCATATGTGGACTAAAATGCAACAACAACAAAAAAGAGAAAAAATGACATTTAAAAAAAAAATACCTTTAAGAGGTATGGGCAGAAGTGACATTTTGACGGCCCTCCTATGGCATAGAGACAAGTGGGGGCCATCTTAGCCTCACTCGTCTCCATACCCAGCTAGCGAAAGGACCCGATCGCCTCCGCCACTACCGACGGCTCCGGTAAGCGGCGGGAGGGGTGGTGGCACCTCTCCCGCCGTCGATAGCGGTGATCTCGCTGCGAATCCGCCGCGGAGACCACCGTTATCGTACAGACGACCAGCGCCTGAAGAGATGGATATCTTGGTTCTGGCAGCAGCTGCTGTCGTTACCAAGATATCCCTCTTCAAATGTAGGACGTACATTGTCGTGCGCTGGTCGGTCAGTGGTTAAGCAAAGTTGAGCTGGACTAAGCTAAGTGTCAAAAGATCAAAGTATACGAATCCATCTTGCAAAGAATTCACAAAAATGTCTGCTATCATACCACAACCTAACCACACCTCAAAGCAGATCATTTCCCCTTTAAGCAGTTCCCAATAGACAAACAACCCTTTCCTGGGCATTTATCAAGCATTCTTGAAGGTTTTTCAATGCTTCGTAAACACAACCAAAACACATCAGCACATCATAAATGCCATTGGTGTGTTAATGTCCATTGCTTAATTCTACATAACCAACACACATGTGAACAAGCCCTAAGGCATGCAGCTCTCAAATGACTTGGCTCCCCAATAACTGCTTTCTTTGACAACGCACTTGTTGCCTTTCTGATAAGACCCTCTCATAAACATTAGTAATATGTAATATCTGTTCTTTACAGGCCCCACTGGTTCTAAAATCGTTTTATAATAAAAAGTCGTATTTGGAGGTGTAATTTGGGCTCCATGCATAATTAGGATTGGGTAGAGGTTCCAACTAACCATAGGCAAGTTTGTCTTAACTACTTCCCACCCGGCCAATGTACATAAATTAGAAGGAGGGGGATCGCACTAACGGCCGGACACAGCGCATTTCCCATCGGCAGGTGGGCTCTGTGATTGGCCCTCCTGATTACATGACGGCCGTGTCCAATCACAGCCGTCATATGATGTAAACAATAAGCCAGTTGCTAGGCAATCGTCTCTCCTCTCCTCACACAGAAGTTGTCGGTGAGGAGAGGGGATCGCTGCAGCCGGCTGGTGATCAGTGAGTATGAGCTGTTTTTTTACAGCTTTTTACTCACTGATCACCAACCTAGTGTCAACACACAATGTCCCCAAATAATAAAACACCTGTCCCCCACATATGTCCCACTAAAATCACGTCCCAATGATTATCTGCACACATATGTCCATGATCACCTGCGCACATCTGTACATGATCATTTGCGTACATTTGTCCGTGATCACACAAACCAATTATTATACACTTAACGGAATTTATTTTACCAAAAACATGTAGCAGAATACATTTTGGCTTAAATTTTATGTCAAAATTAGATTTTATTGGATTTCTTTTAAAATAGAAGAACATTTTTATTTTTTTTTCCCAAATTTCCACTTTTCCGCTTATATCGCAAATAATAAAAAACTGAGTTGTTAATAAATATCACCAAAAGAAAGCTCTATTTGTGCGAACAAAATTATAACATTTTCATTTGGGTACAGCGTAGCATGACTGCGCAATTGTCATTGAAAGTGTGAGAGTGCTGAAAGCTGAAAATTGGTCTGGGAAGGAAGGGGGCGAAAGTGCCCAGTATTGATGTGGTTAGTGTCAGATAAGCTTACTCAACTGTTAACTAACAGTACATACCTTACATCTGTAAGACTTGCTCAATTCAAGCCACCATATAATTCCTTGCGTCCCAAGTGCTAGCAAGTGCCTGGAAATTTTTTATGTTTATATGCCTACAAAAAAATATAGCAAAAAAATATAGCAAATAAAAAAAAATATTGTACATACACTTACTACACAAGCTTAAAGAGGAAGTAAACCCTGATGAGTTTACTTCCTCTTTCATTCCCTGCAAAGGCAAAGCATAATGGACTACTATGCATAGCAGTCCATTATGTGTCACTTACCTGACACAGGAGCCAGCGAAGTCGCTGCTATCCCCTGTAGTCCGCCGCGTCCATCTTGTTGGTGGCGCCTTGCAGCTCCGCCGCTGTCATTCGGCGAACCCGCGATGACGTCACTCCCGCGCATGCGCACGGGAGTCGACACGCGCGGCAGCTCCATTCTTGGAAATGCCGCGCTCAGTTTTCGGGCAAATATCTCCTAAACCATATAGGTTTAGGAGATATTTCTTGGACCTACAGGTAAGCCTTAATCTAGGCTTACCTGTAGGTCAAAGTGGTTTGTAAGGGTTTAAGTGTAATTTAATGTTATTAAACATTACCCTTTATTTTCAATCTGCAGTTGCTGTAACTGCCTGTAAAATCCAAAGCAATATAGCAACTTGGGAGTGTTCTTTACACAGTTGGTGTACAGAATTTCCGCAGAAATGTAATTTTCTGCTTGTGTAATTGACACACTGATTTTCCCTGAAGTCTGTCTGCATTAAGATACAAGTATTACTTTTGGCATCACCTGCAATGGTAATCATATTTTTGGTGAGATACTCTAAGGGTTAATTACTTCTAAAGGGATGCATATGCTGCAACTTACCTCATTAGAATAGTGCAAGTGCATTGGCAGATTAGATTGAGCACAGACACTCCCATTTCAGAACCAGACTTTCAAGGATATAGTGGGACATACAGTTTTTTTCTTTATCGTACATCACATGACACAGAGCCTCAGTATTCACTGATGGGTTATATAGGTACCTCTAGGTGATGGACACTGGCACACCCTAGACAGGAAATTTAGCCCCCTATATAATCCCTCCCCTAACTGGGAGCTCAGCTTTTTCGCCAGTGTCTTAGGTGTTGGTCACGAGTAAAGATGTGCTGTGCTGAGCTCCGCTGGAATATTCCTTACTGGGGCAAGCCATGCAACCGGATCCATTCAAAGTGCTTTTCTAGGCTGAAATGAATGGTACAGAGGCCACGTGTCTGAAGAAACGAGGTTCTAGCTGTAACGCTCATCTTTTTAGAGAGCTGGACCCGGTATCCAGTATTTGTTTTTTTCAGCCATATTCCTGGCGGGGTACTTTACATTCCCAGAGCTAGGATCTCCCTTTTTTTATGGAGGCCCTAGTCCCTGAATGTTAAAACGGAGCCCACTGTGAGAGGCGAAGATTGGGTCTGTCACCACAGACTCTGCGGCTGGATAAGGTAAGGGAGATTCCTAGGGAATTTTTCCAGTTTCTTATGGTCTTTCTCATTTAAGTAATGTTGCTATGCCTAAAGTCGCCACCGGGGGCCGTCAAGAGCACGTACCTTCCATGCTTGTCTTTACCATCTCTGTGATCATGCTGCACGCTTCCTCCAGCCCAGGCTGCAGTTAGGATGGTGGTATGTTTTTTTTTTTCTGCTTAGAATATCTCCCCACAGCTTTTTTTATACTAAGGACAGTCCGTGGTACCCGCTCCGCCGCCGCCGTTACGGGGTTTTTTCTTCCACTACTTTCCCGTTCTCCTCCGCCCCAGCCCTCCTGCCCACGATCCGATCATGATCGGAATTCCCTCAGCTCACACGGGAAAGCAGGTCCTGTTTGAAAGTGGACAAGGGGAGGGGCAGTATGGGGGCCTGGAGTAAGGGGGCGGAGCGTTAGTGCGCCGTCCGACGTGGCTTGAGGCCCACAACAAGGGCTAGTAAGCATTTAAGATGCACTCTTTTGCAGGTGCTCTAGGAGGGACACAGAGCAGTTGGGGGCATGCAAGTGTGGCTGACACAGGCATCCCCAGGCAGCATTTACTTAGCACCGGACTGAGCCTTCTATAGCAGCGGTAGTTGCTGGACTATTGCTTAGCGGTACATGCATTTCTTGGCACTATGGGCTTTTCGAGGTACGGGTACCCAAAAATTAGGGGCTCAGGGGGATCTCCTATAGGTTCTGAGGACCCCCCCCCCCTCCCTTTGCAGCACCATCTCCTCCTGAAGAACCTAGGGAGGCTGGTCAGGATGAGCCGTCGGGGTCAGGGGCTACATCTGCTGCTAGCATTTCAGCCCCTGTATTCATCACTCAGAAGGTTTTCTCCTCAACCTTAAATGGATTAGAGGAAAGATTAATGGCCATGATTACATCTTTACTAGGGGGAAGAAAGCACATTAGATCCCCTTCTACCCAGGACCCTCAAGCAGAGGAACTCTGGGAAAGGGGAGATTATTCCCCCTCTGGAGATAGGGATGAGGATGACTCCTCTGCTGGGGAATCTAGTGAGGAAGACTCCTCTTCGGCTTCACAAGCTGAAAGATTGCTGGTCCATCCAGCCCACCTCTTCGATAAATTTTGATAGGGCCCTGCGACGAACCCCATCCCTCTGCCTAGTGGGCAAGTGTTTGTCTAAATTGGGTTCTAAGAAAAAGTTAAAGTCTCCTGTCGCAAACATGGGGATTCCAGGGTAGCCCAGCTGATAAGTCAGTATAGTCCTTAAGACATCAGAATTGTAAGGTGGGGGTATGTATTCAAATGCTAGAATACATTTCACCAAAAAAAATACAACACATCAATAGTACATAATGTCCCTCTGGGTCAGTTAGTTTGTTTTCAACCTAGAACTCTAGCTATCTCTGAGCCAGTACACTCACACCCCTTCAATAAGAAGTGTGAGGGGAGTGGAATGCCCATCCAACCCAAGAATACCCCAGACATGACAGCGTCTCAGGTGTGAGATGCATTTCCTGGAAGACACATATAGCAGGGAAATGCTTTCTGATCAGGGTAGAGATCATAGTACGCTTAAGTGGATTGTGGAGCTCCCTAACATTACATGAGACAATTGGTACTGCAGACATTCAGGAATAAAAAATAGATATTTAACATATTAATATTGGCATAGTAAGTATGGGAGAAATGCACTGCACTTGCTCTCTCTGGAGAGGAGATGCTTGAGAGGGGATATGATTTCAATGTACAAATACCATACTGGTGACCCCACAATAGGGATAAAGATTTTCTGTTTAAGGGAATTTAATAAGACACGCGGTCATTCACTAAAATTGGAGGAAAAGCGGTTTATCCTTCAACTGCGTAGAGGGTTCTTTACTGTGAGAGCGTTTAGGATGTGGAATTCTCTTTCACAGGCAGTGGTTTCAGCGGGGAGCATCGATAATTAAAAAAAAACAAGTAGATAGGCACCTGACCGTCCACAACATAAAGGGATATACAATTTAATACTGATAAATCAGACGCATAGTTTGGACTTGATGGACGTGTGTATTTTTTCAACCTCTCCTATTATGTAACTATGTAACATGCTCGTGTGTAACTTCAGCATACAGTGTGGAGCAGGGATTTCAACTCTGGAGCAGCAAGCAAAGTGAGGGCAAATCAAAACACAGGTTTGCTAATGTGAGGTAAGGTAGTCCTCAGCAACCCCAGTAAGCAGAGTCCACTGGGCAATGCTCTGTCCCGTATCCAGGGTAGATAGTTCACACCCTTTGAGCAGTATTAGGACCACCTCGATCAACTTCAACCTGAACAGTATAACAAACAACCTGCGAACTCCATTGTGCAGGATATGGCATTCTCTAGCCTTCCTGAGGACAATTTCTTTATCTTTATAATTTAGCAGGCGTGCCAGCATGGTACCAGGGGGACGACCAGCGGGTAAAGGTAGAGGGGAACTCTGCATCCTTTCCACAGAGTGTCAGGGCTGGCTTAGCCCTTCCTCCTCTGGGCTGGCCGCTCAGCTGTCGGCTAATTGCCAGCACTCTTCTCTTTCCACAGTTACCAGCTGTTCCCGATGATGCTCGTCTGGCCTGCCTATTTAAAGCCTTCCAGCTCATTTCTTCTTTGTCTTCACGCTAGTCACATTACTAGGAACCATCTCCTGCTGTTTGTTTCAAGACTGGCTTGCTGACATTCCTCCTGGCTTCTATCCTGCTTGCAGTTGCTTTCCTTGGATCCCTGACATCTGGACTGGCTGATTACCCAATCTGGTTTATGAACTTTGGACTGGCAGACTACCCTATCTGGCTACTGGACTCTGGCTTGCTTGACTACGCTTTTTTCCATTTACCTTTTTATTTTTATTAATAAACAAGTGTGATTTGTTTGTACTTCTGTCTGTCTGTTTCATGGTTCCTGACAGTACGTGAAGGCCATGAATTCAGAAGATACAGTCAATCCACTTTTTGTTAATATTTTTTCCAGATTGGATGAGCAAGATCACCACATGGATCAGTTTGCCTTGGCGTTACAAACGGTCCTGAATCGCACGGCTCACCTGGAATCCCCCACGGTGGCTGCTCTGGTACAACCTGAGTGGCAGGTCGTCCCTGCTGCTGCGCCAGTCTCAGTGCAGGCACCCGCCTCGAGTATTACTTCTATAAGAGGTATGTCTGGTTCTGCTCCGCTTTCCCAGCGATTTGGGGTCTATCCAGTTCAATGCAGAGGGTTTCTCAATCAGGTTGAGATATACTTCGAGATGCTGCCCCAGGTTTTCCCACGGACAGAAGCAAAGTAGGTTTCGTAATATCTTTGCTTTCTGAGAGAGCCTTGGCCTGGGCTAACCCTCTATGGGAGATGCAAAAACCTGTTGTCCTCAGTTTGTGGCCTCCTTTAAAAGGGTTTTTGACGTTCCCGCACGCTCCGCTTCTGCTGCCAAGTGCCTCATGTCCATCAAACAGAGTACGAGAACTGTTGCCGACTACGCCATTGAATTCCGTACTCTGGCAGCAGGGGTTGCTTGGAACAATGAGGCCCTCGTGGCTGCTTTTTCTCATGGTCTCTCGGATTCCATCAAGGATGAGATAGCAGCCCGAGATATACCCACTGAGTTGGAGAGCTTGATCTCGTTTGCCATCCTTATTGACTCCAGACTCAGAGAAAGACTTTCTCTTAAGGAGCACTTGCGGAAGCCTCCTGTACGTTTGCCTCCGAGCTTTGTAGTCCCACCCATGCCTCCCTCACCTCCCATGCCTCCTGGTACCGAGTTGGTCAGTGAAGATGAACCCATGCACCTGGGCTTCACGCGTCTCTCTGCAGATGAGAGAGCCTTTAGGAGGAGGGAGAGATTGTGGCCAAGCAGGTCATTTTTGAATTCTTGCCCTACCCTGTCCAGGGAACGCCCAAACCTTGAGGTCCTGTCATGGACAGACCTTAGGTGGCGTTGTTTCATCCCCAGTTGTCCAGAAGGATAAGCCCCTGGTTTTGGTCACCTTTTCTTGGGCTGAGTCATCCATCGAGATACGGGAGCTAATCGACTCTGGGGCTGCAGGCCTGTTCATTGATGCTGATTTTGTTTGGCAGCACTCGATTCCGCTGCAGCTGCGTGACACTCCACTTGCCATTGAGGCTATTGACGGGAGACCTTTACAGCCTGCCCATGTGATTCATGAGACGGTTCCGTTGTCCATGGCCGTAGGGGGCTCTTCACCATGAGATAATCCAATTCCAAGTTATTTCCTCACCCAGATTTCCGCTGGTTATTGGTTATCCTTGGTTACAGAGGCACAACCCCTCTTTTGATTGGCTCCATGCTGTGGTTCTCTCCTGGTCACCACAATGCAGTGAGACATGCTTCCTGAAGGTATCCAAGGTCCTGTGCACCTCTTCACTCCCCTCCTTGCCGGAGGAGTTCCCGTGATTTTGGCGTTGTCTTTGATAAAGGTCAAGCCGGTAGTTTGCTTCCACACCGGCCTTATGATTGCGCAATTGACCTTCAACCTGGTGCCATCCCTCCTCGTGGCCGGGTTTACCCTTTGTCGATCTTGGAGGATAAGGCCATGGAGGAGTATGTTGCTAACTTTCTTGAGGTTTCATCCACAGGTCCTCATCTCCTGCTGGTGCTGGTTTCTTCTTTGTGAAAAAGAAGAGCGGTGAACTGAGACCTTGTATAGATTATAGGGGTCTCAATCGTGTCACAGTTAAGAATGCCTACCCAATTCCATTGATTACAGAATTATTATTTGGGAGAGACTGTGCCGACTCATCAGTGCCCATCTGTGCCACCTCTGTGCTGCTTCATCAGTACACATCTGTGCCGCCTCATCCGTGCACATCTGTGCGATCAGTGCCCATCTGTGCTATCTCATCAGTGAACATCTGTGCCATCAGTGCCACCTCATCAGTGCAGGCTTGGCACACACCTGTGCAGTCTCATCAACACCAGCAACCATGTCTAAAAGAGTATTTTCCGCCGAGGAGGCATACCAAATTCTTTCCACGGCCGACGAGAGCAACGGATTCGGATTCTGAAGCCGACATAATTTATGAGCCAGTCCTCAGTAGTGAAACACTGACTGAATCCGAGGAGGAAGATATCCGGCCCATCTAACGAAGGCGTTCTGGTGAGGCAGCGCCGTCCACCAGCACCGCAGTGCCTCGGCAAGAAAGGCCAAGTACCAGTGGGGTGTCTTCTCAGCCCCAAAGGGTTAGGAGCCATGCCGGCCTTCCCTATGCCCTTCAGAACCCCTTGTGGCTTCCTCCTAATTCAGGAGAGGCCAATGTTCCCCGTTTCACGGCCCAGCCAGGAGTCCAGGTGGACACGGAGAATTTTACCCCAATACATTTTTTTAATTAAATTTTTTACCGAGGATATGTTGGCGTGAATTGTGGCCCAGTGCAACCTGTATGCACAACAATTTATTTTGCAAAATCCTACATCTTATTATGCCCGTCCCTACGAATGGAGAGACCTTTGTGGAGGAGTTCAAGGTTTTTTTAGGCCTCACATTTAACATGGCTCTCAACAAAAAAAATCAATTGCGTACCTATTGGTCAACCCACCCCCTCCACCACACACCGCTCTTCTCCGCGGTAATGCCCAGAACCAGGTATCTGATGATCATGAGGTTCCTACATTTCAGCGACAATACCCAGTGCCTTCCACGAAATGACCCAAATTACGTCAGGTTTTACAAAATTCGTCCAATACTTAATTATTTTTCAGAAACATTCCCCAAATTGTTTACCCCGGACCAACACATATGTGTGGATGAGTCCCTTATTAAATTTAGTGGCAGTCTTAAAATGAAGCAATTTATGCCCAGCAAAAGGGCCCGCTATGGGGTGAAGGTCTACAAATTATGCGACCGAGCCACAGGGTACACATATTCATTCATAGTGTACGAAGGGAAGGACACCCAGCTGCAGCCCCCTAATTGTCCGGACTACTTGGGATCCAGCGGGAAAGTTGTTTGGGACATCATATACCCCCTACTGGATAAAGGCTACCACCTGTATGTAGACAACTTCTACACATCTCTGCCCCTGTTCCACAACCTTCACCGGAAGAAGACTCCAGCATGTGGCACTGTAAAAAGGAATCGGAAGGGCTTTCCTCAAAGTCTTGTGAATAAGAAGCTGCGAAAAGGAGAAACCACAAGTCTGCGAAACAAGGAGATTCTGGCAGTGAAGTGGAGGGACAGAAGGGATGTATATATGTTGTCTTCTATCCACAATGATACATTCGTGGAAATCCCCAGAAGGAATGGCCCCATAAAAACCCCAAAATGCATTTATGAATATATTTTGTTCATGGGGGGAGTCTACTTCAACGACCAAATGATGGAACCATTCCTTGCCACAAGACGGACATACCATTGGTACAAAAAAGTAGCAATTTATTTTTTTGTCATTTACCGCAACTCCACCCAAAACCCCAAACGCTTCTTTGGCTACCAGGAGGAAGTTTTCACTGCCCTTATTTTCCCAAACGGCCCACCAGAAAATATCCGATCAGATGTTGTTAGTCGACTCTCCGAGCGCCACTTTCCCAATTAAAATCCCTCCCAAACCAACAGGCCAAAGACGTCAAAAAAGATGTAAGGTGTGTACCAGAGCAGGAGTCAGAAAAGACACATCTTATTATTGTGCACAATGTCCTTCCCAATCAGGCCTCTGCATAGGTGACTGTTTTCCCCGTTACCATACTTTAATAAATCTTTAGTGAAGTATGGTAAACATAATCCTCAGTTCTTGCCTTCATACACCTTCACACCCCTTATGCCACTGCCTGCCAATTCTGTACATACCTCTGCCTGATCTGGAACTGACCCTGGACTGTTATTCGACCATGCTTCTGCCTAACGATTCTGTACATACCTCTGCGTGATCTGGAACTGATCTTGGACTGTTTGACCACGATATTTGCCTGCCTCTTGGACTGATCTTGTATTCTGCAACTGGACTAGTGGGATTCAACACAGGGTCTCACATATGTGAGGGGCTCCAGTATAGTTTTTCTGGATGAAGAAAACAATTTTCTTTGTTTTCTTATTCCTAGATTAGGGTCTGGAGACTCGGAGGCTTCAAAGAGATTTTGGTGGGAGAAGCCTCTACCCCTATCCCCATTCTGTCCTGAACGAGGCTCTACTTTTGTCTGCTGCCTGTAGGACTTACTGCCGTCATGCCGCACTGACCACACCACATGGACCTGCCTACTACCAGGACCAATATTTTTGGCACTGCTGACAATATCTCTGCACTGACCCTGGACTGTATATGGGCAGTATCCCTGCCTGCTGCCTGAAAAATTGTGTTCGCTGTTGCTGACCAAGTCCCTGCCTGCTGCTTGGACCAGTGATATCCTCCTGTGGACAACTACGCTTCTAAAACCACAGGTAATATTTTCTTTACCCTTTGCTCAGCATAATGTATTTGGGGGTGTAATTCTTGGTATGTGCAGGCTATGTGTCCCTGGAACGCCCGACGATGTTCCTTGCATGTTGCGCCTCTGTATGTGGCCAGGCTGTGTAAACGTCTCACACATGTGGTATTGCCATACTCAGGAGTAGTAGAATGTATTTTGGGGTGCTATTTTTGCTACGTAAATGCTATGTGTTGGAAATATCTTATAAACTGACAACTTTGTGTAAAAAAAATGAACCATTCAAAAGACTCATTACGCCTCATAGATTATACGTTGGTGTGTTAGCTTTCCAAAATGGGGTCATTTTCTGGATGTTTCCATTGTCCTTGTGTTCCAGGGCCTTCAAAACTGTAATAGGTGGTTGAGAAATGAAATGTGTAATTTGTGCTACTTCAATGTTAGGCCTCTGTATGTGGCCAGGCTGTGTAAAAGTCTAACACATGTGGTATCGTTATACTCAGGAGGAGTAGGAGGGTGTATTTTGGGGTGTTATTTGTGGTATTCACATTCCGTGTGGGAAAAATAAGCTATTACAATGACAATTTTGTGGGAAAAAAAAATCTTAATTTTGCAAAGAATTGTGGGAAAAAATGACAACTTCAAATAACTCACCATGCCTCTTACTAAATACATTGGAATGTCTACTTTCCAAAGAGGGGTCATTTGGGGGGCATTTGTACTTTCCTGGCTTGGTAGGGTCTCAAGAATTGAGATAGGCCTTAGTACATCAGATGTGATCTTTTTTTGCAAATCTTTGATTTGCACCATAACTATTGTGAAGTTTGGGGATACTAGCTCCGCGGGATTAAGTGCATAAACCGTTGTCAGGTGAAACCAAAATATATTTATTTATGAATAAATCAAAAATAAAGCTTTTCTCCAGCATAAAAAATGTAAATTAAAGTCCGCTTGTCTTCAGCACAAAATAATACAAAAAAGAAAAGCACCTACAGTTCTGTAGAAAGGTCTTCACCAAAAAGAGTCCTTGCAGAGATCTTTTTGCAGCCTCCAAAACAGCAAACAGCAAATATAACAACACAGCCAGACAGCTCCTCAGACAGGTGTTCATCTCCTTCTCCTCACCACCACCTCTCTGTCCACTTCCTGTCTTTCTGTCTTCCTGGAGGCCGTTAACCCCCTGTGGGCCAAATCCCTGTGGTCAGGGAGGGAGGCTCTTTCCCACCCAAATGTCACTTTAGAGCCTCCCAAATTCCGGGTCCCAACTACCTCTCTTAAAAATATAGAGAGGACCGCGAATCAGTCTTCTCCCGAAAACTATACCCGGAATCCATCACTCGTTTTTGGGTGACCCCCTGAGGCCTACCATGATTCCCCTAAAGGGACCATATCCCGAATATAGGCGCCACATAGTACCCGTCCAGGACCCAACCTTGGCGTCCTGTACACTATGAAGACTCTATAAATTCCACACAGATCATATAATATGAAATAATTTGGGTTATTTTTACCAAAGATGTGTAGTAGTATAAAATGTGGCCACAATTTATGAAGAAAAAATGCTAATTTACAAAATTTTATCACAGAAACTAAGAAAAATTCTTTTTTTTTTCCAAATTTTTGGTCTTTTTTCATTTATAGCGCAGAAAATAAAAAACCGAGAGGTGACCAAATACCACCAAAAGAAAGCTCTATTGGTATGAAGAAAATGACAAAAAAATCATTTGGTTACAGTGTTGATAGACTGAGTAATTGTCATTCAAAGTGTAAGAGCACTGAAAGCTGAAAATTGGTCTGGGCAGGAGAGGGGTTTAAGTGCCCAGTAAGCAAGGGGTTAAGGATGATCAGTGGAAACAAGATGCAGCTGAGCTCAATTTTGAGTGTCATGGCAAAGGCTGAGAATACTTATGTACATGTGATTTTTTTTAGTTTTAATAAATTTGCAAATATTTCAAACAGACTTCTTTCACATTGTCATTATGGGGTATTGTTTGCAGGATTTTGAGGAAAATAATGAATTTAATCAATTTTGGAATAGGCTTTAACATACTGTTAAAGTAGTACAGCTGTGAATACTTTACAAATGCTCTGTATCATGCATGCATAGCAAGATGGTTTAGAATAATAGGAAATTAATTTAGTGTTTTCACTAAATAGCCATAACATTTCTTTTTTTGTGCACAAAAATTCATCTGTGTTAGAAATACTGATGATATCAGCACTGGTGGTCTGTTGCTAATGATTCTCAACAGGAGTTTTATGATGCCTAATATGATTCAGCAACTGTGTATATTCTTCACCAAATTATTACAGAATCAGCTCATCAAATTAGAACATTTCCTTTCAGTCTCTTCCAGGTCAACAGCATTGCTACTTCCTCAATAAAGACGCTCCCCTCCCTGATGGTAGGTGTCTGCAGGGTACGCTGCTGACTAAGATCCCATTCCAGCACCCTGGACGTGTTCCCACTATCCTGAACCTTATCAGGCATCAAATGGCTTGCAACACCCTAATTGGAAGTTGTGTGAAGCGCACCATTATAAAGGAAGGTAGGGGCTTTTTTCATTGACCAATCACTGTACTTAAGGATTATAGTATAAAGTATTATCCCTTCTCCCTAATTTCTAACCTGAATGATCTTTGAATTGTGTAGCTGGAGTACACTTATGTGCCAGTAGACCTCAACTGATGATATACTTATTTCTTTTTCTTTTTCAGACTGCCCTAACCTTTTGCAATTTGAGGTTTCCCCTCTGTCTGACTCATGCATCAGCATTTCTTTTCAGCATCCAGTCAATGACTCCTTAGTGTCTGGTAAGTTCATTAATCATAGAAGGAATCACTGCACTAAACCAGATATGGTACCAAAACAATGTGTCTGAAAAGTGAAGCAATGAAATATATTAATGCATGTATTGAGTTGCCGTTAATCACTGACGTGTTCCTACATCAAATCGTACATATAAACAAAATCACCTCATAAATCCATAAAGGCATAAAAATTATTTTATAAATGATTACCATATACACAATTCATATTCGTTTTCATAAAATAAAATACAAAGCAATCCTACGATACTAAATTCATATAGTTAATAAAAAATATATATCTATACACAACCACCTAAAATATATAATAACACTCGATGAATAAATGGATTAATTAAATTACACACTTTGACGCGTTTCGTCATGTGGTACAGTGACATCCTGAGGAGGTCGCTGACAAAATGCATCAGTGGGGTGTAACCATGTGACGTCATCACACCCGGATTTCGTCGAGCAGCCATTTTAAGATATCTGTCCTGAATGTCCTTACTTAAAGTGGAGGGCCACCCTGAAAAAAAAAAATACATTAAAAATTTGAAAAAAAATCTGAAAAAAATTGAATTTTTTTAACTTACCAGAAATGGCTGTTGCTAGGCACATCATCCTAATCTGCCTATTCCTCCTCCTCCTCCGCGGAGATCTTCTGTCTTCTCTCCTCCGTGTGGCGTCTTCTGGGTAATGGGTCGCGCTGTGTTCTGGGAACTGTGTGTCCCAGAACACAGCGCGCCCCATTCACAAATCACTGCGCAACTCAGTAGGAAACGGGCAGTGAAGCCGCAAGGCTCCACTGCCTATTTCCCTTAGCCAAAATGGCGGCGCCGGGACCCGAAACCGAGGGACGGGTCAGCCTCGGGCGGCCGACATCGTGGGCGCCCTGGACAGGTAAGTTTGCTTATTAAAAGTCAGCAGCTACAGTGTTTGCAGCTGCTGACTTTTATTTTTTTTAAACCGGCCCTCCTCTTTAACCACTTCCCGACCAGCGCACGACGATGTACGTCGACAGAATGGCACGGGCAGGCATATTGGCGTACAGGTACGTCCAATATTCGATGCCGCCCTGCCATCGCTCCCGCGCTGGTCGGGACCCCCGTGAGTCCGGTCGCGGGACCCGCGGACTCGATCGCCGCGGGCATCCCCGCGATCGTCTCACGGAGCGGCCGAATGGAGGAAATGCTGTGTAAACAACATTTTTCCATTCTGCCTAGCAGCTAGTGACGCTGATCCCTGCTCCATGTGATTGGAGCAGAGATCAGTGTACACTAAATGAAAGCCCAACCCCCCCACAGTTAGTAACACACCCCTAGGAACACTTAACCCCTACACTGCCACCCACTGGTTAACCCCTTCACTGCCAGTGTCATTTACACAGGAATCACTGCATTTATATAGCAGTGATTATTGTATAAATGACAATGGTCCCAAAAATGTGTCAAAAATGTCCGATGGGTCCCCGACAATGTCGCAGTCACAATAAAAATCGCAGATCGCCGCCATTACTAGTAAAAAAAAAAATAATAAAATAATAATAAAAATGCTATAAAACTATCCCTATATTGTAAACGCTATAACTTTTGCGCAAACCAATCAATAATCGCTTATTGCGATTTTTTTTTTACCAAAAATATGTAGAAGAATACGTATCGGCCTAAATTGAGGGAAAAAATGTTTTTTTATATATTTTTGGGGGATATTTATTATAACAAAAAGTAAAAAATAATGCGTTTTTTTCAAAATTGTTGCTATTTTTGTTTATAGCGCAAAAAATAAAAACCACAGGGGTGATCAAATACCACCAAAAGAAAGCTCTATTTGTGGGAAAAAAAAGGACGTCAATTTTGTTTGGGAGCCACGTCGCACGACCGCGCAATTGTTAGTTAAAGCGACGCAGTGCCGAATCGCAAAAAGTGGTCTGGTCTTTGACCAGCAAATTGGTCCGGTCTGAAAGTGGTTAAGGGGGGACTACATATGGATTTTAAATTGGGGATTTCTATCCAGTGCACTGGAATAAAGAGTGCACTTTCTTTGTGAGCAATAATCTTTCTTGGCTAATAAAAGCTCAGCATGTTTAGCTTATTACACTATGGGAGTGTTGTTTTTTTTTTATCCCTTTCTGGAGTAGAATGAGGCCTGTTTCCTTTACCCTTGGAATATTTCTGCAATGTTTTACCAAGGAATCTAGGAAGGCTATATTTGACTTTACCTTTATGTGGGTCTTTCTGTGAGGTAAGAGGCAGCCTAAACAGGTGGTGGAGCACGTCCTTCTGCGCATTCATTTATATTGAAGTACGCATGTTTTTGATGCACTTTATTATCATGGTTTACACCATAATAATATTCATTGACTTTTACATGATTTATATAATTTGTAGTAATTGTTTTATTCACCCATTTATTTATTATTGAGTGTTTTTAGATGTTTTAAGTTATGTGTACCGGTATATATAATTTGTATTCACTATATGAATTTAGTATTGTTGGATTGTTATACATTTTATTTTGTGATCACTTTAAATGAATTGTATTTATGGTTATTATTTATAAGATCATTTTATGTCTTTTATGGATTCATGAGGTGATTTTGTTTGTGCTGCACTTTGTTTATATATGGTCATGGAAGGATACCTGCAGACTTTTTTGTTTTCTTTATCTCTTGGAAAATGAAGGGATTTGTGTTTTTATAATTAAACATTTAGCTATGACCCATGAAACCAGAGCTTTTGTTCCATTTGGAACAGAAAGTTAAGGAACGTTATCCATAACAATGTTATCAAAGCAGTGCCTCTGATCTCCTGGACACGCTGTGGCTGGGAGAGAGAGGGAGGCTGTTATGCTAAGGCAGACTGAAACTTGGAGCTTTTGCGGGGGGATAAGGTGTGACAATGCCCCTAAAAGGAGCATGGTGACAGCGATCCCAGTGGCAGGAGCCGCGAAGAGCGTAGGTGGAGTACAAGGAGTGCAGTGACATCTGGCTTAGCATCGGGGGATGCCAGAGGAAGCAGGCGGAGTGCACTGGGACAAAGAACCCAGTCAGGGTGGAGCCCTGCTTGGTCCACTGGAGGTGAGAGCGTGCAAACGCTGGAAGCTGAGGTGAGAGGTAATTGAAAGCATTGAGCACTGAAGGTTGTGAGAAACTGAGTATTGTGAGCAACTCTGAGTATTGTCCTGAGGACTGAGTATTGGGAGTATTGTGTTCTTGGAGCTGAATAATGGGAGCATTGTGAGTTGAGAACTTAGTATTGGGAGTATTGTGTACTGGGTACATTGTGAGCTGAGCACTGAGTATTGTCTACTGAGTACTGGGAGCTTTGTGAGCTGAGTACTGGAAGCAATGTGACAGCACTGGGTACTGAGGACACTGGGGCGGTTTTGGGGAGCAGGAGGAGAGGACACTTGGGGCCATGTGTTCAGAAAGCAAGAGGAAAGGAAGCTGGGGGCTGTATAACCAGGAAGCAGAAGGAGCAGACACTGGAGGCCAAGAAGCAGGAGAAGAGGATGCCGGGGCTGTGAGATCAGGTAGCAGGGGGAGAGGACATCGGAGGCTGTGTAACCAGGAAGCAGGAGGAGAGGATGCCAGAGGTCATGTGACCAAGAAAAAAGGAGGAGAGGATTCTGGGTATGTGAGATCAGAGAGCAGGGGGAGTGAATTCCGGGGGCTGCATCTTCAGAAGGACGGAGGTTAGGACATCGGGGACTGCAAAATCAGGAAGCAAGAGGGTAGGACGCCTGGGTCCAAGAGATCAGGGAAGAGAAAGAGAAAACGCTGGGGTTCATTTGATCAGGGAGCAGCAGGAGCAGAGGCCGGGGGCTATGTGATCAGGAAGCAGGAGAGGATGCTAAGGTTAATTTGATCAGGGAACAGCAGGAGAAGACTCTGAGGACTGTGTGATCGTTGATTAGGAGAGGTCACCAGGGACTGTGTGATCAGGGAGTAGGGGGAGAGAAAGCCGGGGGCCATGCGACCAGAGAATTGGTAGAGAGCACGTCCTTGTCTGTGTGATGAGTGAGATTACCACTAAATTGTTCAGAGTAAAATTTCTAATCTTTTAGGAGTATCCCCATTAAATTAGTAGATACGATGTCCAGCGGGTATGGTGGTGTGACTTGGTGCACATCATGTGACATGGGACGTGGCTGTACGGCAACCGGCAGTGACGTTCCTCGCGTTATTAACATTGGGTCGGGTGAGAATTGACACATACCATATGGCTGCTGGGACTGGGTATTTCTGGCATTTTTACCAAATCAATAGGTTTTTAAATAGTTTCATAGTTAGTTAGGTTGAATAAAGACACCAGTCCATCCAGTTCAACCTAAGTGAGTGTCTACAATTGTCCCTATCCCTGTACATTGCAAACTCACATCGGTCCCTACAATCAAGGTGCCCCCAGTCCAAGGTCCCCACTCATATACTAGGGCCAATTTTGGACAGAAGCCAATCAACCTGCCTGCATGTCTTTGGATTGGAAATCTACCTGTTTGTAAGTGCAATACCTTTGGGCTGTGTGTTTTAATAAATGTGTTTGATGGTTTGACGATATCACACTATCAAGTTTTATTTCCTCCACATATTGCCTTACTTTGGAACGTGTATTGATGGAATTCATGTAAACCCTGAGGGGGTTTAATGCTCATATGCCAAAACACGACAGTGTGAGGCAACACCTAAAGGTGAGTTTACATCCGACTTGGGGAGTGGAGATACGTTTGCTCACGCGGTGTGGTGTCGGATCATTTTTTCAACCTGCGACTCATAGATTTTTTTCCCCTCAAGCTCATATATGGACTATTTGTTGTTTACCACAGTTTGGTGTGTGTTCTGGGTATATATTTGTTAACTTCAGCGCTACTGTTTACCTTTTATACATTTTTTTATCTGGTAGATTTTTTATATACTTTATTTTCTGTAAGTGGCTGCTTGAGTATATTTATATCTATCTGTAGCTCAGTGTATACATCCCAATTGAGGGGTCTTTAGGAGATCTTGGTTTTACATCATGTGACATGTATGCAATCCTTGAGCAGCTGTTCGAGGGCAAATACTACTGCACAAAATGTGAGCAGGTTGTTTCCTTGGAAACTCAGGTCCTGAATCTAAGGAAGCAGCTGGCAATACTGCGGAGCATCGCAAACTGAAAGCAAGTTTGGACCTTACCCAACTACCTGTTAGGTGCTTGTAAAGGGCCAGTACAGAGGTGCGTAGAGATTCGTAGGTGCAGGCATCGGGGCAGAGAAGTTGGATAACAGTCTGACGGGGTAAAGGGAAAAACATTAGGTTGGCTAGTCCTGAACTGACACATCCCAATAAATACTCTTTGGAGTGGCATTGCTAGAATAGAGCGACTTCCTTAGCTGCCAGAGGAACACATCCTCTAGTGATGATGGGAGCAAGGCTAAAAGTAAGGATAGGCAGATCTGGTGGTAGGTAATTCAATTATTAAATAGATAGGGCAACCTGCCACAAAGGCTGTGATTGCTGAACAGTATGTTGTTTACCGGGTGCTTGGGTTTGGTACATAGCAGATCGGATGGACAGATTGTTGGGAGAAACTGGGGAGGACCCAGCTGTCATGGTACACATTGGTACCAATGACAAAGTTTAAGGAAGTTGGAGAATTCAAAAAAATTATTTCGGGGACTTAGAGGAACTGCTGTCTGCTCACATAATTAGTAATAACAAACATCTTTGCCATTCTGAAGCTTCCTTCCAACAACTTTGCATATTATTTTATATTTACTGTGATTCTTTACTTGCCAAATATGCTACAGAAATCTCCCTCCACTGAGTCTGGCTGCATCCATTTTAACTGTGGGCAGCTGAAGCAGCTGCCTGTTCACTTCCTGGATTTACACAGACACACAGAGTCACACCTCTAGCTCTGCAGCTCTCATTGGCCCCCTTCCTGGCAAACTCACAAGAGTGAGAGAGAGGGCTGTGCATGATGTCATAGGCCTAGGCTTTTTACTAGACAAGAAACAGGAAGTGGGCTGTATAAGGTATATACTGTCAGAAAAAAAATGTTTTACTATTCAAAGTTAAAATAAGGGCAGAAGATATAATGGATGGAAAGATTAAAAAATTACTGAAGTTCCACTTTAAGAGCTGTATTGAAGAGGAGGACCCTCCAGAGTGATATTCTCAGAAATACTACCTGTACCTCGAGGCACACCAGAGAGGCAGAAAGAAGTTAGGGAAGTAAACAAGTGGCTGAGGAATTGGTGCAGTAAGGAGGGGTTTGGGTTCCTGGAGAACCAGCTCTATAGCAGACTGGCTACACCTACATGGGGAGAGTGCAGCTCTGTTGGGGGGAGAAAATAGCCAAAAAGCTAGAAGGATGTTTAAACTGGGAGGTGGGGGGGGGGGGGGTGATCAGAGGACGCGAAAGCTATAAGTGAGCAAAGGAGGTCGGAGGATGATGCTTGAGGCATTAGTGGTAGTATAACCAGTATGCTGAAACCAAGGGATGGTAGGCTGGTAGAGCATAAGTGCAGAATATCTAAGGACAAACTAATTTGCCCTCATACAAAACTGCAAGGCATGTGCACAATGCTAGAAGTTTAGTTAATAAAATGGAAGAACTAGAGATGCGTATGCTTAAAGAGGAGCTGCACCTTTAAAAAAAATATTAAAAGCCAGCAGCTACAAATCTTGCAGCTGCTGACTTTTAATAAATTGACACTTACCTGTCCCAGGGTCCAGCGATGTCGGCAGCAGATGACGAGCTATTGCTCGTCTCTCTGCTGCCCCCGCCGCCATCCTCTGTCAGGGAATCGGGAAGTGAAGCATTGCGGCTTCACTGCCCGGTTCCCTACTGCACATGCACGAGTTGCGCTGCACGTCTCTGCTGGTCTCCGCTGTGTCCTGGGAACTGTGTGTTTCCCAGAACACAACGGGGGGCGGGGCATCTGCAGCGGTCTGCGGCGAGCTTGTCCCGGAAGTGGGTGCAGATACCCGGATTATCCAGGTATCTGCACCCCCCTCCCCCCTGAAAGGTTCCGATTGTGGCACCGGAGGGTGGGAGGGATCAAATGAGCAGAACTTCCACTTCAGGGTGGAGGTCCGCTTTAAGGGGGATTTTGAATTTATAGGAGTAATTGAAATTTGGTTTGACAGCATACATGACTGGCTAGCAACTCTCCAAGGGTATTCCTTGTATCAGAGGGACAGGGAGGGTAACAAAGGGGGTGGGGTGTATCTATATTAACCACTTCCCACCCGGCCAATGCGTATATACGGCCGGGTGGGAGCCGCCTGCTCCTGATAGGACGTTTGGGAACGTCATTCAGGAGCAGCGGGATCGCGCGCGCGCGCGCCCGCGCAGCGGCGCGATCCCGATGTGCTCGTGTCACCCGGACACGGCACATCTCAGATCGGCAGGAGGGCTCTGTGATTGGCCCTCCTGATCACATGACGGCCGTGTCCAATCACGGCCGTCATGTGATGTAAACAAACAGCCGGTTGCTAGGCAATCGGCTCTCCTCTCCTCACACGGAAGTCACCGCTGAGGAGAAGAGAGCAGATCGCTGCAGCCGGCTGATGATCAGTGAGTATGGGCTGCTTTTTACAGCTTTTTACTCACTGATCATCAGTGTAGTGTACACACACAACACACCACACAGTACAAACACAGTCCCCACATATGTCCCCAAAACACACATGTCCCCAAAACATACATGTCCCCAAATAATAAAAACACATGTCCCTAATAATAAAAACATGTCCCCCACATATGTCCCACTAAAATCACATGTCCCAATGATTATCTGCACACATATGTACGTGATCACCTGCACACATATGTACATGATCATTTGCGTACATATGTCCGTGATCACACAAACCAATTATTATACACTTAACGGAATTTTTTTTACCAAAAACATGTAGCAGAATACATTTTGGCTTAAATTTATGACAAAATTTGATTTTATTGGATTTCTTTTCAAATAGAAAAAAGAAAATATAGTTTTTTTTCCAAATTTCCGCTATTTTTGCGCTTATATCGCAAAAAAAAAAAAACGGAGTCGTGAATAAATAACACCAAAATAAAGCTCTATTTGTGCGAAAAAAATGATAACAATTTCATTTGGGTACAGTGTAGCATGACCGCGCAATTGTCACTGAAAGAGCGAGAGCGCTGAAAGCTGAAAATTGGGCTGGGAAGGAAGGGGGTGAAAGTGCCCTGTATTGTAGTGGTTAAGGATGAGTTATTATTATATAAGATCTATAGAGCACCAACAGCTTGCGCAGCGCTTTAAACATGAGGGCAGACAGTACAGTTACAATACAATTCAATACAGCAGGAATCAATGTGAGGGATGACATAGCTAATGGAGCAAGAGAGGAGGGTGGAATCCCTGTGAGAGTAGATTCAAAGGGAAGTTATATATGGGAAATTATTAGTGGGCATATGCTACAGGCCCCTAACTTGAAAGATGAGTCCGACCTCCTGTCACAGTTAGAATTGGCGACGAGGCAGGGCAATGTTATCATAAGTGGGGCTCGCCATTTCTTAAATGTCTTGCAGGACAATTTTGTGTCTCAATTGGTAGATGCCCTGGATAGAAATAATGCTCTGCTAGATCCACATATTACAAATAAAACCGATCTGAGGTGAATATAAGGGACTATTTGGGTAACAGCAATACCTAGTTAATCACATTCAAAGTAAACCATAGTAAAAGGTGGCACAAAAACAGATTTTTAGATTTTTGCACTCAATACTACAAGACATGAAATGGGGTCAAATCCTAGAAACACTGACCACTAAGATAAAATGAGAGTGCCTTAAGAACATATTAAATAAAGGTATTATCCAGTGTATTTCAATAAGCAATAAACATAAAAGGTTAAATTTGGATGGCTAAACTCCAGCGTAAAAAGGTTTCTAAAAAAAATAAATAAAAAAAAGCCTTTAACCACTTGCCGATGTACTGCGTCAGGTCGGCTCTGTTGCACAAAATGACGTACCTTTAAGTCATTTTGTGCAATAGACACTGGGGGCATGCACACTGATTGGACAGAGGCGGAGCTAATATCGGCTTAAGCAGGTCCAGCAGACTCTGTATCCACCTGCCACCCGTGATTGTTTCCGAATGAGGCAAGGCAGATCGCCGTTCTGACAGTCAAGATAAAGATCTTGTGTTCCTGCTAAGCAGGAACACAAGATAAAGATCTTGTGTTCCTGCTAAGCAGGAACACAGATCTCTGTCTTCATCCAGTCAGACAACCCTCCACACAGTAAGCACCACCCTCGGGTTTTTCACCTTAATGCATCCTATGCATTAAGGTGAAAAAATACCTGGCAGTGACCAGCCCCCCAGTTTTACTTACCTGAGCCCTGGAATTTCCCACGGTAGAGGCACGCTTTTCCTCTGCTTGAGGGTTCTCTGCTCTTGGTTGGATAGATTGATAGCAGCGCAGCCATTGGCTCCCTCTGCTGTCCATCAAATCCATTGACGCGGCACCTGTGGGCGGGACCGAGTCCGGCATTCTGCATCTATGGATGCAAATGCTGGTACTGAGGAGAGCACTTGGCCTAGGGGGTTATACAATTCGGGAAAGAGCTACCAACGCCGCCGCAGGACCCCAGAAGAGGATGATCGGGGCCACTCTGCAAAACGAATTGCACGTCAGTTATTTAAAAAGAAAAACTTGAAGCTATACAATCACTTTAACCCTTTGATCGCCCCTAATGCTAACCACTTCCCTGCCAGTGTCATTAGTACAGTAACAGTGCATATTCCCAAAAAAGTGTCAAGTGTCTGATTTGTCCACCACAATGTCTCGCCAAAAATCACTAATTGCTATCACTAGCAAAATAAATAAAGAAAAATGCCATAAAAATATCCTATACTTTGTAGATGCGATAACTTTTGCTCAATCAGAATTCATTTATTGAGATTTTTTTTTACAAAAAATATGTAGCAGAATACATATTGGTCTAAATTAATTAAGAAATTACATTTTTTACTTTTTTATTGGATGCATTTTATAGCAGAAAGTAAAAAATATATATATATTTTTTTTTATAGCGCAAAAAATAACCGCAGAGATGATCAAATACTACCAAAAGGAAGCTGTATTTGTGGGAAAAAGAATATACTTTTTATTTGGGTAGAGCGTCGCACGACCGCGCAATCGTCAGTTAAACTGACACAGTGCTGTATCTCAAAATACGGTCTGCAATAAGAAATGTAAGAGCGCAATCAGGGCGTTTAAAATAGATCTCTATCTTCTCCCCTGTCAGAATGGCAATCTGCCTTGTTTATCACTGTTCTGTCTCGTTCAGGAACAATTGCGGGTGACCTGCTTATTGGTTACACCTCTATCCAATCAGTGCACTCGTCCCCAGTGTCTATTGCACAAAATGACGTACAGGTATTCGTTTATCCTTTAGGGATTTTATTTTACTCTCCTCTGCTATGTGAATCTCGTGATCTATTTTACCCGCCCTGATTGCGTTCTTACATTTCTTATTGTATTCCTTGGAGTTTTGAAATGCCTCGGCCTTATATTTCTTAACCACTTCAGCCCTGGAAGGTTTAAGCCCCATAATGACCAGGCCTTTTTTTGCGATATGGCACTGTGTTACTTTAACTGACAATTGTGTGGTCCTTCGGCGCTCTACCCAAATAAATATATTAACAGTAAGAAAGTGAAGTCAGAGCATATATTGGCCCCATAAAAGATGATCAGGGAAGCTGGTTAAACATCACAAGCAGAAGGCAACTGTACTAAATGCATTGTTATCCTCAGTTTTTACAAAGGAAAAACTATAACAACCATGACAGTTTTGTTAGTAACATGTCACAGAATGTACCCGTATGGCTAACAGAAGCCAGTGCCCATAATAGACTTGAAAAATTCAACACAAATAAACCACCAGGACTGAATGCCTTTATTTCACGAGTCCTTAACCACCTCAATACTGGGCAATTTTACCCCCTTCCTGCCCAGGCCATTTTTTTTTAGCTTTCAGCTCTGTCAGTTTGAATGACAATTGCGCAATCATGCAGCACTGTACCTAAATAATTTTTATCATTTTCTTCACACAAATAGTCTTTTTTTTGGTGGTATTTACTCACTGCTGGGATTTTTATTTTTTTACAAAAAAAGACTGAAAATTTAGAAAAAAAAAAAGTTTTTCTTGGTGTCCGTCAGTAAATTTTGGAAATAAGTAATTTTTCTCCTTCACTGATGTGGCTGCGGTGGTGCAAAAAACGGAAATGGAAAAAACCCATTAGTGAACAAAAAACGTGTGTGAAACACACTATGTAGTGCACTTAAAGAGGAAGTAAACCCTGATGAGTTTACTTCCTCTTTCATTCCCTGCAAAGGCAAAGCATAATGGACTACTATGCATCGCATAGTAGCCCATTATGTGTCCCTTACCTGACACAGGAGCCAGCGAAGTCGCCGCTGTCCCCTGTAGTCCGCCGCATCCATCTTGTTGGTGGGGTCTCGCAGCTCCGCCGCTGTCATTCGCCGATGACATCACTCCCGCGCATGCGCACGGGAGCCGGCATGCGCCGTAGACAGCGGTGCCCGTTTTCGGGCAAATATCTCCTAAACCATATAGGTTTAGGAGATGTTGCTTGGAACCACAGGTAAGCCTTAATCTAGGCTTACCTGTAGGTCAAAGTGGTTTGTAAGGGTTTACAACCACTTTAAGGGTGCGCTTTAGTCCACCCCCAGAAGGAGTAGGGCCTCTACCCTAATCCCCTGGGTGCAAGGCTCCTGACAGGGACTAAGGTTTACAATGGTCTGCCTTGCCAGAAGGTTGGGCAGACACCGTTCTTTTAGGTCAGCCTTAGCCAACCATCGAATGCTTGGTCGAAGGGCTCTCCCAAAGAGAGAACCTACCCAGGGGCAGGGGAGGAAGGAACCTTGTAGCCACACATCCTCCCCCTAGATTTCAGAGCAAGCCTGAGGACTCATACCCTTCATCCGTGAGAAAACCCACGCAAAAGTGAAAGCTACAAACGTGGGAGAAAAATAAATAGAAAATTATTAAGTGGCCATGCAATGTTGCACTGGTTGGGCCATGGGAACCAGATCTTACAAGACTAGCCAGCAATAGCTTGTATGAGAACTGGACAACTTTATTGAAAACTCACACAAACGTTTTATACCACACCAGGTCCAGGTGAGCCCGATCACATTATCATATGCAATGGAACTTGTATACTGGAATATAATTAACATAACTAAGGAACAACCAACATAAACTAAGCAAATTCACCTCTAGCAACTTATAGCTTACAGTGATATAATTAACTTGAGCTAGTTACCTGGTCACTTAAACCAGCCTAGGTTACTAGAATATTCAGCCCCTACAATACTGAATACAAAGTACTGTACACAACACATTATTACAAGTATAAACACATATATGAGAAAACAGACAGAACAATTAACACAATTAACAATGGGAAAGGCATACTTAACAGAATTACCAATAACACCTAAAAAACAGACTATAGTAGAAGACCACCAGCATCAGGTGGCTTGCTGATTATATTAACATCTGTTATGACTCTCAGCATCCATTATGTAGTTTTCCATCATTTTTGCGATCACCCTGTGCCCCTAATAGACACAGGGAGTCTTACACATAAGAGGGGCCTGGGGAGCTTAAACGCGAGTTTTCTGACCCATCTCTAAGGTAAGCTGGGTTCCACGTGTCCCCTGCTCAAAGTGACTCCCATCACAGATGTATACCTGTAAACTACAGCCCAGTCAGTCTAGCATCAGAAGTATACAAAACTTTTGAAGGGGATGATAAGGGACTGTATCCAAGAATTCGGAAATGATAATAGTAGCATTAGTAGTAATCGGCATGGATTTATGAAAAAACGTTCTTGCCAGACCAATCTGCTAACATTCTACAAGTAAGTGAGCTGCCATCAAGATAAAGGAAGGCCTGTGGATGTGGTTATCTGGATTTTGCAAAGGTATTTGATACAGTTCCTCATAAATGCTTAATTTACAAATTGAGGTCTGTTGACTTAGACCATTGTGTATTTACTTGGATAGAAAACAGGTAACAAGGGTGTGTACAAAGGGTGATTATAAATAGTGAGTACTCAGATCTCAGGTCCAGAGTGGTACATGAGGTACCCCAAGACTCTGTCCTGGGACCTAATCTGTGTAATTTATTCATAAATGATATAGAGGTTGACATAAATCATTCAATCTCAGTGTTTGCTGGCTGATGATCCAATGCTAAGCAGGGCAATAACTTAACATCAGGATATACTGTAGAAACCTTACAAGATCTTGATAAAATCAAGGTGTGGGCAAATGATCAATGTTGATAAATGTAAAGTAATGCACTTGTGGGCCAAAAATATGAATGCAAATTACTTGCTAGGAGGATAGCCATTAGGGAATTCCGGAATGGAAAAAGTTATGGGGGTCTTAGTAGATATGGTCCAAAAATATTTAGACAGAATAAAGCATCTGGACCAGAAGGCATACACCCACAGACCCTAAAATAATTGAGCTCTGTCATTTCAAAGCCATTGTTTATAATTTTTAGGGACTCTTTGAAGCAGTTGTATACCCTGCTTTTACATTTTTACCTACAGGTAAGCCTATAATATGCCTTACCTGTAGGTAAAATGAATATCTCCTAGACCTGTACGGTTTAGGAGATATTCACCTTGCACGCAGGCGCTGACGTCAGCAGTGCATGCACTCTGAAGGTCTGGCGGATGCTGCTGGAAAATCATAGCCACGCGCATGTGCAGGAGTGACGTCATCGTGGCTCCGGCCACTCCGTGCTGGAGCCGCGAACCTGGAAGAAATGCAGAGGGAACATGTCCGCTCCCTCGGCGGTGATCGCGAGGCGATGCCGGTGCTTTATTCTAAGGTAAGTATTCCAAACACTGGGGGAAAAATAGACTTTTTTGAATTAAAAAAAAAAAAAGAAAACAGTATAGTTAGCCCAATTTTTTGTATAATGTGAAAGATAATGGTACGCCAAATAAATTGATACCTAACATGTCATGCTTTAAAATTGCGCATGCTCGTGGAATGGCGACAAACTACGGTACTTACAAAGCGACGCTTAAACATTTATTACAGGTTAACTGTTTAGAGTTAGGCCTGATTCACACCTATGCATTTTTAGTGCATTTTGCAGATTTGCACCACAGAACATGTTCCATAGGAATCCATGTTAAATGGATGGTAGTGCAAATGTGCAAAATGCAAAAAGCACTAAAAATGCATAGGTGTAAATCAGGCCTTACAGAGGATAACTAGTGCTAGAATTTTTGCTCTCGCTTCATCGATTGCAGCAATACCTAACATATGTGGTTTGAACACCGTTTACATATTTTGGCGTGACTTGCATATGCGCTCGCTTCTGCATGTTAACTCCGGAGAGACGGGTGCTTAAAATTAATTAATTTTTTCTTATTTATTATCTTTTTATTTTTATATTGTCCCTTTAAGATTTTTTTTTAATCACTTTTATTCCTATTACAAGGAATGTAAACATCCCTTGTAATAGAAATAAACAGGGCAGGGCCTCTTTAATGTGAGATCTGGGGTCAAAAAGAGCTCACATTTACACTTAAAAGCAATAATAAAAAATAAAAGAAATGTAATTTTATGTTTACACATAAAAAAATAAAATGGACCATTTAAGGCCGGAGGTGACATTTGATGTTGGCCTCCAAGGGCATAGAGTCGAGTGGGGGTCATCTTGCCCTCACTCGACTTCCTGCCCATCACTCCCACGGATCGGATCGTTGCTGCTGCTGATCCCTCTGGTAAACGGCGAGGGGGGGCACCTCTCCCACTGCCCATAAAAGCGATCTTGTGGCGAATCCGCCGCTGGAACCACTTTTATGTGAAAGGAAATCGTCCATTGTGCTAAAATATACCATGGTTATGGCAGCTAGCTGCTGCCACAATCCCGGTATATAACGTCAAAATAGCAGCCTATATGCACGGTGGGTGGTCCGTAAGTGGTTAACAGTGAGAGACAGAATAACAAAAAAAATTCAGAAAAACACATTTCAAAAAAAGTTTTAAATTGATTTGCATTTTAATGAGTGAAATAAGTATTTGATCCCTTCACAAAGCATGACTTTGTGGCAAAACCCTTGTTGGCAATCACAGAGGTTAGACGTTTCTTGTAGTTGGCCACCAGGTTTGCACACATCTCAGGAGGGATTTTGTCCCACTCCTCTTTGCAGACCCTCTCTAAGACATTAAGGTTTTCGAGGCTGACGTTTGGTAACTTGACCTTAAGCTCTCTCCGCATTTTTGTATATGTCTGGAGACTGGCTAGGCCACTTCAGGAATTTTTGAGCCACCTCTTTGTCGCCTTGGCCGTGTGTGTTTTGGTCATTGCCATGCTGGAATACCCATCCACGGCCCATTTTCAATGCCCTAGCTGAGGGAAGGAGGTTCTCGCCCAAGGTTTGACGGTACATGGCCCCGTCCATCGTCCATTTAATGCGGTGAAGTTTCCCTGTCCCCTTAGCAGAAAACCACCCCCAAAGCATAATGTTTCCTCCTCTATGTTTGACAGTGGGAATGGTGTTCTTGGGGTCATAGGCATTCCTCCTCCAAACACAAGGGTGAGTTGATGCCAAAAGCTTGCTCTCATCTGACCACAACACTTTCACCCAGTTTTCCACTTAATCATTCAGATGTTCATTACCAAAATTCAGATGGGCCTGTACATGTGCTTTCTTGAGCAAGGGGACCTTGCGGGTGCTACAGGATTTCAGTCCTTCATGGCGTAGTGTGTTACCAATTGTTTTCTTGGTGACTACGGTCCGAGCTGCCTTGAGATCATTGACAAGATTCTCCCATATAGTTCTGGGCTGATTCTACACCATTCTCATCAGAGCTGGTGCTAGACTATTTTGCACCCTAAGCAAGACCAGCTACTTGTAAGGGCCCGGTTGCAAGTGTGACCTTTGTGGCCTGGTCGTTCAGCCTGGATTAGGAGCATCATAGGCCTGGTGCTGAGGATTTTGGTGGGCCACTTGCCTACTGGGCACTTAACCACTTGCCGACCGCCGCACGACGATATACGTCGGCAGAATGGCACGGGCAGGCATATGGGCGTATATATACGTCCCTGCCTTCCCGCGGTTGGGGGGCCCGATCGCCCCCCCCGCCCCCCCCCCCCCCCCCCGGTGCCAGCGGTGGTCGGTATCCGTACAGGAGCGATCCAGGATGAGGGGGCGGCCATTCGTTCATGGCCACCCCCTCGCGATCGCTCCTGACGAATGGAAGTGAGGCGTGACATCACTTCCTCTACTGTAATGTAAACACAGGCAGAGGAAGTGATGTAATCTCTCCTCCGTGTCGGTATTTTTCGTTCCGGCACCGAGGAGAGAGGATAGGTGAGTTGCACCAACACGACACTACACAGTAGAACATGCCAGGCACACTCACACCCCCCCTTCACCCCCCGATCACACCCCCAATTACCCCTGCCCCCCCAGTCACAGTGACACCAATTGCATTTTTTTTTTTTTTTTTTGCATTGGTGTCATTTGTGACTGTAATAACTGTTAGGGCAGTTAGGGTTAGCCCCCTTTAGTTCTAAGGTACCCCCCTAACCCCCCCAATAAAGGTTTAACCCCGTGATCACCCCCCGTCGCCAGTGTCACTAAGGCTGGGTTTACATTGCAGCGGTTTATGAGAACGGATGTGATTCGCACCGCACTGCAGTGCAAATCACATCCGATCTCTGTGCGATTCGAGTTCAGCAATACAGATAGTATGGCTGAATTTGCGTCGCACCCGCCGCAAATTCGCACGGGACCCTTTTTTTGGTCCTCAGCAGAATCGGATCGCATGGGTGTTCACACCATGCGATCCGAGTTTGCAGATCGCACTGCGATATGCGAACTGATCTGGGGGTGTCATTAACATTTCACTGACACTCCCAGCAGTTCGCATAGGGCAGTGTGAACTGCCGCCGGGAGGCATGCGATGCGGGAACCCGCCGCGGATTCGTGGCGTTCCTGCATCGCTCCAGTGTGAACCCAGCCTAATAAGCAATCATTTTTCTGATCGCTGTATTAGTGTCACAGGTGACGCTAGTTAGGCAGGTAGGTATTTAGGTTCGCCGCAGCTTTTTATAGCGCCAGGGACCCCCATATACTACAGCATAAAGCCCCCTGATTGCCCCCTAGTTAACCCTTTCACCAGTGATCACCATATAACTGTTACAGGTGACGCTGGTTAGTTATTTTTTTATAGTTTCAGGGCACCCGCCATTTATTACCTAATAAAGGTTTAACCCCCTGATCACCCGGCGGGTGATATAAGTTTGAGGGTCAGATAAGGTCTGCGTCGCCCCAGGCAGCGTCAGGTTAGTGCCAGTACCGCTAACACCCACGCACAAAGCATACACCTCCCTTAGTAATATAGTATCTGATCAGATCTATATTAGCGTCGCCAGCAGTTTAGGTTTCCCAAAACGCATTGTTAGCGGGATCAGCCCAGATACCTGCTAGCACCTGCGTTTAGCCCCTCCGCCAAGCCCAGACCAGCCCACCCAAGTGCAGTATCGATCGATCACTGTCACTTACAAAACACAACACGCATAACTGCAGCGTTCACAGAGTCAGGCCTGATCCCTGCGATCGCTAACAGTTTTTCTTGTAGCGTTTTTATACAGTCGCTGACAGCCTAGGTGCTTTTTTACCTGTGAGTCTCACTAGTGTACCCCTAAATTTAGGGGTGTCTACTTTCCAAAATGGGGTCATTTGGGGGGGGTTTGTGCCATCTTGGCATTTTATGGCCTTCAAAACTGTAATAAGTAGTGAGGAGTGAAGTCAAAATTTAACGCCCTTAGAAAGCCTGAAGGCGGTGCTTGGTTTTCGGGGCCCCGTACGCGGCTAGGCTCCCAAAAAGTCCCACATATGTGATATCCCCGTACTCAGGAGAAGCAGCAGAACTTATTTTGGGGTGTCATTTCACATATGCCCATAGCATGTGTGAGCAATATATCATTTAGTGACAACTTTGTGTAAAAAAAAAAAAAAATTTTTTGTCATTATTCAATCGCTTGAGGCAAAAAAATAAAATATTCAATGGGCTCAACATGCCTCTTATCAATTTCCTTAGGGGGTCTACTTTCCAAAATGGGGTCATTTGGGGGGGTTTTGTACTGCCCTGCCATTTTAGCACCTCAAGAAATGAGATATGCAGTCGTAAACTAAAAGCTGCGTAAATTCCAGAAAACGTACCTTAGTTTGTAGATGTGACAACATTTGCGCAAACCAATAAATATACAGTTATTGACTTTTTTTTTACCAAAGACATGTGGCTGAATACATTTTGGCCTAAATGTATGACTAAAATTGAGTTTATTGGATTTTTCCAATAACAAAAAGTAGAAAATATTATTTTTTTTCAAAATTTGTGGTCTTTTTACGTTTATATCGCAAAAAATAAAAATCGCAGAGGCAATCAAATACCATCAAAAGAAAGCTCTATTTGTGGGAAGAAAAGGACGCAAATTTTGTTTGGGTACAACATTGCATGACCGCGCAATTACCTGTTAAAGCAGCGCAGTGCCAAATTGTAAAAAGACCTCTGGTCATTGACCAGCAAAATGGTCCGGTCTGAAAGTGGTTAAACACCCCTCCTGCCCATACCAATTTTCAGTTTTCGGTGCTCTCACACTTTGAATGACAATTACTCAGTCACGCAACTCTGTAACCAAATGAATTTTTGTCCTTTTTTTCCCACAAATGGAGCTTTATTTTGGCGGTATTTGATAACCTCTGGGTTTTTTATTTTTTGTGCTATAAATGAAAAAATTACGAAAATTTTGAAAAAAATGCATTTTTCTTTGTTTCTGTGATAAAATTTTGCAAATTATTAATTTTTCTTCATAAATTTTGACCACAATTTATACTGCTATATCTTTGGTAAAAATAACCCAAATTAGTGGATATTATTTGGTCTTTGTGAAAGTTAGAGAGTCTACAAGCTATGGTGCGAATCAAACAAAATTGATCACATCTGATGTACTGGTGGCCTATCATTTTTTGTGACCCGAACACGCCAGGAAAGTACAAATACCCCCCAAATGACCCCTTTTTTGAAAGTAGACATTCCAAGGTATTTAATAAGAGGAACGGTGAGTTTTTGATGTAATTTTTTCCCACAATTCTTTGCAACATTTAGATTTTTTATTTTATTTAAATTTTTTCCACAAAATTGTCATTGTAATAGGTTATTTCTCTCACGTGGCATGTGTATACCACAAATAATGCCCCAAAATAAATTCTGCTACTCCTCCTGAGTATTACGATACCACATGTGTGGGACTTTTTCACAGCCTGGCCACATAGAGAGGCCCAACGTGCAGGGAGCGCCATCACGTGTTCTAGGAACATAAATTACCCATCTAACTTGTTGACTACCTATTACACTTTTGAAGGCCCTGGAGCACCAGGACAATGACACGTGGCACTGATGACAGCTGGCACTGATACGTGGCATTGATGACAGATGCCACTAATACGTGGCACTGGTGACACTGACAGATGGCACTAATATGTGGCATTGATGACAGGTGGCACTGATGACACGTGGAACTGATGACACATGGCACTAATACATGGCACTGATGACAGATGGAACTAATACGTGGCACTGATGACACGTGACACTGATGACAGATGGCACTGATACCTGGCATTGATGACACGTGACACTGATAACAGATGGCATGTGACAATGATATGTGGCACTGATGACAGATGGCATTGATACGGCGCACTGATATGGCACTGATGACAGATGACACGATGTGGCAGTGATGACACATGGCACTGATGACAGGTGGCATTGGGGACAGATGAGCACTGTATTTTTTTTTATTTTTATTTTTTACACTGACCGCTGCAGAGATGTAGCGGTTCATCTCTCCCTCCTCACACGCTGTCTCTGTGAGGAGGGAAAGCTGGCGATGAGAGATGATCTCATATGTTTACATATGAGATCATCTCTCATTGGGCACGCTGTAAACAGCTGTAAACGGCTGCTGTGATTGGCCAGCACATAACTTCCCCGATGCGCGCCCGCGGCAGCGCGCAGAGAGGCAGTTAAAGGGAGGATGTCCAGGGACGCCCCCTCGGCAGTTGGCGTCTGCGCTGCAGCCGTCTTTTCGCTATAGCGCAGGTGCGAAGTGGTTAAAAATGTCTCCTCTATAGGGAGTAACTTACACTAACTATGTACGATGTCTTAGTACAGCTCTGTCTCAAAATGTGTGGTCCCAGCAGCAGAAGGGGTTCTTACTTAAGGAAATCTTGTGGGATTTGGTAAAAATAAAGCATTTGGTAATACAGAGATGTGTATAAACTTCTATATGGGTGGTGGCTGAATGGTGGTTGCAGCTGCTTTAGCTGCATTGTTTAATTACAACCCAGCACTTCCACCTAGTAAGGGGAAACTCCCTGTGCCTCTGATTTTAAAGACTATAAATCTGCTGACAGAACCCCCCCTCCCCCCCTCTTGTAGAGGTGTATAGTATGTCCACAAGTTAAGCCACTACAAGCAGTTACCTGGAAGGTTTGGGTTGGATTCTCAACCTAAAGAAATCCTCCTTAAAACCACTAAGAAGGCTGGAGTATCTGGGCCTGATCATAGACACAGCCCAGAAAAGGGTGTTCTTGCCTCCCGCAAGGATCAGTTCCATACAAGAGCTGGTGAGGATGATCAGGTCGAAGAGAAATCCTTCAATTCGCCTTTGCATGAGGTTGTCAGGGAAGATGGTAGCTTCATTCAAAGCAGTTCCCTATGCCCAATTCAATTCGAGACTCTTTCAAAACAGTATCCTGTCTGCTTGGAGCAAAACGATTCAAGCTTTGGACTTTGCAATGTGGCAGTCTCCATGAGTGTTCCAAAGCCTCAGTTGGTGGTTACTATCTTGGAACCTGCTGAAGGGAAAGTCCTTCAGATCAATTATCAATTATCTGGAAGGTAGTAACGACAGATGCCAGCCTTTCAGGCTGGGGAGTAGGAGCCTTGCCCATCAACATCATAGAGATTCCGGCAGTGTATCTAGAAACTTGGACCTCCAGGTTAAAGAATTGTCCTGTCAGGATCCAGTCCGACAATGCCGCTGTGGCATATATCAGTCACCAAGGGGCCACCAAGAGTCTCTCAGCTCAGAGAGAGGTGAACCAGATTCTAACTTGGGCAGAAGAGAATGTCCAGTGCCTATCGGAAGTTTTTATTCCGGGAGTAGAGAATTGGCAGGCGGACTATCTAAGTCGCCAGCAGTTATTCCCGGGGGAATGGTCTCTTCACCCCGAAGTGTTTCGGGCTGTTTTGTCAAAGATAGGGGACTCCGGACGTAGACCTTATAGCGTCCAGATTCATCATGAAGCTAGTCAACTTTGTGTCCAGGACAAGGGGCCCACTCACATACGGAACAGATGTGTTGGTGACCCCGTGGGATTAGTTCTCACTGATCTATGCATTTTCCCCCGATTCAGTTGCTACCTCAAGTTCTTTGCAAGGTCAAGCTGGGAAGAAAGTAGCACCAGCATGGCCCAGAAGGTCATGGTACGCAGAGATCATAAAGATGGCAGTGGAGGGTCCATGGCCCCTCCCACTAAGGCCAGACTTGCTATCTCAGGGGCCGATATTCCATCCTACTTTACGAATGAACAATTTAATGGCTTGGCTATTGAGACCCACATTCTGAATAAACGTGGGCTTTCCAGGTCAGTTATCTATACTTTGATTAATGCTAGGAAGCCAGCTTCTAGAGCTATATATTATAGAGCCTGGAAAGTTTGTTTCCTGGTGTGAATCCAAGGGTTGGTACCTTTGGATATATATCATAGGCAGCATTCTTGCCTTTCTACAATTAAGCGTAGAGATGAAGTTGGCCCTGAGTACTATTAAGGGCCAAGTCTCAGTCTTATCAATTTTTATTTCAAAGACTGCTTGCTATGCATTCTTTAGTCCAGCGTTTCATGCAAGGAGTGCTGTGGATTAATCCACCAGTTAAATCACCCTTAAGCACTTAGGAATTAAATTTAGTTTTGTCGGTGTTACAAAAAACAGCCATTCGAAGCGTTACAGTAGTGATTCTTAACTAGGGTTCCTCCAGAGGTTGCTAGGGGTTCCTTCAGCATTGGGCAATTTCTGCCTCTCAGCTAAGTTCCCACTGTTCCCAATATCCCATTGATCTTTTTAGCTATCTGTAAGGAAGTAATTCTTCCCAGTGACCACAAGTGTAAGGACCATTCTTCCCAATGACCATCACATTAATGTATCATGAATTGTAGATTTCAAATTTTTAGCAAGGGTTCCCCGAGACCGGAGAACTATTTCAAGGGTTCCTCTGTGTTTAAAAGGTTGAGAGGCTGCGTTACAGCATGTTCCCTTAGTCCTTCTGAGTAGGAAGCTGATATTTTTGGTTGCTTTATCCTCGGTAAGGAGGGTTTCAGATTTGGCTGCTCTTTCTTGATTATTCATGAGGACAGAGTGGTGTTACGCCCTCGTCCAGGCTTTTTTGCCAAAGGTGGTTTGAGGCTTTCATCTGAATGAAGATATTGTCCTGCTATGGTTTTTCCCAAGACCATATTCCAGGGAAGAAAAGTCACTACATTGTCTTGATCTAGTGAGAACAGTGAAGATCTATTTAAAGAAAACTGCTCAGATTCGTTAGACTGATATCTTATTCTTCTGCCAGAGGGTCCTAAAAAAGGGCAGGCAGTGTCGAGATCCACTGTCGCTAAGTCGATTCGGCAAGTTTTATAATTCAAACTTATTATTTAAAGGGAAAGATTCCCCCTTTTCAAGTTAAGGCGCACTCTACCAGAGCGGTTGGTGCTTCTTGGGCAGTGCCTCACCAGGCCTCCATGTCTCAGATCTGCAAGGCCGCGACTTGGTCTTCAGTACATACATTTGCAAAATTTTATCAAGTGGATGTAAGATAGAATGAGGATATCGCCTTCGGGCGCAGTGTGCTGCAGGCAGCAGTTTAAGTCCTCAGGTCTGGGGGTTACCTTACGGGTTGTGTCTCCCTCCCCTCAAGTAGCATTGCTATGGGACATCCCACTAAGTAAATACTTGAGGCTCTGCGTCCTATGATGTACAATAAAGAAAATAGGATTTTTAAAACAGCTTACCTGTAAAATCCTTTTCTTGGAGTACATCATAGGACACAGAGCTCCCACCCCTCTGTTTTATGGGGTGAGAGTATATTGCTTGGCTACAAAAACTCAGTGCTCCTGGAAGGAGGAGGGGTTATATAGGGGAGTCAACTTCCTGTATTGGTTATACCAGTGTCAACACCTGAAAATTGGCCCATAATCCACTAAGTAAATACTTGAGGCTCTATGTCCTATGATGTACTCTAAGAAAATGATTTTACAGGTAAGCTGTTTTAAAATCCTATTTTCTCAAGCACAGGAGGACAGTAAATGGTTAACAGTTCTGTGAAGTTCCTAGCTTTACCAGCTAATTCCTTCAAAGATAACAAGGAAAGTTGATAAATCAGGGATAAATATCTATAAAAACAGCTGAAGTTTGAAGTGTCTTGCAGAAGTCTAATCATCAGTCACCTTGCTGTGTAAATACAAACACAGATAAGCAGTGTGAGAAGACAGAGGGATTGTCTAATACAGCCTTTCTCAACCTTTTCAACACAGAGGAACTCTTGAAATACTTCTACAGTCTCAGGGAACCCCTGCTAAAAATTCGAAATTTACAACTCACGATACATTAGTGTGATGGTCAGTGGGAAGAATTATCCTTACACTTGTGGTCATTGGGAAGAATTACCTCCTTACAGATAGCTAAAAAGATCAATGGTGTCAGTGGGAACTAATCCGAGAGGCAGAAATGGCCCAATGCTGAAGGAACCCCTAACAACCTCTGGAGGAACCCTAGGGTTCCACGAAACCCCGGTTGAGAATCACTGGTCTAATTTGTACGCAGGACAGGAGAACACCGATTATTAGACTCCTGCACTACCAGTGAGTGTTATGACATGATTATACCTTTTTCATTCTCAGGTATGTCGGATCCTCTGCATCCCGTCCTGCTCTGGTCACTGGTATCTTCTGATCAAATGTGGCGGGCCGGGCAATCTGATTGGCTAAGGGGGTGGTGGGAGGCAGAGCAAATTAGCTGTCATGCCCTCCCACTCAGAAGAGCAGCGCTATTGACTGCCTGACACACTGGTGTGTCCCTCTCCCTCCAGCATGTGAAAGCCGCGGAGGTAGAGGGGGAAGCTGCACGCTCTGTAATTATTAACATCCGCCTGCCGCACTGAGCACCTTGCTGTCTAGAGCCTCCCTCTGTCAATGGCCCTGCCTGGAGCCTGGGGAGCAACATGGAGGAGGAAGAGGTGAGGCAAGGGTCAGCAGCGCCCCTGGTTGGCAGTGTGCCTAATCCGCCTAGTGGTAGCACCGGCCCTGTTTTCATGATCATTGAAACTCCAGACCAAGGGAGAGTGAGAGTTATTTTGTATTTCTTCCATTTGTGAATAATCTCACCAAGCTGCTTGGCGATTGTCTTGTAGCTCATTCCATCCCTATGTAGGCTACAATCTTGTCTCTGACATCCTTGGACAGCTCTTTGGTCTTGACCATGGTGTAGAGATTGGAATCTGATTCTTTGCTTCTGTGGACAGGTGTCTTTTATACAAGTAACAAGCTGAGATTAGGAGCACTCCCTTTGCGAGAGTGCTCCTAATCTCAGCTCAATACCTGTATAGAAGACAACTGGGAGCCAGAGATATTGCTGATAGGGGATCAAATACTTATTTCACTTATTAAAATGCAAATCAATTTATAACTTTTTTGACATGCGTTTTTCTGGATATTTTTGTTGTTATTCTGTCTGTCGCTATTAAAATAAACCTACCATTACCTAATAGAGAATGCATTGAGGTAAAAAAAAGCTCATTATCTGCAAAGAAGACACTTGAGAGCCAGAAATTTCGCTAATTGATAGGATTTTTTTGTTGTTCTTCTGTCTCTCGCTCTTAAAATAAACCTACCATTAAAATTATACACTGATCATTTCTTTGTCAGTAGGCAAACGTACAAAATAATCAGGGGGCCAAATACTTTTTTTTCTCTAACTGTAGTTTAACTTCTATAGTTGGGAAGATAGTGGAGAGTTTAGTAAAAGGCCACATAGGTGAGTTCTTGCTGGAAGAAAATATTTTAAGCAACTGCCAATCATGGATTCCTGAAAGACAGAAGTTGCCAAACAAATCTGATTTCTTTTTATGAGGAGGTATATAAAACCTTAGACAGAAGGGTGGCTGTGGACATGCTATACTTTTTTGCAAAAGTGTTTGACACCGTTCCCCATCCATGACTAATATCTAAGGTAAAGTCTAAAGGCTTGGAAAGATCAGTTTTGTAAAGTGGTCTCTGCAGCGGATTCACAGCGAGATCAATTTTATTGGCGGTGGGAGAGGTACGCCACGTCCCGGTCATCTCCACTGCTTACCGGAGCCATCGGTAGCAACAGAGACGATACGATTCTTTCCCCTCAGAGGCACGAGTGAGGGAATGATGGCCCCCACTCGACTCCATACCATTGCATGACGGAAGCAACATCAAATGTCACTTCCGCCCAATGGTCTTAAAGGGGAAAAAGAAAATACATTTTTTCATTTTTTTTTATTGCATTTAACCACTTACAGACCGGACCATTTTGCTGGTCAAAGACCAGACCACTTTTGGGATTCAGCACTGCGTTGCTTTAACTGACAATTGCGCGGTCGTGCGACGTGGCTCCAAAACGAAATTGCCGTCCTTTTTTTCCCCACAAATAGAGATTTCTTTTGGTGGTATTTGATCACCTCTGCGGTTTTTATTTTTTGCGCTATAAACAAAAATAGAGTGACAATTTTGAAAAAAACGCATTATTTTTTACTTTATGTTATAATAAATATCCCCCAAAAATATATAAAAAAACATTTTTTTCCCTCAGTTTGGGCCGATATGTATTCTTAACATATTTTTGGTAAAAAAAATCGCAATAAGCGATTATTGATTGGTTTGCGCAAAAGTTATAGCGTTTACAAAATAAGGGATAGTTGTATGGCATTTTTATTCATTTTTTTTTTTTTTTTACTAGTAATGGCGGCGATCAGCGATTTTTATTGTGACTGCGACATTATGGCAGACACATCGGACATTTTTGACACATTTTTGGGACCATTGTCATTTCTACAGTAATCACTGCTTTATAAATGCAGTGATTCCTGTGTAAATGACACTGGCAGTGAAGGGGTTAACCAGTGGGTGGCAGTGTAGGGGTTAAGTGTTCCTAGGGGTGTGTTACTAACTGTGGGGGGGTTGTGCTTTCATTTAGTGAACACTGATCTCTGCTCCAATCACATGGAGCAGAGATCAGTGTCACTAGTTGCTAGGCAGAATGGAGAAATGCTGTTTACAACGGCATTTCTTAATTCGGCCGCTCCGTGAGACGACCGCGGGTATGCCCGCGGCGGTCGATTCCGCGGGTCCCGCGACCGGACTCACGGGGGTCCCGACCAGCGCGAGAGCGCGGCGGCGGCGCGCTCCCGATGGCAGGGCGGCAAATTTAAAGAGACGTACAGGTACGCCCATTTGCCTGCTCGTGCCATTTTGCCGACGTACATCGACATGGGCTGGTCGGCAACTGGTTAAGTGTAAATGTGAGATTTGAGGTCTTTTTGACCCCAGATCTTACATTAAAGAGGTCCTGTCATGCTTATTTCCTATTACAAGGGATGCGTACATTCCTTGTAATAGCAATAAAAGTGATCTAAATTTTTTTTTTTTTTTTAAATAATAAAAAATGTACAGCTCCCCGTCCCGCCGTGCTTGCACGCAGAAGCGTGTTCAAACCACGCATGCAAGGTATCGCTTCGACCGTTAGAGCAAGAGCAATAATTCTAGCAAAAGACCTCCTCTAACTCAAAACTGGTAACCTGTACACATTTTTAAACTTCGCCTATGGAGATTTTAAAGTGTCAGTTTGTCGCCATTCCACAAAAGGGCTCAATTTTGAAGCATGACATGTTGGTTATCAATTTACTTGGCGTAGCATTATCTTTCACATTATAAAAAAAATTGGGCTAACTTTATGGTTTTCTTTTTTTTTTTTTATTCAATACAATTCAGTATATTTTTCCCCCCAAAAATTGCATTTGTAGGATTTCTGCGCAAATACGGTGTGACATAAGGTATTGCAACAACCGCCATTTTATCCTCTAGGGTGTCTGGAAAAAAATGATATAATGTTTTGAGGTTCTAAGTCTTTTTCTAGCTCCTTTCTGCCTCCTGCAGCCTCGGTTTTTTTCCGCCCTTTGGGAGAAGGACCTAGGAACCCTGCGGGCCCTCGGTCTGTGGATTTTTTCTGCAGAAGTTTGCGTTTTGCACAAGATTAAGATCCTGTGATCTGCTATCAACAGCCGGCTGGTTGACAGGATGGATACCCTTATCCTTGTAGTCTCCCCAGCCTGGCCAGCATGCGTGTACAGACCAGAGATCCGTGCTGGGTTTGCCACAACATACCCCCAGGCTCCAGGGACAGCCTGTGGGTGTAATGCCCCAGGGCACACATATGACCGGGCTACTGATGTCTGTGTCACAGTGTGCTGGGCCAGCAGCCACTCCGTACTGATCGGAGAGTGGGTCTGTGATGAAATGTTCCCCAGCTCGTCGGGACTGGTAAGTACAGCTCTCCTTGCCTCGGTGGGGCTGAGCAGCTGGGCATTCCCTGGAAGGTCGATTCGGGGGTCCCTCATCTCCCTCTCTTCTCTCTCTGCCCCTATCTTCCCTCCCCCCTTCCCCGGGGGGATGTTGCATGGGCTGCTGAGCGGTGTGTGTGCCATAGACAGGGGCTCCCTGGGGGGGGGGGGGGGGGGGGGGCTCTCACCTGGGGTGGGGACTGCGCTGGGTAGCTGTGCCCTGGAGGTCTCTCCCCTGGGTGTCTGGAGGCTGTGTCTGCTGATCACTGTAGCGCTATTTGCCGCTATTTCCTCATTTTTCATTGTTCCTCATTGCATACAGTGTTCGGCAGCCATTTTTTATGTGACCATGGAGCAGCATGGTCTGATTCCATTTTATTGTAGTCCGGCAGCCATTTTCCCTGTGATTATGTACTTTATACTGGCCGCTCGGCGGCCATTTTGCTAAAGCCTAAACACGTTTTTCTTGTTCAGCGCTGTACAGTGGGGCTCATCACAGTACGGTTTTCTCTTACAAGCATCTGGGAGCTGACACGGGATACAGGCACCACCTATCTGGACAGCGCAGAACTTGGTCAGGGTGGTGAGTCCTGCGATGGGGGCCCCTTAGCCTGCAGCAGTTAGTACAGTAATGGTCCCACCCTCCTAAGTCACCAAAAGGTGGCAGACAGGGTAGAGTCAGCATGGCTTCAGAAACTGGTGTTTCTTCCCCGAAATCCAGGCAATTGCAACCGGTTCGCCTGCAGACAGTGCAGTGCCTCTGGACGCTTGTCGGCTGTCCTTAACACGCTCGTTGCCAAGATGGAGGCGATGCGTGGATGCAAGGGTGGTAAAATTGCGGCCCTGCCCCCGCCCTCCGGGGAGAGCTCTGACGCAGACTCGGGCCTGCTGAGGCTGTTGACCCCTGCTCTGTTGCAGATGACACTGACCAGGACCGATCGGACAGTGTGGGTGAATCCACGTCCGTGTCCGCACGCTAATACGCTTGTTTGGAGCACTTATCACAGCTGGCGTGATACCCTGAAAATTCAGGACACAGCTGATTCCTCTGCTGAGGTAGTGGTCCCTTTTGGGTCCGGTAAGCCAGCCCATACACTTAAGGTGTTTCCGTATCTGATTTATTTAGATAAGTTCATTTACAGGAACGGGGGCGACCGCAATGGACCTTTTTAGGTCCCAAAACGCATGTCGGTGCGTTCACCCCTGAGGAGAGCCTTCCTAAATAATGGTTGGCTCCTCCGGTCGTGGCCCCCCCAGTATCCAGGTTAAACAAGTAACAACGATCCCGGTAGAAGGGGTTCCTGTGTTTTAGGACCCCACGGGCAGGAACCGAGGCATTGGCCCGTTCCTTATTTATGGTTGGGGGGCCAGCAATGCGGCCAGTACTGACCACAGCACTTGTGTCGCAAACACTTACTAAATGGGCAATACTTTACACTACACAATGGAGAAGCAGCAAGCTACTCCCGTCTGCGTGGAACTAGCAGACCAGTTAGTGCACGGTCGTAAGTATGTTGGAAAGTGGCTCTGGATACGTTTCCTCTGCTATCCTAGGTTTCAGTGTCAGCAGTGGTGCTGAGGCACCTGATTTGGCTGAAAGTCTGGTCGGCGGACCAGGCATTTTAAAATAGCCTTGACGGATTTACCCTTCCTTGGTGAGCGGCTCTTGGGAGTTTCGTTGGATTACATTATTAAGAATGTCACAGTTGGGATGAGTACCTTGCTCCCACAGACCAGGAAGACTGAGGAACCACGCCGCAGGCAAGGGCCCTCATTTTCCCCTCAAAAGAGGCTTTTTGGTCAGTCCGGGACGTCGGCAAAACGATCCCAGTCCAACAGGACAAACCTTAGGGACAGAAGCGTCCTTGGATCCGCAAGCCTAACATGTCTGCAAGGAAGTGTTACCGTATTAAGGTTTGCCCCAGGCCGTCATACGAGTGGGGAGGTCGCCTTCGGGAGTTTGCAGCCCGGTGGGCCTCTAGGCTACCTGGCCAATGGGTCTGCGAACTGATTTCCTTGGCTACAAGATAGAGTTCTTCTCTTGGCCAACAAACAGATCTTCCCTTCCAGCACGCCCTTACTCCCGGCTCGCTGGGAGGCCCCATGTGGGCAGTATGGGACCTGCTAAACCTCAGGGTGATAGCATCTGTTGCGGTGTTGGAAAGTTGCCAGGAGTTCTACTCCAATCTGTTTGTAGTCCCCAAAGAAGGAAGGGGTGTGTCCAATCTTGGACCTAAAGAGCCTCAATTGCTTTGTGTAAGTACAAGGTTCAGTGTGGAATCAGTTCGCTCAGTTGTCGCTCCACTCCATCAGGGGGACTCCCTGGCATCTCTTGACATCCAGGATGCATATCCACACATGCCCATATGCTTCAGGCATCAGAGCGTTCTGTGAAATGCAGTCAGGGAAGCCCACTACCAGTTTGTGGCTCCCCTTTTTGGCTTGGCTTCAGCACCCCGAGTCCTTACCAAGGTATTGACTTCAGTTTTAGCGTTGTTAAGATAACGCAGGATCGCAATCATGAGTTACTAGAACGACCTTCTTCTGAGTGCAGCTTCCGCCTCAGAATTAAAGGAGGATGTGGCGATCACCATGCAAACCCTGCAGGTATTGGGTGACTGTTGAACCTAAAAAGTTGGTGTTCTCACCGATTCAATGCCGGAGTGCCTAGGCTTATCGCATGACTCCATGGAAGCGAGAGTTTCTCCCTTCAGACAAACTGCAGACTCTCAGAGCCATGGTAAAACTATTGCTGAACTGCAGGTGGGCATCGCTGCGTTTCTGCATGCGAGTTCTGGGCCTCGTGGTGACCACCTTCGAGGCGGTACTACATGGTCATTTTCCACCAGAGTCTCGCAGAAGGACATATTGACACAATGGGACATATCTCTGTTATCCCTGTATCAGCAGATCTGGGTGAGCCAGTCAGTCAGGGGGTTCCTGCTCTGGTGGCTGAGGTACCCGGTACTTCAGTCCAGGAAGTCGTTCCTACCTCTACATTGGACTTTGATCACAACAGACTCCAGGCTGACTGACTGGGGTGGAGTACTGGGAGTACAGTTGACCCAGGGTCTCTTGTCGCGTGAGGAACCCAAGTTGCCGATCAATGTGCTTGAACTCAGAGCAATCAGGCTTGCCTCTCCACATAGTCAATGAGACTACGAAGGCGTATGATCAGGATTCAGTCAGACAATGCCACGGCGGTGGCATATGTCAACCATCAAGGAGGAACAAGTAGCTTGGCTGCAGCAAGGGAAGTCACTCACATTCTTCAGTGAACAGAGCGATAGGTACTGGCCTTGTCTGCCATTACATCCCGGTAGGAAGAAACTGGCAGGGGAACTACCTAAGTCACCAGATGCTGGACCCAGGAGAATGGGCATTGCATCCAGACATGTTCAGGCTTTTGTGCCTGCGGTGGGGCACACCAGACATGGATCTCCTGGCTTCCTGACTCTATCGGAAAGGGCCGAGATTCGTATGCAGGATAAGAGATCCTTGGGCAGACGCATTAATTGTGCTGGTGGCTCCATGGGATCAGTACCGGCTGATCTAAGACTTTCCCCCACAAACGCTACTACCATGTCTGCTCCGCAGAGTGGAGGCCGAGGGGGTTCCAGTAATACTTATTCCCCCTGACGCGCCAACCTAGTATGCCTTTTTGCGAGGACTCCCTGGTGACTGCCGTTGCGAGAGGACCTTCTGTGTCAAGGTCCGACTCTCCATCTTTTTTTTACCATAGCTGGTTTTAACGGCATGGCTCTTGAGAGCCAGATGCTAAGGTACCGAGGCCTATCGGACTCCGTGATCTCAACTACGTTGAGAGCACAGAATTATTATTCTCTAAAGATATACCATCTTACCTGGAAGACATACATCTCTATGTGTAAGGAGACAGGATGACATCTGTGCACCTATTCAGTTTCCAGGATCCTGCTGTTTCTACAGCGCGGAGTAGACCAGAAGTTGGTTTAAGCACCATTAAGGGACAAATATCAGCCTAGGCTGTTTTTTGGCAGCGACCCCTGGCGTCTCACTCTCTAGTGAGCACTTTTGTTCAAGGGGTCCGACATGTAGTTCCTCCGGTGTGTCCACCGTTACTCTCGTGGGATCTGATCCTAGTGTTATCGGCATTTCAGAAACCACCATTTGAAAAATATCAGAGATACCTCTCTGTTGACTCTGTCCCAGAAGGTGGTTTTCCTAGTGGCCAGGAGGGTCTCGGAACTGGCGGCCTTGCAAGTGGCCCTATCTGGTTATCTATAAGGATAAGATGGTGTTGCATTCGCAACTTTCTTTTCTGCTGAAATTTTTGATTTCTCTCCTCACTACCTATCACAGTTTCGAAGGCCATAAAATTCCAAAATAACACAAACCCCCCCCAAATGACCCCATTTTGGAAAGTAGACACCCCAAGCTATTTACCGAGAGGCATGTTGAGTTCATGAAATATTTTATATTCTGCCACAAGTTGCAGGAATTTTACAATTTTAAATTTTTTTTTTGCACAAAGTTGTCACAAAATGATATATTGCTCACACATGCTATTGGCATAAGTGAAATTACACCCCAAAATAAATTCTGCTGCTTCTCCTTAGTACGGGCATACCACATGTGGGGGACTTTTTGGGAGCCTAGCCGCGTACAGGACCCCGAAAACCAAGCACCGCCTTCAGGATTTAAATATAAAACGCTACCAAAAAAAACTGCTAGCGATCGCAGGGATCAGGCCTGACTCTGCGAACGCTGCAGTTATGTGTTTAGTGTTTTGTAAGTGACAGTGATCGATCGATACTGCACTTGGGTGGGCTGGGCGGAGGGGCAAAACGCAGGTGCTAGCAGGTATCTGGGCTAATCCTGCTAACAATGTGTTTTTTTGGAACCCTAAACTGCTATTGATCTGTTCAGATTCTATACCACTATGGGAGGTGTATGCTTTGCGTGTGGGTGTTAGCGGTACTGGCACTAACCTAGCGCTGCCTGGGGCGTCGCAGACCCTGACCCTAAAACCTAATTGATATCACCCGCCGGGTGATCAGGGGGTTAAACCTTTATTGAGTAATAAATGGTGGGTGCCCTGATGCTATAAAAAGCAAACTAACTAACCAGAGTCACCCATAACACTTATACGGTGATCATTGGTGAAAGGGTTAACTAGGGGCAATCAGGTGGTTAAAATCTTTATTAGGTAGTATATGGGGGTACCTAACGCTATAAAAACCTGGCGGTGAACATAAAAAATAACTAGCTACCTAGCGGCACTAGTGACAGTAATGCAGCGATCAGAAAAACGATTGCTTAGTGACACTGGCAAAAGGGGGTGAAAGGGTTACCTGGGGGGCAATCAGGGGTTTAAAACCTTTATTAGGTAGTATATGGGGGTCCCTGACACTATATAAAAACCTGACGGGGAACCTAAATAACTAACTGGCTATCGAGCATCACCAGTGACACTTATACGGTGATCGCTGGTGAAAGGATTAACTCTAGGGGCAATCAGGGGGTTAAAACCTTTATTGGGTAGTATATGGGGGTACCTAATGCTATAAAAACCTGGCGGTGAACCTAAAAAAATAACTAGCTACCTAGCGGCACCAGTGACACTAATGCAGCGATCAGAAAAATGATCGCTTAGTGACACTGGCAAAAGGGGGTGACAGGGTTAACTCTAAGGGCAATTAGGGGGTTAAACCTTTATTGGGGGGGTAGGGGGCTACCCTGGACCTAACACTAACTGCTCCGACACTTTTTACTGTCACAACTGACACTAAATGCAGTGATCAGTAAATAAATGATCACTGCAATCAGTGACACTTTGACTGGGGGGGGTGATCGGGGGGGGGGGTGATTTGTGTGCCTATGTGTACCTACATGTCAGTGTAGTGATTGGTGCACTTACTATGTGTTCTCCTGGCAGTTCGGTCAGAAAGACTGCCCCGAGGAGAATGACATCACTTCCTCCCTGCCTTTGTTTACACTACACAGACGGGGGAAGCTTCTCATTCGCCAGGAGCGATCGAGAGGGGATGACCAGAAACCAACGGCCATCCCCTCATCCCGGATCGCTCTTGAAGCGAAACGGATCGCCGCAGCCAGCGGGAGGGGGTCTGATCAGACCCCCCACCCGCTGGAAGGCAAGCACATACCGGTACGTGCTTGTGCCTGTCGGTGCCATTGTACCGACGTATATTTACATGCGGTGGTCCTTAAGTGGTTAATAATAACATTCTGAGGCCATCCAGTGGAAATAGAGATTATACTTGGATGTTGCCAAACTGTATATACGGTACTTGTTAGAATTTGCTTACCAGCAAGTAATCGATTGCACCTGCACTTCTGGGATCAAGTGGATATAAAAAGTCTACACACTTCCGGTAAAAATCTCAGGTTTCTGTGATTTAAAATGAAACAAAGATAAATGATTTCAGAACTTTTTCCACCTTTAATGCGACCTATAAACTGTACAAAAAAGGGGGGACCTTCGCGCTACTACGTGGAAGAAAATAGGGTATATAAATACCTCTAAAAATAAATCAATAAAACCAAATATAAACAGTAATAATCACAAAGTGCACGTGCAAAAAATGCAGCAAGACAAGATATTGAACACAAACTACCAAATACAGTGATAAATGAAAAAAAAGTCCTGCGCAAATTATGCCAAAATAATAAAGTCCAGAAATTGCTAAGTGCAAAAAAAGTGTAAAAAAGTCAATGTAAGTGTAAATAAATAGTCCATATATTCATAAACACCAACGATGAAAAATGGTTGAACAAACGGTGGTAAACAATCGCAGAAAGGGCTCACAGAACTCTCACCTTAAAAAAGGAAAATAAGGCTCATCACAAAATCAGAAGATATCCCACTTCACTCCTCATATTCAGCCACCAGAGGGATCCTTTTACTGTGCCAGATAGAAGATGATTTCTATATCCGGCCACTAGAGGGCCATTAATAGCTCATGTATTATAATGATGACCCAAACGTCATGATCCGTGGTAAATGGCTCAAAAAAAAGAGGGGGGGGGGGGGGGAGAGAGAGAAAGAGGAGGCTCTAAACGTGTAGTATATTGAGAATAAAACAATCAGTTTATTAATAGACAAGTATAATTGGACACTCAAATTTTATAGGAAAAAACACAGCAAGAAAAGTTAAAATGGTGGTGTGGCGTCTTCCACCAGTCCTACTGTACTTCTGGTACGTCCTACGGCCACTCCCTACGCGTTACGTCATACCACGTGACTTCTTCATGGGGATAATGATTGTCCGCTGTATAATTCATTATATATACCGAAAACCGGAAGTGTCCAATCGGCCATTTTTGTAATGGTATTTAGGAAAGTAAACATCTGTGGACCGGAAGAGTGGATTCTGCCATATTACTACTCCAATATAACAAAAACGGAAGTATAAGCACAACCATCTTGGTGCTCATAATAATAATAGAAAAACGGGACTATGAAGTAGGAAAACGGCGCTTAAAAAATAACAAATATTTAATAAAAAGATAATGCAGAACAAAGATGGCATCACCCAGGCGTATCTAAAAAATATATTAAGCCCAAAAACGAAGGAAAGCGCCACTATATTTAACTTAACCAAAAATATGTATGGTATATATCACTAAAATATGGTTGCAGCTGGAAACTGTTATACGGACCATAACTGCAAACAAATGACATATTAATCCACCCATATCATCCTAGGGTGATATAAAACTACCACACAAATAGCCTTAAATAAAAATATATTATATATATATATATATATATATAAATCTTCATGATATAAAAACGCTATCATAAAAAAGCATAAGTAAAGTTGCATACCGGAAATATAGTAGGACCTTACATAGACACATAATAGTAAAAATTAATATCAATAAGATATAACCTATAATAATGAAAAAAAGGCATGCAAATCCATATATATACTGATAATATTAAAAATTACTTAAAAAGCAATTAAGATCAAAATCTACATTGAGACCCTCGGGGTGAAAGGATCTCATAGTAAAAATCCACCTGGATTCTTTTTGACTAATCGTCCTAATTTTATGACTACCCCTCCACGATGGATTGTATCTTTCGATACCCCAAAACTGTAAATGAGAAGGATCCCTATTATGTACCTGGTCAAAATGTCTAGAGACACTGTGTTTTGGGAAACTTTTAAGAATGTTTTGTATATGTTCTTTAAGTCTGACTTTTAAAGCTCTTTTTGTTCTCCCTATATACTGTAAATTGCAACTACATTGTAGGCAATATACAACTCCTTCAGTATGGCATCCTATAAAATCACGTATGGAATATGTTTGTCCAGTGATAGTGCTTGCAAATTCACTTCTCTTATTCTGAAATTTTTTGGATTGTCGACGTGCAACACAATTTTTACATGGGTAGAACCCCTTCCCCGTAAAAAAGGTATACTCCTTTCTAGTTGGTGGCTCAACCACAGATTTAGCAATGATGTCTCTCAGGGTGGGGGCCCTCTTAAAAACCACATTAGGCTTGTCTGGTAGAATTTTCCCCAAATCCCTGTCTTTTTTTACGACATGCCAATGTCGACTAATTAGTCTAAATAACTCTTTATGTTGCACGTTATAATCCAATATTAAAGAAGGGACATCGCAATTGAACCGGTTACCTTTATTATTCTGTTGGAGCATCAAATGTCTATCCATGCATTTTACTTGTTCAATTTCCATTTGAATCCGAGAATCTTCATATCCTTTTTCTCTGAATCTGGTAGCAACAAGGTTGGATTGTTCCAAATAGTCGTCTATCCTGGTACAATTTCTCCTTATTCTAACCAATTGCCCTTTGGGTATATATATAGCTTGTCTATAATAAGTTTGATTGTGCCAAAAAAAGTTGTGCTTCAAACAAAAATCAAGGCACTTGATCAGAAACTTTTTTTGTTTGCATTCCAGTGTAGTATAAGTTTTCAAAAGTCATTTTATAGCAGTGCATGCTTCATGATGTGCTACAATAGTATATAAAGATGACACATCCACAGTGGCGAGGAAAGTTCTTCCTTCCGATACTGTAACAGTTTCCAATAATTGTAATGTGTGCTTTGTATCCTTCAAATATGCATTGGTTTTCTGTACCGCTGGTTGAATGAAAAAATCAAAATATTCTCCCATTCTGGATGTAAGTGATTCGATGCTGTTCACAATCGGTCTACCTGGCGGGTTATCTCTATTTTTATGAATCTTAGAAATAGTATAGATAATGGGTGTTTTGCATGCTTCGTGAAGAAGATATTTGCTTTCTTTCTTACTAAGAATAGCCTTCTTACTTCCTAAATGGACCAATTGCTCCAATTCCTTTTTATATTTCAGGGTAGGGTTACCTAGTAACTTCATATATGTATTCCCATCTTGCAATTGTCGATCCAGTTCGCATAAATATGCTTCCTTGGATTGCACGACAACTGCTCCTCCCTTATCTGCCAGCCGAATGACGATATCATTTCTCCGTGTCAATAATTTGATGCCCTTTCTAATATGTCCTGGATCAAAAACTTTTTTAATCTGTAGGGCTTCCAAATCATCAAGCACCAATTTTTTAAAAACTTCAACATGTTGATTATTGGCCAACTGTGGATTAAAAACCGAATTATTATGTAGTGTACTATGTTGTACGGGATTTTGTTCACTAGATGTCCCATAACTAGATTTGATAGGGTTATTCATAATATATTTTTTGATGTTAATCTTCCTAATATATTTTTGAATGCCTATATATGTGTCAAACTTAGATTTTTTATAGGAGCATTTATCAAGAACGGCAAGCTCCTCAGAACAAATAGAGGTGCTGCTCAAATTAATGACTCCCTCCCCGATCACTCTTTTGCGTTTGGATTCTCTTTCCTGCTCTGCAGCCTCTCTTCTTTCTGGGCTGTCTCGTGCTCTGTCGTTTTCCATCCTTCTTACAGGAGAGTGATGCGATTCTTGCGGAGGTCTTCTTAGGGGAGATTCTCGCCTTCGGTGTGTCTCCTGAGGTCTTCTGGGAGAATAATCTCTCCTGTCTCGGTCTAAAAAGCGATCCTGTGTGTCTTGTGGGTATTGATAATGAGATTGCTCATAATAATTTTGCTCCGGATAATTTCTAATAGGTTCGAACCTATTATGTGTAGGTATGGGACTTCTGTCCCTCCTTCTTAAATTTTTTAAAAGGCTTCTTCCAACCTTTCTTTGGGGTTTGTTGTGTATAGTTACCCCCATTTGTTTGATTATAATAAGGTACGGGTGTGGCATACTGGTCACTATAAGGTGGATCATAACTTCTAGGTGTCTCAGGATAGCCCGATTTTGTTGTACAAAAGGAGGCTTCCTTGTTTCATACTTATCATTGTCTCTATCCCACATAGGACCATTGCTCAAATGAGAGGATGTGGGATCTTGTATCCTGACCTCTCTTTCAGGGGTGGATTGTGCAGACATGGGGATCGCTTGTTCTACTTTCCCTTGCCATTTAAATACTTTATTTACTTTGTAATCGGTAATATCCCAATGATACTTTTTAATCTTACGCTGTTGTACTTCAAGGTATTTTGCAATAAGGTCTTTTTTTTAATTGTAATGCCATTTTATTAAAATCTGGCGATTCCTTATGCGATTCAAGTTTAGTTCTGATTTCTTCAATCTGTTTCTCTATAATATGAGTCTTTCTCTGCTTTCTCTTTAATAAGAATTTGACACATTCAATACTTTTATACTGTACAACTTAGGTGAACAATAAACTGAAATATTTTGGATGAAGAGAAGTAAAAATAAAAAGCTTTTGGTGATGTGCGTTGTTTTTGCTCCAAACATATCTTTTGGAATTATGACCAAAAAGTTCAATCTTCATTTCATCAGACCATGACACATCTGTAATGTCGCTGTTGTGCAATATTTTCTCCACTTGATGATGACTGTCTTCACAGTGTTCCATGGTATATCTAATGCCTTGGAAATTATTTTTTTACCCTTCTCCTTACTGAAACCTTTTAACAATGAGATCCCTCTGATGCTTTGTAAGCTCTCTGCAGACCATGGCTTTTGCTATAAGATGCGACTAAGAACATTTCATAAGAAACCTACTAGAACAGCTGAACTTTATTTGGAATTCAGTTGAATTTTACAGATTATAGGTCACATAAAGGGTGGCAACAGTTCTTAAATGATTTATCTTTGTCTCATTTTTTTACATCACAGAAACCTGACAGTTTAATAGGTGTGTGTGTATACTTTTTATATCAAATGTATCATATATTGCAATGGTAAGAAATTAAGATGAATGAAAGTTAAAAATACAACATTAATTATAATGTATAACATGCATATACTGTACTAATCAAGATGTCCAAGCATGGCAACTGAAAATTATTAGACTGTTATCTAAAAAGACATCTAAATTTAATACATTTAACCACTTGCTTACTGGGCACTTAAACCCCCCTCAGTCCCAGACCAATTTTCAGCTTTCAGCGCTGATGCACTTTGAATGACAATTGCGCGGGCATACAACACTGTACCCAAATGACATTTTTATCATTTTTTTCCCACAAACAGAGCTTTCTTTTGGTGGTATTTAATCACAGCTGGGAGTTTTATTTTTTGCTAAACAAACAAAAAAAGATGCAAAAAAAAATAAAAATCATGTTTAATAGTTTGTTATAAAATTTTGCAAACAGGTCATTTTCTCCTTCATTGAAGTGCGCTGATGAGGCGGCACTGATAGGCTGCACTGGTGGGCACTGATAGGCTGCACTGGTGGGCACTGATAGGCTGCACTGGTGGGCACTGATAGGCTGCACTGGTGGGCACTGATAGGCTGCACTGGTGGGCACTGATAGGCTGCACTGGTGGGCACTGATAAGCATAGTTAAGGCGGCACTAATAGGCACAGATAAGGCGGCACTGATGGGCAAAGACGGGCACAGATAAGATGGCCCGGATGGGTGGCACTAAGGGGCACTGATAGGTACCACTGATAGATGGGACTGCTGGGCACTGATAGGTGGCACTGATAGGTGGCTCTGATAGGTGGCACTGATGGGCGGCACTGCTGGGCACGGATATGTGGCACTGGGGTGCAGCACCTTTGTTTAGGCAGACTGTTGGCACTGCTGGGTGGCACTGCTGGGTGGCACTGTGGGCACTGCTGGGTGGCACTATGGGCACTGCTGGGTGACACTGACAGGGGGGACACATTGTTTATTTAGGCAGGCAAAGCAGGTGGGCACTGGCAGGGCTGGCCGTGATCGGGACTGATGTCCCGATCACGGCCGCCGGTGATCAGCTTTTTTTTTTCCTCCTCGCGCTGTCAGCGCGGGGAGGAATAATAGCCGATTACCGGCTCCGTTATATCACATGATCAGCTGTCATTGGCTGACAGCTGATCACGTGATAAGGGGTCGGGATCGACCCCTTGCACGGATCGGTGAGCAGGCTCGCCGATCATAGAGCGCCCGGAAAAGGAGATCCGCGCTGTAGCCGTCATTTGGCTATAGCGCGGATCTCAAGTGGTTAAAGAGATAACATTATCGCCCCAGGAACAGTCGTAAACTATTCCCTAGGACTGATTAAAGTAGAATTCAGGCATTATCAATAAAATCATTGATCTCAACATCTACATTAAGACCATGAGGGCTGAGACTTTTAATATTGTAAGTCTAGTTAATTTCGAGCTTGGAGATTTCCCGACACTTCCATCCTCCTGTCCAGTGTAGTATAAGTTTATTTATTTAAAGAAATTGCCTGCTAGATTTTTGTTGTGAGTTTCTAGATAATGTCTAGAGACCAGATGTCCTTTGAATCCTCTCTTTATATTTACCAATATGTTCTTTGAGCCTCACTTGGGATCAGCATGGGCAAGTCAATAGACATACTACATTGGAAGTTGAGCATGTAATAAAGGTCTTAATTTGAAAATTCCGAGATTTATTTATTTATTTCTAATGGCATTAATGAAACAGACTCGCCATCTTTTACATTTATAAAACCCAACTATATTTAGAAAAAAACATTTGTTTGTGACTGGGAGGATCATATATGTTAGGAGCTACTTTATCCCTAAGTGATGAAACTCTGTTGAACACCACTTGAGGCTTTTTGACCATAAAATGTTGATTGGAGTAGCTTGTGATGAATGGCATAGAGAAGTTAATCACCCCCATTATTTATCCTAGGCTTTTCAAGTAATACTTGGTCTCTGTTTAATGCTTATACTGAAGACAATGTCTCAGTCAGAACTTCAGATGAATATCTTTTTTCAATAAATTGATCTGTTAAAACTTGAGCCTGTATTTTGGCATCTTCAGTTTGAGTACAGTTGCGCTTTAGGCACATATTCTGACTCTTATTGACAGAGTTCAGCCATGATTGATAATGAAAGCTGTTGAGGGGAATTAATGAACTCCTATCAATGGGTTTGAACAATTTAGATGTTAATAATTGATCACCTTCCGCCCAAATGTTTAAATCCAGGAAGTGTATGGTATGTTGACCTGCCTCATAGTTCACTTCAATCCCTCTGTCATTGTCATTCAAAAACTCCACAAAGGTTTGTAAGGAATCAAGACTGTCATTCCACAGGAGGAGGACATTATCTATGGACCAATTTGGGTCTCTTGTGGGCATAGATGATGTCCTCTTCCCACTTGGCCATAAACAAATTGACCAAACTTGGGGCATATTTGGCCCCCATTGTCACGTCCCTATTCTGAAAATGAAACTTATTATTGAACCAAACGTAACTGTGAGTGGTGGCATATTTCAAAAGTTCCATAATGAACGTGTTTTGTTTGTTGGGTAAAAGGGTTTCTTTATTGAGAAAATATTCTACTGAATTTATTCCCCATTGGTGTGGAATGATGGTGTAAAGAGATATTACATCCGCAGTAACCAACCAAAAGCTCTCAACTCTGCACTGCTGACATAGGGCACCCCTCAACCCTGCAGTCTACACGTAGCTCACCCCTCAACCGTACACTCTGTATGTAGTTCACACCTTGACCCTGCACTCTGTACGTAGCTCCCGCCTCAATCCTTCACTCTGTACCTAAAGCACTCTTTAACCCTGTACTCTTATGTAGTGCACTCCAGAACCCTGCAGTCTGTATATAGGGCACTCCTGAAATCCTGGTATATAACAATGCCTCACTATTAGTTCATCTTAGCCACACCCACTATTTGATGCAGAGGTAATGATGTGCAGTAACCTCTAGCAACCAATCAGTGAGCAGTAATGATCTGTAATCTCTAGCAACCATTTGGTGAGAAATAATGATGTGCAGTAACCTCTAGCAACCAATCAGCAGTAATGATGTGCAGTAACCAGTCTGTGAGCAGCCCTCAACCCTGCACTCTGTACGTAGCTCCCGCCTCAATCCTTCACTCTGTACCTAAAGCACTCTTTAACCCTGTACTCTTATGTAGTGCACTCCAGAACCCTGCAGTCTGTATATAGGGCACTCCTGAAATCCTGGTATATAACAGTGCCTCACTATTAGTTCATCTTAGCCACACCCACTATTTGATGCAGAGGTAATGATGTGCAGTAACCTCTAGCAACCAATCAGTGAGCAGTAATGATCTGCTGTAATCTCTAGAAACCATTTGGTGAGAAATAATTATGTGCAGTAACCTCTAGCAACCAATCAGCAGTAATGATGTGCAGTAACCAGTCTGTGAGCAGACTGTTATTCACTTTAAGGTCATCACGGAGGACAAGGGGGCGCTCTACGTCTAGAGGAAAAGAGATTTAATCTCCAAATATGGAAAGGTTTCTTTACAGTTAGAGCTGTGGAAATGTGGAATGGCCTCTGTGACGGAACCGATCCCACACTCTGAGTGCTATACTGACGTATACCGCTTCCTAAGTCTGAATATAGATATCAGATATTCCAACCGCTCAGAAGCACAAAACAAGATGAGACTTGCTTAGCTGCTCAACATGGACTGATTTATTAGAACCAAAATGACAAGTATTTATAATACAGTAGAAGACTAAAACCTAACCTAATTAGCATTTGCTAATTATCTAATCATTGACCCAGACTAGTTGTCTGAGAGATGGGACTTTTCAGAGTAAGACTTTGTCTCCTAGCTCACTGATTGACGATTCAATACACATTACCATAAACACATGGTTAATTAGCACAAACAACGTGTGGAATATCCTTACAAGCCAGACTAGACTCATTTACACAACAGACAGGTGACTGGAGTTGATGACATTAGCATCTAACAGTTTGTATCCCAACAGTGTGATTCAGTCTATTGCTAATATGGCAAATACATATCCAGAGTCTGTGTGTCTAGTGGGGACATGGATCCGAATCCAAGTAACACCTCAGGGGTCCCCCAGGCATACAGCTCACAAAGAGCACCGTTCCCCCAAATGCGAGGGCCCATAATCGCAAGGCAAGAGGCTTGCATTCTGTCCCCTCCAACAGCCTCTGTCACGGCTAGGTCTGTCACATTTCTCCCCTTTTGGCAGGAGACTAACACAGGAGGAGAGCCCAGATGGGTTGACTCCGAAGTTAGTCAGTGATTCCAGTCCCCCAATGCTGGTATCCACACAGTACCCCAAACATATTGGTCCAAACATAGTATTCCTCACCCAGCCAACCTCTGCCTCTCTCAGAGAACATATCCGCCACCGGGGATAGGCCTGGACTGACCCTTCTCCCTCAAGTCTTTTCAGCCACTGGAGAGAAGACAGGGTGACTGGGCTCACTCCATGAAGTTGTTGGGGATCTTGGCCGACCGCCCAGCATCCCTGGGGTATACAAGTGGAGACAGAAATTCCATCCATCGATATCAGCTCAAGCTGCAGTTGTGTGTAGGGGCCAGTAGCATTCTGTCCTGTTAGCACTTCAGCTGAGGACCCAACATCATCCACTCCAGCTGACTTTTGGGGAGTCGGGCCGACTGCCCCGGCTCCCTGGAACTCTGCAGCCGTTACCAGTGCTGGGCACAGGTTAGTAGCACTCTGCCCGGTTTCCAGCACTTCAGCTGAGTTGGTGTCATTCTGGGGCGCCGTCTGCTGTTGAAACTCCCTTTCACTGGTATTGTCTCCCAGGTGCATGAACCCTTGTTGGGGAGGGAAAATGACTGCTTCTCCTTCCTTCATCTCTGAAATCCACTGGGAGAGAGGGACCATCACCTTCTCACCTTGGGCCTCTGAAACTACCACGGGTGTGGAGCAGGGGTCTGCAGTACTCTGTCCTGCTGCAAGTACTTGAGCAGTACTTGAGCAGGTGATGCGTAATCTATGACATCCAATGACGCAGCGCGCCGGGGGCGGGGGCGTGGGATACAGCGAGCGGCTATAGCTGCCGGCTGTATCACGGGAGCGCGCCCACAGGTGCTTCTCACCATGCAAGGGAGCTCGCATGAACATGAGAAGTACCTGTGGCAGGAAGCCGAGACAACCGCCAAGGGACCCCAGAAGAGCAGGTTCGGGGGCCACTCTGTGCAAATTGAGCTGCACAGTGGAGGTAAGTATAACATGTTTGTTATTTAAAAGAAAATTAACTTTACAATCCCTTTAACTCTGCAGGGTGCCCAAACTTTTGCAGATGCCATTTTTTGTTTTCTGTAATTTTGAAAGTGTAAATCAGGGATATGCAATTAGCGGACCTCCAGCTGTTGCAGAACTTCAAGTACCATGAGGCATAGCAAGACTCTGACAACAATAAGCATGACACCCAGAGGCAGAGGCATGATGGGACTTGTAGTTTTGCAACAGCTGGAGGTCCGCTATTTGCAGATCCCCCGTGTAAATGATTGAAATAAAATCTAACTTTTTTTGACATATTATAAGAATGTCTAATCTGTAATTCGATGCCATTTGGAGATTTTTCCATCTTTCCTTGGCTTCGTTATGCACATTAATGCAGTTAAGCACATTAATACACATTTTTACCTGGGGTGCCCAAACTTTCGATCCCCACTGTGTGTGTGTGTGTGTGTGTGTGTGTGTGTGTATATATATATATATACCATAATGTTTCATGAAAGCATATCTCTCACTCACCCAGAAACTGTAATCAGAGGATACCGGCTTGGTGGGACAATGTAAGGCCTGTGGGAAAACTCCACCCCACCTCAACCGAGAGGAACGGGTGGGTCCCTGTGTATGCAGATGAAAAAGTATGATGACTTACCATGTGATCAGCCGTGTCCAATCACGGCTGATCACAGTGTAAATAGGAAGAGCCGGTGATCGGCTTTTCCTCACTCGCGATCGATTATCAGCGTAGCCCCCCTGAGGATACCCACACTGGACCACTAGGGATGCCACCAGACCATCAGGGATGCCCAGCACCAGGTAGACCACCAGGGATGCCAGTCAGTGCCCACAATGGGTATTACTGATTGGCATCCATCAGTACAATACTTTACACTTCAATGCCACCTATCCATGCCGCCTATCCATGCAGCCAATCCATACCAATTTGTGCCACCTATGGGTGCTCCTCCATGTCGCATATCAGTGCAGCCCCATCAGTGAAGGAGAAAACGTATTTACCAAATTTTGTAACTGAAACATCAATGTTTAGCAGAAAATAAAAATCCCAGAGGCGATCAAATACCACCAAAAGAAAGCTCTATTTGTGGGAACAAAATGATAAAAATCTAATTTGGGTACAGTATAGCATGATCGCGAAATTGTTATTCACTGTGCGACAGTGCTAAAAGCTGAAAAATGGTCTGGGCAGGAAGGTGTATAAGTGCCCTGTATTGAAGTGGTTAAAGTGTGAAAGATTTGGTTTCTCAAGTCGAGGGGAATCACTTTGTTGTCAATATACGATTGAAAAAAATGGCTATCCCAATAGTATGTAGATTTATGTTCTAACAATTTTTTCAGATGGGCGTAGAGCTGTACTTTCGTTGGTTTCAATGTTGCCACCTAATGCTGTGGTTTTAATTTTGTTCATTTGATCAACCCAGGCACTTCCGCAATAATTAGCCATGATTAGGATGATGAAAGAGGAAACCACAAAAAGGGTATATAGAGGGGACTGTGGAGAGGGGGGGAAGGAGGGGAAAGGTGGGAGGAGGGGGATTTGTGTTGGGGGTAAGGGAGATGAAAAAATGTTAAATTTGAACCTGCTTGTAAGGAATAAAGAGGGAAATTTGTGGTTTTGAGTTGACACCCAAATTAAAGTTTCATGCAACTAGAATTTTAATCTCAATGATTTAATACTCAAATGAAAAATAATAAGAGTTAAAACATTTAACAACTCTAGAAAGAGTAAACAATAAACGATATATCAATAAATTGTATTTCATGTTGACACCAAAAAGGAAAAGGGGAAAAATGATATATTAAAAAGGTAAGTTTATATGTAGGGTTGGGGTGAGCGTGGAATACTAATACTTCTACAGAGGCATCATCTCGGGAAGATATGCAAAGATATGTGTCTTAAAAATATATACAGTTCGGACGGAAAGTATTCAGACCCCCTTAAATTTTTCACTCTTTGTTATATTTCATCCATTTGCTAAAATTGTTGACATTTTTACAGATTTATTAAAAAAGAAAAACTGAAATCACATGGTCCTAAGTATTCAGACCCTTTGCTCAGTATTGAGTAGAAGTACCCTTTTGATCTAATACAGCCATGAGTCTTTTTGGGAAAGATGCAACAAGTTTTTCACACCTGGATTTGGGGATCCTCTGCCATTCCTCCTTGCAGATCCTCTCCAGTTCTGTCAGGTTGGATGGTAAACGTTGGTGGACAGCCATTTTTAGGTCTCCAGAGATGTTCAATTAGGTTTAAGTCAGGGCTCTGGCTGGGCCATTCAAAATCAGTCACAGAGTTGTTGTGAAGCCACTCCTTCCTTATTTTAGCTGTGTGCTTATGGTCATTGTCTTATTGGAAGCTAAACCTTTGGCCCAGTCTGAGGTCCTGAGCACTCTGGACAAGATTTTCATCCAGGATATCCCTTTACTTGGCCCCTTTCATCTTTCCCTTGATTGCAACCAGTCGTCCTGTCCCTGCAGCTTAAAAACACCCCCACAGCATGATGCTGCCACCACCATGCTTCACTGTTGGGACTGTATTGGACAGGTGATGAGCACACATACCGCTTAGAATTAAGGCCAAAAAGTTCTATCTTGGACTCATCAGACCAGAGAATCTTATTTCTTGCCATCTTGGAGTCGAAGTGTTTGCTTTAAAAAAAAAAAAAAAAAAAAAAAAAAAAACTCCATGCAAGCTTCCATCAGGCCACTCTGTCATAAAGCCCCAACTGGTGGAGGGCTGCAGTGATGGTTGACTTTCTACAACTTTCTCCCATCTCCCAACTGCATCTCTGGAGCTCAGCCACAGTGATCTTTGGGTTCTTCTTTACCTGTCTCAGCAAGGCTCTTCTCCCCGGATAGCTCAGTTTGGCCGGATGGCCAGCTCTAGGAATGCTTCTGGCCATCCCAAACATCTTCCATTTAAGGATTATGGAGGCCACTGTGCTCTTAGGAACCTTAAGTGCAGCAGAAATTTTTTGTAACCTTGGCCTGTGCCTTGCCACGATTCTGTCTCTGAGCTCTTCAGGCAGTTCCTTTGACCTCATGATTCTCATTTGTTCGGACATGAGCTATAAGGTCTTATACAGACAGGTGTGTGGCTTTCCTAATCAAGTCTAATCGGTATAATCAAACACAGCTGGGCTCAAATGAAGGTGTAGAACCATCTCAAGGATGATCAGAAGAAATGGACAGCACCTGAGTTAAATATATGCGTATCACTAGTGTTAAATAAGGGTGTGTATCTATCACAGGGTGGTGTCTGTGGATACACTAAAAGGTCAAGAGAACCAGTTGCCACTTCCTAATCATAGCTTCAAAAAAGAAATTATAGGGAAGAAGGGGAAGGGGGAAAGGGGAGGAACCTTCACACAAAAGACCTCAAGGAAAAGTGTAGGTTCTATTGGACTTTAGGCAAACATTTTTTTTTGTAAAAAACAATATATTCAAAAATATTATTTATTAAATAAAAAATAACTAAAATGTAAAATAAAAACAGAAAAGGAAGGGATATATAAATACACATCAAGTCTCGCTTGATATCCTGTCGAGATTAATACAATCTACACATAATTCACATTAATTTCCATATATATCCAAAGATTAGCAGCTTGTACATTAATACAGGATGTAGAGGATATCAAGTATAGAACTGAAACTTGTATATGTTCTGGTGCTCTATATGTTTCGCGTTTTTTTTGAGTAACGCTTCTTCAGGAGCTTTAACAATTTTCTAAAATATAAAAAGAAAGTGTGTACAATATATCAATCAGATCCATAACATAAACCATTGCGCATATATTTATTTATACATTACATATATATTTCTTTATACAGTCTATCAAAATGCTAAAATGTTCTAGAGAAGGGAGAAAAAAGAAAAAAAAGGGGGTTGTGAAGACTCTCATGACTTTGAAACAATATGGGAACGGATATGACATTTAAATTACGTGCATATACATTCTTCATGGGTATGCCCCAAGAAAGATGGACCGGGAGGGAAAGGGAGGATAAAAAGGGAATATTTTCCCAAATAGATAAAACAGCAAAAATTCACTTCATAAAACCACTTCAATCTACATAGGAGCTTGCTATTTGATAAAAGGCTTCAGGTATTTTGTGGTGTGAAGTGGCCAGAAAATCACAGAAAGGGAGTTCAGGTGCCCCGTGCACTGTATGGGAAAATTAAATAAAGATTTTTTTTAGAATGTTTATAAAGAGATAAGAAAGAGAGTTTTGTATATACATAAAAATATATAATTTCGTATAGTGTAGAAAGACTAATATATTGGAGTCTACTGTATTAAGAAATAGTTGAGGGAGGGTATGGAGGGATAGTCACTAATTTATTCTACAGATTATTCATTATTTAAAAAAAAAAGGCACAGAAGAATGCTTATTAATGAGTACCAAATAATATATGGTGGATACATCTAAGGGGAATGTAAAGCATATAAAGTGATAATTGTTAAAGGAAGAAAATATGAAAAGAAAATGGTGCATATAAAGTGCACGGGATAACTTGGTGACAGTGTAGTGAAAAACAAAACACATGGTTGCAGATAAACGAAGAAATAATTATATTATTATATCACCTTTTGAGTGTGAAGTGATAGCTTCAAAAAATCTCCTAATGGAATAAAGATAGAGGCAGGCTTTCCCAAAATGGTCCAAAGTGAACAGGGGGGGACCTTTTTACCCCCTATGATATTTCGTCTGGTGCCGAGAAGGGACCGCTATGCATGGATGCCAGCCCCGTGTGTCCACTTATGCATAGCCGTCCCGGTAGTGACGTCATTCCGTACTAGGCGGAAATGACGTTCATCAACCCGACCTGGCCCCGGTCAGTGAAAGCGCCGCGGACCGGAAGTGCGATGTCCTCGCATTCAGCGCATGTAGTTGAAGTGGGCGGATCAATCGTTCCGCCCCATATCCAAACACACACGCTGGATAGTAAAGGAACATCATACATACACTCCCGGTCGGCGGGGAAGGCCGATTCGGGTACCCCGAGGGGAACACCACGGGAGAGTGGGAATTGCCAAACTCCCCCATATTGCATATTGCAATCAAGTCAATGCAAAAATCAACACACAAAAAAAAAACCAAAAAACATCCTTCCCATAGAGAGGAATAGAACATTTGAACACAAAAATAGCATCACAACCACAATGTTCAAACATAGATCAAAATCATATACATATAAGACAATTTTAGTTTAAAAAGAAGAAGGGAAAAAACTTTTTAAATAAATATTAGATCCCGATGCTGTATATGACTCAATAGGATTTGAGGACATTATCCAAGTGTCCAAATATCTATATTGGCATCAGGGGATTTGGCAGGCGAGAGAGAAGGAAAAAAAAAAAAGGGGGGAGGGGTAGGGAAAAGGGAAAGGGGGGACAAGGGGATTTTAGAGAAATGGTTTGTATGATTGGGTCTCATTCAGGCCTGGAGCTTGAGTGGCATTGAGTCTCTCAATCCAAATAGTCTCTTGTTTGTAGGATACGTTTGTCCCAGTTCCCCCCACGTGGGTCCCTTGGTATAATCTCCAGGACACTGAACATGACACAGGTTGCATCAAACGCATGGCATAGATCAATATGTCTACTGATCGTTAACATTTTTCCATTTGAGGATACATATACATGATCTTTAATGCGTTACCATAGACATCTCATAGTCTTTCCGACATAAAAGGCTCCGCATATACAGGTCATTTGATATATTACACCCTGCGTTTTGCAGTCTGCTCTAGACTTTAGATGGAGGACCTCTCCATTCGGAAGTGCGATTTCTGCACCCTGTTTAATCCAGGGGCAGAAATCGCAGTTCCCACATTTGTATAAACCAATACATTTTTTTTTTGGTGTCTCTTGTCTGTTGGTCGAATAGAAACTTGATACCAAACGATCCCGTAGTGAGGTGGTACGTCTAAATGTTAACCGGGGTTTTGCTCCTATATGTTTTTTAATTATGGAGTCTTGATGTAGAATGTGCCAGTGATTTGTAAGGATGTTGTGGACCTCTTCATGTTGGAATGAGAAGCGCGTAACAAGTCATAAGTTAGTTTCTGTTTCAGAGTTGTGTTTTTTTTTTAGAGTATAGTAAGGTGTTTCTCGGTTTTTTACATGCTCTGTTATATGCCTTTCGCAGCTGAGATTTACTGTAGCCTCTAGCTAACAATCGTGTACGGAGAAGACCACCTTCCCTGTAGAAGTCATTATCATGAGTGCAGTTTCTAAGTAGTCTGACATACTGTGCATAGGGAATGTTTCTCACTAATGGGCCGGGGTGAGCGCTCGCTGCGTGGAGTGTTTCCTGCAGTTTCTTTACGGAACAGTTTAGTGGCCAGGCAATTGTTCTTATCCTTGAAGATTTCCAAATCTAAAAAAGTTATTTTTTCCAAATCTGTACTTCTGAACTTCAAATTATATGTGTTGATTGATGTTCATTAATTCAATAAATATAGTCAGCATTGTAGTTGTTCCTGTCCAGATTATGAAAATGTCGTCGATGTAACGCATCCACGATATCACATGATCGGTAAAATCAGAAAGGGATTCATTTGAGAATATATTGCGTTCCCACCCCCCCAGTTACAGGTTCGCATAGGCCGTTGCGCAGCACGTGCCCATAGCGACACCCTGCACCTGGAGGTAGTGGGACCCATTAAAACTGAACCAATTATGTGTCAAAACAAAATTGAGAAGGGTTAGGATAAATTCATTATATTTCCATCTAGTATGTGGTTCTTCATAAAGGAAGGTGCGTACCATCCCGACGCCATTCCGAGGGTGTCGGGAGGGACCACCATACCTTCAATCCTCTTCAGAAGATCAAGTGTATCTCTAGTATATGAAGAGAGGCTTATTACATGTGACATTAAAGCCGCATCTATAAGTCTACTGGCATTCTCGGTTAGGGAGCCAATCCCTGAAATGATAGGACGTCCGGGGGGGTATGACCCCTTTATGTACTTTCGGCAGTGTATAGAAAGTTGCTTCTCGTGGATGTGGGTTGTTTAGATATTTATATGTATCCTGGTCTATTAACCCTTGTTCATACCCCTTATTGATGATATTTAAAAATTGAGTTTTAAACCTGATCACATTGAGAGATGAAATATTTCTATACCAATTCTCATTGGCTAGAATGTCATAGCACATTGTTTCATATTGTAGTTTCGTCATAAGGACGATATTTCCTCCTTTGTCCGATGCATTAATTACTAGGTCTGGGTGGTTACTCAATTTTTTAATGGCTATGCGTATCACTGCAAAGGGTCTGAATACTTAAAACCATGTGATTTTTCCATTTTTCTTTTTTAACCACTTGCTTACTGGGCACTTAAACCCCCCTCAGTCCCAGACCAATTTTCAGCTTTCAGCGCTGATGCACTTTGAATGACAATTGCGCGGGCATACAACACTGTACCCAAATGAAATTTTTATCATTTTTTTCCCACAAATAGAGCTTTCTTTTGGTGGTATTTAGTTACAGCTCGGAGTTTTATTTTTTGCTAAACAAACAAAAAAAGATGCAAAAAAATAAAAAATAATAAATCATGTTTTAATAGTTTGTTATAAAATTTTGCAAACGGGTCATTTTTCTCCTTCATTGAAGTGCGCTGATTAGGCGGCACTGATGGCTACATTGGTGGGCACTGATGGGCTGCATTGGTGGGCACTGATGGGCTGCATTGGTGGGCACTGATGGGCTGCACTGGTGGGCACTGATAGGCATAGTTAAGGCGGCACTAATAGGCACAGATAAGGCGGCACCGATGGGCACAGATAAGGCGGCACTGATGGGCAAAGATGGGCACAGATAAGATGGCATGGATGGGTGGCACGGATAAGTGGCACGGATGGGTGGCACGGATGGGCACTGATAGGTACCACTGATAGATGGGACTGATGGGCACTGATAGGTGGCACTGATAGGTGGCTCTGATAGGTGGCACTGCTGGGCACTGATGGGCGGCACTGCTGGGCACTGATGGGCGGCACTGGGTCGCAGCACCTTTGAGGCAGATTGTGGGCACTGTGGGTGGCACTGTTGGTGGCACTGCTGGATGGCACTGTGGGTGGCATTGTGGGTGGCACTATGGGCACTGATGGGGGCACTTTTATTCAGGATGGCACGGCGGTGGCCAGGTGGGCACTGGCAGGGGGCAGGTGGTCAGCTGTATTGCTGGCCGTGATCGGGACTGATGTCCCGATCACGGCCGCCGGTGATCGGCTTTTTTTTTCTCTCCTCGCGCTGTCAGCGCGAGGAGGAATAATAGTCGATTACCGGCTCCGTTCTATCACATGATCAGCTGTCATTGGCTGACAGCTGATCACGTGATAAGGGGTCGGGATCGACCCCTTGCACGGATCGGTGATCAGGCGAGTCTCACGGACTCGCCGATCACAGAGCGCGCCGCGCGCGCCCCTCAGGGGGCGCGCAGGCCGCTCGTATCCGGGACAACGTCAATAGACGTATTCCCGGAAATGTAGGTCCGCGCTGTTGCCGTCATTTGGCAATAGCGTGGATCTGTAGTGGTTAATAAATCTGCAAAAATGTCAACAATTCTGTGTTTTTCTGTCAATATGGGGGTGCTGTGTGTACATTGAGGGGAAAAAAAATAACTTAAATGATATTAGCAAATGGCTGCAATATAACAGAGTGAAAAATTTAAGGGGGGTCTGAATACTTTCCGTCCCCACTGTAGAACTGGATGGGACTCTAATTGTGCCTCTAAACAGTATGAACAAATTAAATAAAATAATAAACTTATGAAAAAATAGACAATTTTATTTACTATAAAAACAGTTGAAAAAAGTACTGTATAGATTATATAGTACATAGATAAGAATAGAATACACAATGTATATATAGACATTAATGCATGCATTTTTACATAAGTATATATTAATAGCATGTTATCATAAATATTATCAATAAAATCTAAATATTTGTAAAGCATTGAACAAATATACATTTTCAACTCATTGGGGTTTATAGCGATGATTTTTACACAGGGAACTAGAACAGAGGGAGTCAATTGCATGCTGTTAATTTTCCAGATATGTGACACTAAAATATGGAATTATGTAAAAAGAAAAAATATAAAGACCCTAATGTTTCAGGAAGGCGTATCTCTCTCACCCAGAAACTGTAATGCGTACCCAAGCACCTAAAAGAAAAACATCTCCAATATCTGATGGGGAGGATTTCACGCCTACCCTCAGACATGCGAAGCATATCACGTCTTAGTGGAGTACCATCAGGTGCTACCCCCAAACAAGCCAGATCTTCAATTTTTTGGGCACAAGCCTCCAGGGACAGGGCCCCCATGACCCCAAAACCAAGACACAATGTAACATAGATCAGTTCATCACTCGCCCCATATAACACAATCTAGTACATTCAATGTAATCAACCTCACGTCACTTTTACAGAAATGGAATTGGAAATCCTGGGGCTAGGACTTACTTTCTCTTTCGTTCATTGACGGACACAGCATCTTCATCTTGACCTTAGGGTTATATCGTCCCTTTAGGAGAAGACTAGACAGAAAGTGTTAAAAACAGCAACACTTGCACAGTACTGCCCAGGGGGAGATCTTACTGGCTGTAACCCCTCACACTGCATCCAGCAGCTCAGTTTTTTTTCTGCCTAGTGTAGAAGGACCTGGCTCCTGGTGGGACGATTGATCCTGGGAATTTTTTTCTTTTTTCTGCATTTTTGATTCCTGTGATCTACAATCAACAGCCGGGCTGGGTGACAGGCTGGATAATATAGATCCTGGTAGTCTCTCCAGCCTGGCCATCGAGCGTAAGCAGGCCCTAGCTGAGCGCTGGGTCAGCCACGACATGCCCCGTCTGATCCATGGGCGGCCGGTGAGCTATATGCTCCAGGGTACAAATATGACTGGGATACTGCTGTCTGTGTCACAGTGTGCCATGCCTGACAGCCACCCCATACTGCTCGGGTGATGGGTCTGTCTGTGGAATGCGTTCAGCAGTCCCTGCAGGAGGGTTAAGTATGGTTCCACCTGTCTCGGCAGGATGGAGCAGCTTGGCATTCCTTGGGAGGTCAACTAGGGGTCGCTCACTCTCCCTTTCTTCTCTCCCTTCCCTCCTCCCCATGCTATGGGCTGCTGCGTGACTGGGCACACGGGGTGTGGTGCACGTACCTGGCCGGGGGGGCTCTGGGTCCTGACAGGGGGCTGCACTGGGTGTTGGGGGTCCGCTCCTCCTCTTTCCTGTTTCTGGGCCATGGTGGGGTGTTTGACATGGGGGGAGGCCCTCGCTCGCTCCGCGGCCATTTTCCTGGGGCCGCGACCAGTTTTTTTTGTAGCTACAGCCAGTTTTTGCCTTTCAGCCATTTTCTCTGCGCCCTCAGACTTTTTTGCTGAGGCGGCCATTTTCTAGTAGCCTCAGGAGGTTTTGCCTCTAGGACTAGGCGCTTGTTTCCTTCTAGAACAGTGCGCTTTTCACACAAACACCTCACAGATGACACAGGGAAGAGCGGACAGCAGCAGCACAGTGCATTATCTGGGTCAGGGTGGTAAATTCTGAGGGGGGCCCCTCAGTCTGTGGCAGATAGGAGGGTGGACTTTTTGTGTTTCTTGCCTTAGGTCCCTAAGTGGTGACAGGCAAGTGTGGGTCAGCATGGCGTTGAAAGCTGGAGTTTTTTCACCAGACATCCCTGTTATTGCAACCGCTTCCCCTGCGGTGCCTATGGACACTCTGTCGTCAGTACTGGAGGCCCTTGTTGCCAGGGTGGATGCGGCATGTGGGTGCAAGGGGGGTAAAAAACACCCTCACCATCTTTTGAGTCCAGCTCTGATTTAGAATCGGGCCCCACTGTGACAGGCGGCTCCTGTTCTGACATATCAGAGGATGCGGACCAGGACCGTTAGGACAGTGAGAATGACTGTGTGTCTGGGTCAGCGCAGGAAAAAGTGATTGTAGGAGCACTTATCACAGCAGTGCAGGATACCCTAAAGATGGAGGATACGGCGGGGGCATCTACAGAGGTCTCGGTCCCTTTCGGGTCCCACAAGCCGACCTGCATGGCTAAGGTGTTTCCTTACCCAACTTATTTTGATAAGTTTATTTACAAGGAGTGGGGAAAACCGCAGTGGGCCTTTTTAGTCCCGAAATGCATGGCGGTATGTTACCCCTTTTGAGGAGAGTTTCCTGAAGAAATGGACATCTCCAATTGTTAACCCCCTGGTATCCAGGTTAAATAAGGTAACAACGATTCTGGTGGAAGGGACTGCTGTTTTCAAGGATCCTGCTGACAGAAAGGCCGAGGCGGTCGGTCCATGTTTACGGTGGTGGGGTCAGCATTGTGGCCAGTGTTGCCCACTGCCCTGGTGTCACAGACACTAAGCAACAGGCTTTCCAGTCTGCGTGGAGTTGGCAGACCAGTTGGTGCAGGGCCTTAAGTATGTCTGTAATGCAGCCTTAGAGATACGGCCCCCTTGCTCTCTATTGTCTCTGTATCAGCAGTAGTGCTACATTGCCTGATTTGGCTAAAATGCTCCGTGGACCAGACATCTCAGAAAGCACTTGCGGACTTGCCCTTCCAAGAAGAGAGGCTATTTGGAGCCTCGCTGTATGACATTATTAAGAATGTTACTGGGGGTAAGAGTACGTTGATCCCACAGTCCAGAAAAGCAAAGGAGCCATGCCTTAGGCAAGGGCTCTCCTTTTCCGCTCCAGGTGGATTTTTTGTCCACCAGGTCGACAGGTCAACAGTCCCAGTCCGACGAGGTGCCTGGTTTCACAAGCCAAACAAGCCTGTGAGAAAATCTGTTATCGCATGAAGGTTTGACCCCGCCCTACTCTCGGGTGGGGGGTCGCCTTCGGTAGTTTGCAGCTCAGTGGACCTCCCTACTTTCTGACCAGTGGATCTGCAAAATGGTTTCCTCAGGGTACAAGATAGAGTTTCTTTCTTGTCCGCGAAACAGATTTTTTCCCTCCAACTTTCATTTTCTGGCTCGTCGGAAAGCCCTCTTCGGGGCAGTACAGGACCTGCTGTTGCGCGGGCTGATAGTACCTGTACCAACGCCGGAAAGGTTTCAGGGATTCTACTCCAATCTGTAGTCCCAAAGAAGGGATGGGTCTGTCCGGTCCTGGACCTCAAGGCCCTCAACAGCTTTGTGAAGGTACAAAGGTTCAGGATGGAATCAGTTCGCTCAGTGGTCATTGCACTCCATCAGGGGGATTTTTCTGGCATCTCTGGACATCAAGGACACATTCTTGCATGTCCCCATATGCATCAAGCATCAGAGGTTTCTGCGATTTGCGGTTGGGGATGAGCACTACCACTTTGTAACTCTCCCTTTTGGCCTGGCATCGGCACCGAGGGTCTTTGCCCTCGGTGCTAGCCCCAATTTTGACTTTTCTAAATCAATGAAGGATCGCAATCATGGGTTACCTGGACAACCTCCTTCTGAGAGCAGCTTCCACCTTAGAATTAAGGGAGGATGTGGCAATCACTATGCAAACTCTTCGGGAGTTTGGCTGGGTACTGAATCTACAGAAGTCTGTGTTGGTGCAGACTCGATGCCTGGAGTACCTGGGCCTGCTTTTGGACTCCTCAGAGGCGAGAGTCTTTCTCCCTTTGGACAAGCTTCACACTCTTCAAGCTGCGGTGAAGTTATTGGTGTCCCACAGGTGCTCATCGCTGTGTTTTTGCATGCGAGTTCTGGGTCTCATGGTAGCCACTTTCAAGGCAGTACCATATGCTCAATTCCACACTTGAGTCTTGCAAAGGTGAGATCCTTTCCGAATGGGACAAAACTCCTTTGTCCCTGGATTGTCAAATTTGGGTGAGCCCAGCTGGTCAAGGATTCCCTGCTCTGGTGGCTGAGGTCGCCGGCCCTAAAGTCCGGGAAGTCATTCCTTCCTCTTAATTGGACGGTGATCACAACGAACGCCAGCCTGACCTTTTGGGGGGGATATTGGGACGTAGTCAGCCCAGGGTCGGTGGACGCAGAAAGAATCCCGCCTGCTGATCAACATGCTGGAACTTAGGGCGATCAGGTGGTGTCTCTCCACATGGTCACAGAGGCTGCAGGGGCATCTGGACAGGATGCAGTCGGACGGCGGTGGCGTATGTCAGCCATCGAGGAGGAACTAGGAGCTTGGCTTCACCACTGGAGTTCGCTCACATCCTGAGGTAGGCAGAGCGTCGCGTGCCGGCTCTGTCAGTCGTGTACATTCTGGGCGTAGAACACTGGTAAGCGGACTACCTAAGTCAGATGCTGTACCAAGGGCAATGGTTGCTACATCCGGATGTATTTTGGCTACTTTTCCTAAGGTGGGGCACGCCAGATGTGGATCTTCTGTCTTGACTCAATTGTAAGGTACAGAGGTTTGCGGCCAGGTCAAAGGATCTCTGGGCGGACGCACCAGACACGTTGGTGGCTCCATGGGGTCATTATCAGCTGATTTATGCTTTTGCCCCACTCAAACTTCTACCACGTCTGCTTTGCAGAGTGGAAGCCGAGAGGATTCCGGTAAATCTGATTGCCTCAGATTGGCCAACCAATGGGAGTTCTTCAGAATCATAGATACGGCTTTTTCCAAAAATCTTATCTGCAAAAACACACGTGAATATCTAAAGGTTCAACACCCTAGCACTCCAACTTTTTACGCTCTACCGAAAACCCACAAATCACTTTCTCAACCCCCCAGGGAGGCCCATCATTTCAGGGATAGGGTGCCTCACCCAACAAGCCAGCTCCCTAATAGACGATTATTTACGCCCACATATCTCAAAGATACCACCCATGTTTTGACAGTTCTAGATGGCCTATTTGTACCTACTATCACCATTCTTGCATCAATAGATGTAGAGGGCCTTATATTCTAGTATTCTGCAGAACAAAGGAATTGCCACAACATCAATTTTCCTTAATGAAAAAGATCTTGACACCATCCCCTATAATGCATTCATCATTGAAATGCTACATTTCATTTTGACCCACAATGATTTTACCTTTGTTGGCTTCCACTACCTCCAGGTACAGGGCGTTGCAATGGGGACAAAGTGTTCTCTGTCGTACACAAACTTGTACCTGGGGGGATGGAAGCATGAGGTCTTTGCTTCGGATGTTTTCTTGATATACCTGCGCCACACTTTGTTGTGGCGCAGGTATATCAATGACATTCTTATTTTGTGGATGGGAACTCCCAAACTTTTAACACAATTTGTAGAGAAGATTAATCATAACAACTACAATTTATCTTTTACCTTTAACTGGCATAGAGAAACCCTTTCTTTCCTTGATTTGAATATGCATAAAGATCCAGAGGGGGCCATCACCACCAATTTACGAAAATACACAGCAGTTAATTCTTTACTGCATTCCACAAGTACCCATCCATCTCATTTAATCAATTCTATTCCCAAGGGCCAGTATTTACTGGCCCGACAGAGAATTGCACCATGAAGATGATTTTAAATTGAAGCCTCTGAGCTGCAGAAAAGTTTTTTAGATCGTGGATATAGTAGTAGATCCCTCAAAAAACCGTACAAAAATGCTAATGACAGTTTGCGAGACAAATGCAATCAGTCTCAACGAGACCTTTTTGTCTCAAGTCATTTTATGCCACAGGGATCCATGGGGCACCTTCCAGTGTGGCAACTGTGACTTTTGCAAGTATATTCTTACAGGCAACAATATATCTCTACCCACAGGCAAGAACTTAACTATGCAAAATTTTGTTAATTGTGACAGCATTGGCATTGTATACCTACATACATGCGGATGTGGAAATTATTATGTTGGCAAAACCTGACAAAATTTTTGGAGAATGATAAAAGAACAGACATATAGATAAGTGTTAATGAAAAACCCATACCTAGACATTTTGCGGAATTTCATGACTACAGTACAGCATCACAAAGATTCCAGGTACTGGCTTCGGTACACCCCCCTATTCGGGGTTGTAATTTTGATCAGAAAATCCTCCAGCTAGCGGCCAGATTGGTCTTTACATTAAAGGCAATCCATCCTCCAGGAATGAATGATGCTATTAGCTACGCCCTTTTTCTGTAACTATGCAATTTGGATTATCGCCACCATCTATTTTTAATTTGGTGATGCCACCCATCTCCATGCTGGTTAATATAACGTATAAGATGAAATGACATCTCTGTGGGGAAATACTAAGTATTGAATGTATTTATCTCTCTGGGTTCTCTCATTACAGTATGCCATTACCTTTGTCACCTGTTTTATTGTTTTGAAGTCCAGCAGTGCTTTAAATATATGGAGTGATAACAAGGAATTCACATTATAAATTTGTTTCTAGATATGTGCTAATAATTATAATTATACATATTTTTCTGATCAGATGTTTATCTATGTGCTTATAGCTGTCTCTCTGCACTCTACCCATGAACTGTTCTTCTGAGGATTTCCGACATGAGGGGGGGGGGGGGGGGCGGGGGCATTTGGCCTTGCTCGTGTCTCCTCACAGCCGCACCATCTTTGTAGATGGTTGCGTTTTTGATAGTTTCCTGGTGTTTTACTGGGTCCCCCTAGAGGCATTCCCATTAGATTTTCCACCGGGGGCATCAACACTTTACCGCCATCTGGCGGACAAGTGTGCGATTCTTCTCCCTTCTCCTGTGCCGACTTGATGCCATGCCATTTTGGTCCCGCCCCCTCCTTGCATGGTGTGGCATTCTCCTTCTCCTTGATCGATTCTGATCTGTGGCAGAGAGAGATCCGCCCCCTTCCTTCCCTTTCTACACTCTGTGCAAGAGAGGACACAGACCGGGGGGCTTTTTGCATGTGTTTGTGGCATGCGAACCCCATGGCAATCAGTGTAGAGATGGGCTTGTCCTTGTCCCTCCGGATCCATGGGATCTATTCCAGTTCCCTGTAATCCAGGCGACTCGAGTGATCCTAGGAATCTCCTCCCACAAAAAAAAGCTCTATTCACACTGGGGCGGTGCATTGGCGGGGTGTCAGAAAAAGTCCTGCCAGCAGCTTCTTTGGAGCAATGAAGGAGCAGTGAACTCACTGCTGCTCCGCATTGAAATCAATGGGGCAGCGATGCGATACCGCCGGCAAAGCACCAGTCCGGCGGAATTTTGCAGGCAGATTTAATTCCTTTTCTGCCGCTAGCGGGGTGGTTTTAGCACTAATAGTGACGCTAAAATGATGGTAAAGCAGCGCTAAAAAATCCGCCGCATTACAGCTGACGCTCTAGGCGGCTCGGTGTGAAAGGCGGCTGCATTTCCCTATATAAGTTACCGTACATCTTTGCAGTCTCTCCTCAGCGGCTCACTTGCGTGTGGGACGCTGGGGGAAGACTTTGTTTGCAATATTACAGGTATGTAAACCTCTCTCTTACCTTGGTCACTTTTCCAGACACATATTTGTTCATGTGCTTAGCGAATTTCTACCCTTAAGCTAATATCTGCCTGTTTGGATTAAATTTCCAGCAAGCTGAGGATTCAGCGTTTTGCTTAATTCTGGGATGCCTCTCTCTTTTGACTGTCTCTTTAAGGTTTAGTGATATATATCTTCCTCTTACTAAAGTGAAAACTACAATTCAAGCATAGTGTATCTCTTGATTCCTAGGATCACATTAACTCTCTGATATATATAGAGTACATATCTCCACATAATCACTTGGTAAGCAATCATAAACATTTCTGGACTTTATAAGTATATTGTCTCTCCCCCCCCACTTTGGAGGGTTCCTATATTTCTTTCATTATATGTGTAGCACTGACCCCCAAAGGAGCTGCTGAAATTTGATTCAGGCCTGCACTCTGCTGATGAACCCTCCTGAATTGGCTCAGCACCCTTGGCACAGCTGTGGTGCAGTACAATAAAGTACAAGATAATATAATAAAATATATTTGTATTGTAACCTCAGGATCCACTGTTTTCTGCTGGGAGAAAACAACACTCCACACAACTGGATATTTAACCAAATATATTTTACTGTGTATATGTTTCAAAAAGTAATTACAGCAATTGTGCTGTCATTCCAACATAGGACGACAGTACAATGGATTTCAACATAAACAATTGCAAACAATATATATATTTATACCCAGGAGCTCCCCTTACTTTTAAAGCTATGCGTGAGATCTCACTTAAAGTACTTAGCCCTTGATCTTCTTGTCTTCGCTAGCTAAAGCAACTCCTTGTGATTTGTAATCCACAGGTTAAAGTTGAGGTAAGGGTGCTCCTGGTGTAATTTCTGTAACTATATTACGAGGCTTAAGACGTCAGAGTAAATAGGCTTCAAGTCTGCTCAGTGTCAGTTGCTCTGCTACTTCTCTATGGAACTATAAATCCCAGTGAGGCCTGTGTATGAGTCTAACTGCGTGTGAAAGTTAACAAACTGTGGGCTGTAACCCGCTCACCAACTGGATCGGAGCTCCGTGTAGTAGCTTTGGTCCGGTGACTGCAGCTTGTTTCTGTCAGCTGGGTTCGTCGCTCCGTTCCACTCCGCTGGGTGAACCCGGCCCTCTGATGCTCAAACGAGTGTCTCTGGATCTCTCCAATCCGGTCACTGTGTCTCTGGCACCATCAGGCCACTCACACAAACTCTTGAAGTTGCGCTCTGCGATGGCTGTAGGCCCCTTCTCATGGGAGGCCTCCTCACAGGCAGGCTATGCTATCCCAAGAGAGCTAAAATGGCCGCTCGGGGTCCTTTTATGTCCTACCCAGCATGCAGTGCAAAAGAGGGTGTTCATGGGTAGGTCATCAAGCATCCTGGGTAAAAAAGGTCAACCTTCAATGTAAACAATCAGTCACTTCCTGTATTGTATTAAATGCTTGAAAAACAGTTATCCCAGTCCACTTCCTGTATTTGACCGCTAGATGGTGCCAAATACTAAGCTATAGAATTATCCATAGGCTTGCATTGTAAAACATTAACATCACATTAATAGGCAAAAATATGTCTGCGCTACATATGTTTTTACTAGCGTTGCACCGATACTAGTATAAGTATCAAGTATTTGCCCGAGTACCCCCTCCGTGTATACCGCTCCTGCCCTCCTCCGTGTATACCGCTCCTACCCCCCTCTGTGTATACTGCTCCTGTCCCCCTCTGTGTCAATTCAGGATGGAGAGTGGAGGAAGGAGCCAGTAAATCTGTCCAATCTTTCCTATTTCAAATGAACAAAGTAAGTGATTACTGACTCTGTCCATTCATAACTGAGCATTCTAAACTGTGTTTACAATACTTCAGTCTATGAATGGAGAGGAGCCTCTGTCTCCTCTCCATCCATCTCCAGTGCAGCTGAGGTTGTTGAGAAAAGGACTGGGGAATCCCTGTCCTCAGTCCCTTTCTGTTTCTCAAAAGGGAGATTTCAGGGGTCTGTTGAGACCCTGATATCTCACCAAAGCCCCCCCCCCCCCCCCCCACAGGACTGATAAAAAAAAAAGAATTGTAATAAATACATATTTAAAAGTTTAAATTGTAACAATAATTAAAAAAATAAAATAAACACACTGTGGGGATCTGCACACCCTGAATTCAAACCTAATCGTATAAACTGTGATGTACGTTTTTTCAACTTTTTTTATAATAAATAAAATTGTCTATTTTTTCATGCGTTTATTATTTTATTTCATTTGTTCATACTCCTCAGAGGCACAATTAGAGTCCCATATATTTTTTGGACACCGTTGCACATGTTCACGGGATGGTGCCTCTATAGATGTATTCGTATTCCATGCTCACCCCACCCCTACATATATTATTTAAATAATATGCTTATTTATGCCTATAATTCTAAAATTTTCTAAGATAAACAGAAACAATATGGATTATCGAATTTTGATGCCACTATTTTAGCACTGGTACTGCTTGGTGTTGGACTGTCTGGGCACTTATATAGTATTTCTTTTCTTACCCACTACTTATGTTTTCAGGGTTACGTTAGCCTTAGGGAGTTGGTAATGCTTAACAGGACACTGACAGTCGTGACAATGTACTTGTTTTCAAGGGCTCAGTGGATGAGAGGTTTGAGACCCTCCTTCCTTTTTTTTTTTTTTTACACCTCCTGTGCTCCAACTGGTCCTGCTTTGCAGCTTGGTTCGCCTCCATGGTAGTCTGACAGACTCTTGCTGTCTCTGCCAAGCACATGGCCAGGGTCCCTGATACCATTCTCACCAATGCATCCATCCTTCAGCAACATCTCCTGTCCCTGGCCTTATGTTACTGCATGGATAGTTTGGTCAAATTTTCAGGATGAGCCTTCTCTTCCTCCACATATGAAGGAGGATCCTTTGATTTTTTTTTTGAGTACTGGTGTACAGAGCCTGTCTGCTAGAAATGCCTTGACAAGATTCCCTCTGAGAAGGAACAGCTTCTTGGTGATTTCTTGGACACCTACCTCAAGGAAGCCACCAGTGGCAAGAGTACCTTTTTCCTAATGAGAAGATAAATCCCCCATGAGTCTTTGTCTTTTCTTTCTGTTAGGAGTACCTTTCCCTTTTTAGACTACCAAAACCCTGAAGCCCTGTTGTGGCTAAGTCTATCAAACTGTCACAGGGAGGGGGCGCCCAACATCTTCTAGTCAGATCCTTTGGATTCATCATCTCCAGGGGCTAGAAACAGAAGTTTTGGACTCCAGACTTTCTCCCCTGTCTACAAACAAACCGTATCTATATGCTGCCCTCCTTGGAGGCTTGGAGGTCATTGTCCCTATCCCAATAAGGGAAAGGTTTCAAAGATTCTATGCAAACTTAGTTATGTCTCTGGTGCAAAATGAGGCATTTGCCCCATTAGGAATCTGAAGGTTTTCAACAACTTCTTTTGGTTCTGGAAATTCTGCATATAATCTTCTGGGTCAGTCATTGCCTTGCCTCAGTAAAGGGATCTTCTTGTCTCTGTGAACATCAAGGAGGCCTATTTGCACATTCCTGCCATATATTCATTTTGCACCAACACTTCCTATGTTTTTCTGAGGGCTAGTAGCACTTCCATGTTTTGCTCTTCCCTTTAGCCTCTCAATACCCCCAGTTTTACTCCAGGAGCCCAAAGTCATTCGACTGTCACTTCAATTCTGGACCCCTTGAATGCACTGTCACCTGAAGAGTCCAGTTGGACAGTGCCACAGCAGGGGCCTACATCAATCATCAGGCAGGCATCAGAAGTCATGGAGCTCAAAGAGAAGTGGAACTAATTTTGGCTTGGGCAGAACTTAATGTTTCGGCCCTAACCACAATGCACTTCCCAGTGGTAGGAAATTGTCAGTTCCTCAGACATCAATTTCTGGATCGGGAGAATGGTCTCAGCACCCTGAGGCATTTTGTGACATCTGTTGTAGGTGGCAAATGCTGGATGTAAACCTCTTGATGTACAGATTCAGCAACAAACTAAACAAATATGTTACCAGGACCAAGAAACCTCAGGCATTCACAGTGGTCTGATGACTCTGTAGGATCAGTTTAAATTTTTATGTGCACTTTAACCTCTTTAAAGATGCTTCCTCAACTACTCTAAAGAATTAAGGCAGAAGGCATTCTGGTGGTTCTTATTGCACCACACTGGCCCAGGAGGCCATGATACTCGGACGTACTCAGACTACTGGCAGACCCTTGACCCTGGGCCCTTCCGGATTATTCAGAGTTTTTGTTCTCATGGTTGGTTCACCACCCTGCTCCTCAGTTGCTTGCTTTCATGGCTTGGATGTCGAAGCTTAGAAGGACGGACCTATCACTTGCAGTCCTATACTTCTCAGTTTAGTTCAGAGGCTGCCCTTTGAACCCATCAATGATATTTATTTAACCAATCTCACTTGCAAGGTTGCTTTTCCGTTGCTGTCACCTCTGCGTGCCAAGTTAGTGGCTTTAACTTGTCGGCAACCCTTCCTAGGGTTACATAAGGATAAGCTTGTTGTTTTGAGGCCCAAGACCTTTCTTTCTAAGGTGGGCTCTTCCTTCCACTTTAACCACGACAATGTCCTTCTTTTCTTCTACCCTGCTCTGACTTATTGAAATTTCTCTCCACTGTTTGGATGTGGTCTATAATGTACAACCCCAGTTCAAAAAACATTGGGATGCTGTATAAAAGTAACCTAAAAACAGAATGCAATGATTTGGAAATATATTTCCATGATTTATTGACAATAGCATACATATCAAATCTTTAAAGTGAGAAAATGTACAATTTTTATTTAAAAATAAAGGTCATTTTTAAATTGATGGCAGCAACACATCTCAAAAATGTTGGGCTATATATATATATATATATATATATATACAGAGGGAGACAACAGGAAGTGAGAGGAAATCTATCCCTAGGAAGGGAAATTCACTCCTGTAAGAGTTATGGGAAAAAGGTACCTCCACTGATGCTTTATCACCAAAGCTTGTTTCCACAACCCAAATTTTTGTAAATCCAATTATCATTGGGGCAGACAGTAAGGCAAAATCCTCTGAACAGGGGCACACATAGCAAAACAAATATTACAGGGGCGTTAACGCTTCCCTATGCTATTCAAAAAGCTTAAAAATTGTTTTTTTGGCTGGACCTACACTTAAAAAATGTTTGATACACTGCCGATTTTGCAGGTTTTCCTACTTACAAAGCATGTAGAGGTCTATAATTTTTTATCATAGGTATTCTTCAACTGTGAGAGACTGAATCAAAAAAAAAATCACATTGTATGATTTTTAAATAATTAACTAGTATTTTATTGCATGACATAAGTATTTGAGCATCTACCAACCAGTAAGAATTCCAGCTCTCACAGACCTGTTATTTTTTTTCTTTAAGAAGCCCTCCTGTTCTCCACTCATTACCTGTATTAACTGCACCTGTTTGAACTTATTACCTGTATAAAAGACACCCGTCCAAACACTCAATCAAAAGACTCCAACCTCTCCACAATGTCCAAGACCAGAGAGCTGTGTAAAGACATCAGGGATAAAATTGTAGACCTGCACAAGGCTGGGATGGGCTACAGGACAATAGGCAAGCAGCTTTATGAGAAGGCAACAACTGTTGGCGCAATTATTAGAAAATGGATTAAGTTCAAAATGATGGTCAATCTCCCTGGTTCTGGGGCTCCATGCATCTCACCTCGTGGGGCATCAATGATTATGAGGAAGGTGAGGGATAAGCCCAGAACTACACGGGAGGTCCTAGCCAATGACCTGAAGAGAGCCGTCATAGATTAAAATCCTGCAGCGCACGCAAGGTCCGCTTACTCAAGCCAGCGCATGTCCAGGCATGTCTGAAGTTTGCCAATGAACATCTGGATGATCCAGAGGAGGAATGGGAGGTGGTCATGTGGTCTGATGAGCCAAAAATAGAGTTTTCTGGTCTAAACTCCACTCGCCATGTTTGGAGGAAGAAGGATAAGTACAACCCCAAGAACTCCATTCCAACCGTGAAGCATGGAGGTGGAAACATCATTCTTTCCTGCAAAGGGGGCAGGATAACTGCACCGTATTGAGGGGAGGATGGATGGGGCCATGTATCATGAGATCTTGGCCAACAACCTCCTCCTCTCAGTAAGAGCATTGAAGAGTGGTGGCTGGGTCTTCCAGCATGACATCGACCCGAAACACACAGCCAGGGCAACTAAGGAGTGGCTCTGCAAGAAGCATCTCAAGGTCCTGGAGTGGCCTAGCCAGTCTCCAGACCTGAACCCAATAGAAAATCTTTGGAGGGAGCTGAAAGTCCGTATTGCCCAGCGACAGCTCCGAAACGTGATATACTCAAACCTAAAGACTTATAATATTGTGTAATCATGCAGTACCAGTGAATATGTACAAAAAAAATGAATGTGCCAAACATGCAGGCTCTTGTATATCAATGTCCTTATACAGTGAGGGGAAAAAAGTATTTGAATCCCTGCTGATTTTGTACCTTTGCCCATTGACAAAGAAATGATCAGTCTATAATTTTAACGGTAGGTTTTTTTTAACAGTGAGAGACAGAAAAACAAAAAGTCCAGAAAAATATGTTTATTTTCTTAGATCAGGGGACACAGAGCCGTAGTACTTACTATGTGGGTTATATCGGTGTGTCAGGTGTGAACTTCCCCCATATAACCCCTCCCACTACTGGGAGTCCTCAGTTTTTTCGCCAGTGTCTAAGGTGTTGGGCACGTGTAAGGATGTGTGTACTGAGCTCCTCGGGCAGTAATCCTTGATGAGAGCCAGCCATCCTGACCGGATCCGTTCCCAGGCCTCGTCATTCGAAGACACAAGGTTTTGCTTGCGATTGCTTTTAAAGCTGGCCCCTGGGATCCAGTACTTTTTGGTAGTAAGGCCAATAAAAGTTTACTGGCAGGGTCTTCTCGCAGGTCCAGGATTGCGGGATTACCTGAGTGTACCCTTGTTCCTGAAGGTTTCCTTTCAAGATCTCGGAGCCTACCGTGAAGGGCGAAGATTGGGTTTCTTATCTGTGATAAACCCTGCTGCTAGGAAAGGTAGGGGAGATTTTCTGAGGAATCTCTCCTTCCATGTATTGTGTTGTCATGTCATGTCTATGTGTCACCACTGGAGGCTGTATTGATCACTCACCATTCTGACGCTGTAAACAGCAGAAGCTCCTCTCTCCTCTCCGTTCAAGCCAGCTCAGACCCTCAGGGGGTTTCTGATCACTTCCTGGGCCCCCAGATTGGCGGTTTTTGATTCCTTGAATGCCAGCTAGCTACCTTTTTCTTGAAAAAAAAACAAACTTTTTTTGGGTGCAAATCGCGGCCACTTGTCAGGTGGAGGATTTACCCCCCCCCCCCCCCGCCATGATGCCAGCACTCACACACTTCCCCGTTTTTAGTTCGGAGTGTGGCTAAACGGCGTCAAACACCGGCCACACGTGGAGGAAGTAATTTAAGCTACTCAGGCAGAGCTGCAGTCTGGCGGTGGAGGGACAGAGCAGAGTGGTTGCTGGTCAGGTTTGGTGGCACAGGCATCCCCTTTTGTTAACCTTGTACTGTATAGCTAGGACTAATAGCAGATTTGTACTGTGCTATAGCCTAGCAAGTGTAACATTCTTTTGCTGGTAGTGCTTTGTATTGTAAGCTATGAGTGGCAAGGAGGCCAGGAACTCCTCTAAGCCCTTGTACACACGGTCAGAGATTCCGACAACCAAATCCGTTGGATATTGTCCGTCGGATTTTGTCCGAAACTGTTGCATACACACGGTTGGACAAAGTTGTCAGAAAATCCGACGTGATGACGTTATTTCCTTACGACGGGACTACGTTCACGCTAACAGCCAATAGCTTTGGTGTAGGAATTTGATCTGAGCATGCGTGGCACTTTGTCCGATAGGAATTCTCTGCACATGATCGGAGTATGTCCGATCGGAGCATTTTGTCGGAAAATTTTACCAACAAGTTGGAAAACTTGGTCCGTCGGATATTCCGATGGAAACAGTCCGATGTAGACCACACACAGTCGGAATATCCGACAAAACGGTCCGATCGCACACATTCCGTCAGAATCTCCGACTGTGTGTACAAGGGCTAAGGGTTCTAAGGGGTCACAACAAAGACTTTGTCCAAAAGAATGTCATCCTCCTCTGAAAGTGTTGCAGCTGGTCAGATTGAGCCGTCAGGGGAAGCTGTTATTGCAGTCGCTCAGGACGCTTCAGCCCCTGAGTATGTTGCACTTGAAGTGTTGTCCTTTACCATCGCTGGCTTAGAGAAAAAGCTTGATGCAATTTTAATGTTAAATGTTAAACGCAGTAGATCCCCATCAAGTGCTCAAGATCCTCCTCTGGAGGTTCAGGATGCCGGGGATCAGGCAGATCTTCCTAGAGATATGGAAGATACTGGCTTATCCTCTTCTGAGGATCCTAACATGGAAGGAGTATCACCGCAGGAGAGCTTGCTTGTGTACACTCTCACTAAGTTGGTTCGTTTAACTTTTTTGCTACCTGCAGCGTAGGCTTCTGAGGATCCCATCTCTAAGTTAGGATCATTAAAACCTCCTCCGGCTGGGGATGCCTTTCCTATCCATGCGTGGCTAAGAAAGCTTATGTACGCAGAGTGGGAGCATCCGGATAAACAGTTTTTATCCTCCTAAGAGATTTCCCAAACTGTGATCTATGAAAGAGGATTTCTATAAGAAATGGGGGATTCCAGTGGTTGATACTGCAATTAACTCTGTAAATAAGAACCTCAAATGTCCGGTTGATAATGCACTCATGTTGAAGGACTCAGCGGATAAGAAGCTGGAGCACCATTCTAAGAACCAGATGGCTTTAGCAGGTTCAGCAGTGCAGCCATTTCTGGCCACAATGGGTGTATCTCAGGCCATCAAGGAACAATTTTAGGAGATGCTTAAATTTTTACCTGTTGAACAGGTTCAGCAGTACGCTGATTTAGCAGACACACTTTGTTTCACAGTAGATGCTATGAGAGATGCGTCCATTCAGATTTCACATCTGATGTTGGGACTAGTGCATTCTCACAGAGTTCTTTGGCTTAAGAGTTGGTCAGCCGAAGAACCGTGTAAGAAGCTCCTAGCCAGTTTCCCTTTTCATGGTGAATGGAGAAGATTTGGATAAATACTTACAAAAGATTTCCAATGGCAGAAGCACTCTGTTGCCAGTAAAGAAGAAATTTAGACATTTCTCTTTTAAGCAGGCCTCTTCTCCTGTACCAGGGACATCAGCCTCTAGGCAGTCTCGACTGCCTCAGCAGTCAGGTTAAAGGGGGAAACCCCAGGGACAGCACCAAGGTCAGAAAAGATCTTGGGGAAAGAAGCCCACCAAGCAGAGTACTAAAGCCTCCTTATGAAGGGGCGCCCCCGCTCGCTCGGGTGGGGAGAAGGCTCTTGCAATTTTCAAAGATCTGTCAGGAGCAATGTCAGGACAAATGGATGGCTTCTGTGTTATCTCTAGGTTACAAACTAGAGTTCAGAGTTTTGCTGTCTCCCCGATTTCTAAGGTCAGGGGTTCCCAAGGACCCAGAAAAAAAGAAGGCTCTCCTTCTAGCACTGGACCATCTGCTAGCCAAAGCAGTCATATCAGAGGTTCCCTTAGAGGAACAGGGCACAGGTTTTTATTCAAATCTCTTCACGGTCCCAAAACCAAACGGGGAAATAAGACCTATTTTACATCTCAGAGATCTAAATCAGCACTTGTGCATCCGATCCTTCCATATGGAATCGATTCGGTCTGTAGTAGCCATCCTCCAAAGAGGAGAATTTTTGGCTTCAATCGATATCAAGGATGCCTATCTTCATGTGTCAATATTTAATACTTTCAGTTTGTGGCCCTGCTATTCGGTCTAGCCACAGCTCCTCGAGTATTCACAAAGATTCTGGCTTCTGCTTTAGCAAGGTTAAGGGCTCAGGGCATAATGGTCCTAGCCTTTTTGGACAACCAACTCTTAGTAGATCATAAGGTTTCCGGGTTAGACCATGGTCTGGTAAGAACGGTAAACTACCTGGAATTTCTAGGTTGGATTCTCAACCTAGAAAAGTCATCCTTGAGGCCACCAAGGAGAGTACAGTACCTGGGACTAATCATAGATACCAGGCAGGAAAAGGTATTTCTACCTCCAAAGAGAATCAGTTCCATTGTAGAACTAATTCACCTCATCAAGGCAAAGAAAAAGCCTTCAATTCGGTTGTGAATGAGATTGTTGGGGAAGATGGTGGCCTCCTTCGAGGCCATCCCTTACGCACAGTTTCAGTCAAGATTGCTACAAAGCGCAATCCTGTCAGCCTGGAACAAAAGGGTTCAGGCCTTAGATTTTCTGATTCAGCTTGCTCCTGAAGTATGTCAGAGCCTGAATTGGTGGCTGATATCCAACACCTTCAAAAGGGAAGGACATTTCTACCTTCCACCTGAAAGGTAGTAACCATGGATGCCAGTCTTTAAGGTTGGGGAGTGGTCCTGGAAGAGGTTACTGTCCAGGGAAAGTGGTCCAGGCATTTTTCATTCCCGGGATAGATAATTGACAGGCGGACTACTTGAGCTGCCAACAATTATTTCCAGGAGAGTGGTCTCTTCACCCCGACATCTTTCTTGGGATATGTCAGAGATGGGGTATTCCGGACTTTGACCTGTTCGCGTCCAGATTCAACAACAAAGTCGACAACTTTGTGTCAAGGACAAGGGATCCGCTAGCTTGCGAAACAGACGGATTAGTCTTCCCATGGGATCAGTTTTCTCTGATCTATGCATTTCCTCCAGTTCTGCTATTTCCGCGTCATCTTCGCAGGATCAGGCAGGAACAAAAGGAGGTGATTCTCGTGCCCCAGGAGGCCTTGGTTTGCCGAGATCATAAGGATGGCAGTAGGAGTTCCCGGGACTCTGCCATTATGGCTGGACCTTCTTTTGCAGGGTCCGGTATTCCATCCTTCCTTACAGATGCTAAATTTGATGGTCTGGCTATTGAGACCCACATCCTAAGGGGTCATGGGTTATCTACTGGAAGGCATATATTGCTTGGTGCACCCCAGGAAATATGCTATAGGTAGAATCCTTGAATTCCTACAGATGGGATTAGAGATGAATCTGGCCTTGAATACCATCAAGAGCCAGATCTCAGCCTTGTCAGCAGCCTTTAGTTTCTCACTCTTTAGTGCGTTGCTTTGTGCAGGGGGGTAACACGGATCAGTCCTCCAATCAAAACACCCCTAAATCCTTGGGATTTGAACTTTGTGCTGTCAGCTTTACAAAAGCAGCCTTTTGAACCTTTAGAGGAAATTCCCTTGGTTCTGTTGACCAGAAAGACAGTATTTCTGGTTGCCATTTCTTCTAAAAGAAAACTTCAATCGTGCAACCTGAATGGATTAATCAAACGAGTGCTCACATGAGTCTCCAGAATACAAATTTCCATGCCCAAACCACTCTCACCCAAAACTCAAAAATACAATAATCAGTTAATCGGTGATAAAAAATACTCAGTGATAATAACAAAAATATCCCCGTTACACCACTCATAAAATATGTGAAAAATAAAAAAATAAAATGCGTGGAATATAAAAAAAAAAAAGGGTTAGTCTACATCTCACGCAGACCAGCCACACCAAAAAAGGAAGAAATAAATTAATTAAATCAGTGAATAAACCACCAAAGATACAAACTTCAGTGTCCCCTGTGTTGTGCCAAACACACTCACTTAATAGAACTACAAGTGACAGTGAACCATAATTAGTTACATAGTTAGTCAGGTTGAAAAAAGACACAAGTCCATCCAGTTCAACCACAAAAATAAAAAATAATAATATCATACAATCCCATATACCCAATTCTATACCCACAGTTGATCCAGAGGAAGGCAAAAAACCCCAGCAGAGCATGATCCAATTTGCTAAATCAGGGGAAAAAATTCCTTCCTCATCCCCCAAGAGGCAATTTGATTTTCCCTGGATCAACATTACCTATAAATGTTAGTACCCAGTTATATTATGTACACTTAGGAAATAATCCAGGCCCTTCTTAAAGCAATCCACTAGCTGGCCAGAACCACCTCTGCAGGGAGTCTATTCCACATTTTCACAGCTCTTACCGTGAAGAAACCTTTCCGTATTTGGAGATGAAATCTCTTTTCCTCTAGACGTCAAGAGTGGCCCCTTGTCCTCTTTGTTGACTGTAAAGTGAATAACTCAACACCAAGTTCACTATATGGACCCCTTATATATTTGTACATGTTGATCATATCCCCCCTTAATCTCCTCTTATCAAGAGCGAATAAATTATAAATTCAGTTCCTCTAATCTTTCCTCATAGCTGAGATCCTCCATGCCTCTTATCAGTTTGGTTGCCCTTCTGTGCACTTTCTCCAGTTCCCCAATATCCTTTTTGAGAATTGGTGCCCAAAACTGAACTGCATATTCCAGATGAGGTCTTACTAATGATTTGAACAGGGGCAAAATGATATCTCTCTCTCTGGAGTGCATACCTCTCTTAATACAGGAAAGAACTTTGCTTGCTTTGGAAACCGCAGCTTGGCATTGCATGCTATTGAGCTTATGATCTACCAAAACCCCCAGATCCTTCTCCACTATGGATTCCCCCAGTTGTACTCCCCCCTAGCATGTATGATGCATGCATATTCTTAGCCCCCAAGTGCATAACTTTACATTTCTCAACATTAAACCTCATCTGCCGCATAGTCGCCCAATTAGACAGAGCATTGAGGTTGGCTTGTAAATTGGAGACATCCTGTAAGGACGTTATTCCACTGCATAGCTTGGTGTCATCTGCAAAGACGGAAATGTTACTTTTAATCCCAGACCCTATATTATTCATAAAGATATTAAAAAGTAAGGGTCCCAGCACTGAACCTTGGGGTACACCAACCTTGGGGTACACCACTGATAACCTTAGACCATTCCGAGTAAGAATCATTAACCACTACTCTCTGAATTCTGTCTTTTAGCCAGTTTTCTATCCATTTACAAACTGATAGTTCCAAACCTATAGACTTTACCTTACACAGGAACCATGTGTGCGGAACTGTATCGAACGCTTTTGCAAAATCCAAGTATACCACGTCCAATAATAGCTTTACAGGAAAGGAGAAATGTAATCGGTTGGCCGCTTACCAGATCCAAGATTCAGACGAGCATATCTCAGACCAAAGCCTCCACACGGAGCGATGTTCACCTCCAACTTCTCAGCCTGAATCCTCCGCTCTCTGAGTGCAGCAATCCTCTCCTCTCCGTGTTTCAACGGCAGACCACACACAGCGCTTCACTTCCACCACTGGCTGTGCGCACGCCACCTCTTCCTCCGTCCAGCATGCAGGGCAGAAAAACGAATAGTGCAGTATTGTTGGGTTTTCTTAAGAAAAAACATTTATTTAAAAAAATTCCACCCATATGACTCCAAACCAAACAGTGCATACGAAATCATGGCAAACCAATAGATACTGTACACACAAAAACATCTTTAAAAACAATCAAAACAGCAAAAACAGATCTTGGCAAAAAAGGGGTGTATCGATATAAATATTACAGCTGCCACTGCTAACTGGTCCTTCGCTCCATCCGACGCATTTCCCCATATAAGGCTTCCACTGGGAAAGAAGTGGCACACTCTACCAGGGCGATTAGTAACTCCTGGGTGATGCATCATCAGGCCTCTTGGGTTCAGACCTGTAAAGCCGTGACATGGTCTAAAGTTACATACATACATTTACCAGATTTTATCAAATCGATGTTAAGGGTCAGGGCGCAGCGTACTGCAGGCTGCAGTATAAGTCGACTTTTTTTGTTGTGTCTCTCTCCCCCCACCCTTGAGTTGCCATTGCTATGCTTACCTGTAAAATACTTTTCTTTGATGTACATAAGGGGACACATAGGTCCCTCCCTTCTTCTCCTTATACACTTTGCTTGGCTACAAAACTGAGGGCTCCCAGTAGTGGGAGGGGGTTATATGGGGGAAGTTCATAACTTAAAGGGTGTGCCAGTGTCCAGCACCTGATACGCCGATATAACCCACGTAGTAAGTACTACGGCTCTGTGTCCCCTGATGTACATCAAAGAAAAGGATTTTACAGGTAAGCTGTTTTAAAAATCCTATTTTCAAAGAAGTTATATTGATTTGAGTTACCTTGTATTGGAAGGAGAGGAGGAGGGGTATGTCTATATGTCAAAAATGAGACAAGGGTGGTAGAGAGGAGTGACATTGTGAATGGGACAAGGAGGAGATGGAGTCTGTGTGGGTAGAACTTCAAAGAGAAGAAAGTGGGAAATTAATAATGGGGGTATGTTATAGGACCCCCAACCCGAAGGAGGAGCAGGAGCTGGACCTACTATCACAGTTAGAATTGGCAGTGAGACAGGGAAATTTCATCATAATAGGGCAATTCAGTTAACCTGGTATTGACTGGGCAGCGGGGACAGCTCATTAATTAAAGGCCCGTCATTTCTTAAAGGACAACTTTATGTCCCAATTGGTGGATTCCCCAACTAGAAAGAATGCCCTGCTAGATCTATTAATTATGAACGATCCAAGTCTGATGTCAGATGTGGAAATATGGGACAACTCAGGATCTAGCGATCATAGGATGATCACATTTACCGCAAATCATAGAAAAAGGAGGCACGAGGGTAGCACAAGAACACTTTATTTCAAAGCCAAATTTTCTGAACCAAGGTCGTTACTACATTACATAAATTGGAAACAAATGCTAGAAACGTTGAACACAGAAGAAAAATGGGAATGCTTTAGGAGCATATTAAACAAAGATATCACATTCCAATGGGCAATAAATATAGAAGGCTCAACCTGGGTGGTTAAACTGTATTGTAAAAAACCTTATTAAAAAGAAAAATATGGCCTTTAAAAAATATTGAGGGGATGGGTCATCGTCAGCATTCCAACACTACTAGGAATGCAATAAGAAGTGTAAAACTGCAACCAGGGTGGCTAAAAAAGACCACGAGAGACTTGTAGCAGAGGAAAGTAGAAATAATCTAAAGATATTTTTTAGATATATTAACAGTAAAAAGGCAAGATCAGAGCACATTGCCCACGTAAAATATGAGGATGGGAGGATGGTTACAGATGAGACAGAGAAGGCAACTGTACTAAATGCCTTCTTCACCTCAGTTTTTATGCAGGAAAAGGAGGGATATACCGACCGCGACAGTACTGTTAGTGACACATCACATGATATACCTTTGTGGTTAACAGAGGCCGGAGTCAACGAAAGACTAGGTAAATGTAATACAAATAAATCACCAAAAAAATAAAACTACCATTAAAATTATAGACTGATCACTTCTTTGTCAGTGGGCAAATGTAGAAAATCAGCAGGGGATCAAATACTTTTTTTCCCTCACTGTATATTCAGATAAAAAAGATCTTCCATCATTAGCAGATCCCTGTAGTATAACAAAAAAACTGAGTGCCACCACCTTAATCAGATGGACACTCACCAAACCATTAGTTGTTACAGGTACAGCAGTCACAGCATTGTTTCTCATACACAAATCCTCCCCAGGTGTATGCCCTTTCCTCTGGAATCACTCCACTTAAGCAGCAGCAAAAGGTAACTCCCACTGGAACAAATAGAGCTCACCAAGGAACCAACAGAAAGCCGGTGACAGTATAGTAGCTTAAATAAAGGTTTATTGTATACTAGAGACAGTCATCCAATTAGAACAATGTGACAGCAAAAAAATACAGTAAAAGCTCACTGTAAGAGCTACTGACAATCATGCAGAGGCGTGATGTCAGCACTGAGATTCGGCCCGACTAGTTTTGTCTAGATAGACAGTCTAAATGGGTCCTCTACTGTCTGATGTCGACCATCTTTTTGTAGTCCAATTTACCCCACCAACAGGAGAAGACAGACCACTCTGCCATGTAGCCATTAGGCTGAATCGCCATAGAAACATGCCAAATAAATTCAAATCTGATAATAAAATGTGGATAGGTCTGAAACTTCTCTAGATGGAAAAAAAAGTAGCCATATAATTACTCCGTTCAGCATTGATAACCACTGTAAAGAAAAAACGCTCATACAACAGAGGTCAACACACAGTATATATGCAAAAAAATTATTTTCTAATGTCACTAGTATTCTGATATGAATGAGCAGCCTTCGGGTGAGTACATTACATCACATACATAAAGGTAAAAAATCATTGAATATTCAGTATAAAATCTATTTAATCATATATTATAAAAAAGCTTATACAAAAAAAACAACCACATCCCGCCCGCAATATAGCAAAATGACGGCGGCAAAGTGGTTTTAATATCCTGACAGAACGTTATATGATGTGATCAAGATATTAAGCCGGGGCGCGCATCGCGCCGATCGTTGTTGAGGTGTGTCAGTCTGACACACCGCAACTACGATCTCGGAAAAGAGTCTCTGACTGAGACTCTTTACCATGTGATCAGTCATGTCCAATCACGGCTGATCACAGTGTAAATAGGAAGAGCCGGTGATCGGCTTTTCCTCACTTGCGATCGATTATCAGTGCAGCCCCCCTGAGGATACCCGCACTGGACCACCAGGGATGCCACCAGACCACCAGGGATGCCCAGCACCATGTATGCCATCCTAGACCACCAGTCAGTGCCCACAGTGGATGCCAATCAGTGCCCACAATGGGCATCACTGATTGGCATGCATTATTGTTTGGCACTGATTGGCATCCATCAGTGCAATACTTTACACTACAATGCCACCTATCAGTCCCCATCCATGACGCCTATCCATGCACATCCGTGCCGCCAATCCATGCCAATTTGTGCCACCTATGAGTGCCCCTCCGTGTCACATATCAGTGCCCATCACTGCCGCATATCAGTGCCACCTGTGGTAAACGTGGTCCAGTCCTAATTTTTTTGACATGTGTCGCTGCCATTAACCACTTAAGCCCCGAACCATTTGGCTGTTCAAAGACCAGAGGACTTTTTACAATTTGGCACTGCGCTGCTTTAACTGGTAATTGCGCGGTCATGCTATGTTGTACCCAAACAAAATTTGCGTCCTTTTTTCCCACAAATAGAGCTTTCGTTAAAGGTATTTGATTACCTCTGCAATTTTTATTTTTAGGCCAAAATGAATTCAGCCACATGTCTGGTTAAAAAAAAAAAGTCAATACGCGTATGTGTGTGTATATATATATATATATATATATATATATATATATATATATATATATATATAAGATTATATATACCGTATATACTCGAGTATAGGCCGACCCGAATATAAGCCGAGGCCCCCAATTTACCCCCAAAAAAACTGGCAAACTTATTGACTCGTGTATAAGCCGAGGGTGAGACATGCCTGTCCATCCCTGTGTGTGTGTCCGTCCATCCCTGTGTGTCCGTCCATCCCTGTGTGTCCGTCCATCCCTGTGTGTCCGTCCATCCCTGTGTGTCCGTCCATCCATCCCTGTGTGTGTGTGTGTCCATCCATCCATCCATCCCTGTGTGTGTGTCTCCATCCATCCATCCATCCATCCCTGTGTGTGTGTGTCTCCATCCATCCATCCATCCATCCATCCATCCCTGTGTGTGTGTGTCTCCATCCATCCATCCATCCATCCCTGTGTGTGTCTCCATCCGTGTGTGTGTGTGTGTGTGTGTGTGTGTGTCCAGCCTACCTTTGTCCCGAGCCTCCGTCCCGTGCCTTGCCTCCTTGCCTCCGTCCCGTGCCGTGCCTTGCCTCCTTGCATCCGTCCCGTGTCGTGCCTTGCCTTGCCCCCGTCCCGTCCCGTGCCGTGCCGTCCCGTGCCCTCTTCGTCGGCGGCCATTGTAAAGTTCAAAAGCTGCGCCGCCGCCTTCGCCTGTGATAGGCGGAACACTGAATTTCCCAGCAGCCTGTGTTCCGCCTATCACAGACGTCGTATCATCCTCGTCCGTAGTACGAGGATGATACGACGTCCGTGATAGGCGGAACACAGGCTGCTGGGAAATTCAGTGTTCCGCCTATCACAGGCGAAGGCGGAGCCGGAGGCGCGGCTTTTGAATAGAATGGCCGCTGTCTGTCTGCTCGACACGCTGATCGAGCGGGCAGACAGCGATGACTCGAGTATAAGCCGAGGGGGGCACTTTCAGCCTCAAAAAAGAGGCTGAAAATCTCGGCTTATACTCGAGTATATACGGTATATATATATATAATATATTGGTTTGCGCAAAAGTTATCACATCTACAAACTATGGGACATTTGCTGGAATTTACGCTGCTTTTAGTTTGACTGTCTATCTCATTTCTTGAGATGCTAAAATGGCAGGGCAGTACAAACCCCCCCCCCCCCCCAAATGACCCCATTTGGAAAGTAGACACCCTAAGGAAATTGCTAAGAGGCATGTTGTTGAGCCCATTGAATATTTTATTTTTCTGTCCCAAGTGATTGAATAATGACAAAACATTTTTTTTTTCACAAAAAGTTATCACTAAATGATATATTGCTCAAACATGCCATTGGCATATGTGGAATTACACCCCAAAATACATTCTGCTGCTTCCTCTGAGTACGGAGATACCACATGTGTGGGACCTTTTGGGAGCCTAGCCGCGTACGGGGCCCAAAAGCCAAGCACCGCCTTCAGGATTTCTAAGGGCATGCATTTTTGATTTCACGCCTCACTACCTATCGCCATTTCATTTTTTTTTCACACAGTATTTGCGCATTGATTTTTCAAATGCATTTGTTTTGGAAAAAACACACTTTTTTTTTTTTTTGAATGCACTAAAACACACTATATTGCCCAAATGTTTGATGACATCAAAAAAGATGATCTTGGGTCGAGTACATGGATACCAAACATGACATGCTTTAAAATTGCGCAGAAATGTGCAGTGGCGACAAACTACATACATTTTTAAAAGTCTTTCAACGCCTTTACAGGTTACCCCTTTAGATTTTCAGAGGCGGTCTACTGCTAAAATTACTGCCCTCGATCTGACCTGTGTGGTGATACCTCACATGCATGGTGCAATTGCTGTTTACATATGATGCCAGACCAACTTTTGCCTTTGCGCAAGAGCAGGGGGGGACAGGGGTGCTTTTTTTTATTTTTTTTTATTTTGCTTTTTTATTTTTTTTTTAAACTGTTCCTTTCATTTATATATATTTTTTAAATCATTTTTATTGTTATCTCGGGAATGTAAATATCCCCTATGATTGCAATAGGTAGTGACAGGTACTCTTTTTTTTGAAAAAATGAGGGTCTATCAGACCCTAGATCTCTCCTCTGCCCTCAAAGCATCTGACCACACCAAGATCGGTGTGATAAAATGGTTTCCCAATGGCGCTGTTTACATCCAGCGAAATCAAAGTCATGAAATGCTTGTAGCTTCCGGTTTGTTAGGCCATAGAGATAATTGAAGCCATTCTGGTCTCTGATCAGCTCTATGGTCAGCTGGCGGAACCACCAGCTGCATTCTCAGGTTCCCTGTCTGCACAGGAGAGCAAGAGAAAACCATGGAAGACGGTGGGGGAGGGGGAACATTCCCTCCCACTGCTTGTAAACGCAGTCTACAGGCTAATTAGCCACTAGGATTGCTTTTACATGAAAGCCGACCGCTGGCTGAAAAGAATGATACCAAGATGATACCTAAACCCACAGGCATCATTCTGGTATAACCACTCAAAGTCTAACAACATACCTGTACGTTGCTGGTCCCCTGGCATATATTGTAATCTTTTTTTTTTTTTCATGCAGCCTGTGGGCTGAACGAAAAAAAAGATATTGATCGGTGGGTATGCCCACCATTAGAATACCTCCCTTCATCCACCCACTTCTAATGATGGGCATACATGCACCATTTATATATGCCGAAGCATGGGGGCATCCGCCCCAGAAGGTAGGAGCAAACGATGTTGCTGTCAAGATAAATAAATCTGCACTGCAGCCGAATGGCATACCTGCTAATCAAATGATTGTTAACAATAAAACAAAGTAACATTACAGTATAACAGTAAGACTTACCATACCTGCAAAGCAAATACAAAAAAAATTTGTAAAAATTAAAACCTTTTTAAACGCAACCTGTGCCTAAGCGTGGGGGCATCCTCCCGCAAAAGTTAGGAGCACATCGCTCCTCCAACCCTGCCGCCACCATGCTTCGGCATATATGCTCTTTTTTTTTTTTTTACTGTGGTGTTGAAATCACCTCCGACAGCGCTGGAGTCATGGCTTTATGTATCATGGGAGCTAACACTGTTGCTGTCAAGATAAATAAATCGTGCTGCAGCTGAATGGCGTACATGAAAACAAAAAATGGTAAACAATAAAGCACAATAAAACATTGCAGAATAGAATACGTTAAAAAAGAGAGAACAATAAAACGACCACTATTCTTTTATATATATATATATTTTTTTTGTAACGGTTCTAACGGTTGTAACTGTTGTAACAGTTCCAGCGGTTTGGGTCTCTCAAAATGCGAAGGCATCTTGGGAGACCCTGTGAAAGTGTGCCTAGTCTGTACAATGCTGTACCCTATGCTAATACTCAACTAGTGTATGTTGGGTTCAAAATATTCACCAATGAAAAGACCAGGATTGTCAGGACAGCGGGGACAATAATAACGGGTGTCATGCCTATATCCGCGTTTTCTGCAGACATTACATTTTCTTTGGGGGGCTCGTTGGGTAGAGGTACGCAAGAGGACATAGGAAAATGCCTCTCGTGCAGCTGGCTTACTGCATTTATTTGGGGCTGGTGAGTTGGAGCACCGTCTGGGTACAGAAGGGCTCTTACAATCTCTTCCTGGAATTTAAGGAATGATCCAGTCCGCCCTGAAGCTCTGTATAGCACATGAGCGTTCAGCAAAGCCAATTGAAATAAATAAACAGACACTTTTTTGTACCAGCGTCTGGCCTTATGTGCAACTAGGTACGGCGCCAACAACTGGTCGTTGAGGTCCACCCCTTCCATATTTTGGTTATATTCATGGATAGAGGGGTTTCTCCACGACACCAGTCGTCGTAGTAATTTGGACCGTCGTGTCTGCATGAAGGGAGGTAAGAACGAAAACATTCTTATTATCCCTCCACTTCATAGCGAGCAATTTATTACCCTGCAAGCAGGCTCTCTCCCCCAGCCTAAGACGGGAATCTACAAGCCGCTGGGGAAAGCCCCGGCGATTGGGTTGCACAATGCCACATGCTCCAATCTGTTGATCAAACAAGTGGCTAAACAGTGGCACGCTTGTGTAATAATTGTCCACGTACAAGTGGTACCCTTTTCCGAATACGGGTGACACCAAGTCGCACACAATCTTGCCAGTGCTTCCTATTTAGTCAGGGCAGTTTGTCGGCTCTACGTGACTATCTTTGCCCTCGTAAACCATAAAATTACATGTATAGCCTGTGGCCCTGTCACAGAGCTTATACATCTTGACCCCGTATCTGACACGCTTGCTGGGTAGGTATTGTTTGAATGACAAGCAGCCAGAAAACTTAATCAGGGACTCCTCAATCAATCATCAACTTGATGGGGAGTAAAGAAGTCTGCAAAACGGTTGAAGTGGTTTATGAGGGGCTGAATTTTGTAGAGCCGATTGTATTCAGGGTCTCCACGAGGACGACAGAGTTCATTGTCATTGAAGTGCATGAACCGCAAAATCTGCTCGTATCTTGCCCTGGCCATGGAAGAAGAGAACACGGGCATATGGTACATTGGGTCAGTGGACCAATATGACTGCAATGTACTCATTTTAACTATACCCATGTGGAGGGAAAGGCCCAGAAAGATCTTAAATTCAGAGACCGTAATTGGTCTCCAGTATCTGGCAAGGGAGGACTGGGGAATAGCGGCGATGTGTTGACCAGCGTACAAATTGCTTTGGTCCACAATAGAACTATAGAGATCTTCTGTGAAAAACAGTGAATAAAAATCTGCTTCCACCTGAATGCCGGGTTGGCCATTGAATGGGGGAAGTACGGGTGCTGCAGAAGTGGTGGGTTCCCAATTAGGATTGGCGAATGCAGCAGAAAGTGCACTATGGGCACGACAGGCCTGTCTTTGTCTTCTTGGTGGCAGCATGACATTTCTTGTGCTTGCCACCTTGCCAGCTTGAACTGCAGTTATGGGACTCGCCATGTCACCAAGTGTTACTGCAGTTTTGGATGTACGACCAGGGTGTACTAGGCCGCTGGTGCTTTTCCAGTTGACCTGAAGGAATAGTAGCGCTAGTACTTCTCTGCTCCATATGAGGGACCTGCGGTTCTTGCACCTCAACAACAGAAGAAGATCGGGGTCTGGTATGCCTGACCTTGGCAGGGACCACAACTCCGTCATCAGAGCTATCTGTCATGGAGCTGCTGTCGTCTACAGGATTGTACTCTGAGCCTGAATCTGAGAGATGAGTGACTTCCTCTTCACTATCTGTCATGCTCAGAAACGTGTAGGCCTCTTCACTAGTGTACCTTCGATTTGCCATTTTGGGCTCTAAATTTAGTGGTACACTAGTGAGACTAACAGGTAAAAAAGCTCCTAGGCTGTCAGCGACTGTATCAAAACGCTACCAAAAAACTGTTAGTGATCGCAGGGATCAGGCCTGACTGCGAACGCTGCAGTTATGTGTGTTTAGTGTTTTGTAAGTGACAGTGATCAATCAATACTGCACTTGGGTGTGCTGGGCTGGGCGGAGAGGGGCAAAACACAGGTGCTAGCAGGTTTCTGGGCTGATCCTGCTAACACTGCGTTTTTGGGAACCCTAAACTGCTGGGGATGCTAGTATAGATCTGATCAGATATTGATCCGTTCAGATACTATACCGCTAAGGGAGGTGTATGCTGCGTGCGTGGTTGTTAGCGGTACTGGCACTAATCTGACGCTGCCTGGGTCGACGCAGACCCTAAAACCTAACTTATATCACCCACCCAGTGATCAGGGGGTTAAACCTTAATAAGGTAATAAAGGGGCCCTGACACTATAAAAACAATAACTAACCAGGGTCACCTCTAACAGTTATACGGTGATCGCTGGTGAAAGGGTTAACTAGACGGCAATGAGGGGTTAAAACCTTTATTAGCTAGTATATGGGGTACCTGACAATATAGAAAGCTGACAGTGAACCTAAATACCTACCTGCCTAACTAGCGTCACCTTTGACACAAATACAGTTATCAGAAAAATGATCGCTTGGTGACGGGGGATGATCACAGGGTTAAACCTTTATTAGGGGGGTACCCTCGACCTAAAGGGAGCTTAGCCTAACTGCCCTAACAGTTATTGCAGTCACAAATGACACCAATGCAATAATCAATAATAAAAAAAAACTGCAATTAGAGTCACGATGACAGAGGGTGCAGGGGGGTGAATAGTGTGCCTGCGTGTTCTACTGTAATGTGTAGTGTTGGTGCAACTCACATAGGTCTCTCCTCTGCGCCGGAACGAAAAAGATAGACACGAGGAGCAATTACATCACTTCCGCTGCTCCTGTTTACATTACAGGAGCAGAGGAAGCTTTCCATTCGTCAAGAGCGATTGCGATGGGCTGGCCATAAATGAATGCCCCCCATCACTGACCGCTCCTGAATGGATTCCGATTGCTGCAGGTACCGGGGGGGCCCGATCGCCAATATGCCTGCTCGTGCCATTCTGCTACATTGTCGTGTGGCGGTCGGCAACTGGTTAAATTCAAACTTACCTTATTTTTTGCTTGAAATTATACATTTTCTCAGTTTATCCACTTTAGCTCCAGACCTATTCTAACACTTCTCACATATATGTAAAAATTTGTGTATATATAAGTGACATTACTGCGTTACCAAAAGAGAAAGAAAGAGCTGCTAACACTGCAATGTGACTGAATTGGATAGGTATTGAAAAATGAAAAGTGTAGCACTGTGTGAAACGACAAATGTGCCAATGACAATCCTACAAAGGATGACTAGAATAATAAAATAATGGGTGTCGATATGTGAAATGACACCATGTGAACAAAGATAATGAAAATATATGTGCACAAAAAAGAAATAATGAACAACAATAAAGTGCAGGCGTGCTGGTGTTACATGTGAATTGTCCAAACCATATATGAAGATCGCTTTGAAATAGCAATATATAGATCAAAATATGCGACAATAAAGAAATATAGAAATAAATATGTATATGTGACCATGAAAAAGTTCATCAGCATCCAAGAATGGTATTACACCCAGTTAGGGTGAAAAAATGGATGTCTAGGATAAACAGTCTATATGTGAAGACAATTGTGAATAATCTGTTAGAAGATCACCAAAGACATGCGTCCATCACCCAGAGAGGGGGGTAGGTACTCTTACCGGAATGCGTGCACTCTAATTCCAGCGGCAGAAAGTTAAACCTGCATGGAAGACAGAAATCTGTGAGTTATCAAAAGGTGTGTACTAATGCGCTAAGAAAGCAATCTGTGCTAACTATGAGGTATATACAAATAAAGTGCTAAATGGAAATAAAAAGCAGCTAAACTTCTAGTGTTACACCCATATCAACACCCATAAAAACTGTGTATAAAAAGTGAAGTAGCGCTAGTTAAACCAATCTAGTAAACAGGTGAATAAATATCTGACCAGTTATCAACAAGGGATATACATATCCATAAACAGTGATAAGTACGTTCAAAAAATATTAATGATAATCCCAAAACATGTGATCTAAATCAATATAAAGAAAAATGCAATAAATACTGATGTGAGAAAAAATAAATCAATTTGAATAAGGTGCAATGTAGATGAAATATAAAGTGCAATATTGGAAAAATAAAATCCACAGAATATAAACAATCCAAAGAAAATATATATGTGTGTGTGTGTGTGTGTATATATATATATATATTTATATATATATATATGTGTGTGTGTGTGTCAGAAGGCAAATTCAGCAGTCCACCTTGGAATGTAGAGAAACCACATTTAGCTTGATACAATCCTCCCCCAGTGGTGCCAGCCCCTTACCTCACAAAAAGACCCCAGATGAGTCTAGTAGTGCATCAAAAGCCATTCAGGCAGTGGCTCAGGATACTTCTCAAACTTCCAGAGGGTCACTGTGCTGGTTCCTGATCTCCAGGATCTCTTGTCCTAATGGGAATGTCTCCAAACACCACAATATCACAGACAAAAGACATTTATTTTAAAAAATGGTTTACGTGAAAAAAATGGTGGCACAGGCCAGACAAAAAACATCATGTAAGGCAAAAAAAAACAGGACTTCCTGTCAGGGACGTAGCCGGAAGTGACATCACAGAGCTCCTCCTGACACATTGCGTCACAACACACATGAATTTTTCACGGGTGAAGGAGCTGAGCAAACTCAGTGAGCTTAAATAACAAAGATAATCATAATTAGAGGCAGATAATTGAATATTTAAGACTTTATGCAAATGGCACTGGGAAGAAAAGGATAATGGGAAGTTTTGGACCACAGGTCACTAAGAACTCTCACTAATCTTATTAATGCTGGACCCAGAATAGTATAAATATACTAAATCCTACAAATTAAAATATATATAAAACCCAAGGTGAATGGTAAACAAAACAAAGTATAAAAGAGAGTTTAAAAACTTGCATCAATGTAAAAAAAAAAAAAAATAGATTGGAGGCATTATCAAGTACCAATTTAGACAATGCCTCCAATATCACAAAAATCTACAACAAAATAACAGACTTACAAAGAGAAAAAAAATAGATAAGAAAATAATAAATAAAAATAAAATGAATTAAATAAAAGATTTAAAACTAATAGTTAGAGATAAAACAGTTTAAATCAAACTCAATGTTGAGACCCAGAGGAGCAAAAGATTGCATATCAAATATCCATCTAGATTCACATTTACTAAGAGTGATGATTTTACTTCCTCTCCAGTGTGACTTGTATTTTTCAATGCCCCAAAAAATGAGGGAGCTGGGATCCTTTCCATGAACCTCTAGGAAATGTCTCTATACACTATGTTTGGGGTAACCTGACTTAATATTTTGAACATGTTCCCTCAATCTTTTCCAGAGGGGTCTTTTTGTTCTGCCTACATATTGGAGATTACATGAGCACTCCAAAACATAGACTACCCCCCTCAGTCTTGCAGGAAATAAAATCTTTAATGTTGTAATTTTTCCCTGGCACATTGGCACTAAAGTTCTCTTTTTTCTTTTTTCCTAAAAGTGGTATGATGACCAGCATAACAATTTATACACAGGTAGAATCCTTTACCCTCAAAGAATGTATACCCTTTCTCAGGTGGGGGGTCCAAAACATTTTTGGCTAGCAAATCTCGGAGTGTAGGGGCTCTTCTATATACAAATTTGGGGTAGACAGATAGTAATTGGTTCAGGTGGCGGTCAGCTGTTAGAATGTTCCAATGTTTTCTAACAATAGATTCCAATTTCTTGAATTGCACATTATAATCCAGAATTAATGGTGCTTCCATATGTTCTGATTCTTCTTTTTCTCTATCGAGATTTTTTTCTTTCAAAATTTCCAACTTCCTACATTTTTTCTTGCAGAAAGGATTTTTCATAACCTTTATCTAAAAAACATTCTCCGATTAAATTCCGCTCGTTTTTAATTGGCTTCTGATGTGCAATTTTTTCTTAGTCTGACTAGTCCTTTTGGTATGTTCATTAGCCAAGATGAATGATGGCAGCTGTCCTTTTGGAATGTTCATTAGCCAAGATGAATGGTGGCAGCTCTGTATCGACACATAGCTATTTCTATCAACTGCTTTGAAAAACATTTATTCTTAATTCTCTTGTCCTCATGCCAGATTTCAAGATCTAGGAAATTAATTCTTGATTTATCTATTTCCCAAGATAATTTAATGTTCTCATTTCTTTCTACAGTTTGGCCAAATCGTGTCAGTCTCTCCTTATCTCCCTTCCAGATTAAAAAGATATCAATGTAACGCTGGTATAGAATTAGTTGATCCGGTTTATTTTTATAGATACAATCATCCTCCCATTGTGCCATATGGAGATTGGCGACACTCGGGCATACTTAGCCCCCATTGCCACTCCTTGTATCTGTTTAAAAAACTTTTGGTCATACCAAAAATAATTATGATTAAGACTATATGCTAAACATTCTAGAAGGTATTTCCTTTGTTTACATTTCAAATCACTATAATTTCTTAGGGCCCAATGTGTGCAGATAACGCATCTTGATGGCTAATGTTCATATAAAGTGAAGTTACATCAGCTGTAGCTAAATAGATAGGCGTTTCATCTAGTGTCAATTCTTCAAGAATTTGGATAAGATGTTTTGTATCCTTTAAATAGGTCTTAGTTCTACTTACTAACGGTTGTAAGAAAGAATCAAGGTATTCACCCAATCTCGCTACCACTGAGTCAATCCCATTTATGATGGGTCTTCCTGGGGATTCTCTTTATGTTTATGAACTTTTGGGAATATCTATATAACTGGAATACGGCATGTATTTGGTACAAGATATTGTGCCTCGTTTTCATTCAGGATCATCTTCTCTTTTCCTTTTTCTATCAATTTACACAAATCTCTTTTGTATTGTAGAGTTGGATTACTCCAAAGTTTTTGGTATGTGTATCTTCAAGTTGTCTTTCCGTTTCTTTTTTTCTATGATTATTTGGATAATAATACGATAGCTTCTCCTTTGTCTGCACGTCTTATAACTATATTCTTTTCTCTTATATCCACCGACCGACACAGCTCCTCTCTTAGCCATTGGGTTGTTATTCCCACTACTAGGCGAATACTAGGCATTCCTTGTTATGTAACACTCAGAACTCTTTAGTTACGCCTTGGGGGCGGTCCCTTGGGCAACAACACTCCAGCCTGCCATGCAGTCATCACCAGTTTTATTTTGCCTAATGAAGGAGAAGGACCTAGGAACCCTGCTGGCCCATTGGTCCGTGCTTTTTTCTGCAGAAGCATGACTTTTGCGCAAGATAATTGATCATTTGATCCCCTATCAACAGCTGGCTGGGTGACAGGCTGGATACTCTTATCCTCGTAGTCTCCCCTGTACGGCCATCGAGCATGTGCAGGCTGCAGCTATGTGCTAGGTAGGCCACGACGAAACCCCAACTCCAAAGGTGGTCGGTGAGCTTTATGCTCCGGGGCATACATATGACTGGGCTACTGATGTTTGCGTCCCAGTATGCCGGGCCAGCCGCCACCCTGTACTTATCAGTGAGTGGGTCTGTCATGGAATGTCTCCCAGCTCCTCAGGACTGGTAAGTACAGCTCTCCCTGCTTCGGCGGGGCTGAGCAGCTGGGCATTCGCTGGGAGGTCGATTTGGTGGTCCCTAAACTTCCTCTTTTCTCTCCCTGTCCCTCTCTTCCTCCCCCCCTTCCATCTGGGGATGCTGCTGAGCGCAGTGTGTGTCTATGCATGGGCTCTCACCTGGGGGGGGTTGCGCTGGCTAGCTGTGTCCTGGGTCCTGTTCTTCATGCCCCTGGAAGGCATCTGTGAGGCCATGCTGGTGTCCTCGCAGCGCTGTGTTCACCACCATTGTTTTCTCTCTGTACCTCCATGGATCTGCTTTCGGTGGCCATTTTAGGTGTTGGCAAGGGCAGCATGCCCTCCTGGGTTCAGTGGCCATTTTCCTTGTGATTGTCCTTATACAGGACACCGGCAGCCATTTTCTTGAAGCCTGAACATTTTTTTTATGTTCTCTAGTGGCAGCATGTGCTCTCACAGCCATTTTCCCTCTTTTATGTCCTTGTGCTGGACGCTGGGTGGCCATTTTCTTGAAGCCTGAGCACACTTCAAAGCTGTTTTAGCGCCATTTGCAGCTGCTTCCACCGACACAGCACTGTTTCCTCTGCACCTGGGAGTGAACAGAGACTACAGGCTCTACCTGCTGGATAGCGCAGAACCCCTCAGGGTGGTGAGTCCTGCAGGAAAGAGCCCCTCAGCCAGCGGCAATAAGGAGGGTGGGTCTTTCACTGTCCCCTTAGGGTGGCGGACAGGGTAGCGTCAGCATGGCTTCAGAAACTGGTGTTTCTTCCCTCGAAATCCAGGCAATTGCAACCGGGTCGCCTGCGGACTGCGTAGTGCCCCTGGACACCCCGACGGCGGTCTTCAATTAGTTTGTTGCCAATATGGAGGCATCACATGGGCAAAAGTGTGCAAAAAGGCAGCCCCTGCCCCCCCCCCGTCCTCTGGGGGGAACTCTGACGTAGACTCGGGCCCTGCTGAGGCTGTTGACCCCTGTTCTGTCTTGTCAGATGGCGCTGACCAGGACCGTTCGGACAGTGAGGATGACTCCCCGTCCGGGTACGTGCGCAACAACGCGCTTGTTGGAGCACTTATCACAGCTGTGCGTGATACCCTGCAGGAGCCAGCAGATCCCTCTGCTGATGTAGTGACCCTTTTTGGGTCCCGCAAGCCAGCATGTTCACCTAAGGTGTTCCCGTATCCGACTTATTTTGACAAGTTCATTAACAAGGAATGGGGTCGCCCATGACGGACCTTTTCAGTCCCCAAATCCATGGCGGTGCATTACCCCTTTGAGGAGAGCCTTCTAGAGAAGTGGTTGGCTCCTCCGGTCGTGGACCCCCAGTATCTAGATTAAATAAAGTAACCACTATCCCAGTAGAGGGGATCCCACCGACAGGAAGGCCGAGGCAGTGGCTCGTTCCTTCTTTACGGTGATGGGGTCCGCTGTGCGACCTGTACTGGTATCCGCACTTGTGTCGCAGACACTGAGTGAGCAAAACTGTTGCACCGCGTATTGGGGGAGCAACAGGCGTTTCCTCTGTGTGGAACTAGCACACCAACTAGTGCAAGGCCTTAAGTACTTTGTGACGTGGCCCTGGATACTCTTCCTCTGTTATCCAGGGCTTCAGTGTCAGCAGTGGTGCTGAGGCGCCTGATTTGGTTAAAATGCTGGTCTGCTGACCAAGCATCCAAGAAAGCCCTGACGGATCTACTCTTCCTTGGCGACTGGCTTTTCGGAGCCTCGTTGGATGACATTATTAAAAATGCCACTGGTGGTAAGAGTACCCTACTCCCACAGGCTAAGAAGGCTAAGGAGCCACGCCATAGGCAAGGGCCCTCCTTTTCCGCTCACAAATGGCTTTTTTGTCCGCCCGGAGCTTTGGCTAAACGTCCCCAGCCCGACAGGACGACCACAGAAGAAAAAAAACATCCCTGGAACTGCAAGCCTAACAAGCCTGCAAACAAAACTGCTACCGCATGAAAGGTTGCCCCCACCCATGTCTCGGGTGGGGGATCGCCTTCGGGAGTTTGCAGCCCGGTGGTCCTCTCGACTATCCGACCAATGGGTCTGCGATCTGATTTCTTCAGGCTACAAGATAGTTTCTCTCTTGGTCGCCAAACAGGTTCTTCCCCTCCAGCATACTCGTATCCCCGGCTCGCTGGGAGGCCCTCTTGGGGGTAGTAAGGGACCTGCTGAGTCGCGGGGTGGTTGTACCAGTTCCAGAAGCGGAACGTTTCCAGGGATTCTACTCAAATCTGTTTGTGGTTCCCAAGAAGGAAGGGGTATGTCCAATCTTGGGCCTAAAAGCCCTCAATCACTTTGTAAAAGTGCAGAGGTTCAGAATGGAATCCGTTCGCTCAGTAGTCCCTGCACTCCATCAAGGGGACTCCCTGGCGTCTTTGGACATCCAGGAAACGTACCTGCACATTCCCATATGCCTTCGGCATCAAAAGTTTCTGCAATTTGCAGTTGGCGAAACCCACTATCAGTTTGTGTCTCTTCCTTTTGATCTGACATCAGCCCCCCGAGTCATTACCAAGGTATTGGCTCCAGTTTTGGCATTGCTGCAGCAACATGGGATCGCAATCGTGGGATACCTAGACAATCTCCTCCTGAGGGCATCTTCTGCCTCAGAATTAGAGGAGGATGTGGCGATCACCATCCAGACCCTGCAAGAATTTGGGTGGCGGTTGAACCTAAAGAAGTCAGTGATTGTACCGACCCAGCATCTGGAGTACCTGGGCTTGCTGCTTTACTCCAGGGAATCGAGAGTGAATCTCCCTTCAGACAAAATGCAGACTCTCAGATCCGCGGTAAAACTGCTGGTGAACCGCAAGTGGTCGTCGCTCCGCTTCTGCATGCGAGTCCTGGGACTCATGGTAGCCTCCTTCGAGGCAGTACCATATGCCCAGTTCCACACCAGAGTCCTGCAGAAGGAGATTTTGACAAAGTGGGACAAATCTCAGTTTTCTCTGTATCGGTAGATCCAGGTGAGCAAGTCAGTGGCTGAGGTCCCCGGTGATTCAGTCCGGGATGTCGTTCCTACCTCTGAAGTTAACAGTGATCACAACGGACGCCAGCCTATCCGGCTGGGGTTGAGTGATGGGGGTTCAGTCGGCTCAGGGCCTCTGGTCGACAAAAGAATCCAAGTTGCCGATCAATCCGCTCGAGCTAAGAGCGTTCAGGCTGTGCCTCTCCACATGGTCGATGAGACTTCAGGGGCGTCCGATCAGGATCCAGTCAGACAACGCCACGGCTGTGGCATACGTCAATCACCAAGGGGGAACAAGAAGCTCAGCCGCTGCACGGGAGGTCGCTCACATACTTCAGTGGGCAGAGCGACACATACCGGCCATGTCGGCCATTTAGATCCAGGGAGGGGAGAACTGGCAGGCGGACTATCTGAGTCACCAGATGCTGGACCCAGGAGAATCGGCGTTGCATCTGGAGGTATTCCACTGTGCCTGAGGTGGGGCACACCAGACGTGGATCGTCTGGCCTTCCGTCTCAATCGGAACGTGCCGAGATTCGTGTCAAGGACAAGAGATCCTCAGGCAGACGCTTCAGGCGCGCCGGTGGCTCCATGGAATCAGTACCAGCTGATCTACGTCTTTCCTCCACTGAAACTGCTACCACGTCTGCTCCGCAGAGTGGAAGTCAAGAGGATCCCGGTGATTCTGGTCGCCCCTAGATTGGCCTCAGCATGCTTGGTGGCAGACGCCCCATGGCAACTGCCGTTACACAGTGACCTTCTGTCTCAAGGTCCGATTCTCCATCCTGCTTTACCATCGCTGGCTTTAACGGCATGGCTATTGAGAGCCAGGTGTTGAGGAACCGTGGTCTGTTGGACTTGGTGATCCCAACTATGTTGAGGGCACGGAAATCTTCTCGGAAGATATATCATCGTACCTGGAAGGCTTACATCTACATGTGTGAGGAGAAAGGAAGGCATCCACGCTCCTTTTCTATATCCAGGATCCTGCTTTTTCTTCAGCAAGGAGTAGACCAGAAATTGGTGTTAAGCACCATTAAGGGGCAAATATCAGCCTTGGCTGTCTTTTTTTTTTTTTTTGCGACCCCTGGCGTCTCACTCATTAGTAAGTACCTTTGTTCAGGGGGTGCAACATGTAGTCCCTCCGGTGCGTCCACCGTTACCCCTGTGAACCTGGTGTTATTGGCGCTTCAAAAACCGCCATTTGAAAATATCAGGGAGATTTCCCTGTTGACTCTTTCCTACAAAGTGGTCTTTCTAGTGGCCATCACATCGGCCAGGAGGGTTTCGGAACTGGTGGCCATGTCCTGCAAGTCGCCTTATCTGGTTATCCACAAGGATAAGGTGGTGTTGCGTCCCCAACTGTCTTTTCTGCCAAAAGTGATCTCAGCTTTTCATATCAATGAGGACATTGTGTTACCATCACTGTGTCCTAAGCTGAAACACCCTAAGCAAGTGCTTGGGGATGTCCCATTGACTAAGAGAGGAGCCGTGTCGGTCAGTGAATATAAGAGAAAATAGGATTTTTTTTGTACTCACCGTAAAATCCTTTTCTCTGTAATTCACCAACCGTCACAGCACCCGCCCCTCCTTTTTCTCTTTATGTTATACTACTTGTTGACGTACTGATGACTGCATGGCAGGCTGGAGGGTTGTTGCCCAAGGGACCGCCCTCTGGGCGGAACTAATGAGTTCTGAGTGTTGCATAACAAGTAATGCCTAGTATTCTCCTAGTAGTGGGCATAACAACCCGAGGGCTAAGAGAGGAGCTGTGTCGGTCGGTGAATTACAGAGAAAAGGATTTTACGGTGAGTACAAAAAATCGTAATTTTCTTTTCGAGTTGCTTTAATCCTCTTTTGATTTCCATCGAGTCCCATGCTTTTTTTATCTGTATTTTATTCAGATCTTGTATTACCATTCTCTTAAAAACATCAATGTGTCCTTCATTTCCGGGTGGTGGATTAAAAAACGATTTATTCTTTAAAGTGCTTCGTGTATAGCGGTCCCTATTGGTCCCTTTTCTTAACATTTCTCCAGGCTCTGATAGCATGTATTTTTTTATATTTAGTTTCCTTCTAAACTTCTGTATGTCCAAATATGCGTTAAACTTATTAAAAGAAACCCAGATGGAGGAAACGGAGAAAGGAGAGCCCCAAGACCGGAAACAAGGAGATCTCCCAAACCAGAAACAAGGAGAAAAGGAAGTGTAGAAAGACGAGAGGATGCAGAGCCGGGTGTAAAAAAAAAAAAAAAGAAGAGAATAAGAGGAAATGGTATAATCAACATCAGCTGCATTGAGCTAACACAGGAGGAAGTTAATACTTTGGACAAGACTAAAATTTGCTCCAAAGAAGAATTTTAATAAGTTTAAGTTCTGGGGGCTAAGTATGCCCCAAGTGTCGCCAATCTCCATATGGCACAATGGAAGGATGATTTTATCTATAAAAATAAACCAGATCAACTAATTCTATACCAGCGTTACACCTATGATATCTTTTTAATCGTGAAGGGGAGACAAGGAGAGTCTTACACGATTTGGCCAAACTGTAAAAGGAAATGAGAAGAACATTAAATTATCTTGGGAAATAGATGAATCAAGAATTCATTTCCTAGATCTTGAAATCTGGCATGAGGACAAGAGAATTAAGACTAAAACTTTTTTCAAAGCAGTTGATAGAAATAGCTATTTGTCTATAAACAGCTACCGTCATTCATCTTGGCTAATGAACATTCCAAAAGGACAACAGGTCAGACTAAGAAGAAATTGCACATCAGAAGCAGATTACAAAAAACAAGCGGAATATATCAGAGAACGTTTTGTAGATAAAGGTTATGAAAAATCCTTTCTGCAACAAAAAATTGAGGAAGTTGGAAATTTTGAAAGAAAAAATCTCTTGATAAATTGAGAAAAAAGAAGAATCAGAACATATGGAAACACCATTAATTCTGGATTATAATGTGAAATTCAAGAAACTAGAATCTATTGTTAGAAAACATTGGAACTTTCTAATAACTGGCTGCCACCTGAACCAAATACTACCTGTCTTCCCCAAATTTGTATATAGAAGAGCCCCTACACTTCGGGATTTGCTAGCCAAAAATGTTTTGGACCCCCCTCCCAAGAAAGGTTATACATTCTTTGAGGGTAAAGGGTTCTACCTGTGTAAAAATTGTTATGCTTGTCGTCATACCACTTTTAGGAAAAAGAAAAAAAAGAGAACTTTAGTGCCAATGTGCCAGGGAAAAATTACAACATTAAAGATTTTATTTCTTGCAAGACTGAGAGGGTAGTCTATTTTTTGGAGTGCTCATGTAATCTCCAATATGTGGGCAGAACAAAAAGACCCCTCTGGAAAAGAATGAGGGAACATGTTCAGAATTGAAGTCAGGTTACCCCAAACCTAGTGTATCAAGACATTTCCTAGAAGTTCATGGTAAAGATCCCAGCTCCCTCATTTTTTGGGGCATTGAAAAATACAAGCCACACTGGAGAGGAAATAATAAAATCATCACTCTTAGTAAATGTGAATCTAGATGGATATTTGATATGCAATCTTTTGCTACTCTGCGTCTCAACATCGAGTTTGATTTAAACTGTTTTATCTCTAATTATTAGTTTTAAATATATATTTTTTCTCTTTGTAAGTCTTTTATTTTGTTGTAGATTTTTGTGATATTGGAGGTATTGTCTAAATTGTTATTTGGATAATACCTCCAATCTATTTTCAATTATTTATTTATTTTTCCCGTTGATGCAAGTTTTTAGACTCTCTTTTATACTTTGTTTTGTTTACCATTCACCTTGGGTTTTATATATATCTTAATTTGTAGGATTTAGTATATTTATACTATTCTGGGTCCACCATTAATTAGATTAGTGAGAGTTCTTAGTGACCTGTGCCTTACATGCTATTTTTTGTCTGGCCTCTGCCGCTATTTTTTTATGTTCACCATTTTTTTAATAAATGTGAAAATATATTTTTTAACAATACTACACCATGGAGGACCTTCCTTTTTTTGGTCTGTGAAATCGGAGTGTTTGGAGACTTTCCCATTAAGACAAGAGATTCTGGAGATCGGGAACCAGCACAGTGACCCTCTGGACGTTTGCGAAGGATCCTGAGCCACTGCCCAAATGGCTTTTGATGCACTACTAGACCCATTTGGGGTCTTTTTGTGAGGTAAGGGGCTGGCACCACTGGGGGAGGATTATATCAAGCTATATGTGGTTTCTCTACATTCCAAAGTGGACTGCTGAATTTGCCTTTTGATGGACTCCCATACTTGTTCTTTTCCCCTCCACTTTCATTTGTCTTTATAGGAAAAGAGTGATATTATTGCAGGACTATTTGGAGACAGAACTCTGTTTTATTTCTATTTTAACTATATGATTCCCTTTTGTTGGAATTCCACACCAGCTCCTTTTTCCCCTCACTCCCATTTGTCTTTCTAGAAAAAGAGTGATATTGTTGCAAGTTTATTTGGAGTCAGTACTCTAGTTTCTATTTATTTTTTCTATTTGATCTTTATGATCCTCGTTTCTGGATGATATGCCAATTTTAGCACAAGGCACTGCACTTTACTTAAAGTGCATTTTTAGAGCATTAGTTCACTATTTATTGCTGCTTTATTATGTGTATATATATATGTGTATATATATATATATATATATATAAAATAATTTTTTCGTTGGATTGTTTATATTCTGTGGATTTTATTTTTCCAATATTGAACTTTCTCTTATATTTACCGACCGACACAGTTCCTCTCTGTAACAAAATGGGTTGTTAGCCTTATCACTGGAGATTACTAGGCAAAGTTGTAATACAACACTTGAGAACTTTTAGTTCCGCCCAGAGGGCAGTCCCTATGCTACAATCCCCACAGTCTGCCCTAGCAGCCTCAGTTTTATTTTGCCTAGTGAAGGATATACACTTAGGAACCCTGCGGGCCCATAGGTCCCTGTTTTTTTGATGCAGAAGCTTGGCTTTTTGTGCAAGATGAATGATCCTGTGATCTTCTATCAACAGCCAGCTGGGTGACAGGCTGGTTCACTTATCCTTGTAGTCTCCCCAGTCCGGCCATCGAGCGTGTGCAGGTCGCAGCTACGGCTTGGCAGGCCACAACATACCTCAGCTCCAGAGGTGGTCGGTGAGCTTTTATGCTCCGGGGAATACATATGACCGGGCTACTGATGTCTGCGTCACAGTATTCCGGGCCAGTAGACTTCCCTGTACTGATCAGGAGTTGGCTACAATGGAATGTCTCCCAGCTCATCTGTACTGGTAAGTACAGCTCTCTCTGCCTTGGCAGGGTTGAGCAGCTGGGCATTCCCTGGGAGGTCGATTCGAGGGCCCCCCTCACCCCCCTCTCTTCTCTCCCCTGTCCCTAACTCCCCTCCCTCCCCCCCTCACAGGGGGCTGTACATGTACTGAGCGGTGTGTGTGTGCCCTTGGCTCTCACCTGGGTTCTGGCTGTACTGGGTTGCTTGGGTCCTGTGTGCCTTAATCCCGGAGGGTGCCTGTGAGGTTTGCCCTTGTGTTGGTGCAGCACTGTGTGTCTGCCACATGTTTTCTTTCTGCCTCTCATAGCGCTGGCTGGCAGCCATTTTCAGTGTGGGCAAGCTTCTGGGCTTCAGGCAGCCATTTTCCCGGTTATTCCCTATTCAGAACACTGGCTGCCATTTTCTTGAAGCCGGACCACGTTTTTTGTGCTCTGGCAGCAGCTCCTATGCCCTCAGCTTCCTGTTTTGTTATCACAGAGCGCTGGGAGGCCCTCTCTGTAATCTGGACACGTGTGTCAGATCACTCATTGATCGTTCACCGATCGTGCTGACGGACTGCCATGGACACAGCTTTGGTCCCTCTGCATCTGGGAGCACTAGGGATCTACAGGCACTGCTGTAAAACAGCGCAGAACTCCTCAAGGCGGTGAGTCCAGCGGATTAGAACTCCTCAGTCAGTTGCAGCAAGGAGAGTGGGTCTGTCACTGTTCTAAGTCCCCTTCGGGTGGCAGACAGTGTAGGGTGAGCATGGCTTCAGAAACTGGTGTTTCTTCCCCCGAAATCCAGGCAATTGCAGCTGAGTCACCTGCGGGCTGCACGGTCCCTGTGGACACCCTGACGGCGGTCCTCAATTAGTTCGTAAATGTAAAAAAGTTAGTGCATAAGGAATACTGATTTTGAGCTGGCTGCACACCCCGAATAGAATTATAAAAAAAATACAATAGATTCCCCTTAGGGTTTTTAAGCAGCAATGAGAGACAATGTTAGCTAAAAAAAATGTATTTTATTGACCCAAAAAGCATTGTAATCACAATGATTTTAAAATTCAAGCTCTGGTGTACATGTATTGAAGTGGCTAAGTAAATCGAAATACATACCACATTGAATACAAAGTTCATATGAAGAGATTACAAAAATCTTCAGAATTTTTCCATAAATTTTAGAACATACAGAATAATGCACCCTGCTACCCCAATGCATTTGGACCATCTAAAAAATTACGGTCTTCTTCAGGGAGACAGTATTGTAAAATGGCGACTTTTATCACATTTCTGCGGGATATAAAAAGAAAAAAAGAAATCAAAATATATAAAGAAATTAGTTTGGTTTGGTAGTTGTTTATATGAATCTGATACAGTATTTACCGTTTGCACCAATCGCATGCGCTTGAACCAGAGACTTTGATTATGACGAATTAAAAAGTCTATATTTTCTCCCTCAGGGTGATCCTTGGTTTGCCACAGTGATGTTTCCTCCCACTCATCCCTCCCACCAAACTGGGGGCAGAGGGGGAAGGAAAAAAGGAAACGGGAGGCTTCACAGAGGCGTATAAGAAACACAGGCTTACAATAGATGACAGCGTATTAGCGTTCTCTGGGGGAAGCAAAGGGGAGACCAGTATCGCTCACTTTATAGCTGCACCTGAAAGTAGTAATATGTCAAAATTACCTTTAAGTCATATATTCAACACTTTCTCTATAGGAAATAATGAATATAAATTTGTTTGTCTAAATATGTTACATAATCACATTTAATACCGTGTATCCTTAGGGTTGTATATATTTGTGATTTTCCATTAGTCAAAAAAACATTGTTATAAGCAAAGGAAGGTGATGAAGGGACAGCAAGGAGTGTGGGACTGTCACTGTCCTAAGTCCCCTTCGGGTGGCAGACAGTGTAAGGTCAGCATGGCTTCAGAAACTGGTGTTTCTTCCACCGAAATCCAGGCAATTGCAACTGGGTCACCTGCGGACTGCGCGGTCCCTGTGGACACCCTGACGGCGGTCCTCAATTCGTTCGTTAGCCAAGATAGAGGCAGTGCGTGGGAAGAAAGGTGCTAAAAAGCGGCCCTTGCCCCCCCCCCCCCCCCCCTCCATCCTCTGGGGAGAGTTCCGGTGCAGACTCGGGTCCTGCTGAGGCCGGTGACCCCTGCTCTGTCTTGTCAAATGACGCTGACCAGGACCGTTCGGACAATGAGGATGAGTGCCCGTCCGGGTCCGTGCACGACAAAGCACTTGTTGGAGCACTTATCACAGCTGTGCGTGATACCCTGAAGATTCAGGAGCCAGCGGATCCCTCTCCTGATGTACCGGTCCCTTTTGGGTCCCGCAAGCCAGCACGTTCACCTAAGGTATTCCCGTATCTGACTTATTTTGACAAGTTCATTTACAAGGAATGGGGTCGCCCACAATGGACCTTTTTGTTCCCCAAATACATGGCAGTGTGTTACCCCTTTGAGGAAAGCCTTCTCAAGAAATGGTCGGCTCTTCTGGTCGTGGACCCCCCAATATCCAGGTTAAATAAGGTAACCACGATCCCGGTTGAGGGGACTCCTGCATTCAAGGATCCCACGGACAGGAAGGCCGAGGCAGTGGCTCGTTCCTTGTTTACGGTTGTGAGGTCAGCTGTACGACCTGTACTGGCATCTGCACTAGTGTCGCAGACACTGACTGAGTGGGCAAAACTTTTGCACTGTGAATTGGAAGAGCAACAGGCCTCCCCTGTCTGCATGGATCTAGCAGACCAACTAGTGCAAGGCCTTAAGAACGTCTGTGACACGGCCCTGGATACTCTCCTTCTGTTATCCAGGGCTGTGGTGCTGAGGCGCCTGATTTGGTTAAAATGCTGGTCTGCTGACCAGGTATCCAAAAAAGCCCTGACGGACCTTCCTTTCCTTGGCACCCGCTCTTTGGAGCCTCATTGGATGACATTATTAAAAATGCCACTGGTGGTAAGAGTACACTACTCCCACAGGCCAGGAAAGCTAAAGAGCCACGCCATAGGCAAGGGCCCTCTTTCCATTTACAAGTGGCTTTTTCGTCCGCCCGGAGCTTTGACTAAATGTCCCCAGCCCGACAGGACGCCCACAGATGGTCAAAAACGTCCCTGGAAACGCAAGCCTAACAAGCCTGCGAATAAAAGTGCTACCACATGAAGGTTTGCCCCCACCCATGTCTCGAGTGGGGGAGTCGCCTTCGGGAGTTTGCAGTCCGGTGGTCCTCCCGGTTATCTGACCAATGGGTCTGCGATCTGATTTCCACAGGCTACAAGATAGTTTCTCTCTTGGCTGCCAGATTCTTCCCCTCCAGCATACCCGTGTCCCCGGTTAGCCGGGAGGCCCTGTTGGGGGCGGTAAGGGATTTTCTGGATCGCGGGGTGATTGTACCAGTTCCAGAATCGGAACATTTCCAGGGATTCTACTCAAATCTGTGGTTCCCAAGAAGAAAAGGGGACGTCCGATCACTTTGTAAAAGTGCAGAGGTTCAGAATGGAATCAGTACGCTCAGTAGTAGCTGCGCTCCATTGAGAGGACTCCCTGGCGTCCTTAGACATCCAGGATGCGTACCTGCACATACCCTTATGCCTTCGGCATCAAAAATTTCTGCGTTTTGCAGTCGGGGAAGCCCATTACCAATTTGTGGCTCTTCCTTTTGGTCTGGCATCAACCCCCTGAGTTTTTACCAAAGTTCTGGCTCCAGTATTGGCATTGCTGAGACAACGTGGGATCGCGATTGTTGGCTACCTAGACAATCTCCGCCCGAGAGAATCTTCCGCCTCAGAATTAGAGGAGGATGTAGCGATCACCATGCAGACCCTGCAAGAATTTAGGTGGCCGTTGAACCTAAAGAAGTCAGTGATTGTACCGGCCCAGCGTCTGGAGTACCTAGGTTTGCTATTAGACTCCAGGGAAGCAAGTTTTTCTCCCTTCAGACAAATTGCACACTCTCAGATCCGCGGTCAAACTACTGATGAACCGCAAGTGGTCGTCGCTCCGGTTTTGCATGCGAGTACTGGGACTCATGGTAGCCTCCTTCGAGGCAGTACCCTTAAGCCCAGTTCCACACCAGAGTGCTGCAGAAGGAGATCTTGTTAAAATGGGACAAATCTCAGTTGTCCCTAGATCGACAGATCCAGGTGAGCCAGCCAGTCAGGGACTCTCTGATCTGGTGGTTGAGGTCCCTGGTGATTCAGTCCGGAAAATCGTTCCTTCCTCTGAAATGGACGATGATCACTACGGACGCCAGTCTAACCGGAGATGGAGTGATCAGGGTTCAGTCGGCTCAGGGCCTATGGTCGACGAAAGAATCCGAGTTGCCGATCAATCTACTCGATTGACAACACCAGATGTGAATCTACTGGCCTCCCGTCTCAATCGGAGGGTGGCAAGATTCATGTCCAGGACATGAGATCCGTGGGCAAATGCGTCAAACGCGCTGGTGGCAGAGGCCGAGGGGGTCCCAGTAATACTGGTTGCCCCAGATTGGCCTCAGCGTCCTTGGTACGCAGACCTGGTGCGCCTGGTGGCAGACGCTCCCTGGCGACTGCCGTTGCGAGAGGACCTCATATCTCAAGGTCCAATTTTCCATCCTGCTTTACCAACGCTGGCTTTAATGGCATGGCTATTGAGAGCCAGGTGTTGAGGAACTGGGGTCTGTCGGACTCGGTGATTCCAACTATGTTGAGGGCACAGAAATCTTCTTCTCGGAAGATATACCATCGTACCTGGAAGGCCTACATCTCCATGTGTGAGGAGAAAGGATGGCATCAGCGATCCTTTTCTATATCCAGGATCCTGCTGTTTCTCCAGCAGGGAGTGGACCAGAGATTGGCATTAAGCACCATCAAAGGGCAAATCTCAGCCTTAGCTGTCTTTTTCCAACGACCCCTGGCATTGCACTCCTTAGTGAGTATCTTCATTCAGGGGGTACGACACGTAGACCCTCCGGTGCGTCCACCGTTACCCCCATGGGATTTGAACCTGGTGATGTCGGTGCTTCAAAAACCGCCGTTTGAGAATATCAGGGAGATTGCCCTTTTAACTCTTTCCTAGAAAGTGGTCTGTGGCCATCACCTTGGGCAGGAGGGTTTCGGAATTGGCGGCCTTGTCCTGCAAGTCACCCTATCTGGTTATCCACAAGGATAAGGTGGTGTTGTGTCCGCAACCGTCCTTTCTACCGAATGTGGTCTCGGCTTTTCATATCAATGAGGACATTTTATTACTATCGCTGTGTCCTAAGCCGAAGCACCCTAAAGAGGTGGCCCTTCACGCTTTGGACGTGGTTAGGGCTCTGAAGGTGCATTTGTCTGCCACGGCTCCCTTTCGGAAGTCAGACTCACTGTTTGTTTCAGTAGCTGATCCCAAGAAAGGCATGGCGGTGTCGCCGGCCACCATTTCCAGGTGTATCAGACAGATTGTAGTACAAGCTTACACCTTGAAGGGGCAGGTGCCCCCCTATCCGGCCCACTTCACAAGGGCAATCGGAACACAAGTTCTACAAGGTAGTTCTACAAGGTAGACGTCAGTGCATCTGCTGATGCCTGTTTTGGCCGCAGAATTTTTCAGGCGGCCGTGTAGTTGCAATTGAATATGCAACTGATGTTTTTTAAAAAAACGCAGTACTCTTATGTTCATGCACTGTTGCATTACTTCCGCAGTTGGCTGTGGTCTTGGGGATCACTCCTGTTGAGGATACCCTGTTTTGTGGTAGTTTTCCATGCACTGCTGTTTTTTCGTGGGTTTAGTTTCACTAGTTCCCACCCGCCATGGTGGATGAAGATTTTATGCTGTTTTTCCCACCCCTCGTTTGGCACTGCTTGGGGACGTCCCATTTTGTTACAGAGAGGAGCTGTGTCGGTCGGTCGGTGAATATAAGAGAAAATAGGATTTTTGTACTCACCGTAAAATCCTTTTCTCTGTAATTCACCAACCAACACAGCACCCGCCCCTCCTTTTTTCTCTTTACGTTATACTGCTTGGTGACGTACTGAGGCTGCTAGAGCAGACTGGGGATTGTAGCCTAGGGACCGCCCCCTGGGCAGAACTAAAAGTTCTGAAGTGTTGTATTACAACTTTGCCTAGTAATCTCCAGTGATAGGGCTAACAACCCATTTTGTTACAGAGAGGAGCTGTGTCGGTCGATGAATTACAGAGAAAAGGATTTCACGGTGAGTACAAAAATCCTATTATTTCATCTACATTGCACCTTATTTAAATAGATTTTCTTTTCTCACATCAGTATTTATTGCATGTTTATTCATATTGATTTAGATCACATGTTGTGGGATCATTAATATTGTTTGAATTTGCTTATCACTGTTTATGGATGCGTATATCCCTTGTTGATAATTGGTCAGATATTTATTCACCTGTTTACTAGATTGGTTTAACTAGCGCCACTTCAATTTTTATACACAGAAATCTGCGAGACAGTCAAGGAAACATCAAACTCAGATACCCCAAACAGAGAAACAACCAGCGCGTTAGTTTGCCACACTTTGCGCTTTTTTATTTGTCTATGTGATCACATAGTTTTTATCATATATACCTCTACACATCAGCATTGGTGTTTGTACTTATTTTAAACAAATATCTAGTCATTCCATGATTATCTATGGTGGTTGAGACTTTGGTATACCGTTGATTTAAAAAAAAAAATCTACACACTCCTGTTAAAATGTCAGGTTTCTGTGATGAAAAAAATTAGACAAAGATAAATAATTTCAGAACTTTTTCCACCTTTTATGTGATCCTTTAGGATTTTAAGTAAAACTAAAAAAAAAAAAACTAAAGTAATGTGGTTGCAGAAGTGTGTGCACCACCCTCTTATAACTGGGGATGTAGCTGTGTTCAGAATTAAGCAATCACATTCAAACGCATGTTAAATAGGAGTCAGTACACTGACATTTTCTTAGTCGCATACTACAGAAAAAGCCGTGGTCCGCAGAGAGCTTTCAAAGCATCAGAGGGATCTCATTGTTAAAAGGTATCAGTCAGGAAAAGGGTACAAAAAAATGTCCAAGGCATTAGCTATACCATGGAACACAGTGAAGACAGTCATCATCAAATGGAAAAAATATTGCACAACAATGACATTACCAAGAACTGCACGTCCTTCCAAAATTGTTGAAAAGAGGAGAAGAAAACTGGTCAGGGAGGCTGACAAGAGGCCCAAAAAAAACATTAAAGAAGCTTCAGGAATATCTGACAAGTACTAGCTGTGTGGTACATGTGACAAAAATCTCCCGTATTCTTCATATGTCTGGACTATGGGGTAGACTGAAGCCATTTCTTACGGAAAAAAAAAACATCATAGCACGGCTAAATTTTTGCAAAAACACATCTGAAGTTTCCCAAAAGCATGTGGGAAAATGTGTTATGGTCTGATGAAACCAAGGTTGGACTTTTTGGCCATAATTCCAAGATATGTTTAGTACAAAAACAACACAGCACATCACCAAAAGAATACCATACCCACAGTGAAGAATGGTGGTGGCAGCATCATGCTTTGGGGCTGTTTTTCTTCACCTGGAACAGTGGCCATAGTCAAGATAGAGGGAATTAAGAACAGTTCCAAATACCAGTCAATATCGGCACAAAACCTTCAGGCTTCTGCTAGAAAGCTGAACATGAAGAGGAACTTCATCTTTCAGCATGACCACGACCCAAAGCATACATCCAAATCAACAAAGAAGTGGTTTCACTAGAAGAAGATTAATGTTTTGGAATGGCCCAGACCTAAATTGGATTGAAAATCATGTGGGGTTCTCTGAAGAGGGCTGTGCACAGGAGATGCCTTCGCAGGTTGACAGATTTGGAGTGTTTTTGCAAAACAGAGTGGGCAAATATTGCCAGGTCAAGATGTGACTAGTTGAACGGTGTGCACACGTATGTAACCAAATTATTTAACTTTTATTTTTACTTCCCTCCACCTAAAAGATTTCAGTTTGTTAAACTGAGTTGTACAGTTTATAGTTCACATTAAAGGTGGAAAAAGTTCTGAAATTATTTATCTTTGTCTCATTTTTTTACATCACAGAAACCTGATATTTTAACAGGGGTGTGTAGACTTTTTATATCCTGTATCATCTTGAAGTTCCAGTGATGGTCGATCAGAGTTCTGGCTTCCACGTTCGTTCCTCTGAATGGAGCATCTGAGTTTGATGTTTCCTTGACTGTCTTGCGTATTTCTGGCTTCCATGCATGCTTGACTCTTTGGAGCTGGCGTTAGAGTCCACACATTCCTGTAAGAGTGCCTACCCTCCTCCCTGGGTGATGGACACATGTCTTTGGTGATCTTCTAACAGAAGTGATCCACAATTGTCTTCACATATAGACTGTTTATCCTAGACACCCATTTTTTCACCCTAGCGGAGTGTAATACAATGCTTGGATGCTGATTAACTTTTTCATTGTCACATATACATATTCATCTCTATTTTTTATTATCACACATTTTGACCTATATATTCCTCTTTCAAAGTGATATATATATATGGTTTGGACAATTCACTGCAACACCGGCACTTTATTGTTGTTCACTCATTATTTATTTTTTGTGCACATATTATTTTCATTATCTTTGTTCACATGGTGTCATTTCACATATTGACACCCATTATGTTATTAGTCATCCTTTGTAGGATTGTCATTGACACATTTGTCGTTTCGCACATTGCTTCACTTTTTATTTTTCAATATGTAAGAATCAGCATTTTTCGCTAAAAAATTACTTAGAACACCCAAACATTAAATATTTTTTAAGCAGATGCCCTGGAAAATAAAATGGTGGGTATTGCACTTTTTATGATGCGCAGCAGTTTTTTCTTTTAAACTGAATTAAAAAAAAAAAAAAAAATTTTTTTAATGAATGTTAGTGCACACAAGCACAATATAATACCCAAGGTTTGGTAAAATATTATAGGTGATGTTACACCAAGCAAATAGATACCAACCGTGTCATGCTTTAAAACTCTGCACACCCATGAAATGGCGACAAACTACAGTACATTAAATTATCCTTAGGCAACACTTTAAAATCTTTTACAGGTTTCCACGGTTAGACCCCAGATCTCTCTTCTGCCCAAGATCTGTTTAGTCCTACGCTTTCCGAAGCTAGTAATGGCTTGTTTACATTCTGATTATTTTGTAATTTATGGTTTCTTAGACCATATGGATGATCAGGGATGTTCCAGTCCTTGGTCATCTCTATGGTCAGCCAGCGGCATCACCAGCTTCCATCCCAGCCTCCCCTGTGAGACAGGAAAGCCCAGAAAGGCAGGTGTGGGGTAACCCCCTTCCCGTCACCTGCAAAAGTGATCCATTGGCTAATTAGCTGCTAGGATTGCTTTTACAAGAAGGCTGCTAACTGAACTCCTGCTCCAAGGCACCGCCAAGATACAGCGATGGAGGTACTTCCCTGCAGCTGACAATGGCTTCCCTGGACGACATTGCACTAGGCGCTGTCCGCAAACAGGGTTCACAGTGCCTAGCTCCACAGAAATTGACCGATTTCCCTACAACGAGTGGCCGGGTTTACCAAGATGGCACCAGAGCACACACCTGTTTGTCTGCCCTGCTCTGCTAGATTGGATTACTTATCTATTCTACTTATCTATTCTACTTTTAGAACAGTAGTTCTGCATATTTTAATAGCAGCTAGATTATCCATATTGTGTCAGTGGAGAAAAGATAAAGCGCCCACACTCACAGAAGTTATGAGTAAGAAGGGTAGTGGTGCGCTGTACACAAGGAGGATATATCTATTGATAAAAGCAGTATATAAAATTCGCAATGGGGGGATATCCAGTAAACAATACTAGTGACTAGTTTAAACAGCAACACTCATTTCTACTAATAGTCCACAACATAAATACATAAAATAGTGAAAATTCATATAAAATCCAAAGTGCAACGTGTTGCGATCCTGTAGTCGCATAAAAGTGCAAATATTCCAATGTGCCGCTGTGGCTGATAAAACAATAATGTTCGTTGCTATTAGTGTAAAATCTACAACATAAAACCGTGAAATAATAAAAACAAGAAAAAAGAAGAAAAAACACAATATAACATTCAAAAGTGCAGCGTGTTGCGATCCTAAAATCGCATAAAGTGCAGGTGTTCTGCTGTGGTGCACATAGGCAAACCTTCAAACATAAATAATAATTAAGTGACAAAAAATATAAGTGTATCAGACAAAAAGTCAGTTTTCAGTGCAAAGTGCTGCGATTATTCTCAAAATCGCATAGGATGTGACTTCTTCAACAAGATATACGATGTGGAGCTGTTGCAATGGGAAGGGCAGTGGTGCTGGTGGAAGGGGATGTGGCCTTGGTGGTCCCGTATATACCAGTAATGGATGTCCCCTTACCTTACCGCTGTAAGGTAACAGCGTATATATAGAGAGCTTTTTGGGATCTTTTAGCAGAATTTTCCCTTTAATGTGGGGTGCCCAGGTCCTGACCAATGATATGGTCCCTTTAAGGGGTTTCCTCTGTGGTATTGCAGTCATAGTTCCTCAGTGGTATGGCATATACATGGGTTTAAGCAGAGATGGAGGAAGAATAATCCATAGTGTAAGATGCTTCAACAGGTTTATTGTTATTAAAACAGTTTAAAAATACTCACAAACAGTCTGTACAAGCAGTGTATAAACGAGCTGCGGGCTCGGTCTCACAGAAGTTACCTCTAGGTTAAATTTACATTGCTTGTATGAACACTCCTATGCCATCATCCTTGGCAGTAGGGATAGCTTCAAACGGAAGTGTGGATTAAAACCTACAATTTAACTAAGCTAAAATGTACTGGCAGGTGAACAACAGCCTGAGTGCCCGTTCACACAGGGGCGACACGACTTGCAGCGCGACTGACAGACACGACCTGCACACGACTTCAGCAGCGACTTGCAAAACGACGACTGTATAGAAGTCAATGCAAGTCGCCTGCAGTCGCCCCAAAAATAGTACAGGAACCTTTTTCTAAGTCGGAGCGACTTGAGTCGCTCCTATTAGAACGGTTCCATAGTACAGAACGGAGCGCGACTTGTCAGGCGACTAAGTCGCCTGACAAGTCGCGGTAGTGTGAACGGGCACTAAAGGTTGTGAGTAAGTACTAGTAGTAGTTGGATACTACGGCTGTAGTACTATCTCTACTTGTTTTCTTCTTTCTGTTTTGTTCATTCGTTTCTTCTTTCGTTTTATGTCTGTTATGCTCTATAAGGTCAATATTTATATTTCTAAGTAAGGTGATTGGCTTCTAAATAATAGGTATATGTATAAGATATCTAGGTTATGATCTTTATGAATCTAAAGGCAAAAAATGAATACTATTACTATTGCACGCAGCTTTAGAATACTTACCCATGACAAGACACCATATTGTTATGTGGAACATAACCTGTAAGATACCAACTTGTTACTTAAGAATATCTGTACATACTGCAACTATGTAAATGTATGAGCTTGTAACTGTTGAAAACCAATAAAAATGCAAATGGTTAAAAAGAAAAAAAGAAGTTATAACACCTTCAGACTTTATTTCACCATCTATGTCCTATTGCGGAGTTTTCCCTTCACTTCCTGTCCCAAAGTCTAACAGGAAGTGAGAGGAAATCTCTGCAAATTAAGGGCATTCCTTGGGGACCCCCAGATCACCAGAACTAGTGTCCCCATTGAAAGATTTCCCTTTATTACTTTTTCTTTTACTTTCAATGATAATGGTAAACAGGATAAGTAGAAAGGGCGCATTTCCTTAACAGGGGCACAGACAACAATAAAAACCGACAGACATTCTAATCCCTCTCCAAAACGTAAAAAAAACGAAAAAAAAACAAAAAAACTGTTTTGCCTTTTAGTTAGTCTTTAACCACCTCCCGCCCGCCCTATAGCCGAATGACGGCCGTAGAGCAGGCGGGTTCCTAAGCCTGGCCGTCCCTGGATGGCCTTGTGTTTACTTCCGCAATGCGCGCCGCCGGGGGCGCGCATTGCGGAAGTTTTGTATTCGCCGTGTCTCCCGGAGACAGGCAAATACAGATCGCCGTGAACGGCCAATCAAAGCGGCCGTTCACAGCGCGATCGCAGCTGCCAATGGGAGATGATCTCAAATGTAAACATATGAGATCATCTCCCATTGCCATGTCTCTCCCTCCTCACACAGAGACAGCGTGTGAGGAGAGAGAGGATCTGTTAGTCAGCCCCAGTGCCATCTGTCAGCCCAGTGCCATCTGCCAGTAGTGCCAGCGCCAGTGCCTGCCGTCAGCCCCAGTGCCACCTGCCAGTGCCACGTGCCAGTGCCATCCGTCAGCCCCAGTGCCGCCATTGCCGTCAGCCCCAGTGCCGCCAGTGCCGTCAGCCCCAGTGCCATCCGTCAGCCCCAGTGCCGTCAGTGCCAGCACCAGTGCCATCCGTCAGCCCCAGTGCCGTCAGCCCCAGTGCCAGTGCCGCCAGTGCCACCTGCCAGCACCAGTGCCACCTGCCAGTGCCATCCGTCAGCCCCAGTGCCGCCAGCCCCACGTGCCAGTGCCACCTGCCAGCGCCAGTGACATCCGTCAGCCCCAGTGCCACCTGCCAGCGCCACCTGCCAGTGCCACCTGCCAGCGCCAGTGCCATCTGCCAGCCGCAGTGCCATCTGCCAGCCCCATTTGCCAGAGCAATTAGCCAGAGCAAATAGCCAGCACCATCTGCCAGTGCCAGCCCCAGTGCCATCTGCCAGCGACATCTGCCAGCGACATCTGTCAGCCCCCTCTGTCAGCCCCATCTGCCTCCAGTGCCATCTGTCAGTGCCACGTGTCGTCAGTGCCACGTGTCGTCAGTGCCACGTGGGGTCACTTTGTGGGCATTTCCATTGTCCTGGTGCTCCAGGGCCTTCAAAACTGTAATAGGTGGTTGAGAAATAAGATGTGTAATTTATGCTCCTAGAACGCCTGATGGTGCTATTTCAATATTGGGCCTCTGTATGTGGCCAGGCTGTGTAAAAGTCTCACACATTTGGTATTGTTATACTCAGGAGGAGTAGTAGAATGTATTTTGGGGTGTCATTTTTGCTATGTACATGCTATGTGTTGGAAATATCTTATAAATGGACAACTTTGCGTAAAAAAAATGCGTTTTCATTTTTTTTCCACATTTTCCCAAAACTTCTGGAAAAAAATGAACCATTCAAACGACTCATTATGCCTCATAGATTATACGTTGGGGTGTTAGCTTTCCAAAATGGGGTCACTTTGTGGGCATTTCCATTGTCCTGGTGCTCCAGGGCCTTCAAAAATGTAATAGGTGGTTGAGAAATGAAATGTGTTATTTATGCTCCTAGAACACCTGATGGTGCTATTTCAATATTGGGCCTCTGTATGTGGCCAGGCTGTGTAAAAGTCTCACACATTTGGTATCGGAATACTCTGAAGGAGTAGCAGAACGTATTTTGGGGTGTCATTTGTGGTATACACATGCCATGTGAGAGAAATAACCTATTACATTGAAAATTTTGTGAGAAAAAAAAATAAAAATCTTAATTTTGCAAAGAATTGTGGGAAAAAGATGACATCAAAAACCTCACCATGCATCTTAGTAAATACCTTGAAATGTCTACTTTCAAAAAAGGGGTCATTTGGGGGGTATTTGTACTTTCCTGACTTGTTCGGGTCGCAAGAAATGAGATAGGCCACCAGTACATCAGGTGTGATCAATTTTGTGCGATTCGCACCACAGCTTGTAGACTCTCTAACTTTCACAAAGACCAAATAATATCCACTAATTTGGGTTATTTTTACCAAAGACATGTAGCCGTATAAATTGTGGCCAAAATTTATGAAAAAAAAATTATAATTTGCAAAATTGTATCACAGAAACAAAGAAATATGCGTTTTTTTTTCAAAATTTTCGGTCTTTTTTCATTTATAGCGCAAAAAATAAAAACCCCAGAGGTGATCAAATACCACCAAAAGAAAGCTCTATTTGTGGGAAAAAAAGGATACAAAATTCAATTGGGTACAGTGTTGCATGACTGAGTAATTGTCATTCAAAGTGTGAGAGCACCAAAAACTGAAAATTGGTCTGGTCAGGAAGGGTGTTTAAGTGCCCAGTAAGCAAGTGGTTAAATAGAAGGAATCCACAGTAAATGCTTGAAATCTTCAAAATCACATCTCAGTCTTAGAGATCCAAGAGATCTTTAAAAACACATCCCAAGATGGGTAATTTACTATGGATTCCTAATTAAACTTTTTTTTTAGCCAGGACACAAGGTCGTGTTTTCTCAGCCACTCACTAAGCAGTGCTGATGTTGCACATAGTACACCCAATCTTGGGATGTGTTTTTGAAGATCTCTTGAAAATTGATTGTGAAGTCTAACTATTGAAAGTTATGATAAGTTCACCTTTCGAAACATGTTACGTTCCACCAATATTTAGGTTGAAATATGTAACCTGTTCTGACAGCTGGTGGGGTCTTCTCTGGGTGCCCACTCTCACTGTTTTAGAATAGCATGGCCCTGTGGGGCTTTTCCCGTCCAGCCACGTCATTCATTCGCAGTCCTCTGTGTGTCTTCTTTTGTGACTGTCCACTTGTAGTTTAAATTAACTACTATGGTGCTGTTAAGCGCTCTGGTAATTCATTCATTCTTCTGTCTTGTGTATCTGCCTGGCCATACGTGTAAACAGATACACTGAGAACAAACAGGAGTCCATGCTTTCATGCTTTTCAAGGTCCAAGTAAAAAAAAATATAATGCATTTTTTTTGCCTGCAAAAAAGATGTCCGTTTATTATCCTTTTTGCCTGCCACATTACATTTACTGCAAGTGGGCAGCGGTTGCAGGCACAGCAGATCATGGCAATTACATGTACATAAAACATGTTTCCATTAGTGACTACTTACTATTGTAATCCTAAACAAAATCCCAGCTCACCCCCCCCCCCCCCCCCCCTTATCAGTTTCACACTCTCCTTGTCTCCTACATCCCATGCTGCCAACCCACAAACCACTACCCGCAGAATCCTTTGCAACCTCAACCCCCCTTCTTCACTCTGCTACTTACAACACTCTCATCAAAACCTCTTCAACTCTTTTCTACCCTTAATTCCTTACTTCACCCCCCACTGCCCCCACCCACAAACTTACTTACCACTCAACAGATTGCCGACCATTTCAGTAGCAAAATCGACAAAATTTGCAAGGAGATATCCAGCATTCAAATTCCTCCCCTCCCCAACACATCAGGTCTAACACCACACTCAATACTCTCGTCCTTTTACCCAGTTACCACAGATGAAGTTGATAAACTCCTCTCCATGGCCCACCTCACTACCTGTCCCCTCTCAATAACTGCGACCACCTTCCCTCTCTATTCTATACTACCTAACCCACATGTTCAACCTCTCCCTCTCCTCCAGCACCTTTCCTTCCCTGCTCAAACATGCACTGGTTATCTCTATACTCAAAAAACCCTGACTAGACCCCACCTATTTAAATAACTTAAGACCCATCTCTCTGCTCCCGTTTGCCTCCAAGCTCATCGAACACCTTGTCCATGACCAAATGAGTCGCTACCTCATGGACAACAACCTTCTCGACCCCCTACAGTCTGGCTTCTGCCCACAACATTCTACTGAAACTGCCCTACTAAAACTCACCAATGCCCTACTAACTGCTAAAACCAATGGGTACTACTCCATACTCATACTTTTAGACCTCTGTACTGCCTTTGACACAGTTGACCACCTGCTCCTACTCAGTAAATTACACTCCCTTGGCCTCCGTGATTCTGCTTTATCCTGGTTGTCCTCCTACCTATCTCAGCGCACTTTCAGTGTCATTTACAACCCTATCTCCTCCACTCCCCTTCCTCTTTCTGTTGGGGTACCCCAAGGCTCCATCCTTGGGCCTCTCTTATTCTCACTGTATACCTCTTCCCTGGGCCAGTTGAAGCCATGGGGACTCCCATGGCTTCCAATACCACCTCTATGCTGACTACACCCATATCTATCTTTCCACTCCTCAACTCATCCCCTCGATCTCACGGATCTAAAACTTACTGAATGACATATCGATATGGATTTCACATCACTTCCTCAAACTCAGTCTTTCTAAAACTGAGCTTTTTATATTTCCTCTTCATGGTCCCCCCCCCCTCCCGTGACTTCACCATTAATATCAACAACACAACCATTGGTCCCTCCACACATGCCAGGGTCTTGGGTGTAATCCTTGACTCTGACCTCTCCTTTAGCCCCCATATCCAATCACTGGCTAAATCCTGCTTCCTTAACATCCGCAACATCTCCAGAATTCGACCCTTCCTGACTAATGACACCACAAAGCAACTTATTCACTCCTTGATTATTTCCTGCCTTGACTACTGCAACTCTCTTCTTAATGGCCTACCCTTAAGCAGGTTATCCTCCCTTCAGTCAATTATGAATTCTGCTGCTAGACTAATACACCTCACTAACTGATCCGTGACTGCTTCTCCTCTGCCAATCCCTTCACTGGCTTTCCCTACCCCACCATGTAAAATTCAAAATACTAACCATAACATAAAAGGCCATCCACAACATCACCCCCAGCCAGCTACATTACCAACCTCATCTGCAGATATCGCCCAAATCGTCCTCTCTGCTCCTCCCAGGACCTCCTGCTCTCTAGCTCCCTTGTTACCTCCTCCCACGCTTGATTTCAGGACTTCTCCAGAGCCTCTCCCATCCTCTGGAACTCCCTGCCACGGTATATCCGATCAGCCCCTAACCTGTCCACCTTTAGGAGATCCCTGAAAACTCACTTATTCAGGGAAGCCTATCCCAGTACTATCCCCATTAATATCCCTGTACTGTAATTGTGTTGTCCCCCCTATACATTGTAAAGCAATGCGTAAACTGTTGACGCTATATAAATCGCGTATAATAATAATTGGGCTTCTGCTCTTATAAAGTGACTGTGCCTATAACCACTTCAGCCCTGGAAGGATTTATCCCCTTGATGACCAGGCCATTTTTTGCAAAGGGGCAACTGACAATTGTGCGATCATGCGATGCTGTACCCAAACAAAATTTAAAAATATAAACAAATTTCTTCATCAGTTTAGGTCAATATGTATTTTAAATATTGTTTGGTAAAAAAAAAAAAGCAATAAGCGTATTTTTTTTTTTGTAAATTTCTTTATTTTCCACAATCGGATAATGCAAACTCTGTTAAGTACACATGCTGACTGGCCTAACATAACATAATCTAAATGGTCAAATAAAGCAATTTTAATATGAATGAATGAAATACTTGTATAGCGCACAATGCGAACTGAATCGCCTCTAGGCGCTGTGGCGAGCTTTGATCATCTGCTAAAAGAGGAAGGTCTTGAGTTTTTTCCTAAAAGCCAGGCAGGTGATTTTCTTCCAGGAGGATATTGATTGGTAGAGCATTCCATAGCCGAGGCCCTTGGACAGCGAATCTCCGATCTCCCTTGGATTTATACCGGGCTTTGGGCATGAGGAGGATGTTTTTGTTAGCTGATCGAAGACTGCGGTTTGGTGTGTAATGCTTTATTTTCTCCATTAAGTATTGCGGAGCTTCTCTATGCACGCATTTGTGGGTGAGGCAAAGGGTCTTGAACGTGATCCGATTTTTTTACGGTTAGCCAATGTAAGCTCCTCAGTGAAGGAGCGATGGATTCCCAGGGTTTTTTTCCTGTTATCAGCCTTGCCGCCGTGTTTTGGATCAGTTGTAATCACGCAAGTTGATATTGAGGTAATCCTATGTAAAGCGAGTTTGCGTAGTCCAGTCGTGAATTAATGATTGTTCCAACTACCACTGCTTTGTCATTCTTTGGGATAAAAGGGATGAGTCTGCGAAGCATGCGCAGCAGGTGGTGAGATCCACTGACTACTGCTCCTATTTGCGCATCCACTGACATTTGTGCGTCTAAAATAACCCCGAGACTCTTCGCTTTGGTCTTTGGGGAGATAGTCTGCCCAAAGACGGGTTGGTGGAGACCAGGAGGTTTTGGTTGCGGGCTTATGATTTGGGTGTAAGATAAGAAGCTCTGTCTTTGATTCGTTCAGCTGGAGGGAGTTAGTGGTCATCCAGTCCTCTATTGATTTGAGGCAGTTTTCAAGTTGTTGGTGATCTTTTTTTCCATTGATCCGGAAATAAAGTTGTGTGTCGTCAGCTTGAGAGTGGAAGCAGAGATCTGAGCATCTGATGATTTGAAGGAGTGGGTGTATGAAAATGGCCGCAATGTACACAGCCCATTTGGCAGATTAGAGTAGTAGTAAGAGAAACCAATGACATAGACTCGTGTGGAGCTATGCAACTATATTTCAACTATCTTTCAACAAAAGTGTACATTGTAGCGGGAAGTGTGCCTCCCAGTAGCCAATTGGACCCCAAATGAGCTGCTCTTAACACTGCAGCCCTTGTTTATATTACTGAAGAGTTTTTTTCCTCAACCATTTTTTGGCTTGGAGCAAAAAATTGATTCTTTTAATTGCATCCCAGAGTGGGACTAAGTGACCCTCAAACTGAGCAACAGTGGGCGAGAGATGACGATCTCTCAGGTTACCAGGAAGAGGCTCCTCTTCTGAAAAGTCTAATATGGATGGATCAGGTTCACAGGAACGGTTGTTGGTACAATCTCTCACTGAATTGGTCCGTTCCACATTTTTTCTGCCCGTAGCACAGTCAGTCGATGAGCCCACTTCTGGTTTGCGTTCTCTAAAACCTCCCCAAACTATTCATGCTTTTCCTATCTTATTCATTGCTAAAAAAAAAAGCTTATGTATTCTGAGTGGGAGCACCCAGATAAACCGTTTTTTCCTCCAAACATTTTTCAAAACTTAATCCTATGGAAAAACAGTTTAATAAAAAGTGGGGGATTCCAGCAATTGACGCTGCTATATCCTCTGTGAACGAAAACCTGACTTGTCCAGTAGACAATGCTCAAATGCTAAAGGATCCAACAGATAAGAAGTTGGAATTCCTTTTTAAAAACGATATTTTGCTCGCAGGTTCAAGGTTCAGTGGTTCAGCCTGTGCTGGCAGCATTCGGGTTATCTTGGTCCTTAAAGTAATTGTATAGTCTTTTTTATAACTTATAACTCTATAACCTATAATAAGGCTTACCCGTAGGTAAAAAAAAAAATCTCCTAATCCTGTATGGTTTAGGAGATATTCCCCTTGCAATGCACCACTGACTGCAGCAGCGCATGCGCACAGGGGATTCTCGGCTTAAGGTCCGGCAGACGCCGACCCTGCCTGAAAGAAATCTCCCACGTGCATCTCAGCTCCCTCGGCATGGATTCGGCGACATGTCGGGGCCTCGTTCTAAGGTATTTCATAATGAGCTAGTATGCGGTGCATACTAGGTCATTATTACTTTTCCCTTGCAGGTCAGAAAAAAAAATGTCAGCGGGTTTACTGCCTCTTTAACCACTTCAGCCCCGGACCAATAAACACCCTAATGACCAGAGGTCTTTTTACAATTTCGCACTGCGCTGCTTTAGCTGGTAATTGCGCAGTCATGCAATATTGCACCCAAACCGAAATTTGCGTCCTTTTCTTCCCACAAATAGAGCTTTCTTTTGATGGTATTTGATTGCCTCTGCGATTTTTATTTTTTGCGATATAAATGGAAAAAGACCGAAAATTTTGAGAAAAAATTATATTTTCTACTTTTTGTTATAAGAAAAATCGAATAAACTCAATTTTAGTCATACATTAAGGCTAGGTTCACATTGCTGCGATGCGGGAACGCCGCGAATCCGCGGCGTTTTCCCGCATCGCATACCTCCCGCCGGCAGTTCACACTGCCCTATGCGGACGGCTGGGGGTGTCAATGTTATGTTAATGACACCCCCAGATCCGTCGGCATATCGCAGTGCGATCTGCCGACTCGCACAGGAATCGGATCGCATGGTGTGAACCCCCATGCGATCCGATTCCGTTGCGGACCCAAAAAAGGGTCCCGTGCGAGTTTGCTGCGGGACCGCTGCGAGTTCAGCCATACTATCTGTATGGCTGAACTCGCAGCGCTACGGAGATCGGATGTGATTTGCTGTGCGAATCACATCCGGTTCTCCACCCGCAGCGGTGTGAACCCAGCCTTAGGGCAAAATTTAGTCAGCCACATGTCTTTAGTAAAAAAAAATGTCAATAAGCGTATATTTATTGGTTTGCGCAAAAGTTATAGCGTCTACAAACTAGAGTACATTTTCTGGAATTTACACAGCTTTTAATTTACGACTGCCTATCTCATTTATTGAGGTGCTAAAATGGCAGGGCAGTACAACCCCCCCCCCCCCCAAATGACCCCATTTTGGAAAGTAGACACCCCAAGGAAGTTGTGGAGAGGCATATTGAGCCCATTGAATATTTTTTTTTTTTTTTTGTCCCAAGTAATTGAATAATGACACAAAAAAAAAAGAAGTTTACAAAAAGTTGTCACTAAATGATATATTGCTCACACATGCCATAGTTATATGTGGAAATGCACCCCAAAATATATTCTGCTGCTTCTCCTGAGTACGGGGATACCACATATGTGGGACTTTCTGGGAGTCTAGCCGTGTACGGCACCCCGAAAACCAATCACTGCCTTCAGGATTTCTAAGGGTGCAAATTTTTGATTTCACTCCTCACTACCTATCACAGTTTCGAAGGCCATAAAATGCCAAAGTAACACAACCCCCCCCCCCCCCCCCCAAATGAATCCATTTTGGAAAGAAGACACCCAAGGAAGTTGTGGAGAGGCATGTTGAGCCCATTGAATATTTATTTATTTTTTGTCCCAAGTGATTGAATAATGACACAAAAAAAAAAAAAGTTTACAAAAAGTTGTCACTAAATGATATATTGCTCACACATGCCATAGTTATATGTGGAAATGCACCCCAAAATATATTCTGCTGCTTCTCCTGAGTACGGGGATACCACATATGTGGGACTTTCTGGGAGTCTAGCCGTGTACGGCACCCCGAAAACCAATCACTGCCTTCAGGATTTCTAAGGGTGCAAATTTTTGATTTCACTCCTCACTACCTATCACAGTTTCGAAGGCCATAAAATGCCAAAGTAACACAACCCCCCCCCCCCCCCCCCAAATGAATCCATTTTGGAAAGAAGACACCCAAGGAAGTTGTGGAGAGGCATGTTGAGCCCATTGAATATTTATTTATTTTTTGTCCCAAGTGATTGAATAATGACACAAAAAAAAAAAAGTTTACAAAAAGTTGTCACTAAATGATATATTGCTCACACATGCCATAGTTATATGTGGAATTGCACCCCAAAATATATTCTGCTGCTTCTCCTGAGTACGAGGATACCACATATGTGGGACTTTTTGGGAGTCTAGCTGCGTACGGCACCCCGAAAACCAATCACTGCCTTCAGGGTTTCTAAGGGTGCAAATTTTTGATTTCACTCCTCACTACCTATCACAGTTTCGAGGCCATAAAATGCCAAAATAGCACAAAACCCCCCCAAATTACCCCATTTTGGAAAGTAGACACTCCAAGCTATTTACTGAGAGGCATGTTGAGTCCATGAAATATTTTATATTTTGCCACAAGTTGCAGGAATTTAAAAAAAAAATTTTATTTTTTTTGCACAAAGTTGTCACTAAATGATATATTGCTCACACATGCTATGGGCATAAGTCAAATTACACCCCAAAATAAATTCTGCTGCTTCTCCCGAGTACGGGGATACCACATGTGGGGGACTTTTTGGGAGCCTAGCCACGTACGGGACCCCGAAAAACCCAAGCACTGCCTTCCGGATTTAAATATAAAATGCTACCAAAAAAAAACTTATCGATCGCAGGGATCAGGCCTGACTCTGCGATCGCTGCAGTTATGTGTTTAGTGTTTTGTAAGTGACAGTGATCAATCAATACTGCACTTGGGTGGGCTGGGCGGAGGGGCAAAACGCAGGTGCCAGCAGGTATCTGGGCTGATCCTGCTAACAATGTGTTTTTTTGGAACCCTAAACTGCTGGGGACGCTAATATAGATCTGATCAGATATTGATCTGTTAAGATTCTATACCACTACGGGAAGTTTATGCTTTGCGTGTGGGTGTTAGCGGTACTGGCACTAACCTAGCGCTGTCTGGGGCGACGCAGACCCTGACCCTAAAACCTAATTGATATTACCCGCCGGGTGATCAGGGGGTTAAACCTTTATTGGGTAATAAATGGTGGGTGCCCTGATGCTATAAAAAGCAAACTAACCAGAGTCACTTATACGGTGATCACTGGTGAAAGGGTTAACTAGGGGCAATCAGTGGGTTCAAATTTTTATTAGGTAGTTTATGGGGGTCCCTGGCGCTATATAAAAACATGACAGGGAACCTAAATAACTAACTGGCTAACCAGCGTCACCAGTGACACTTATACTGTGATCGCTGGTGAAAGGGTTAACTAGGGGGAATCGGGGTTAAAACCATTATTGGGTAGTATATCGGGGTACCTAGCACTATAAAAACCTGGCGGTGAACCTAAAAAAAATAACTAGCTACCTAGCGACACTAGCGACACTAATGCAGCGATCAGAAAAATGATCGCCTAGTGACACTGGCAAAAGGGGGTGAAAGGGTTAACTAGGGGCAATCAGGGGGTTAAAACCATTATTGGGTAGTATATCGGGGTACCTAGCGCTATAAAAACCTGGCGGTGAACCTAAAAAAATAACTAGCTACCTAGCGACACTAATGCAGCGATCAGAAAAATGATCGCATAGTGACACTGGCAAAAGGGGGTGAAAGGGTTAACTAGGGGCAATCAGGGGGTTAAAACCATTATTGGGTAGTATATCGGGGTACCTAGCGCTATAAAAACCTGGCGGTGAACCTAAAAAAATAACTAGCTACCTAGCGACAATAGCGACACTAATGCAGCGATCAGTAAAATGATCGCTTAGTGACACTGGCAAAAGGGGGTGAAAGGGTTAACTAGGGGCAATCAGGGGGTTAAAACCATTATTGGGTAGTATATCGGGGGACCTAGCGCTATAAAAACCTGGCGGTGAACCTTAAACAAATAACTAGCTACCTAGCGACAATAGCGACACTAATGCAGCGATCAGAAAAATGATCGCTTAGTGACACTGGCAAAAGGGGGTAAAAGGGTTAACTCTAGGGGCAATCAGGGGATTAAAACCATTATTGGGTAGTATATCGGGGTACCTAGCGCTATAAAAACCTGGCGGTGAACCTAAAAAAATAACTAGCTACCTAGCGACAATAGCGACACTAATGCAGCGATCAGAAAAAAGATCGCTTAGTGACACTGGCAAAAGGAGGTGAAAGGGTTAACTCTAGGGGCAATCAGGGGGTTAAATCTTTATTGGGGGGTGATAGGGGGCTACCCTGGACCTAACACTAACTGCCCTGACAGTTTTTACTTTTACAACTGACACTGAATGCAGTGATCAGTAAATAAATGATCAATGCAATCAGTGACACTGTGACTGGGGGGGGGGGGGGGGGGGGGTTGTGTGCCTGTGTGTACCTACATGTCAGTGTAGTGTTGGTGCACACTTACTTTTTGTCTTCTCCTCGTAGTCCGGTCAAAAAGACCGCCCAGAGGAAAATGACATCACTTCCTCCTTCCTGTGTATACAATACACAGTGAGAGGAAGCTTGTCATTGGCCAGGAGCGATCGAGAGGGGATGGCCAGAAACCAACGGCCATCCCCTCATCACGGATTGCTCCTGCAGCGAACCGCACCACCGTATCCAGCGGGAGGGGGTCTGATCAGACCCCCCACCCGCTGGAAGGCAGGCACGTACATGTACGTGCTTGTGCCTGCCTGTGCCATTGTAATGACGTACAATGGCAATACGGCGGTCCTTAAGTGGTTAAAGGACTAGTTTAAAGAGGTACTCAAGGTTATTGCTGATCAGCAGGCCCAAGATTTGGCCATGATATCAGAGGCATTATGTTTTACAGTAGACACTATGAAAGATTCTATTCTCCAGGCCTCATGGCTTATGCTAGGACTGGTACATGTGCGTAGAATTTTATGGTTGAAAAATTGGTCAGCCAAAGCAAAAGCTTTTGGCCAGTTTTCCATTTCATGGTGAACGATTTTTTTGGGACGATCTGGATAAGTACATCCAAAAAATTTTCAATGGAAATTACCAGTTAAAAAGAAATTTAAGCGCTTTTCCTTTCATCCTCTTTTTGAAGAGGGATATCTCGGTAACGGCAGCAGCTGTTGCCACAACCGAGATATCCCTGTTTACAGGAGGCGGTCCTGTGTACGGTAACGGTGGTCTCCGTGGCGGGTTCGCCGCAAGATCACCGTTATCGGCGGCGGGAGATGTGCCACCGCCCTCCCGTGCCTTCTGCCGCTTACCGGAGCCGTCGGTAGCGGCGGAGACGATCGGGTCCTGACGATGGCCGGGTATGGAGACGAGTGAGGCTACGATGGCCCCCATGCGTCTCTATACCATAGGAGGGCAGAAGCGATGTCAAAACGTCACTTCCGCCCATACCTCTTAAAGGTATGTTTTTTTTCAATGTCATTTTTTAAAATGACTTTTTTTTTTTATTGCATTTAAGTCCAAATATGAGATCTGAGGACTTTTGACCCCAGATCTCATATTTAAGAGGACCTGTCATGCTTTTTTTTCTATTACAAGGGATGTTGACATTTCTTGTAATAGGAATAAAAGTGATACATAAATTTTTTTTTTTTTTTTTAAAGTGTAAAAATAAATAAAATCAAGTAAAATAAATAATAAAAAAAATAAAAATTTAAAACCCCCCCGTCCCGACGAGCTCGCGCACAGAAGCAAACGCATACGTGAGTAGCGCCCGCATATGAAAATGGCGGGCAAACCACACATGTGAGATATCGCCGCGATTGGTAGAGCGAGAGCAATAATTCTAGCCCTAGACCTCCTCTGTAACGCAAAACATGCAACCTGTAGAATTTTTTAAATGTCGCTTGTGGAGATTTTTGAGGGTAAAAGTTTGACGCCATTCCACGAGCGGGTGCAATTTTGAAGCATGACATGTTGGGTATCAATTTACTCGGCGTAACATTATCTTTCACAATATAAAAAAAAATTGAATTTTTTCCCAAAAAAAGTGCGCTTGTAAGATCGCTGCGTAAATATGTGAAAAAAGGTATTGCAATGACCGCCATTTTATTCTCTAGGGTGTTAGAAAAAAAACAAAATATAATGTTTGGGGGTTCTAAGTAATTTTCTAGCAAACAAAACTGTTTTAAACATGTAAACTCCAAATCTGAAAAAGAGGCCTGGTCCTTAAGTGGTTAAACAAGCTTCTTCTCCAGTGCTAGGAGCATCAGCCCCCAGGCAGTCACGACGGCCTCCCCTGTCAGGTTCAAGAGGTAAACCCTCAGGGTCAGTTCCAGGGTCAAAAGAGGACCTGGGGGAGGAAGCCCACAAAACAAATTTTGGCAGGAACAATGTCGAGACAGATGGGTGGCTTCCTCAATATCTCTAGGTGACAAATTTGAGTTCCAGGATTTCCCGTCTCCTCGTTTTCTCAGATCAAACGTTCCCAGAGATCCAGTAAAAAATAAGTCTCTTTCTAGCTTTGGATCACCTCTGGTCTCAAACAGCGATATCAGTGGTCTCCTTCGAAGAGCAAGGGTTAAGGTTTTATTCAAACATTTTCACAGTACCAAAACCAAACGAGGATGTCAGACCCATTTTAGATCTCAAAGATATAAACCGGTTTTGAATATCTGCTCTTTTCGCATGGTGTCAATCCGATCAGTAGTCTCCATCCTACAAGGTGGGAGAACTTCTGGTGTCAATCGACATCAAGGATGCTTATCTCCATGTGCCCATTTTTCCCGCTCACCAGAAATATCTACGCTTCGAGATAGAAAATTGTCATTTTCAGTTCGTAGCTCTGCCTTTCGGTCTAGCTACTGCACCCCAAGTGTTTACAAAGTTCCTGGCTCCTTCTTTAGCCATATTAAGGGCTCAAGGCATAACGATTCTGACTTAGATGATCTACTCTTGACAGATCAGTCGGTGGCCTGCTTAAACCAAAGTTTGGTCACCGCTGTCAGCTACCTGGGATACCTAGGTTGGATTCTCAACCTAGAGAAGTCCTCCTTAAAGCCATCAAGGAGATTGCAGTACTTGGGTCTGATGATAGATACATCTCAGAAGAGGGTGTTCTTGCCCCAGGCAAGGATCAGTTCCATAAGGGAACTGATTCAGCTGGTCAAAGCAAAGAAGAATCCTTCTATTCGACTTTGCATGAAATTGTTGGGAAAGATGGTGGCTTCATTCAAGACCGTTTCTTATGCGCAGTTTATCCCCCAAAGTGCGTCAAATACTCAGTTGGTGGTTGATATACAAGAATCTTTAAAAAGGAAAATCCTTTCTACCAGTTACCTGGAAGGTGTTAACAGATGGGGAGCAGTCCTGGAAGAAACATCTGTCCAAGGGAAATGGTTCAAATCAGAAATTACCCTGCCCATCATTATTCTAGAGATTCGGGCAGCACGGCTGGCCCTGATGGCATGGACGCTCAGATTAGGGAATTGTCCTGTTAGGATCCAATCCAACAATGCCACAACAGCGGCCTCTATCAATCAACAAGGGGGCACGAGAAGTCGTGCAGCCCAGAGAGAGGTGAATCATATCCTATCTTCGGTAGAAGACAATATTCCTTGTCTATCGGCAATCTTCATTCCAGGAATAGAGAAATGGCAGGCTACTTGAGTCGCCAACAGTTGTTCCAGGGAGACTGGTCTCTTCAACGCAACATCTTTCTGTCAATATGTCAAAGATGGGGAATTCCGGACCTGGATCTGTTTGCGTCCAGGTTCAACAAAAAGATAGACAACTTTGTGTCAAGGACAAGGGATCCGACGGCATGCAGAACAGATGCCTTGGTTTTTCCGCGGGATCAGTTTTCACCGATCTATGCATTCCCTCCTGTTCTGCTACTTCCGCGTCTTCTTCACAGGATCAAACAGGAAGGGAAGGAGGTGATTCTTGTGGCCCAGGAGATCTTGGTTTGCAGAGATCATAAAAATGGTGGTAGGGGACCCATGGACCATACCGCCACAGCCAGACCTTCTCTCGCAAGGTCCGGTATTATATCCTACCTTACAAACGCTAAATTTAACGGTTTGGTTATTGAGACCCACATTCTGAAAGACTGCGGGCTGTCAGCTTCAGTAGTTTCTACTTTGGTTAATGCTAGGAAGCTGGCCTCCAGAGTCATATACTATAGAATCTGGAAGGCATATGTCTCCTGTTGTGGATCCAGGGGTTGGCACCCCAGGAAATATGTCATCGGTAGGATCCTTGAATTTCTACAGATGGGATTAGAAATTAAGCTGGCTTTGAGTACTATCAAAGGCCAGGTGTCAGTCTTATCAGTGTTTTTTCAATGACCACTTGCGTCACACGCTCTGGTTTGTAGCTTTATTCTGGGGTCAACATGGGTTTATAATCCAGTTAGGTCACCCCTGAACCCTTGGGACTTAACTTTAGTCCTGTCGGTGTTACATTAACAGCCTTTTGAGGCAATACGAGATATTCCTTTGGTCCTCTTGATAAGGAAATTAATTTTTTTGTTTGCCATATCTTCTGCAAGAAGAATATCAGAGTTGGCTGCTCTTTCTTGTAAAGAGCCATATTTGATTATTCATAAGGATAAGGTTACATAGTTACATAGTTAGGTTGAAAAAAAGCACAAGTCCATCCAGTTCAACCACAAAAAAAAAAAATATATATATATATATATATATAATAAATATCATACTAGCCCATATACCCAATTATATACCCACAGTTGATCCAGAGGAAGGCAAAAAACCCCAGCAGAGCATGATCCAATTTGCTAAAGCAGGGGGAAAAATTCCTTCCTGATCCCCCGAGAGGCAATCGGATTTTCCCCGGATCAGCCTTATTTATAAATTTTAGTACCCAGTTATATTATGTACACTTAGGAAATAATCCAGGCCTTTCTTAAAGCAATCCACTGAGCTGGCCATAACCACCTCTGCAGGGAGTCTATTCCACGTTTTCACAGCTCTTACTGTGAAGAAACCTTTCTGTATTTGGAGATGAAATCTCTTTTCCTCTAGACGTAAAGAGTGCCCCCTTGTCCTCTTTGTTGACTGTAAAGTGAATAACTCGACACCAAGTTCCCTATATGGACCCCTTATACAGGTCGTTCTCAAAAAATTAGCATATTGTGATAAAGTTCATTATTTTCTGTAATGTACTGATAAACATTAGACTTTCATATATTTTAGATTCATTACACACAACTGAAGTAGTTCAAGCCTTTTCTTGTTTTAATATTGATGATTTTGGCATACAGCTCATGACAACCCCAAATTCCTATCTCAAAAAATTAGCATATCACGAAAAGGTTCTCTAAACAAGCTATTAACCTAATCATCTGAATCAACTAATTAACTCTAAACACCTGCAAAAGATTCCTGAGGCTTTTAAAAACTCCCAGCCTGGTTCATTACTCAAAACCGCAATCATGGGTAAGACTGCCGACCTGACTGCTGTCCAGAAGGCCATCATTGACACCCTCAAGCAAGAGGGTAAGACACAGAAAGAAATTTCTGAATGAATAGGCTGTTCCCAGAGTGCTGTATCAAGGCACCTCAGTGGGAAGTCTGTGGGAAGGAAAAAGTGTGGCAGAAAACGCTGCACAATGAGAAGAGGTGACCGGACCCTGAAGAAGATTGTGGAGAAGGACCGATTCCAGACCTTGGAGGACCTGCGGAAGCAGTGGACTTAGTCTGAAGTAGAAACATCCAGAGCCACCGTGAACAGGCGTGTACAGGAAATGGGCTACAGGTGCCGCATTCCCCAGGTCAAGCCACTTTTGAACCAGAAACAGCGGCAGAAGCGCCTGACCTGGGCTACAGAGAAGCAGCACTGGACTGTTGCTCAGTGGTCCAAAGTACTTTTTTCGGATGAAAGCAAATTTTGCATGTCATTCGGAAATCAAGGTGCCAGAGTCTGGAGGAAGACTGGGGAGAGGGAAATGCCAAAATGCCTGAGGTCCAGTGTCAAGTACCCACAGTCAGTGATGGTCTGGGGTGCCATGTCAGCTGCTGGTGTTGGTCCTCTGTGTTTTATCAAGGGCAGGGTCAATGCAGCTAGCTATCAGGAGATTTTGGAGCACTTCATGCTTCCATCTGCTGAAAAGCTTTATGGAGATGAAGATTTCATTTTTGCACGACCTGGCACCTGCTCACAGTGCCAAAACCACTGGTAAATGGTTTACTGACCATGGTATTACTGTGCTCAATTGGCCTGCCAACTCTCCTGACCTGAACCCCATAGAGAATCTGTGGGATATTGGGAAGAGAAAGTTGAGAGACGCAAGACCCAACACTCTGGATGAGCTTAAGGCCACTATCGAAGCATCCTGGGCCTCCATAACACCTCAGCAGTGCCACTGGCTGGTTGCCTCCATGCCATGCCGCATTGAAGCAGTCATTTCTGCAAAAGGATTCCCGACCAAGTATTGAGTGCATAACTGAACATAATTATTTGAAGGTTGACTTTTTTTGTATTAAAAACACTTTTCTTTTATTGGTCGGATGAAATATGCTAATTTTTTGAGATAGGATTTTTGGGTTTTCAGGAGCTGTATGCCAAAATCATCAATATTAAAACAAGAAAAGGCTTGAACTACTTCAGTTGTGTGTAATGAATCTAAAATATATGAAAGTCTAATGTTTATCAGTACATTACAGAAAATAATGAACTTTATCACAATATGCAATTTTTTTGAGAAGGACCTGTATATTTGTACATGTTGATCATATCCTCCCTTAATCTCCTCTTATCAAGAGTGAACAAATTCAGTTCCTCTAATCTTTCCTCATAGCTGAGTTCCTCCATGCCTCTTAGCAGTTTCGTTGCCCTTCTCTGCACTTTATCCAGTTCACCGATATCCTTTTTAAGAACTGGTGCCCAAAACTGAACTGCATATTCCAGATGAGGTCTTACTAATGATTTGAACAGGGGCAAAATAATATCTCTCTCTGGAGTACATACCTCTCTTAATACAGGTTGTATTGTGCCCTCATCCTAATTTCCTACCAAAGGTAGTGTCAGGTTTTCATTTAAACCAGGATATTATTCTGCCTTCACTTTTTCCAGAACTTCGTTCTGCAGAAGAAAGGTCACTACATTTTCTTGATGTGGTGAGAGCAGTCAAGGTCTATTTGAAGACGACCGCTTAGATTCGTAAAACAGTTTTGTTTGTGTTGCCAGAAGGTCCTAAAAGAGGACAGGCAGCGTCAAAATCTATTTCTAAAGGGATTTGTCAAGTTATTGTTCAAGCTTATGGTTTAAAAGGGAAAATTCCACTTTTTCATATTAAAGCGCACTCCACCAGGGCCGTTAGTGCTTCCTGGGCAGTGCATCACCAAGCCTATATGGCTCAGATCTGCAAGGCCGCAACTTGGTCTTCAGTCCATACATTTACCAGATTCTATCAAGTAGATGTAAAAGGTCATGAGGATTTCACCTTTGGGTGAAGTTTACTGCAGGCTGCAGTATAAGTCCTCTAGTCTCTTAGTGCCCTATTTTTGTTTTGTCTCCCTCCCTTCAGTTGGCATTGCTATGGGACATCCAACATATTAACTACTATGGCTCTGTGTCCCGTAATGTACGAAAAGAAAATAGGATTTTTAAAACAGCTTACATGTAACATCCTTTTCTTTGAAGTACATCAGAGGTTCCTCCCTTCTTTGGTATACACATGTATTGCTTTGCTACAAAAACTGAGGTACTCCAAGTAGTGGGAGGGGTTATATAGGGAGTGGACTCTTTGTCTTGGGGTGTGCCCACATAGTAACTACTATGGCTTTGTGTCCCATGATGTACTTCAAAGAAAAGGATTTTACAGGTAAGCTGTTTTAAAAATCCTATTTTTTTGCTGCTGGCCGTGTTATTGAGCCAGAATATGCAGAAGCGTTGGTGGAGTAGATAACAAAGCCATACTCATCCTCTGTCACCCAGGCTTAGAGTAGTTTGCATTCCAATGCAACTGCCTATCCCACCGGCTCTTTGTCCACAGTCTCTCCTTACGTAGCCTTACCATCATTCACGGAGGAGTCCCCAGAACTGTTCGACCACAGTGTCGGGTACATGCTGCTGGAGGATGTGCAGCGATTTGAGGGCTCCGATGTTGGTTCCTAGGTTGAGGAAGGGTTGTAACGTGAGCCTAGAGAGAGGAGGTGCCCAAGAATGACAAGAAACTGTCAGTCATGTTCCTCTAGCTGCAGCATACTGCCAGGTTTTCTCCAGTGACAAGGAGGGAGTGGATGATGATTTCACTGACTACTTGGGTGCCTGATAGAAGAGATGAGGAGGCAAAACTCCAATGAAGCAGGATGTCCTCTAGGGGGCAGCCACCATATTGCATCACACTGCAGCGCTCTGCTGGTGCAGGGCACTGCTGACTCCCCGCTGACTTTGAAAAGTTCCCTGGTGTGGGCTTTTTTGACACGTGTGCAGCAGATCACACTGTTGCTGTTTGCAACCTATGTCTGAAGCAGATCAATCGTGGCCAGAACAGCAGCCGCTTTGGCACCACATGCTTGCCCAGACATTTGACGACCTCCCATGCAGTCCGTTGGCAACGGCACTTGAAAGACCCACATTAAAGAAAATTGCAGACTTTTCCTTGTTCCTCATCTGGGATCTCCATCCCCACTATACCTCCAGTCCTTATCAAAAACCTGCACTGAGAGGAATGAAGGTATGCCAATAGGGGTCCCAAGTACTTGCAGCCAATCTGCTAGCAGTACACCACCATCTGATTTTAGCAGGCAAATTTCCCTACCCCAGTTGCTGAACCGTAAAAAGAAATTCGGTCCCAGCCATCCACATGCTCAGCGTCTGAATTCTAGCTTGGCCAAATTGCTAGCACTGCAACTGCTGCCTTTTCAGCTAGTAGACACTGCCCCCTTTTGTAAATTTGTGGAATGTGCTGTAACTCAGTGGCAGGTTCCAAAACGCCATTTGTTTTCATGGCCATTCCAGCTCTCTAACAGCATGTGGAAGGCAATATTTTTGCTTCATTGGACAGGGCAGTTAGCAGTAAGGTGCATATTACCACTGACTCGTGGTCCAGCAGGCATTGGCAAGGATGTTACCTTTCCTTCATGGCGCACTGGTTAACTCTGCTGGTAGCTGGGAAGGATGCAGGACAGGGTTCAGTATTGTTGGAGCTTGTTCTGCCTCCACACCTCCAAAATTGGAGCTTGTTCTGCCACAGCTCTCTCCTCCGCCCCCTCCTCTTCTTCTTCTTCCCCTGTGGCCTCTTCTTCAGATTCTTCCTCAGAATCAGTGGTGCTCCGTAAGCATTCAAGGGCCTACACAAGCAATAAGGCAAAAAGATGCTATGCAGTGCTTAAGTTGGTCTGCTTAGGGGACAGGAGCCACACGGGGTCAGACATTTTGTTAGCTCTGCTGGGGCAGGCTCACAGTTGGTTGAAGCCATGCCAGCTTCAGCCAGGAATGGTTGTATGTGACAATGGCACCAACCTTCCCTTCCTCCTTCCACAGGGACACTTGACCCATGTTCCATGTTTGGCATACGTCCTGAAGTTGGTGGTGCAGTGGTTCTTGAGCAGGTATCCAGGCTTACAGGATCTCCTGAGGCAGACCAGAAATTTCTTTGGTCATTTCCGCTGGTCATACAATGCCAGTGCTTGGCTGGCTGACATTCAAAGGGAATGCAACCTGCCCACCAGCCGCCTTATTTGTGACATACCTACCAGGTGGAACTCAACATTGGCAATGCTGCAGCGGCTGCACACACAGCAGAGGGCCATCAATAAGTACCTGTGTGAGTATGGCACCAGAACAGGTTCAGGGGAGCTTGGCTTCTATTCACCACGCCAGTGGCTACTGATCAAGGATGCATGCACTGTCCATGTCACTATTTGAGGAGGCCATGAGGATGGTGAGCAGCGACAAAGCATGCATCAGTGATACTGCCTCTCTTGTTTTCCTATTGGAGCACACGCTTCATGGAATAATGGACAGGGAGGAAGAGGAGGACTTACCGCTCAAGGCCCCCTTTATCCAGATAGTATTCCTGCGGGCCCGCCAAATACACAGGAAGAGGAGGAGGATTATGTCAGCATGAACGTGGAGGATAACACTCAGCAGTAGCCTTTAAGGGATAGTTTTCAGTCCCCAGAAACCCAAGGAGTTGTACGTGGCTGGAAGTAGGTTGTTACGGATCATGTGATCCTTAGTGACCCAGAGGAATCGAATGCCTCTGCAAACTTACACTGCATGGCACCCCTGATTCTTCAAAGCCTGCAAAAGGACCCTAGGATTTGTGGTATCAAGGAGAGGGATCATTACTGGCTGGCAACCCTTCTTGATCCAGGTTACAAGGTTAAGTTTGCAGAACTGATCCTGCCTTTGCAGAGGGAGCAGAATAATGAAACATCTTCAGGAGGCCTTGAAGAAAGGTTTGTGCAAGGCATTTCCAGACCCTAGGAGGTTAAAATTTCCTGGTGCTGGACAATGTGTTGCTGAGGCTTCGTTCAGTCAGAGGAAGAGCGGTGGAGAAGGTGGCCGGCTGACTGATTCCTTTAGACAGTTTTTCAGTCCTCAGTGCCAAGGTCTGATAGGGTCGAGCAACCATAGCCAGCATCTGCATTATATGGTGCAGGAATATCTAGGGGCAAGAGCAGACTTGGAGACCTTTCCAACAGAGCATCCACTTGCTTACCGAGTCTTGAGCATGGATCACTAGCCAGAACTTGCTCAATATGCGATTTGAGCTACTGGCCTGTCCTACATCCAGCGTTATTTCTAAATGCACATTCAGTGCTGCTGGAGGGTTTGTAACGCAGGGCTCGACAAACCCCGGGCGTCAGGTCGCATTTGCGACTAGAATTAGCGAATAGGCACCTGGGGTGGCACAGCTGGGGTGTTTAGTCCCTGTGCAACACCCCCCAGCGTGATCGCGTTGGGCTGCGCTGGTAATTGAGCCCGTGGCTTTGCAGCCTTCTGCAGTCCTATGGTTCCTGCTCGAATAGTGCGCCCTCTTGTGGTGGCCGTGGTATAACAAGACAACCACCAATGCTAATGGAGCTTCCCCTGCCTGTTTTCGCTGCCCACCCATCTCCTTCCCTTTACTCAGAACCCCCAAATATTATATATATTTTTTATTTTAACACCCTAGAGAATAAAATGGCAGTTGTTACAGTACTTTCTGTTACACCGTATTTGTGCAGTGGACTTACAAGCGCACTTTTTTGGGAAAAAATACTTTTTTAAATTAAAAAAATAAGACAAGACTAAAGCTATCCCATTTTTTTTTTTTATATTGTGAAAGATGTTACGCCGAGTAAATTGATACCCAACATGTCACACTTCAAAATTGCGTCCGCTTGTGGAATGGCAACAAACTTTTACCCTTTAAAATCTCTATAGGCGACGGTTAAAAAAATTCTACAGGTTGCATGTTTTGAGGAGGTCTTGGGCTAGAATTAATGATCTTGCTCTACCGATCATGGCAATACCTCATGTGTGGTTTAAAAACTACTTTTATATGCGGGCGCTGCTCATGTATGTGAAGTGATCTGCACACGAGCTTGGCGGGACAGGGCACGTTTAAATTTTTTTTTTCTTATGTATTTTAACTTTTATTCTTTATTTTTTCACTGTTCTTTAAAAAAAAATTGTGTCACTTTTATTCCTATTACAAGGAATGTAAAAATTCCTTGTAATAGATAAAAGCATGACAGGTCCTCTTAAATATGAGATCTGGGGTCAAAAAGACCTCAGATCTCATATTTAAACTAAAATTCATAAAAAAATAAAATAAAAATTGCGATTTGAAAAGAATAAAAATAAAATGTCCCTTTTCCGCCCTGCAATGACTTGGAGACGGGCGGGGGGCCATCTTCCCCCTCACTCATCTCCATGTCAGGCCAGGGACAGGTCTGGATCACCTCCGCCAGTACCCACGGCCACAGTGGTAAAGGGCGCTGGAGCGCGGCGTGAAGGGGGGGGCCTTTTGTCGGTTGTTTAAAAAAAAAAACCTGGCTCCTAATTTTTTTAGCTGGCTCCTAGATTCCAAGCAAATTTGTCAAGCCCTGTTGTAACGGATCATAGAGTGCACCTGTCCATAAACTCAGTTGATAGGCTCACATTCATAAAAATAATTCAGTCTTGGATCAGCAACTATCAAGCACCTGATGCTGATGTAACTGATTGAATTTTCTATAGTTGTGGCATCCCTTGAAGACTGCCCATGCTGAGTGACTATCTTGTTCCTCCTCAATCTTGATGATGCTAGTTTCCAACATTATTTTTGTTTTAGGGCACCACGACCACCGCCTAGGGCCCAATTTTTCTGGCATATAATTACAATTTTTGATCTAATATTTCACAGCAGGGCCAGTTTCTGCACCCCCCAAGAGTAAATGTGAGGGCTTACAGTGTTGTGGCACCAGCACCACCAAAGGCCCAATTTTTCTGCCCCTGTTTAACAGGGGCATGTAATTACAATTCTTGATATATTTCACAGCAGGCCAGTTCTGCACCCAACAAGATTAACTGTGAGAGCTTACAGTGTTCTGGTACCACCGACACCTAAGGCCCAATTTTCTGCAGAGTATATAGGACAGGCAGTATAGTATATATTCTGATGTTCACAGTATATAGTGCCTTGGGGACCCCCACGCCATTTTTTTTAAAATCTGGGTGCGGCGTTCCCCTGAATATCCATACCAGACCCAAAGGACCTGGTAATGGACGGGGGGCGGGGGTCCATGCTATTTTTTCAATGATTTTCATCTATGTTGCCGGGACCTGACAATACATTACAGCCGCAAGCAGTTTTAAATAACTTTTTTTCCTTTAGAAATGTCTTTTTGCTGTGGTATTGTTCTAAACACGGGAAAACTGTGCCACTTTACAGGCATACTATAGACACCCCCCAGACACAATATTTCAAGGAATATTACATTTTTTATTGTTTCACTTTAAGCATTATTAAAAAAACTGCTCCAGAAAAAACGTCAGTTTTTAAAACTTTTTTTTTGCATTTATACATGTCCCCTGGGTCAGTGTCATGGTTATGCAATATAGTTTTTGTCTGTCAGCCTACCTGTCTCCATGTGTTCATCTCTAGAGACCAGCCGCCTCTCACCTGACTGCTTTTATAATACCTCCTCTGGCATATCTCCACCCTAGCTCCTATCAGAAAACTCTTAACCTGTGCACTGCAGGCCAACCCTGCTGATCAACCTTTTTGCGTTTGGCTTCCTGTTACCTGCCTGCCGTGTGCTCTACATTTGTTTCTGTTACCAACCTTGGCTTGTTCTCAACTATTCTTGTCTGCTCGTGACCCTGACCTTTTGGCGTTTGCCTGTGACCCTGAACCTTTGGCATGAAATCTACTGTCCTTGTCTGCTTGTGGCCCTGACCTTGGCTTATTACCTTACTATCCCTATCCTCCTGTTGCCTACTGTGGGCGTAAGCTGGGGGTCGCGACCTGGAGCCAGTGGTTTCCCTGTGTGCTTTTATGTGGACTATCACTTATGGACTTTAGGTCACATTTCTGCACTAGAATGAACTGGGTATATAAGGAGAAGGGCACAGCACTTGCTTTAATTCATTTATTTATTTAATATATTATACGTTCTTTATTTTATACGTGGCTTGTCAATAATTCACTATAATGTATTTATAAATTTGTCATATTTCTGGTATGGCTTCTTAGGGTGTATTGCACTAGATTAGATTTAATTATATGGAATATTACCAACATGTTTGACACAAAAAAGAGGACCAGTCGCCGTGCTGTTGCTGGCAACCCCCTTAACAGTCAGACATTGGATTCTTCTGTGGCCTTAAATTGGATAGTGTATGGGCAGACTTACTATTTGACACCTGTAGGTCTGTGACTATATCTAAACCCAGATGCACAAATGACAGACTGCCTTAACCACTTCACGACCGGCACATGCTGATGTACGTCGGCAGAATGGCACGGACAGGAAAATGGGCGTACCAGTACGTCCCTTTAAATTTTGCAGCCATGCCATCGCGTGCACGCCGCCAGTCGGGACCTGCGTGAGTCCGATCGCGGGTCCCCCAGACTCGAACGCCGCGGGGATACCTGCGATCGTCTCACGGGGAGGAAGAACGGGGAGATGCTAATGTAAACAAGTATCTCCCCGTTCTGCCTAGTGATAGTGACGTGTCACACACAGTCACGCCCCCCTCAGTTAGAAACACGCCCCAGGACACACTTAACCCCTACGCTGCCACCTAGTGGTTAACCCCTTCACTGCCATTGTCATTTTCACAGGAATCAGTGCATTTGTATAGCACTGATTGCTGTATAAATGACAATGGTCCCAAAGATGTCCGATGTGTCCGACATAATGTCACAGTCACGATAAAAATCGCTGATCGCCGCCATTACTAGTAAAAAAATTATTAAGAAAAATGCCATAAAACTATCCCCTTTTTGTAAACGCTATAACTTTTGCGCAATCCAATCAACTGCGATTTTATTTTTTATTTTTTTTTATTTTTTTTAGCAAAAATATGTAGAAGAATACGTATCAGCCTAAACTTAGGGAAAAAAAAACCATTTATTATATATATTTGGGGGGCGTGACCGGATGTGTAAGGTGGAGTGAGGGATGTGAGACGCCGTGTGTTACCTCCTCTATGGCCCCATGGGGAGAGCGTGGCGTGTATGACGTTGTGGCTGGATGTACTGTGAGGAGGGCTGGAGCTACTTGCTGAAGCCGAACGGGAGGAGAGGTGACGATACACGTTCGCATTACGGAGCCGAGCCTCCGGGGGAACTGCGTCTACTTCCGGGTTCCGAGTCCCTGACGAAAACGGCCGAGGACATACGAGGATACACGAGCACCCCCCAGAGCCGACTGCTACAGAGCCACTGAGTCTCGCTGAACCTCGGCATCCAACCTTACATACAGCTGGCAACGAGAGGCTCTCCCCGACCGCCCGTAAGCCGCAACAGGAGGAGGGAGGTAAGTGGTGGCGTGCAGGGGGGGGGGGGGGGGGGGGCGAAGATAGAGAAGCGAGGTGTGGAAAAAAAAAAGGAAAACCCTGTGGACATAGTGGACATTCCGGTGCTTGAAAACAGTCAAAAACACTTAAAAAAGTCAACAGGAGAGCGCTGGTTGGGGTGAGGAGGTCTTCGAGCGTCTCTTATTTGTCTTTCCCCTCCCCTCACTGGGGTGTATTGCATTGCTCTGTATCGCTCTGTATGGCTGTATGGCTCACCAGGATGTATTGCCTATCAAGATAAATGTATGGTATTAAGCGGTGTATGCAACTAAGCACCTGCTGTAAAGGCAGTAGTTTGCAGCTAGCGAAGCCAGAAAATCTGTGATGTTTGAGTTGAATATTGGAATACCTGTGGAATGGCTATAAGGCAAAGACTGCTGGTGCACTAAGTGATTTATCAAGGGCTTGTGGCAATCCTGAAAAAACTAACTTTTTTTTTGAATTTGTGCCTGTGAAATAAGTAGCGGCTGTGAAGTAAAAAAGTAGAGAGTTAAATGCTATTCACTGGAATGCTGGGCTAACATTGTATTAAACCTCTGAATGAGTGGTGGTGGAGGACGGATGTGTTATAATGTTAAGAAAGTGTTAAATACAATACTCAGGACTGATTTGAAGATCGGATGGGAATAAGCCAGATAAAGAGGGAAATACCTAAAGAGAAGGGGGAGGAAAGTGGCGAGAAAAGGGAAAAAGAAAGAAAGAAAGATGCAGCATCTGCGCTCGGCTAAGGAGAGGGGGGAAAAAAGCATGCAACAATCTGCCACAGCAGCCAAACTAGAACAATTTGCCCACAATCCAGTACAAACATCTCAGACCCCTCCAAAAAAGGGGCAAACAAAGGGTCAACATGGGATACTGCCTGAAAGGAAAAGTACGGGGCATTTAAATACTAATATCAATATACAAGTTGGCGCAGTGGCAAAAGGTTTAGCTAATAAGAATCAGGGTGCAGGGGAATTGAATTTGGAGAACTCAGAGACTATAACAGCAGACCCTCTCCCGTTGGAAAAAAAGCCTACTATTAAGGATGTGTTAATAGCCGTAAATGCATGTAACGCCTCATTGAAGGAATTGTGTACCCAAATGAAGGGAGTGAAGGAAAACCTGCTGGTGGTAAAGCAAGATTTACAGAAAGTGGTGGAGAGGACAGTAGAACTTGAGACAAGGACCAGCAGGCTAGAAGATGATACAACCTTCCTAACTAAAGAGTTAGAAGCTTTGAAGGAACAGTTTACAGGATACACAATAAAAATGGACGAAATGGAAAATAGACTCCAGAGGGATAATGTGCGTGTAGTGGGTCTCCCTGAAAAAAGCGAGGGAGTAAATACCGCTGAGTTCATGGAACATTTATTAATTGATATATTTGGAAGAGACTCATTTTCAACAATGTTTTCTGTAGAAAGGGCGCACAGAGTCCCCTTTAGAGTTCCACCTGAGGGAAGCCGCCCTAGGCCATTATTGATGAAATTACTAACTTATAAAGATAAAGTGGTGTTGTTACGAAAAGCAAGGGAAATGGGGAATATGTTGTATAAGGGGGTTAGAATCTCATTATATGCCGATTTTTCCCCAGAACTTCAGAGAAAAAGGGCAGAGTTCTTTCAGGTGAAGCGGAGGTTACAGAAACTTAGATTGACATACGCTCTTCTGTATCCTGCAAAGTTACGGATTAACGCATTAGGGTACACGCAGGTTTTTAGCTCCCCAATGGAGGTGGAAAAGTGGATTGAAGAAAATAGAGAAAATTTTTAGCATCCATGGTTCCTGGTTAGGAGTGTGAGTCTGGTTGGAAGGCAGAAGGGTGGGGGAGATGAGTCTGAATGGGTTTTTTTTTTTTTTTGGGGGGGGGGGGGGAAGAGTGGTAATACACGGCGGGAAGGAGTGGAGAAGGGATATGTGGCATATATGTTGCGAAAAGAGTGGAATAAGGTCACTAAGAAGCCCCCTGAATATCACCTGGGTAGGTGGGGGGAGGGTTGTTGGGAGGGGAGGGAGGGGAGAAAGGGGGGAAGGCTGGGGGGGGAAATATGTGTGTACTATTGAATGGGGTTCAGGAGATAACTCAAACAAAGAAAAAATATAAAACACTGAGTAGCAAAAAACACGTAAAACTGATTGATAACACGGGGAAAAACTGTGATAAACAAGTAGATAGCACAACTCACGTTAGGAGATATATAATAGATGAAATTATGGTGCTGGTTAAAAAATATGGCATATTAGTGGGGATCAAGGTCTTGGAATCCAGGTTTAACTTAATAAAGAAGATAGTGAAGAATTGGAAGATGTGGGGATATGGGAAGATCTTAATCTCCACATTCTCCAGAAATATATTCTGCCCTCTTATATCCTTCTTTTTCTTTGATTCTTTCTCTCTCCCCTTCTCTGCTTTTTTACTCTGCGGATGCAGGACGGGAAAATTAAGATAGGCTCCTGGAATGTGAGGGGCCTGGGGACACAGGTGAAACAAAAAGCAGTGTTCTCTATGATGGAGGTATACGGAGTTGGGCTGGTCTGTCTGCAGGAGACGCACTTGATGAAAGATACAGTGCATCGGCTGCAGAACAGAAAATATCGATATCAATACCACTCCGTATACTCGTCATATAGTAGAGGGGTGAGCGTTATGGTAAGAACAGGGGTGAACTTTGTTTGTAAACGAGCCATTCAAGACGAAAAGGGTAAATATATATTTTTACATTGTTTAATTGAAAACAGAGAATGTGTACTGGCAAATATTTATATTCCCCCACCATTTAGAATGGAAGTGTTGTTTGAACTATATGAATTTTTATTGGGGATAGATGGAATCCCTATTATAATAGTAGGGGACTTTAACACAGTTTTAGATACCAAACTGGATAGATTCCCAGAAAAGATACTGGTGGAATCTGCGGGGCATGGGAGGCTGGGTCAATATATGGAAGAAGTAGGACTACTGGATTTATGGAGAACGGGGAATCCGGGAGCCCGGCAGTATAGCTGTCGTCCGGCCTCGCACGCCACGTTGTCCAGAATAGACATGACATTGGGGAATGACTTGGCCCTACAGCTGGTGGAAAAGATAGAATATCAGCCCAGGGGTATATCAGATCACTCCCCAATGTTAGTAACCTTAAAAATGAGGGAACGGAGGGGACAGAAGGTATGGAAATTGAACCCTCTGTGGTTAGAACTAATAAAAAAAAGAGTCAGGAGAAGGTCTAGAGAAAATTCAGATGGAACTAAAAGAATTCTTAAAAAACAACCGAGGTACAGTATGTCCAGGAATGTTATGGGATGCTTTGAAAGCATTCTTGAGGGGACTCCTGATTTAATCCATTGCAAAATCTAATAGAAAGTCAAGAGAGCAGGAGGCGAGTATAGGGAGAGAAGTGCTGGAGGCTGAAAGGAATTATATCAGTGATCCCACCCCGGAAAAAGAAAAATTGTGGCTAGATAAACAAGAAGAATTCAGGTTGATAGCCTTGAGAAAAGCAGAGATTCAACGCATGTTCTATCGCCAAGTCTCCTTTGCAGAAGGGGAAAGCATGGGAAAAGTATTAGCACAACTGGTGAAGAGTAATTCTGGCCCATCTTCAATTCCGGGGATTAGAACAACGGAGGGGGTGGTTACAACGGAAACTGGGAGTATAGGTCAAGCATTCAGAGAATATTATAAAAAATTATACACTGCACAGAAAATAGGGAAGGATAAGCAGATGGAGTCATTTCTGGGCCATCTAGAGGTGCCTTGTTTGAAACCAGAAGAAAGAGAAGGGTTGGAAGCCCCAATCACTTTGAAAGAACTTCAGGAAGCAGTTGCAAGTATGTCAAATCAAAAATCGCCTGGGCCAGACGGCCTTCCGATTGAAGTTTATAAAAATTTTGGTAAGATACTGCTCCCTGAATTGTTGGAAATATTAAGAGGAGCAAGTGGGGAGGGGAAATTGCCTCTATCAATGATGGAGGCAATTATAATTTTACTGTATAAGGAAGGTAAAGATCCATTAAATGTAGCAGCGTATAGACCAATTTCTCTTCTTTGCACTGATGCAAAGATACTGGCCAAAGTATTGGCAATTAGACTTAACCGAGTTATAGTAAGATTAGTGCATGTGGATCAAACAGGATTTATAGCTAATAGGTCAACCAGCATGAATATTAGGAGAGCCTTCTTGAACTTACAGATTCCAACAGATAACGACTCCCCGGGTGCAGTAGTGGCACTAGACGTAACAAAAGCATTTGACAGTGTAGAATGGGGGTACATATGGAAAGTATTGGAGAAATTTGGATTAGGCCCATCCTTTATTGGTTGGATTAAGATGTTATATGATAAACCCTGTGCTAGATTAAAAATTAATAATGAGCTTTCCGATAAAATAGAGCTAGGGAGAGGAACGAGGCAGGGGTGCCCATTGTCACCCCTACTCTTCGCCTTTGCTATAGAGCCCTTGGCCTGTGCAATTAGGGCAAACCGGGAGATAGTCGGTTTTCTAAGAAAATCTGGGGAGGAAAAAATAGCACTCTACGCAGATGACATTTTGTTATTTTTGGGTGATATGGGACATTCCTTGACAAAAGCAATAGGTACAGTGCAGGAGTTTGGTGATTTTACTGGGTTGGAGATTAATTGGGAAAAGTCGGAATGTCTCCCAATGGACTCGGCTGACCAACAAACAACATTAGGAGTACCCCAAATGGTGATAGTGGATAAATTGAAATACCTCGGAATTATTTTGACTAAAGATCCCAAGCAATTTATAAGTTATAATTTAGTCCCTTTACTAGTTAAGTTCAAACAAAAAACTGCTATATGGAGGCGGCTTCCTCTATCGGTAGCTGGCAGATGTAATTTGATAAAAATGATTTGGATGCCCCAACTTCTTTATATTTTACATAATTCCCCATTATGGATTAACAGAAGCTGGTTTAGTAAGATCGAGACGTTGTTCAGGGAATTGATATGGAAGGGGGGACAGGCCAGACTGCGTCTGCGGGTACTCCAGCTACCGGTAGAGGAGGGGGGCTTTGCAGTCCCATACCCAGAGTGTTATTTTTTGTCAGCACAACTTCAACAGTTAGGGGGAATTGAGGTGGTGAATGGAGGAAGCCCAAACGGGAGATTGGTGTTAACAGGTTCGCCACATAGGACACTGATTGAGGCCTTAGAAGCAGATTCATTTCAGTATAGATGCCCTACAGTAATAATGATGTTAAAGATATGGCATACGGTTAAAAAAAAAATGGGATACAGGGAAATAACTAAATACACCCCTCTATGGAATAACAAGAAGCTACAAGAATTATGGCGAGTTGGCAAAATTTTAGAATGGGAAAAATGTGGTATTGTAAGGTTGAATCATTTATATAGAGGCATGGGTATTAAATCCTTTGAGGAATTACAAACAGAATTTAAGATATCACAAAATTCATTATATGCATATATACAAGTGAGGCACGCTATAAAGGCACAGGTTGGAAATCTGATATTAGTGTGGGAAGAGCTGCCGTTGATACAACTGGTAGCGCAAGCAGGACCTACTAAAGGGCTAATATCAAAACTCTATTCCCAATTAGATAAACAGATTAATGGTGAGAGGAAGAGTAGGGTTGAGAAGGAGAGATGGGAGCAAGATGTAGGTAATATAACTCAGGTACAATGGAAAACGATACTGGAGTTGTGTCCAAAGGTTTCGGTCTCTCCCCCTCATAAGATATCACACCTGATGGTGATCAACAGAGCGTACTATACTCCCCAGAGGCTATTTAGATTTGGTAAAAGAGCAGATGACAGTTGCCCTAGGTGTGGGGGGTTGGGAAATTTAATACATATGTTCTGGAAGTGTCCTAAACTATTTCGATATTGGAAAGGAGTAGTAGAGATACTAAGTAGAATTTTTGAGACTGTAATAGAACTAAATGCGGTGGCGTGTATTCTAGGGTACAGAAATGAGAGCAGAGAAAAGGGGAGTCACCATTGTAATTATAAGATGTTTGTTTCATGCTAGGAGGATGATCACTAGAAGATGGCAATCAAATTTAGCCCCCACAGTAGAAGATTGGGTGAGAGCTGTAAATGAGTATTTATGTAAGGAGAGGGCAGTATACGTAAAACGAAATAATCTAAAGGAGTTTAATAAGAACTGGCAAGACTGGTTAGAGGAGATGCATACCCCAATATAAAGTATAAGAACCATAAGAAGATGCGGGGGGAGGGGAGGTGGGAGGGTGTAGGGAAGGGAAGAACAGGGGAGTTTGTATTATTAAAAACAATTAGACTTAAAGAGAATGGTGAAGGGGGCGTGGCCAAGATGTCGGCGTGAGCAGACGTGCTTCCCGGAGCTCTGCTAGAGACTGATCCTACAGCATCCTTTCACCTGCGCTATCGACTGCTGGCGGCTTGCCTGGTCCACCATATGCCGTCCCGTTCATCTGCGGGACACAAGGGAGGTAGGAGGAACCGATTTCCCCCAGGGGCTTTGCCGCTAGACGCTCCGGACTCCAGTGGAGCGGGAGGACCACGTGCCCATTCCAATATGGCGACGCAGACCGCGCCGGCGGAGGTTGATGCATCCTCCCTCCCGGGCATTCCTGAAGTGATGGCCGCTATAGCGGCCTGCCAGACGGCGCTGACGGGGAAGATGGAGGTGGTCCAGACGGAAGTCGGCCTGATCAGGCAGGACCTGGATAAGATCCGCTCGAGGCTGGGAGTGGCGGAGCAGCGAGTGGGCCAGGCGGAGGATGTGCTGGCGGAACACTCGGGGGCGATCCGGACCTTGCAAGCTAAGGTGAGGACCCTGGAATTTCGTGCGGAGGACGCCGAGAACCGCAGTAGGCGGAACAATCTGAGAATCGTCGGCCTGGCGGAGGGGGTGGAGGGTCAGAACCCCACGGTGTTTGTGGAAGATCTTATCCGTTCCCTGTTCCCGGAGGCGCAGCTATCCCCCTACTTTACGGTGGAAAGAGCTCACCGGGTTCCTCCGCAGAGGGGCCCGGCGGGGAGCCCCCCACGCACCCTGATTCTGCGATTGATGAACTTCAGGGACCGGGATGAGGTGCTCAGAGCGGCGAGGCTGATGAAGGAGGTCAAGTACCAGAATTCTAGGTTGCTGTTTTTTCCTGATTACACCATGGAGACCCAGAAACAGCGCAGATCCTTCGATGCGGTCAAGGCTTCCATGAGGGCTAAAGGGATCAAATATATAGCATCCTCTTTCCGGCGAAACTGCGGGTAGTAGATGGTGAGACTGTCAGATTCTTCACTAATCCCAGGGATGCCGCATCTTGGCTGGAGACACTACCTGGCTGACTATCCTAATGATTTAATCCTGGCTGATGTGTCTGCTGAGGTGGCTCTGTACTTTCTTCCTCATTTGCGGATCTTTTTGTTTTTGTGTTTTTTTCTTTTTTCTCCATTTTCCCTGAGCTGAGAGGGGGATACGGTTGTGGTGTCCCCCACCTTCACCTCAGTCCGGCTGAGATCCGAGGGACTGTTGGAGTGGGCCTACCGTGCTTGGTACATACTACAGGATTGTGGGGACTCCTCTGCTCAGGACTATGCTGTAGGTGATGGCTGGGTGAACTTTATTGCTATGTCTTCTATGCTCTAGCAACTCTTAAGGGGGGTTATAGCGCTGGTGGCAGGTAGGAATAGTGGTCTCCCCCTCTGTGTGTATGAGGTGAGGGGGGGCTGCGTCCTCCTGACGGTCTGGTGCACGCTTACCTGAGTAAGTTGCTCACAAAGCCTTAAGGGTATTTTACAGTTAAGTTTGGGGATCTATGCGGGACTCCACTGTTGGGGTTTTGCTGGGTGGGGGGTGGGGGCGATCGGCCGTTGCTGATCAGTTTTGGTTTAGTCTGAGTTTGGGTTTTGTGGTTGTTTTTTTTCACGGTATGTTGACACATGTGCAATTCTACTATGGGGGGTGGCTTATGGTCTCAGGGTTCACCGTTCTTGCTCAGGAGGGCTTAGCTGCCTACATGTACTCCGGTACTGGGGCACCCTCGGGGGCGGGATGGTTTTTTCTTTGGGGAGGGGGCCATATGGCTAAATCCGGGCATTTATTTAAGATGGTTTTCAGTTATGGCTGAATTCTCTGTTCTATCCTGGAACGTGAGGGGTCTGAACTCTGCGGTCAAGCGCTCGTTGGTGTTTACCTTTTTACAAAGATACTCACCACATGTTTGTATCCTTCAGGAGACGCATTTGATGGGCTCCCGAGTGCTTGGTCTCAGGAGAGCGTGGATTGGCGAACATTACCATGCCACCTACTCGAGTTACTCCAGGGGGGTGAGTGTACTTGTTCACAGATCCCTTGCGTTCCAGCTCCATGAGTTGAAAACGGATCCGGGGGGCAGGTTTCTCGTTATGCATGTTACTATTGCGAATGTGGAGTATGTTCTGGTGGGTATTTACCTGCCTCCCCCCGCAGATACTGACCTTCTGTTTGCCATCATGAACATAGTTATAAAGTATGGAGTAGAAAACGTCATGTTGTTGGGGATTATAATATGGCCCCGTCCCCGGAGCTAGATAGACTCCAACGGTCCTCTCGTGAGACTCCAGGTCTGACACGGTGGGTTGATACTTTTGGGCTGGTGGATGTCTGGCGCCATTTCCACCCTTCGGGCAGGGAGTATACTTGTCATTCTGCCACGTTTCGTACCTTCTCTCGCATAGATCTGGGGTATGTCTCGCAGGCTATGTTGAGTCGGGTGGTGGGTGTGCGGATTCTGCCCAGGGGGGTGTCTGACCATGCTCCCCTCCTCCTTGGGGTCTCTCTTGGGCTCCCTTTGCAGAGGGGAATGTGGAGGCCGTCGGGGTATTGGATAGCAGATGTGGGGGTTCAGGAGGATATGCCAGAGGCCCTCTGTCATTACTGGTTGGAGAATGCGGACTCTACGGAGCCCCGGGTGGTCTGGGATGCGTTCAAATGCTGGTTGAGGGGGGAATATGCTTCTAGAATTGTCTGGTGTCGCAAGCGGTCTGTGCAGCTGCTGGAGGAGTTGGAGGGGGTATTGAGGGAAAAGGAGAGTTCCCATGTGGCGGACCCTACCCCCCTCAGGTATCGGGAATGGCAAATGGCACTTCGGGCGGTCGAGCTCCATAGGATAGAATTGACTAAGAAGTCTATGCTGGGCACTGCTCAAAGAATTTTTGAATATGGGGATAAAAATGGGAAGATGCTCTCGTGGTTGGCCCGGGGACACTCTACCAGCACGCATGTTGGTGGGGTCAGGGGCGAGGGTGGGACCCTCATCACGGACCCGGAGGGGATCCTGAACCGGTTTGTGCAATATTATAGTGCCCTGTACTCCACTAGGGTGGATTATGAGGACCCGGCTCTCCGGGCCTTTCTGGATGAGGTGGAACTTCCCACTCTGTCCCGTGAGGCGGTGGACCATTTAGAAAGGACCATAACGTTGGAGGAGGTTCAGATGGCTATGGCTCAAATGCAGGTGGGGAAGTCCCCTGGGGCGGATGGTATCCCTGTTGAATTTTACGCTACTTACCAGGAGTTGATGGCCCCTAAAATGGTTTCTTTATTCGCCCAGTCCCTGGAGAGGGGGTCGCTCCCCGAATCCATGTCAGAGGCGATCGTGGTGTTGGTGCCCAAGCCGGGTAAGGACCCAGAGGATTGTGCGTCTTACCGCCCGATCTCTTTGATAAATGTCGATGCCAAATTGTTGGCAAAGGTCTTGGCGAATCGGCTGGCACAGGTTCTGGAGAGCCTTGTTCATGAGGACCAGACGGGGTTTATGCCCGGTAAGGGTACTGACATCAATCTGAGACGCCTTTTCCTTAATTTAACTATCCCTCACGACAACGCTGGGACCAGGGTTGTTGCCTCCCTGGATGCCGAAAAGGCATTTGACTCAGTGGAATGGGGATATTTGTGGGAGGTACTCCGTAGATATGGGTTTGGTCCCCATTTCCTGGGTTGGCTGCAGTTGCTCTATAACGGCCCGAGGGCGCGGTTGCGTGTTAATGGTAGGCTGTCGGAGGCGTTTCGGTTGGAGAGGGGCACCCGGCAGGGCTGTCCCCTCTCCCCGTCGTTATTTGCGCTGGCGTTGGAACCTCTGGCGGTAGCCCTGAGGGCCTCCTCGCGGGTGGTAGGGCTTAAAGTCGGCCCTCTTGAGGAGAAGGTGTCACTCTACGCCGATGATGCTCTGCTCTATTTGAGAGATGCGGACTCCTCCTTACGAGCGGCATTGGAAATTTTCAATGTCTTCGGACGTTTCTCTGGGGTCAGGATAAACTGGACCAAATCCGTCCTGTTTCCTCTGGACCCGGGGTCGAGGGCGGCTGCGGCGGACACTCCCCTCCAGTGGGTCACCGAATTCAAGTACCTAGGGATAGTGGTGGGCAGGGATCCGACACAGTATTTTGACCTTAACTTGAAACCGGCTCTCCTTCAGCTGAAGACTAGATGTGCCTCCTGGGGGAAGCTTCCCCTGAATCTACTGGCTCGCATTAACCTGTTAAAGATGGTCTTCCTCCCTAGGTTCCTCTACTTTTTTAGGAACACCCCTGTTTTGCTCCCGGGTGCCTTTTTTGCGGATCTGGATGGCTGTGTGGGCTCCTTTATTTGGGGGGGATCTAACCCCAGGATCGCACGGTCCACTTTGTGTCTACCTGTGCGTTGTGGGGGGCTGGCCTTGCCCGACTTCAGGGTCTATTACTGGGCGGCGGTCCTTGTGTCGGTCCGTTGGTGGTTTGCCCGTTCTAGGACGAACGCTGCGAGCTGCGTTGAAGCGGCTGGGGTGGGTTCTTTGGAGGATCTCGCCGATTTAGTATACAAAGGCCCTGGGGCATGTCGGGGGCTTCCGCTTCCAACTAGAACGACGCTCAGGGTGTGGGGGTTGGCCAGGAAACGGTTCATTAAGCCGGGAGTCTGGTCCCCCCGACAGCCAATATGGGAGAACCCTGGCCTCCCGCACTTTCGGACGGTCCCTGACCCGAGGGTATGGGTGAGACATGGTGTGCGGACGCTGGGCGATATTATCACGAGGAGTACCCTGAAGACGTTTGGGGAACTTGCCACTAAATATGATTTGCCCGGGTGGATGTATTTCCGTTACCACCAACTGAGACATGCAGCCAGGGCGCAGCTGCCAGCGGCTACGACCCTTTCTATGGATCCTGTGGAGGAGCTACTGTCTCTGGATCAGCTCTCCAAGCCTCTCTCGTCCCTGTACACCTTGCTACTCAGTGTGGAATCTCCTAAGATGGAGAAATTGTGGAAGGCCTGGCAGAGGGACATTCCTTCCTTGGAGAGGGAGGATTGGGGTGACTGTTTCCAGGATAGTCTTGGCCTGGTGATTTCTTCCAGAGATAAGGTAATACAGACCAAGTTTTTACATAGGGTTTATTACACTCCACAGCGGTTGCACAGACTGTATCGACAACGGGACCCTGCCTGTCCCAGATGTGGAGCAGCAGAGGGAACGTTCTTCCACATGTTCTGGAGCTGCCCGGTAGTGGCCGCTTTTTGGACTGATGTGTTTGACACCATTGATGACCGCTTGGGCTTCCCTCTGCTCCGGTCTCCGGAGCTGGCTCTTCTTGGCATTCAGGACGAGGATCAGAGGCCACGCTATTCCAAACTCCTGATTGCCTTTTTGCTTTATTATGCCAAGAGGGCCATTCTCCTTCGCTGGACCTCTGCTTCCCCCCCGACGCTGACCCTGTGGGAGGACATCATTAATAAGGCCCTCCCGTTATACAAAATGACATATATTAGTAGGAAGTGCCCTAGGAAGTTCGATGGCATATGGCTGCCCTGGACGGGTGGAGACAGGGCGGAGATATAGATACAGGAACTCTCACCGTCGGGTCTGTGGGTCGGGCCTTCTCCCCCCTGCCCCCCCCCCCCCTCCTCCTTTTTCCCCCCTCTTTTTCCTTTTCTTTTTCTTTTTCCTTCTTTTGTCCTCCCCCCCCCGTGCTATGGCTCCTCTCTCCTTATCCTCCTCCCTTTTCTTCCCTATTTCTACATACACCCCCCCCCCCCTTCTGTGGGATTTGATGGGGGCATGGTGGCTATCGTTCTGCATTATATCTTGTATGATCTCTAGCTGGCCACTGCCCTCGCAGGGTCTGTCGGGGATGGTTGTTGTATAATATATATTGCATTCCATGTGGGTAGTACTGTATTCTGATTTCCTTTTTTCTTTGTTCTGTGTTTGTACACCACCTGTTTTAATTTGTATTTTTCTGTTTTCTGAACTGTAACTTGAGTCTCTAATATCAATAAAGCGAACTTTATTCACCGTGAAAGAGAATGGTGAAAAGGAACGAAGAGAGAAACACGAGAGGGTAGTAATATAAATATAGCACAAGTGGGGAGGGGAAGGAGGGATAAGGAGGGAGGGTTAAGTTAATGGGAAAAATGGAAAGTAGTGGAAATATAGTTAAGGGGGGGGTGTGGGGGTGTTATGGTATTGTTTTAAATGTTTGTATTTTGTCATTTAATTTCTCCTTTTGGAGTATGGAAACATAAACATGACCACCCCACCTCTCTAAAACCCCAGACTCTGGTATGGTAGGAACCTGTATGGGTTTATTGGTAACATTGTTTTTTTTCTTGTTGTTAAAATGTTGTAAAAGGATGTTTGTATAACATATGGAAAAAAAAAAAAAACTTTCTAATAAAGATTAATATTAAAAAAAAAAAAAAAAAATTATATATATTTGGGGAATATGTATTCTAGGAAAATGTAAAAAATGTTTTTTTTTTTTTTCAAAATTTACGCTCTTTTTTTGTTTATAGCGCAAAAAATAAAAACCACAGAGGTGATCAAATACCACCAAAAGAAAGCTGTATTTGTGGGGGAAAAAAGTATGTAAATTTTGTTTGGGAGCCATGTCGCACAACCACGCATTTGTCAGTTAAAGCGGCGCAGTGCCGAATCTCAAAAAGTGGTCTGGTCTTTGGCCAGCAAAATGGTTCGGGGCTTAAGTGGTTAATGAGTGAGACCTTTGGAGGATTTCATGCCTCAACCTATTCAGATTCTATCCAAGTCAGATTAGGGGATTAGTTGCAGCAAGCTGCCTTATTTATCCTGATTCCCTGTGTCGACTAGACTGACAATTTTACTTTATACAATGAGTGGAAACAATCTGACAGGTCCTTTTTCCATTCCAAAAAATGTTTCCTTTGTTTATGCCTTTGTGGAAGAGTTTTCTATAAATCGGGCTACAGATCTGCCAGTGGATTACCCCATTTCTCTCCTAAACAATGCAACTTTCATTCCTGTCAGGGATGCTTTTTTTCCATGGGTCCCACAGATGAGAAATTGCAACCCCCTGTCAGTTTCATGTATTCAATTAGTAGTTTCCTAATGCATTCAGTTTTTTTGGTGTCATTGAAGGTGTCCTACTGGTCCATACTATACATCAGAATCTAATAAAGGAGCATGCACTAACCCATCCTATGAATGTGACAGAGCAGATTGTGCAGATGCTGCGCTGACTTTCAGATGTCTAGTGTCTTGTAATGACACAACTTCTGTGATTATGCGTAAGGTTTTAAAGCTCAAATACTGGTTGTTCAATCAAGCCCTCATTCAGCTTCCCTTGTAAAGGAAAAGTATGGGAATTGTGTATTTTTTTTTCCAGATTAATACTTAACTAGGTGGATGCAGCATGGGGCCGATGCTGCATCTATCTCCCAGAGCCTCTTCATTAAGAACCAAGGCACCCAACACCGCAATGGCTTGGTTCTCACAAATCCCAGAGTGGAGAGCTGCTGACTCGACTGTCAATCAGCAGCTCCCCTGCTCTGCTCTTCCATAATCACTGGAGTGCTGAGTTGTGGAGGGGCGGGAGCTGTTGTCTCAGGCTGTCAGCGGCTTGCTGAGAGACCGAGACTGCCATCAGTCCAGGCACCTGGCAGTTCCAGACTTCCAGAGTCAGGATGATGCGGTGCCTGGACTGATTCCTGTGAAATCAGCAGAGAGCGGACTTCAGACCGATCTCTGCTGAAAATGTCTCACAGGAGTGCAAAGCGAATTGCACTCCTGTGACCCGTAGGACAAGCCCAGCCTAATGAGCTCAGGCTGGACTTCTCCTTTAAAGGGGTGGACTAGAGGTCGACCGATATGGGTTTTTGTCTTGCCGATGCCGATTATTAGAAATCACGGAGGCCAATATATGATGCTGATTTTTTTGGCCCGATATGTTAGGCTGACTTTCTTTTCTTCTTTTTTTTCTCCCCCCCCCCCCCCCCCCTTCATCTCATAAAATCGAACAGACACCTTTCACACTGGGGCGTTTCTCAGGCGCTTTTGTCTCTAAAGACATGCAAAATGGCTCCCCTGCAGTCTGTGTGGAAGCCCGAGTGCTCTCACACTGAGGTGAAGCGCTGGCAGGATGTTAAAAAAAAAAAAGTCCTGCAAGCAGCACCTTTAGAGTGGTGTATACCACTCCTCCACCACTCCTCCACCACTCCTGCCCATTGATATGAATGGGCACCGCTGCCGAAGCGCATGCAATGCAATTTGGCACAGGCGCTTCACAGGCACATTTAACCTCTTCCTCGCCCACTAACTGGGTTATATGCACCCCACTAGCAGACGAATAGCACCGCTAAAATGACAGTAAAGCGCTGCTAAAGCTAGCAGCGTTTTACCGTCAACTCCTGCCCGCTCCAGTGTGAAAGCAGCCTTAATAAGTGATACAGGAAATTTCTTAAATTTAAACATTTATTAAACAAAACAAACCTCCAATCAGTTTACTTGTATGTATAATTTAGAGTAAAAAAAAATTATATATTAAATAAAAACAGGTAATCAAAACTTTTGGAGGAAAAAAAAATGGGCTAACTACTGTTTTCGTTTTTTTATTTAATTCATTAGTGTATTTTTTTTCCAAAAAAATTGCGTTTGAAAGACCTCTTCGCAAATGCCGTGTGATATAAAATATTGCAACAACCGCCATTTCCAAAACGACTTTCAGGACAGCCACCCGAGAGAGATTATGGCTCCACCTCCCACAGGAACCACCTCCTCCATCAGATCTTTTTAAGGGAAGTCTCCACGCAGCCTCCTCAGTTTCTTGTGTTCCCTCCAACCTGGAGGAACACCTCCGGTGGGAGCATGATCTCTGGGGTGGTCCTGGAGGTCTTTTTTTTCTCTCACCTAGAATTTTTCTTTTCAGGAGCTGGTCCTCCCATTTGCCTCCCGGTGTGAATGGTCCCATGGGCTCTCTCTACCCCTTCCGTGCTGAGGGAGAGCCAGCATGTTGGAGGTTCTGTCCCCTGGCACCAGAGTGGCGGCTGCATCAGTTTGAATCTCCCACGTGCAGCATGCGCTGCATTGCGGGAGAGTGGTCGTTCATCTCGGGCGGGTGAAAGAGCTCGGCCGTGTCCTTCGGGAATGGGGGCGGGACTTCCGGTGCCGCACTGCATCATTTCCTGGCGCTGGAACGCAGGAGGAGAGAGGAGGACCAACTAGCGCCTTAATTCCGGTTCTGGTCGGTCGCAGCTGTGTTTTTGAATCCGGGACCGGCGGCAGTGGTTCTGTGCGATGGAGAGCGATACAAACAAGGGGGCAAGCCAAGGCACCAGCAAGGTGAAGGTAGGAGCTGTGGTCTGATGCTCTGGATCCTATGCTCCTGTGTAGGGGGGGGTTTCACCCTTTCTTTGCCCCCTCACTTCCCTGCACCCCCCCTCCTCCCGTTTCCTCCCTTGCTATGTGTTGCAATGGTGAAAGTCCTGGGGGTGTTGGCTTGCTAGGGCACTGGGGAATGGTCTGTTTCTCCCTAAGCTGCACCTGGGTGATTTTTGAACTTTTTTGTTTGCAAAAAAAAAACAGCTTGGGTTGTTTCCTTGTCTCTTTCTGTTTGTTAGGCGAAGAGTTCTGCCCAACCAGTTAAGAGATGTCCAGTCTGCAAGGAAAAATTCAGCGAAACCTGGGCCAAGGCGCTTTGTGCGGCTTGTATCGCAAGCCTAGTCAGGGAGGAATCCCCGTCATTGTGTGGTGACTTGGTGTAAACCATTAAGGATGAGCTTAAAGCTACCTTTCAGGCTTTCAGATCTAAGCTGTCAGAGGAGCCTGGAACATCAGGGGAGTCTAGAGCCTGGGAGGTTCTCAGTTGCTGACGGGGGGAGATTTGTCCCAGGACACCTCGCACGATTCCTTTTCACTGGCCCTAGAGGAGTCAGACTCTGAGGAAGAGGAGGAAGAGGACGCAGCTTCCAAGTACAAGTTGTCATTGGAAGAAGTGAGAGGCCTCAAAGTGATTTATGCCACTTTGGGTATTGAAGAGGAAAAGAAGGAGCTCTCCTTGCACGACCGGATGTATGCAGGGCTAGGAGATTCCATATCTCGCACCTTCCCTGTGCATTCCCTGGTATCCAACATGATTAAAAGGGAGTGGTTGGAGCCAGAGAAAAAACCCTTTTTTCCCAGAGCACACAGGAAGAGGTTTCCTTTTGAAGACAACCCGGACCTGGTTTGGAACAAGGTTCCAAAGCTAGACTCAGCCTTTTCTCAAGTTTCAAAATCAACGGATCTAGCTTTTGAAGATATGGGCACGTTGAAGGAACCTATGGATAAGAAGATGGATCTGCTTCTAAAAAGGACCTGGCAGTCAGTGATGATGAATTTGAAACCGGCCATGGCAACAACCTGTGTGGCAAGAAATCTGGATCATTGGGTTAACCAGTTGAAATCTCACATTTTGGCTGATTCCCCTAAGCAGGAGATTCTGGATTCCTTTGCTACTCTGTCTGCGGCAATTGCATACATTATATAGTATATAACACCCGTTCACTTGTTACCTCATATATACCATATTGACAGCGCTGAAACAGAAATATAAACAATAAACTAATAACATATAAAGAGGATAATTATTCTATGATTAGAGAAAGTCACTGAAAAGTGACTCAGAAGAGATTCAGAAGAAATTAGAAAAGGTAGATAGAGAAACACAAAAAAAGAAAATAAAGAAATTTAGAAGAGATTATAATGATTTTAGGAACCATACTATGTACAGCTGGCAAGAAGGTAGTAGGCCATCAACACAAGAAGTGACTAGTGAGGGCGGTGTAGTAACTCAACCATTATCAGAAGCATCAAAGATTGCTGGTAATATTCCGAAGATGACTGAGGAAGTTTTGCCAAAAAAATTGAATTTTGCAGGTAAGAAACCCCCAAAAAATCAGGGGCATTACCAATCTAATTTTTCAGGGAAACATAAGGGACATAGGGACACTCGCCCGGTATATAATCAACAAGGGGCATATCAGGTTGATACATACAACCGGTTTGCGCCTTTATTGAGATCATCCTCACCCCGCAATATTCAGATGCCCCCTTTTTTAGGGAGGGGGGGGAGAGGCCAGTGGAAGGGGAGATCAAGAGGGGGACGACCATGGAGGGGCCGACTTTCTTACCCTCCAACCACTCAGAGCACTCAGGACTGGAGACAACCCCAGGATTGGGGAATGCCGTACAGTCCGATCAGGCAATTAAAAACCACCGTAAAAGAGGTTGTAGAGCCGGTAAACGCCTCAAGCAAAAAAAGACGCAGGGAGACGGAATGACGGGGATTTATAATCTGACCCAAGCAACTCTATCCCAGAAGGAAAAGAACATCTTAAATGCTGGTTTAAAATGTTCTGCACGCCAATCTATGAACAAATTTAATGTCTATATTGACGTACACAAATATGTGCGGAAGATCAATATTAAGAAATACATGCTTTCAAATAGCAGCATGATAAAGAATAATAGGAATAATGAAACAATAGGCATTAATAGTGGGCTTCGGAACAAGTCATTGTTTAATCCACCATTACCTTCCAATCACCAGGTGGAGGTTTTTCAAGCAATCAGTCCTTAGAGACTTGAATGATCTTCCATTGAAGAAAAATCTCTGCCCTAAATATATTAAAGAGGGGATTAAAGCCCTAGAAGAGAGGAAGGATATAATAGTCCGACCAGCAGATAAAAGGGGGGGGGGGGGGGGTGTGGTACTTCTTGATAAACAGTTTTACCACACTCAGTTGTGCGGTATGTTGTCAGATCAAACAACATATATACCATTAGATAAAGATCCTACGAAATCTTATCGAAATGATCTGGCGAACTTGGTGAACTTTGGGTATTATATGCGTGTTTTAACAAAAAAGGAACAATTGTTTCTGGTACCGAGTTATAATAGAATTCCCAATATCTATACGCTACCTAAGATCCATAAAAATCAGACCGAACCCCCGGCTAGGCCAATTGTTAATGGAATAAATTCAGTGACGGCGAGGATCGGACAATATCTAGACCACTTTTTGCAGATGAGTGTGGTGACTACACGGTCCTACCTGAAGGACACAACTAGTTTTCTAAGGCTGTTGTGGGAGGTTGAGTTCCCTGCGGATGCTGAGATTTTCTTAGTGACGGCAGATGTCGCGTCTCTCTACACGATTATACAACACGAGGATGCCCTGTTGGCTCTCAACTGGGCGTTCTCTCAGAGAGACGATTTACCTTACATTCAAAATAAATTTTTAAAAATGGCTCTTGATTTTTGCCTTTCACACAACTACTTTTGGTATGATGGTAAATTTTATAATCAAAGAAAAGGGGTGGCGATGGGTTCAAAGTTCGCACCGAGTTTGGCTAATTTATTCATGAGCCAATGGGAGGACATTCGGATTTTTGCAAATCGGAGAAGCGAATTACTATTTTACCAGAGGTATATAGATGATTTGTTTTTTATTTGGCAGGGCACCGAGGAATCTTTGAAGTGTTTTTCTGATAGTTTGAACAATAATAATAATAATATCAAATTAGAGTTCAGTTGGAGTAAAAAAACAATAGATTTTTTGGATGTAACAGTAATGAGAGAATTGACTAGCCTATCCACAAAGGTGTTCTTTAAGCCTACGGATAGAAATAGTTTTATCCCTATTCATAGTGGACATCATCCCCTTTGGTTACGGGGTATACCGAAGGGACAGTTTCTCCGTGTGAGGAGAAACTGTACTTCTGATGATGATTATCTGACACAAGTGTCTCTAGTTAGAGATAAATTTGTGGAGAAAGGGTATTCTGTTGAGATTTTGGATCAAGAATTGCAACAGGTGCTTCGGGTACCTCAGGAACAATGTTTACAACCCAAAGAAGACAGAATTGGAAGCACACATGAATGGGGTTTTATCAGTACGTTACATGCTCAATATAAGGAGGTAGAGGGGATTATCCAAAAATATTGGAGTATCCTTAAATTGGATAGGACACTCAAGGATGTAATTCCGGATAAACCTAGATTTATATATAGGCGGAATTCCACCTTTGGGGATAAAATTGTTAAAAAGGTTCTGGATCCTCCTTCTAGGCCTCTTATGTTTTGGGATAGAGCTGGCTTTTACGCTTGTCGAAGGTGTCGAGCCTGCAAATCGGTACATAATCATATGCGAGGGATAGATCAGTTCACCTCTACTGGGAATGGACAAAATTTTAAAATTGATCAATTTATTACATGTGTTACTACGCATGTGGTATATGTTCTCCAGTGCCCATGCGGGCTGATGTATGTAGGACGAACTAAAAGAAAGCTATGTACTAGGGTGGCAGAACATATTTATAATATCTCTATTGGTTATAAAGAGCATAGCGTTTCCCTACATTTTAGATGTAAACATGGCAGGGATCCAACAGGCCTCAAGTTCTGGGGTGTTGACAAGGTCTTTCCTGATTGGAAGGGCAGTAATCTAGTTCGAGAAATATCAAAACGGGAAACGGAGTGGATTTTTCGTACAAACACTCTGAGTCCCTACGGTTTGAACATAGAGGTAGACATTAACTGTTTCATTAGCGATTATTGATTTTAATACACTGGAGAAGAGTTTAGACTTTTTTAGTGCATTACACATTATATAGTGTATTTATTCTGTCATTTGTGCATTTTTATTTTTATTTCTATTTTTCTTTACATTTATTTTCAATTTTATTTCAATTTGTTTCATATTTATATTTATTTTCATTTTTACTTTTATTCTTATTTTTGTTTTGGGTTTGACTCTTATTTTTGTTTTTATTTTATTATTATTTTAATTTTATTTTTATTTTTATCTCTATTTTTATTTTCATTCATTTTTATTTTCATTTGCATTTTTTCATCTCCATTATGAAGATAGGGCAATAGGGGTGTATTTACTTATTGGTTGCACACATTTTAAATGTAGGTGATTTTAACATATTATAATTTTCTTTGGCGAATATTTGTAATATTTAGAATAACCTTTTTTATATACTTGATGATCATTGGTGTTTCTTTTAATAAGGATATGCCCTGTCTAAATTAATACAGGGCACCTGAGGGCATATATATGTTTTAGGTCTGCCAGAAGGGAAAGCTCTTGTGGTTCTCTGTGTGGGCAGTCTCGTCGGTAGGTTGACAGCTTGCACGGCGGGACCTAATTACTTTTACACTGTGCTCAAATAAGAAGCGGAAGTCTTTCTGTTTTCAGTTTTTTATTCTGTATGGGTCTGTTTTTAATTTGTATAGGCCCGTTGTTATGGCTCGTACGGCGATGCCAAATCATTTCCGCATTGAACGGGGAGGTGAGGGGGCCGGACGTAGGTGTAACCATGATCCGACTTCCCGCCCCGCAATGTATTTAGGTGTATGAGCTGCGCTGCCTGGCCGCGCCCACAGACGAAGACATGATGACGAAACGCGTATGGGCGTGACCAGGCAGCTACACGTCACTACTGAGCAGACGATTGGTGTTGTTACCCGGGACCCGCCGTGGAAGCTGAGCCTACATTAGATCGAACACGCTCAGGACTGCGGTGAGACTACTCTGATCATGCTGCCAGTGACATTCTTAAGGGAGACTTTTGCTGTATAAATTGTGTACGTATGTTTCAATGCGCACGAGAGTTTTAAATAATAAAACAGTTTTGCACTATGGAATCTGTTTTATCGTTTCCTATATGTGAATCTGGTGCTGTCAATGAGAACTAAGTGAACCTTTATCGGTGGGATATCAGGGAACCTGAGGTTGAGAAACTTTTGGCGGTGTGATAAGAAGATTCTCCAGAGGGATACCAGTGGGATTTCTTTAACAGTCGTAACGAAGTGCCTGTTAACCCTTGGGGGTCTGGTGAGTGAATTACCATAAGGGGTGTCACCGGCTGTCAGACTCTTCATGCACTGGTGGTTCTTTCTTGGAGATGGACTTTCTGTCCTGACCTTCCAAAGTGTGAACGTTCAATTGAAAATTGAGACTTATATGTTTGGGAATGCTCTGAACACTTTTCAGTGACTTTCTCTAATCATAGAATAATTATCCTCTTTATATGTTATTAGTTTATTGTTTATATTTCTGTTTCAGCGCTGTCAATATGGTATATATGAGGTAACAAGTGAACGGGTGTTATATACTATATAGTTTTGTGATTTGTTTTTTTATATGATAGCAGCTTGTCAGTGTGTATTTTGACTTACTTCAGAGGGCACTGGGATCAGTGGTGGACACGCTTAATATTTTGTGTTTCGTGTGTTTGTTCCAGTGATATTAGTACTAATTGCATACATTGCTGATGCCTCGGTGGAGTCTGTCCGCATGACAGCCAGGTCAGCCACCCTGAACAACTCGGTTAGAAGGGCTTTGTGGCTGAAGACTTGGCCTCGAAAAATAGGTTATGTGGCATCCCTTTTGTGGGGGATTTGTTGTTTGGTTCAGAGTTAGATTCTATTCTGGTCCGAACGGCAGATAGGAAAAAGTCCTTTCCGGTAAAGAAGAAGCCGGCGCAGACGCCAAAACATTTTTTTCGGGGGCCCAGGGGACAGGCCGAGGATAGGACACAAAACAGGACGAACTCCTGGGCGAAGAATCCCAAGGGCAAAGGGGGAGGAGTTTTCAATCCTCCTGCGTCCTCCACCAAGCCGCAATTACTCTCTAGTCAGGGTAGGGGGGAGACTTCAGGGTTTTCTCCCTCAGTGGGAGGCCATTACTCAGAATCGGTTTATTTTGAGGATGGTCTCCCAGGGTTACAAAATCGAATTTACAGAGTGCCCCCCCTCAAAGATTCCTGGTCACCAATGTTCCCAGGGACCCAGTCAAGGCCCTTGCTTTGAAGTCCTTAATTCAGGACCTGATATTTCAGGGGGTCAGTTGGCCGGTCCCAGCAGAGGAACTAGGCCAGGGTTTTTACTCCCATGTGTTCGTGGTCAGGAAACCTTCGGGAAAGTTCCGTCTCATTTTGAACCTCAAGGGTCCAAACAGGTCGGCGCGGTACGAGAGGTTTCGGATGGATTCTATTTTTTCTGTAAGAAACCTCTTGAACCTGGGATGCTATATGGCATCCATAGATTTACAGGATGCGGATCTCAGAGATACTTGAGGTTGGCACTAAAGGAAGGGAGCAAGATCATTCACCTTCAGTTCAAAGCCCTCCCTTTCGGTCTGTCATTGTCCTTGAGGGTATTCACCAAAGTTATGGCAGAAGCATTAGCTCCCCTTCGCTTAGAGGGAATCTCACTGATTCCCTATCTGGTCGATTTGTTATTTTTTGCCCAGACCAGGGAGGGGTTGCAGAGGGACCTCAACAGAGCTTGCGTCCACCTAAGGGAGTTGGGTTGGATCATAAACCTTCAGAAATCTAATTTGGTCCCTGCTCAGGAAGTGACATTCCTGGGGTTTCCCATCAGCTCCATAGACCAAAAGATCTTCTTGCCAGAAGAAAAGAAGGAGAAGCTGGTACAGGGGGTAGCCCATCTACAATGCAATCAGCCCCGATCCTTAAGGAGGGTCATGTCGGTTCTGAGGACTCTGACTTCCTCTATTCCGGTGGTCCAATGGGCAAGGCATCACTTCAGGCCTTCCTACTAAGGGTCTGGGATGGTCAACAGAGTTCTCTAGACGATCTGGCAAGGATTCCCACCTCGGTAAGAAGAGGTCTGTGGTGGTGGGGAGCCCAAGGGGTGCTTTTGGAAAGGCCTGTTGTGGTCCTTCCCGGTCCAGGTGCGGCTGACAACCGACGCCAGCGCCTGGGGTTGGGGGGCCCATGTGGACACCCAGTGGGTCCAGGGCACATGGTCAGTGGAAGAGGCAGAGAGGTCCTCAAATTGGAGGGAGCTGAAGGCAGTAGAAAGGGCAATATTGGCTTTCTCAGACGTTGTTCAGAAGCAACACATCCAGATCCTGTTGGACAGGTGGCATACTTGAACAGACAGGGAGGAACTAGAAGCAGGGCACTTCAGGATCTAGCAAGAAGTATCCTGGGCTGGGCAGAGCAGTTTACTCAATCCTAATCAGTGATCCACCTAAAGGGGTCCTTAAACAAAAAAGCAGTCTTCCTCAGCAGGAACCGGGTCCTAGAGGCAGAGTGGCAGTTGAATCCGGAGGTCTTCAGACTGATCGGGGAGAGATGGGGTCAGCCAGAGGTAGATCTCTTTGCCACTCAGGAAAATGCCCAGGTCCCTCTTTTCTTCTCCCTGAACAGGCACGAGAGGTTGTTGTGAGTGGATACCTTAGCACACAGCTGGAATTTTCACCTGTGCTATGCCTTTCCTCCGTTTCAGTTGATTCCCCGGGTGGTAGGCAAGATCAAAAGGGAAGAAGCAGGGGTAATTCTGATCACCCCCTTTTGGCCCAAAAGACCGTGGTTCTCGGCGCTTCTGCAGATGCAGCAAAAACTGTTTTGGAATCTCCCCCTAAGAGAAGATCTCCTCTGGCAGGGCCCTCTCGTCTATCAAGATCTGGCAAAACTAAGACTTACGGCTTGGTTTCTGAAGAGCAACTCTTGAAGAAGGGGTTCTCAGATAAGTTGGTTGCTACCCTGTTGTCTAGTAGAAAGAAGGTCACCAGGGCAATATACTTCAAATACTGGAAAGTGTTTAACTCCTGGTGCAGGACTTCAGCTAGGTCACCAAGACAGATTGCTTCGGTTCTGGAGTTCCTACAGGAAGGAGCAGATAATAAATTACCAATCAGCACCCTAAAAGTGCAGGTAGCCACTCTAGGGGTCTTTTTGAAGAAACCTTTGCCATCAGACCCTCTAGTAGTCAGGTTCTTTAGAGCTCTTTCTCGTTCTAGGCCTGTCGTATCTAAAAACTGCCCAGGCTGGGACCTGTCTACTGTCCTGCAGGCCCTGACCAGGGGTCCATTCAAACCTATTGTTTCAGCCTCCCTGAGATGGATTACTTTGAAAAACGTTTTTTTAGTAGCCATTACTTTAGCTCTCAGAGTCAGTGAGTTGCAGGCATTATCAATCAGGGAGCCGTTCTTTTTTGTTTTTCCGGACAGGATAGTCCTTAAAACGGACCCAAATTTTTTGCCCAAAGTGGCATCTTTTCAAAATCGTTCCCAGGAGATAATTCTACTTACAGTCTGCTTTGATCTTTCGGGTAAGAAAGAAGAGGATTTCCATACCTTGGATGTTAAGAGGGTGGTTCTAAGTTATTTAGAAGCCACTAAAGACTTTAGACAGTCGGATGCTCTTTTTGTTTCATTTTCCGGTACTAAAAAGGGAAAGCCGGCGTCCAAAGGGACCATAGCCAGATGGCTGAGAATGGCAATTTCGGAAGCATATTCCTGTGCTGGTCAGAGGAGTCCAGTGAGCGTCCGGGCTCATTCCACAAGGGCTACAGCGGTGAGTTGGGCAGAGAAGGCTGGCGCCACCCCCGAACAGATATGTAAGGCTGCTAACCTGGTCAAGTCTAACGACATTTGCCCGCCATTACAGATTAGATCTTTTATCGGCTGGGGATCAGGCTTTTGGAAGGAAAGTCTTACAGGCTGTTGTCTCGCCCTGAATGGAGTAAGTCTCGGTAATCCTCATGTGGCTGTCCTGAAAGTCGTTTTGGAAAATTCAAGTTAGACTTACCGGTAACTTGTTTTCCAGTAGACTTTCAGGACAGTAATAACCCGCCCTGTGGTGTATGTGATTGGCTGTAATACTATGATATAACTGTCGCTTGCGTGTTGCAGCAGGGGTTGGAGAGTCTCTACAAACAACTGAGGAGGCTGCGTGGAGACTTCCCTTAAAAAGCTCTGATGGAGGAGGTGTTTCCTGTGGGAGGTGGAGCCATGATCTCTCTCGGGTGGCTGTCCTGTAAGTCTACTGGAAATCAAGTTACCGGTAAGTCTAACTTGAATTTTTATTCCCTATGATCTCTGCTAAAAAAAATATATATATATAATTTTTGGGGGTTCCAAGTGATTTTCTGCCAGAAAATACAGGAATTTTACTTGTAAGCAACAAGTGTCAGAAAAGATTTAGTCTTTAAATGGTTAAACTGAGAACTCCTCATCACAGAACTCAGTTCATTCAGAAGTGTAAACATTGTATCTCTTTGCTCTTTTCTTGGCAGACTGGAGGAAAGTCGCTTCACTGAAGACTCGGGCAACTTGCATTGACTTCTATTACAGAAGTCATTTGCAAGTCACGCTGGAGTTATAATCTGCCTTTTTATCAGCACAATTGGCCGATGCCGATTAATTAGAAAACGACAAATATTGGCCGATATATCAGTCGACCTATAGGGTGGACTATTGGGAACTGACGTGAATAAGAGTACTCATTTCCACACTAGTAAAGAAAAGAACCCTCTACAGAAAAGTGCTCCCTCTTTCTGCACACAAGCAGGCCTTTCATTCAAAAGTAACTCATCCGTGGCCACTTGTACCCCTAAAATGGACACCTCAGCTAACTAAGCTCCCTTAGCCACCTGCCTGCACTGTGATTCAGCACTATATAGCCGCCAAATCACTTTCTCTTTACAGCTTAGAGCCAGGTGAGAAAAGCTACTGAAGCCATCCGCTTGTGCTTAACCCCTCACTCTCTGGACATGTTCACATAGCTGAACTAGTTAAACTCCAGTGCTTTGTATATCAATGGACATCCCAGAGTATGTACAGTTTGTACAAAAATATCCTGTCTTTTCCTTAATGGATAAGATAAGGGGAGGAATCGAATAATAGAAGCCAGAAGATGAAAAAACTTGTTAAATCCCCAGCGTTGTCAGCTCCCCCAAATCTCCTGGTTTCCCCCCTCCAGCCATGGCCATCAGAGATCAGTGATTTCTGTGCATTCTTCTTTTTTTTTTTACTGCAAAGAAAGCTACAGATTACAAATCACAAAGCCCTTAGCCTGCTATTTTCTGTGGGTGGCCTGGATTGTGAATGATCGCACTGGTGAGCAGTGCTGTCATGTACAGAACACAAGTCCACAAAATCCCATGCCAGTTAATACACTAGACTAGACTGTAGAGTTTCTCCCAAGATAATATTTAACCACTTCAATACAGGGCACTTTGCCCCCTTCCTGCCCAGGACAATTTTCAGCTTTCAGCGCTGTCACATTTTAAATGACAATTGCGCGATCATACAACACTCTACCCAAACTAAATTTTTATCACTTTCTTCCCACAAGTAGAGCTTTCTTTTGGTGGTATTTGATCACCACTGGGGTTTTTATCTTTTCCTAAACAAACTAAAAAAGACCAACATTTTTAAAAATAAAAAATGTTTTCTTTGTTTTTTATAAAATTTTGTTTTCTCCTTCACTGACAGGCACTGATGAGTTGGCACTGATATTTAGAACTTGTGAGCACTGATATGCGGCTCTGATGGGCACTGATATGCGGCTCTGATGGGCACTGTCAGGCGGCTCTGATGGGCACTGTCAGGCGGCTCTGATGGGCACTGTCAGGCGGCACTGATGGGCACTGTCAGGCGGCACTGATGGGCACTGTCAGGCGGCACTGATGGGCACTGTCAGGCGGCACTGATGGGCACTGTCAGGCGGCACTGATGGGCACTGTCAGGCGGCACTGATGGGCACTGTCAGGCGGCACTGATTGGGCACTGTCAGGCGGCACTGATGTACACTAATAGATGGCACTGATGGGCAGCACTGATGATGAGGTACTGACGTATTACTGATGGGCACTGATTGCCACTGTTATGGGCACTGCCTGGCGTTAATGATGGGGCACTTACTGGCAGCTGATCTACACTTCTCATGGGGGCTGTGCAGATGATTACTGTGCTGATTATCAGCGCAGACCCCCCCTCTCTGACAGGGAGAGCCAATGATCAGCTCTCCCTGTCAGTGCAAAGCGAGAAATCCCATTTACCAGCACTTCCTGGTTCACTCTGTGATCAGCTGTGATTGGTCACAGCTGATCACGTGGCAAGGAGCTTCCGTCAGAGGCTCCTTAACACGATTGGAGATGCAGTGTGTCAGACTGACACACAGAACATCTGGAGCACTGCGAGTCTAGGGACCAAGGAGAGAGAGATGAGGAGTAATCAGATAAGTGGATCAGACCCAGTGCAGCCAGCACAGCATGGAAAAAGAAAAACCATTAAAACAAAGTGCATGCGCTTCGACAAAGCGCATGCACTTGAAACATGTAAGTCACAGCAACAGAACAGTGGACACTTACACAACTGACTTCAGGACACCTTTCCCTTTTATCTCCAGCACAGCAGTGACGTCGCAGAAGGCGCATAAGCAAGCTGAGAATATCGAACCTGCTCAGCTTGGTTGTTCCCTCTGGGGCCGTTTACATCACACAGGTTGCCTATCTATTCATCCTGCTGACCACCATCCAGCCGTGGCATCCACCTGGAGCTGGCAGGGTTTGCCAGCAGCCAGTATGTTTCCCCTCTGGGAACTTTATTTTCTCCCCTCCATTTCCTTGGATGGTGATTGATGTTCAAAATTATGAGTAAACATCAACTCACTATTGTATATGCCCTGCACCATCAAATTGATGTGCGTAACAAGTGCAGTGTCCCTTAAGATGCAGCTATGGTGTAGTCTCCGGGCTTTAAAACCTAACAAAAATAGAACAGGGTGAAAGGAGAAAGGAAGTCACAGGCAGACCAAGCTGCTTATACCAGGACGGCTTCAAAATGCTACATTGCTACAGTGGTATCAGCAGATGTATACTGTGGAACTCCCCGAACTTCCATGTGGCAACCGAGCGCCCTGCATTACAGGATCTGTGCAGTGCGAGATCCCCTTATAGACGGAATCTTATGGAGATACCTGGGACATCTGCCAGCTATTAGAGACTCTTGTCCACAACAGTTGGGTGATTGGACCATTGGACCTATGATTGTCGATTGTAACTTTGCACTGGGTTACCCTTGCTTATACAGCCTGGCCTGAAGCTGAAAATCTGAATGAATTATTGACTGCCTGTGAATATATGCCACACTCTATACAGTGTTTATCACTAGTGGAATAACGGTCAATTAAGTTAACCCAGTGGTATCGCTTTTTATAGGGTCTACTTCTCAAGTGTATGGATTCCCAATACAATACCCCTTCATCCCCCAGCTGGTTAATAGTGATGGTATGTGCACGTTTAGTGATGGTGCTAGTCACCAGGACTTACGTGCCACCTAACCACCCATTTACTGGGGGCTTTACATGGTGTGTGTGCTTGATTTATGTGTGACACAGCTGCTTTTATATAGACAACGTTGTCTTATTTTAATATTGGTCTAGGTGTTGGTGGTGGGTACCTAGTTTTTGTATTCTTGTTTTCATAAATTGTGCAATAATAAAATTCCCTTGATAAGCAGCTACGCTCGTGACTTCCTTTCTCAGGGGGATCTTCTTTCCCCCTGTTCTATTTTTGATTGATGTTCAAACCATCTTCAGTCAAGTGTCCCGGATAATTGTTTGTTTCCCCCTTATCTACTCTGAGGTCACTGGTAACGTTCACTACCATTTATTGTAAACTTTGTTCAACCGTTTTTTAACTTTATGGAATAAATAGCATTGTTTATGCATACATTACTACGTTGGATTTTATTTGATCATTTTATTTCAGAGAGCTGCATTTTGTGTTTTCTCAGACTGACGCACAGCACCACTGATCGCAGTGCTGCGCTCGATGGCATATTATCCTGCTGCACATCATATGACACCCAGGCAAGATAACTGAACCACCACCTGGCTGTCATTCTACTATAGGCCAGGCAGGAAGTGGTTAAACATTGTGTAGGGGTCTCAGTATGATCCAGAGAAAAAGCCACACGCCGATGATGTCTTTACAGGCAAATTTGTAAATAGCTGGCTGTCAAGAGCTTGTAGCGCTTGCTTTATCACAGCTGCTGGTCTCATTCCAGAATCTTGGCTTTGGCTGTGATACATTCTCCCTGTCTGTTCACCTGCAGGATGATTAATGTAGCCAATCTTTGGGTGAAGACCAAACCTGATTTGATCCAGGCAAGCCTATAGTCTCAAGCTTGTGATAGTGTGTTTAACACGTTCTCCAAGCTCCCTGTTTGCTAGTTTGGATTCCCTTGTTGACAACTTCAGATTGGATATTGAATATGCTCAGAACTCTGCCTGCAATTTGACTTCAGATTTGACCCTGACTATACTAGACTTTGCCTGCATTGTACCTGGACTCTCATTGAACCTGTCTGCCAACCGCAAGTGCCTGTTTGCTGTGCTCAGTTTGTGCCTGTCCCGGCATGGTAGCCAGTCACTACAGCATTCTGTATAAGTCCTGGGAGCAACCGAGCACCCGTAGGCCTGAATGCCTTATGGAAAATTGGGCTGATACAGGTGAAGAGCACAGAAGTTACCTATAGTGCTCCTGGGGGAGGAACTATGTGATGAAGCTTGTCAGTTGATTAATATTTTGTCTGTGAAGACATTTGTGTGTGGCTTTTCCTTTGAATTATACTGAGCTGTGTGTGGAGTGATGAACTCCAAACCAGCACTTGATTCCAACATTTTGAGGGGAATGTTGGAGCAGTGCACTTTTCTTTGACACTCTGAATTGTGTAAGAGGTTGTGGAGTTTCAGAAATTTTACCTAAGGGTCTGAAATGTTTTCCCAAATTGGGCTCTTGACTCTAGCACCTACTGCAACTATTACAATGTTTGCTATATGACTCGTGGGAGGTGGGTTATAAGGGGCAAAGATTTTTTTCCTGGCAACCCCTAGAAATAAGAGATGTAAGATATGATTTACTTTATTGCACCAGTACAAGTCTGAAATTGGTTTTGGTTGGACTTTGCCTATTTGCGCTAATGAATAATATTTACACATTTTTGGTTTTTGTAGTTTTAAAAATAAATGATTTATTTAATTTCATGACATTAATTATCTGTATTCTACTAGTAAATCTGACATTGTTTTCTCTGCAGTTGTGATGGACATTCAGGACTCCACTCATGTATCCTGTAAACTGTACAAGGGTCTCTCTGATGCTCTTATCTGTACAGATGATTTCATCACTAAAGTGGTTCAGAGGTATGCATACATTCAGATTCTAACCATATTTTATCACCAGTTCTATCTTTCTGTCAACTTAGCATATTTTAAATAGAAATACAGTGCATTCATAAAGTATTCAGACCCCCTTCATTTTTTTTTAATGTTATGTTGCAGCCTGATACTACAGTTGTTGAAATTCATATTTTCATTTCTCATTATTCTAAACTCAGTGCCCCATAATGACAACATGAAAACTGATTTTAAAATTGATGGAATTAAAAAAAAAAAAACTAATTTTAGAAATGTTTGCAAAAAACATTGCAAAACTGAAATATCACATTGGCATAAGTATCAGAGCAAAAGCCATGAGGTCAAAGGAACTGCTTGCAGAGACTGGATTATTGCAAGGCTATGAAAAAACATTCTGTTGCAGTGAAGGTTCCCAAGAGCATAGTGGTCTCCATAATACCCAAATGGAAGAAGTTTGGCACAACCAAGAGATGGTCACCCAGCCAAAATGAGCAATCGGGGGAGAAGGGCCTTAGTAAGGGAGGTGTTCAAGAACCCAATGGTCACTCTGAGTGCCAGAGATCCTGTGGGGATATGGGACAAAGTTCCAGAAGAACCACCATCAGTGCAGACCTCCACAATATGGGCTTTATGACAGAGTGTCTCTCCTTAGTTAAAAACACATGAAAGCCTGCTTAGAGTTTTGCAAAAATAATACCCGAAGTGCTTGGCCTCAGTTCTAAATGTCATCACCTGCCCAATACTATCCAAACAGTGAAGCATGGTGGTGGCAGCATCATGCAATGGACTGATCAGGGTTAAGGGAAAGCTAAATGGGGCAAAGTACAGAGATATCCTCAATGAAAACCTGTTCCACAGCGCTCAGGCTGGACTGAATTCACCTTCCAACATTAAAATGATCCTACGCAAATAGTCAGCACAGGAGTGGCTTAGGTACAACTCTGTGAATGACCTAGGCTGGCACAACCAGAGCCCTGACTTGAACCCTATTGAACATCTCTGCAGAGACCTGAAAATGGCTGTCCACCTACGGTCCCCATTCAAGCTGCCTGAGCTTGAGAGGATTTGCAATTTGAAAAAATCCCCAATTCCAGGTGTGTGCAAAGCTTTTTGCGTCATACTCAAAAAGACTTGAGGCTGCAATTGCTGCCAAAGGTGCTTCAACAAAGTACTGAGTAAAGGGTCTGAAAACTTAAAGCGTTTGTTATTCCAACACTTTATATTCATGATATGTGCCTGCTGTACCATGTACTTGTATGAGAAAGTATCCTGTTCTCTTTGTATTGCCTCCTTTGTGTAAAATCCCTGGTGTTTCTGCCAGTCCCTCTGTTTTCCTATTAAAAACTAACCACGCCATGCAGAAGAGCACAGTGTGGTCAGTTATGCTGGGAACTCTGTATGCTCTCTTCCAATGATCAGACTTGTTCTGACATGCCCCCGCTGCACAGCCATTCACTAGGAAGCTTATCGTGCTGCTGCTTCTCCTCCCCCAGCACTTACGCAGCTGAGTACAGCGGAAATGTGAGGGGAAAAGGTATTTATAATGTTTTTTTAAATCTTTACAAAAATGTTTTGAATTTAATTTCTTTTTTAACCACTTGACAACTGGGCACTTAAACACCCTTAATAGCCAGACCAATTTTCAGCTTTCAGTGCTCTCACAATTTGAATGACAGTTACTCAGTCATGCAACACTGTACCCATATGAAATTTTTGTCCTTTTTTTCACACAAATAGAGGTTTCTTTTGGTGGTATTTGATCGCCTCTGGGTTTTTTATTTTTTGTGCTATAAATGAAAAAATACCGAAAATTTTGTAAAAAAAAATGCTTTTTTCTTCATTTCTATTAATTTTTTTGTAAATAAGTAATTTTTCTTCATAAATTTGGCCAAAAATGTATACTGCTAAATATCTTTAGTAAAAATAACCCAAATTAGTGGAAATTTTTTATTCTCTGTGAAAGTTATAGGGTGTACAAGCTATGGTGCCAATCACTGAACATGTATCAATTTGATCACACCTGATGTACTGACAGCCTATCTAATTTCTTGAGACCCTAACAAGCCAGTAAAGTACAAAAACCCCCCAAATGACCCCATTTTGTAAAGTAGACATTCCAATGTATTTAGTACATGGCACAGTTAGTTTTTTGAACTTGTAATTTTTTCCCACAATTCTTTGCAAAATGAAGATTTTTTTAAATAAAAAATTTTTTACACACCGAATTGTCATTATAACAGGTTATTTCTCTCACACAGCATGTACATTCAACAAATGAAACCCCAAAATATATTCTGCTGCTCCTTCTGAGTACGGCAATACCACGTGTGTGAGACTTTTACACAGCCTGGCCACATATACACACACCCAACATTGAAGTAGCAACTTCAGGCGTTCTAGGAGCATAAATTACCCATCTAATCTCTCAACCACCTATTACACTTTTGAAGGCCCTGGAGCACCAGGACAATGGAAACACCCACAAAATGACCCCATTTTGGAAAGCAAACACCCCAACGTATAATCTATGAGGCATAATGAGTCCTTTGAATGGTTCATTTTTTTCCCAACGTTTTTGGAAAATGTGGAAAAAAATGAAAATGCATTTTTTTTACAAAAAGTTGTCCATTTATAAGATATTTCCAACACATAGCATGTACATAGCAAAAATTACACCCCGAAATATATTCTGCTACTCCTCCTGAGTATGGCGATACCACATCTGTGAGACTTTTACACAGCCTGGCCACATAGAGGCCCAACATCTAAGAAGCATCATCAGGTGTTCTAGGAACATAACTTGCGCATCCAATTTCCTTACAATCTATCACATTTTTGAAGGCCCTTCATATTTCTAACATAGCACGTACATACCAAGTAAGGGGTAAACAAAAAATTACCTGTGGTTTTAGTAGTCCAATTGTCCACAGGAGAGCCCTGATCCAGGCAGCAGGCAGGGACGTGGTTAGCGACAGTGAATGGAATTGTCCAGGCAGCAGGCAGGAATATTGTCCATCCTGGTAGTAAGCAGGGACATGGTCCAAGTAGCAGGCTATGAAATAATGGGGAAAGGGGTAGAGGCTTCTCCCGCCCAAATCTCTTTGAAGCCTCTGAGTCTCCAGTCCCTAATTCGGGAATAAGAAAACTAAAAAATTAGTTTTCTTTATCCAGAAAAACTATTCTGGAGCCCCTCACATATGTGAGACCCCTTTTGTTCCCACTAGCATAGCAGGGTAAAAGATCAATCCAAGAGGCAGGCAAAAAACGTGGTCAAACAGTCCATGGTCAGTTCCAGAGAAGGCAGAGGCAGGTACAGTTTAGCGTTAGGCAGAAGCGTGGTCGCATAACAGGCCAGGGTCAGTTCCGGAGAAGGCAGAGGTATGTTTAGCGTTAGGCAAAAGCTTGGTCGTATAACAGGCCAGGGTCGGTTCCGGAGAAGGCAGAGGTATGTACAGTTCAGTGCAGTGGCATAAGGGGTGTGGAGGAAAATGACAGGAAATGAGAATTACGTTTACAATACTTCCCTAATAATGTAGAGAAGTATGGTAACGGCAGAAGCATTCACCTATACTGAGGCCTGGTTGGGAAGGACAATCGGGACAATAAAATGTGGTGTCTCTTCTAATTCCTCCTCTGGAGCACACCCGGCATTTTTTCTGACGTCTGCAGCCTGTTTCACGGGGGGGGGGGGGGGATTTTGTCAGGAAAGTGGCGCTCGTGGAGTCTGCTCACACAATCAGAGCGAATAGTTTCTGGTGGGCCTTCAGGGTACAAAAGGGCGGAAATAACTTCTTCTTGGTAGTACAAATAGGATACGGGGTTCTCTGTAGATTTTTGGTAAAGAACATAAGTGTTATACATGGCCAAACTGAAAAGATAAATGAACACTTTTTTTATACCAGTGGCGGGATTTTCTTGTGGGAAGGTAGGGTTCAATCATCTGATCGTTAAAGTCCACTCCTCCCATAAACAAATTGTAATCATGGATGCAGGCTGGTTTCTGGATTGGGCCGTTTCTTCTGGAGACTTCTATGTAGGTGTCATTGTGGATTGTCGTCAGCATGTGGACGTTTCGTTTGTCCCTCCACTTGACAGCCAATAGCTCCTGGTTGCCGTCTCCCCTCGTTGTAGCCTTTCATTGACGAGTTTTTGTGGGAAGCCCTTTCTATTGGCTCTCACTGTACCACGTGCTGGGGTGTCTCTCCGGTGAAGATTGCGGAAGAGGGGCAAGCTCGTATAAAAATTATCCACATAAAGATGGTATCCCTTTCCAAGGAGTGGATAGACAAGCTGCCAGACCACTCTTCCGCTGCCTCCAATGTACTCTGGGCATTCGGGGGGTGCAGTTGGGAGTCCTTCCCTTCGTACACCAGGAAGGAGTAGATGTATCCCGTGGCTCGGTCACAAAGTTTGTACATTTTAACCCCATATCGGGCCCTTTTGCTGGGGATAAACTGTTTGATGCCAAGCCTGCCTGAGAATTTTACAAGGGACTCATCCACGGAAATATTCTGTTCGGGGGTATATAATTGGGGACATTTTTCAGAGAAATAATTTAGGAGTGGCCGAATTTTAAATAGTTTGTCAAAAGCTGGGTCATTTCGGGGAAGGCACTGGGTGTTGTCATTGTAGTGGAGGAACCGCATAATCATTAGGTATCGTGATCTTGGCATAAGGGATGAGAAGAGTGGCATGTGGTGGACAGGTTTGGTAGACCAATAGGAGTACAATTGTTTTTTTTTTTTAAAGTCCCATAGAAAAAGTTAGGCCTAAGAAAATTTTGGATTCCTCTACAGTTCTCTCCACTGAAAGGGACGGGCATAACTAGAGCCAGGGTTGCTTACTATGTGCTGCTGTGCATAGAGGTTGCACTGTGCCACAATGGACGATAGTAAGTCTTCGGTGAAAGCCAAATGAAAAAAATCTAGCATTGAAAAATCATCGGTGTTCACCTGGACACCTGGCTGGGCCGTGAAGGGGGGGATATTTGCTTCTCTGGAATTAGAGGGCAGCCACAGGGGGTGTTGAAGGGCATAGGGAAGGCTGGCATGGCCCCTATTCGAGGTGGACGGCACTGCTCTCGGGGTGGACGGCACTGCTCTCGGGGTGGACGGCACTGCTCTCGGGGTGGACGGCACTGCTCTCGGGGTGGACGGCACTGCTCTCGGGGTGGACGGCACTGCTCTGGTGGTGGACGGCACTGCTCTGGTGGTGGACGGCACTGCTCTGGTGGTGGACGGCACTGCTCTCGAGGTGGACGGCACTGCTCTCGAGGTGGACGGCACTGCTCTCGAGGTGGACGGCACTGCTCTCGGGGTGGACGGCACTGCTCTCGGGGTGGACGGCACTGCTCTCGAGGTGGACGGCACTGCTCTGGTGGTGGACGGCACTGCTCTGGTGGTGGACGGCACTGCTCTGGTGGTGGACGGCACTGCTCTGGTGGTGGACGGCACTGCTCTGGTGGTGGACGGCACTGCTCTGGTGGTGGACGGCACTGCTCTGGTGGTGGACGGCACTGCTCTGGTGGTGGACGGCACTGCTCTGGTGGTGGACGGCACTGCTCTCGAGGTGGACGGCACTGCTCTCGAGGTGGACGGCACTGCTCTCGAGGTGGACGGCACTGCTCTCGAGGTGGACGGCACTGCTCTCGAGGTGGACGGCACTGCTCTCGAGGTGAACGGCACTGCTCTCGAGGTGGACGGCTCTGCGCTGCTGGTAGTAGGCTGCTGCTCCACGCCAGAACGCATTCTTTTCACGGGCACATATTCCTCTTCTGATTCAGTATCAGACCCGCTGCTTGTAACGGGTTCATAGGCAGAATCTGAATCGGACTGAGAATCAGAGAGCTCCCCACTGCTCTCATCGGTTATCCTTAGAAGCTGGTAGGCCTCCTCGCTAGTAAAATATTTTTTTGCCATACTGGTGGCTGGTGAGGCTGCACTGGTGGTCACAGGTGGTACTGGTGGGCACAGGTGGTACTGGTGGGCACAGGCGGCACTGGTGGACACAGGTGGCACTGGTGTGGCTCTGGTGGCACTGATTAGCACACAGATGGCACTGGTGGGCACAGGCGGCACTGATGTCACTATAATGGCTTTGGTTGCACTGGTGTGGCTCTGGTGGCACTGATTAGCATACAAATGGCACTGGTGGGCACAGGCGGCACTGGTAGGCACTGGTGGGCACAGGCGGCACTGGTGGGGCACAGGCGGCACTGATGGGCACAGGTGTGGCACTGGTGTGCACTGTAGTGGCACTGGTGTGGATCTGGTGGCTCTGGTGTGGCACAGGGGTGGCACAGAGGTGACGGATGGCACTGTTGTGGCACTGCTGGGCACTGTTGTGGCACTGCTGGGCACTGTTGTGGCACTGCTGAGCACTGTTGTGGCACTGTTGTGGCACTGCTGGGCACTGTTGTGGCACTGCTGGGCAATGTTGTAGCACTCACTGTATCACTCGATAGCTCTCCTCTCCTCTCACGCTGCATCGGTGTGAGGAGAGGAGAGAGATGAACTTTTGATGACCCCTATGACGTTTTTGTTTACATTTGTGATCGCTCCGTCATTGGACGGAGCGATCACGTGGTAAAGGACCGCTGCTATTGGCCCTTTACCGCGATCCGTGTTGCGCCGGGTCCCGTGAACCCGGCGAGTATGGATGTTCCGGTGTGTGCGCCCGAGGGGGCGCGCAGGAACGATTCTCCGGGAGGACGTCATATGACGGCCTCCCAGAGATAACAAACCGACCTGTAGCCGTCATTTGGCTATAGGCCGGTTATTAAGTGGTTAAAGGTGATCATTTACAATCACTTCAAGTACATGTGATATTTAATTTTCTTTTTAATAAATTCACAAACATTTCTAAAGTTCTGTTTTCACTTTGTCTTTATGGGGTACTGACCGTAGATTAGATTAATGAGGGAAAAAAATTTATTTAACCACTTGCCGCCCGCCCTATAGCAAATAGACGGCGGCAAAGTGGTTGCATAATCCTGACCGGACGTCATATGACGTGATCAGGATTATGAGCCGCTGCGCGGTGATCGTTGTTGCGGGGTGTCAGTCTGACACCCGGCAACTACGATCTCGGTAAAGAGTCTCCGACGGAGATCAGCCATGTCCAATCACGGCTGATCACAGTGTAAATAGGAAAAGCCGGTGATCGGCTTTTCCTCACTCGCGTCTGTCAGACGCGAGTAGAGGAGAGCCGATCGGCTGCTCCTCTGACAGGGGTGTCTGTGCTGATCGATTATCAGCACAGCCCCCCCAAGGATGCCCACACTGGACCACCAGGGACGCCACCAGACCACCAGGGATGCCAAGGACAAGGTATGCCACCCTAGACCACCAGGGATTCCAGTCAGTGCCACAATGGATGCCAATCAGTGCCCATAATGGATGCCAATCAGTGCCCACAATGGGCATCACTGATTGGCATGCATTATTGATTGGCACTGATTGGCATCCATTAGTACAATATATTATAATACAATGCCGCCTATCAGTTCCCATCTGTGCCGCCTATCAGTGCCTACCCATGCCCACCTGTGCCGCCTACCCATGCCCACCTGTGCCACCTATCCATGCCAATTTGTGCCACCTATCAGTGCCCATCCGTGTCGCCCATCAGTGCCACCCATCAGTGCCGCCTATCAGTGCCACATATCGGTGTCCATCAATGCCACCTCATCAGTGCCACTTCATTGGTGCCACCTCATCGGTGCCCATCAGTGCCGCCTTATCATTGCCCATCAGTGTAACCCCATCAGTGTAACCCCATCAGTGAAGGAGAAAACTTACTTATTTGCAAAGTTTTGAAACTGAAACAAAAAAAACATTTTTTTTTTTCAAAATTTTTGGTATTTTTTTATTTGTTTAGCAAAAAATAAAAACCGCAGAGGTAATCAAATACCACCAAAAGAAAGCTCTATTTGTGGGAAAAAAATGATAAAAATTTCATTTGGGTACAGTGTAGCATGACCGCGCAATTGTCATTCAAAGTGCGACCGCGCTGAAAGCTCAAAATTGGTCTGGGCAGGAAGGTGTTTAAGTGCCCGGTATTGAAGTGGTTAAACAATTGTATTGTAATGCTGCAACATAAATTGAAAAGGGAAGGGGGTCTCAATACTTCAGGAATGCACTGTATGGGAAACCTTTAGAAATATACAGGTAGGTCTGTATAGAGTAATCATCTTTCTGGGTTTCCAGTGTTACTAAATCAATTCAAATTTATGACTTAATTTTAAGCAAACATAAGCATGTAATAGGGACAGGGAAGAGTGCATTTATATGCATATATATGTTGCAAATGTTTTCCTGTTGGTGCAAAGGAAATTGGGTTAGATTTGTAGTCCTTTGTCTGAGGAATGAGGAGGTAATCCAGTGAAAAATAAAAAATAATAAGAGTGAAAACTCACCACACTGCTTTGCAGCCTGAGATGAAGATAGACACTGTTTTTGTTTTATCCAGCTGTATTTATGCAACTTATAACATCCAAATAAATGATATAACACCAGCATGTCAGAGAAAAAAACTAAAAAACAGAATCACTGTTGGAAGTTGGAAAAATAATCACCCCCCTTGTGTCAGTATTTTGTTGAACCACCTTTTGCTTTAATTATAGCCTTTAGTCTGTTGGGATATGTCTCTGCTAACTTTGCAATATTTACCCGCTCTTAGCCTACATTCTCAAGTTCAGTTACATTTGATGGTGACTGACTGTGGACTGCAGTCTTCAAGTCATTCCACTGATTTTGGGGTTTAAGTCTGGACTCTGACTAAGCCATGCAAGGACATTCACCTTTTTCTCCTTCTCCTTCTCCTTCTCCTTCAACCACTGCATGGTAATTTTTGCTGTTTGCTTTGGGTCTATCAGGGCTGGCTTAGCCCTTCCTTCTCTGGGCTGGCTGCTCAATTGTCTGCTAATTGCCAGCTCTCATCTCTCTCCACAGTTACCAGCTGTTCCTAATCCTGCTCGTCTGACCTGCCTACATAAAGCTGTCCAGCTCACTTCATCTCTGCCTTCGCCTTGGTCTTGGGCTGGCTGCTCAGCTGTCGGCTAATTGCCAGCTCTCATCTCTCTCCACAGTTACCCAGCTGTTCCTAATCCTTCTCCTCTGATCCACCTACATAAAGCTGTCCAGCTCACTTCATCTCTGCCTTCACCTTGGTCACATCACAAGAAACCATCTCCTGCGGTTCTGTTTTTAAGACTGGTTTGCTGACATCCCTTCTGGCTCCTTATCCTGCTTACTGTTGATCTACTTGGATCCCTGACTTCTGGCCTGGCTGATTACCCAATCTGGTTATTGAAGTCTGGACTGGCTGACTGCTCGATCCAGTTACTGCACTCTGGCTATGCTTTGACTACGCTTACTCTATTTTCTGTACCTTTTTATTTTTATTTTATAAACAAGTATGATTTAATTGTACTTCTGTCTCAGTCTGATTCATGGTTTCTGACAGTAGGCGAAGGCCATGAATTCAGAAGATGCAGTCAATCCACTTGTTGGTAATATTTTTTCCAGATTGGATGAGCAAGATCACCACATGGATCAGTTTGCCATGGCGTTACAAACGCTCCTGATTCACACGGATCACCTGAAAACCCCCACTGTGGCTGCTCCGGTACAACCTGAGTCGCAGGCCGCCCCTGCTGCTGCGCCAGTCTCTGTGCAGGCACCCACCTCGAGTATTTCACCCACCAAGAGGTATGTCTGGTTCCGCTCTTCTTCCCCAGTGATACTTCGAGATGCTGCCCTAGGCGTTTCCCACGGAGACAAGCAAAGTAGCTTTCGTGATATCTTTGCTTTCTGAGAGAGCCTTGGCCTGGGCTAACCCTCTATGGGAGACGCAAAAACCTGTTGTCTTGAGTTACCCTAAGTTTGTGGCCTCCTTTAAAAGGGTATTTGACATTCTTGCACGCTCTGCTTCTGCTGCGAAGTGCCTCATGTCCATCAGAGTACGAGAACTATTGCCGACTACGCCATTGAATTCTGTACTCTGGCAGCAGAGGTTGCTTTGGACAATGAGGCCCTCGTGGCTGCTTTTTTTCTCTCGGATTCCATCAAGGATGAGATAGCAGCCTGAGATATACCCACTGAGCTGGAGAGCATGATCTCGTTTGCCATCCTCTTTGACTCCAGACTCAGTGAAAGACTTTCTTTTAAAGAGCGCTTGTGGAAGCCTTCTGTTTGCCTCCGAGCTTTGTAGTCCCACCCATGCCTCCCTCACCTCCCATGCCTCCTGGTACCGAGTCGGTCAGTGAAGATGAACCCATGCACCTGGGCTTTACGCGTCTGTCTGCGGGTGAGAGAGTCTTTAGGAGGAGGGAGAGATCGTGCCTTTATTGTGGCCAGGCAGGTCACTTTTTGAAGTCTTGTCCTACCCGTCCAGAGAACGCCCGAACCTTGAGGTCCTGTCATGGACAGACCTTAGGTGGTGGTGTTGTTTCGTCACCAGTTATCCAGAAGGATAATCCCCTGGTTTTGGTCACGCTTTCTTGGACTGAGTCATCCATCAAGATACATGCTCTTATCGACTCTGGGGCTGCAGGCCTGTTCATTGATGCTGCACTCGATTCCGCTGCAGCTGCGTGACATTCCACTTGCCATTGAGGCTCTTGACGGGAGACCTTTACAGCCTGCCCATGTGACTCGTGAACGGTTCCGTTGTCCATGGCCGTAGGGGGCTCTTCACTATGAGATAATCCAATTCCAAGTTATTTCCTCACCCAGGTTTCTGCTGGTTATTGGTTATCCTTGGTTACAGAGGCATAAACCCCTCTTTTGATTGGCTCTGTGCTGAGGTTCTCTCCTAGTCACCACAATGCAGTGAGACATGCTTCCTGAAGGTATCCAAGGTTCTGTGCACTTCTTCACTCTCCTCCCCGCAGGATGAGTACCGCGATTTTAGCGATGTCTTTGATAAAGGTCAAGCCGGTATTTTGCCTCCACACCGGTCTTATGATTGCGCAATTGACCTTCAGCCTGTTGCCATACCTCCTCGTGGCCAGGTTTACCTTTTGTCGGTCTTGGGGAAATCAACTCATTTGGGCCATTTCACAACAGTTCTGGTGGCCTAGTCTACGGGCTGATGTTACTGCCTTTGTAGCTGCCTGTTCCGTGTGTGGCCAGAGTAAGACTCCACGATGCCTTCCAGTGGGCCTCCTACAACCCATACCCAATGGAGAGAGGCCCTGGACTCACCTGTCAATGGATTTCATTGTGGAGTTACCCAACTCCCAGGGCAACACTGTTATCCTTATGGTGGTTGACCGGTTCTCAAAGATGTGTCGTATTCCACTTAAGAGGTTGCCTACCTCTAAGAAACTGGCTTCCATTTTTGCTCGGGAGATCTTTCACTTACATGGGCTACCCAAGGTGATTGTCTCGGACATGGGCAGTCAGTTTGTCTCCCAGTTCTAGCGAGCCTTTTGTGCACAGTTGGGTATCCAGCTTGCGTTCTCTTCTGCGTATCACCCGCAGTCTGATGGGGCCACAGAGCGAGCCAATCAGTCCTTGGAGCAATTCCTACATTGCTATATTTCTGACCACCATAACAACTGGTCAGACCTATTACCATGGGCAGAGTTTGCTCACAACAGTGCCTTGAATTCTGCCTCCCGATTGGCTCCATTTATGGCAAATTATGGTTTCCAACCTTCCATGTTGCCTGACTCGTTTGTTCCACAGAGTTTTCCTGTGTTAGAGGAGCATCTCCGTGGTCTTCGTTCCACTTGGGTACAAGTCCAGGAGGCTTTGCGTCATGCTAATGATAGGTACAGACTCCATGCTGACCACAACGCCTGCCTGCGCCTTCCTACCAGGTTGGGGACAGGGTCTGGCTGTCATCTCGCAACCTCCGGCTTTGTGTTCCCTCACTGAAGTTTGCACCTCCGGTTTATTGGGCCTTTCCATATCCTTCGCAGGATTAATCCAGTGGCTTATGTGTTGGACCTTCCTCCTTGTATGCGCATCTCAAATGTGTTTCATGTTTCCTTATTGAAACCGTTGGTCTGTAACCGATTTACCACCTCGGTGCCATGTCCTCACCCTATTCAGGTTGAGAACCATGAGGAGTATGAGGTAGAATCCATTGTTGACTCCCGTAGGTTCTGTGGGCGCATACAGTACCTGGTGCATTGGAAGGGGTACGGTCCAGAGGAACGCTCCTGGGTTTCATCCTCGGACGTTCATACCCCTGTCCTCCTCCGCGAGTTCCATAGACGTTTTCCCCTCAAGCCTGGTGGCCCTCTGAGGGAGAGGGGTCATTGAGGAGGGGGTACTGTCCGGGCTGGCTTAGCCCTTCCTTTTCTGGGCTGGCTGCTCAGCTGTCGGCTAATTGCCAGCTCTCATCTCTCTCCACAGTTACCCAGCTGTTCCTAATCCTGCTCCTCTGATCCACCTACATAAAGCTGTCAAGCTCACTTCATCTCTGCCTTCGCCTTGGTCACATCACAAGAAACCATCTCCTGCGGTTCTGTTTTAAGACTGGTTTGCTGACATCTCTTCTGGCTCCTTATCCTGCTTGCTATTGCTCCACTTGGATCCCTGATTTCTGGCCTGGTTGATTACCCAAACTGGTTATTGAACTCTGGCCTGGCTGACTACTCGATCCGGTTACTGGACTCTGGCTATGCTTTGACTATGCTTACTCTATTTACCGTTTTATTTTTATTTAATAAACAAGTGTGATTTAATTGTACTTCCCATTGCCAACTTTCTGGCAGAAGGCAGCAGATTTTCCTCAAGAATCTGACGGTATTTTGCCCCATACCTTTTTCCTTCTATCCTGACTAGTGCTCCAGTCCTTGCTTCAGACAGACACCCCCATAACACCATATTACCACCTCCATGCTTTTCTAGAGGAATGGTGCTATTTGGATGGTGAGCTATATTAGATTTCCGCCAGCCATATTGTTTTTTGTTGAGGCCAGATAATTCAGTTTTAGTCTCATCTGACTAGAACACCTTTTTTCATGTGACCTCAGAATCTTCAAGATGCGTTATGGAAAAGCTCAGTCATCACTGCATGTGGCCTTTCTTGAGAAGTCGCTTTTTTGTTAAAACCCTCTGATACAAGCCGTATTTGTTGAACATTTGTGATACTGTTGTCACATGCACACAATGACCACTCTTTGTCATAAATTCCTGCTACTTCTTTAAAGTTACTGTACGTCTCTTGGTAGCCTTTCTAACCAGTTTCCTATTGGCTCTTTTATCCAGTTTGGAGCGACATCCTGATTCTGGGAGGTCTGTGTTTTACCAAATACCTTCCACATACTAATAATAGACTTCACTGTGCCTCTAGGCATTTATTTAGATTTTTTTTGTGTCCATCTCCTCATTGTGCCTGTCCACAACTTTATCCTGGAGATCTTTTGACCGTGCCTTGCCATTCATAGTTGATTGTCTGTTTCATTTGCACTAGCAGGGACTGAAATGCTCCAGGAAAGCTCTTTTCATGCTGAGCTTATATAAATGACCACAGCTGATTATGGGTTGAAAGTCAAATGGCTTTGTGTGCCATTGAGAAGATGATTAGCTACACCTGATTGAGTTCACAAGTCATTTTTAGGAGGGGGTGATCCTTTTTCCAACTCAGTGATTTTGTTTTTAAACTAATTTAAATTTATTTTCATACATCATGGGACACGGAGCCATAGTAGTTACTATGTGGTTATAGGCCACCTTCAGGTGATGGACACTGGCACGCCCTAAGACAAAATGTGGACTCCCTATATAACCCCTCCCACTACTGGGCGTACCTCAGTTTGTTTTGCCAGTGTCTAGGTGTTGGTCACAGAGTAAAGATGTGCTGAGCTGAGCTCCTCTGGACCAATCCTTGCTGGGACTAGCTATGCAGATGGATCCATTCAAGGTGTCTTTCTGGCCGAATTTTATGGTGCCTGGGCCTCGTGTCCGAAGAAACAAGATTTTTGCCTGTGAATGCTTCTCTTTTGAGAGCTGGACCCCGGAATACAGTACTTTTTGGTATTAAGGCCATGAAGTTCTCTGCCGGTGTGCTATTGCAGGTCCAGGATTGTGGGTTTCCACGAGGTTCCCCAGCTCCTGAAAGTTTAACGGAACCCACCGTGAAGGGTGAAGATTGGGTCTGTTGGTTTACCACAGAAAACCCTACGACGGCGAGAAAGGTATGTGGAGTTTTTCTAAGAAATTTTTTTAATTTTCTTATGAATTATCTCCTTTAAAGTAAATGTTGTTATGGCTATGTGTTACCACTGGGGGCTGTATGGAGCACGTACTTTCTCATGCTTTACTCAGAGATCACGCTGTGTCACGGAAGCAGCAGCCTCTCTTCTTCTCCAGCCAGCAGGCAGACCTCCGGTAATTTTTTCTGACATGTTGATGTTTTATCTTTCAGTTGTATGTTGTACAGCTAGATGCAGGCTACAATGCAACAAAATGTATTTATTTTAAAAAGGGGGAGTGGTTGTGATTCTTTCGTATACCCACTGTATCTTTACTATTTGTCAGATCAACTAAATAATTTAAGTACAATGGAGTACACCCAAAGCCCCTCATACTGTGGAGGAACATTTAGTGAGTGTAATAAAAATCAACCAATTACTCATTTATTTAGATGCCCCAGTACAACAGTTACTCAGGGCACACATGCCTATTATGAAATTGGCCAGGTCAGTCTGGAGGTAGGTCACAAAATTGTCCCTTTACACCAATATCCCATTACAACTAGTTCTGTGGGATAATCCAATGCTTTCACAACTTAAATCCTTCCCAGACTCAACAATATGGCAGCAAAAGGCCTTGGTAACCCCCTCTGACATACTTTTTTATAACAATGATACGTTAGATTCCTTTGAACAGTTACAAAGTATGACCTCCCCAGAGGGTACTTCTATGGGTACCTGTGACTCAGACTTTCTTGAATATTCAATTGGGGAATCAATACACTCACATCTACTTATCCTATCAATGAAATGCTTAGATCTCAATGTCCTAGGGATTTGGTTTCCATCTTGCGTTCCCTTTTGCTAAACAAGACATTGGGTAAAACACCTCTATTGATACGGTCCAAATTACAGTCCAGAGTACCGCCTATATCCTACAAAGACTTGGTGCGTTCCACTTATTGGTCTTCCCAACTCTGAATAATACACCTATTTATTTATATATTTTTCACTAGATATATTTAATTCCATCCTGTCAGCATGCAGGTCTTGTTTCCACCTCAAATGGCATGAGATGGGCACAGGCTCTAATCTGGGGTTGCCCAGATTTGTCTGTCTTTTGAAATAAAATAGCTGATTTACTTACCTCCTTAGTTTTTATCCCTGAATGCTGCACTTTTGAAATTTGCCGTCTTGGCACCATGGATGAAGAAATTTGGCCAAGGTACACTACAATCTTTCTAAAAGAAGCATTTTTTTATGGCACGCAAAATGTTAGCCCTTAAATAGATGCAACGCACTGCTTCTACACCCAGTGGATAGCAGCAGGTAATCAAATAATCCCATATGAAAGATTGTGTAATATGACAAAAACTGACTAGGATGTGAGCTGGACCATATGGGCAGACCGAGAGCTCCGTGATTATCCGCTCCTTTCTCCTGTTTCAAGGATGCTATCCTGTGGTTTAGAGATGGCCTCAGCAACCTTGTCTATTCTGGATACCTAGGTGCTATTGTTGATAAAAGGCAAAGGGAAGCCGCCACGGGATCCAAAGCCATAGAGATCCAGGAAGGGGCGAGTCACGTGTTCCCTAGGTGCAATTTTTCCTTCTTCCAACAGCACCTCCTTCACTGCAGATGGAGCCCAACATCTATGATCCCTCTCCAGGGACAGGCTCCCCACTACTGGTTGCTGCTCCTGGTACTTCCCCAGCAGCAGATCATGATCCATCTGCGATCACTAAGCCCATTTTGGATGCCATAGAGGGCTGTAAGACGGTGCTTATGCTGCGCATTGAGCAACTGGCTTCAGAGTGCACACTGATCCACCATGATCTGGATAAGATCGGAGGGCGCCTTACAGAGCCTGAAGATCACATCAGCTCAGTGGAAGATTGGCAGTGCTCTCAAATGGCGCAATTATCTGGCCGGCAGATGCTGGTTTGTTCCCTGGTGAGCAAGGTGGAGGATGCAGAGAACCGGCAGAGCAGGAACATCAGGGTAATAGGTTTGCCGGAGGCGGGTGAAAGGCTGGCATCTGGTCATCTTTGCAAAGACCTTTCAGCAGCTGCTAGGCATGCCAGATATGCCTCCCGCACATGTTGTGGAGAGGGCTCACAGGGCCCCGACTGCCAATCGCCCCTCTGGTGATTCTCCCTAGACCCTTTCTGGTACTCTTCTTAAATTTATATGTAAGTCGTCGATCATTCACTGAGGTCTGATGGAAGCTGTGTGAGGAAGGCATATAGTATGCTCTATCCAAGTCGGCTCCATAGTGCCCTATCAGGATACCGTGAGGTTCTTTGAATTGCCCACAGAGTTTTGGACTGCATATGGCCACAGATATACACATTAGAGGCTCCTGAAGATCCACATTCGTGCGAATTGTGAAGGGTGGGACTTATAGCTAGAGGTGGTCACGCCACCACAATGGAGGTCCAGGGGCATTTTAGGTGAGTTTTTGCAGCTGGGTTTCTAGCCTAGGTTCACATTGATGCAATTTGGCATGCGATCTGGCATTTTAAATCACATGTCAAATTGCCGGCTACTGCCGGAAATGGCACCATGCAAATCTGTGTGACGCCGACTTTGTGGCATCGCACCGATTCCCAAAAGTAGTTTCTGTACTACTTTTGGCGACTTTGGGTGGGATTTCAATAGACATCTATGCAGGAAACAGCACAAATGTCTCTGAAATCGCCCCCGAAGTCGCACTGACGTGTGGGAATGACATTGTGTGAGTTCAGCTAAGCCTGCACGATTTGAATCCCACAGTACTGTGAACCTAGGCAAAGGGAGTGCTCCTAAACTCAGCTAGTTACCTGTATAAATGACACATGTCCACAGAAGCAATCCATCAGATTACAATCTATCCACCATGGCCAAGACCAAAGAGCTGTCCAAGGATATCAGGGACAAGATTGTACATCTACACAAGGCTACAATGGGCTACAAGACCATCGCCAAGTAGCTTGTGAGAGGGGGACAACAGTTGGTGCAATTATTCGCACATGGAAGAAACGCAAAATAACACTCAATCTCCCTCGTTCTTGGGCTCCATGCAAGATCTCAACTCGTAGAGTTTCAATGATCATGAGAATGGTGAGGAATCAGCCTAAAACTACAGTGGTGTGAAAAAGTGTTTGCCCCCTTCCTCATTTCCTGTTCCTTTGCATGTTTGTCACACTTAAGTGTTTCGGAACATCAAACCAATTTAAACAATAGTCAAGGACAACACAAGTAAACACAAAATGCAATTTGTAAATGAAGGTGTTTATTATTAAAGGTGAAAAAAAATCCCCCCTTGTTAAAACATACTATAACTGTGGTTGTCCACACCTGAGTTCAATTTCTCTAGCCACACCCAGGCCTGATTATTGCCACACCTGTTCACAATCAAGGCATCACTTAAATAGGAGCTGCTTGACACAGTAAGGTCCACCAGAAGATCCTTAAAAGCTACACATCATGCCGAGACCCAAAGAAATTCAGGAACAATTGAGAAAGAAAGTAATTGAGATCTATCAGTCTGGAAAGGGTTATAAAGCCATTTCCAAAGCTTTGGGAATCCAGCGAACCACAGTGAGAGCCATTATCCACAAATGGCGAAGACATGGAACAGTGGTGAACCTTCCCAGGAGTGGCCGGCCGCCCAAAATTACCCCAAGAGCGCAGCGACGACTCATCCAAGAGGTCACAAAAGACCCCACAACAACGTCCAAGGAACTGCAGGCCTCACTTGCCTCAGTTAAGGTCAGCGTTCATGCCTCCACCATCAGGAAAAGACTGGGCAAAAATGGCCTGCATGGCAGAGTTCCAAGGAGAAAACCACTGCTGTGCAAAAAGAACATCAAAGCTCGTCTCAATTTCTCCACAACACATCTTGATGATCCCCAAGACTTTTGAGACAACATTCTGTGGACCGATGAGACAAAAGTGGAACTCTTTGGAAGGTGTGTGTCCAAGTATATCTGGCGTAGAAGGAACACTGCATTTCATAAAAAGAACATTATACCAACAGTAAAATATGGTGGTGGTAGTGTGATGGTCTGGGGCTGTTTTGCTGCTTCAGGACCTGGAAGACTTGCCCGTGATAAAAGGAACTATGAATTCTGCTGTCTACCAAGAGATCCTGAAGGAGAATGTCCGACCATCTGTTCGTGTACTCAAGCTGAAACGAACTTGGGTTCTGCAGCAGGACAATGATCCTAAACACACCAGCAAGTCCACCACCGAATGGCTGAAGAAAAACAAAATGAAGACTTTGGAGTGGCCTAGCCAAAGTCCTGACCTGAATCCTATTGAGATGTTGTGGTATGACCTTAAAAAGGCCGTTCATGCTCAAAAACCCTCTAATGTAACTGAATTAGGACAATTCTGCAAAGATGAGTGGGCCAAAATTCCTCCAGGACGCTGTAAAAGCCTCATTGCACGTTATCGCAAACGCTTGGTTGCAGTTGTTGCTGCTGCTAAGGGTGGCCCAACCAGTTATTACGTTTAGGGGCCAATCACTTTTTCACACAGGGCCATGATGGTTTGGATTTTTTTTCACCTTTAATAATAAACACCTTCATTTACAAATTGCATTTTGTGTTTACTTGTGTTGTCCTTGACTATTGTTTAAATTGGTTTGATGTTCCGAAACACTTAAGTGTGACAAACATGCAAAGGAACAGGAAATGGGGAAGGGGGCAAACACTTTTTCACACTACTGTACATGGGAGAATCTTTTCAATGCTCTCAAGGCAGCTGGGACCATAGTCGCCAAGAAAAGAACTGGTAACGCATACAACGCCTTGAAGGACTGAAATCCTGTAGCGCCCGCAAGGTCCCCCTGCTCAAGAAAGCACGTGTAAAGGCCATGTGTAGTTTTCTCATGAACATCTGAATGTTTGTAGGAGAAGGAGTGCTGCCTATGACCCCCAAGAACACCATCCCCACTGTTAAACATGGAGGTAGAAACATACTTTGGGGTGTTTTTCTGCTAAGGGGACAGGACAACTTCACTGCGTCAAAGGGAAGATGGACTTGGCCATGTACTATCAAATCTTGGGTGAGAACCTCCTTCCCACAGCCAGGGCATCGAAAATGAGTTGTTGATGGATATTCCAGCATGACAGTGACCCAAGGCAACAAAGCAGTGGCTCAAGAGGAGGCACATTAAGGTCCTGGAGTGGCCTAGCCATTAGAAGGGGTCCAATACTTATTTCACTGATTAAAATGCAAATCTACTGACTGGTATTATACCAGCTGATTGGAGAAAAGCCAAAGTAGCACCAATATTTAAAAAAGGACCAAGATATATCCCTAGGAACTACAGACCAGTTAGCCTATCATCAATAGTATGTAAGCTCTTGGAGGAGATGATAAGGGACTATATACAAGATTTTAGCAATGAAAACGCTATCCGCAGTAATCGGCATGGATTCATGAAAAGTTGTTCTGGCCAAACAAATCTTATTAACCTATGAGGAGATGAGCTGCAATCTAGATAAAGTAAGGCGCATAGATGTGGTTTATCTGGATTTTGCAAAGGCATTCGATACAGTTCCCTATAAACAGTTACTGTACAAACTAAGGTCTGTCAGCATGGACCAAAGGGTGAGCACTTGGATTGAAAACTGGCTACAGGGGCGAGTTCAAAGGATAGTGATAAATGGCGAGTACTCGGAATGTTGGTGTGTAAAGTGGGGCCCCCCCCAGGATTCTGTCGTGGGACCAATCCTATTTAATTTATTCATAAATGATCTGGAGAATGGGATAAACAGCTCAATCTCAGTATTTGCAGACGACACTAAGTTAAGAAGGGCAATAGCTTCTCCGCAGGATGTGGAAACCTTACAAGAGGATCTAAACAAATCAATGGGGTGAGAAACCACATGGCAAATGAAGATCCATGTAGAAAAAATGTAAAATAGTGCATTTAGGTGGCAAAAGCATGAATGCAATCTACTCACTAGTGGGAGAACCTCTGGGGGAGTCTAGGATGGAAAAGTACCTGAGGGTCCTAGTAGATGACAGGCTCAGCAATGGAATGCAATGCCAAGCTGCTGCAAGCAAAGCCAATAGAATATTGGCATGCATTAAAAAGGTGATTAACTCCAGTGATGAGACGATAATTCTCCCACTCTACAAGACTCTGGTCCGGCCTGGTTCTAGAGAAGAGACGCTTGAGAGGGGATATGATTTTAACCACTTCAGGACCGCCGTATTGCCAATGTACATCAACACAATGGCACAGGCAGGCACAATCACGTAGATGTACGTGATTGCCTTCCAGCGGGTGGGGGGTCCGATCGGACCCCCTCCCGCTGGTTACGGCGGTCCGGTTCGCTCCAGGAGCGCTCCGTGATGAGGGGATGGCCGTTCGTTTTCGGCCACCCCCTCTGGATCGCTCCTGGCCAATGAGAAGCTTCCTCCCACTGTGTATTGTTTACACAGGAAGGAGGAAGTGATGTCATTCTCCTCGGGGCGGTCTTTTTGACTGGACTACGAGGAGAAGACTAATAGTAAGTGTGCACCAACACTACACTGACATGTAGGTACACACAGGCACACAAACCCCCCCCCGATCCCCCCCCCCCGATCGCCCCCCGATCCCCCGCCCCCCGATCCCCCCCCGTCACAGTGTCACTGATTGCATTGATCATTTCTTTACTGATCAATGTATTCAGTGTCAGTTGTGACAGTAAAAACTGTCAGGACAGTTAGTGTTAGGTCCAGGGTAGCCCCCTATCACCCCCCAATAAAGATTTAACCCCCTGATTGCCCCTAGAGTTAACCCTTTCACCCCCTTTTGCCAGTGTCACTAAGCGATCATTTTTCTGATCGCTGCATGTGTCGCTAGGTAGCTAGTTATTTTTTTAGGTTCACCGCCAGGTTTTTATATCGCTAGGTACCCCGATATACTACCCAATAATGTTTTTAACCCCCTGATTGCCGCTAGTTAACCCTTTCACCCCCTTTTGCCAGTGTCACTAAGCGATAGTTTTTCTGATCGCTGCATTAGTGTCGCTACAGTCGCTAGGTAGCTAGTTATTTTTTTAGGTTCACCGCCAGGTTTTTATAGCGCTAGGTACCCCGATATACTACCCAATAATGGTTTTAACCCCCTGATTGCTGCTAGTTAAACCTTTCACCCCCTTTTGCCAGTGTCACTAAGCGATCATTTTTCTGATCGCTGCATGTGTCGCTAGGTAGCTAGTTATTTTTTTAGGTTCACCGCCAGGTTTTTATATCGCTAGGTACCCCGATATACTACCCAATAATGGTTTTAACCCCCTGATTGCCGCTAGTTAACCCTTTCACCCCCTTTTGCCAGTGTCACTAAGCGATCGTTTTTCTGATCGCTGCATTAGTGTCGCTAGGTAGCTAGTTATTTTTTTAGGTTCACCGCCAGGTTTTTATAGCGCTAGGTACCCCGATATACTACCCAATAATGGTTTTAACCCCCTGATTTCCGCTAGTTAACCCTTTCACCCCCTTTTGCCAGTGTCACTAAGCGATAATTTTTCTGAACGCTGCATCAGTGTCGCTAGGTAGCTAGTTATTTTTTTAGGTTCACCGCCAGGTTTTTATAGCTCTAAGTACCCCGATATACTACCCAATAATGGTTTTAACCCCCTGATTGCTGCTAGTTAACCCTTTCACCCCCTTTCACCAGCGATCACAGTATAAGTGTCACTGGTGACGCTGGTTAGCCAGTTAGTTATTTAGGTTCCCCGTCAGGTTTTTATATAGCGCCAGGGACCCCCATATACTACCTAATAAAAATTTGAACCCCCTGATTGCCCCTAGTTAACCCTTTCACCACTGATCACCGTATAAGTGTTACGGGTGACTCTGGTTAGTTTGTTTTTTATAGCATCAGGGCGCCCACCATTTATTACCCAATAAAGGTTTAACCCCCTGATCACCCGGCGGGTGATATCAATTAGGTTTTAGGGTCAGGGTCTGCGTCGCCCCAGGCAGCGCTAGGTTAGTGCCAGTACCGCTAACACCCACACGCAAAGCATACACCTCCCGTAGTGGTATAGAATCTGAACAGATCAATATCTGATCTGATCAGATCTATATTAGCGTCCCAAGCAGTTTAGGGTTCCAAAAAAACGCATTGTTAGCGGGATCAGCCCAAATACCTGCTAGCACCTGCGTTTTGCCCCTCTGCCCAGCCCACCCAAGTGCAGTATCGATCGATCACTGTCACTTACAAAACACTAAACACATAACTGCAGCGATCGCAGAGTCAGGCCTGATCCCTGCCATCGCTAACAGGTTTTTTGGTAGCATTTTATATTCAAATCCGGAAGGCAGTGCTTGGTTTTCGGGGTCCCGTACGTGGATAGGCTCCCAAAAAGTCCCCCACATGTGGTATCCCCGTACTCGGGAGAAGCAGCAGAATTTATTTTGGGGTGTAATTTGACTTCTGCCCATAGCATGTGTGAGCAATATATCATTTAGTGACAACTTTGTGCAAAAAAAAAAAAAGTTTGTAATATTCCCGCAACTTTTGGCAAAATATAAAATATTCCATGGACTCAACATGCCTCTCAGTAAATAGCTTGGGGTGTCTACTTTCCAAAATGGGGTCATTTTGGGGGGTTTTGTGCTATTTTGGCATTTTATGGCCTTCGAAACTTTGATAGGTAGTGAGGAGTTAAATCAAAAATTTGCACCCTTAGAAATCCTGAAGGTGGTGATTGGTTTTCGGGGTGCCGTGCGCGACTAGACTCCCAAAAAGTCCCACACGTGGTATCCCCGTACTCAGGAGAAGCAGCAGAATGTATTTTGGGGTGTCATTTCACATATGCCCATAGCATGTGTGAGCAATATATCATTTAGTGACAACTTGGTGCAAAAAAAAAAAAGTTTGTAATATTCCCGCAACTTGTGGCAAAATATAAAATATTCCATGGACTCAACATGCCTCTCAGTAAATAGCTTGGGGTGTCTACTTTCCAAAATGGGGTCATTTTGGGGGGTTTTGTGCTATTTTGGCATTTTATGGCCTTCAAAACTGTGATAGGTAGTGAGGAGTTAAATCAAAAATTTGCACCCTTAGAAATCCTGAAGGTGGTGATTGGTTTTCGGGGTGCCGTGCGCGACTAGACTCCCAAAAAGTCCCACACATGTGGTATCCCCATACTCGGGAGAAGTAGCGGAATATATTTTGGGGTGCAATTCCACATATAACCATGGCATGTGTGAGCAATATATCATTTAGTGACAACTCTTTGTAAAAAATTTTTTTTTTTTTTTTTTTTGTCATTATTCAATCCCTTAGGACAAAAAAAATAAATATTCAATGGGCTCAACATACCCATCAGCAATTTCCTTGGGGTGTCTACCTTCCAAAATGGGGTCATTTGGGGGGGATTTGTACTGCCCTGCCATTTTAGCACCTCAAGAAATGAGATGGGCAGTCATAAATTAAAAGCTGTGTAAATTCCAGAAAATGTACTCTAGTTTGTAGACGCTATAACTTTTGCGCAAACCAAAAAATATACGCTTATTGACATTTTTTTTACTAAAGACATGTGGCTGAATAAATTTTGCCCTCAATGTATGACTAAAATTTAGTTTATTCGATTTTTCTTATAACAAAAAGAAGAAAATATATTTTTTTTTCAAAATTTTCGCTCTTTTTCCATTTATATCGCAAAAAAAAAAAATCGCAGAGGCAATCAAATACCATCAAAAGAAAGCTCTATTTGTGGGAAGAAAAGGACGCAAATTTCGTTTGGGTGCAATATTGCATGACCGCGCAATTACCAGTTAAAGCAGCGCAGTGCGAAATTGCAAAAAGACCTCTGGTCCTTAAGGTGTTTATTGGTCCGGAGCTGAAGTGGTTAATGTACAAATACTGTACTTGTGACCCCACAATAGTGATGAAACTTTCTCTTTCTTTCATTGATGGACACAGCTCCGGTAATCTTGACCGTGGGGTTATTATGCCACCTTCTGGAGAGGATTAGGCAGAACATGTAATACATGTGAAAATAACAGAACTTTACAGTTCCTCCCAGGGGGCGGTCCCTCTAGTAATAACCCCTCAGCCTGCTTCCTGCAGCTCAGTTTTTTTCTGCCTAGTGAAGGATAAGGACCTAGGCTCCCTGCCGGGACTATCGGTCCTGGGGATTTTTTTTCTGGATTTTTGCATTTTGCACAAGATATTGATCCTGTGATCTTCTATCAACAGACGGCTGGGTGACAGGCTGGATAATATAGGTCCTGGTAGTCTCCCCAGCCTGGCCATCGAGTGTGTGCAGGCCGTAGCTACAGGCTCCAGGGGCGGCTGGTGAGCTATATGCTCCGGGGCACACATATGACGGGGCTACGGATGCCTTTGTCACAGTGTGCCATGGCCAGCAGCCACCCCATACTGCTCGGGGTTGGGTCTGAGATGGAATGCCTCCAGCTCATCCGGACGATAAGTAAAGCTTTCCTTGTCTCTGCAGGACAGCGCCAGCTGGGCATTCCCTGAGAGATCGATTAGGGGGTCCCACTTCTCCCTTTCCTCTCTACCTGTCCCTGTGTTCCCTCCCCCCCGTGGAGGATGCTGCATGGCTGGGCTGTTGTGCAGTGTATGTACCTGGGCCAGGGGTCCTCCAGGGGGGCTTTGACCCTTAGCTGGGCGCTGCACTGGCTGTCTGTGTCCATGTGCTGTCATCTTACTCTCTGCTTGTGTCTGTGGGCTCTGCATGTGCTTCCATAAGTGCTGGCCTCCCCCATTTTCTGTTAGTCTCTGTGAGCAGCATAGCCATCGGCCATTTTCTCGAAGTCCGGCTATTTTCTTGTAGCCTCAGTGCGGTTTTTCTCCACAGTGCTGGTTCCTGTGCCTCAGAACAGCACGGTTTTTACTCTTGGACACTTGGGGCTGACACAGCGATCAGCGACAGCACTCCGCAGCACTCAGTCAGGGTGGTGAGTCCTGCGGTGGGGCCCCCTTAGTCTGTTAGCAGCTAGGAGGCTGGGATTGAGCACCTTGTCCTAAGTCCCCAAGGGTGGCAGACAGGGTGGTCAGCATGGTGTCAGAAGCTGGCGTTTCTTCCCCAGAGCTCCCTGCAATTGCAACCGGTTCGCCTGCAAATAGTGCAGTGTCCTTGGACGCTTTGTCGGCACTCCTGGAAACGTTCGTTGCCAGGGTGGAGGCGGTGTGCGGGCGCAAGGGGGGTAAAAACGTCCCCAGCCCCCCCCCCCCCCCCCCATCCTCCGGGGAGATCTCTGATTCAGACTCGGGCTCCGTGGTGACTTGCGGCCCTATGTTCTGATGTGTCAGAAGATGCTGACCAGGACCGTTCGGACAGTGAGGATGATTCCGTGTCCACGCAGGAAAAAAACGCTAGTTGGAGCACTTATAACCGATGTGCGGGATACCCTGAAAATACAGGATGCAGCAGGATCCTCTGCTGAGGTGTCAGCCCCTTTTGGTTTCCTTAAACCGGCCCATACACCTAAGGTTATTCCGTTCTGACTTATTTTGGTAAGTTCATATACAAGAAATGGGGAAGACCTTTCAGTTCCAAAAAGGATGGCGGTGTGTTACCCCTTTGAAGAGAGCCTCCTTAAAAAATGGTCGGCTCCCCCGGCCGTTGACCCCCCAGTATCCAGGTTAAATAAAGTAACCACGATTCTGGTAGAAGGGGCTCATGCATTTAAGGAACAAAAACCTATCCATGCCCAATCACCTCTAGCCTAAATGTGCTAAGTGACACACAAGGGGTAAACCCTGTCCACCTGTCTTTCCCCACCCCCCCACACAACCCGATGCCTCTTATCCCTCGTGTTGCCGAATGCCGCTCCAGCTTTGAAAAAGTGCATGCGAGCGAAACATGTAAGCATGCCAGTCGGCATGGCAACCCTCCTCACTACGGAGCCTTCCACTTGACAAACAACCGCTCGGACAAGCGGCATCACACGCTAGGCTAGTGCGTTGCGCTCCAAGTCTCTCGTCACGCCAGGCGGACGACACCTTGCGTCCATCTTCGATCAACACCACTCAGCGTGCACCGCACCTCCGTCCCAGAGTCTGATTCATCACACGGAGTAGGACTGAACACCTCCCCTCCACTCCACAGGCACAGCGCGGCGGTGCCCCAGTCCCGCAGTCCATCCATTAACAGTGAGTGACTTCAGGAACATAGTTCCATTTATCTGCACTTGATTAACTTCTGCTTTTCCCCCTTTTTTGGGGGAGGATTGCTTACAATCACTAAGTCCCCATGTTTTAGCTGATTGGTGGCAGTGCAGCTTTTTTATCTTAAAGTCCCAAACAAAAGACTTCAGGGGTAATTTATCACTAAGCATCTGTCAGTTTACATTCTTTACGATCGATGGATTGTGTGCTTTTAAGATCCCAGGAGGATCAGATGTCTTTGTCATTGTTTTTTTATATTTAATAAATGATTTTTATGTGTTTTCTCATATCATATCACAAGTTTCTTTGTTGCCCTGTTTCTCGATTGTTTGTTTTTGTATCTTATCCCACTAAGTCCAAAGTGGTTCAGCAGCCGCACATTGACACCAACTATGGGACATCATTTTAAACAACGAGTATCTTATCATATGGATAACCGTTCTCAACAAAGGGATCATTCATTTGTGCGCCAATGACTCTTTTTGTTCATGCATTTAAGGACCCTACTGACAGGAGAGCCGAGGCAGTGGCCCGGTCCACGTTTACGATAGTGGGGTCAGCGATACGATCAGTACTGGCCACGGCATTGGTGTCGCAGACCCTTACTGAGTGGGCAAAATTATTACACCATGAACTAGAGAAGCAACAGTCACCTCCAGTCTGCTTAGAACTAGCAGACCAACTGGTGCACGGTCTTAAAGTTGTTGTATAGTCAATTTTGGGACTTTTACGTACAGGAAAGCCTATAATAAGGCTTACCTGTAGGTCAAAAAACTGGTTTAGGAGATTTTCCCCTCGCAATGTGCCGCTGACTGCAGCGGCGCATGCGCACAGGGGATTCTCGGCTGAAAGTCCGTCAGACGCCAGACCCTGCCAGAAAGAAAAGTGACGCTATCGCTGCTCCAGCCACTCACAGTGCTGGAGCCGCAATACCTGGAAGAACCGCAGAGGGAACATGTCAGCTCCCTCAGCGTGAATCGGGCCAGATGTCGGGGCCTCGTTCTAAGGCAAGTATTTCATAATGAGCTAGTATGCGGTGCATACTAGCTCATTATGCCTTTTCCTTTGCAGGTGAGTAAAAAAAAAAAAAAACTTCAGCGGGTATACAACCGCTTAAAATATGTCTGTGATGCAGCCCTGGATACACTTCCCCTGCTCTCCAGAGCATCAGTATCAGCAGTGGTGCTACGGAGCCTGATCTGGCTGAAATGCTGGTCTGCGGACTAGGCATCTAAAAAAGCTCTGACGGATTTGCCCTTCCTTGGTCATCGGCTATTTGGAGCTTCGCTGGATGACATTATTAAGAATGTCACAGGTGGGAAGAACACGTTGCTTCCACAGTTCAAGAAGGGTAAGGAGCCACGCCGCAGGCAAGGGTCCTCCTTTTCCACTAAAAAGAGGCTTTTTCGTCCGCCTGGGACGTCAGGTAAGGCCTCCCAGTCCGACAAGGTGACTGATGAGGGACAAAAGCATCCCTGGTCTCGCAAACCCAGCAAGCCTGCAAGCAAAAGTGCTACCGCGTGATGGTTTGCCCCCGCCCAACACACGGGTGGGGAGGTCGCCTTCGGGAGTTTGCAGCATGGTGGGCCTCTCGGCTGTCTGACCAATGGGTCTGCGAACTGATTTAATCAGGCTACAAGATAGAGATCCTCTCTTGGCCGCCAAACAGATTTTTTTTTCTCCAGCATACCTTTACTCCCGGCTCGCCGGGAGGCCCTGTTTGGGGCAGTAAGGCACCTGCTCAGACACGGAGTGATAGTGCCTGTTCCAAAGCTGGAAAGGTTTCAGGGATTCTACTCCAATCTATCTGTAGTCCCCAAAAAGTTAGGGTACGTTCAATTCTGGACCTAAAAGCCCTCAATTGCTTTGTAAAAGTACAAAGGTTCAGAATGGAATCAGTTCAATCCGTAGTTGCTGCACTCCATCAGGGGACTCCCTGGCATCTCTGGACATCCAGGACGCATACTTGCATATAGCCATATGCCTCAGGCATCGGAGGTTTCTGAGATTTGCAGTGGGGGAAGAGCACTACCAGTTTGTGGCTCTCCTCTTTGGCCTGGCATAAGCACCCCAAGTCTTTACCAAAGTATTGGCTCCAATTTTGGCGTTGTTGCGACAACATGGGATTGCAATAGTGGGTTACCTAGACGACCTCGAAGATGTGGTGATCACCATGCAATCTCTAGAGGAGTTTGGGTGGGTGTTGAACCTCTAGAAGTCGGTGCTAGTGCTGACTCAGCGCCTGGAGTACCTAGTCTTACTGCTGGACTCTGTGGAAGCGAGAGTGTTTCTCCCTTCAGACAAACTGCAGACTGTCAGCCACTGTGAAGTTGATGAACCGCAGGTGGTCGTCGCTGTGTTTCTGCATGCGAGTTCTGGGTCTCATGGTAGCCTCCCTCGAGGTGGTACTGTACGCCCAATTTCACACCAGAGTCTTGCAGAGGGAGTTACTGTCCAAATGGGACAAAGCTCCATTATCCCTGGATCGGCAGATTTGGGTAAGCCACTTAGTCAGGGACTCTCTTCTGTGGTGGCTGAGATCTCTTCGGTCCAGAAAATCGTTCCTACCTCTTCATTGGATGGTGATCACAGCGGACGACAGCCTGACCATCTGGGGTGGAGTGCTGGGGGTACAATTGACCCAGGACCTCTGATCGTGGGAGGAATCCCAGTTACCGATCGATGTGCTCGAGCTACGAGCAATCAGGCTATGTCTCTCCACATGGTCAGTGAGGCTACGAGGGCGTCCGATCAGAATCCAGTCAGACAATGCCACGGCGGTGGCATATGTCAACCATCAAGAAGGAACAAGGAGCTCGGCTACAGCATGAGAGATCGCTCACATCCTCCGGTGGGCAGAGCAATATGTACTGACCCTGTCGGCCATATACACCCCGGGAGTAAAAAACTGGCAGGCGGACTACTTAAGTCGCCAGATCCTGGACCCAGGAGAATGGTCGTTGGATCCGGAGGTGTTCAGGCTTCTTTGCCTGCGGTGGGGCACACCAGGCCTCTCGGCTCAATTGAAAGGTGCGGAGGTTTGTGTCCAGGTCAAGAGATCCTTGGGCGGACGCATCGGCTCCATGGGAGCAGTACCGGCTGATTTATGGTTTCCCCCCGCTCAACCTGTTGCCTCGTCTGCTTCGCAGAGTGGAGGCCGAGGGGATTCCATTGATACTAATCGACCCAGATTGGCCCCGGCGTCCTTGGTACGCCGACCTAGTACGCCTGGTGGCGGTTGCCGTTGCGAGAAGACCTCCTATTGCAAGGTCCGATACTCCATCCTGCTTTATTCCTGCTGGATTTAACGGCATGGCTGTTGAAAGCCAGGTGCTAAGGAACCGAGGTCTGTCCGACTTGGTAATCTCCACTGGGCTGAGAACATGAAAATCTTCTTCTCGGAAGAAATACCATTGTACGTGGAAGGCTTGTATTCCCATGTGTGAGGGGATGGGGTGGTGTCCACGCACCTATTCCGTTTCCAGGATTCTGCTGTTCTAGCAGCGAGGAGCGGACCAGAAACTGGCCTTAAGCACCATCAAGGGACAGATATCAGCCTTGGCTGTCCTTTTCTAACGTCCCTTGGTGTCTCACCCATTGGCAAGCACCTTTGTGCAAGGGGTTCGACATATCGTCCCTCCGGTTCGACCGCCCCTACCTCCATGGGATCTGAACTTGGTGCTATCAGCGCTTCAGAAACCACGGTTTGAGAACATCAGGGAAATTCCCTTGTTGACTCTTTATCAGAAAGTAGTCTTTCTAGTGGCTATTACGTCTGCCAGGAGGATTTCTGAGTTGGCGGTGTTGTCTTGCAAGTCACCCTACCTGTTTTTCCACAAGGATAAGGTGGTGTTGCGTCCGCAACTTTCCTTTCTTTCAAAGGTGGTTTTGGCTTTCTATCTCAATGAGGACATTGTGTTACCATCCTTGTGTCCTAAGCCGACACATCCTAAGGAGGTGGCCCTCCATTCCCTGGACATGCTCCGGCCCTAAGGGTATATCTGTCTGCCACGACTCCCTTACAGAAGTCAGACTCTGTTTCGGTGGCTGGTCCAAAAAAATACAGATCGTGGTCCAGGCTTTCACCTTGAAGGGGCAGGTGCCCCCCCCTTTCCTGTCACGGCCCATTCCACCAGGGCATTTGGGACCTCCTGGGCTTTCCAACATCAAGCGTCTGCCACCCAAGTGTGTAAGGCGGCAACCTGGTCGTCTGTTCACACTTTCACAAAGTTCTACAAAGTTTATGTGAATGTGAAGATTCAGATGCTTGCTTTGGCCACAAAGTTTTGCAGGCTGCCGGGTAATCGTTGCAATTTACACTCTTTTTTTTTTTTTCTTGTAAGAGAAAGTAAAATTTTGGTTGTAAATGCATTCTGATGCATACATTAGCCGCAAATTCTGATGCGGTCATTTCAGATGGCAACTCCTCCATTGAGGAGCGCCTCTGACTGTGGGTGAAGTTATGTTTGCTGTTAAAACTTAAACTGTGTAGAGGGTTCTTTACTATAAGAGTGATAAGGATGTGGAATTCTCTGCAAGCAGTGGTTTCAGCAGGAAGCAAAGATCATTTCAAAAACTATTAGATAGGCACCTAAACCACCACAACATACAGGGGTAATGTAATGTAATATTGACATAAAAGCGCACACACAGGTTGGACTTGATGGTTTTTTTTCAACCTAACCAACTATGTAATTTATAACCTTTTTTAAATGTTTTTTTCTGGATTTTTTTTGTTTTTATTCTGTCTCTCACTAGTAAAATAAATCTACCATTAAAATTATAGACTGATCAGCTTTGTCAGTGGGAAAACATACAAAATCAGCAGGGGATCACATATTTTTTACCTTATTATAACATGCTTGTTTTTTTTTAAACCACTTCAATACAGGACATTTATACACCTTCCTTACCAGACCAATTTTTAGCTTTCAGCGCTCTCACATCACACTTTGAATGCCATTTACTCAGTCATGCAACACTGTACCCAAACAATTTTTTATCATTTTTTTTCATACAAATAGAAGTTTCTTTTGGTGGTATTTAATCACCACTGGGTTTTTTATTTTTTGCAATTAAGTGAAAAAAGAGCGAAAATTTAAAAAAAAAAACACTTTTTTTTAGTTTCTATCATTTTTGTTCATAAATTTGGGCCAAAATTTATACGGCTACATCTGTTTGGTAAAAATAAACCAAATTAGTGGATATTGTTTAGTCTCTTTGAAAGTTATAAAGTCTACAAGCTACATAGTTAGATAGTAGGGTTGAATAAAGACACCAGTCCATCTAATTCAACCTGAGTGAATGTCTACAATTGTCCCTATCCCTGTACATTGCACACTCACATTGGTCCCTACCCTCAAGGAGCCCACAATCCAAGGTCCCCATTCATATACTAGGGGCCAATTTTTGGACAGAAGCCAATTAACCTACCTGCATGTCTTTGGAGTGTGGGAGGAAACCGGAGTACCCGGAGGAAACCCACGCAGGCACAGGGAGAACATGCAAACTCCGGGCAGGTAGTGTCATGGTTGGGATTTGAACCAGCGACCCTTCTTACTGCTAGGTGAGAGTGCTAACCACTACACCACTGTGCCACCCCTATGGTGCAAATCATTGAAAATTGATCACATCTGTTCACACCTGATGCACTGACATCTCATTTCTTGAGGCTCTGAAATGTCAGGAAAGTACAAATACCCCCCAAATGACCCCTTTTTGAAAAGTAGACAGTCCGAGGTATTTAGTAAGAGGCATGGTGAGTTTTTTTGAAGTTGTCATTTTTTCCCACAATTCTTGGGAAAAGGTTTTTTTTTTTTATTTTTTTTTTTTTATTTTTTTTACAAAATTGTCATAACAACAAGTTATTTCTCATACACAGCATATGCATACTTCCAATTACACCCATACCACATGTGTGGGCCTTTTACATGCAGCCCAACATGCAGGGAGCACCGTAAGGGGTTCTAGGAGAATAAATGACACCTCTAATTTCCTAATGACCTATTACATTTGTGAAGGCACTGGAGCACCAGGACAGTAGAATTACCCACAAAATGACCCAATTTTAGAAAGCAGACACCCCAACATATATTCTATGAAGCATTTTGAGTCTTTTGAACGGTTAATTTTTTTTACACAAGTCTTCAGAAAACGTAGAAAGAAAATTGAAATCTTTTTTTTTTTTACACAAAGTTGTCTATTTATAAGAAATTTCAAACACATAGCATGTATATAGCAAAAATTTCATCCCAAAACACATTCTGCTACTCCTGAGTATTGCGATACCACATGTGTGAGACTTTTACACAGCCTGGCCATATACAGAGGTCCAACACGAAAGTGGTACCTTCAGGCGTTCTAGGAGCATAAATTACACATCTCATTTTGTTCCTACTCTCATTTTGTTCCTACCCATCACACTTTTGAAGGTCCTGGAGCATTAGGACAATGGAATTACCCCCAAAATGACCCCATTTTGGAAAGCAAACACCCCACTTTGTATTCTTTGAGGCATGGGCTGCAAATAGGTACTCGGGTACTTCGACGGGCTGGTGACAGGTACTCCGTTACTCCGATGGGCTGGTGACAGGTACTCGGTTACTTCGGGCTGGTGACAGGTACACTGGTACTCCGATGAACTGTGACAGGTACTCGGGTACTCAGATGAACTGTTACAGGTACTCGGGTACTCAGATGAACTATGACAGGTACTCGGGTACTCAGATGAACTGTGACACGTACTCAGATGGGCTGAGACAGGTACTCGGGTACTCAGATGGGCTGGGACAGGTACTCGGGTACTCAGATGGGCTGGGACAGGTACTCGGGTACTCAGATGGGCCGGGACAGGTACTCGAGTACTCAGATGGGCTGGGACAGGTACTCGGGTACTCAGATGGGCTGGGACAGGTACTCGGGTACTCAGATGGGCTGGGACAGGTACTCGGGTACTCAGATGGGCTGGGACAGGTACTCGGGTACTCGGATAGGCTGACAAGTACTCGGGTACTCGGATAGGCTGACAGGTACTCGGGTACTCGGATAGGCTGACAGGTACTCGGGTACTCAGATGGGCTGTGATGGGTGGTGACAGGTCCTCTTTATTGGGGGGGTAATCAGTGTGATTGGCGTGTACACTAGGCGGTAACGAGATCATGTGTGAGGAGGAGAACCCGGTAACATCTCGTTACCACGGTTTGTTTACATTCTGTGACCGGCTGTGATTGGACACAGACGGTCACGTGGTAAAGAGACAATTTCATTGGCTGTTTACTGCAATCGGGGTTGGGCTGTGTCAGGGTGATAAGCCGCATCCCCGATCGGCGCACAGTACATGTGACCGGATGTGATTGGACACGGCCGGTCACATGTATCGGGGGGGGGGGGGTGGATGGGGATGAAAATCCCACAGATCGGTGATGGGCTGTGTCCGAGGGACACACCTCATCCACGATCACCGCGCTGCGGGCCCCCAGGGGCGGCGAAATACAGAGGCCTTCATATGACGTCCACCCAGGATGGGAGATCCCATCTGTGGGCGTCATTTGACTATGGCCCGGTATTTAAGTGGTTAACCTTTGCTGATTTAACCTTAACCTAACTTAACTGACCTTAACCTAACTTTTATCCGCATATTTTTTTTTGGACATTTACTGTAAATACTACACTGAGGCATTCTTTTGTTGTCTATTACCTTTGATAAACGGAGCATTACCCTTGGGAGGAAGTGTGGACTTCACATCTGGCGGAAGGGGCGGGCACCTCCGCTTGACCCGCGGCTTCTGATTCCGGCCATTGGATGCTGAAAAGGAGCCAGGCATGGGCTGGGGATGGGATGCAATTGCTGTTGAGAAAGCACAAGCTTTGGTGGCGGCACCAAGATGTTGGAGGCAGAATGAAGGCACCAGACTGCTCCAGCTGGGGCCAGCTCCAGCCACGCTAAGGTAAGGGCAACCTAGGGTGGAGCTTCCCTTGCCAGCCCCCCCACCCAAGGGACTGGGGGGGGGGGGGAGTCCTTCCGGTGCCAGAAGGAAGTTCATGGGGCCCCTGGATAGCCAAGCCCACATGAAAAAGCTGCTGCAGAAGCTCTGATACTAGCATGAGTAAAAAAATCCCTGTTGCATACACACGGTCGGACTAAGTTGTCGAAAAATCAGATCTTTCAGAACCAGAACGCGATGACGTAATTTCGTTACGATGGGACTAGATTCAGGCTAGTAGCCAATAGCTTTGATGTAGGAATTTGATCTGAGCATGCGTGGCACTTGGTCCGATCAAAATTCTCTACACATGATAGGATTAGGTCCGACCGGCCCAGTTGGTCGGGAAATATTTCCAACATGTTGGAAAATTGGGTCCGACGGAGACTCGGACAGAATCAGTCCAATGCATACCACACACAGTCGGATTATCTGACGACACGGTCCGATAAGACGCATTCCGACGGATTCTCCGACTATGTGTACGCAGCATTAGAGTTCCTGCAGAGTGGAGCAGATAAGGGTCTGATCCTCAGCACATTGAAAAGTCAGGTTTCAGCACTGTCCGTATATCAGGAAAGAAAATTAGCATCAAATCCACGTATAATTAGACTTTTTAAATCCTTGAGCAGGCAGAGACCAATACAAGTTCTGGCCTTCCCAAAATGGGACCTGTCAGTACTACAAACTGACAGTAGACCCTTTCAAACCACAGGAAAATTGCACTTTGAAAATGCTGACACTTAAAGCAGTCTTTTTGGTGGCAGTTACTACAGCCAGAAGAGTCTGTGAGATAGAGGCCCTATCCATCGGACCTCCTTTTTTTCAGGTTTTCCCAGATGGCATAGTTAAGATGGATCCAGCCTTTTTGCCTAAAGTGGCCCCAAAATTTCACAGAGGCCAAGATATTATTGTACCTTCTTTTGTACAAATCCTTTCAGGGAACAAGAAAGAAATGAAGTTCCATATGTTAGATATCAGGAGATGCGTCCTAGATTGTTTAGATGAAACAAAAGCCTTTAGGAAGATGGATTCCTTATTTTAATTTCAGGGGCCAAGAAAGGGCCCAAGGCCTCAAAGCACACCATAGCCAGGTGGCTTAGAGAGGCTATTGGCCAGGCCTATATATTGGAAGGTATGCAGATCCCAGAGGGTATCAGGGCACACTCTACAACAGGGATATGCAATTAGCGAACCTCCAGCTGTTGCAAAACTACAAGTCCCATCATGCCTCTGCCTCTGGGTGTTATGCTTGTGGCTGTCAGAGTCTTGCTAGGCCTCATGGGACTTGTAGTTCTGCAACAGCTGGAGGTCCGCTAATTGCATATCCCTGCTGTACAAGATCAGCGACAGTGTCGCAGGCAGAGAGAACTGAAGCAATGCCAGAACAGATTTGTAAAGCGTCAACATGGTCCAGCTTCTCCACTTTTGTAAAACACTACAGGATGGACCTTTGGTCTGCAAAGGATCAGACATTTGGATGCAAGGTCTTACAAGCCATGATTGGGTGCTGGTCTTTTACCCCTCCCATTGAATCCAGGGAGAGAGAGAACATTTGTAAGCTTTGCAGGGCAGTCATTTACTACTAATCTCTGCACTCTGTATCATTACTGACCCCTGACCTCTGCTTCAATTACTACCAGCCCCAGAACTTTGAATCACTTACTATCTAAACTTTACTTACTACTGATCCCTGAACTCTGCGTCCCCTGCTACTGACCCCTGTAATCCATATCACATACTACTGACCCTTTAACAGTTGCCTCAGTATCTGATGTTGGGCCCTAGCCCATCCAATGTATTTGAACAGATATTTTGCTTGAAATACTCTATTCAGATTGGGTTTTCAAGATGTGCTGTTCAAGCTCTTTTGAAGAAGCAAAAAGAAATGGGCAATGTTGAGGACCGTAGATGCAGTGGTCGGCAAAGAAAACGTAATCCAGCAGATAAGACACATCATGCATACTTCCCTCAACATTAGCACTGCTGGACATCTTCTGATGTTGAAGGGAAGTGCACTGTACATACAATATTAATGTGTTTTCTTGGCATAAATTGTTGAGTTAATACTAGAATTTAATAAATCTTAAAATAAATAAATACATAAAAATAAATGGTGCCAAAGCCCGGCTAGGAAGTTTTTTAAAATAATAGCTTTTTCTCCCCCTGGTTGGATACGCCGGGGCTATCCCCAGTTGATTTAATCTTGGATAGACTACTGTGAACTAACCTCTGCTCCGCACATTTCCTTGCTGCCATTTTCTCTTGGATTACCATTGTCTGCTCATGTTGCAGTGCCAGAATTTGGGATTTGTCAATGTGTGATGGTGTGACATTGTTGGAAGATGGAATTTTGTTATGGTTATATATGGTTATATACAGCCATGGCCAAAAATATTGGCACCTCTGCATTTCTGTCAGATCATGCACCACTCTGCACTGAAAATTGTTGCAATTACAAATGTTTATGCTTTCTTTCTTTTGTTTTGTATTGGACACAAAAAACTGTAGAAAGGAAAAGCCAAATCTGACACATTCCATGCCAAACTTAAAAAAATGGACTGGCCAAAATTATTGGCACCTTCTCAAAATTGTAAGAAATATTTGCATTTCAAGTTTGGGATGCTCCTGTAATTTTGTAATGAAACTCATCTGTATCAACATGTGCTGACAATATATAAATCACACTAGCAACCAGTTAAAATGGTGAAAAATAGTCTCAGCATTTTTGTTGTGTGTCTGTTTGCCACACGGAGCATGTAGAAGCCAACGAGTAGCAAAGAATTGTCTCAGGATTTGAGAGCAAAAATTGTGAAAAAAGCATGTACAATCTCAAGGTTGCACGTCCATCCCCAGAGATCTTAATGTTCCTGTGTCCACTGTGCGCAACAATGTCAAGAAGTTTACAGCCCATGGCACTGTAGCAAATACGCAGCATATGCTGTGGACAGATGAAACAAAATTACAGCTTTTTGGTAAAGCCCATCACTCTGCTTGTAGAAAAAGACATTTAGGCCTTTAAAGAAAAGAATACATTCCCACAGTCAAACATGTTGGAGGTTCACTGATGTTTTGTTGTTGCTTTGCTGCTTCAGGCACTGGATGTCTTGACCATGTGCACAGCGTTAGGAAATCTGAAGACTACCAAAGAATTCTGGGGTGAAATGTAGGGCCTAGTGTCAGAAAGTTGGGTCTTACAGCAGGGCAATGCCCCAAAGCACCCAGAAATTGTTTAAGACAAAGTGCTGGAGAATACTGAACTGGCCAACAATGCGTCCAGATCTAAATCCCATAAAGCACCTGTGGAGAGATCTCAAAACAGTAGTTGGGAAAAGGAACTCTTCCAATCTGAGAGACCTGGGGCAGTCGGCGTAAGAAGCGTGGTCCAAAATTGCAATAGAGAGTTGTAAGAAACTCATTGATGATAAACATGAGAATGGCTGAACATTTGTTATTGCAAGAATTTTCTGCTCGAAGTGGTGCATTATCTGACAGAAATGCAGGGTTGCCAATGTTTTTGGCTGTGTTTGTGTATGGTGTTATATGCTGTAATTTCTTTTGAACATGTAAATGTTTTCCATGTTTTATCTCAAATATACTTCAAGATAAAAAAAATTGCTTTTAAAATAATTAACTCCATAGTGACTGAGGGTCAAATAATTAATGCCCAAACACAATTTAACAACGTTGACATGCTAATAAATCTGTACATATTATCACAACTACTTTGTGTATCCTGGTAAATTATACTTTTTTCCAGGACATATTGGGCCTTCTTTTGATGGTAAATGGTGTCTCCTGATTTTTTTTTTTTATTATTATCAAAAGAAAACTGGCCCAAAATCATTAAAGCATTTAAAAAAATATAAATGTATATATTTCTTGCTGTTACCATAATTTACCACCAAAAAATCCAAAACAAATGCTCCTTCTCCTGTCGATCGCAGCGATTCCACACCTGTGTATGTTAGGTTTTGTTTGTACCCATAGTACTGGCCAAAAAACAATAGTGTGCATTTTGCTTTTTTTTTTTTTTTATCTTGCCTAAAACACCAACACATGTAAATGCACTGAGTTGTCTATCACTGTAAGTCTGCACTGACAGGAGGTCTGAATAGGACACAGCCTAACTAAAAGGGAAAATAAACCTCATCTGGGGGACTGACAGGCTGATCTATCACTGCAACCAATGAGGGAGGTCTGACTGGACCGGGATCATTCCATCAAGTTTGACTGCATGAGAAGACCCAGTCCATCACACTGGCCATTTCTGAGGATTGCTGTTCTGATTAATTTCTTGGACGGATGGACCATCTTCCACTGATCTGGAATACAGGCGTACAGGTCCCATGCATTGGTGTTTTCACCACAAGCCTTGTTGACTCATTGAGCATATGCCCATTTGTATCCCTTTACTCCATTAAGCCTTCACAAAACCAGTGATGGTTCCATTGTTGTTTTTCCATTCAACACTGATGTCATGTGGAATATCTTTTCTCGTCTTAGTAGTTTATTTTTTCTTCACTATTCCCTCATGGACTTTTAAATTGACTTTTTAACAACTTATATATGACAGTATATGGACCTTTAGAGTATTTGAGATTTGTCATATTCACCTTACTTTTCTGTTTTGTTAATTTTTTTTTTGTGGTCGTTCACATCATACATATTGTTTTTTTACACATGAATTTGTAACAGTACAAATTTGTAAGCACTGCACATAATTTTATCTTTATCTCTGGTTTGTACTTGTTGAGTGTTATGCTGGCTGCTACCTGATAGATTTTTGGGTGCTGGCGCAATATATATCATTCTTCCATTTGGTCACTGTGATAGCCAATCAGAGGCTATAACAGCGATCAGGTGACCCGGGAGCCACACAGTGCACTCCCAGCCTAGTCCCTGTGTGGGGCACACTCCCGGTACAAAAAGAAGTACGCATACATGTGGCCCCATGGAAAAAAGCCCAGTCCATAGCTATAGCATAGCATAATAGCTTTCAAGAAAAACAATGGATATGCTCAATATTTTAAATTTAGCTATATATATATATATATATATATATATATATATATATATATATATATATATATATATATATACACACACGCACACATACACACACACCACGCACACACTATAGTATAAATTTATTCTGAATCATTTAAGTATATATCAGTGTTATCAATTACTTAAAACTAAATAAGTTCAAGGGTTAATGGATTGCCTATGTTATTTCCAATCTACTTTGTGAGATTGTCAGGTACAGCTGCTGGATATTAGGAGTCTTCACCGTTTGATTTCCCTAGCCTAGGCTATCTGCAGTTAAGATTCTAAATGAATAAATGGTTCATACCCTACTTCCAGCTCCCTTGCTTATGCTTTATATATTCTTTGATCTACTTGCTTAGGCACAACCACTTTGTCAGCACAGGCAATTTTGCCAATGTTATATGCTGAGTGAGCTTTGTGAACAGCAGCTATCTACATCATATTCTGTTATCATATTGTGTTGACACATACGTTTAATACATAGTGTGGGCATTTTGATTATTTTTTTTGTTTACAGACTATTATTATTAGGTACTAAAGGTGTTGCAAAAATACACCATATATAAAGGAATAATTACAATATTAGCAAAGTGTACATATGGGACATTAGAAAAATAGTATACAATATAGTAAATATATTTTGCTATGTTTGTGATCTGTGTTAAGACATTTTTTTAGCTTGTGAACTATAAAACAACATAAATTAAGTGGGTATTTTGATTTTATTGAATTTGCCAATGTTCTGCTAGATGTTTAATTGGACCAACAACCATGAAATGCCATTGTGGATTAGGAAGAAGAATACCTGACAAAAGTGTGTCATATTGTGTAAGATTGCTGTGTTTAGTGTAGATACTTCAAAAGCAAAATGCTTTTAGAGCAATTTTGAAGTGTTTAGAAATGCATAGTTTTTCAGTAAATAGGGCAATGTACTAGCTTGTCTCTGATAATTTCCATTGTTCCATTTCCACATATTGCAAACTCATGGCTTTTGTTTTCTTTTTCTTGTGACATAGGTGCATGTCTATTCCCGTTACTATGAGGGCTATTCGCAGGAAAGCAGAGACCATTCAGGCTGACACACCAGCTTTGTCTCTTATTGCAGAGACTGTGGAAGACATGGTGAAAAAGAATCTGCCTCCAGCTAGTAGTCCAGGCTATGGCATGACCACAGGTTCAACTGCCTTAAGTGGTGTAACAACTCCAACAAGCTCATATTCCTCAGGACCAATCACTGCTCTCTTTAACATGGGAATTAAAGAGCGACATGACTCAACTGGCCATGGAGAAGACTTTACCAAAGTATCTCAAAATCCCATCCTAACTAGTCTGCTTCAGATAACAGGAAATGTGGGAGGAAGTCTTGGTTCAAGTCCAACACCTCCCCATCATACTCCACCACCTGTCTCTTCCCCCGCAAGTAATACAAAAAACCATCCTATGCTTATGAACTTATTAAAGGATAACCCAACACAAGATTTCTCCACTTTGTATGGTAGTAGCCCTCTTGAAAGGCAGAATTCTTCTGGGTCTCCTCGCACAGAATTAGGTCCATCATGTACTGGAAAGCCCAAGAAAAAGAGGCTGAGAACAGGTGCAGAAAAGATGAAAAATCAGACTGAAGATGATTTCCAAAGAGAACTTCTCGATATGGATGTGGACTCACAAAACCCAATTTTTGATGTAAGCATGACGGGTGATGCACTGGACACACCTCACATCACACCAGCGCCTAGCCAATGTGGTACTCCATCGACAGTCTATCAGCAGCCTATGACTCATACCCAGCCTGGTATGCAAAGAATGGTTCGACTCCCAAGCACAGACACCATGATTCCAGATGTCACAGATATCTTGTCAGATATAGCAGAGGAAGCTTCAAAGCACCCAGGGACCGGGGAAGATTGTCCCAACCTTGGCACCCCTGTCAGAGACTCCTCTAGCTCTGGGCACTCTCAAAGCACCTTGTTTGACACAGATGTATTCCCAGTAGATGGTTCTGGTGGTGGAGATAACCCATACGCAGATGCTGCTGATCTAATTGCGGAGGCCAACGGAAGCCCCAACAGCGACTCGTCTAATAATTTTTTTAATAGTATGGACTTTAACCCAGAGTTATTGAACAGCCAGAGCGGTTTTACAGATGACTTCAATGAAGACAGCAGCCAAAGTGATGATCATGATTTTAAGGACTTTCCTGGCCAAGGGCTAGCATCACTGAGTGTAGTTTCAGGAATCCCTGTTGATGGGAGTGAAGGCAAGTATAAGGTAGAGTTAGGCGCTGAAACAGTAGATTTCAGCATCATTGGAGGGGGCAAAGGACTAGGTGGGGTAGATATTCTTGAAGCCCCTAGTAGGAGCCAGAGCCCTTTACTTGGAGGAGAATTTCCAAAAGATAGGCCACAAAAGCAGAGGACTAAAGAGGGAAGCAATGGGGGAGCAGGAAGTATGAGTGGAATTCAGGGATCTGGGTTAGATACAAAATCTGGAAAACGCAGCAGAACACCTTCTAGTGATAGTAAAAGCAAAGATAAGCCACCTAAACGCAAAAAAGCTGAGTCAGAAGGCAAATCACCTTCTCACATTGCCAGTCGTCCGTTTACCCCTCCAACCAGTTCTGGGGGTTCAAAATCTCCAGGGACATCCGGAAGATCCCAGACTCCTCCTGGCATGGCCACTCCTCCCATACCCAAGATCACCATTCAGATTCCCAAAGGCACTGTGAGTGTTGGTAAACCATCTTCCCATAGTCAGTATTCAAGCAGTGGTTCAGGAAATTCTTCCGGTAGCAAAAGTCATCATAGCCACTCATTGTCATCATCCTCTTCATCCTCAGGAAAGATTAAAAACAGTAAGTGCGATGGGTCCTCTAGTTTGAAAATAGGAGGTGGAGCTGGTGGAATATACTCTGGACAGACTGGATCAGGAAGTAGCCAGTCAAAAACTGGTTCTCAGTCCATTGGAAAGCAGGGCTCCTCCCCTATCACAAAGCATGGGCTAGGGAGTGGAACTAATAGTTCTGGAAGTAGCAAGAATAAACCACAAGGAAAGCCATCTGTGTTAATGAACCCCTCACTCTCCAAGCCAAACATCTCTCCCTCACACTCTAGGCCTTCTGGAGGTTCTGACAAGTTATCACCAATGAAACCAATGCCAAACACTCCACCCTCTTCAAAAGCCAAATCACCAGTTGGCTCAGTCAGTTCTCATATGTCTAGTGGAAGTTCCAGTTCCTCTATGAAATCCTCAGGAGGTCTTGTACCTTCAGGATCTCTTTCACAAAAACCAAACTCCTCATCTTCATCCTCTTCCTCCTCTTCTTCCTCATCTTCATCCTCATCATCATCATCTTTTTCAGGTGGCTCCAGTGTCTCCCAGAATCTTCATGGCAGTTCGAAAGGGAAGTCTCCTAGTAGAAATAAGAAACCTTCACTTACTGCGGTCATAGACAAACTTAAACATGGGGTGGGGACTGGAGGCCCTGGTTCAGAAGATTCTATAGAGGGGGCTGGAGGGGGAGGCAACCCTGGGGCACCTGGCCATGGGATCTCATCAAAACATGGACTTGTAGGAGGTGAATTCACAGGAAAAAGGGAGAAGAGTGAAAAAGACAAATCTAAAGTTTCAGTTTCTGGAGGATCTTCTGATCCTTCTAAGAAGGGAGATTCCAAGGGATCGGGGAGCACTGGTGTAGCTAAAATTATCATCAGCAAACATGATGGAGGATCACCTAGCATCAAGGCAAAGGTAACACTTCAGAAGCCAGGTGAAGGAAGTGGAGATAGTTTGAGGCCACAGATCCCTAAGAGTTACGGCTCACCATTGATAAGTGGGTCAACCCCAAAGCATGAGCGCTGCTCTCCAAGCCATAACAAATCACCAGCATATACCCCGCAAACCCATGACAGTGAAAGTGAATCAGGGTCCTCCTCAATTGCTGAAAAATCTTATCAAAATAGCCCTAGCTCAGATGATGGAGGAGGCGGGAGCCGTGCTCAACCAGAGTACAGTGCTGAAAAACATAAAAAACACAAGAAAGAAAAGAAGAGGCTGAAAGACAAGGATAGGGATCGAGAAAAGAAGAAGACTTACAGCTTGAAGCCAGAGAACTGGTCAAAATCACCAGTTTCTTCTGACCCAACGCTGTCCATGGGTGGAGGCCCTCTGCTGTCTTCAGATAGAGCAGCACGACCCAGTCCAACTTACCTAATGGGTGAAGATGATGATTTAATGGATGTGGCTCTGCTAGGGAACTGAACTTTGTATTATATCTTGAATGGGTGTGCTGGCTATGCGTGTTATTGTAAAATTACATGTATGTTCTTTTCCTGCCTGCAGATACCTTGCAGTGGAATTCATTACTTGCCTCATTTGGTTGGGGCTAGGATTAGTCAAACATTTTATTTTTATTTTCCCCATTTTAAATATATGATAACTTATAAAATATCATAGAGTCCAGACATGAAATACCCCCTTTTCCTTTTTTTTTTATAGCATGAGGAAACATTCACCTATACAGCACAGGGAAAATAACCAATTGACTAGAAAAAACTGACATCAACAGGGTGGAAACCCTTCAGTGATGTCACTAATTATAAATATGATATTTAAGTATTGCTCCAGTGGATAAAATGGGTTCGCCATTGTGTGCAGTTAGCAGATCCACTTTAAAGCCTTCAGTATTTTTACAACAAATGCGCCAATTTATGGTGCAGATGTTAACTGTAAAATTGTGAGAATGTGTCATACGAGTGTAAATATCTGTAATGATTTTAGACTGCTGACACAGTACTTGTCTAAATATAAAATACCCTTTTTCTAAATGGCTGCGTGTTTCGCACCAACTAAAATTCAGCTGTGATTAAAATGCCTTATTTTTTTTAAACATCCCACTCACATATTTGTATTCCTGTTTATTTGTAATAATTATATTTTAAGGAGTTTACATTTTCTGTTCTGTACATACCCTTCCTTTCCTGTGTGTAAATAATTCTGATTTTATTCTTTTTTTTTTTTTTTTGTCATTTTACTCAAGGACATTTTGAAAAGAGTTCAGGAAATGTTTGGTATGAAAATAAAACCTTTGGTATTAAACTTGTTACAGTGAGATCTTATTTTTAAGTTGTACAGGTCCCCCTAGTAGCTATTTTGCTGGTGATTTGATGGAAGGAATTTTAATAATGTTCTCAATTTGATTATGGTTCAGTTACAAATTGTTCTAGAAAGAGTTTTTTTTTTTAATTCAGGCAACTTGTACTGGTTTGTGATTTGTCTTTTGCAGCATTATGACTTTAAATAAGTGCAGCACATAAATATGGTATAGCCCACAGCAAAAACCATATACATCTACATTCATATTCTCTCATCTGCTTTAGACAACTGGGTTACAAGTAATTGATTGCTCTGGGCAATACCTCCATATCACTAGTGTTTTTTTTCCAGCTTTCTCTGTGGTTTTAAGCCATATCTTCAGAGCCAATAGAGCTTTTTGGTGGTTCTTAGATTTAGCACAAAGTTACGCTCTCCGTGCTAAATGTCGGGTGATTTGAGGGCTCTGTAAGGTATTGTAGAACTCTATTATATCCCAGGGTGATAAGTAAGCGATTAGCCCCCTGATATATACATGGTTTACAAGTACTACCACATTTTTAATTAACCCTATCAGTATTGGACCATGTTGAAGTATAGACACCTAACCAGTTCATTATTTTGTCATGCTCTGTTGTTGGGGAGTTGGGTGAAGATATCGACCTCTGAACACGTTTGACAAGGGCTACAACTGTTGAGTTAAACTTTCACTTTTCCCCACTTTATTTAAAACAAATGTTTTGATCTGGAAAGATAAATCCATCAACCAGATCATGTTAATGTTACCTGGTGCTTGACCGTGCCTAGTAACGTTTTGTTTTTTCTCTGTAGTATAATTTTATGCGATTCGAAAGGAGGCCATAGGGGACCTGAACTCATATATATATATATATATATATATATATATATATATATATATATATATATATATATATATATATATATATATATATATATATCCTAGCTGCAAAATTCATTTGAGAATACTATAGTTACCATTAGGGATGATTTAAATATATACATTTTCATCCACTGAGACCTGCCATTATATTTTTTGTTTTCAGATATAAACAGTATGTGTGTGCATGTTTATGTGATATGAGAGTACAGAGTGAATTGGAGGTTTTCATTTTGGGGGGAGAATTAAAGGTTGGCTGAACCCATAAAACAATGAGTAGTGTTGTGCAATATACAACATGGCCCATTGCCAAATCTGGATGGAAGTGCGTTAATGCCTTTGGCAAAGAATAGCAGGAGTAGTAGCATTCAGTTTGCAGCAATTATAGTTCTCTGGATGTTTGAATCAAGCAGTGTTGTATGCCCCCAATATGAGCACTAGTTCATAGGCAGCTAATGTCTATTGTAGCCAACTGGTTTTGAGTCCAGCAGATAGATATGAGGGGTTCATTTAATCTTAGCTTTAGCCTTGGGTTGGAGGAACATTTGTTAATGACTAGATCATTTTATTTAGTATTATGGTAACATCCACTTTAAATTTGGTTGCCTTTTTTTTTTTTTTTTTTTTTTTTGGAAGTAAGCTTTGTAATAATATATCCCCCATGTCTGTGTACTCCAGTAAAGAGAAACAGAAGACATTCACGAATGGAGAATCTGATGGTGTAGTCAAAACGGAAGATGGCCTTTCTGGAAAAAGAGAACATTCGGGAGTTTGCCAGGAAAACCAGTAGTGCCTTTTGGAGTCTGTGCAATGGATTGTGTCCACTCGCACCAATCCAGTGTAGCATGCACACACCGGTGTTTCTTAACTCCTGCTCGACTGAAGAATACAGTTTGGGATCAGAATTGACATTAAGCATATAGAACTTAAGCATATTGCTCTTCTGGTGGAGTAAACATGAAAGCAGCTCAACTATAACATTAATGCAACACTAAGTCATACCTTGCAACAACTTAGGAATTTAACACATTCAGACAAGCAAGGACATATGTCTTCAAAACCTTGCCAAGCTCTCTTCTCTTTTGGACAAATGTATATTAGTCTTCAGTGCATTACCTGGTTTCGTCAAACAGAGCTAATATTTGAGTCAAGATATCTTCAGAATAGCAGAATGAACGTGCATAAGTTAAACAATGATTGATATTAACACGTAAATGCGTTTCCGATCCTGCTAGGGTATACATGCAGTGTACATACTGAGCATATGGACTTTCAAACTCTTATGTAATCACCTCAACAGCTTAGAAATAGGATATATGTTGTGAATATGGAATTTGTTGGCCCAAGACTATTATTTATACAACCAAACACCTGGAGTGACAATCTTTATTCACTAAAAGACCAAGAAGCAACAGAACTGTTGAAACTATGAAAACGGCCACTGTGTAGACATGGTTTTAGCATTAATGGAGGAAAAAGCCCCACAGAAGTGTTCTTATCTCTCTATAGAACATGTTTGTTCCCTAACAGATTGCTTTGAAAATAATTTTACAGTTTCTTTAATGGAACAAGAAGTAGAGTTTTTTTGCGCTCAAAGGATGTGTCCTTGCCATACGTGTAACAGCCCACACATTTGTGCTCTAGCTGATGACCTATATTTGTACATCTGTTAACACTACTGACCCAGTACTTTGCTGGAGTCCAAAAAATAGTATATATGGCTGATAAAAGGCTAGTCTGTTGAGATCTTTGAGGTCATTGTTTGAAACTCTAGTCAGTCCAGTAATAATGTTTGACACCCCACCTCTTCCAAGAAAACCTTTTGTTCCCAGTTGTGCAGTCCAAGCTTGGCTATACACTGGTTGTGCACAGTAAAATATATGCAGGTTGCAATGAAAATATGGCTGGCTGTTTGATCTTTCTATAATTAACATACCTAACATTGTATTAAGGCATGTGTAAGTTATTTCATTGGTCATATGGAACAAGGAGTAACCCTTTACTATCTTGTTCCCCAACACAAATTTTACAAATAGATTTCGGAGGGGCTCTAAGAATACTGAAACAAACTAGTTTGTCATTTGTAAATAGAGGATGACTGTTCACTGTCTTAGTTGTATAAATTTATCAATTGTCAGAATTTTTTGTATTTTTGCTGTAGTTTTATTTATTAAAATACATTGCTTGTAGGTTTTGTGGACAAGGAAATAAAAATCAGAGAAATCTAGGTAATCTTTTTGTTTTGAGTATCTTAATATGGCCTATTGAAATGAGGGCAACTAAAATTTGAGTGGGCAGAGATGTACCCATGTTTTTTTTTTTTTTTTAGTTTCTATTTTTATTTTTGTAATTTATTTTTATCATTTTTGTTTTTGAAAGTATAACTTTTTCAACATTTCATCAAAATTTCACAGAATTCTTGTTAAACTACTACAAAAGAATGCTGACATCATATTTGGAAGAGTCACCTTATACAAGGAAAATTATCTGAATTTGGGCTATGCTAATCTAAAATGCATTTTTTTATTCCATGTGGTATGCATTACCATATAGTCATAATGATAAATGCAGCCAAATTCTCTGGACCAGAGATGGGGCTTGGTGAACCCTAATTCTGCACCGCTCAAATCCGTGTCTTATTAACATGCTTATTTGTGGATATATAGAAGGAGAAAACAAGCTAAGTGATTCAAGCATGGAAATATCAGAAGTCCTGGTGGTGAACCGACAACAGAGGTGAGCATGCCGTATTTATTTTAGAAATTAGGGATGTTGAGAAAGTATTTTGTTTTGTTGTATGATTGATCTTTTAATGGAGCATAACTGGAATCATTTTGCAGTTTATAAATCCCTGTAGAACCTTATCCCTTGGTTACTTTTGAATAGAACCAACTAACCTCTCACTGGGCTCACATGCCCATTTGACAAAGAGTGTTAGCCAACTGTTAATTGGACACTGGCTATTGAGAAGTAAAGAGAATACCAAAGTTATTACAGGATTCTGCTCACTTTTGTTTTAACTTTTTTGATGCCATTGGGTCATACATATTTCTCAGAACTAGACTGCAGCCAATAACTATTGTTTCATAAAATTGTAACATCTGCGGAAATGTAGCCATAGACATTAGACAGCCAACTATGTGGATTTAAGCATGAGAACATAACTATCCACTCAGGTCATTCAGCCGTGCATGTTTATATCAGTGCAGCAAGGCACACAGCTGGGCACCTTTTGTAAACTGACAAATATATCTTATGGCTGAGGGTGCCCCCTAATTAGAAACAGGGCTCTGCAGCAAGTATGTGAGCAAAAGAAGGTAAACCATTGCATATCTGCAACATAGTGATCTTAACAAGAATTTTTCATTGAATATATAATTACCTACAGTGGGAATTAAAGCACACAAGTATTGTTGGAATATATACTTTTAGTAATCTTGTGTTCAAAAGGACAATTGAGACTTAAAGCAGAACTCCGGGATTTTCCAAAAATCCCCCATTAGTACACCCCCCACAGATAACACTAAACAGTTATATTTGTGAAATTTCTTTCCCCTTAAGAGATATGACTGAATTTTCAGGAAGTCGGTTTTCTGATTTAAAAAATGCAGCCTGTATTCTGCCCAAGAGGAGGTGTTAGAACAGGGATTGCATCATAGCCTCTTCTCTCTAACTGTAATCAGACTTCATTTCCCATGAATACTTGGGATGGGAGTGAATGTGGTAAGTACACTAGGCTTGTACATGTAAATGTGAACTCGCCCACTTTAACATAAATCGTTGCCTTAATTCTGCAGCCAGCAAGCCATACATATCACACGGTATGATAGGTTACATCAAAGCATGTTAATATAAATGCATATTAATATAATAATTTAATGCATTTGATCAATACATTTAAATTAATAAATTTAATATAAATGCAAACCAATGAAGCCTATCAGAGTTCATTGCAGAATAGCAGGGACCACCATGTCATAGACCACCAGTGCCTCTTGTCAGGGATCACCATGTTAGGGACCACCAGTGTCACTATGTCAGCGACCACCAGTGCAACGTGTCAGGGACCACCAGTGCAGCGTGTTAGGGATCATCAGTGCTACTTGTCAGGGACCACCAGTGACACTTGTCAGGGACTAACAGTGCCACTTGTCAGGGACCACCAATGCCACTTGTCAGGGACCACCAGTGCCACTTGTCAGGGACTGCCATGACAGGTACCACCAGTGCCACTTGTCAGGGACCACCAGTGCAGATGATAATCCCTTATCCGTATTTACTTGTATATACACGGGGGGGGTTCTCCAGCGGGGCCTGTATTGTTATATGAGAATGCTGAGCTCTGATGCCCCCCTGTCGTTATTACTATTGACGATTGTTCCTATAACGGCGGGGCATCAGTGTCCTCGTATACAATACCAAACACAGTGGAAGATCCCTGATGTGTCATACAAGTAAATACTGATGATAATCCCCGATTTACACAGAGATAGGCGGGGACCAGTGCGGTGTGTCGGGGACGGAGTGGAGGTGGAGAGGGGGGGGGCGATGACTTTAAGGGAGAAGAGGAGGAGAGAGGAGAAGGACGACACCTCCTCCATGGGCAGCACAGACCGGGGGTTGTGAGACCCCTACTGCCCACAAAATGTCTGCTTCCTCCTGCTTGACTTTCAAAGGACTACAGCGGGGCATGCCAGACCGCTGGCTGAGCTGAGGAGAGGGATAGCAGCCAGCGGTCTTACAAACAGGATGTCAGCAGGCCATAACAGTTTTTCAGCAAGTTCAGCAGGCTATTACAGAGGAACTACAGAGCTCAGAAGAACATGGATGGCCAAGTGGATGAAGATAGGAGATCAGCAACAAGGACATGGAAAACAAATTATGGTCGGAGTTTTGCTTTAAGGATAAGTTCACCTTTGGGAAGATGTTACATGTTCCACCCGTTTTTGGGTGGAAAATGTTTCCGCTCCTGCGGCCATTCCTTGATCCTCCCCCTCCCTGGGACAGTGGGCCGGGGATCTTCTCCCACACCCGCTGTCACAATTTGAAAGGAGCGTGGCCGTGCAGAGCTCCACTCACACGGCCACATCATTTAATCACAGAGTTATGTGAATGAATGAACTACATGGACCGATAGACTGCTGACAGCTTATAGTTCTCAATGAACTACCAGGGCACTGTTGTGTGCTCTAGGTAGTTTATTGATTCTTCCTGTCAGTGTGTAGCTGCATGCCCATATGAGATATGAGCAGACATCTTACACTGACAGTCTGCATAAGCCCTGCAGTACTTGCGATCTGCTGAGGTGCAATGCTTTTCAGACTTCTACAGGCTGCTTCTTCTTTAATTGCAAAAAAAAATGTGCATTTGTAATTTTTTTTAGGTGAACTTATCCTTTAATTATATTTAGTATTTTGCTTGAAAGTGGAATTGGTGGGGAAGATAAAGCATATACAAAAGTTCCCTACATACAAACCTTTGAGTTGCGAATTTTCAAAGATGTGAACATGCGTTTGCACAGTTTTTTATTTTGTTCAACCCAGCGGTCTAAATGAAAATAAACTGACAGATTGCTGCACCAACATTGGGTGTGTTGGTATGGCAGTCTCTCAAGCTGTGCTCTTGTGTGGACACCCCCCACCAGAACATACTGATCAGTGCTCGCAGCCTTTGCCTGAAAGCAATGTTCTTTGTTGGACTTCCCGGGTCGAAAACTGGTTGGAAAGTAGGGGACTTACTGTATGTTGATTACATTATATACAATGGATATAAAAAGTCTACACACCAAAGACAAGCTAAAATCTTTTGAGGGGGGGAGTGAAAAAAATAATAACGTGGTTGCATAAGTGTGCACACCACCTTATAGCTGGGGCTGTAGCTGTGCTCATAATTAAGCAATCACAATAAAACTCATGTTAAATAGGAGTTATTACACACCTGCCATCATTTAAAATGCCTCTGATTAACCCCAAATAAAGTTCAGCTGTTCTATGAGGTCTTTCCTGAAATTTTCTTCGTAGCAGAGATCTTCCAAAGCATCAGAGGGATCTGTTTTTTAAAAGGTATCAGTCAGAAGAGGGGTACAAAAGAATTTCCAAGGCATTAGATACACCTTGGAACACAGTGAAGACAGTCATCATCAAGTGGAGAAAATATGGCACAACAGTGACATTACTAAGAATTGGATGTCCCTCCAAAATTGATTAGACAAGACGAAAAGAAAACTGGCCTGGGAGCCTGCCAAGAATCCTACATCAACATTAAGGTGCTGCAGGATTATCTGGAAAGTACTGGCTGTGTGGTACATGTGACGACAATCTCCCATATTCTTCATATGTCTGGATTATGGGGTAGCCTTTTCTTAGGAAGAAAGAGATCCAAGCCCAGCTAAATTTTTGCAAAACCACATCTGAAGTTTGCCAAAAGCATGTGGGAAAATGTGTTATGTTCTAATAAAACCAAGGTTGAACTTTTTGGCTATAATTCCAAAAGATATGTTTGGTGCAAAAACAAAACACCGCAGATCGCCAAAAGAACTCCATACCCACGGTGAAGCATGGTGGTGGCAGCATCATGCTTTGGGGCTGTTTTTCTTCAGCTGGAATAGAGGCCTTAATCAAGGAAGAGGGAATTATGAACAGTTCCAAATGCCAGTCAATATTGGTACAAAACCTTCAGACTTCTGCTAGAAAGCTGAACAAGAAGAGGAACTTCATCTTTCAGCATGACAACAACCCAAAACATACATCCAAATCATGCAAGGAAAGGCTTCACCAAAAGAAGATTACAATTTTGGAATGGCCCAGCCGAAACCCAGACCTAAATCCAATTGAAAATGTGTGGGGTGAAATGAAGAGGGCTGTCCACAGGAGATGCCCTTGCAATCTGACAGAATATTGCCAAGTCAAGATGTACCATGCTGATAGACTCCTACCCAAAGGCGCACACTTATTCAACCATATTATAAAAAAAAAAATATTTTTAGTTCCCTCCACCTAAAAGATTTCAGTTTTTTGTTCAACTGGGTTGTACAGTTTATAGGTCACATTAAAGGTGGAAAAGGTTCTGAAATGATTTCTTTGTCTCATTTTCTTACATCACAGAAACCTGACATTTTACCAGGGGCGTGTAGACTTTTTACCTCCACTGTACATATTAGAGAAGTCAGTTGGTGGGTGGTGTATGCAGAAGCAGAGTGAGGAAGGTATGACACCAGGTGGTATGTGCAGGAGTGGAGTGCATAGAGTATGAATGGACAGTATGTATGTCGTACTTTGACTCACAAATAGTGGTTATCTTTCTATATTTAGCTACATAATCACAAAAACATAGGGTCAAAGCCATACAGGTTAATGATGTGAGAAAATTTGCTGCAAAATGCATTTGGCTCCCATTTACAAAACTTGACTAATTGTAAAGCAGCAGCACGTGAGCCATGCTTTTTACACAGAGGATTTTTACAGAGGTTAGCATCTGAGCCCAAGAACTGAATCTTCTAAAACTGAAGCAGATTATTTCAGAACAGTAGAGGTAAGGAGTGTGTTAGCAGCATTGTAGACTTTGAAGTAGCATTTTGAAGGGATGGAGGCAATAGAGGTGAAGGGTAATAGCATATGCTTTGGACTCAGGTAAGAGATTAAAACACATGCATACATATAGACTGATGTTTGGGTGCTTACAGGGGTAATGCATATTTGTTAAAGATTGGATTCTGAGAGGTTATCACATATGCACTGAGGCATGGGTGCTGTGAAACTAACATGCATGCCCTAGGGCAGTGATGGCGAACCTTGGCACCCCAGATGTTTTGGAACTACATTTCCCATGATGCTCATGCACTCTGCAGTGTAGTGGAGCATCATGGGAAATGTAGTTTCAAAACATCAGGAGTGCCAAGGTTTGCCATCACTGCCCTAGGGACTGAGATCTAATGTGTTAATGCTTATACGCTGGGGGTAGATCATTGAGGTATTAAAAGGGTTAAAGGGATTGTAAAGGTTCATGTTTTTTACACCTTAATGCATCCTATGCATTAAGGTGAAAAAATATCTTACAATCACTGACCCCCCCCCCCCCCGTTTTACTTACCTGAGCCCCGGAAAGTCCCACGTTGCAAACCCGCTCTTCTTTTGCTTCGTCTTCTTTCCTCTTCATTGGATAGATTGATAGCAGCACAGCCATTGGCTCGCGCTGCAGTCAATCAACTCAAAGTAAGGGCTGGGGCAGGGCCGAGTCCTGTAGTTGGCGGCTATGGACTCGGGAATGCGCCCGCAAGGTAACCCCCTTTGGGAGAGCGCTTCCTAGAGGGGGTTATCAAAAGGGGGAGGATCCGAGACAGCCGCCGAGGGACCCCAGAAGATGAGGTTCGGGGCCACTCTGTGCAAAACGAGCTACACAGTGGAGGTAAGTATATGTTTGTTTAAAATAAAAATATATTCTAACCTTTAGTGTCACTTTAGGTATCATTCCAATATAGTTGATCCCTGAAGCCACGTACACACGGGCGGACTGTCTGGCCAACTAAGTCCATCAGACAATCCGACAGACAGTCCGTCCTACTTTTGAATGAACGGACTTGACCACACACGATGAACAGACAGTCCGTTGAAAGCTTGCGTGATGACGTGTACAGCACGTACGACGGGACTAGAAATACGACGTCCAATACACTGCAATGCAACCTTCGGCCGTGTAAATCCTTTCTGAGCATGCGCCATACTTAGTCCGTCCAACTTGCCTACTCACGAGCGGACTGTCCGCTGAAACCAAAGTTGGACGGACAATATTACGGAAATTCCGAAAGACTTAGTCCGCCAGACTGTCCGCTGAAAAAGTCCGCTGAAGCCCACACACGAGCAGACTAAGTTGGACAGACAGTCCACCCGTGTGTACGCGGCCTGAGGGTTAATGCTTATATGTTGGTGACCGAACACTAAAAGCATTGATGCATATACTCTGTTGATGTAAAAACTGGCTAGTGTTCTGCGTACAGCAGGGTCCTTCTCACTGGTGGCATGGAAATGTCAAAGTGAGGTGTGTGTGCTAGAGTTAGGATAAGGAAGGACAATTGTCATCCTAAAGAGCGCACACATGCAAAACCCTACACTACACACACACACACACACCACAAATTAATGAAGAAAGAGAAGTGACTGGACATCCATTAATATTTCAATTTAGCTAGAACTTGCGTATTAGCAGGGTCTATGCCATGGTCTCTTGATAAACTATATGCATAATGTACTTTGCCCTGTTTGCACATGTGAGAAATTTGCTCAATAGAAAATTATACATGATGCTTATGGGAATTTGCTGTTTTTTTTTTTATTGTGGGTAAAGTCTGACCGTTTATTTGGGTGTGGGCAGTGTGGGGTCATTTTGATTTCAAGATTCTTTGATTTCTTGAATTTTGATGCATGGTTCCAGTACTGGAAACACGGAATTATCTCACTACTTACACAGAACCTGCCATACAGGTTGCCATGAACCTCACACTGGGTAACCTAAATGAAGGGAAAATAACATGCATGGTAAAAGCACTTCATCACAAACAGACCATACCAAAAAATACATTTAAGACTATCAAACAGCTTCCTCCTGCCTAGTAAAGGTTATTTACATCCAAAATGGTGACAGTTTGCCTGGCATGCCATAAGTGGCTAGCAGATTCTTAATTTTTCCTGTCTATAAAGGGACACAAGAAATCTTTCACCTTCAGATTATACTACCACCTATAGGAGAGCAAACATAAAAACTAAACTGGACCAGAAAAATTTCTCCTATTACCAGCATGCCTCAGTTTTTTGCTAATGTCCAAGGAAGAGGGGCATCTCTTCTTCAACTCTGCTGTGTAAAATACTAAGCAGTTTTTTCTTCAGTCAAAACTCTTCTACTTGCTACAACTGGGGTCTTTAACCATTACAGCCCGGAAGATCTGGCTGCTCAATGACCAGAGCATTTTGTGCGATACAGCACTGCGTCGCTTTAACTTAATTGCATGGTCCTGCGAAGCTGTGCCCGAATAAAATTTACGTCCTTTTTTCCCCACAAATGGAGATTTCTTTTGGTGGTATTTGATGATCATCTGCGGTTTTTATTATTTGCGCTATAAACAAAAAAAAGAGCGTCAATTTTGAAAAAATAAATAAAATTTTGTACTTTTTGCTATAATAAATATCCCCAATTTTTTTCTCAGTTTAGGCCGATATGTTTTCTTCTACATATTTTTGATAATAAAAATCGCAATAAGCGTATATTGATTGGTTTCTGCAAAAGTTATAGCGTCTACAAAATAGTGGATAGATTGGCATTTTTATTATTTTTTTTTTTCCTTGTAATGGCGGCGACCTGCGATTTTTATCTTGATTGCGACATTATATCGGACACTTTTGACACATTTTTGGGACGATTGACAATTATACAGAGATCAGTGCTATAAAAATGCACCGATTACTGTATAAATATCACTAGCAGGAAAGGGGTTAACACTAGGGGGCGATCAAGGGCTTAACTCTGTTCCCTGACTGTGTGTTCTAACTGTAGGGGGAGGGTACTGACTAGAGGGGATGACAGATCTTGGTTCCTAGCTATTAGGAACCTACGATCTGTCTCTCCTAACAGAACAGGGATTTGTGTTTTTACACACACACACACACACACACACACACATCCCTGTTTTGACTCAAGTGGCTGGCGGCCACGAGCAACGGCACCCCCACAGTGCAGCGGGCGCCTTCTATCCAGCTTAAAGCCGACATATAGCTACGGCGGCTCGCGGGAACGTGCCGACCTGCCGCAGTATGATTGTGACTGGTTGGCAAGCAGTTAATCACAGCTCATCTGCCATGGCCATTCACAGCCTGGCTTATGGAGTGTTCAGTCCAAACTCAAGAGGATATTGCAGGAAAAGCCTTTTTCAGGGTACCTTCAGACACTGGGTTCCATGGGAAGTGCTATTCAGACCGCATTCCAGTAACAAGTTAGCCATGGAGCACTTTCTAGGACCAGGGCCATTGATTCATTGCTTGCCCTGTTCCTGAAGACGATGGCCTCTCAGGCTAAGCACTGGAAGCTACCTCGTTTTATTAGGTTGCTTGGAACCTTTGCTTTACTCCGGTTTCTATTGTGCAAGGGATTAACTCTCTGAGATTGAGCACTGGCATCATTTGCTGGGTGGATGTTTTGCCTGCATCTATCTAGCAAGAGACCCTCTCTTGTTTACTGTAGCTATAGAGACAATAGACTTTTCTCAACCTGCCAAAGGAATAGAACAATGATATCTAGCTAGAGAGGGATGTGACGTTAGAAAGTTGGGGGAGGAGCCTGACGCAGCGTCTGTGATGGCCGAGGAGAGACCGACATCCACGGTGGGGGAGGAGCTGGATGGACGGCCGGGGACACAGCGCGGAGGACCCCCCGCTAGGGCGACCTACCCCCCCCCCCCCCCCCGTATAGAGCAGATTTCCGCCGGTATGGTGAGCGGTGGAGGCTGGTGAGAGCATCCCCCCGGACAAGAGAAGCTGCACAGAAGATTTGGCTATTACAGTGACCCCCCCCGAGGATATATGAAGGAAGGAAGCCGACGGGACAACAGGTGACCTGCTGAAGGCAAGACTCTCCGTCCTCTATCCCCAGCTGTGAGACCTGCCGCCTCCCTCTCCCTACCTCCTCCTTTCCCCGGATTGGCTCCATCCTGTCTGCCTGTTTGACAGTCTGTCAGGATCATCCAGGATCCGCAACCCATGAGACAGAACCAGCTTCTGTGATACAGACAGTGGAAGTAAAGGAATGCTTTTTAACGTTACATAATGAATGCAGGGACAATGTCTATACAGTAAATACACAGATATGAATGGATAAAGTTATAGAACCTGTGGGGCAAAAAGGAACTGTTATTAAACCATATCCAGGAGAAAAGAAGGTTTATACCCTTGCTGTCTTTCCTAAGGTACTTTGTGGAAGTGAAAGGAGTGGACAATTGATTGGAAAAGATTCCCCTGATGTACCATCTGTTAAATATATATTTGTAGATCTAAAAAAGACGGTTTAAAGATGTATATTGCAGGAGATATATGCCGCGTTCTAAGACATCTGTGTGCAACCCGTGTGCAATAATACATATTTTACTACCCCTGCATAAATACAAGGGGATAGATCCCCCCGACTGTTAAAGAGACGGCTGGAACTCAAGGAAGGGAGGGTTTTTGTAAACAACAAAAATAAGGAAAGGGGGAGGGGAAGGAGGAAAAACATTATACATTCCTGAGGGACAATTATTTGGGGAGGCAAGAGAAGTAAGCTAGAAGGGGTGCAAGCCCAAAAGAAAAAATGAAAAGCCCATCCCAAAAAGTAACAGAACCCAAAACCCCCAGGTAGAGTTTAAATTCGAGTACAAACGCAAGCTAAATCCAGAAATATGTAACAACTAAAGAAGGGAACATTAGAAGCCCAAGTATGAAAAAAAAAACAGTCCAGATAACTAAAAGCGCAAAAAAGGAGGCAGCTAAATTAAAGGGGGCTCAAGGGGAGAAGATGCAAGAAAATATGGGAACAGATATAGCGCTTACGGAGGGGGAAGATCTGAGAAGCGAATCCCAAATTCCCACTAAATTGGATATGCTAGCAATGCTTGAGGGAATGAAAAACTTGATTAAAAGTGAGGTCTCCAACGTACGTATGGATCTGGGACACTTGTTAAAGAGAGTAGAAGAGGTGGAAGAGAAAGCGGAGAGACAAACATTGGAGATAGCCGAGCTAAAAACACAAATGAAAGAGCTGCAAAGACAACAGCGAGAATGTTAATATAAAATGGAAACGCAAGAAAATCAAAATAGGCGCCAAAATCTAAGGATAAGGGATATACCAGAGCAAAATGGAGAAAATCTGGAGGAAAAGATGAAGAAGATATTTAACCCCTTACTAGAGAGAGGAGAAGCAGAAAAGATAAAAATCGATAGAGTACACAGAGTGAGGAGACCACCTGGACTAAAAGAGGATACGCCACGGGATGTGCTCATTAAGTTCCATGAGTACTCAGATAAAGAAAGAATATGGAACAACCTTAGGAAGGGGCCCCCTCTACAGTATGAACAAAGGACTTTACAAGTGTTCGCGGATTTATCGGCAGAAACTTTAATAATAATAAGAAAGCTCAAACCATTGTTGGATCAATTAAGAGAAGCTAACATCAGATATAGCTGGGGTTTTCCCACAGCATTGATAGTACATAAGGAGGGGAAGACAGTAAGGTTGAGATTTTTAGAAGACATACAGGACTTTACAGATCCCAATTCCAAAAGTGTATGAAGGGTTAATAAGGGAGGAGCTGCTGGGGGGAGGGGGTATAGGGGGGATGGGAGGGAGGAAGTATTGAGATGGTCGTTTTAATGCCATAGAAGTATATTGAATTTGTTGAGAGTTTTTTCTCTTTGGGGGGGTTAGGGAAAGGTCTCCCTAGGAACGCCCGCTCCATCCTCTCCTAAGATCCGGGGGGGTGGACACGGGGCGCCGGGTTTGGGTTTCCACCTCAAGGGAGGAGGTGCAGACACCAGGACGGGGATATATCCAGGTTGGAGGCACGAGGCCCGGAGGGGGGAGGGAGGAGAAGAACCTACAGCTCAAGACCTTTTGCGTATAAAGGGAATTGATCGGGTACCAGTATGACAACAGTAAACTGTGTGTCGTATAACGTGAGAGATCTGAATGTAGCAAATAAACGGTTTGATACTCAGAGAATTGGAGCAACTTAATGCAGGGGTTGTGTTCCTGCAAGAAACACACTTAACCCATGAAAGCAAAATAATATTGTATTCCCCAAGGCACCCGATCTGGTTCTATGGAGACTCAGTTTCAAGTAGAACAAGGGGGTAGCGGGGGGGTTAGGCCGGGACATACAATTTATGGTAGAGGATAGGTTGGAGGACCCGGAAGGGAGGTTCCTGTTTTTAAAAGGAAAATTATGGGGAATAAAATATACCCTGGCAAACATATATTGCCCGAATAAGAATCCAATAACATACCTGAGAAAGACACTGGGAAAACTCTGGGATTTTAAGGAGGGGAGGGTAATCGTAGCAGGAGACCTGAATTTTCTGATGAATCTGAGACTGGATAGTTCGTCCCATGCACAGAGGACGGGGAACATACAGCGGAATGCAATGAAACAATGGATGGCCCAGTTACAGCTGATAGATGTGTGGAGAATGCAACACCCGAAGAGACGAGATAATTCGTTCTACTCCCCTGTGCATAGGACGTACACTAGGATTGATTACTGGTTGGTGGAACACCAGCTATTGGAGGAAGTGGTAGCTACGGAACCAGGACTCTTTCAGACCATGCACCCATAAATATGAGAATTAATATCCCAGAGGTGAAGAAGCCTTCGTTTATTTGGAAACTCAATAAAGAATTATTTGATGTAGAAGGAGAGGAGATAATAAGAAAAAAATTTTTTTTTTTTTTTTGCCTCAAATGGGAAGGGAGAGACGGCCGAGAATATACTATGGGAGGCCCATAAGGCTTACATAAGAGAAATATATATTTCCCTTGGGGCAAAAAGAAAAAGAGAAAGGAACCACAAGGCAAAGGAATTAGGGGAAGAAATCAGAAGATTAGAATTAAAAAATAAAACAGAGAAACAGAACGGACAAGGACAGATACAGGAGACACAACGGAACATAGTTACTAAAAAACTAGAGCTAGAGGAAATAATGGAACAGGAAATGAAGAGAGAATATTATAAGATAGCGAAAGAGCGATATATGTGGGGAAATAAGAACGGTAAGAGTTTAGCTAGGATATTGAGGAAAAAGAAAACAAAAAACTTTATTGAGAAAATACTAGATAAAAATAGTGAGACCAAGTATAAGACTAAAGACATAACGGAAGTATTCAGGGAATACTATGAGCAATTATATTGGGTAAAAAAAAAAAGCAGACAGAACAACAAGATACCATTAGAAGGGGGAAAATTAAAGAATATATAATAAATGCCAAGGTCCCTAGACTATCAAAGGAAATAGCACAGGATGTGGAGACCCCTATAACAGTATCTGAAGTAAATCAGGCAATAAAAGAAACTACAGGAGGGAAAAGTCCGGGCTCGGGTGGCTACACAATAGAATATCTAAAGAAATTTGGAGAAATACTGTCACCAAGGTTATGTGCGTATTTTAATGGCCTAGGTATAAACTATGGGCTGAGTAAGGAAGCCTCGCTAGTGACTATTACTACAATATAGAAAGAGGGGAAATAGGGCTCAATATGCTCAAATTATAGACCAATCTCATTGTTAAATACTGACATAAAATTGTTCGCAAAAATATTAGCTACTAGAATTAAAAAATGTGTCCCGAACCTGGTCCACCCAGACCAGGAGGGGTTTGTGGGAGGATGGGAGGGAAGGGATAATGGATTGAGGACATTATTGCTTCTCCAGAAAACTCAAGAGTGTAGAATCCCCAGTCTGCTCTTATCGATAGATGCAGAAAAAGCTTTCGATCTAGTAGACTGGGGATTCATGATGGACACACTGGAGGGAATGGGATTTGGTCCCCGAATCTTGAGTTGGATAAAAACACTCTGACCGTCCAATGGCAGCAGTAAGGGTAAACGGTAATATGTCTGCCCCATTTAGGATGTACAATAGGACTAGACAGGGATGTCCACTATCACCCATATTGTTTGTATTGACATTGGAACCACTTTTGGAGACAGTGAGGAAAAACCCTGATATAGAGGTCGGGGAAGAGAAACATAAGGTAGCCGCATTTGCGGACGATGTCCTGTTTTATGTGACGAAACCTCGAATCTCTATGCCAAATTTGGTAAAGACGATCGAGCAGTATGGAGAATTATCAAATTTTAAAATAAATTCAAAGAAAACAGAGGTGTTAAATGTCAATATGAGCAATAAAGAACAGAATATTAAGGGTGAATTTCCCTTCCTGTGGAAGAAGGAAATTAAATATATTGGTATAAAACTGGTAGCCTCATTAGGGAAAATTTATGAGGTAAATTATATCCCCCTTTTGGACGAAGTAAAAAATCATGAAACCTCTGTCCTGGATGGGTCGGGTAAATGCCCTAAAAATGATCATACAACCAAAAATACTATACAAGCTACAGATGCTACCGGTATATATCCCTCCAATCTATTTTAATATCATTAAATCCTTAATAACAAGCTTATCTGGAAAAATAAGAAACCTAGAATAGCCTTAAAGGTATTACAACTGGAAAAAGAGAGGGGAGGTTTAAAAGTACCAGATTTTAAGAAATACTATGAATCTACAGTGTTAACACGGGTGGTGGAATGGACAAAACTAGATAATGAAAAGAGATGGGTGGCAATAGAACACAGTTTAGCAGAGACACGATTAGGAAGGGAAATCTGGATACCGCCAAAATATAGATCACTAGGACCAACAACACTTGCACTTAAAAAAAAACGTATTTAGAATATGGGATGGAATTCATAAACATAATAAATGGAAATACAATTCCCCATTAATGGCTTTAAAAGAAAATAATTTATTTCCACCGGGGAAGAGCACTATGGGAGGGCACTGGATTAAAAGAGAAGACACTCAATTGAGACACATAATGAAAGCGGGAAAAATAAACTCTTTAGAAACACTACAAAAAAGGGAAGGAGTACATGGATATAGATGGATGGCGGTATCTCCAGCTCAGACATTTTGTCTCATCGTTGCTGCAAACCGTTGAGAAGGGGAGAAGACCTAAATGCTCTAGAACGGATTTGCGAAGGGAAAACAATAAGGGTAAACATCTCGCAGATGTATAAGATGCTGAGAGGAATGGATGAGATGGAGGTACCCATCTATATAAAAAAATGGGAAGAAGAATTAGGACCACGAGGGGAGAAACAGAATATAGAAAAAATTCTGCACCTAATACACGGGACGTCCAAAAACCTTAGTACAATAGAAATGAATTATAAAAGTCTAGTTAGGTGGTATAGGACACCAGATACGATGAGGAGATATCAAGATCAATCCGGGAATTGCTGGAGGGAGTGTGGACAACAGGGGAACACGGCACACATTTGGTGGGAATGCCCAAAAATTAGAAAGTTCTGGAGAGAAATATTAGATTTGATAAAAATAATAACAGGAATTCAGATACCAGAAAACCCTTGGACATGTCTCTTCCACGGTACAGATACCCCAATCCAAAAGTATAAAGAGGTTCTCATAGGTTATTTAATAAATGCGGCAAAGAGTTTGATCCCAAAACACTGGAAACGGGTAGAAGCACCAAAATTGAGGGAATGGTTAGAAAGAGTAGAAGATTTTTATAGAATGGAGGGATGGGAAGAAGATGAGGAGAGTGGGAAAAAGAAATCCCGAAGGAAATGGGAAACAATGGAATTGTTTAAATTAAGGAAGAAATATAGAGAGGTAGTAGGGCTGTAGGAGGGGGGGGGGAGGAGAGGGATGAGTGGGGAGGAAGGGAGGGGGGAAATAAAGGAATCAGGTTGGGGAATTGAACAAGGAGAAAGAAGTATTATATTTTTATTAGCCTGGAGGGGATAGGGGAAGACAGGGTGGGGTAAAGGGGATCCCCCCCCCCCCCGATTGCCCGGATACGGGTACCTAAGGCCTTAAGGCTTACGATGTTGCTCCCTGTATACCATGTTCGATTATGTGAATTTTATATTTTGTGTAAAAAAATAAAAATATTAAATAAAGAATATAAAAAAAGAACAATAATATCTACATTCCCATTGTATCCATTTGTTTGAGAAAGTCTGTCTCTGTGACACCAGAATGCTATGAGTCTTATAGAAACATTTTATTTTATATCAAACGCAACACATTCTGCCCTTGATTTTACTCTGACTACACACAGAAAATCACTTCATCACTAAGAAAACTCATTCTAGCCATTAATTTTCCTTGAATGCAACACTTCCCATATTTCTGTCATTAAGAAGGTGTTTCAGTCATTAACTGTTCATTAGAAAGTCCATTCTAAAGTTTTTTAGAAACAAGTCCAGGCTTGTAATACATCAAATGCCTTGCTCTCCACAGCTCTTGCGATCTTCCGTCATTCTTTCCATCCTGTAACCACTTTTCTCTGGTCTTCCTATGGATCATATCGAAGACAGCCTGTGGAGTGGAAAACAAAGCGGATTATCTGTTCCTTCTAATGTTACATAAACAGTAGATCCAGGCCATTCAGCTATTATCTCTCCTCTAAATGGCTTCTCACCTGGATATCTGACTAACACCTGCCTGTACCCACTTCTGACCCTCCCAAAGAACATCAATAGGGAGGAGAGGAAATATACTGATATTTCCCAGAAGATCACTACAGTTTATTTTGGAAGGTTTGATGTTATGTAGCCTCACTTTCCACTCTTGCTGAGAAGTATCCACTAACCAGAGTCCCAGCCACTGCCTTGAAGCTCATCTGCCAATGCAAATATAACTTCAAACCTTCTTGCCAGATTCCCTCTCATTCCTAGATAGGCTTCAGCTTCAGATATGTCATGGGAAGCAGTAACTTGGTATCTGTTTACCCCTGTTCTTTCAGGAACCTTACATAAATACTGAACTCTGCATTCCAGCTGTGGAATCTGTGTTCCATCCCCTACCATCCTCTCATATGGTGTGCTTTTAGTATTGGCCTAGAATTTAACAACATGACTGCCTGTGCGAGGACCCGATCCCACCCCCTTAGTGTATGTGTGAATGTAAGTTTGCGTATCTGGTCCTTCAATAGCCCGTTGTGTCTTTCAATCAATCCAGCTGCCTGTGGATGGTATGGGATGTGACACAACCAGTACACTCCAGAATCTTTGGCCCACGGCTGTACTGTTGATCCGGTGAAGTGTGAGCCTATATCACTTTGGACATGTTTGGGACAACCATAAGCAAGGACAAGTTTCTGGAGCAGTTGAAGCGTTGCGGCTTGATCTGCATGTTTGCAAGGGTAAACAAGCATAAGTCCTGAATAGGTCTCCACTGCAGTACAACAATATCTCAGTCCATTGTTTCCCCAGGGCAGGGGACCGATGAAGTCAATCTGCCAGATCTCTGCAGGCCTCTCGCCCCTCTTAATTGACCCGGTGGAGTACTTTTGCAATGGCCATTGTCGCACTTCTCCACACACTGTACAGTTCCCTATTACAGTCTTTATCATGTCCATGGATATAGGCAATCCTCTCTGCTGTGCCCATTCATATGTTGCTTTCTGTCCCAAATGTCCAGATTGCTTGTGGGCCCACTTGGCCAAGTTCATCAAGACAGGATCTATTGGCACAACTGCCTTCACTTTCATCTGCAACTCTGCAAAGTCTGGGACTAAGGGCACATGTGCATCAACATGCCCCACTTTTATGGTGCGGGAGTGAGCTTCCTTCCAGATGTAGTCCCAGACTTCCTTGCCTCCCCACACCACCTTTCCATGAATCATCCATTCATTGGACTTCCACGTGGGCATCCAAGTTGTCAGTCCTTTAAAAACCGCCCAGCTGTCAGTTTAGATAGTGACATGGGAAGAAGGATCCTCCTGAAGAGTCATTACTACAGCTTTCAACTCTGCATACTGACTCGACCCTCCAATTCCGGTCTCCTGCAGGACTGTGTCTGTACTTGGGTTGTAGGCTGCTGCTGTACATTTACGTCCAGACAAGGCGACTATGGCTGAACCATCAGTAAACCGTGATGACTGCTTCATGTCTTCTGACAGAGACTCAAAGGGTGGAGCCTCTTGAATGGGGGATGACTGCAGCACAGGAATTTCTTCTTCTGGCCGGGTGCTGGTAAAAGTAACCAGCCCTGCCAACTGTTTTGAAATATCTCTAACATCCCCAGCTGCAATACCCCCTCTTTCTTGAAGGTACCACTTAAATTGCATCAGTGTCTGATTCTGGGCTACAGCTGCCCTAGTGGTCAGTCCATTATCTCTCACCCAGCCTGCTATTGGCAATGCAGTATGGATGGTGACTGTGTCCTTTACTGTAATGGTCTCTACATGTTGAAGTGCTGTGTAGGCCCCAAACAGGTACTTCTCTAGGAGCGTATATCTCTTCTGTGCCCCTGTCAGTTGTTTGGACCAAAATCCAATGGGTATTGCTTGCAGTCCTTTTTTTTAATTTGGCTGCCATAGACTCCAAGATATGGTACCATTCTGCTCCATTACATCCAGCTGAAATGGTACTCCTTGTCTCATGGGTCCTAATCCCTGATGCTGCAAAATAGCTTCTTTAGCAGCCAGGAATGCAGTCCCCTGCTCTGAACCCCATGAGAACTCAGTCTTTTTTTTCTGGTGACATTATATATAGGCCTCAGAATCAGTCCAAGATGCGGGAATGAATGATCTCCAGAACCCCACAACTCCAATAAACTTCTGTGCCTCCTTTTTGGTAGTAGGGGGTGACAGTGCCTGGATAGTTTGCATAACTGTCTCTGGAATTTTCCTCTGCAGCCCAGTCCACATCATTCCCAGGAATTTCACTTCTGTGGCAATTCCTTGGACTTTCTCTGTTGATAGCCCACCCTCTGTTCTCCAAGTGCTCTATCAACAAGTGGAGTACTTCAGTTACATCTTCTTTTGTTCCAGAGATCATGATGTCATCAATGTAGTGAAACGCAGCGACTTTCAAATTCAGGGTACTTAAATCTTGGGCAATCAGTCCATGACAAATTGTTGGAGAATGAAGATAGTCTTGCAGAATGACAGTGAATGTGTACTGGCCGCCATCCCACACCATAGCAAATTGGTCTTGACGCTCTGGGTCTATTAAAATCGAAAAGAAAGCATTATTCAGGTCTATCACAGCATGATATTCTCCTGCATCTTTAGCAATTTTCTCAACAATTGAGATCATATCTGGTACAGCTGACTTCAATGGAGGTGCCACTTTGTTTAGACCTCTGTAATCCATAGTCATTCTATATGTTCCATCAGGTTTCTTTACTGGGAACACCAGAGACGAGAAAAGACTTAAAGCAGGTCTAAGGATCCCTTCTTTCAACAGTTCTTGAATAGTCTCGCCAATTTCTTTGTGGCCTCCAGGAAGTCTGTACTGCTTGAGACAGATTGGCTTCTCTGGTGGAGGAATGTAGACAGGGGTCCATTTCGCATTACCTCTGACCACAGCCATGTGAATGTACCTCTTTCAGTCTGAATTGAAGTATATCCATCCCAAGAATATTTTCGGGGTAACTCGGATACCAAAACATTTGTCATAAATCCTGATCCCTTGCCAATAGCCAATTTCACCCGTATCGTAACTGCTGGTGTAGTTTGCCCTCCCAAACCTTCTACATAAATCAATTCTCCTTTATGATGAGAAGGATTGCCTTGCAAAAGTGTAACTGCAGCTCCACTATCAACTAAAGCCATTACATGTGTAGGAGAAGATGACTTCCCCCACCATACAGTGACAGGTGCATATGGGCGTCAGTCTCTTGCTGTCACTGCCCTCAAGGCTATTAAAGGAGACTCAACTTACATTCATAAAGTATAAGGAACCTCCCAATCCCCTTTTCTGATTCTCTCTAACTCCTCCCCAGGATAAAGGGATTTGGGTTTGTGTTCATGTTCAGTTTTGGGAATTGGTTTGGGGCTAACAGGAGGGGTCTATTCTGTTTCCTCTAAGTCTAGGCTGATGTTATCTTCACTAGGAGTAGTGTTTCTAACCCTGACAGTTTTCCCTACTAAATGTTTCCACCTCTTCAGCATTTCTGCAGTAGAAATGCCATCTCATCTTTAGGTACTCCTGCCTTTAATACTGTAATAGGTCCACTCACATTTCTTTCCTAGAAATAACTAGCCTGCTTTTCTCTTCACCTCCTGTCTTCTCTACCCCATTCCCTTTCTTCTCTGTTCTTTTCTGCTTGTATTCTTCCTGTCTGGCCTTGATCTTATCTACTGCCCTGACAGGTTTTGTTTTAGTCTCCTCTAGCTCCCCAACTGGCTTAAAAGTGTAGTGGCTTCATGATTCTTGCTGTTTAATCCCAGGCCTCCCAACAAGGACAATAATGGAGCCCTGAGATTAAATGATGCAGACTTCATCAGCTTAGAGAGCAGAGCAGACGTAAAGGGTTCCATATCTGGACCCATCCATTCTGGAAACATATTTAATCTGGTTATACAAGCCATCTCACATAACCTGGAAATACCCTCTGCTATTGATCCCCAGGTGTAAGTATTTTCCAGGTCAGTAGGACTAGCATATACTCAGACTATTCTATCTCTCACAAGGTCTAACAGTGAAAAATTCACACTAAACTATCTGGCTTTTCGCATTGCCTGACGCAATTGTGGTTTGTATTGTTTTGCCAGCTCATGAAGTTCAGTTTGTGTAAACTCCCGTACTTCTTCAAATTCAACATCTCTGGGATTGCGATAATGCACCCCCCCCCCCCCCCATCTGCCATATCCTCTCTATCATGTTGCCGTTTCCTATGCTTAGTAATGAGAGATCTGGCATATTTTTTCTTTCGCATTAGCAGATCATCATGTGAAATATCAAACTCTATCTCATCATCCTCACTATCATTTGAGGAGAGCACATCCTCAATCCCTATTTTGGGATGTGACAATGACACATACCCTGGCTTTACTAACAGGTTTACTGCCCTTCCTTTTCCTTAAGGCATTAATTGATTTGGTCATGAGGGCTACACACCGCTCTTGCAAATCATCAGCCCGACTAGCAGTTGAACGTACATACTCTGAAGCAACTGCTAGCTGGTCTTTTAATACCTTAACTTCTGCCTCTGCCTTCTCCCTTCTAAATGATTCGGTGTAAATAGCATGAAGAAAATACCAGCCCACTGTGGACACTGTCCTCTTCTCTTTTTTACTTAAATCCAACCCCTTAAGGCTAAAATCTACAAAATGATCTGAGACTTTATCATCCCAAGTCATCTTCAAGGGAGAAGAATACTTCACAAATTCTTTAGCAAGAGGCTCCCACTCATTGTCTCTGGCCTTGATAGGTAAGCTGCACACTTCCTTCTGGTCACCAGAACCCTCTGCAGCCTTGCTTTTCCTAAACAGCTTACGCAGCATTTTACTTAGCACAAGCTACACACTACAGAAAAACAGGTCTGCTTCAATTGAACTATAGCACAGATTGCGGACGAGCCCCCAACTGTTTTTCCTGCGTCTATCTTGCAAGGTTACTCTGTGTTATAACAAGGAAGCTGAGACTTCTGCAGTGTGTAAATGTGCTTTTACTATACAAAGATGCTGTTTATACAAAACTATTACAATCTTAGGAATACAATACAAGACTGACAGAAATCTGTAACAAGCAAAATGCCTAGCAAATGAACAGCTTATGGTCTATAACTACAAATACATTTAAATGTTACTTATCTTTTGTTACTGTATGTTCGTGATCTCCATTGGCAATGTTTCTTCTGGAGGTCAGGCACTTGGTCTTGTATCGTGAGTGGCTTCTGATCTTCAATGCATGATGATGTTTGTCTCAGTCTCTACTCCCCCTTTTATTTGTACAAGTTTGTTGACAAAAGTTAATGGTTACCCACTTGTTTCCATAAGAACCGACTAACAGTCATTCTTTCAGTTTGAGGGACCCTCTCTTACTTGCTTACTGTAGCTATAGAGACAATAGACTGTTCTCAAACTGCTAAAGAAATAAAACCATGATATCTACATTCCCATTGTATCCAACAACATTTGTTTGTATCCAACAACAAAGTCTGTCTCTGTGACACCAGAATGTTACGAGCATTATAGAAAAATTACATTTTATATCAAACGCAACACAGTGGAGTGTTATGTCTATGAGCTCAATGCTCTTTTTATTACCACTTCAGACCAGGGAAGTATCTCCCAGTTCCTGCTTGCAGAGAGTCACGTGGAACTCTGATCTTCTGTACCCTGAGACCTAAATTGCCTAAACCAGTTCACACTTCTTCTAGAATCCATCTCATCTTCAGACTTTTCTTTATTTGTCCTTTCTGCTAATGCATTTACAGTTATGCAAATCACCCGTTTTTCAGCTGACTCTGACCATAAAGGCCACAAGCTCGCTCCTGCAACTTCCCCTGAGGATTCTTTGTCATTGAATGAATGAATGAAATACTTGTATAGCGCACAATGCGAACTGAATCGCCTCTAGGCGCTGTGGCGAGCTTTGATCATCTGCTAAAAGAGTAAGGTCTTGAGTTTTTTCCTAAAAGCCAGGTGATTTTCTTCCAGGCGGATGTTGATTGGTAGAGCATTCCATAGCCGAGGCCCTTGGACAGCGAATCTCCGATCACCCTTGGATTTATACCGGGCTTTGGGCACGAGGAGGAGGTTTTTGTTGGCTGATCGAAGACTGCGGTTTGGTGTGTAATGATTTATTTTCTCCATTAGGTATTGCGGATCTTCTCTATGCACGCATTTGTGGGTGAGGCACAGGGTCTTGAACGTGATCCGATTTTTTACGGTTAGCCAATGTAAGCTCCTCAGTGAAGGAGAGATGGATTTCAAAAAGAACCAAAAACACTGCGCTATTCGAATGTGTAACCAGTATACAAACAGCAGCTAACACAACATCTAGGTGTACAAATGTGACATAATAAATTTTTGTGAAAAACGTGTAGCGCTTATTTGTTTTTACTACATTACAATGTGACCAATGTAATCAATACATGTGTTAGACTGTGCACAAAACACATAAAAAAAATATATAAACATTTAAACACTCAATTGCTGTATATGTAAAGCTAGAATGTCCAAGTAAATATATATGAAAAAAAATATGTCCACAAAAGTGGAAAAACAGCATGAAAACAGATGAAGAGTTCTCCAGATTTTCCAAGGTTACTGTGTGTGACACGATGAAGTGAAAAAACAGTCCTACACCTTCTCCAAAGGATAATCACACAATCACCGCGTGAACCCTCCACCACATAAAATGGGGGCTTACCAGATTTAATGGATCCTACTCAAAATTATATTTGGAGGATCGTATGTGCTTGTAGGTATACATAGGCTATTTTTGGAGTGTTGTCTTTTTCTGGAAGGCTTTCAAGTGTAGCTATTTTCTCTGCGGTATGTCTCCATCCACATAGATCATCATAGGTAATGGGATAGGTAAAAAGGAAGAAAGCAGGGACCACAATAGTGTAACTCCGTTTTTCGTTTCAAATAATTTAATTGAAAATTATCAAACTCACGTGTACAAAGAACATAAGCGCTTTTTCAGTAAAATCTCAGGCTGCAGTGAAGTCCCGACGCGTTTCGTCTTAAGCAGACATCATCTGGGGTACAACTTCAAGGCAGCCCTCCAGTTTATATAGCTAGACCCCCAATCAGGACAAGATTTCCTCCATCAGTGTCACCACACATCACTTCCGGTATCCAACATGGCCGCCGGCGTGCGTTCCACGCCTCTTTTTAGTAATGTGAAGGTTCTAGTCAAATAGCTGTTACATCCCATACTCTTATATATATTAGACGAATGACTTCCGTATGTTTAAACGAACGTCCTAATGCCAATAACGTCCAAATAGAACGCAGGCATAAACATTGAAAAGTTCAGCCGATCTTTTAACCTTAGCGGAAGTAAAAGTAAAATGAACGTGACCCCCCCGCGTATCTCACGAACGGGAGTGGTCAGCCTGGAACGCACCAACTTTATCCACATCCCGGCGCCATAACGTCACTTCCGTGTCCCCGTACTCAAAAAATAGACGTATAAAAGAACGCCATCTCTAGGGTAATGTACAGATCGGTACAAGAACGAATCTTTTATATATATTAAATAAGAAAAGTATAGAATATGTACTCTCAGCTGAGGGATATATCTAGTAGAAAAAGCATTGGTAAAAAATAAGTAAAAAAATAAAAAATATAGACAACATTAAACATTCGGACGCTGCATCAAAATAGGAACGCAGTGCCTATAATCGCATATTAACTTGTGTAGCCACATTTCACAGGAAAAATAAATAGAGAAGGCAAATTTCGAAAAGATATTATTTCCAGAAATTTTACCCAAAAAAGTAGTTAAAATCTACCTAAGGGTATTAACTGAAAAATGAATGGAAAAATGTGACCAGATCCACTCAAATAGGCGATTATTACATCGTAACACTCTTACATGGACGATGGCTTACGCATAAAAAGGGAATTTTTATTCTAATTTTAAAAAGTTGAAAATATAAAAACTTATAAAAATCAAATGTAGTCATGAGTTTTAAGGTATATATATATATATATGCTCAGATGTAGCGCTCTATTAATATAGTGGCCCAATCAAAAGGAGACCGGAAGTAATATGTGTCGACACATTAGGTGGACCAAACCCGAGTCGCCTTTAACCATCTACAAGTACACAAAAAGTACATTTTCCCCACATATTTCTACCATATATACCCAAAAAATGGAGGGGATAAGTTGAATAAAGTAAAAATATAGATAAGAGAGATGGACAGACCTCAGTTATCATCGATAAATGCATCTATATTGCACACCAAGTCCGAACCAAACGGGGAGTGGGACCCAACACCCTACATCAACCATTATCGATGAATGCATTGATGTCCCACTCCACGTTTAGACCAAACGGGGAGTAAGACTTGATAGTGTATATCCAATACGTCTCTAACTTGGATACACCCCTGGTCATGGCACCCCCCCTCCAGGGTGGCGTATACCTATCAATGATCAAAAACTCTGTTCCTGTAGGGTCACTGTTGTGACACTGCTTATAGTGTCTAGGGACAGTGTGTTTTGAATCTTTACTCTTGATAAGGGATATATGTTCGCCTACCCTGATTGCAAATGTCCTGATCGTCCTCCCTACATATTGCTTGCCACATGGGCAGGTGATTAGATATACCACATACTTGGTGTCACAAGTGCAAAAAGGCTTAATACTATGTGTCTTATTAGTGATTGTAGAGGTAAATTCAGTGGCCTTACGTCTCCCTAAGGTATTGTATCTACATACACTGCACTTTTTACAGGGGTAGAAACCCATCATATTGTGGAAAAAGGATGGACGATTGGGTGGATCTAAGATATTGGGGGCTATACTCTTCTGTAGGGATGGAACCCCCCTGAAAAGTATCTTAGCTTGTTCGGGTAGCTTGGGGCCCAACACAGAATCGTTTTTTAGTATACTCCAATGTTTGTTTATAATAGACTTGATCTGTCTATGCTGTGATGAAAACGTTGTTATCATAGACCATCTGTAGGTATCATCAGGTACATTTTGTGTTTTCTCAACAATGAGGTCCTCTCTATTGGTTTCCGCAACCTTGCATATTTCCCTATCCAAAATAGCTCTATCGTACCCCTTATCTTCAAATTTCTGCCTAAGATTTTTGGCTTGTATTTTGAATGTCTCTAGATCTGTACAATTCCTCCGGAGACGTAGAAACTGGCTCCGTGGAACGGAATTAAGCCACGCTCTGTGGTGGCAGCTATCTAGGGGAATGAAGCTGTTCCGATCTGTTTCTTTGAAATGTGTTTTGAACACAAATTTATTATTTAATATTTCAATTTCTAGATCCAAGAAGTTAATCTTAGAGGTGCTCATTTCTAGTGATAATGAAATACCCCTATCATTGTGGTTCAAAGTACCAAAAAATTCTCTTAGCGATTCAGGTGTGCCATTCCATAGGAGGAGGATGTCGTCTATATATCTTGCCCATAAAGCCAACGAAGGGTTATGATGGGCATAGACGACATCCTCCTCCCACTTTGCCATAAATAAATTGGCAAGACGGGGGGCAAATTTGGCCCCCATTGCTACACCTCTCTGCTGTGAATAGTAATTCCCATTAAACCAAAAATAATTATGCTCGGTTGCAAACTCAAGCAGTTCAATGAGATAGTCGCGTTGGAATGGCGCTAGAGAATCTTCTTGATCCAAAAAATAGCGGACAGCTTCTATACCCCTTCTATGTGGAATGCAAGTATATAAAGAAGCCACATCTGCTGTGGCAATAATGCATTCATCCTGGGGAGTTATATTTGCCAGTCTCCTAATTGTCGCTCCTGTATCCTTAAGATACGAGGGAGTTTTTTTCACTAAAGGTTGCAGGTAGAAATCTATATATCGACCTATACGTGAGGTGATAGAATTGATACCACTCACTATAGGCCTGCCGGGAGGGTTAATCGCATCTTTATGAATCTTTGGTAGATAATATATAGTGGGAATTCTTGGAGCAATAGGGATCAAAAACGATTTTTCTTTCTTATTCAGAATTTTCGAGTCGTATCCTTTCTCGACAAGGCTCTTAAGTTGTCTTTTGTAAAGACTTGTGGGATTGTTAGGGAGTAATTTATATGTCCCCGGTTCTTCTAGTATCCTGCACATTTCGGCTTTATACTGTTCCTTGTCCAGGATAACAATCCCACCCCCTTTGTCAGCAGGACGCACGACGACCTCCTTTTGTTCACACAAAGAGTTAAAACCAGCCTGTGAGAGGGTGGACCTATTCACATGCTTAATAGGAAGTTTCTCTAGGTCACCAAGTACAAGATCCTTAAAAAAATTCAATATCTCATTGAACTGCTTGAGTTTGCAACCGAGCATAATTATTTTTGGTTTAATGGGAATTACTATTCACAGCAGAGAGGTGTAGCAATGGGGGCCAAATTTGCCCCCAGTCTTGCCAATTTATTTATGGCAAAGTGGGAGGAGGATGTCGTCTATGCCCATCATAACCCTTCGTTGGCTTTATGGGCAAGATATATAGACGACATCCTCCTCCTATGGAATGGCACACCTGAATCGCTAAGAGAATTTTTTGGTACTTTGAACCACAATGATAGGGGTATTTCATTATCACTAGAAATGAGCACCTCTAAGATTAACTTCTTGGATCTAGAAATTGAAATATTAAATAATAAATTTGTGTTCAAAACACATTTCAAAGAAACAGATCGGAACAGCTTCATTCCCCTAGATAGCTGCCACCACAGAGCGTGGCTTAATTCCGTTCCACGGAGCCAGTTTCTACGTCTCCGGAGGAATTGTACAGATCTAGAGACATTCAAAATACAAGCCAAAAATCTTAGGCAGAAATTTGAAGATAAGGGGTACGATAGAGCTATTTTGGATAGGGAAATATGCAAGGTTGCGGAAACCAATAGAGAGGACCTCATTGTTGAGAAAACACAAAATGTACCTGATGATACCTACAGATGGTCTATGATAACAACGTTTTCATCACAGCATAGACAGATCAAGTCTATTATAAACAAACATTGGAGTATACTAAAAAACGATTCTGTGTTGGGCCCCAAGCTACCCGAACAAGCTAAGATACTTTTCAGGGGGGTTCCATCCCTACAGAAGAGTATAGCCCCCAATATCTTAGATCCACCCAATCGTCCATCCTTTTTCCACAATATGACGGGTTTCTACCCCTGTAAAAAGTGCAGTGTATGTAGATACAATACCTTAGGGAGACGTAAGGCCACTGAATTTACCTCTACAATCACTAATAAGACACATAGTATTAAGCCTTTTTGCACTTGTGACACCAAGTATGTGGTATATCTAATCACCTGCCCATGTGGCAAGCAATATGTAGGGAGGACGATTAGGACATTTGCAATCAGGGTAGGCGAACATATATCCCTTATCAAGAGTAAAGATTCAAAACACACTGTCCCTAGACACTATAAGCAGTGTCACAACAGTGACCCTACAGGAACAGAGTTTTTGATCATTGATAGGTATACGCCACCCTGGAGGGGGGGTGCCATGACCAGGGGTGTATCCAAGTTAGAGACGTATTGGATATACACTATCAAGTCTTACTCCCCGTTTGGTCTAAACGTGGAGTGGGACATCAATGCATTCATCGATAATGGTTGATGTAGGGTGTTGGGTCCCACTCCCCGTTTGGTTCGGACTTGGTGTGCAATATAGATGCATTTATCGATGATAACTGAGGTCTGTCCATCTCTCTTATCTATATTTTTACTTTATTCAACTTATCCCCTCCATTTTTTGGGTATATATGGTAGAAATATGTGGGGAAAATGTACTTTTTGTGTACTTGTAGATGGTTAAAGGCGACTCGGGTTTGGTCCACCTAATGTGTCGACACATATTACTTCCGGTCTCCTTTTGATTGGGCCACTATATTAATAGAGCGCTACATCTGAGCATATATATATATATATATACCTTAAAACTCATGACTACATTTGATTTTTATAAGTTTTTATATTTTCAATTTTTTAAAATTAGAATAAAAATTCCCTTTTTATGCGTAAGCCATCGTCCATGTAAGAGTGTTACGATGTAATAATCGCCTATTTGAGTGGATCTGGTCACATTTTTCCATTCATTTTTCAGTTAATACCCTTAGGTAGATTTTAACTACTTTTTTGGGTAAAATTTCTGGAAATAATATCTTTTCGAAATTTGCCTTCTCTATTTATTTTTCCTGTGAAATGTGGCTACACAAGTTAATATGCGATTATAGGCACTGCGTTCCTATTTTGATGCAGCGTCCGAATGTTTAATGTTGTCTATATTTTTTATTTTTTTACTTATTTTTTACCAATGCTTTTTCTACTAGATATATCCCTCAGCTGAGAGTACATATTCTATACTTTTCTTATTTAATATATATAAAAGATTCGTTCTTGTACCGATCTGTACATTACCCTAGAGATGGCGTTCTTTTATACGTCTATTTTTTGAGTACGGGGACACGGAAGTGACGTTATGGCGCCGGGATGTGGATAAAGTTGGTGCGTTCCAGGCTGACCACTCCCGTTCGTGAGATACGCGGGGGGGTCACGTTCATTTTACTTTTACTTCCGCTAAGGTTAAAAGATCGGCTGAACTTTTCAATGTTTATGCCTGCGTTCTATTTGGACGTTATTGGCATTAAGACGTTCGTTTAAACATACGGAAGTCATTCGTCTAATATATATAAGAGTATGGGATGTAACAGCTATTTGACTAGAACCTTCACATTACTAAAAAGAGGCGTGGAACGCACGCCGGCGGCCATGTTGGATACCGGAAGTGATGTGTGGTGACACTGATGGAGGAAATCTTGTCCTGATTGGGGGTCTAGCTATATAAACTGGAGGGCTGCCTTGAAGTTGTACCCCAGATGATGTCTGCTTAAGACGAAACGCGTCGGTACTTCACTGCAGCCTGAGATTTTACTGAAAAAGCGCTTATGTTCTTTGTACACGTGAGTTTGATAATTTTCAATTAAATTATTTGAAACGAAAAACGGAGTTACACTATTGTGGTCCCTGCTTTCTTCCTTTTTACCTATCCCATTACCTATGATGATCTATGTGGATGGAGACATACGGCAGAGAAAATAGCTACACTTGAAAGCCTTCCAGAAAAAGACAACACTCCAAAAATAGCCTATGTATACCTACAAGCACATACGATCCTCCAAATATAATTTTGAGTAGGATCCATTAAATCTGGTAAGCCCCCATTTTATGTGGTGGAGGGTTCACGCGGTGATTGTGTGATTATCCTTTGGAGAAGGTGTAGGACTGTTTTTTCACTTCATCGTGTCACACACAGTAACCTTGGAAAATCTGGAGAACTCTTCATCTGTTTTCATGCTGTTTTTCCACTTTTGTGGACATATTTTTTTTTCATATATATTTACTTGGACATTCTAGCTTTACATATACAGCAATTGAGTGTTTAAATGTTTATATATTTTTTTTATGTGTTTTGTGCACAGTCTAACACATGTATTGATTACATTGGTCACATTGTAATGTAGTAAAAACAAATAAGCACTACACGTTTTTCACAAAATTTTTTTAAGGAGAGATGGATTCCCAAGGTTTTTTTCCTGTTATCAGCCTTGCCGCCGTGTTTTGGATCAGTTGTAATCGCGCAAGTTGATATTGTGGTAATCCTATGTAAAACGAGTTTGCGTAGTCCAGTCGTGAATTAATGATTGTTCCAACTACCACTGCTTTGTCATTCTTTGGGATAAAAGGGATGAGTCTGCGAAGCATGCGCAGCAGATGGTGAGATCGACTGACTACAGATCCTATTTGCGCATCCATTGACATTTGTGCGTCTAAAATAACCCCGGGACTTTTCGCTTTGGTCTTTGGGGAGATAGTCTGCCCAAAGACGGTTGGTGGAGACCAGGAGGTTTTGGTTGCAGGCTTATGATTTGGGTGTAAGATAAGAATCTCTGTCTTTGATTCGTTCAGCTGGAGGGAGTTGGTGGTCATCCAGTCCTCTATTGATTTGAGGCAGTTTTCAAGTTGTTGTTGGTGATCTTTTTTTCCATTGATCCGGAAATAAAGTTGCGTGTCGTCAGCGTAAGAGTGGAAGCAGAGATCTGAGCATCTGATGATTTGAAGGAGTGGGCGAATGTAAATGTTGAAGAGAACGGGTGACAACGGAGAGCCTTGAGGGACTCCGCAGGTGACTGCCCGAGTTTCGGAGAGGAATTTTCCTAGTTTCACTGTCTGTGACCGATTTCCTAGGAAGGACGCGAACCATTGGAGATCTATGTCTTGGACTCCGGCTACTTCTGTGAGGCGGAAGAGTAGAGTATTGTGATCTACTGTATCAAACGCTGCACTTAGGTCTAGCAGTACGAGGAGACACGGCTCTCCGTCATCTGCTGCTTCGAGGGCGTCATCCCAAATCTTGAGGAGAGCTGTTTCTGTTCCATGACTCGGGCGGAAGCCTGATTGCAGCGGGTCCAAGAGTTTGTGAGTATCCAGGTGAAGTTGTAGCTGATGTACTACAGCTTTCTCCATGATCTTAGAAATGGTGTTGAGGCTTGTAATTGGCCTACAGTTGTTTGGATCCTGAGGGTCCAGGTTTGGTTTCTTGAGTAGAGGTTTGACGATGCCTTGTTTGAGGATGCTGGGAACAATCCCTTCGTGGAATGATCGGTTTATGAGGTGGGTTATGGTTGGAGCCACGATGTCGGAGCATTCTTTCAGTAGTTTTGTGGGGATGATGTCAATAGGTGAGGTACTGTCACGCAGTTTATTAATGATGTTTTTTGCGGTGTCTACGGTAATTGGGGATAGTGAAAATTTCGGTGGTTGCGGTATGTTGGTGCAGACATCCTCTTTATGTATTTGCTGGCTGAGGTTGGATGTTTTCTTCTGACAAATTGTTTCCCTGATGGTTTTGACTTTATCGATGAAAAAATCCGACAGTTTGTCACAGTAATCCTGGGATTCGCTTTCTGGGGGTTCTAGGCACACCGGATTCATTGATTGATTAACCAGTTTAAACAGTTCCCGTGGTTGGTTTGCAGCCGTTGAGATTGTATATGAGAAGTGGTCCTTTTTGGCATTAAAGATTTCTTTCCCATAATTCTCTGTGAGACCTTTGTAGTTAAATAGGTTTTCCTCGGTGGGATTTCTTCTCCATGTTCTTTCCGCTCTTCTGCGTTCTTGGCTGCTGAAACTCTGATTCTGAGATACTCCAGTCTCTACTGGACAACCTTTTATCTGAGGAGGTGCATCTGCCATTATGACCAAATTAAGAGACCATTTTGGCTCTTATTGATGCTCTTATTGATGCAGTGCACACCACTATGAAACATGAAATCAGCCTGTTGCTTCTACCAGTGCTACTTCCTGTTTTGGGTCCCTTAGAACTCCTAAGACTGCAAAGACCTTACCAAGCACATCCTTTGTTCCATGTCATACTCTACGGAGACAAGATGTTTGTTCCCCCAAGCACCAAACCTTCTAGCTATTGAAAAGGACTTTGTTAAAAAGTGATCTTCCCTGCTGGGGTTCGGCATTGTCCCATCTTAACAAAACGATTGCCATACCAGTGGAGGATGCATAACTTTAGCCACGTTTCTACCTAGGTATTTTTTTGTTTTTAATACATGTTAAAATCTGAATTTGTTCCTAGAAATTACATTATGCTTTGAAATAGCGCCACTTCAGCACAATTTCAAGGCCGCAGATCAGTGCAATTTTATTTCGGCTTGCAACTTCATTTACCAGAAGTCAATGCACGTCACAATGAAATTGCAGAAAAGTAGTGCAGGAACCTTTTTTTTCAAAGTTGCTGAGACTTAAGTCGCAACAATTTGAACAGTTCCATTGCCACAAATGGTGTGAGACTTATGTGATTTTGAACTGTCAAATTGCATGACTCACATTGGTGTGTACCAGGGCTAAATCCTAAGCAATTATATATTTTCTGAACGTGGAGGCCCTGTAGAAAAAAAATGTTGCAGTTGCAATTTTTTGTGCAGTACAATATTTACGCAACTGTTTATGAAACACATATTTTCAGGACAAAATACATTAAAATGAATTTTAATGCAACAAACAAAATACCCCTTTTTTTTTGTAAAATATAAAAGATGAGTTATGTCAAGTAAATAGATACTACACATGTCAAATCACAGAAAAACAGTACCCAGAATTGGCAACGGATTTGCATCTACCTCTGCAATTGATTAAGTTCTCTCTTTCTGTCTTTTGGAAGAAACTGACAACTGATGCTAGCCTTTTGAGCCGGGAAGGAGTCTTGAGCACCCTGTTGGTTCTAGGGACTTGGACCTGTTCATCAGAGAAATCAGATTTTTTGATCAACATCCTGGATCTTCAGGCAGTTTGGCTGTCTCTGGCATTGGGTCATCCTGCTGGAGGGTTATCCGATACAGAATCAGTTGGACAGTGCCAGGAAGGATCCAGACGTCTCACCATGGCAAGAGAGGTAGATTCTATCCTGGGCAGAACTTCAGGTTCCAACCTTGTCCATTGTTTTCTTTTCAGGTGTAGACAATTGGCAGGCAGACTTTTTTATTCTTCAATTTCTGAGTCTGCAGAAGTGGTCCCTACCCCTTGAGAGGTTTCTGGATGTTGCAGATGGACATGGGCCTCCAGGTTAAACTACATTGGGGAAGTTTGTCTCCAGGTAAAGGGATCTTCTAGCAAAAGCAGTGGCTGCTCTGGTGGTTACATTAAATTATTTCACCTTGCTTTTCATCTCTTTCCTTTATCAACATATTTCTTTCACTCTCCCAATTGAAGCCACCTATGAAACCATCTTGCAAGCAGTTATCATAAACGACATTAATCGCAGCATAAAGATAAAAGTGGCAATACTCCCTCATCACAGAGTTATTATATGGGTTGCACATAAGCAATTCTGTCATCAATGGTAGTAAATAAAATCTACACTAGGTAAGCCTATAGTAAGACTTACCTGTAGATACTGTAAATATCTCCTAAACGGTGCAAGTTCTTTTCAGGTGTAGACAATTGGCAGGCAGACTTTTTTATTCTTCAATTTCTGAGTCTGCAGAAGTGGTCCCTACCCCTTGAGAGGTTTCTGGATGTTGCAGATGGACATGGGCCTCCAGGTTAAACTACATTGGGGAAGTTTGTCTCCAGGTAAAGGGATCTTCTAGCAAAAGCAGTGGCTGCTCTGGTGGTTACATTAAATTATTTCACCTTGCTTTTCATCTCTTTCCTTTATCAACATATTTCTTTCACTCTCCCAATTGAAGCCACCTATGAAACCATCTTGCAAGCAGTTATCATAAACGACATTAATCGCAGCATAAAGATAAAAGTGGCAATACTCCCTCATCACAGAGTTATTATATGGGTTGCACATAAGCAATTCTGTCATCAATGGTAGTAAATAAAATCTACACTAGGTAAGCCTATAGTAAGACTTACCTGTAGATACTGTAAATATCTCCTAAACTTGCACCGTTTAGGAGATATTTACTATATATGCCATCATGCAGTCAGGGCTGGCTTAGCCCTTCCTTCTCTGGGCTGGCTGCTCAGCTGTCGGCTAATTACCAGCTCTCTTCTCTCTCCACAGTTACCAGCTGTTCCTGATCATGCTCGTCTGACCTGCCTACTTAAAGCTGTCCAGCTCACTTCACTCTGCCTTCGCCTTGGTCACATCACAAGAAACCATCTCCTGTGGTTCTGTTTAAAGACTGGCTTTCTGACATCCTTTCTGGCTCCTTATCCTGCTTGCTGTTGCTCTACTTGGATCCCTGACTCCTGGCTTGGCTGATTACTCGATCTGGTTATTGAACTCTGGCCTGGCTGACTACTCGCTCCGGTTACTGGACTCTGGCTATGCTTTGACTATGCTTTTTCTATTTACCTTTTTATTTTTATTTAATAAACAAGTGTGATTTAATTGTACTTCTGTCTTGGTCTGATTCATGGTTTCTGACAGTAGGCGAAGGCCATGAATTCAGAAGATACAGTCAATCTACTTGTTGGTAATATTTTTTCCAGATTGGATGAGCAAGATCACCGCATGGATCAGTTTGCCATGGCGTTACAAATGCTCCTGAGTCACACGGCTCACCTGGAATCCCCCATGGTGGATGTTCCGGTACAGCCTCGCAGGCCGTCCCCGCTGCTGCGCCAGTCTCTATGCAGGCACCCACCTCGAGTATTACCTCTATAAGAGGTCTGTCTGGTTCCGCTCCTCTTCCCCAGCGATTTGGGGGTGATCCAGTTCAATGCAGAGGGTTTCTCAATCAGGTTGAGATATACTTTGAGATGCTGCCCTAGGCGTTTGCCACGGAAAGAAGCAAAGTAGGTTTTGTGATATCTTTGCTTTCAGAGAGAGCCTTGGCCTGGGCTAACACTCTATGGGAGATGCAAAAACCTGTTGTCTTGAGTTACCCTCAGTTTGTGACCTCCTTTAAAAGGGTTTTTGATGTTCCCGCACGCTCCGCTTCTGCTGCCAAGTGCCTTATGTCCAACAAACAGAGTACGAGAACTGTTGCCGACTACGCCATTGAATTCCGTACTCTGGCAGCAGAGGTTGCTTGGAACAATGAGGCCCTCGTGGCTGCTTTTTCTCATGGTCTCTCGGATTCCATCAAGGATGAGATAGCAGCCTGAGATATACCCACTGAGTTGGAGAGCTTGATCTCGTTTTCATTGACTCCAGACTCGGAGAAAGACTTTCTCTTAAGGAGCGTTTGCGGAAGCTTGTACGTTTGCCTCCGAGCTTTGTAGTCCCACCCATGCCTCCCTCACATCCCATGCCTCCTGGTACCAAGTCGGTCAGTGAAGATGAACCCATGCACCTGGGCTTCACGCGTCTCACTGCAGATGAGAGAGCCTTTAGGAGGAGGGGAGAGATTGTGCCTTTATTGTGGCCAGGCAGGTCACTTTTTGAAGTCTTGTCCTACCCGTCCAGGGAACGCCCGAACCTTGAGGTCCTGTCATGGACAGACTATGGACAGACCTTAGGTGGCGTTGTTTTGTCCCCAGTTCTCCAGAAGGATACGCCCCTGGTTTCGGTCACCCTTTCTTGGGCTGAGTCGTCCATCAAGATACAGGCTGTAATCGACTCTGGGGCTGCAGGCCTGTTTATTGATGCTGCATTTGTTTTGCGGCACTCGATTCCGCTGCAGCTGCGTGACACTCCACTTGCCATTGAGGCTCTTAGCGGGAGACCTTTACAGCCTGCCCATGTGACTCATGAGATGGTTCCATTGTCCATGGCTGTAGGGGCTCTTCACCATGAGATAATCCAATTCCAAGTTATTTCCTCGCCCAGGTTTCCGCTGGTTATTGGTTATCCTTGGTTACAGAGGCACAAGCCCTCTTTTGATTGGCTCCGTGTGCTGAGGTTCTCTCCTGGTCACCACAATGCAGTGAGACATGCTTTAGATAAAGGAGAAAAAGGAGAGAAAGGGGCGCCTCTGGGTGCAGATTTTTTTAAAAGGTTTTATTTTCAGTGTAAAAAACATAAAATTTTGCACTCACATTTAGTAGGCAAAAAGTAAGCATTAAACACCAGGGGTCATCTGGTATATCTGATTTTTGGGACGTCAGCCAGTGGTCCGGTCCACATCTGTCATCTCATCGCGTTGTTCCTGTTCCTCTCACATGCTGTCCACTGCAGGTGTTTTGTATGAAGCAGCCGGCTTGTGGTGGACACGAGATGTGCGGTCTTCAAAACGAGGCTTGGGAGGCAGAGACGACCAGGGCGCGGGGCTGTGACGTCAGCGGGTATGCGACGCGTTTCTTGAGCGTGCGGGTCGAGATTGTCGGACGACCGCGCTCTTTCATCAGGCAGAATCAGAAAAAAATGCAGGGGACTCAGGATATAAATAGGGGCAGGCTAAGGGCAGTGGGCGGGGCTGGAGGCGGACTAGGAGCAAGTGAAGGGGCATGGCTACGATCGAGTATGAGAAGGAAAACAATGAGTAATGAGGGAAGAGGGAAGTGGGATGAGTAATGAGGGGAGAGGGAAGTGGGAGAGAGAGGGAGCTGGAGCGGCTTAGTATAAGGAGGAAGTCAACGTCTATGGTGAAATCTTATGTACATATCGGTAAAGATATCTATGGGATAAAATCCTATTTGGAAAAAATCAAAGAATGGATGGAAGAATGAGTAAACAAAGGGGGATGGAAGGAAGATAAAAATTATATATCAAAAATGGGTAAAAAGGCTTAAAAAACTTAGAAAGGAAGGTAAAAGAGAGGAGCATACATGGAGTGTGTAGATATAATTATATTGGAGATTGGACGTGCAGGACATATGTGTTATAAGGGAATAAAAATAAAAATAGTGTATGTGTATAGACACATATACACATACACGTGTAGATACGTACGCTTATCAGTGTTTTAATGTAATTAATAATGTTATTCTAAGCGTATTGTATACAATAAAATGAGAATTAAAAAACAGAAGTATAATCAGGAAAGCACACATATATGCCTACATGGACACATGTGTGTATGTGTGTGAGCACATACATGAGTGTGGGGCGCGGAGATAGGAAAAAAAGGGGTACGAGGGAGTGGATTACGAGGGGGGGGAGGGGAGGAAATAAAAATGGGGGGGAGGGGGAAAGGGAAAAAAAAGGGAAAGGGAGAGGGAGGGGGGCCTGGGGAGAGGGGGGGGCGGCAAAAAGAGGGGGGGGTGGACGGGGGGGGGAGTATTACACAAATACAAAATCATAATAATTTTCTAAAAGAAATGCATGGGTACATATGCAAGCCAATATCAGTGCATGATTCTTTGCAAGGAGAAGAGAGAGTATAATCGCTTGAGAGATGCAGTAACGGTGGAAACAATATGTATACTAATATATTTTCCATAAATATCGGTAGCTAGAGCAAGCGGATAGATTGAGAGGATATCTATATAGATGGAAGGATATTTTTTGTGGAATCATGTTGTATGATAGAGACCGCACTATGGACAAGGGGTGTCTGGTATGGGGCAGTTTGAGCTCTACAACAGATAACGGGTTGGTTATATCAGAGGATGGTGGCAATTTCGATACACTCGTTGATTCCCCCTGGGGAGAGTGCGTCGAGAGTGTAGATCCAGAAGGTTTCGCGGGAGCATAATTTTTTAAACCTTTCCGCTGAAGGGAGATGGTTGGGGATCTGCTCAATAACCCAGACCTTGAGACCTGATGTGGACCCCTTATGACAGAGGGCGAAGTGTCTGGGCACGCTATGGGGGTCTGTGCCTCCTTCTATTAGTCTACGATGCTCACCGAAACGTTGTCTGAGAGTCCTAATGGTTCTCCCTACATATATGAGACCACAGGGACAACTCAGACCATATATTACGAAATCGGATGAGCAGTTGTAAAATTCTTTTAGTTCATAGGTTTTGCCTTTGGTGGTAAATTCTTTTTGTCCGTGTTTGACAAATTTGCATGTTTTGCAAAGTGCTTTGTGGCATTGATACATCCCAGTTAGAGGTATCAGTTGGAGGGTTTTGGGAAAAATGGATTGAGTTTTTAATTTGCTGGGTGCGATTTTGTTCCTCAAGTTTGGGGCCCTGCGGTAAGTGACAGATGGTCGGGCTGGGAGTTCAGTTTTTAGGTGGGGGTCCTGCTGTAGGATATTCCAGTGTTTTTTTTAAATTCTTTCCATAGTTTTATGTTCATTGTGAAAAGTGGTGATGAATCTACTAGAGAAATTCTGTGGGGAGCGGTCTGTTTTTGTTGCAGTTTGAAAGCGTTTTCTATAAGGGGTGCAGGATAGTTTTTTTTCTTTAAATTTAGTTTTCAAGGTGTTACTGGATTCGATATAGTCGATTTGTTTGGTGCAGTTTTGCCTTAGGCGCCAAAATTGTCCCTTTGGGATGTTTTTAATCCATTTTGGATAGTGACAGCTATTAAAGTGAAGGTAGGAGTTGCCCGCGGTTGGTTTTGTATAATTTTTTGAGATAATAGCATGACCTTCGTGTCCCAGTTCTAGGTCTAAGAATGCTATGGTCTCGCAGTTGGTATTAGACGTGAAGGATAGGCCATAGGGGTTATTGTTACAATGTTGAACAAAGGGGGGGATTAAGTCAGCTGCTCCATCCCAGATGAGGATAAGGTCGTCTATGTATCTACCGAAAAAGATTATGTTTTCTGAAAAAGGATTATTTTTGTAGATGTAGTGGGACTCCCAGAAGCCCATCGCAAGGTTCGCATATGAGGGCGCAAAATTGGCACCCATAGCTGTACCTTGGATCTGTTGGTAAAAGTCACCGTTGAAGGTAAAATAATTATGTGTCAAACAAAAATTAACGGCCTTTAGCACAAAGTCCGCTTGCCTCATATTCATTAGGGGGTCATTGATTAAGGAGTTTTCAATCGCTTTTAGGCCAAAGTCATGTGGGATGGAGGTATATAGTGAACTGACATCCAGGGAGAGCCAGGTATATGACGTTTCCCATCTGTGAGGGGCCAGGAGTTCTAGGAGGTGACGACCATCGCAGATATAGGATTGCAGTTGTGTCACCAAGGGCTGTAGGAATTGATCAATGTATAAACTGAAGCCTGTGGTGACACTATCCATAGCAGCCACAATTGGTCGGCCAGGAGGGTGGTGGAGATTTTTGTGTACTTTGGGTAGATGGTAGAAGTAGGGGATTTGGTAGAAATTTTTTTGTAGGATCCCTTCTTGGAGGGCAAATTTGGTTAAAGCCTCGGCTTCATTTGCAAAAATATTGGTTGGGTCATAGGTCAGTTTTTTGTAGGTAGAATCATCAGCAAGGAGGCGGAGAGACTCCGCCACATAGTCGGATCGGTCTAGGAGGACTATTCCGCCCCCTTTGTCGGCAGGCTTGATTACTAGGTCTTCTTTATGTATTAGCTTGTTTAAGGCTAAAATTTCTGAGCGGGTTAGATTGTTTTTATATTTTTGATTTTTTGGGGATTTTGAAGTGGTGGTACATAGTTTGATTATGTCCGCATAGACTACTCGATAAAAACTTTCAATGTATGGGCCTTTAGAATGAGTGGGAAAAAATATTGATTTAGGTTTCAGTGATGTATGGATAATGGGGGGGGGATGAGATAAGATGTTGGGTGAGTAATTGTGACGTCATTTCATCGTCATTAGAGATTTCTAGAGTGTCGATGTCGATAAAAGATGAGTTGGAGATGGATCCTGTATGGTCATGGAGTGGGGATGTGATCAGTGGGGCGGGTAGTTCTTTAGTCTCTTTTGAGTTTTTTTCTTGTTTTATGTGGAAGTGTCTTTTTAGAGTTAACGTACGTGCGTAATTGTTCAGATCTTTAAAGATGGTGAAAGGGTTGGGTCTATTTATAGGTGCGAAATTTAAGCCCCGACTGAGTAATGAGATATCAGCGGGTGATGGGTTGTATGAGGATAGATTAAAGATTTTTACAGTTTTTGGTGTTTTAATATGTTTGCGTAAGTTGGTCTTTCGTCCTCCTCTACAGCCTCTTCTGTGAGTTTTCTTTTTCTGGGGTTTGGGGTGTAGATTCTACCTACAAAAAACTGACCTATGACCCAACCAATATTTTTGCAAATGAAGCCGAGGCTTTAACCAAATTTGCCCTCCAAGAAGGGATCCTTACAAAAACAGAAGCCGCCTTCCTACAAAAAAATTTCTACCAAATCCCCTACTTCTACCATCTACCCAAAGTACACAAAAATCTCCACCACCCTCCTGGCCGACCAATTGTGGCTGCTATGGATAGTGTCACCACAGGCTTCAGTTTATACATTGATCAATTCCTACAGCCCTTGGTGACACAACTGCAATCCTATATCCGCGATGGTCGTCACCTCCTAGAACTCCTGGCCCCTTACAGATGGGAAACGTCATATACCTGGCTCTCCCTGGATGTCAGTTCACTATATACCTCCATCCCACATGACTTTGGCCTAAAAGCGATTGAAAACTCCTTAATCAATGACCCCCTAATGAATATGAGGCAAGCGGACTTTGTGCTAAAGGCCGTTAATTTTTGTTTGACACATAATTATTTAACCTTCAACGGTGACTTTTACCAACAGATCCAAGGTACAGCTATGGGTGCCAATTTTGCGCCCTCATATGCGAACCTTGCGATGGGCTTCTGGGAGTCCCACTACATCTACAAAAATAATCCTTTTTCAGAAAACATAATCTTTTTCGGTAGATACATAGACGACCTTATCCTCATCTGGGATGGAGCAGCTGACTTAATCCCCCCCTTTGTTCAACATTGTAACAATAACCCCTATGGCCTATCCTTCACGTCTAATACCAACTGCGAGACCATAGCATTCTTAGACCTAGAACTGGGACACAAAGGTCATGCTATTATCTCAAAAAATTATACAAAACCAACCGCGGGCAACTCCTACCTTCACTTTAATAGCTGTCACTATCCAAAATGGATTAAAAACATCCCAAAGGGACAATTTTGGCGCCTAAGGCAAAACTGCACCAAACAAATCGACTATATCGAATCCAGTAACACCTTGAAAACTAAATTTAAAGAAAAAAACTATCCTGCACCCCTTATAGAAAACGCTTTCAAACAGTGTCTTTCAGAAAAAACTGCAACAAAAACAGACCGCTCCCCACAGAATTTCTCTAGTAGATTCATCACCACTTTTCACAATGAACATAAAACTATGGAAAGAATTTTAAAAAAACACTGAAATATCCTACAGCAGGACCCCCACCTAAAAACTGAACTCCTAGCCCGACCATCTGTCACTTACCGCAGGGCCCCAAACTTGAGGAACAAAATCGCACCCAGCTAATTAAAAACTCAATCCATTTTTCCCAAAACCCTCCAACTGATACCTCTAACTGGGATGTATCAATGCCACAAAGCACTTTGCAAAACATGCAAATTTGTCAAACACGGACAAAAAGAATTTACCACCAAAGGCAAAACCTATGAACTAAAAGAATTTTACAACTGCTCATCCGATTTCGTAATATATGGTCTGAGTTGTCCCTGTGGTCTCATATATGTAGGGAGAACCATTAGGACTCTCAGACAACGTTTCGGTGAGCATCGTAGACTAATAGGAGGCACAGACCCCCATAGCGTGCCCAGACACTTCGCCCTCTGTCATAAGGGGTCCACATCAGGTCTCAAGGTCTGGGTTATTGAGCAGATCCCCAACCATCTCCCTTCAGCGGAAAGGTTTAAAAAATTATGCTCCCGCGAAACCTTCTGGATCTACACTCTCGACGCACTCTCCCCAGGGGGAATCAACGAGTGTATCGAAATTGCCACCATCCTCTGATATAACCAACCCGTTATCATCTGTTGTAGAGCTCAAACTGCCCCATACCAGACACCCCTTGTCCATAGTGCGGTCTCTATCATACAACATGATTCCACAAAAAATATCCTTCCATCTATATAGATATCCTCTCAATCTATCCGCTTGCTCTAGCTACCGATATTTATGGAAAATATATTAGTATACATATTGTTTCCACCGTTACTGCATCTCTCAAGCGATTATACTCTCTCTTCTCCTTGCAAAGAATCATGCACTGATATTGGCTTGTATATGTACCCATGCATTTCTTTTAGAAAATTATTGTTATGATTTTGTATTTGTGTAATACTCCCCCCCCCCCCGTCCACCCCCCCCTCTTTTTGCCGCCCCCCCCTCTCCCCAGGCCCTCCCCTCCCTCTCCCTTTCCCTTTTTTTCCCCCCTTTTTTTCCCTTTCCCCCTCCCCCCCCATTTTTATTTCCTCCCCTCCCCCCCCCTCGTAATCCACTCCCTCGTACCCCTTTTTTTCCTATCTCCGCGCCCCACACTCATGTATGTGCTCACACACATACACACATGTGTCCATGTAGGCATATATGTGTGCTTTCCTGATTATACTTCTGTTTTTTAATTCTCATTTTATTGTATACAATACGCTTAGAATAACATTATTAATTACATTAAAACACTGATAAGCGTACGTATCTACACGTGTATGTGTATATGTGTCTATACACATACACTATTTTTATTTTTATTCCCTTATAACACATATGTCCTGCACGTCCAATCTCCAATATAATTATATCTACACACTCCATGTATGCTCCTCTCTTTTACCTTCCTTTCTAAGTTTTTTAAGCCTTTTTACCCATTTTTAATATATAATTTTTATCTTCCTTCCATCCCCCTTTGTTTACTCATTCTTCCATCCATTCTTTGATTTTTTCCAAATAGGATTTTATCCCATAGATATCTTTACCGATATGTACATAAGATTTCACCATAGACGTTGACTTCCTCCTTATACTAAGCCGCTCCAGCTCCCTCTCTCTCCCACTTCCCTCTCCCCTCATTACTCATCCCACTTCCCTCTCCCCTCATTACTCATTGTTTTCCTTCTCATACTCGATCGTAGCCATGCCCCTTCACTTGCTCCTAGTCCGCCTCCAGCCCCGCCCACTGCCCTTAGCCTGCCCCTATTTATATCCTGAGTCCCCTGCATTTTTTTCTGATTCTGCCTTATGAAAGAGCGCGGTCGTCCGACAATCTCGACCCGCACGCTCAAGAAACGCGTTGCATACCCGCTGACGTCACAGCCCCGCGCCCTGGTCGTCTCTGCCTCCCAAGCCTCGCTTTGAAGACCGCACATCTCGTGTCCACCACAAGCCGGCTGCTTCATACAAAACACCTGCAGTGGACAGCATGTGAGAGGAACAGGAACAACGCGATGAGATGACAGATGTGGACCGGACCACTGGCTGACGTCCCAAAAATCAGATATACCAGATGACCCCTGGTGTTTAATGCTTACTTTTTGCCTACTAAATGTGAGTGCAAAATTTTATGTTTTTTACACTGAAAATAAAACCTTTTAAAAAAAATCTGCACCCAGAGGCGCCCCTTTCTCTCCTTTTTCTCCTTTATCTACAGCAATCCAGGAGCTCAAGTTTCAGCTCTTTTAAGGTGGCAGCCCTGCATGCGGATCCATCCCCCCCTCCCCATCCTTTTTCCCCTCCCCCTCTCCATGAACTAAAGAACATTTATTCCCTCCTTTTTTTGGTCTGGACAAAGTAGTGCATTCCCTGCACTCACCATATGTAACCTTATAGACTCCTTTTTTTCAAGTGGGAACCTAATATCTTTGATTTGCGCCAAATACTTGTCTTATGTCAGTGAGACATGCTTCCTGAAGGTATCCAAGGTCCTGTGAACCTCTTCACTCCTTCACAATGGTTTACTGTAGTCACGTTCAAGTTTCTACATGTTTTGCCATATGGCTTCTTCAGGAAATAATGTGAAGATTCTTTGAATATCAAGACCTATGCTTCAACAGCTTTAATTGTGCAATGAAAACACAGAGAAAAATACTCATTAATACATCAAATATCAAAAAGTTTGTTTACATCTTATATACATATATGAGTGCATTGATAAGAAAGGCAAGAAACATTCCCTAAAACAAAAACCAAAGGACCCTACCTAATGTTGTGAGTCTATTGGCCAACACAAAATTGATTTAAGGTGAAAGAATGGAATCCAACAAGCTACCACAAAAACTGCCCAGACACTCAAGAAAAATAATGATGTCTCACAGGGATGGAGACAGCTGATATCCTTATTGCAACACGAGACCACTTGCAGGCTGCATCCTTTTTGTAAACCTGAATGCAGACACAATCAACAGATACACATTGAAATGCCATAAGGAACATATGAATTACATCTCTTTATGACATTTAGAGAAGTGGGATGTGGACAAACCTGGAGCATAGGAGAACTCATCACTTAACATATGTCACTCCTCCCTGTCATGGTTTTGCAATAGTTTGCTTACCTGTTTCCATGTGTTCATCTTTAGAGGCCAGCCGACCCTCACCTGACTGCTTTTGTAATCCATCCTCTGGCATGACTCCACCCTAGCTCCTATCAGAGAGCGCTATATTAACCTGTGCACTGCAGGCCAGCCCTGCTGATCAACCATTGTGTATTCCTTTGTGTGTTAGCTTCCTGTTACCGTGTGCTCTGCTGTTGTTCCGTTACCGACTTTGGCGTGTCCTTGACTATCCCTGTTTGCCTGTGATCCTGACCTTTTGCGTGTCCCTGACTATTCCTGTCTGCTGGTGGCCCCGACCTTGGCTTTTCCCGCACCATCCCTATCCTGTTGCCTACTGTGGGTGTGAGCTGGGGGTCGCGACCTGGATCCAGTTGCAGCCAAGTCCATCCTCACCACTAGAGGCGCTGGTGAACACCTGCTGGCTCTTAGACTCCACGCCCCAGGGAATCTTACGCTCTAACCCCTTTTTTTTTGTTCATGAATAAACCTTAACATCTTGATCAATGTACTGGATCACGCGCCTTCCATCTCTTTCTTACACTTGACTCACGAATGATGCCAGATCACCCGTATGGAGGGGTGAATAGTAGTAGTATATTGTCAACTAGTCTGATATAAATAGCCTGCCAATAAACATGTATATATTTTATATTAATACTTCATAACACATCATAAAATGACACACTTATTCAGACCAGGATATATTAGAGTGAGAACTCACTTGGATAGAGTTATCTGGAAGTTTACTAATGTTTTACTGGAAGCCTCTGGTTCAAAGGGAAACAGGAATTACATTGTAAGAAATTTATTTTGGTTATAGAGGAACTTGACTTCTTCCTTTTTTGCTCTATTCATATACTCACCTGCCCAGCAAATTCAGCATTGTCCTAATGCTCTTGCAGCCTCCTAGGTCATTTGAAGGGGTTATTCCACCCGGGCTGAGGGAGCAGGAATATGTCCTTGTCTCCTAGGTGAAAATGGGGATAGCCATGTTAAAAAAAAAAAAATTGTATCTAAAAATAATTATTGGAATTTTTTAACTTGTGACGGGCAAAAGTTTGCAGGGAAAAAAGGCACATTTTGGAGTATCAGTTTGCTTTAAAGCTAAGGTTAAACTAAATGTTTCTTACCTAAAGCTTGAGTGAACTAATTTACCTGTAATGAAGTATGTCCCATATTGTGCAAGCTGCTGGATCCTTTAGAAATATTCAGTGCAATAATGATGGCACCTCTTCTTGCTGATGAAATTTTAGCAGAGGGAGTTTATAGCTCTGAGTCTTTTGCAAGCTGCAGAGAGAGAGCTTTTGAAGAAGCCCATCCTCTCCTCCCCTTTCATCAATTGAGAAAAGTCTGTGAATTGGTTTCACTGCATGTAACTTGATCTATGAATGGGAAGAGTCTGAATGAGGAGTTTCTCTCCCCCATTCACCAATCGTGTTACATGCAGTGTCATCAATGCAAAGGCTTTCCTCAATGGCAGAAGGAGGGGGTGACTGTCCAGCATGAGCTGCTATTGATTTCAGTCCATGGACCCGAAACTTTTAACTCCCTCAGCAGCGGAAATTCAGTACCAGAAATAAGATCTGTCATCACTGCACAGATTTCTGTACAATCCAGCAGCCAGCACGGGAGAGGACATATTTCATTACAAGGAAGTTTAAGTTAAGCTTTAACAGAAAATTTAATTGTGGTGCAAAAAATTCTAATGCACTATCCACATAAGTTAGCCTCTGCCACCTAGATAAATGTGAAGATATACTTATATAGCATAGGTAGTTTATGAAATGTTCATAAGAAGTTCAAAAAAATCCCGTAGGAAGAGTGTGGGACTTAACCACTAGCAGACATGCCACTGTCATTGTACTGCAGCAGGTTGGCTCTCCTGGGCAAAGCAACATATGTGTATGCCAGCCCCTTAAATTGACTTAGGCACGAGCCGCATGGTGTAGGAGCTGATGCACGTGCCCAGCGGCCGTGATGTCCACTGGGTAACCGCGAAAGCTCCTGAGAGAGACTGGGGGATCTGTCAATGTAAACGGACAGATCCCCCATTTTGTCAGGGATAGTAGAGAGATCTGCTGTTTTTAGCGAATAGATACAGGGATGTCTCACTACACTGCCCCCCCAGTTAGAAACGCCTCCCTAGTACACACTTAACCCCTTGATCGCCCCCAGTGTTAATCCCTTCCCTGCCAGTGACATTTATACAGTAACCAGTGGCTATTTTTAGCTCTGATCACTGTATAAATATCAATGGTCCCAAAATGTGCCAAAAGTGTCCGGTTTGTCCAGAGCAATGTCGCAGATCACCATCATTACTGGTGAAAATAATAATAATAAAAATGCCATAAATCTGTCCCCTATTTTGTAGACACTATAACTTTTGTGCAACCAATCAATATACGCTGCTTGCATTTGTTTTTGTTTTTTTAACCAAAAATATGTAGAAGAATACATAATGGCCTAAAGCAGGGATATGCAATTAGCGAACCTCCAGCTGTTGCAGAAATACAATTCCCATGAGGCATAGCAAGACTCTTAGAGCCACAAGCATGACAGGCAGAGGCATGGTGGTACTTGTAGTTTAGCAACAGCTGGAGGTCCGCTAATTGCATATCCCTGGCCTAAAATGATGTATAAAGCGAAAATTGAATATTCACCTTTCCGTTATTTTTCTTTCCTGGTGCCTACCAATGGTTGGTACCAACCCACAGGACCACGTAACTCTCTAAAAAAGTTACTCTCCCCTTAGGTATTCTTGTAACTAGTCTTCAGAACCTTAAGGATTATTGAAGGGAGGGTGTATGCTGCCATGGATAGGCACCAGGAAAGGAAAATTATGGAAAGGTGAGTATTCAATTTTCCGTTTTGCTGGTGCCTCCATGACAGCATACCAATGGTAAATAACTTGCTTACAGTGAGGGTATTGCAATAATAAAGTTTAATGAGTTTACAGAACTGATTGCTCTAAGGTCCTTTTCCCAATGTCTCGGGACTTGAGGACTGCTGGATCTAGGCTATAGTGCGACATGAACATGACATGTCATGTTCATGTCGCACTATAGACACGACAGGACACGTGACTGGGGACAAAGAGAAGGCTAACTTATTAAATACTTTCTTCAGCTCTGTGTATACAAAGGAGCATGGGGGAGCTCATGTCCATAATGGGGGTGGTACTGACGCAGCCCCAAATCCACAATGGCTCAAAAGTGATATGGTCCAGAAATATTTGAAAAGAATAAAGGTGGATAAAGCACCTGGACCTGATGGCATCCACCCACAGATCCTAAAAGAATTGAGCTCTGTAATTTCAAAGCCATTGTATCTAATTTTTAGGGACTCATTAATGACAGGAATAGTACCACTGGATTGGCGCAGGGCCAATGTGGTGCCTAGATTTAAAAAGGGAACAAAGTCTTTACCAAGTAACTATAGACCCGTTAGTTTAACTTCTATAGTTGTGAAGATACCGGAGGGATTAATAAAAGACCACATAGACGAGTTCTTGCAGGAAAAAAATATTTTAAGCAACCGACAGCATGGATTCATGAAAGACAGAATTGTCAGACAAACCTGATTTCTTTTTATGATTTGGTAAATAAAACCTTGGACAGAGGGGTGGCGGTGGACGTGATATACTTGGATTTTGCAAAAGCGTTCGTTACAGTTCCACACACACGGCTCATGTGTAAGGTAAAGTCTACAGGTTTGGAAATGTCAGTTTGTAAATGGATAGAAAACTGGCTAAAAGACAGAATTCACAAAGTAGTGGTTAATGATTCTTACTCTGAATGGTCTAAGGTTATCAGTGGTGTACCCCGAGGTTCAGTGTTGGGACCCTTACTTTTTAATATCTTTATAAATGATATTGGGTCTGGGATCAAAAGTAACATTTCCGTCTTTGCAGATAACACCAAGCTATGCAGTGGAATAGCGTCCTTACAGGATGTCTCCAATTTACAAGCCGACCTCAATCCTCTGTCTAATTGGGCGACTATGTGGCAGATGAGGTTTAATGTTGAGAAATGTAAAGTTATGCACTTGGGGGCTAAGAATATGCATGCATCATACATGCTAGGGGGAGTACAACTGGGGGAATCCATAGTGGAGAAGGATCTGGGTGTTTTGGTAGATCATAAGCTCAATAATAGCATGCAATGCCAAGCTGCGGTTTCCAAAGCGAGCAAAGTCCTTTCCTGTATTAAGAGAGGTATGTACTCCAGAGAGAGAGATAGATATCATTTTGCCCCTGTTCAAATCATTAGTAAGACCTCATCTGGAATATGCAGTTCAGTTTTGGGCACCGGTTCTCAAAAAGGATATCGGGGAACTGGAGAAAGTGCAGAGAAGGGCAACCAAACTGATAAGAGGCATGGAGGAACTCAGCTATGATAAGAGATTAAGGGGGGATATGATCAACATGTACAAATATATAAGGGGTCCATATAGGGAACTTGGTGTCGAGTTATTCACTTTACAGTCAACAATGGGGGCACTCTTTACGTCTAGCGGAAAAGAGATTTCATCTCCAAATACGGAAAGGTTTCTTCACAGTTAGAGCTGTGAAAATGTGGAATAGACTCCCTGCAGAGGTGGTTATGGCCAGCTCAGTGGATTGCTTTAAGAAAGGCCTGGATTATTTCCTAAGTATACATAATATAACTGGGTACTAACATTTATAGGTAAAGTTGATCCGGGGAAAATCCGATTGCCTCTCGGGGGATCAGGAAGGAATTTTTTCCCCTGCTTTAGCAAATTGGATCATGCTCTGCTGTTTTTTTTTTGCCTTCCTCTGGATCAACTGTGGGTATAGAATTGGGTATATGGGCTGGTATGATATATATTTTATTTTTTTGTGGTTGAACTGGATGGACTTGTGTCTTTTTTCAACCTGACTAACTATGTAACTATGAAGGTGTTGAAGGATGAGCCGCCCTGCAAATTGTCTCAGGGGAGACCCGAGCCAAAGCTGCCCAAGAAGAGGCCATTCCCTGCGTTGAGTGAGCATTCACTGCATTTGGCACTGGGAAACCGCTAGCCCGATACGCCTTCTGGATTAGTCTTACGATCCAGCTGACCAAGGTCGTCTTGGAGGCCGCCATTCCTTTGCACCCTTGGGAATAACAAATAGAACTTGTTCTTGCAGAATTGTTAGCTCCAAATAACGCCTCAGTGACCTGGCCACATCCAATTCGTGTAGCTTTGAGGATGTTGGATCTTCTCCGAAGGCCGGGAGAACCCATTCTTGATTGACATGGTAGACTGAGGGTACCTTAGGGACAAACTGGTGAATAGGCTGCAGGACTACCCTGTCTGGGAAAAAGGTGACGTAGGGTTCCTATGCTCCTAGAGCTTGAATTTCCGACACTCTACTCCCTGATGTGATGGCGATCAGGTAGTTTTCCAGGTAATATCTTCCAATGCACAATCTTAAATGGGTGCAAAGGGGGTGTGGCTAAGGCGTTGAGGACAACTGTCAAATCCCATTTGGGATATAGAGTTTTCCTGGGACTGCTTTCAGGAAATTGTCTACAAGGGTATTTAGTGCCCAGCGTGTGTCCATTAAAGCTGATAAGGCTGAAACCTGAACCTTCAGCGTGTAAAGACCTAAGCCTAAATCCAGGCCCGACTGTAGAAAGAGTAAAATATTATGGACTCCAGGATCCAGTGGATTTAAATGGCTGGATTCTGCCAGCTGAGAGAACTTTCTCCATACCCTGTAGTAGGTGGCATTGGTAGATGATTTCCTTGCTTGTAAAATTTTTTGGATTACTTGATGCAAGCACCCTAAGTCGCCCAGTCTTTTCTGCACAACTTCCAGGCCTTCAAGTCCAGGATCTCTGGATGCGGGTGAAAGAAGTCGCCTTGAGATAGGAGGTTGTCCGTGTGGGGAAGCGGAAGTGGGTTGCACAGAGCCATTTTGACTAAGAGCGGAAACCAAGGTCTCGGCCAGTATAGGATGACTGTCAGGATAGTGACTTTCTGTCAGACGCTGGAAGAATCTCAGTATCTGAGGAATCGGCGGAAATGCATACCCCTTTTAGAAGTTCCAGGACTGTATTAGGGCATCCACTCCTTTCGCATTGAGCGGGAAGTGAAAAGATCTATCTGGGGAGTACTCCACTGTTGGCATGTCCAGCGGAAAACTTGTGGATCTATGTACCGTTCTATGTTGCTGCTGAAAGATCTAGAAAGGCGATCAGCTAGCTGATTCTTGAGGCTGGGATGTAAGCGCCCTGAAGATCGATCAAATTGTTCTCGGCCTAAGATGTAATTGGGGCTACCTCGCTTGCTAGGGACCTGCTGTTTGTCCCCCCTTGGTTTTGAACATGGGCCACTGTCGCTCTGTTGTCCATCTGGAACAGTATGGACTTGCCTCTGAGAAGAGGAGCCAGATGTAGAATTGCCATCCATGCTGCCCTTAGCCCTAGAATGTTGGAAATCATGCCTTCCGCATTGAATCGCCATCTCCCTTGCACTGGTTTTTGTAGTGTGCCCCCCATCCTAGTTCACTTGCGTCCGATGTAAAGACGGACCATGAGATGGGACCCAGGAAATGGTGAACTAGAAGGTTGGATGGTCTTGTCCACCACCAGAGGCTGTATTTCATTGCACAGGTGATAACTATTATTTGACCCAGGTGGTTCATTCTCCATTGTGCCAGAAACCCCGCCTGGAAATCTCGTAGATGCCACCTGGCTTACTTCGCCGTCGGTATGCAAGATGAAAGGGACCCTAGGAGGCTTAGACAGTCTGATGCTGGCATGGAACGGCTCCCTAATGCCTGCTTCACCTTCTGTATCAATATCTGGGTCTTCTCTAGTGGGAGTGACACAGCCTTCTCCGGGGTGTTGAATAAAGCTCCCAGATATGTCATCTTTTGTGTAGGTGTCAATTTACTTTTTGAGTAGTTGATAATCCACCCAAATCGGGTCAAAGTGTTCAGAACTAGCTGCACCTGTGCCTCCAGCGTCCCTCTGTGCTGTGATAGTATTAGTATGCTGTCCAAGTAGTGCAGGACCCTGACCCCCTTCTCCCGGAGGGGGGCCAGGATGGCTACTAAAACCTTGGTAGAGGTTCTGGGGGCTGATGAAATTTCAAAGGGGAGACATTGGAACTGAAGGTGCAGATCACCTACTTTGAACCGGGGAAAAGGCTGGAAATGATGGTGGATGGGGATGTGAAGGTACACATCTTGGAGATCTATAGAGACCATCCAATCCCCTGGCTGTACTGACAGAATTACTGTGTTCAGGGATTCCATTTTGAAGTTCTCTACCTGAATGGTACAGTGCCTTGCGAAAGTATTCGACCCCCTTGAACTTTTCAACCTCTTGCCACATTTCAGGCTTCAAACATAAAGATATAACATTTTTATTTTTTGTGAAGAATCACCAACAAGTGGGACACAATTGTGAAGTGGAACGAAATCTATTGGATTTTTGAAACTTTTTTAACTAATAAAAAAATGAAAAGTGGGGCGTGCAAAATTATTCGGCCCCCTTGCGTTAATACTTTGTAGAGCCACCTTTTGCTGCGATTACAGCTGCAAGTCGCTTGGGGTATGTCTCTATCAGTTTTGCACATCGAGAGACTGAAATTCTTGCCCATTCTTCCTTGCAAAACAGCTCGAGCTCAGTGAGGTTGGATGGAGAGCGTTTGTGAACAGCAGTTTTCAGCTCTTTCCACAGATTCTCGATTGGATTCAGGTCTGGACTTTGACTTGGCCATTCTAACACCTGGATACGTTTATTTGTGAACCATTCCTTTGTAGATTTTGCTGTATGTTTGGGATCATTGTCTTGTTGGAAGATAAATCTCCGTCCCAGTTTCAGGTCTTTTGCAGACTCCAACAGGTTTTCATCCAGAATGGTCCTGTATTTGGCTGCATCCATCTTCCCCCTCAATTTTAACCATCTTCCCTGTCCCTGCTGAAGAAAAGCAGGCCCAAACCATGATGCTGCCACCACCATGTTTAACAGTGGGGATGGTGTGTTGAGGGTGATGAGCTGTGTTGCTTTTACGCCAAACATATCGTTTTGCATTGTGGGCAAAAAGTTCGATTTTGGTTTCATCTGACCAGAGCACCTTCTTCCACATGTTTGGTGTGTCTCCCAGGTGGCTTGTGGCAAACTTTAGACGAGACTTTTTATGGATATCTTTGAGAAATGGCGTTCTTCTTGCCACTCTTCCATAAAGGCCAGATTTGTGCAGTGTACGACTGATTGTTGTCCTATGGACAGACTCTCCCACCTCAGCTGTAGTTCTCTGCAGTTCATCCAGAGTGATCATGTGCCTCTTGGCTGCATCTCTGATCAGTCTTCTCCTTGTCTGAGCTGAAAGTTTAGAGGGACGGCCAGGTCTTGGTAGATTTGCAGTGGTCTGATACTCCCATTTCAAAATGATCGCTTGCACAGTGCTCCTTGGGATGTTTAAAGCTTGGGAAATCTTTTTGTATCCAAATCCGGCTTTAAACTTCTCCACAACAGTATTACTGTCAGACTGGCACTTACCGAACCGGTGAGTCCGCTTGGGCAGAGGGTGGTCTCCCGTACGTGTCCGACTTACAACCCCTGATAGAGCAGACAGGTGGCTGAGAATGCGGAGTGGTAAGAGAGCCTGTGGTATGGCTCCAGGAGCAGGAACTTGCAGCAAACTTACAGCAGCAGGTGCGTAGGTAGGACACAGGCAAACTGGGTACGGAGCAGAGCAGGCAGGTCCGGGTGCAGGCAGGGTATGGCAACAGGCGGGCAGCAGAGGCACAGAAGGAGCAGGCAAAAGAGAGGTCAAACAGGCCAAGGTCAGGTGCAGGCAGAGGTGTCTAAGGAGAGCCGGGTCGTCAGGAGATCTGCAAACAGGAACACAGGATACGGACAACGGGACAGGAACCGAGAAGCTGTTGATCAGGCAGCACCTGAATGATCTCAGCATCAGGCCTAAATAGGCCGATTGGCGCCAAGCACCGCGCACGCGCGCGCGCACCCGGACGCCAGCAGACACACCAGCGGCACCCGAAGTGCCCACAACAGCGCACACCGGCGCGCGCTGACGCGCACCGGTGCCAGCAGGGGCACGCGAGGGCACACACCGACGCGCACCAGCGCCCACAGGAGCGCGCAACACCGCGCGCATAGGAACACGCACCCCAGCACGCACCGCAGGACATCGGCGCACACCAACACGGGCAGCACCGCGACCATCCAGGTAACGACCCTGACAATTACGAACCTGCCTGGTGTGTTCCTTGGTCTTCATGATGCTTTCTCTGCTTTCAACAGAACCCTGAGACTATCACAGAGCAGGTGTATTTATACAGAGACTTGATTACACACAGGTGGATTCTATTTATCACCATCAGTCATTTAGGACAACATTGGATCATTCAGAGATCCTCGCTGAACTTCTGGAATGAGTTTGCTGCACTGAAAGTAAAGGGGCCGAATAATTTTGCACGCACCACTTTTCAGTTTTTTTATTTGCTAAAAAAGTTTAAAATATCCAATAGATTTCGTTCCACTTCACAATTGTGTCCCACTTGTTGGTGATTCTTCACAAAAAATTAAAATTTTTATATCTTTATGTTTGAAGCCTGAAATGTGGCAAAAGGTTGAAAAGTTCAAGGGGGCCGAATACTTTCGCAAGGCACTGTAACTGTTTAGCCTCTTTAGGTCCAATATGGGCCTCCAACCTCCTGATTTCTTGGGGATGAAAAAGATTTTGGAATAGAACCCCAAGTGTTTCTCCGAGTCTGGTACGGGCAGAACTGCCCGTTGGTAAAGAAGTATTTGAATATACTGAATCAAAACTTGCTTCTTCTCCTCGGAGATCGGATTTTTGGTGGGTTGGAAGGAAAAGGGCAGAGGACAGCTTTTGAATTTCCAAAAATGCCCTCAAAGGACCATGGAGATTGCCCATAGATCCACGCAATTTTCCACCCAAACCTGGGCAAAAGACCGGAGTCCTGCTCCTACTGGACCGTTTGGGTGGGTAAGGAGTCAAAAAGACTTCTGGTTCTCAACCGCTGATGTTGAGGCCTTAGGTTTTCCCAGCTTAAGAAAAGTGACTTGTGAGCCCTTCCAGCCTCTTCTGTACTCCTTATGGGGCAATATGTTCTGGCATCCCTTGATCTTTGTTGGTTGACTGGGCGCAAAGCAAATTTCCTTCTCCTATTTCTATCCTGGGGAATCGGACACTCTTACCACCTGTGACTTTGGTAATGGCTGTATCCATTTTTTCGCCAAACAGGGCCTTTCCATTGTATGGGATGCGACACCAGGACTATTTTGAAGATGGGTCAGCTGACCATGGCTTTAGCCATAACACCCTTCTGGCTGTGATGGAGTATAGTATGGCCCTGGAGGAACACCTCAGAATATCGATGGCTGCTTCTGCCATAAAATCAGAGGCTAGCTTCAGCTCATCCAGTGCTTTGATGATTTCATCTGAACCTATTCCTCGCCTGAGAGCTATCTCGATATTATCCGACCATACTCTGGTTGCTCTGGAGACTGAAGACAGAGCCACTGCTGGTTTGCAGGCTCCCCCTGTTGCCTGATAAACTTTAAGATCTGAGTCTATCCTGCAATCCAGGACATCCCTAAAGGAGACTGCGTCTTCTAAAGGCAACATTGTATTCCTGGCTAATCTCATGACTGACGCGTCCACCGTCGGAACGGAATCAAAGAGCTGAGCATCTGCGTCTGCCAGCAGGTAAAGTTTGAGAAATCGATTGTAGCCACTCATCCGTAACTACTTCCTTAATTACGTCCATCAAAGGGAAGTTTGAAACTTTCTTTGTCAGTTGAGGGAAATATTTTTTTTTTTTTTTTGGACGGAGGTTCCGAAGAGTTCTCTTTGGCTGTAATCGATTCGTCCTCGGAATTAGCCTTTGAACTGGGCCACAAAAAAATGCATCCCCACCACTCTCTCCTGCGTAGGCGGAACTGACTGATCTTGGCATAGGGCTAATTCCCGGATGGAATCTTTTATCACATTTTTAATTGAGTCTCTGGATCCCTGCTTGCCCGCCGTGGCTTCAGGAGACATTGACTACATTCCAATTTTCCCGGGAGGGCTTGCTTCCCACAGACCCAACAGGCCTTCTTCCCTGGATGTGTCGACCTGCCCTGGGAGTCCTGCCCGCTTGAGGTATGTTGGGGTGACCTCCGACTGCTGCAGGAAGCATTAACAGAAGATGAATGTGAATAACCAGAACTTCTATGACCTCTTGATCCATCGGCAGAATATCTGTGGGAAGATCTGCGAGATAACTCGGTGCGGGCTGTGGAAATAAATGGAACAAAGGAATATTTCCACATGCCCCAAGAAAGCTCTTTTGAATTTAGAAACGTACCTACTCGTTGCATCCCTTACTTACCTAGTGGTATGTTGAGGATCTTTTTTTTTTTTCTTATGCAGCATTGTAACACCAGAGACAGCTAGGGATTGGGGGGTAAGGCAATAAAATTATTAATTATATATATATATATATATATATATATATATGCACATATAAGTATGTGTGTGTGTGATTGATATATATATATATATAATATAAAATATTTAAAACCTCTACCTTGGCTAGGCTCCATAATAGGGAGGTAGGTAGATGGTGGAGAAGACACCTGGGGATGTCTTCCCTCTGACAGCCTGGTTTGAAATTAACCTATACGCTATTTAAAAAGGTCATCTCGGTCACGGTGTACCAAGATGGCTGCCGCTTAGCCTCAGAAGGCTATTGCACATGCGCCTTGACATTCCTCCGTGACCCGCCCCCGAGGTGATGAAGCTGTGCTCAGAGGCGCACGAGAAGCGTCCGCACACACAGAAGGGGGGGCGGCATGCCGGAGCAGGTAGAGACTGAGTCAGGCTGCTGGCGGTTCCAGGAAGTAATCCATGGAATAGGGGGGCGGCATACCAGCGTGACTGGAAGCGGAATCAGGCATTTCGCCAATGGAGGCTCCAAACAGGTACCCTTGGGATAGTCAGCCAAAGTCACAGAGGAGACTGGAATGCTCCTGGATCTCTCCACGGGCCCCAAAGAGATCCCCAGAAAAATAGGCTACCATACTTTTATGGCACGTTTAGCAGCCCAAATGATGGGACTCCATACTGCAGGAGAGCATGAACCTGCAATGGTCACCCCATATGTCGGTGAGGTAGCGCTGGACTGTGATCTTACAGGGATGAGGACAGGAAAAAGAATACCTGAGGGGGGAGTATATTTTTTTTTACAGCTTTACATGGTCCTGTGGGTTGGTTGAGGGCGGAGCCACCAACCATTGGTATGCTGCCATGGAGGCATCAGGAAATTAGTTAAAAAAACTAAATTGTGGATATTTATTATAGCAAATAGTAAAAAAAAATGTTTTTCAAAATTGTTGCTCTTTTTTTGTTTATAGGGCAAAAAATAAAAACCACAGAGGTAATCAAATAACACCAAAAGAAAGCTCTATTTGTGGGAAAAAAAGTACATAAATTTTGTTTGGGTACAGCATTGTATAACTACTCAATTGTCAGTTAAAGTGATGCAGTGCTGTATAGCAAAAAAATGGGCTGGTCAGTAAGGGGGCAAATCCTTCTGAGGCTGAAGTGGTTAAGTAGGCAGCTCCATCTGAAACTGGAATGGATCCCTAAAATTCCAAAAAGCAACACAATGGGGAGCCAGCTAAGTGCAGCATAGGTTTATTAGGATTAAAAAGTCAAATGCAAACTCACAGAAGTATAAAATCAATGAGCTTATCTGCATCCATGCCACACTGGATGGAAGCTGTCCACCGGAAGAGCCACTTTTTGCCAGCAAACAGCGTGTATTCAGTAAGGAAACCAGATCCATTGTTTGAGGAAGTAAGGAGAACCACTGTGGAACACAGGACAGGATGTGACGTCACACCCACCTAGGTTGGGCTGGTTGCTATGATGATACATTTTAAAACTCCTATTGGATCCTTTCTCAAATCATTGAAAATCGTAGACAGCCAATCACAAAACACTCAGCAATAAAGAGCTAGGGCAAAGATGGAGAGAGAGTAAAGGAAAAGACCAACACAAAACCACATCTGCATATAATGAACTACTAAGCCGAGCAGACTGATGCCACTCATAACAGAAAAAAGGAGACTATACCAAAACTAATGAAGAAGATCTAACGAATACATATAGATACACATGTATATTTAAAAAATTCACTTATAAAAGAAATGCATACATGCATAAAGTATCAAAAGGTGTGTACTAATGCACTAACAAAGCAATCTGTGCTGACTATGAAGTATTTTAAAATAAATAAAAATAGATAAAGTGCTAAATGGAAATAAAAAGAAGCTACATTTCTAAAGTGTTACCAACGCCCATAAATACTGTGTATATAAAGTGAAGTAGCGCTAGTTAAACCAATATAGTAAACGGGTGAATAAATAACTGACCGAATATCAACAGGGGATATACATATCCATAAATAGTGGTAAGTTATATTCAAAAAATTATTAATGATATTTCCACAACACGTAATCTAAATTAATGATGCAATAAACCTAATGTAAAAGAGAAATTTTTTTTTGAATAAAGTGCAATATTGGTCAAATATAATCCAAAGAATATGAGCAATCCAAAAATAATATATATATATATATATATATATATATGTGTGTAATATGAATAATTTAATAAAGCAGCAGTAAAATAGTGAACTAATGCTCTAAAAATACACTATAAAGTGCAGTGCCTTGTGCAAAAATCGGCATATCATCCAAAAACGAGGATCATATGGATCAAATTGATAAAATAGATAGAAACCAGAGTTCTGTCTTCAAATAGCCCTGCAACAATGTCACTCTTTTCCAATAAAAACAAATGGGAATGAGGGGGAAAAGAGCTAATAGTATGAATACATGGATAATATGCACATACAGAGCATCTGAAAAGTATTCACAGCACTTCACTTTGTCCACATTTTGTTATGTTACAGCCTTATTCCAAAATTGATAAAATTCATTATTTTCCTCAAAATTCTACAAACAGTACCCCATAAGGACAATGTGAAAGAAGTTCATTAATAATCTATGCAAATGTATTAAAAATAAAAATCACATGTACATAAGTATTCACAGCCTTTGCCATGACACCCAAAATTGAGCTCAGGCACATCCTGTTTTCACTGATCATCCTTAATTTTTATACAACATGACTGGCATCCACCTGTGGTAAATTAATTTGATTGGACATAATTTGGAAAAGCACACATTTGTTGGATTGAATTGAAGCACAGATCTGGGGAAGTGTACAGAAAAGTTTCTCCTGCATTGATGGTCCCGATAACACAGTGGCCTCCGTCATCTGCAAATGGAAGATGTTTGGAATCACTGGGACTCTTCCTAGAGCAGGCCACCTAGTCAAACTGAGCAATTGGGGGAGAAGGGCCTTAGTCAGGGAGGTTACCAAGAACCGGATGGTCATTCTGACATAGCTCCAGCCTTTCTCTGTGGAGAGAGGAGAACATTCCAGAAGAACAACCATCTCTGCAGCACTCCACTAATCAGCCCTGTATGGTAAAATGGCTAGATGAAAGCTACTCTTCAATAAAAGCTACATAACAGCCCACCTGGAGTTTGCCAAAAGGCATCTGAAGGACTTTCAGACCATGAGAAACAAAATTCTCTCATCTGATGAAACAAAGATTGAATTTTTTGTCCTGAATGGCATGTGTCATGGCAGGCACCACTCATCACCTGGCCAATACCATCCCTACAGTGAAGCATGGAGGTGGCAGGATCATGTTGTGGGGATGTTTTTCAGTGGCAGGAACTGGGGGACTAATCAAGATAGAGGGAAAGATGAATGCAGCAATGTACAGAGACATGCTTGATAAAAACCTGCTCCAGAGCACTCTGGACCTCAGACTGGGGCGTAGGTCCATCTTCCAACAGGACAACGACCCTAAGTACACAGCCAAGATAACAAAGAAGTGGCTATGGGACAACTCTGTGAATGTCCTTGAGTGGCCCAGCCAAAACCCAGACTTGAACCTGATTGAACATCTCTGGAGAGATCTGAAAATGGCTGTGCACTGACGCTCCCTATCCAACCTAATGGAGCTTGAGAGATTCTGTAAAAAATAGGATAAACTTCCCAAAAATAGGTGTTCCACGCTTGTAGCATCATACACAAAAAGATTTGAGGCTGTAATTAGTGCCAAAAGTGCTTCAAGAAAGTATTTAGCAAAGACTGTGAATACTTATGCACATGTGATTTTTTTATAAATTCACAAAGATTTCAAACAAACTTCTTTCACGTCGTCATTATGGGGTGTTTGTATAATTTTGAGGAAAATAAAGAATTTAATCCATTGTGGAATAAGGCTGTAACATAACAAAATGTGGAAAAAGTGAAGCACTATGAATACTTTCCAGATGCACTGTATAAAGAAAATGCATACATAGAAAATATATGGGCTCAATTAGTTCCACAGCAACATTATATGTCTTGGAAACACAGAATAAAATGCTATGCCCCATTAGGTTTGAATGCGGATGTAAATGCATTCATTGATATCTGAAAAACATAAATTAGGAGATACTTTTTTCCTGTGTTTGAATGATTTCCTTAATTATTATTGGTGTGAACTTTTTGTTAGTGATTGGGACACCTCCATTGTGACAGTTATTTTGCCACGTTGGGGCTTAATATTTATACAATCATTCATTTACTATTAGGCATTTGACAATCCACCTATAATTAAACAAAAATTTGGAGTAAAAAAAAAAAATGGGGGTCAGTATGTCGGTAGTTAAATAGCCTTGGGCATCTGTTTTTTGCCCTATTTTTTCCTATACCCACTCCTACAGGTTCATTACCTCAGTTTATTATTTTATTTTATAATACTTTTTCGTTCGTTAGACAGAAGAGAACCTTAGAAGAGAAAAAAAGTGTTGGAAATATTTTCCCACTAGAGGCAGTTTAGTCTATATCTGCCACATATATATACATTATTAGTATATTATTATTTTTTTTTTTCCAAAATAAATTTTATTGAAGAAAAGTTCAACATAGCAGGATTACAGAATCAACATGCAGTCGTTTTGATATCATATAATAAGTGAACAATAAACAATGGTTGTTATGAGGGAATAACGAAAACCCAAGGAATAAAAATAAGACATACAGTATCTGCTAAACATCTAGTCAACACCTAGGTTCTCATGTGCACACAGTATAGGATCCAGATGGTGGGCAGATGTCAGGTATGGTAAAATGCGTGAAATCGAGTCAACCTTATAATAGGTACTACTCGGTACCGTAGCTCATTGATCTATCTTGTTGTTCAGTTATTCAGGGGAGAATCTGAGAGAGAGGACAACAGTACGGGTGTCTGCATGATGATTTGGAGTGTGCATTTGCCACTTGGGTGATCCAATTTGGGCACCCGAGCTGCAACCGGCAACAAAACTAGGTTTGGTATGATGGGGAGAGACAGGGGAATGCAGAGACAGGGTGGAAGGTAGGGGGAGGTTTCGGGGGTGGGAGGCGGGGCTAGGTAGGGCGGGCCAAAGGGGGTTGAGGGGACAGTGGTTTTCTCCTCGGTCTCTGCTAAATGGTGGATGGTTTAAGTGTTCCATTGCTCTATGGTGGTGGGGGTTAGGTAAGTCAAACACCTGGCGACAGGGAAGTCCCACCTTAGAGGGATAGCATTGACATGTGGGCTCCCAAACTCATCCCTTGGGGCGAGGTGGGAGGCCGGAGTCACCCAACAAGCGCACCCTGAGAGGGAGGGTGTAGGGTATTGTACTCAGTTGATTTTTATCATACTAGAATAGAACGTGTGCATAGGTTAGATCATCAATGTTCGATATCTATCAGTTGTTCTAAAGTGCATCCAGCAGGCCCATGTTTTAGAAAATTTTGCTGGGGTATCTCGAGCAATGAAAATAAGTTCTTCCATGTCAGCTATTTGGTTAACTTGTTTAAACCATTCTGGAATGGTTGGTACTTGAGGCGAGCCCCAGTGTCTAGGGATACATAATTTGGTAGCATTGAGTAAAGGTAGGATCAGGGTCTTGCGATACTGGTGAGCTGATATATTTGAGTGATGGAAAAGACATTTTGCTGGGGTGTGGTCTAAAGTGTATATAGATATCGATTCTGTGAGCTCCCGTACTTGGGACCAGAAGGGTTGGATTGCCGGGCATGACCACATAATGTGTAGCAACGTGCCCGGACTGTCATTACACCTCCAACATTTGTTTGGATAGGAGGAGTTATATTTTTTTAGAATTGCTGGGGTTTTGTACCAACGTGTGATTGTTTTGTAGTTATTTTCCTGAATGGAGACGTTTAAGGAGCCTTTGTGAGCAATCGTGAATATACGTTCCCATTGGTCATCTGATAGGTCTATTTGTGTTTCTCGCTCCCATGACTTGGGTGCTTTCCCTTCCTTAGGAGAGATATCTTCAAATAGCATGGTGTATATTTTGGAGATCAAATGTTGTTGGGGGCTGGATTGGGAGCATAGACGTTCAAATGGGGTTAATGGTCGTGTGATGGAGGAGTCGCGGTTGATCCCTTGTAGGAAGTGGCGGATTTGAAAGTAGGTCCATAGTGGGAGGGGATTTTCGGTATGGGAGGGTACCAGCGCAAGGCGATCTAAGAGAGAACCATTTTGGAAAAATTGGTGTGCAAGTACTTCTGGAAGTTGCCAGTGCTGTGATAGGAACTGTGCAGACATACCAGGAGGGAAGGCCGGATTAAGTCTTATAGGAGTTAAGGGTCCTGGAGCAGAGGAGATGTGCAAGTTTTTACAAGTTTCCTTAAAGGAGCAGAGCGTTGGGTCAATGAGAGGATGTTACTTTAGTGTGGGGGGGGATGTGTTCACGCGACAGCCAAGGAGCTGATCGTAGTGGATAGGGGGACAGTGATTTCTCTAATCTGACCCAATCTTTACTACGGCTGTGAAGAGTCCAGTCAACTATTCTAGCGAGATGGCAGGCCCAATAATATTTTTGAGGTCTGGGAGTCCTATGCCCCCTTTTGGTTTCGGCCACGTAAGGATGTCATATGCGATTCTCGGAGGTTTGTGTTTCCACAGAAATCTTGTAGAAAGCCTTTTGAACGATAGAAAAAAGGATGAAGGGAGTTTTATGGGGACAGTTTGAAGGATATATAAGATACGGGGAAGAATATTCATTTTCAGGATAGCTGCACGACCAAACCAGGAGAATTGTGGTTTGTTCCAACGTTTGAGATCCTCAGCTATAGTCTTGAGAATGGGTAGGTAGTTTTTGGCGAAGAGATCTGAAAGGTTTGTTGTAAGGTAGATTCCTAGATATTTGATCGCATCATGTAGCCATTGGAAGGGGAAGTTAGTTTCGCATTGCGTGACCAACTCCTGTGGAATGGTCACATTAAGGGCGTGGGATTTGGAGAGGTTGATTTTGAAGTTAGAGAGATGCTGGAAGAGTTTAAAATCTTTTAGTAAGTTTGGGATTGAGATATGGGGCTCGCTAAGGGAGAGTAAAATGTCATCAGCAAACGCTGTCAACTTATAAGTGTGCTTTGCTATGGGTATTCCTTTGACGTTCTTATTGTTTCTGGGGCAGTTCAAGAGTGGTTCCAGGGTTAGCACAAAAAGGATAGGGGAGAGTGGGCATCCTTGTCTAGTCCCATTGGTTATGGAGAAGGCGTCCGACAGATGGCCATTAACCCGGACCCTAGCCAATGGTGTTGTGTATAGGGACATTATTGAGTTAAACATTCGGTCTTGGATACCTATGCGTTTCAAAACTGCTCCCATGTAGTCCCAGGCCAGTCTGTCGAACGCCTTCTCCGCGTCCAATGACAGGAAGAACCCTTTGTGTTTGTTGGTGGTCATCCAGTGATGTAAATTAATGGCTTTAATAGTATTGTCCCGTGCTTCTCGCCCCGGAATGAAACCTACTTGGTCTTTGCCTATAAGGGATGGTAGGAGGGGAAGCAAGCGGTTGGCAAGGATTTTAGCATAAATTTTTAGGTCTATGCTTAGTAGAGAAATTGGCCTATAGTTAGTCACTAGTGTTGTGTCTTTACCTTCTTTTGGAATGACAGTATTGTAAGCCTCGAGAAGTCTGTGGAAAGGGGGAGTGGAGGAAGCGAGAGAGTTAAAGGCCTTGAGGAAAGGGTCAGTTAGTACCGTTGTGAAGGTTTTAAAGTAGGCGGCTGTGAACCCGTCTGGGCCAGGACTTTTCCCTGTTTTTAGCTGGTTAATGGCCGTTTTTAGTTCGTCTTCCGAGATGGGGTTTTCTAGTTGGCGTGCATCTTCCTCATCTATGGGTTTCGGACAATGATCTTTTAAAAAGTTTTTGATAAGGGAGTGTCGAGTGTGATCTGTATTGTCGACCTCCGACTGCTGAAGGTTATAAAGATTGGAATAATATGTCTCAAATTGGGAAGCTATTTCTGGTGCTGGGACTCTGGGTCTACCTTGGGGGTCGTTGATCGTATGAATATTGGTCTGAGTTTTGCTGGCTTGTATGGCTTTAGCTAGGTATTTACCGCTTTTGTTCCCAAATTCATAGAATAATTTATGTTGTAACACAAACTTACGTTTTGTTTTGTGGGATAGCTCCTCCCGTAGGAGTTCTCTGGCTTGTATAAGATCCTGGTATGTCTGTTGGGCGTGGGTTTGTTTATGCGCCAGTTCTAGGGTTTTAATTTTTTGGATCAAGTCTGCGATCTTGGCTTGATGGGCTTTTTTCCTTGAGGTTTTTAAAGCTATAAATTTGCCTCTCAGAGTGCATTTGTGAGCCTCCCATTGTGTTAGCGGAGCGGTTACTCCATTAGCATTGTCTAGGAAAAAGTCGTGTATGGTTTTCCTAACGTCCTCGATATCCGCTTCTGAGGTCAGAAGGGCGGAGTCTAAGCGCCAGATCTTTGTGAAGGTGTTCTGGTCTGGAAAGGTCAATGTCATAGTGATTGGGTGATGGTCAGAAAGCAACATTGGTTCATTGGTTAAAAATAAGTATCTGCCTTCCTTGTCTATTAGCGAGTCGATATGTTCCCAGTTCAGATTTTTGGAGATCAAAATTGAGACTCCTTTTGTTTTTTCTTGCGAGTTGGTGGAATAGTATGAAGTTGGAAACATATGGTTTGTGAGCTTGGGGATCTTGTCCGTACGGAAATGTGTTTCCTGTAGGAAGATTATGTTGGCTTTTAGTTTTTACATCAGAGAGAGAACCTGGCTACGTTTCTCTGGGATGTTGAGCCCTTTTGCATTCAGGGACGAAACTTTCAGTGTGGTGTGTCTAGAGATAGGCCTTGTATGTGCCATGTCATGTAAGAAATAAAGCTTTGCGAAAGCGGGGGGAGCTGAGGTAGCCGTCTACTCTTTCACTTAACTGTGGTTGTGGATGGGTTGTGGGAGTATGGATAGCCCGAAGGGCTAGGCTGCGGACTGGTTGTTAGGGTGGCAGAGACCGAGGAGACAAGCGAGAGGTTGGGGAGGGGATCTGTGGGGGTGGCAAGGAGGTGAGGACAGATGGGGACAGTAGATGGGAGGGAGGAAAAAAAAAGGGGGGGGGAAGGGTACTGTTGAGAGTGGGGGAAGGAAGTTATCCGGAAATAAGGAAGGGTGTCTGGACCCTCCTTATGAAATTTCACTTGATCCGGTAGGGGTCAACGGGAAGCTTGGGCTCCCGTTGTGTGGAGAAGCAGAAGGCGCCCGTGTGCAATGAACGGATGGGAAAGTGAAGTCCTCTGGCCTTCAAAGGTATGTGTTAGGTGTGTGAGCCCTTAGGATGTGAGACTGTGTGTGCAAGCTATAGTTTGACAATGGGGAGTTTGGTGGCAGGGTGGTAGGAATTAATACAACATAGAATAGCATGTGTTCAACTGGGTACTAGGAAGTATCCGAAGGGGACATCCTCCAAATTGTGAGAGTGAGCGTCCGACATGGAGGGATAACTTGGGTTAGTTCCATCATAGGAACAGAAGTACTTTTTCTATAAGGGTACCTACGTTACTTCGTGTAGACCCTTAGCAACCGAAACTTCTACCAGAATGTAGTATTCAAACTTGGCAAGATGGTATCTCTGACGTGTGCGGCCGAGTCTCCAATGATTAGGGATGTGTATCCAAGAGACGGTTATGAGCATATCCCGTGTTGGCTCACCTGGCTACATGCTTGCTGGAAAATCGGGAAGGTATAAAGCTAATGGTAGGCAGGGTGTAGAGGTCAGCCGCACACAGCAGAGATCCACCTAGATTTTTCTGCGAAGTTTCTAAAGACAAATCAGGAAATCATCAAACAATTATAACAATTAGACAATATTAACTATGCAAACGTTGGTCTTATATGCTAAAGTGTTAAAATGCGTCAATCACTAACATAACTGGATAACCATAAACAGTGTGTGATAACACTACCTCTCAGGATTCCTGGCATGGCTTGAGAATTTGTCTCAGCCACAGGCCGTCGTTGATCCCATTAAGGGCCTTTGTGTTTAATGGGGGGGGGTGACCTCACACAGAAGAAGCTACCATGGGGGCAGGGTATCTTCATGGAGTAACCAAGTCAGCAATATACTTGTCCCGGTTACACCATGTATTGTTGGCTGCTTGCTTCAATTTAAGAAGAGGTTGGGGGTCAAAAGGTGTTTCCAGGGATACCCTTTCAGTAGGGGGGGAGTTGCTTGTGAAGGCATAGCGTAAGGGGGGAATTGAAGCCGAATAGTTTTGTAATTCGTGTGAAGTCACCTCCCCAGAAAGGGGCTTCGATCACTCAGTGTCTAATGCTCATGACAAGTGTTATGGTAGACACCTGTGGAATGATACCAGATGGTTTAGGGGATCAAACAGAGTTCTTAGAGATTGGTTGACATGGTGGACCCGCTAATGCCAGCGTGACAAAGTTCATCTCAGTGGTAAGAAAATTGTCATGTAGAGATTGTCACTCGTTACTTCCATGGTGAGTGCTTAGGTATCTTAGCGGGTGTCTTTGTCTCGGGTGGATGCTGTATGTTGATGAGAGGAGAGGATTAACACTTAGAAGTGAGCAGGTCAGGCGGTTTGCGTGTAAAGTAGTAGTTGAGTACAGCGCGCTGGGGCAACATTGGACTGGTCACTTGGGACATGAGTCAGGTCATTGCAAAATGCCGATATTTGCTTGTAAGCAGCTTCATGGAGATATTTCTGGGAAATGAGTTAACTGGTGGGCTATTCGCAAAATGTCAGATTGGAGGGTCCTGGGTAAGATAAGAGAGAGTAGCAGATCAAACTCTACTCTGATCCTCCGTGGCGGGGTCTTCTGTGCACAGGGGATGCTGTGGGGCTATTTGCAGTATTCCTGGGTCCCGCGGATGTGTTGGTTCTGGGCGAGTTGGATCTGCGTCTGCGGATGTGGAACTCATCTCGGACTGGTATGGCATCTGTTGAGGCTGACCTCCTGAGAGGAGGCGATCGGAGGGGCCTGTACCAGTCAGGTAGTTCAATGAGGGGTATGTGCAATGTCTCGCAGAATGCAGTGAGATCCTCAGGTTGGCCTTGCGCCGAGGCCGAGAGGCAGAAGGGGAACCTCCAGCGGTATTGGATCCCGTTTGTACGTAGTAGGTCAAGGAGGGGGCGTAGGTCCCTTCTGTTTTGAAGAGTGACGGGCGATAAGTCCTGAAAGATTTTTATATCAGTGCCTTGGTATAATAGGTTGCGACGATCCCGGGACCTACGCAAGATTTCCTCTTTCAGCTTAAAATTGACTAGGCAGCACACTACATCTCTGGGAGGGTCAGTGTCTCTTCCCCTGGGTCTGAGAGCCCTGTGGAGACGTTCAAATTCAATAGGGGATTCGGGGGGTCTGCCTAAAAGATAGTTGAACACAGCTATAGTGGCCTGGGCAATTTGGGTGTTGTCGATCGTTTCTGGCATGCCTCTTACCCGTAGATTGTGTGTCGTCGACCACGATTGTCCAGGTCCTCCATGTATCTGTGTAAGTCTCTGATCTGTGTATTGTTCATTTGGGAGGAAGCTTGGAGCTGGTGAATGGCACTTTCATTCCTCCTTGTTGTTTCTTCCATGTCATCCATGCGTGCAGCCATGGACTGGATGTCCCTTCTGAGGTCCGTGATGGCTGATGCTAAGGAGGCTTTAATGTCCTCTGCCACTGACCTTAGGTCCCTCATGTTCAGGGGCTGATCAGGAGCCTCGTTTGGTGTAGGGGAGATCGCCTGGTGTCTCCCTGAGGGGCTGTGGCTGGAGGCTCGTGCTGAGGAGGAGTAGGCCCGAGATGAAGCCGGGGCCTCGCATGGCTGCGTCCGGAACAGTTCCGGAATGCTGCGGTTCGCTTGTGCGTCGGGTCCCCTCGGGGATCGGGACCGGGACGGGGATGTGTTCCCCTTATGTTTGCCCATGTCAGCGGGGGCGGATGGCTCGTTTTAGCTGCTTGTTTTTCCCTCTGAAGGCCGGAGCTCCGGGATCAGGCATCCATTGCAGTCCGGCTCCAAACCACGCCCCCATTAGTATATTATTTTATATTTATAAAAAATTATCCAATACTTTGGCGTTTGCCAGCTTATGGTCCCTATCTCCTCTTTTTGTTTTTTGTACATCTTTGTTTGCACATTATTCGGTGCATTATATAAGTGGGCATTGTGTATTAAATACTGGCCCTTATTGCAATGTAGGTTTGACTTTTAGTTTGGGTTCTAGATTTTAGTCTTGTTTATTCATTGCCATCAATATTATGTATTCCCATCATTTATATTAGATTTCTTCTATATAATGTATATTTGACATTTTTTTGTTCTCATCCTTTAGATACTAACCATAGGGGTTACATTTGTCCTGTTTTTTTAATTTTTTTATCTTATATTTTTAACCAGTTTTCAGCATGGCAGATCTGACTTTGGTCGGTCCTCCATGTAAACAACTAGGTGTTCCCATTCACGATTCAGATTGAGGCTTGGTTCATCTGGTTGTGTATTTAAACACGATGCGTCAATGTGTTGCCTGTGCCCCAAGACAACGTCATATGTGACGAAATGCGCGTCAGGAGGATTTGACTGCTGACATCATCTCGTCTGTGCTTCTGAGCGAATGGGCGTTTGCAAGCCAGCCGGCTACCTTTTGCTATTTTTATCTGCATAAACATTGTAAGTGTGTTTTTTAATTTCTATTAAATGTTACCAATCTGATTCACACTACGGGGAGCCCCCCTTTTTTTCTAATTTTGGGTGACATCTGAGCGTTATCCGTGAACTTTGCACGATCAAGCCAATCCGACAATCCGCTGCATATCTCTCCTCTGCCACATTGACCATCTTGGAGTTGCCGCCACAGAATCCCCCAGATAAAGGCCATGGCTGGGTATATAGCCGCAAGCTCAATTAGCTTGCCTTCTGGTAAGCGTGCAATTAATTTTGTGTTTGTTGGATCACACATTATTTTCAAGATTATAATCATTCACTCATTTATGCACATTTGTGTGATTTATGGACTATATGTAATTCACCTGATTTGCATTGCACTTTATTTTCTTTCATTCGATTTTTGTAATCACATTTACTGGTTATTATACATCAGCACGGCTTTTTTTCTTTTTATTATACGCAGGAGATGTGGTTTTGTGTTATAATCTTTGATCGCCTCTATGGCCTTGAAGGACCAAAGAGACGTCATGATGCCACTTCTGTCCCAGGGTGAAAGTAAACTTTTTTTTTTTCTTTTTTTTTTTCTTTTTTTTAAAAAGAAAAATACCAAAACTTTTTTGGGGGATCTTTTGCTTTAAAGAAGAGATTTCTGGTCTTTTTGGCCCCAGATCTCTCCATAAAGAGGACCTGACATCCTTTTTTCTATAACAAGGGATGTTTACATTCCTTGTAATATGATTAAAAATAATTTAAGGGATGTAAAAATAAGAAAAGAAAAATGAAAGCTCCCCATCCCTCCTTGCTCGCGTGCAGAAGCGAATGCATATGTAAGTCTCACACACACATATGTAAACAGTGTTTGCACCACATATGTGAGGTATCGCTGGGAACATTAGAGCGAGAGCAATAATTCTAGCGCTAGTCCTCCTCTGTAACTCAAAACGGGTAACCTGCAAAGGCATTTAAAGTGTTGCCTTTGAAGATTTTTAAGTACCATAGTTTGTCGTCATTCAACGAGCGTGCACAATTTTAAAGCATGACTTGTTGGGTATGTATTTACTCGATGTAACGTCATCTTTCATATTATGCAAATTGGTGTATATATTGTGTTTTGTTTTTAATTTATTCAAATGTATTTTTGTTTGAAAACTGCTGTGCAAATATTGTGTGACATGCAAAATTACAACGATCGTCATCTTATTCCCTAGGATAAATAATTTTCTAGCAAACAATACTGATTTAAACTTGGAAACAAAAAGTGCCAGAAAAGGCTTGGTCTTCAAGTGATTAAGCTTTATGTATAGATGCTGTAATTGGAATCTAGGCTGCTCAAAGTGCTCTATAGAATATGAACACTAAGGTCTACAGTTCTCATAAACTCCTATCCAATCATGGGTGTCCGTTAGTATATGTGTATATGTCACGTAGGTATATTTGTTCTGTTGAATCCAACCCCCTATCTACATTTTCCCAACAGGGGGCACTTATTGTATTGTCTTACACTGCAATCAATTGCCACACAAGACATAAGTTCCCAGTGTGGATGTAGGCTTGCTGTACGTGCTAGTCATTCTCACTGAACATGCATGATATTGCTTTTCTTTTCTTACATCAGGGGGCACAGAGCCATAGTAATAACTATGTGGGTTATATTGGCTTATCAGGTGCTGGACAGTGGCACGCCCCTTAAGGAGTGAACTTTCCCCATATAACTCCTCCCATTACTGGGAGTCCTCCATTTTTTTTGCCAGTGTCTAAGGTGTTGGGCACGTGTAAGGATGTGTTGTACTGAGCTCCACGTGCAGTAATCCTTTGAAAGCCAGCCACCCTGACCAGATCCGTTCTGATGTCTCCATAATGGACTACACCACAGCACAGTGGTGTAGTGGTTAGCACTCTCACCTAGCAGTAAGAAGGGTCGCTGGTTCAAATCCCAACCAGGACACTACCTGCCTGGAGTTTGCATGTTCTCCCTGTGCCTGCGTGGGTTTCTTCCGGGTACTCCGGTTTCCTCCCACAATCCAAAGACATGCAGGTAGGTTAATTGGCTTCTGTCCAAAATTGGCCCTAGTATATGAATGGGGACCTTGGATTGTGGGCTCCTTGAGGGTAGGGACCAACATGAGTGTGCAGTGTACAGGGATGGGGACGGTTGTGGACACTCACTCAGGTTGAACTGGATGGACTGGTGTCTTTATTCAACCTAACTATGAAACTATGACTAAATGAATGGTACCTGGGCCTCGTCATCCGAAGACACAAGGTTTTGCTTGCAAATTCTTTTAAGGCTGGGCCCTGGGATCCAGTACTTTTTGGTAGTAAAGCCAATACAAGTTTACTGGCAGGGTCTTCTCGCAGGTCCAAGATTGCGGGATTACCTGAGTGTACCCCTGTTCCTGAAGGTTTCCTTTCAAGGTCTCGGAGCCTACCGTGAAGGGCGAGGATTGTTTTTTTTTATCTCTGATAAACCCTGCTGCGAGGAAAGATATTTTCTCAGCAATATCTCCTTCCATGTATTTTGTTGTCAGGCCATGTCTGTGTCACCACTGGAGGCTGTATTGAGCACTCACCATTCTGATGCTGGAAACAGCAGAAGCTCCACTATCCTCTCCGTTCAAGCCAGCTCAGACCCTCAGGTATGAAGGGGGGTTCTGATCACTTCCTGGGCCCCCAGATTGGCGTTTTTTGATCCTTTTAATGCCAGCCAGCTGCCTCTTTTTCTTAATAAAAAAAATTTGGGCAGGTCGCGGCCGTTCGTCAGGTGGAGGATTTACCCTCCAGGCGCTGCCCCTCCATTATGCCGGCGCTCACACTTCCCTGTTGAAAAAGGGGGCGTGGCTAAACTGCGTCAGACACCGGCCACACGTGGAGGAAGTAATTTAAGCTATACAGGAAAAGCTGCAGTCTGGCGTTGGAGGCACAGAGCAGAGTGGTTGCTGATCAGGTTTGGTGACACAGGCACCCCCCTTTTGTTGACAACATTGTACTGTATAGCTAGGACTAATAGAAGCTTTTGAATTGTAATATAGCCTAGCAAGTGTAACATTCTTTTGCTGGTACTGCCTCTGCTTTATACTGTAAGCTATGAGTGACCAGGGGACCAGGAACTCGTCTTAGGGGTTAATGGTATACAACAAACTAAAAATCCTTCCAAAAGAATGTCTTCCTCCCCTGAGAGGTAAAAAGAAAAATACAGCCAGTTAGATGAGCCGTCAAGAGTAGAACACTTCTGTGTATTTCATACAAACAGGTTTTTTCTTCTACAATTTAAAAGATTATTGCTATGATGTCTCTCCATAGTAGGACTAAACATAGCAGATTCCCATCTAGTCCTCAGGGCCCTTTTGTTGAGGTGCAGGAGGCTGGGGATCAGGTAGATCTTCCCAAATATTGGAAGATGCTTATTTTTCCTTTTCGGAGGATCCTCACAGGGAGGGAGTAGCTTCACAAGTCAGGTGTTTGTCTGCTCCCTTACTTACCTCAAGAGCCTGTGCTGCAGGCAAAAGGGTTATCTACCTCTAATAGGGTTCATTTGAACCTCCCCACCTGTGTCAGGTCACCTTGAGGCGAGGTGACAGATGCACACCGTAGGGATCTGGAGTGCACCGCAAGGTTGTGGAACCTATGGCTGACTGCTGCAGACGGGGGACAGATCCCACTGGGGTTAGAGCATAAGATTCCCTGGGGCGCGTAGTCTAAGAGCCAGCAGGTGTTCCCCATCGCCTCTAGTGGTGAGGATGGACTTGGCTGCAACTGGCTCCAGGTCGCAACCCCCAGGGTCCCCCAGCTCACACCCACAGTAGGCAACAGGAGAATAGGGAAAGTGAGGGACAAAGCCAAGGTCGGGGCCACAAGCAGACTTGAATAGTCAGGGACACGCCAAAAGGTCAGGAAAACAGGAATAGTCAAAGACACGCCAAAATCGTTAACGGAAAACAACAGAAGAGCACACGGCAGGTAACAGGAAGCTAACACACAAAGGTTGATCAGCAGGGCTGGCCTACAGTGCACAGGTTAATATAGAGCTCCCTGATAGGAGCTAGGGTGGAGCCATGCCAGAGGATGGATTACAAAAGCAGACAGGTGAGGGTCGGCTGGACTCTAGATGAATACATGGGAACAGGTAAGCAGACAAACTATTGCATAACCATGACAGTACCCTCCCTCTTACGATGCCTCCCCCTCCCCCGCCTGGGTCCAGGCTTAAAGGGAAACTCCAGATGGAACCTCCTCAACAGACTAGGAGCAAAGACCTCAGATGCAGTGATCCAAGACCTCTCCTCAGGGCCAAACCCTTTCCAATGTATGAGGTACTGAAGAATGCCTTTATGGAGCCGGGAATCCAAAACTTGACTAACCTCGTATTTTATATTATCCTCAGAGACTGGAACCGAGGTAGGGAGAGGACTTGAGGACTAAAGGCTTCTTAGGAATGGGTAAGGGCATGAGAAGATCAGGAGCCTCAGCAGGGTCCCCCACACCCTTAAAGATGAGCTGGGTATCCATAACAGGACCACCAGACTGGGCAGAGGTCAGTGGATCCCTGAGGTCAGGTTGGTTAGAAGGTGACATGTCACAAGAGTCAAGCTGGATAGCTGCAACACAAACAGAATGCAGAGAACCCTGAGAAACAGATTGAAAACCCCTCCTGGCCAAATGAGGTATTCTATCCAAAGGATGGATTGAGCCTCTTAAACGAGTTTGAACGGACATAGTAGCAGTAGGGTGAGGCCAGGTCACAGAAGGTCCTGAACAAGAAGCAGGAAGCTCATTGGGCATGGGCTGGACTGGCATAACTGGTGCAGAGGCCGACTGAATAGTATTGTCAGGTGTAGCGACCATCTCAATCACATCACAAGGCATAGCAACTGTGGAATTTGCAGACAAGTTACCCTGGCTGTGCGTCCAAGGGATATTAGGGACAGGCAAAGGTAAATGGTTATGCGAACTGGAGTGAATGATCGACTCAGGTTCATAGGTGGGCCCCTCATCCAGAGTACCACATGAACTAGAGAGTGCATCAGTCCGACTATTGCAGGACGCATCCCAGAGATGGCTATATACAGCGGGAAGAGCAGAAGATACTGGGATGGTGGTAACAGGAAGTTCCTCCTTTGGGGTACCCTTGAGTAGGCAGGAAGAGGATCAGGAGGAACCCCAAGCCAGGATCTGTCCAGCAGACCAGTCAACGTGTGGAGAATGGAGCTGTAACCAAGGAAGACCTAATATGATAGGAGATGAAGCCTTAGGTAAGACAAGGAAGGATATCCACTCCTGGTGGAGTATCCCTACTGACATCTTAACAGGAAGAGTCTGGAAGCGGATAGGGCCCGCTGGGAGAACCGTGCCATCAATCGCCAAGACCACCAATGGCGTTGTAAGGGGCAAAAGGGTAAGTCTCATGGAGGATGCAGTTTCCCAATCCATGAAATTGGCAGCGGCTCCGGAATCCAGATGTGCTGAGACCGAACGAGAGGAAGCACCGACATGAAGCAACACAGAAAGAAGAAGACAAGAAGGTGAAGGTGATATTTCAGGGTCTAATACTCCACCTTCCAGATGTATTAGCCCTGAGCATTTTTCCGGACGAAGAGAACAAGTGTCACGGAAATGACCTTTGGCCCAGAGTTCTGCACCTAGCACGTTCTTCGGGAGATAACTTAGTCCAGCCCGACTGCATAGGTTCCTCGGTAGGCAGGGGGTGCTCCTCGGATCGAAGAGAAGGGACTGGGGGCTCAGGCTGCCTAAAGAACGGGGAGCGCTGGTGTCTTTTTTTTCCAGGGCCCTCTCCTGAAAGCGAATATCGATCTGGTTACACAAGGTGATGACACTGTCCAGATCAGCAGGAAGGGATCTTCCTGCTAATTCATCCTTCACTCTATCAGAGAGGCCATGTAAAAAGGTTTCAACTAGGGCCTCATTATTCCAGCTCAATTCAGCTGTGAGGATACGGAACTGAAGAGCATACTGTCCCACAGACGCGGACTCTTGACCGAGACGTAAAAGAGCGCTAGCCGCTGAGGAGACACGACTCGGTTCCTCGAAGATATTCCGAAAAAGTTTTAAGATATCAGACAGGCTAGAAACCACTGGATCATTCAGTTCCCACAGAGGGGCAGCCCAAGCCAGCGCCTCGCCGGACAGGAGGGATATGATATATGCTACTTTTGCCCGATCAGACAGGAAGTTTTGGGGCTGAAGCTCAAAATGAATTGTGCACTGGCTAAAGAACCCCCTGCAAGCCTTGGAGTCGCCAGAGAAACGGGACAGAGCTGGCAGTAATAATGCATGCGTGGATGCGACTGGTGCGATAGGTGCAGCTGCTGGCTGTACTTGAGGCTGCAGGTTCGGGGTTCCCAAGGAAGCCTGTAGCTGCTCGAAGTGGGAAGCCAGATCTTGAAGGAATCGCATCACCTGGGTCTGATGCGATTCTTGGGTCTCAAGTCTGCAAACTAAGCCCTGCAACAGATCGACTGTAGAAAGCGGCACGTCAGCGGGGTCCATGGCTGATCAAACAGTCAGGTCACCTTGAGGCGAGGTGACAGATGCACACCGTAGGGATCTGGAGTGCACCGCAAGGTTGTGGACCCTATGGCTGACTGCTGCAGACGGGGGACAGATCCCACTGGGGTTAGAGCGTAAGATTCCCTGGGGCGCGGATTCTAAGAGCCAGCAGGTGTTCACCAGTGCCTCTAGTGGTGAGGATAAACTTGGCTGCAACTGGCTCCAGGTCGCGACCCCCAGGGTCCCCCAGCTCACACCCACAGTAGGCAACAGGAGGATAGGGAAAGTGAGGGACAAAGCCAAGGTCGGGGCAACAAGCAGACAGGAATAGTCAGGGACACGCCAAAAGGTCAGGATCACAGGCAAACAGGGATAGTCAAAGCCACGCCAAAGTCAGTAATGGAAAACAACAGAAGAGCACACGGCAGGTAACAGGAAGCTAACACACAAAGGTTGATCAGCAGGGCTGGCCTGCAGTGCACAGGTTAATATAGAGCTCCCTGATAGGAGCTAGGGTGGAGCCAAGCCAGAGGATGGATTACAAAAGCAGACAGGTGAGGGTCTGCTGGTCTCTAGATGAACACATGGGAACAGGTAAGCAGACAAACTATTGCATAACCATGACAACCTGGGGATGTTTTTCCTATTCATGCATAGCTATGTATTCTGAATGGGAAGATTTCTATGAAAGATTTCAGCTATTAATGCTGCAATCACCTCAGTGAGCAGAGTCTCACATGTCCAGTGGATAATGCACTGATGTTAAAGGATCCAGCAAGTTTAGGTTGGATTTTCCTTTTAAAGACAAGATATCTGTCACAGTACTACTTACAGTGAGCCCGCGGGTGACATGGGATCCCCCAGGGCGTGGAATCTAAGAGCCAGCCAGTGTTCTGCCAGGGACCCCATATTAAGGGTTTGGGCTTAGCTGCGTGCTGACCCCAGGTCACGACCCCTGGGTTCACCCTGCTAGCTATGGAAGTACCAGAAGACACTGTTAGACAAGGATGGATGGATGAAGCAAAGGAGAGCCGAATAGTGAGCCAAGGTCAGGGCGGGCTGCAGACATCGTTCACGAGAGGTCAGGTAAAACAGGTTACAGGAAGGGAGCTCAGAAACAAATGTTGCTCAAGCAATCAGTAGCTGGTTTGAAAGGGAATTAAATAGAGAAGCACATGAGGGGCTGGACAGGAATTAGCAGGAAGGAAACATATTAGGCAACAGGTGATGGGCGGCGACACCATAGCTGCAGAGTGCACAGAGCTGAACTCCAGCTAGTGGAACAACAGATGCCAGCCGACCTACAGCAGTAAAGGGGAGACACAGATCAGCTCCGCAGCTGATCTGTGAGGCCGCGTACACACGCGCGGACTGTTCGCCCAACTTTGTCCGTCCAACAGTTTCGGCAAACAGTCCGCTCAAAATTAGCATGGAGGGACATGGCCACACACGACGAACGAACAGTTTGCTGAAACCGTGCGCGATGACGTGAACGGCACGTACGACGGGACGAAAAATACGACGTCCTATACACTGCATTATAACTTTCGGCGTGAAAATCCTTTCTGAGCATGCGCGGAACTTAGTTTGACGAACAAGCCTACACACGGGCGGACTGTTCGCTGAAACAAGGTTTCAGCGGACAGTTTTACGGAATTTCCGAAAAACCTTGTTCGTCAAACTGTCCGCTGAAACTGTCCGCTGAAAGCCCACACACGAGTGGACTGTCCGCCCAAACACTGTTCAGCGGACAAAGTTGGGCGAACAGTCCGCGCGTGTGTACGCGGCCTGACAATGTATTTTGCAGTTCTGGCTGCAGTTGGAGTAGCTCAGTCCATTAACCCTTTAACGTCTGCTCCACTATTTTGGTGGAGCACATTTTGAGTCACGTCAATGCATTGGAAAGTGTGGACTCCAAGGGGTTAGGGAACATGTGTGAGATACCTGAAAATTCTGCCTGATCAGCAGGCCCGGCAAGGGGCTGGTGTATTTGACGCACTGTGTCTCACAGATGCTATGAGGGACTCGATCGTTTAAGCCCTATGGCTTATACTTGGACTAATGCATTTTTTGCAGTATTTTTGAAATATTGATCAGCCGAAGCACCAGGTAAATACCCTTAGCCAGTCTGTGTCCCTTCCTGGGGTACGGCTATTTAGAGTGAATAAATACATCCAAAAGGGGTAAAGCGCTCTTTACCAGTAAAAGGAGGTTCAAATAGTTCTCCTTTAATCGTGCATCCTCTCCTATGCCTTAGTTCCAGGGGCAGCATCAGGATCTTGGGGGCAAAAAGCCCATAAAGCAGAATGCTAAGGCCTTCTCAGGAAGGAGCACTCCCACTCGTTTGGGTGAGGGGAAAGATCCTGCAATTCGGGTCCTGTTGGGGTGCTGCTTGTGGGGTCCTTGGGGCTGCTGCTGTGGCAATCTTTATGTAAGAGTGTCCGTCTCCTCAAAGCATGCTCCTAAGGTTCCAGAGAAGAAGAAAAAAAAAGAAAGAGAAAAGGAAAAAAGAGAAGTCTATCTTTCTGGCCTCTGGATCAGCTGTTATCCCAGTCGGTGATATCAGAGATTCCCTTAGTGGGACAGGGTTTTTTTTTAGAGCAAACCTTTTAAGGTCTCAGAGCCAAACAAAGAGGTAAGACCCATTCTAGATCTTGGAGATCTGAATCGGCAGTTGAACATCCGATCCTTTCATAATTCGATAGGCTGTGTCCATCCTGCAAGTAGAGGCGTTGCATATCTCCATGTTCCAAAGTTTCCCGCTTACCAGAAATTTCTGCGGTTTGAAATATAAGATTATTTTTTCAATCATGTCAGTGCCATCCGGCTTAGCCACAGCACTATGAGTGTTCTGAAAGATTCTGGCACCTCCTTTAGCCAGTTTAAGGGCTCAAGGCATAACGGTCCTAGCCTATTAAAAGGATCTACTTTTAATAGATCATTCAGTCTCAGGTCTAAAAACAGAGTCTGATCTCAGCTGTAGATATCTGAAATCTCTAGGTTGGATTCTCAGCCTAGGAAGATTCTCCTTAAAACCATCAAGGAGGTTACTTGGAGTCTGGTTATAGATACCATACAGAAGAAGGTATTCTTACCCCAGACGTGAATCAGTTCCATTGGAGGACTAATTAAACTTATCAGGATAAAGGAAAATTACTTCATTCGGCTGCAGGAGATTTTTATAGGAAATGGTGACCTCTTTCAGGGCTGTGCCTTACGCGCAGTTTTATTCAAAGACTGCTTCAAAACACCATCCTGCTGGTCTGGAATAAAGAGGATTCAGGCCTTGTTTGTTTCCAATACGCTTGGCTCCCAACATAGTTCAGAGCCTAAATCGGTGGTTGTTATCCAACAGGAGGGAAAATCTTTATCCTGCAAGGTGTTAACAACAGATGCCAGCCTTCTAGGCTGGGGAGCAGCCCTGAAAGAAGATTCTGTCCAGGGGAGATGGTCCCGGTTAGAGGACCTTGCCTATCAACTTTGTTGGAAGTTTCAGGCAGTACATCTGGCCATAGAATCTTGGTGGTCAGATTACGGGACTGTCCTGACAGAATTCAGTCTGACAGAGCCACAGCGGTGGCTTACATTGATCACCAGGGGAAGCATGAGAAGTCATGCAGCCCAAAAAAGAGGTGAATAAATGTGACAGAACCGATCCCACACTCCGATTGAGTGCTTCCGTCAGTATATCCCACTTCCTCCAATCTGGCTATCAGAGAGATATATTCTCATAGCTGCATTGAATACAAGTCTAGCTGAAAATAGCTTGTAGAATCTTGAATCCTTTATTGGACAGAATACAGACTTTTATACACATTTTACACAAGGGGGTAGATAACGAGGTAGGGCTGCTCATGGATACCCCCCCCCCCTCCCCTATAGCAACAACTTAAAATACAATTACACAATTAACATGTTAATTACCCCAGCACTTAAGGCAGCCTAGGTGACCAGACAGTCCATCTCCGGAGGTCAGTGTAATCAGCTCTTTCAAGGATTGTGTATTCAGAATTAACAACCTAAAAATAGTCTATGCATATATCCTGGGAGATACTGTGGATAAATATTACTTACATTTTAAGTAATCCAAGATATATTTTCTCACTCACCCTGTACCAGGATGGCACAGGGTGACTTAGACATAAGAGTTGTGTGGGGAGCTGAAACATGGGTTTCCCAATCTTTTCAAGGGATTCTGGTTTCCATGTGCCCTCCCGTCACAATAATGTTCTAGCTTTGGCAGAACGCAACACTCCTTGCCTATCGGCAATTTTAATGTTTCAGGCGTCCTAATTAAGACGCCAACAATTATTTCCAGGAGAATAATCTCTTCACCCTGACATCTTCCTAGCAATATGTCAGATGGGGTACTCCTTACATGGACCTATTCACGTCCAGATTCATCAATAAGGTCGACAACTTTGTCAAACAAGGGGTCCACTAGCAGGCGGAACAGACGCGTTAGTCTTCCAGGGGATCAGTTTTCACTGATCTATGCATTTCCTCCAGCTCTGCTACTTCCGCGCCTTATCCGCAGGATTAAACAGGAACAGAAGGAGGTGATTCTGGTGGCCCCAGCCGGGTCCCAATAGATCTTAAAGAGGGCAGTAGAAGTCCTTTGGACTCTGCCATTATAGCCAGACCTTCTTGCACAAGGTCCGATATTTCATCCTACTTTACAGACAAGAAGTTTAACAGGTTTGACTGTATAAAAGATCGTGGGTCATCTCCCTCAGTAGTGTCTACTTTGACTAATGCCAGGAAGCCGGCTTCCAGAATCGCTTACTATAGAATCTGGAAAGCATATGTTTCTTGGTATGGATCCAGGGGTTGGCACCCCAGGAAGTATGTCAATAGGCAGGATTCCTGCATATGGGATCTGAAATTAAGTTGGCCTTGACTTTTATCAAGAGCCAGATCCAGGCCGTGTTGATGTCTTTTCCTATGGCCTCTTGCTTCCCACTCTTGGTACATAGCTTATTCAGGGGGTAAAACGGTTTATCCCCCTATCAACAATATGTAGAGGTAAACATACTTATCAATTCCAAGCAATAATACAGAAGTCAATGAGTGTGAAACTCATGGGTGCAGGATAATCCATATGGACAGAATGAACATTCAGAGTCAAAATTATGGAATGCCACTAAAATAAAGAGCCAATAGAGTACAAGATACAAGTACTAGCTCAGTTAATTCAGAAGTCTGAATACAGACCACGGTTTCCACTTAGCTTCAAACACTGGAACAGAGTTGTGTAGAGTGTGATAGATTTTCTCCGTATGCATCATTAGGTCATTTCGTGACAAAATCTGATCAAATGGTAGGGAGGGAGATTTCCAATTGAGTGCTATAGACCATTGCATGGTTAAACAGATTGAATGGATTAGACGTCTCAAGTGCTTGGGGGTATCTGGTGGAGACTCAAATAACAATGAGAGAGATGCCTTCGTATTTATAGTGTAACTGGCCAACTTGTTAATTAGATCAAAAAGTAACTGCCATATAGGTTGGATACGGTCGCACTCCCAGAATGTGTCTGAAAGAGCCTGGGCGGGGGCAACCCCTAAAACAGTTGGGAGATACCTGAGGGAAGAGTTTATGCAACAGTAGGGGTGTATAATACCATCTGGTGATTCGTTTAACGGCTGTTTCTCTAATTGATAAGGCTTTCGAGCATTGGCACATATTACTCCAGGTTTTGTCCCAGTCAATTGTGTCGCAATCCAGTTCCAGCTCATGTTCCCATTTGGATCTATAATTCAGCCCCTCCTTCTCCCCCGCTGATTCCCACGTCTTATAGAGTCCTGAAATCAGTCCTTTTTGTCTGGGAGCGGTGTGGCAAATGTCTTCAAAGTACATTGGAGGGAGGGAGTAAGGGCCAGAAAAATGTTGCAAAAAAAAATGACGGATTTGTAAATGGTGAAAGAATTCGACGTTGGGAATCTGGAATCTAGATTGTAACTCCTGAAAGGTGGCAAATTGTGTGTTAATCAGGAAATCTTTCAGGGCAACTAGACGAAGCTCAATCCAAATGCGGAACACAGCTTGGGGATTATGAGATGATGTGAATCTAGGGTCCCCCAAATATGAGGCGCCCCTGGGTGTCTGAGAAACCAGGCCGTATTTGTTTCCATATATGTGCCAAAGACGCAAGCCATCCGAGACAATAGAATTTTTATGGATTTGAGAACATTTAGTTGGGTTAGGGGACCACATAATACCCGGCAGAAATAGGGGAATATAGATTCCTGTTCAAATTGAACCCATGGTACCCTAGAGCTTCTGATGTTCCATTGAGCTTGTTGTGGGAATCTACTAGCCACATAGTAGAGCCAGATTTGCGGGACACCCAGTCCCCCATTCTTCGAGGAGCGATACAGAACATCCCTGGCAAATCTGGGGGGCTTGTCCTGCCATATAAACCTATTAAGGTACGATTGGACATCATTAAGGTACAATTTGGAAACTTTAATTGGGAGAGACCGGAAGATATACAAGAGGTGAGGAAGAATAACCATTTTAAGAGCTGTTATGCGACCCATGAAGGAGATGTGTAAGTTTGACCATAGTTTCAGGGTTTTCTTTAGTTTTACAATTAGTGGTGGGTAATTGGCTGAGAATAGCTTTTTATAATTATTTGCTAGAACTATTCCTAAGTAGGAGAGATGGGTGTCAGACCAATGGAAGGGGAATGTCTGTTTAAGATGGGAGAGTTCTGCCGAAGGAATGCCTATGGGGAGGGCCGCGGATTTGGATAGGTTGATGGATAGTCCCGAAACTCTAGCAAATTCAGTGTGTTAAATAAATTGGGGAGGGAGATTAGTGGGTTGGTCAGGAACATTAAGACGTCATCAGCATACATGCAGAATTTGTTGGTTAGGGGTTCTTTCGTGTATCCGGAAATATTGGGGTTATTCAAGATAGTTATGGCGAGGGGTTCGAGGGCTAAGGCGAACATAAACGGGGATAAGGGACACCCCTGCCTAGTGCCCCTACCTATATTAAAAAATTCCAAACAGCAGCTTGGGATTTTGATTCTAGTTTTAGGGTTTCTATAGAGAGTATGAAAGGAGTGCAAGAACTCTCCCTGGAACCCCAGTCTTTGTAGGGCATTGGTAAGATAGGTCCATGAGACGCTATCGAATGCCTTCTGAATATCAAGGCTAAGTAAGAGGAGGCTACGTGAATATTCGTTAGCATCTTGAATAATGTTCGTCCCTAACCGAATATTATCTGTGATCAACCTGTGGGGAATGAAGCCGGATTGGAATGGGGAGATAAGGGAAGGAATTAATTTGGCTAGTCTATCTGCAAGAATCCTACTAAAAAATTTAAGTCGTTATTCATGACTGAGATAGGCCTGTAATTCTGTGGGAGGGCATGATTTTTGTCAGGTTTAGGAATTAGGGACATGTTTGCCAATAACATTTCCTCAGGAAAGCTTGCACCTTGCATCACCCAATTAAAAAGATAGGTAAGTCTAGGGGCTAAAGAGGATGCAAATTTTTTGTAATAAATAGCGGCAAACCCATCAGGGCCAGGGGCTGAACCTCGCTTAAGTGTTTTAATTACATTTAGGACTTCAGATGTGGAAACGGGGGAATTAAGTAGTTCTATTTGTGATAAAGATAAGGTGGGCAGTGGAACAGCATCCAGCCAGGAATTAATTTCTGGGACGTTCACGTTTACATTAGGGGCCAATAAGGAAGCATAGAATTTTTCGAAGATGTCTAAGACTTCTTTCGGGTGGGACGTAAGGAGACCCTCTCTAGTGTTCAATTTATATACATGAGTTGGGCGTAAAGTGTGTTTCAGTTTGCGTGCGAACTTGGACGAAGCCGTGCTATCGAACAGTTTATGCTGTGCCTTTGCACATCTAAGAGCTTTTTCTACTTTATTAGTCAATAGGGAGTCTAATTCTAGGCGTCTACGATTAATCTCCAATCTAGTGGATTCTAAATCTAAAGAGGCTGTATTCTTATATAAATAATCTATTTCCTGTGTTAGGACGAGAATCCTCCCATTTATCAATTTGTTACGAATGGTGGATTCTGCTATCAATTTACCCCTAAGAACTGCTTTATGGGCGACCCAAATCGTTGAGGGCAGAACATCTGGCTGGGCGTTAATAGAAAAATACTCCTCTATCGCTTCCTCTATCTTGGAGACCATATCCACATTGGTCAGGAGAGGCTCATTAAGTCTCCAAGAGTGTGATGTGGGGGCTAATTTAATGAAAGTGGTGGTGAATGAGGTGGCGTGATGGTCTGACCAAACGCAAGGATGAATGTTTCCTTGAGTCGAGTTTGCTAATATAGGTGAGACAAAAATGTAATCTAACCTGGCAGAGCTATTATGGGGGTGGGAATAAAAGGTAAATTCTCTAATCCCTATATTGTGGGCACGCCAGGCGTCCGAGAGTTGGTGTTCTAGCAAACCATGGGTAAGGGACCTAGGGGAGGCCCTAGACATGGGAGTGTGGGAGGAGCGATCGAGTGTGGCGTTCGCAACCAAGTTAAAATCCCCACCTACAATTAAGTGAGGGGAATGTGGCCAGTTTATAAAAAAAGATTTAAAAAGGGTAGCTGGGGCATCGTTTGGTGCATATATACTAGCAATTGTCAATTCCCTGTTATGTATCATCCCCTTAATAATGACATACCTACTATCAACATCTCTATAAACACATTTCACCTCCATAGGGAAGGAGGAATGCAGGAAAATGGCGGCACCCCTAGCTTTAGAGTTATAAAGGGAGTAAAATGCCTGAGGGAAGTTTCTATGAAAAAATTTAGAGTGAGAGTTGTGCGTAAAGTGCGTTTCTTGAATAAGAATTTTAGCATCTATTTGTTTATAGAAATCAGTATAGTTAAATCCCTTAACGTTATGGGACACACATGTGATCACCATGAGTGTTAACTAAGTAAGGGATCATCCGAAGTGCCTCACAACTCAAGTAAGGAAAGAGGCATATAATCTGAAAGGGGCAGGGCCTAGGTAAAACAGACGGGGGCCGCCATTAACCCATACGAGGAGACGTACAGACACATCTCAATCCGAAAACAAATTGGCATATTAGGATAACCATAATAGTACTGGAAGCATTGAGGTAGATTGGTAAATGCTAGTCTCCAAAAGGGAGGAAGGGGAGAGAAAATAAAATAAAATTGAAAAGAGAAAAAAACAAGAAATAACTTGTATATTGGGGGGTCAAGTAATCAGGAAAAAGGATAAAAAAAAAGGGAAAACGTCCATTCCCTGAGAACTTGAAGAAAAAAAAGAAAGTTTTTCCGAGACACCTAGGTCTCAATCCCAGCTCTACACTGCAACAATAAATGTCAAAATACCAAGTTATTGTATTCTGCTGGGGGGGGGGCATGTCACGGCACCAAGGGACATAAGCCAAGCGTGGGGTGGCCACGAGGGAACCAAGTTATATGGGGAACATACATACCCACTCCAAGGATCAAAGAGGGAGAAAAGCCAAGGGAGGGTATTATAAAGTAAGTATACTCAGCGAGGGCTTCCTCCGTTGTGCTTGCCGATCCCATAACGAATCCTTCTCTGTGTTCCGTTGCTCCCACTGGGCTCGGTGATGGCTGCACATGTGCCTTCTTAAGGCGGTCATCCCTAGGTGAGTGTTGGGCTTACCGCGACTAATGCGTTGACTGCAAAGATTGCAGATGGCAACGATATTGTCAGCAGCGGACACGTTAAAAAAAGTCCACACTGCGGAGCCATGTGTCGGTGTCCTGGGAGCACCAGATGTGACCGTACATGGTCGATGACTCGCTCCTGATACATTAGCAGTCTGCTTTGTCCCTCCTGTGCAATGTAAGTTATTCCTACTTCTCCTCCCTATATGCTGGTCCATATCTCCCTCTGAACTCCCCTCCTCTTCCTCTCTTGTGGGCACCCACGTTACATCACTATAAGTAGAGATCTCGGAGTAGGCAGCAACACCGGGGACCAACCTCCACCTTGTGCTGATCTGGGTACTGTCGTCAGACTGCCGAGTGGCAGTTGTTGCTGCCTCCTCTTCCTGATCCAATGCCAAGAGTGGCTGCGCATCAGAAATGTCTTGACATGGATCGGAAAATAATTCCTGTGACTCAAGCGGAAGGTATGTGGATGAGGAGGGTGCAGAAGAGTAAGGCTGAGTGAGCCACTCAACCAAGTCTGGTGCGTCCTTTAAAGTAATTGAACGCACCTTCTGCAACTTCCCACTTTGGCTCAAGCCTGTTGCTCCTGCCCTACCCCTACAACCCCTGCGGAAGGGCCTGCCTCTTCCTCTGCCTGTCATTTTTTGAATGACCCTGTGACAAAACTCTCAGTCCCTATACTGATAAAGGACTGCTGCAGTATAGGGCAGCAGTCAGCAGTAGTGCACCTCGACCCTATATATTGTGGACCTATACCAGTCCTTAAGGTATAGCAGACTGTACCTCACTTAACCCTATGTACTGTAGTACCCTATACCTTACCAGTCCTTATAAGGACCTTTGTGGAACTAGTAGGTTGTGAATGATTAGCAGACTGTACCTCAGTCCCTATACTGATAAAGGACTACTGCAGCAGTCAAGTATAATATTCTTTCTATATTTGGAAGAAAGAATATTATACGTGTACAAGCCTATTACCATACCAGTCCTGAAAAGAACCTTTGTGGACCTAATAGTAACAGCTACTGATTAAACTGACTGTCCCTCACTGCCACACACAGCTTCCTGCCTGTCCCTATTTAAACTGACAAAACACAGGCGGCTGGAACAATAACTTGAATAGCACTCAAAACTATATCCTGTATTACTTTACCATACCAGTCCTGAAAAGGACTTTTGTGGACCTAATAGTAACAGCTGATGATTAAACTGACTGTCCCTGCTGCACACAGCGTCCTGTCCCTCTCTCTACACTGACAAAAGACAGGCTGCTGCAACAATCCCTAGCACAGCAGTGCCTCAAACCTATATCCTGAACTACACCTAACACCTATACCAGTCCTGAAAAGAACTTTTGTGGACCTAATAGCTAACGATTTGTGTCACTGCAGTCTCTCCCTGCTCCACACAGCAACCTCTCCCTATAGTGACATACGAAAGAATGTAAAATGGCCGCCGGATCGGGTCTATTTATAAGTTAGGGGGAATGTCCAAGTGTCCATGTGCTGTAATGTCTCAATTGGCTGTCCTGTACCCCATGATGGATGTGTCATCATAGGTCAAAGTTCTTTTACACAGTAAACACGCAAGTCCGCCGGGCGAACGGCGGCAATAGTCCGCCGATCGGACAGACGGCGAGCAGCCGAAATTCGCAGCGAAATGACCGCCGGGCAAACCGTTCGGCCATCCCTAGTTGTGTATCTTCTAGAATGTCCTTGCCACATTCAGTATGTGGGAAGAACAAAAAGAGAACTTTGTAAAAGATTAAGAGAGCATGTTCAAATAATTAACCACTTGAGATCCGCGCTATAGCCAAATGACGGCTACAGCGCGGATCTCCTTTTCCGGGACTACGTCTATTGACGTAGTCCCGTGTACGAGCGGCCTGCGCGCCCCCTGAGTCCATGAGACTCGCCTGATCACCGATCCGTGCAAGGGGTCGATCCCGACCCCTTATCACATGATCAGCTGTCAGCCAATGACAGCTGATCAGGTGACATAACGGAGCCGGTAATCGGCTAGTATTCCTCCTCGCGCTGACAGGAGAAAAAAAAAAGCCGATCACCGGCGGCCGTGATCCGGACATCAGTCCCGATCACGGCCAGCAATGCAAGCGCCCACCTGCCCCCTGCCAGTGCCTATTTGCCCCCTGCAGTGCCACCCTAATAAAAAGTAAGTGCCCCCCGTCAGTGCCACCCAGCAGTGCCCATAGTGCCACCCAGCAGTGCCCACAGTGCCCACAATCTGCCTCAAAGGTGCTGCACCCCAGTGCCGCCCATCAGTGCCCAGCAGTCCCATCTATCAGTGGTACCTATCAGTGCCCATCCATGCCACCCATCCGTGCCATCTTATCTGTACCCATCTTTGCCCATCAGTGCCGCCTTATCTGTGCCCATCGGTGCCGCCTTATCTGTGCCTATTAGTGCCACCTTAACTATGCCTGTCAGTGCCCACCAGTGCAGCCTATCAGTGCCCACCAATGCAGCCTATCAGTGCCCACCAATGCAGCCCATCAGTGCCCACCAATGCAGCCCATCAGTGCCGCCTAATCAGCGCACTTCAATGAAGGAGAAAAATGACCCGTTTGCAAAATTGTATAACAAACTATTAAAACATGATTTATTTATTTTATTTTTTTGCATCTTTTTTTGTTTGTTTAGCAAAAAATAAAACTCCGAGCTGTAACTAAATACCACCAAAAGAAAGCTCTATTTGTGGGAAAAAAATTATAAAAATTTCATTTGGATACAGTGTTGTATGCCCGCGCAATTGTCATTCAAAGTGCATCAGCGCTGAAAGCTGAAAATTGGTCTGGGACTGAGGGGGGTTTAAGTGCCCAGTAAGCAAGTGGTTAAAAAGGGTTTTGATAAACATAGCCTATCGAGACATTATGCGAAGTTCCATAAAAAAGACCCCTCATCTTTACTAATTTGTGGGATTCAAAAATATAAAGCCCCATTGGAGAGGTTATAATAAAGTTATTAAGATTAATCAAGCTGAATCCCGATGGATCCATGAATTATGCACCTTGAAACCTTTTGGACACAACGTTGACTTTGATCTTAACTGTTTTATTTCTAATTATTGATTCATGATTTTTGAGTATTTTATTAATATTAGTTTTTTAAATTTTATATAAAAAAAAAAATGTTTTATATATTTTTCTATAGATAATATTGGGGTTTGATGTCCCCTGGGTTTTCGTCTTCCCGTGATTTATTTGTCCAGTCAAAATCAACGTTATAACCAGCTATGAAATAGCTAAAATATTATTATGGTATTGTCGCATTTGTTCTATACTATTGCTATGGATCTGAATGACTAGATGAATACAGTTAGCGTTGCTTATATAAAATGATGCAGTATGTTTTTCAACCACTAGATGGCAGCGGCGCTGAAATTATGTATTTAGAATGGTGTTTTACATTTATTTATGTGGAGAAAGTTTTAATAATTACTTTGTGTTTTTTTGCAATAGTATAAGTAAATATATAAGTAGTTTTTATATGTTCATACTTTTAAGCTGTATTAGGAACCGATTAGTATAAATGTATGGGGCGGTTGTTGTTCTGAGTTGCTATAGCAGCACCGCCCGCTCTACTTAAACTTCATCAACACCTGACTCCTTGACCCTTTGAAAAAGTCACGTGTCTGTGACGCAACGTGTCAGGGAGGAGCCAGGTGTCACGATCGTCACTTCCGGTCGCGGCCGAGACCGGAAGTTCCATTGTTTACAAGCGCGAGATTTGGATTTTAATGTGAGTGGATATTTTATGTTATTTTAATAAATGGTACATTTCTACACATGAGTCCCCTTTCTTTTCCCCATGATCGTTGGTATTGGAATATTTATGTGAGGCTGAACGAATCACCTAAAAGGAGCCAAATCAGCAATTTCCTCTACAAGTGTGCTTGACCCTGAGGGGTCTTATATTGAGGTGAGAGGCTGGGGGAAACGGGGGGTGCACTGGTGGAGCACTGAAGGTGGACTGTCTCCCTTATATTTTTTGTGAAGCATGTCTGCATCTGTGACAACACTACATGACTATTAGACACATTACCACATTTGGATATTGAGCTACTGAATAGCACTGGGACATTTGTTTGAACACTTGTATTCATATATGGACTCTTTCTTTATATATTTTTTAGTTTTTTTCTTTTTTAGATATTTTTTATTGTGATTCAGTCACACATCGTTTTGTGATATTTGCACATTTTATATTATTTGGATACATCACTCTGGATATATGTTATTTTGCACCTTTTAGATTAGAGGTCGACCGATATGGGTTTTTCTCTGGCCGATGCCGATATTTAGAAATCATGGCAGCCGATGGCCGATATATGATGCCGATTTTTTTGGGCCGATATGTTAGGCCGATTTTTTTTTATTTTTTTCCCCCCCTTCATCTCATAAAACCTAACAGACACCTTTCCCACTGGGGGCGTTTTTTTAGGCGCTTTTGGGCTAAAAATAGCGCCTGTAAAGTGCCTGCAAAACGGCTCCCCTGCAGTCTGTGTGAAAGACAGAGTGCTTTCACACTGAGGCGATGCAAGCAGCACGTTTGGAGTGGTGTATACCGCTTCTCCACCACTCCTGCCCATTGATATTAATGGGCACCACTGCCCAAGCGCATGCAATGCGATTTGGCAGCGGTGCTTCACGGGCGCATTTAACCTCTTCTTCGGACGCTAGCTAGGATTATATGCGCCCCACTAGCAGCCGAATAGCACCGCTAAAATGATGGTAAAGCACTGCTAAAACTAGCAACATTTTACCATCAATGTCTGCCCGCTCCAGTGTGCAAGCAGCCTATAAAATAAAAACAAGTACTCAAAACTTTTGGATGAAAAAAAAATGGACTAACTTTACTGTTTTAGTTTTTTTTTTTTTTTTTAAATCATTTAGTGTATTTTTTTCCCCCCCCAAAAAAATGCATTTGAAAGACCTCTGCGCAAATACTGTGTGACAAAAAATGTTGCAACAACCGCTATTTTATTCCCTAGGATCTCTGCTAAAAAAATATATATAATTTTTGGGGGGTCTAAGTGATTTTCTGGCAGAAAATACAGGACTTTTACTTGTAAGCAACAAGTGTCAGAAAAGATTTAGTCTTTAAATGGTTAAACTGAGAACTCTACACACTGAGATGATTTCATTCATTCAAGTGTAAACATTGTATCTTTCTGTTCTTTTCTTGGCAGACTGCCCAGAGAGGAGGAAAGACGTTTCTATGACGACTCAGGCAACTTGCACTGACTTCTATTATATAAGTCATTTCCAAGTCCCGCTGTTCTAAATCTGGCTTTTTATCAGCTCATCAGCTTTATCGCCGATGCCGATTAATTAAAAAATGGCAAATATCGGCCGATATATTGGCCGGCCGATATATCGGTCGACCTCTATTTTAGATATTATACACAATTGTGTTTTGCATGTGTATGGAAGCACAGTGTTTTTCTATATTTGCACATTTATGTACGTATTGATTATAGCTACTTATCTATGTCACTTAATAGGTGTTTTCTGTTGAAGAGGGGTATACAAAATTCCTCAACCGGTTTTGCGGCGAACTGCTTCTTCAGGAGGATAGTCTATAGAATAAATAATAGGATTTTTATATACAGCTTACCTGTAAAATCCTTTTCTTGAGAGTACATCACGGGACACAGTAGCTTCATTACATAGTGGGTTATATAGGCACCTCTGGTGATTGGACACTGGTTAACCCCCAATTAAGGAGAATTCCTCCCCTATATAACCCCTCCCATATGGGAGGCACCTCAGTTTTGTAGCAAAGCAATAAGAAACCGCGTAAAACCCAGGAAGGGCGGGAGCCTTGTGTCCCGTGATGTACTCTCAAGAAAAAGATTTTACAGGTAAGCTGTATATAAAAATCCTATTTTCTTGATCATACATCATGGGACACAGGAGCTTCATTACATAGTGGGATGTCCCAAAGCAATGCTCAGTTTGAGGGGAGGGAGACACAGATCAGAATCATAGACTGCCATGGACCAGAGGATCTAAACTGCAGCCTGCAGTACACTGCGCCCAAAGGCTATATCCTCTTGCCCTCTGACATCCACCTGATAAAATCTGGTGAATGTGTGGACTGATGACCAAGTTGCAGCCTTACAGGTCTGAGCCAGGGAGGCCTGGTGATGCACTGCCCAAGAAGCACTTACAGTCCTCGTTGAGTGCGCTTTCACTTGAAAAGGAGGACTCTTCCCCTTTACACTATAGGCCTGAAAAATAACCTGTCTAATCCATCTTGAGAGAGTGGATTTTGATGCCGCCTGGCCCTTCCTAGGGCCTTCCAGCAAAATAAATAAGCAATCAGTTTTTCTTATCTGAGCCGTTGCCTGAAGATAGATACTGATTGCCCTTACCACATCCAAAGTGTGCAAAGATTCTTCTGCGGACTGTGGATCCGGAAAAAGGATGGTAGAATTACATCTTGATTCAAATGGAATCCTGAAACCACCTTGGGCAGAAAGGACCTATTAGGACGCATTACTACCCGGTCCTTATGAATAATTAGATAAGGTTCCTTACTGGAGAGAGCTGCTAGTTCTGACACTCTTCTAGCCGAGGATATGGCTATCAAGAAAACCATTTTTTTAGTCAAAAGAACTAATGAAGCCTGGGGTTTGACTGGCGGCGTTAACCGCATAGCCCCTTGGATGAAAGCCCGCACAAGGGAATGTGATGCAAGTGGCTTCTGGAAAAACACTGACAAGGCCGAAATCTGCACCTTAATAGTGCTTACGGCCAAATTCATTTCCAGGCCTGACTGGAGGAAAGCCAAGATCCTGCTAATGACATACTTTCTAGGATGCCATCCCCTTGGTTCACACCAGGAAACATATGCCTTCCAGATTTTGTAGTAAATAAGCCTGGAGGCCGGCTTTCTGGCACCTACCAGAGTAGAAAGGACTGGCTCCGAAAGCCCACGATCTCTAAGAATGTGGGTCTCAGCAGCCAAACCGTTAAACTTAGACCGTGTAAAGCAGGATGGTAAATTGGACCCTGCAAGAGTAGATCTGGCCGGAGAGGAAGGATCCACGACCTGCCTACTGCCAACTTCAAGATCTCTGCGTACCAAGGGTCGCCTGGGCCAAGCCGGGGCTACCAAAAGACCCGACTTTGTTTCCCTGTTGACTCTTCCTAGGAACCGTGACAGAAGCGGGAATGGTGGGAAGGCATAAATAAGCATCTGACCCCTGAGCAAGTACATCTCTTGTCCTTGACACAAATTTGTCCAATTTTCTGTTGAATCTGGATGCAAACAGATCTACGTCTGGAGTGCCCCATTTGTGCATATGATCCGAAATACATCGGGGTGTAGAGCCCATTCTCCTGGGCATAACTGTTGGCGGCTTAGAAAGTCTGCTTGCCAATTTTCCACTCCTGGAATGAAGACTGTAGAAAGGCATAGAACATGCCTTTCTGCCCAAGCAAGTATGCGATTCACCTCTCTTTGTGCAACCAGACTCCTGGTGCCACCCTGGTGATTGATATAGGCCACAGCTGTGGCATTGTCGGACTGAACTCAAACAGGGAGACCCCGTAGTCTGTAAGACCAGTTTATGAGAGCCATATAAACTGCCCGGATCTCCAAAACATTTATGGGCAATAGCTTCTCGATCGCAGACCATTTCCCCTGCGAGCATGACTCCCCCAACACTGCTCCCCAGCCTGTCAGGCTGGCATCTGTAGTTATAATCTTCCATGGAAGTGGAAGAAAAGTTTTGCCTTTCAGCAGATTCTTGGTCTGTAACCACAAAACGAGACTCCTGCGTGTCCCTGGGGATAGACACATGGGAAGGTCCAAGGCCTGGGGCTTCCTGTTCCAAGCCGCAAGGATGCATCTTTGCAAAGGCCTTGAGTGAAACTGGGCGAATGGAACGGCCTCGAAGGAGGCAACCATTTTCCCTAACAGTCTCATACACAACCGAATGGGGGAAGATCTTCTGCCCAGAATTAGGCGCACCAGATCCCCTATAGCCATGGCCTTGGGCCTTGGTAGAAACACCCCGCCCTAAGCGGTGTCGATGACCATGCCCAGATACTCCAACCTGGTAGCAGGCTGTAGGGACGACTTTTCTAGGTTTATAATCCAACCTAGGGGTTCCAGGTGTTCTAACGTTCTGGTAACACTGTGGTTCAAGAGCGCTACTGTTTTCTCTATGAGAAGTAAATCGTCTAGATAAGCCATCACGGTTATACCCTGAGCTCTTAGGTTTGCCAAGAGAGGGTCTAGAATCTTTGTGAAGACCTGAGGAGCCGTAGTGAGACCGAATGGCAAGGCCACAAATTGAAAATGGCGCTGATCTACCGCGAACCTTAGATAATTTTGGTGTGCGGAAAAAATTGGCACATGAAGATATGCATCCTTGATATCTATGGATGCCATAAACTCTCCCCCTTGCAGGGAGGAGACCACAGAACGTATTGACTGCATTCGGAAAGACCGGATGCTCAAAAACTGGTTCAGATCCAGGATAGGTCTGACACCTCCATTTGGCTTTGGAACGGTGAAGAGATTTGAGTAAAAGCCTGAACCCTGTTCTTTTGGGTCCACTTCTACTATCACCCCCTGGGATAGTAAGTGATCTAAGGCCAGAAGTAGCGGTTTTTGCTTTACTGGATCCTTGGGGATCCTTGACCTTAGGAAGCAAGAAGGTGGAATCTCCTGAAACTCTAGCTTGTAGCCCAGAGATACCAAGGAGGTTACCCACTTGTCGCGGATCTCTTCCCGCCAGGCTTCTGCAAACTGCACAAGGAAGCTTTTGGGCTCTGCTTGGCAGGCTTTCGCCCCCCAAGTCGTTTTCTGCCCCTGGGCATGGCCTTGGGCCTTTCCTGTAGAGGGAGATTGGGAAGGCCGTCGCCACTGCTTAGAGCTTGATGCTCTGGGAGAAAGAGAACGCCTAAATGATGGACGTTTGCTCTTTTTGATTGGAAGGAGAGTAGATTTACCCCCTGTAATCTTTTGAACGAATTTATCTAATTCCTTCCCAAATAAGCGTTCCCCCTTAAACGGGAACCCAATCAAATACTTCTTACATGATAGCTCAGCTGCCCAATTTTTTAGCCATAGGGCTCTTCGCATGTGTACCAACAGGAGGGACAAACGAGGTGCTCGTTGGACCGAATCCAAAATCGCATCAATCATAAAACACAGAATTTGAGGAATTTCTGCATAATTCTCCACTTCCTCACTGGGAAGAAGGCCAAGCATCTGCTTAACCTGTTTCTTGAGGAACTGACACAACCCCACAGTTGCGACTGTAGGCTGCACTACAGCGCCAGCCATGGAAAAGGAGGCTTTCAATAACGTTTCCAGCTTCTTATCAGTTGGATCCTTAAATACATGAGCATTATCCAAAGGACAGGTCAGGTTTCTATTCACACAAGAAACAGCCGCATCGACGGATGGGACCCCCATTTCTTGGTGAAACTTTCCTCCAGAGGATAAAGCATAGAAAACCTTTTAGGAGGAGCAAACAGTTTTTCGGGATGTCCCCAATCCTCATACAACAATTTATCCATTAAGGGATGAATTGGAAAGGAAAAGGCAGTCTGTGGGATTTTCCTGACCCCCAGGGAAGAAACAGAGGATGTAGCGGCCTCAGCAGCGGGCATTCTGAATGTGGTACGCACCAACTCAGTATAATATTGAACCTGTTTTCTGAGTGCCTGGGAGGAGGGACTCTCTCCTCTTCCTCTGACTCATCCGACTGCTCTTGACCCCTATCCCATGATAGGGATCTCTCCTCATTGTCAGAGGTGTCATCTGAAAGAGGAATCTCAGTAGAAGGAGGGGGATCTACCCCTTTTTCTGCTATCTTTTAGGGAAGCTGAAATAAAATTCATGATTCTCCCTTCAAAACCCTCCAATGTAGCCTTAAGGGACATACACTGGGGCTGAAACATTAGGAGAGGCTGCAAAACCTGACAGGGGCACTGACTCATCCTGTGAGGCTGGCTTCAGTCTTGCAGGGGGGGTGGTAAACTACAGGCATTTTTAGGACCCCTAGACCTAAGCGGTAATTTACCAGTGCCCTTGTTACCTCTCCCTGAGACCCTCTTACGAGGAGACATAGTCCTAAGCTACAAAGCAGAGGTACTAGTACAAAAGTGCAATCACTGTTGTGCTTAAAGTCTCACAATAAATATATATGCTTAAACTGCACAACCTGATGCTGAGTAGGTGTCTTAGGCTTGCCTGGATCCAATCCCTTAGGATGCTTACTGCCCACAGCTCCTGTGTCTTCCACTTACAGCCCCCTGGCGCTCTGAGCTTTTTAAAATTGCCGCTTTGGCGCCTGCGCAGCAAAGCGCTGTGCACACCGACATGCACGGCCCGCAACCACACCCCCTCCTTCCATTAGTATGGGAGCACGCACGCACGAGGACCACCGGTCGTCCAAGAGGGGAGAGCATCACCCACGGAGCCGCGCGGGACCCCCTAGACTACGTGGGACCCCTCTCTTACCTCTACTGTGGCAGAGTCTGCAGCGGAGACGTGAGCCATCGGAAAAAAACAGGCTTCACTGAGCGTGTGTATCTGAAAGGCATGTAAGTATGCATCAGGCTGCTCTTACTCCCTCTAGTGGTGGAAACTAGGTAAGACATACAACTACTCACATGAAGAAATCCATAATATATGATTTATATAGGATTAACTTCTCTTACCTGTCCTCACCGCAGTTATTGCTGAAAACAGACAGATTCCAGCCTTCACCCATCACGGCGGGCAGAGTTGTGCCAACCTTCAGGATTTTTTGGGTTCCTTCTCAGAGGAACCTCCTACCTGGACCTTGTAAAAGACTCTGCCAGAAACTTTTGTGCCACTAAGTAAATAGTACACCAAGTCTTGTTTTCCCAGAGCCCAGTCTTCCAATAGGAGAGGACTTACAGGCAAAACCTAGTTTCTTCGGATGACGAGGCCCGGGTACCATACCATCTTGGGAGTCAAAATATCGGCCCAAGATATGGATCCGGTTATCATAGCCCTTAGACCCCCGCAGGGACCTGCACAGAGCTTTCTTCATAGCACATGTTTTACGTGACCAACCACCTTAGACACTGGCGAAAAAACTGAGGTGCCTCCCATATGGGAGGGGTTATATAGGGGAGGAATTCTCCTTAATTGGGGGTTAACCAGTGTCCAATCACCAGAGGTGCCTATATAACCCACTATGTAATGAAGCTCCTGTGTCCCGTGATGTATGATCAAGAAAATATCTTTAAGCAAAACATAATCGACAAAGCAGACATATGTGAAAGAAAAAATAACAATTTTTTTTTATATATTCAAAATTAAACTAAGGAGGCAGGCTCACTTACACGGACGGAAGCAGCAGACGAAAGGACCCATCAAATTCCCCCCGTGGCGGATACAGGGGATTGTACCTAATAGTAGGGATGAGCCGAACACCCCCCGGTTCAGTTCGCACCAGAACTTTCGAACGGACTGAAAATTCGTATGAACTTAAGAACCCCAGTGAAGTCTATGGGACTCCACGTTCTAAATAAAAAGTGCTCATTTTAATGGCTAATATGCAAGATATTGTCCTAAAAAGAGTTTGGGGACCCGGCTCCTGCCCCAGGGGACATGGATCAATGCCAAATTTCTTTTTAAAAACTGCGTTTTTTTTCGGGAGCACTGATTCTAATGACGATTAAAGTGAAAAAAATGAAATGTTCCTTTAAATATCGTGCCGGGGGGGGGGGGGGGGGTGTCTATAGTATGCCTGTGAAGTGGCACATGTTTCCCGTGTTTAGAACAGTCCCTGCACAAAATGACATTTAATGGAAAAAAAAGTCATTTAAAACTGCTTGCGGTTTTAATGTAATGTCTGGTTCTGGCAATACGGATGAAAATCATTCAGAAAAAAATGGCATGGGTAGCCCCCCCTGCCCATTACCAGCCCCTTTGGGTCTTGTACGGATATTAAGGGGAACCCCGTACCCAAATTAAAAAAAGGAAAGGCGTGGGGCCCCTAGGCCCTATATACTCAGAACAGGAGTATACAGGTGGTGCAAACAAGACAGGGACTGTGTAGGTTTGTTGTGTTACAAGTAGAATCTGTTTGTAATTTTGAACTGGTACATTTTTAAAGTGTAGCTCCAGTCAAAAAAGCTATTTTTAAGCTTTACATGCTTTACATGTAATTACATGCCATTGTTGAACAGTGGTAGAAAAATTGGGCCTTTGGTGGTTGTGGTGGTGGTGGTAGTGCCACAACACTATAAGTCCTCACAGTTCCTCTCGGTGGGCGCAGGAACGGGCCCTGCTGTGAAATATATCAAGAATTGTAATTAAATGCCCCTGTTAAACAGGGGCTGAAAAATTGGGCCTTAGGCACTGGTGCTGGTGCCACAACACTGCAACCTCTCCCAGATACTCTAGTTGGAGTGCAGGAATGAGCCCTGCTGCAAAGCATTGTATCAAAAATTATAATTGCATGTCCTTGTTAAACAGGGGCTGAAAAATTGGGCCTTAGCCACTGTCACTGTCAGGGCTGGCTTAGCCCTTCCTTCTCTGGGCTGACTGCTCAGCTGTTTTCTAATTGACAGCTCTCATCTCTCTCCACAGTTACCAGCTGTTCCTGATCATGCTCGTCTGACCTGCCTACTTAAAGCTGTCAAGCTCACTTCACCTCTTCCTTTGCCTTGGTCTCATCACAAGAAACCATCTCCTGCGGTTCTGTTTAAAGACTGGCTTGCTGACATCCCTTCTGGCTCCTTATCCTGCTTGATGTTGCTCTACTTGGATCCCTGACTTCTGGCCTGGCTGATTACCCGATCTGGTTATTGAACTCTGGCCTGGCTGACTACTCTATCTGGTTACTGTACTCTGGCTATGCTTTGACTACGGTCTGATTCATGGTTTCTGACAGTCACCCAGAACCAAAAAATGTTCTATCAAGCTATCAGCAGGATCATTGAGGAGGAAGAGGATAGTCAGTCAACATAACAGGACAGTCACTCAGCAGCAGCATAGGCAGTCTTAAAGAGATGTGACATTTAAAAAAAAAAAAAAAAGTTACATCAGCTTCAAGCGCTTGGTAGCTGGTGGTGATCTAAGACTGATTCATCTTTATGAAGGTGCGATGGGTGGGACAGCAGGAACACTGTCTGGATAAAGCAGGCCTTGAGAGGCAAGGAAGTCCTCCTCTTCCTGCCTCTGTTCTTCCTCAAGTGCCCTGTCCATTATTCCACGCAGCTTATACTCCAACAGGTGGACACCATCCTCGTGGCCTCCTCAAATGGTGACAGGACAGTGCATGCATCCCTGAACATGCCCCACTGGCGTGGTGAAAGAAAGCCGAGCTCCCTTGACCCTGTCCTGGTGCCATAGTCGCACAGGTACTTATTGATGGCCCTCTGCTGTGTGTGCAGGCGCTGCAGCATGGCCAACGTTGAGTTTCACCTAGTGGGCATGTCACATATAAGGCGGTTCTTGGGCAGGTTCAACTCCTTTTCGAGGTCAGCCAGCCAAGCACTGGCATTAAATGATCGGCGGAAATGCACACAGACTTTCCTGGCCTGCCTCAGGACATCCTGTAAGCCCAGGTACCTGCCCAAGAACCACTGCACCACCAGGTTAACGATGTGAGCCACACAGGGCACATGAGTCAGTTGAACCTTTCAGAGGGCAGAGAGGAGGTTGGTGACATTGTCGCAATCCACCATTCCTGGCTTAAGCTGGCGTGGCGTCAACCACCTCTCGGCCTGCCCCTGCAGAGCTGCCAAAATAACTGCCCCAGTGTGGCTCCTGTCCCCCAAACAAACCAGCGCAAGCACGGCATGGCATCTTTTTGCCTGCGTACTTGCGTAGCCCCTTGAACGCCTATGGAGCACCGCTGGTTCTAAAAGACAAAGCACTGGAAGAGGCCATGGAGGAAGAAGAAGAGGAGGGGGTGGAGGAGAGAGGTGTGTCACAACCAGTAGTAGCATTTTGGAGACATGGTGGCGGAACAACCTCCAACACTACTGCACCTTGTCCTACATCCTTCCCAGCTGCCAGAAGAGTGACCCAATGGGCCGTGAAGGATAGGTAACGTCCCTGTCCATGCCTGCTGGACCATGAGTCAGCGGTAATATGCACCTTACCGTTGACCGCCCTGTCCAGCGAGACATGGACATTGCCTTCCACATGCCGTTAGAGAGCTGGAATCTCCTTTAGTGAGAAAAAATGGCGTTTGGGGACCTGCCACTGAGGAACCGCACATTGCACAAACTCATGGAAGGGGACCGAGTCTACCAACTGAAAAGGTAGCAGTTGAAGTTCTAGCAATTTAGCCAAGCTAGCATCCAACCACTGGGCATGTGGATGGCTGGGATTGAACTTCTTTCAGTAGTCCAGCAGCTGGGGCAGGGAAATTTGACTGGTACAATCAGATGTCGGTGTACTGCTAGCAGAGTGCCCGCAAGTACTTGGTTGTGACACACCTAATTCTACACCTTCATTCCTCTCAGTGCAGGTTTCAGAGAGGACTGAAGGTCTAGTGGGGTTGGGGATCCCAGCTGATGAGGCACAAGGAGAGGTCAGATTTGTTCTTTGGTGTGGGTCTTTAAGGTACACTTGCCAACGAGCTGCATGGCAGGTCAACATATGTCTGGTCAAGCATGTGGCGCCCAAGCGGTTGATTTTTTTGGCTACGCGAGATACGCTTGAGACATATGTTGCAGATAGCAGCGGTGCGATCTGATGCATTAATCTCAAAAAAGGCCCACACCAAAGAACTTTTGGAATAACGTGCAGAGGGAGCGCCCTGCACAGGCGGAGCTCTGCGGTGTGATTCAGTCAGTGTGCTGCCCCCTAAGCTGGCCTCCGGAGGGCATCCTGCCTCGTTGAAGATGTGCCTCCTCCTCTCTCCTATCAGGCACCCACGTGCAGTCAGTGACCTCATCATCCCCTCCCTCTTCATCACTGGAGCAAACCTGGCAGTATGCTGCAGCTGATGGAAAATGACTGCCAGATTACTGTCCTTCTTGAGCATCCCCTCTCTTTGCGCTCACTCTACTGCCTTCCTGTAGCTGGGTATCATCATCAGAGCCTTCAAAACGCTGGGCATCCTCCTGGAGCATGTACCCAACACTGTGGTCAAACAGTTCGGGGGAACTCCTCAGGAGGACATGGTGGGTCTAGGGAAGGAGTGACTGATGACATTGAGATGAGGGAAGAGGACGCGTTGGCAGCTTCTTTGCTAGTACCCTGAGCCTGGGTGAGAGAGGATGAGGAGGATCAGGAGGGCTTGGTCATCCACTCATCCACCAAGTCTTCGGCATGATGCGGCTCAACACGTCCAGCTGCCGAAAATAAGAACAAGCGTGTCCCATGGCCATGTGCTGATGACGATGCACCACATCCACTACCAGCACTGTTGCCTCTAGACACAGAGCCTGCTTGCCCTCTTTTATTGGCTCGTGACTGTCTGCCTCTCCTTGTTGGCTTCCAGACATAGTAATGGCCTGCAGGGAGATGGGAAAACCAGCAATTGGGTAGCTTTAGGTGCACATTGAGCAGATGACACAGTACACCGAATGTAATTACTGAAGCTGCCTAACTGTGTTACAGAAACAGAACAACACCAGCAATAAGGGGTATCTTCAGGTGTATACTGTGCTGGAGGCAGACAACACCCACTTTAACTGCTGCAGATGCCTGTATTACAGAACACCAGTAATAAAGGGTAGCTTCAGGTGTATATTGTGCTGGAGGCACACAATACCCACTTTAACTGTTGCAGATGCCTGTATTACAGAACACCAGTTATAAAGGGTAGCTTCAGGTGCATACTGTGCTGGAGGCACACAACACCCACTTTAACAGTGCTACGTTTTCAAGCCACAAAGACACTGTCCCTTCCTATCCCACTCTTTCCCTGACCGCCTCAACACACTACACAAGGCCGCCGCGGTGGCAGCCTTATATAGTGTGGGGCATGTACAAAACCCCCCTGAGCTATAATTGGCCACAGGCATCCTGCCTGTGGCCAATTATGGCTCTCCTCAATGCCGGCGCTGTGATTGGCCAAGCATGTGGGGTCACAGTGCATGCTTGGCCAATCATGAGCCAGCAATGCACTGTGATGGCGCAGTGCATTGTGGCCCGTGAGCGCTACACGAATATGCCACAAAAGGCCCACAGAGTTCTGGCTTCACCGAACGGGTGAACAGCCGGTGTTTGAGTCGAACATGCGCTCGACTCGAACACTGAGCTCATCCCTACCTAATAGACTCTAAATAGAAGATAATGATGGAATTAGGGATTGTATTATAAAAAGGTTCAGAACACACACAGGTGTGACCGGGTGTCGAGGAAACCAAATGTTTGATGGTGTAAGGAGAAAAAGTGAAAAAAAGGGGGAAGCAAAAGCTAAGAGAAGAAAAAAGAATACATAAAGGATAAAAAGATGACAGGGATGAGGGAGCTAGGGCAAAAAGAGGGAGTGAGAAAGGGGAGGTGGGAAAAAGGGGGGAATGAGGGGAGGAAGAGAAAGGAGGGAAGAACAGAAGGGGGGAGAAGGGAAGGAAAGAGGGGGGAAAAGAAGAAAAGAGGGGGACGGGTGGACCCCTATGGAAAAAAGGGGGGAGGGGGGGATTAGGGAGGAAAGGAGGGGAGAAGAGGGGAGGGGAAAGGTCGGGGAGTGTAGCAAATAAAACATAGGGGAAAAAGTGAGGAGAGGTGTGATGGAAGGAAGAATGAGGAGAAATGAGAGAAAATGAAGTAAATAAACCCATAATCACCACCTGATCTATACTCCGCTGATAAAACACTCACCAAGCTACTTCAGCTGGCCAACAAATTTGCATGGGATGGGTGTAACAAGGACGGTATGGATAAACCAGGGTATTTTATGAGTAGCTCTCAAACAGTAATAATAGTGCAGGGTCAAAAAAAAGGGGGGGGGGGGGGTTGAGAAAAAGAGGGCGAGCTGGTCTCCCTAAGGCCGCGTACACACGCGGGGACTGTTCGCTCAACTTTGTCCGCTGAACAGTGTTTCAGCGGACAGTCCGCTCGTGTGTGGGCTTCAGCGGACAGTTTCAGCGAACAGTCTGCTGAACAAAGTTTTTCGGAATTTCCGAAAAACTGTCCGCTGAAACTTTGTTTCAGCGAACAGTCCCCTCGTGTGTAGGCTTGTTCGTCAAACTAAGTTCCGCGCATGCTCAGAAAGGATTTACACGCCGAAGGTTGCATTGCAGTGTATAGGACGTCGTTTTCTAGTCCCGTCGTACGTGCCGTTCACGTCATCGCGCACGGTTTCAGCGGACTGTTCGTTCATCGTGTGTGGGCAAGTCCGTCCATGCTAAGTTTGAGCGAACTGTCCGCTGAAACTGTTTGACAAACAAAGTTGAGCGAACAGTCCCCGCGTGTGTACGCGGCCTTACAACAAGATGAAAATAAATAATACAATTAAATACAAACCTAAACACAAAAAGTTGGACTAATCTTTTTACCTGAATAAAGTGACAATTTTTGTTATGGCATTTTTAGGAAAAGAAAGGACAAAAATCACAGAACAACTAAAAATTGTTATATAATGTGTAACAATACAAAGAATACGGGAACCAAGACAAGGGGGTTAAAGAAAAGGGGAGGTGAACAACTCACAATTTAGCAATTTTATCTCATGATTGTACAAGAAGGGTTTGTACGAAATCATTTCATTGAGGCCTGGGGGAAGAGTGGCATTGAGCCGCTCAATCCACAGGGTCTTCCTCTGTAAGATTGTTCAGTCCCAGTCACCCCCCCTAGGGTTCGGATGTACCACCTCCAGAACTAGGAATTGGACAGCAGAGGTATTGTATCGATGGTAGAGTCCTATATGTCGATGTAGTATAGTAGTACGGTAGTGAGTTTTTCACTCCCAGAGTAGCAGATGTGGTCACCAATCCTTTGCCTAAGTTAACGGAGAATGGTCTTCCCAACATAGAAAGCCTTACATCTACATACCATCAGGTAAATGACCCCCCTAGTGCCACAGTCTGCAAAAGTGCATGGGGTGAAGATTTCATCATTAGGCAACGTAAATCGTTTCCCCTCAAGGACCTAAGGGCAGCGGGGACAACCACCGCATCTAAAAGTCCCATTGGGTCCCATTCTTGAGGGGTTTGCAGGTGTATAATGGCTGAAAGTCAATCGATCTCGCAGGGAACATGCCCTACGAAATACAAGTTCAGTGACAGGTCGCACATGTTTGCTCAAAATATGGTGTTCAGTAGGGATGAGTCGAACACCCCCCGGTTCGGTTTGCACCAGAACCTGCGAATGGACTGAAAATTTGTGCGAACTTTAGAACCCCATTAAAGTCTATGGGACTCGAACGTTCGAAATCAAAAGTGCTAATTTTAACCACTTCAATACCGGGCACTTAAACACCTTCCTGCCCAGACCAATTTTGAGCTTTCAGCGCTGTCGCACTTTGAATGACAATTGCGCGGTCATGCTACACTGTACCCAAATGAAATTTTTATCATTTTTTTCCCACAAATAGAGCTTTCTTTTGGTGGTATTTGATCACCTCTGCGGTTTTTATTTTTTGCTAAACAAATAAAAAAATACCGAAAATTTTGAAAAAAAAATGTTTTTTTTGTTTCAGTTTCAAAACGTTGCAAATAAGTAAGTTTTCTCCTTCACTGATGGGCACTGATGGGGTTACACTGATGGGCAATGATAAGGCGGCACTGATGGGCACCGATGAGGTGGCACCAATGAAGTGGCACTGATGAGGTGGCATTAATGGACACCAATATGTGGCACTGATGGGCGACACGGATGGGCACTGATAGGTGGCACAAATTGGCATGGATTGGCATGGATAGGTGGCACAGGTGGGCATGGGTTAGGCGGCACAGGTGGGCATGGGTAGGCGGCACAGGTGGGCATGGGTAGGCGGCACAGGTGGGCATGGGTAGGTGGCACAGGTGGGCATGTGTAGGTGGCACAGGTGGGCATGGGTAGGTGGCACAGGTGGGCATGGGTAGGCACTGATAGGCGGCACAGATGGTAACTGATAGGCGGCATTGTATTATAATATATTGTACTAATGGATGCCAATCAGTGCCAATCAATAATGCATGCCAATCAGTGATGCCCATTGTGGGCACTGATTGGCATCCATTATGGGCACTGATTGGCATCCATTGTGGCACTGGCTGGAATCCCTGGTGGTCTAGGGTGGCATACCTTGTCCTTGGCATCCCTGGTGGTCTGGTGGCGTCCCTGGTGGTCCAGTGTGGGCATCCTCAGGGGGGCTGTGCTGATAATCGATCAGCACAGACCCCCCCTGTCAGAGGAGCAGCCGATCGGCTCTCCTCTACTCGCGTCTGACCACCGATCACCGGCTTTTCCTATTTACACTGTGATCAGCCGTGATTGGACACGGCTGATCACATGGTAAAGAGTCTCCGTCGGAGACTCTTTACCGAGATCGTAGTTGCCGGGTGTCAGACTGACACCCCGCAACAACGATCGCCGCGATGCGCGCCCCCGGGGGCGCGCAGCGGCTCATAATCCTGATCACGTCATATGACGTCCGGTCAGGATTATGAAACCACTTTGCCGCCGTCTATTTGCTATAGGGCGGGCGGCAAGTGGTTAAAGGCTAATATGCAAGTTATTGTACTAAAAAGGGTTTGGGGACCCAGCGCTTTTTTTTTTTTAAAGTGACGTTTTTTCGGGAGCAGTGATTTTAATGATTCTTAAAGTGAAAAAAGTAAAATATTCCTTTAAATGTCGTGCCTGGGGGGTGTCTATAGTATGCCTGTAAAGTGGCACGTGTTTCCTGTGTTTAGAACAGTCCCTGCACAAAATGACATTTCTAACGGAAAAAAAAGTCAAGAAAGAAAAATGGCATGGGTAGCCCCCCTGCCTATTACCAGCCCCTTTGGGTCTTGTACGGATATTAAGGGGAACCCCGTACCCAAATTAAAAAAAGGAAAGGCGTGGGGCCCCCAAGCCCTATATACTCTGAACAGCAGTATACAGGCGGTGCAAACAAGACAGGGACTGTGTAGGTTTGTTGTGTTAAGTAGAATGTGTTTGTAATTTTGAACGGGAAACATTTTTAAAGTGTAGCTCCAGTCAAAAAATCTATTTTTAAGCCCTTTGGAAAACATAGGGAAGGGTTATCACCCCAGTATAATATTTTTTGTCGTCCATCTTTTTTCATCTCACTTCCTGTTGTCTCCTTCCATTTGCAAGTAGGAGACATTTGTAAGTTGGATGTTTGAGGCTGAAAAATTGGGCCTCAGGCACTGGTGCCACAACACTGCAACACCTCAAAGAAACTCTAGTTGGAGAGCAGGAATGAGCCCTGCTGCAAAGTATTGCATCAAAATTTTTAATTACACACCCCTGTTAAACAGGCACTGAAAAATTGGGCCTTAGGCACTGGTGCTGGTGCCACAACACTGCAACCTCTCACAGCTACTCTAGTTGGAGCGCAGGAATGAGCCCTGCTGCAAATTATTGCGTCAAAAAACTGTAATTACACACCCCTGTTAAACAGGGGCTTAAAAATTGGGCCTTAGGCACTGGTGCTTGTTCCACAACACTGCAACGACTCACAAATATTGTAGTTGAGCGCAGCAATGAACCCTTCTGCAAAATATTGCATCAGAAATTGTAATTACACGCCCCTGTTAAACAGGGACTTAGAAATTGGGCCTAAGGCACTGGTGCCACGACACTGCAACCCCTCACAGATACTCTAGTTTGAGTGCAGGAATGAGCCCTGTTGCAAAGTATTGCATCAAAAATTTTAATTACATGCCCCTGTTAAACAGGGGCTGAAAAATTGGGCCTTAACTACTGATGGGGGCGCCCAGAACCAAAAATGTTCTTCCAAGCTATCAGCAGGATCATTGAGGAGGAAGAGGCTAGTCAGTCAGCATAAAAGGATATTCACTCAGCATCAGCATAGGCAGTCTTGAAGGGATGTGACATTTAAAAAAAAATGATTCGGTTATATCAGCTTCAGGTGCTTGGTAGCTGGTGGTGATCCAAGACTGATTCATCTTTATGAAGGTCAGTCAATCAACCGAGTCAGTGGACAGGCGCATTCTGTGATCGGTTACAAAGCCTCCAGCAGCACTGAATGTGCGTTGCGAAAGAACGCTGGATGCAGGACAGGCCAGTAGCTCAATTGCATACTGTGCAAGCTCTGGCCAGTGATCCATCCTCAAGACCCAGTTACCCAGAGTATTTTCAGTGGGAAAAATTGTCTGAACGCATTGATCGGACGGCCACCTTCTCCAACTCTCCTTCTGTGACTGACTGAAGCCTCAGCAACACGTTGTCCAGGACCAGGAACTTGTAACCTCCCAGTCTCTGGGAACGCGTTGCACAGACCTTTCTGCAAGGCCTCCCGGAGAGGTCTCATCCTCTGCTCCTTCTGTGATAGCAAGATAAGGTCTGCAACCTTACCCTTGTACTGCGGATCAAGGAGAGTTGCCAGCAAGTAATGATCCCTCTCCTTGATCCGAAGAATAGGAGGATCCTTCCGCAGGCTTTGCGGGATCAGGGAAGCCATGCAGAGTAGGTTAGCTGAGGCATTCGTTCCAGAGTCCTCTGGGTCACTAAGGACGACATGATCCACAGCCAGCCATGTACAAGTCCACGGGTTTCTTGGGACTGTAAATCATCCCTACTACTACAGTACATCCAACTTACTGCAGCTGCCTGCCTGTTGTATAGGATCTGAAGAACACAAGCAATTGGGGTAGCTTCAGGTGTACACTGTGCAGGGGGCACAATACACCGACTGTAACTGCTGCAGCTGCCTGTGTTATAGGACCAGAACAACACCAGCAATTGGGGTAGCTTGGAGCGCCCACCAAGCGTAACTGTGAGGGCTTACAGTGTTCTAGTACCACCAACACCTGAGGCCAAAATGTCTGCAGAGTATATAGGGCAGGCCCCTACTTTCAAACATCTGACTTACAAACGACTCCTACTTACGAAGGGAGACAACAGGAAGTGAGTGGAAATCTACCCCTAGAAAGGGAAATTCTCTACTGTAAGTGTTAATATGGGAAAAAGGTGTCTCCTCCACTGATGCTTTATCATCAATCCTTGTTTCCCTAAAAAAAAAAAAAATTCAAAATCCAATTGTCATTGGGACAGAAAGTGAGGTGAAATCTTCTAAATAGGGGGCACCGACTGCAAAACAAATGTTACAGGGGTGATGATAACCCTTCCCTATGTTTTATAAAAAGCTTAAAAATAGATTTTATTGGCTGGAGCTACACTTACAAAATTTACCTGTTCCAAATTACAAACAGATTCAATTTAAGAACACACCTACAGTCCCTGTCTTTCTTGGGACCGCCTGTATACTGCTGTTCAGATTATATAGGGCCTGGGGGCCCCGCGCCTTTTCTTTTTTTAATTTGGGTGCGGGGTTCCCCTTATAATCTATACAAGACCCAAAGGACCTGGTAATGGGCTGAGGGGTTACCCATGCCGTTTTTCTTAATAATTTTCATCCATATTGCCGGGACCCGACATGACATTACAGCCGCAAGCAGTTTTAAATTACTTTTATTCCTTTAGAAATGTCATTTTGTGCAGGGACTGCTATAAACACTGGAAACACACATGCCACTTTACAGGCATACTGTAGATACCCCCCAGGTACGATATTTAAAGGAATATTTCACTTTTAATTTTTCACTTTATGGATCATTAAAATCACTGCTCCTGAAAAAACTGCAGTTTTTAAAACTTTTTGTTTGCATTGATACATGTCCCCTGGAGCAGGACCCGGGTCCCCAAACCCTTTTTAGGACAATAACTTGCATCATAGCCTTTAAAATTCGCACTTTTGATTTCTCACGTTCGAATCCCATAGACTTTAACGGTGTTCGAGGGTTTATGCAAACTTTCGGTCTGTTTGCATGTTCTGGATGTGAACCGAGCCGGGGGGTGTTTGGCTCATCCCTATTGATAAGCTAGCACAAATTGATAAAGAAGAGGAGGAATTGGTAGCTTTGATGGCTGAATTTAAGAAGAAAAAACTGATTTGTGCCAAAGTGTACAGCAAAAAGTGACCAGCTCTGAGACCTGAGTTGAAAGTCTTGGAACAAGATGTACGAAAGCAGAAAGAACTGATGAGCTCTCTAAAGGAGAATAGTGGAGTATTTAAGGAGAAATATAGAGAGTGGAGAGTGACCCAATCAGTGATGAGATGCAGGTACTCACAATGTCAGCAGAGAGTGAGAAAATGGGCCCAGAGAATGAGCCCAGCTCTTCAACACCTCAGGCATCTGCTAAACCCTCAGTGGCGGAGGCCTCTGTCTCCCTCTCTCTGCTGCAGCAATATGGAACATCTGACCAGGAGGTTGAGGGAGGTACTGGCCTGCTGGATCTTTTCACTGAGCTGGATTCCCCTCTGGATGTGGATTCCTGGGATGATGATGAGAAGATGGATACTGCTCCTTGACTTGTGGAAGAAAGACCTTTTGAGAGAGCAAGATTCACCATGGAGTTTGGAACAAATGGGGGGAGATCTCATCCCATTGTTAGCCATGACATTGCAGAGGTAACAACACAGCAAGCAGGTACAGTGTGTGTGCAGATGTCAGGACTGGGCCCAGCCCTTCCTTCTCTGAGCTGGCAGCTCAGCTGTCAGCTAATTGCCAGCTCCTATCTCTCCACACTGACTCACCTGTTGATGATCCTGCTCGTCAGTCCTGCCTACTTAAGCCATCCTGTCTCAGATGATCTCTGCCTTCACCTTAGTCACATCTCTAGAGACGCTCTCCAGTGTTCCTGTTAAAGACGTGCTTGGCTGACACCCCTTCTGGCTCCAGATCCTGCTTTGGTTCTACTACGCTCATCTCTGGCTCCCTGACGTTTGGCTTGTTTGACCATCCATTCCAGTTCCTGAACTTTACTCTGTTTACCTTTTTTTTATTATTAAACAAGTGTGATCTAGCTTTACTTCGGTCTCAGTCTGATTCATAAATAAATTGGAAGCTTGGTCCCCAGCCAAGCTTCCCAAAGGGACAGGGGCAATTGGACTATCTTGGTACAATATAGGAAAATAGATTAAAATGTATACACAGGTATAAATGGAGTTCATTGATAAAAAAAAAAGTATTGATACAAAATGAATGACACACACTTCTGCTGCGTACACATGACCGGACTTTCCGGCAGAAAAGGTCCGACAGTCTTCCCTACGGAGTTCTGAAGGACTTCCGACCAAACGGACGTGCCCACACATGAATAGAACAAATTCTGTTCATTTTGAACATGATGACGTACAACAGGACTAGAAAAGAAAGTTCAATATCCAGTAGCCAATAGCTGCCCTTGCGTCGTATTTGGTCCGTCGGACCATCACACAGACGAACAGCTTTCCTGATAGAAATTGATTCCGTCAGACAGATTTGCAACATGTTCTATTTCTAGGGCTGTCTGAATTTAAGAAAAAAGTCAGATGAAGCCCACACACGATCAGAATATCCGACGGAATAATTCCGTCAGACCTTTTCTGATGGAAAGTCTGGTCGTGTGTACGCTGCATAAATGGTTAAATACAAGTTGAAAGCATGATAACAATCCATATATATCGCCAAAATAGTAATCCCCAAACAGGGGAGATCACAGTGGGATCGTTTTTTTTTTTAAACTTTATTTCTTTATTAAGATATTTATTTTGTTTACAAAATACATCAAAATTGAACATCCCCTCAGTCCCCCCCTCCCTTCACCTTATCAGATAAAAAATATAAAAAAGGATGATTCATATCTTGGGTGAGCTAAGAGGGGATTGGTATCATGAGGGCCATCCTAGCTGATGTTCCATGTAATCTAGATTACCACTCTATCAATCTTCCCTCCCATCCCCATTCTCGCACACTTCCACCCTCTTCATTTGCCCTCTTACTTTAATCCTTATTGGGTCACTTTTCATCGTTAAAATATTTATTTTTCACACTATTATTATTCACATATCAATCCCTCTGGCTTCCCACCAAGGTTTCCACATCTTGTCATATTTCTTTAAAGTCCCTTGTTTTATATTTAACAATTACCACATTCATGCTATTTATCCATTCTCTACCGGACAGAGGCGACACCGACAACCATCTTAGGGCAATCAATTTCCATGCCTGAAATAGGCATCTCAGGACCGCCGTCTGGCTGCTTCCCGGGTTTCCAACTCCCTCAACTAATTCCAGGAGACAATACTTCGCCTCCATCCTGGTGGAGGTTCCAAACACCCGATCAATGGTTCCTGTCACCTCCGTCCAGTAGCGGATCAACTACGGGCATCTCCAGAGCATATGAATCATGTCTCCCTCCATGTACCCGCGCCGGGGGCAGCTTGCATCCGGCCGTCGGCCAAATTGAAAAAGTTTATGAGGAGTATAATAGGTTCTATATAATAAGAACAGATGTGACGTCCTCTGAGAGGGAGAGAGTGATACCAACGGAGCCGGTTCAAGAATTCAATTCCATTGTATTTCGGAGACATCTTTTTCCCACTTCCTCTTGTACATAGGGGTCTCTATCCCTCCCATTCTCCCCTTGTTTATATGTGGGTATATTTTCAAAATTAAACCTTTTACTGTTTGTGCATTAATTATTTTTTGAAGAACTGGGATTGCGCTCCATTCTAAGGTCCTCCCTCTAAACTGCTCCTCCAGTGCGTGCCTGACCTGCAAATACTTATAGAAGGATTTATTTGGTAGTGCAAAATAATCTCTCAGTTCCTGAAAGGTTTTCCGGGCACCATCTTGGTATAGCTGAGCGATTAAATTTTATTCCACCTCTCTCCCATTCTCATACTGTCCCCATCTTCTGCAGTTCTCCCAATTTACTATTCTTCCATAAGGGGGGTATACTCATTAAATCCTCTGTATTTTAATATGGCCTTCGCTGTGTCCCACACTCTCGTCATTAAGCTCAAAGTAGGGAGTCCTAATGGGAAGGATCCTGCCTCCAGAGCTTCCACTATTGAATCATGTGGTGTATTTTGTAGGAGCATTTTTCTCCCTGCCTCTCCCCCTTCTAAATTACACCCCCCCATATACTGGAGTTGTGACGCAAGGAAGTAGCTAAAGGGGTGTGGGAGTGAACACCATATCTATCTTTTGAAACCACATTTTATGTAACCAAATTGGGGAGTTATGCAGTACATAGAGAAGCTGCGGCATCCATATAATTTTGAGTAAATTACAGCGACCTGCCACAGATAATGGCAGGCGTTTCCACGCTTTTGTCTTCCTCCTAAATTTATTCAGTAACGGAATTATATTATCTGCAGTGTACTGTTGAGGGTCTCTGGATACATCTATTCCTAGGTATTTAACTTTACTTACTACTTGGATCTCGGTCACCTCCTCAGGCAAGGGGCCTCCCAGAGGATCTACTGGCAGATGGCTAGATTTTTCCCAATTTATCTTAAGTCCGGAAATTTGGCCAAATTTGTTAATAATGTCCATAGCTTTCTGAAGGGAATCCTGTGTATCGCCAAGGCATAACAGTAGGTCATCTGCGTATAATGCCACTTTTTCTTCCAAGTCTCCCCTTCTAAGACCCTTCACCTGAGCAGAAGACCACAGGGCAATGGCCAGAGGTTCAATTGCAATGGCAAAGAGGCTGGGTGACAAGGGACACCCTTGTCTTGTCCCCCTCCCCAGTCTAAATTTATCGGACTTTTCATTATTCACCTTTACTCTGGCTTCTGGTGCCCTATAAAGCATTTTTACCCATTTCATGAAACCCAGTCCAAATTGGGCTGTCTCCATAACTCTCCAGAGATACTGCCACTCAAGACTAAGACAAAGGCCTTGGCGGAATCTAAAGACAAAATAGCCCTCTCTCCATTCTCGTCCGTAGGGACCTGAAGATTCAAGTATACCCTCCTTATATTTGTGCTAGTAGTTCTTCCGGGTATAAAACCTGATTGATCAGGGTGAATGAGTTTCAGTATAACCTTGTTCACCCTAGCCGCCAGGACCTTTGCCAGTATTTTTATGTCAGTGTTTAATAAAGCGATAGGCCTATATGAGGCAGGATCAAGTGGGTCTTTACCTTCCTTGTGTATGGTGATTATGGTAGATTCCATCATAGATGAGGGGAGCTCTCCCCTCATTAATGACCAATTCAATACCCTCAACAGCTCATGAAGCTATACCTTCCCATACTGCCGATATATCTCGGTTGGGAGTCCGTCTGGGCCCGGGGATTTCTGTTGCGCCATCTCAATAGTGACCCTTTGTATTTCCTCTATCGTTATAGGTCTATCTAACTCAGTTCTATCTGTTTCATCAAGACAGGGGAAATTCAGATCCCTGAAAAAGCTGTCCATTTCATCCCCCATTTCCTCCTGTTGTGATCTATACAAGTCCTCATAATATTCTTTACACTTGCTCACTATTTCTGGAGTATATGAGGATACCCTTCCATCTCCTATAGTTATCGTGGATATAACGGATGGGGGGGGAGTTCACCCTGACTAATTGTGCCAGCATACGTCCCGCACTTTCCCCCTCTCCAAAGGCAAATTGTTTCTGGAAGAGATGTTTATTCTCTATTTTTCTAAGAGTCATTAATCGAGAATTTTGTTGTTCCTCTATCCATTTCCTAAGTCTATCCGGTGTTGGGTCATTGATATACTGTTCCTCTGCTGTAGTTACCCTCTCCCCTATTAGTCTCTCCCAGTCCTTAGTCTGTTTTTAAATTTTTGAGATTTGTTGGATCATTATGCCTCTTAGGAAAGCCTTAAGAGTGTCCCACACTATTCCTTCTGAGGCGGTACCTCTATTCAAATCGAGAAACTCCCCCATTGATGCCAATATCTCGTTCGGATCCTCCATCAGTTCAATCCAAAATGGGTTTATCCTCCACTCCCCAGGATGGTTACACTCGCCCAGCTCTAGTGATATTGTCACTGGGGAATGGTCCGACAGACCCCTTGGTCTGTAGTTCACATTCTTTATGATAGACATAATTTCGTCATTTCCCAGCACTAGGTCGATCCTGGAGAGTGTCGAATGTGTCCTGGAGAAGCACGAGTATTGTCGGCCTCCGGGTTCCGTATTCTCCAGATGTCCCACAATCCTGTCTCCCCTAAAAAATCAGGGAGCCGGCTATCCGTGACACCACCCGTTGGGTTCCCCCCGGGGACACTATCTAGTCTCCGGTCCATTACCATATTGAAGTCCCCCGTTACTATCACAGGCACTCTCTGCTTATCCACAACAAACTCAGCAAGCTCACAAAGGATTGAAACGTTAAAGGGTGGAGGGAGGTACACATTTGCCAATACACAGACTCTGTTCTCAATCTTACAAAATTAAAAAATGAATCTCCCATATTCATCCACCTTAGCCTGCATACAAGAGAAAGCCACCCCTGATCTAACAAATATACTCACTCCCCTAGAATAGGAGGTGTGTACTGAATGGAACTGTGTGCTGTAGTTCCTCCATCTCAATTGGGGAATAGAGATTTTAGTAAGATGTGTCTCCTGCAAACAAAGGATAGCCACCTCGTATGTCTTTGCAATCAGGACTGCTGCTTTTTTCTCTGTATCTCCCATTCCCCGGACATTCAATGAGCAAAAAATCAATTTTTTAACCTGGGTGCGCATAACCAAGTTTAATTTTTTAGTGAATCTAACCAGTGCCTTTTCAAATGTATATGGTTTTCTCGTATCATTTTTTGTGACTCCATAGTGTCTCTTCTCATACCTGTGATTTAAATCAAACAAACTTTCGTGCCAGACCCACCACTCATTCCATCCCATACATCCGTACCTCCTCTCATGCCTATAATTGTGTTCACACAGTCTTTTGTACCAAGCAACCCACTTGTTCCATCTCATACACCCATGCACACCATTCACCTGCCCACTGGGCCTATTTTGGGGCTTCCTAATGTGACCTTTACCTTCATCTATCAATTTAAGTGTTATCAACTTTAAACTTGTGTTCTCACACTCTTCCCTCCCTATCCCACCCCCCCTCAGAAAACCATACGACCCACATTTAATAAAATAAACAAACAAGACAAGACAAATGTAACAAAACAGACAACACAAATAGAGAGAACTCTTCGCTCCACCCGTTAGAAACATGGGGTGGTATGCTCGTTGTTCCCTCCCCCTTTCCACCACCAACACCCTCCTCTCTCCCTAAATTATTCAACAGTGTAGTGGTTTGTGTCTTAAACAATATCATATTGCTAATAAAAGTCCAGAGCAATATAGTCAGATTGGTCTACAGTCTCCCACTATAGGTTACTATCCAGTTCTCCACTCCCTCCGGGGTATCGAAAAACACAGCCCCCCCCCCCCCCCCCCCGGGGTGTTTATACGAAGTCTTGCCGGGTATAGCAGTGCATAGTTCAATTTTAATCGTTGCAATTTGCGTTTGACTTTTCCAAACTTAGCCCTTCTTTTTTTGCAGATCAGGTGAGAAATTTGGTTACATAGAGATCCTATTGCCATTGTGAAGAATATTACCCATTTCTCTGGCTTTATTTAATATAGTTACTTTATCTTTATAGTAAAGCAGTTTTACCAATAAGGGTCTAGGAGGGGCTCCTGATTGGGGTGGTCTAGAGGGGGTCCTATGAACTCTTTCCAGCGCAAAAAAGGGTGAGAAGGACTGTTCTCCAAATAAGTCTTTAAACCATTTTTCCAAAAATGTAGTGGGATCTGTACCCTCACTACATTCTGGGAGCCCCACTATCCTCAAGTTCTTCCTTTGCATCCTGTTCTCCATTTCATCGATCTTTATCTGGTAGTTAGCCATTTATTGCCTTATAGTCCTCATCTCCCGTTTAAGAGGGTTCATGTCATCCTCTAATAGGCTGACCCTCCCCTCAAGGGCGGTAGTCCTTTCGCATAATTTTTGCATGTCGTGCCTAACGAGGGACATGTCTTCCTGAATAGTTTAAAGCTGGGTAGACATTTCATTTATGGAAGTTTTACAAGAGTTAATTGCGTTCAGTACTTCCCTCAATGATGGTTCTGCTTCCCCCAAAGCCACCATTTTAATTGGTGACAATGACCACTTTTGAGCATCCTCCATCCTCTCCCCCAAAGGGTTTCCTGCAGGGGGATGCACTGCCTTCAGAGGAGTTACCTGTCCATGTCCCTGACTCTTTCTTGTGATGGGAGCACAGTCTGTGGTTTGGACAACATGCTAAATTCTCGACTGTTGTTTTTAGGGGATCTCTGCTCAGAAAGTTGACCTTGTGCGTGCGTAAATTTCCCCAGTTTAGCTGCTGCTGCCTGGCTTACTTTTGTGGTGTGCTGCGATGGCATAATAGCATATAGTCGGGTGGTTTAATTCCCGAAAAATATTTATCTCAATCCCCCTTTTTCCCCTCCTCCGCTGTCCCCTAAAGCCTGCCACCTAAATAACGTAATACGCTGGACCAGTAGACAAGAAAAAAAAAAGATTTCCAAGGTGGAGAGGGGAGAAAAGCAATCCACCGCAGTTCAAGAGGATTACTCTTCACAGTCCACTGTACACTAAAAGAACAGACTGGATCAGGTTTTGGTGCTATATATTGTTAGCTTATCATCCTTAAAGCTACCAACTGCATCCACTTGTCTTCCACTTTGGCTCAGATCCAATTTGCATGGCTGATAAGCAGGAGATAGTGGTAATGAAAAAAACAAAAACAAAAAACAGGCTTTTGCCTCTCATCCAGTGCTGCAGGGGTTAATCCTCCAAGCCTCTGCTCTCTGCATACATTTAAACTGCAGTTAGATCTGTCCCATCATCCAGCTCCTTATCACACACTGTTTCTTGGGGATATCACACTCAATAATAAAGGTTTGTTCCCTTAATGTGTCAGCAGATCAGCACTGTTAGCATATCAATGATAAACACAGTCCAGGCTGACAGTGTGCAAGAGAAAAAAATGAAAAAAAGTCAAAGAAAGCAGCAGAGTGGGGGAGGGAAAAAAAATAGATTTTTCACCTGCATCCAGCGCACACGGGATGATCCTCAGAGACACGGATCACTGCTCTTGGCCCTTTATCTGGCATACACGCTGTGACTGCTGGAACTAGATTCCTAGTAGTACTCTGACCTGCAAGGGAGGAAGGCATCTCTCATCATCAGCACAGCTTGTCCAGGCTAGTGGGATTGTGTTGGAGAGAGGAGCATTTAGGAGATATTTTTAGCACAGCCTGATGCCTCTTACACATCCCCTGCTGGCTTCCATATCCCCATCAGCCTCTCAGGTGTGTGGGGCAGAGGGAGGAAGAGCCGTCCTCTCACATCCACCTCCGGTCATGCCCCATCATCCAAAACCTCTCCAGCCTGTGAGACCACAGTGGGATAGTGGGATCACGGATTGCATCTCTACTAGTTTTGCAGACGGATGCCGCTTCAGGAGAATATGTGTAATTTGACAATATATTGAACTACAATGATAACATTTGATACCAGGAACTCAATAACAATAAAGCAAATTATTATAGATATGGAGGGGAAACAGAGCAGAGCTGCTTACCTGAGACCTGGTGTGTACAGGACAAGGGGCATCACCAAAAGGGTCCCCCGCGGCGACTAGGGGGGGATTAGTGAAACACTGTACTAGTATCTAAGCAGTTGGAATGAGGCAGGGGCTATAGGTGAATTATATACTTAAAAAAGGCAACTGGGGGTGCAAGATGGTGCATGGAGTGAGTATGCTGAGTAAGGTGAGGCAAGTGTACTAGGGGGTAAAATGAGTGAGGGACTATGATGGGAATGGGGCAAAGGGAGAAAAGGAGTGTGATAGGTGTGCTGGGGGATGAAGCAGGCGAGGGACTGTGATGGGAATGGGGCAGAGGAAGCAGGGAAGGTATGGGAAGAAGAGTTCATATGAAGGACAAAGGGAATTGCCCCTGTCCCTTTGGGAGGCTTGCCTGGGGACCAAGCTTCCAATTTATTTATCTCTAAGTTTCTGGATGATGGTACAACTCTTTACTTATTTTCCATCTCTTTTATTAATATAGAGGGTCCCCATATGTCTCAGTCTGATTCATGGTTTCTGACAGCAGGATGGTGATGTGAGCCTTATTAATGACAATAAGGCTGAGGGTTGTATTACTATGGGCAGTCAGCCAAGACCCATAGACAATGTACAGCATGCAATACGATCTTATTTATCTGCTGAAAACAAGACTTCAGATTTAAATGGCATTGGTGAGAGTGTTGGGAATAACTGTCAGTTTGTCCCAGTCTGTGCTGCCCCAGTCTGTGTGTTTGCCTAGTGTGTCAGTGTCTTCCCAGTCTGTATGTAAGGTAACAGTTGCCGAAAATGTGTCCAATCCTTCTGTGTCTATGTCTGCCAAACATGCAGAGGCAGCACGAGGTGCTGAGGCAAGTGGGTCAAGTGCGGTACCAGTCCCCCTCCCCCCACGCTGCAGGGTTTCTATTGAGGATCATGGGGTGCGGAGAAGTGAGGAAAATGGTGAAGACACTGGCCTAGTGGTATATAAGGAAATGGAGAATGGGGGGTGTGAAGGGGAGGGTAGGAGTGGGGAAGCTGCTGATTCTGGTTTGTCCCAGGATGATATGGAGTGGATGGAGGAAAAAAAGGAGGAGGGGCAAAAGAAAGAAAAAAAGGGGTTCAGTTACCTTAAAATATACATCTGACAAAGGAGGAGTGTAGACATGGTCCCTCCTTTTGGTCTCTTGCGGCCGAGCATTACAGTGGGGTTGCGGTCCTTTTTTTCTGTTATGGTAATGTGACAGCGGGTAATTGAGGTCCCCAGACGAAATGCAACAGGAAATGCCTCTTTACAAAGATAAAGCCTTTTCATTTTACGGCCCAGCAGGTTATCTTTGGAGGTGATTTCAACACCATTACTAGGTCTAAAGACAGGAGAGGTTTCAGAGATAAGCTGGACTATGACAGCTTTTTTCTCAATGTGATTGTTAGGGAAGCAGGTCTTATAGATCTGGACATTAAGCGCTGCCCAGACAGCACGGGGTTCCACTTTTCAGCGAGGTAGTAGTCAGAGTAGGATAGATAGTATTTTTTTAAAGGGAAGCACCTGTGTGTCAGGCAGTGACATTTTCTGATCACTGTAGTCTATCTGTGACTCTTAATGCCTCAGACATGCTACCTGGGGGGCGGGGTTTATCTGGAAATTGAATTAAGCCATCCTAGATGATGAACGAGTGAGTAAGACAATCCTTTGAAGATTTTTTCAAGCTCAGGTAACTATCCTAGACTTTTGCAACAGTAAGTCAGAATGGTGGAAGCTTGTAAAACAGTGGACTGTTAGGCTTTTCAAGGCCATAGGAAGAAAGAAGCAGCAAGATAAGTATATCACCTACCAGCATTTGCGGGGGAAACTTTACCGCCTTGTTTCGAATGGAGGAGATTCTGGGGCTATCTATGAGGTGAAGCTGTTCCTTAGGAGACATCATATAACCAGCATGCCTCTTAGGTTCAGAGAGGGATTATGGGAAATACCATTCGCCTGACCCTTACCAGAACTGTAAACAGAGCGTAGCAGTTAAGACGGTCAATGGCCTGAAGCACAGTACGGGCTCTTTGATGAAGTCTAGGTCAGGGATCCTGGAGGTTGTCAGGTCATACTATGCCAATCTCCTGGGAGGAAGGAACCTTGATTGGGCAAGGATGTTGGGTTTTTTGGACTCTACACCAGGTCTGGAAAGTAATGTTCCTTTGATGAATTTCACAGATGAAATCACTGCAGATGAAGGAATCCAGGCTATTGATAAACTAGCCATCAAGAAAACGCCAGGGCCAGATGGTTTGACAGCCGAATGTTATACATGTTTTAAGACGATCCTGGCTCCCTACCTTGCGGAGGTTTTTAAAGGCTGCTTGTATGAGGGTTCTCACCCTCCCTCCATGAGGCAATCTTCAGTGATCCTTCTGTCAGATGGTAAAGATCCTTCAATCATTGGGAATTGGTGCCCCATTAGTCTTCTTAATGTTGATATAAAGATACTGGCAAAGATTTTTTTCTGGTTTGTTATCCCACCACCAGCACTGCTTGGTCCAGGGTAGAAGCACTTTCTCAGCAGTGTTGGCTGTCCGGGAGGCCTTGGGTCATGTAGGGCTGCTGGTTGGGGTACATTTTTGCTGACATTGGATCAGGCTAAGGCATTGATCGGGTTAATCAAGAGTAATTATGGCTCCTTCTTGGCAAATATGGCCTGGAGGGGGGTTTCATTGATTGGCTCAAGATTTTGTACAAATGAGTTGAAAGCTTAATGGTTTGGTGGGGCAATCCTTTGTGGTCGGCTCGGGTGTGCATCAGGGGTGTCCATTGAGTCTTCTACTATATGTATTTGCAATCGACCCCTTCATTAGAAGTCTAGCGAGTGCACCATTGTGTGGGGTACCTTTGGGCATCGCTGTTGAGCCTCCTGAAGGTTGTGGCCTATGCTGATGATGTTTCTGTTTTTTTCTTTGGGACAGGGGAAGCGCATAAGGTGGTCTCCATGATAAGGCAGTATACAGAAGCATCAGGTTCAAAGGTCAACCATGACAAGTGTGAAGCATTCTGGATGGGCATGGAAGGTGAGAGCTTTGTTCTCCTGGATGACTTCCCGGAGCCCCAACAAAAAATTAGAGTTCTAGGCATTGAATTTGGCCCAGGTGACTATGGTCATGCAAATTGGGTGAACAGGCTGGAGAATGCCGATGCCAAGGTGGCAAGCTGGAAAGGTTGGCGGCTTTCCTTGAGGGAAAAGGTTGGCCTGATCAAGACTTACCTGATTCTGATTTTTCTGTATGTCAGTTTTTTTGCATTTTGCCAGTTTCTCTCTATACCAGGGTCTATAGTTGTTTCTTCCAGCTGTTATCTTTTTATTTTTTTTCAAATATAAGTTTTATTTATGCAAACTGTGCCCAATACGGGCGTGTACAAAACAATAGGCACACAATTTTTAGAAACAAAGGCCAAAGACTTGCAAGTATAAGATCCTCTGTTAGTGAGTAGGGTGAATATTACCAGCCTACATCTCTTCTGTGTTTTGCTTCCCTCTCCCTCTAGCTTTTCATCTCCCTGGGCGAGGTCCCAGCGTCCGGGGCTCAAGGTCAACAAGAATGGTATGGAACAACATATAGGGAAAGAGAAGAAAAAGAAAAAAAAGGGGGGGTGGAGCGGGATGGGGGGAGGGGGGTTCTGGTTGATTCAGGACAGCCCCCAACTTTATCCCCCGTTCTTCAGGTTATTAATTACCCTACAATGTTCTAAGCGATACACCTTCAGAGGTGAGGATGAACTGTTGCCAGAGAGCCCATGTTTTTTTGATTTTTTCTTGTTGTTACCTCCCATGGAGGTGTTTGGTTTTTCCAGTAGAGTGGGACGCAGGCTCTGGCCGCGTTTACTAGATGACACACAATACATTTTTTATACTTTTTGGTGGACATTGTGTTTACATGCAATAGGAAGAAGGCCGGATCATCAGGGACCTTGTAATCCGTAAACTTTTGGGTAATGGTCCTAACTGTTGTCCAGAAGTAGGCTAACTTTCGAACATGACCAAAATACATGCAGCAGTGTGCCCTGTTCCATCCGGCATCTCCAGCAAAGTGCTGAAGTGGTCGGATAGTAAGTCTGTAAGGCTTGAGGGGTTAGATACCACCTTGTCAGGAGTTTGTAGTTGGTTTCTTGTACTTTCGTACAGATGGAGGATATTAGGGCAAACGTGACAATACGTTGAGTCTGGTTTGAAATTCAAGTCCCTCGCCCACTTTTTCAGGAAGGCCAGGTGTGTGTCATCTGCCGGAGTGATTAGGAGGTTATACATTGTGGACAACGGAAGTCAAGGGTTTATCAAACTGCTGTGGGGATGGCAGAGAGTGGAGGAAGTGTCTGAGTTGAACGGCAGTCCAAAAGGACAGCTTAAAGGGGCCCACCTGACTGCTCAGTGTCTCTATTGAAAGCCCAGAGTTATCCACTCAGAAGTGTCGTGCCTGTGTGCGATTTATTTTAGTCATAGTGATTACAACTTGGGGGTCGATCCTGGGGGAAAACCGTGGGTTCCCTATAATGGGGTATAGCGGGGAGTTGGGTGCGGACAGCACCCTTTGGGAATAAGCCTGTCACGTACCTGGTGATGGAGCCTGATATGCAGCGGACGACCTTTCTTACAACTCTGACTTGGAGCCCCTGATGGAGCTGACAGGAAGCACCGAGATGCAGAGTCACACGAATGCCTGGTGGGATCGCTGAACCTGAAGCTGGCTCGGAGCACTCAGCCGGGCTGTAGAGGTGTCTGTAGGAATCCCAGAGCAGTGGTAGGCAGGTAGCTGGAACAAGTAGACAACCGGTCCCCACAGGCATGAGTGCAGATGCAGCAGAAGGGATGGTGGCACCCTCAAGGCTGAAGAGAAGGCAAGTACAGGCAGGCCGGGTCATACACAACGGGCACGTCAGGAACAGGAGCTGAAGCAGAATCAGATTACAGGCCGGGTCGTCAACAGGCTGGCAGCGGAGTGGCAGAAAAAGCAGGCAGGTGTGGAGTGGGGGACAAGCCGGGGTCGGATGCAGGCAGGAAACAGGAATGTCAGGAAGCAAGCCGGGTCACAACAGGAAAAGAAGGCAGGTAAGTAATTGCAGGTTACACAGGGAATGCTGTAGAGCAGACAGCACTGAGTCTGGAAACTGGCTGAGTTTAAATAGCCTGTTTGGGAGGCAAAAGCTGTCACATGGTGCATGCGCACCAATGGCATCCTGACAGGGGCAGAGGTAACAGGTCACCTTCTTCTGCAGCCATCTTGGGTGCTGGCATGCCCTACCTGACATGAAGAGGTAACAGGTCGTCTTCTTCGGCAGCCATCTTGGGTGCTGGCATGCCCTTCCTGACAAAGCCTGTGATCCCACCCGGAGTGTTGTCCCTATCAGAGGGTGCCTCTTCATGGTGGTGGGAAGGTGTGCATAGCATCAGACCGCCCCTTGTAAGGGCACTTGCACTCGGGCTTGTTGTAGCTGAGTCCACCGCTTCTAATCACAGTGTCTACACCAGTCTATAATTCTACCAAGGTGTACAGCTTGGCAATACTTCTTCACATCTGGAACAGCTAAGCCTCCATTAGTTTTAGGTAGGGAAAGCAAGGCTCGGGCTAGTCTCGGTTTTTTATTTACCCAGATAAAGCCAGTGAACTGACCATGCACTTGTTTAACCACTTGCTTACTGGGCACTTAAACCCCCCTCAGTCCCAGACCAATTTTCAGCTTTCAGCGCTGATGCACTTTGAATGACAATTGCGCGGGCATACAACACTGTACCCAAATTAATTTTTTATCATTTTTTTCCCACAAATAGAGCTTTCTTTTGGTGGTATTTAGTTACAGCTCGGAGTTTTATTTTTTGCTAAACAAACAAAAAAAGATGCAAAAAAAAAATCATGTTTTAATAGTTTGTTATAAAATTTTGCAAACAGGTAATTTTTCTCCTTCATTGAAGTGCGCTGATTAGGCGGCACTGATGGGCTGCACTGGTGGGCACTGATGGGCTGCATTGGTGGGCACTGATAGGCTGCACTGGTGGGCACTGATAGGCATAGTTAAGGCGGCACTAATAGGCACAGATAAGGCGGCACCGATGGGCACAGATAAGGCGGCACTGATGGGCAAAGATGGGCACAGATAAGATGGCACGGATGGGTGGCACGGATGGGTGGCACGGATGGGCACTGATAGGTACCACTGATAGATGGGACTGATGGGCACTGATAGGTGGCTCTGATAGGTGAGACTGCTGGGCACTGATGGGCGGCACTGCTGGGCACTGGTCGATGACACTGATAGGCACGGATATGTGGCACTGGGGTGCAGCACTTTTGAGGCAGATTGTGGGCACTGTGGGTGGCACTGCTGGGTGGCACTGTGGGCACTGCTGGGTGGCACTGACAGGGGGCACTTACTTTTAATAAGTGTGGCACTGCAGGGGGCAGGTGGGCACTGGCAGGGGGCAGGTGGGCGCTAGCAGGGCTGGCCGTGATCGGGACTGATGTCCCAATCACGGCCACTGGTGATCGGCTTTTTTTTTCCGCGCGAGGAGGAATAATAGCCGATTACCGGCTCCGTTATATCACATGATCAGCTGTCATTGGCTGACAGCTGATCACGTGATAAGGGGTCGGGATCGGCCCCTTGCACGGATCGTGATCAGGCGAGTCTCATGGACTCGCCGATCACAGAGCGCGCGCGCCCCTCAGGGGGCGCGCAGACCGCTCGTACACGGGACTACGTCTATTGACGTCGTCCCGGAAAAGGAGATCCGCGCTGTAGCCGTCATTTGGCTATAGCGCGGATCTCAAGTGGTTAAAGAACGATGTAGGGATCGGCACTGGGAGTGCTTGCAATAAATATAGAAATTTGGGCAGGATGCACATCTTAATGAGGTTACATCTGCCGAACCAGGAGTGGAGACCTTTATTCCATGACTCCAATAGGGTTCGGGTTCATGCCAGTAAGGGGGGAACGTTAAGTTTAAAAGTCTGGTTTAAGTTTGCCAGAACGGAGGTCCCCAAGTATGTCAGGGCTGTGGTTGACCATTTGAAATTGAAACTGGTTTGGAGTGTCTGCATGACTCTCTGCAGGAGCGCTACACCCATGGCCTCCGACTTAGTATAGTTAATTTTAAGATTAGATATCTGCCTGTATTCCACAAACTCCCGGAGGAGGTTCAGCAGGGACACGGCCGGGTTGACGAGGGAAAACAACATGTCGTCCGCATATGCATAGACCTTGTATTGAGCATCACCAGCTACCAGGCCTCGGATGTCTGTATTGTTCCTAATTTTACATAAGAAAGGCTCTAGGGAAAGGGCAAAGAGTAGGGGGGATAATGGGCAGCCCTGTCTGGTTCCATTTTTAATTAGGAGGGGGTCTGATAGGATCCCATTGACTTTAACTTGCGCCATGGGGTAGTGTATATTTGGGAAATCCACCTGATCATTTTTTCTCCCAATCCTATATGTCTGTGGACAGCAAATAGGTATTCCCAATTAACCCTATCGAAGGCTTTTTCTGCGTCAGTGTTCAAAAAGACCAAGGGTGTGTGGGTTTGATTTGCGATATGAATTAGGTTCAGCACTTTAATCGTGCTATCTCTAGCTTCTTTTTCGTCAGGATGAAGCCCACCTGATCCAGGTGAACCAGGGCCTGCAGGTGACGGGCCAGTAGAGTCGCCAAGATTTTAGTGAACAAATTAAGATCCGTGTTTAACAACGAGATGGGTCTATAGCTACTGCAGGCTAAGGGGTCCTTGCCTTCCTTAAGGATGACCGTAATGTGCACCTGCAAGGAATCCCCAGCGAAAGAGGCCATGTTCCCTATGTCATTAAAGAAGGACACCATGTGAGGGCCAAGGGATGGAAGCAGCGCCTTATAGTAATGAAGGGTAAAGCCATACGGCCCAGGTGCCTTCCCAGGTTTAGCTGAATTGAGCACCAGTGCCAACTCTTCTGGGGTAATCGGGGCCTCTAGTTCAGCTATGCTGTCAGGGGATAGTGTCGGGATCTGACTGGAGGATAGATATATCTCCAACAGGGGCTGGGCACCCTGTGAGTTTGGCAGGTTGTAAAGGGTTGTATAATAATCCTTAAATGCATCCGCTATGTGGCGTGGGAGGCTAACCTTTACATTTGCTCTTGTCTTATAGTCTGCATCTTAAGATCCCTGACTGCCCTTGCCAGGATACGCCCGCATTTATTCCCTGATTCATAGGCTACGAGCTGGCATTTTTGCAACACTTCCTTAGCTCTATAGCCTAGGAGGTCGTTAATCTAGCTTCAGAGGAATGAGAGCTCAGCCTCCCCCAGTGAGTCAGGGGAAGATTTGTGTTGCGACTGAAGCTTGGCCAGGTTTCTCTTTTTATGCGTGAGCCATGTTTTATAAGAATCCCCCTGATAACCACCTTGTGTGCTTCCCACACCACCCCTGGAGAGGAGTCAGCTGTTGTGTTATTCTGAAAGTAAAAGGATAGCTCTCTATTCACTTCCTCCAGTATCTCCGGCCTCTGCAGTAGACTTTCATTAAGACACCAAAAACGTGTCTTCTGGGATGGGTTAGTGAACAGTGCGTAGGTTAAAGTGATAGGAGAGTGGTCCGACCATATCCTCTGGCCTATAGTGGATTATAGTCTTTTTCTATCTGATGTTTGTGAAGTACAATCTTGGTAACATGTTGGCAGGGAGACTGCCTGGGTGGGTTGGTATTTTTCAGTCCTGGTTTAGGCCCTTTCTGCGAGACTGGGGAAATGGTGGGCCAGTGAAAAGCCTGAGGGTCAAGCATGATAAGCTCCCAGCTTGTTGCCCCGTGTTTGAAAATGCTTTGGCAGTGGCAAGTAACAGCAGGAGAAGTCAGATCTCTTCCAAGGAAACTTCTTGAGAAGCAGATCACAAGCTTTGCTTTTTGCGAGCCATGGCTTTAAGGGATTGCCCAAGCTTGGTTTTGGGGGTGAGTTTGCAATTCATTAATTTGGAGAGAATCCAAATGAAGTTTAGGGATCAGGCTTGGCTTGCTTTTCATGGAAAACTATATGTGAAGGGCAACTTGAAATTTCTTTCCATGAGTGATGGGGGCTTCCCGATAGTGTAGTATGGAGGAGTGGTGGAGTCCATGGATCGCTTTATACTTCAGTGCCCATTTAATATAGAGGTGTACAAGAGGGTGGGGAGGGCTCTGAGTATACTCTTTCTCCCCCATATGAGTTATGCAGAGTGGGTGTATAGGGCATTCCAGACTCGTCGGGATAATGATTTGAAAACACTTTTTTTAGTTAGTCTAGTAGCCGTTATTTCACGTAGAGTGCACGGTGTCAGGTGTCCTTACGGAGTAAGATCCTCCCTGTCGAAGTGGTGATGCAGGACATTCTGGGTGAGCTTGGGAAGATTCTGGGTCTTGAGAAAGACAAGTGGCAGCATGAGGCCTGGATAAGGGCGTGGAGGAATATCTGACTCTGTAGCTGCTGCCTGTTGATCTCTGGGTGTGCGGCTTTTCTTTGTATTCTTGTTTCACTCCCCTAGATTTTCAGATCAAATATATTTTTGATAAAAGGCTACATGCATGGTGACGGTCATGTTCCTTAGTCTGGCTCTCTCTTAGGGATAATGTTGTGTGCAATTTGGTTTTCACCATTTATTATGTTCTTGTTTTTTTGTTTTGTATAGTCGTATTCAATTATTTTGTAAATAATGAGCACAGAAGCCAGCAGGTGTAGAGACCTAGGAACTCATCACAGGGATGGTGGGAACACCTCATAATGGACATAGCATGTTTCCAGACCCATAAACTCAGAGCAGGGATGGTGGGAACCCCTCATAATGCGCACAGCAGGTATACAGACCCAGGAACTCAGTGCAGGCACGATGGGGACCCCTCATAATGGGCACAGCAGCCAGCATGTGTACAGACCTGGGAACTCAGCACAGGAATAGGCACAGTGAGGCTGCATTGATGGGCACAATGAGCCTGCATTTGTTGGGCACAGTGAGCCTGTATTTGTTGGGCACAGTGAGGCTTCAATTGATGGGCACAGTGAGGCTGTAATTGACGGGCACAATGAGCCTTCATTTTATGGGCACAATAATGCTGCAATTGATGGGCACAGAGAAACTGCATTTGAAGGGCACAGTGAAGCTGCATTTTATGGGCACATTGAGGCTGCATTAAGATGGGCACAGTGAGGCTGCATTAAGATGGGCACAGTGAGGCTGCATTAGGATGGGCATAGTGAGGCTGCAATTGATGGGCACCGTTAGGCTGTATTTGATGTTTACTGATTTAAAAAAAAAAAAATCACTGATTCATGGTACATTTTATTGTATTGCATAGTTACCTTTAACATAGTATTCTTTATCTTTAACAGTTGACTTTAACATTAACATTTTAAATATATAATCTAGCTGTAATGTACATAATCACCTGATAAATAGCTATTTACAGTCCTACATTACTAAGGGTTGAATTTTTCAGTTTGTTTGTGCCCCCCAAAAAATTTTAAGCAACAGCCGCCACTGTTGCACTCTGTGTTACTTTATATTGACCTCTGTTTGGTACCTTTGCCCTGAACACTGGATGACTTTGTCCCACCATTTGTCTGTAGCTCATCTCTAATAGGATGACGCGAAAACTCACAGCTAAATTCACCCACGAATAGCTAATAACAAAACATTGCACACATAGTTGTTTGTCTCCTTTTTAAATCATAATGATAACAGAAATCACCCAAATGGCCTTTGGAATGTTTGGCTTTGGTACAGACACAAAAGGTGACATACACACGGAAAATGGCAGATAAATGGCAATTTCCCATATCTTGGGTTTTTACAAATTGTAATTAGAAAAAAATTTGAAGAAAATACACACAACCCTCCATAAATACTATCCTATACCCACAGTTGATCCCACAGCTGATCCAACGGAAGACAAAAAAAACCCCAATAAAGCATGATCCAATTTGCTCCAGCGGGGGGAAAAACAAATCTTTTCTGATCCCTAGATCAACTTTACCTATCAATATTAGTACCCAGTTATATTTTGTGCACTGAGGAAAGAATCCAGGCTTTTCTTAGACAATTCACAAGCAGCCACTGCAGTTTTACTGCGGCAAAATGGCACGGCTTAGCGAATCAACATTATGTTACGTCTGGCGCGCGTGCATCCTAGGCGGCTGTGATGATTGGATGCATTGTAGAACCGATTGGTCTCCAGACCCAGGCCAATGGTTTCTGGCCTGGACCTGCTGATCAGTCCTTGAAGTGGAATCAAACGGTATTTCTATATACCTGACAAGACCAGCTAGGTATAATCACGGCAAATACCACACTCACAGGACCCTCTCAGTACTGAGGAGATAGCTTCTTGATGAACACAAAAGAGATGACTGCAAAGTCTAAATGTTCAAAGCTATCTGATTTAATTCTGGGCGGGTATATAATTTATATACTTTATTATCAACCAATCATTGCATAGAACATGAGAGTGATTTAATACAGGGGTGTACATTTCATATCATTACATATCATCAATACTTAAATGCCCAACCCCTTAAACATGGCTGACAATAGCAGCCATAGTAACCATGCCATCTGCTTCCATCACTCATAGTCATGCCTTTGGTGTTGCCCTTTACACAGGATAATATTCCAGATAACTCTTACCACAAAAGCTTTATATAGAAAGATGCTGCTGTAAGCTATATTTTTTTCATATGTGTGCTTTATAGAAAAACCTGCTACACATGCTGAAAAACAGAACTAGAGATTTATATGATTCTGTAGCTGCACAAAATGGAGTCACTTCTGTTCTGTCATATTACTACAGTCCTGACAAATGAAATCCTCCCCTGCCTGTTTAAGTGTAAACACAGACCGGGGAAGGGATGTCAGAGATAACATCTAACTGTGAGTTGCACCAACACTACACTAACACCAGTACACATAGGCACATATTTCACCCAACGGTTGCCCCCCCCCGGTTAACCCTTTCACCCCCTGTCACTGTGTCACCCAGTGCAGTGTTCATATTTTTCTTTGATCACTGTACTGGTGTCATTAGTGACACTAATCAGCATTAGAGTAATTAGTAGTAGGCCCATATAGGTCTAGGGACCCCCCTAATAAAGGTTTAACCCTCTGATCACTCCCTGTCACCAGTGATCACTGTATTAGTGTCATGGGTGATGCTGGTTAGTTAGATTTTTTTATAGCGTCAGAGCACCTGCCGTATATTACTCAATAAAGGTTTAACCCTTTGATCACCCGGTGGGTGACATCAGTTAGGTTTTAGCATCAGTCAGGGTCTGCGCCCCCCAGGCAGCTTCAGATTAGTGCCAGTAGCGCTAGACATGTGCAGAGTAAAATATTTTGTTTTATAATTTCGTTTTCGACCGAAAAATTTATTTATTTAGTTACTCCCTAAATTCGTTTTTAATTATTTAGTTTTTCGTTCAAAAATTGCATTCGTCCAAAAATCCACATGAATTACGATCGAATCTGTCTTTGAAGGCTTATGGTGTCTGTCGAATGTATAAAGAAGATTCGACAGAGCTAGTATATAGCATACTTAGTGTGAACTTTAGAACCCTATTAAAATCTATGGGACTCCAACGTTCAAAATCTAAAGTGCTCATTTTAAAGGCTAATATGCAAGTTACTGTCCTAAAAAGTGTTTGGGGACCCGGGTCCTGCCCCAGGGGACATGTATCAATGCAAAAAAAAGTTTTAAAAACGTCCGTTTTTTTCGGGAGCAGTGATTTTAATAATGATTAAAGTGAAACAATAAAAGTATAATATTCCTTTAAATTTCATACCTGGGGGGTGTCTATAGTATGCCTGTGAAGGGGCGCATGTTTCCCGTGCTTAGTACTGTCCCTGCACAAAGTGTCATTTATGCAGGAAAAAAAGTCCTTTAAAATCACTCGCAGCTATTATGAATTGTCGTCATTGAAAGTCATTGATAAAAATAAATAAATAAATAAAAAAGCGTGGGGGTCCCCCAAATTCAATTACCAGGCCCTTCAGGTCTGGTATGGATATTAAGGGGAACCCTGCGTCAAATTTAAAAAAAAATTGACATAGGGTTCCCCCTAAATATCCATACCAGACCCTTTATCCGAGCACGAAACCTGGCAGGCCGAAGGAAAAGAGGGGGGGGGGGCGAGAGAGCGACCCCCTCCCTCCTGAACCGTACCAGGCCACATGCCCTCAACATTGGGAGGATGCTTTGGGGGTCTGTGACCCCTCAAAGCACCTTGTCCCCATGTTGATGAGGACAAGGGCCTCATCCCCACAACCCTGGCCGGTGGTTGTGGGGGTCTGTGGGCAGGGGGCTTATAAGAATCTGGAAGCCCCCTTTAACAAGGGGAGCCCCAGACCCCCCCCCCCCCCCCTGTTTGAAATGGTAAGGGAGTACAAAAGTACCCCTGCCATTTCACAAAGAAAGTGTAAAAAATAGTTAAATAAGACAAACACACTTTTGTGGTAATCCACTCTTGCTATCCAGCGAAGGATGTCCAGCGGTGGCTGATCTGATCCAGCGCAACGAATCCATCCATCTTCTGTCTCCACGGAGGAGACACTGCGGGGATCCCGGTGGCCTGATGTTTGTTATATGCGGAGGGCGGGGCCATCCGTCACCTGACCCCGCCCCCATCTGACGCAAGGGGAAACCCGGGCTTCCCCAGTGACATATGGGTGACCCCGCCCCCTCTGATGTAACGGAAACCTGCCTGTGTTACATCAGAGGGGGGCGGGGTCACCCATATGTCACGGGGAAGCCTGGGTTTCCCCTTAAGTCAGAGGGGGCGGGGTCAGGTGACGGGTGGCCCCGCCCTCCGCATATAACAAACGCCAGGCCACCAGGATCCCCGCAGTGTCTCCTTCGTGGAGACAGAAGATGGATGGATTCGCTGCGCTGGATCAGATCAGCCACCGCTGGACATCCGTCGCTGGATAGCAAGAGTGGATTACCACCGCTGGAATCTTTTTCTTATTTTATTTTTATTTTTAATAAAGGAATTTTTCAAAAGTGTGTTTGTCTTATTTAACTGTTTTTTACACTTTCTTTGTGAAATGGTAGGGGTACTTTTGTACCCCCTTACCATTTTAAACAGGGGGGGCGGGATCTGGAGGTCCCCTTGTTAAAGGGGGCTTCCAGATTCTGATATGCCCCCCGCCCGCAGACCCCCACAACCACCGGCCAGGGTTGTGTGGATGAGGCCCTTGTCCTCATCAACATGGGGACAAGGTGCTTTGAGGGGTCACAGACCCCCAAAGCATCCTCCCAATGTTGAGGGCATGTGGCCTGGTACGGTTCAGGAGGGAGGGGGGTCGCTCTCTCGTCCCCCCCTCTTTTCCTGCAGCCTGCCAGGTTGCGTGCTCGGAAAAAGGGTCTGGTATGAATATTTAGGGGGAACCCCACGTCAATTTTTTTTTTATTTGACGCAGGGTTCCCCTTAATATCCATACCACACCTGAAGGGCCTGGTAATTTAATTTGGGGGACCCCCACACTTTTTTTTTATTTTTATCATTGACTTTCAATGAGTGTTCTCTGTATTACGAAGCCGACAATTCATAATAGCTGCGAGTGATTTTAAAGGACTTTTTTTCCTGCATAAATGACACTTTGTTCAGGGACAGTTCTAAGCACCAGAAACATGCGCCCCTTCACAGAAATACTATAGACACCCCCCAGGTACGAAATTTAAAGGAATATTACACTTTTATTGTTTCACTTTGATCATTATTAAAATCACTGCTCCCAAAAAAACGGCAGTTTTTAAAACTTTTTTCTTGATCATACATCACGGAACACAGGAGCTTCATTACCTCTGGTGATTGGACACTGGTTAACCCTCAATTAAGGAGAATTCCTCCCCTATATAACCCCTCCCATATGGGAGGCACCTCAGTTTTTTCGCCAGGGTCTGTGGTGTGAATAGAAACCTGACCTGTCCTTTGGATAATGCTCAGGTATTTAAGGATCCAACTGATAAGAAGCTGGAAACCTTATTGAAAGTCTCCTTTTCCATGACTGGCGCAGTAGTGCAACCTACAGTCGCAGCCGTGGGGTTGTGTCAGTTCCTCAAGGAACAAGTTAAGCAGATGCTTGGCCTCCTTCCCAGTGAGGAAGTGGAGAACTATGCAGAAATACCTCAAATTCTGTGTTTCATGATTGATGCGATTTTGGATTCTGTCCAACAAGCATCTCGTTTGTCTCTCCTTTTGGTACACAAATGCGAAGGGCCCTATGGCTAAAAAATTGGGCAGCTGAGCTATTATGCAAGAAGCATTTGATTGGGTTCCAGTTTAATGGGGAACGTTTATTTGGAGAAGAATTAGACAAGTTCGTCCAAAGAATTTCAGGGAGTAAATCTACTCTCCTTCCAATCAAAAGGAGCAAACGTCCATCATTTAGGCGTTCTCTCTCTCCCGGAGCATCAAGCTCTAAGCAGTGGCGACTGCCTTCCCAACCTCCCTCTACAGGAAAGGCTCAAGGCCGGGCCCAGGGGCAGAAAAAGACTTGGGGGCAAAAGCCTGCCAAGCAGAGCCCAAAAGCTTCCTTGTGAAGGGGCGCCCCCGCTCGGCCGAGTGGGGGGAAGGCTCCTGCAGTTTGCAGAAGCCTGGCGGGAAGAGATCCGGGACAAGTGGGTAGTCTCCTCTGTATATCTGGGCTACAAGCTAGAGTTTTAGGAGATTCCACCTTCTCGCTTTCTAAGGTCAAGGATCCCCAGGGATCCAGTAAAGCAAAGACCGCTATTCCTGGCCTTAGATCACTTACTATCCCAGGGGGTGATAGTGGAAGTGGACCCAAAAGAACAGGGTTCAGGCTTTTACTCAAATCTCTTCACCGTCCCAAAGCCAAATGGAGGTGTCAGACCTATCCTGGATCTGAAGGATCTAAACCGTTTTTTTACGCATCCGGTCCTTCCGAATGCAGTCAATAAGCGCTGTGGTCTCCTCCCTGCAAGGGGGAGAGTTTATGGCATCAATAGATATCAAGGATGCATATCTTCATGTGCCAATATTTTCCGCACACCAAAAGTATCTAAGGTTCGCGGTAGAGCGGCGCCATTTTCAATTTGTGGCTTTACCGTTCGGGCTCGCTACGGCTCCTCGAGTCTTCACAAAGATTCTAGACCCTCTCTTGGCAAACCTAAGAGCTCAGGGTATAGCCGTCATGGCTTATCTAGACGATTTGCTTCTCGTAGTGAAAACAGTAGCGCTCCTGAACCACAGTGTTACCAGAACACTAGACTGGAACGCCTAGGTTGGATTATAAACCTAGAAAAATCGTCCCTACAGCCTGCTACCAGGCTGGAGTACCTGGGTATGGTCATCGACACCGCTCAAGGCGGGGTGTTTCTACTTAGGCCAAAAGCCTTGGCTTTTGGGGGTCTGGTGCGCCTAATTTTGGGCAGAAGATCTTCCCCCATTCGGTTGTGCATGAGACTGTTAGGGAAAATGGTCACCTCCTTCGAGGCCGTTTCATTCGCCCAGTTCCACTCAAGGCCTCTGCAAAGATGCATCCTTGCGGCGTGGAACAGGAAGCCCCAGGCCTTGGATCTTCCTATGTGTCTGTCCTCAGGGACACGCAAGAGTCTTGTTTGGTGGTTACAAAATGAGAATTTGCTGAAAGGCAAAACTTTTCTTCCTCTTCCATGGAAGATTATTACGACAGATGCCAGCCTGACAGGCTGGGGAGCAGTGTTGGAGGAGACATGCTCGCAGGGGAAATGGTCTGCGATCGAGAAGCTATTGCCCATAAATGTCTTGGAGATCTGGGCAGTTTATATGGCTCTCATAAAGTGGTCTTACAGACTACGGGGTCTCCCTGTTCGGGTTCAGTCCGACAATGCCACAGCAGTGGCCTATACTTATATGCATACTTGCCTGGGCAGAAAGGCATGTTCCATCCCTTTCTGCAGTCTTCATTCCAGGAGTGGAAAATTGGCAGGCAGATTTTCTGAGCCACCAGCAGTTGTGCCCAGGAGAATGGGCTCTGCACTCCGTCGTGTTTAAGAACATATGTCGCTGGTGTGGTACTCCAGACGTAGATCTGTTTGCGTCCAGATTCAACAGAAAGCTGGACAAATTTGTGTCAAGGACAAGAGATGTTCTTGCTCAGGGGTCGGATGCTCTGACAGTTCCCTGGGATCAGTACAATCTAATTTATGCCTTCCCCCCGAGCCCGCTTCTGTCACGGTTCCTGGGAAGAATCAAGAGGGAAACAAAGTCTGTGTTTTTGGCCCAGGCGACCTTGGTATGCAGAGATCATGAAGTTGGCAGTAGGCAGGCCATGGATCCTTCCTCTCCGGCCAGATCTGCTCTCACAGGGTCCAATTTACCATCCTGCTTTACACAGTCTGAATTTGACGGTTTGGCTGCTGAGACCCACATTCTGAGGGATCGTGGGCTTTCGGGGCCAGTCCTTTCTACTCTGGTCAATGCCAGAAAGCCGGCCTCCAGGCTTATTTACTACAAAATCTGGAAGGCATATGTTTCCTTGTGTGAACTCAGGGAATGGCATCCTAGAAAGTATGTCATTAGCAGGATCTTGGCCTTCCTCCAGTCGGGCCTAGAAATGAATTTGGCCGTAAGCACTATCCAAGGTGCAGATTTCAGCCTTGTCAGTGTTTTTTCAGAAGCCACTTGCATCACATTCCCTGGTGCGGGCTTTCATCCAGGGGGCCATGCAGATAAGACCGCCAGTCAAACCTCTGGTATGCCCATGAGATCTGAATTTTGTTCTCTCAGCTTTGCAGGGGCAACCATTTGAACCTTTTGCATCTGGCTTCATTAGTTCTTTTTGACAAAAAATTGGTTTTCTTGGTAGCCATTTCCTCGGCTAGGAGAGTGTCTGAGCTAGCAGCAAAGAGCCGTATCCAATTATTCATAAGGACCGGATGGTAATGCGTCCCAACAGGTCCTTTCTGCCTAAGGTGGTTTCGGGATTCCATTTGAATCAAGATGTAATCCTACCATCCTTTTTCCGGATCCACAGTCCGCAGAAGAAGAATCTTTGCACACTTTAGATGTGGTAAGGGCAATCAGTATCTATCTTCAGGCAACTGCTCAGATAAGAAAGACTGATTCCTTATTTATTCTGCCGGAAGGCCCTAGGAAGGGCCAAGCGGCATCAAGATCCTCTCTCTCAAGGTGGATTAGACAGGTTATTTCTCAGGCCTATAGTGTAAAGGGGAAGAGTCCTCCTTTTCAAGTAAAAGCGCACTCAACCAGGGCTCTAGGTGCTTCTTGGGCAGTGCATTACCAGGCCTCCCTGGCTCAGATCTGTAAGGTTGCAACTTGATCATCAGTCCACACATTCACCAGATTCTATCGGGTGGATGTCAGAGGGCAAGAGGATATCGCCTTTGGGCGCAGTGTACTGCAGGCTGCAGTTTAGATCCTCCGGTCCATGGCTGTCTATATTTCTGATCTGTGTCTCCCTCCCCTCAAACTGAGCATTGCTTTGGGAGATCCCACTATGTAATGAAGCTCCTGTGTCCCATGATGTATGATCAAGAAAATAGGATTTTTATATACAGCTTACCTGTAAAATCCTTTTCTTGAGAAGTACATCACGGGACACAGGGCTCCCGCCCCTCTTGGGTTTTACGTGGTTTCTTATTGCTTTGTTACAAAACTGAGGTGCCTCCCATATGGGAGGGGTTATATAGGGGAGGAATTCTCCTTAATTGAGGGTTAACCAGTGTCCAATCACCAGAGGTGCCTATATAACCCACTATGTAATGAAGCTCCTGTTTCCCGTGATGTACTTTTCAAGAAAAGGATTTTACAGGTAAGCTGTATATAAAAATCCTATTTTTTGCATTGATACATGTCCCCTGGGGCAGGACACAGGTTCCCAAACACTTTTTAGGACAGTAACTTGCAGAATCTTTTCTCTCTGTCAAATCTTTTTTCTCTGTCGAATATTTTCTCTATATAATCTTGGACTAATAGAGGTAAGGTTAGGCACATTCGACCACAGGTTCTATAGACACAGATTGTTATTCAAAAAGGGGGGGAATTTTGGGACTTTAAATGAAGCAAAACATAATGCTTCCATCCCGATAATCGATAAAAATTGAAGGGGGGTTGGGACTTTAACCACTTCAATACAGGGCACTTAAACACCTTCCTGCCCAGACCAATTTTGAGCTTTCAGCGCTGTCGCACTTTGAATGACAATTGCGCGGTCATGCTACACTGTACCCAAATGAAATTTTTATCATTTTTTTCCCACAAATAGAGCTTTCTTTTGGTGGTATTTGATCACCTCTGCGGTTTTTATTTTTTGTGCTACAAATAAAAAAATACCGAAAATTTTGAAAAAAAAAATGTTTTTTTTTGTTTCAGTTTCAAAACTTTGTAAATAAGTACGTTTTCTCCTTCACGGATGGGCACTGATGGGGCTACACTGATGGGCACTGATAAGGCGGCACTGATGGGCACCAATGAAGTGGCACTGATGAGGTGGCATTGATGGACACTGATAGGCGGCACTGATAGGCGGCACTGATAGGCGACACGGATGGACACTGATAGATGGCACAAATTGGCACTGATAGCTGGCACGGATTGGCATGGATGGGCGACACAGATGGGCATGGGTAGGCGGCACAGATGGGCATTGGTAGGCGGCACAGATGGGCATGGGTGGGCACTGATAGGCGGCACAGGTGGGCACTGATAGGTGGCACAGGTGGGCACTCATTAGCGGCACAGGTGGGCACTCATTAGCAGCACAGGTGGGCACTCATTAGCAACACAGGTGTTATACTGTACTAATGGATGCCAATCAGTGCCAAACAATAATGCATGCCAATCAGTGATGCCCATTGTGGGCACTGATTGCCATCCATTATGGGCACTGATTGGCATCCATTGTGCCTGACTGGCATCCCTGGTGGTCTAGGGAGGATTACCTCTGCTGGGCATCCCTGGTGGTCTGGTGGCGTCCCTGGTGGTCCAGTGTGGGCATCCTCGGGGGGGCTGTGCTGATAATCGATCAGCACAGACCCCCCCCTGTCAGAGGAGCAGCCGATCGGCTCTCCTCTACTCGCGTCTGACAGACGCGAGTGAGGAAAAGCCGATCACCGGCTCTTCCCATTTACACTGTGATCAGCCGTGATTGGACACGGCTGATCACGTGGTAAAGAGTCTCCGTCGGAGACTCTTTACCGAGATCGTAGTTGCCGAGTGTCAGACTGACACCCCGCAACAACGATCGCCGCGATGCGCGCCCCCGGGGGCGCGCAGCGGCTCATAATCCTGATCATGTCATATGACGTCCGGTTAGGATTATGAAACCACTTTGCCGCCGTCTATTTGTAATAGGGCGGGCGGCAAGTGGTTAAATGAAGCAATTGTATAGAAAAAATGAACAATAAATAAGTAATATGTGGGTACACGTGCCAGTCTTGGGTCTGTCGCTGTGGCATTTCAGTGCCATAGCATTTATATCCTTTTTCCCATTTTTTTATTTTTTATTCCCATTATTATTATTTTTATTTATTTCATTTTTTCTTATTAAATCAGTCTCTCCTTTTTATATATTTATTTATTTGACATTGATCATGCGCCATTTTGACTGTATTATTCTACTTATGTCTATGCTTTATGTGCATTATGTATATATATATATATGAAATAAATTTATACTCTTTATGATTGTAGATGAATGTCATCAATTAAATATTTAAATATTACTTATTTATTGTTCATTTTTTCTATACAATTGCTTCATTTAAAGTCCCAACCCCCCTTCAATTTTTACAGATTGTTATTGTCAGAGTCACGTCAAATCTCCTATTCTATATCGAACTGTTGTAAAAACAAAAATGAAAATAAAGCATTTATTTATGTCGGATCTTTCATTTTTCGGATTCTGTGCTTTTGTTATCGTTTGTCAAAACGAAAATACCTGAAATTCGGACGAAAATGCATTCGGACGAAAACGAATGCATATGTCTAAGTAGCGCTAACACCCACCCATGCACCATACACCTCCCTTAGAAGTAAAGTGTCTAAATGGATTAATATCTGATCTGATCAGAACTATATTAGCATCCCCAGCAGTTTAGGGTTCCCAAGAATGCAGCGTTAGCGAGATCAGCCCAGATACCTGCAAGCACCTGCGTTTAGTCCCTCCACCCAGCCCACCCAAGTGCATTATCAATCGATCACTATCACTTACAAAAACACAACACATATAACTGCAGCATTCGCAGAATCAGGCCTGATCCCTGCAAACATTTTTTTGGTAGCGTTTGAAGCAGTCACTGACAGTCAGGAGCTCTTTTTCCTATGAGTCTCACTACTGTAACAGTAAATTTAGAGACCAAAATGTCAGGTCAAAGGTACAGTAGTGAAGAGGCCTACACATTTCTGAGCATGCCAGATAGTGAAGAGGAAGTCACCCATCTGTCAGAATCAGGCTCAGAATACGAACCCTTAGACAGCAGTGGTACCCTGACAGATAGCTCTGATGACAAAGTAGTGGTCCCTGCCAAGGTCAGGCATACCCAACACCTTTCTACTGCTGTCGTTGAGGTGCAAGAACCGCAGGACTCTCGTGTGGAGCAGAGAGCCAGTACTAGTGCCACTCATCCTTCTGGTGAACTGGCAAGCACCAGCAGCCTAGTACATCCTGGTCATACGTCCAGCACTGCAGTGTCATGTGGTGAGGTGGCTAGCACAAGTAGAGTCCCGCAGCCACCAAGAAGACAAAGACAGGCCTGTCGAGCTCATAGTGCCTATCCTGCTGCATTTGCCAATACAATTTGGGAGCCCACCACTTCTGCAGCACCCGTACTTCCCCCATTGACTGGCCAACCCAGAATTCAGGTGAAAAGAGTTTATTTTATGTCACTTGATTTTTATTCGCTGTTTTTCACCGAAGATCTCTATAGATCTATTGTGGACCAAAGCAATTTATATGCTGGTCAATTCATCACCACTAATCCCCAGTTGACCCTTGCCAGAGATTGGAAACCTATCATGGTTTCCGAATTTAAGACCTTTCTGGGCCTATCCCTCCTCATGGGCATCATTAAAAAAAGAGTGAGTTGCGGTTCCTGGATTTCAAAGACAATGAACTCTGTCGTCCTCGGGGTGACCCTGAATACGATTGGCTCTACGAAATAAACCACTTCAACCTGCAGTTTGCAGCCTTGTTTACTACAGATCGAGTTGTCTGCGTTAATGAGTCCCTGATTACGTTTTCTGGCCGCTTGTCATTCAAACAGTATCTTGCCTGCAAGCATGCCAGTTATGGGGTCAAGATGTATAAGCTCCGTGACAGGGCCACAGGCTATACATATAGTTTTATGGTTTACAAGGGATGATATAGTTACGTAGAGCTGGAGAATTGCCAGACTACAAGCCTGCTTGAAGTGTAATAATTTGCTCGCTATGAAGTGGAGGGATAATAAGAATGTTTTCATTCTGTCCTCCCTTCACGCAGACACGACGGTCCAAATTCCTACAGCGACTGGTGTTGTGGAGAAACTCAAATATAACCTTAATATGGGAGGGGTGAACCTCAACGACCAGTTGTTGGCACCGTACCTAATTGCCCATAAGGCCAGACACTGGTATAAAAAAGGGTACTTATTCCAATTGGCTCTGCTGAATGCTTATGTGCTATACAAAGCTTCAGGACGAACTGGATGCTTCATTAAATTCCAGGAAGAATTCATCACAGCCCTCCTGTTTCCAGACGGTGATGTGGCCCAACTTCCCAATCCAAATACAGTGAACCGGCTGCATGGGAGGCATTTCCCGCATGTCCTCCCTGGTAACCCTACCCAAAGAAATCCCCAAAGAAGATGTTGTGTCTGTAGAAAGCACAGATATAGGCGTGACACCCGCTTTTATTGTCCCTCCTTTCCTGACCAACTTGGTCTTTGCATTGATGACTGTTTAGAACGCTAGTGAAGTATTAGCGTAGGGTACAGCATTGCACAGTCCTAGGCACAGAGACCCTAATCTGGAACGTTTACAGTTTATATAAAAGTGCAAAAAATAAAGAACACACAAAAACACAAAAAAAAGCCAAAAATAGTTGTGGGTTTATTTTTCTTCTCTCTCCTGTTCCCTCTCTCTTACGTTCACTCTCTGTTGTCTGCTCTATTGTTCCCCCTGTATTGTTCTATATCTATTGTTCTCTCTCTTTTGTTACTGTATTTTAGAACTGTAATGTTTTTTTTACTATGTTTTATTGTATTTTCTTTGCAGGTATGGTATGTCTTAGCCCTTGAACACATGGTCGGATATTCCGATGGAAAATGTCTGATCGGACCATGTTGTCGGATAATCCTACAGTGTGTGAGCTCCATCGGACTGTTTTCGTCGGAATATCCGACAGACCAAGTTTAAGAGCTTGGCTATAAAACTTTCCGACAACATGATCCGATCACGTCAGTTCCGATCGTGTGTAGCCTAGTCATGCTCACAATAAAATTCTGAGACGGAAGTGCTCGGTCAGGTAAAACTACTGCTCGTAATCGATATAGCACATTCGTCACACTGCAATGTTAAAAATTCTTTAATGCAACGCATTCTCTTTTTCTTTACAATGCTACAAGAATGAAGTAGTTTTGCTGCTCATATTCACACACACTTCTCCCAAACTTATTTAAATATTCTTTTTACTCATTTCATGAATACAATATTTTAATCTGTCACATCTCCCCAATCATTTTTTTATTTATTTTTGTTTTAAAATTTGGTGGTTGGTTTTTTTAATCAACATCTCCTTTTTTGACAGTTTGCTCATCTTTGCAGTTTTTTGTTGTGTTTTGTGTGTCAACTTACCACAACACCATTATTATATTTTTATTTTCTTGTTATCTTTTTTAATCTAAAATTTGTAACAAAACACTGCGCTATTCTTATCAAAAAGTAAATAGAAACCACACAAAAGAGCTGCTAACACATCACCGGGGTATCAAGTGTAAGGTAAACAATATTATAAAAAAGTGTAGCGCTTCTCACAGCTTCAACTAACAAATCTCATTGATCTTACTTATAAGTGTAAAGTTATAGTGAAAGAATCCCACTATAAAGTAGTGCTCATAATATATACATTTTTACATAAATTATATATATAGGTGACTCAAAAAAGGCAGTTTTCTAAAATGTCCAAGTAACAAAGTAAAAGAAGAAAAAACAAAGAAACAACAAAGTCCCAAAAAACAAAGTCCTTTGTGTGTGATGTCTTTGTATAATCCACAAGCGTGTAGGAAATATATTACACCTCCTTTCAAAGATTCATGCATTAATCTTGTGAAGTTCCCATCACCAGGCGAATTGAAGGCTTACTGGAGTTATTGGATCCTCACAAATTTACATTTGGGGGATCATACAAGCTTTTGCAACTATATGCAGATCCTCACAGCAGCAGTTAACCAGGGGGACTTTAACCAGTTGCCGACCGCCGCACGCCGATGTACGTCGGTAGAATGGCACGGGCAGGCATAAGGACATACATGTACGTCCCTTGCCTCCCGCGGGTCGGGGGCCCGATCGGGCCCCCGCCCGGTGCCTGCGGCGGTCGGTTTTCGTCCGGGAGCGATCCGGGACGAGGGGGCGGCCATTCATTCATGGCCACCCCCTCGCGATCGCTCCCGACGAATAGAAATCCCCGGTGACATCACTTCCTCTCCTGTAATGTAAACACAGGAGAGGAAGTGATGTATTCTCTCCTCCGTGTCGGTATTTTTCGTTCCGACACGGAGGAGAGCGGATCAGTGAGTTGCACCAACACTCTACACACACAGTAGAACATGCCAGGCACACTCACACCCCCCCTTTACCCCCGATCACGCCCCCAATTACCCCTGCCCCCCAGTCACAGTGACACCAATGTCATTTTTTTTTTTTTTTTTGCATTGGTGTCATTTGTGACTGTAATAACTGTTAGGGCAGTTAGAGTTAGCCCCCTTTAGTTCTAATGTACCCCCCTAACCCCCCCAATAAAGGTTTAACCCCGTGATCACCCCCCGTCGCCAGTGTCACTAAGGCTGGGTTCACATTGCAGCGGTTTATGAGAACGAATGTGATTCGCACCGCACTGCAGTGCAAATCACATCCGATCTCTGTGCGATTCGAGTTCAGCCATTCGCCGCACCCGCCACACCCGCCGCACCCGCCGCAAATTCGCACGGGACCCTTTTTTTGGCCCGCAGCAGAATCGGATCGCATGGGTGTTCACACCATGCGATCCGAGTTTGCAGATCGCACTGCGATATGCGAACTGATCTGGGGGTGTCAGTAACATTTCACTGACACTCCCAGCAGTTCGCATAGGGCAGTGTGAACTGCCGCCGGGAGGCATGCGATGCGGGAACCCGCCGCGGATTCGCGGCGTTTCCGCATCGCTCCAGTGTGAACCCAGCCTAATAAGCGATCATTTTTCTGATCGCCGTATTAGTGTCACAGGTGACGCTAGTTAGGCAGGTAGGTATTTAGGTTCGCCGCAGCTTTTTATAGTGCCAGGGACCCCCATATACTACCGCATAAAGCCCCCTGATTGCCCCCTAGTTAACCCTTTCACCAGTGATCACCATATAACTGTTACAGGTGACGCTGGTTGGTTAGTTATTTTTTTATAGTTTCAGGGCACCCGCCATTTATTACCTAATAAAGGTTTAACCCCCTGATCACCCGGCGGGTGTCATTTGTGACTAATAACTGTTAGGGCAGTTAGGGTTAGCCCCCTTTAGTTCTAAGGTACCCCCCTAACCCCCCCAATAAAGGTTTAACCCCGTGATCACCCCCCGTCGCCAGTGTCACTAAGGCTGGGTTCACATTGCAGCGGTTTATGAGAACGGATGTGATTCGCACCGCACTGCAGTGCAAATCACATCCGATCTCTGTGCGATTCGAGTTCAGCCATTCGCCGCACCCGCCACACCCGCCGCAAATTCGCACGGGACCCTTTTTTTGGCCCGCAGCAGAATCGGATCGCATGGGTGTTCACACCATGCGATCCGAGTTTGCAGATCGCACTGCGATATGCGAACTGATCTGGGGGTGTCAGTAACATTTCACTGACACTCCCAGCAGTTCGCATAGGGCAGTGTGAACTGCCGCCGGGAGGCATGCGATGCGGGAACCCGCCGCGCATTCGTGGGGTTCCCGCATCGCTCCAGTGTGAACCCAGCCTAATAAGCGATCGTTTTTCTGATCGCTGTATTAGTGTCACAGGTGACGCTAGTTAGGCAGGTAGGTATTTAGGTTCGCTGCAGCTTTTTATAGCGCCAGGGACCCCCATATACTACCGCATAAAGCCCCCTAATTGCCCCCTAGTTAACCCTTTCACCAGTGATCACCATATAACTGTTACAGGTGACGCTGGTTGGTTAGTTATTTTTTTATAGTTTCAGGGCACCCGCCATTTATTACCTAGTCTCACTAGTGTACCCCTAAATTTAGGGGTGTCTACTTTCCAAAATGGGGTCATTTGGGGGGGGTTTGTGCCATCTTGGCATTTTATGGCCTTCAAAACTGTAACGCTCTTAGAAAGCCTGAAGGCGGTGCTTGGTTTTCGGGGCCCCGTACGCGGCTAGGCTCCCAAAAAGTCCCACATATGTGGTATCCCCGTACTCAGGAGAAGCAGCAGAATTTATTTTGGGGTGTCATTTCACATATGCCCATGGCATGCGTGAGCAATATATCATTTAGTGACAACTTTGTGAAAAAAAAAAAAAAAAAGTTTGTCATTTTCCCGCAACTTGTGGCAAAATATAAAATATTCCATGGACTCAACATGCCTCTCAGCAAATAGCTTGGGGTGTCTACTTTCTAAAATGGGGTCATTTGTGGGGGTTTTGTGCCATCTTGGCATTTTATGGCCTTCAAAACTGTAATAGGTAGTGAGAAGTGAACTCAAAAATTTACGCCCTTAGAAAGCCTGAAGGCGGTGCTTGGTTTTCGGGGCCCCGTACGCGGCTAGGCTCCCAAAAAGTCCCACATATGTGGTATCCCCGTACTCAGGAGAAGCAGCAGAATTTATTTTGGGGTGTCATTTCACATATGCCCATGGCATGCATGAGCAATATATCATTTAGTGACAACTTTGTTAAAAAAAAAAAAGAAAAAAAAAAGTTTGTAATTTTCCCGCAACTTGTGGCAAAATATAAAATATTCCATGAACTCAACATGCCTCTCAGCAAATAGCTTGGGGTGTCTACTTTCTAAAATGGGGTCATTTGTGGGGGTTTTGTGCCATCTTGGCATTTTATGGCCTTCAAAACTGTAATAGGTAGTGAGAAGTGAACTCAAAAATTTACGCCCTTAGAAAGCCTGAAGGCGGTGCTTGGTTTTCGGGGCCCCGTACGCGGCTAGGCTCCCAAAAAGTCCCACATATGTGGTATCCCCGTACTCAGGAGAAGCAGCAGAATTTATTTTGGGGTGTCATTTCACATACGCCCATAGCATGTGTGAGCAATATATCATTTAGTGACAACTTTGTGTAAAAAAAAAAAAAAAATTTTTTTTTTTGTCATTATTCAATCGCTTGAGGCAAAAAAATAAAATATTCAATGGGCTCAACATGCCTCTTATCAGTTTCCTTAGGGGGTCTACTTTCCAAAATGGGGTCATTTGGGGGGGGTTTGTACTGCCCTGCCATTTTAGCACCTCAAGAAATGAGATAGGCAGTCGTAAACTAAAAGCTGCGTAAATTCCAGAAAACGTACCTTAGTTTGTAGATGTGACAACTTTTGCGCAAACCAATAAATATACAATTATTGACTTTTTTTTACCAAAGACATGTGGCTGAATACATTTTGGCCTAAATGTATGACTAAAATTGAGTTTATTGGATTTTTCTAATAACAAAAAGTAGAAAATATCATTTTTTTTCAAAATGTGCGGTCTTTTTACGTTTATATCGCAAAAAATAAAAATCGCAGAGGCAATCAAATACCATCAAAAGAAAGCTCTATTTGTGGGAAGAAAAGGACGCAAATTTTGTTTGGGTACAACATTGCATGACCGAGCAATTACCAGTTAAAGCAGCGCAGTGCCAAAGTGTAAAAAGACCTCTGGTCATTTACCAGCAAAATGGTCCGGTCTGAAAGTGGTTAAATGTAGGCGATCTCTTCATATGTTGAAAGGTATTTTAACTCCAACCAGATATACCCATAGGCAGTTTAAGAACATACGGAAAAGAAGCAGGGACCAAACATAGCGTAATTCCGTTTTTATAGAAACAAATAAAAGATAAAAGTACAAAACTCACATGTGTACAGTGCTTTGTGCGCTTAACAGGATAAAACACAATTGCAGAGACTCTGCTGCAATTGTGTTTTATCCTGTTAAGCGCACAAACCACTGTACACATGTGAGTTTTGTACTTTTATCTTTTATTTGTTTCTATAAAAACGGAATTACGCTATGTTTGGTCCCTGCTTCTTTTCCGTATGTTCTTAAACTGCCTATGGGTATATCTGGTTGGAGTTAAAATACCTTTCAACATATGAAGAGATCGCCTACATTTAAAGTCCCCCTGGTTAACTGCTGCTGTGAGGATCTGCATATAGTTGCAAAAGCTTGTATGATCCCCCAAATGTAAATTTGTGAGGATCTAATAACTCCGGTAAGCCTTCAATTCGCCTGGTGATGGGAACTTCACAAGATTAATGCATGAATCTTTGAAAGGAGGTGTAATATATTTCCTACACGCTTGTGGATTATACAAAGACATCACACACAAAGGACTTTGTTTTTTGGGACTTTGTTGTTTCTTTGTTTTTTCTTCTTTTACTTTGTTACTTGGACATTTTAGAAAACTATCTTTTTTAATCTAGAGGAGGTTGTTTGGTGTTGGTGCCCCTTGTTATTCATTTGACTTTGTATTTTTGAAATGTACCTGTCTACTCACAAATAAACTGTCCTTTTTGAAGTAAAACACATACGCAAGTATTTCTTCAACCAAAAAAAACCTTTATTTAGGTGTCGGTAACAAATAAAGAGGGAGGCAGCGCTGGAGAAACTGGGGAGATTACCGAAGCCTTTGGCCCCCCAGGGCACACATCAACTATTTAAATGCAAAAAATGGTGGCCTGAGGAGTACATGTCTGAGGGAGAGCAGTCTGGTCCTGAAGTCCAAAAAACCCGGAACAGCAGCAGATGACATCTATGTTCCCAGGCTGTGGTCCTACAAGAGGCTGCATCTTCTGTCAGACCAGACTGAACCCAGGTTATCACTCTCTGGTCTTACTTCCACACTTCCTTCCAGGCTGTGGCAGCGGTGCTGGAGGTGTGGCAGAAGGAGGAGGATGAGGAGGAGGGGCATGGTCCGAATCACACAAGTGTGTTGCTTGTGAGATTTGGCCCAACAACCCCGTGTTGAGGGTGTGTATGATGAATTCCTCACACAAGATGTGTTGCCCCTCCTCCATTTGCTGGAGTTTGCAGGCAGCCAAGGCTGCAAACGCCTCTTGATAGGTGGGGTGGCTTTGAGGGCCGCTAAAGCCTCCCCGATGAGCTTCAGGGCCAACTCCTCCACATTCCCCCCCTTTTCTGGCCCTTTTGTGTGGAAGGCAGAGGGGAGGGACTTGGGATTCAATCAGGCTCCTACGCCTGCCCACCGCTTGGCTGCGGCTTACCCCTGCCTCCTCCTGGCTGCCACGTTCCACATCCACCTCCTGGCTGCTGCATTCCACACCCTCCTCCTGGCTGATGTCTTCCTGTGTATGAAAAAGGGACATAGTTTTAGTTTTTGGTTCATCAAACACACACACAATTTTCAGCTCAAGACTGTTCGTTAACAAATACAAAAGACTATTATTCTGAGCCCAGCATTTTTCATTCTTGGCCCAAAGGTTTTGGCCACTACTGTCTATTGATATGCAAAACACTTTATAAAATCAGAAATGAGTGAGAAAAAAAATCAAGTTAACATCATTAATTTTTACTCCCAAAATATGTAGAACAATACTATACCTGGCTCAAGCTGGGCTCCTCCAGTTCTTCTTGAGTTGAAGGCCCAGGTTGGACATCGGAAGACTCAGTAGGGGTGGAATGTAGTGTAGAAGGACGTGTGGAAGGAAGAGTAGAGAGGGATTCCCTGACATCAGCCTGGTTTGACAGAAAATGCAGCCTGTCATAATACCACAGTCTGGGGACATAAACATCATCTGCTGCAGCTCCAGTTTGCATGGACTGCAGCACCTTCTTGCGCTCCCTCAGATATGTACTCTTGAGACCACCAATTTTCACTCTTAAATAGTTGATGTCTGCCCTGGGGACCACCGGCTTCACAAACTCAACCAGTTTCTCCATTGCTGCCTGCCTCTTTAATTTGTTACTGTAGTGTGGATGCGTAGCATGCCACAGACAGGGCAGCTCCCTGTACTTATCGATGAACAGAGGGAGGAAACTATGGTCGTTAAACCCATCCATATTCTCTGCAAGACACAACACAAGACAAACCCTAATGTCAGGCTAAACTCGACTAAATCTTGTCCCAATACAGGCCTCAATCTAGAAGCAGTAAAGACTAGTGATGTACAAAGTTAAAAATTGTACCTTCGTTGCACGATCGGCGTGTCAGCTTCTCCCTCTGTTCACAGATCGTATGTACGACACACGCGCATTGCATTTTATATACAGTGTGCATGCGTGAAACTCCTCCCGCCCCTGACGTTCTTTCTAGACTGTTCCCCGCCCCTTCTCTTTCGGCGCAGTGGGGAGAGCACATGGCGGAGACACAGCAGGTGCGCAATAATAATTCCACTTACGAGGAGGAGGGCGAGGAAAGCCTGGAGCCAGAAACGTCCCGATCCTGGGGGAGAAGATTTAAGGCCTCAAATATGTATTTTGGAGAGATGTTGGAGATGGTGGACATAATGAAGAGGAACGACTATGATGGGAAGTATGGACCTTACCCAAACCTAAATATCAGAAAGGCTAAGATCATGACTAAAGGTCTTCAGAAGAATTTTGGGGTACGACGATCCAAGGATCAACTGAGAAAACGCTGGTCAGACCTGAAACTGAGGGAGCACGATCAGTACAGAAGGATCAAGCGAGTTCTTCAAAAAAGTAAGTAGTTGTCGTGTGTTCATATTATTATTATTGCTTGCATACTGCTCTATGTGCTTTGATTTAATGTTGTACAGTTTAAAATGGCCACTTTCATGGTCATGGGTTCAATCGTTCATAATAAACATTGTTCGTTAGCCCATTCCAAAACGATGTTTTGCCAACTTGCACTTGACTACATTTGTTCACACTACAGGTAAGTATCCCAGCTTTAGAAAGTGTCAAATATAATGTTTTCACCTTTGAACTCTGCCAAAAAACACAATTGTACGAAACTTCCAAGCAATGTTTCATATTCCTATTTCTGCCCTCTGTATGCTAAGTATTCCTTTTTTACTTTCTCATAGGGGAGAGAAGACTCGGGACGTCTGAGGACACCAGGGACCCCACAACTGCCAAAGAAGGGGAAATTCCAACACCAGAAGCAGAGGAGGAGGAGGAATAAGAGATTGTTGAAATTGGCAAAATTGTCACCACAACAGGTGAGTGTCGGAGACCACAGCTTCAGGTAAGCTAAGCAATGTATGTCTGCATATTTATAATGGTGTTTTTTTTTGTTTTTTTTAGGTGATGTGCAAGAAGAATCGCATTTTACCAGTGAAAGTCCCCAGATCGCCATTGGGGAGATAATGGGGTGCAATCGCGATTTAGAGAATATACAGAAAAACATCAATGATGTTCAACAAAAAATGAAGACCATCATTGATGTTTTGGGGAGAGTCTGAAACACCCCAAACTAGCTAGCATCGTTTTTAAATGTTCAAAAACACTTTTAAATTTTTCGAAAAGCCAAATTTGGAAGATGCACACAATGTGTCAACATGTACTATCTCCCATCATGGGGGATCAATGTACATGTTTTGTGGGTGCAACCACTCCCTTGCTACTAACGTGGCTGAGATGAAGGGGTTGCACCCCCAAAACACGTACATTGATACCACATGATGGGAGATAGCACATGTTGACATTAGGCATGGGATCAGGAGGAAAATGGCCACTTTATGATTCTCAATTTGTGTGCATCTTCCAAATTTGGCTTTTCCAGGGTTGACACCCCATCCAATGAAGGCAATATCAGCACAGTTTGTACATACTCATGTGTGATATTGTCCTCACTTTTCAAAGTTGAACTTTGTAAGTTCCTGTGTTCTGTATGTTATGCTTTGATGCATGCCTGTTTACACAAAAATGCCAAGTTATAAAAATGTTACCCAAAATAATGTTATATACACCAAATATGTTGGTTTGTTTTAAAACCCTTTTCTAAGCGCACATGTGAATGTGCTTTGAGTAAAAAGTGAAATTATCAACAATGTGTGACTTCCTTTTTGAATGCGCAAAAGCAGTATTTGGAGTAAAGTTGTTGTTTTCTGTGGCAATGGGTGGTATTTACTAGAGGCAACTCCACTTTGCACTCCAAGTGCAGTTTCAGGTGCATTTTTGCAGTGCACTTGTAATGCATAGTGGATTTACCTTTAGTAAATAACACCCACAGTGATGTTTAAAATTCCCCAATCATGCCATTTTCATGACCCCACATATTTCTGCCATGGTGCTGAAAATTTGCAATATTTTTGTCAGTAATGCACTACATACATTATCAACAAAAACAGCAGACCCACAACATAATATAAGATTATCTGAAGAAGAGACTGTCACCTCATCTTGCTCAGAACTTGGGTTTGCACTGTTGTAGAAAAAGGCCCAAAAAAACACAAAAAAACCTAGGAGACACCTAAAACAAAGCCAAGCGGTAAATGAAAACAAAGATTATTGCAGTTTCAAAGAAAAATGTATTTAAGAAATGCCTCTCAGACATTGTCTGGCATATCAGTGGCCCCCCTACCCACAAAGTACTCCATGTATTGGTTTCTGACCTCACGGGCACTTTGGGGGGGAAAGCCAGGACGAGCAGCTTCAAGGGCCGTGAGGTTGACATTTTCCGGCAAGTCTGCATCAGGGCAAACTGAGGCCACATAGTTTGCTGAATGTTTTTTTCAAAAAATTGTGCAGAACGCAGCTGGCAAGCACAATGTGATTTTGTTTATATTCCACCATGTGGATTGGCATTAAAAATAGGCGGAAGTGGCTGGCTGTCAAGAAGGTCAGCCCAGTCATCCGACTGCTCCTGAAGGTTCGGGCTGCAAAGCCCCTGTTGTGAGTATCTGTCGGCGCAGGTGGGTGCGCGCTAACGCAGGTGGACGCACACGGGTGCGCGCTAACGTAGGCGGGCGCACACGGGTGCGCAGATGTCTTGATGGGCGCACGCGGGTGCACGTTAACGCTGATGGGCGCACGCGGGTGCGCGTTGACGCAGATGGGCGCACGCGGGTGCGCGCTGGTGTTGAGCGCACACGGGAGCGCGCTGTAGCACGCCGTGACGGCTCTTGGCGCCAAAGGGGTTACTTAAAGGGACCTGTTACCTTGCCTTCTTGCTGTCCGGTCTACAGCGTTCCTGTCGTGATCCCTTTGCTCCTGCTTGATACTTATTACTCCTGTGACCCGGCTTACCCTGACGACTACTTGTTTTCTGCCTGCCCACGACCCCGGCTTGTCTGACGATTCTTCTGCCTGCTAATTCGGTACCTATCTGCCTGCCTGTTCCTGACCCGGCTTTTCCACGACCTCGTCCAGTCTGCCGTCCCTCCACGGTGCCAGTCTTCCAGTATCCTGCCATACCTGCTTGCGGGTCTGCTGTGAGAAGCCGTACTACAGAACACCTTCCCCACTGCTTCAGCGTGTGCATCTTCCACTGCTCTCACCTCCTGCTGGTCGCTGTTCCTGCTGCATCTGCTCCTCTCCAGTACCCGGAGCTTGACACCTGTGTCCTGCTTGGCACTTGTGCCCCTTCCGCGCTCTTGAACCTCTGTCTCCTCTACCAGGAGTTCCGTGGGCTCAACCACCAGGTACGTGACAGTACCGGACAGCCATGTCCGAGCCCACGTCGGGAGCCTCCCCGATGGATGAACTCTGCCGCCACCTTGCTGGTCTCACTCAGGCTGTGAAGAACCTACAAGAAGGGTACAACCGTCTGGAGGGTCAAGTTCAAGCTCTGTCGGCATCTTCACCTCCTTCATCAGGTCCAGCTCCCACTCCGTCCGTGGTAATGATGCCACCCGAACCAAGGGTCCCCACGCCTGAGAGGTTCTCAGGGGATCGAAGCAAATTCAGGGCTTTCCGTAATGCCTGCAGTTTATTCTTTGCCCTGCAACCTCTGACTTTTTTGCTTGAATCCACTAAGGTGGGGTTCGTCATTTCCCTGTTACTGGGGGAACCACAGTCTTGGGCCCACCGTCTTCTTGAACAGAAGCATGCTTCTCTTGACAACTTGGACTCCTTCTTCCAGGCGATGTCCCAGCTTTATGAGGACCCTCAATTGACAGCTACCGCGGAGGCGGCCTTGCACTCCTTACAGCAGGGCCGCAGACCTGTAGAGGACTATGTAACTGAGTTCAGGCGGTGGAGTTCCGATACCAACTGTAACGACGCCGCCCTGCGCTACCAATTTCGTGCAGGACTCTCTGAAAACTTGAAGGACGAGCTGGCCCGAGTGGGTATCCCAGAGACTTTAGAAGCTCTCATTAACCTCTCCATACAGATCGACAGGAGGTTAAGAGAACGGAGATCAGAACGCTCTGCCGGTCCTTACCGTCCAGTTTGGATGCTTCCACGAGTCTCCAGCTACCCTCAGCCAGCTTCTTCTGCTCCGGTGTCTTCTTCCTCCGATTCTTCCGAACCCATGCAACTTGGTCTCCTGCGGCCCTCTCTCACATCAGAAGAACGTCTGCGTAGGAGGACTAATAATCTGTGCATGTACTGCGGGGAACCCGGACACTATGTAAGGACCTGCCCAGCCAAGCTCCATAAGTGCCAAGCCGCTACTACTGTTCCTGTATCCACCTTACCTGATTACGCTTCTCATCTGGCTGTTTCCGCTCTCTTACAGCTTCCAGGAAGGAGTATCCGGGCCACCGCAATTATTGATTCTAGAGCTTGCAGTGGCTTCATGGACTTGACCTTTGCCATCAGAAATCACGTTCCCCTGCGACCTCGGGCGAAGGGACTCTCAGTGCACTTGGCCGACGGATCTGTTCTTAAGTCCGGGCCAGTTACACAGGAAACAAGACCCCTGTTGACCACCATCTCTGAGAATCATCAAGAACTTTTATGCTTGGACATTATTGATTCTCCCTTATTCCCAATCATCCTTGGCATGCCCTGGCTGAAGGCCCATAACCCTCAGGTGGACTGGCGCACCGGGAAGATTAACTTCTCCTCTTCCTATTGTAACCAGCACTGCTTAATTAAGTCCACCGATACTTCCCCTTCTTTGTTGTGCCTGGAAGCTGACAAGGAGATTCACCAATCTGTCCCTGAGGCCTATCACGAGTTTCTGGTTTTCAACAAGAAAGGTGCCGAAACTCTCCCGCCACATAGGCCTTACGATTGTCCGATCAAGCTCCTTCCTGGAGCCGAAATTCCCTTCGGAAGGATCTTTCCTCTAACTGAGCTGGAGTTGGGCACCTTGAAGACGTATATTGATGAGAACTTGGAAAGGGGGTTTAACCGACCTTCTACCTCCCTTGCGGGAGCCGGAATCTTTTTTGTGGAGAAGAAAGACCACTCGCTGCGCCCCTGTGTTGATTATTGGGAACTGAATAAAATAACTATCAAGAACCGGTACCCTCTACCTCTGGTACCCGAACTGTTCCAGAGACTAGGGACGACGGCGGTATTTACTAAGCTGGATCTTTGCGGGGCCTATAACTTGGTTCGCATCCGAAGCGGCGATGAGTGGAAGACTGCCTTTCGCACCCGGTTCGGGCATTTCGAGTACCTGGTCATGCCCTTTGGACTATGCAATGCACCTGCTACATTCCAGCACTTCGTGAATGACATCTTCAGGGACTATCTTGACCTGTTTGTTATAATTTACCTTGATGACATCTTTATCTTTTCCCCTTCTCTGTCCGTGCACCGTGAGCACGTCAAAAAGGTGTTAACCAGACTACGTTGTCATGGCCTGTATGCAAAACCAGAGAAATGTGTGTTTGAGCAGCAGAGTATTCAGTTTCTGGGCTTGATCATCTCTGTGGAAGGCATTCAAATGGACTCACAGAAAGTTTCCACCATTCTGGACTGGCCTGCTCCCTCCGATAAGAAGGGCGTTCAGCGTTTCGTGGGCTTCGCCAACTTTTACCGGAAATTCATCAGGGGGTTCTCTACCATCATCTCCCCCATTACAAAGCTCACGAAGCAGGGCTGTCGTTTCCACTGGACTTCCGAAGCTCAGGAAGCTTTTGTGGCCCTCAAGAAGCTGTTCACCTCGGCATCAATCCTGAAGCACCTTGACCCGGCTCTGCATTACATCTTAGAGGTCGACGCTTCTGAAATTGTGGTTGGGGCTGTTCTTTCACAGAGGCAAGGTTCCAAGGCCCTTCTGCATCTGGTGGCGTTCTTCTCCCATAAGCTTTCGGAAGCTGAAAGGAACTATGATGTGGGAGATCGGGAACTGTTGGCCATCAAATCGGCACTCGAGGAATGGAGGTACCTTCTGGAGGGAGCAGCACACCCCATCCTCATTTTTACTGATCACAAGAATCTCGAGTATCTGAAGGTTGCTAAGAGGCTAAAACCACGTCAGGCCAGGTGGGCACTCTTTTTTACTCGATTTTCTTTTCACATAACCTACAGACCTGGGTCGAAGAACACCAAGCCGGATGCCCTCTCGAGGATGTTTTGCGGATCTGAGGCCTCTTCTCCCCCGGATACCATCCTATCTTCCGGGAACTTCCTTTTACTTCAGGAAAACCTGCTGGATCAAATCAAACGGGCCTTACTCCATGTCTCTCCTCCTCCTCGTGTCACTCTGCAGGCAAGAGACACTCTTTTGTGGCATCTGGACAAGATCTTTGTACCCCAGGGGGTACGGGTAGCTGTTCTCAGTGCCTGCCATGACCATAAGTTGTCCGGTCATTTCGGGGTGCTCAAATCACTTGAACTCCTTCAGCGGACCTTTTGGTGGCCACAACTGGCGAAGGACTGCAAGAACTATGTGGAATCCTGCACGGTCTGCTCGAGGAACAAGGGCAGCAGATCCAAGGTCTGGGGTCTGCTGAAACCTCTGCCTGTCCCTGAAAGACCATGGAGGATGATTTCCATGGATTTTATTGTTGAGCTGCCTCTTTCTGAAGACCATTCTACCATCTTCGTAGTTGTGGACAGGCTCTCGAAGATGGCGCACTTCCTTCCCATGAAAGGTACCCCCTCCGCTGCTGAGACTGCTAAAGTATTTGTTAGAGAAATTGTGAAGCTTCATGGGATTCCTGTGGACATTGTCTCTGATCGGGGGGTACAGTTTACTTCAATTTCCTGGAGGGCGTTATGTGGTTCCCTGGAGATCAACCTTTCCTTTTCCTCTGCTTATCATCCGCAGACTAATGGCCAGATGGAAAGAACAAATCAAACTCTGGAACAGTACTTACGTTGCTTCTCATCTTTCTCTCAAGATGATTGGGTCTCCCTCTTACCTCTCACTGAGTTTGCCTACAACAATTCTGTCCACTCTGCCACCAAGCAAACCCCTTTCTTTGTGAATTACGGATTTCACCCCCTGTTTCTAACAAATAATCTTCCGGAATGCTCGGTACCTGCCGCTCAGGAAATTTTGACCTTCTTCAGCGCCAACAACAAGCTTCTTCAGGAAACAATGTCCAGAGCTCAGGAGTATTATAAACGGATCTTTGATAGAAAGAGGAGAGGGGAACTTAGCCTGGAGCCTGGGGATCGAGTTTGGCTGTCAACCCTGAATTTAAAACTGGCATGTCCCTCCAGGAAACTGGGTCCAAAGTTCATTGGTCCTTTTCCGGTTAAGAGGAAGATCAACAGTGTGGCATACGAGTTGCAACTACCAGAGTCTTTCCGAATCCACCCGGTCTTCCATGTGGCTCTTCTCAAACCCGCTGTCCCGGATCCCTTCGTTGGCAGAGACGTTGGTCCACCTGAACCTGTCCCGATCGACGGAGAAGTCGAATTTGAAGTAGAGTCGATTCTGGACTGCAGGAGGAGATGGGGACAGGTTCAGTACCTGGTGAAATGGAAGGGATACGGTCCAGAAGATAATTCTTGGGAGCCGGAAAATAACATTCATGCTGAAAGGCTGGTTCTGGCCTTCAAGAGAGCGCACCCAGCTAAGCTGGCCCAGTTGTCCGCTGCTGACAATAGCATTGCCATCTGCAATCTTTGCAGTCAACGCATTAGTCGCGGTAAGCCCAACACTCACCTAGGGACGACCGCCTTAAGAAGGCACATGAGCAGCCATCACCGAGCCCAGTGGGAGCAACGGAACACACAAAGCCACACTCCAGGCTCTCACCATCCAGCCTCGTCTACTACTTCTCCTCTCTCCTCACAATTGTCCTCCACTCCACCTTCCATCATGCCAAGCTCACGTTTTTCTGCAAAAAGGCAGGCTTCCGTGGGCCTAATGTCCGAGCGTAAAAAAATGATGACGCCGGATTACCCTCTTGCCCAACGGTTGACGGCTGGCTTGTCAGAACTGATAGCCCGCCAACTACTGCCATATAAACTGGTGGACTCAGAGGCCTTTCGAAAATTGGTGGCCATTGGAACACCATAATGGAAGGTCCCAGGAAGGAAGTATTTCTCAGAGAAGGGCATCCCAGAGCTATATGGCCATGTTCAGCGGCAAGTGAATGTATCTCTGGCACACAGTGTCGGTGCCAAGATACATCTGACCACAGACACGTGGTCTAACAAACACGGGCAGGGAAGGTTTATCACTTTTACTGCCCACTGAGTGAACCTTTCAGCTTTGCGTTCACAGGCAGATCAGTGGCTAACACCGCTCAATTTTACAATTGGTAAAGTGGTGTGTGACAACGGTGCCAATCTGCTTATCGCATTGAAACAGGGCAAAATGACGCATGTGCCATGTATGGCACACATCTTAAACTTGGTCGTGCAGCGATTCGTTGTCAAATACCCTGGGATCTAGGAAAATCTCGGCCCATTTCAGAAGATCTTACACGGCCATGGCTCGCCTTGCTGACATTCAGCAGCGACACAATCTGCCGGTCAGACGTCTTATTTGCGATTGCCCGACGCGATGGAACTCAACCTTCTATACGCTTGATAGGCTGCTCCAGCAGAAACGAGAAACGTGCAGTTAACGTCTACCTGTATAAACTCTGCGGCAGAACAGGTTCTGGGGAGCTGGGGTTTTTTTCACCGCGCCAGTGGCTGCTCATGCGTGACGCATGCAGACTTCTGCGCCCATTTGAGGAGATCACCAAAATGGTCAGTCGCAGCCATGGCGCCATCAGTGACATGGTACCTTATGCCTTTGTGGTAGTACGGAATCTGCAATCCTGGGACGGGGTTTTGGGAACATCCAGAAGTCTGGCTGGATGATTGCACAGGTGGGTCCTGGGTTTAAAACAGAGCCAAGACCATGGTTCTGGGCTCCACCCTCCCGAGGAGTCCAGGCGAGTAAGGGAGAAGTGTGCATGTCTGCACAGGTCGGTCTGTCAGAGCAGACAGAGGGTCCAAGCTTGTGGGCTGAAAAAGAAGCTAGTAAAGAGTGCTGAGGTAATGGGTGTACAGGAACTCTGTTAAAGAGCCAAGAGGGCTGCAGCAGAAGTCTGAGCAGCATTGCTGCTAAAGAGAGCCAGGTGGCTTGGTATTTTTGGTTCTACGTACATTATTGCTGTGGAAAGCTGAAACCCCTGTGTGGGCAACTATTTTGTTATCGGACTTTTCTTTCTTTAATAAAAGTGGGCCTACAAGCCCTTAAAACAGCATATCTGGCGTGGACTCAGCTCACTGGTAAGCTCTACCTTTAAGCTAAAATAACCCCCAAATATTACAAGTGGTGTTCGAATGCGGGCAAAAGACGGTGGAATCCGGGTCCTTGCTCTACAGTAAGTTCAAGTCAGGAACTATTGGCTGTGTGTGGAAGTGCAGCCAGGCAAAAGGCATTGCGTGTTGCAGGTGGTGTACCTGTGAATGAAAAGTCCGTTTTTTTTTTTCTTGCTATGAACTGTGTTTGTGTGCATGAGACAGCACAATCAGTGTGTGCAATGTGCAGGTGAGGAAAGCTTGCATGAAGAGAAAAGCAACCTGCTTTAAAAGAGACAATTTCATTTTCCTGGACTGTTTAAAGTTGTTCTGGAGTCTCTAAGTATGGGGCGGTCAAAGCTCCTAAAAGAGGCAAGGTTTGCTGAAATGAGAGACAGAGCTCTGTGGTTGGAGGGGTTGTTACCACCCGAACGAGCCCCATACATACCTGATCAGAGTGTATCAAGGAGAAAAAGGGCTGGGGTTGTCCCTAGCAACACTGGTGCAATGAGTGCACAGGTGACTGCTGTTATGGAGAGTCCACCAGCATTTGAATCTGCAGTGGATTGGTGCAAATGGCATTTAGCAGCACTGAACCAAGCTACAGAGGAAAGGAAGCCAACCCTCAGTGCAAGGGGAAAGCCGCTGGATGTCCATAACTGGAAGAGGGCTGTTGTTGCCCCTGGCAAAGCTGATGCAGTTAAAACCGCTATTGTGAAAGATGTGAATGTGTCACAGCATGAGACGGGATCCAGCAGAGAGGAGCCCATGCTATATGCAAGGAGAGAGGCTGATCAAAGGCTGAGGATGAGAGTGGTTGCCCATAGCAACGCAAAGGAAGCCAGTCGGGCTGTCTCTGTACCATGGGCTATGTCTAATAAGGATCGTGGAAAGTGGCTTAAGGAGGAGCCAATTTATCATGTTGGAGAGAGCCAGCAAAGTTCTGCTGGGAGAGTGCGGTCTCCCATGGCAACCGGAGTGAAATTTATGCCTGAAAGGAGCTGCAGTAGAGGTTTGGTTCAGCGTCCCCACAAAGAGGCCTGTGCATTCCGGCCAGCTGGGAATCACCAGGAGAGAATCGCTTTGGGAAAAAATCGTCCAGTACCATGCCTGGAATGTGGCCAGCTGGGGCATGGCATGTTTTCTTGCCCTAGGTTGTGGAATACGGCTGGAGATAATGTTGCTGAGAAAATTTTGTCTGTAGGCCCAGATTCCGGTGAAAATATGTTTGCAGTCACCCCTAGCAACAAGAAGTTTCCTGTTGTGCCTGCAGGGGGTGCTAAACGGTGGGAGATGCCTGCTGTAGTTTCATCCCATGGCCCCCAGGAGGAGTTGGCCAGTAAAAGTGCAGCAGAGGACTGGTGCATAAGACGACGTACTCAAATGAAGATGGTGACCCCAACTACTGCGGTGCGTAAGACTGTCTTTAATGAAATGATGGCTGGAACTGCTGATTTCATGTATAAAAGGACTGGTTACGAGACTGTCCATGATGATGTGAGAGTGACCCCAGTTAGTGGGGCCACTGAATGTGCACTTGAGAATGACTTTTCCCTATATAGTGGGAATGCAAGGGTTAAAATCCAAATAGAACCTGTGTTGATGACTAAAAGTGTTGTGTCTAATGACTATCAGGCTCAAGTTGACCATGGGCTAGGACAGCCTACAAATGCGAAAAATGCTATAAGTGTTACTGTTAATGAAAAGTTTAATGCTGTTGGGAAAACTTTTGCTCTGAAAGAACCTGGGGTTATCAAAAATGGGCCGTTGCCTGTAGCAACTGGTGGTAAGACAGCACAGTTGTCCACAGGAATCTCCAGGGAACTTCATGTGTTGGAGTCAGAGGTTGCCCTGGACAACTGCGATGTCACTCTGGTGGGACAGAATGGAACTGTACTGTGTAATGGTAATGTGTTGGTGCAAGCTGCTAGTACTAAAAATGTGCAGGTAAATGGTGGATTAACACAACCTGTGAAAAATGCAAAGGTGTGTGAGGCTTATGAAATGCAAGCTGAGAAAGGTGGTGAATATGGTGTATTGCAACCTGTGCTACCACCGTCTGACATGATTTACAATGACTGGTGTAATGAGTCTGCAACTAAGCCAGTCTGTTCTTATGTGTCTCCTTGGGCAGATGGATTGGTGCTGAGGAGTACCGCAGAAGGGAGCGCACATACAACAGATTGGGATGGTTGGAGCAAAAATCTTATCTCCCTGATAGATAAGGCTTTTATGCACAAAGATAAGGTGGACACGTTTCTGCTGGGCCAGCAGGAGGGGATGCAGAACAGCTTGTACCTGAGGGCGCGGTGGCTGCTGCAGGAGTTAACCCTTGTGAGCAGGATGAACCAAATAAGGGCACAGCAGAGACATTGTCCGTGACCCACAAAACTGAGGTTGGCATGGAGTGTCAACGTGACGTCACTGGTAATGTTCTGGAGCAGTTCACTGATGCTGAGCCTGAGAAGTTGGGTATGAGTCCAGCAATTGGCAGCGCTCTGGTGGAGCACCAGGCTGTGTTTACCTCCAGCTGCGAGGAGGTTCCGTTAACCATCGCAACTTTTCAAGTCTCAGCAAGTGAGTCTCTCTGCATCCCCAGTGTCATGAAAATCCCCAGGAAGGACTTGGGTCTGAAGTCAAGGGCCTGGTTATTAACCAAAGCATTAAAAGAGATGCTTGAACTTTGGGATGTACAGCCAATCTATACTAGTGTGTCTCCTCCACAGTCTGATGGGCTGGTACTGCGCAGTACCACTAGTTGGAGCACTGTATGGCAGGCTGTACAGAGCAAAGCAAAACAGGACAGGAATGGTTTATTCCTAAATCTGCTACTTTTGTTAAAAGTTGCCGCAAAGTATGCTGCTAGATTAGATCCAGAAGAAATATTTGAGACAGACGTTGGAGAAGTTGAAAATAAGCCTAAATTGCCTGTGGTTACACCTCCTAACAGCCAGATGGGAAGCATTTCTGCTGCTATGGTCCAGTGTGGTGCTGGTCAGTTGTCGGTGAAGGGCGTGTATACTGCACCAGTAGAAAAACCACATGAGGTGGAAGGGCCAGGTGTGGACCTGAAAGCAGCAGAGATCCTGACCAGGGCTCAAACAAAGGTGGTTAAAGAGACTGGGGTCCCCAGTCCAGTGCTTGGTTTAGGTGACAAACCTAATAAGGTCCCCGGGACAGGGGAATGGGCAAGGAGCGTGGTAAAAATTGTAAGTGGATCAGACGAGAGCTGGCCTGTTCCGGTGGATAAAAATACAGATGGCATCAGAACGGGTCAAGTGGTAGGACAGCTGCCTGCAGAGTGGGTGAACCCAGGGGAGGTGGTGTCCTGTGAGGTTCCTGTGGGTGATGGCGGTCCTCTGGTATGTGTGCCCTCTGCAGACTCTGCCCTAGCAAATTTTGAAAAAAAAGGAATTGGTGACATGTGCAACATTGAGAGGTCTAATGTTGGTTTGAATATGTCTGTCAATGATGAACCAAATAATGTGTTAATGATACATGATAATGTGGTGCCCAAAGGTACAGGTAAACCTGGTAATCAATTAGTGACTGCTGAGTCAGGTACCAGAAATAAGAGGTGGGTTTCCGTTCTAAACACTATAGAAATAGGCCCCCTACAGTCTCAGAACAGTACTGCTGAGAGAGTTTTGGGGAAACCTGGGAACCTGAAGCGTGGAGGCAGAAGGGTTGGTAGAAAGACCAACGGGAACCCATTAGGATTTCAGGAGAGGAAGTGCTTATGGAAATTCACTCGGAAGAAAAGTTGGGAAGGTCGCATCAAAGCTCATAGCAGAGTGACAGTAAGGCTTAGAGGGAGACACCAAAGGAGGCATTGGGTGGAGTTCCCCGTTAGGAGAAGCGAGGTTGGACAGGAGGGTACTTCTATCTGGCACAGAGGTGCCAAAAGTAACTTGGGTGTTCCGCCCTCTGGGTCGAAACAAAGGGGGGGGATATGTGGTAGTACGGAATCTCCAATCCTGGGACCGGGTTTTGGGAACAGCCAGAAGTCTGGCTGGATGATTGCACAGGTGGGTCCTGGGTTTAAAACAGAGCCAAGACCATGGTTCTGGGCTCCACCCTCCCGAGGAGTCCAGGCGAGTAAGGGAGAAGTGTGCATGTCTGCACAGGTCGGTCTGTCAGAGCAGACAGAGGGTCCAAGCTTGTGGGCTGAAAAAGAAGCTAGTAAAGAGTGCTGAGGTACTGGGTGTACAGGAACTCTGTTAAAGAGCCAAGAGGGCTGCAGCAGAAGTCTGAGCAGCATTGCTGCTAAAGAGAGCCAGGTGGCTTGGTATTTTTGGTTCTACGTACATTATTGCTGTGGAAAGCTGAAACCCCTGTGTGGGCAACTATTTTGTTATCGGACTTTTCTTTCTTTAATAAAAGTGGGCCTACAAGCCCTTAAAACGGCATATCTGGCGTGGACTCAGCTCACTGGTAAGCTCTACCTTTAAGCTAAAATAACCCCCAAATATTACACCTTCTTTATGGTGCATTGCATCGTGTCATTGATCAAGCTGTGGAGGAGCAGGATCGGGAAGATCAGGAAGTCGCAATGCTGGATGAATTCCCAGGGGGGCTACTCTATCTGAGACAAGTGAACAACAGGAGTCTGAAGAGGAGTCAGAGGAGGATGGTGCCGGGGTGGATGAGGAGGAGCAAGAAGAGCATGCTTTAAACCTTTCTGGGATCCCTGTTGTTGTGCGTGGATGGGGAGAGGAGAATGAAGAGGACGACATTATCCTGGATGATGAGCAGGAGCCAGGCCACCACACCGCTTCCAGTTTAGTGCAAATGGGGGCTTTATGCTCCAGTGTTTTAATAGGGACCCCCGTATAAAAAGCATAAGGGTCAAGGACCAGTACTGGGTGGCAACGTACTTAGACCCCCGGTACAAACACAAAATGGCGGAAATGTTACCGCCGTCACAGAGGGCTGTCAGAATGGAGCACTTCCAGGCCTTGCTTCGAGAAATGCTGCATTCTGCTTTTGCGTGTGCTGGCAGAGGAGCAATTCCCATTTCCAGAGAAGGAGTTGTGGATACCATTCCAACAGTGCCTGCAAGAAGAGGCCGGTTTGAAGATGTGTTGGTGACTTCGGATATGAGGTCATTCTTTCAGCCGACCCATCGACAGGTGTCATCCGGATCCAGCATCAGGGAACGCCTAGAACGTCAGGTGTCCGACTACATTGGGTTAACGGCTGATGTGGACGCTCTGAGGAGTGATGAACCCCTGGACTACTGGGTGGGCAGGCTTGACCTCTGGCCAGAGCTTGCCCAATTTGCAATCAAACTGTTGGCTTGCCCCTCGTCCAGTGTCCTGTCCGAAAGGACGTTCAGCGCAGCAGGGGGGATCGTGACCGATAAGCGCACTCGCCTAGCTCACGACCGTGTTAACTACCTCACATTTCTAAAAATGAATGAGGCATGGATCTCGGAGGAATTCAACACATGTGACCAGTAGACCATGTATATGTCTATAAACAATTTTTTTAATCGAACACACAGACCTTTCTTCATTTGGCTCACTTCCTTGTCCAAAAAAAGCACACCGTACTATATACCCGTACCCTCCTGTTTGAAGAGGTTGAGTGGTGTCATATTTCTACTGGGGCTGCTTATTATGAGGGGCTCCCACCATCCCTGTGCTGTGCTGACTTCCTCCTGGGGCTGTACCTCTGCTGTGCATATTATGAGGGGCTCCCACCATCCCTGTGCTATGCTCATTATGGGGGGCTCCCACCATCCCTGTGCTGTGCTGACTTCCTCCTGGGGCTGTACCTCTGCTGTGCATATTATGAGGGGCTCCCACCATCCCTGTGCTATGCTCATTATGAGGGGCTCCCACCATCCCTGTGCTGTGCTGACTTCCTCCTGGGGCTGTACCTCTGCTGTGCATATTATGAGGGGCTCCCACCATCCCTGTGCTATGCTCATTATGAGGGGCTCCCACCATCCCTGTGCTGTGCTGACTTCCTCCTGGGGCTGCTTATTATGAGGGGCTCCCACCAACCCTGTGCTATGCTGACATCCTCCTGGGGCTGCTTATTATGAGGGGCTCCCACCATCCCTGTGCTGTGCTGACTTCCTCCTGGGGCTGTACCTCTGCTGTGCATATTATGAAGGGCTCCCACCATCCCTGTGCTATGCTCATTATGAGGGGCTCCCACCATCCCTGTGCTGTGCTGACTTCCTCCTGGGGCTGTACCTCTGCTGTGCATATTATGAGGGGCTCCCACCATCCCTGTGCTGTGCTGACTTCCTCCCGGGGCTGTACCTCTGTTGTGCATATTATGAGGGGCTCCCACCATCCCTGTGCTATGCTCATTATGAGGGGCTCCCACCATCCCTGTGCTGTGCTGACTTCCTCCTGGGGCTGCTTATTATGAGGGGCTCCCACCATCCCTGTGCTATGCTGACATCCTCCTGGGGCTGCTTATTATGAGGGGCTCCCACCATCCCTGTGCTGTGCTGACTTCCTCCTGGGGCTGTACCTCTGCTGTGCATATTATGAGGGGCTCCCACCATCCCTGTGCTATGCTCATTATGAGGGGCTCCCACCATCCCTTTGCTGTGCTGACTTCCTCCTGGGGCTGTACCTCTGCTGTGCATATTATGAGGGGCTCCCACCATCCCTGTGCTGTGCTGACTTCCTCCTGGGACTGTACCTCTGCTGTGCATATTATGAGGGGCTCCCACCATCCCTGTGCTATGCTCATTATGAGGGGCTCCCACCATCCCTGTGCTGTGCTGACTTCCTCCTGGGGCTGCTTATTATGAGGGGCTCCCACCATCCCTGTGCTATGCTGACATCCTCCTGGGGCTGCTTATTATGAGGGGCTCCCACCATCCCTGTGCTGCGCTGACTTCCTCCTGGGGCTGTACCTCTGCTGTGCATATTATGAGGGGCTCCCACCATCCCTGTGCTATGCTCATTATGAGGGGCTCCCACCATCCCTGTGCTATGCTCATTATGAGGGGCTCCCACCATCTCTGTGCTATGCTGACTTCCTCCTGGGGCTGCTTACGGTGCTGGTGTCAGTGCTGTATATCACGATGCTGGTGTCAGTGCTTTATGTCACGCTGCTGATGTCAGTGCTCTCTATTACGGTGCTGGTGTCAGATCACTCTATCACGGTGCAGGTGTCATTGCTGTATGTCACGCTGCTGATGTCAGTGCTCTCTATCACGGTGCTGGTGTCAGATCACTCTATCACGGTGCTGGTGTCAGTGCTTTATGTCACGCTGCTGATGTCAGTGCTCTCTATCACGGTGCTGGTGTCAGATGACTCTTTCACGGTGCAGATGTCATTGCTGTATGTCACGCTGCTGGTGATCATCTCCTGCACCCTCTTCTTTGCCTACCCTGACCTTCCCTCTCCTCCATTGCCTTCATGCGCTCCACAGTCCTGAATTGTCACAACAATTTCACATATAAAAAAAGAATGCTTGTAGTTGTCGATCCCAGATTCACCTCATACATGTGTTATGTCATTGGCCATGTGGTGGGACTATGTTTGCACAGCTAGTAATTATTTTGTGGTTGCAAATTTGACCTGTAGGTTTGCAAAGTTCGCCTCCCATTGAAGTCAATGGGGCCCGCCGCGAACGTTACGGTTCACGACCTATCGGCCGCGTTCCCAGTCCGCGTTCGCGAAACGTCATGTCGGAAGTTCGTCCATCACTATTGTTAACCATCATTTGCTTAGCAGGTACGCCATTCAGCTGCAGCACTGATTTATTCATCTTGACAGCACCAGCATTTGATCCCACGATATGAAAATCAGCGACTCCAGCATTATAGGGAGTGATTTCACCACCATATTTAAAAAAAAAAAATGGTGCATGTATGCCCATCATTAGAAGTGGGTGGATGAAGGGGGTATTCCAATGGTGGGCATACCCACCGATCAATCTCTCTTTTTTCGTTCAGCCCACAGGCTGCATGAGAAAAAGAACATTACAATATATGCCAAACAAGGACCAACAACGTACTGGTATGTTGTTAGACTTTGAGTGGTTATACAATAATGATGCCTGCAGATTTGCAGGTTTAGGTATTATCTTGCTATCATTCTTTTCAGCCAGCGGTCAGCTTTCATGTAAAGGCAATCCTAGCAGCTAATTAGCCTCTAGACTGCTTTTACAAGCAATGGGAGGGAACATTCGCCCCCACCATCTTCCATGGATTTCTTGGGCTCTCCTGTCCCAACAGGGAACCCGAGAATGAAGCTGGTGGTTCGGCCAGCTGACCATGGAGCTGATCGGAGACTAGAATAGCCCCAATCATCTCTATGGCCTAAGAAACCAGAAGCTACAAGCATTTCATGATGTAGGTCAGATCGAGGGCAGTCATTTTAGCAGTAGACCTCCTCTGTAAATTTAAAATGGTACCTGTAAAGGTTTTTAAAGGCTTTTAACCACTTCAGCCCCGGACCAATAAACACCTTAAGGACCAGAGGTCTTTTTCCAATTTCGCACTGCACTGCTTTAACTGGTAATTGCGCGGTCATGCAATATTGCACCCAAACGGAATTTGCGTCCTTTTCTTCCCACAAATAGAGCTTTCTTTTGATGGTATTTGATTGCCTCTGCGATTTTTATTTTTTGCGATATAAATGGAAAAAGAGCAAAAATTTGGGAAAAAAAATATATTTTCTTCTTTTTGTTGTAAGAAAAATCGAATAAACTAAATTTTAGTCATACATTGAGGGCAAAATTTATTCAGCCACATGTCTTTAGTAAAAAAAAATGTCAATAAGCGTATATTTTTTGGTTTGCGCAAAAGTTATAGCGTCTACAAACTAGAGTACATTTTCTGGAATTTACACAGCTTTTAATTTATGACTGCCTATCTCATTTCTTGAGGTGCTAAAATGGCAGGGCAGTACAAACCCCCCCCCAAATTACCCCATTTTGGAAAGTAGACACCCCAAGGAAATTGCTGATGGGTATGTTGAGCCCATTGAATATTTATTTTTTTTGTCCTAAGGGATTGAATAATGACAAAAAAAAAAATATTTTACAAAACGTTGTCACTAAATGATATATTGCTCACACATGCCATAGTTATATGTGGAATTGCACCCCAAAATATATTCCGCTACTTCTCCCGAGTACGGGGATACCACATGTGTGGGACTTTTTGGGAGTCTAGTCGCGCACGGCACCCCGAAAACCAATCACCACCTTCAGGATTTCTAAGGGTGCAAATTTTTGATTTCACACTCCTCACATCCTATCACAGTTTTGAAGGCCATAAAATGCCAAAATAGCACAAAACCCTCCAAAATGACCCCATTTTGGAAAGTAGACACCCCAAGCTATTTACTGAGAGGCATGTTGAGTCCATGGAATATTTTATATTTTGCCACAAGTTGCGGGAATATTACAAACTTTTTTTTTTTTGCACAAAGTTGTCACTAAATGATATATTGCTCACACATGCTATGGGCATATGTGAAATGACACCCCAAAATACATTCTGCTGCTTCTCCTGAGTACAGAGATACCACATGTGTGGGACTTTTTGGGAGCCTAGCCGCGTACAGGACCCCGAAATCCAAGCACCGCCTTCAGGATTTCTAAGGGCATACATTTTTTATTTTACTCCTCACTACCTATCAATACCTATCACAGTTTTGAAGGCCATAAAATGCCAAGATGGCACAAAACCCCCCCAAATTACCCCATTTTGGAAAGTAGACACCCCAAGCTATTTGCTGAGGGCCATGTTGAGACCATTGAATATTTTTTTTTTTGTCCCAAGGGATTGAATAATGACAAAAAATAAAAAATAAATTTTTTTTTACAAAAAGTTGTCACTAAATGATATATTGCTCACACATGCCATGGTTATATGTGGAATTGCACCCCAAAATATATTCCGCTACTTCTCCCGAGTATGGGGATACCACATGTGTGGGACTTTTTGGGAGTCTAGTCACGCACAGCACCCCGAAAACCAATCACCACCTTCAGGATTTCTAAGGGTGCAAATTTTTGATTTCACACTCCTCACATCCTATCACAGTTTTGAAGGCCATAAAATGCCAAAATAGCACAAAACCCTCCAAAATGACCCCATTTTGGAAAGTAGACACCCCAAGCTATTTACTGAGAGGCATGTTGAGTCCATGGAATATTTTATATTTTGCCACAAGTTGCGGGAATATTACAAACTTTTTTTTTTTTGCACAAAGTTGTCACTAAATGATATATTGCTCACACATGCTATGGGCAGAAGTCAAATTACACCCCAAAATAAATTCTGCTGCTTCTCCCGAGTACGGGGATACCACATGTGGGGGACTTTTTGGGAGCCTAGCCACGTACGGGACCCCGAAAACCAAGCACTGCCTTCCGGATTTAAATATAAAATGCTAACAAAAAAACTGTTAGCGATGGCAGGGATCAGGCCTGACTCTGTGATCGCTGCAGTTATGTGTTTAGTGTTTTGTAAGTGACAGTGATCGATCGATACTGCACTTGGGTGGGCTGGGCGGAGGGGCAAAACGCAGGTGCTAGCAGGTATCTGGGCTGATCCCGCTAACAATGCGTTTTTTTGGAACCCTAAACTGCTGGGGACGCTAGTATAGATCTGATCAGATCAGATATTGATCTGTTCAGATTCTATACCACTACGGGAGGTTTATGCTTTGCGTGTGGGTGTTAGCGGTACTGGCACTAACCTAGCGCTGCCTGGGGTGACGCAGACCCTGACCCTAAAACCTAATTGATATCACCCGCCGGGTGATCAGGGGGTTAAACCTTTATTGGGTAATAAATGGTGGGTGCCCTGATGCTATAAAAAACAAACTAACCAGAGTCACCCGTAACACTTATACGGTGATCAGTGGTGAAAGGGTTAACTAGGGGCAATCAGGGGGTTCAAATTTTTATTAGGTAGTATATGGGGGTCCCTGGCGCTATATAAAAACCGGACGGGGAACCTAAATAACTAACTGGCTAACCAGCGTCACCAGTGACACTTATACTGTGATCGCTGGTGAAAGGGTTAACTAGGGGGAATCAGGGGGTTAAAACCATTATCAGGTAGTATATGGGGGTACCTAACGCTATAAAAACCTGGCGGTGAACCTAAAAAAATAACTAGCTACCTAACGACACTAGCGACACTAATGCAGCGATCAGAAAAATGATCGCTTAGTGACACTGGCAAAACGGGGTGAAAGGGTTAACTAGCGGCAATCAGGGGGTTAAAACCATTATTGGGTAGAATATCGGGGTACCTAGCGCTATAAAAACCTGGCGGTGAACCTAAAAAAATAACTAGCTACCTAGCGACAGTAGCGACACTAATGCAGCGATCAGAAAAATGATCGCTTAGTGACAGTAGCAAAAGGGGGTGAAAGGGTTAACTAGCGGCAATCAGGGGGTTAAAACCATTATTGGGTAGTATATCGGGGTACCTAGCGCTATAAAAACCTGGCGGTGAACCTAAAAAAATAACTAGCTACCTAGCGACACTAGCGACACTAATGCAGCGATCAGAAAAATTATCGCTTAGTGACACTGGCAAAAGGGGGTGAAAGGGTTAACTAGCGGCAATCAGGGGGTTAAAACCATTATTGAGTAGTATATCGGGGTACCTAGCGCTATAAAAACCTGGCGGTGAACCTAAACAAATAACTAGCTACCTAGCGACACTAGCGACACTGATGCAGCGATCAGAAAAATGATCGCTTAGTGACACTGGCAAAAGGGGGTGAAAGGGTTAACTCTAGGGGCAATCAGGGGGTTAAATCTTTATTGGGGGGTGATAGGGGCTACCCTGGACCTAACACTAACTGCCCTGACAGTTTTTACTGTCACAACTGACACTGAATACAGTGATCTGTAAAGAAATGATCAATGCAATCAGTGACACTGTGACTGGGGGGGGCGGGGGGGGGGTTTGTGTGCCTGTGTGTACCTACATGTCAGTGTAGTGTTGGTGCACACTTACTATTAGTCTTCTCCTCGTAGTCCGGTCAAAAAGACCGCCCCAAGGAGAATGACATCACTTCCTCCTTCCTGTGTAAACAATACACAGTGGGAGGAAGTTCGTCATTGGCCAGGAGCGATCCAGAGGGGGTGGCCAGAAACCAACAGCCATCCCCTCATCACGGATCGCTGCTGGAGGGAAACGGACCGCCGTATCCAGCGGGAGGGGGTCCGATCGGACCCCCCACCCGCTGGAAGGCAGGCACGTACATCTACGTGCTTGTGCCTGCCTGTGCCATTGTGATGATGTATAATGGCAATACGGCGGTCCTTAAAGCGGGAGTCCACCGGGACTCCGCGTTTTTTTTTTTTTTTTTTTAAAAGCCAGCAGCTACAAATACTGCAGCTGCTGACTTTTAAATAGTGACACTTACCTGTCCAGCGCGCCCGCGATGTCGGCACCCGAAGCCGATCGCTCGCTCGGCTGCCGGGTCCCGCCGCCATCTTGGGTATGGGAATCAGGAAATGGAGCCTTTCGGCTTCATTTCCCGGTTCCCTACTGCGCATGCGCGAGCCGCGCGGCGCAATCCGGACGGTCCCCGCTGCCTCTGGGAGCTGTGTGTTTCCCAGCAGGCAGCGGGGCACTTGCTGAAGGGGGCGGGCGCTTGCGGAACGGGGGCGTAACGTACGCCCGTTCCGCAGAGAGCTAGCCCGGAAGTGGGTGCAGTTACCTGGATTATCCAGGTAACTGCACCCCCCTCCCCCCTGAAAGGTGCCGATTGTGGCGCCGGAGGGGGGGGGGATTCCGATGAGTGGAGGTCCATTTTAGGGTGGACCTCCGCTTTAAGTGGTTAAAAAAGTATGCAGTTTGTCACCGCTGCACATTTTTGTGCAATTTTCAAGCATGTTGTGTTTGATATCCATGTACTTGGCATAAGATCATCCTTTTTATTTCATCAAACATTTGGGCAATATAGTGTGTTTTAGTGCATTAAAATTTACAAAAGGGTTTTTTTTTAAATGCGTTTGAAAGATCGCTGCGCAAATACTGTGAGGGAAAAAAAAGTTGCAACACCCACAATTTTAATCTGTAGGGCCTTTGCTATAATAACTTATATAATGTTTGGGGGTTCAAAGTAATTGTCTATCAAAAAAAAAATTTTTTTTCATGTAAACAAAAAGTGACACAAAGGGCTTTGTCTTCAAGTGGTTAGAAGAGTGGGTGATGTGTGTTCTTCTAAATGTATTGCATACAATGCCAGGACAGTTGAACCCCCCCACCCCCAAATGACTCCTTTCTGGAAAGTAGACACCCCAAGCTATTTGCTGATAGGCATGTTGAGTCCATGGAATATTTTATATTTTGCGACACCTTTCCAAAATTGGGTCATGGGGGGGGGGGGGGGGTTTGTGCTATCTTGACATTTTATCGCCTTCGAAACTGTGAAAGGTAGTGAGGAGTGAAAGCAAACATTTACGCCCTTAGAAATCCTGAAGGCAGTGCTTGATTTTCGGGGTACTGTGCGCAGCTAGGCTCACACATGAGGTATCCCCATCCCCATAGAAGAAGCAGCAGAATGTATTTTGGGGTGTAATTCCACATATAACCATGGCACTTGTAAGAAATATATCATTTAGTGACAACTTTGTGTAATTGTTTTTTGATTTTTCAATCACTTGTGACAAAAAAAATAAAAAATTCAATGGGCTCAACACACCTCTCAGCAATTTCTTTGGGTTGTCTACTTTCCAAAATGGGTTCATTTGGGGGGGGGGGGGGGGGTTGTACTGCCCTGCCATTTTAGCACCTCAAGAAATTAGATATGCAGTCATAAATTAAAAGCTGCGTAAATTCCAGAAAATGTACCCTAGTTTGTAGACGCTATAACTTTAGCACAAACCAATAAATATACGCTTATTGACATTTTTTTTTTTTTTTTTTAATTACATTTTGGCCTAAATGCATGACTAAAATTGAGTTTATTGGATTTTTTTTATAACAAAAAGTAGAAAATATAATTTTTTTCGAAATTTTTGGTCTTTTTCCGTTTATATCGCAAGAAATAAAAATCGCAGAGGCAATGAAATACCTTCAAAAGAAAGCTGTATTTGTGGTTGTTTGGTTACAGCATTGCATGACCGCGCAATTACTAGTTAAAGCAGCTCAGTACCAAATTGTAAAAAGTGCTCTGGTGATTGAGCAGCCAAATCCTCTGGGGCCAAAGTGGTTAAAACAAACTACTGAGCTGGCAATAACCAGCTCTTGAGGTAGCCTATTCCACATTTCCACAGCTCTTACTATAAAGAAGCCTTTCTATATTTGGAGATTAAAGCTGAACTCAAGCTTTTCATACAATTTATATAGTTCGCTTGGGACAGCTTGGCCCTAACTAACACGAGGCCGCTGGATTTTCAGTATAAACTATATGAAGCTGAGGTTATATAAAGGGTACACAGCATTATGTTTTGGGTTGGAGCCGAGACTTACTGTCGTATATCTGGAACACAGTAGAGTCTATCTGATTTTACGCTCAATGTCAAGAACGGTGCCATTACTGGTTTCACCTGCTGGTGGCACTGTTACGCTCAGTACCAAAGGGTGTAATTCTGGTGGCCACCAACCGGTGTCTCCCTGCCAAGATTACCAACCAGCTAGCAAGCACACCTGTTAGAGTCTGCTGGACTATATAAGCCCGCCCATAACCAAGGCTCAAATGCTTCAGAATTCCATCTGTTAGCCTTGGCCCTGCTTTTGTCCTGGATTCCTTTTCATGTACCCTGTCATTGAGACCTTGTTCCCTGTACCTACTTCTGTTCCTTTTTTGCTTTTGTCCCTGCCTGGGTTATTTTTTATTATTTTTTCAATTTAAAAGAAGTTATTAAGCCAATAAACAGATACAGTAGGAAACAAGGGTTACATCAAATCACAGTATGCAGCAACATATCCAACAGGTAAACAGTACATCTGAACTTTTCTTCAAAAGGAAGAAGAAATAAATTTGTCACCTGAGCAGCATATCCGTTACAAGAACGTCTTCAAGACGTAATCCAGGCTTATGCACTAACACATTGAAATCGTGCCATTAAAACTAAGTGTACATAAGGTAGGTAAAAAGAGATGAAGAAAAGAATAAAGGGAGAAAAGAAAAAGCGGGTATGAACAAAGGTGGAGAAGAGTAAGAGAGAGCAAGGTGACAACGGAGAGCAGTCCCCTCTCAACGGAGGGGGTCTGTCGGCTCCTCCCCACCGGGGCCCCGGAAGGGAGGGGGAACCGGAGAGCTACATTCCTCCTAATATGAGTGCATCACAATCACCCCTTAGTGAGTCTAGAAAAAGCGTCTGAGTACCTGAAAAGCACCCACGGAGACCAGGTTGTGTGAAATTTGTCAGCCGTTTCAGTGGCAATAGCGAGCGTCTCTTCCATAGTATAAATAAGGTTAACCAGACCTAACCATTCTTTCACTGTCGGTACTAGCTGGGATTTACAATATTTGGGGATCAGTGATTTTGCCGCCATTAGAAGGTGTTTGGTCAGGGACCTTTTATATCGCCCCAGTGAGAGGTCAGAGATGTGAAGTAAGCAACAGGCCGGAGAGAGAATCATCTTGGTTTCTGTCATCTGTCTAACTAGCCCCAACACTTGATCCCAATAGCTAGATATCTTGGGGCAGTTCCACCAGATATGTAGCATATCCCCCTTAGCCTCACCGCATCTTCAACACAAGTCCGAGGACAGTGGGTACCATCTCTTCACTTTATCCGGAGTGGCATACCAATGTGAGAGAATCTTATAGGAATTCTCCTGCATTCTAGTGCTAATAGAGCACTTATGCGCTATTATACAAGCGTTTTGCCATTGCATGTCCGTAAACTGTGTTTGGAGAGCCGACTCCCATTGAACCCTGAATCTAGGTGCTTCCTGGTTCTCGAGTTCGTGTAAAAATGCGTATAAGACGGAGGTGGTTCTCGCCACCGGTTCGCCCTTGTGATATAAGGTTTCGAAGGTGGTGAGATCCCTTAACATAGTCTGCTTCCTTGTAGGCGTCAGTATGTAATGGCAAGCTTGTCTATAGCTCCAGAAAGATAGCGTTCAGAGTGAGATGTCATCCCGTAAGTCGGTGTACGAATGAGCCTGACCTGCCGATATAAAGTGGGAGGCGAGAATGGGTGAGGAATCCGCAAGTTAGAAGGATCCAGACTCTAGACCCGGAGGAAAGTCTGGGTTTTGGGTCAGAGGGGACATAGGGCCTGGTACCGTCGCTATCCGATGTGAGGCAGCAATTTTATGAAAAACTTTCACAGTGGCCCTGATCAGGGGGTGTTGTGAAAAACCTACTGGACATTTGTTCCAAGGTATCCAAGGTGAGAATTTAAGAGGTGTTAGCGAAAAACTTTCCTCCAGGGAGACCCAATCCTTTCTGTTACCGTGACAGTGCCAATCGATATTGCGCGCAAGGTGCGTTGCATAATAGTAGAATTTAAAATTGGGGAACCCCAGTCCTCCCTCTGTCTTAGGGTGCATTAGAATGCGTAAACTGATACGGGGTTTCTTATCGGCCCATAGAAATTTCCGCAGAATAGATTGTAGGTGTTTAAAAAAATTAGCTGGTAGTTCAACGGGCAAAGTGTGAAGAAGATACAATACTCTGGGTAGTGTCACCATTTTAATGATGGCTGCCCTGCCAAACCAGGAAAAGTGCTTGAGGGACCACTTGGTCAAATCCAGTTCTAGCCGGCGTAACAAGGGTACAAAATTTTTGCCGTATATGGCGGGGAGCTGGGGGGTGAGCTGAATCCCCAGGTAAGTCAATGAATCGGTAACCCAAGCTATTCTGTTGGGCCAAATGAAGCGTGGCTGGGGGCAGCGAAAGGTTCATCGCCTCTGATTTGGTGTAATTAATTTTAAGATTTGATATGTAACCGAAGATAGAAAAGGCCTTAAGTAAATTGGGGATTGAGGTGTGGGGCTGCACCAGGAAGAACAATAAATCACCTGCATATGCAGCTACTTTGTGGGTTTTCGGGCCAATCTGGAAGCCTTCAATGGAGGGGGTGTTGTTGATGGTGCGAATAAAGGGCTCTAGAGATAAAATAAATAGGAGAGGGGACAAAGGACACCCTTGTCTCCTGCCGTTGTGAATAATCACCCGTTCCGACAAGGTACCGTTAATTTTGAGTTGGGCGGTAGGATTCCGATAAAGGGAGGAGATCCAGGAGAACATGTGGGGTCTCAGGCCAATGTGGCTACAGGTATGGAACAAATAGTCCCAGGCAACCCTGTCGAAGGCCTTCTCCGCGTCCGTAGACAGGAGAAGGCCCTCGATGCCGGCGGTGCGACAATGGTGTATTAGATTTAAGGCCTTGGTCACATTGTCCCTGGATTCCCTCCCTGGCATGAACCCCACCTGTTCAGCACCTATCAATTGTGGTAAAAAGACCCGCAGACGATTCGCCACTATCTTCGACATAATTTTCAGATCTAAATTTAAAAGAGAAATGGGGTGGTAGCTAGAGCATGCCGTGGGATCTTTCCCCGGCTTAGGGAGTACTGTAATGTGAGCGCCCAAAAAAGTGTCTGGTCGGTTACGTGGTTCCTTGAGAAAATTAAAAACCTTCAAAAGAGGGTCTTCTAGAAGACTAGAAAAGACTTTGTAGTAGTGGGCCGTGAGCCCATCCGGGCCGGGGCTCTTTCCCGTTTTAAGGTCCTTGACCACTGCCGAGAGCTCCTCGGTTGATATAGGGAGTTCTAATGATTCTGCATCTTCTGGAGAAAGCGTCGGCATACCACTCTGTGTATAATAGTCTCTTATAATGTGGCTCCTATCCCCCTGTTGTCCCTCCGGGGTATGTTGGGGAGGAACGCTATAGAGGCGAGAGTAAAACTTGTGGAAGCTCTCTGCTATTTTGTCAGTTCGGTTTGTCAGAGTGCCGTCTGTTGTCTTAATAGCTAAAATGTTATTGGCTAAGGAGGCATCTTTCAAAGCCCTGGCCAGCAGTTTCCCCCCCTTGTCGCCCTTTTCATAGTAAATTCTCTTTTTTAAGAAGAGGGTGCGTTTGCTCTTTGTCTCTAACCGATCTCTGAGCTCCTGGCGTGTTTGTAAGAGTTCCTGTACCTGTAGGGAGTCTAAAGTCGCATTGTGTCTGGATTCAAGGAGCGCTACTTTATCAGTTAGCATTTTAAGCTGTTGGGCGGCTAGCTTTTTACGGGCTGCCCGGCTCAAATGAACTCCCCCCGCATAACACATTTATGGGCTTCCCAAATAGTTAAGGGATAGGTCTTCGGAAGCATTGTCAACGAAATAGTGTCTAAAGGCATCAGTCAATTTGGGAAGTAGTTCTGGGTCCGTCAGCAAAGCCGAATTCAACCTCCACAAGCATGTCTTGGGTCTGTCCCCTGGATGGTCAAGGGAAAGGGAAATGGGTGCATGATCCGAGAGGGTTTGTATGCCTATCCAGGCTGCCTTCAAACTCTGCAGATCTCTTTGAGTGACAAAAATTTAATCAATACGTGAGTATTTGTCATGGGGTGCTGAATAGCAGGTAAAATCTCTGCCAAGGGGGTTTAACGTGCGCCATGAGTCTATTAAGGTTAAGGAGTGCAAGAGATTTTTGATGTATTTCAGAGTGCTATAGGCTATGCTTGATCTGCCGGAGGAGGTATCCTGGGCCGGGTCGAGGGGGAGATTAAAGACACCTCCCAGCAGGATACAGCCTGTGGCAAAACCCTTTAGCTCTTCAATCAGGTGTCTGCAAAAAGATTTGTGTGCACTATTAGGAAAATAGACATTAGCTAACATCAGCGGGATGTTGCCCCATGTCCCCTTGACAAATAAGTATCTGCCTTCCGGGTCTGCTAGTTGGGTCCTACCTTATTCAGTTCCCTGAGAACCGAGGTATGCTTCTCTGGAATATTCAAACCACGGACACTGTGTGAGACCAATGTTGGTCTAAGGCCCAACGATGCGCAAGCCATAAGGTCCCGTGAGCCCGCTCTCCGCGATCACCCACTCTGTAGAAAAGAAAGAGAGAGAAGAATGGAAAAGAGAAAGGGCAGAGCCCCAAAGAAAAGTAAAAAGAAAAGAAGGCTAGAGACAGAAGAGAGAGAAGGAAAACCCCCTGCAGGGGGAATATCACAAAGTAGCAAGATTCGGCCTGCGCACACTGAGGTTGCAGGCAAAAAAATGTGCGGACAATACACAGGGTGTCACAGATAACACCCTGCTGACCGCTTGTGGGGTACGTGGGAGGAACTCCACAGGGGGAATGTATATTCAGAACAAATAGAACAAATAATTCACTGAAGAAAACTGAAATTTGAGGCAACAATATAACAGGTATTTAAGCAACCAATACGGAGACTCGGTGCCCTACGTTGCATTGACCAAGTGTGCGAAGTAAACTTCGGCAAAAAGCAAAAAATAAATAAAAAAGGGGGGGGGGAGGGGTGGCAAGGCAACCAATGTCATGGGCTAATAAAATCCAGCATCGTGTTGGCAGCTTGATCCAAAAAGGGCTCTACTAGGACCAATGTCTTCGAGCCAGGCACATAAGTAACAGGGGGACAACAAGTGTCTTCCCCCCCAGGGCAAGAGTACATAACAGTTGTTCAGCCCCATGAGGAAGCACTATCCAGGGGGGAGGGGGGGGGGTAGGTAGGAAGAAACGGTTTTCAGGGTGGGGACCCCCAAGCCATTGCAGAGATGTACAAAAAGGGTCAACATTTTCCACTATACAGTCAGCTTATCTTTCAGGTGCGGTCGCGGTTCCTGGAATGCCTGGAGGATTGAGGTGCGTGAGATCCCTCCATGGTGGAGCGCTGCCCGACTTTGCTCTTCTTCTGCGGCGGTTTACCCGGTGAGGACAAAGGGGTGCCAGGGGGGCTGAGCTCGGGTTGGGGGAGCTTGAACTCAACATACCATTCCAGTAAGTCCACACAAGGGATGTTAAGACCAGCACAAAAATCCGGAAGATCTTCTGGCAACCGCAGCAAAAACGGTCTCCCATCCAGTGTGGCTTGTAGCGCAAAGGGAAAGCACCATTTATAAACGATGCCTTTCTCTCTAAGTGCTTCCAGTAACGGTCGCAATGCCCTTCTATTTTGTAAGGTTATGGGAGACAAATCTTGAAACAGCGAGATCTCCGCATCGTTAAACATAATCTGGTCGTTTTTCCTGGCCTGGCTTAGGATTTCCTCCTTCAACTGAAAGCTCTGGAGGCAGCAAATAACATCCCGGGGAGGTACTGAGTCCAGTGGCCTAGCTCTCAATGCCCTGTGTGCTCTTACAAAGTCAATGGGAGAGTCTACAGGGTTCTCCAGCAAATTGTTAAAAACTGACCGCAAAGCTGAGGTGATCTGATCAGGGCTCACAGTCTCCGGAATCCCCCTCACCCTGATATTACACCTCCTCCCTCTATTATCGAGGTCTTCCAAGTGCCTATTAATATTGATTAAATGCACCGTGTGTGAGGTAGCTGTGGCCTCCAGTCTGCGTACATTCCTGTCCCTCTTGCTCTATGCCCTCTCTAAGGTGGATATCTTCTCAGTCAGAGATAGTAAGTCAGCCTTAAGGTCAGTGATTGCTAAGAAAAGCGTGTTCTTAATGTCCGATGCAATCAATGTCATATCCCCCAGCGTGAGCTGATGATTGGGGTTCCCCAGCCCGCTTACCGGGTCCTCGGCCGTAGATAGGGAGCCGTCGCTGAGTTCGTCTTCCTCGCCTCGTGACAGCGCCATCTTGGAGGGGGTGCTGCCGCTCGCTTGGGCCTGTGAGGGGAAGATGTCCTGGATGCTACGAGTGTGAGGGGTCCCGGACTGACGGCGTGCTCTCGGCCCGGTGTTGTGGCGGGCTGATTTGTGCATGATGCGCCGTGAAATCAGCTGAAGTGAGAGCTATTGGGCTGCGGGTCTCCTGGAGCTCCTGTCTCAAGCGGCCATTCCCGCCACGCGCCAAGCCACGCCCCCCCCTGCCTGGGTTATTTATGTTTGTTTCATGTGCTTATGAACATATAATTATTAGTTAGTTAGGTGTTTTGGGGTTTTGTGTGTCTTGGACTTATTACTTGTTTATGGTTTGCTGTTTGGCTTGCACGTGTGTCTTTATCTTAAATAAACATTTTTTTCACTTACTCGTTTGTTCCTAATTCCTTAGTGCAGCCCAGCGATCTGATCACCTGTATTGGATGTCTGTGTATGACATCCCTGACAGAATTCTGAAGCCATACACTCAGATTGGTTGCACCTGGGAATTGGGTCTGACCACTTGCTAATTACTAAAGATGCATTTTGAAGATATTGTATATATTTTTTTTTTCAAATAACGGTTTCTTTATTTTCAGTATCGGCATAGGAAAATAAGCAGTACAGAAGCATAGTAGCAGGGGTGGAATTACAAAACATAGCAGGGTCAGGAATAAGCACGCTACCTGTGATGACGGGTCACGGGCGCATACAACAAGGCATAAGTATGTGGTCGGCCGAGCATGGGGAGTCAGGAAACACATACAGTCAACTCCCCGCTCCCAAACCCGAGAGGCCCGGTAAGTTCTGCCATAAGGCCTATGCAACGCACTTAAAGCATAGCAGCAAGAGTCCGCCGCATAAACAATCAAAGTTAGCAGAAAAAGGATAGAAAAGAGATAAGAAAGAAAAAAACAGTGGTCCGTGTCGTCACACCAAACTCGGTACGCCCCTAATCCTCCAGCAGCCGCCATCTCCTCCAAACCAAATCACATTCCTCCAGCCTGTCCCGTATTCTGGCAGTCATTTTCTCCATGAGTTTATTCCTTTATTCTAGAGTAAAGGGCTTCCATAGTCGGGGCCATTTGGCTTTTCCAATTAAGGGCTATCAGGCAACGGGCTGCCGTGAGAATATGTCTTAAAAGCTTCCGGGACGGTTTAGCTATTTTGACTCGGGACAGGCCAAGTAGGAAGAACCTGGGTTCAAACGGGACGGGCACCTCCAGCAAACGGACAAGGAGCTGTTGGGTCAAGGTCCAGAAAGGGGATATCGAAGGGCAGGTCCAGTATATATGGAACAGGGTACCTCTATCTTTTAAGCAGCGCCAACAACGATCAGAGGTGGAAGGATAGATTTTGTGCAGTACCTCTGGGGTCTGATACCAATGAAAGAGTATTTTATAGGCATTTTCCTTGTAAAGAGTGCAAAGAGAGGATTTGGCTGCCTGTCGCCACACCCCCTGCCAATCCTCAAGTGAGAGCTCCTCGCCCAGGTCCCTCTCCCATTTCAACAATTATTTGTGCTTGCCCCTCGTCTGGGAGTGGTGTGAGCTGAGAATGCGGTAGAGGCCCGAAATTAACCCCCTGCGACTCCGTCCGTCCAATATAATCATCTCAAATGGGGAGGGTGGGGAGAATTGAAGTCTCGGGGCTATGGATTGTGCAAAGTGTCTTATTTGGAGGTAACTGTAGAACGTCTGTCGAGGGAGGTCATGTTTGGCCTGGAGCTCCGAGAAAGAAAGCAGTCTCCTCGATCTGGGGTCTACCAGGTGTCCCAGGCGAAACAGGCCTCGAAGTTTGCCCAGGGCCAGGACATCTGGTGGGTCAGGCTGTCTGGGAGCATGGGGTTGCAAAGGAACGAGGTCACCAGGGATGACTCTGAATGTAGCTTGCATTGACGGGACAGCTTCTGCCAAAGCTGACGGAGGTGAGCCATCGAGCCCAACAACCGGCTCGATTCAATCGCTACATTCGCCCCCCCCAGAGCATACTGTTGTACTGGTGCTAACCATATTTTTTCTATCTCCGACCACTTGTTATATGACCGTTGTGGGAACCATGAGACTATTGCCCGGAGCTGTGTCGCCTGGTAGTACCGAACCAAGTCAGGGAACGCCAAACCGCCGTCCGAGCGCAGGGCAGTCAAAACCGTGCCAGGAACCCGATGTTGTTTGAAGTTCCACACAAATTTTAACAAGTCTTTCTGGAGCGTACGAAGGTGTGCGTAGGGGATCGGGACAGGCAGTGTCTGAAATAGATAGAGGAGTTTGGGGAGGATTACCATTTTAATGGATGTGATCCGCCCCGTAAGAGATATATGGTGTGCCTTCCATTTATGGATAAGTCCCCTGATCTCCCTATAAAGGGGGGGGGGGAAGTTGGCCTGGTATAGGGTGTGGAAGAAAGGGGTAAGGTGAACCCCTAGGTATTTAAGAGAGGAGGTCTCCCAAGGGTAAGGGAAGGCCGAACGCAGATAGGCCCCTTCAGCTAGGGGCATATTGAGTGGGAGGGCTGCGGACTTGGATGTGTTGATTTTGTAGCCCGAGATCGCCCCGTATTGATTAAGTTCTGCGTGTAAGTTGGGCAGGGAGGTCCTGGGCTGGGTCAGGGTGAGGATGACGTAGTCTGCGAAAAGCGATATTTTAAATTCCCTGCCCCGAACCGGGATACCCCGAATATCTAAGTTTCTTCTAATGGCCTCCGCCAGGGGCTCAACACAGAGTGCAAACAGCAGAGGAGAAAGCGGACAGCCCTGGCGGGTGCCATTAGTGATAAAGTCGGGGATGTTGCATATGAGGTCTTAACTCGAGAGGTGGGGGTGGTGTAAAGGTGTCGTATAGCGTGTAGGAAGGGACCCCAAAAGCCCATGTGGGTAAGCGTTGCCGTCATGAAGGGCCAGCTCAGGCGATCAAACGCCTTCTCCGCGTCCAGACTCAGAGCCAGTCTTGTTCGCTACGTCAATGAGGTCAATGACTTTCCTGGTGTTGTCACCTGCTTGTCTGAGAGGAACAAAGCCTACCTGGTCCTTATGGACCAGGGCAGGAAGGATTGCGTTGAGGCGGTTTGCCAGGATTTTTGTAAAAATCTTTAGGTCTGAGTTCAATAGGGCGATAGGCCTATAACTGGCGCAGGAGGTCGGGTCCTTGTCCGGTTTTGGAATAAGGGATATGAAGGAAGCCAGCATCTCCATCGGAACAGGGGTCTGTGCGAGGAAGGAATTGAACAGTTTGGTCATGTATGGGCTCAAGATGGGTAGGAAAGTCTTATAGTACTCATACGGGAAGCAATCTGGACCCGGAGATTTGTGGGCTGGGAGCGCCTTTACAGCTGCTACTAGTTTCTCATCGGTGATGGGGGCGTTGAAAACCTGGAGGTCCGCGTCCCTCACTTGGGGCAGTGTCATGTCAGCTAGGTAATCGGCGATGCGGTCAGCTAAGTGAGGGGTTGGTGGGTTATGGGGTATGTCCCGCTTGTTATACAGGTCCGTGAAAGTCTGCAAATGTATCTGCGATATCCTGTGGGTGAGACAGAATGTCTCCCCTACCGTTTTTAATTTGGGAGGGCGTGGAGGCTTGAGTGCGATCGGCCAGCTTCCTGGCCAGTAGGGTCTGCACTTTGTTGCCCTTATCATAGTAGAGCTGTCGTAAGAGAGCCGAACCGAGCGCGAGATCGTGTAGAGTTAATCTCGCCTGCACTATTTTCTTAACCAGTGACAGTGAGGGAGACCCCCGAAGCTTAGCCTCAAGGGTCTTCATCCGCCCCTCAGCCATCCACCTAGCGGCCTGTGTATTTCTCTTCAGAGCCGAAGAGAGAGCAAGGCAGCGACCCCGGATGACCGCCTTATGGGCCGCCCAAAGGGTGGGGCGGGTAATGTCAGGAGTATAATTTTCGGCAAAGTTCAATCGGAGCGTGGATTCCAGCTCCGTGGTGGCTGGGGGGTGCTGCAGGAGATAAGTGTTAAATTGCCAGTTGCATAGCTTGCGAAGGGGGGCTCCAATGTTTAGCATCAGGGTGATCGGGGCGTGGTCGGACCAATAGATGGGTAATATGTGTGCTGCCCGGACGGCCCGTAGTGTGTGGCTGTTCACAAAGAAGTGATCAATACGGGAGTGGGTGCGGTGTGGGGCCGAGTAGAAGGTGTATTGACGGTCCCGTGGGTGTAAAGTGCGCCAGGCGTCAAAGAGAGCGCGTCTTCTGGTGAGCTGGCAGAACAGCTTCGAGTCCCTCAGGACTCTGGTTTGAGATGCCTGAGGGTTCACCACCAGGCGATCGTGTGTAGCAGATGGAAGAAGATTGAAGTCCCCCCCTATCACCAGAAGCTCGGAGGGCGACCTAAAGAGGCGAGAGAGAACGCCAGACAGAAATCGATGCTGGTGGGCATTCGGGGCATAGAGGGCGCATAGAGTCACCGCCTGCGCCTGCCAGATACCGCGAATGATGACATAATAGCCCTTTGGATCTAGGTACGTCGATGTGCACGTAAAGGGGGAGCCCTTTCTAACGAGTATAGCCACCCCCGCCCTCTTGCGCGAGCCAAAGGCTTGGTAAGCTAGGGGGAAATGTCTTGAGGCAAATTTAAAGGAGTCCCCTCGATTAAAATGTGTTTCTTGGACCATCACTATATCCGCCCCGGATCGCCTAAATTCTTGAAGTGCAAGATGACGTTTTTTGTTGGAGTTTAGGCCATGTACATTTAACGATAATATCTTAGCCATGATCAAGGGGATGGTCGGGGTTGGTCATACTTAGCTTCCGCCGCTGGAGGGACATGTGCCCTGGGGGGAGAGACGACCGCCGGGAGAGGACTGACAAACGATCAGACCACTGGCAGAGGCCCGCACAGGGGGCGGGGTAGAGAAGGAGTCTAGAAAAGAAAAAGAGAGTGAAAACATAAGCAAGGTACAAAACCAATATTAACTGCAACATGTGTCAGGTCCAGGTGTCCTATAGGGACACTGAACCTCAGGGGTTCCTGTAGGTCTCCTGATCTGGGCGTCTCCAGACCCCCAAAAAAAACAGGTAGGGGGAGAAGGCCAGGCCAGGTAGACACCAATAGTTTGTAAAGTTCAAAGGAACCAATAAGTGGGGGGGGGGGGTCTGTAACTCGGGAGTCGATCAGTCCTCCGACTCTACCTAAGCCAGCCCTGGGTGAAAAAACTATTCTAGGAAAACAAAAACAAAAAAACAAGAAAAAAAAAGGGAAATCTTGCCATCGGGGGAAGGGGGGGGTGAACAAACCCCAAGTAAAACAAAATGAGTGAGAACTCAAACAAATGGCAGGAAGGTCCGCTGATGGGGCGATCCATGTCACTTGTGTTTAGGTGATTTGCGGTCCGGCTCCGGACCTCTGTGCCGTTTAGCTGAGGGAACTTTCTGCCAGATCACCGGCGGAGGCGGTGGAGAAGCAATCAGATCCCATTCAGGGAGCTTGGGGACCGATAAGCCCAGAGTGTCGCAGAAGGAGGCCAGGTCCTCCGGGTATCGAAGGGAAGCCGACTTCCCTTGGTTTCTAGCCGTAAGGCAGAAGGGGAAACCCCATCAATAGAAAATGTTCTTGGCCTGCAAGGCTTGAAGAAGGGGCAGCAGCAGCCGCCGTTTTTGAAGGGTTATCCAGGAGACATCTGGGTAAACCTGGATCGGAGCGTTGTCAAACATGAGGTTGCGAATGGAGCGGGACTTACGCATGATGTCTTCCTTGAGGGGGGAAAGAATGGATCCTACAGATAACATCTCTCGGTTTGGAGGCAGGACCTTTGGGACGGAGGGCTCGATGGGCTCTGTCCATCTCAATGGGCTTGGCGGGGTCTTCCCCCAGCATTCCGTTAAACAGTACTTGCAAAGAGGTCTGCAGGTCCTCGGGTCCCTCGGTCTCGGGGAGGCCGCGAACGCGGATGTTGTTTCTCCGGCCTCTATTATCGAGATCTTCCACATGGCGCTGCATGTCTCGTAGGAGGAGTCGATGGTCCGAGTTCTCTACCTGAGTGCGGTGTACAGCCAGCTTAGTCTCCTGGATCTCCTCCTCCACCATCTCGACTCGTTCAGCCAGGTGTTTAAGGCCGGCGTGCAGGGACTGGATTTCAGCGCGACAGGTTGCTTTCACGTCCGCTACGAGTTGTTTCAAGTCATCTTTGGTAGGAATGGCAGTCAGATAGGAGTGCCAGGGGGGATATCCACCCTCGTGATGCCCCATGGGAGACTGGGGCGGCGGTGAGTATTGAGGAGAGCCTCCTCGCCGCATCCCCTCCGCCAGAGAAGGGGGTCCGGGCGGCGGGGGGTGCAAGTGGGCCGACCATGAGGTGGCATGGGGGGAGTCCGATGAGGGGTCCGGATGGGCATCCCGTGAGTGCAGGGAGTGGGGACGGACCACCTGGGCATAAGTGAGAAGGCTGGCTGCTTGGTCTCTGGACAGACTGGCATCCCTGGGTCGGTGCTGCCGCTGGGCCTTGGGGGGAGCAGGGGACTGCCTCGTGTAGAGCCCCCCCTCAGCCAGGGGGGACGCTGCATCTGCCGCACAACAGGGGGGGTCCTCCGTAGTTCCCGGTGTGAAGGGGGAGGGAGACCCAGCCACGGCCGGGTCTGAGGCCGTCCGCAGTAGACGGGGGAAGGCCTCAAAGCATGGAGTGAGGGATGGGGGGAGCTGCTGGTCTGCGGCCCCTGCAGAGTGGAGGATGGGGTGGAGGAGGGAGATCTGTCACTCACCCCTGGCGTCGCTCCGGTGCAAGATGACTCTTGCGGGAACCAGCTACCGTCCCGGGGCTCCGTCCAGCTGTGCACGGGTGGTGAAGTAAGGTGCCTGTGCTGTAACTCCACATCCGCCTGCGCCATCGCGGCCTACGCCGGGCCGCAGCCTATCCTCCAGTTCAGCCCGGACGCACCGGGACTTATCAGGGGAGTGCGTGGAGAGGTGCGAACCATCCATGTCCCGGGGGAGGACCGCGGAGTACAGAGGCAATAGCTCCGGGCAGGAGTCATGCTGTTGCTGTGGCGGAGGCGAGGCCAAAGCCCGCCGCAGCGTGGCCGGGTCAGCCGGCGCCATCTTGCGGCCTTCGCCAGACGATCCTCCTGGCGGACGAAGGAAGGACGTCGGAGAGGCAGAGGAGCCCGGGGGCGGTTGAGGACCTGGTGGCCCGTGATCTCCCCATCAAGATAAGTGAAATGCCCCCAATGTAGGCCGATATAGCGCTGGGCTGGAGGAGAGCTCTCACTCGCAGCGTCCTTCCAGCTCGGCTTCCGGTCACGCCCCCCAGAAGATATTGTATATTTATCGCTCCTGATAACAGATGACAGAGATTTTTGTTATCAGACATTAAGTGAACGCACTAAGGAGCAGTTTTTAGAACACATACCTCTAGCTCATGTTTAGGGGCGGCACAGTGGTGTAGTGGTTAGCACTCTCACATAGCAGTAAAAAGGGTCGCTGGTTCAAAACCGAACCATGACGCTACCTGCCTGGAGTTTGCATGTTCTCTCTGTGCCTGCGTGGGTTTCCTCCAGGTACTCCAGTTTCCTCCCACACTCCAAAGACATGTTGGTAGGTTAATTGGCTTCTGTCCAAAATTGGCCCTAGTATATGAACCTTGGATTGTGGGCTCCTTGAGAGTAGGGACCAATGTGAGTGTGCAATGTACAGGGATAGGGACAATTGTAGACTCTCACTCAGGTTGAACTGGATGGACTGGTGTCTTTATTCAACCTTACTATGTATGTTTATATTGATCAAGGCAGTTTTCTGTTTGAGGATGGGTAACCATTGATTCAGATCTGTGCTGAGTTGGTCCTGTCTGATGCCTCTAGGGTAGGTGATGACTATACACTGCCTTTTAGTGCAGCTCAGGTAGAGTCTTTGGTTTGGCTATTGGAAGATGACTCAGCCTTTTTCTTTGAGCAATACTCAGCTTGTACTCAGCAGGTGCTTCCAGAATGTATTCATTCAGTGCAGTCTGTGGACGAGCAGTGTGCAAACCTGATTTTGTGTAATTATTATTACAGGCCTGGTCAAGTTTGTTGTACTCAGCCTCTGTCAGCTCCCAACTACCCATTTCTGTGGCTAGATACCAGCCTGCTGGAGTGTCTTCCTTTCCTTTACCCCCAACAACCGCAGTTGCCGCCCAATACACCCTGTTACCAATGAAGTACCAGTTCCCTGTTTCCTCTTGCTGCACCTACCCTGCCTTTAACCCTTCTGCTTCTTCTTGGCTGCCTGCATCAGCTCCACTAAATCTCCCTTCAAAAATGTCTCCCTCTGTTTTACCATCCTTACGCTCTTTGCTTTTACCAGCTGCATCCACTACCTACAGGCCTGTATCCACATCTTCAGTGGCTAAAACCAAAAAGAAGCAGAAGTTTTTCCCAACCCATTCCATTCTACCAGTATCCAATCCTGCCTCCACACCAGACTCCTTAAGGAGGGGAAACTGTCAGGAACGGTGTCATTACTGGTTTCACCTGCTGGTGGCACTGTTATGCTCAAGACCAGAGGGTGTAATTTTGGTAACCAACAGTGGGTGTCTCCCTGCCATGATTAGCAATAGGGACGAGCTTTCTGTTCGGGTTGAACATGAGTTCGACTCAAACATTGGCTGTTTGCCCGTTCGAAAACCAAACTTTATGGGCCGTTCAAGCCAAATTTGAGTGGCGCGTAGCGGTCCATAATGCACTGCAGAAGCGCAGTGCATTGCTGTATGATGATTGGCCAGAGCATGCACCTGCATGCTTTGGCCAATCACAGCTCCCTCAGCTAAGGGTGCATTTTGCCAATCATGGCTCAGGGAGACTGTTATACCTGTACTGCCACTTTAAGGCTGGCTCCACCCAGGAGTGATGACAAGGGTTAAGGGGCATAGTAGCCATCTTAGAGCACATGTAAGCAGCAGAATAAGATGTACTCTCCTGAGATGCATGTTGCAGTGTACAGTGAGTACTGAAATAAACATCCATTGTTCCAGACCAGAGTCTTGTGTCTCTCACAACTCAGAGGATATAACAGAGACTAACACCATGCCCACACTATATAAGGCTGACTGCACGTCGGCCTCATGTAGTGTGTGATTGGTGGCATGGACGGAGAGAGAGTGTAATTTATATTGAGTAGGCAGGCAGATTATTCAGTTAGCTGCAGTGCATTTCATATACATATACAGTGAGCCTAATATATATATATATATATATATATATATATAATAGAAAGTCTCAGAGATGTGACCAAAGGCGAAGGCAGAGATGAAGTGAAATGGATGGCTTTAAGTAGGCAGGACTGATGAGCAGATCATCAACAGCTGAGTCACTGTGGAGAGAAAGCTGGCAATTAGCCAACAGCTGAGCGGCCAGCTCAGAGAAGGAAGAGCTGAGCCCAGCCCTGACAGTACCCCCTCCTCAATGACCCCTCCCCCTTGCAGGACCACCGGGCTTGAGGGTTAAACATCTATGGAAATCACGGAAGAGGACAGGGGCATGTACATCTGAGGATGAGATCCAAGAGTGTTCCTCCGGACCATACCCCTTCCAATGCACCAGGTACTGTATGTGCCCACAGAACCTACTGGAGTCAATAATGGATTGTACTTCATACTCCTCATGGTTCTCAACCTGTATAGGGTGAGGACGTGGCACTGAGCTGGTAAAGCGGTGGCAGACCCAAGGTTTCAATAAGGAGACATGAAAGACATTAGAAATGCGCATACTAGAAGGAAGGTCCAACACGTAAGCCACTGGGTTAATCCTACGAAGCATACAGAAAGGCCCAATAAAACGAGGTGCGAACTTCAAAGAAGGAACACGAAGTAGGAGGTTTTGAGACGACAGCCAGACTCTGTCCCCAACCTAGTAGGAAGGCACAGACAGGCGCCTGTGGTCAGCATGGAGTCTGTACCTGTCGTTGGCATGTTTCAAAGCCTCTTGGACTTGTGCCCAAGTGGAACAAAGACCACGGAGATGCTCCTCTAACACAGGAATACTCTGTGGAGGCAGGCAACACGGAAGGTTGGAAACCATAGTTCACCATAAAAGGGGACAAACAGGAACCTGAATTCAAGGTACTATTGTGAGCAAACTCCACCCACGGTAAGAGGTCTGACCATTTGTTATGATGGTCAGAAATATAGCAACGTAGGAATTGCTCCAAGAACTGATTGGCCCGTTCTGCAGCCCCATTAGGTCTCCAGAGCAAAAATAGAAGCTAGTTCCTTAGAAGTAGGCAACTTCTTGAGTGGAATACAATGCAACATTTTCGAGAACTGGTCAACCACTATAAGGATATCTGTGTTGCCCCGGGAGTTGGGTACCTCCACAATGAAATCCATAGACAGGTGGGTCCAGGGCCTCTCTCCATTAGGTATGGGTTGTAGGAAGCCCACTGGAAGAAGTCGCGGAGTCTTGCTCTGAGCACACACGGAAAAGGCAGCTACGAAGGTGGTTACATCAGCACGTGTAAAGGAAAAAGGGGTGGAACTTTATATGAGGCATAGGACAGTTATGTCACAATTGCCTCCATCCCTGTCAAAATGAAACAAGAGAAGAAGTTGGGACTTTGCATGAAGCATGCAGATTTGGAAGCAAAAAATTAGCTGTATAGGTCTGATAATGTTTAATTTATTAAATATTACACAGTGAAATACATCAAAAGCAGTGGTATATATTGCATCTTCCATCATGATTAATTGATTCATACATTGGCATATTGCACATTGACGATGATATTCAAGTAAATTAGGTAAAACAGTATATACAGAATATGTTACAAAACTGCATGATTATAGATTTTATGGCATCTGAAGCTCGACGCGTTTCATGGCTAACTTGACACTCATCAGGAGCTTATGTAAATTTGATGTCTATAAAACAAAAGTATTATATCAGACAATGATTAAGTCTTGTATATAAAAAGTAAAAATAAAGATAGATAGATTTGCTTGAATCAACCACCCATACTCACAGGTGAGGCAATGGAAAGGGCTTGGCAGTGGTTGAGTGGGCAGCCGGGGACCCGATCTGGCACGGGAGCTGAGGTGGAAAAGCAGGCAAGCAAGCCCCCTGCTAAAACAGTGAAAAATGATAATCAGTGAAAAATAAGAAAAAATATGAAAAGAAAAAAAAAATTGGAAAAATATATGATGACAAAGTGATAGGAATCTGTGATGGTGAGACTGTGTTGGAAACAATGGGAATGCTCCAACGTAGTGAGCACTAACATTGAAGGTGGGAGAAAAAAGGGGAGAGAAAGAGAAAGAAAAAAAAAATGGAAAAATAAAAGGAAGGGAAAAGAGAAAGATAAAGAAAAGGAAACAGAAAATGTGTGACAGTGAATCCATGTTGGAAGCAATGGGAATGCTCCAACCTAGTGAATCGTTTAGAAGTGAGAGAACTCAAATGTGTAATAGTGAAATTGTGTTGCTAACAATAAGGATGTTCCAACCTAGTGAACACTATCATTGAAAGTAAATAAAACTGTGAAACACAAGGATGTGAAAGAAAAAATGTGGAAATTAATATGTGATAAATGTGTACCTGAATGTGGAAAGTGCACTGCACTTACTGCATGAGGTTTCCAATCTGCAGCCCCTGTGTATGTGTGTTAGTAGCTGTGCTACGAACAAATGCTTGCCTCGCTGCAGCTGCATGTGGCCGCCAATGTCACACTGGCGAATATAAAGGAGGAGGAGGCGACACCCTTCAGGCATCAGGCGAGTGGCGCCACACTACTCTCCCTTGTGTCAAACGCCCGATGAATTCACGGCGCCCACGTGATGACGTCGATGCAAAGTGGGGCGACCCCCCCCCCCCCCCCCCCGAGGTCTGACATTCCGCCAACCAAATCCGTCGGAATTTAGTCCGGAAGTGGTCCGGAAGTGGTGTTGCATACACACGGTCTGACTAAGTTGTCGGAATTTCCAGTTGCCAAGAACGCAGTGACGTAAGCCGCGTACGACGGGACTAGAAAAGGTAAGTTCAGCACCACGTACGGCACCCTTTTGGGCTCCTTCTGCTGATCTTGTGTTTATCGTGTGTTAGTAGAAGTTTGGTGAGAGATGATTCGCGCTTTTCAGATTTGTGCTTCAGTTCGATACTGCTCTTCAGTTTGTGCTTGTCGGTGCGTATCTGCTTATCGGTGCGTGTAGTCAGTAAGCATTTGTTGCTCATTGAGGACTATATCTTGGTATAGTACGCTTTGATTTGCATTGCTTATTGTCTGCTCGTTTCTGCTTTTCAGGTCGTTCTTTCAGGCATTGCTGTTTATCTGTGCTTTCTGTTGTCCGTTCTAACCAGCCGACTGTTTTAAGCTATGTTTTGTGTACATACTCGTTGTGGAATTTGTGCTGTGCAGGGGCTTGGTGTTTGGCTTTTAGCTTTGACACAAGCCCGGTCCATGAACAGGGCGAGGAGGAGTTTGTGGACAAAGAATTGGTTGCGCCAGTGTGACCAGTTCTCGCACATGCCTTTGCTCCATGAGATCCGGGAGAATAATCCTGATAAATTTAGGAATTATCTCCGGATGACGGACCCCGTTTTTCACCGTCTGCTGGCTTTGCTGTCCCCTTATATGAGCAGGCAGGATACCTGCATGCGGCAAACCATCACCCCGGAGCAGAGGCTCATCGCCACGTTGCGCTACTTGGCGACAGGGAGAAGCCTTCAGGACCTGAAGTTCTCGACAGGCATCTCCCCCCAGGCTCTGGGAATCATTATTCCAGAGACCTGTTCTGCTATCATTCAGGTCCTGCAGAAGGACTATATGAAGGTAAGTTTTCTCCGTTAACATCACATTCTATGTATTTAATGTTTGCTAATGTGTTGTATTTCTTTCCTCATTCCCTAATTACCATGATTGCAATATGCTCTAATTGATATGCTGTGCCCCTTTGTCCTCATGCATGCTGGAAGCTTTTCAAGTTCCTTTTTGGTCCTTCATGCATATTTGCCTTCACTAACTTCCCCAGCATGCTCTTCCGGACCCATGAATCTATAGTCTAGTCACTTAGCAATGTATTTTGTCAGCTCCATAGTATTGCTTTCCCCTAAACACCCCCTAAAATGTGTACAAATGTTACGTGTGTGCTTAAATTCATGCAGAGTGCCAGATTATTATTTTTTGGTTGGGCCAAACTCATTAGGAACCCCCCTCCCCCAACTGCTAGGTCAGCTGATAGCAATCCTCTATCTGCTGACTTTGCCAAACCCAATACCCACTATACCTACCTTTTTCCTGGTCAGATTTATGGACGAATTCACCAAAGCATGTAGTGCAATACTTTCAAATGCTACAGTTTCAAGTATTTTTTCTCCTATTATTATCTTGATAGGTAATAGCAGAATGTCAAAATGTGCTTTCATTTGTTCCTTTTTTTGTATTATGACACTTCTTACCTGTCCGGTGGGCTGCCAATAGTATAAATAAGGAGGGGCTGGCCAAAGTATCGCACATTATTTCTGCATTCAGCTCTCAATGAAGTGGAGAGGGTTACCTGTCCAAAACATCCCCCCCCCTAATTTTTTGCAAGGGCCCATCAGATGGGGGGTGATCACTTTGATAAGGGGACCTTATACTTTAGGCTTTAAATACTCATTTCCCAAAATGTTATACTGATATTGTCCAAAAATGTTTGTGTCTAATCTGCTTGCAATGTTGATGTGCAAAATGACAAATTTTTATTTCTTGTTTGACACCACAGTTTCCTTCAACGCCACAGGAATGGCAGACTGTGGTTTCCCACTTTGCCAGCCATTGGGACTTTCCCAATTGTGGAGGTGCAATTGATGGGAAACACATCCGCATCATCTGACCCCCCAACTCGGGGTCGTACTATTATAATTACAAGGGTTTTAATAGTATCGTGATGTTGGTGGTGGTGTCAGAGACCTATGACTTCCTTTATGTGGACGTGGGGCAAAATGGCTGGATGTCAGATAGTGGAGTGTTCGCACGGACGGAATTCTACTGGCGTCTCCAGAGTGGCAGTCTGGGCTTGCCACCCCTAGAGGAGAATGTAGAAGAACTCTCGTTTTCGTCGTGGATGAGGCGTTTGCTCTGGCAAACCACCTGATGCGGCCTTTCCGGATGAGGACCCTCACCCCGGATCAGAGGATTTTTAATTTCCGGCTGGCCAGAGCCAGAAGAGTCATGCAGAACACTTTTGGAATACTGGCCAGCTGGTTCTGCCTATTTTTGATGCCAATCCACATGGCGGAATATAAACTAAATCACATTGTGCTTGCCTGCTGTGTTCTGCACAATTTTTTGAAAAAACATTCCTCAAACTATGTGGTCTCAGTTGGCCCAGATGCAGACTTGCCAGAAAATGACAACCTCATGGCCCTTGAAGCTGCTCGTCCTGGCTTGTCCCCCCCCCCCCCCCCCCCAAGAGCCTGCAAGGTCAGAAACCAATACATGGAGTACTTTGTGGGTAGGGGGGCCATTGATATGCCAGACAATGTCTGAGAGGCATTTTTTAAATACATTTTTATTTGAAACTCCAATAATCATTGATTTCATTTACTGCTTGGCTTTGTTTTAGGTGTCTCATAGGTATCTATGCTGTTTTTTTGTGCCTTTTTTTAACAACAGTGCAAACCCAAGTTCTGAGCAAGATGAGGTGACAGTCTCTTCTTCAGATAATCTTATTATGTTGTGGGTCTGCTACACACACACCTTGTTTTTGTTGACAATGTATGTAGTGCATTACTCACAAAAATATTGCTAATTTTCAGCACCATGGCAGAAATATGTGGGGTCATGAAAATGGTGTGATTGGGGACATTTAAACATCACTGTGGGTGTTATTTACTAAAGGCACCTCCATTATGGACTACAAGTGCACTGTAAAAGTGCACCTGAAACTGCACTTGGAGTGCAAAGTGGATTTGCCTTTAGTAAATACCACAGAAAACAACAACTTTACTCCAAATCCTGCTTTTGCGCATTGAAAAAGGAAGCCACACATTGTTGTTAATTTCACTTTTTACTCAAAGCACATTCACATGTGCGTTTAGAAAAGGGTTTTACAACAAACCAACATATTGGGTGTATAGAAAACATTATTTTGGGTAACATTATTATAACTTGGCGTTTTTGTGTAAACAGGCATGTATCAAAGCATAACATACAGTACACAGGAACTTACAAAGTTCAACTTTGAAAAGTGAAGACAATATGAGACATGAGTATGTACAAACTGTGCTGATATTGCCTTCATCGGATGGGGTGTCACCCCTGGAAAAGCCAAATTTGGAAGATGAACACACATTGAGAATACAAAAGTGGCCATTTTCCTCCTGATCTCATGCCTAATGTCAACATGTGCTATCTCCCATCATGGGGTATCAATGTACATGTTTTGGGGGTGCAACCCCTTCCTCTCAGCCACTTTCATAGCAAGGAAGGGGTTGCACCCACAAAACACGTACATTGATCCCCCATGATGGGAGATAGTACATGTTGACACACTGTGTGCATCTTCCAAATTTCGCTTTTTGAAAAATATAAAAAAATATGCTAGCTAGTTTGGGGTGTTTCAGACTCTCCCCAAAACATCAATGATGTTCTTCATTTTCTGTTGAACATCATTGATGTTTTTCTGTATATTTTCTAAATCGCGATTGCACCTCATTATCTCCCCAATGAGGATCTGGGCACTTTCACTGGTAAAATGTGATCCTTCTTCCACATCACCTAAAAAAATAAAAATAAACACACCATGTATTATAAATATGCAGACATACATTGATTAGCTTACCTGAAGCTGTGGTCTCCGACACTCACCTGTTGTTAGTGACAATTTGTCCAACTTCAACAATCTCTCCTTCATCCTCCTCTGCTTCTGGTGTTGGAATTTCCCCTTCTTTGGGAGGTGTGGGGTCCCTGGTGTCCTCAGACATCCCGAGTCTTCTCTCCCCTATAAGAATGTAAAAAAGGAATACTTAGCACACAGAAGGCAGAAATAGGAATATGAAACATTGCTTGGAAGTGTCGTACAATTGTGTTTTTTGGCCGAGTTCAAAGGTGAGAACATTATTTTAGACACTTTCTAAAGCTGGAATACTTACCTGCAGTGTGAAGAAATGTAGTGAAGTGTAAGGTGGGAGCAGTATGCAAGCAATAATAATAATATAAACACACAACAACTACTTACTTTTTTGAAGAACTCGCTTGATCCTTCTGTACTGATCGTGCTCCCTCAGTTTCAGGTCTGACCAGCGTTTTCTTTTTTTTTTTTCTCCATAAAGATTTTATTATATTTAAAAAAACACATAACAATTATCATTGTTGAACAAATGAAGCTGGTCAATAAGCAGGGTATACAGGCTAATAATACACAGGATACATCCTATGAACAACACATTCAATGCACAAAACCGGCACCACATTCATAAGATCATAAAACATAGCGTGTGGAGGGAGGATCTTTAATCAATATCCCCCCCCTCCCCAGGCAGCAATACCCAGTCCACAAGAGGAGTGACCAGCGTTTTCTTAGTTGATCCTTGGATCGTCGTACCCCAAAATTCTTCTGAAGACTCTTCACAACTTTAGTTATGATCTTGGCCTTTCTGATATTTGGGTTTGGGTAAGGTCCATACTTCCCATCATAGTCGTTCCTCTTCAATATGTCCACCATCTCCAACATCTGTCCAAAAGACATATTTGAGGCCTTAAATCTTCTCCCCCGGGATCGGGACGTTTCAGGCTCCGGGCTTTCCTCGCCATCCTCCTCGTTAGTGGAACTATGATTGCGCAACTGCGTTGTCTCTACCATGTGCTCTCCCCACTGCGCTGAAAGAGAAGGGGCAGGGAATAGTCTAGAAAGAACGTCAGGGGCAGGCAGAGTTTCACGCATGCACACTGTATATAAAACGCAACACGCGTGTGTCGTAGGTACGATCTGTGAACAGAGGGAGAAGCTGATGCGCCGATCGTGCAAACAAAGGTACAATTTTTTACTTGGTACATCACTAGCCTATAATGCTTCTAGATTGAGGCCTGCATTGGGACAAGATTTAGTCGAGTTTAGCCTGACATTAGGGTTTGTCTTGTGTTGTGTCTTGCAGAGATTATGGATGGGTTTAATGACCACAGTTTCCTCCCTCTGTTCATCGATAAGTACAGGGAGCTGCCCTGCCTGTGGCAATCTACGCATCCACATTACAGTAACAAACTAAAGAGGCAGGCAGCGATGGAGAAACAGGTTGAGTTTGTGAAGCCGGTGGTCCCCAGGGCAAACAGCAACTATTTAAGAACAAAAATTGGTGGCCTCAGGAGTAAATATCTGAGGGAGCGGAAGAAGGTGCTGGAGTCCATGCAAACTGGAGCTGCAGCAGATGATGTTTATGTCCCCAGGCTGTGGTATTACGAGAGTATGCAGTTTCTGTCAGACCAGGCTGAGGTCAGGGAATCCCTCTCTACCCTTCCTTCCACGCGTCCTTCTATGCTACATTCCACACCTGCTGAGTCTTCCGACGCCAAACCTGGGCCTTCCAACTCAAGAAGAACTGGAGGAGCCCAGCTTGAGCCAGGTATAGTATTGTTTTACATATTTTGGGAGTAAAAATGAATGATGTTAACTTGATTTTTCCTCTCTAATTGCTGATTTTAGAAAGTGTTTCACATCTCAATAGACAGTAGTGGCCAAAACCTTTGGGCCAAGAATGAAAAATGCTGGGCTCAGAATGATAGTCTTTTGTATTGGTTAACAATTTGCAACAGTCTTGAGCTGAAAATTGTGTGTGTGTTTGATGAACCAAAAACTAAAACTATGTCCTTTTTTCATACACAGGAAGACATGTGCCAGGAGGAGGGTGTGGAATGCAGCAGCCAGGAGGTGGCTGTGGAAAGTGGCAGCCAGGAGGAGGCAGGGGTAAGCCGCAGCCAAGCGGTGGGCGGGCGGAGGAGCCTGACTGAATCACAGGTCCCTCCCGCTTCCTTCCACGCAAAAGGGCCAGAAAGGGGGGGAATGTGGAGGAGTCGGCTCTGAAGCTGATCGGGGAGGCTTCAGCGGCCCTCAAAGCCACCCCCACCTATCAAGAGGCCTTTGCCGCCTTGGCTGCCTGCAAACTCCAGCAAATGGAGGAGGGGCAACAGATCTTGTGTGAGGAACAAGGGGCTGTTGGGCCAAATCACACAAGAAACACAATTGTGTGATTTGGCCCATGCCCCTCCTCCTCCTTCTGCCACACCTCCAGCACCACAGCCACAGCCTGGAAGGAAGCATAGAAGGAAGACCAGAGTGCGATAACCTGGGTTCAGTCTGGTATGACAGAAGATGCAGCCTCTTGCTGTTCCAGGTTTCTTAGACTTCAGGACCAGACTGCTGTCCCTCAGACATGTACTCCTCAGGCCACCAATTTTTGCGTTTAAATAGTTGATGTGTGCCCTGGGGGCCAAAGGCTTCACTAATCTCCCCAGTTTCTCCAGCGCTGCCTCCCTCTTTATTTGTTACTGACACCTAAATAAAGGTTTTTTTTGGTTGAAGAAATTCTTGCGTATGTGTTTTACTTCAAAAAGGACAGTTTATTTGTGAGTAGGCAGGTACATTTCAAAAATACAAAGTCAAATTAATAACAAGGGGCACCAATACCATACAACCTCCTGTAGATTAAAAGAGAAAACAATAAATTAAAAAGATAATAATGGTGTTGTGGTAAGTTGACACACAAAACACACCCAAAAAATGCAAAGTTGAGCAAACTGTCAAAAAAGGAGATGGTGATTAAAAAAAAAACACAAAAAAAAAAAAAATGATTGGGGAGATGTGACCAATTAAAATATTGTATTGCTGAAATGAGTAAAAAGAATAAAGAAATACGTTTTGGAGAAGTGTGTGTGAATATGAGCATCAAAACAACTTCATTCTTGTAGCATTGTAAAGAAAAAGAGAATGCGCTGCATGAAAGAATTTTTAACATTGCAGCGTGACGAATGTGCTATATTGATTGCGAGCGGTAGTTTTACCTGAGCAAGCGCTTCCGTCTCAGAATTTTATTGTGAGCATGCGTGGCACCTTGTCCGTGGGACTAGGCTACACACGATCGTAACTGACATGATCGGATCATGTTGTCGGAAAATTTTATAGCCTAGCTGTAAAACTTGGAAACAGTCCGATGGAGCGCACACACTGTCGGATTATCTGACAACACGGTCCTATCGGACATTGTCCATCGGAATATCCGACCATGTGTACAAGGGCTAAGGGCCAAGATCTTGGTTAAAATTGTCAAGTCCATATTAAGTAAAGCTATAGGCCGGTATGAAGCACATTGCTTTCGTTCCTCTCCAGGTTTCAATAGCTGAACCATGTATGCTTCTAACAGAGTCGGGCAAGGTGTTGTGTTCGTGACAATATTCCAGGAGTAAATTTAATCTAGGTGCCACTATTTCTACATTTGCCTTGTAGAAGTCTGCTGGGAGGCCGTCAGGACCCGGTGCTTTATTTGGGGGGAAAGTAAAGATTGCCTTCTCAATTTCAATTACTCTCGTGATTTTGGCGATTAAAGTGTACATGTCAGTTTCAGAGAGTTTAGGTATAGGTAGGTCATTTAGGAGAGATTCTAGAGCTGATAGGTCATAGGGGGGATGGGGGAGTATTAGGTAGAGTAGTATTGGACGAAAGTGTGCATGATGGGTCCTGGTTCGTCAAGTAAGTTCCCTCCCGTGTCCTTAATGACTGGGATGCATGTGAGTGAATAATAGTCAGTCACCAACATGGCCAAAAGCTTGCCATTCTTGTCTCCTTCGTCAAAGGTTGTGTCAGGGCTGGCTTAGCCCTTCCTCCTCTTAAACCGCCGTCCACAGTGTTCCCGGGAACGGTAGACTATCCAACGATCGTTCAATCAGGTAGGCTGCGTGATTACGCCCTCAAGTGTTTCAGTCATCACTTTCGTCAGGACGTCGGTGTAAGGTTAGACCATACCGATCAGATTATGAGTTTGAATCTTATGCATTATTCAAGATGTTTACTTTGTGAGTGCGCAATTTTACGAGTGTTTTTAATATAAATAAATCTTTGGATATGAACGGAATTACGCTATGTAGTTTCTCCATTCCTTTATATGTGCAAAACACCTTCTGGGAAAGTGACTATTATACAGCCGATGAGATATATCCGATGCCCCGTTATACGTGAGAGTTAATGATACGATCGGTCTTCCGGTGATATTAGATATGCTTGTAACCAGGTTTTTCTGGTAAGTGCATAACCTACAGGGATTTGCACAGGAGGTGTGGTGGTGGACTACTGTGAATTTGAAGGATCTGCTAGCAACATTTGCCACTTTTTTATTTACAGCACTTTATATTAACAGGATTTGTGCTGAATTTGAACTATTATTGAAACATTAATGGACTTTTTTTGTTTCTGGCATATGTGATATTATTTACGTTTTCAGTTTGAAATTGATTATATATTATAAGGTTTCTTACTGGGTGCAGTTTGATATTCTGTATTACATTTTAAATTTAAACTTATAGAGTGAAGCTCAAGTTTTAAAAATAATAAAGCGCTGCTAGGGTCTTAGTGCGGTTCACCATCGGTGACTGTCTTGGGCTCCATTTTATAGGTTTCTTGATTAATATAGCAGCAGCTACAATCTTTGTTTTACTGTGAGCGCTGAGGGAGTTGGATTTTTAGTTCTCTAATATCCTGCTCATACTTCTTTTCAATGAGGCCCTCGTGGCTGCCTTTTCTCATGGTCTCTCGGATTCCATCAAGGATGAGATAGCAGCCCGAGATATACCCACTGAGCTGGAGAGCTTGATCTCGTTTGCCAGCCTCCTGTACGTTTGCCTCCGAGCTTTGTAGTCCCACCCATGCCTCCCTCACCTCCCATGCCTCCTGGTACTGAGTTGGTCAGTGAAGATGAACCCATGCACCTGGGCTTCACACATCTCTCTGCGGATGAGAGAGCCTTTAGGAGGGAGAGATTGTGCCTTTATTGTGGCCAGGCAGGTCACTTTTTGAAGTCTTGTCCTACTCGTCCAGGGAACGCCCCAACATTGAGGTCCTGTCATGGACAGACCTTAGGTGGCGTTGTTTCATCCCCAGTTATCCAGAAGGATAAGCCCCTGGTTTTGGTCACCCTTTCTTGGGCTGAGTCGTCCATTGAGATACAGGCTCTAATCGACTCTGGGGCTGCAGGCCTGTTCATTGATGCTGCATTTGTTTCACAGCACTAGATTCCACTGCAGCTGCGTGACACTCCACTTGCCATTCAGGCTCTTGACGGGAGACCTTTACAGCCTGCCCATGTGACTCATGAGACGGTTCCGTTGTCCATTGGTGTAGGGGCTCTTCACCATGAGATAATCAAATTCCAAGTTATTTCCTCACCCAGATTTCCGCTGGTTATTGGTTATCCTTGGTTACAGAGGCACAACCCCTCTTTTGATTGTCTCCATGCTGAGGTTCTCTCCTGGTCACCACAATACAGTGAGACATGCTTCCTGAAGGTATCAAAGGTCCTGTGCACCGCTTCACTCCCCTCCCTGCCGGAGGAGTACCGTGATTTTGGCGATGTCTTTGATAAAGGTCAAGCCGGTAGTTTGCCTCCACACCGGCCTTATGATTGTGCAATTGACCTTCAACCTGGTGCCATACCTCCTCGTGGCCGGGTTTACCCTTTGTCTGTTTTTGAGGATAAGGCCATGGAGGAGTATGTTGCTGACGCACTTTCTCGAGGTTTCATCCAAAAATCCTCGTCTCCTGCTGGTGCTGGTTTCTTTGTGAAAAAGAAGAGCGGTGAACTGAGACCTTGTATAGATTATAGGGGTCTCAATCGTGTCACGATTAAGAATGCCTACCCGATTTCATTGATTACAGAGTTATTTGACCGCCTCAAGGGAGCAACGGTTTTCACGAAGCTTGACCTGAGAGGGGCATACAATCTTGTGCGCATTAAGGAGGGTGACGAGTGGAAGACTGTGTTTAATACCAGAACAGACCATTATGAATACCTAGTAATGCCTTTTGGCCTTTGTAATGCCCCGGCAGTTTTCCAGGAATTTATTAACGATGTCCTCCAAGATTTGTTGCAATTGTGTGTGGTGGTTTATCTCGATGATATCCTCATATTTTCCAAGTCCCTGGAGAGCCACCACACAGATGTCTGTCATGTACTTCAGAAACTAAGAGAGAACAATCTCTATTGTAAACTGGAGAAGTGCGAGTTCCATCGTGAACAGGTTCCATTCCTGGGCTATGTCATTTCCACTGCTGGTTTTTCAATGGACCCAGAAAAACTTTCGGCAGTCCTACAGTGGCCTCGACCCGTGGATTTACGTCCTCTGCAGCGTTTCCTGGGCTTTGCCAACTACTATCGGTAGTTAATTCGTAACTTCTCGTCTCTGGTCAAGCCTCTGACTGATATGACCAGAAAGGACGGTAACCCACAGAGTTGGTCTCCGGAGTCCATTAAGGCCTTTGAGACTCACAAGGCTGCCTTTTTTTCTGCTCCTGTGTTGGCACATCCTGATCCTACGGTGCCTTTTATCCTAGAAGTTGATGCTTCTGAGACTGGAGTTGGCGCCCTTCTGTCTCAACATCCTAACTCTGAGAGCGCTATGCATCCGTGTGGCTACTTTTCCAAGAAATTGTCACCTGCTGAGTGCAATTATGAGATTGGTGACAGAGAGCTGTTGGCGATCATTTTAGCCCTGAAAGAATGGAGACATCTCCTTGAAGGTACCACTGTGCCCGTTATTATTCTTACTGACCATAAGAATCTTACATTCTTGTCTGAGGCTAAGCGACTCTCTCCCAGAAGGGCGCAATGGGCTCTTTTCTTGTCGAGCTTTAATTCTCATTCTTCGTGAGGATAAAAAGCAGGCACCCACAATACTTCCTGTCTACAAGGGGTCCAAAGAGCCACCTCCACCAGTGAGATCAACAAGGCAAATGTGCAGGCGTTCTGAATGAACCGTCACAGGAACCGCACCAGACTTGTCCTTAATGCGAGCTCCCAAGCATGAAGCGATGATAACGTTGATCATATAAAAAACAGAGAGGCACTCGCATAGTGTAAAAAAAAACTTATTTTAATGAATAACAAAATAAAACTCAGTGCACTCACATGTATATAGAAGAAACAAGACGTATAGTAAAAACGAGCCGGCCGGCTCTCGTTTGCCGCCCGCACTTCCTGGTCTGGCGTAGAATGTGGTGACGTCAGCACTCCGTACCTCCCTATGTGTTTCGTCACAAGGTGGACGTGTTCACGGGAAGCGGGACGGCGTCCTGACACACCGCTTATATAACCAAACAAAAATACCAAGCCTCGATCTGAGCTCCACAGTGCCTGCAAATCCGCCATATTGCATAAGGGAAAAAGGGGAAGAGACTGCGCAACTCCCACAATAAGTAAAACCAGGAGACATTCATATGCCAATGACTGGCTGACAAATCCGCCATACTATATGGGGGAAAGGGAAAGAAAATGCACAACTCCCGCAATAAGCAAGAGCTGGAGATAATGATATCGCAACCAGGGATATATATTATTTACAGTCCCAACTTGTGGTCCTTTGTTGGTAAATATGTATTTTTTCATCGCTGTGATTTGATTGGTGTTACCTGCAAGGGAGAGCTATTATCCTTTCGTGATTATTTTGCTACTATAATATTATGGTATTGCCAGTCATCGGCATATCAATATCTCCAGCTCTTGCTTATTGCGGAAGTTGGGCATTTTCTCTCCCTTTCCCCCATATAGTATGGCGGATTTGTCAGCCATTCAGTCATTGGCATATGAATGTCTCCTGGTTTTACTTATTGTGGGAGTTGTGCAGTCTCTTCCCCTTTTTCCCTCATGCAATATGGCAGATTTGCAAGCACTGTGGAGCTCAGATCGAGGCTTGGTATTTTTGTTTGGTTATATAAGGGGTGTTTAAGGACGCTGTCCCGCATCCCGTGAACATGTCCGCCTTGTGACGAAACGCGTAGGGAGGTACGGCGTGCTGACGTCACCGCGTTCTACGCCAGACCCAGAAGTGTGGGCGGCAAACGAGAGCCGACCGGCTCCTTTTTACTATACGTCTTGTTTGTTCGATATACAGTGGTGTGAAAAAGTGTTTGCACCTCTAAGGATAAAAAGCAGGCACCCACAATACTTCATGTCTACAAGGGGTCCAAAGAGCCACCTCCAACAGTGAAAAAAGCCCCCTTACCAGAGTTTGAGATCTCAGCATCAGTGAGATCAACAAGGCAAATGTGCAGGAGTTCTGGATGAACCGTCACAGGAACCACACCAGACTTGTCCTTAATGCGAGCCCCCAAGCATGAAGCGATGGTAACGTTGATCATATAAAAAACAGAGAGGCACTCGCATAGCGTAAAAAAAAACGTATTTTAATGAATAACAAAATAAAACTCAGTGCACTCACATGTACAGTGGTGTGAAAAAGTGTTTGCCCCCTTCCTCATTTCCTGTTCCTTTGCATGTTTGTCACACTTAAGTGTTTCGGAACATCAAACCAATTTAAACAATAGTCAAGGACAACACAAGTAAACACAAAATGCAATTTGTAAATGAAGGTGTTTATTATTAAAGGTGAAAAAAAATCCAAACCATCATGGCCCTGTGTGAAAAAGTGATTGCCCCCTTGTTAAAACATACTATAACTGTGGTTGTCCACACCTGAGTTCAATTTCTCTAGCCACACCCAGGCCTGATTATTGCCACACCTGTTCACAATCAAGGCATCACTTAAATAGGAGCTGCTTGATACAGTAAGGTCCACCAGAAGATCCTTAAAAGCTACACATCATGCCGAGACCCAAAGAAATTCAGGAACAATTGAGAAAGAAAGTAATTGAGATCTATCAGTCTGGAAAGGGTTATAAAGCCATTTCCAAAGCTTTGGGAATCCAGCGAACCACAGTGAGAGCCATTATCCACAAATGGCGAAGACATGGAACAGTGGTGAACTTTCCCAGGAGTGGCCGGCCGCCCAAAATTACCCCAAGAGCGCAGCGACAACTCATCCAAGAGGTCCCAAAAGACCCCACAACAACGTCTAAGGAACTGCAGGCCTCACTTGCCTCAGTTAAGGTCAGCGTTCATGCCTCCACCATCAGGAAAAGACTGGGCAAAAATGGCCTGCATGGCAGAGTTCCAAGGAGAAAACCACTGCTGAGCAAAAAGAACATCAAAGCTCGTCTTAATTTCTCCACAACACATCTTGATGATCCCCAAGACTTTTGGGACAACATTCTGTGGACCGATGAGACAAAAGTGGAACTCTTTGGAAGGTGTGTGTCCAAGTATATCTGGCGTAGAAGGAACACTGCATTTCATAAAAAGAACATTATACCAACAGTAAAATATGGTGGTGGTAGTGTGATGGTCTGGGGCTGTTTTGCTGCTTCAGGACCTGGAAGACTTGCCGTGATAAAAGGAACTATGAATTCTGCTGTCTACCAAGAGATCCTGAAGGAGAATGTCCGACCATCTGTTCGTGTACTTAAGCTGAAACGAACTTGGGTTCTGCAGCAGGACAATGATCCTAAACACACCAGCAAGTCCACCACCGAATGGCTGAAGAAAAGCAAAATGAAGACTTTTGAGTGGCCTAGCCAAAGTCCTGACCTGAATCCTATTGAGATGTTGTGGTATGACCTTAAAAAGGCCGTTCATGCTCGAAAACCCTCTAATGTAACTGAATTAGGACAATTCTGCAAAGATGAGTGGGCCAAAATTCCTCCAGGACGCTGTAAAAGCCTCATTGCACGTTATCGCAAACGCTTGGTTGTAGTTGTTGCTGCTAAGGGTGGCCCAACCAGTTATTAGGTTTAGGGGGCAATCACTTTTTCACACAGGGCCATGATGGTTTGGATTTTTTTTCACCTTTAATAATAAACCTTAATTTACAAATTGCATTTTGTGTTTACTTGTGTTGTCCTTGACTATTGTTTAAATTGGTTTGATGTTCCGAAACACTTAAGTGTGACAAACATGCAAAGGAACAGGCAATGAGGAAGGGGGCAAACACTTTTTCACACCACTGTACATGTGAGTGCACTGAGTTTTATTTTGTTATTCATTAAAATAAGGTTTTTTTTTACACTATGCGAGTGCCTCTCTGTTTTTTATTTGATCAACGTTACCATCGCTTCATGCTTGGGGGCTCGCATTAAGGACAAGTCTGGTGCGGTTCCTGTGACGGTTCATCCAGAACTCCTGCACATTTGCCTTGTTGATCTCACTGATGCTGAGATCTCAAACTCTGGTAAGGGGGCTTTTTTCACTGGTGGAGGTGGCTCTTTGGACCCCTTGTAGACATGAAGTATTGTGGGTGCCTGCTTTTTATCCTCACTTTGATCGAATTATCACCATCTGCTGACTGTTCTTTTTTTTTGGGACTTTAATTGACTTTATATATATATATATATATATATATATATATATATATATATATATATATATATATATATATATATATATATATATATATTTTCCATTTTCATCGTACACTTATTGGATTTGTTTTGTATTTTTTTCTTTATGTATTCTTACACATGAGGGATATATACACCCTGTGATATTCACCGTTTTTATTATTTGCTTTGGGGGACTCTGGCTAGGGTCCTCAAATGTGATCTGATACTGTTGTTTATTTTTGACCTGATACTGCTGTTTATTTTTGATTTTCACCTATTTATTTAGGACACCATTCACTTAAATATATTTTTAATATTTCAATTTGCATTATTTAGTATTTGTTCACAATTTTCTTGGGGTTGTAGACCCTTCAATATATGTGACATTTGAGCCTTTTTATTAGAGTCGAGGTCATTGGTTTTAGTTTTTTTTGTTTTTTTAGCGCAGCTCACCTATACATTTTAGTTTGCTATATCGGAGTATTACGATTGGAGTTGCTGCTTGTAGGGATAATTATTTTCTTGAAATAGCGCGGTTTACTTCTTGTACATAGTCTCATTCTTACCCGGTACTAAAAATGTAAGGGCTGATGCCTTGTCACGACAATTTTCCTCCACTTCCAAGTTGGAGTCGGTTCTGGTTCCTATGATTCCTCCTGATCGTATCTTAGCTACGGTTCGCACCAGTCTTACTTCTCCTTTGGGTGAAAAAATTCTTGCTGCTCAGGTCCATGCTCCTCCTGATCAACCTTGTGACTGCTGCTTTGTCCCAGAGAGTCTCCATACTGCAGTGCTCCAGACTTATCATTCTCCCAAGGCAGCTGGCCATCCTGGGAAGAATCAACTCATTTGGGCCATCTCCCAACAATTCTGGTAGCCTAGTCTATGGGCTGATGTTACGGCTTTCGTAGCTGCCTGTCCCATGTGTGCTCGGAGTAAGACTCCACGGCACCTTCCAGTGGGCCTCCTACAACCCATACCCAATGGAGAGAGGCCCTGGACTCACCTGTCTATGGATTTCATTGTGGAATTGCCCAACTCCCAAGGCAACACTGTTATCCTTATGGTGGTTGACTGGTTCTCAAAGATGTGTCATTGTATTCCACTTAAGAAGTTGCCCACCTCTAAGGAACTGGCTTCCATTTTTGCTCGGGAGATCTTTCGCTTACATGGGCTACCCAAGGTGATTGTCTCGGACAGGGGCAGTCAGTTTTTCTTCCGGTTCTGGCACCTTCTGTGCACAGTTGGGAATCCAGCTTGCGTTCTCTTCTGCATATCACCCGCAGTCTAATGGGGCCGCAGAACAAGCCAATCAGTCCTTGGAGCAATTCCTACGTTGCTATATTTCTGACCATCATAACAACTGGTCTGACCTATTACCTTGGGCAGAGTTTGCTCACAACAGTGCCTTGAATTCTGCCTCCCGATTGTCTCCATTTATGGCGAATTATGGTTTCCAACCTTCCATGTTGCCTGACTTGTTTGTTCCGCGGAGTATTCCTGCGTTAGAGGAGTATCTCCGTGTTCTTCGTTCCACTTGGGTACAAGTCCAGGAGGCTTTGTGTCATGTTAATGATAGGTACAGACTCCATGCTGACCGCAGACGCCTGCCTGCGCCTTCCTACCAGGTTGGGGACAGGGTCTGGCTGTCATCTTGCAACCTCCGGCTTTGTGTTCCCTCACTGAAGTTTGCACCTCGGTTTATTGGGCCTTTCCGTATCCTTCGCAGGATTAACCCAGTAGCTTACGCGTTGGAACTTCCTCCTAGTATGCGCATCTCAAATGTGTTTCATGTCTCCTTATTTAAACCGTTGGTCTGTAACCAATTTACTACCTCGGTGCCACGTCCTCACCCTATTCAAGTTGAGAACCATGAGGAGTATGAGGTACAATCCATTGTTGACTCCCATACGTTCCGTGGGTGCATACAGTACCTGGTGCATTGGAAGGGGTACGGCCTGGAGGAACGCTCCACGGTTTCTTCCTCTGATGTACATGCCCCTGTCCTCCTCCTGCGAGTTCCATAGATGGTTTCCCCTCAAGCCCGGTGTCCCTCCGAGGTAGAGGGGTCATTGGGGGGGTACTGTCAGGGCTGGCTTAGCCCTTCCTCCTCTGGGCTGGCCGCTCAGCTGCCAGCTCTCTTCTCTCTCCACATTTACCAGCTGTTCCCGATGATGCTTGTCTGACCTGCCTATTTAATGCCTTCCAGCTCATTTGTCCATTGCCTTCACGCTGGTCACATCACAAGGAACCATCTCCTGCTGTTTGTTTCATGACTGGCTTGCTGACATCCCTCCTGGCTTCTTCTCTCCTTGGATCCCTGACTTCTGGACTGGCTGATTACCCGATCTGGTTAATGAACTTTGGACTGGCTGACTACCCGATCTGGCTACTGGACTCTGGCTATGCTTGACTATGCTTTTTTCTATTTACCTTTTTATTTTTATTATTAATAAACAAGTGTGATTTGATTGTACTTCTACCCCGCAAGGTATGAGACATCCCTAACATAGGGTAGTAATACGTTTTTCCTGAATGCCAAATCAATTCTGGCTGAGCATTTGTGCGCCGTCAAGACATGTGAATAACCTCTATCTGCTGGATGCTTCCATCTCCAGAGTTCCGTGAGGTTTGCCACCGATCCCCAACCATTAAGTTCCATAGACCCTCCCCTAGCCGGGTTGGAGGTGTCCAAGGCCACATCCAAGACGGCATTGAAATCCCCCAACAGAACCAGCGGTAAGGGGGCATATGGTGCAAGCTTAACCAATAAGTCAAACAACATCTTAGCCTGAAATGGGGGGCACATAAACATTTACCTTTACTATACTTTTATAACATATATCCATAACTACCACCACATATCTGCCGCCTGGATGAGCGAGTGAAATATTTGTATAGCACACAACACGAACTGAATCGCCTCAAGGCTCAGAAAACACTTGTTGGATCGAGCATGGTATGGACCTACTTATCAAAATAGAGACTCCTCTGGCAAACATGGAGTATGTGGAATGTAAAGCTTTTTGGATCCATGGTTTGCGTAGCGAGAGGACCCTGCTGCCATCCAGGTGTGTTTCTTGTAGGAAAATTAGATGTTTGTGGTTTAGGCTCCTAACATTCCAAGATATAATACTGACATCATCCGCCATCGTTGTTGACATATTCATAAATTATACAACTTTGGATTAATGACGCCCCTTGTGTCTTCCGACCAGAGACTGCATTCCTCCAAAACACAGTTCCTGTATCATGCAGCAAAACCTTGGTCAATATTTGGTGTGGTCAAGGACACCTTTTACAGAATAGCTTACCCGCTGAAAGGACATAGAGCATAATTGCTAGGAAAAAATAAATTGTACATGTATCCCCATGTCGAGATGTGGCTCTTACCAAACCCACCCTCGCCTTTATACCAACATTAACCCCAACAAGTCCGGTATATAGCTTTTTCCCTAAACTGAAAAACAAAAAAACTTTTACGCCGAATTCTTGCCACAGTGATCTGAAGTTCAGCAGTTTTTTGGTCTTAACCTCAGCATCTCCACACGCTCCCAACAAAAGATTGAAATCATATACTATACTGCAGGGGTCAAAAATGTAAAGTAGGACAGGGAGAAAGGTGCCATGGTGCATATGGGTCGAATGACAGCATTCATGTAATTGAAGGGAATAATCTCACGGCCATTGACATCAGAAAAATAACCATCAAAAAAAAAGTGAAAATGGGAAAAAAGAAACCAAAAAAAGAAAAAAAGTGGCTGGACAGCTGTAATACCACCTCCTCGAGCGTACTCAAGGCTCCATGCCAGGTCCCATAAATCAAAGTCCCCGATTAACAAGAAGTTCTGGGGGACAAAAACCTCAAACAGGTAGTTCTGGGGGACAGAAGCCTCGAATAGGAAATTCTGGGGGACAGAAACCTCAACCTTTAGCAGAGGATGTTGGAGCAGGGGTATCCATATCAGTGTTTGAGATCAGGACTCAACATACCAGTTCAGCATCTGCAGTAATGTCATCAACGGGGGCCTCAGAATTCCCTATCCATCCATTCGCTGGATTCCTCTGGGTGCTCAAAGAATTTCACTGCTCCCTTGTATTGAACTCTGAGTTTGCTCGGGTACAACATGCTATATTTGACTTCTTTTTCTTTCAGGCGTCGTCTTACCTCTGTGAAAGATCTTCTTTTCTGCCGCGTGGCTGCAGAAAAATCCGTAAACAGCATGATCCTTGTGTTGTTATGGCGTAGCTCCTGTAGTTTCCTGGTTTGGGCCAGAATTATGTCCCTGTCCCAAAAGTTCAGGAAACGTACTAGAAAAGGACGAGGGAAAGCTCCTGGGGGCCTGTTACCAGTGGGGACCCTGTTGAAAACGCCTGCTTGAAAACGTATGTGGAAGGCATATCTGGCATGGACAGCAATTGCTTAAATAGGCCTTCAACAAATTGAGCAGGCTTGTCACCTTCAGCCCCCTCAGGGAGCCCCACCACCCTGATGTTGTTTCGCCTCTGTCTGTCCTCAGCATCTATGGCTCTAAGTTGCAGGGTCCTCACCTGGTCCCTGAGCTCTGCAAGCTGTGCACCATGGTCATGAGACATGTCCTCTATGTCTGACACCCGTGACTCCACTGTAGCCAGGCGGCCTCGGATCTTGTCTAGATCATGCTGGATCAGATTGCATTCTAAGGAGAGGTGATCTATCTGCCCCATAAGTTCCGCTTTGCTAGCGCTAATGGCCTCCAGGTTCGGCCTTGTTATGGCATCTGTGTCCACAGCTGGAGGCTGCTTGTGGACCTGCCTTTCCTCCTCCATCACTTTAGCCTGCGCCATCTTAGCATTTGTTGCCTGCTTGGCGCGCTGGGGCAGCGGTGGTGAAGAAGCCAAGATGGCGTGGGCAGAGGCTGGCGCCGTGTCTCTAGCAGCGCGAGTTTGCCGCTGGTCCGTATGCACCCTAGCAGCCTTATTGTCGACCGATGAAGGCATCGCTGGCTTCAGCTCACCTTCTCCCGTGCAGTGTTTTTTTCCCCGGAGGGCAAAAATGTTCCAATAGGTACGGATTGTGATCCGGAACTGTGGGCGAGAGCGGCTGCCTCGATCACATCTGGCCGGAAGTCCTAAGAAATATACAAATTTAGGAAGATATATCATCTTTCGCAAGTTCACCTTGCCCACTGGGGCTAGTGGCAGTGTTTTCCACATTTGGCATCTCATACCGAGCTGCACTAAAAGGGGGGAGAGGTTATCACCTATATACACCTGAGGGGAGTTTTTTACAATTACTCCCAAGTATTTAAACTCATCCACCCAATGGAGTGGCGTGAGGGAGATGTCCGCATCGGCCAGATACAGTAGGGTGTCATCTGCATACAGGGAGATTTTCTCCTGTAGTACTCCTACCCGTATTCCCTCAACCCTCTGGTCCTGGTGTATTAAGATTGCCAAAGGTTCAATTGCCAGGTCAAAGAGCCCTGGGGACAAGGGGCATCCCTGCCTGGTACCCCTATGTAGGCTGAAGGGGAGGGGGAACAACAGGCCGTTCACTCTGACCCGGGCAGTAGGATTCTTGTAAAGAAGTTGGGCCGAGGAAATAAACCTGGGTCCAAATCCAAAACGCTCCAGGACCTCCCATAGATAGAGCCACTCGACCAAGTCGAATGCCTTCTTGGCGTCCAGCGTGGCAACTATGCCTGCATTCCCCTCCTCTGCCAGATCAATGTGGGTAAATAGCCTAAGGATATTTATATCCATGCCCCTGTTCCACATGAATTCTGACTGATCCTGGTGGACCAAGGCCGTGATCACCCTGTTCAATCTAGTCGCCAAAATTTTGGCCAGTAATTTGGCATCCACATCAATCAAAGAGATTGGGCTGTAGGACTTGCAATGTTCAGGGTCCTTCCCCGGTTTGGGAATGACCACTATCACTGCCTCTGACATAGAGTTTGGCTGGGCCCCGTCCCTCAGCGATGTCAGGAGCATAGAATGAAACTTGGGGGCTAATTCCTCAGCGTACATCTTATAAAATTCAGTGGGGAAACCATCCAGACCCAGTGTTTTCCCTGCCTGGAGTGAGGATATGGCCTGCTGGATCTCTTTAAGCGTAATGGAAGAGTCAAGTTGGGCTCTGAATGTATCGGTCAAGACAGGGAAGTCAGCGTCTGAGAGGTATATGTGGAGGTCTTCCATTGAGTAGTACACTCGCGTGCAATAAAGTTCAGAGTAGTAGGACGTGAAGCCCTCGCTGATCGCCCTTGAGGAGGTCTGTCTGACCACAGCTCCGTCAACCAGTGAGGGCAAACTCATGGAGCTCGACTGCTCCCTGGCCAGCCATGCCAGTAGCTTGCCTCCTCTCTCGTCTCCTCAAAAATTCTCTGGGACTGCTGAAGAATCTTCATTTTGGTGAGTGAAGTGCGGAGTAGCATAACCTCCCTGGTGCTGTCCTGAAGCCTAGTGTAAAGCTCTGGGTCCCCTGTCTGGACATATTGCTGCTCCAGGGAGACAGCCCTATTCTCTGCCCCAAGTAGATCTGCCTTCAGTTGCCTGCGGACTCCACCTATAAGTGTCTGATAGTGACCCCTGGAGGACGCCTTAAAGGCATCCCAAACCACCACCAGCGGGGCCGACCCAGGGTTAAGTGTCCAATAAGTATTCATTTGTAGGCGAAACCCAGAATCCACACCAGGGTCTGAGATCCAAAATCTCAACAGTCTCCACAGCCTGTCTGCAGGGGATCCCTCTAGGGACAACCTGAGGAGGAGTGGAGCATGATCAGATATTCCCCTTGGGAGAATAGAGATCACTTGTACCCTGGATAATAAAGGCCTCCCCACGTACATCAAATCAATAAGCGAGAGAGCCCCGTGGGTGGCCAAGTGGCAGGTAAAGGATCTATCTGAAGAGTTTCTCCATCTCCGTCAACCCATAGGTTTCCGCCCAGACTGAAAGGTCTGAGGTGGATCCCCCGGCTGAGTTAAGGCTTCAGTGTCAAATTAAAATCGCCCATAAGTAGCCGGTTATATGTACCGTAATTCGCAAGGAGGGGGCCCAACTTATGGAGCAGTCTGACCGAGGCAGGGGGGGAAATATAAACACCAACAATCACTATCTCTAGATTCTCCACCATAGCATGCATTCAGTGGTGTAACTAGAACCTTCAGGGCCCGATGTAAGAAACCATGAAGGGAGGTCGGGGCGTGACCGGATGGAGAAGGAGGAAGGTGCACATCTGTGAGTGAGTGGGTGTCTCGCTTCGCGCTCCCCTCCACGCTGCTAATGTACTGCAACGAGCGGCGTCTCTCCTCGATGACCCGCCGACCCTCCCTGCTGTTAACAGGTCGGACGATGGACACGGAGAGTGGCGCCCAGCTGAGCGGATGAACAGACATCCCCCCCGCTTACCCCCACGTCATGCAGCAGTGAAGGCGCTCCGTAGGAATTTCGATGGAGGCAGGCTCCCTCTCTGATTACCACTGAAACTTTGGATTGGGCTCTGGAGAACGAGACCAATGAGGGGAGGTGGAGACTACACTTCAGCTACGTGCAGCAGGGGAGTGATATAACGGGAGATATCATTCAGGCAAACGCAAGGAACTGGTGAGAGTAAATACTGCCATGTTATGTGATCTCTGATTAAGATACTGTATACAGGAGAAGGAAGACGGATCATTTTTTATTAACCACCACTGTGTGTAAACCTGCCTGTCTGTTGTTTCCTCACTGCCTTAAATCCTGAAAGAACTTTTCTGCTGTTGAGAATACTGAGAACTGTAAAATCTTTTTTTTTTTTTGGAAGAGACTCTTTTAAAGTGCCTGTTTTTACATTTAAATGTTGCGGTTGGAACAGGGGATACCGAGGTCTCGGCATAGCCCAGAATTTGCAGTATAAAGCATAAAACTGTGTAGTATGTGCCTTTTCACCCTGTGGCCCCCCTTCTCTCCCGCTCCCTGGTGAGAGAGCCTGCCATCAATCTCTTTCGCGTAAATCTCCTCTGGAGGAACCTGTTTTTATGCCTTAAACACTCAAATTTAAGAACGCCCTGCTTATAAAAGGATTGGGAAACGAAAATCCCTTCCTCAATAGGAATTTAACCTGCTTTGAACTGGTAGCCTGTATAGGTTATCTTCATTGGCTGGAGCTGGAACTGTTTTTGATTCCTTTGGGAACTTCAGAAGTTATGGTATAACTCGTACAGAGTGCAACTTTGTGTTGTGGGTGCTTTCCTACCCCTAGGACCCTTTTTTTCTTTCCCGCCCTAGGGTGAGAGAGAAATTAAACATACATATATTTTTTGAGGATACTATTTTGGAGTAAAACAAAGTCACCATGCCATCGCACCGAGCGACTAAAGCCAGTCAAGCAGCTGCAGCCGCAAAATTAGAAAAGTATGCCCATAATCCGGGTCAGGGGCCTAACCTGTCTCCCCCAAAGGGTCCGCAACAAGGACAGCAACCCCAAGTTAATAGGTTATCAGGTATCAAAGGCATCAGGAAAAGCCATGGGTCAAGCCAGTCTCAAATGGCTTTGGAGGAAAAGGAGGGAAGAGCTGACTCTGAGGGTCAAGCCAGGGATGTGAGTTTGGAGGGGGCAACTGGCTTACTGGAGGAGGGTCTGCAGGGAGGACTTGAACCAGAACCGGAGCCAACACTAAGGGAGGTTCTGATGGCAGTTAACCTCTGTAGAGAATCCCCGGGAGGAATGAGCACCCAACTCATCTCTATTCAGGAGGAATTATCGCATACTAGACAGGATATTCAAAAGATCCAGGATAGGACTACAGCCCTGGATAAGGGAATTCAGGTTAATGCAAGAACAGCTAATAAAACAGAATAACAAACTAGATGAAATGGAGAACAGGATGAGGAGGAAGAATATTCGGATAATAGGCCTGCCAGAAAATTGTGAAGGTTCAGATTCCATAGCCTTCCTGGAGAAATGGCTCAGGGATACGTTTGGTCAGGACACTTTTTCCTCATTGTTCTCTATTGAAAGGGCACATAGAGTCCCCTCAAGACCCCCACAGATGGGTGCCCCTCCAAGACCATTCCTGGCTAAGTTATTGTTTTTTAAGGATAAAGAGATTATTACCCGCAAAGCTAGGGAGAGGGGTAAGATCATATATAATGGTTCGCGTGTGTCGATCTTCCCGGACTACTCTCCTGACCTTCAAAGAAGGAGGGCTAAATTTGGGGAAGTTAAAAGGAAGCTCCGCCAAATGGACATGGCGTATGCGTTATTATACCCAGCAAGACTACGGATAAATGCCCCTGAAGGGACTATAATTTTTGACAATCCTGGAGGGGTGGAGGAGTGGTTGGAGTCCCACCTCCGGAGACCTTAGTAGTGATTGACTTTTTTTCTTTTTCTTTTTTTTTTTTTGTCTCAGGGATGGGGGGGGAGGAGTGTGGGCTTAAATGTAATCTTCTTTGGGTGTAGGTGGTCTTGTTTGGGAAAAGGGGAGAGGAAAGGGGAGGGAGAGCTGAGGGAGGTGAGGGTCACGCATTTCATCCCTCTGGTTGGAGGGGGTGGCGGGGCACTCACCTCCTTTGTCAGTTGTATGGGGTGATATTCTTGTTCGGAGATTTTTGGGGGGAGGGGAGGGGCGGGGTGGGAGGTTGGGTAGGTAATAAGGTTTAAGTAAAAAAATGTGGAGTGATTCACAGGCAAGGTGTGTATGGGAAGGTCACACAAGAAGGCCCCAGGTGATGCCCAAAGAGGCAATGGGAGAAGTGTGTGAGAAAGGAGAATGGTATGGGTGGAGAGAAAGAAGTTTATGGTGTTTAAAGTTTGACTGGCAGGTGGGAGAAGTGTGGAAGAGGTTTTTCTTTGTGAGAAGAGCACTATAGAGAGCACAATTATTTATAATAAAACAAAGGGTAAAAATGTATTACTTAAAAGAGAATAATAAAGGAGGGTCACGAGGATATGCACTTACAAGGAAACAATGGTTGAAAGCTTATCATATTAAAGGGAATAACAAAGATGAGTTATACACACTAGTCTTTAGGTATTGGCACTATAATTAGTAATGAGTGATCGCACTGTATTAGAGAGGGGAGGTCTTATCTTATACTCTTGGAATGTTAGAGGGATGGGGGACCTGAAGAAGAGGATGGCAGTCAAGCTATCAGCTAGGTCTCACGGAGTAATGCTTCTCTTTCTCCAGGAGACACATTTTACAAAAACCACCACTACACAGTTGGGGTGGGGGGAATACCATATCCAATACCACTCATGCCACACCTCCTTCTCTAGGGGGGTTAGTATTTTTAATAAAAGGGGGGTTTCATTCAACTGCCTCCAGGTGAAGATCGATGAACAAGGAAGGTATATCTTTTTATATGGTCAATGTTTATATACCACCACCATCCACTATGGATATTCTATATGACTTGGTTGAATTTGTGTTGGATAAACCGGAAGTCCCACTGATATTAATGGGTGATTTCAATATGGTCATGGACAAAATATTGGATAGATTCCCTAATGGGAGGGCTCAGCAAAGGGGTATAAGTGAGAGTCGCTTGTCACAGTTCTTGGGAGAAATGGGTTTGAAGGGTCTCTGGAGACTCCAGAATCCAAAATCTCGAACCTTCTTGTGTCTTTCCACCACATATTCAACTCTGTCAAGGATAAATATGATTATGGGGAACGATGAGGCGGTAGATCTAATAAAAAAAATAAGCTATATGCCAAGAAGCCTATCGCACCACTCAGCAATAAAGAGCTTCTTGGATATAGGAGAGAGAAGTCAGCGGACAGGGTGGAGATTCAGCCCTACTTGGCTGGAGCTTATGAGGGAACCAAAGGAAGTAATGAGCTCACTTAAAGAATTCATAAATTTGAACACAGGCTCAGCTCTGACAGGGATGGTATGGGATGCATTAAAGGCCTATCTCCGAGGTCTTTTAATACAACAGATGTCTAAAATCAAAAAACAGTTTGGGGAAAGGGAAGAGAATGCTGCAAGGAATGTGGTAAATCTAGAAATTCAGTATATTAAAAATCCAACACTAGATAACCAGGGAAAATGGATAAAAGCACAGCAGGAATATCGCCACACAATGCTGGAGAAGGCCGAAAATAAATGCTTATTCCAAAAACAACTAGTATTTGGGGAAGGGGAAAGGGTGGGTCGGATGCTAGCACACCTGGTGAAAACAAACTCTGCTCCGTCCATGGTACCAAGGATTAGTATGGCAGAAGGTAGGATATCCACTAATAAATCAGATATTTTAGAGAGATTTAGAGCATATTATGAAGATCTATATCAATCTAACCAGGCCGAGATGAGGGAGGAAATGGATATATTCTTCAGCCCGCTGGCTATTCCCCACCTTTCGAAAGAAGATGGGGATATGCTAGACGGTCCGATAACGATCGAAGAGATTCGGCGTATAGTACAAGAAATGGCAAGCCAGAAAGCCCCAGGCCCAGATGGCCTTCCGGTGGAGGTCTATCGTCACTTTGGTGAGGTATTAATTCCTGAGCTCCTAAAAGTCCTTAATTGGGCAATAGAAGCAGGAGAACTACCTCCCTCAATGAGAGAATCAAATATAATAGTGTTGCCAAAGGAAAACAAGGACCCCCTTTCCCCCTCATCATATAGACCTATCTCCCTGTTGAATCTGGATGTAAAGATCCTAGCTAAGGTCTTGGCAAATAGATTGAACGGAGTGATAGGGAAAATTATCCACCCCGATCAATCAGGATTCATTCCTGGGAGATCCACAAGTACAAATATAAGACGAGTTTTTTTGAACCTCCAGATACCAGTGGATGGAGATGGCCAGAGAGCTGTTTTATCTCTAGACGCCGCTAAAGCCTTTGATTCACTAGAGTGGAGTTATCTGTGGAGAGTTTTGAGAGAATATAAGGTGGGCCCGGTATTCATAAAATGGGTTAAAATGTTGTATAGATGTCCGGAAGCAAGGATTAGAGTTAACAACGAGAGCTCGGCTGGGATCCGATTGAAGAGAGGCACGAGGCAGGGGTGTCCCCTGTCTCCCCTCTTGTTCGCTATGGCGATCGAGCCTTTGGCTATATCCCTGATATCAAATATGAGGATAAAAGGTTTTAGGAGAGGGGAGGAAGAAGAAAAAGTAGTATTATTTGCAGACGATCTCCTTTTGCTTCTTGGAGATGTTCAGCATTCAATAGGGGAAGTGATGTATAGAATTACCAATTTTGGACATCTCGCGGGCCTAAAAATAAACTGGGATAAATCTTGTATATTGCCTATAGATCCATTAGATAGCCCCCTACCATGTGAAGCTGTACATATTCAGATAGTGAGTAAGATGAAATATCTGGGTATCTGCATCTCTAAAGACCCTAAGCAATATGTGATAAACAATTTGGTTCCACTGTTATCCAAATTTAAACAAAAAATCAAGATATGGAAGAAACTACCACTTTCAGTAGCGGGTCGATGTAACCTTATCAAAATGATTCTTTTGCCGCAACTTCTTTATGTATTACACAACTCTCCAGTATGGATATATAAGGACTGGTTTTATAAGATAGACTCCATTTTTAGAGAACTGATGTGGAAGGGGGGACGAGCACGCATTGGGTTAAAGACTCTGCAACTTCCAAGTAATGGGGGGGGGGGGGTTGATCTCCCACACCCGTTTAATTATTTCATAGCAGCTCAGCTACAACACTTGGCAGGAGAGGAAGTGGGGAGAGGGGGGTGGAAAAAGGGATCTCCTCTCGAACAATTCCTCGGAAGGTCACTAGTAGTAGCATTAGAGGCAGGGGCATTCATACGGGATGTCCCTACCCTAGGATTAATGATAAAGGTGTGGGAGACAACTAAAAGAATACTGGGTTATGGGGGGTTTACGGAATACTCCCCCTTATGGGCAAATAATAAGTTGGAAGAGGTTTTAAAAATAGGACAAGTAAGGGAATGGGAAAGAAGGGGTATACACTTTTTTCATCAGATTTATCGGAACGGGAGAATGAAACAATTCCAAGAGTTAAAGAACCAGTTTCTAATTCCGAAAAAGTCCTTTTTTAGATACCTGCAGATCAGGCATGCTCTGAATAAACAGTTCCAGGGGACAGTAATAGTATGGAGTGAGATACCTGTAATAGAGGACATTCTGCGAGCGAAATCAGGGAAAGGTTTAATATCTAAAGTATATGGGGAGCTGTGTAAGAAATCCCAGGAAAGAAAACAGGGTAAAAAAAACAGGAAAAATGGGAGTCCGATGTGGGCGACATCTCGGAAGATCAATGGGAGAGGATCCTTGAGGTAGCACCATGGGTGTCCATTTCTCCATCTCAAAAGTTCTCACATCTACTTTTATTGTACAGAGCGTATTATACCCCTAAAAGGTTGGCTCAATTTGGTAGAAGGAGTGATGCAGCATGTCCTAGATGTGGAGGGACAGAAGGAGACATGATTCACATGTTTTGGAGATGTCCCAAGCTACATCGGTACTGGAGGGAGGTTGTGACGATAGTTAGTAGGGTTTTGGAGATGGCAGTAGAAATGGAACCGATGGGTTGTGTATTGGGATGGATCAGGGGAAGTAGTGACCCTAAGGATAGTAATCTAGCTAAAGTAAGATGTCTCTTTCAGGCTAGAAAACTCATAGCTCAGAAATGGCAATCTGCCACACCCCCCACAAGCAGAGAGTGGGTGCAAAATATGAATAGGGTTATCCTTAAAGAGAGAGTGGCATATACGAGACAAGGGAGTATTAAAAAATTTGATAAGATATGGAAGGAATGGTATGTAAAAATGATGAAGGAAGATACCTCTTAGTAAGAAGGAAGTATGATGAAAGGGAGTGTATGAGTGGGGAGGGTGATGAATGTAGGAAGGGAAGGATGGGGGAGAGATTTGTAAACAGGCATTGTGTTATTATTGTTATTGTTTTTTATTGGAAGGCTGTATGAGTTGTTTTGAATTGAAAAAGAAATTAATAAAGATATAAAGTATAAAAAAAAAGAAACCATGAAGGACCCCCCTGAACCCCAGCCAGGGCCTTTCCCTCCGAGTCCGGCAGTGGAACTCCAGGGCGTGGTCACAGGTATGACCTTTGTGAGCCCTGTAGTTCCACCACTGGTATCAGTAGTTTTTTTTTATTTTTAGGTGCCCCATTGAGGGACTGTCCCTACGCAGGATGGGGAAGTTACTGCCCCCAGGTGAGAAGGGGTCCCTGTCCCTACATGAGAAGGGGCCCTTGTCCCCAGGAGGAGATGGAGGGGGTAAGTAATGGTGTGTGGGGGATGAGGTCCTCTCACTCACCATGACCAAGCTGTAGGCCGCACACTCATCCATGTTTTTTTTTATATATTCTTTATTGTTAATTTTCATCTTTATACATATCAAATTTATAAAAGCATTAATACAATTTATTAAGAGGTCTTCTTTCACCGCCTCTTCCTACACATTACAATCCAATTCAATAACCCTCTCCTTTCCCTCTTACCCCCCTCCCTCAGCCCGGAGGCAAACAAAAACCAAACCAAAACCAAAAAAAAGGAAGGGGCAGGTATGCCCCTCTATCTCCCCCTTCTCATTTGCCTCCCTCTCTGTCCCCTTATCCCTCGACAATCCCCCCTCTCCAAGAATGTCAGCCATTGTTGCCATGTCCCATGATATTTCCCTTCTGTGTCTTGTAGTTTGTGTATCGACTCTTCCATTAACCTAATTTGCTCCACCCTCTTCACCCACTCCAATATTGTTGGAACCTGTGTAGTTTTCCAATAGCATGGGATCAGCGCTTTGGCTGCATTCAACAAGTGCAACAAGTTTATATTGCATTACTCCTTTCTCTGTATCATGGAATAGACACACCCATGGGCATTTTCTAATCCTCTTTCCTGTCACCAAAAATATAATTTCTATTATTTTATCCCAAAAAAGGGGTTATTTTAGGGCAATTCCACCATAGATGTTTTAGGGAACCCTGTTCTGTACATTCCCTTCAACAAGTTGCTTGCTCTTCCCCTCCGAACCTCTGCATTCTTTGGGGCGTCATATACCACCTTGATATTAATTTGTAAGACATTTCAATCGTTCGAGAATCTCTTGGGATTGAGTGCGTCATTTTAAGTATTTTCATCCTGTGCTCTTCATTCCTTAGTGATCCTAATTCCCCTTCCCATTTCCCCAAATATGCCGGTAGCTCCAAATCTGCCTCCCATCTTAATATTTTATACATTTTCACTAGACATTGTACATCCTTAAGCAATTTCTCTAATGGTCGTAACCGTGACATTCCTCGTAAAGGCTGTGGCAGCCCTTGTGTAAAGTGTAATAGTTGAACGTGTCTCCATCTGTCTAACGGTTTGTGCCCCTACTCTTGTGTAATTTCCCTATACGTGTATAACCTATTCCCTTTAATCACCTCCCCTAATGTTATTTCCTCTCTCTTTGCCCATCTACTAAAATATAGCCGCTCCTCCTTCCCTGGCAAAAAATAATTTTTGTCCAACAGGGACATTAATGGGGAATTGTGAGTCCAATTATGTGCCTTATTAATTTTATCCCATATTTTTTGTGTATGTCTTGTTAAAGTGCTCGTGCCTACTCCTAAATTCCGCCAATGAGGTGGTATCCATATCATTTTTGTTAATTCCGTCCCACTCAATCTAATTTCTAACTCCACCCAACTCTTCTCTTTCTGATTATGTGACCAGTCCGCTGCTCTAGATATTACTATTGCTTCATAATATTTTTTTAAATCTGGTAATGCCACTCCTCCCCGTTCTTTTTCCTTCACTAGGACATTGTATGCAATGTGCGGCCTTTTCGGGGCCCATATAAATGACACAACCAGGGATTTTAATTTCCTAAAAAAACTCGCCGGTATCGGAACAGGTATCATTTGAAATGTGTAAATTACGATTGGCAGTATGAACATTTTTATTACATTTATTTTACCCATCCATGATAATGCTTTGTACCTCATACTTTTCATTTGCCCTTTAATTTTGTTTAAGAGGGGTATATAATTTGCTTCATACAGATTAGACCTTTGTGCCGTTAATTTTATCCCCAGGTAACTCAACTCTCCTCTACACCACTTGAAGGGAAGGCTTGCGGAAAGAGCTCTCTGATCTATTTCTGGTCAATTCAAATTTAGAATTTCTGTCTTCGTCAGATTTATTTTAAAATTTGATAATCTTCTGTATTGTTCTAATTCTTTAAGGACTGACGGGATCGATGTTCTGGGGTTTGCTATATATAACAGTACATTATCTGCAAATGCAGATACCTTATATTCTATCCCTCCCACCCGGATTTCCCGAAGATCCTGATTCCTTCGGATCGCTACTAAGAGGGGTTCCAGGATAACCACAAACAGAATCGGCGATAGAGGGCATCCCTGTCTCGTCCCGTTGAACAAGTCAAGGGGACGACACAGGTACCAATTCAATCCTGGTGGTCGGCTGAGTATATAACGCTTTAATCCATCTCATCATTCTCTCACCCAGCCCCATATATTTTAGGGTCTCATTTATAAACTCCCAGTCTACTCTATCAAAGGCCTTCTCGGCGTCTACTGATAAAAGGACTGTGGTGGTCTTCCTTCTAATTGCCTCCTGGATCAGAATGATAGACTTCAAGGAGTTGTCCCTCCCCTCCCGTCCCTGCACAAATCCCACCTGATCGGTGTGTACCCATCCCGGGAGGAGTGTTTTCAATCTATCGGCTATTATTTTTGCATAGATTTTTATGTCCGTATTTAATAGTGATATCGGCCGGTAACTCTCCAGGGCTGCAGGATCTTTACCCTCCAAGATCAAAGCAATGTGGGCAAGAAGCGCCTCTTCACGAAAGCCCTGCCCCTCTCCAACTGCATTGAAATATTCACAGAGTTTTGGTGCTAAAAGACTCTGGAATCTCTTATAATATAGGATGGAGTATCCGTCCGGACCAGGACTTCCACCCAGGCCCTTAATTGCTCTCTCTACTTCCCTTACTGAGATAGGGGTCTCTAAAGCCTCCATCTCCTCACTCGCACCTTTTGGGAAGTCCAGGTTCGTAAGATAGTCCCATATAGCTACCTTCCTTTTCCCCTCTTCACCCCCTCTTACTCCTATATTATACAGAGCACTATAATAAGTATGGAAGTTCTCTGCAATATCTGGAGTGGCGAACTTCATCTCGCCTCTTTTGTCCCTAATTTTTGGTATAAAAGTCCTATTTTTCTGTTCCTTTACTCTTCTCGCCAGCCACTTCCCTGACCTGTTCCCCCACTGGTATCTCTCCTTATTTATTTTATGGAAAGCTGTTCTCCTTTCTTGTTCCAGGAACTCTTCCAACTCCCTTTTTTTTTTTTTGTAATTCCTGACTCTCCTGAAGCCCCCTAGGTCTAGTTTTTGGTCTAACTCCTCGATCTCACTATATAATTGAACTTTCCTTTTCTCCCTTTCCTTCTTTTTCCCTGCTTCAATCCCGATCAAACTCCCTCTAATGACTGCCTTGTGTGTCTCCCATATGGTAGCCCTAGAGATTTCCTCTGTGTCATTGAGCTCAAAGAAGTCCCTCAATTTCTGTTCAATTTTACTACTTACATCCTGTTCTTGAATAAGTGAGTCATTCAACCTCCAGGTTCTTCCTATCCCCTTATAACCCTGAATTTCTAATTGAGTTATTATAGGGGCATGATCTGACAGAATGATAGGTTTAGTTTCCCCTTTTTTCAAGTTAGCCACTAATTGATGTTCTATCAAAATACAGTATAGTCGAGTCTTGCAAAGGTTTTATGGACTGCCGAGAAGTATAGTCCCGTTCTTTTTGATGACTAATCCTCCATGAATCTTGTAACTGGGCGCTGGTCAATGCTTTATTTACTAATCTATATCTCTGTTCCGACACTCGTGCGCCTCCCCCCGAGGTATCCATCTTAGGATCAAGGCACCAATTCAGGTCTCCTGCTATAACCACTTTACCTGCTCTAAACTCCTCCAATTTTTTTAGAACTTTCCTTAAGAATTTATCTGGATTTCTATTTGGTGCATACACGTTTACTATAGTACATTGCATCTCCCCCAATTTCCCTTTTATAAATAAATATCTACCCTCTGGGTCAGCCAGACGTTCCTCAATTTCAAACCTTGATAGTCTGTCGAAACCAATGGCTACTCCTCTTGAGTGAGCAGATGGTGTGTCCCCATAGAACCAAAGTGAAAATTGAGCTGATGTCAATTTTATCCCTGAATTGTTGGTAATATATGTCTCTTGCAGGCATATTACATTTCCCCCATAAATTGAAAAAAAAAAAACACCAGAACCCCCCCTTTCCCTCCCCCCCAAAAGGACCCCAATACTCCCACCCACTCCTCCCCCATCCATCCCCCTCTCCGCAACGTTGCCCCTAAAAAGGTTGTTCAGAGACCCCCCCTTACTTCGTTGTTCATATGGACTGGACACTTATCTCGTTGGTGTCTGTTCATCCCCATATTTACCCCAGGGGCTCACACCGGTAAACCTCCAAAGACCCCCTCCCACTCACCCCCCTCCCCCGCCCCTCCCCCACGCGCCCCTTCACGCCCTCGGCTCCCTCCACTCTCCTCTCACTCTTACTTTCTAATACTATCTTTTAACTACCACCCCTTCGTTAAACTCCACTCCTCTCCCCCTTGTCCATCTTCACTTCCTTTGTATAGGCCTTACTTCCTTTACTTCTTCTTCCCACCCTGGTAATTGGGGGGGGGGGGGGGATATATCTAGCCTTTCACAGAACCCTCTCAAATCCTCAGGAAATTGCAGGACTGCAGAGCGTCCATCTTTTTTTCCTTTCAGGCAGGCTGGGAAGCCCCATTGATAGGATATTCCTGATGCAGCCATCTGTTGAGTTAGGGGTTTTAATAATCTCCTTCTCATTAACGTTTCTGATGTTAGGTCAGAGAACACCTGCAGCTCTGCGCCCTCAAAGGACAGACCTGGTAGTGTCCTCAACTTCCCCATTATTTGCCCTTTCTCTTCTGCATAGTGGAACCTCGCTATTACGTCTCTTGGAGACTCCTCCCCTGCTGTCATCCACCTAGTAATCCTGTGCACTCTGTCTATCTTTAGGGTTTCAGTGGGGTCTCTTTCTAGCAATGGGTTAAAAAGCTGCTGCACTATGCTACCTAGTTCCCCACTACTATATTTCTCTGGAAGCCCTTTGATTCAGACATTCTTCCTTCTGCCCCGGTTCTCTTGGTCCTCTAATCTATACTGGAGATTTCTATTCGTTCTCTGCAGGGTTAAAACTTGTTCTGTTATCTCATCCAACCTTGAATCCTGTTTGTCTAATCTATCCTCTATCTCCTCTACCTTCTCTAGGACCAAACCTATATCTGCCCTTACTACTGCTATCTCAGCTTTTAGGGACTCCTCCATTTTGGCGAACATCTCCGCCGGCATCTCCTTTATTGTAAGGGCTTCTACTTCCTGGGTATATAAATTGCACACTTCCTTCCCTTCTAATGTCCTCTTCTACTTCTTTTTCCTCTTCCCTTTCCTGCTGAGCTCTAGTACTAATCTGCGGGGGATTGCCGCCATCTTTCGGTCCCCCCGCCTTTACCCCATTTACTTTCCCACCTTTACTTTCTTCTAGTGTCCTCTGCTTATTTACCCCTGATCTTCGTACAGTTCCCGACTTAGGGCTACATTGTCCCTCTTCTATTGTGCTGGTATTACTTGCCATATACCGCTGGATACCTCCTGGGCTGGGCACCGGCGATATATTTTTACCTGTTTTTGCTTTCCCTCTAATTTTTCCTGTTTAGTTCCTCCCAATTCTATTCACTCTTATCTACTCCTCTCCCTCTCGCCTCACCCCCCAATTCCTCTTCTCCCTACTTAGGGGAAGTGGGAGCAGAGACGGGACATAGAAGGGAAGTGACAAGTAGGACAGATACCTTAATTATATGTACACAGGGCTAAAATACTATTCACACAATAAATTGTTAAGATTGTCCTGATGTGTCTTTATCTATAACACCAATTCCTTTCAAGTATTTGTCCTTTCTCTTCCTCCTGTGGCTTAAATTCCACGGTTATCCATATGGTGCCCATTTCTCTTCTGTAGTCTCTTTAATTCAGTCCTACTGTCTTATGATTTACAGAGAAATGCTGAGAACCATATTAATGATGTAATTTACTATTATCAAATCCCATCCCTATTCCTTATATGGATTCTCAGTGCGTAACAGCTCCGTCATTGCCACCCTTGGCGATAATACAGTTGGCACTTATAAGCTGAGATGGTCCTTGGAAGGGTATTAAGAGGGTAATCGACGGAGGGCACCAATAAAATCTTTACCCAGCTACTTCTCCGGGGTACAGTCTTTTGCAGACAAACACAAGCATAGGGAGGAGAACTAAGGACTGCGCGGCTCCTTAGTCCTGCTGTCCGGGAGAGTCACCCTACTTGTCCGGTACCGCTCGCATCTTTTTAGCTGGGTGACCTGCGGTACAGCAGTGGTGTTAAGCGAGCGGAGGAGATGCCGAGCTCTCTCCGCAATTCCTTCCGGGTGGCGTGACTGTCAATCCCGCCCTCCGCTCGTCAGTTTCACGGCGGCAGTGGGTCTATCTCACGGAAGCTCCAGACAGCCAGGGCAGCGGGAGGTGAGGTGGCGCGAGGTCGAGCGGGCGGGAGGACGCCCCGAGCATGTCTACCTCATGGTGCTCTGCCCCTCCTCACCTCCCTCTCCTCCACTGAATTAATTCATCCAGCCCTCATCCTTGTTGGCCTGGGCTCCATCCAGTGTGCTGGATGGGCGATCAGCATATCTCCCAGAAAGACCTTTCATCATCTGTGTATGACGGGGGAGGAGGGGAGCTGGCAGACAAGCCTGCAGTGTCCTCCGGGGGGCTCTCATAGGGCTTCACTGCATCTGTGTGCTTAAAGTTTGTTTACAGTATGCAGTGCAGTGTGGGCCAGACTCAGGGGGCCGGGACTCTGGCTGGGGAGAACAGACATTGGACTGAGCGGCAATGCATGGAGCAGGAGAGGGGTACTCTGAGGAGCCGGCCGAGGACACAGGTCATGCGGGAATGCACAACTAAAGAGCAGCCAGTGCGATAGTCGAGCATGGAGCTCTGCTAGTCACCCTCCACCTCCAGCCACCCGTGTGCATGGTGCACTGGTACCCCTAGCTGCCTATGCTGCTGCCAGCCATATGTAGAGGGGGCTGCATGGGCCCCCCTGCATCACAGGGCCCAGTTGCGATCGCGACTGCTGCACCCCCTATAGTTACGCCCCTGCATGCATTATAATGTATTGTCCATCCGGGTCAAGCTCCAGCCCCAGGAGTTTAAACGGCAGGGATTTGCGTATGAGTATAGTGGCCCCCCTGGCAAAGTTGGAATATGTGGAACTTTACTGATGTCCGACCCAGGGTTTTTTATAGGCTAAGGGTCTTCCTCCCCACTGGGGGGGTTTCCTGGAAAATGCAAATATGGGGACTGTGGGATTTCAGGAATTGAAAAACCAGTGACCGCTTCACTGGGGAGTTCAGGCCCCTGGTGTTTCAAGAGATAGTTGTTAGCGATGTCATTCCATCATCAGGTTAATCAATAGTGGAGAGCAATCAGGGCATGAGCCCAACCCGGACGGAGCACAAGCAAAGAACCACATAGCATAAAGAGAGTAGCCCTTAAAGGCCGGTAGCATTATAGGCCCATTTGACTGTGTCAGTGTCAGAAACCATGAAACAGACTGAGACAGACGTACAATCAAATCACACTGGTTTATTAATAAAAATAAAAAGGTAAATAGAAAAAAGCGTAGTCAAGCATAGCCAGGATCCTGTAGCCAGATCGGGTAGTCAGCCAGTCCAAAGTTCATAAACCAGATCGGGTAATCAGCCAGGCCGGAAGTCAGGGATCCTAGGAGAGCAACCGCAAGCAGGATAAGAAGCCAGGTGGGATATCAGCAAGCCAGTCTTGAAACAAACAGCAGGAGATGGTTCCCTGTGATGTGACCAACGCGAAGGCAAATTAAAAAGTGAACAGGAAGGCTTTAAATAGGCAGGTCAGACGAGCATCATTGGGAACAGCTGGTGACTGTGGAAAGAGAAGAGAGCTGGCAATTAGCCGACAACTGAGCGGTGTCACAGATCAGCTGCGGAGCTGATCTGTGTCTCACCTTTACTGCAGTGGGTCGGCTGGCATCTGTTGTTACACTGTCGGGTTTTCAGCTCTGTGCACTCTGCAGCTATGGGTGTCGCCGCCCTTCACCTGTTGCTTAATTATGTAATTCCTTCCTGTTACTTCCTGTCCAGCCCCCCATGTGCTTCTCTATTTAAATTCCTTCCAGACCAGCTTCTGGTTGATTGAGCAACGTTTGTTTCTGAAGCTCCCCCATGTAACCTGTTTTACCTGACCTCTCGTGAACTAATCTTTTGTGTACCGACCCGGCTTGTTCTGATTACGTTGTCTGAAGCCCGCCGTGACCTTGGCTTACTATCCGGCTCTCCTTGATTCATCCATCCATCCTTGTCTACAGTGTCTTCTGGTACTTCCCTAGCGAGCAGGGTGAACCCGGGGGTCGTGACCTGGGGTCAGCACGCAGGTAAGTCCATAGTTTCGTGAGAGGGTCCCTGGCGGTACACCGGCTGGCTCTTAGATTCCACGCCCTGGGGGATCCTTGTCACCTGCTCGCCTGTGGGTTCACTGTAAGTAGTAACATGACAGTTTGCTCAAGCCATGAGCTTCTCTGAGAATCGGCCACTGACCGAGGATCAAATGCAACATCTAATTCAGAGACTTAACTACCAGCAAGCTAATCAAGAGCAAATAATACTGGTTCTCGAGAATCTTTCCTCTCGCCTGGATCGTCTGCAACTCGCTGCAACTTCAGCTCCTCCCGTTCCGGCTCCTGCTTCAGTTGCACCAGTCTTACCTGCTGCACCTGGCAATCCCTGCCTGCATCAGCCGTCGCCACCTCGTTTCTCTGGTGATCCTTAAGGCTTGTCGGGGCTTCATTAATCAGTGTTCCATCCACTTCAAACTTTCCAGCCACCATTTTCCAACTGATCGCACCAAAGTCGCATATATCATCTCTCTCCTCTCCGATGATGCTTTAGCTTGGGCCTCTCCACTCTGGGAATTACACGCTCCTATCACCTCTGACCTCCAGCTCTTTTTGGATGCATTTAGAAAAACATTTGATGAGCCCAGCAGAGTGTCTTTGTCTGCTGGGGCCCTCCTTCGTCATCGTCAGCAAGAAATGACAGTCAGGCCAATACGCAGTTCGATTCCGTATGCTGCCCACTGAACTCAAATGGAATAATGAGGCCCTTACTGCTACCTTCTGGCAAGGCCTATCTGACTGTGTCAAGGATGAACTCGCTGGACGCACCATTCCCACCACATTGGATGACTTAATCGCATTGAGCATTCAAATCGACATTCGCTTCAAGGAGTGGGCTCTAGAGAAATCCAGATCCAGTCATCCCCCTGCTGGCCGTCCAGCACAGGTAGTCCAAAGACCGATGCAATCCTCTTTGTCTTCTACCTCTCACGTGTTGGAAGAACCTATGCAGCTTGGGCGAACCCGCCTCACTCCCGAGGAACGTGCCCGACGCATGGGATTGGGTTTGTGCCTTTACTGTGGTGATAAAGGACATCTTTTGAACTCCTGTCCAGGTCGTCCGGGAAACTCCAGGGTCTAGGTCACTCAGAGGGAGGTGATCTAGACCGATCCGTTAATTTTTCCTCGTTTCCCTCGTTTCACCCTTCCCGTGGCTATCCGCTGGGCTCAGAATGCCTATCAACTCTCTGCATACATGGACTCTGGTGCTGCCGGGAATTTCATTGAACAATCTTTAGCTTCCGAGTTGGGCATCGCCTTTGTTGCCTTGGCTATACCCCTCGCCGTGACCGCAGTAGACGGTTCCTTCTTGCCTATGAGTCCAATCCGGTTTAAAACCTCTCCTATAGAGTTACGCATTGGGGCTCTGCATAGTGAGGAGATCTCTTTCCTAATATTGCCTAAATCCTCCAGTCCCATCATCCTGGGCCTTTCATGGTTGCAGAAACACTCCCCGCATCTTGACTGGAATTCTGGACAAGTACTGGCTTGGGGTCCTCCATGCCAGCAACAATGTATTTCCAAGATGCTACCTCCTCATTCCATTCCTCTTGCTGAGACCTCCACAACTCCCATGTTGCCTGTCCAATATCAGTCCTTCCGAGATGTTTTCTGCAAAAAGTCAGCTGCTTGCCTTCCTCCTCACAGAGACTTTGACTGCTCCATTGAGCTTTTATCTGGGACCTTTCCTCCCCGAGGCCGAGTCTACCCTTTATCTATCCCTGAGACATAAGCCATGTCTGAATACATTCGGAAAAACCTGCAAAAGGGTTTCATCAGGAAATCTAACTCACCTGCCGGAGCCGGCTTCTTCTTTGTAGCGAAAAAAGATGGTTCACTCCGTCCAGGCATCGACTACAGGGGTCTTAACGCCATCACCGCGAAGAACCGATACCCTCTTCCTTTAATTTCTGAACTCTTTGACAGACTGCGAGGTTCTCATGTCTTTACTAAATTGGATCTTAGAGGGGCCTACAATTTAATAAGAATCCGGGAAGGAGACAAATGGATGACCACCTTTAACACCAGGGATGGACATTGAGTATCTTGTGATGCCCTTCGGCTTATGCAATGCCCCAGCGGTCTTCCAAAATGTTGTTAACGAGATCTTTCGCGACCTTCTGTATGTCTGTGTTATTGTATATCTAGATGATATTCTTATTTTTTCGCCAGACTTACCTACACATCGTCTTCATGTAAAAACTGTGCTACAGCTTCTACGGGACAATTGTCTATATGCAAAATTTGAGAAGTGTCTATTTGAACAAACACAAGTTCCATTTCTGGGCTATATAATTTTGTCACAAGGCCTCCTCATGGACCCAGCCAAACTTCGGCCCATCTCCGAGTGGCCCCAGCCCTCTGGTCTTAAAGCCACCCAACACTTTTTGGGCTTCACCAATTACTACCGCCAATTCATTCGTAACTACTCCACCTTGGTGGCTCCTATTACATCTCTCACCCGCAAAGGTGTAAATGCTCAGCTCTGGTCCCCTGAAGCCATTGAAGCTTTCCGCAAACTCAAGGCAGCCTTCCTCTCCGCCCCTGTTCTTCTACGCCCGGACATTACTAAACCCTTTTCTTTGGAGATAGATGCATCTTCTGTAGGAGTCGGTGCTGTCCTACTTCAAGCTCAGCAGGGCAAGTCTCAACCTTGTGGATTCTTTTCCAAGAAGTTTTCTGATGCTGAGAAAAACTATACCATTGGGGACCGTGAGCTACTCGCTATTAAACTAGATCTTCAAGAATGGCAACATCTTCTAGAGGGTTCTCCCCATTGTATTACCATCTATACTGATCATAAAAATCTGCAGTATTTACAATCAGCGAAACGCTTGAAACCACGTCAAGCGCGCTGGCCCTTCTTTTTCGCCCGCTTCAATTTTAACATTACTTTCCATCCAGGTGCCAAGAACCTTCGAGCTGATGCCTTGTCCAGGTTGTTTGATGTCAATAATTCTGAGAATCACCTAGATCCTGGTCCCATCATTCCTCCGCATCGTATTCTAGCCACCACTCAGCTCCAGTCTATGCAGCCTCCTCCTGGTAAAACTTTTGTAGTTCCTGCACTTCGTCCTAAACTCCTTGCTTGGGCACATGACTCCAAGTTCCCTGGACATCCTGGCATACCTCGTACTTGTGATCTTCTTCAGCATCATTATTGGTGGCCTTCTCTTCGTAAGGATGTCCAGGAATAAATTCAAGCTTGTACGGTTTGTGTACTCTCCAAATCTTCTACGTCCACCCCTGCTGGGTTACTTTTGCCCTTACCAGTGCCCGATGTACCTTAGCGTTGTATTGCCATGGATTTTATCTCAGATCTGCCTCCCTCAACAGGTTCTACAGTCATCTGGGTAGTGGTGGATCGGTTCTCCAAAATGTGTCACTTGATTCCTCTCCCAGGCCTACCTTCTGCTCCCAGTCTTGCCACAACTTTCATTAAGGAGATCTTTCGTCTTCATGGGATGCCTTCCCATATCGTCTCTGACAGAGGAGTTCAATTTACTGCTCAGTTTTGGAGAGCCTTGGCCAGCTCCTTTGACATTAAATTGGATTTTTCATCTGCCTTTCATCCCCAGTCCAATGGGCAAATGGAACGTGTCAATCAAAATGTAGAACATTTTCTCCGTGCCTTCATTTCAGCCCACCAAGATGACTGGGGGGACCTTTTGCCCGGGCAAAGTTTGCCTTAAACCATCACACCAATGCCAGTTGTGGAAAATCTCCTTTCTTCATTGTTTATGGGCAGCATCCATCTTTTCCCTTTCCTGTTCCCATTTCTCCTGTTGTACCAGCAGCAGCTGAGACCCAAAGGTCCTTCAACTCAATCTGGAAAGAAGTCTCTGGGAATCTTCATCTAGCTGCTTCCAGGCATAAAACGGCGTCAGATCGTCATCGCCATTCGGCTCCTAAGTTCCTGCCTGGTGATAGTTTGGCTCTCTACCAAGCACATCCGACTCCGGGTACCCTCCACGAAATTTGCCCCTCGCTTCATTGGTCCACTTCCTATTCTCCGCCAGATCAATCCAGTGGCTTTCAAGCTCTGTCTACCCTCTCATCTCAGGATACCCAACACCTTACATGTCTCCCTGCTCAGGCCACTGGTCCTCAATCGCTTCTCTCGCCCTTCTTCTCACCCCGCTCCTGTGGCTGATACCTCGGATCAGTATGAGATTAAAGTAATATTGGACTCCAAGTACTCCCGGGGGAGGCTATTCTATCTCATTGACTGGAAGGGCTATGGTCCGGAGGAGAGGTCTTGGGTCCCTGCCACCGATGTCTCTGCCCCACGTCTGGTGACCAGTTTCCATCAGAAATTTCCCTCCAAGCCAGCCCCCAGACGTGTAGGGAGGCCTCGTAAGAGGGGGGGGGGGGTACTGTCACAGATCAGCTGCGGAGCTGATCTGTCTCTCACCTTTACTGCAGTGGGTCAGATGGCATCTGTTGTTCCACTGTCGGGTGTTCAGCTCTGTGCACTCTGCAGCTATAGGTGTCGCCGCTATTCACCTGTTGCTTAATTATGTCATTCCTTCCTGTTACTTCCTGTCCAGCCCCCCATGTGCTTCTCTATTTAAATTCCTTCCAGACCAGCTTCTGGTTGCTTGAGCAACGTTTGTTTCTGAAGCTCCCCTGTGTAACCTGTTTTACCTGACCTCTTGTGAACTGATCTTTTGTGTACCGACCCGGCTTGTTCTGATTACGTTGTCTGCAGCCCACCCTGACCTTGGCTTACTATCCGGCTCTCCTTGATTCATCCATCCATCCTTGTCTACAGTGTCTTCTGGTACTTCTCTAGCGAGCAGGGTGAACCCGGGGGTCGTGACCTGGGGTCAGCACGCAGGTAAGTCCAAACCTTCGTGAGAGGGCAGAACACCAGCTGACTCTTAGATTCCACGCCCTGGGGGATCCTGTGTCACCTGCTCGCCTGTGGGTTCACTGTAAGTAATACCGTGACAAGCGGCCAGCCCAGAGGAGGAAGGGCTAAGCCAGCCCTGACAGTACCCCCCCATGACCCCTCTCCCTCGGAGGGCCACCAGGCTTGAGAGGAAACCGTCTATGGAACTCGCGGAGGAGAACAGGGGCATGTACGTCAGAGGATGAAACCCAGGAGCGTTCTTCCGGACCGTACCCCCTCCAATACACCAGGTACTGTATGTGCCCATGGAACCTATGGGAGTCAACAATGGATTGTACCTCATACTCCTCATGGTTCTCAACCAGAATAGGGTTAGGACGAGGCACGAGGTGGTAAATCGGTTACAGACCAACTGTTTCAATAAGGAGACATGAAACACATTAGAGATGCGCATACTAGGAGGAAGGTCCAACGCGTAAGCTACTGGGTTAATCCTGTGAAGGATATGGAACGGCCCAATAAACCGAGGTGCAAAATTCAGCGAGGGAACACGAAGCCGGAGGTTGCAAGATGACAGCCAGACCCTGTCCCCAACCTGGTAGGAAGGTGCAGGCAGGCGTCTGTGGTCAGCATGAAGTCTGTGCCTATCATTAGCATGACGCAAAGCCTCCTGGACACTTCCCAAGTGGAACGAAGAACACGGAGATGCTCCTCTAACGCAGGAATACTCTGAGCCAATCGGGAGGCAGAATTCAAGGCACTGTTGTGAGCAAACTCTGCCCAAGGTAGTAGGTCAGATCAGTTGTTATGATGGTCAGAAATGTAGGAATTGCTCCAAGGACTGATTGGCTCGTTCTGCGGCCCCATTAGACTGCAGGTGATACGCAGAAGAGAACGCAAGCTGGATTCCCAACTTTGCACAAAAGGTTCGCCAGAACCGGGAGACAAACTGACTGCCCCTATCCAAGACAATCACCTTGGGTAGCCCATGTAAGCGAAAGATCTCCCGAGCAAAAATGGAAGCCAGTTCCTTAGAGGAGGGCTATTTCTTAAGTGGAATACAATGACACATCTTTGAGAACCGGACGACCACCATAAAGATAACAGTGTTGCCTTGGGAGTTGGGCAATTCCACAATTCCACAATGAAATCCATAGACAGGTGAGTCCAGGGCCTCTCTCCATTGGGTATGGGTTGTAGGAGGCCCACTGGAAGGTGTCGTGGAGTCTTACTCCCAGCACACATGAGACAAGCAGCTACGAAGGCAGTAACATCAGCCCGTAGACTAGGCCACCAGAATTGTTGGGATATGGCCCAAATGAGTTGATTCTTCCCAGGATGGCCAGCTGCCTTGGGAGAATGGTAAATCTGGAGCACTGCAGTACAGAGACTCTCTGGGACAATGCAGCGGTCACAAGGTTTATCAGGAGGAGAATGGGCCTGAGCAGCAAGGATTTTGTCACCCAAAGGAGAAGTAAGACTGGTGCGAACCGTAGCCAAGATACGATCAGGAGGAATCATAGGAACCGACTCCGACTTGGAAGTGGAGGAAAATTGGCGTGACAAGGCATCAGCCCTTACATTCTTAGTACCGGGTAATAATGAGACAATGTAATTAAAGCTCGACAAGAAAAAAGCCCATCGCGCCCTTCTGGGAGAGAGTCGCTTAGCCTCAGACAAGAATGTAAGATTCTTATGGTCAGTAAGAATAAGAATGGGCACAGTGGTACCTTCAAGGAGATGTCTCCATTCTTTCAGGGCTAAAATGATCGCCAACAGCTCTCTATCATCTCATAATTGCACTCAGCAGGTGACAATTTCTTGGAAAAGTAGCCACACAGATGCATAGTGCTCTCAGAGTTAGGACGTTGAGACAGAAGGGCACTAACTCCCATCTCAGAAGCATCAACTTCTAGGATAAAAGGCAACGTAGGATCAAGATGTGCCAACACAGGAGCAGAACAAAGGCAGCCTTGAGGGTCTCAAAGGCCTTAATGGACTCCGGAGACCAACTCTGTGGGTTACCGTCCTTTCTGGTCATATCAGTCAGAGGCTTGACCAGAGACAAGAAGTTACGAATAAACTTCTGATAGTAGTTGGCAAAGCCCAGGAAACACTGCAGAGGATGTAAACCCACGGGTCGAGGCCACTGTAGGACTGCCGACAGTTTCTCTGGGTCCATCGAAAAACCAGCAGTCGAAATGACATAACCCAGGAATGGAACCTGTTCACGATGGAACTTGCACTTCTCCAGTTTACAATAGAGATTGTTCTCTCTTAGTTTCTGAAGTACATGACAGACATCTGTGTGGTGGCTCTCCATGGACTTGGAAAATATGAGGATATCATCAGGATAAACCACCACACATAATTGCAACAAATCTTGGAGGACATCGTTAATAAATTCCTGGAAAACTTCCGGGGCGTTACAAAGGCCAAAAGGCATTACCAGGTATTACCAGGTATTCATAATGGCCTGTTCTGGTATTAAACTCAGTTTTCCACTCGTCGCCCTCCTTAATGCGCACAAGATTTCCCCTCTCAGGTCAAGCTTTGTGAAAACCGTTGCTCCCTTGAGGCAGTCAAATTACTCTGTAATCAATGGAATTGGGTAGGCATTCTTAATCGTGACACGATTGAGACCCCTATAATCTATACAAGGTCTCAGTTCACCGCTCTTCTTAATTCACAAAGAAGAAACCAGTGCCAGCAGGAGACAAGGACTTGCGGATGAAACCTCGAGAAAGTGCGTCAGCAACATACTCCTCCAAGACCGACAAAGGGTAAACCCGGCCACGAGGAGGTATGGCACCAAGTTGAAGGTCAATTGCGCAATCATAAGGCCGGTGTGGAGGCAAACTACCAGCTTGACCTTTATCAAAGACTTCACCAAAATCACGGTACTCCTCCGGCAAGGAGGGGAGTTCAGCAGTGCACAGGACCTTGGATACCTTAAGGAAGCATGTCTCACTGCATTGTGGTGACCAGGAGAGAACCTCAGCATGGAGACAATCAAAAGAGGGGTTATGCCTCTGTAACCAAGGATAACCAATAACCAGCAGAAATCTGGGTGAGGAAATAACTTGGAATTTGATTATCTCATGGTGAAGAGCCCCTACGGCCATGGACAACAGAACCGTCTCATGAGTCACATGGGCAGGCTGTAAAGGTCTCCCATCAAGAGCCTCAATGCCAAGTGGAGTGTCACGCAGCTGCAGCGGAATCGAGTGCTGGGGAACAAATGCAGCATCAATGAACAGGCCTGCAGCCCCAGAGTCGATTAGAGCCTGTATCTCGATGGACAACTCAGTCCAAGAAAGGGTGACCAAAACCAGGGGCTTATCCTTCTGGATAACTGGGGATGAAACAAAGCCACCTAAGGTCTGTCCATGATAGGACCTCAAGGTTCGGGCGTTCCCTGGACGGGTAAGACAAGACTTCAAAAAGTGACCTGCCTGGCCACAATAAAGGCACAATCTCTCCCTCCTCCTAAAGGCTCTCTCATCCGCAGAGAGACACGTGAAGCCCAGGTGCATGGGTTCATCTTCACTGACCAACTCGGTACCAGGAGGCATGGGAGGTGAGGGAGGCATGGGTGGGACTACAAAGCTCGGAGGCAAACGTACAGGAGGCTTCCGCAAGCGTTCCTTAAGAGAAAGTCTTTCTCTGAGTCTGGAGTCAATGAGGATGGCAAACGAGATCAAGCTCTCCAGCTTAGTGGGTATATCTCGGGCTGCTATCTCATCCTTGATGGAATCCGAGAGACCATGAGAAAAAGCAGCCATGAGGGCCTCATTGTTCCAAGCAACCTCTGCTGCCAGAGTACGGAATTCAATGGCGTAGTTGGCAACAGTTCTCGTATCCTGTTTGATGGACATGAGGCACTTGGCAGCAGAAGTGGAGCATGCGGGAACATCAAAAACCCTTTTAAAGGAGGCCACAAACTGAGGGTAACTCAAGACAACAGGTTTTTGTGTCTCCCATAGAGGGTTAGCCCAGGCCAAGGCTCTCTCAGAAAGAAAAGATATCACGAAACCTACTTTGCTTCTGTCCGTGGGAAACGCCTGGGGCAGCATATTGAAGTATATCTCAACCTAATTGAGAAACCCTCTGCATTGAACTGGATCGCCCCCAAATCGCTGGGGAAGCAGAGCAAAACCAGACATACCTCTTATAGAGGTAATACTCAAGGCGGGTGCCTGCACAGAGACTGGCGCAGCAGCAGGGACAACCTGCGACTCAGGTTGTACCGGAGCAGCCATCGTGGGGGATTCCAGGTGAGCCGTGCGATTCAGGAGCGTTTGTAACGCCAAGGCAAATTGATCCATGCAGTGATCTTGCTCATCCAATCTGGAAAAAAATATTACCAACAAGTGGATTGACTGTATCTTCTGAATTCATGGCTTTCGCCATGAAACGGACTGAGACAGAAGTACAATCAAATCACACTTGTTTATTAATAAAAATAAAAAGGTAAATAGAAAAAGCGTAGTCAAGCATAGCCAGAGTCCAGTAGCAAGATCGGGTAGTCAGCCAGTCCAAAGTTCATTAACGAGATTGTGTAATCAGCTAGGCCGGAAGTCAGGGATCCAAGGAGAGCAACCGCAAGCAGGATAAGAACCCAGGTGGGATGTCAGCAAGCCAGTCTTGAAACAAACAGCAGGAGATGGTTCCCTGTGATGTGACCAACGCGAAGGCAAATTAAAAAGTTAGCAGGAAGGCTTTAAACAGGCAGGTCAGACGAGCATCATCGGGAACAGCTGGGAACTGTGGAAAGAGATGAGAGCTGGCAATTAGCCGACAGCTGAGTGGCCAGCCCAGAGGAGGAAGGGCTAAGCCAGCCCTGACAGATAAGGTCCACAACCTTACCCTTGTAACGTGGATCAAGGAGGGTTGCCAGCCAGTAATGATCCCTCTCCTTGATACCATGAAACGAGGATCCTTCCGCAGGCTTTTCAGGATTAGGGAGGCCATACAGCGTAGGTTAGCTGAGGAATTCAGTCCGGAGTCCTCTGGGTCACTAAGGATGATATGATCCGCAGCCACCTCCTCCCAGCCACATACAAGTCCATGGGTTTCTTTGGACTGTAAATGATCTCTAAAAGACTGCTGCTGATGCTGAGTACCAGGCTCCACCTCTATGCTGACACAATCCTGCTCCTCCTCGTCCTCTTCCTGTGTGATTGGTGGGCCAGCAGTAACACTGTCTGGATAAAGCGGGCCTTGAGAGGTAAGGAAGTCCTCTTCTTCCTGCCTCTGTTCTGCCTCAGTTGCCCTGTCCATTATTCCATGCAGCGTGTGCTCCAACAGGTGGACAAGAGGGACAGTGTCACTGATGCATGCCAGTGCTTACCATCCTCGTGGCCTCCTTAAATGGTGACAGGACAGTGCATGCATCCCTGATCACGGCCCACTGCAGTGGGGAAAAAGCTCCCCTGATCCTGTCCTGGTGCCATAGTCGTACAGGTACTCATTGATGGCCCTCTGCTGCGTGTGCAGCCGCTGCAGCGTGGCCAACATTGAGTTTCACCTGGTGGGCATGTCACAGATTAGGCGGTTCTTGGGCAGGTTAAATTCCTTTTGGAGGTCAGCCACCCGAGCACTGGCATTATATGACCGGCGGAAATGCACACAGACTTTCCTGGCCTGCCTCGGGACATCCTCTAAGCCCGGGTACCTGCCCAAGAACCGCTGCACCACCAAGTTAAGGATGTGAGCCAAAACATGGCGCATTGGTCAGTTGTCCCTGTCAGAGGGTGGAGAGGAGGTTAGTGCCAAACCACCATTCCTGGCTTAAGCTGGCATGGCGTCAACCACCTCTGAGCCTGCCCCTGCAGAGCTGACAGTCTCTGCCCCAGTGTGGCATCTGTCCCCTAAGCACACCAGCACAAGCACCACATGGCATCTTTTTGCCTGCATACTTGGGTAGCCCCTTGAATGCCTACGGAGCACCACTGGTTCCGAGGACAAAGCACAGGAAGAGGCCAGGCAGGAAGAAGAAGAGGAGGGGGTGGAGGAGAGAGATGGGTCAGAATCACCAGTAGTAGCATTTTGGAGGCGTGATGGTGGAACAACCTCCAACACTACTGCACCTTGTCCTGCATCCTTCCCAGCTGCTAGCAGAGTCACCCAATGCACCGTGAAAGATAGGTAACGTCCCTGTCCATGCATGCTGGACCGTGAGTCAGCGGTAATATGCACCTTACCGCTGACCGCCCTGTCCAGCGAGGCCAAGACATTGTCTTCCACATGCCGGTAGAGAGCTGGAATCGCCTTCCGTGCAAAAAAGTGGCATTTGGGAACCTGCCACTAAGGAACCACAGATTCCACAAACTCATGGAAGGGGGCAGAGTCTACCAACTGACAAAGGCAGCAGTTGAAGTGCTAGCAATTTAGCCAAGCTAGCATTCAACCGCTGGGCATGTGGATGGTTGGGAGTGAACTTATTTTGGCGGTGCAGCAGCTGAGGCAAGGAAATTTGCCTGGCACAATCGGACATCGGTGTACCGATAGCAAACTGGCTGCAAGTACTTGGATGTGACACACCTAATTCAACACCTTCATTCCTCTTAGTGCAGGTTTCAGAGAGGACTGAAGGTATAGTGGGGTTGGAGATCCCAGCTGATGAGGAGCAAGGAGAGGTCTACTTTGTTCTTTGGTGTGGGTCTTTTAGGTACGCTTGCCAGCGAACTGCATGGCAGGTCAACATATGTCTGGTTAAGCTTGTGGTGCCCAAGCGGCTAATGTTTTGGCCATGCAAGATACGCTTGAGACATATGTTGCAAATAGCAGTGGTGCGATCTGATGCACTCATCTCAAAAAGGCCCACACAAAAGAACTTTTGGAATAACACGCAGAGGCAGTGCCCTGCACATGTGGAGCTCTGCGGTGTGATGCAGTCGGTGTGCTGCCCTTAAGCTGGCCCCTGGAGGGCATCCTGCCTCGTGGAGATGTGCCTCCTCTCTCCTATCAGGCACCCACGTGGAGTCATTGCATCATCCCCTCCCTCTTCAGCACTGGAGCAAACCTGGCAGTATGTTGATGCTGGGCAAACATGACTGCCAGATTGCTTTCCTTCTTGAGCACCCCCTCTTTCTAGGCTCACATTACTGCCTTCCTCTATCTCGGTATCATCATCAGAGCCTTCAAAACACTGGGCATCCTCCTTGACCATGTACCCAGCACTGTGCACAAACAGTTCGGGGGACTTCTTAGGAGGACATGGGGCTAGGGAAGGAGTGACTGATGCCATTGAGCTGAGGGAAGAGGCTGCGTTGGCAGCTTCTTTGCCAGACAAAGTTCTCTGAGCCTGAGTGAGAGAGGATGAGGAGGATGAAGACGGCTTGGTCATCCACTCTACCAAGTCTTGAAGCATGTTGTGGCTCAACATGTCCAGCTGCCGACAAAAAGGACATGCGTGTCCCATGGCCACGTGCTGATGAGGATGCACTGTGTCCAAGACCAGCACTGTTGCCTCAAGACACAGAGCCTGCTTACCCTCTTTTATTGGCTCGTGACTGTCTGCCTCTTGTTGTTGGTCTTACAGGCATACTAATGACCTGCAGGGAGATATAGCTGCACAAAGCTGGGACGTATATACTGATTATACTGCAGCTAGCAGCAATTTGGGTTGCTTTAAGGGCACACTGTGCCGAGTACACAGAACACCAACTGTAATTACTGCAGCTGCCTGCCTGTGGTATAGGATCAGAACAACACCAGCAATTGGGGTAGCTTTAAGTGCACACTGTGCCGATTACACAGTACACCAACTGTAATTACTGCAGCTGCCTGCCTGTAGTATAGGATCAGAAGAACACCAGCAATTGGGGTAGATTTAAGTGCACACTGTGCCGAGTACACAGTACACCAACCGTAATGACTGCAGCTGCCTGCCTGTGGTATAGGATCAGAAGAACACCAGCAACTGGGGTAGCTTTAAGTGCACACTGTACCAAGTACACAGTACACCAACTGTAATTACTGCAGCTGCCTGCGGTATAGGATCAGAAGAATACCAGCAATTGGGGTAGCCTTAAGTGCACATTGTGCCGAGTACACAGTACATCAGCTGTAATTATTGCAGCTGGCTGCGGAATAGGATCAGAAGAACACCAGAAATTGGGGTAGATTTAAGTGCACACTGTAACAAGTACACAGTACACCAACTGTAATTACTGCAGCTGCCAGAAGTATAGGATCAGAAGAACACCAGCAATTGGGGTAGCTTTAATTGCACACTGTGCAGAGTACACAGTACATCAACTGTAATTACTGCAGCTGCCTGCCTGTGGTATAGGATCAGAAGAACACCAGCAACTGGGGTAGCTTTAAGTGCACACTGTACCAAGTACACAGTACACCAACTGTAATTACTGCAGCTGCCTGAAGTATAGGATCAGAAGAACACCAGCAATTGGGGTAGCATTAATTGCACACTGTGCAGAGTACACAGTACACCAACTCTAATTACTGCAGCTGCCTGCCTGTGGTATAGGATCAAAAGAACACCAACAACTGGGGTAGATTTAAGTGCACACTGTGCAGAGTACACAGTACACCAACTTTAATTGCGGCAGCTGCCTGCCTGTGGTATAGGATCAGAAGAACACCAGCGATTGGGGTAGCTTTAAGTGCACACTGTGCAGGGTACACAGTACATCAACTGTAATTACTGCAGCTGCCTGAAGTATAGGATCAGAAGAACACCAGCAATTGGGGTAGCATTAAGTGCACACTGTGCAGAGTGCACAGTACACCAACTGTAATTACTGCAGATGCCTGCCTGTGGTACAGGATCTGAAGAACACCAGCAACTGGGGTAGCTTTAAGTGCACACTGTACCAAGTACACAGTACACCAACTGTATTTACGGCAGCTGCTTGCCTGTGGAATAGGATCAGAAGAACACCAACAACTGGGGTAGATTTAAGTGCACACTGTGCAGAATACACAGTACACCAACTTTAATTACCGCAGCTGCCTGCCTGTGGTATAGGATCAGAAGAACACCAACAATTAGGGTAGCTTTAAGTGCCCACTGTGCAAAATACACATTACACCAACTGTAATTACTGCAGCTGCCTGCCTGTGATATAGGATTAGAAGAACACCAGCAATTGGGGTCGCTTTAATTGCACACTGTGCCGAGTACACAGTACACCAACTGTAATTACTGCAGCTGCCTGCCTGTGGTATAGGATCAGAAGAACACCAGCAACTGGGGTAGCTTTAAGTGCACACTGTACCAAGTACACAGTACACCAACTGTAATTACTGCAGCTACCTGCCTGTAGGATAGGATCAGAAGAACACCAGCAATTGGGGTAGCTTTAAGTGCACATTGTGCTGAGTACACAGTACATCAGCTGTAATTATTGCAGCTGGCTGCGGAATAGGATCAGAAGAACACCAGAAATTGGGGTAGATTTAAGTGCACACTGTAACAAGTACACAGTACACCAACTGTAATTACTGCAGCTGCCAGAAGTATAGGATCAGAAGAACACCAGCAATTGGGGTAGGTTTAATTGCACACCTTGCAGAGTACACAGTACACCAACTGTAATTACTGCAGCTGCCTGCCTGTGGTATAGGATCAGAAGAACACCAGCAACTGGGGTAAAACAGAAGGGGGGTGTGTTGCGCTTCCTTAAATACCAAAAGAAAAATAAACAATAAACTTATGTGATAAAAAGTGACTGTCAATCCCTCACAAAATATCAAAAAACAAGTGCAAAGTTTGTGGTACTGTAAAAGTGCATGGAAATGAACATCTGATATAAAAATATTAATAGTGCATCATACCAGTGTCTATACAGTAAAAAACGGGGGGGGGGGGGGCTCCAGCTATACAGTGCAAAAAGTGAATTGCAATAGCTATATAAAATAAAGTGAATCGTCTAAGATAAAGCACAAAAAGGGAAAGTCAAACATCTAAAATAAAACTACAAACATTATATATCAATAACTTAGTGTAGCAAATAGTCCAAAAAAAATCTATGAATGGTTTAAAAGTGCAAAAAAAAACAACAACAGTATAATCCTTAGTAAAAAGGAAATAAAAATAGCAAAAAAATATAGCAGCGACAAATAGTGAATCTCGATAGTGTCCCATACACAGTCCAATCGTGCAGATCTAAAATGTGATTTCACAACCAAGCATAAAGTGCAAATGTGCCAAAGTAGCTCTCCTCCAAGCGGTATCCCGTGTTAATGTGGATAATCCTAAATAATTACCTCACAGCTGTAAGGCTACAGCAAGAAAGTAAATTTGCAGGGGAAATTCCGGGGGATCAGATGGGCTGTGACTGGGACTTCTGACAGTGCCGCTCTTCCTTGTAGTTTTAGTCGACCAACAATGCTCAAAATAACAAGTAAAAGATATCCTCCATAGTGTAGTAGTTTTAAAATGAACGATTTATTTGTAAAACAAACTCTATCTACTCACAAACAGGAGCGAATAAACAGGCACACACAACTAGACGGATCGATGGATGATACGAACGTCACTTCCGATTTCCTATGCGTTACGTCTCGAATGGACTTCAACTGGGATATTTCTAAAAGGATCGGAAGAGCTTATATGAGAGTACTGGGCGGATCGCGTCCGCCCACTGTTTACGTAGCTAGAGTGTGTAATCACACAAACGGGCAATCGAATCACCCAGCATTAGCATAGCTAAGGCGTGCATTAGTAGGACGGGTAATTCGAATGCCGGAGATATGTCCCGTTCTATATCTCGACTCCCTCCGTACTTCACAATAGATTCGTTAAAATAAAAAATAACGAGTGGGTACGGACAATATAAAAAGAAAGGAAAAAAACAACACAATGACCGAACAAAAATTAATTTAAAATACGAATCCACCGTAAGACTATATGTCTAAGGTAAAGATTTGCATCGTATAACGTACTTATGTCACTCTGACAGAAGTAGCCACGGGTACTCCATATTCTATACGATCAACCCGTCGGCCATTTTTTCAAAGTCCTGAATTGTCATCAAACAAAACGGTCTTTATTTTAGTGACAATGGCCGGATTGGGATCATCGCAAAAACAGCTACTGATTTAATACTAAAAAAATTGTAGTTTTTTTACTAATTAAAAGCACAATCAAACATCCCGGGAATTTAAAACCTTTTTCCTTTAGTTATTACTTTAAAATTAGGAAATGGTTCAAAGCGTTCGTATATATAAATGTATATATTAATACGAATAAAATGCATTATACTAATGTCTATGTGAACAAAGTATTAGATAAAGATAACGATTTAATTAAACAATTATTTCAATAAAAAGAGAGGCGAGACCAATCACATAAAAAAAGGGGGGGTAACAAGTTCAATTCAGAGGCCTAAAATTAAACGTATAGGGGGATTTCGGAAATGATGTATGTATTTACAGTGCAATTAGCGTATAAAAATTCAGTCATTCTCCATAAATTAATCCTCTAAAATACAGTCCAAAATTTAAGACCAAAGATTAAAAAATTATTAAATTATTAAGTTATTAAAATATACATATATATCATAGTGTGTAATCGAGGCAAGAAATATAAGAGAGGAGATAAAAAAAACGTTAAAAATTACTGATAAAACAGTTTAAGTCGAACTCAATATTTAATCCTCTGGGGCTAAAAGTGTCGAGCGTGAATATCCACTTCGATTCTATTTGGCTTAGGGTCCTCACTGTAGCAAAAAGGAAGTTTTTTTGGATCAGGCTAATTCTATGGGACAGAGATTCTGTGAGAAAGGCTACGATAAGGACATAATTCTGGAAAAAATAGCAGAAGTCGAAAATATCGATCGTCGAAATCTTCTTAAAGAGAAAGAAAAGACCTCAGAACTGGACAAAAATAAGAGATGTAAAGAAGGGACATTAATACGTGACTATAATAGCCAATATAAAAGCATAGAAAATATAATAAAAAAAACATTGGCACATTCTATTGAATGATAGGGACCTGCATGAGGTTTTACCACCTAGGCCGCATTTTACTTATAGGCGTGCCCCAACTTTGAGAGATATGCTGGTAAAAAAATATACCAGATCCCCCTGTGATCAACTACACGTTCTTCACAGGTAAGGGGTTTTATCCCTGTAAGAGGTGCTTCGCATGCACAAGAGCAAGCAAACCTGAAAAAAGTTTTTGAATTTTCGTCCACAAGTACTGGTAATTCATATAAAGTCAAAGATTTCATATGCTGTAACACAGAAGGTGCTGTATACGTTTTAGAATGTAGTTGCAGCCTACAATATGTTGGCCGCACAAAGAGACTTTTAAGGATCAGACTCAAGGAGCACATACAGAATATTCTAAAGGGGTATGATAAACATAGTGTTTCTAAGCACTTTGCTACTCACCACAAAAAAGACCCCAGGGATTTGAAATTTTGGGGCATTGTCCCTTATGCCAAACATTGGAGGGGTGGACATAAAGTGAGGATCCTAAGCCAAATAGAATCGAAGTGGATATTCACCCTCGACACTTTTAGCCCCAGAGGTTTAAATATTGAGTTCGACTTAAACTGTTTTATCAGTAATTTTTAACGTTTTTTTATCTCCTCTCTTATATTTCTTGCCTCGATTACACACTATGATATATATGTATATTTTAATAACTTAATCATTTAATAATTTTTTAATCTTTGGTCTTAAATTTTGGACTGTATTTTAGAGGATTAATTTATGGAGAATGACTGAATTTTTATACGCTAATTGCACTGTAAATACATACGTCATTTCCGAAATCCCCCTATACGTTTAATTTTAGGCCTCTGAATTGAACTTGTTACCCCCCCTTTTTTTATGTGATTGGTCTCGCCTCTCTTTTCATTGAAATAATTTTTTAATTAAATCGTTATCTTTATCTAATACTTTGTTTACATAGACATTAGTATAATGCATTTTATTCGTATTAATATATATATTTATATATACGAACGCTTTGAACCATTTCCTAATTTTAAAGTAATAACTAAAGGAAAAAGGTTTTAAATTCTGGGATGTTTAATTGTGCTTTTAATTAGTAAAAAAAACTACTATTTTTTTAGTATTAAATCAGTAGCTGTTTTTGCGATGATCCCAATCCGGCCATTGTCACTAAAATAAAGACCGTTTTGTTTGATGACAATTCAGGACTTCGAAAAAATGGCCGACGGGTTGATCGTATAGAATATGGAGTACCCGTGGCTACTTCTGTCAGAGTGACATAAGTACGTTATACGATGCGAATCTTTACCTTAGACATATAGTCTTACGGTGGATTCGTATTTTAAATTAATTTTTGTTCGGTCATTGTGGTGTTTTTTTCCTTTCTTTTTATATTGTCCGTACCCACTCGTTATTTTTTATTTTAACAAATCTATTGTGAAGTACGGAGGGAGTCGAGATATAGAACGGGACATATCTCCGGCATTCTAATTACCCGTCCTACTAATGCATGCCTTAGCTATGCTAATGCTGGGTGATTCGATTGCCCGTTTGTGTGATTACACACTCTAGCTACGTAAACAGTGGGCGGACGCGATCCGCCCAGTACTCTCATATAAGCTCTTCCGATCCTTTTAGAAATATCCCAGTTGAAGTCCATTCGAGACGTAACGCGTAGGAAATCGGAAGTGACGTTCGTATCATCCATCGATCCGTCTAGTTGTGTGTGCCTGTTTATTCGCTCCTGTTTGTGAGTAGATAGAGTTTGTTTTACAAATAAATCGTTCATTTTAAAACTACTACACTATGGAGGATATCTTTTACTTGTTATTTTGAGCATTGTTGGTCGACTAAAACTACAAGGAAGCGTATAATCCAGGATGCCGCTTATGCGACCATGCTCCAGGCTCTTTCTATCACCTCATATGGTCCTGTCCGGTTATCCAAACATACTGGATGCAGGTAATTCGCTTTCTCCATGACCAGATGGGCTCTCCTGCTAGCCTTGACCCAAAGCTATGCCTGCTTGGTCTATTGCCAGAGTTAGACGCTGACAAATCCCTTCGCACCTTTTTGCATGAAACGCTGTTCCTGGCGAGAAAAGTGATTGCTCGTGGCTGGATGCAGGCCCTCCCCCCCACGATCCAATGCTGGAAGAAAGAGGTTAACGATACCCTCCCGTATAAGAAACTGATCTATACGCTTAGAGGATGTCCACTTAAATACGAGCGGGTCTGGGGTAGATGGTTGGGGGATGGGGAGACATGTACTTGAAATGTTGATATATTGATCCCTTGCCTCCCTCCCCCATCTGCTTTCCCCTTTCTGTGCCTGCTCCACCTCATGGGCCTACTTGCACTATGTCCCCTTCCCCCTTCCCTCTTTTTTATTTATCTATTTATTTATTTTTAATAATTTTTTTTTTTTTTCTCTGCCTGCTCCCCCTCCTCTGGTTGACACAAATTAGCCCTATGCTGACTATACCTAAGATGGGTGTCTGAACTCTATACAGCACAGCTAACCCAAAGCACTCATGTATGCAACGCTGTTTTGGCCAGAACGGCCCTTGTTACTAGATGTACCGTATGTATGCCTACTATGTATGTCATCTTCTCTGTTTCCTTCTTTTATCAATAAAGTTTGTTTTTTCGATAAAAAAAAAAAAAAAACTACAAGGAAGAGCGGCACTGTCAGAAGTCCCAGTCACAGCCCATCTGATCCCCCGGAATTTCCCCTGCAAATTTACTTTCTCGCTGTAGCCTTACAGCTGTGAGGTAATTATTTAGGATTATCCACATTAACACGGGATACCGCTTGGATGAGAGCTACTTTGGCACATTTGCACTTTATGCTTGGTTGTGAAATCACATTTTAGATCTGCACGATTGGACTGTGTATGGGACACTATCGAGATTCACTATTTGTCGCTGCTATATTTTTTTGCTATTTTTATTTCCTTTTTACTAAGGATTATACTGTTGTTTTTTTTTGCACTTTTAATCCATTCATAGATTTTTTTTTTTGGACTATTTGCTACACTAAGTTATTGATATATAATGTTTGTAGTTTTATTTTAGATGTTTGACTTTCCCTTTTTGTGCTTTATCTTAGACGATTCACTTTATTTTATATAGCTATTGCAATTCACTTTTTGCACTGTATACACACTTTGCACTTGTTGTTTGATATTTTGTGAAGGATTGACAGTCACTTTTTATCACATAAGTTTATTGTTTATTTTTCTTTTGGTATTTAAGGAAGCGCAACACACCCCCCTTCTGTTTTATCTATTTTTATTGAGAGTTTACTCATAATAGTGTCTGCTGCTCCAATTAGAACTATTTTTTCACTCTACTTCCAAAATTGTTCTTCTTTGCCATAGAGCGCAGGAGCCTTTTTACATATACAGCAACTGGGGTAGCTTTAAGTGCACACTGTACCAAGTACACAGTAGACCAACTGTAATTACTGCAGCTGCCAGAAGTATAGGATCAGAAGAACACCAGCAATTGGGATAGCTTTAATTGCACACTGTGCCGAGTACATAGTACACCAACTGTAATTACTGCAGCTGCCTGCCTGTGGTATAGGATCAGAAGAACACCAGCAACTGGGGTAGCTTTAAGTGCACACTGTACCAAGTACACAGTACACCAACTGTAATTACGGCAGCTGCCTGCCTGTGGTAAAGGGATCAGAAGAACACCAGCAACTGGGGTAGCTTAAAGTGCACACTGGGCCATGTACACAGTGCACCAACTGTAATTACTGCAGCGGCCTGTTATATAGCACCAACAGTTGGGGTAACTTTAAGTGCATACTGTGCGGATTACACAATTAACCAGCTGTAATTACTGCAGCCGGCTGCAGTATAGGATCAGAAGAACACCAGAAATTGGGGTAGCTTTAATTGCACACTGTGCCAAGTACACAGTACACCAACTGTAATTACTGCAGCTGCCTGCCTGTGGTATAGGATCAGAAAAACGCCAGCAATTGGGGTAGCTTTAAGTGCACACTGTGCAGAGTACACAGTACACCAACTATAATTACTACAGCTGGCTGCCTGAAGTATAGGAACAGAAAAACACCAGCAATTGGGGTAGCTTTAATTGCACACTGTGCAGAGTACATAGTACACCAACTGTAATTACTGCAGCTGCCTGCCTGTGGTATAGGATCAGAAGAACACCAGCAATTGGGGTAGCTTTAAGTGCACACTGTGCAGAGTACACAGTACACCAACTGTAATTACTGCAGCTGACTGCCTGTGGTATAGGATCAGAAGACCACCAGCAATTGGGGTAGATTTAAATGCACACTGTAACAAGTACACAGTACACCAACTGTAATTACTGCAGCTGCCAGAAGTATAGGATCAGAAGAACACCAGCAATTGGGGTAGGTTTAAGTGCACACTGTGCAGAGTACACAGTACACCAACTGTAATTACTGCAGCTGACTGCCTGTGGTATAGGATCAGAAGAACACCAGCAATTGGGGTAGCTTTAATTGCACACTGTGCAGAGTACACAGTACACCAACTGTAATTACCACAGCTGCCTGCCTGTGGTATAGGATCAGAAGAACACCAGCAATTGGGGTAGCTTTAAGTGCACACTGTGCGTAGTACACAGTACACCAACTGTAATTACTGCAGCTGACTGCCTGTGGTATAGGTTCAGAGGAACACCAGCAATTGGGGTAGCATTAATTGCACACTGTGTCAAGTGCACAGTACACCAACTGTAATTACTGCAGCTGCCTACCTGTGGTATAGGATCAGAAGAACACAAGTAATTGGGGTAGCTTTAAGTGCACACTGTGCAGAGTACACTGCACACCAACTGTAATTACTGCAGCTGCCTACCTGGGTATAGGATCAGAAGTACATCAGCAATTGGGGTAGCTTTAAGTGCACACTGTGCAGAGTACACAGTACACCAGCTCTAATTACTGCAGCTGCCTGCGTTATAGGATCAGAGGAACACCAGCAATTGGGGTAGCTTTAAGTGCACACTGTGCAAAGGACACAGTACAGAGGAATGAATCTAGCTAAACTGAATACAGTGTGTGTGTGTGTATATATCGCGCCTAGAGGCGATTCAGTTCGCATTGTGCGCTATACAAGTATTTCATTCATTCATATATATATATATATATATATATATATATATATATATATATATACATACACACAACTCCTAGGATGCACATATATACACAATAGACTCACTGCAGCTAACTGACTCGCCTCCTGCCTGCTCTATCTAACTCAAATGAAATGAAATGACACTGCCTGTCTCTCTCTCAATCAGCATGCTGGAACTCACTACACAAGGCAGCCACATAGGTGGCCTTATATAGTGTGGGGCATGTACTAAACACCCTGAGCCATAAATGGGCAATGCCACCCTGGCTTTGGCCAATTATGGCACGCTCTATAGACGGCGCTGTGATTGGCCAAGCATGTGGGTCATAGTGGATGCTTGGCCAATCATCAGCCAGCAAGTACCGCAGTGAATTATGGGCCGTGACAGGCCACTCGCATTTGGCGCGAATGGCCCATAACGTTCGGAATTCGCCAAACGGGTGAACAGACGATGTTCAAGTCGAACATGGGTTCGACTCGAACAGGAAGCTCATCCCTATCCTCTATATTTTAATAGTGGTCTCAAAATACCCAATATATTTATATTATACTATGATAAAATCAATTTGATTTGTCATCCAAGTGAGTTAAATGACCATTATTTTGTAGGATGAATTCGTGCACAGTGCACATAATTTTTTTCATCTAGTGCAGTTTACATTTCTGTATTTATGTATATGGGTATACACCATATTTTATTTGATGGATTTAAATGTGTCAATAGCTTGAATTTTGATTTCAAGTGTATAAAGGTTTTTATTATTTTGTATATATCGGTTGTCTTTATATATATTTATTTCAATATTGTCACACTGTTGATGTCATCAGCATGTGTATCTTTTGAACCATATCATGATTTATTCAAACGTCAAAGTAACTTAAATCATTTGTTGTACTAGTACATCTGTATTTATGTATGACACAATTAGTTACATTGTTGCATTGGTGAATACTTTTTCATTTGAGTCAAGTGGCTCTAGTAATACAGCAACACACATTCTGCAATATATATAGTAATCAATGTCTCCATACATACGTAGTATATATTTACAGCATTGTTGATGACCACATATCCCATTTCAAATTTCTCTATATGGAATAAAGTAGTGGGACGATGCTAAGCAGTTTGTCTATCAATTAACATAATAGATATATTAGTAACCATGTCAATACTCACCTTTATCTACATTTAGATTTTTGTACATCAAATGGGATTGTGATTTTTACGATTATTATTACTTTTATGCACTATATATGGGTAATGGTTGTACTTATTTCACATAGTACATATATCACTATATAATTAATAATTTTCACAATATAGACCTTTCCTTTATATATTCACACGTGTTTATATGTTTTTTATACATTTTATGCACATATTGCTTTTAACACATTATTTCCACAATTCAAACTTAATAAAAAAAAATGTTTTTATATATTTTTACATTTTTATATTTTTGTGTGTATACAGGTCCTTCTCAAAAAATTAGCATATTGTGATAAAGTTCATTATTTTCTGTAATGTACTGATAAACATTAGACTTTCATATATTTTAGATTCATTACACACAACTGAAGTAGTTCAAGCCTTTTCTTGTTTTAATATTGATGATTTTGGCATACAGCTCATGAAAACCCAAAATTCCTATCTCAAAAAATTAGCATATCATGAAAAGGTTCTCTAAACAAGCTATTAACCTAATCATCTGAATCAACCAATTAACTCTAAACACCTGCAAAAGATTCCTGAGGCTTTTAAAAACTCCCAGCCTGGTTCATTACTCAAAACCGCAATCATGGGTAAGACTGCCGACCTGACTGCTGTCCAGAAGGCCATCATTGACACCCTCAAGCAAGAGGGTAAGACACAGAAAGAAATTTCTGAACGAATAGGCTGTTCCCAGAGTGCTGTATCAAGGCACCTCAGTGGGAAGTCTGTGGGAAGGAAAAAGTGTGGCAGAAAACGCTGCACAACGAAAAGAGGTGACCGGACCCTGAAGAAGATTGTGGAGAAGGACCGATTCCAGACCTTGGAGGACCTGCGGAAGCAGTGGACTGAGTCTCGAGTAGAAACATCCAGAGCCACCGTGAACAGGCGCCGCATTCCCCAGGTCAAGCCACTTTTGAACCAGAAACAGCGGCCGAAGCGCCTGACCTGGGCTACAGAGAAGCAGCACTGGACTGTTGCTCAGTGGTCCAAAGTACTTTTTTCGGATGAAAGCTAATTTTGCATGTCATTCGGAAATCAAGGTGCCAGAGTCTGGAGGAAGACTGGGGAGAGGGAAATGCCAAAACGCCTGAGGTCCAGTGTCAAGTACCCACAGTCAGTGATGGTCTGGGGTGCCATGTCAGCTGCTGGTGTTGGTCCTCTGTGTTTTATCAAGGGCAGGGTCAATGCAGCTAGCTATCAGGAGATTTTGGAGCACTTCATGCTTCCATCTGCTGAAAAGATGAAGATTTAATTTTTCAGCACGACCTGGCACCTGCTCACAGTGCCAAAACCACTGGTAAATGGTTTACTGACCATGGTATTACTGTGCTCAATTGGCCTGCCAACTCTCCTGACCTGAACCCCATAGAGAATCTGTGGGATATTGGGAAGAGAAAGTTGAGAGACGCAAGACCCAACACTCTGGATGAGCTTAAGGCCGCTATCGAAGCATCCTGGGCCTCCATAACACCTCAGCAGTGCCACAGGCTGGTTGCCTCCATGCCACGCCGCATTGAAGCAGTCATTTCTGAAAAAGGATTCCCGACCAAGTATTGAGTGCATAACTGAACATAATTATTTGAAGGTTGACTTTTTTTGTATTAAAAACACTTTTCTTTTATTGGTCGGATGAAATATGCTAATTTTTTGAGATAAGATTTTGGGGTTTTCAGGAGCTGTATGCCAAAATCATCAATATTAAAACAAGAAAAGGCTTGAACTACTTCAGTTGTGTGTAATGAATCTAAAATATATGAAAGTCTAATGTTTATGAGTACATTACAGAAAATAATGAACTTTATCACAATATGCTAATTTTTTGAGAAGGACCTGTATAATGCAATGTATGCACATACTGGTTTATATATATATATATATATATATATATATATATATATATATATATATTACCCCCATCACACTTTTCACATTTCGCTTTTCACTATTAATTGTTCAGTACTAGCCTTATAAAGGCTTAGTAATTTATTACATTTTATTTTACATCACTTTATTTTCCCTTGTCACATATATATGCATTTTAGATTTTCTTTATGGGCACTAGAGATGGCCGAACTGTTCGCCCGGTGGTCGGTTCGCGGCAAATTTCGGCTGTTCGTGGTCCGCCCGATCGGCGGACTATTGCCGCTGTTCGCCCGGGGGACTTACGTGTTTACTGTGTAAAAGAACGTTGACCTATGATGACACATCCATCATGTGGTACAGGACAGCCAATTGAGACATTACAGCACATGGACACTTGGACATTCCCCCTAACTTATAAATAGACCCGATCCGGCGGCCATTTTACATTCTTTCTACTGTCACTATAGAGAGAGGTTGCTGTGTGGAGCAGGGAGAGACTGCAGTGACACAAATTGCTAGCTATTAGGTCCACAAAAGTTCTTTTAAGGACTGGTATGGTATAGGTGTAGTTCAGGATATAGGTTTGAGGCACTGCTATTCAAGTCATTGTTGCAGCAGATTGTCTTTTCTCAGTGCAGATAGGGACAGACAGGATGCTGTGTGTTACAGAGAGGGACAGTCAGTTTAATCATTAGCTGTTACTATTAGGTCCACAAAGGTCCTTTTCAGGACTGGTATGGTAATAGGATTGTACACGTATAATATTCTTTCTTCCAAATATAGAAAGAATATTAAACTTGACTGCTGCCCTTCTGCTGCAGTAGTCCTTTATGAGTATAGGGACTGAGGTACAGTCTGCTAATCACAACCTACTAGTTCCACAAAGGTCCTTCCAAGGACTGGTAAGGTATAGCGTACTAGAGTATATAGGGTTGAGTGAGGTACAGTCTGCTAATCCTTAAGGACTGGTATAGGTCCACGATATATAGGGTTGAGGTGCACTACTGCTGACTGCTGCCCTATTCTGCAGTAGTCCTTTATGAGTATAGGGACTGAGGTACAATCTGCTAATCACAACCTACTAGTTCCACAAAGGTCCTTCTAAGGACTGGTAAGGTATAGCGTACTACAGTATATAGGGTTGAGTGAGGTACAGTCTGATAATCCTTAAGGACTGGTATAGGTCCACAATATATAGGGTTGAGGTGCACTACTGCTGACTGCTGCCCTTCTGCTGCAGTAGTCCTTTATGAGTATAGGGGCTGAGGTACAGTCTGCTAATCACAACATACTAGTTCCACAAAGGTCCTTCTAAGGACTGGTAAGGTATAGTGTACTACAGTATATAGGGTTGAGTGAGGTACAGTCTGCTAATCACAACCTACTAGTTCCACAAAGGTCCTTCTAAGGACTGGTATAGGTGTACTATTTGGTGTGCAGTATATAGTTGTGTAAATATAAAATACTTGCACATATAGAAAGCATAGTATAGTGCGTTTCCACTGTGCAGCATTGTGACTGCTGAGCTGTTCTGCAGTGATACTACAAAGAGTGACAAACGCAATCCAAAAAAAAAAGTATTGTAACTGGTGTGATAGACCAGTGGCCCCCAAAAACAACAGATTGAAGCGGGGTGTTATATACCTTCTTCCACATACATACTGCACTTCTCTAGAGACTTTTGTCACAGGGTCATTTAAAAAATGACAGGCAGAGGAAGAGGCAGGCCCTTCCGCAGGGGTGGTAGGGGTAGGGCAAGAGCAACAGGCTTGAGCCAAAGTGGCAAATTGCAGAAGGTGCTTGCGATTACATCAAAAGAAGCACCAGAATTGGTTGAGTGGCTCACTCAGCCTTACTCTTCTGCACCCTCCTCATCCTCTCGATCTGTACCCTCTTCTTCACTCTTTGCTATGTGCACCCCCAAAGACACTACCACCGCCACCACCACCACATACCTTCCGCTTGAGTCTCATATAAAATTTCACATATAAAAAAAGAATGCTTGTAGTTGTCGATCCCAGATTCACCTCATACATGTGTTATGTCATTGGCCATGTGGTGGGGCTATGTGTGCACAGCTAGTAATTATTTTGTGGCTCCAAATATGACCTGTAGGTTTGTAAAGTTCGCCTCCCATTGAAGTCAATGGGGCCCGCCGCGAACGTTACGGTTCGCGAACTATCGGCCGCGTTCGCGAAACGTTCCATCGGAAGTTCGTCCATCACTAATGGGCACATCAATTATTCACAGTTGTTTTGTGTTACACACACCAATTAAAGTTAATTTTCTAATCACATGGTACACAATGAAAAAGTATTTATACTATGTTCATTTCTGTGAATAGTAGCTATGACTAAGCACTACATTGCAGTGTGAAACCTGTAGACTCTTGTCTGTTCCTGCTGTGGCTTGTATTTTCATTCACAAGAATTTTTGAATAAAAGTCAAAACAAAAACGTTTTTTGACTGCAGCTTTCCAGGTCTTCTTCCTGTTTTTGATCAGAATTGTTTGGAAATGGCCCAAAAGAGTTGATTCTTCTCAGGGTGGCCAGCAGCCTTGGGAGAATGGTAAGTCTGGAGCACGGCAGTACTGAGACTCTCAGGATCAAAGCAGCAGTCACAAGGTTATTCAGGGGGAGCATCGACCTGTAATTAAAAATCGACAAGATAAGAGCCCATCGCGCCCTTTTGGGAGAGAGGCGCTTAGCACTAGACAAGAATGTGAGATTCTTACGGTAAGTAAGAATGAGAACTGGCACAGTTGTACCTTCAAGGAGATGTCTCCATTCTATCAGAGCTAAAATGATCACCAACAGCTTTCTGTCACCAATCTCGTAATTTGACTCTGCCAGTGACAATTTCTTGGAAAAGTAGCCACACGAATGTATAGCGCACTCAGAGTTAGGACGTTGACACAGAGGGGCGCCAACTCCAGTCTCAGAAGCATCAACTTCTAGGATAAAAGATAACGTAGGATCAGGGTGTTGCCAACACAGGAGCAGAAACAAAGGCAACCTTGAGACTCTCAAATGCCTTAATGGACTCTGGAGACCAACTCTGTGAGGATGTAAACCCATGGATCGAGGCCACTGTAGAACCGCTGAAAGTTTCTCTGGGTCCATTGAAAAACCAGCAGTGGAAATGACACCTGTTCACAATGGAATTCTCACTTTTACAATTTACAATAGAGATTGTTCTCTCGTAGTCTCTGAAGCACATGACAGACTGTGTGGTGGCTCTCCAGGGACTTGAAAAATATGATATCGTCGAGATAAACCAGCACTCATTCTTAATCGTGAAACGATTGAGACCCCTATAATCGATACAAGGTCTTAGTTCACCACTCTTCTTCTTCACAAAAAAGAAACCAGCACCAGCAGGAGACAATGATTTGTGGATGAAACCACAAGAAAGTGCATCTGCAACATACTCCTCCATGGCCTTATCCCCCAAGACAGACAAAGGGTAAACCCGGATATGAGGGGGTATAGCACCAGGCTGAAGGTCAATTGTGCAATCATATGACCGGTGTGGAGGCAAAGTACTGGCTTGACCTTTGTGAAAGACATTGCTAAAATCGCGGTACTCCTCCAGCAGTGAGGAGAGTGAAGAGGTGCACAGGACCTTGGCTACCTTCTGGAAACATCTCTCACTGCACTGTGGTGACCAGGACAGAACCTCATCATGGATCCAAAACAAGGGTTGTGCCTCTGTAATCAAGGATATCTCATGGTGAAGGGCCTCTATGGCCATTGACAATGGAACAGTCTCATAAGTCACATGGGCAAGCTGAAGATGTCTCCCGTCAAGACCCTCAATGGCAAGTGGAGTGTCATGCAGCTGCAGCAGAATCAAGTACTTTGATACAAAGGCAGCATCAATGAACAGGCCTGCAGCCCCAGAGTCGATTAGAGCCTGTATCTTGATGGATGACTCAGCCCAAGACAGGGTAACCAAAACCAGGGGCTTATCTTTCTGGAAAACTGGAGACAAAACAACGCCACCTATGGTCTGTCCGTGACAGGACCTCAAGGTTCAGGCGTTCCCAGGACAACACTTCAAAAAGTGTCCAGCCTGGCCACAATAAAGGCACAATCTCTCCCTCCTCCTAAGGGCTCTCTCATACCACAGAGAGACGCATGAAGCCCAAGTGCATGGGTTCATCTTCACAGACCGACTCAGTACTGGGAGGTGAGGGAGGCAAGGGTGGGACTGCAAAGCTCGGAGACAAATGTACAGGAGGCTTGCTCCAGCGCTCCTTAAAACTGAGTCTTGAGTCAATGAGGATGGCAAATGTGATCAACCTCTTCAGCTCAGTGAGTATATCTCAGGCTGCTATCTCATCCTTGATGTTACCCGAGAGACCGTAAGAGAAGGCGGCCACGAGGGCCTCATTGTTCCAAGTAACCTCTGCTGCCAAAGTACGTAATTCAATGGCGTAATTGGCTACAGTTCTCGTACTCTGATGGACATGAGGCCCTTGGCAGCAGAAGCGGAGCGTGCGGGAACATCAAATACCCTTTTGGAGGAAGCCACAAATTCTGGGTAACTCAGGACCACAGGTTTTTGCGTCTCCCATAGAGGGTTTGCCCAGGCCAAGGCTCTCTCAGAAAGAAAAGATATCACGAAACCTACTTTGCTTCTGTCCGTGGGAAACGCCTGGGGCAGCATCTCAAAGTATATCTCAAACTGGTTGAGAAACCCTTGCATTGAACTGCATTGCCCCCAAATCACTGGGGAAGCGGAGCGGAACCAGACATGCCTTTTATAGAGGTAATACTCGAGGCGGGTGCTGCACAGAGACTGGAGCAGCAGCAGGGATGGCCAGCAACAGATGTTGTACCGGAGCAGCCATAGCGGAGGATTCCAGGTGAGCCGTGCGACTCAGGAGCGTTTGTAATGCCAAGGCAAACTGAGTGATCCTGGTCATCCAATCTGGAAAAAATATTACCAACAAGTGGACTGACTGCATCTTCTGAATTCATGGCCTTCGCCTACTGTCAGAAACCATGAATCAGATGGAGAGACAGAAATACAGTTAATCATACTTGTTTAATAATAATAAAAGGGTAAACAGAGTAAGCGTAGTCAATACATAGTCAGAGTTCAGTAACCAGATCAGGTAGTCAGCCAATGCTAATGTCAGAGAGCCAGAGTTCAATGTAGTAGTACAGCAAGCAGGATCAGGAGCCAGAAGGGACATCAACTGAGCAAGCCTTCAACAGGAACGCAGGAGAAAGTCTCAGAAATGTGACCAAAGGCGAAGGCAGAGATGACGTGAACTGGATTTCTTTAAGTAGGCAGGACTGCCAAGCAGATCATCGACAACTGAGTCACTGTGGAGAGAAAGGAGCTGGCAATTAGCTGACAGCTGAACGGCCAGCTCAGAGAAGGAAGGGCTGAGCCCAGCCCTGACAATATACAGTCAGTCTAGTCTATATATATATATCCAATGCATACAGTTAAGCTAGATCTTACTGCAGCCCGTTCCTGGTGGTGTACTTTTTTTACTATACTTCTGGCAGGCAGGTGATTCAGTTAGCTGCAGTGTATTTCATGTGTATATATATATATATATATATATATATATATATATATATACACACACACAATGAGTCTAGTGTCTATATATATATATATATATATATATATATATATATACTGTATTTCCACTGCATAAAGTTTAGCTAGATCTCACTGCAGGTAATTCAGTGATCTGCAGTGCATAGAATATATATACAGTCTCCTGTGTGTATATATATATATATATATATATATATATATATATATAATATACGGTATATATATATATATATATAATTATATATATCCACTGCATTCTAAACTAGCCAAGCCTATATCTGACTGCAGGCTGTTCCTGGTGTACATTTTCAAATACACTTTCAGGCAGGCAGGCAGGTGATTCAGTGATCAATCACACACAATTTTCAGCTCATGACTGTTGCAAATTGAATGTTAACAAATAGAAAAGACTATCATTCTGACCCCAGCATTTTTTATTCTTGTCCCAATTATTTTTGGCTACTATTGTCTATTGATATGTAAAACACTTTATTAAATCAGCAATTAGTGATCAATAATCACATCTAGATAACATAATTCATTTTTACAAAACAAAATGTAGAACAATACTATACCTGGCTCAAGCTGGGCTCTTCCACTTCTTCCTGGCTGGAAGTCCCAGGTTTTACATCAGAAGCCTCAGCTGGGGTGAAACGAAGCACAGACGGAAGTGTGGAAGGAAGGGTTGGGAGGGATTCCTGGATTTCAGTCTGGTCTAACAGAAAATGTAGTCTCTCATAGTACCACAGCCTGGGGACATAAATGTCATCTGCTGCAGCTCCTGACCTCATGGAATCCTGGACCTTCTTGCGCTCCCTCAGATATGTACTCCTCAGGCCACCAATTTTGCCTTTTAAATAGGGGATATTTTCCGTGGGCACCACCGGCTTCACCAACTCCAGCAATTTCTCCAGTGTTGCCTGCCTCTTTAATTTATTATTCTAATGGCAGTATTTCACCTGCCACAGACAGGGCAGCTCCCTGTAGTTGTCTATGAAAATTGGGAGAAAACTGTGGTCTTTGAACCCATCCATTTTCTCTGCAAGACACAAGACAAACCCTAATGGCAAGCTAAACTCTCCTAATCTTGACCCAATATAGGCCTCAATCTATAAGCAGTATAGGACAGTGTAACCTGGGGGACAGGTAGCAGGTATAAAGCTCCCTGGGATGAGCAGTTTCTCAGGCACAGATACCAAGTCCAGAAATGAAGTGACCAACAGTGCTGTGTTTATTTGTGATATATACAAGTGCTGTACAGTGCTCCAAAAGAACAATATAAAGTGCAAAGTAGTAAAACACAAAACCTAGCGGTGTCACGGCTCTAGCTATACAGTCTCCAGGCCCTCACTACCAGGCTGAACAAGTCTACTGCTTGTTACTCTCCACAAAGAACTACTTAACAGGTTTTACCAACCTTACTTCTCTTCACAGCCCAACTGTGTCTGAATGTCCCAGGCAGAGAGCAAAGGCTGTCTGCTCAGGTGAGCCTAAATTAGCCTGGGGAAGAGGACCAAGACCCGAACTGGATCACAGATTCCTGAATGTGTATGAGAGGAGCCTGGGAGAAGTATAAACCCCAAACAGGACTTTCCCAGGCTCTCTCTGGGACACTCTGCTACATATCTTCCCCCCTTGTTTCAACCCCAGGGTTGGAACACCTGTGGCCCAAGAGGAGTGCACACAGGACAGGGCATCTACATTCCCCATCTCAACACCTGGCCTGTGTTTTACGGTGAAGGAGTAATCCTGTAGAGCCAAAAACCACTGGTTCACCCGTCTATTATGCCGCGTACACACGACCGGACTTTTCAACATCAAAGGTCCGACGGAACAATTCCGGCAGACTATTCGATCGTGTGTGGGCTGCAGCGGACTTTTGATTTGCAAAAGTCTGACAGACTTTAGAAATGGAACATGATTCAAATTTTTCCGCCAGAACTCCGCCGGACCCAGTTCCTACCAAGAAATCCGCTCGTGTGTATGCTAGTCCGACGGACAAAAGCTGATGCTAGGGCAGCTATTGGCTACTGGCTATGAACTTCCTTATTCTAGTCCAGTCGTACATCATCACGTTCGAATCCGTCGGACTTTGGTGTGATTGTGTGTGGCCAAGTCCGTTCATTCGGAAAGTCCGTCAGAACTCCGTCAGAACTCAGTCGAAAGTCTGGTGGACCTAAGTCCGGTCGTGTGTACGCGGCATTAGTCTCCTTCTTTTGGGCCATCCACTTCAGGGGAGCATGGTCAGTTACTAACTCAAACTGGCGGCCTAACAAATAGTATCTGAGCACATCCACGGCCCACTTTATGGCTAAACATTCCTTTTCAATGACTGCATACTTTTTCTCATGGTCATTGAGCTTCCTGCTTAGGTATACCACAGGGTGTTCTTCCCCATTGTGTACCTGCGATAGTACTGCCCCGATACCAACATCAGACGCATCCGTCTGAACCAAAAAATCTTTATTTTTTTTGAAAAATATGTTTATTAAAAGTTTCATAACAAACAACATAGAAAAACAACAGTGCTCACAGTATACAAAAGCTGTTTCATGACACAGAGATAGTCAATGCAACATAATACCTCAATAGTCATAGCAAAAAGCAACAAGGGTACTCCACTGGCTGCCCCCATAGTTCCTGTCAGTATATACAGTCCCTCATCGTGTTCCATAAGAGTAAGAAACAAAAGACAGCTCCCCCAAAAAGAGGAGGGGAGCACATATATGGCGGTATAGAACAAACGGAACAATACCCTCCCGCAACCACAACCATCATCCCCAGCTAAGCAGTTTCGGAGTCAGCTACCCAAACATGCCAGACCTTATCGTATTTCTTTGGACATCCCCGATGCAGGTAAGTATCTTTGTAGAGGGGAAGACTGTTATTCACCAGGCGCTTCCATTGCACCACGGACGGGGGGTCTGCCTTTTTCCAGTGCATAGCAATATTTTTACGAGCATAAAAGAGTAGCAGACCAATCATCGTGCGTCTGGCCGTGGACTGCACCACGGGCTCAATGAGTCCCAGCATGCAGACCTCCATGGCCAGAGGCACCGTGGTCTTGGTGACCTTGTTGATCAGATGTAACACTGACTCCCAGTACTGCTGGACCCTAGGGCACAGCCAGAAAATATGTGAAAAGTCCCCAGGGGAGGCACCACATCGCCAACAACTCGGAGAGTGCGCAGGGTTCATCCTATGGAGTCTGTACGGGGTATAGTAGGCCCGGTGTACAATTTTAAATTGCACAAGACGGTCCCTAATAGAGACCAGGGAGTTGAAAGGAAGGTCCCACACATCATCCCAGTCATCCGTGTCAAGTGATGGGATGTCAGTCTGCCACCTGGCCCAAAGTTTATCAAGAGCCGGCAGCGACACAGTTATGAGATGGGAGTATAAAACCGAAGTAGGTTTCCTGTCAGTCAGTCCTAAGCGTGTGTTCTAGTTTCGATTGTGTCAGATTGCAGGAGGAGTTCGGGAACTGTGCTGTGAACGCGTGGACCAATTGAAGGTATCGGAATAGATAGTGTCCAGGTACATTGTACCTGGAAATTAGGCTGGTAAAGGGGAGTAAAGAGCCCTGCTCCACAACATGCGACACAAGCTTAATCCCTAGCTTAGTCCATGCGTATGGGTCAGGGATCTGGTATAGGTGAGACAGGCCAGGATTCAGCCACAGTGGGGCATTTGGGGACACATCAGAACGTTCACGTCTCTCCAGGGCCAGCCCCGCCCGCCATGCTCGCAGAGTAGCGACCATGGAGGGAGTCAAAGAAAAAGGAGCCCGAGGGCCCCGGTATATTAGGAGCCTGAGGGCCTCCAACGAACCCAGAACCGAGGCCTCTAGAGCAATGGAGGAGTTTGTTTGGTCCGGCTGCAGCCACCAGGCAACCGTGACTAGCTGTGCGGACAGATAGTATTTGTAACAGTCTGGGAAGGCCATGCCCCCCTGCGTCCGTGGTCTCATCAGAGTTGTCAAGCGGTACCTGGGTGACGAGGAGCCCCAAATAAAGGAGGAAAAAATCTGGTTCAGTTTTTTGAAAAACGACTTAGGCAACCACTGCGGGGAGTGACGAAACAGGTAAGTCTGGGGATGACCTTCATCTTGAGGAGATTTATACGCCCCCAGAGCGATAATGGCAGGTTACTCCATGATTTAAGCTTGGCCTGAATATCTAAAAAAACCGGGGTAAGATTGAGTGTAAGGTAATCCGACGCCAAGTGAGATACCTGAACCCCCAGGTACTTAAATGAGTCAACCCAGACCAGGGGATTATCCGAGAGCGAAGTGGCCCTTGCCCCCTGATCAATCGGGAACAGAAGGGATTTGGACCAGTTCACCCTGAGACCAGTGACCCTCGCATACGTATCCAGCACATCTAACACCCCCCTCAGTGCAGGACCAGCATCATTAAGAAAGAGCAGCATGTCATCAGCGTACAGGGCCACCCTCTCCTCCAGCAGCCCAATACGCAAACCTGACACCTGGGGCGAAACACGCAGTGCCTCAGCCACAGGCTCAATCGCAAGGGCAAACAAAGCCGGAGAGAGAGGGCATCCCTGCCTGGTCCCCCTAAAAAGCCTGAAGGGGGCTGAGAGGGCTCCCCCCAACTGGACTGACGAAGTCGGGCTTCGATAAATCACCTGAAGCCAATTAATAAACAACAAGGGGAAGCCCATTTTCCTCAGGGTTCCCCACAAAAAAGGCCATTCCACCGCGTCGAAGGCCTTCTCGACATCCAAGGAGGCCACCACTCGGGTTCCCACGTTCAAATGGTGGGCGTGAATGTTAGTAAAGAGTCTCCTGAGGTTAATGTCTGTAGACCTACGGGGCATAAAACCAGTTTGGTCCGAGTCTATCACCGAGGGGAGCATGGGGTAAAGTCTACAGGCCAAAAGCTTGGTCAATATTTTAAAGTCAGAGTTCAGTAAGGCTGTGGGCCTATAAGAAGCACACAAGGTGGGGTCTTTAGGGGCTTTGTGAATCAATGTTAAATGGGCATGGTACATGGAGGCAGGCAATGCACCAGCAGTCAGACAGGCAGTATAGAGCTGAGCCAGTAGGGGCGCTAGAAGAGTCCCGTGGGCCTTGTAGAAGGCCATCGGAAGTCCATCCGGCCCCGGAGCCTTACCTGGGGGAAAAGAGCTAATAGCCCCCAGGACCTCCAGCGCCGTAAAAGGTCGGACCAGGGTCTCCCTTTCCGAGTCCGAGAGCCATCCCAGCGCCAGCTGGTCCAAAAAGGTATGAAGTGACTCGGGTCGAAAATCGGTGGGGAGACCTGAGGAGTATAACTTTTCATAAAAGTCGCTGAAAGTCCGCAGTATGTCCGAGGGGGAGGTCACGGTGTCTCCATCCGGAGTCTGCAAGGCAGATACCAGAGTGAGGGGTCGGTCATGTTGAGCCATCATCGCCAACAGACGTCCATTCCTATCTCCCTGTTCGAACACCCGCTGTTTCCCCTTATACATGTCAAGTCTGGTAATTTCCGTCAAGTGTAGCTGCAAGTCCCTCTGAGCTGCCATTAGTAAGTCAAAATTTACAGGGTCGGGGTTCGCCGTGTAAGTGGCATTACAATTATCAACGGCTTGTTGTAAGGAGAGAGTCATACCCGTCTGTTTTTTCTTTAATATCAGCAATACAGGAAATATATTGGCCCCTGGCATAAGCCTTAAAAGCATCCCAAACAGTTGCAGGGGAAGAGGACCCCACATTCACCTCTCAAAATTCCGCCAGATGTTCCGGCAATTTGTCGGACAGGTCAGGATGCGAAACCCAGTGTGCACCCAGCCGCCAAAGTGTCGCGTTACGGGAGGCCGGGGAGCGAAGCACCACCGCCAGCGGGCAATGGTCAGACAGTCCACTGGGGAGATATGACGCCTCCAACACGTCCGCTAACAGTGCGGGGTTGGAGAAGGCCAAGTCAATCCGGGATGCCGTCTTGTAAGAGGCTGAAAAACAAGAATACGCCCTCTTGTCAGGGTGCCTCCACCTCCAGACCTCCTCCAAACCAACCGCCCGAGCCCATCCGGAGAGCTCCAAACACTGCCTCTTAGCAGGCAAAGGCCTGTCCAGGTCTGGAGACAGGGTGGCATTGAAGTCCCCCATCACCAGCACCCGCCCAGGACAGAAAGGTGAAATTTTGTCTAAAACATCATACAGTAATGTGGATGAGAAGGGGGGGGGGAATGTAGAGATTCACAAAAATGTATCTTTGAGAATACAGGGTAAACACTAAAATCACAAACTTCCCCAGGGGGTCCGTGCGGACCTCTTCAATAACACACGGAAAATTCCTGTGAATAAGGATTGACACCCCCCTGGCGTAAGTGGAGTAAGTGGCATGTACACCCCGCTGTATCCAGGGTTTCTTGAGAGTGAGGACCTTGCTGCCTAAAAGGTGAGTTTCCTGGAGAAGGATAAGCTGGGGGGAATGGGTTTTCAAATATTGGAAGAGCAGGGCTCTCTTAAATTTAGAGTTCAGGCCTCTAACATTCCAGGAGAGGACAGTAAATGAGTCCGAGACCTGGCTAGCCATTTGGTATATAAAGGAAGGGGGAGCAGGAGAATCGGGGGAGGCCCATCCAGGGGCACCCTGTAAGCAGCAAGATCATAATTACATTGCAGATAATACCGTCAGCACTGATACATAACATAAAACACAAACAAACAAATGCAGTTGCACATAGAACTGTGGAGGCCCAAACAGGCTCCAAACTACCCAGGCACAGAGTGCCTTTCCTACTATATCCCATCACTCCCCCTAAAAAGAAAAACGAGGGGGGGTCCGGGAATAGTTTGTCCCCAAACAAAAGAAAGTCCTATCTAACAGGTGCAAGCGTCTCCAACTGGGACCCTGCACCGTCAGTGTTCGCCCTAGTTCCACTGGTCAAAGACATGGCCAGGAAGCAAGTCAAAACGAAGGGGCACGATCCACTGACCAGAAAAGGGAAAAAACAAAAATCAAAAAGTACATAAAGAAAAGAGGGGGGGGGGCGAAAAGACTAGGGAGAGGGGGGGTGTGGGGGGCGGCAGTCACGCCGCAGTGGCAGTACTTGCTTGTAGTAGTGTGCGCGTGTCTTCCGCAGTCTGCTGAGTAGGCCCGCTCCTGCAAAAGTGCCCAGCAGATTAGTAGTGGCATCACAGCCAGGTGTGCAGGAAAAGAAAAATAAAGACTCAGGGGCGTAGGTGCCGAAGCAGGCACATGGTAGGTGGTAGCACTCCGATCCCCTTGTTCAGGCAACGGCCACCTGGCAAGGATCCAGCAGGGGAATCAAAGAAGGAGTAGAGCACCAGGCAGGCATTGTAGAGGTGCAGGTGGCATCCGTAGTGTGGTGCAGCTCATCTGCGGCCATCCAACCAGGACAAGGCAGCCTCTGGGTCCATGAAAAAGTGTGCACGATCATCAGCAATCACCCGAAGTTTACTGGGATACAGGAGGCTATACTTGAGGCCCTCATGGCGCAGGCGCTTCCTGACCTCAGTAAAGGAGTGCCTACGGTGCTGCACTTCAGGGGAATAGTCAGGAAAAAGCATTATCTTGGCCCCATTAAAGAGTAGATCTCGCTTTTCTCTAGCCGCCATCAAGACCCTATCCCGGTCTCTGTAGTTTAACAGCCTAAATAGAAACGGCCGCGGTGGAGCCCCAGGGACAGGGGGAGTAGGGGGGAGTCTGTGCGCCCTCTCCACAATGAATGTAGGAGACAGAACAGGCAAATCCAGAAGCGTCTTGAGGAAGGCCTCAGTGAATTCAGCAGGCCTCGCACCCTCTGCCTTCTCTGGAAGGCCTATGACACGGATATTGTTCCTCCTGAGCCTATTCTCAGTATCTATGGACTTCTCCTGTAAGGTTTTAACTTGCAACTGTAATGCACGGAGGTCCCGGGAGTCAGCTCTGGTGTTGTCATCTAGCTGCGATATGCGGCCTTCAGCCTCTGTAAACCGGGCCCTAAATTTGTCCATGTCATGCCTAATGAGGCTCACATCGGCCACCAGGTGGTCAATTTTCACCATCACCGAATCCCTGCCCTCCTTGATCGCTGCTAGGAGCTCAGCGTGGGAATCTGCCTGGGATGGAGGAGGATCAGCAGCTGCCTGAGAGCCGACAGACATCGTGGCGACGGGGGACCTCGTGGGGAAGATGGCCGTCGCGGACCGGGCCTCACCTGCTGCGGACGAACGGAGCCTTCCCGGGGGCTGCGGAGAGGGCCGCGGGGTACCGGAGGTTTTCTTCCGCCCCAGGGTGTCAGGGGGAGAGGCTGTGCGATGAAAAAATAGCGCTGGAAGTCGACAGGATAAGCGGTGGAGCGGAGCTCAGCAGTCACACGTCCGCTCTTGTTCACATCCCGGCCACGCCCCTACCAAAAAATCTTTAGAGAAATCGGGGGAGTATAGAACTGGCTGTGCACAAAGAGCTTTCTTCAGGACTTGGAAAGACTCCTCTGCTATTGAGGACCACTTCACCATTACAGAGTCTTTACCTTTCGTCAGGTCTGTCATCTAAATAGGCTGCTGCATATCGTCGGTGGGGTCTTAGGGTCCTGTCCATGGCCCTCTGAAATGTCGCAGGGGCATTTTGCAACCCAAAAGGAATTTTTTTATATTGAAATGAACCCTCCGGGGTCACAAATGCAGTCTTCTCTTTGGCGCTATCAGTCAGGGGTATTTGCCAATACCCTTTTGTCAAGTCCAAATTGGTAATATAGCGAACTTTGCCAAGTTGGTCTATAAGTTTATCTACTCTGGGCTTTGGGTATGTGTCAAACTTTGTCACTGCATTAAGCTTCCTGAAGTCATTACAGAACCTCCAAGTGCCATCCAGTTTTGGGACTAACACGATGGGGCTAGACCAATCACTATTGGATTCCTCAATAACATCCAGTTCCAACATTCTTTTAACTTCATTGCTGATGTCTTTTCTCCTTGCTTCAGGGATTCTGTATGGTTTGAGCTTGACACGTACCCCAGGTTCAGTAACAATATTATGCTGAACTGCTGAAGTCATGCCAGGTAACTCTGAAAATTTCTCTCTATTCCTTATCAGGAACTCTCTAGCTTCCTGTTTTTGGGAACATGACAAGGTATCAGGAATTGTGACCTCAGTGATCAGAGGGGACTCAGTGCCCTTAGGTGTTACCAGGAGGGATCTCGCAGTTAACGCCAGTCTATCCTTCCAGGGCTTTAACAGGTTTACATGGTAAACCTGCTCAGGCTTCCTTTTTCCTGGTTGATACACCTTGTAGTTGACTTCCCCAACTCTTTCAATTACTTCAAAGGGACCCTGCCACTTAGCCAGGAACTTGCTCTCAACAGTAGGAACCAACACCAGGACCCTGTCACCAGTTGAGAAAACCCAGAGTTGTGCCCCCCTGTTGTATATTCTCTGTTGGGCTGCCTGGGCCTGAAGTAAGTGTTATTTTACCATTGGCATGATTGCTGCAATCCTCTCTTGCATTTGAGCGATGTGCTGACACTTTTATGGGGTGTCTGCTCCTCCTCCCAAGTTTCTTTGGCTATGTCTAAAAGTCCCCGAGGGTGTCTCCCATAAAGCAACTCAAATGGAGAGTACCCCGTAGAGGACTGGGGAACCTCCCTGATGGCAAACATCAAGTATGGTATCAGAAAGTCCCAGTTTTTCCCATCCTTGTCAACAACCTTTTTTAACATGCTCTTTAACGTCTTATTGAAGCGTTCCACCAAGCCATCCGTTTGAGGATGGTACACTGAGGTTCGCAATTGTGTCACCTTAAACAACTTGCACAGCTCCCTAGTTGTTCGCGACATAAATGGGGTGCCCTGGTCTGTAAGGACTTCTTTAGGGGTGCCCACCCGACTGAATACCATAAACAGCTCCTTAGCGATGTTTTTAACAGAAGCGGTGCGTAAGGGAACCGCTTCAGGGTAACGGGTAGCATAATCCATGATTATTAGGATATGCTGATGACCCCGGGCAGACTTGGGGAGTGGACCCACAAGGTCCATGGCAATCCTCTCAAAGGGCACTTCAATAATAGGTAATGGCACTAAAGGACTTCGGAAGTGGGGTAGTGGGGCTGACATCTGACACACAGGACAGGATTGACAATAATTCTTAATATCTTTCTGTACCCCGGGCCAGTAAAACCTACGCAACACCCTTTCAGTAGTTTTTTTCAACCCCTAAATGGCCTCCTAGCAAGTGCCCATGGGCAAGTTCCAACACCACCCGTCTATATGGCTTAGGGACCACCAACTGTTCAACCACTTCATCATTAATTTTACATACATGATACAGTAAATCCTCACTGCTGCTGAAATAAGGAAAACAGGGCCTGTCCCCTGGTTCGACAGGTACCTCATTAATCACTATTACATTTTCCCAGGCCCGGGCAAGGGTCTGGTCTTTTCTTTGCTTAGTACCAAAATTTTCTTTGTGCACATTAAGGTCAGCAAACTCCAACGCAGGCTCGGATTCAGCAGACGGCTGTCCAGCTCTACTGGTGGTGGGGACTTCCTCAGACTCTAGTTCTCCTGCCATAACCGATAGAGGAAAACACAGGGAGTCCTGAGAGGAATCCCCTGTACGCACCTTGTCCGTAGTGGCCAGGAGTTCTGGCTCTGCCACTGAGTCAGGCACTGCGACCGGGTCGGGACGATCCCACAGTTCCCAAAACTTAGGGAAGTCCCTACCAATGATGGCCCTGTGCACCAAGTTGGGGACAAGTCCAACCTGATGGGTCACCGTACCTAAGCCAGTTTTAAACCGAACAGTGGTTATAGGGTACTCCCGGGTATCCCCATGTATACAGATCACAGCAATTTTTTTAGCATGACAATTCACAGATTCAATCATTTCAGCTGTAACCAAAGTCACTAGACTTCCAGAGTCCAGCAAGGCTGTAATAGGCTTATCATTAACAGTCATTTGGCACATGGGTTTTCCCACATTTGGCGCTGCAGCGCATGAAACAGCTGCAAACATAGACTGTCTCCTAATGGAAAAATCACACTGCATCGGTTCATCTGTCAATGGACAATTTGCTGCAACATGTCCCAGTTCTTGGCAACGAAAACACCTGACGTTTCCCCAGTTTGGTTTGCTGACAGGCAATGGCTTTCCTTGTTTGGGACGCCAAACTTCAGTCCTGGCAACAAAATTCCTCCCCCCTATTTCCTTGCCATCTTTACCCCCCACTTCCCTTGGAACAGTCTTACCAGTTGCCTGGGGAGACCATGGCTTTGGGTGGAAAGTCCGCGCAGTTGTAGGGGTGGTGACCAGGTTTTCTGCAGCAAAGTACCTTTCAACGAGTTCCACTAGGTTGTCCGCCGATTTGGGGTCTCCTTGACTCACCCACCTCTGCAGGGGAATTGGTAGTGACCTCAGGGACCGGTCCATGACCACACGCTCCACTATTTGTGGCCCAGACAGGGACTCCGGCTGTAGCCATTTCCTCACCAGGTGAATCAGGTCGAACATCTGCGATCTTGGGGGCTTCTCCCCTTGAAAGAACCAGCTGTGGACCCGCTGTGCTCGAACTGCCAAAGTGACACCAAGTCGTGCCAGGATTTCCCGTTTGACCTTTTCATAGTCTCCCACTTCTGCTGATTCCAAATCATAGTAGGCCTTCTGCAATTCTCCAGAAAGCAAGGGAGCGACCAGTCCTGCCCACTGGGTTTTAGGCCAACCTTCCCTCTCAGCAGTCCGCTCAAACGTTAGCAGAAAGGCCTCTGGATCATCATTTGTAGTCATCTTAGAAAGAAAGCGACCCACATGGATGGCTGAGGGCTTGTCTCCAACATCAACTTTAGCAGGTGACCACTGTGCTAGCGTCTCCACAACCTCCGTCAAGGTTTTCCTATCTGCTTTGACATCAGTGGCTAGCTGTTCAAACAGCCTCTGCGATTGCTCCTGTGCAATAGCACTAGCTTGCTGTAGTGCAGCATTAGTTTGCTCCTGTACAGCCCTAATCTGTTGGAACAGCACCTTGGTTTGCTCCTGTGCGATTGCATATGTTTTCTGCTGTTCAGTATTTGCTTGTTGTTGTGTAGCGTTGGATATCATCAATTGTTTTAGGATTTCCTCCATGTTTAGTCACTCTAGGCACTGGCCTTTTAAGTAGTAACTTACTACAGCTGCCTGCATTCTCCACCATATGTAACCTGGGGGACAGGTAGCAGGTATAAAGCTCCCTGGGATGAGCAGTTTCTCCGGCATAGATACCAAGTCCAGAAATGAAGTGACCAACAGTGCTGTGTTTATTTGTGATATATACAAGTGCTGTACAGTGCTCCAAAATAAAGTGCAAAGTAGTAAAACACAAAACCTAGCCGTGTCATGGCTCTAGCTATACAGTCTCCAGGCCCTCACTACCAGGCTGAACAAGCCTACTGCTTGTCAGTCTCCACAAAGAACTACTTAACAGGTTTTACCAACCTTCTCTTCACAGCCCAACTGTGTGTGAATGTCTCAGGCAGAGAGCAAAGGCTGTCTGCTCAGGTGAGCCTAAATTAGCCTGGGGAAGAGGACCAAGACCTGAACTGGATCACAGATTCCTGAATGTGTATGAGAGGAGCCTGGGAGAAGTATAAACCCCGAACAGGACTTTCCCAGGCTCTCTCTGGGACGCTCTTCTACAACACTGATGCTCCAAGATTAAATTGTACCTTCGTTCTAACGATTGTCGCTTCTGATACTCCATCCTCTGCTCACAGACACAAAGGTGTTATGTTTTATATACACTGCGCATGCATGAAATTCTGCCCGCCCCTGACGTTCTTTCTAGTCTATTTCCCGCCCCTTCTCTTTTGGCACAGTGGGGAGAGCACATGGCAGAGACACAGCAGGTGCATGCTAATTACAGCAATGAGGAGGACGAGGAAAGCCCAGAGCCAGACATGTCCCAATCCCAGGGGAGAAGATTTAAGGCCTCAGATATGTCCTTTGTGGAGATGGTGGACATCTTGAAGAGGGTCGACTGTGATGGGAAGTATGGACCTTACCCAAACCCAATTGTGAAAAAGGCCAAGATCATGACTAAAGTTGTGAAGAGTCTGCAGAAGAATTTTGGGGTAGGACGATCCAAGGATCACCTGAGGAAATTCTGGTCAGACCTGAAACTGAGGGAGCACGATCAGTACAGAAAGATCAAGCAAGTTCTGCAAAAAAAGTAATAGTTGTCGTGTGTTCATATTATTATTATTACTTGCATACTGCTCCATGTGCTTTTCTTTACTGTTGTACAGTTTAAAATGGACACTTTCATGTTCATGGGTTCAATCGGTCGTAGGAAACATTGTTCGTTCGGCCACTAAAATATGATGTTTTGTGAAGTTGCAGTTAACTACATTTGTACAAAATAGAAAGGAAGTTGGGATTTTGAATGAAGCGGCTGGAGTGTGGAGGTCAAGGTAAAAAAATAATTTAATTGAATTCATAATAATGTATAATACAGAGTAAATTCATATATATACATACATACATGTACAATTATTTGGCACAATATATGTTTTTGAAAACATCAAGGTGTATGTAAAAACACATCAAATCAAGAAGCATATATAAACAATAAGTAGTATGTAGAGCAACAGCATAGCCTAAAAGTGCCTCAGGGCGACATATCCGGTACCTATGTCTATAATGGCATAATATAAACGTAAATGTACTGAATTAATGTAGGTATCAACGTCAGGGCGTAATAGATATCACTGTAGCATCCAATGTAGCTTGACGCGTTTCGTGCATGTATCTCCACTCATCAGGAGCAGATGCGACAGATTCCTGTAAAATGTATAGATATAATAAACCACACTCTGTATAGAGGGGAATAGATACAGTACAAAAGGTGCTTTCAAAGGAAATTAACCAAGCATATCTACCATCCCCGGCAGCAAACGCAGCAAACAGCAACTGGCCCATGGTGAGTCGGAGGCACAGATCACCCCCCGGGAGCTGAGGCGGAATGTTTGGGCAGCAGCGGATATAGTGAAAAAATGCCTGGGTGTGAAGATGAATTCCATGTACTGACAGTGCTGGTATATGGGTCATCAGATGGATGTGTCTAAAAACGGATATATAAGTGAACATTAGGTGAACATGTTATAGGGAAATATTGGTAAACTAAGAGGTAGTTGTAAATTTATAGGGTAAATATAATGAATCTACAAAAATGTAATGATAATGAAAAATATTGTGTGGAAGTGATGTGCGAGAAGGGTGTGGAAAAGATGTAAGTGTGAACTGAAAAGTAGTGAGTAAACGTATGTGTTAGTTGTAGTATGCCTGCAAAGGTATGATACGGATGAGAGGTATGGTGAAAGTGTGGGATGTGTAATAGGTGAACCTGGATAGGAAAAGTGCTGGATAATGTCATAGGAGGATAGAAACATAAGACAAATACGTGTGTAGAGTGATAAAAATAAATATAAAATATATGTAAAAGTGGTGGGCAACAGCAAACAGTGACAACCAAAGTGAACCCAGGACCAAATTGCACCTACCCGATTACTATAAACCATGCAACACCCAGTGAAAAATCGACTGGTGTGCAGGAACCACAGGAGGAGACCGGCTGTATGGACAGCCATCTCCGACTGGGAGAGCCCAAATACAAGCCGCCAGCACCACGTGCGCGAGCCAGGAGGGGGCGCCAACACCGGATCAGATGGAACTGCCCAGCAATTGGCGCCGACCACCACCCCCGTCAGGATCCCGCAGGTGGTACTTACAGCGTTGGCGCGGTAACGCCGTAAGCGGCGTGACGCACATGACGCGCAGACTGTGGCACCGATGCGCGAAGGGACAATCACCCGTACCTCCCGGACATAAAAATATATGTACAGGGAGGAGGGGGAGGAGCCCACAATGTGCATCGCAGCTCCCGTAGGTGATGAAAAAGAAGCCACCAACACCACCAACGTTGCCAGCAGCCAAATGCAAATTACCACCAGAGACATAGATATGCATACTTTAAAGAACATGAGTATTCATGTATAACCATGGGACTTGTACCGGAGATGTCATATATTGTATACTTGATAGAATTGTTGTCAATATACACCGACAAACCAAGTATGTTCTTGGCTGTACTAGATGTGCATGTCCCGGAAGGGGACCTGGACATCTGAAGAGTGACCCTAACACATGGATAGCAAGGGAACACTGCTAGTCCAATTCTCCAACTGCTCCCATCCCTATAATAATTTAAACAGTGAACAATAGACAGTTTGGGACTTTAAATGAGGCACGGGTTAGCGCCTCCATCCCGTTACTTCCACACAATTTTTTTCATTATCATTACATTTTTGTAGATTCATTATATTTACCCTATAAATTTACAACTACCTCTTAGTTTACCAATATTTCCCTATTACATGTTCACCTAATGTTCACTTATATATCCGTTTTTAGACACGTCCATCTGATGACCCATATACCAGCACTGTCAGTACATGGAATTCATCTTCACACCCAGGCATTTTTTCACTATATCTGCTGCTGCCCAAACATGCCGCCTCAGCTCCCGGGGGGGGGGGGGGGGGGTGATATGTGCCTCCGACTCACCATGGGCCAGTTGCTGTTCGCTGCGTTTGTTGCCGGGGATGGTAGATATGCTTGGTTAATTTCCTTTGAAAGCACCTTTTGTACAGTATCTATTCCCCTCTATACAGAGTGTGGCTTATTATATCTATACATTTTACAGGAATCTGTTGCATCTGCTCCTGATGAGTGGAGATACATCCACGAAACGCGTCAAGCTACATTGGATGCTACAGTGATATCTATTACGCCCTGACGTTGATACCTACATTAATTCAGTACATTTATGTTTATATTATGCCATTATAGACATAGGTACCGGATATGTCGCCCTGAGGCTCTTTTAGGCTATGCTGTTGCTCTACATACTACTTATTGTTTATTTATGCTTCTTGATTTGATGTGTTTTTACATACACCTTGATGTTTTCATAAACACATATTGTGCCAAATAATTGTACATGTATGTATGTATATATATGAATTTACTCTGTATTATACATTATTATGAATTCAATTAAATTATTTTTTTACCTTGACCTCCACACTCCAGCCGCTTCATTCAAAGTCCCAACTTCCTTACTATTTTGCCAAATAACGGGATGGGGGGGCTAACCCGTGCCTCATTTAAAGTCCCAAACTGTCTATTGTTCATTGTTTAAATTATTATAAGGATGGGAGCGGTTGGAGAATTGGACTAGCAGTGTTCCCCTGCTATCCATGTGTTAGGGTCACTCTTCAGATGTCCAGGTCCCCTTCCGGGACATGCACATCTAGTACAGCCAAGAACATACTTGGTTTGTCGGTGTATGTTGACAACAATTCTATCAAGTATACAATATATGACATCTCCGGTACAAGTCCCATGGTTATACATGAATACTCATGTTCTTGAAAGTATGCATATCTATGTCTCTGGTGGTAATTTGCATTTGGCTGCTGGCAACGTTGGTGGTGTTGGTGGCTTCTTTTTCATCACCTACGGGAGCTGCGATCCGCATTGTGGGCTCCTCCCCCTCCTCCCTGTACATATATTTTTATGTCCGGGAGGTTCGGGTGGTTGTCCCTTCGCGCATCGGTGCCACGGTCTGCACGACATGTGCGTCATGGCGCTTTAGGCGTTACCGCGCCAACGCTGTAAGTACCACCTGCGGGATCCTAACGGGGGTAGTGGTCGGCGCCAATTGCTGGGCAGTTCCATCTGATCCGGTGTTGGCGCCCTTCCCCCCCCTCCTGGCTCGCGCACGTGGTGCTGGCGGCTTGTATTTGGGCTCTCCCAGTCGGAGATGGCTGTCCATACAGCCGGTCTCCTCCTGTGGTTCCTGCACACCAGTCGATTTTTCACTGGGTGTTGCATGGTTTATAGTAATCGGGTAGGTGCAATTTGGTCCTGGGTTCACTTTGGTTGTCACTGTTTGCTGTTGCCCACCACTTTTACATATATTTTATATTTATTTTTATCACTCTACACACGCATTAGTCTTATGTTTCTATCCTCCTACGACATTATCCAGCACTTTTCCTATCCAGGTTCACCTATTACACATCCCACACTTTCACCATACCTCTCATCTGTATCATACCTTTGCAGGCATACTACAACTAACACATACGTTTACTCACTACTTTTCAGTTCACACTTACATCTTTTCCACACCCTTCTCGCACATCACTTCCACACAATATTTTTCATTATCATTACATTTTTGTAGATTCATTATATTTACCCTATAAATTTACAACTACCTCTTCACCTAATGTTCACTTATATATCCGTTTTTAGACACGTCCATCTGATGACCCATATACCAGCACTGTCAGTACATGGAATTCATCTTCACACCCAGGCATTTTTTCACTATATCCACTGCTGCCCAAACATGCCGCCTCAGCTCCCGGGGGGGGGGGGGTGATCTGTGCCTCTGACTCACCATGGGCCAGTTGCTCTACATACTACTTATTGTTTATATATGCTTCTTGATTTGATGTGTTTTTACATACACCTTGATGTTTTCATAAACATATATTGTGCCAAATAATTGTACATGTTTGTATGTATATATATGAATTAACTCTGTATTATACATTATTATGAATTCAATTAAATAATTTTTTTACCTTGACCTCCACACTCCAGCCGCTTCATTCAAAGTCCCAACTTCCTTTCTATTTTGCCAAATAACGGGATGGAGGCGCTAACCCGTGCCTCATTTAAAGTCCCAAACTGTCTATTGTTCATTGTTTAAACTACATTTGTACAGGCCTATTTCTAGTCTAAAAAGTTTGTTGTCTAGATGGGTTTGTAACTAGAATGAAATGCAAACTTGATTCAGTGTAAAGGAGAGGACACTCAGCAACCGTTTACACATCTGGACTCAGGAGCACTAGTGTGGGACACCAGAACACCCTTTTTATTATGTGCTCCAGTGGATACTATAGGGGTGTCGCCATGTGTGAAACTTGCACAAAACAGGTAAGCATTCCAGCTTTAGAAAGTGTAAAAAATAATGTTTTCAACTTTGAACTCTGACAAAAAATACAATTGTACGACACGTCCAAGCAATGTTTCATATTCCTATTTCTGCCCTCAAATATCGGTGTGCTAAGTATACTTTTTTTACATTCTCATAGGGGAGAGAAGACTCGGGACGTCTGAGGACACCAGGGACCCTACACCTCACAAAGAAGGGGAAATACCAACACCAGAGGCAGAGGAGGAGGAGAAAGGAGAAGTTGTTGAAATTGGTGAAATTGTCACCACAACAGGTGAGTGTCTGAGACCACAGCTTCAGGTAATAGATGTGTAGCGGGGTCTCTTTAAGGACTATAAAACGACTGTTCCCAGAACCCCGCTGGTTCCCAGGATGTTTGGAGTTATGCCCCAGACACTCATGGGGGAGGGCATATAAGGAGGGGGAGAGGCCTAGTTCGCTCTCTTTGGACACCCCCCCTCTCCTAGCAAGAGGAGGTCTGTGCTGAACTGCTGGAGGCACAAGGCCTGAAGCCTGGGCCTTGTGCTCTTTTCCAAAGAGCCCTCTGCCAGCCTAGCTGCACCTGAGAGACATTTTCTCATCCTTGCTGCAGTACACCAGAAGGATTGAAGACTCGGAGGTCGGTGGATTCCTGTTCCTAGACGAATCGGCGGAGGAAACGGACTTGGACTTGTCCGGGTGGTGAGAGCTGTTTAAAGACAGATACTTTATCTTTATTATTCGTTTGGATTACAAAGTTGTTCTTCAAGTGCACCACCGAAAGATTGCTAGCGAATATTGTTTCACTGGACTTCCATCTAGATCAGTCAGGCCTGACTGCATAGGTAGATAGTGCTGGGTGTTAGTTTACCCATGCGGGGAAGTAGCTGAAAAAGGGCAGCGCTAGAGTTGCATAGCAATACTTTATTATGCTGATTACTCTGTTTATCTTTATTACTGGTTACTGCAGGGACCTGCTTATGTGTTGCAAACCAAATGTTCGATTCATGTTATTCCTTTTATAAAAACAACAAGTAAAGTCAGTTATATACTTTCAAAGATTGTCTATGAGCTTGAGTTATCCACCCACGGACACACACATATTTAGAGTATAAGCGATTTAATGTGTATTGCTAGATACTAACTGTGCCAGAGTGGGTAGAGCAGATTGCCGGGGGGGTTGGCGGAGCTGTGCTCAGGGCCCAAACCAAACTTGCAGCCCTCTTAAGTGAGGGTATCGCTATAGATGTATGCCTGCATTTTTATAATACACGGTGTGTTTTTTTGTTTATTTTTAAGTGATGTGGATGTTGTGGAAGAAGAATGTCATTTTACCTGTGAAAGTGCCCAGATCCTCACTGGGGAGATAATGGGGTGCAATCGCGATTTAGAGAATCTCAAGAAAAACATCAATGATGATCAACAAAAAATGAAGAACATTATTGATGTTTTAGGGAGAATCTAAAACACACAAAACTAGCTAGCATCGATTTGCAATTTTAAAATCCAGTTTTATATTTTTGAAAAGCCAAATTTGGAAGATGCACACAGTGTGTCAACATGTGCTATCTGCCATCAAGGGAGATCAATGTACACGTTTTGTGGGTGCAACCCCTTCCTCGTTACTAAAGTGGCTGAGTAGAAGGGGTTGCACCCCCAAAACACATACATTGATCCCCCATGATGGGAGATAGCACATGTTGACATTAGGCATGGGATCAGGAGGAAAATGCCCAGTTTGAATCACAATTTGTGTGCATCTTCCAAATTTGGCAATATTAAAACAGTTTGAATATACTAATGTCTGATATTGCCTTCACTTTTCAAAGTTGAACTTTGTAAGTTCCTGAGTTGTGTATGTATTATGCTTTGAAACATGCCTGTTTTAACAAAAGCGGCTAGTTATATTAATGTTACAAAAAATAATGTTATATACACCAAATATGTTGGTTTGTGGAAAAACCCTTTTATAAACGCACATGTGAATGTGCTTTGAGTAAAAAGTTTTATTATCATCAGTAATGTGTAGCTTCTTCTTTCAATGCTTAAGAGCAGTTTTTGTAGTAAAGCTGGTGTTTTCTGTGACAATGGGGGTTATTTACTAAAGGCCAATCCACTTTGCACTACAAGTGCAATTTCAAGTGCACTTTTGCAGTTCACTTGTAGTGCAAAGTGGATTTGCCTTCAGTAAATAACACCCACAGTGCTTTTTAATTTGCCAAAATCACGCCATTTTCATGACTCCACAAATTTCTGTCATGGTGCTGAAAATGTTGAATATTTTTGTCAGTAATGCACTACATACATTAACAACAAAAACAAGGTGTGTGTGTGTAGCAGACCCACAACATAATAATAATATTATCTGAAGAAGAGACTGTCACCTCATGCCTCAAAGAAATTTGGTTTGCACTGTTGAAAAAAAAAAAGACCAAAAAAAATCAAACAAAAAACCTAGGAGACAGATAAAAGAAACCCAAGCAGTAAATGAAAACAAATATAATTCTAGGTTCAAATATAAATTTATTAAAAAATGTCTCAGACATTGTCTGGCATATCAATGGCCTCCCTACCCGCAAAGTACTCCATGTAGCTGCTTCTGACCTCACGGGCACTTTGGGGGGGGGGGGGGCAAGCCAGGACGGCCAGCTTCAAGTGCCATCAGGTTTAAAGGTTACGGAAAGTCGACCTCAGGCCCAACTGAGGCCACATAGTTTGGTCAATTTTTTCAGAGAAAATTGTGCAGAATGCAGCAGGCAAGCACTATATGGTTCAGTTTATATTCTGCCACGTGGATCGGTATCAAAAATAGGCAGAACCGGCTGGCCATTATCCCAAAAGTGTTCTCCACCACTCTTCTGGCTCTGGCCAGCCGGTAATTAAAAACCCTCTGGTCCAGGGTGAGGGTCCTCATATGGAATGGCCGCATAATATGGTCCCCTAGTGCAAAGGCTTCATCCGCGACGAAGACGAAGGGGAGTCTTCTGGAGGTCGCAAGCCCAAGCTGCCATTCTGGAGATGCCAGTAGAACTCCATCTGGGCGATTACTCCACCATCCAACATCCGGCCATTTTTCCCGACGTCCACATAGAGGAACTCATAAGTAGCTGACACCACCGCCAACATCACTATATTATTATACACCTTGTAATTATAATAGTATGACCCCGAGTTGGGAGGTGGGACGATGGTGATGTGTTTCCCATCAATTGCACCTCCACAATTGGGAAAGTCCCAACGGCTGGCAAAGTGGGAGGCCCCAGTCTGCCATTCCTGTGGCGTTGAAGGAAACTGTGGAGTCAAAAAAGAAAAAAAATGAGTCATTTTGCACATAAACATTGCAAGCAGATTAGACACAAACATTTTCAGCCAACATAAGTATAACATTTATTGAAGTGAGTATTTAAAGACAAAAGTATAAGTTCCACTTATCAGATTCCTCACTCCATCTGATGGCCCATTGCAAAAATTTAGGGGGGGGGGGAGGATGTTTTGTACAGGTAACCCTCTCAATTTCATTGAGTGCTGAATGCATAAATATTTTTTGTTAACTTTGGCCAGCCCCTCCTTACTTACACTATTGGCAACCCACTGGACAGGTAAGAAGTGTCATAATAATAAAAAAAATACACACTGAACAAATGGAAGCACATGTTTACATTCTGTTATTACCTATCAATATAATAATATGAGAAACAAACTTCAAACAGTACCATTTGAAAGTATTCAGGCAGGCCCTTGCACCACATGCTATGGTGAATTCATCCATAAATCTGACCAAAAAAGAGGTAGGTAGAGTGTGTATGGGTTGCCAAAGTCAGCAGATCAGCTGACTTAGCAGTTGGGGGGAGGGAGGGTTCCAAATGAGTTTGGGCCACCAAAAAAAAAGCGTGTGTTTAGGGAAAAGCACGACTATGGAGCTGACAAAATACATTGCTAAGTGACTAGGCTATAGGTGTATATGGGCCCAGTGAAGGCAAATATGCATGGACAAAAAAGATACTTTTAAAGCTTCCAGCATGCATGAGGACAAAGGGGAGAAGCATATTACAGCAATAATGGTAATTAGGTAATGATAAAAGAAATACATTAGCAAACATTCAATACATATAATGTGATGTTAACCAGTTGTCGACCACTGCACGATGATGTATGTCGGCAGAATGGCACAGGCAGGCATATTGGCTTACCTGTACGTCCATGCCTGCTCACGGGTGGGGGGCACGATCACCCCCCGGTGCCTGCGACAGTCGAAATCTGTTCAGGAGCAATCAGTGATGAGGGGGAGGCCATTCATTCATAGCCACCACCTCGCAATCACTACTGACGAATAGAATGCTTCCTCTGCTCCTGTAATGTAAACAGAAGCAGCGGAAGTGATGTAATCTCTCCTCACGTCGTTTTTTTGTTTTGTTCCGGCACTGAGGAGAGAAGACCTATGTGAGTTGCACCAACACAACACATTACAGTAGAACACGCAGGCACTCTATTTACCCCCCAATCACCCCCCTGCACCCCCTGTCACAGTGACACCAATTGCATTTTTTAAATTTTTTTATTATTGCATAGGTGTCATTTGTGACTGCAATAACTGTTAGGGCAGTTAGGGTTAGCCCCCTTTAGGTCTAGGGTACCCCCTAACCCCCCTAATAAAGGTTTAACCCCGTGATCAACCCTGTCACCAGTATCACTAAGCAACCGTTTTTCTGATCGCTGTATTAGTGTCACAGGTGACGCTAGTTAGGCAGGTAGGTATTTAGGTTCGCCGCAGCTTCTTATAGCGTCAGGTACCCCATATATACTACCTAATAAAGGTTTTAACCCCCTGATTGCCCCCTAGTTAACCCTTTCACCAGTGATCACCGTATAATTGTTACGGGTGACGCTAGTTAGTTAGTTTGTTTTTTTATAGTGTCGGGGCACCTGTCGTATACTACCTAATAAAGGTTTAACCCCCTGATCACCCGGTGGGTCATATAAGTTAGGTTTTAGGGTCTGCGTCGCCCCAGACAGCATCAGGTTAGTGCCAGTACCGCTAACACCCACGCACACATCATACACCTCCCTTAGTGGTATACTATCTGAACGGATCGATATCTGATCAGATCTATACTAGCGTCCCCAGCAGTTTAGGGTTCCCAAAAACGCAGTGTTTGCGGGATCAGCCCAGATACCTGCTTGCACCTGTGTTTTGCCCCTCTGCCCAGCCTAGCCCACCCAAGTGCAGTATCGATCGATCGGTCACTTACAAAACACTAAACACATAACTGCAGCGTTCGTAGAGTCAGGCCTGATCCCTGCGATCGCTAACAATTTTTTTGGTAGAGTTTTGTACAGTCGCTAATAGTCAGGAGCTTTTTACCTGTGAGTCTCACTAGTGTACCACTAAATTTAAAGCCCAAAATGGCAAATCGAAGGAAAACTAGTGAAGAGGCCTACACATTTCTGAGCATGACAGATAGTGAAGAGGAAGTCAGAGTTGTGGTCCCTGCCAATGTCAGGCATACCAGACCCCGATCTTCTTCTGTCGTTGAGGTGCAAGAACCGCAGGTCCCTCGTATGGGGCAGAGAAGTACTAGCGCCACTATTCCTTCTGGTGAACTGGCAAGCACCAGCGGCCTAGTACACCCTGGTCGTACATCCAGCACTGCAGTAACTTGGTGATGTGGCAAGTCCCATAAGTGCAGTTCAAGCTGGCGAGGTGGCAAGCACAAGTAGTGTCCTGCTGCCACCAAGAAGACAAAGACAGGCCCATCGTGCCCATAGTGCTCTTCTTGCTGCATTTGCCAATCCTAATTGGGAACCCACCACTTCTGCAGCACCCGTACTTCACCCATTCACTGGCCAACCCGGCATTCAGGTGGAAACAGTTGATTTTATGTCACTTGATTTTTATTCGCTGTTTTTCACCGAAGATCTCTATAGATCTATTGTGGACCAAAGCAATTTGTACGCTGTTCAACACATCCCCACTAATCCCCAGTCCTCCCTTGCCAGAAATTGGAGACCAATTACGGTCTCCGAATTTAAGATCTTTCTGGGCCTTTCCCTCGATATGGGCATAGTTAAAATGAGTATGTTGAGGTCATATTGGTCCACTGACCCAATGAACCATATGCCCGTTTTCTCTGCTTCCATGGCCAGGGCAAGATACAGTACGAGCAGATTTTGCGGTTCATGCACTTCAATGACAATGAACTGTTGTCCTCGTGGAGACCCTGAATACGATCGGCTCTACAAAATTCGGCCCCTCGTAAACCACTTCAACCACGTTTTGCGGACTTGTTAAATCCCCATCATGTTGTCTATGTTGATGAGTCCCTGATTACGTTTTCTGGCCGCTTGTCATTCAAACAGTACCTTCCCAGCAGGTGTGCCAGACACAGGGTCAAGATATATTTAAGCTCTGTGACAGGGCCACGGGCTATACAGTTTTATAGTTGTCAGGGAGTTTAGTTTTATGGTTTAAAAGGGCAAAGATAGTCACATAGACCCGTCAATCTACCCTGACTACATAGGAAGCGCTGGCAAGATTGTGTGGGACTTGGTGTCATCCTTTTTCTGAAAGGGGTACTACTTGTATGTGGACAATTATTACACGAGCGTGCCACTGTTTAATCAATTGTTTGATCAACAGATTGGAGCATGTGGCACCGTGCGACCTAATTGCCGGGGCTTTCCCCAGCAGCTTGTAGATTCCCATCTTAGGCTGGGGGAGAGAGCCTGCTTGCAGTGTAATAACTTGCTCGCTACGAAGTGGAGGGGTAATAAGAATGTTTTCGTTCTTACCTCCCTTCATGCAGACACGACGGTCCAAATTACTACGGTGACTGGTGTTGTGGAGAAACCTTTCTGTGTCCATGAATATAACCAAAATATGGGAGGGGTGGACCTAAACGACCAGTTGTTAGTGCCATACCTAGTTGCCCATAAGGCCAGACGCTGGTACAAAAAAAGTGTCTGTTTATTTATTTCAATTGGCTTTGCTGAACGCTTATGTGCTATACAGAGTGTGACATTGTGGGGGTGTTTAACTCGATGGTAAATGCCTTTTCAGTAAGTTCACAGCAAACAGGAACTTTAGTTTAATGGCATGGTAGCCCACTTTTATTGAAAGGAACAAAATAAAGTTCATACATGCACTTGATTGCCCACACAGGGGTTCTTCTCACAAAAACAATACATGAAAAATGCCAAGCCACCTGGCTCTCTTCAACAGTGCTGCCACCTAGGCTTTACACTTCAGCCCTCTTGGCCATATAACAGGGTTCCCATACAACTGCTGTACCTCTTTCAGCTTCCTTGCTGCTCAGGCCTTCCACTTCAGGCTCTCATCTGTCTCCTTAGATGCACACAGCTTTAACACACACAGCGTCTTTCTAGAAAGCAGCCCCTCGCTGCTCTGATCCTCTGGTTTTCTCTAGTGCATACCTGCACTCTCTGGACTCCTGGAGACCTCCTGTCTCTCTGCGTGAAGCCCAGAACCCTAATCCTAACTCTGCTATAAGCCCAGGACCCACCTGCTCAATCAACCGGCCAGACTCCTGGCTGTTCCGAAAACCCAGTTCCAGGATTGGAGATTCCATCCCACCCATAACGCTATGGAATCTCCGGGCTCCAGGTCCCCAAGTAGATTTTACAAGCTGTGGAGGAAACTGATAAAACAGATTTCTCCACATTAAATACCCCTGGAGCCCCTCAACCTGCCTATTTGAGAACCCTGGGTGACAATTACTAGGACAGGGAACTGTACTATCACAAGAGCTTCAGGACGGACTGGATTCCAGGAAGAGATCATCAGAGCCCTTCTGTTTCCAGATGGTGCTCCACCTCAATATCCCCAACCAAATGAAATAAGCCGGCTGTATGAGAGGCATTTTCCTTATGTCCTCCCGTGTACCCCTACCCAACGAGCCCCCCAAAGAAAATGTTGTGTCTGCAGAAAGCGCAGATATAGGCGGGACACCTATTATTATTGTCCCCTCTGTCATGACAATCCTGGTCTTTGCATTGGTGGATGTTTTGAACGCTACCATACACTAGTTGAGTATTAGCGTAGGGTACAGCATTGCACAGACTAGGCACACTTTCACAGGGTCTCCCAAGATGCCATCACATTTTGAGAGACCCAAACCGCTGGAACCATTACAACAGTTACAACCGCTAGAATCGTTACAGTTACAAAAAAATGTGTGCCCAAATGCTGTTTGGGTTACATGGGGCCCCAGCCACTTTCCAGATAGCCATGGACTTTGTACTAATATCTCATAAGGAATTCTCAGGAGCCTATCTTGATGACATTATCATCTTTAGTCAGGACCGGTCCAGTTGGTCTTGGATGCACTCCGAGGGGCGGGGTTCACAGTGAACCCAGAAAAGAGCAAGGTTGGGTTGGAGGAGGCCCACTACCTGGGGTATGTTGTAGGCAGAGGCGTGATTAATCTCCAACTGAACAAGGTGGAGGCTATTCAGAAATGGCCCCGTCCACTCCAAAAGAAACAGGTGCGTTCTTTGCTTGGCATTGTGGGCTATTATAGGAGGTTTGTCCCCAACTTTGCCAGTCTAGCAGCACCTCTGACTGATCTCACCAAGGGAAAGAACGCAATTGTTGTTCAGTGGAGTGCAGAAGCAGCGTTCTGCCGGTTGAAGCAAGCTTTGTGCCAGGAACCAGTTTTAGTAGCTCCCGACTTCCAAAAAGAGTTCCTGGTACAAACAGATGCCTCGAAGTTGGGTCTGGGTGCAGTACTGTCCCAGATGTGTACTTGAGCCAGAAGCTCATGCCAGCTGAAAGGAATTATTCCATTGTGGAAAGGGAGTGTCTCGCAATAAAATGGGCTTTGGAGACACTCCGCTACTTCTTGTTGGGCCGACCCTTCAAGTTAGTTTCAGATCATGCAACCCTTAAGTGGATGGCCCAAAATAAAGATAAAAACTCCAGAATCACCCCGTGGGCCCTTGCTCTACAGGACTTCAGGTTTGTAGTGGTACATAGACCGGGAAAGGTACATCAGAATGCAGATGCACTTTCCTGGGTCTACTGCCACTGGATTTGTGGTATTTGTGGATTTGGTCTGGAACAGGGGGGGGGGGGGGATATGTAGAGGGTCAGCCTGGGGCAGGGTTAAAAAGGGGTTAATCGAAGAAGGCAGGTACTTCCCCTTCAGACCTGCTTATGGTCAGGTGTGCTGAAAATGTCAGTGTGGAGCCGTTTGAGAAGAAGAAAGAGACACAGTCGCACGCTGTGTGAAAAGGTCCATTACTGGATATTGTACCTGCTGGGTGAGCTTAACCACATAAAGACTGTAGCTCTGATTGGAGCCATGAACTGTTACCTGTAAAGCTGTGTGCTGCTGAACTGTACCTGTCTGCACAACCGTGTGACAAGACTGTCTTATGTTTATTTTGTTGAATAAAGCCACTTTATTTTACTGGACTGTCTTTGAGCCAGATGTTCACCCCTTTGATCCCCTACTATATATATATATATATATATATATATATATATATATATATATATATATATATATATATATATATATATTGTCATGTTCGGGGGACCAGGTAGATCGCAGGACACAGGCTTTTCATACAACAAAGGGTTTATTAACTTAAATAGCTTACAGCAGCCAAAAACAAAAGGAAAAAGGTTTGTAGTCTCACCGACTTGCAAAGTCCAGAATAGCTGTCCTTATCAGAAACAGAGCTTGATCTTGATGGCAGGCAACTTCCCCTGCCAGGAGCCTTCCAAACAGGACACTGCTGTCCACTTCAGTTGCTGCAACCCAAAACAAACACCAAACACCATCCACCATGTGTTCTCCACTCCTCCACACACACCTACCACTTCCTGTCTTGTTTTTTTAAAGGCACTCCCTTAACAGGTGGGTTAATCAATTTTATTCATTTAAAAAGACCACAACCCAAACAGAGGGGAAATATAGCGTCCTTCCAGGACCCAGCCATGGCGTCCTGTACAATATATATATATATATACTGTATATAGTTTAGCTAGATCTCAATGCAGACTGTTCCTGGTGTGTACTGTTGCTAATATACTTCAGGCAGGCAAGACAGTTAGCCACAGTGTATTGCATCCCGGCTTTATATATATATAAAGTTTAAGTTTTATAGAATAAAGTTTAGCTTCATCTTACTGCAGATCGTTCCTGGTGTACTGTTGCTAATATACTTCAGGCAGGTGGACGAGATAGCTGCAGTGTATTTAGTATATATAAACATCCCCTCTTTGTATATATAGTTTCATAGTTAGTAATGTTGAATAAAGACACCAGTCCATCCAGTTTAACCTGAGTAAGTGTCTACAATTGCCACTGCACATTCATATACTAGGGCCAATTTTGGACAGAAGCCAATTAACCTACATGCATGTCTTTGGATTGTGGGAGGAAACAGGAGTACCCAGGGGAAACCCACGCAGGCACAGGGAGAGCATGCAATCTCCGGGCAGGTAGTGTCATGGTTGGGATTCGAACCAGCAACCCTTCTTGCTGCTAGGTGAGAGTGCTAACCACTACACCACTGTGCCACCCAATATATATACACTGTATACAGTTTAGCTTCATTTTACTTCTAATATACTTCAGCCAGGCAGGTGACTCACTGAAAACAAAAAAGGGGAAAAATGTGCTGTGACCTGAAAAAATGAATATAACGATCAAAAATATAAATAAAAAATCACAAGGCTGCTGCTCAACTGTGGGATACACACACAATCAGTAGAAATAGAAAAAAGAGAGCTGTGCCAACAAATAAAAGTAACTGTCACAATTGTCAGTAAACAGCACTACATTCGCCATAAAATCTTTCACTTAATATGTTAATAAAAGTCCATAGTAGAAAAGATTCTTTAAGTTGGAAATAAATCGCTCAGTTTCATAAGGACGCACCACAGTGGTTCCACGCAAATATCAAAAATGTGCCCAGCCACCGACAAAAGATTGCGCTTACCAGATGGTAAAAGCATAAGGAGCGTTATGGTAAGAGCCAATCGCAACCTCTTGCCTGTACAAGATGTCTTGCTATCCCAGGGGCGACACTTCATGTGCTGTAGGTCATAACGGTGCTCCACACTCCCATTCCCAAACAAGGAATATGCTCAGACAAGAATGAGAAGCTTACCATAGCGTAAAACCATTGATAATCTTTAATTATAAAATGAAATGCACTTACATAAAAAAGTCACAGCATGCCCTCCAGATGCGTTTCGTCAGACGTGACGTTTTTCAATGGGGAACGGGCACGCCGCAACACACCACCATTTTATAGAGCCAGATCTCGTTCTGAGACATATGGTCTGGCTGGAACCTCCATCTTAAGTGTGGGCAAAATCACTATTCTATAAGCGTACTGTAAGGGCAAGGGAATGTCTTATAACGGACGGAATCCACCTCATAATGATTAAAAGTTACTAAAAAATTTATAAAAAATATATTAAAGGGACCTAAAGGATAAGAAGCCACATTTTTATCAATGCAATATATATTAACCCCTTATATCATTAGCCATGTGTCAATCCATGCCAATGAATAAATTAACTGAAAAAATCCCATTAGAACTATGGGTAAAATTTTTTATTAAATACTAATATTAAATTCCACGTGAAAATAAATAAATACCATGTGAAAATAAATAAATACCACGTGAAAATAAATAAATTGTGCTCATCCTACTAATTAATATTTATAATGAAACGTGAACCAATATATATTTTTATATTATTATTTCTTAGAAATAAATAAAAAAATAATAAAGAAATAATAAAATTATGTGATATATATACAAATTCATTCATCTAAATTGGTATGTTATTCTAAAAATATTCCCAAAAATATATTTAATGAAAAAAAAAAAAATATGTATATGTATGAGTAATACTGTGATAGTGATATATCATACCACCTCACTAATCTACAAATCCCCCCCCCCCCGAAAAAAAAACACCCCCCCCCCACTGTCCCCCATATTTGTGTGTTCAAAAAATAATATGAAAAATATACAAAAAATTTAATAAAAAAGTGACCTGAAAATTGGTGTGAAAATTAATACACTCCTTCCCTCCCCCCACCCATAAGGATCCCTCCACCTTCGAGCAGCCCATAGAAGATCCTAAAAAAATTGTATCAAAGGATACATACCCCAAAAATTCATATAAACCAATTAAGATAAAAATATTCAAAATAAATATAATGAGGAAAATATAACCACCAGTATCTACCATCATGACCTTAGGGGGGACCTATTTTGCAAAGGCCTACCACCACGTCTCAGACCGAGTTTACAAATAAATCCTAAACAATAAAATATAACCATAAAATCATTATATTTAAGAATTATCTATGAATGATGCATTCACATCTGTATCAATATTGAGTCCATATGGAACATAATGGATCCATGTCATTTCCGACTTGGATATTTCTCTCACTAACGAGCTCCCTCGCCAGTGTGGTTTGAACTTGTCGATACCCAAAAACAAAGTCTTTGAAGGGTCTTTGTTATATTTTAACAAATAATGTTTGGATACCGAATGTTTGGGGAACCCTGTCAATATATTTGTGATGTGTTCATTTAAATGCACCTGTAATGGGCGCTTGGTACCTCCCACATATTGCAGTCCACACGGGCACTGCAACATGTAGACAACACCCATCGTAGAACAGATAATGCATGGTTTAATAATGTGATCTCTCTGTGTGACTGTAGAAGTAAAGGTACTGGTGCGTAGAGATGGACGAACTTCCGATGGGACATTTCGTGAACGCAAAGTTCACGGCGGCCCCATTGACTTCAATGGCAGGTGAACCTTAAAAGCCTACAGGTCATATTTTCAGCCACAAAATACTTACTAGCTGTGCACACATAGTCCCACCACATGGCCACTGACATAACACATGTATGAAGTGAATCTGGGATCGACAACTACAAGCATTCTTTTTTTATCTGTGAAATTTTGACAATTCAGGAGCGCAGGAAGGCATTCATGACACCAGCACCGTGATATAGAGCACTGATACCAGCACCGTGATATAGAGCACTGACACCAGCACCAAGATAGAAAGCACTGACACCGGCACCGTGATAGAGTGCCCTGACACCACCACCGAGATAGAGAGCACTGACACCAGCACCGTGATATAGAGCACTGACACCAGCACCGTGATATAGAGCACTGACACCAGCACCGTGATATAGAGCACTGACACCAGCACCGAGATAGAGAGCACTGAGACCACACCAGCACCGAGATCGAGAGCACTGACACCACACCAGCACCGAGATAGAGAGAGAGCACTGACACCAGCACCGAGAAAGAGAGCACTGACAGCAGCACTGATACCAGCAACTCGCTGCTGGGCCCCAAAAATATGACAACGCTCAACCTCTTCAAACAGGAGGGTACGGGCATATAGTACGGTGTGCTTTTTTTGTACAAGGAAGTGAGCCAAATGTAGAAAAAAAGGTCTGTGTGCTCGATTAAATAAATAGTTTATAGAGATATACATGGTCTACTGGTCACATGTGTTGAATTCCTCCGAGATCCATGCCTCATTCATTTTTATAAATGTGAGGTAGTCAATACTGTCGTGAGCTAGGCGGGTGCGCTTACCGGTCACGATCCCCCCTGCTGCGCTGAATGTCCTTTCGGACAGGACACTGGATGAGGGGCAAGCCAACAGTTCCATTGCAAACTGGGCAAGCTCTGGCCAGAGGTCAAGCCTGCCCACCCAGTAGTCCAGGGGTTCATCACTCCTCAGAGCGTCCACATCGGCCATTAACCCGATGTAGTCGGACACCTGCCGGTCTAGGCGTTCCCTGATGCTGGATCCAGATGAGACCTGTCGATGGGTCGGCTGAAGGAATGACCTCATATTAGAAGTCACCAACACATCTTCAAACCGCCCTCTTCTTGCAGGCGCTGTTGGATTGGTAACCGCAACTCTTTCTCTGGGAGTGGGAATTCCTCCTCTGCCAGCGCACGCAAATGCAGAATGCAGCATTTCTCGAAGCAAGGCCTGGAAGTGCTCCATTGTGACAGCCCTCTGTGATGGTGGTAACATTTCTGCCATTTTGTGTTTGTACTGGGGTCTAAATACGTTGCCACCCAGTACTGGTCCTTGACCTTTATGCTTTTTATACGGGTGTCCCTGTTAAAACACTGGTGCATGAAGGCCCCCATTTGCACTAAACTGGAAGCGGTGTGGTGGCCTGGCTCCTGCTCATCATCCAGGATAATGTCGTCCTCCTCGTTCTCCTCTCCCCATCCACGCACAACAACAGGGATCCCAGAAAGGTTTAAAGCATGCTCTTCTTGGTCCTCCTCATCTGCCCCGGCACCATCCTCCTCTGACTCTTCTTCAGACTCCTGTTGTTGACTTGTCTCAGATAGAGTAGCCGCCCTGGGAATTCATCCAGCATTGCGACTTCCGCATCTTTCTGCTCCTCCACAGCTTGATCAATGACATGACTCAATGCACACTCCATAAAGAAGGCATAAGGTACCATGTCACTGATGGCGCCATGGCTGCGACTGACCAGTTTGCTGATCTCATCAAATAGCCGCAGAAGTCTGCATGCGTCGCACATGAGCAGCCACTGGTACGGTGAAAAAAAACCAAGCTCCCCAGAACCTGTTCTGCCACAGAGTTCGTAGGCGGTCGTCCCTAGGTGAGTGTTGGGCTTACCGCGACTTATGCGTTGACTGCAAAGATTGCAGGTGGCAACACTATTGTCAGCAGCGGACACGTTAAAAAAAGCCCACACTGCGGAGCCATGTGCCGGCGTCCTGGGAACACCAGATGTGACCATACATGGTTGATGCCTCGCTCCTGATACATTAGCAGTCTGCTTTGTCCCTCCTGTGCAATGTAAGTTCTTCCTGCTTCTCCTCTCTATCTGCTGGTCCATATCTCCCTCTGAACTCCCCTCCTCTTCCTCTCTTGTGGGCACCCACGTGACATCACTAGACACGTCATCATCGGCGTCACCTTCCCCACTGCTATAATTATAGATCTCGGAGTAGGCAGCAACAGCGAGGACCAACCTCCTCCTTGGGCTGATCTGGGTACTGTTGTCAGACTGCTGAGTGGCGGTTGTTGCTACCTCCTCTTCCTGATCCAATGCCAAGAGTGGCTGCGCATCGGAAATGTCTTGATATGGATCGGAAAATAATTCCTTTGATTCAAGCGGAGGGTATATGGTGGTGGTGGTGTTGGTGGTAGTGTCTGTGGGGATGCACATAGAGAGTGAAGAAGAGGGTGCAGATCGAGAGGATGAGGAGGGTGCAGAAGAGTAAGGCTGAGTGAGCCACTCAACCAAGTCTGGTGCGTCCTTTGACGTAATCGCACAAACCTTCTGCAATTTGCCACTTTGGCTCAAGCCTGTTGCTCCTGCCCTACTCCTACCACCCCTGTGGAAGGGCCTGCCTCTTCCTCTGCCTGTCATTTTTTAAATGACCCTGTGACAAAAGTCTCTAGAGAAGTGCAGTATGTATGTGGAAGAAGGTATATAACACCCCGCTTCAATCTGTCATTTTTGGGGGCCACTGGTCTATCACACCAGTTATAATACTTTTTTTTTATTGTGTTAGTCACTCTTTGTAGTATCGCTGCAGAACCGCTCAGCAGTCACAATGCTGCACAGTGGAAATGCACGATACTATGCTTTCTATATGTGCAAGTGTATTACACACCTATATACTGCACACCAAATAGTACACCTATACAAGTCCTTAAAAGGACCTTTCTGGACCTAGTAGCTAGTGATTTTCAGACTGTCCCTCAGTCCCTACACTGATAAAAGACTGCTGCAGAATAGGGAAGCAGTCAGCAGCAGTGCACCAGCACCCTATATATTGTACGCCTATACCAGTCCTTAAAAGGACCTTTGTGGACCTAGTAGCTAGTGATTTGTAGACAGTCCCTACACTGATAAAAGACTGCTGCAGAATAGGGTAGCAGTCCGCAGCAGTGCACCAGCACCCTATTTAACTGTACACTTATACCAGTCCTTAAAACGACCTTTGTGGACCTAGTAGTAATAGCTAGCTAGTGATTAAACTGACTGCCCCTGCTCCACACAGCGTCCTGTCCCTACACTGACAAAAGACAGCTGCAATCACCAGCACAGCAGTGCACTGAACCCTATATACTGTACTACACCTATACCAGTCCTTAAAAGGACCTTTGTGGACCTAGTAGCTAGTGATTTGTGTCACTACAGTCTCTCCCTGCTGCACACAGTGTCCTGTCCCTACACTGACAAAAGACAGGCTGCTGCAATCACCAGCACAGCAGTGCACTGAACCCTATATACTGTACTACACCTATACCAGTCCTTAAAATGACTTTTGTGGACCTAATAGCTAGTGATTTGTGTCACTACAGTCTGTCCCTGCTCCACTCAGCGTCCTGTCCCTACACTGACATAAGACAGAATGTAAAATGGCTGCCAGATCAGGTCTATTTATAAGGTAGGGGGTATGTCCAATTGTCCATCTGCTGAAATGTCTTAATTGGCTGTCCTGTACCCCATGATGGATGTGTCATCATGGGTCAAAGTTCTTTCACACTGTAAACACAGATGTCCGCCGGGTGAACAGCGGAAATAGTCCGCCGGTTTGGCGAATCGCGAACACACAAAATTCGCCACGAACCAACCGCAGGGCGAACAGTTCGGCCATCCCTAGTGGTGTGCCTCTGGGTGCATATATTAAGAGAACAAACCCTAAATTTTCCATACCTATAATAACCTGTTAGCTGCCTTTGGCGGATCAATCACATTGGGTGCCAATTGATGTCTTAAGGGACGCCCCTAAATATCACTCTAGGTCTATCAGGTAAAACACTTTTTAACACGGCATCATTATTGACAATATACCAATGTTTGTTAACAAAATGTTTTATACTTTTATGTTGTAGAGAATAGGTGGTCACAAAGGGGACATTTCCCTCAAAAACATTATCCCCCTCGGGCCCCTTACCCTAAACAGATCTGCTCTATCCATATTGGAGATAGTCTCCAGAGTTTCAGCCAAAACGGTATATTCATAACCCTTCTCTAAAAATCTGGAGGTAAGAACGTTGGCTTGAATCTGAAACTCCCCTGGATCAGAGCAGTTCCACCTCAACCTCATATATTGGCTTTTAGGGACTGCTCTGAGCTAGGGGACATGATGACAACTATCAGTGGGAATAAAAGAATTTCTGTCCATCCCCTTGAAAAAGGTAGAAGTGACAAATACCCCATCTTTTATAGAGATATTTAAATCAAGAAAATTAATTCCAACCTGACTCATCTCGTAATTTAATTGAATTCCCCTTTGATTGTTATTAAGGGACTGTAAAAAACTCGAAAGATCACAAACCTGGCCCTCCAATAGGAGGAGGAAGTCATCTATGTATCTTGCCCACAGGACCAGTTGTAGAATGTCTTGGGCATAGATGACATCCTCCTCCCACTTGGCCATAAACAGGTTGGCCAAGCTTGGGGCATACTAAGCCCCCATAGCGACTCCCATAACCTGTCTATAGAATTGATGGTTGAACCAAAAGTAATTATGAGAGGCTGCAAATCTAAGCAATGTCATGAGAAAGGCAACCTGTTCTTTTGGGAGACCAGAGTCTCGATCCAAATACCCTTGGATAGCTTCAAACCCCAAATCATGGCTTCTTATCCTCTAGGTCCCTTTAGTATATTTTTTATTTATTTTTTAGTAACTGTTAATCATTATAATTTGGATTCCGTCCATTATAAGACATTCCCTTGCCCTTACAGTACGCTTATAGAATAGTGATTTTGCCCACATTTAAGATGGAAGTTCCGGCCAGACCTCTACGTCTCAGAACAAGGTCTGGCTCTATAAAATGGTGGTGTGTTGCGGCGTGCCCGTTTCCCATTGAAAACGCCACGTCTGACGAAACACATCTGGGAGGGCACACTGTGACGTCACCACGCTGTACGAGAGGAAGACAGGCTCCCGAATTTGCTGGCCGGCTTGTATTCATATGATTGAATGTACTTTTTTATGTAAGTGCATTTAGTTTTATAATTAAAGATTATCAATGGTTTTACACTATGGGAAGCTTCTCTCTCTTTTCTGAGCATATTCATTGTTTGGTAATGGGAGTTTGGAGCACCATAATGACCTACAGCACATGAAGTGTCATGACATCTGGTACAGGCAAGAGGTTGCGATTGGCTCTTACCATAACGCTCCTTACGCTTTTACCATCTGGTAAGCGCAATCTTTTGTCGGTGGCTGGGCATATTTTTGATATTTGTGTGGAATCACTGTGGTGCGTCCATTTGAAGCTGAGCGATTTATTTCCAACTTAAAGAATCTTTTCTACTATGGACTTTTATTAACATATTAAGTGAAAGACTTTATGGCAAATGTAGTGCTGTTCACTGACAATTGTGACAGGTGACTCACTGAGCTCAGCGCATTTAATATATATATATATATATATATATATATATATATATATATATATATATATAGTCTAGCCAAGCCTATACCTAAATAGGCCATTGTCTGAGTGCGTGTTCAAAGAAACTTTCAGCCAGGCAGGTGACTCACTGAGCTGCCAAGCCTATACCTTACTGTAGGCCATTCCTGGTGTATTGTTTTTAGTATACTTCAGGTGTTGTTTTGCTAATCTAATTGTACAGTATGTCTGGAAGGCCACCAAGGAAAGGCAGATGCTTACAGGCCACTAAAAGAGGGCAAGCAGGCTGTGTCTACAGCAAACCGTACTGGTCCTGGACACGGTGCATCCTCAGCACGAGGCCACGGGGCACGCTTGTCCTTTTTTTCAGGAGTTGGCCATGTTGAGCCGGAACATGCAGAAGAGTTGGTAGAGTGGATGACCAAGCCGTCCTCATCCTCCTCATCCTCTCTCACCCAGGCTCAGGATACTTTTTTCTGACAAAGCAACTGCCAAAGCGGCCTTTTCCCTCGGCTCAATGGCATCAGTCACTCCTTCCCTAGCCTCACCATGTCCTGAGGAGTCCCCTGAACTGTTTGACCACCATGTTGGGTACATGCTGCAGGAGGATGCACAGAGTTTTGAGGGTTCCGATGATGGTACCCAGCTTGAGGAAGGCAGTTACGTGAGCCCAGAGAGAGGGGGTGCCTAAGAAGCAAACTGGCAGTCATGTTCCCCCAGCTGCAGCATACTGCCAGGTTTGCTCCAGTGATGAAGAGGGAGAGGATGATGAGGTCACTGACTCTACATGGGTGCCTGATAGGAGAGCGGAGTCACATCTTCAATGAGGCAAGATGCCCTCCAGGGGCCAGCTTAAGTGCAGCGAACCAACTGTATCACACCGCAGAGCTCCGCATGTGCAGGGCACTGCTGTCTCATTATTCATTATTGCATTATTCCAAAAGTTCTTCTTTGGTGTGGGCCTTTTTTGAGACATGTGCAGCAGATCGCACCATTGCTATTTGCAACATATGTCTGAAGCGTATCTTGTGCGGCCAGAACAGCAGCCGCTTGGGCACCACATGCTTGACCAGACATATGTCGACCTGCCATGCAGTCCCTTGGCAAGCACACATAAAAGACCCACACCAAAGAACAAAGCGGACCTCTCCTTGCTCCTCATCAGCTGGGATCTCCAACTCCACTAGACCTTCAGTCCTCTCAGAAACCTGCACTGAGAGGAATGAAGGTGTAGAGTTAGGTGTGTCACAGCCAAGTACTTGTGGGCAATCTGCTATCGGGAAAACCAATGTCTGATAGTACCAGGCAAATTTTCCTGCCCCAGCTGCTGCACAGCCAAAAGAAGTTCACTCCCATCCATCCACATGCCTAGCGGTTGAATGCTAGCTTGACTAAATTGCTAGCACTTAAACTGCTGCCTTTTCCGGTGGTAGACTCTGCCCCCTTCCGTGAGTTTGTGGAATGTGCGGTTCCTCAGTGGCAGGTTCCCAAACGCTACTTTTTTTCATGGAAGGCGGTTCCGGCTCTCTACCAGCATGTGGAAGGCAATGTCTTGGCCTTGCAGCACAGGGCGGTCAGTGTTAAAGTGGATATTACCGCTGACTCATGGTCCAGCAGGCATGGACATGGACATTACCTATCTTTCACGGTCCTCTGGGTAACTCTGCTGACAGCTGGGAAGGATGCAGGACAGGGTGCAGTAGTGTTGGAGGTTGTTCCGCCACCACGCCTCCAAAATGCTACTAGTGGTGATTCTGACACACCTCTCTCCTCCAAACCCTCTTCTTCCTCCTTGGCCTCTTCCTGTGCTGATTTGTCCTCGGAACCAGAGGTGCTCCGTAGGCGTTCAAGGGGCTATGCAAGTACCTAGGCAAAAAGATGCCATGTGGTGCTTGAGCTGGTGTGCTTGGGGGACAGGAGCCACACTGGGGCAGAGATTCTGTGAGCTCTGCAGGGGCAGGCTCAGAGGGGGTTGACGCCACGCCAGCTTAAGCCAGGAATAGTGGTTTGCGACAATGGCATCAACCTCCTCTCTGCCCTCCGACAGGGACACTCCACCCATGTTCCCTGTTTGGCTCATGTCCTTAACTTGGTGGTGCAGAGGTTCTTGGGCAGGTATCCGGGCTTACAGGATGTCCTGAGGCAGGCCAGGAAAGTCTGTGTGCATTTCTGCCGGTCATATAATGCCAATGCTCAGCTGGCTGACCTCCAAAAGGAATTTAATCTGCCCAAGAACCGCCTAATCTGTGACATGCCCACCAGGTGGAACTCAACGTTGGCCATGCTGCAGTGGCTGCACATGCAGCAGAGGGCCATCAATGAGTACCTGTGAGACTATGTCACCAGGAGAGGGTCAGGGGAGCTTGTTTTTTTTCCCCATGCCAGTGGGCTATGATCAGGGATGTATGCACTGTCCTGTCACCATTTGAGGAGGCTACAAGGATGGTGAGCAGTGACAGTGCATGCATTGGTGACACTGTCCCTCTTGTCCACCTGTTGGAATAATGGACAGGGCACTTGAGGCAGGACAGAGGGAGGAGGAGGAGGACTTCCTTACCTCTCAAGGCCCCCTTTATACAGACAGTGTTCCTGCTGGCCCGCCAATCACACAGGAAGAGGAGGAGGAGGAGGACAAGGAGGAGGAGGAGAATTGTGTCAGCATGGAGGTGGAGCCTAGCACTCAGCATCAGCAGCAGTCTTCAAGGGGTAATTTACAGTCCCAAGAAACCCATGGACTTGTACGTGGCTGGGAGGAGGTGGCTGCGGATCATGTCAAGTGGGGAGACATTGCTAGAAGTGGCAGCAGAGGAGCTTCTTTCTTTTTATATTCTGAACGTATACATTGGGTATTAATGAAAATGTGGAGCATCATATGAATCCTCAATACATAGATCGTTTGTTCCCGATTGGCAAAGCGTTCGGTGGAGGCGAGGAGCTGGCATTAGCTTGAGATCATAAACGCTCCTTATGCTTTACTGTCTGGTAAGCGCGTTTATTTGTCGGTGGCTGGGTACAGTAGTGAAAAGGAAATGTGGAATCACTGTAATGCGATCGACTTTTCTCTTCAATAACACAAAATTCTTTATGGACTTTTGTTTATAGTATTGGTTCATTTATTTGCTTTTTTATTGGTATAGTTTTTTTTTTCTCCTTTTTATACATGATTTTTTGGCGCAGCTCTTTTTCCTATTTGGTTACTTCATCCTTAGTGACCCAGAGGACTCTGGACAGAAAGCCTCAGCTGGCCTCCCTGATCCTGCAAAGCCTGCGGAAGGATCCTCGTATTCTTGGTATCCAGGAGAGGTATCATTATTGGCTGGCAACTCTCCTTGATCCACGTTACAAGGGTAAGGTTGCAAACCTATCTTGCTGTCGCAGAGGGAGCAGAGGATGAAACATCTTCGGAAAGGCCTTGCAGAAAGGTTTGGACAACGCGTTTCCAGAGCCTGGGAGGTTACAAATTCCTGGTCTTCCTGGACAATGTGTTGCTGAGGCTTCAGTCAGTCACAGAAGGAGTGGTGGAGAAGGTGGCCGTCTGATGCATTCAGACAATTTTTTAGTACGCAGCCCCAAGGTATGATCGGTTCCAGCAACCATCGCCAATGTCTGATTTACATGGTGCAGGAATACCTAGGGGCAGACTTGGACACCTTTCCCACCAAAAATCTTCTGGGTTACTGGGTCTTGAGGATGGATCACTGGCCAGAGCTTGCACAGTATGCAATTAAGCTACTGGCCTGTCCTGCATCCAGCGTTCTTTTGGAACGCACATTCAATGCTGCTGGAGGCTATGTAACTGATCACAGGGTGCGCCTGTCCACCGAATGGGTCTTGGATCACCAGCTACCAAGCACCTGATGCTGATGTAAACAAATAATTTTTTTTAATGTGAGATCCCTTCAAGACTGGCAATTCTTATGCTGAGTGACTATCCTGTTATGCTGAGTGACTATCCTCTTCCTCCTCAATTTTCATGCTGATAGCTTGTAAGAAAATTTTTGGTTCTCGGCACCTCCACCAGTGGCTAAGGCGCAAGTTTTCTGCCCCTGTTTAACAGGGACCTGTAATTACAATTTTTGATGCAATACTTTGCAGCAGGGCTCATTCCTGCACTCCAACTAGAGTATTTGTCAGGGAATTGGCCGCAGGAGAACTGGCTATAGTGCCAGTTGTCAGGGAACCAACAGCAGAAGGGCTCTAGGATGCAGAATCTCTGTCAGGAGAAGGACTTTAGGACCCAGTACCTCTACCAACAGGTCACATGGGCCTATATAAGGAAGTCTGCTAGTGTCTGCAGTTGCTGGTTTGTCAGTCTTCCTGTGTTCCTGAACCTCTGTGAAATTACTATTTGGATTCCTGTTGTGACCCGGCTTGTTCCTGACCTGTCTGATCTGCTCTTCTGGTTTGACCCCCTGGCTTGCTTTACCAACTTGCTATCTTCTCCTATACTTGATCCCGGCTAGTATCATGGACTTTGCTACAGTTACCTGTTCCTGCCTGCTTCCTGATACCAGACCTTTGACTTGTCCCCGTTTCTGCAACCTGCCTCCTCCTCCTGCCGGATCTACTGTGTTTGACCCCTGGCCTGGCTTCCACTACTGTTTCTTATGCACACGCCAAGTATTACCGAGGATTCTTATAGACTTTAATTCAGCTGTGCTTCCTGCATTACCAGGTATCCTTCAGGTGCCCACCAGCTCTTATCTCCAGAATCCATCTGGCAACCTGTGCTTCTCTGGGCACTACACCCTCTGTACCCAACTTCAGGGGTGTACTGCACTCAGCCGCAAGGGGAGCCCTCTCGGCATTTCGGCCTCCAACCAGGTACGTGACAGTATCTGTGAGGGGTTGCAGTATTGTGGCACCAGCACCAGTGCCTAAGACCCAATTTTTCTGCCCCTGTTCAACAGGGGCATGTAATTACAATTACTGATCTAATATTTCACAGCAGGGCCCGTTACTGCGCCCACCAAGAGTAACAGAGGCCTTACAGTGTTGTTGTGGCAACACCAACATCTAAGGCCCAAATTTCTGCAGAGTATATAGGGCAGGCCCCTACTTTCAAACATCCAACTTGCAAACAACTCCTACTTTCAACACCTTACCTTTTTTTAATTTGGGTGCGGGGTTCCCCTTAATATCCATACAAGACCCAAAAGGGCTGGTAATGGGCTGGGGGGGGGGCACCCATGCCTTTTTTCTAAATGATTTTCATCAATATTGTCAGGACCAGACATTAAATTAAGGCCGCAAGCAGTTTTAAATTACTTTTATTCCTTTAGAAATGTCATTTTGTGCAGGGACAGTTCTAAACATGGGAAACACACGCCACTTTACAGACATACTATAGACACCCCCAGGTACGATATTTAAAGGAATATTTCACTTTTATTTTTTCACTTTAAACATCATTAAAATCACTGCTCCTGAAAAAACTGCAGTTTTTAAAACTTTTTAATTTGCATTAATACATGCACCCTGGAGGGGGCGTGGCTTGGAGCTGTTCCAAGATGGACGCGTGAACACTGAGCTTCCGTTCCATGAGGCCCAGCTCAGCTAGCTATCAACCAAACAAGCAACCCAGGAATGGTGAGAACTGGCCGCAGTACCTCCGCCACTCGTTCCCGATCTCCGCTAGGTCCGGATTCACAGCACGGCCTCCGCATCCCAGCGATCTTCAGATCACAGCCTAGAGGCACAGCACAGGCCTCACAGACAGCCTCCCCACAGAGCGCACGCGCCTCTAGTAACAGCCCGCTCCGCTCCGGCGCTCGGAGATCACTGGTGGCAGAGATGGAACTGCAGCACCCCCCTGCAGTGAGTCTGGAAGACCTCCGCAGCGTTGGAGCGGACATTAAGAACACCCTGATGGCTGCTATCTCTGATATGAGAACAGACATGTAGGCTATCGCCCTCAGGGTGGAGGAGGTGGAAATGACACAGGCCCGCCATGATACCACGCTGTGTCAGGTACAGCAGCTTACAGAATCCCATGCCATACATCTGAGAGAGATAAATCGCCACATGGAAGACCTTGATAACCGGGGGAAAAGGCGGAATCTCAGAGTACAAGGTATCCCGGAATCTATTGAGCCCAGTCAGCTCTCCCAGGCAACCATTAATATTTTTAACGATCTCCTGAACAGACCTCTGTATACTCCTATCACATTTGAACATATCCACAGGGCCCTGCATCCACGGGGCAGAGAATCGGACCCACCCAGAGACACAGTGTGTTGCCTCCTGGACTTCCCCCTCAAAGAGGAGATACTCCGCAAAGCCAGAAATCGCAATCAACTGACTTTCCAAGGGGCCCCAATAAAAATTTACCAAGATCTCTCCAGCATTACGCTGCAACGCAGGAGAGAGCTGAGACCCCTTTTAGACGTACTACATGCTAGATCCATTGTTTATCACTGGAAGTTTCATTCTAGTGATAAACCAGTGACACATTCCATTCCAGTGACACACCAGGGTCGCACCGCAAACCTTAAGGTCCCGGAAGACCTAGACCACTTCTGCGCAGCCATGGGCATACAACCAGTCGATCTGCCAGATTGGTACAGCGACTTCTGCCTCCCAGTACCCAGAAGAGCTATCTCCATGGACGGAATTGATGAGGGGGGCAACTCCAGCAGCAGTCGCTGACGCTCACACCCACCCCTTCCCCACACGCCACCGAAAGCACTTGGAGCCCCGAAGAATGGCAGCCCTTTTACCTCACCAGCACATCGTAAAGCACGCCTCCATTGATCAGGTATATACTGCCTAACTCTGCTCCCTCTTTTGTTTTGTTTTTTCTTTTTTCTTTTTTGTATTTCACTGTGCCTCTTTTCGCCCTGTTTTTCATCTCTGAGGGGACAAGAAGGGCAAAAAAGGGAAAATAGCATACAAGAATCATTTTACCCGAAATGGCAGAGAATCCAACGCTCCCTACCACTGGTGTCTCAGCGAACCTTATGGAGACCTCTTACAGGGTACGCATTCTCCCCCCCCATGCCGAGACATTAGCCGCCTCAGGACCCCAGGAACACTATCCTATATTTCTCATACAACTCATACTAGAGAAACACGATGACCCTTCCCCATTGCAAGCCTCCACTGAGAGACTATCCAAGGAGTCCAACACACCCTAACCAGTTACAACCCGCATGAATTTTGGAGGGTACAGCTCCTATCCGCAGTTGCCCATCCTTTTCTCCCCATAATAGCTTTTTTGGAGCTAACCCCCTACGGACATAGCTTGAGCCAAAAGGTTTACACAAGCTCTCTATCAACTTTCTGGAACAGTGACAAGACCACACAGAATATTCTCTCCTGAAGCTAAGATTTGCTAACTAGCCCGGGCTTAGGGAGAACTTGAGAGTCTCGACGCCTTCAACCCCATGCTCGGGACTAAGAGGATGCTCTTCCCCACTCACCCTCCATTTCCAATCTAGATCTTATCCCGCCTCCTCTAGCCCTGCCTCGATTCTTCCCAGCCACTACTGTGGTCCTCTTCCTCCTTTCTTCTACTCCTTCCCCCCTTTTTGCACTCTTACTGGCAAACAGACTTCACAGGGTATGCTATGTTTAGAAGGTTAATGTTTTTACCTCTTGCCCCTACGCGACCCATTACGCATAGGGGCACCCGATTTCCTAAGCCCCCTCCTGAGCTTACTACATATCTGGACAGGGGGGAGGAAGGGATACCCCTGGGTCTTGCAATATCCCCATAGACATTTCTGACCGCTCTCCACATAGGGAGCTCCCCCCCACCCTTTCCCCAAAGAGATAATCCCTCTCCTGCCCTTCCCACATGGAAGCGATACGCTTCATATTGTTAGTGGAGCTAGAGCTGGGTTTACCTCCCCTGCAGGTAATTGATTAAGCACTGTTGAAGTTGCAAATGCATTTATGTGTTAGCATGTTATGTTTATGTTATGGTAAATGATTACTCATACGGTTCCTCATGTTATTGCACAGGTTTATTGTACTGTTCATAGTTTGCTCTCCCCCGCCACTAAGAAACGGGATCCACCTTCCCCACATATTTTTATACCCTGGATACGATCGTGCAGAAACCCTCGTATCCAGGCTCCATTTCCACTCACAACCCTGACCTGTATACCAGGCAGTAACACAATATCTATCCCCCACCCCTGAGCTCACTGATCTCACATACTTCGAGATACTCTCACGCAGAATGCCCCGCAAGTATCAGCCTGCAAAAATTGACCTTCCTCAGCCTCTTGGCCAAAAAATAATGAAGTAAAGCCTCCATATAATAACTATTCATATAGGAAGTAGCATCATCCAGTAATAATTCAAGGGGAAAGGAGGTAGATTGAAAATTGTAAAGGTAGGGGAGATGTGATAAAGAGCTCCCTATACCAATTCCAAATTCAATCATACCAAAAGCATGTTGGACTATACCGGTACTTGATTCGATACATAAAACTCAGAAAATATATAATAAAATAGTACAAAATTTTAATACAAGGAAAAAATTTTTCTGGATTGACCGCTAGTTATGGGTCTGCACTCTATATGGTGGATTGAAATTTGCTACTCCTCAGTTTTATTCAGGACATCTGCAAACCAGGTATGTGATCACTTATTGGATCTATTAGGGTTTACCTCACTACCTATCCATATTGTATGTGGCTCCTTGATGTATCCATTTATAATATACTTAATTTTTATACTTATTGCAGGAATATTTTGCCTGCCTTTGAACTGCTGAAACTGAGGAGCATTCATCCCCACTGACTAACCTTGCACAGTTGGGGAATATATTAGTCTCTTTTTTTTTTTTTTTATATATTAATCTTTATTAGTTAAGTTTTTTTTTTTTTTTTCCATATGTTATACAAACATCCTTTTACAACATTTTAACAACAAGAAAAAAAACAATGTTACCAATAAACCCATACAGGTTCCTACCATACCAGAGTCTGGGGTTTTAGAGAGGTGGGGTGGTCATGTTTATGTTTCCATACTCCAAAAGGAGAAATTAAATAACAAAATACAAACCTTTAAACAATACCATAACACCCCCACACCCCCCCTTAACTATATTTCCACTACTTTCCATTTTTCCCATTAACTTAACCCTCCCTCCTTATCCCTCCTTCCCCTCCCCACTTGTGCTATATTTATATTACTACCCTCTCGTGTTTCTCTCTTCGTTCCTTTTCACCATTCTCTTTAAGTCTAATTGTTTTTGATAATACAAACTCCCCTGTTCTTCCCTTCCCTACACCCTCCCACCTCCCCTCCCCCCGCATCTTCTTATGGTTCTTATACTTTATATTGGGGTATGCATCTCCTCTAACCAGTCTTGCCAGTTCTTATTAAACTCCTTTAGATTATTTCGTTTTACGTATACTGCCCTCTCCTTACATAAATACTCATTTACAGCTCTCACCCAATCTTCTACTGTGGGGGCTAAATTTGATTGCCATCTTCTAGTGATCATCCTCCTAGCATGAAACAAACATCTTATAATTACAATGGTAACTCCCCTTTTCTCTGCTCTCTCATTTCTGTACCCTAGAATACACGCCACCGCATTTAGTTCTATTACAGTCTCGAAAATTCTACTTAGTATCTCTACTACTCCTTTCCAATATCGAAATAGTTTAGGACACTTCCAGAACATATGTATTAAATTTCCCAACCCCCCACACCTAGGGCAACTGTCATCTGCTCTTTTACCAAATCTAAATAGCCTCTGGGGAGTATAGTACGCTCTGTTGATCACCATCGGGTGTGATATCTTATGAGGGGGAGAGACCGAAACCTTTGGACACAACTCCAGTATCGTTTTCCATTGTACCTGAGTTATATTACCTACATCTTGCTCCCATCTCTCCTTCTCAACCCTACTCTTCTTCTCACCATTAATCTGTTTATCTAATTGGGAATAGAGTTTTGATATTAGCCCTTTAGTAGGTCCTGCTTGCGCTACCAGTTGTATCAACGGCAGCTCTTCCCACACTAATATCAGATTTCCAACCTGTGCCTTTATAGCGTGCCTCACTTGTATATATGCATATAATGAATTTTGTGATATCTTAAATTCTGTTTGTAATTCCTCAAAGGATTTAATACCCATGCCTCTATATAAATGATTCAACCTTACAATACCACATTTTTCCCATTCTAAAATTTTGCCAACTCGCCATAATTCTTGTAGCTTCTTGTTGTTCCATAGAGGGGTGTATTTAGTTATTTCCCTGTATCCCATTTTTTTTTTTAACCGTATGCCATATCTTTAACATCATTATTACTGTAGGGCATCTATACTGAAATGAATCTGCTTCTAAGGCCTCAATCAGTGTCCTATGTGGCAAACCTGTTAACACCAATCTCCCGTTTGGGCTTCCTCCATTCACCACCTCAATTCCCCCTAACTGTTGAAGTTGTGCTGACAAAAAATAACACTCTGGGTATGGGACTGCAAAGCCCCCCTCCTCTACCGGTAGCTGGAGTACCCGCAGACGCAGTCTGGCCTGTCCCCCCTTCCATATCAATTCCCTGAACAACGTCTCGATCTTACTAAACCAGCTTCTGTTAATCCATAACGGGGAATTATGTAAAATATAAAGAAGTTGGGGCATCCAAATCATTTTTATCAAATTACATCTGCCAGCTACCGATAGAGGAAGCCGCCTCCATATAGCAGTTTTTTGTTTGAACTTAACTAGTAAGGGGACTAAATTATAACTTATAAATTGCTTGGGATCTTTAGTCAAAATAATTCCGAGGTATTTCAATTTATCCACTATCACCATTTGGGGTACTCCTAATGTTGTTTGTTGGTCAGCCGAGTCCATTGGGAGACATTCCGACTTTTCCCAATTAATCTCCAACCCAGTAAAATCACCAAACTCCTGCACTGTACCTATTGCTTTTGTCAAGGAATGTCCCATATCACCCAAAAATAACAAAATGTCATCTGCGTAGAGCGCTATTTTTTCCTCCCCAGATTTTCTTAGAAAACCGACTATCTCCCGGTTTGCCCTAATTGCACAGGCCAAGGGCTCTATAGCAAGGGCGAAGAGTAGGGGTGACAATGGGCACCCCTGCCTCGTTCCTCTCCCTAGCTCTATTTTATCGGAAAGCTCATTATTAATTTTTAATCTAGCACAGGGTTTATCATATAACATCTTAATCCAACCAATAAAGGGTGGGCCTAATCCAAATTTCTCCAATACTTTCCATATGTACCCCCATTCTACACTGTCAAATGCTTTTGTTACGTCTAGTGCCACTACTGCACCCGGGGAGTCGTTATCTGTTGGAATCTGTAAGTTCAAGAAGGCTCTCCTAATATTCATGCTGGTTGACCTATTAGCTATAAATCCTGTTTGATCCACATGCACTAATCTTACTATAACTCGGTTAAGTCTAATTGCCAATACTTTGGCCAGTATCTTTGCATCAGTGCAAAGAAGAGAAATTGGTCTATACGCTGCTACATTTAATGGATCTTTACCTTCCTTATACAGTAAAATTATAATTGCCTCCATCATTAATAGAGGCAATTTACCCTCCCCACTTGCTCCTCTTAATATTTCCAACAATTCAGGGAGCAGTATCTTGCCAAAATTTTTATAAACTTCAATCGGAAGGCCGTCTGGCCCAGGCGATTTTTGATTTGACATACTTGCAACTGCTTCCTGAAGTTCTTTCAAAGTGATTGGGGCTTCCAACCCTTCTCTTTCTTCTTGTTTCAAACAAGGCACCTCTAGATGGCCCAGAAATGACTCCATCTGCTTATCCTTCCCTATTTTCTGTGCAGTGTATAATTTTTTATAATATTCTCTGAATGCTTGACCTATACTCCCAGTTTCCGTTGTAACCACCCCCTCCGTTGTTCTAATCCCCGGAATTGAAGATGGGCCAGAATTACTCTTCACCAGTTGTGCTAATACTTTTCCCATGCTTTCCCCTTCTGCAAAGGAGACTTGGCGATAGAACATGCGTTGAATCTCTGCTTTTCTCAAGGCTATCAACCTGAATTCTTCTTGTTTATCTAGCCACAATTTTTCTTTTTCCGGGGTGGGATCACTGATATAATTCCTTTCAGCCTCCAGCACTTCTCTCCCTATACTCGCCTCCTGCTCTCTTGACTTTCTATTAGATTTTGCAATGGATTGAATCAGGAGTCCCCTCAAGAATGCTTTCAAAGCATCCCATAACATTCCTGGACATACTGTACCTCGGTTGTTTTTTAAGAATTCTTTTAGTTCCATCTGAATTTTCTCTAGACCTTCTCCTGACTCTTTTTTTATTAGTTCTAACCATAGAGGGTTCAATTTCCATACCTTCTGTCCCCTCCGTTCCCTCATTTTTAAGGTTACTAACATTGGGGAGTGATCTGATATACCCCTGGGCTGATATCTGATATATCTTTTCCACCAGCTGTAGGGCCAAGTCATTCCCCAATGTCATGTCTATTCTGGACAACGTGGCATGCGAGGCCAAACGACAGCTATACTGCCGGGCTCCCGGATTCCCCGTTCTCCATAAATCCAGTAGTCCTACTTCTTCCATATATTGACCCAGCCTCCCATGCCCCGCAGATTCCACCAGTATCTTTTCTGGGAATCTATCCAGTTTGGAATCTAAAACTGTGTTAAAGTCCCCTACTATTATAATAGGGATTCCATCTATCCCCAATAAAAATTCATATAGTTCAAACAACACTTCCATTCTAAATGGTGGGGGAATATAAATATTTGCCAGTACACATTCTCTGTTTTCAATTAAACAATGTAAAAATATATATTTACCCTTTTCGTCTTGAATGGCTCGTTTACAAACAAAGTTCACCCCTGTTCTTACCATAACGCTCACCCCTCTACTATATGACGAGTATACGGAGTGGTATTGATATCGATATTTTCTGTTCTGCAGCCGATGCACTGTATCTTTCATCAAGTGCGTCTCCTGCAGACAGACCAGCCCAACTCCGTATCCCTCCATCATAGAGAACACTGCTTTTTGTTTCACCTGTGTCCCCAGGCCCCTCACATTCCAGGAGCCTATCTTAATTTTCCCGTCCTGCATCCGCCGAGTAAAAAAGCAGAGAAGGGGAGAGAGAAAGAATCAAAGAAAAAGAAGGATATAAGAGGGCAGAATATATTTCTGGAGAATGTGGAGATTAAGATCTTCCCATATCCCCACATCTTCCAATTCTTCACTATCTTCTTTATTAAGTTAAACCTGGATTCCAAGACCTTGATTCCCACTAATATGCCATATTTTCTAACCAGCACCATAATTTCATCTATTATATATCTCCTAACGTGAGTTGTGCTATCTACTTGTTTATCACAGTTTTCCCCCGTGTTATCAATCAGTTTTACGTGTTTTTTGCTACTCAGTGTTTTATATTTTTTCTTTGTTTGAGTTATCTCCTGAACCCCATTCAATAGTACACACATATTTCCCCCCCCCCCCCAGCCTTCCCCCCTTTCTCCCCTCCCCCCCTCCCAACAACCCTCCCCCCACCTACCCAGGTGATATTCAGGGGGCTTCTTAGTGACCTTATTCCACTCTTTTCGCAACATATATGCCACATATCCCTTCTCCACTCCTTCCCGCCGTGTATTACCACTCTTCCCCCCAAAAAAAAAAAAAAACCCCATTCAGACTCATCTCCCCCACCCTTCTGCCTTCCAACCAGACTCACACTCCTAACCAGGAACCATGGATGCTAAAATTTTTCTCTATTTTCTTCAATCCACTTTTCTACCTCCATTGGGGAGCTAAAAACCTGCGTGTACCCTAATGCGTTAATCCGTAACTTTGCAGGATACAGAAGAGCGTATGTCAATCTAAGTTTCTGTAACCTACGCTTCACCTGAAAGAACTCTTTTTCTCTGAAGTTCTGGGGAAAAATCGGCATATAATGAGATTCTAACCCCCTTATACAACATATTCCCCATTTCCCTTGCTTTTCGTAACAACACCACTTTATCTTTATAATTTAGTAATTTCATCAATAATGGCCTAGGGCGGCTTCCCTCAGGTGGAACTCTAAAGGGGACTCTGTGCGCCCTTTCTACAGAAAACATTGTTGAAAATGAGTCTCTTCCAAATATATCAATTAATAAATGTTCCATGAACTCAGCGGTATTTACTCCCTTGCTTTTTTCAGGGAGACCCACTACACGCACATTATCCCTCCGGAGTCTATTTTCCATTTCGTCCATTTTTATTGTGTATCCTGTAAACTGTTCCTTCAAAGCTTCTAACTCTTTAGTTAGGAAGGTTGTATCATCTTCTAGCCTGCTGGTCCTTGTCTCAAGTTCTACTGTCCTCTCCACCACTTTCTGTAAATCTTGCTTTACCACCAGCAGGTCTTCCTTCACTCCCTTCATTTGGGTACACAATTCCTTCAATGAGGCGTTACATGCATTTACGGCTATTAACACATCCTTAATAGTAGGCTCTTTTTCCAACGGGAGAGGGTCTGCTGTTATAGTCTCTGAGTTCTCCAAATTCAATTCCCCTGCACCCGGATTCTTATTAGCTAAACCTTTTGCCACTGCGCCAACCCGTATATTGATATTAGTATTTAAATGCCCCTTACTTTTCCTTTCAGGCAGTATCCCTTGTTGACCCTTTGTTTGCCCCTTTTTTGGAGGGGTCTGAGATGTTTGTACTGGATTGTGGGCAAATTGTTCTAGTTTGGCTGCTGTGGCAGATTGTTGCATGCTTTTTCCCCCCCTCTCCTTAGCCGAGCGCAGATGCTGCATCTTTCTTTCTTTCTTTTTCCCTTTTCTCGCCACTTTCCTCCCCCTTCTCTTTAGGTATTTCCCTCTTTATCTGGCTTATTCCCATCCGATCTTCAAATCAGTCCTGAGTATTGTATTTAACACTTTCTTAACATTATAACACATCCATCCTCCACCACCACTCATTCAGAGGTTTAATACAATGTTAGTCCAGCATTCCAGTGAATCGCATTTAACTCTCTACTTTTTTACTTCACAGCCGCTACTTATTTCACAGGCACAAATTCAAAAAAAAAGGTTAGTTTTTTCAGGATTGCCACAAGCCCTTGATAAATCACTTAGTGCACCAGCAGTCTTTGCCTTATAGCCATTCCACAGGTATTCCAATATTCAACTCAAACGTCACAGATTTTCTGGCTTTGCTAGCTGCAAACTACTGCCTTTACAGCAGGTGCTTAGTTGCATACACCGCTTAATACCATACATTTATCTTGATAGGCAATGCATCCTGGTGAGCCATACAGAGCAATGCAATACACCCCAGTGAGGGGAGGGGAAAGACAAATAAGAGACGCTCGAAGACCTCCTCACCCAGCGCTCTCCTGTTGACTTTTTTAAGTGTTTTTGACTGTTTTCAAGCTCCGGAATGTCCACTATGTCCACAGGGTTTTCCTTTTTTTTTTCCACACCTCGCTTCTCTATCTTCGTCCCCCCCCGCACGCCACCGCTTACCTCCCTCCTCCTGTCGCGGCTTACGGGCGGTCGGGGAGAGCCTCTCGTTGCCAGCTGTATGTAAGGTTGGATGCCGAGGTTCAGCGAGACTCAGTGGCTCTGTAGCAGTCGGCTCTGGGGGGTGCTCGTGTATCCTCGTATGTCCTCGGCCGTTTTCGTCAGGGACTCGGAACCCGGAAGTAGACGCAGTTCCCCTACCCTCACTCCTCCACCCCTTCATTCCCCTCTTAACCCCCATCCCCTTCATCCTCGGGTGTCTTATTGTCTCTGGCTCCCCCAGATCCGCTCAATCAAACCAACGGTACTTCTCCGCAACCAAATATGGCTTCACAAAAACCAGTAACCCACGATCACTCTTTGAAAATAATTTCCCTCAACGCCAAAGGGCTAAACACTCTGGAAAAGCGTTCCCAACTTCTCTCCCTTATGCGTAGCAAGAAAGCAGATGTGATTTTCTTGCAGGAGACTCACTTCTGTTCAAAGAAAATACCTAACATTACCAACAGCTCAAATCCGCACGGATACCATGCAACCTCCCCCATATCTAAGTCCAATGGGGTGTCCATTTTCATTTCCAAAAGACTTCCTATCCAAATATCAACCACGCAGATTGATGAACAGGGAAGATATATCTTCCTCAAGGGTACCTTTGGGAATAAAATGATCACATTAGCAAATGTATACACCCCAAACTCAGGGCAAATCCCCTTCATCCGCTCTCTGTCACGAGACAACTGATGGCCTTCCAAGAGGGAATACTGGTCCTGGGAAGTGACCTTAACGTTCCTTTAGACCCCCTTCTCGACACCTCTTCCGGTAAATCGCACTTACCATACAGGGCCCTTAAACAAATAAAAAAATGCCTTTGGAACCTACTACTTCACGACACATGGAGAACTCTCCACCCACCTGACAGAGATTATACCTTCTTCTCCACTCCACACAATAAATACTTGAGAATGGACTACCTATTTATCACGCAACAAGACTTATCGACCCTGTCAAAGGCAACCATAGATCCGATGACTTTCTCAGACCGCCATCCGATCACTATGACGCTTATCTTCCCTGACAAACAGGAACACACACATATCCGCCGATCCTAACTGACCCCTCCTGCGAGCAACAGCTTTGTGAATGCCTTACAAACTATTTTAAAGAAAACGATACTCCTGATACCTCCAAACTTACACAGTGGGAAGCCCACAAATGTGTAATACGCAGTAAAATGATCTCCCTAGCAGCAGCACACAGAAAGGAGAAGAAAGCCAGACTCAAAGCCTTATTCGCAAAATTAGGGAGTCCGGAAACATTACACAAGCCCACCCTAGCTCAACAGACCCACCAAGACCTAATAGAAACCCGTAAACAAATACAGGAAGAAATAGGCCGCTCCCTTAAGAAAAAAAAAATATACCCTTTCCCAAAAACTCTTTTATGAATTTGGGAACAAAAGTAGCCACCTCCTAGCACAGGCTCTGCGCAAAAAAACAGCTAACAATACCGTCCATCACCTCCATTCCCCCAAAGGTAACCAAATCACGAACAACAAAGACATTGCGGGGAGTTGGAAAGATATTACTCCACACTGTATGATCTTAACAAATCCAAGCCCGATAAGACCTCACAGTCAAAAAGACTTCATGACATAACCTCATTCCTAGAGCACTATGCCCCAGGAAAGGTCCCGGCAGACATAGCTATCACCCTGGAATCCCAAATTACAGAAAAGGAATGGAGAGACTCGCTGAAGCAATTAAAAGCGGCCTCCCCGCAACATATTACAAGACGAGATACCCTACAAGCGCCGTTCCTCCACGCCTTCAACTCCCTCTCTCATTCTAACCCCTTAACTCGAGGAATGTTAGAAGCCCATATAGCGGTCATTCCCAAAGAGGGAAAAGACCCAACTCTACCATGCAACTATAGATCAATCTCTCTACTGAATGTAGATATCAAATTATTTTCTAAGATACTGGCCAATAGATTGCTACCCCTCCTCCCCTCTCTGATCTCACAAGAGAGGCCAGGGACAACACCATTAAAGCCATTAATCTTCATCACTGGATCACGCAAACAAAACAAAAAAGCTTTTTCCTGTCCCTCGACCCGGTGAAGGCATTCGACAGGGTAGCCTAGGACTATATGGCTGCAGTTCTCCGAGCAATAGGCTTGGGCCCACACATGTCAGAACTAATACTTTCACTGTACAATAACCCTACGGCCAAGGTTAGGGTCAACCGTACCCTGTCGAATGCCTTCTCCATTAGAGATGGAACACAACAAGGGTGTCCCCTTTCCCCCCTTCTTTTCATACTCACGCTTGAACCTTTCCTCCGAAAGTTAACGGCCAATCCCGATATCAAGGGTATTGAAACGCCCGCAAAGGAGTATAAGTATGCCGCTTTTGCAGACAACGTACTGTTATTCCTGACAAACCCCGTCACATCCCTGCCTATCATATTAAAAGAGTTCCAACACTTCTAAGTCCTATCTAACCTTAAAATTACCTTTTTGAAGTCCTTCGCCCTCAACATATCTGTCAGGAAGATCCTTCTCACAGGCGTCCGAGCGGCGTAAGTCGCAGGAGATCTTTTGCGCAGTTTCAGGAGCGTTACCGCGATCAGCGGTGCGCGCGGCCGTTTGACGCAAATTGGCGCCAATAGCGCTATTTAAACTGGATCCATGCTTCACTGCCTTGCTGCCTGATCAACAGCGTTCCCGTGCTTCCTGGTAACCTGTATCTGAACCTGAACCTGCATCCGTATCCTGATCCGTATTGAACCCGGCTTGTTCCCGACTCTGCTGTTTGCTGCCTGCCCCCCGACTTTGGCTTTGTACCCGACTACTCTTCTGGATTTCGTTTCTGTACCTGATCTGCCCGCCTGTGCCTGACCTGGACTGTTACACCATCCGTCAACTGTAAGTTGCTTGTTCACCGCTGTTGTACTACAGGACACCTCCCAGTCTTCCACCATACCCGGCTGTTACTCCCTCTACGTTTGTAGCCTTCTACCTCTTGCTGCAGACTACTGGACTCTTCCACTTCCGCAGTATTCCGTTTGCACCTGCATCCGCTGTCGGACTACAGTACCCCTCCGTTGTTCGCTGTTCCCTGCGATCACTTGCATCCCTTTGCTGGACTACAGGAATCCTTCTGCTGTCTGCTGAACCCTACCTCACCTTTGCCTGCATTCCGATACTGGACTACAATACACCTCCACCATCAACGGTCTGCTGCTTCTTACACCTACTATCCAGTCAGGCACTTGTGCCCCTCTGTGCTCCTGAGCCCCTGTCATCACTACCAGGGTCTCTCGAGTCAGAGGTCTACGAGAAGCCACTCCCTGCACTCCGGGCTCTGCCTTAAGGTACGTGACAATATCCCTGCCCCAATATCTAGTGGATCAATGTAAGGAAAACTTTCCATTCCAATGGAAACATGATGCAATAACTTACCTGGGAATTCAGCTCCCCTCACAACTCACGGATCTATACGTTAAAAACCACCTTCCACTTCTCTCCAAGATAGAGGCAGATCTAAAATCATGGAACATTTCAACATTTTCCTGGTTTGGCAGGGCAGCAGTCCTCAAAATGAACACCCTACCCAGATTATTGTACATCCTACAAACAATCCCTATACGTGTCCCGCCAACTTTCTTTCGGACATACCAAAGTATATGCTCTAAGTTCATTTGGGGTGGACACAAACCCAGGATAAAATACACACTCCTGCCCGAAACATCTAGGTGGTATCAGCCTTCCTCACCTCTCCAACTACAACACGGCTGTACACCTCACCAGAATAGTGGACTGGAATATCCACTCATCCTGCAAAGAGTGGGTGTCCTTGGAAGCGTCCTTCACGGACCTGCAACTGAATACCCTTCCCTGGATATCCCCGAAGACATTCGCCATCACCCCCTGATTGGTCCAACCCTAGAATGCTTTCACCACACATGTAGTAAAACACAAATCTCCTCCGCAACAGGTCCATTGACCCCACTTAGGTGAAATCCCGACTTCTCCCTGGGAATGCACGCAAGCTACCTATCTGAGAACCTACCAGGCGAACAGATTAGAGCACACCAACTATTTCACCGCAGCAAACTCCTCACAGCACACCAATTATCACTTAGGACGGAAAGGCCACAGATATCCCTGTGGAACTACCTGATCCTAGCCCACTACCTAAAATCTATAGATAAAGGTTTACAATCAGGGGTCAAGTCCTGGGGAAAAAAGTGTGGGAACTCCCATCCAAGATCCACTCCCCCACCAAAAAAAAAAAATGATACGCTCATATGCACAAACACTTCAAAAGTAGTATTCTTCATCCAATTTCCGTAATGTGTGTATGAAGCTTAACTGTTAGTACATAAAAAAACAATTCTCAATAAACATAAATACGGTAATTCTCTGAATAATCAGCATTCATTCAATTGTGCTTCCATGCAAATGTGAACATCGTGTTCTGATCTTTATTGGGGAATTTTATTTTGTATATAGAGTGTTTATGTGGTGAGTTTACACTTTTCATTGAACAGATTTAGTTCGCATTGTGCGCTATACAAGTATTTCATTCATTCATTCAACACAGGGTTAAACGGAAAGGTCATAAATTAACTGCACATTATCTGGACAGAATGCTTGGGGCGATAGTGATGTGTTCTTGCTTAGGAGATGTATGTTAGCTTGGGGGGCTGCAAACTCTGCAGGGCTCCAACACACACTCGCTGCTATTCCAACCTAAGCTATTTCCACATAAACTTCCCTCCTGGCATTCAACTTTGCCAGGTATTGTGCTCAGCTTACCACCCCAAACTGATGTTCCTCCCTCAGCTCACCTCTCTCCCTGCATGTCCTGTGAGCAGAATAGCTGTGCTCTTCCTCTGGGTTCTCTCATCATATGGCACTGAAGATAGAGGAGGGGGAGATTCAGCGGGACACACAGAGCAAGTATGCAAGACAAGGGGGGAGGATGAGGAGACAGAAAATCAGGAGGGGCCGGCGGGGAGGAGCGCATCATGAGAGGTCTGACTAAATACAATCTCTTAGCAGCAGGGACCTGATCTACCCGTCAGCTAGCTGTGATTGACAGGTAGATCGAAGGGAAAGCTGTCATGGGGCCCCCTACTGGCAATGCCTGAATGGTCAGGTGTGCGGCACTTACTATAGCGAGCTGTGTCGGGCGGCTGCTGGTGTAGCACCTGCCATACAGCTTGCATACTTCAAAGTCTTGCAGGACATGGCTGCTAATGGGAACTGAGTTCCTGTTGTGGAAAAAGTACAGGAACTCCGTTCCCGTGAGTTCCCACAGGACTTGAGCCCTGCATCTCCCCAATGTAATATTGGCTGAGCATGGATGGGTATTTCTGGGTATTGGCAGAGTAAGTATTGGCAGGGTATTGCAGAGTATTGCCAGGGTATTGCAGATTATTGCTGGGTATTGCAGATTATTGCTGGGTATTGCAGATTTTTGGCAGGGCATTGCTGGGTATTGCAGGGTAAGTATTGCAGAGTATTGACAGAGTAAGTATTGCAGAGTATTGACAGAGTAAGTATTGCAGAGTATTGTCAGGGTATGTATTGCAGAGTATTGTCAGGGTATGTATTGCAGAGTATTAGCAGAGTAAGTACTGCAGAGTATTGGCAGAGTAAGTACTGCAGAGTATTGGCAGAGTAAGTATTGCAGAGTATTGGCAGGGTAAGAATTGCAGAGTATTAGCAGAGTAAGTATTGCAGAGTATTGGCAGGGTATGTATTGCAGAGTATTGGCAGGGTTAGTACTGCAGAGTATTGGCAGGGTGAGTACTGCAGAGTATTGGCAGGGTATGTATTTCAGAGTATTGGCAGGGTATTGCAGATCATTGGTAGGGTATGTATTGCAGAGTATTGGCAGGGTATTTATTGCAGAGTATTGGCAGGGTATTGCAGAGTATTGGCAGGGTATTGCAGAGTATTGGCAGGGTTTTGCAGAGTATTGGCAGGGTTTTGCAGAGTATTGGCAGGGTATTGCAGAGTACTGGCAGGGTATGTATTGCAGAGGATTGGCAGCGTATTGCAGAGTACTGGCAGGGTATTGCAGAGTACTGGCAGGGTATGTATTGCAGAGGATTGGCAGGATATTGCAGAGGATTGGCAGGGTATTGCAGGGTATGTATTGCAGAGTATTGTCAGGGTATTGCAGAGTACTGACAGGATATGTATTGCAGAGTATTGACAGGGTATGTATTGCAGAGTATTGTCAGGGTATTGCAGAGTATTGGCAGGGTATTCCAAAGTACTGGCAGGGTATGTATTGCAGAGTATTGTCAGGGTATTGCAGAGTATTGTCAGGGTATTGCAGAGTATTGGCAGGGTATTGCAGAGTACTGGTAGGGTATGTATTGCAGAGTATTGGCAGGGTATTGCAGAGTATTGGCAGGGTTTTGCAGAGTACTGGCAGGGTATGTATTGCAGAGTATTGGCAGGGTGTTGCAGAGTATTGGCAGTGTATTGCAAAGTATTGGCAGGGTATGTATTGCAGAATATTGGCAGGGTATTGCAGAGTATTGGCAGGGTATTGCAGAGTACTGATAGGGTATGTATTGCAGAGTATTGGCAGGGTATTGCAGAGTATTGGCAGGGTATTGCAGAGTACTGGCAGGGTATGTATTGCAGAGGATTGGCAGGGTATTGCAGAGTACTGGCAGGGTATGTATTGCAGAGTATTGTCAGGGTATTGCAGAGTACTGGCAGGGTATGTATTGCAGAGTATTGACAGGGTATTTCAGAGTATTGGCAGGGTATGTATTGCAGAGTATTGTCAGGGTATTGCAGAGTATTGGCAGGGTATTGCAAAGTACTGGCAGGGTATGTATTGCAGAGTATTGGCAGTGTATTGCAAAGTATTGGCGGGTATGTATTGCAGAATATTGGCAGGGTATTGCAGAGTATTGGCAGGGTATTGCAGAGTACTGATAGGGTATGCATTGCAGAGTATTGGCAGGGTTTTGCAGAGTACTGGCAGGGTATGTATTGCAGAGTATTGGCAGGGTGTTGCAGAGTATTGCAAAGTATTGGCAGGGTATGTATTGCAGAATATTGACAGGGTATTGCAGAATGTTGGCAGGGTATTGATGAGTATTGGCAGGATATGTATTGCAGAGTATTGGCAGGGTATGTATTGCAGACTGCAACTTAATAACACACTAACCTGGTATTCTCTTCCCTTTTCAGGAGAGAAGTAAACTGGCAGCAGTGCAGCGGCTTTGGCCCCAGGAGGCCAGGACTGTCTGGCACTGGGTAGAGCCGTGTGTCTGTGGCTGACTGCTCTGGAGGAGCTGCTCAGCCATAGCCCGGGCCATATGTGCACTGCCCACTGACTCCTGCCAGTGCGTGCCCACGTGTATGGCTGACGTCATGTGATCGGTTGCTAGACGCAGAGCGGCCCTAGCCTAGCAACCAATCACTTGGTTGGCCGCAGAGTACGCTGAATAGGCTCGGGCGCCTAATGGGAACGGCGTTCCTGTTGTGAAAATAGTACGGGAACGCCGTTCCCATGCGTTCCCGCAGGACTCAAGCCCTGTTTACAATGCTCGAGACAGCTTACGTCTTTTGAAAAACTCTGTATACAACGGACTCCACAATCCCACCTTATCTCCATAATGTACAACCTTATTTTTGCTTACAGGGTAAGTATTGGCAGGGTATTGCAGAATATTGGCAAGATAAGTATTGGCAGGGTATTGCAGAGTATTGGCAGGGTATTGCAGATTATTGCTGGGTATTGCAGATTTTTGGCAGGGCATTGCTGGGTATTGCAGGGTAAGTATTGCAGAGTATTGGCAGAGTAAGTATTGCAGAGTATTGACAGAGTAGTGACAGAGTAAGTATTGCAGAGTATTGACAGAGTAAGAATTGCAGAGTGTTGACAGAGTAAGTTTTGCAGAGTATTGACAGAGTAAGTATTGCAAAGTATTGTCAGGGTATGTATTGCAGAGTATTGGCAGAGTAAGTATTGCAGAGTATTGGCAGAGTAAGTATTGCAGAGTATTGGCAGGGTAAGAATTGTAGAGTATTAGCAGAGTAAGTATTGCAGAGGATTGGCAGGGTATGTATTGCAGAGTATTGGCAGGGTGAGTACTGTAGAGTATTGGCAGGGTATGTATTGCAGAGTATTGGCAGGGTATGTATTGCAAAGTATTGGCAGGGTATGTATTGCAAAGTATTAGCAGAGTAAGTATTGCAGAGTATTGGCAGAGTAAGTATTGCAGAGTATTGGCAGGGTAAGTATTGCAGAGTATTGGCAGAGAAAGTATTGCAGAGTATTGGCAGGGTATGTGTTGCAGAGTATTGGCAGGGTGAGTATTGCAGAGTATTGGCAGGGTGAGTACTGCAGAGTATTGGCAGGGTATGTATATCAGAGTATTGGCAGGGTATTGCAGATCATTGGTAGGGTATGTATTGCAGAGTATTGGCAGGGTATTGCAGAGTATTGGCAGGGTATGTATTGCAGAGTATTGGCAGGGTGTGTATTGCAGAGTATTGGCAGGGTATTGCAGAGTACTGGCAGGGTATGTATTGCAGAGGATTGGCAGGGTATTGCAGAGTACTGACAGGGTATTGCAGAGTACTGGCAGGGTATGTATTGCAGAGTATTGGCAGGGTGTTGCAGAGTATTGCAAAGTATTGGCAGGGTATGTATTGCAGAATATTGGCAGGGTATTGCAGAATGTTGGCAGGGTATTGATGAGTATTGGCAGGGTATGTATTGCAGAGTATTGGCAGGGTATGTATTGCAGACTGCAACTTAATAACACACTAACCTGGTATTCTCTTCCCTTTTCAGGAGAGAAGTAAACTGGCAGCAGTGCAGCGGCTTTGGCCCCAGGAGGCCAGGACTGTCTGGCACTGGGTAGAGCCGTGTGTCTGTGGCTGACTGCTCTGGAGGAGCTGCTCAGCCATAGCCCGGGCCATATGCGCACTGCCCACTGACTCCTGCCAGTGCGTGCCCACGTGTATGGCTGACGTCATGTGATCGGTTGCTAGATGCAGAGCGGCCCTAGCCTAGCAACCAATCACTTGGTTGGCCGCAGAGTATGCTGAATAGGCTCGGGCGCCTAATGGGAACGGCGTTCCTGTTGTGGAAATAGTACGGGAACGCCGTTCCCATGAGTTCCCGCAGGACTCAAGCCCTGTTTACAATGCTCGAGACAGCTTACGCCTTTTGAAAAACTCTGTATACAACGGACTCCACAATCCCACCTTATCTCCATAATGTACAACCTTATTTTTGCTTACAGGGTAAGTATTGGCAGGGTATTGCAGAATATTGGCAAGATAAGTATTGGCAGGGTATTGCAGAGTATTGGCAGGGTATTGCAGATTATTGCTGGGTATTGCAGATTTTTGGCAGGGCATTGCTGGGTATTGCAGGGTAAGTATTGCAGAGTATTGGCAGAGTAAGTATTGCAGAGTATTGACAGAGTAAGTATTGCAGAGTATTGACAGAGTAAGTATTGCAGAGTATTGACAGAGTAAGTATTGCAGAGTATTGACAGAGTAAGAATTGCAGAGTGTTGACAGAGTAAGTATTGCAGAGTATTGACAGAGTAAGTATTGCAAAGTATTGTCAGGGTATGTATTGCAGAGTATTGGCAGAGTAAGTATTGCAGAGTATTGGCAGAGTAAGTATTGCAGAGTATTGGCAGGGTAAGAATTGTAGAGTATTAGCAGAGTAAGTATTGCAGAGGATTGGCAGGGTATGTATTGCAGAGTATTGGCAGGGTGAGTACTGTAGAGTATTGGCAGGGTATGTATTGCAGAGTATTGGCAGGGTATGTATTGCAAAGTATTAGCAGAGTAAGTATTGCAGAGTATTGGCAGAGTAAGTATTGCAGAGTATTGGCAGGGTAAGTATTGCAGAGTATTGGCAGAGAAAGTATTGCAGAGTATTGGCAGGGTATGTATTGCAGAGTATTGGCAGGGTGAGTACTGCAGAGTATTGGCAGGGTGAGTACTGCAGAGTATTGGCAGGGTGAGTACTGCAGAGTATTGGCAGGGTGAGTACTGCAGAGTATTGGCAGGGTGAGTACTGCAGAGTATTGGCAGGGTATGTATATCAGAGTATTGGCAGGGTATTGCAGATCATTGGTAGGGTATGTATTGCAGAGTATTGGCAGGGTGTGTATTGCAGAGTATTGGCAGGGTATTGCAGAGTACTGGCAGGGTATGTATTGCAGAGGATTGGCAGGGTATTGCAGAGTACTGACAGGGTATTGCAGAGTACTGACAGGGTATGTATTGCAGAGTATTGGCAGGGTGTTGCAGAGTATTGCAAAGTATTGGCAGGGTATGTATTGCAGAATATTGGCAGGGTATTGCAGAATGTTGGCAGGGTATTGATGAGTATTGGCAGGGTATGTATTGCAGAGTATTGGCAGGGTATGTATTGCAGACTGCAACTTAATAACACACTAACCTGGTATTCTCTTCCCTTTTCAGGAGAGAAGTAAACTGACAGCAGTGCAGCGGCTTTGGCCCCAGGAGGCCAGGACTGTCTGGCACTGGGTAGAGCCGTGTGTCTGTGGCTGACTGCTCTGGAGGAGCTGCTCAGCCATAGCCCGGGCCATATGCACACTGCCCACTGACTCCTGCCAGTGCGTGCCCACGTGTATGGCTGACGTCATGTGATCGGTTGCTAGACGCAGAGCGGCCCTAGCCTAGCAACCAATCACTTGGTTGGCCGCAGAGTACGCTGAATAGGCTCGGGCGCCTAATGGGAACGGCGTTCCTGTTGTGGAAATAGTACGGGAACGCCGTTCCCATGCGTTCCCGCAGGACTCAAGCCCGGTTTACAATGCTCGAGACAGCTTACGCCTTTTGAAAAACTCTGTATACAACGGACTCCACAATCCCACCTTATCTCCATAATGTACAACCTTATTTTTGCTTACAGGGTAAGTATTGGCAGGGTATTGCAGAATATTGGCAAGATAAGTATTGGCAGGGTATTGCAGAGTATTGGCAGGGTATTGCAGATTATTGCTGGGTATTGCAGATTTTTGGCAGGGCATTGCTGGGTATTGCAGGGTAAGTATTGCAGAGGATTGGCAGAGTAAGTATTGCAGAGTATTGACAGAGTATTGCAGAGTATTGACAGAGTAAGTATTGCAGAGTATTGACAGAGTAAGTATTGCAGAGTATTGACAGAGTAAGTATTGCAGAGTATTGACAGAGTAAGAATTGCAGAGTGTTGACAGAGTAAGTATTGCAGAGTATTGACAGAGTAAGTATTGCAAAGTATTGTCAGGGTATGTATTGCAGAGTATTGGCAGAGTAAGTATTGCAGAGTATTGGCAGAGTAAGTATTGCAGAGTATTGGCAGAGTAAGTATTGCAGAGTATTGGCAGGGTAAGAATTGTAGAGTATTAGCAGAGTAAGTATTGCAGAGGATTGGCAGGGTATGTATTGCAGAGTATTGGCAGGGTGAGTACTGTAGAGTATTGGCAGGGTATGTATTGCAGAGTATTGGCAGGGTATGTATTGCAAAGTATTGGCAGGGTATGTATTGCAAAGTATTAGCAGAGTAAGTATTGCAGAGTATTGGCAGAGTAAGTATTGCAGAGTATTGGCAGGGTAAGTATTGCAGAGTATTGGCAGAGAAAGTATTGCAGAGTATTGGCAGGGTATGTATTGCAGAGTATTGGCAGGGTGAGTACTGCAGAGTATTGGCAGGGTGAGTACTGCAGAGTATTGGCAGGGTGAGTACTGCAGAGTATTGGCAGGGTGAGTACTGCAAAGTATTGGCAGGGTATGTATATCAGAGTATTGGCAGGGTATTGCAGATCATTGGTAGGGTATGTATTGCAGAGTATTGGCAGGGTATTGCAGAGTATTGGCAGGGTATGTATTGCAGAGTATTGGCAGGGTGTGTATTGCAGAGTATTGGCAGGGTATTGCAGAGTATTGGCAGGGTATGTATTGCAGAGTATTGGCAGGGTATGTATTGCAGAGTATTGGCAGGGTATGTATTGCAGACTGCAACTTAATAACACACTAACCTGGTATTCTCTTCCCTTTTCAGGAGAGAAGTAAACTGGCAGCAGTGCAGCGGCTTTGGCCCCAGGAGGCCAGGACTGTCTGGCACTGGGTAGAGCCGTGTGTCTGTGGCTGACTGCTCTGGAGGAGCTGCTCAGCCATAGCCCGGCCATATGCGCACTGCCCACTGACTCCTGCCAGTGCGTGCCCACGTGTATGGCTGACGTCATGTGATCGGTTGCTAGACGCAGAGCGGCCCTAGCCTAGCAACCAATCACTTGGTTGGCCGCAGAGTACGCTTAATAGACTCAAGCCCTGTTTACAATGCTCGAGACAGCTTACGCCTTTTGAAAAACTCTGTATACAACGGACTCCACAATCCCACCTTATCTCCATAATGTACAACCTTATTTTTGCTTACAGGGTAAGTATTGGCAGGGTATTGCAGAATATTGGCAAGATAAGTATTGGCAGGGTATTGCAGAGTATTGGCAGGGTATTGCAGATTATTGCTGGGTATTGCAGATTTTTGGCAGGGCATTGCTGGGTATTGCAGGGTAAGTATTGCAGAGTATTGGCAGAGTAAGTATTGCAGAGTATTGACAGAGTAAGAATTGCAGAGTGTTGACAGAGTAAGTATTGCAGAGTATTGACAGAGTAAGTATTGCAAAGTATTGTCAGGGTATGTATTGCAGAGTATTGGCAGAGTAAGTATTGCAGAGTAAGTATTGCAGAGGATTGGCAGGGTATGTATTGCAGAGTATTGGCAGGGTGAGTACTGTAGAGTATTGGCAGGGTATGTATTGCAGAGTATTGGCAGGGTATGTATTGCAGAGTATTGGCAGGGTATGTATTGCAAAGTATTGGCAGGGTATGTATTGCAAAGTATTAGCAGAGTAAGTATTGCAGAGTATTGGCAGAGTAAGTATTGCAGAGTATTGGCAGGGTAAGTATTGCAGAGTATTGGCAGAGAAAGTATTGCAGAGTATTGGCAGGGTGAGTACTGCAGAGTATTGGCAGGGTGAGTACTGCAGAGTATTGGCAGGGTGAGTACTGCAGAGTATTGGCAGGGTGAGTACTGCAGAGTATTGTCAGGGTATGTATATCAGAGTATTGGCAGGGTATTGCAGATCATTGGTAGGGTATGTATTGCAGAGTATTGGCAGGGTGTGTATTGCAGAGTATTGGCAGGGTGTGTATTGCAGAGTATTGGCAGGGTGTGTATTGCAGAGTATTGGCAGGGTATTGCAGAGTATTGGCAGGGTATTTCAGAGTATTGGCAGGGTATTGCAGAGTACTGGCAGGGTATGTATTGCAGAGGATTGGCAGGGTATTGCAAAGTACTGACAGGGTATTGCAGAGTACTGGCAGGGTATTGCAGAGTACTGGCAGGGTATTGCAGAGGATTGGCAGGGTATTGCAGAGTACTGGCAGGGTATGTATTGCAAAGTATTGGCAGGGTATGTATTGCAAAGTATTAGCAGAGTAAGTATTGCAGAGTATTGGCAGAGTAAGTATTGCAGAGTATTGGCAGGGTAAGTATTGCAGAGTATTGGCAGAGAAAGTATTGCAGAGTATTGGCAGGGTATGTATTGCAGAGTATTGGCAGGGTATGTATTGCAGAGTATTGGCAGGGTGAGTACTGCAGAGTATTGGCAGGGTGAGTACTGCAGAGTATTGGCAGGGTATGTATATCAGAGTATTGGCAGGGTATTGCAGATCATTGGTAGGGTATGTATTGCAGAGTATTGGCAGGGTATTGCAGAGTATTGGCAGGGTATGTATTGCAGAGTATTGGCAGGGTGTGTATTGCAGAGTATTGGCAGGGTATTGCAGAGTATTGGCAGGGTATTTCAGAGTATTGGCAGGGTATTGCAGAGTACTTGCAGGCTATGTATTGCAGAGGATTGGCAGGGTATTGCAGAGTACTGACAGGGTATTGCAGAGTACTGGCAGGGTATTGCAGAGTACTGGCAGGGTATTGCAGAGTACTGGCAGGGTATTGCAGAGTACTGGCAGGGTATTGCAGAGGATTGGCAGGGTATTGCAGAGTACTGGCAGGGTATGTATTGCAGAGTATTGGCAGGGTATTGCAGAGGATTGGCAGGGTATTGCAGAGTACTGGCAGGGTATGTATTGCAGAGTATTGGCAGGGTATTGCAGAGGATTGGCAGGGTATTGCAGAGTACTGGCAGGGTATGTATTGCAGAGTATTGGCAGGGTATTGCAGTGTACTGGCAGGGTATGTATTGCAGAGTATTGGCAGGGTATTTCAGAGTATTGGCAGGGTATGTATTGCAGAGTATTGTCAGGGTATTGCAGAGTATTGGCAGGGTTTTGCAGAGTACTGGCAGGGTATGTATTGCAGAGTATTGACAGGGTGTTGCAGAGTATTGGCAGTGTATTGCAAAGTATTGGCAGGGTATGTATTGCAGAATATTGGCAGGGTATTGCAGAATGTTGGCAGGGTATTTCAGAGTATTGGCAGGGTATTGCAGAGTACTGGCAGGGTATGTATTGCAGAGGATTGGCAGGGTATGGCAGAGTACTGGCAGGGTATTGCAGAGTATTGGCAGGGTATTGCAGAGGATTGGCAGGGTATTGCAGAGGATTGGCAGGGTATGTATTGCAGAGTAATTGCAGGGTATTGCAGAGTACTGACAGGGTATGTATTGCAGAGTATTGGCAGAGTATGTATTGCAGAGTATTGGCAGGGTATTGCAGAGGATTGGCAGGGTATTGCAGAGTACTGGCAGGGTATGTATTGCAGAGTACTGGCAGGGTATTTCAGAGTATTGGCAGGGTATGTATTGCAGAGTATTGGCAGGGTATTGCAGAGTATTGGCAAGGTATTGCAGAGTACTGGTAGGGTATGTATTGCAGAGTATTGGCAGGGTATTGCAGAGTATTGGCAGGGTTTTGCAGAGTACTGGCAGGGTATGTATTGCAGAGTATTGACAGGGTGTTGCGGAGTATTGGCAGTGTATTGCAAAGTATTGGCAGGGTATTATTGCAGAATATTGGTAGGGTATTGCAGAGTATTGGCAGGGTATTGCAGAGTATTGGGAGGGTTTTGCAGAGTACTGGCAGGGTATGTATTGCAGAGTATTGGCAGGGTGTTGCAGAGTATTGGCAGTGTATTGCAAAGTATTGACAGGGTATGTATTGCAGGGTATTGCAGAATGTTGGCAGGGTATTGAGGAGTATTGGCAGGGTATTGCAGAGTACTGGCAGGGTATGTATTGCAGAGTATTGGCAGGGTATGTATTGCAGACTGCAACTTAATAACACACTAACCTGGTATTCTCTTCCCTTTTCAGGAGAGAAGTAAACTGGCAGCAGTGCAGCGGCTTTGGCCCCAGGAGGCCAGGACTGTCTGGCACTGGGTAGAGCCATGTGTCTGTGGCTGACTGCTCTGGAGGAGCTGCTCAGCCATAACCCGGGCCATATGCGCACTGCCCACTGACTCCTGCCAGTGCGTGCCCACGTGTATGGCTGACGTCATGTGATCGGTTGCTAGACGCAGAGCGGCCCTAGCCTAGCAACCAATCACTCGGTTGGCCGCAGAGTATGCTGAATAGGCTCGGGCGCCTAATGGGAACGGCGTTCCTGTTGTGGAAATAGTACAGGAACGCCGTTCCCATGCGTTCCCGCAGGACTCAAGCCCTGTTTACAATGCTCGAGACAGCTTACGCCTTTTGAAAAACTCTGTATACAACGGACTCCACAATCCCACCTTATCTCCATAACGTACAACCTTATTTTTGCTAACGTTAAAGCAGGTGACAGTCTAGCGTGCAAAAAATGGGAGAGGGATCTTTGGATCCCAATCTCGGAAGAGAATTGGGAACTAATATTTTTAAACATACATAAAGGATCGATTAATGTAAACACCCCGAGGAGGGGAGCCGGCGGACACAGGAATGCGGAAGTGAGAGAGGTGAGGGGAGGGGCCGGACTACGGACCTCTCGGGGGAGATGGCGGAGGCCTCGAGGAACAAGCCGGAGGAGAGCACAGTGAGAGGGTGCTCGGCTCTGGGGTAAAGAACGCACAGCCGTCCCGACCCCCTGCCCCGTCCTCCCCCGCTCGAGCTTCGTCTGTGGTGCGCAATAGACCGGCGGCGTTCCGGCCGGCATAACCTCCCGCCTGGGTGAGAGCAGAGCGGGAACGCTGGAAGAGGAAAACATCTCGGAGCCCAGGATCAAGGCAGACGGGAGGTGGGATTCCCTCTAGGAGTCAACGGTGCTTCCTTCGGATATCCCCACGATCTCATAAGGATATAAGGTCAGATCTTTCCTTATCTGGATGCTGTATTTGATGTGATTGCATATGCCAGCATATAAACGGAGAATAAAACAGACAGTGCTATGAGATGAGAGAAGCAGCCCTGTTTTAAATTTGAATGGGACAAGGTAGTAACTCTGGCAATATAGACCCCATCCTTAAGAGACATTAGTGTGAATACAAGAGGGTCCGGATTTTTTCACCCGCCTGATGCCTTGATTTGCTCCTTCCCTATTTGTATTGGGCGATTATTGTACGTCTTTTTTCTCTTTTTATTTTTTTTTTTTGCGCTCCTATGGTACATTGAAGAGAGTGAAAAGGGACAGTACTACATACACCATTCCTAGAGGAGAACTATAATAAATAAGATAAACAAAGCCTGCAAATCTGAAGGATGGCAGAGATGGTGTAGGAGATATCCCCAGTTCTATCTAAGGCAAGAGGGGAAGGAGAAGGAAAAAGAACGAAGCGGAGAGCTGGAGGAGAGAAGGAGATATATGTGGGTAGATTGAAGCCGGGAGCTAGGAATTTGTGCCCAAAGGACATTGGGCCAGTGAGATGGTAACTTTGCCCCTTGATAAGATGGTATAACTACTCCGCATCGGTGGAACAAAAGTAATTAAAGGGGACTGTACCTGTACTTATTTAATATTACCGTAATCAAGACCTCTAAAGTGTAAAAACCCAGAGGGAGTGCGGTAATAGTTAAAGAGAAACCCCCAGTAAGAGGATCCCTGGAAAGGAAATCCCCGGGAAATCCTGGGGAAAAGAAAGGTAAAGGTGAACATGAAGGGGAAAAATACTAGAACGAACGAGCCTAAAAATTCAAGGGAGAGTCTGAACTCCAGCTCTATACAAAAATATTTAAAAGAAACAAGCCAAAAAAGTCCGGGACTCGAGGGAAATCAAAGAGGGACGAGGGAGCGGAGGAAGGAGGTCGGAAAATTAGAAGGTGCAAGGGGCGACCCCTTTGGAGAAGAAGAAGACCAGGAGAGTGGAATGAGGCAGGAAGGGAGTCCCTCTCAGATACCTACAAAGGGGGAAATACAGGAAATGTTCCAGAAATTAGAAAACATAATAAAAGCGGAGATTTTAACTGTAAGGAAGGATATGGGGCACTTACTGAAGAGAGTGGAGGAAATGGAGGACCAAACAGGAAGACAGGCCAGAGAAATACTGGAATTAAAAACACAAGTAAAGAAATCGCAGGAAGCAAATAGAGAGATTCGATATAAGATGGAGGAACAGGAAAACCAAAATCGAAGACAAAATCTGAGAATTAGATCACTGCCAGAACAACAGGGAGAAGAGCTGGGCGTAAAAATCGGAAAAATATTTAATCCCTTATTGGGAAAAGAAGAAGGGACAGAGTTAAAGCTAGAACGCGCGCTGAGAATAAGGAAACCCCAAGGGTTGAGAGAAGAGGTCCCGAGGGATGTAATAATAAAGTTCCAGATATATGAAGAAAAGGCTAAGATCTGGAGTAAGCTCAGAGGTCTACCCCCAATTCAATATGAAGGGTCAACACTATTGGTTTTTCAGGACCTGGCACCGGGAACGCTGGCACGCAGAAGAAGGCTAAAGCCCCTATTGGACCTACTCAGAAGTGCAAATATAAAATATAGTTGGGGCTTCCCAGCGGCGCTGGTGGTGCAAAAGGAGGGGAGGTCGTCCAAACTTAAATCTTTGGACGAAATAGAGGGCTTTTGTAACAAAATAGGAATTCCAATTCCCTCGATCCCATTAGATCCCTGGGAAGTATAGGGACTGAGAAGTAAGGGACGGGGGAATAGTATGCTCTGAGCAGACGGTTAACTGTTTTTTCCTTCTCTCTATCTCATTTTTTGATCCTCCCGATGTTAACTTGATCTTGGGGGGAGGGGGGGGGAGGGATGGTTGGGGGGATAGGAGGGGGATTGGGGCCTAAGGGGAGGTGGGAAGAGAGGAAACGTAGTCAAGGTCATACCCTAGGAGATTGGGCTAGCAGAAGGAGTAAAACTCTCTATGCAAAGCAGAGGCCTGGATTGGGCCGAGAGGGGGGGAGGGGGGGAGGGGGGGGAGGAGGGGGGGAAGGGGGGGAGAGGTTCCTGGCAGGAGAAGAGAAGGGGGTACGCAATGAATAATAAGGAAGGAAAAAAAGGGGGTTATGTGGTGAGGTATAAGGTGCAGAACAATCTTGCCCAGAGAAGGATAGGATGACCGAGATAAAGTTTGTGTCATATAATGTTAAGGGTTTGAACTCGCCAGAAAAGAGATTTAAACTTCTAAAAGAACTCCAACAATATAAAGCTGAAATAATCTTCCTACAAGAGACTCACTTAACACAGGACACAAATGTGAAAATCTACTCCGAAAAATATCCAAATTGGATCTATGGAGACTCACCAATCAGGAGGGCCAAGGGGGTGGCAATTGGGTTTGAGAAGAACATAAAATACGAGGTGTCCGAAAGGTTGACCGATCCAGAGGGGCGATACCTTTTTTTAAATGGGAAAATAGGGGAAAGAAAAATCACCCTAGCCAACATATACAGCCCAAATAAAAACCCAGAGAGATATATGACACAAATATTGGGGAGACTCGCGGAGTTTAAGAAAGGTGATGTAATAGCGGCAGGGGACCTGAATTTTTGTTTGGATCCAGCCTTAGATAGTACGTCAGGTGCAAGGGGGAACAGCGTGAGAAGTAAAAAAAGAGTGAGGCTTCAGCTGAAGCGAAGCCAATTGATAGATGTATGGAGGATACAACATGAAAAAATAAAAGATTACACATTTTTTTCCCCGGTGCATGGGACGTACACTAGGCTGGACTATATCCTGGTTGAACATAGGTTATTGGAGTCAGTAATAGAAACAAAAATAGAAATAGCAACTTTCTCGGATCATTCCCCTGTGGCTATGAAACTGAGGATACCCGGGATACAGAGACGCCCCTTTTCTTGGAAGTTAAACGAGGAGCTCCTCTGGGATAAGAAAACGGCAGGAAAGATACAGAAAGAGATAGAGTTCTATTTCAGGACAAACGATACAGGGGAGGTGTCGGGTGCTGCCCTTTGGGAGGGCCATAAGGCTTATATTAGGGGTGCCCTCATCTCCATAGGGACCAGGAAAAAAAAGGAAAGAAAAGAAGAGAAGGAGAAGTTAATGAGAGAGGTCCTGAAACTGGAACAGGAGCATAAAAAGCAGGGGGGACAACATCAGGAGACCTTCCATCGATTGACTAACAAGAAAGAGGAACTTAAGGATATATATGAGGAGGAAAGGAGAAGGACATATATGGGCAGAGTCAGAGAAAGGTACTATGGGGAAAACAAAATAGGAAAAAATCTAGCGAGACAGGTGAAAGGTAAAAGAGGGGTTAACTTTATTGATAGAATAAAGGATAAAAACGGCAAAATGGTACATACCTCCAAGGAAATAGCAGAAGTATTCAAAAACTATTATGAAGCCTTGTACAATGTGGAAAAAAAAGGGGTACAGGGTAAAGGACAAAAAGAGATGATGAAAGAATTTATGCGAAAAGCCAAAGTACCCCGCCTAAATGAGGGGGAGAGGGAGGACATGGAGAGCCCCATTACGGAGGATGAAATTTATAAAGCTTTAAAAGAGACAGCCTCAGGGAAAAGCCCGGGCCCAGATGGGTTCGTAATCTCGTACTATAAAAAATTTAAGGAGATCTTAGTCCCCTACCTATGTAAATACATAAATGGAATAGGTACCGAATATGACATGGGGATGGAAACTCTGCGGGCTGCGATCTCTTTGATCCCGAAAGAGGAGAAAGATCAAACATTATGTGGTAACTATAGGCCAATCGCATTGCTAAATACAGATGTAAAGCTATACGCTAAGGTAATAGCAGCTAGATTAAAAAGAAACATGACAAAATTGATACATCCGGATCAAGTCGGATTTATTCCGGAGAGAGAAGGCAGGGACAACGGAATAAGGGCACTGCTCCTCATCCAAGCTTTAAAAGACAGTGGGTCCCCAGCTCTATTCCTGTCAATCGATGCTGAAAAAGCCTTTGACAGGGTAGACTGGGGACTCATGATAGAAACATTAGAAGAGATGGGGGTGGGCCCGAGGATGTTATTTTGGATTGGGGCTCTGTATAAGAATCCACAAGCAACGGTTAGGGTCAACGGAGAATCCTCCACCTTGCTACAAATGGGTAATGGCACCAGACAGGGGTGCCCACTGTCTCCCCTGCTGTTCGCGATTTCCCTTGAACCTTTGCTGGCAGTAATCCGTAATAACCCAGACATTACGGGAATTAGAATAGGGGAAGAGGAGCACAAATTAGCCGCATACGCGGACGATGTGCTCTTCTTTATTACAAACCCCAGGATTACGATCCCGAACCTGTTAAAAACACTGGAAGATTTTGGTCAGATCTCCAATCTAAAAATTAACCTAGGAAAATCCGAAGTCCTAAACATAAATATCGGTAAAAAAGAAGAGGAGAGGTTGCGAACACAATTTTTCTTTCCCTGGCGCAAAGAAATAAAATATCTGGGGGTCCTCCTGTCGAACACCTTAAGAAAGATATTCCTGAAAAACTATATCCCTCTATTAGAGGAAATTTAGAGCGAAATAAATAAAATTTCATCTAGCCCACTCTCATGGTTAGGTCGGATAAATGTGGTAAAAATGATCTTAGTACCGAAGATAATTTATAAATTTCAAATGATGCCCCTCGCACTCCCGGCGACCTACTTTACAGTTTTAAGGAAGATAATTTCGAAATTCATATGGCACAATAAAAAACCGAGAATCTCGTATGCGGTTCTAAGTAGAGGGAAAGAACAGGGGGGAGTGGCAGCCCCGGACATAAAAAGATACTACAACGCAGTAGTTTTGTCACGGGTGGTAGAGTGGGCGAAAGAAGTAAACGATAAAAGATGGGTAAGAATAGAAAACACGTTATCCCAAACACAGTTAGGGAGAATTATTTGGAATCCGCCACAATATAGGACATTGGGATTAAATACACACAAGATTACACGACAAGTTTTTAAACTATGGGATCAAATACACAAGCAGAAAAAATGGGGCTACAACTCACCTTTAATTTTTTTGAAAGATAACGCTTATTTTTCACCAGGACAAAGAGAAATAGGGGGAAATTGGATATTAAAAGATAACGCGCAATTAAAAGATGTTTTAGTAGAAGATAAGTTAAACACTTTTCAAGCACTAAGAGAAGACACAGAGTTAATGAGAATTAACGAATGGCGGTACCTCCAGTTACGGACATTTGTCGCAAAGTTGCCCCATCCTTTACGGAGTAAAGAAGAATTAAGACCGCTAGAACAACTATGTCAGGAGGATAAATTAATAAAAATAAAAAAAAGTGTCGGTCTAATTTATAAAATAATCTCTGGGGGGGACGAACAGGAGGAGCCGTCATTCATTAAAAAATGGGAAAAGGAACTGGGGGTACAATGTAACACTCTAATTAAAAAGAAAACACTAATATTAACTCACTATGCGGGGGGAGGGAATAAACTGATAGAAACAAATTATAAATGCATAGCAAGATGGTATGCTACCCCTGACAAATTAGCTAGGTTTAGAAATGACCAATCGCCGGAGTGTTGGCGAGGATGTAAGTCTATCGGGAGTATGGGCCATATCTGGTGGGATTGTCCCATAATCAAAGAATATTGGAAGAGGATAATTGAATTAGTAAAAGTGGTGACGGGAAAGATAATTAGACTGGACCCATGGACGGTGCTATTCCATGGGACAGAGGAGACAATAAACCAATATAAAGCATCTTTAGTCCCAATCTTACTAGATATTGCAAAAAATCTTATCCCGAGAAAATGGCGAGAGAAAGAAGGGCCCAAAATCCAGGAATGGATTTGTAGGGTATCTGAAGTACAACATATGGAAAGCGGGGAGGGAGATGTTGAGGACGTAGCCACAAAGGAGGAGAATGATAGGAAGTGGGTCCCTTGGGAAGAATTCAAAAAATCATGGCGATATGTGGAGGAAATAACACAGGAATAACATCAGGAAAGGAAATGTTGAAGTGAGGTTTAAAGTTACACCCCAAGGGAAAGTAACCAGGAACAGAAGGGGGGGTGGGTAGGGTTAGAGGAGAGTTTAGTGGGATGGGGAGAGGAGGAAGACCAAACGAGTCTGAAACTGGACGTAACGCTGTGGGAACTGGGGGGGGTCTCCCTCCTCTCCTTATACCCACAATAGGACAGAAAGTGAGAGGGCTTGGGGGGTGGGGGGAAAATAGTGTGAAGAAGTAGGGGGAGGGATGGTAAGGATTAAACTTAAGGGGATAGTACTGGTTAACCCGATGGTATTTTCTTTTTTATGTATTTAAATGAATAAAGCATCTGAATGATAAGATTTACCAAAAAGATAAGCTACAATGATGTGAAGTGAAGACGAGGATTATTAAAATGAACGTTAAGTTGATTGGTTCCTCGCAGATAATTTCGCTGAAGTAGCCAAAAAAATAAATAATAATAATGTAAACACCCAAGAGAACGGATACAAAATCCAATCCAGATGGTATCGCACACCGGCTCTCCTGCATAATTTTAACCTGAATGTCTCCGATGAATGCTGGAGATGCCAAGAGGCATCCTGCTCCACACCTGGTGGGAGTGCTCTTTCTTACAACCATTCTGGAGGGATGTTCATCGCATCACCACCAGAGTCACCTCCCTAGACCTGCCATTTTCCCCGGCTCAATTCCTCCCTCACCACTCGCCATTACCACACAAAACATACCATAAATCATTAGCAATGCATATGATTAATGCCGCTAAACAGAGCATTCCAATCCATTGGAAGTCGTCGCTCGCACCCTCAATTACAGAATGGTTCACCAAGATTTGTAAAATTGCTGACATGGAAAAACGTATATATACGGCAAATGACGCACCAACCAAGTTCTTTAAAAAAATGGGCTGGCTGGATGCATTTGCAGACAATGCCTGAATACGGTATGACCATAAATTCCTCCATCTAAACTACCTAGGCAGACGGATAGGGAGTGGGGAGAAAAGAGGATAATTTGTATAAACGATCACAACTATATCCCACCCAAATCACTGAAGAACACTTCTCCTGCCGGCGGGATACTATGCCTTTACTGCAACGTCTTACAATTGCAGCATATGCCTCCCACCAGTCAGTCATACTGGTCGTCAGCCCAAGAGCTGACACAGGGGAGCCAGAGACAATACCCCCCTCCCCCCACCCCTTCCGACCCCTCTCTTCTCCTTTTTTCATCCCTACCCAGGTCCCCCTCATTCCCCAATCCCCCACCCGCATAGAAGTGTGGCCTACTCATCAATATCATTACCTTACCTTACACACGGCTACACACTCATCGCCCTCAATACAGGATACGGACTATGAGACAGTCACTATACAACTCTTAGGCCGCGTACACACGGGCGGACTGTTCGCCCAACTTTGTCCGCTGAACAGTGTTTGGGCGGACAGTCCGCTCGTGTGTGGGCTTTCAGCGGACAGTTTCAGCGGACAGTTTGACGAACAAGGTTTTTCGGAATTTCCGAAAAACTGTCCGCTGAAACCTTGTTTCAGCGAACAGTCCGCTCGTGTGTAGGCTTGTTCGTCAAACTAAGTTCCGCGCATGCTCAGAAAGGATTTACACGCCGAAAGTTATAATGCAGTGTATAGGACGTCGTATTTTTCGTCCCGTCGTACGTGCCGTTCACGTCATCGCGCACGGTTTCAGCAAACTGTTCGTCCGTCGTGTGTGGCCATGTCCGTCCATGCTAATTTTGAGCGGACTGTTTGCAGAAACTGTTTGACGGACAAAGTTGGGCGAACAGTCCCCGCGTGTGTACGCGGCCTTACTGTCAATCTTCCCCAAGTGTCTCTACCTGGTGTCTATAGCTCGATCCCCTAGTATATGCAACCCCCGCTCTCGACTTCAATTTAAACATGTGATTTCCTAGATAGATAGCGGAGATGTTACTATAGAACAGCTAGGGTAGATCAAGTATATATGTATTGTTCAATTGCTGTTCGTGTTTCCTGTACCAGTGTTGGCTTTGTATTCTCCCTTTTTCAAATAAAATAAATTTTGTGAGAGAAAAAAAATACATGCACCCTGGTGCAGGACCCGGGTCCCCCAACCCTTTTTAGGACAATAACTTGCATATTAGCCTTTAAAAGTTGCACTTTTGATTTCTCACGTTCAAATCCCATAGACTTTAATGGGGTTCCAAAGTTCACGCGAACTATCGGTCCGTTCGCAAGTTCTAGTGCAAAATGAATCGGGGTGTGTTTGGCTCATCCCTAGTGCCTAATTTCTTTATTACCTAATTTGAGTTTAAGCCAGGCTGTGGCTCCCCCCCCCCCCCAATTAGCCAATTAGTGAGCAATCAAAGCTTCTATGTTTTGGTTTGTTGGGCATTTAATTTACTTCATTAAATTGTTCCTGCGACAGGATGGTGGTTTGGGATCCCGTGTCAATTAAACCTGAAATAAGGTGATCACCGGCCTCACGTACCCCTACCGTAGTGAAATATCTTCCATCAGATTCAGTCAACTCACACATGAAATTAGTGGGGTTGAGGATCTGTGGTCTTGTTAGGAACCATGAAACAGGCAGAGACAGAAGTACAATTAAATCACACTTGTTTATTAATAAAAATAAAAAGGTAAATAGGAAAAAGCGTAGTCAAGCAAGCCAGAGTCCAGTAGCCAGATCGGGTAGTCAGTCAGTCCAAAGTTCATAAACCAGATCGGGTAATCAGCCAGTCCAGACGTCAGGGATCCAAGGAGAGCAACTACAAGCAGGATGGAAGCCTGGAGGAATGTTAGCAAGCAAGTCTTTAAACAACAGCAGGAGAAGGTTCCTAGTGATGTGACCAAACGCGAAGGCAATGGAGAAATGAGCAGGAAGACTTTAAATAGGCAGGCCAGACAAGCATCATCGGGAACAGCTGGTAACTGTGGAGAGAGAAGAGAGCTGGCAATTAGCCGACAGCTGAGCAGCCAGCCCAGAGGAGGAAGGGCTAAGCCAGCCCTGACAATACCCCCCCTCAATGACCCCTCTCCCTCGGAGGGCCACCGGGCTTGAGGGGAAACCGCCTATGGAACTCGCAGAGGAGGACAGGGTCATGTACGTCAGAGGATGAAACCCAGGAGCGTTCCTCCAGACCGTACCCCTTCCAATGCACCAGGTACTGTATGCGCCCACGGAACCTACGGGAGTCAACAATGGATTGTACCTCATACTCCTCATGGTTCTCAACCTGAATAGGGTGGGGACATGGCACCGAGGTGGTAAATCGGTTACGGACCAACGGTTTTAATAAGGAGACATGAAACACATTTGAGATGCGCATACTAGGAGGAAGTTCCAATGTGTAAGCTACTGGATTAATCCTGCAAAGGATACGAAAAAGGCCCAATAAACCGAGGGGCAAAATTCAGTGAGGGAATACGAAGCCGGAGGTTGCGAGATGACAGCCAGACCCTGTCCCCAACCTGGTAGGAAGGCGCTGGCAGGCGTCTGCGGTCAGCATGGAGTCTGTACCTATCATTAGCATGACGCAAAGCCTCCTGGACTTGTACCCAAGTGGAATGAAGACCACAGAGATGCTCCTTTAACGCAGGAATACTCTGTGAAACAAACGAGTCAGGCAACATGGAAGGTTGGAAACCATAATTCGCCATAAATGGAGACAATCGAGAGGCAGAATTCAAGGCACTGTTGTGAACAAACTCTGCCCAAGGTAATAGGTCAGACCAGTTGTTATGATGGTCAGAAATATAGCAACGTAGGAACAGGATGTGCCAACACAGGAGCAGAAACAAAGGCAGCCTTGAGAGTCTCAAAGGCCTTAATGGATTCCCGAGACCAACTCTGTGGGTTACCGTCCTTTCTGGTCATATCAGTCAGAGGCTTGACCAGAGATGAGAAGTTACAAATAAACTTCCGATAGTAGTTGGCAAAGCCCAGGAAACACTGCAGAGGACGTAAACCCACGGGTCGAGGCCACTGTAGGACTGCCGAAAGTTTCTCTGGGTCCATTGAAAAACCAGCAGTGGAAATGCCTAGGAATGTAACCTGTTCACGATGGAACTCGTACTTCTCCAGTTTACAATAGAGATTGTTCTCTCTTAGTTTCTGAAGTACACGATAGACATCTGTGTGGTGGATCTCCAGGGACATGGAAAATATGAGGATATCATCGAGATAAACCACCATACACAACTGCAACAAATCTCGGGGGACATCGTTAATAGATTCCTGGAAAACTGCCGGGGCGTTACAAAGGCCAAAAGGCATTACCAGGTATTCATAATGGCCTGTCCTGGTATTAAACGCTGTCTTCCACTCGTCGCTCTCCTTAATGTGCATGAGATTGTATGCCCCTCTCAGGTCAAGCTTTGTGAAAACTGTTGCTCCCTTGAGGCGGTCAAATAACTCAGTAATGAATGGAATCGGGTAGGCATTCTTAAAGGGGTTGTAAAGGTTTGTTTTTTATTTTCTAAATCGGTTTCCTTTAAGCTAGTGCTTTGTTGGTTCACTTATCTTTTCCTTTGATTTCCCTTATAAATGTTTTTTTTCTTTGTTTTCTTTGTCTGAATTTCTCACTTCCTGTTCCTCCTCAGTAAGCTGTTCAGTAAGCTGTTCTGGCTGACTAACCACCAGCTCGGATGATGGTGAGAAGTTTACTGAGGAGAAACAGGAAGTGAGATATTCAGACAAAGAAAAAAAACATTTAGAAGGGAAATCGAAGGAAAAGGTAAGTGAACCAACAATGCACTAGCTTAGAGGAACCTATGTAGAAAATAAAAAACAAACCTTTACAACCCCTTTAATCGTGACACGATTGAGACCCCTATAATCTACACAAGGTCTCAGTTCACCGCTCTTCTTTTTCACAAAGAAGAAATCGGCACCAGCAGGAGATGAGGATTTGTGAAACCTCAAGAAAGTGCGTCAGCAACATACTCCTCCATGGCCTTATCCTCCAAGACCGACAAAGGGTAAACCCGGCCACGAGAAGGTATGGCACCAGGTTGAAGGTCAATTGCGCAATCATAAGGGCAGTGTGGAGGCAAACTACCATCTTGACCTTTATCAAAGACATCGCCAATATCACGGTACTCCTCCGGCATGGAGGGGAGTGAAGAGGTGCATAGGACCTTGGATACCTTCAGGAAGCATGTCTTACTGCATTGTGGTGACCAGGAGAGAACCTCAGCATGGAGCCAAGAATAACCAATAACCAGCGGAAATCTGGGTGAGGAAATAACTTGGAATTGGATTATTTCATGGTGAAGAGCCCTTGGACAATGGAACCGTCTCATGAGTCACATGGGCAGGCTGTAAAGGTCTCCCATCAAGAGCCTCAATAGCAAGTGGAGTGTCACGCAGCTGCAGCGGAATTGAGTGCTGCGAAACAAATGCAGCATCAATGAACAGGCCTGCAGCCCCAGAGTCAATTAGAGCCTGTATCTCGATGGACGACTCAGCCCAAGAAAGGGTGACCAAAACCAGGGGCTTATCCTTCTGGATAACTGGGGATGAAACAACGCCACCTAAGGTCTGTCCATGACAGGACCTCAAGACTTCAAAAAGTGACCTGCTTGGCCACAATAAAGGCACAATCTCTCCCTCCTCCTAAAGGCTCTCATGTCCGCAGAGAGACGCATGAAGCCCAGGTGCATGGGTTCATCTTCACTGACCAACTCGGTACCAGGAGGCATGGGAGGTGAGGGAGGCATGGGTGGGACTACAAAGCTCAGAGGCAAACGTACAGGAGGCTTCCGCAAGCGCTCCTTAAGAGAAAGTCTTTCTCTGAGTCTGGAGTCAATGAGGATGGCAAACGAGATCAAGCTCTCCAGCTCAGTGGGTATATCTCGGGCTGCTATCTCATCCTTGATGGAATCCGAGAGACCATGAGAAAAAGCAACCACGAGGGCCTCATTGTTCCAAGCAACCTCTGCTGCCAGAGTACGGAATTCAATGGCGTAGTTGGCAACAGTTCTCGTACTCTGTTTGATGGACATGATGCACTTGGCAGCAGAAGCGGAGCGTGCGGGGACCTCAAAAACCCTTTTAAAGGAGGCCACAAACTGAGGGTAACTCAAGACAACAGGTTTTTGCGTCTCCCATAGAGGGTTAGCCCAGGCCAAGGCTCTCTCAGAAAGCAAAGATATCACGAAACCTACTTTGCTTCTATCTGTGGGAAACGCCTGAGGCAGCATTTCGAAGTATATCCCAACCTGATTAAGAAACCCTCTGCATTGAACTGGATCACCCCCAAATCGCTGGGGAAGCGGAGCAGAACCAGACATACATCTTATAGAGGTAATACTCGAGGCAGATGCCTGCACAGAGACTGGCGCAGCAGCAGGGATGGCCTGCGACTCAGGTTGTACCGGAGTAGCCACCGTGGGGGATTCCAGGTGAGCCGTTCAGGAGCGTTTGTAACGCCAAGGCAAACTGATCCATGCGGTGATCTTGCTCATCCAATCTGGAAAAAATATTACCAACAAGTGGATTGACTGTATCTTCTGAATTCATGGCCTTCACGTACTGTCAGGAACCATGAAACAGACTGAGACAGAAGTACAATCAAATCACACTTGTTTATTAATAAAAATAAAAAGGTAAATAGGAAAAAGCGTAGTCAAGCAAGCCAAAGTCCAGTAGCTAGATTGGGTTGTCAGCCAGCCCAAAGTTCATAAACCAGATCGGGTAATCAGCCAGTCCAGACGTCAGGGATCCAAGGAGAGCAACTGCAAGCAGGATGGAAGCCAGGAGGGATGTTAGCAAGCCAGTCTTGAAACAACAGCAGGAGAAGGTTCCTAGTGATGTGACCAAACGTGAAGGCAATGGAGAAATGAGCTGAAAGACTTTAAATAGGCAGGCCAGACGAGCATCATCAGGAACAGCTGGTAACTGTGGAGAGAGAAGAGAGCTGGCAACTAGCCGACAGCTGAGCGGCCAGCCCAGAGGAGGAAGGGCTAAGCCAGCCCTGACAGGTCTTTCCAATAATTTACAGTTGGTATTTATCTCACCGCATGTCACAGCTTCTTTGCGCTTATGATTCCTGCAGGATGGCCTACTCGAGACGGAAGCCCACAGAGTGGGAGGCATCCTGCCCGATTGGTCATTTACGACTCCTAGCTTCTCAGCTACATTAGCGGGATTAGAAGGATACTGAAAAACAGGAGCAGAATTAACAATCCAACACTGATCCCCCCCTGTTTAGGAGCATGTCAGGGGTATGATGTGTGTATCCTGTCATCGCCCCCAGGATTGTCCCCTGCTGGAGGACTGTCTGGGGTTTTACGCATTCTGTGACCCTGGGTTGGTCACAGGAGCAGCCCCTAAAAAATATGGGTTAGCAGATTGACAGTTAATCAGGTGTGTAATTTGTTCACACATTCAATTAACTTGGGTCTCTACCTGTTCAATTCGCCAGCCCATGGCACTTTGGCGATTTTGCCCTATGTCACCTGTCCCGGTTGCATTCAGAATGGGACTGCAGAGATGCATCAGACTCAACACCACTCCTCTGGTCTTGATGCTACGGCATTTCTCTTGGGGATTCCTGTGGTTCCCTTTGATTTTGGGGAATTAGGGGAGCTACACCAACCCTTGGGTTACTGACGTGTTCCTGATTGGGAGGTGATCTGTGATTATTGGGATTTTCATTAAAATTAGGGTCTCTTATTAAGATGGGGTTTCGGTTAAAGCTGGGGTTTATGTAATAACGGGGCTGCCCATGGAAGTTGGGGTTTCTGTTAAAGTGGGGGTACCCCTGGAAGTAGGTGTCTCTGTTAAAGCATGGGTACCCTCGGAAGTTGGGGTCTCGGTTAATATTAGGGGTTATGTCCAAGTTAGTGTTCAAATTATTATTCAAATTGGGACCTTGATTCAAATTTGAATGTTGGCTGTTCTGGGACCCCTGCGGATATCCCCTTTGGCTGTTTCTGTGCCCGCCCCCCTCACTACTGTAACCTTGCAACCTCTGTTTGTCCTCCATCATTTGCTGTGTCTGGGGTGAAACTCTGGGAGGTCCCATGGGTTTCCCATGTCTTGCAGACCAAGAGGTTGAGGGGTCACAGTGGTGGCTGTTACGGTTTTAGGGTTGGGTCTGGCTTCTCTTTTCACCCCACCTTCACTAGATTGCTGGATTGAGTATAGGTGATCACTCTCTCTGACTAACCAATCCAGGGAACGTCCCTTTTTAAAATCCATTGGCAGCCCCATTTTTATATAAGCAGTCATGAATTCTGGCTGGTTCGGATTGGGGTCCTTTTCAGACAGAAAGTAAGCTCTTCTCAATACGGCCAGAAATTTTATGGAACACTGATTAGGGCCACATTTCAAATTGTAGGCCGCGACTTTGGCAGCGGGCATAGTTTTGTAGGGTCCAAACTCCATTTGACACCTATGCTTAATCTCCCTCCATTACTGACCATACAGGGCTTGTAATGAATCAATGAATTGTCTGTACTTCTCTTCAAATATCCATGGTAGTAACTCAATCCTGCTATGATCATCCTAAATGTCAAAGATTTTCAAGGTATGTTCGTATGTTTCTAGATGGTCAGTGATGGTTGGGGATCCCTTCTTGGAAAAAATGGGAACAGTTTTTTTTAAAGAATTTTATCATTTTGGGGGTGTCATAACTTTTAACTGGGGTCCTAACGGGGGCTTCCTTTTCTGTCCATATGAATCTCTTTCTACTTCCTCCTCTGTACACTGTGGGGAGTATTTTTGAAGCTTAGGGGGTGACCTGTATTCTGACTAGACATGTGCATTCGTTTTCATCCGAATGCATTTTCGTCCGAATTTCAGCTATTTTCCTTTTGACAAACGATAACGAAAGCACAGAATCCGAAAAACGAAAGATCCGACATAAATAAATGCTTTTTTTTTTTTTTTCGTTGTTACAACAGTTCGATATAGAATAGGAGATTCGACGTGACTCTGACAATAACAATCTGTGTCTATAGAACCTGTGGTCGAATGTGCCTAACCTTACCTCTATTAGTCCAAGATTATATAGAGAAAATATTCGACAGAGAAAAAAAGATTTGACAGAGAGAAAATATTCTGCAAGTTACTGTCCTAAAAAGTGTTTGGGGACCCGCGTCCTGCCCCAGGGGACATGTATCAATGCAAAAAAAAGTTTTAAAAACGGCAGTTTTTTCGGGAGCAGTGATTTTAATAATGATTAAAGTGAAACAATAAAAGTGTAATATTCCTTTAAATTTCGTAGGGGGGGGGGGTGTCTATAGTATGCCTGTGAAGGGGCGCATGTTTCTGGTGCTTAGAACTGTCCCTGCACAAAGTGTAATTTATGCAGGAAAAAAAGTCCTTTAAAATCACTCGCAGCTATTATGAATTGTCGGCTCCGTAATACAGAGAACACTTATTGAAAGTCATTGATAAAAATAAATAAATAAATAAAAAAGCGTGGGGGTCCCCCAAATTCAATTACCAGGCCCTTCAGGTCTGGTATGGATATTAAGGGGAACCCTGCGTTTAAAAAAAATTGACATGGGGTTCCCCCTGAATATCCATACCAGACCCTTTATCCGAGCACGCAACCTGGCAGGCCGCAGGAAAAGAGAGGGGGTGGAGACAGAAGATGGATGGATTCGCTGCGCTGATTCAGAGCATCGCTGGACCCCGGAGAGATGATCGTCCGTCGCTGGATAGCAAGAGTGGATTACCACCGCTGGAATCTTTTTTTTTAATTTTTTTAATTTTTAATAAAGTAATTTTTCAAAAGTGTGTTTGTCTTATTTAACAATTTTTTACACTTTCTTTGTGAAATGGTAGGGGTACTTTTGTACCCCCTTACCATTTCAAACAGGGGGGGCGGGATCTGGGGGTCCCCTTGTTAAAGGGGGCTTCCAGATTCTGATAAGCCCCCTGCCCGCAGACCCCCACAACCACCGGCCAGGGTTGTGGGGATGAGGCCCTTCTCCACATCAACATGGGGACAAGGTGCTTTGAGGGGTCACAGACCCCCAAAGCATCCTCCCAATGTTGAGGGCATGTGGCCTGGTACGGTTCAGGAGGGAGGGGGGTGCTCTCTCGTACCCCCCTCTTTTCCTGCGGCCTGCCAGGTTGCGTGCTCGGATAAAGGGTCTGGTATGGATTTTTAGGGGGACTCCCACATCAATGTTTTTTTTTTTAATTTGACGCAGGGTTCCCCTTAATATCCATACCAGACCTGAAGGGCTTGGTAATTAAATTTGAGGGACCCCCCCCGCTTTTTTATTTATTTATTTATTTTATCAATGACTTTCAATGAGTGTCCTCTGTATTACGGAGCCGACAATTCATAATAGCTGCGAGTGATTTTAAAGGACTTTTTTTCCTGCATAAATGACACTTTGTGCAGGGACAGTTCTAAGCACAAGAAACATGCGTCCCTTCACAGGCATACTATAGACACCCCCCCCCCCCCCTATGAAATTTAAAGGAATATTACACTTTTTTTTCACTTTAATCGTTATTAAAATCACTGCTACCGAAAAAACTGCAGTTTTTCAAACTTTTTTTTGCATTGATCCATGTCCCCTGGGGCAGGACCCAGGTCCCCAAACACTTTTTAGGACAGTAACTTGTATGTTAGCCTTTAAAATTAGCACTTTAGATTTTGAACGTTGGAGTCCCATAGACTTTAATAGGGTTCTAAAGTTCACACGAAGTATGCTATATACTAGCTCTGTCGAATCTTCTTTATACATTCGACAGACACCATAAGCCTTCAAAGATAGATTCGACCGTAATTCATGTGGATTTTCGGATGAATGCAATTTTTGAACGAAAAACAAAATAAATAAAAACAAATTTCGGGAGTAACTAAATAAATTATTTTTTCGGACGAAAACGAAATTCCGAAACAAAATATTTTACTCTGCACATGTCTAATTCTGACCCTGACTCATTGTGACTTACCTGTTTCCCCTGGAAACATGAAAATTTCCGTCTTTCCAATTCCTCTAAGCGACTCATGGATTCATAGTCTAACATGGACGTACATTTTTCTATTCATTCCTCCATTGCTCTCTGCTCGGATTCAATTTCTGCCTCACTCTCTTTATCTCCAGCAGCAGAGTTTGCTTTAATGGGGCATTTTTCTCCCTTGTTTGTAATGTTCTATTTCTTGTTTAAATTTTTGATATTTCTCTTGTAGTTTTTTAAATAGGTGATGGTCTTCATATAAGGCCTGAGCATTTTGGATCCAGCCCACTAATGCTGCGTACACAAGGTCGGAATTTTGGCCAGTAAAGACGGATGAGAGCTTTTCATCAGAAAATGCGACCGTGTGTATGCTGTGTATCGGAATTTTGCTGGCCTAATTTCTGCCACCAAAAGATTGAGAGTATGTTCTCAATGTTTCAGACGGAAAAAGTTTCTATCGGAAATTTCAATCGTATGTATTCAATTCTGACGCCCAAAAAAACACGCATGCTCAGAATAAAGTACGAGACGGAACTGCTTGGCCTTGTAAAACTAGCGTTCATAATGGAGATCGCACATTAGTCACACAGATAATTTTTAAATCTTTCAATGCAGTGCATTCTCTTCTTTATTATAATGCTAGAAGAATGAAGTTGTTTTGCTGCTCATATTCACACAGAGTTCTCACAAACTTCTTTCTTTATTATTTCTCGTGGTCTCATGAATAATCTTTATTTTAATTAAAGTCAGATCTCCATAATAATGTTTACCTTTTTTTTAGAGTCATATCTTATTTTTTTTTAACCACTTGACTACTGGACACTTAAATCCCCTTCCTAACCAGACCAATTTTCAGCTTTTGGTGCTCTCATATTTTGAATATTTTAAATGACAATTACCGTATATACTCAAGTATAAGCCGAGATTTTCAGCCCCTTTTTTTAGGCTGAAAGTGCCCCCCTTGGCTTATACTCGAGTCACCGCCGTCTGTCTACCCGATCAGCGTGTCGTGCAGACAGACGGCGGCCATTCCACTATTCAAAAGCCGCGCCTCCCTGTCTGTGATAGGCCGAACACTCAATTTCCCAGCAGTCAGTGGTCCGCCTATCACGGACATCCGCTCATCCTCATACTACGGACGAGGATGAGAGGATGTCCGTGATAGGCGGAACACAGACTGCTGGGAAATTGAGTGTTCCGCCTATCACAGACGGAGGCGCGGCTTTTGAACAGTGGAATGGCCGTCGTCTGTCACAGACGAGAAGAGGTGCGGCGATCCTGGCATGGCCGCCGTATGTGCAGAAGGACACAGGCTCAGGACACAGGTAGGCTGGACACACAGGGCGGCTGGACACACAGGGCGGCTGGACACACAGGGATGGACGGACACACAGGGATGGACGGACACACAGGGATGGACGGACACACAGGGATGGACAGGCATGTCTCACCCTCGGCTTATACACGAGTCAATAAGTTTTCCCATTTGTTTTGTGGTAAATTGGGGGCCTCGGCTTATATTCGGATCGACCTATACTCGAGTATATACGTTACTCATGCAACACTGTACCTATCTGAAATTTTTGTCCCTTTTTTCACACAAAAAGAGCTTTCTTTTGGTGGTATTTAATCACTGCTGGGTTTTAAATTTTTTGCGCTATAAAAGAAAAAAGACCAAGAAAAAAAAAAAAAAATTCGTCGTTTCTGTTATAAAATGTAGCAAATTGGTAATTTTTCTTCATAAATTTTGGCCAAAATGTATACTGCTACATATCTTTGGTAAAAATAAGAATAGAGTCCACAAGCTATGGTGCCAATATCTGAAAATTGATCACACCTGAAGTAATGACGGCCTATCTCATTTATTGAGACCCTAACATGCCAGAAAAGTACAAATACCCCCCCCAAATGACCCTTTTTAGAAAGAAGACATTCCAAGGTATTTAAAAAGATGCATGGTGAGGTTTTTGAAGTTGTCATTTTTTCCCACAATTCTTTGCAAAATCAAGATTTTTTTTATTTTTTCACAAAATTGTCATATTAGCAGGTTATTTCTCACACACAGCATATGCATACCACAAATTACACCCCAAAACACATTCTGCTATTACTCCCGAGTATGGCGATACCACATGTGAGACTTTTACACAGCATGGCCACATACAGAGGCCCAACATGCAGGGAGCACCTTCATGCGTTCTGGAGCACCCAGGACAATTCTGACATTTCTCTCCTACATGTAAAAATCTTAATTTATTTGCTAGAAAATTACATAGAACCCCAAAACATTATATATGTTTTTTTAGCAAGGATACTAGATAATACAATGGCGGTTGTTGCAACTTTTTATCTTGCACGGTATTTGCGCAGCAATTTTTCGAACGCATTTTTTTGGAAAAAAACTGTTTTGTGCTTTAAAAAAAAACAGTAAAGTTAGCCCCATGGTTTCACATAATGTGAAATATGACGTTACGCCGAGTAAATAGATACCTAACATGTCACCCTTCAAAATAGCACACAGTCGTGGAATGGCGCCAAACGTCTCTACTTAAAAATACCTATAGGTGATGCTTTACATTTTTTTACTGGTTATATGTTTTATATTAGGAGGTCTAGGGTCAAAATTATTGCTCTCGCTCTAACGTTCGCGGCGATACCTCACATGTGTGATTTGAACAACGTTTTCATATGCGGGACTTACGTATGCATTCGCTTCTGTGACTAGGGCGATTTAAAAAAAAAATGTATTGTTCATTTTACTTTATTGATTTTAATTTGACACTTTTTCCCCAACAATGTATTTTTTGATCACTTTTATTCCTATTACAAGGAATGCAAACATTCCTTGTAATAGGAATATGGCATGACAGGTCCTCTTTACAGTGAGATATGGGGTCAATAAGACCCCACATCTCACCTCTAGGCTGGGAAGTCTGAAATAAAAAATAAAAAAAACGATCTTGGCTTCGATCGTATTGGCGAATCGGTAGAAGCACTGGAGTGCGGCAGGAGGGAGGGACTTCCCTCTTGCCTCCCGTAAGAACGATCAAAAAGCGGAACAGCTGCTATGATCATTCTTATGGTGTAGGGAATCGCCGGCTGAAAAAGCTGATATCTGAATGATGCCTGTAGCTGCAGGCATCATTCAGATATCCTCGCACAAAGTCAAGGACGTCATATGGAAGTGGTTAAAATGCATTTTTTTTTTTAACACAAAGTTGTCCATTTATACAATATTTCTAACATATAGTATGTACATAGCAAAAATAACATCCCAAAATAGATTCTCCTACTCCTCCTGAGTACAGCGATACCACATGTGTGAGACTTCCACAGCCTGGCCACATACAGAGGCTGAGTACAGCCAAGCATGGCCGAGCATGGCTGGGTATGGCTGAGTATGGCTGGGTACGGCTGGGTATTGCCGAGGGTGGTTGTGTATTACCAAGTATGGCTGGGTATCACCGAGTATTGCAAAGTATGGCTGGGTATCATTGATTATGGCAGAGTATTGCTGGGTATCTCCGAGTTTTGCAGAGTATTGCTGGGTATGGCAGAGAATGGCTGGGTATCACCAAGTATTGCAGAGTATGGCTGGGTATTGCAGAGTATGGCTGGGTATTGCAGAGTATTGGCAGGGTATGGCAGAGTATTGGCAGGGTATGGCAGAGTATTGCAGAGTGTTGGCAGGGTATGGCAGAGTATTGCAAAGTATAGGCAGGGTATAGGCAGGGTATTGGCAGAGTATTGCAGAGTATTGACAGGTTATGGCAGAGCATTGCAGAGTATGGAGGGATGGCTGAGCATGGATGGATGGATCGGTGGATGTGACTGTATTTGTCACAGACCAGCGCTGTGGGCACTACAGATCCATACGCTATCCGATCTCTCCCCTCCCCTGTACAGATCGGTACAGAGAGGGAAGGGAGGAACTGGCGTCATGACATGACGCCGGTTTGTTTACAAGTGATCGCTCCGCCATTTGACGGAGCGATTATGTGGTAAACGCCCGCAATCAGGACCCAGCGGTCATGGACATTCTCGGGTGCGTAAGAGCAGAATTCTGTGTGGACGTAACTGTACGCCCTCCCAGAGTTATCCAACCGCCCTGTAGCTGCCATTTGGCTATGGGCCGGTTGGTAACTGGTTAATCAAGATTTCCTGTTTTGTTTTTTTTGTTTTCTCATGATTTCCTTTTTATTTTTTTATGTCACGTTTCCACAACACCATTATTATCTTGTATTTGTAAACCTCAAGGAGGTTGCTTGGTGTTGGTGTCCCTTGTTAATTTGACATTGTATTTATGAAATGTACCTGCCTACTCACAAACAAAATTTGCTATTTGAAGAAAAACACACAGGCAAGTATTTTCAGAAACAAAAATCTCAAAATCTCTTTATTTTCCCTCATAATAACAAAAGAAAGATGAAGGCAAAGCTGGAGAAACTGCTGGAATTTGCAAATCCTTTGGCCTCCAAGGCAGACATCAACTTTGTGGCTATAGAAGGGAGGTGTCAGGGCTGGTTTAGCCCTTCCTTCTCTGGGCTGGCCACTCAGCTGTCGGCCAATTGCCAGCTCTCTTCTCTCTCCACAGTTACCAGCTGTTCCTGATTATGCTCGTCTGACCTGCCTACTTAAAGCCTTCCAGCTCACTTCACCTCCGCCTGGGTCACATCACTAGAAACCATCTCCTGTGGTTTGTTTAAAGACTGGCTTGCTGACATCTCTTCTGGCTCCTTATCCTGCTTGCTGTTGCTCTACTTGGATCCCTGATTTCTGGCCTGGCTGACTACCCAATCTGGTTACTGGACTCTGGCTATGCTTGACTACGCTTTTCTATTAACCTTTTTATTAATAAACAAGTGTGATTTAATTGTACTTCTGTCTCAGTCTGATTCATGGTTTCTGACAGGAGGTCAATCTGGTCCAGGACTCCCACAGATCAGGAATAGCAGCAGATGACATATCTGTCCCCAGGCTGTGGTACTACAACAGGCTGCGTGTTCTGTCAGACCATAATTAGGGTGAATAAAGACACCAGTCCATCCAGTTCAACCTGAGTGTCTACAATTGTCCCTATCTCTGTACATTGCACACTCACATCGATCCCCACCCTCAAGGAGCCCACAATCCAAGGTCCTCATTCATATACTAGGGCCAATTTTGGACAGAAGCCAATTAACCTACCTGCATGTCTTTGGAGTGTGGGAGGAAACCGGAGTACCCGGAGGAAACCCACGCAGGCACAGGGAGAACATGCAAACTCCAGGCAGGTAGTTTCGTGGTTGGGATTCGAACCAGCGACCCTTTTTACTGCTAGGCGATAGTGCTAACCACTACACCACTGTGCCGCCCAAGACCGGACTGAAGCCAAGCAATCACTTTCGACTCTTCCATGAAACCTTCCCTCCATGCTGGCCTGCAGCCTTCCCTGGAGGCTGTGGCTCTGGAGGTGGACTTGTGGCAGGAGGAGGAGGATGGGGGAGCGCACACAGGTGGACATCATCCATCATTTGGCCCTTCAACCCCTTGTGGATGGCCTCAAAAATATTTTTTTTCACAATTGAGGCGTTGGCCCTCTTCATTTTCTGTAAATTAGAGGCTATGAAGATGCCATAGGCCTCTACGGCATCGAGGGGGGATTTCAGGGCGTCATTATCCTCCTTAATGGGTGTCAGTGCTGCCTCCTCCATTTTACTCCCCTTCCTGGGCCTTTTGGTTGGAAGGTGGAGGGGAGGGACCTGGGATTGGGTGTGACTGGGCCCTGCCACCTCCTGGCTGACACTTATCCCCGCCTCCTCCTGTGTGCCACATTCCAGAGCCTCATCCTGGCTGAGGTCTTCCTGTGTATGAAAAGGGACATAGTTTTAGTATTTGGTTCATTAATCACACACAATTTTCAGCTCATGACTGTTGCAAATTGAATGTTAATAAATAGAAAAGACTATTATTCTGAGCCCAGCATTTTTCATTCTTGTCACAATCTTTTTTGGCCCCTACTGTTTATTGATATGTCAAACATTTTTTATTAAATCATTCATTTGTTATCAATAATAACATCTAGTTAACCAACAATAATTTTCCCACAAAAAAATACAGTCTGCTAATCACAACCTACTAGTTCCACAAAGGTCCTTCTAAGGACTGGTAAGGTATAGCGTACTACAGTACATATGGTTGAGTGAGGTACAGTCTGCTAATCACAACCTACAAGTTCCACAAAGGTCCTTCTAAGGACTGGTAAGGTATAGCGTACTACAGTATATAGGGTTGAGTGAGGTACAGTCTGCTAATCACAACCTGCTAGTTCCACAAAGGTCCTTCTAAGGACTGGTAAGGTATAGCGTACTACAGTATATAGGGTTGAGTGAGGTACAGTCTGCTAATCCTTAAGGACTGGTATAGGTCCAAATTATATAGGGTTGAGGTGCACTACTGCTGCCCTATTCTGCAGCAGTCCTTTATCAGTATAGGGACTGAGGTACAGTCTGCTAATCACAACCTACTAGTTCCACAAAGGTCCTTAAGGACTGGTATAGGTGTACTGTTTGGTGTGCAGTATATAGTTGTGTAATACACATATAAAATACTTGCACATATAGAAAGCATAGTATAGTGCGTTTCCACTGTGCAGCATTGTGACTGCTGAGCAGTTCTGCAGCGATACTACAAAGAGTGACAAACCCAATCCAAAAAAAGTATTGTAACTGGTGTGATAGACCAGTGGCCCCCAAAAACAACAGATTGAAGCAGGGGTGTTGTATACCTTCTTCCACATACATACTGCACTTCTGTAGAGAGTTTTGTCACAGGGTCATTTAAAAAATGACAGGCAGAGGAAGAGGCAGGCCCTTCCGCAGGGGTGGTAGGGGTAGGGCAGGAGCAACAGGCTTGAGCCAAAGTGGGAAATTGCAGAAGGTGCGTGCAATTACGTCAAAGGAAGCACCAGAATTGGTTGAGTGGCTCACTCAGCCTTACTCTTCTGCACTCATCCTCTCAATCTGCACCCTCTTCTTCACTCTCTGCTATGTGCACCCCCAAAGACACTACCACCAACAACAACACCACCACCACCACCACATACCTTCCGCTTGAGTCACAGGAATTATTTTCCGATCCATATCAAGACATTTCTGATGCGCAGCCACTCTTGGCATTGGATCAGGAAGAGGAGGTAGCAAGAACCGCCACTCAGCAGTCTGACGACATCTGGCGCTCCCAGGACGCCGGCACATGGCTCCGCAGTGTGGGCTTTTTTTAACGTGTCCGCTGCTGACAATAGTGTTGCCATCTGCAATCTTTGCAGTCAACGCATTAGTCGCGGTAAGCCCAACACTCACCTAGGGACGACCGCCTTAAGAAGGCACATGAGCTGCCATCACCGAGCCCAGTGGGAGCAATGGAACACACAAAGCCACACTCCAGGCTCTCACCGTCCAGCCTAGTCTTCTACTTCTCCTCTCTCCTCACAATTGTCCTCCACTCCACCTTCCATCACGCCAAGCTCACGTTTTTCTGCAAAAAGGCAGGCTTCCGTGGGCCTAATGTTCGAGCGTAAAAAAATGATGACGCCGGATAACCCTCTTGCCCAACGGTTGACGGCTGGCTTGTCAGAACTGATAGCCCGCCAACTACTGCCATATAAACTGGTGGACTCGGAGGCCTTTCGAAAATTTGTGGCCATTGGAACACCACAATGGAAGGTCCCAGGAAGGAAGTATTTCTCACAGAAGGGCACCCCAGAGCTATATGGCCATGTTCAGCGGCAAGTGAATGTATCCCTGGCACACAGTGTCGGTGCCAAGATACATCTGACCACAGACACGTGGTCTAGCAAACATGGGCAGGGAAGGTATATCACTTTTACTGCCCACTGGGTGAACCTTCTGACGGCCATCAAGCATGTAACCCGTGGCACCCGTGTAGATTTGGTTTTACCGCCACGGATTGCATGCAGGCCTGGCTCTTCTTCTCCTCCTCCTCCTACTCCATCCTCCTCCCTCTTCTCCTCGGCTGACTCCTCCTTTTCTGCTGCTAGCGTCTCTTCCGCTGCGCCGCCCAAGCTCCCCAGAACCTATTCGACATGCCAGGTGAGACGTTGCCATGCCGTGCTGCGTCTGTTGTGCCTGGAAGCCAAGAGCCACACTGGCCTGGCACTCCTTTCAGCTTTGCGTTCACAGGCAGATCAGTGGCTAACACCGCTCAATTTGACAGTTGGTAAAGTGGTGTGTGCCAACGGTGCCAATCTGCTTAGCGCATTGAAACAGGGCAAAATTACGCACGTGCCATGCATGGCACACGTCTTAAACTTGGTCGTGCAGCGATTCGTTGTCAAATACCCTGGGGTCCACGACATCTTGCGGCAGGCAAAGAAAATCTCGGCCCATTTCAGAAGATCTTACTCGGCCATGGCTCGCCTTGCTGACATTCAGCGGCAACACAATCTGCCGGTCAGACGTCTTATTTGCGATTGCCCGATGCGATAGAACTCAACCTTCTATATGCTTGATAGGCTGCTCCAGCAGAAACGTGCAGTTAACGTCTACCTGTATGAACTCTGCGGCAGAACAGGTTCTGGGGAGCTGATTTTTTTTTCACCGCGCCAGTGGCTGCTCATGCGCGACGCATGCAGACTTCTGCGGCCATTTGAGGAGATCACCAAACTGGTCAGTTGCAGCCATGGCGCCATCATTGACATGGTACCTTATACCTTCTTTATGGAGCGTGCATTGCGTCGTGTCATTGATCAAGCTGTGGAGGAGCTAGAGCGGGAAGATGAGGAAGTCGCAATGCTGGATGAATTCCCAGGGGGGCTACTCTGAGACAAGTGAACAACAGGAGTCTGAATAGGAGTCAGAGGAGGATGGTGCCAGGGCGGATGAGGAGGAGCAAGAAGAGCATGCTTTAAACTTTTCTAGGATCCCTGTTGTTGTGCGTGGATTAGGAGAGGAGAATGAAGAGGACGACATTATCCTGCATGATGAGCAGGAGCCAGGCCACCACACTGCTTCCAGTTTAGTGCAAATGGGGGCCTTCATGCTCCAGTGTTTTAACAGGGACCCCCGTATAAAAAGCATAGGGGTCAAGGACCAGTACTGGGTGGCAACGTACTTAGACCCCCGGTACAAACACAAAATGGCGTAAATGTTACCGCCGTCACAGAGGGCTGTCACAATGGAGCACTTCCAGGCCTTGCTTCGAGAAATGCTGCATTCTGCTTTTGCGTACACTGGCAGAGGAGCAATTTCCACTCCCGGAGAAGGAGTTGTGGGTACCAATCCAACAGCGCCTGCAAGAAGAGGCCGGTTTGAAGATGTGTTGTTGACTTCTGATATGAGGTCATTCTTTCAGCTGACCCATCGACAGGTGTCATCCGGATCCAGCATCAGGGAACGCCTAGACCGCCAGATGTCCGACTACATCGGGTTAACGGCCGATGTGGACGCTCTGAGGAGTGATGAACCCCTGGACTACTGGGTGGGCAGGCTTGACCTCTGGCCAGAGCTTGCCCAATTTGCAATCGAACTGTTGGCTTGCCCCTCGTCCAGTGTCCTGTCCGAAAGGACGTTCAGCGCAGCAGGGGGGATCGTGACCGATAAGCGTACTCGCCTAGCTCACAACAGTGTTAACTACCTCACATTTCTAAAAATGAATGAGGCATGGATCTCGGAGGAATTCAACACATGTGACCAGTAGACCATGTATATGTCTATAAACAATTTTTTTAATCGAGCACACAGACCTTCTTTCTTCATTTGGCTCACTTCCTTGTACAAAAAAAGCACACCGTACTATATGCCCGTACCCTCCTGTTTGAAGAGGTTGAGTGGTGTCATATTTTTGGGGCCCAGCAGCAAGTTGCTGGTATCAGTGCTGCTGTTAGTGCTCTCTATCTCGGTGCTGTTGCTGACTTCCTCCTGGGGCTGTACCTCTGCTGTGCATATTATGAGGGGCTCCCACCATCCCTGTGCTGTGCTGACTTCCTCCTGGGGCTGCTTATTATGAGGGGCCACCACCATTCCTGTGCTGTGCTGACTTCCTCCTGGGGCTGCTTATTATGAGGGGCTCCCACCATCACTGTGCTATTCTGACTTCCTCCTGGGGCTGCTTATTATGAGGGGCTCCCACCATCCCTGTGCTGTTCTGACTTCCTCCTGGGGCTGCTTATTATGAGGGGCTCTGTCAGGGCTCTGCACGCGCGGTTGGACAGACCGGGCATCGGCGTGTGTGTGCGCGTCAGTGTGCATCCCGGGCACGGGCGCGTGCACGCGCTAGCGCGGTTTGGCGCCAGTGGGCCTATTTAAAGGTGACAGCCGCACTTGTTCAGTGCTGTTTTGTCTGCAGCTGTACCTGAGACTTCTGTTACTTGCCTATCTGTTTACCGTTATTGACCCGGCTTATGTCTGACTCTGCTGCCTTCTCCTGCTCTGATCTCGGCTTGCCTGACCCTGCTTATGGACTGCTTATCCTTGTTGCTGAACCTCCGCTAGCCTGTGACCTTGTTTCTGCCTGCCGCTCCTGCTTCCTGCCTGCCCGATCTGACCCGGCCTGTTTGACTAATCTTATGCTTGTTCCAAGTGTGCTGCATTCCTTCCAGGATCCACTACCACTGTTCCAGTGTCTGCTGCTATCCGGCCGTGTGATCGTCCTTCTGTTCTACCAGCTTCTGCCAGTTCCTGCAGTTCCAGACGTCCAGAGGACTACTCCCACTGCCTGCATCAACTGCTGCTTCCAGCTCAGACACTCCTACCCCGCTCCGCTCACGGGTCCACTGTCCCACTCCAGTGGACCCTGAACCAGAGTCGTAAGAGAAGTCTTCTCCACCAAGTCAGGCTCACCTCCCAGGTACCTAACAGGCTCCCACCATCCTTGTGCTGTGCTGACTTCCTCCTGGGGCTGCTTATTATGAGGGGCTCCCACCATCCCTGTGCTGACTTCCTCCTGGGGCTGCTTATTATGAGGGGCTCCCACCATCCCTGTGCTGTGCTGACTTCCTCCTGGGGCTGCTTATTATGAGGGGCTCCCACCATCCCTGTGCTGTGCTGACTTCCTCCTGGGGCTGAACCTCTGCTGTGCATATTATGAGGGGCTCCCACCATCCCTGTGCTATGCTGACTTCCTCCTGGGGCTGCTTACGGTGCAGGTGTCAGTGCTGTATATCACAGTGCTGGTGTCAGTGCTTTATGTCACGCTGCTGATGTCAGTGCTCTCTATCACGGTGCTGGTGTCAGATCACTCTATAACGGTGCAGGTGTCAGTGCTCTATATCACGGTGCTGGTGATCATCTCCTGCACCCTCTTCTTTGCCTACCCTGACCTTCCCTCTCCTCCATTGCCTTCATGCGCTCCACAGTCCTGAATTTTCACAATTTCACATATAACAAAAAAAATGCTTGTAGTTGTCGATCCCAGATTCACCTCATACATGTGTTATGTCATTGGCCATGTGGTGGGACTATGTGTGCACAGCTAGTAATTATTTTGTGGCTGCAAATATGACCTGTAGGTTTGTAAAGTTCGCCTCCCATTGAAGTCAATGGGGCCCGCCGCGAACGTTACGGTTCGCAAACTATCGGCCGCGTTAGCGTTTCGCGTTTGCGAAACGTCCCATCGGAAGTTCGTCCATCACTAGTCCTCGGAAGCCTCAGTTGGGGTTGAGAGAAGGGTGGATGGAAGGCTGAATGGAAGGGGGGCCGGAAGGGTCTAAAGCGATTCCTTGGCTTCAATCTGGTCATCCAGAAAATGCATCCTGCTGTAGTACCACAGACTGGGTACTTACACATCATCTGCTTCTGCTCCTGACCTCAGGGATTTCTGGACCTTCAGATACTCCTTCCTATATGTGCTTCTCAGCTACCAATGTTAGTTTCCAGAAACCTCATGTTTGCATTGGGGGCCCTGAGTCTTTAAAAATTCAAGCAGTGTCTCCTGCGATGCCTTCCCACATTCTTTATTGTGATATATTTTTCACCTCCCAGAAATTTCTCATATCTCGATATTTATCCAGGAATTCTTGATCTTTAAATTGATACATTATTTCTGCAAGACCAAACAAAAGACAAAAACACTCATCTCACAGGTTAATCTTATCCCAATATAGGCCTCAATTTAGATTCAGTATAGGCCGCTCATGTCCCAATTTAAAATATTACCTTAGTTTATAATGTTTGCAGCTTCCGTTCCTCCTTCCTCCGCACACAGAACGTAATAACAACACACGCGTGTTAGCTTTATATACACTGTGCATGCATGAAACTCCGTCCACATTGCCTGCCCCTGATGTTCTTTCTAGAATATTCCCCACCACGTCTCTTTCATTGCACTGGGAGACACAGCAGGTGCATAATAGCTGTAACAAAGAGGAGCAAAGCCCGGAGCCAGAAACGCCACGATCCAGGCCTCCAATATGCCCTTTGGTGAGAAGTTGGAGATGGTCCACATCTTGAGGAGGAACAACTGACGGGAATTATGGACCGTACCCAAACCCAAATATGAGAAAAGCCAAGATCATGACTAAAGTTGTGAAGAGTCTGCACAGGAATTTTGGGGATCAATTGAGGAAACACTGGTCAGACCTCAAATTGAGGGAGCAGGATCAATATAGAAGGATCAAGAAAGTTCTTCGAAAAAGTAATTAGTCGTGTGTCAGTATTATTACTTGCATGCCGCGCCATGTGCTTTTCTTTACTGTTGGACATTTAAAATGGCTACTTTCATGTTCGTGGGCGGCACAGTAATCGTTAATAGTAAACATCGTTCATTCGCTAACTAAATATTATGTTTTTGCCAGATACAGGGTTAAATACATTCCCTCCTAATAATTTGTCTAAAAATAAGTTTAGGATATTTTTGTCTAGGTGTGTTTGAAACCAGAAGGAATAGCAAACTAGATTCAATGTAATGTAAGGAGAGGACACTCAGCAGCTGTTTACACATTTGGACTCAGGAGCACTAGTGTGGGACGCCAGAGCACATTTTTTATGGTGTCCCACACAGGTTTCTACATGTGTGAGACTTCCAAAAAAGGTAAGTATTCCAGCTTGGTAAAAAAGGTAATTATGTCTTCAACTTGGAACTCTGCCCAGGCAATAGTACCCCACTTCCCAGCAGTGTTTCATATTCCTATTTCTGGCCTCAAATTTTTGTGTGCTAAGTATACCTTTTGTTTCAAACTCATAGGGGAGCAAAGAACTCTGGGGAAACTGTATCGAGTGGGGACTGTTTGCAGATATCCACCGGCAGAAGAGTTGTGTGACTCTGAGATAGACTCTCTGTTGGACATATCTGGGGACGATGACTTGTTTTAAACCATGTCCCAGGAGATGTTGTGGGCAAACGCTGACGATGTTGCTGCAACATGTAAAGTGTCTGGTTGACTAACTTTAAACTCGGGGAGTACATCGCCTCAGGCGGGAACCCCGGCTACCATTGGTGAGACTTTGTCCAAAGATAATAGTTTGTTTGGGTCAAAGAAATTGCCTGACTATGCCATGGTACAAAAGTCGTCTAGTTCATGTGTGCCTCCCGGGTTAGAAAGTGCCCGATCCCTGCCAAATCTTGCCCGATCACAGCAGCTGCTGAAGAAACAGGTAGCTACGGAGTATGGGTTGGAATTCCCTTACATTCCTAAAGAGGTCATGCAAGAGATTGAACAGAATAGAGAACGTCGGTATGCTAATGATGTTTGGGACTATTTGAAAGTACCAAAACCCTTCAGGAAGCCAGGATGTTCTCCCAGTATGGATGATTGTTTTACCGGGTGTCTTCAACACTGGAGTTATGGGAGACACATTTATGCGGATAAAGTAATCATTTGCCGGCTGGGAAAGGACAACATTGTGTATTTCATCACAACTGTGGATGCTAAGGGGAAAGCCATAAATTTACCAGATCCTCTTTCTATTGGTGATGGATCACAGTGACTGTTCTTTGGTGCCAGTTCTAAAAAAATAAATTTTCTCAAAATACAAGGACTTTGGGGTTTAACTAGGTAGTGTTAGTCTTGACCCGAAGCTTCCTTTCAGGAAACCTATCTACCTGCCACAGTACTTCTATAAAGGACTTGTCTTTCAGTGCTTTCGCCACTAGATGGTGGCGGTTTGCACAACAAGTTGTACTCTTGCACTTAGACACACAGAAAGTGTAATTTCCTTTTGAAATGGGGCTTTGCTTCCTATAGTCGTACATTTTTTCTGCTTCTGTTTTTCTGCTTTTGTGTGTTTTGCTTCAGGAATGCAATGAGATCTCCTCTCAAGCTGCTGGAGAGTGGGTGGTTTAGAGAGTTAGAGGATGGGAGTTATGTAACTTGTCAATATGTTGGCCCGATTGAGAGTAATAGAGGGAGATTTATATATTATAGAGTGACTCCACCGATTTTAGGGTGAATTGATACTGCTGTGTCAATTTTTCAAATTTAGTTGTCTGAAACTGCAGTTGGGCTCAGCCAAGTTTTTCCAAAAAGTTCTGGTGAGAGGGGCCTATCCGATGGTTGCTGGATCGTCTTTGGAGCGGTTTGTCCTCTGGATCTGACTAATACCTCTAACCAGCAATTACTAGGTGCCTGGACTCCCCCTTTATCCTTTGACCCTCTATTGAAGGACTTTGTGCTTATCCTGAATGAATGTTAAAAAAAGGACTAAGTGTCGGATTCAACATCATTTGGGCTACTTTCCAACAGGACCCTTGTGACGGACAGGCGCGCAGGTGAGGTACCTGTAAGCCCAAATAAAACCAGTAACTCCTTCAGGAGTCAGTGCTACATATGGCAGGTCACTATTTCAGAATTAATCGGCATGTATGGTAGGTCACAATTTTTGATCCCCGTATATGGTAGATCACCATAACAGGATTGACCCCAATGTATGATATGTGACCATGTCAGAATTGATCCCCATGTATGTATGTTACCATTTCAGGACTGATCCCCTTGTATGGTAGGCCTCCATAGCAGGATTGATCCCCATGTATAATAGGTCACCATAGTAGCAATGAGCCCCATGTATGATAGGTCAACATAGTAGGATTGATCCCCATGTATGGTGATTGAGAGTAATAGAGGGATATTTATATATTATAGAGAGTGACTCCACCGATTTTAGGGTGAATTGATACTGCTGTGCTCCTTTTGGCAGCCACACGCCCATTTTAGGAGTCATGACGTAGGCAGGACTCTGTCCCTTTAAATCCCTGGCTTGACACTTCCTGATTCCCCCAATAACGAAGTCACGTTTCAATGTTCCGTACACATTCCACACCGCGCTTCCGGGATCCTGGACATACAGACTGGAGGGGCTCAGGCTCGGGGCTCGTGATCACCGGGCGGTCCCTGTCAGTCCTGTAGGCCGGATGCCGGATGCCGGTGCCCAGCCAGTCCCCGCGACTCCGATCAGCTGTCTGCTGTCGAGCTCCGCCCATTCTTCGTAGCGCAGCCTATCGCGGACGCCAATGCTGGCAGGTGCGGGTGTTATTGTTTTGGGCTAAAGTTAAAGGCCTCAGAGACAGGAGAATATCTTGGGGTCCTGTAGCTCGAGTCCGGCTCACCCGGCAGCGAGAGCAGAGCGTCCACACTGTAAGATCGGGACACCGAGGGGGAGAAGAACCGCCGCTTCCATGAGGAGAGAGATGAACGGGGTTAGCAAGAGCCGGTTTGAGGTGGGTGATGGTATAATGGCAGGGTGACAACAAGGCTCCCTAGTGGGTGCCTTTATCGGAGAGCTGTGGGAACTATGGTCTTCTGGTGACTCCATGGGAGTTCTGTGATGACGTGTAGCCCTATATGAAATGGTAACATATAACTGATGATCTGTCCTGTGCTCATTAGAAGTAATGAGGGCACTATTGATGCAGCCTGGTTGCTGTGAGTACAGAGTGTGTCAGCTGAATAGATTTGTGCAAGCGTGGGACAGTAATGTGTCCTGGTAAATTACCCTGGGCTCAACAGTAGAATGGCCTTTGGAAGAACAGGAGTGCCCTGTGCCTGGGATGACAGGTATCTGCTTGGTCAAAGGACTCTGATGAGCTTATTCCAGGTCTGTGAGGGCAGCGCCACCCCGTTCCTGGTCTGTGAGGGCAGGGGGTTGCGCTTGCAAGCAGAGAAGCTGCCTAAACATCAACAGACAGTTTTGGACCCACTTATCTGAGAAGTTGCATGTGATTAAGGCCTCTGACTGGCCTTGAACCCAGTCAGTCTGGCCAGGACTGATTGCTCATAGGCAATTGCTGTATAGTGAATACATGTGAGCGACTGGGATTAGCTGTGGGATCTGGCAGCCTCCTATTGCTTTCAGTAGGCGGTCATCCACAGCTAATTGTCGATAACCATGTTGGTATTTGCTCAAGTAAACGCTGTTGGGCACAATTTCAAGTGTTAAGTCCTAAATCTTATCCTATTTTTTTTTATTCTTGTATACCAACTTACTGCCCACCCTAGTGCACCATGAGCTGTAGCTAACGTAATGTTAGTACTGGTTTCCTTCATGTCAAAAGGTTTGAGAGAATTTGCTTTTATATATAATAGAGGCTCTTTAGAACACTGAAAAAATAACATGATTGAATGAAAAATGCACTGGCTTGATACTTATTGCAAACGGGCAAAATGGGGTAAAAAGTAGTATTACAGAATGAATTAATGTAAGTCATTGGGCTTAAAACAAACTTGTGTAGAACCATCAAATCATATTTTGCTATATAGTAAAATACTTATGGCATAGTGGGATTTTTACTATTCCTTTAGCACCCTAAGGGCTAGTTTACACTTGCTCTTGAGGGGTAGTAAAACTCCACGGTTGAGCCATGTTTTTGCCTCCCTAAAAGGCTCCCCCTTTTGCTGCAGAGGCAGCACCCGGAGGTATACACATGCAGAAGCAGGAATTGTACCCACTGTTGTATTCAGCGGGCGATATCGCACACATAAACATGAACTTTTTAGGCACTGTAGCAAACAATTTTCTTTCACATAAAAATTAAATTTTATTAATGTGTAAAAAAGGTTTTACAAACAATGCTTTAAAATTGTTTTTTCACAACCGATAGTTGTATCCAACTGTAATATACTCCAGATAACCACCCCTGTAACCTAACCAGATTTCATATACAAAATTAAAGACATTTAATAGGTTTAAATACTCCATAGTTGAGTCAGGAGATCCAGCATAGAGGTAGGTCTACAGGATTGATGGAAGAGTCACATTATTCAAACAGAATGGCTCGACATGTTTCGCGTATTGATACGCTTCTTCTGGAGCTTATAATTTTTGACTAGCAGGAAATAGAAAAAAAACAGCAAAATCAAAAGTATACCTGTACATATTAATAAGTGTGTGTGTGTATATGTATGTATGTATGTATGTATGTCAGAATGTCCTGAATAGTACGAGGCCAAGCAAGGGGGGGAAATGTAGGCACTATGGGGGCGTGTATAATATAGTAAGCATAAATAAACAAAGCCAAATTATGTATAGGGTTAAATACACAAAAAAAACTATTGTACTACTTAAGAACAGTTATAGTAAACTTCCTTACTGAATAGGAGTATCAGGTTGTATATTAGACAAGCTAATCACAATGGTACATGCTGAAACTGACGCTGAAGGGTATATGGATATTGAATGTTAATTGGACATCCTGAGGTTCAAAGTTGAACACCTATAAACAGAACATTATATAAGAGTATAGTATTAAGCCAGTATCCATACCATAATTAGAAATAGTTAATAAACAAACCAGAAACAATGAAAGCTGGACCATATTGGTAATAATAAAAAAAAAAAAAATTCACCAGGTAGACCTAAAAGGTAACGTTTAGACTGTAATTGTCCCTTAAACTCGCACAATTAGGGATGATAAAAGATATAACAATTGTCAGCTGGAACAAAGAGGGTCCTCACCGAAAAGAGTAGCCCCCGATAACAGGTTTAAATAGAGGATAATCAAATAATTGCCTAAAAAGAGGGACAAACAATAAGCCAAAAGTGGAAATGAACCACCAGCTAGATCAGTGGAGTACAGCCTAACAGCAAACTTCGTGGTCAGCGTACCTTTCAGCTGTAGCGCGCACACTACACCAGTGCTTTTTATATACATGTCATAGTGAACAATCGGCGTGAGTTCATCCAAGCCGGCTGCCAAGTCACCACACATGCGCCCAATCGTTTCCCACGTCTGCGTACAGAGGCGCTTTGCAGAGAATGAAGGAATACACTGGGCGACAAGCCACGGCACCTGGGGAAGCGAAGAGTAGCTCCCCCTAGAGTGCCGGTGCATGCGTCACAATGGCAGCTGAAACTGCTCAGTGTGATGCTGGGTGGCCGCATAGTGCCAAGCTCCATCCCCCCCCCCCCCCCCCAATTGCCACAATCCGCAAGAAAAACACCACCTGATAACTAGTTCAGTCGCTTTGTCCCGTTTAGTAAATAGCAAAATCCTATCAAAAGTTGTATACTCACAATATGGATATAGGAAATATTCAATCACCATTAAATAACAATGTGTAATTATGAACGTCACCTTAAAGGCACAGTATTTTTAAATAACCAAATCTATTTTCTATCATTACAAGAAAACTAATATAGTTTTGAATATACTTCTTATAATGAACAACAAAGGCACCTAAGGCCTGGAATGAGAATGAAGGGATTAGCCATAGAGCAGTACCGGCAATTTATTTCTAACCAAATTTGATATATTAGTTCTATCTATTTATTAAGGATTATTATGGAATGTAACATCTTTACAGGATTTTAATTCTTAAGACTAGATCAATTGCCAAGAATGTATGCTAACCTAAAGGAAAGATTTGTATGAATGGGCTTCATTAATACCAGGGGCCTGAGTCGCGTTTAGGCATTCTATCCACAGGGTCTCTTTTCTAAAGATTTGTTTATCCCACTCCCTCCCTCGTGGATCGCAGTGAGGGCAATGAACGAGACTACAGATGCATCAAACCTATGGTATAGGTCTAAACGCCTGCTAACTGACGTGACCATTTCACCCCCAGACGAATAATATACATGATCCTTGATTTGGAAATGAAAGTGTCTAATTGTCAAATCAAGGATCATGTATATTATTTGGGGGGGGGGGGGGGGGAGGTGGAGTAAACAAATTCTTAGAAAAGAGACCCTGTGGATAGAATGCCTAAACGTGACTTGGGCTCCTGGTATTAATAAAGCCCATTCATACAAATATTTCCATTAGGTTGGCAATTGATCTAGTCTTAAGAATTAAAATCCTGTAAAGATGTTACATTCCATAAAAATCCTAAATAGAACTAATATATCAAATTTGGTTAGAAATAAATCGCCGGTACTTTTTTTTTTTTTTTGGACTACGACGTGTATATAAAAAGCACTAGTGTAGTGTGCGCTCTACAGCTGACAGTTACGCTGACCACGATGTTTGCTGTTAGGCTGTACACAGGTAGACTGTCCGTTTGTTATACAAAAGGGGTGTATTCCACTGATCTAGCTGGTGGTTCATTTCCACTTTTGGCTTTGTTTGTCCCTCTTTTTAAGCAATTATTTGATTATTCTCCATTTAAACCTGTTATCGGGGCTACCCTTTTCGTTGAGGACCCTCTTGGTTCCGACTAAGGGCCAATTGCAGTCTAAACTTTATCTTTTTGGTCTACCTGGTGAATTTTTTTATTACCAATATGGTCCAGCTTTCATTTTTTCTGGTTTATTAACTATTTCTAATTATGGTATGGATACTATACTTTTATATAATGTTCTGTTTATAGGTGTTCAACTTTGAACCTTAGGATGTCCAATTAAAAACATTCAATATCCATATACCCTTCAGCGTCAGTTTCAGTAGGTACCATTGTGATTAGCTTGTCTAATATACAACCTGATACTCCTATTCAGTAAGTCAGTTTATTATAACTGTTTAGTAGTGTAATAGGTTTTTTGTGTAGTTAACACTATACATAATTTGGCTTTGTTTATGCTCGCTATATTATACACTCCCCCATAGTGCCTACATTTCCCCCTCTTGCTTGAATCCCGCTTGATTGGCCCTGTACTAGTCAGGAGATAATGACACTATTATATTATGCATTTCTAGATATATATTGCTTACTTTATATATAAAAATACATTTATTAAGAACAGGTATACTTTTGATTTTGCTGTTTATTTTTATTTATTTTTTTCCTGCTAGTCCAAAAAATATAAGCTCCAGAAGAAGCGTATCAATATGCGAAACATGTCGAGCCATTCTGCTTGAATATTGTGACTCATCCACCAATCCTGTAGACCTACCTCTATGCTGGATCTCCTGACTCAACTATGGAGTATTTACACCTATTAAATGTCTTTAGTTTTGTATATGAAATCTGGTTAGGTTACAGGGGCGGTTATCCGTATTGTATTACAGTTGGCTATGACTATTGGTTGTGAAAACTTTTTAAAGCATTGTTTGTAAAACCCTTTTTTACACTAATTACATTTTTATATGAGAAAAAATTGTTTGCTACAGTGCCTAAAAAGTTCATAGTCCTATTCATATTTTTATTTCAAAGTAATGTTTCGGATATGGCAGATTTTGACCCTTATTGTATCCACAGTACCACACTGTGAATAGGATACAAAACAAAGATCTTGTTTTTTTTCTGCACACTGAGCATCACCCAACCAATGGGGCTTGCTGCCTTATGCAGCTGCGCTCTGGTTGTTCAGTATTTAAAGCATTAAAACAGGTAGTGAGAAGGTGATATAATACCCCTTGTCAAATGCTTTATAAAGAAAGAGAGCAAAGCGTGTGTAAAGGAGTGCTTACTGTTTTTGGTTTATTTAGGTATTTTTGACTTGCTTGTTAAAGAATGTGTAATATGACTTTCTTTTTAAGCACAACCCTGTCTACTTGTGTTGGGATATATGTGAAGCAGTCATCCTGTAACCAGAACCTTCCAATACCAGGCCAGGCCCTTTTTTTACATGACTGTCATGCCTAGAATACATACTAGACTTGGATATAATTGTAACAGCACCATGATCTGGATGTAGAATCTATGTCCAGCAGGTACAGTATTTTAGTGGCTAATATCTTGCTCGCTATGGATTTCCACAGTTTTTCCTTTTTTTTTTTTTTTTCCTTTTAATGATAGGAGATGATTTATGAAGGATGAATACATGCTTGATTTGTGTGTCTTTTGAGACACATACACACACACACACACATTTTTTAAAGTGTATAGTGGCTTTTTTTAGCTTTCAGCGCCGTCACACTTTGACAATTGCGCGGTCATGCTACACGGTACTCAGACAAGCTTTTTATAATTTTTTTTTTTTTTTTTTTTTTCACACAACTGGAGCTTTCTTTTGGTGGTATTTAATCACCACTTGGTTTAGAGCTGCACGATTAAGCATCAAGAATTGTTATCGCGATCTTGACTAAAGTGTTTCACGATTCTTTCTATGCAAAGAATTCTCTCTGCTCTTCTGAAGCCACAGCTGTCATAAGAAAGGAAGGAAAAAAGGGCAGTCTGCCAAGAATCAAAACCTTCTTTATCAGTTGAACTTGAGTATAAACATTGTAACAATTTGTCAAATGGAGTAGACTTCGTGAGTAAGTGTTTAACAACTTAAACCTTTTTCTGACATTTTTGTTGGTTTTCAAGTTAAAATAATTTTCTCATATCGTCTTCCAGGACAGCCTTTGAGATATAGGGCTCCTCCCTCCGGGACAGGAAACACGTCAACCCAATCAAATAAAAGGTGTGGTCCTCCAGGCCCTCCTCAGTTTTTGTGTTTCCTGCCGGACGGGAAGGAGCACGTTGGAACTTGTAAGGGGAGCTCCTTCTCAGGGGTTGGTCCTGGGGGGAGCACCTGGTGGACCTGACCCTTAGCACCCCTCGGTCCGTTCGGAGGGAGGAGAGGGTAGCTATCAGTCCCCGCTGCCATTTAAACGTTTGGAGAGAATGGGACCCCGATGGGCGGCAATCTCCCCCCTGTGTAGCGCTAACCGCTCGTACCTGGTCGGTCGGATGGCGGGCGAGAGACGTTCGTTTCACCGGCTGGCATTCGGGTACTGTGAGCAGTGCGTTCGTAAGGAACGCGCGGCGTCGGGGGGGAGTCTTTGCGTTCCGGCATCCGGAAGTGGGAGAGACGCACTTCCGCCGGATTCGCGTCATCAGGGGGCGCCGCAGGACCTGTTCCAGTCCTTGGGGCGCGGCGGTGTGACTACAGGGTTGCCTGGAGCGGTGTGAAGGCTCAGAGAGACTGAGTGAGACACAGGAACCATGGAGAGTGCAGTTGTGCAGTTGTGCAGGTGGACTCCGGTTCAACAGGCTCCAGTACCTCTCGGGTAAGCTTGGTGAGGGCAGACCAGGACTTACACTGGGGGGTGGAGGGGTCACTCTGACCTTAGTACCTTCCCGGGGTGGAGAACCTGCTGGTGAAGGTGGGCACTTCCTAGGCAGACCCTAGAAGCACAGTGGTGTGGTCAGGGGTGGTATTGTAATGCAGGGCTCGACAAAACCCGGGCGCCAGGTCGCATTTGCGACTAGAATTAGCGACCTGGCGCCTGGGGCAGCACAGCTGGGGGTATCCTGTCTCTGTGGACCCCCCCCGCTCGATCGCGTCGGGCCGCGCCGCCGGCGGCCGGTAATTGAGCCCCCGGCTTTGAGGCCTTCTGTGATCCTATGGTTCCTTCTGGAATCTGGCGCCCTCTTGTGGTGGCCGTTGGAATTACAACCAGCAATGCTAATAGAGCTATCTCCTTCCCTTTACTTAGAACCCCTAAGCATTATAATATGTGTATATGTATGTATGTATGTATGTATGTATGTATATGTATGTATATATATATATATATATATTATGTGTGTGTATGTGTATGTATATATATGTATATATATATATATATATATATATATATATATGTATATATATATATATATATATATATTATAATATAATATAAAAAAAAAAAATTATATTATATTATATTATATTATAACACCCTAGAGAGTAACATGGTGGTCATTGCAATACTGTCTGTCCCACCATATTTGCACAGCGGACTTACAAGCGCACTTTTTTTGGGGGAATAATAATTTATTTAATAAAAAAAAAAAAAGACAACAGTAAAGTTAGCCCTATTTTTTTTTTATATTGTGAAAGATAATGTTACGCCGAGTAAATCAATACCCAACATGTCATGCTTCAAAATTGTGCTGGCTCATGGAATGGCGACAAACTTTTACCCTTTACAATCTCCATAGGCGACGTTTAAAAAATTCTACAGGTTGCACGTTTTGAGTTACAGAGAAGGTCTAGGGCTAGAATTATTGCTCTCACTCTACCGATCACGGCGATACCTCACATGTATGGTTTGAACATCGCTTTCATATATACGTTCGCTTCTGCACGCAAGCTTGGCGGGACAGGACGCATTTAAATATTTTTTTTCTTTTCTTATTTTAACTTTTTATTTTAATTTTTTTTCACCGTTTAAAAAATAAAAAAAATAAAAATGTGTGTCACTTTTATTCCTATTACAAGGAATGTAAAAATCCCTTGTAATAGAAAAAAGCATGACAGGTCCTCTTATATATGAGATCTGGGGTCAGAGAGACCTCACATCTCATATTTACACTAAAATGCAATTTAAAAAAAAATCGTCATTTGAAAAAAAATAAAACAAATAAAATGTCCCTCTAAGAGCTATGGGCAATGACTTGGAGACAGGTGGGGGGCTGGGGGCTATCTTCCCCTCACTCGTCTCCATGTCAGGCCAGGGACAGGTCCAGATCGCCGTCACGGACCTGGCTCCTAACTTTTTTAGCTGGCTCCTAGATTCCAAGCAAATTTGTCAACCCCTGTTGTAATGGGACCCTGTTTTTTCGTTGTTTTTTAGGTTAAACAGGACAGAGCCCAGATACCTTTGCCCAGAAGGAAATGTGCCGTGTGCGGGGCTAAGTTAGGCACCGGTTGGGAGAAGCCGCTTTGCCCGGATTGTGTCAGTAGCCTGGTGAAAGAGGACTCGGTGGCAGCTTGTCACAATGTTTTGACGTCCGTAAAGGATGAGATAGCATCCACCTTCCAGTCATTTAAAAGCATGATGGATAGGGTGCAGGGTCCTTCTGTCTCTTTACCCAGGGCCGTGAGTATGCCCTCCTTATCCGAACCAAGTCAGGAGGAGGAGGTGGATAGGGAGAGGTTACCTAGGTCATTAGCCTCCTCTAGGACAGAATCTACTTCTGAGTCTGAGGGGGAGGAAGAATTCATTAGATCAGCCAGATACAAGCTGTCTTTGGACGATGTGGGTGACCTCCTCAAGGCTATATATGACACTTTGGAGATAAGGGAAGAACAGGTCCAGCTTTCAAAACACGACATGATGTATCAGGGGTCGAGTGTGCTGAAAGACAGGGTATTCCCCGTCCATAAATCGCTAGTTGAGGCGATTCTGCTGGAGTGGGAACAACCGGAAAAAAGGCCATTTTTTTTTCAGGTAGCCTTAGAAGGAGGTTCCCTTTTGAGACGGATGCGGTGCATCCCTGGAACAAGGTTCCCAAATTGGATGCTCCCTTGGCTAAAGTCTCTAAGAAGACAGATTTGGCCTTTGATGATATGGGTTCACTCAGGGATCCTATGGATAAGAGGGGAGATGTGCTGCTTAAGAGAGCCTGGGATGCCTCTTCCATTGGGCTTAAACCAGCCTTAGCAGCTACCTGTGTGGCCAGAAACTTAGAGTGTTGGCTTACACAGTTACAATCACATATTTCTGCGGGCACTTCTAGGCAACAGCTGTTGAAGTCTTTTCCGCTACTGTTCAAGGCTGTGGGGTTTTTGGCCAATGCCTCTGCAGAATCAGTCAAATTGGCTGCTAGATCTGCAGCACTAGTGAACGCTGCCAGAAGGGCCGTTTGGCTTAAAACCTGGTCAGGGGACGCAGCTTCAAAATTGAAGCTATGTGGATTACCCTTTTCAGGGGACCATTTGTTCGGGCCCGGCCTGCAAGAGGCGCTAGAGCGCACGCAGGTTAGGAAGAAAGCTTTCCCAGAAAGGAAAAAGAGACCTGAGGGGAAACGCCTTTTTCGAGGCCCTAGGCAGCAGAACCTGCAGGAAAGGGAGGTTTGCCCCAAAAAGCATTGGGCGGGTCACAAGGGAAGGGGTAGAGGAGGAATCTTATTCAATCCTCCTCAACCCTCCCCTAAAACCCAGTGACTCCTGCATCCCAGTGGGAGGAAGACTGTGGGAGGAACTTCCCCAATGGGATGCTTCAACCGAAAGTCCGTTCATTCGAGATGTAATAAGGAACGGCTACAGGTTGGAGTTTGGTTCAGTTCCCCTCCCAAATTTTCAAGTAACAAGGTTACCAAGGGACCAAGAGAAGGCAAAGGCTCTGGGTCTTCTTCTGGGGGATCTGGTGGACCAAGAAGTACTGGTGCAGGTGCCTCAGGAGGAGCGAGGCTTGGGGGTTTACTCCCACGTATTCGTGGTAAAGAAACCTTCGGGAAAGTTCAGGCTAATACTGAATCTCCGCCCCCTGAACAGATTCATAAAGTACAAGCGGTTCCGGATGGAGTCAATCTTCTCGGTAACCAAGTTCCTGTTTCAGGGCTGTCACATGGCCACCGTGGGATGCATATTTGCATATCCCGATTCATCTGGAATCTCAAAGATTTCTCAGGTTGGCGGTGAGGTTGAATACGGGTGTGTTACACCTCCAGTTTCGAGCTCTCCCTTTCGGGGTTTCAGCCTCACCAAGGATCTTTACAAAGGTTCTGGCAGAGGCACTGGCCCCATTAAGGCTCAAGGCTATAACAGTGATTCCATATCTGGACGATCTACTGTTCATAGCCCAGTCGGCCCAACAGCTGCAGAAGGATGTACAGGAGGCCTTGGGTTTCCTGCGCTCACTGGGGTGGCTAATAAACCAGGAAAAATCCCAGTTGACCCCCCCCCCCCCTCACAGGAGGTCCTGTATTTGGGATACAGGATTTCTTCGGTGGAGATGAGGGTATTTCTTCCTGCGGAGAAGATCAGCAAGCTAGAACAGGCGGTAGCCCAGCTTCAATCAGGTCGGGAAGCCCAGATCAGGGAGGTTATGAGAGTCCTGGGGTTGATGACCTCATGCTTTCCAGCGGTGGCCTGGGCAAGGCATCATCAGCGTCCTTTACAGAGACTCATGCTCCGTTATTGGGATGGCAGGCAGCAGAGCCTGGAGCAGGTTATGCCCCTATCCTCGGCAGTCAGGAGGTCTCTGTGGTGGTGGCGGGCCCAGGTCAACCTAGACAGGGGTCTTACCTGGTCCCCACAAGCTACGGTAGTGGTCACGACCGATGCCAGTGCGCTGGGTTGGGGTGCCCACCTAGAGGGAATCTTAGCCCAAGGTACCTGGTCGAATCTAGAGACAGGTCGTTCCTCAAACCAGAAGGAGCTTCTGGCGGTTTGGAAGGCTATAGAAACCTTCCAGTCCCAGTTACAGGGCAGGGACCTGCAAGTTCGTTCAGACAATGTGGCAGAAGTAGCCTACCTGAACAAGCAAGGGGGAACCAGAAGCCCCGCGCTGCAGGTAATTGCGGACAGAATCTTCTGCTGGGCAGAGAAGAACTTGTCCTCAATATCAGCCATTCACCTGAAGGGAACTCAGAATTTGGCCGACTTTCTCAGTCGCCAGACGATAGGTCAGGACGAGTGGTCCCTCAACAAGGAGGTGTTCGAGGAGATTGTGTCATGCTGGGGAAGGCCAGAAATAGACCCATTTGCAACAGAAGGCAACAGGAAGGTGACACAATTTTTTTCGGTTCACCCACAGGATCGGGCCAGGGGGATAGACGCCCTTGCCAATCCATGGCTGTTCGGCCTGTGTTATGCCTTTCCTCCGGTAAGGATGGTGGCGGAGGTCCTGCACAAGTTCCGATCGGAAGCTACGGACCTCATTTTAGTGGCTCCTTTTTGGCCAAGGAGACCCTGGTTTGCCAGCATAAAGAGGTTGGCTGTTCATCCTCCGCTGTTTCTACCAGTCAGGATTTACTTTCCCAGGGGCCGATCCTGTATCCTCAGAGAGGCTCAAGCTTGCGGCCTGGTATCTGAGGAACAGATCTTAAGATCACAGGGTTTTTCAGAAAGAGTGGTTAAGACCTTGTTAGAATGCCGTAAACCAGTTACTAGGGCAATTTACGCCAAGATAGGAAAGAGGTTTAATTCCTGGTTGCGAGAACAGGGGATTGCAATTCCTGGGGTCCCGGCAGTCCTAGATTTTCTACAAGCAGGGGTAGAGCTGGGCCTATCTATCAGCACTCTAAAGGTACAGGTGGCGGCCTTAAGTGTTTTTACCTTCAGTCCTCCCTTCAGCAGAATCCCTTTGTCAGGAACTTCTTCAAGGCTTTATCTAGATCCAGGCCTGTGAGAATGAAGACCTGTCCTACTTGGGATTTGGCCTTGGTTCTTAGGGCTTTGACCCAAGATCCATTTGAACCATTAGAGGGAGCATCACTTAAGTGGATGGTACTAAAGACTGTGTTTTTGATCGCGATCACGTCAGCTAGAAGGGTCAGTGATCTGCAGGCGCTCTCGATCAGAGAGCCATTTCTGTTAATTTTAGAGGACAGGGTAGTACTTAAGACTGACCCTAGTTTTCTTCCTAAAGTTGTGTCCACTTTTCATAGGACACAGGATATTATTTTACCAACATTTTTCTCAACCTCAGGAGAGGATGAGGCGAGATCTTTAAGTTTGTTAGACGTCAGGAGAAGTCTATTAAATTTTTTTAGAAGCCACTAGGGTCTTCAGGAAGTCACTCACTTTTTGTAAATTTTTCGGGCGCCCGCAAGGGTTGCAAGGCGTCCAAATCGTCTATCGCCAGGTGGATACGAATGGCGATAGTTAAAGCCTATGAGTTAGAGGGGAAGCAGGCACCCTTAGTTAAGGCACACTCTACAAGGGCGGTTTCCGCATCATGGGCAGAGGGCTGGAGCCTCTCCGGAGGAGATCTGCAAAGCAGCAACGTGGTCCAGCTACTCAACGTTTGCAAGACATTACCGTCTGGATTTATGGTCTGATAAAGAGCAGACTTTTGGACGTAAGGTCCTCCAGGCAGTGGTCCCGCCCTGACAAGGTGAGCTCCTTGCTTATCATCTCAAAGGCTGTCCTGGAAGACGATATGAGAAAACCGGAGTTAGACTTACCGGTAACTCTTTCTAGGAGTCTTCCAGGACAGCCTGGTTTCCCACTCAAAGTTGTTTAAGTTGGACTAAGTGGTGAGGATGTGTACTAACGTGATTGTTAGTGTGTTATGTCTTTCAGAGCCTTCCGGCGGTTTTTGGAGTAAAACTGAGGAGGGCCTGAAGGACCACACCTTTTATTTGATTGGGTTGATGTGTTTCCTGTCCCGGAGGGAGGAGCCCTATATCTCAAATGCTGTCCTGGAAGACTCCTAGAAAAAGAGTTACCGGTAAGTCTAACTCCGGTTTTCTCTTCTATTCACCGACCTACACCTCTCTGTAACAAATTGGTTGTTGGCCTTATCACTAGAAGAATACTAGGCAAAGTTGCAACATAACACTCTGAACTCTTAGTTCCGCCCAGGGGGGCGGTCCCTCAGGCTACAACCCCCTCCCGTCTGCAGACAGACCTCAGTTTGTGACACACGGGCGGTGTGACACGCTATTCATTGCCTCTGAACGAACTGGTAAAAGGGTATTGGAGTGGAGGATTCGCGTCCGGCCGGCGCTACCTACTGTGACATGCCCCATTGTGCTTGACTTTTTGTAAGTGCATTTCTTGTTTTTAATATTTTAATAAAACGTTTTTACACTATTTGGAGCTTTTTCCTCCTCTTTATGGCCTACCGGTTATTGTCAAACATTGGAACCTGACTGTTTAACCATTTGACCTATGGGTGGAGCCTATGGAGGTCTGACTTTTAGAGCATATAATCTTAGAACATCTGGTAAGGAGCCATCTTTATCTATGGTGGTGGTGCACGCTCACAGTTGTTGAACTACTGGAATTTCCGAATAAGTTATAATTATACTTTCGACACGTGGTGGTGTTCTTTTTATGGACTGATTTAACCAATTGGACAATTTATGTGATTATTATTAATTTAACAATACTTAATGTTTCTTTTATATGTATTATTTTGTTCACTATTATCTGTCAGCTAAAACCTATGGGGTATTCATTTACACCTATTAAGTTGTGGTTACAGACGGTACTTTATATATACTTATTAATCCTTTTATCATTAGATTTTATTTTCTGTGCTATTAGTTACGGATACAATTTCACGAATTGAGGTAATAAAATATCTGATTTATTATTTTATTGGGACTATACACGACCTGAGTTCACACTTAGGACAGCGCGGTTCTTTTTTGTAATTCATCTCAGTTTTATTTTGCCTAGTAAAGAAGGACCTAGGAACTTTTTTTTTTTTTTATTTTTTTTTATTTTTTTTGTTTTTTTTTTTTCCTGAAGAAGCTTGTTTTTTTTATGCAAGATGAATGATCCTGTGATCAACTATCAACAGCCTGCTGGGTGACAGGCTGGATACCCTTATCCTTGTAGTCTCCCCAGTTCCGACCATCAAATGTGTGCAGGCCGCAGCTACGCCTCAGCAGGCCACATGGAAACCTCAGCTCTAGAGGTGGCGGTGAGCTTTTATGCTCCGGGACGTACATATGACTGGGCTACTGATGTCTGCGTCACAGTATGCCGAGGCCGGCAGCTACCCTGTACTGATCAGTGAGTAGTTCTGCAATGGAATGTCTTCCAGCTCTTCAGGACTGGTAAGTATGGCTCTTGCTGTCCCAGCGGAGCTGGGCATTCCCTGGGAGGTCGAATTGGGGGTCCCTCACCTCCCTGTCTTCTCTCCCCTGTCCCTATCTTCCCCCCTCCTGGGGGGGATGCTGCATGTGTTGCTGAGCGGTGTATGTGTACAGATCCCTGGGGGCTCTCACCTGGGATAGGGGGCTTGCTGGTGGTGTTCTGGATCCTGTGTGTTAAGCTCCCGGAAGGTGCCTGTGAGGGTCTGCTGTGTTTTGTGGTGCAGTGCTGGGTCTCTGTCACATTCTGTCTTCTGTGCCTCGTGGAAGCTGGCCGGCAGCCATTTTAGGTGTGGGCAAGGGCAGCATGTCTTTCTGGGCTTCAAGCAGCCATTTTCCCTGTGCTCTCCTATTCGGGATGCTGGTGGCCATTTTTTAGAAGTCTGAGCACGTTTTTCAGTGCTTTCGCAGCCATTTTCCCTGTGTTCCCTGTCTGTTTACTGGATGCTGGGCGGCCATTTTATTTAAGCCTGAGTACGTTTTTCAGATCATTTAGCGCTCATTCTGACGACTGCCACTGACACAGCTTTTGTTTCCTCTGCACCTGGGACCACTTGGGGTCTACAGGCACTTCTTGTAAACAGCGCAGAACTCCTCAGGGCGGTGCGTCCGGTGGGTTAGAGCCCCTCAGTCAGCGGCAGCAAGGAGGGTGGGACTGTGACTGTCCTAAGTCCCCTTCGGGTGGCAGACAGGGTAGGTTCAGCATGGCTTCAGAAACTGTTTTCTCCCCCCCCCCAAAAAAAAAATCCAGGCAATTGCAAACGGGTCACCTGCGGACTGCGCAGTACCCATGGACACCCTGATGGCAGTCCTTAATTCGTTCATTGCCAAGAAGTGGGGGTGTGTGGGAAGAAAGGTGCTAAAAAGCGGCCTCTGCCCCCCCCCCTCCTCTGGGGAGAGCTCTGACGCAGACTCGGGTCCTGCTGAGGCTGGTGACACCTGCTCTGTCTTCTCAGATGACGCTGACCAGGACCGTTCGGACAATGAGGATGAGTCCCTCGTCCGGGCGCGACAAAGCGCTTGTTGGAGCACTTATCACAGCTGTGAGTGATACCCTGAAGATTTAGGAGCCAGCGGATTCCTCTGCTGATGTACCAACAAGTTCATTTACAAGGAATGGGGTCGCCCGCAACGGACCTTTTTCGGTCCCCGAATGCATGGAGGTGCATTACCCCTTTTGAGGAAAGCCTTCTCAAAAAATGGTCGGCTCCTCTGGTCGTGGACCCCCCCCCCAGTATCCAGGTTAAATAAAGTAACCGCGATACCGGTTGAGGGGACTCCTGCATTCAAGGATCCCACGGACGGGAAGGCCGAGGCAGTGGCTCGTTCCTTGTTTTACGGTTGTGGGGTCAGCCGTGCGACCTTTACTGGCATCCGCACTTGTGTCGCAGACACTGACTGAGTGGGCAAAACTTTTGCACCGCAAATTGGGAGAGCAACAGGCTTCCCCTGTCTGCGTGGAGCTAGCAGACCAACTAGTGCAAGGCCTTAAGTACTTCTGTGACGTGGCCCTGGATACTCTCCCTCTGCTAGCCAGGGCTTCAGTGTCAGCTGTGGCTCACAAACAGCTTTTTGTCTTTGTCTGCCCGGAGCTTCGATAAAATGCTCCCAGCCTGACAGGACGACCATGGACGGTCAGAAACTTCCCTGGAACCGCAAGCCTGCTAATAAAAGTGCTACCGCGTGAAGGTTTGCCCCCACCCATGTTTTGGGTGGGGGGGGTCGCCTTCGGGAGTTTGCAGCCCGGAAGTCCTTCCGGTCTTCCGACCAATGGGTCTGTGATTGGATTTCCAGGGGCTACAAGATAGTTTCTCTCGTGGCTGCCAAACAGATCCTTCCCCTCCAGCATACCTATATCCCCGGTTCGCCGGGAGCCCCTTTTTTGGGGCGGTAAGGGAGTTGCTGAATCGCGGGTTGATTGTACCGGTTCCGGAATCGCAACGCTTCCAGGGATTCTACTCAAATCCATTTAGACATACCCCTTCTTGGGAACCACCATCTTGGACCTAAAAGCCCTCAATCACTTTGTAAAAGTGCAGAGGTTCAGGATGGAATCGGTTAGCTCAGTAGTCGCTGCACTCCATCAAGGGGTTTCCCTGGTGTCCTTAGACATCTAGGATGCGTACCTGCACATACTTTTGATGCCGGAGGCATATGGGTATCTGTGGTTTGCAGTCGGAAGCCCACTACCAGTTGTTTCTCTTCCTTTTTGGTCTGGCTTCAGCCCCCCAAGTCTTTACCAAGGTATTGACCCCGGTTTCGGCGTTGCTACGGCAACTTGGGTTACCTGGACGATCTCCTCCTCCTCCTGAGGGGTCCTTCCGTCTCAGAATTGGAAGAGGATGTGGTGATCACCATGCAGACCGTGCAAGAATTTGGGTGGCTGTTTAACCTAAAAAAGACTGATCGTACCGACCCAGCGTCTAGTACCTAGGCTTGCTGCTGGACTCCATGGAAGCGAGAGTGTTTCTCCCTTCAGACAAGCTGCAGACTCTCTCTCAGCTGCGGTAAAACTGCTGATGAACCGCAGGTGGTCATCGCTCTGCTTTTGCATGCAAGTACTGGGCCTCGTGGTAGCCTCCTTCGAGGCAGCAAGAGATTTTGACAAAATGGGACAAACCTCAGTTGTCCCTGGATCGACAGATCCAGGTGAGCCCGTCAGTTTCTCTGATCTTGTGGTTGAGGTCCCCGGTGATTCAGTCCGGAAAATCGTTCCTGCCACTGAAATGAACGGTGATCACAAGGGACGGCAATCTATCCGGTTGGGGTGGAGTGATGGAGGGTTCAGTCGGCCTGGGGCCTCTGGTCGATGAAAGAATCCAAGTTGCCGATCAATCTGCTTGAATTGAGAGCTATCAGGCTATGCCTCTCCACATGGTCAATGAGACTGCAAGGGCATCCGATCAGGATCCAGTCAGACAACGCCACAGGTGTGGCATACGTCAATCACCAAGGGGGGGGGGGGGGGTGTAAACGAGAAGCTCAGCTGCTGCGTGGGAGGTTGCTCACATACTTCAGTGGGCAGAGCGACACCTACCGGCCCTATCGGCCATTTACATCCCCGGGAGTGGAGAACTGGCAGGTGGACTACTTGAGTCAACAGATGCTGGACTTAGGAGAATGGGCATTGCATCCTGGAGACATTCAGGTTACTGTGCCTGAGGTGGGGCACACCAGACGTGGATATTCTGGCCTCCCGTATCGGAAGGGGCTAAGATTTGTTTCCAGGACAAGAGATCCGTGGGCCGACGCATCAGATGTGATGGTGGCTCCGTGGGATCAGTACCAGCTGATCTAAGCCTTTCCTCCACTGAAACTGTTACCACCTCTGCTTCGCAGAGTGGAAACCGAGGGGATCCCAGTAATATTGGTTACCCCAGCTTGGCCTCAGCATCCTTGGTATGCAGGCGCACCCTGGCGACTGCTGTTGCGAGAGGACCGTCTGTCTCAAGGTCCGATTCTCCATCCTGCTTTAACGGCATGGCTATTGAGAGCCAGGTGTTGAGGAACCTGGATCTGTTGGACTTGGTGATTCCAACTATGTTGAGAGCACGGAAATCTTCTTCTCAGGAGATATACCATCGTACCTGGAAGGCCTACATCTCCATGTGTGAGGAGAAAGGATGGCATCCGCGCTCCTTTTCCGTATCTAGGATCCTGCTGTTTCTCCAGCAAGGAGTTGACCAGAGATGGCTAAGGCTGAAATTTGCCCTTTGATGGTGCTTAATGCCTGTCTTTTTTTTTTTTTTTTTTTTTTTTTTTTATATCTTATTTTTTATTAAATTTTGCACAAAAAAAATAACAGCAATATAGGACTTACATTTTCGTGTAGATGTAGTCGTTGCTTCCATTTGGGAAGCTTAGTCTAATAAAAGCAAGTACATTGAAAACATAGATGTACATGTTAGTGGTTAAGAACAAATCCTGAGAGGATGAGTCACCCCTGAACACCCCTTCTGGGAACTAACTGTGTCCTGGGGAGAGTGACAGCGCTGCCCAATCCTGAGCTATAGTAAGTATAACAAATTGCAAAAGTTGGGGTGAGCACACAAAAACAAAAAAAAAAAAAAAAGGGGAAAAAGGAGGGAGGGGTAAAGTTAGCAGTCACCGCAGTAAAACCAATATTCTTTAACATCTAATATCATAGTCATTTTATGCTGTCGCTGTTTTGCATCTATACTCCGGTTCTTCGGTGTGAGAAAGATAAGTATCAATTGGAGGGGACAGGACGTGAAAAGTCACGGTGTGACACAGGAGGATGTGGACGTCGTTGGATTGGGGGAACTGATTGACCGCACACATCTGGAGTCCTTAATCCACTGGTTCCAATTCCGAAAGAATTTGCCTGTTTGGAGATGAGCTTTGGCAAAGCTATATTCCATCTTGAAGTTATCGTTGAGTATGGTAATGACGTCTTGGACAGAAGGGGGGTGAGTCTTTTTCCAGTTTCTAGCTAATGCTAGTCTTGCCGCGATGAGAATGTGGGTGGCGACGGTTTGGGATTTTTTGGGCCACGTAGGAATCATCAGGCCCATGAGGAGATCCACCGCAGATAGATTGGTATGCGAGGGGAAGCTTACTTTGAGCAGGTCGGATATTTGATTCCAAAAGACTTTAAGCATGGGGCATTCCCACCAGATATGCATGAAGGATCCTGGAAGGCCACAATTTCTCCAGCAGAGATTAGACGAGGTAGGGTAAATTTTGGCAAGTCTACTAGGGGTATAGTACCATCGGTGAAAAAGTTTTTGTCCGGATTCCCAGTGCGCGGTGCAATGGGAAAATTTGGACGGTAGCGATAGTGCTGCCTGCCATTGCGATAGTGGCAGGGCATGTGGGACGTATAGGTCCCATTTTTCTGACTGAGTACGTATGTGCTTTTCTGCATCCTGGGATAGTAGACCATACAAGTATGAAATGCCTTTGGAAGAGGGTTTCCTTAACCCGAAAATATTGTATGATCGGTAACAGAATAGTATCTCGAGTGGACCATTTAATCTTAGCAAGCAGTGATCTGATCCTGAGGTATATGTAAAAAGTTTTTGAAGATAGCCCGAACCTGGAGCTTAGTTGAGCAAAGGGCATCAAGGCGTTGGAATTGAAGAGATGTCCGACAGTGTGGACGCCTGCCTCAAGCCAGGGTGTCAGAGGAAGGTCCGGTAGTAGCAATGAGACAGCTGAGAGTGGTAAGTATTGCAGTATGGACTGTGGTATTCCTTTTGAAAGTTGAGGGAGAGATGTCCACACCCTGAGAGATGCCGTTATTGAGTCCAATTGGGAGTGCGTGGGTACAGGAGCTAGGAGAGCTGCACAGAGGTATAGCTGGAGGTCCTTGGCTAAAACAGATGATTCTATCTGTGACCAGTTATAGATTGTGTCAGTGTTCCACCATTGATTGAGTTGGTCTAGAATGACAGCTTTATAATATAGACCAATGTTGGGGGACCCCATACCACCCATTTTTTTTGGGCGCCATTAGGTTGTCCTTGTGTAGTCTGGATCTTTTGTGTTGCCATATGAAGGAGTTGATGATAGCTTGAATGGATCTCAGTTGCGAGGAGAGAAATGGCAGTGGCATCGTACGGAATAAATACAAGACATGTGGGAGAAGATACATTTTTGTAAGTGCTATTCGTCCAGCCCATGATACGAAAGGAAGATTTAAATCATCAGACAATTTTTTGAGCCTTTCCATGAGGCCTGCCAGGTTGATGCGCAGGATATTTTTACTGGGAGAGAGCAAGCGAGTCCCTAAATATGTAATGGATGAGTCTTTTGACCATGTGAACGGGGATTGTGTAGAAATCTGTTGTTTGGTGTCTCGGTCTAAACCAATTGCTAACATGACTGATTTACTATGATTCACTTTATATAAGGAAATTGTACTAAAATGGTCGAGAATCGATTGTAGCGTCAATAAAGAATTAGTTGGGTCAGTAATGGAGATGATCACGTCATCCGCATATAGTCCAATTTTATGTTCCGTCTGCCCTATTGTTATTCCTTTTAATTTGCTTTTCTGTTCGAATTTTCTGAGCTAGAGGTTCCATGACCATGGCAAATATAAGGGGTGAAAGCGGGCACCCTTGTCGGGTACCATTCGAGATAGTAAATGGATCAGATGTTACTCCCGAAGTCCACACTCTCGCACTGGGATTCGTGTATAAGCCAAGTATGGCAGTTAATAGAGTGCCTGATATGCCAAATTTGCGCAATACTGCTTCTAGGTATGTCCATTGCACCCGCATCCAGGGATAGGAGCAGAGAAGGCACTCGACGGTTTTCTGCCCATTGAATGAGGTCTATGAATCGACGAGTTCCGTCGGATGTTTGCCTTCGGGGTATGAAACCCACTTGGTCGGGATGTATTAGGTGGTGTAGGACTGAGGAAAGTCGAAGGGCTAATAGTTTGGCATATAATTTGATGTCCGTGTTCAGAAGGGATATGGGCCTGTAATTTTCCGGAATGTCATGGGGTTTGCCGGGTTTGGGGAGGGTAACTATAAGGGCTTCCAAACATTCTTGAGGTATTACACCAGTGGAGGCAAATTGGTTAAGCGTCTTACATAGATGAGGGGTAAGCGTGTGGTGGAAGTGTTTAAAATATTCATTAGCAAAGCCGTCCGGGCCTGGAGCTTTATGTAAGGGGAGGGACTGGATGGCTCTATTAATTTCTTCTGTAGTAAATGGGGTAGAAAGGGTTGTTAGTTGTTCCTGCGTTAGGTTAGGGAGTTGGATGGAATCTAGAAAGGCATTGATGTCACTGATGCGTGGTGGGGTGGCACCCTCTGAAGCATGTAGATTGTATAACCTGTCATAAAAGTTTGCGAAGGTGTTGGCGATGTCTAAAGGATTGGTCATCTTAGCTCCTTTTGTATTAAACAAGAAAGGGATCTTGGCTTTGATTTGCTGTCTTTTAACTTGTCGAGCAAGAAATGCACTAGATTTGTTGTTAAAGGCGTAAGAACGTAGTTTCAATCTTTGAATATAAAATTCAAAGTTTTTATGTAGGTGTTCGCTCAGTTTACGCCTGAGTTCCGATAGTGCTGTTAGTGTTGCCTGAGAAGGTGAGGTTTTGTTGATGATTTCTAATTGTTTAAGTTGGTTAAGTAGGGAGTTTGTCTCTTCCAACCTTTTTTTTTTTTTTTTTTTTTTTTCTCCTGCGCACCAATCTTAATAAGGAGACCCCGTAGAAAGGCTTTGTGGGCTAACCATACCATGGAATGATCAGCAGTAGAACCACAATTAATTTCAAAGAAGCCCTCAATCTCGGACCTGATCTTCTCCTCCTAGTTTGGATTGGTTAAAAGAGAAGTGTTCATTCTCCAGGGAGGACGCATGTGTGAGTTTTGTTGTGGGAACACTTTCAAGGTAATTGGAGCATGGTCAGACCAGGTGATGAGACCAATTCGCGTTTCTGAGATTGATAGTAAAGATTTTTTGTTGGTGAGGAAAAGATCGATCAGAGAGTAAGAGCCACCGGTATGCGAGTAAAAGGTATAGTCGCGTTCAACGTCATGCATACACCTCCAGGGGTCATAGAGATCTTCGTTGGCTATAAAGGCAGAGAGTGCAGAAGCTGTTCTCCTACGTGGATTAGTAGAATCCAGGTAGGGGTCTGGGGTGTCATTAAAGTCACCACAGATGATTAAGGCTGTATCCATATACGGAGCCAATTTGGATGTGAGTTTTTTGTAAAACGATTTTTGGGAGGTATTGGGTACATATACATTAACAAGCGTCATGGGGTGGTTATGAACGGTGGCGGATAGGATAATAAATCTCCCCTCATCATCTGTTTCCAGTCGATGAAGGGTAAAGGGGATGGTAGCATTTACTGCTATCATGACCCCACATTTTTTTTAGCATGGTTTGAGAAAAAATTGTGTGCAAATTTCTTATGCTTACAATTTGGAGGGTTGGTACTGTTAAAATGTGTTTCCTGGATGCATAAAATGTCAGCTTTAGACATAAGTGCTTCCTTCCATAAGAGATTTCTTTTAAAAGGAGAATTGAGCCCCTTTGCATTAAGTGATAGAATGGTGATGGCCATTTGGATAATAAGTGGTTACAAGTAATAATCTAAGATTTACCTTATTCACAGGTGGATATATAAGTTGAACGCGACTGAAGCTTAAAGAACAATGTGTGCAATCGGTCAGAGTGATAGCAATTGCCAGGGAGGGGAAAAAAAAAAAAAAAAACACCCCTCTTATAAGAAAAAAAATAACACAGAAAAAGGTAGAGGTAACAAACAGGTACCTGTAAACTCGTATGCTAGAACTGCATATATTTCCTAAAATGAACACAGTAGCAAAAAATATAGAGTAAGAAAACTTGAAATCGGATGTGCTTGGCACACCTTAATCCTGGGGAGTAAGAGACTGACATAATGCCCGAGCAGGGGAATTCTGTGCTGGGGACATGTAGGTAATCGCAACAGTCAAATATCAGGCTTTATCCGTTTTTGTCCTTACGGTGGCGAGGGTGAGAGGTGGAGGAGGCATTCTGGCCATTATGTCCGCGATGGGTCGAGGTGATAGGCAGTAGGCCCCAATTCGTCAGCTTCTTATAACCATCTTTAGGAGATAGTATCGGAGCAATTTTTTGCTGGTAGGTCACCAGGAGCTTCGTCGGATAACCCCAACGGTAGGTGATTTTGTTCTCTAGAAGAACCGAAGTGACCGGTGCAAACGCCCTGCGCATCTCCATAGTAGCTGGTGAAAGGTCAGCATATAGGGTGATTTTAGAGTAAGGAGAGGGGAGGGGTTTCAGGTTTCTGGCCGAGTAAAGGATCTGTTCTTTTATGTGAAAAAAATGTATCCTGGCCAGGACATCTCTGGGTGTATCTGCTGGTAGGTGGTCAGGTTTAGCGATTCTATGCGCACGATCTATGATCAAGTCGTGAGCAGACAGATTGGGGATCAAAGACGTCATGAGTTGCTGTATGTATTGCTTGAGGTCCGCGGGTGGGACCGCCTCAGGGATCCCCCTGAATTTTATGTTATTCCTTCGGCCCCTGTCTTCGAGGTCGGCCAATTTGAGTTTTAGTTTATGTATTTCAGCTGCATGATGTTCATGAGCATCCAACATCTCATTATGTGCTTTGCTCACATCTGACATGTGTTCCTCAGTTATGTCCACTCTGTCCTCTAAGCAGTCAAGTCTGTCATGAACTTGTGAGAGAGACATCTGCAGTTCTCTGTGCAGGTCTTTTTTGTAAAGTAAGCAGCATTGATTTTAGTGTGCTCTCAGAGACAGGGTTATCTGTGGTAGGTATAGTAGCTAGGGAGGACACAGGGGCCATGTTGTGAGAGGTTAAAGCTGGTGCAGAGCCTTGGTGTTTTTTGGCCTGGTGATTTTTAGTAGGAGAATTGCAGGGAGAAGAGGCAAGTCTCTTACCTCTGTCCTGATGCACCGGTGTGGCTTCCCTGTCAGGGGGTGGAAGATTGTCCATCTCTTCAGGTTCAATGTTATCCCGAATCACCTCATCGTTGTGCTGCTGCGGGAGGTGAAGTTGTGTCCCGCTGTGGCGCATTCCCGCCGGCGGAGGGCGGCCGGCGCCATCTTGGATATTCCTCTGCTCCATGCGGCCGAAATATTCTGTCAGGCGGCGCGGATGTGTTGGAGGATTCCGCCTGCCTGACATGCCCGAGAGTGTCCCGAAGCTCTCTACTCTCTTTCCGAAGAGAGGAGAGCTGTCTGTAGCCTCTGTGTCGCTCGTTTCCCCTTGCTCTGGAGCGGAGCTGAGACACTACACGTCCATCTCGCTCCGCGGCTGGCCACGCCCCCTAATGCCTGTCTTTTGTTAACGATCCCTGGCGTCGCACTCCTTAGTGAGTACCTTCGTTCAGGGAGTGCGACATGTAGTCCCGGTGCGTCCACCGTTACCCCCATGGGATTTGAACCTGGTGGTGTTGGCGTTTCAAAAACCGCTGTTTGAAAACATCAGGGAGATTCCCCTGTTGACTCTTTCCCAGAAAGTGGTCTTCCTAGTGGCCATCACATCTGCCAGAAGGGTTTCAGAACTGATGGCCTTGTCTTTCAAGTCGCCCTATCTCATTATCCAGAAGGATAAGGTGGTGTTTCATCCGCAACCATCTTTTCTACTGAAGGTGGTCTCTGCTTTTCATATCAATGAGGACATTGTATTACCATCTCTGTCCTAAGCCGAAGCACCCTAAGGAGGTGTCCCTTCACGCTCTGAAGGTGTATTTGTCTGCCACGGCTCCCTTTCGGAAAGTCGGACTCCTTTTTTTGTTTTTTTCGGTGGCTGGTCCAAAGAAAGGCATGGTGGTCTCGTCGGCCACCATTTCCAGGTGGATCAGACAGATTGTATTATAAACCTACATCCTTAAAGGGGCAGGTGCCCCCCTTTCCAGTCATGGCCCACTCTACAAGGGCAATCGTAACATCTTGGGCCTTCCAACACCGAACGTTGGTCGCTCAGGTGTTTAAGGCAGCGACCTGGTCGTCTGTCCATACGTCTACCAAGTTCTACAGGGTAGACATCAGTGCATCGGCTGATGCCTGTTTTGGTCGCAAAGTTTTGCAGGCAGCCATGTAGTTGCAATTGAATATGAAAAAAAAAAAAAAAATTATAATATATATATAATATATTTTATATAATTTTTATTTTTTTTTCCTCCTATTGAGGATACCCTGTGGTGTTTTTGTGTGTAGTTTCACTAGTCCCCACTTGCCATGGTGGATGAAGGTTTTTATGCTGGTTTTGGCACTGCTTGGGGGCGTCCCATTTGTTACAGAGAGAAGCTGTGTCGGTTGGTGACTATAAGAGAAAATTAGGAATTTTTTTTTTTTTTTTTTTTGGACTCGCCGTAAAATCCTTTGCTCTATAATTCACCAACCGACACAGCACCTCTTCTTTCTCTCTTCTTCTTCTTTCTCTCCCTCTCCCTTTTTTTTCTTTTTTCTTTTTTCTTTTTTCTTTTTTCTTTTTCTTCTTTCTCTCCTTTCCGTTATACTGCTTGTTGACGTACTGAGGTCTGTGCAGATGGGAGGTGTTTTAGCCTGAGGGACCATGCCCCTGGGTGGAACTAAGAGTTCTGATTGTTGTGTTACAACTTTTGCCTAGTACTCTCCTAGTGATGAGGCTAACAACCCATATGTTAGAGAGGAGCTGTGTCGGTCGGTGAATTACAGAGAAAAAGATTTTACGGTGAGTACAAAAATCCTATTTTTTGCTAGAAGATGACTTGGAAACCCCAAACATTAAAAAAAGGCAAGCAGTGGAAATCCGTAGCGTAAATAAACAATAAAAGGCTGCACAGATAAGACAGCCCTGATGGGCTCTGGTAGGTGGCACTGATGGGCATTAGGTCCACGCTGTAGGACATGGGATGAACCTACCCTCTACTGAAACGCAAGGGGATAGATTAAAGGCTCCTTCGCTCCTCTTATCACACTCATTAGCTTCTGTTTCTTGCCTTCCTGACTGGATGGCCAATAGGTCAGTGGCCTACCTCTGGTTCCAGATTCACTGTGGCATGCATGTGCTAATACAGTGCTTTGAAAAAGTATTCATACCTCCTTGAAATTTTACAAATTTTGTCCTGTTGCAACCAAAAACGTAAATGTATTTTATTGGGATTTTATGTGATGGATCAACACAAAGTGAAACATAATTGTGAAGTGGAAGGAAAATATTAAATGTTTTTCAAAATTATTATACATTTTTTTATTTTTATATATATATATATATATATATATATATATATATATATAATATATTATGAGGTCGACCGATATGGGTTTTTCTCTGGCCGATGCCGATATTTAGAAATCGTGGCAGCCGATATATGATGCCGATTTATTTATTTATTTTTTGGGCCGATATGTTAGGCCGATATTTTTATTTTTATTTAAATTTTTTATCCCCCTTGATCTCATAAAATCTAACACACCTTTCCCACTGGGACATTTTTCAGGCGCTGTTGGGCTAAAAATAGCGCCTGTAAAGTGCCTGCAAAACGGCTCCCCTGCAGTCTGTGTGAAAGACAGAGTGCTTTCACACTGAGTGCCCGTTCACACAGGGGCGACACGACTTGCAGCGCGACTCAGACGCGACCTGCACACGACTTCAGCAGCGACTTGCAAAACGACGACTGTATAGAAGTCAATGCAAGTCGCCTGAAGTCGCCCCAAAAATAGTACAGGAACCTTTTTCTAAGTCGGAGCGACTTGAGTCGCTCCTAATAGAACGGTTCCATAGTACAGAACGTAGCGTGACTTGTCAGGCGACTAAGTGGCCTGACATGTCGCAGTAGTGTGAACGGGCATTAAGGCGATGCACTGGCAGGATCTTAAAAAAAAAAAAAAAAAAAAGTCCTGCAAGCAGCACGTTTGGAGTGGTGTATACCGCTCCTCCACCACTCCTGCCCATTGATATGAATTGGCAGCGGTGCTTCACGGGTGCATTTAACCTCTTCCTCGGCCACTAGCTGGGTTTTATGTGCCCCACTATCAGCCAAATAGCGCCGCTAAAATGATGGTAAAGAGCTGTTAAAACTTGCAGCGTTTTACCATCAACGCCTGCCCGCTCCAGTGTGAAAGCGGCCTTTATAAGTGATACAGAAAATGTCTTACATTTAAACATTTATTAAACAAAACAAACCTCCAATCAGTTTACTTATATGTATGATTTAGATCAAAAAAAAAAAAAAAACTAGTCAAAACTTTGACGAAAAAAAATGGGCTAACTTTACTGTTTTTTTAATATTATTATTATTATTTTTTTTTTTAAATAGTGTATTTCCCCCCCCCCCCCCCCAAAAAAAAATGCATTTGAAAGACCTCTGTGCAAATGCCGTGTGACATAAAATATTGCAACAACCGCTATTTTATTCCCTAGGATCTCTGCTAAAAATATATATATATATATATATATATATATATATATATATATATATATATATTTATTTATTTTTTTTGGTGGGGTCTAAGTGATTTTCTGGCAGAAAATACTGGATTTTTACTTGTAAGCAACAAGTGTCAGAATAGATTTAGGCTGCATTCACACCTGAGCGTAGCGATTCGCTGCGCGTTTTGTTGCGAATTTGTGCAGGGCAAAAGGTCACCAATGTTAAGCATTGAGCAGATACAGCGTCAAAACGCCCATAGAAATGCTCGTTGTCGCGCTAAACGCTCGAATCGAGCGTTTCCATTAGTTTCTATGGGAATGAAAACGCCCAAATCAGCCCGATTCGCGCGACAAAAAAGGGTCCGGAACTTGTTTGAGCTTCAGGCGTAGGGCTTCAGGCAACTTGGAGTGGAGATGTGAACCATCTCCATTGAGAATAATGTATTTTTTCCCCTCCAGCATTTTTGTAGCTTCAGGCGTAGGGCTACAAAACGCTCAGGTGTGAATGGGGTCTTAGTCTTTAAATGGTTAAACTGAGATGATTTCATTCATTCAAGTGTAAACATTGTATCTTTTTGTTCTTTTCTTGGCAGGCTGCCCAGAGAGGAGGAAAGTCATGACTCGGGCAACTTGCACTGACTTCTATTACAGAAGTCTTTCCAAGTCGCGCTGTTCTAAATCCGCCTTTTTATCAGCACAATCGGTACACACACACACACACACACACACACACACACACACACACACACACACACACACACACACACACACACACACACACACACACACACACACACACACACACACACACACACACACACACGACATAAAATGCACGCCACACTTGAGTCATTACTTTGTAGAACCACCTTTTGCTACAATTACAGCTGTAAGTCTCTTTGGGTATGTCTCTACCAGCTTTGCTAATCTAGAAACTTTTTTTATTTTTTGTTTTTGCCTATTCTGTTTTACCAAATCACTCAAGCTCTGTCTGATTGGATGGAGAGCATCTGGGAATAGAAATTTTCAAGTCTTGCCACAGATTCTCAACTGGAGTTAGGTCTGGACTTTGATTAGGCCATTCTAACATAAGACTATGCTTTGATTTAAAACAATCTATTGATGCTCTGGCTGTATGTTTTAGGGTCATTGTCATTCTGGAAGGTGAACCTCCAGCCTAGTCAAGTCTTTTGCATACCCCAAAACATTTTCTTCTAAGATTGCCCTTTATTTGGTTCCCTCCAGCTTCCCTGTCCATGCTGAAGAAAAGCATCCCCACAATATGATGCTGCCACCACCATGGTTCAGGGTGATGTGTAGTGGTTTTTTTTTCGCCACACATAGCGTTTTGCTTTTAGGCCAAAAAGTTCATCTGACCAAAGCACCTTCTTCCACATGTTTGCTTTGTCCTCCACAAGGCGTCTCGTGTGTGTTTTTTCTTTCCAATAGTTGCTTTCCTTTTGCCATGCTTCCATAAAGGCCAAATTTGTGAAGTGCACGACTAAAAGTTTTCATGTGGACAGATTCTCCCACCTACAGCTCATTCCAGAGTTACCATGGGCCTTTTTGACAGTTTCTCCGATTTTTTTTTTTTTCTTTTTTTTTTTTTAAAGGGGAGCTGCACCTTTAAAAAAAAAAAAAAAAAAAAAAAAGATTAAGTCCGCAGCTACAAATACTGCAGCTGTTGACTTGTAATAAATGGACACTTACCTGTACACCCCCCCCCCCCCCCCCCCTGAAAGGTGCCAGTCGTGGCACCGGAGGGGGGGGGGGGATTCCGATGAGCGGACCTTCCACTTTAGGGTGGAGGTCCGCTTTAATGCTCTCCTTGCTCGTCTTGGTAGATTTGGAGTTGTGCCATACTTTTTCCATTTTCGGATGATGGATTGAACCGTACTCCATGAGTTTTTCAAAGCTTTGAATATAATAATTACTATTATATTTATTTTTTGTAATCTAGCCCTGCTTTAACCACTTGCCGACCGCCGCACGACGATATACGTCGACAGAATGACACGGGCAGGCATATGGGCGTACCTGTACGTCCCTGCCTTCCCGCGGGTGGGGGGCCAGCGGCGGTCGGTATCCATGCAGGAGCAATCCGGGATGAGGGGGCGGCCATTCATTCATGGCCACCCCCTCGCGATCGCTCCTGACGAATGGAAGTGAAGCATTGCATCACTTCCTCTCCTGTAATGTAAACACAGGCAGAGGAAGTGATGTAATCTCTCCTCCGTGTCGGTATTTTTCGTTCCGGCACAGAGCAGAGAGGATCGGTGAGTTGCACCAACACGACACTACACAGTAGAACATGCCAAGCACACTCACACCCCCCCTTCACCCCCGATCACCCCCCCAATTACCCCTGCCCCCCCAGTCACAGTGACACCAATTGCATTTTTTTTTTTGCATTGGTGTCATTTGTGACTGTAATAACTGTTAGGGCAGTTAGGGTTAGCCCCCTTTAGTTCTAAGGTACCCCCCTAACCCCCCAATAAAGGTTTAACCCCGTGATCACCCCCCGTCGCCAGTGTCACTAAGGCTGGGTTCACATTGCAGCGGTTTATGAGAACGGATGTGATTCGCACCGCACTGCAAATCACATCCGATCTCTGTGCAATTCGAGTTCAGCCATACAGCCATACAGATAGTATGGCTGAATTCGCGCCGCAAACTCGCACGGGACCCTTTTTTTGGTCCGCAGCAGAATCGGATCCCGTGGGTGTTCACACTATGCGATCCGAGTTTGCAGATCGCACTGCGATATGCGAACTGATCTGGGGGTGTCATTAACATTTCACTGACACTCCCAGCAGTTCGCATAGGGCAGTGAGAACTGCCGCCGGGATGCATGCGATGCGGGAACCCGCCGCGGATTCGTGGCGTTCCCGCATCGCTCCAGTGTGAACCCAGCCTAATAAGCGATCGTTTTTCTGATCGCTGTATTAGTGTCTCAGGTGACGCTAGTTAGGCAGGTAGGTATTTAGGTTCTCCACAGCTTTTTATAGCGCCAGGGACCCCCCATATACTACCGCATAAAGCCCCCTGATTGCCCCCTAGTTAACCCTTTCACCAGTGATCACCATATAACTGTTACAGGTGACGCTGGTTGGTTAGTTTTTTTTTTTTATAGTTTCAGGGCACCCGCCATTTATTACCTAGTCTCACTAGTGTACCCCTAAATTTAGGGGTGTCTACTTTCAAAAATGGGGTCATTGGGGGGGGGGCATCTTGGCATTTTATGGCCTTCAAAACTAGCGCCCTTAGAAAGCCTGAAGGCGGTGCTTGGTTTTCGGGGCCCCGTACGCGGCTAGGCTCCCAAAAAGTCCCACATATGTGGTATCCCCGTACTCAGGAGAAGCAGCAGAACTTATTTTGGGGTGTCATTGCACATATGCCCATAGCATGTGTGAGCAATATATCATTTAGTGACAACTTTGTGAAAAAAAAAATAAAAAAAAATAAGTTTGTAATTTTCCCGCAACTTGTGCCAAATATAAAATATTCCATGGACTCAACATGCCTCTCAGCAAATAGCTTGGGGTGTCTACTTTCTAAAATGGGGTCATTTGTGGGGGTTTTGTGCCATATTGGCATTTTATGGCCTTCAAAACTGTGATGGGTAGTGAGGAGTGAAATTACAAATGTATGCCCTTAGAAATCCTGAAGGCGGTGCTTGGCTTTCGGGGGCCCCGTACGTGGCTAGGCTTCCAAAAAGTCGACCACATGTGGTATCCCCGTACTCAGGAGAAGCAGCAGAATGTATTTTGGGGTACAATTCCACATATAACCATGGCATGTGTGAGCAATATATCATTTAGTGACAACTTTGTGTAAAAAAAAAAAATTATATATATATATATATATTGTCATTATTCAGTCGCTTGAGGCAAAAAAATAAAATATTCAATGGGCTCAACATGCCTCTTATCAATTTCCTTAGGGTATCTACTTTCCAAAATGGGGTCATTTGGGGGGGTTTTGTACTGCCCTGCTATTTTAGCACCTCAAGAAATGAGATAGGCAGTCATAAACTAAAAGCTGCGTAAATTCCAGAAAATTTACCTTAGTTTGTAGATGTGACAACTTTTGCGCAAACCAATAAATATACAGTTAGGCTGCTTTCACACTGCAGCGGGAGCGGCGTCGGCGGTAAAGTGCCGCTATTTTTAGCGGCGGTGTGCGGGCGCTAGCGGGGTGGTTTTAACCCCCGCTAGCGACCGAAAAGGGGTTAAGCCCGCAAAGCGCCGCTGCAGCGGCGCTTTGCCGGCGGTATTGCCGCGGTGTCCCATTGATTTCAATGGGTAGGAGCGGTGAATACACCGCTCCTTCACCGCTGCAAAGATGCGGCTAGCAGGACTTTTTTCATCGTCCTGCCAGCGCATCGCTTCAGTGTGAAAGCCCTCCGGCTTTCACACTGGAGTTAAAGGGGCCGTTTTTTTTCAGGCGTTACACAGGCGCTATTTTTAGCGCTTTAACGCCTGAATACCGCCCCAGTGTGAAAGCAGCCTCATTGACTTTGGTAAAAAAAAAAGACATGTGGCTGAATACATTTTGGCCTAAATGTATGACTAAAATTGAGTTTATTGGATTTTTCTAATAACAAAAAGTAGAAAATATCATTTTTTTTCAAAATTTGCGGTCTTTTTACGTTTATATCGCAAAAAATAAAAATTGCAGAGTCAGTCAAATACCTTTTAAAAGAAAGCTCTATTTGTGGGAAAAAAAGGACGCAAATTTTGTTTGGGTACAACATTGCATGACTGCGCAATTACCAGTTAAAGCAGCGCAGTGCCAAATTGTAAAAAGACCTCTGGTCATTGACCAGCAAAATGGTTCGGTTTGAAAGTGGTTAAACTTCTCCACAACTTTATCCCTGACCTTTCTTGTGCGTTCCTTGGCCTTCTTTATGCTGTTTGTTCACTAAGAATCTCAAACCACTTAGGGCTTCACAGACCAGCTGTATTTACACTGAAATCAAATTGCACACAGGTGGACTCTTTATAAATAAGGTGACTTCTGAAGGCATTTGGTTCCACAAGATTTTAGTTTGGGGGTATCGGAGTAAAGGGGGCTGAATACAAATGCACACCACGCTTTTTTTTTTTTTTTTTTTTTCTTTCCAAAAAAAATGTTGAGAACCATTTTATAACTTTTTCCCTCCACTTCACAATTATTTGCCACTTTGTGTTGGTCCATCGCATAAAATCCCAATAAAATATGTTACAAAAAAAAAAAAGACAAAATTTCAAGGAGTATGAATACTTTTTGAAGGCACTGTAACTGAAGGTGCCCGACCTTAAAGTGGAAGTAAAATTCCATCTCTGAATTTTACCTATAGGTAAGCATATGCTGAGGCTTGCCTATAGGTAGTGTAAATTGCTTCTAATAACATGCACAGTTTAGGGGATCTATACTGTACATGCAGCCAGTGGCATCACTGGCACGTGCTTTCTGAAGGGCCATTCCTTCAGAGCCCTGTGCTGTAAACCGCAGCTCCCATATGCGTGGGAGTGATGTCATTGCGGCTCCAGCCAGTCAGAGCTGGAGTCTGTTAACATGGATGCAAGATGCGTGAAGATGGGAGCACCTGCAGCTCTGTCATCTCGGTGCTGGAAGGGCTTGGTTTTGAGATCTGTTTAACATATTGTGCTAGTATGCGATGCATACTACCGGTAGTACATTATGAGATTACCTTGCAGGTTGAAAAAATTCCAGCAGTTTAGAAGCACTTTTAGGCATGTTTCTAGCTGTTGTGAGCATTATGAAGGGTACATCCTTCAGGGATGTGTAGTGACATTTTCCAAGTTTCTAGCCTATTACACTGGCTGTCGTGGGTAGCAGGAGATTATATTTACAGCAGCTAAGTGCAGCATGGACTGGGGAAATGGGAAGGGCATTGTGAGTTAATTTTACACCTAAAAAAAAAAAAAAAAAAAAAAAAAAAAAAATATATATATATATATATATATATATATATATATATATATATAACACACCTTCTCATTAAGAGTTTTCTTTCTTTTCATGACTATGAAAATTTGTAGATTCACACTGAAGGCATCAAAACTATGAATTAACACATGTGGAATTATATACTGAACAAAAAATATGTCTTATATGCTAGGGTCTTCAAAGTAGCCACCTTTTGCCTTGATTACTACTTCATACACTCTTGGCATTCTGTTGATGAGCTACAAGAGTTAGTCACCTGAAATGGTTTTCACTTCACAGGTGTGCCCTGTCAGGTTTAATAAGTGGGATTTCAAGCCTTATAATTGGGGTTGGGACCATCAGCTGTGTTGTGCAGGAGGTGGATACAGTACACAGCTGATAAATCTACTGAATAGACTGTTAGAATGTGTATTATGGCAAGAAAACGAGTGGCCATCATTACTTTAAGAAATGAAGGTCAGTCAGTCCGAACAATTGGGAAAACTTTGAAAGTGTCCAAGTGCAGTGGCAAAAACCAAGCGCTACAAAGAAACTGGCTCACGTGAGGACCGCCCCAGGAAAGGAAGACCAAGAGTCACCTCTGCTGCGGACGATAAGTTCATCCGAGTCACCAGCCTCAGAAATCGCAGGTTAACAGCAGCTCAGATTAGAAAACAGGTCAGTGCCACAGAGTTCTAGCAGCAGACACATCTCTAGAACAACTGTTAAGAGGAGACTGTGTGTGAATCAGGCCTTCATGATAAAATAGCTGCTAGGAAACCACTGCTGAGGTCAGGCAACAAGCAGAATACTTGTTTGGGCTAAAGAACACAAGGAATGGACATTAGACCAGTGGAAATCTGTGCTTTGGTCTAATGAGTCCAAGTTGAGATCTTTGGTTCCAACCACCGTGTCTTTGTGCGATGCAGAAGAGGTGAACGGATGGACTCTACATGCCTGGTTCCCACCGTGAAGCATAGAGGAGGTGTGATGGTGTGGGGTGCTTTGCTGGTGACACTGTTGGGGATTTATTCAAAATTGAAGGCATACTGAACCAGCATGGTTACCACAGCATCTTGCAGCGGCATGCTATTCCATCTGGTTTGCGTTTAGTTGGACCATCATTTATTTTTCCAACAGGACAATGACCCCAAACACACCTCCAGGCTTTGTAAGGGCTATTTGACCAAGTAGGAGAGTGATGGGGTGCTGCGCCAGATGACCTGGACTCCACAGTCACCGGACCTGAACCCAATCCAGATGGTTTTTGGTGAGCTGGACCGCAGAGTGAAGGCAAAAGGGCCAACAAGTGCTAAGCATCTCTGGGAACTCGTTCAAGATTGTTGGAAAGCCATTTTAGTTGACTACCTCTTGAAGCTCATCAACAGAATGCCAAGAGTATGTGGAGCAGTAATCAAAGCAAAAGGTGGCTACTTTGAAGAACCTAGAATATAAGACATATTTTCAGATGTTTCACACTTTTTTGTTCAGTATATAATTCCACATGTGTTAATTCATAGTTTTGATGCCTTCAGTGTGAATCTACAATTTTCATAGTCATGAAAATAAAGAAAACTCTTTGCATGAGAAGGTGTGTAGTGGATGGAGTAGTGGTGCCCACTACAGAGATTTCCAGCTTCCACAGGCATCTTCCAGTTATGATGCATACATACTTAACATTGGTCCAAGCTGGCCCAATGTAACTATGCAGAAATGTGCATACCTAAACTTTATCTGCAGTTTAAAAAGGGAGTTACAGTTAAAGTGGTTGTAAAATGTTTTTTTTTTTTTTTCCTTCACCCTACTGCATTCTATGCAGTAATGTAAAAAAAATTCTGTATGCAACTCCCCAAAATACCTGAGTCCGATCTTGATCCTGCGATGTGCACAAGAGCCGAGGATGTCTGCTTTCCCTTTCCTCATTGGGTCAGATACAGCAGCAGGAGCCATTGGCTCTCGCTGCTGTCAATCGGAGCCAGTGACAAAGGCGTGGGGGTGGGGCCAAGCCCCACTGTGTGTGTCTTATAGGCACAAACAGTAGGGCTGGAGAGTGAGCCTGCAAGAGTGCCCCCATAAACAGCTTGCCTTGGGGGCAACCAGCGGGTGGTGAAGGACCCAGAAATGCAGGCAGAGGACCTGAAAAGGAGGATTGAGGCTGTTAACAGGTTTTGATATTTTTATAAAGTAAAACACGAACCCATAAACTTGTATTACTTTGTATATCTCAATCTCCTTTCTGAGCAATCTTTTTATAAATGTTGTAATAGGTGCTGTGTTTACTCAGCAACTCCTGGCTGTCATTGACAGCTGTGCATTGCTGGCAAAAGCTGTGAGGGTGGGGGGGGGTAAGACATGGGACGAATGGATACATGCCATGTATAATGCAATAAAAGAGGTGTGTGTTTGTGTGTGTTTGTTTTTTGTTTACATGCCCAATGTGTTACAACAGTTGCCTCTACTCCTGCTTGTATCGTAAGGACGGGGAGGGTATAAAAGTGGGAGGGTTGTGCATGTATGCCAAGAATGATTTGATGGGTGAACATGAGCATGAGGGACAATCTTGCTAATCGGGCAAGGTTGTAGATGGGATCTTTGTGGCTAGTTTTAAAGAAATAAATGGAAAATAGTGGGTGTATGCTACAGGCCCACTAACCTGAAGAATTAGTAGTCTCCTCTCCTGTCAGTTAGGAATGGTGGCAAGGCAGGACAATATTATTATAATGGGGAACTTCAGTTATCCAGATATTGAGTGGCTTGTCATTTCTTAAAAAGGATCTTCACTGCTGAGCACCACAAACCGAAAACATTATAACATTTTTAATATTCAAAGCAAACCCCACATTTCTCTTGAGTAAAGGCAAATGATTAAAGCGGAGGTCCACCCTAAAGTGGACCTTCCGCTCACCGGAACCCTCCCCCCCTCTGGTGCCACAATTGTCACCTTTCAGGGGGGAGGGGGGTGCAGATACCTGTACAGTACAGGTATTCTGCACCCACTTCCGGGATAGCTCTCTGCGGAAAGGGGCGTAGAATACGCCCCTTTCCGCAAGTGCCTGCCCCTTTCTGCAAGTGCCCCGCTGCCTGCTGGGAAACGCACAGATCCCAGAGGCAGCGGGGACCGTCCTTATTGCGCAGCGCAGCTCGCGCATGCTCAGTAGGGAACCTGGAAATTAAGCCGAAAGGCTCCATTTCCTGATTCCCATACCCAAGATGGCGGCGGCAGCACCCCACAGACGATCTAGAGATCGGCTTCGGGTGCCGACATTGCGGGCGCGCTGGACAGGTAAGTGTCACTATTTTAAAAGTCAGCAGCTGCAGTATTTGTAGCTGCTGGCTTTTAAAAAAAAAAAAAAAAAATGCGGAGTCCCGGCGGACTCCCGCTTTAAGGTAGCATTTACTTCCTAGACTCCATCTGCCCTTATCTCAAGCATGCATGTAGGAGAGTGTACTTGGCTGAGAAAACCCCTTCTCTCCTCCCCTCCTGAAAATTCACCAGGAAGTGAAGAAGTGTGAGGGGGAAAAAAAAAAAAAAAAAAAAGTTAAACGTATATAATATACTTTCCTTTCTATTTACTAATGCTAGCACCATGAGCATTAAAAATAATCAATGTTGATTGGGAGAGTTCCACTTTTAAATGTATTGCATGAGAATTTCAAATTTCTAAACTGCGCTCAGTACTACAAGGTATTAAGTGATATACAGTGGGGTGGGGGCATTATTTCACCCCCTGATGATTTTGTATGTTTGCCCACTGACAAATCAGTCTATAATTTTAATTGTAGGTTTATTTTAACAGTGAGACACAGAATAACACAATTATCCAGAAGAATGCATTTCAAAAAAGTTATAAATTTTTTTGAATTTCAAAGCATGAAGTAAGTATTTGATCCCCTATCAATTAGCAAGATTTCTGTCTCTCAGATTTTGTCTATACAGGCAATGAGCTGAGATTAGGAACACTCCCTTAAAGGCAGTGATCCTAATCTCAGCTTGTTACCAGTATAAAATACACTTGTCCACAGAAGCAATCAGTCGGATTCCAATCTTTCCACCATGGCCAAGACCAAAGAGCTGTCCAAGGATGCCAGGGACAAGATTATAGACCTACACAAGGCTGGAATGGGCAACAAGACAATCGCCAAGCAGCTTGGTGAGAGGGTGACAACTGTGGGTGTGATTTATATGCAAATGGTTGAGACACAATAACTCTCACTCGGCCTGGCGCTCCATGCAAGATCTCATCTTGCTGTGTTTTAATGATCATGAGAACGGTGAGGAATCGGCCCAAAACTACACGGGAGAATCTTATCAATGATCTCGAGGCAGCTGGGAACATAGTTGCCAAGAAAACCATTAGTAACGCTCTACGCCTTGAAGGACTGAAATCCTGCAGCACCCTCAAGGTCCCCCTGCTCAATGTCCAGGCCTTTTTTCACATGCTCTTGGGATTAGCACAGTTATTCTTCCAAATTCCACATATACAGGCCTGTCTGAAGCATGCTAATGAGGATCTGAATGATTGAGGAGAACTGGGTGAAATTATTGTGGTCAGATGAGATCAAAATCAAGCTCTTTTGGCCTCAACTCACTGTGTATGTAAAAAAACTGTTGTATCCTAAAAAAGGGGCAGCAGCTGCATTGTGAGATGTACACAAAAGATAAAGCAATTGTCAGAAACCATGAATTAGTCATAGACAGATGTACAGTTAAATCACGCTTGTTTTAACCACTTCCCGCCCACGGTCCGTCATGACGTTCTGGACTTTCAGTGGGAATATCTAAATGGTGCCTGTGGCTGCTAGCATCATTCAGATATCCTTTTTTTCAGCCGGCTATTCTGTGCACCATAAGAAAGATCATATCGGCAGTTCTGCTGATTGATTGATTGTTCTTACAGGCGATGGGAGGGGACATCCTCCTGCCACCATCCGGTGCTTCTCTGGGATCTCCCGTGCCATAGGAGACCCGGAGAAAGAATAGTCCGGCGCCGGATGATGACGATCGAGATTTCTGGTGACAGGATGGTCACGTGCGGGTTCCCGGAAGTAAACCAAGCCGCGATCGCAGCTGTCAGCATGGGATCGGTGAATTTTTTTTTTTTTTTTTTTTTTTTTTTTTTACAATCTCATGCTTTCCAGCCTGGAGGAGAAATGTGGGGTCTTTCTGACCCCATATCTCTCCATAATGAGACCCTGTCACATAGATTTCTATTACAAAGGATGTTTACATTTCTTGCAATACGAATAAAAGGGATCATCTTCTTGGTGGGTCTCCGTGGGTGTCCATCATGGGAGATCTATAACGCAAGAGAGCTGCCTCCGCCGTCTGGTTCAATAGAGCCTCGGGAACATCACAGCTTTAATTTCAATAGCTGTGTGTTCCCCCGTCGCGTCGTCGCATACAGCCCCTCCCCCTTGTCCGGGGAACTGTGATAGCCAGATTGGATGCCCTGGCTGCACGGGGGACAACACGCTGATCTCTTTTATCATGTCGCCAGTCTCTGACCCTCTCCTGTACCATGCCGCCAGTCTCTGATCCTCTCCTGTATAAAAACAGTCGTTTTCGGTTTTCAGCCTAGTGTATTTTTCATTTTCGGTATCGGTTTTGCCACCAAAAACCCATTCGGTACATCCCTAGTGTGTCTCTCCCTCTCCCTCTCCCTCTCCCCAAATATGTAGGGGAAGAGACTCACCGTAACGGCAGATTGGGGTCTGACGCTTACTTAGCCCTGTCATCTCAGGGTAGGATGGAGGACTTATTTCAGTTGACTTTTTAGGCCTGAAAAGGTGGTAAATTCATTCATAATTTTAAGTGCCACTCTTACTGAATTCCCTGGATTATTAAGGAACAGTGAGTCAGTCATCTGCATATAGAGCCAGGCATTCAATAATGTTTCCTACTCTAATACCTTCTACTTCCCTGGATGGTCTGAGTGCGACCGTCAGAGGCTGATGCTGTAGTCTTTATCATTATCTGTAGGCATTACAAAAAGAGAACGTAGGTAAACAGACAAGATAAATTTACTCAACAATTATGGTTTATATAATGGAATAAGAATTAACATCCGTTAAATATCATTATTCTAACCGTGTGAAGTTGTACATCGATTCAAAGAGCATCCAATATATTAAAACTGGGGAAAATGGATGAAGATCCGCCACCCGGAATCCAACCCGTCTGTTAGTGCATGCCGGCTGAGGGGTATCAGAGGTTCGGCCACCGGGAGGTATAAAAAGGGCATATCCGAAACCATGTGTTTTGCACCTGATATACGGAACTCCATATTTTGGTTCTCTTATCTAATGAAGAGCATAGGACCAAAACAATGTTATCACAATCGCCTAAATTGAAGGGATTAATACAGGTTGATTGGTATAGTGTATTAATAGGGGGAACTAGTGCCATAGGGAAACATACCTGTTACTGGACACTATGTAAAAGAGGGGAAGGTGAATTGGCTAACCATTCGCCCCACACTGCCACATTGATCAAATCAGGCCAAAAATATCTATAAGAAAACAAAAGCAAAATAACTGACTACCTGCTGAATATAGATGAAGATTTTAATGGAAAGGATATAACGCAGGGTCCAGTCTTTGGTGAGAGAGAGTCTCCATGGATAGAGTAACCACATACCCACTCAAACTTCCAAAAATAAGAAGTATGTCTGAATTCAAATAACCAATAATGAATACTATCCATATATTCACCTAGATTTCCATATGCAGCAACACTACTAGTCTGATGGCAGAGCAGTATGAGACTGGACGAGTAGAGGCTGCAGTTTATAGCAGTGCAATCAGTGAATCAGCAACAGCTGATCCATAGAAGGTCAGTCGCTACAGTGCCATGGGAGGTACAGTCCCACCAAACTCCACACTCAAATGATAGAGGACTTGCATGCATTCGACATGTTCTTTCCCAGGATGGGTGTCTTAGTCAAGGAAAGGTGAGGTTCCTCATTGATGATCTTGCTTTTATTTTGCATCACAACCATTTTTTTGTTTCATGGGGAGCATTTCCTCCAGGTACAGGGGGTTGTGATGGGGACTTTGTGTGCCCCATTGTATGCCAACCTGTACCTGGGGGAATGGAAGAACATGCTCTTACTATCTGAACACTCTGCCCATACATGGAGAAGATGGTATGTTGGCGTCGATATATAGACAACATTTTCCTGGTATGGGATGGTACACCCGACCTCCTCCAGGAATTTGTCAAAGAACTGAATTTGAATGAGTTAAATTTAACCTTCACATTGACATTCGATGAAAGCCAAATCGCCTTTCTAGATCTAACTATTCACAAACAATTAGACAGATCTTTGACCAGTTCATTATTATGAAAACCTACTTCTGGTAACGCCATCATTCATGCCACAGCCATTGATTTGTTCGATTCCATATAGTCAGTACCTATGTGTCAGGAAGAATTGTACTGACGATGCGGTCTTTCGAGAGGCACATTCGCTGAGGATTGGACTCCTGACATGTAGGTATTCTAAGAAATGCTTGAAGAAGGCATATAGATGGGCAATTTCCAAAACGAGACGTGAACTCATAGTCCAAAATCTGCCTCAAATCAAACCAATCCAATTAGACTTGTAACCAAGTTTTCCAATCAACATAGGTTTGCAAGATATAGGGAAAGAAGACGCCTGGCATCCAGTGGAGATGAATAGGTAGTATCTGAAGGATGGTCTGCATGTTCCTCCGCACACTCCCTTGCTTTGTCTTGTAGCAGCTGTATCTCAGCATTATGAGCCACCCTCTCTGTTTTGATGGCAGAGATGCACTTGCCTCGAACCACTGCCTTGAATGCATCCATTATCATGGGGGGTGGGGGGGGGGGGGTCCACAGACTCCTCATTAGTTGACCATTGAGAGGTGACTGAATCCTGTATGCGGGAGGACACCTGCTGCCAGATTACCTTTCTGAGATGCTGAGAGCGACTCCCCTTGCAGCTGCAGTATACCCATGAAGTTGGCACAGAGGGTATAATGCTCAAAGAAGCACGAGTTGCCAGCAGGATGTGCAGGACTTGAGCATATGACCACTAGCAGGCAATTTTGAGGAGGTGCTGTAAGCAGTCCTTAAGGAGTGTGGCCAGGCTTTAGGTGTAGGGTACCCAGGGAAGTCGGCAAAGGCCTGGCCGAGGATCCAACACCGGTGATCATACACGGGTAGGTAGACTGATGTAGGAAATGGCAAAGTCTCTAAGGCAGGCCAGGGTCACACACAAGTAGCAAAGGTATTCAGATAGAAACAATTCCTTTTAAACAGGCCAAGGTCATACACAGGCAGGTTAGGCAGAAGAGTAGCCCTTAGAAAATCGGGGTAAGTCAAGGAACAATCCAGGTTGCAGTGAGATAACCGGAAACAGGTGCAGGTTCAGGAACTCGTGGAGAGCTGAAGAAAATCCAGGAACTTGGGACAGTCAGAGGCAGCCTTATATAGGCCAGCGGGGGGGATCCATTTGTCACATGATATGCCTATGGCGCCCATTTATTCTACTGGCAAGATTGCCAGTACTTCCACGGCCTATTTCCTGACACCTGCTGATTCTGCAACCAACCTTGAGAAGGCCTCCTGTCGTCTTCCCTGCCGGAAAGTTGAGAGACGGGGGTTATGATCAGATATGCTCCCAGCCAGGTACTTCAATCTCGTATGTGTACAGTAAGGTAACCAGATTTTGGAAATTAAACACAGGAGATTATATTATATATATATATATATATATATATATGTGTATGTATGTATGTGTGTATATATATATATATATATATATATATATATATATATATATATATATATATATATATAATGTGTATTATTATTTTTGACTAGTAATGGTGGCAATCGGCGACACTCTGCCCGCCACTGCCTGCCTCACAGCCTGTGAAGTCTTAGCCCTTGTACACACAGTCGGAGATTCCGACAACTAAATCCGTCGGATTTTGTCCGAAACTGTTGCATACACGCGCTCGGACAAAGTTGTCGGAAAATCCGACGTGATTACGTTATTTCATTATGACGGGGCTATGTTAACGCTAGTAGCCAATAGCTTTGGTGTAGGAATTTGATCTGAGCATGCGTGGCACTTTGTCCGATCGGAATTCTCTACACATGATCGGAGTATGTCCGATCGGAGCATTTTGTCGGAAAATTGTACCAACAAGTTGGAAAACTTGGTCCGTCGGATACTCCGACGGAAACAGTCCAATGTAGACCACACACAAAGTCGGAATCTCCGACCGTGTGTACAAGGGCTAACTCTACGGGCCCCGGCTACTACTGGGTTGGGAGTGGAGGAAGATCACTTCGCCAGGGAAGGCAAGGAGATAAGCAGGTACATATAATTAAATAACACCTCAAATTTATTGGGATTTTTAAGGCAATATAGAAAAAAGAATATATACTAAAATATGTATCAAAAAATATATAAATTTTTATTACAACTATCAAATGATATTACAAAACCACAAGGATCCATAAAATAACAGTATTGTGCTAACATATGTATATGGCATAGAATATTACTACATGCGTAGATTCTATCCAGCAAAACAGGCAGCTCTTTTCCTACGCGTTTCGAAAAATGTGTATTAATAATTTCTTCAGGGAAGCCACTGTCTGTAAGCACACAACAAGCAATGAATATTACAAAAAATACATATATACAAGTGACATGATACATTAAAACCCAATACTTGAATACTCGCATGCTAATTTTTTGTACCAAAAGTAGGCACTTCTCTTCTTTTGGCAACCGTTCCAAAAACGGAAAGACAAGCCAAGAGAGGAGGGGATTAAGCCACAAACGTGGAGATGGTAAGGATGGTATGGATCTGTTACAAATGGCAGCAGACCAATAAAAATAAAATTGGCAATAAAAATGTAACCAAAACACATGAATACAAGGATGATTATAATTCAGATACCCTCCAATGCTTCCTCGTCTTCGGCCTCCTCTCGTATGGAGGGGCCAATGAGAAAAAGAAAGGGTCCTTTTGCAAAAATACAGGATATAGTCCATGAAACCCAACAGGCTACAAAAAAATTTACAACTAAAGTCCAACAAGGCCCACATTTATCTAAAAATGGGGGGCCGTCAAGAAATCTGAGAGATAGGAAAGATAACCTGAAAACCATTCCATCTGAGAAAAATAAAAATACCAAAAGTCCGAAGGAATTAGGGGCGGTTCCAAAAACACAAAAACAATTAGATGATTTTTTTAGACAAAATAGTTCCAACCCAAACCTCAGTCCCAACCCAGTCTTAGAAATAGAAACAGGTACCAATATAGGCGAAGGTGGTTTAAATATCATAAATCTATCGTCACATATACTTACGGCTACTGAAAGCCAGGTGCTTTCACTTGGGCTGTCATTTTGCCCTAATAAATCATTAGATGACTTTGAAGTCATCAAAGACATTAATTTATTTGCACGTAAGGTACTTTTCAAATGTCTATATAGTAAACAACCAAAACAAGAGGTTATTCCATCTAATCTTACAGCAGCTGATTTTAGGGCCCTGCGTGACCTTAATCAGCTGCTGCAGGAAAATGAATTAGTGCTGGGAGATTGGGAAGAGGAAATTGATAGTGAAGATGGTCCAGATGAAGATCTTGGGCAGAGCTCCTTACCTGTGATAAAAAAAGTGTATAAGAAAAAATCCAACAAATTTTCCCCCATTGAGTTCCAATCCAGCCCTAGCATTGTTTGTCAGGTTGACAACTAAAGAAATCAAAAAAATGAAAAAAGATAAGGGTAAGCCAAAAAATCTTAATTTAGAACAGAAACATGCTTTAAAATCACTCCAGGACAATGTAGAAATTACAATAAAACAATCAGACAAAGGGGGTAACATCGTTTTAATGGATAATTCCATGTATGGAGCCATGTGCCTTAAAATCCTTAACGATCGGAAATGCTACTGTAGAATTTCGACGCATTGTTTAGACAAATGCAATCAAAAATTCTATGACCTGGTTGATGGAGCTCTACAACAAAGGTCGACTATCGAATGGAAATTTAATAAGTTTATTTTATCAATGCTTGACTTCATACTCAGACATAATGTTTTTTTATTTAAAGGATCCCACTACCTCCAGGTACAAGGGGTGGCTATGGGCACATGTTGTGCGCCCTCGTACGCCAACTTGTACTTGGGGGAGTGGGAAAAAACCTTTTTGTCTGATGATGCATGGGCTATATACACTAAAAACATCGTACTGTGGTAACAGTATATAGACAATGTATTTATGGTTTGGAATGGCCCGGAGGAAATATTGAAAACTTGTCTTGAAGTGATGAATCAAAATAATTTGAATCTTTTTTTTCACAATGTCCTACAATCGGACCCAAATTGATTTCTTAGACATTACCATCATGAAAAATGCAGTAGGGCAACTTACTACAAAATTATTCAGGAAGGAATCTGCCGGCAACACGCTTTTGCATGCCGGCAGTTTCCATCCGGAATCTTTGAAAAAATCCATTCCATATAGTCAAATGTTGCGAATTAAACGCAACTGTACAACTAATGAAGCTTTTCAAAAAGAGGCGGATGAATTGAGCAAAAGACTATTGCTACGAGGTTATACAAAAACTTGCCTGAAAAAGGCTTTCAACCGTGTTAAAAATCAAGATAGACAAACTTTGCTATTTGGAAAAAGTAAACCCAAGAATAATGAGAATACAACTAGATTAATACTACGGTTTTCGAACGAGCATGACAAAAAAAATAAAAAGTGTTCTTACAAAATATTGGTCAATATTAACAGAGGATCCAATATTATCGACTGTTACCCCCAAAACCTCAAATCACTTTTCGTAAAGCCGGCTCTCTTGGGGATTCATTGGTACAAAGTGAATATAAGGGTAACCAACGCCTAGATCCATGCAAAACTTGGGGAACATACCCATGTGGGTCTTGTTCCTGTTGTGAATATATAAAACAACGGACAATTTTCAAGTTACCTAATGGTGAGAGTTTTCGATTAAAACACTTCGCTAATTGTAAAACCAAAGGCGTTGTTTACCTGTTCCAATGTGAATGTGGGGCTTTCTACATTGGAAAGACCAAACAAGAATTAGGTCAACGTATTAGTAAACATCTGTCTGCCATGAGGATCTGCAACCTATATCTCCCTTTAGGGAGACATATTGCAGAGGCTCACGCATATAGGATGCCGGTTGTAAACTTTACTGTGATAGACCAGGTACATATACCAATTAGAGGGGGGATTGGAACAAGACACTCTTGCAACATGAAATGCGCTGGATTAAATTTTTGGAAGCTACAATTTATCCAGGGCTTAATGAAACAGAGAGCTTTAGGCCATTTCTAGAGGGCTACGTTTCAGGTAAAACTGAATAATGAGCTGGTTGGTGGACAATTGGGCTCCTCACCTAGATGTGATTCTGTTCCCTTTTTTTATTTTATTTTTATTTTTTTCTCAAATCAATAAACAAAAATAAAAATTTATATATCTGTATCTTTATACACAATCTTTTCTATGTGAACAATACTTGATGTCTTTTAAACATGTTATGTTTTTAAGTGATTTATAATAGGTTTGGTGGGATCTGTGGTCACCGCGTTCCCGGCACAGGTAAGCCCATCGGGGTGGTTTTGTTGGGAGGGCGCTGTGGTTGGGGTTATTCTTACCCCTTTCTCTGCTCCCCTTTTCTTTGACACCGTTTTGGGCATTGGTTTTCTTTCCCGATGGCCACTTTATGTGGCGTCTGGATGTTTATCCAGTTCATTTCTGTGTCCGTGGTTTTAGTTTTAGCCTTAGTGGCACATTGCAGGTGACAAATTTAATTGGTGTTTATCTGCAAAGTTATGGTCACTTTTGTGGAGTAATTTCCACATGGCCATCAACTTGAGTCTATTGGGATAAGCCCTGTTGAATGGATTGCAATAGATTTAGCGATTCATTCTGTAGTGTTTGTTTCCTCCCATGTATTCTTGTAATTATTTGTAGTCATTGCCCAGTAAGATGTCATCTCCAGGAAGTACAAAAGAGTGTCATTTCCGGTTCCGGGAAATGACGTCATTTCCGGTGCCGGGTGAAAATGACGTCACTTCCGGTTCCGGCGGAAGTGGTCATACCGGAAGTGATGCAAATGGTGGCAAAAACGCCGCTATTTGACCAATAAGAATTTATATACCTGGAGTAATCACCCGGGTAATCTCCAATGAAAAAAAGTTGCTGCTGAAAAGAGGAGGAGCTCTTCGGAGAACCTCCTATTAGAATTAAGCGGCTAGATAGATGGGAGGAGCCCCTGTATTGATTTGAGGAATCTTTTGGCGCCAATCCACTCAACAAGGGCTATTTAAGGCAGGCGCCAGAAGCTCTAAGCAGGTGGGAATTTCTCTTATGTCCTTTGGATGCTCCAGATTCGGTGATATTCGTATAAAACTAGGAAACGTTGAACCTCGATATGGCGGTAAGCTACATTTTGGGAATCCCTGTCTTATGATAGATGTAAGGCTAGGGAGTAGACTAAAATGTTTCTTGGTTCTTTTTGTTATAGGTCTTCTAGACAAGATTGAGGTTTATACAACATAATATCTTCCTATTTTGGGCTATTGGACATTTGTGCAAAGGAACCTTTTTATTCCCATCTTTTGTTGAGTTCATTTTGACTCCTGGGCTTTGAATGCGGTGACACTGTAACAGATCCATACCATCCTTACCATCTCCACGTTTGTGGCTTAATCCCCTCCTCTCTTGGCTTGTCTTTCCATTTTTGGAACGGTTGCCAAAAGAAAAGTGCCTACTTTTGGTACAAAAAATTAGCATGTGAGTATTCAAGTATTGGGTTTTAATGTATCATGTCACTTGTATATATGTATTTTTTGTAATATTCATTGCTTGTTGTGTGCTTACAGACAGTGGCTTCCCTGAAGAAGAAATTAATACACATTTTTCGAAACGCGTAGGAAAAGAGCTGCCTGTTTTGCTGGATAGAATCTACACATGTAGTAATATTCTATGCCATATACATATGTTAGCACAATACTGTTGTTTTATGGATCATTGTGGTTTTGTAATATCGTTTGATAGTTGTAATAAAAATTTATATATTTTTTGATACATATTTTAGTATATATTCTTTTTTCTATATTGCCTTAAAAATCCCAATAAATTTGAGGTGTTATTTAATTATATGTACCATTTTCGGGATGATGGCAATAACATGCCATAGCTCATGAGTCCAATCATTTTTACTAGGAGATAAGCAGGTAGGCAGCTGGACGGGACTTGAGCCAAGGCAGAAGAACATGGACCTGATACTGAAATTTTTTTTCCCCACAGCTCCGACAAGCACAGGATCATCAGAAAGGGGCACAGATAATGAGGGAAAAAAATGCATCCCCCTCAGCTAGTAGGAGCGGTGGAGCAGGGGTCTGTAATTCAGACTTTTTATTTAATTTTTTTTTTTTTTTTTTGTTGATGGTTTTTGAAATTGCCCCAGTCTCTGTTCAAATCCACTTCGGGGACAGACTTGGTCCGGGGACAGTGTCCTCAATCTGGGAACTGTCCCCGGAACCCGGGTATGTCTGGTCACCCTAATTTACATGGTAACAAGGCAGAATTACCGAAGGCCAGATCTATCCTGGCTGATGAGCGATGGGATGCCGAGACTTGCGGGGTAGGATCTACTTAGTTCCTTGATTGCCGCAGCTCAGCCACAGAAGCCCAGGAGAGGAGATAAGCCGACCCTGCCCTCCTACAATTTGATGAATCCAGTGCATCCAAAATGGCATTGAAATGAACCATCAATGTCAGTGGGAGATGAGGGAAAGGAGCCAGCTTAACAAAAAAGGCCATACAGTAATTGAACATTGCATGGAGGGGGTAAGTATACATTCACCATTAACAATTTTATAGTAACAAATATTCCAAAACCACTGCCATATACCGCACCCCCCCCCCCCCCCCCCCCCGGTCTGAACACCTGGTGTATAATACACGGAATAGCCTTCCTGATAAGAATTGATACTCCTCTAGCAAAAGTGAAAAACGTACCGTAGCATGGAAGGCTTTTTCAATCCAGGGCTTCTGCAGAGCAAGAACCCTGTTGCGATCCCGGTCTCTTGCGACATGTGGCTTGGGTTTCTTGAGATCCCGAAACACAGAGGCTCTCTTCAATTTGTTATTCAACCCTCTAACGTTCCAAGATACAATTTTTACATAACTAGCCATTCAAGTGCATTTCAAACTCTTCATACCGGGAGCCTGAGTGCAATACCTTTTTTTATATAATTTTAAAGTACTTTTAGAGATATGGGAACAATGCCAAACCTAGTCAGCGCTAGATATCCAAGATGAGTGGTGAGTGGAGTTAAATCGATTCCCCTGCCATTATACCAAAACTGGAAAAGAAAACAAGTCCGGTATGTAGCTTGATCCGAACCAAAAATAGTCCTGGAAGTTTTAACCATAGTAGAACCAATAGTTTGACAACTCAAGGTAATTTTTCTTGTGTTTCCACACTGATCCCCATGTAGAAAAGGCTCAAGGAGCATAGTGATGACATAAAGTGAACTGGTAAAAGAGAAATGAGAGCCATTGATCTGCTGGCGCCATCTACTGATGCAAAATAGGAATGACAACTTAACAGTTGTAAGTGGAAAAACAAAATGAATGAGTTCCATGAATATAACAGCAGCGTGGAAGTCCAGGGAAATGCCACTCTGTCAAGCCACTCGCTGGCCTCAAGTGGGTTATCAAAGAATTTAACAGCTCTTTATATTGCACCTGTAGCCTGCTGGGATAAAAGCATACTGTATTGGATTGCTTTATTTCTCAACCTCTTCCTGACATTTAAAGGAGCGCCTCCTTTTTTTGGGTTTCAGCTGAGAAATTAGGGAACAGAATTACTCGAGTGTTCTCATCGCAGCTCCTGGTGTTTCCTCGATTCTGCCAGGATCATATCATGGTCTCGATAATTTAGGAATCTGACCAGAAAGGGCCTTGGGAATGCCCCAGGGGGATGGACACCTGTGGGAACTCCTATTAGCTTGTTCTACCACATAGGTGGGGGCAGGTCACCCAGTGCCAGGATCTAAGTACTGCTCTGCAAACGTGGTGGTCTTGGACTCCTCAGCCCCCTCCGGTAGCCCCACCACCCGCACATTATTCCTCCTCGGCATCATCTGCCCTGTGTTGGAGCAATCTTACTATCTTTTAGTTCAGCTAGCTGCGAGCCCTGCAAGTGGGCTGCATCCTCCACTTCAGAGATTCTGTCCTCCGCTGTAGTAAGCCTGCCATGGATTTTATCCAGGTCATGTCTTGTGAGTGTGCATTCGGTGGTCAGGTGGTCTAAGCCCACCATCACCGTAGCCCTGCTAGCGTCAATAGCCTCCAGGATGGGTCTGGTGGTGGCACCTGGAGCAATCTCCAGCTCTGGAGAAGCAGATTATTAAGCCTCCTGGTCAAGAAGCGTGGCAGCTGCTGCTTTCTCCATCCTCTGTCCCTGCTTTTTCCAAAAATCTCTGGGTCAAAGCTGCTGCCTATACTAAAAATGCATTATGCTCAGTACAATTGCGTCTTGAGTCTCATATATTGGCTCCTTGGGAGTGACCTGAGCCAGGAGGCATGGTGGCAGCTATCCACCTGAAAATATAAGAATTTCTATCAGTGCGAAGCAAGAGAAGAAGTTGGGACTTTGCATGAAGCATGTGGATTTGGAAGCAAAAAATGATGACCTGTATAGGTCTGATAATGTTGAATTTATTAAATATTACACAGTAAAATACATCAAAAGCAGTGGTACATATTGCATCTTCCATCATGATTAATTGATTCATACATTGGCATATTGCACATTGATGATGATATTCAAGTAAATTTAGGTAAAGCAGTATATACAGAATGTTACAAAACTGCATGATTATAGAATTTATGGCATCTGAATCTTGACGTGTTTCATGGCCAACTTACCACTCCTCAGGAGCTGATGTAAATTGGATATGTATAAAACGAAAGTATTATATCGGACAATGAGTAAGCCTTGTATGTAAAAATAGAGATAAACGGAATTTGCTTGAAACAACCACCCATACTCACAGGTGAGGCAATGGCAAGGGCATGGCAGTGGTTGCGTGGGCAGCCGGGGACACGATCTGGCACGGGACCTGAGGTGGAAAAGCAGGGAAGCAAGCCCCGTGCTAAAACAGTGAAAAACAATCTGTGAAAAATTATAAAAATATGAAAAAAATTATAAAAATTAGGAAAAATATGTTATAGGAATCTGTGATAGGGAGACTGTGTTGGAAACGATGAGAATGCTCCAACATGTGAGCACTAACATTGAAAGGTGGGAGAAAAAGGCAAGGGAGGGAGAAAGGGGAAAGAAGGGGGGGGGGAAATGAAAAATGGAAGGGAAGAGAGATAAAGAAAAGGAAAATGTGTGACAGTGAATCTGTGTTGGAAGCAATGGGAATGCTCCAACCTAGTGAACGCTATCATTCAGAGGTGAGAGTACTCAAATGTGTAATAGTGAAATTGTGTTGCTAACAATAAGGATGTTCCAACATAGTGAACCCTATCATTGAAAGTAAAAAAACCTGTGAGGTTTGAAATTCGTAGAGGTGACACATTTTGTCACCCCTGACTAAAGCTGCACAATTAATCGTTAAAAAAAAAAAAAAAACTATCTCGATTCAACCCCTCTGATGATCTCTATTGCAGAGTTTGCCAATTCTTTCATATAACAAGTGGAGACTAAGGGCCGGTTCACACTGCGAGCCGCGGCGAGGCGTCTCCGACTTCCTCGCCGCGACTTGCAGGGGGGGTCAGCGGCGACTTGCAGAGGACTTCTGCATAGAAGTCAATGCAAGTCGCCCCCGAAGTCGCCCCGAAGTAGTACAGGAACCTTTTTTCTGAGTCGGAGCGACTCGAGTCGCTCCTCTCAGAACGGTTCCATTGTACTCAATGGGGACGACTTGCGGGAGCGAGGCGAGGCGAGCCGTGTCGCCTCGCCTCGCGCCGCAGTGTGAACCGGCCCTTACTGCTCACTCAGCTGTCAAAAGAAAACATCCAGGCATTCTGCCAAGGTTTTAAAATGTTACATTCTAACTCTGCCTTCTTGGATCAAAGGGAAACTTCTGTGTGGTAAGAAAAAAATCCAGGCAGTCTGCCAAGTTTTTAAAATGACCTGTAAATACAGGAAGTTTAACTAAATCTTTTGCTGACACTTGTTTCTTAAGTTAAAATCAATACTTTTTGCTAGAAAATCACTTGGAACCCCCCAAACATTTTATATTAATATATATATGTGTATATATATATATATATATGTGTGTGTGTATATATATATATATATATATATATATATATATATATATATATATATATATATATATATATATATATAATTTTTAGCAGAGACCCTAGGGAATAAAATGTCAATTGCTGCAATATTTTTTAATGCCACACTGTATTTGCCCAGTGGTCTTTCAAGCGCAATTTTTTTTGGGAAAAAATACACTTCAAATACACTTCAATGAATTAAAAAAAAAAAAAAAAAAACAGTAAAGTTGTTGTTGTTTGTTGTTTTTTTTTTATGTGAAAAATGATGTTACGCCCCGACAATTGTGACAGAATCGTGATCTATCTTGAATAAATCACCAGAACCAGATGGCTTGCACCCAAGGGTACTTGGGGAACTCAGTCAAGTAATTGCCAGACCATTGTTCCAAATATTTACTGACTGGAATGGTACCAGCTGATTGGAGAAAAGCCGATGTAGCACCAATATTTAAAAAGGGCCCAAAATGCATCCCTGGGAATTACAGACCAGTTAGCATAACGTCAATAGTATGTAAACTCTTGGAGGGGATAAGGGACTATATACAAGATTTTAGTAATGAGAACGGTATCATTAGCAGTATTCAGCATGGATTCATGAAGAATCGTTCTTGCAAAGCAAAGATGTACCGTGGTGTTTTAATTTAAGTATTGGCTAATAATGTTTTGAATGCAGCTTTTTGTTTTGCATATGCTATATGTTTAATAGGTAATTAACAGGTAATTAATATTACCCAATAAACCTAATCCCTGTCTATGAAATTTAGTAAGTCATAAAGTGGTTGTAAACCCTTACAAACCACTTTGACCTACAGGTAAGCATAGATTAAGGCTTACCTGTAGGTCCAAGAAATGTCTCCTAAACCTATACAGTTTAGGAGATATTTACCTGAAGATAGCCACCGCTGTAGACAGTGGCGCGCAGGCGCACTGGGTAAGCCGCAGATCGCGGCGATATGTCGGCTCCCGTGCGCATGCGCTGGAGTGACGTCATCACTGCTCCGGCGATTTGCAGCGCTGGTGTTCTGGCAGATAGTGTCCTGCCATAATATAGCGTCTGCCCCGTACTGCGCATGCACAGTACGGGGCAGAAGAAGCTTCGGAAAATCTCCGAAGCTGAACGGCGCCTGCGCAGTGAGTGGAGGTAGTAGCCCCACCATCCAAGCGGACATAGGGTTGTGAAAATTAGACGGCCCCTTGCGGGCGAGCTTCGCTCGCCACGATTCGGGCTCGGCCTCGCTTCGCTCAGCTCTTTTTTTTATTCCCACTTGGATGGTGGGGCTAGAACCTGGACTCACGGCGCAGGCGCCGTTCATCCTCGGCTATTTTCGGAATCTGTGTTGCTGTGTACTGCGCATGCGCAGTACACAGCGGACACTATCTGATGGGGGACCTTATATGATGGGACACCGGAGCAGCGAGACCCACCAAGAAGATGGACGCTCGGAACTACATGGGACAGCGGTGACTTCGCTGGCTCCTGTGTCAGGTAAGTGACGCATAATGGACTACTATGCGATGCATAGTAGTCCATTCTGCATTACCTTTGCAGGGAATCAAAGAGGAAGTAAACCCATTTTGGTTTACTTCCTCCTTTAACAACTAGTCAAAAGTCATAAAGAGACTAAAACATGGTTGTCTTACTGTATAGCAGAACAATTCTATTTTAATAGTTGGAGCCAAAGGCCCCTATCACACTAATGCGCTTTTCTCTCACTAAACCACAGCTGTAAGCACACCAAAAACCAATTTCAAAACCACTAATAAAAATATTTCCCTTTTAAATCTATGGAACTCTTCCATGCACTGTGGGTGTAGTGCGTTTTGTGGAATCCTGCACGCCGGATCTTTGGTGCCTTGTTTGAAAAAATGCAGGTCTCGCCAGCAATGCATGGTGTGTGTGTGTGTGTGTGTGTGTGTGCGTGTTTGTTTTGTTTGTTTGTTTGTTTGTTTTTTTGAATTATATGTCCAAGTTTCTTCCATGCGAGGAATCAGGAATGCAGAAAATGCACCAAAACCACATTTTTTTAATTAATTTTTTTCAAAATGCATACCCTTTTTCTTTTTAAACGCAGCAGTGTGAAGGGGCCCTAAAGCTGCATTTTTACAACAATAAGCATAAGTGAAGTTGGTGTGGCAATCTCCCCCACCGTGTCTTTGTATTATGACAGAGAGACTCCGCCCTGCCCCCCCCCCCCCCCCCCCCCCCCAACCCAAGGATACACTGATCTGTGCTCATAGTAAGCTGGCTGCAAGTGCTGATCGGTTGCTGATTTTCCAGCCTCGCCCTTCGACAATTTATTTTTGGACAGCTGTACACACTAACTAGACCAGGCAATTTTTGGCCAGTGTGTACCCAGCTTAATCCCTTGGTGCTGGCCACATGCATATATGCAGCCTCTCGGTGCTGGGTTCTAATCGCTGAGGGGCCGCATATTTGCGTGAATTGCTGCAAAAAACACCTGTGCAGAGTGCGTGCGCTTCACGCTCCCAGCACAGATATTGCCTCCCGGCGGTCACGGTTTCTTAAGCCCCGCCTCCCTGCGTCATAAACCTATTAAAGGCCCAGAAGGTGCCAGGGCTAGGAGGTTACAGTGAAACTAGGGGCAATATCAAAAACAACCTATGAAATAGACTTCATAGCATTAACAGCATTTTTTGTTTTTGTGAGTCCCCCCTCTACCTGGTGATCTGGTCATGTTGTAAAGTGCTGCGCAAACTGTTGACACTATATAAATCCTGTATTACTATAATAATAACACAATACTTTATTTTTGCGACGCCTTCTGTCATTCCCTACTGTTTCATAGCTGACTCCCCACTGCACGTGTGAGATCACACTGTGTGCTGACAGACTGGTCCCACAGCCTCCTGGGACATTTGTGGGTGAGGTGTGGGGCAACTTCTGTAATTCTTGTCTAGCCAAGGATTGTGGGAACCTGTTTAACATTATTATTATATTATTATTATTATTATTATTATTATTATTATTTTTTTTTTTTTTTTTTTTGAGGATGGGGGAGGCACATTAGCAGTGCTTTCACTTTTTTAAAGCAGAATTATTTTATGTCCTAGTTGCTAATCTCCTACCTTCACCAACTATGCAATCCATGTTCTTCTAAAGTCTGTAGGAGCCTGATGATTTTGCAGAAAAGCTATTACTGCCCAGTGATTTCCTGTTGTTAGTAAGAGCGCCTGCTGCTATTCCTCCTGTATTCCCAGCCAGCGGTCTTGTCGCTGTCCACCAGTAGTTCTAAGGCTGAGTAGGGATTTCTATTTCTGCCTTCCTGGTCACTGTAGTGTGTGGAGGGGGTTTTGCAGCCCCCGGTCTGTGCCGCCCATAGAATTGATGTCCTCCCGTCCACCATCTGTCTCCCTGAAGAATGGGGAGAGTTACCAGAGATCATCTGTATGACAGACGGGAGATCTCGAGCTGACAGGTCTTGTATGTGAAAACACTAATCGCTGTAATGTCCTGCCCCCCCGTAACAGCATTGGAACAGTGAGCTGTCTATCACAATGCTGGTCCGGGATTCAGTAGGCAGGACATTACTGTGAGTGGTGTTTTCACATACAAGATCTGTGACCGCACTGATTGGCACAGATAAGCTGCACTGGTGTGACCGTACTGATGGACACTGATGAGCTGCACTGGTGAGACCGCACTGATGGGCACAGATAAGCTGCACTGGTGTGCCTGCACTGATGGGACATAAGCTGCACTTGTGGGCACTGGTGTGACCGCACTGATAAGCTGAACTGGTGATACCACACTGATGGGCACTGATGAGCTGCGCTGGTGTGACCTGCACTGACAGGCATAGATGAGAGCGCACTGGTGGGTATAGATGAGATGGCACTAATAGCATAGATGAGACCACACTGGTGGTAAGCTGCACTTAAGGGCACACATGAGTTTTTCTTTTCTCATGCTGACATTTACTTGTGCCACATGCTGATGTAAAGCAGCAAGGCCCTGCTCTCTCTGTGGGGTGGCTAGGGATGTTTTCATACACCATACCAGCACTGATTGCTGTTAGAAATATCTAAAAGCTGCATGAGGAGTAATATTACTAATAATGAATTAAAGCAGAGTACAGTGTGTATAATAGATCATTATGGGCATGTGTGTATAGTTCAGTAATGATTACTACAGATGGCCTTGCGGTTCGCCCGGCGGTCGGTTCGTGGCGAACTTTGCTCGTTTGCGATTTGCCAAATCGGCGGACTTCTGGCGCTGTTCGTGGCAGTCATATTTGTTTACATTGTGAAGAACTTTGACCTATGACACATCCATCATGGGGTACAAGACAGCCAATTGAGACATTTCAGCACATGGACAATTGGAAATACCCTCTACCTTATAAATAGACCTGATCTGGCGGCCATTTTACATTCTGTCCTTTGTCAGTGTAGGGAAAGGACGCTGTGTGGAGCAGGGACAGTCAGTCTAATCACTAGCTAGCTAATTGGCTATTGCTATTAGGTCCACAAAAGTCAGTTTTAAGGACCGGTATAGGTGTACAGTATATAGGGTTGTAATACACTTCTATAATATACTTTCTTTCAAATATAGAAAGTATATTAAGGTGCACTGCTGAGTGCTGACTGATTCTGCAGCTGTCTTTTATCAGTGTAGGGAGGCACAGTTTGGTGTTTGGAGCAGGGACAGTCTGCAATTCACTAGCTACTAGGTCCACAAAGCTCCTTTTATAGGTGTACAGTATATAGGGTTGTGCACCTATAATATACTTTCTTTCAAATATAGAAAGCATATTCTAGTGCACTGCATGCAGTGCTGCTGACCGATTCTGCAGCTGTCGTTTCTCAGTGTCAAGAGGGACAGTTTGGTTTTTGAAGCAGGGACAGTCTGCAATTCACTAGCTACTATTAGGTCCACAAAGGTCCTTTTTAAGGACTGATATAGGTGTACTATTTGGTGTGCAGTATATAGGGGTATAATACGCGTATAAAATACTTGCACATATAGAAAGCATAGTATAGTGCATTTCCACACTGCAGCATTGTGACTGCTGAGCGGTTCTGCAGCGATACTACAAAGAGTGGCAAACGCAATTAAAAAGTATTATAACTGGTGTGATAGACCAGTGGCCCCCAATAACGACAGATTGAAGTGGGGTGTTGTATACCTTCTTCCACATATCCTGCACTTCTCTAGAGACTTTTGTCACAGGGTCATTTAATGACAGGCAGAGGAAGAGGCAGGCCCTTCTGCAGGGGTGGTAGGGGTAGGGCAGAAGCAACAGGCTTGAGCCAAAGTGGCAAATTGCAGAAGGTGCGTTGAATTACGTCAAAGGACGCACCATACTTGGTTGAGCGGCTCACTCAGCCTTACTCTTCTGCACCCTCCTCATCCTCTCGATCTGCACCCTCTTCTTCACTCTCTGCTGTGTGCACCCCCAAATACACTACCACCAACACCCTCACCACCATATACCCTCCGCTTGAGTCACAGGAATTTTCCGATCCATCACAAGACGTTTCTGATGCACAGCCACTCTTGGCATTGGATCAGGAAGAGGAGGTAGCAACAACCGCCACTCAGCAGTCTGACGACAGTACCCAGATCAGCCGAAGGAGGAGGTTAGTCCCCGGTGTTGCTGCCTACTCCGAGATCTCTAATTATAGCGGTGGGGAAGGTGACGTCGATGAAGACGTGTCTAGTGATGTCACGTGGGTGCCCACAAGAGGAAGAGGAGGGGAGTTCAGAGGGACATATGGACCAACAGGCGGAACTTAGATTGCACAGGAGGGACAAACCAGACTGCTAATGTATCAGGAGCGAGGCATCAACAATGTATGGTCACATCTGGCGCTCCCAGGATGCCGGCACATGACTCCGCAGTGTGGGCTTTTTTTTAACATGTCCTCTCCTGACAATAGTGTTGCCATCTGCAGCCTTTGCAGTCAACGCATAAGTCGCAGTAAGCCCAACAGTCACCTAGGGACGACCGCCTTAAGAAGGCACATGAGCTGCCATCACCGAGCCCAGTGGGAGCAACAGAACCCACAAAGCCACACTCCAGGCTCTCACTGTCCAGCCTTGTCTTCTACTTCTCCTTCTCCTCTCTCCTCCGAATTGTCCTCCACTCCACCTTCCATCAAGCCGTCCTGCTGTTTTTCTGGAAAAAGGCAGGCTTCCCTGGGCCAAATGTTTGAGCGTAAAAAAAGATGACACCGGATAACCCTCTTGCCCAACGGTTGACGGCTGGCTTGTCAGAACTGATAGCCTGCCAACTACTGCAATATAAACTGGTGGACTCTGAGGCCTTTGGAAAATTGGTGCCCATTGGAACACCACAATGGAAGGTCCCAGGAAGGAAGTATTTCTCACAGAAGGGCATCCCAGAGCTATATGGCCATGTTCAGCGGCAAGTGAATGTATCTCTGGCACACAGTGTCGGTGCCAAGATACATCTGACCACAGACACGTGGTGTAGCAAACACGGGCAGGGTAAGGTATATAACTTTAACTGCACACTGGGTGAACCTTCTGACGGTCGTCAAGCATGTAACCCGTGGCACCTGTGTAGATTTGGTTTTACCGCCACGGATTGCATGCAGGCCTGCTTATTCTTCTCCTCCTCCTACTCCATCCTCCTCCCTCTCCTCCTCGGCTAACTCCTCCTTTTCCGCTGCTAGCGTCTCTTCCGCTGCACCGCCTTATATCCCCAGAACCTATTCGACATGCCAGGTGAGACATTGCCATGCTATACTGCGTCTGTTGTGCCTGGAAGCCAAGAGCCACACTGGCCCGGCACTCCTTTCAGCTTTGCGTTCACAGGCAGATCATTGGCTAACACCGCTCAATTTGACAGTTGGTAAAGGGGTGTGTGTGACAACGGTGCCAATCTGCTTAGCGCATTGAAACAGGGCAAAATTACACACGTGCCATGCATGGCACACATCTTAAACTTGTTTGTGCAGCAATTTGTTGTCAAATACCCTGGGGTCCAGGACATCTTGCGGCAGGCAAGGAAAATCTCGGCCTATTTCAGATCTTACACGGCCATGGCTCGCTTTGCTGACATTCAGCGGCGACACAATCTGCCGGTCAGGTGTCTCATTTGCGATTGCCCTACGCGATGGAACTCAACCTTCTATATGCTTGATAGGCTGCTCCAGCAGAAACGTGCAGTTAACGACTACCTGTATGAACTCTGCGGCAGAGCTGGCTCCGGGGAGCTTGTGTGTTTTTTTTTTTTTTTTTTTTTTTTTCCCTCACCGCGCCAATGGCTGCTCATGCGCGACGCATGCAGACTTCTGTGGCCATTTGATGAGATCACCAAACTGGTCAGTCGCAGCCATGGCGCCATCAGTGACATCGTACATTATGCCTTCTTTATGGAGCGTGCATTGCGTTGTCATTGATCAAGCCGAGGAGGAGCAGGAAGATGAGGAAGTCGCAATGCTGGATCAATTCCCAGATGGGGCGGATGAGGAGGAGCAAGAAAAGCATGCTTTAAACCTTTCTGGGATCCCTGTTGTTGTCCTTGGATGGGCAAAGGAGAACGTGGAGGACGACATTATTCTGGATGATGAGCAGGAGTCAGGCCACCACACTGCTTCCAGTTAAGTGCAAATGGGGCCTTCATGCTCCTGTGTTTTAATAGGGACCCCCGTATAAAAAGCATAAAGGTCAAGGACCAGTACTGGGTGGCAACGTACTTAGACCCCCGGTACAAACACAAAATGGCAGAAATGTTACCACCATCATAGAGGGCTGTCAGAATGGAGCACTTACTGACCTTGCTTCGAGAAATGCTGCATTCTGCTTTTGTGTGCGCTGGCGGAAGAGGAATTCCCACTCCCAGAGAGAGTTGCGGGTACCAATCCCAACAGCACCTGCAAGAAGAGGGCGGTTTGAAGATGTGTTGGTGACTTCTGATATGAGCTAATTCTTTCAGCCTACCCATCGACAGGTCTCATCCGGATCCAGCATCAGGGAATGCCTAGACCGACAGGTGTCTGACCTACATCGGGTTAACGGTCGTTGTGGACGCTCTGCAAAGTGATGAACCCCTGGACTACTGGGTGGGCAGGCTTGACCTCTGGCCAGAGCTTACCCAATTTGCAATAGAACTGTTGGCTTGCCCCTCGTCCAGTGTCCTTTCCGAAAGGACGTTCAGCGCAGCAGGGGGGATCATGACCGATGAGCGCACTCGCCTAGCTCACGACAGTGTTGACTACCTGACATTTATAAAAATGAATGAGGCATGGATCTTTGAGGAATTCAACACATGTGACCAGTAGACCATGTATATGCTTAACTCTATAAACAATTTATTTAATCGAGCACATGGACCTTTTTTTCTACCTTTTTGGCTCACTTCTTTGTACAAAAAAAGCACACTGTACTGTATGCCCGTACCCTCCTGTTTGAAGAGGTTGAGCGGTGTCATATTTTTGGGTCCCGCATCGAGTTGCTGGTATCAGTGCTGGTGTCGGTGCTCTCTATCTCTGTGCTGGTGTGGTGTCAGTGCTCTCTATCACTGTGCTGGCGTCAGTGCTCTCTCTATCGCGGTGTTGGTGTCAGTGCTCAATCTCTATCGCGGTGCTGGTTTCAGACAGTGAGGGAGATAGCAGCGGAGAAGCCAATCCGCAGGCAGTGCCAGCACCATGGCTGAGGATCAGCACTGGACTGGCACCTCCGGACCATCGCAGTGGAGCCCTGCATAGGTGGGGGTAAGGGCCGGGCAGAGGGAGGGGCTCAAGCACAGGTTGGCACACTGGGACACTGGCACAGGACTGCGCTGCCCTGACTGTGGCACTGATCATCTCCTGCACCCCTTTCATAGCCTGGCCTGACCTCGCCTCTCCTTTTATGGCCTTCATGCGCTCCTGAATTGTCAAAATTTCACAGATAAAAAAAGAATGCTTGTCGTTGTCGATCCCAGATTCACTTAATACTTTTGTTATGTCTGTGTCCATGTTGTGGAACTATGTGTGCAGAGCTAGTAAGTATTTTGTGGCTGAAAATATGACCTGGAGGTTTTTAAGGTTCGCCTGCCATTAAAGTCAATGGGGTCCACCGCAAACCGAACTTTTGGCCGCGTTCACATTTGTGAAACGTCCCGTCGGAAGTTCGTCCATCACTAATGATTACATAAAGCATTAAAGGGCAATATGTTCTTTCCTGTTGTGGCTGGAGGGGAGAGAACACAAATGTTCTGCATTGTAAAGCCTCTAACCTAACTACACTGTTTTATGTCACTGAGTAGTATGGCTTGCTGTCTGCAGCATGATTTATAGTGAAGTGAGCTTGTTCACATTTGCATGTACAGGCCTAGTGTCCCTCCCAAATTCCTTGCAATTTGCAAAGCATGAAGGGAATATAGTTTTATTACAGTGGATAGTGTAGGATATGATGCAATCACTGTTCTAAGAGCTCCTCCTCCTTAGCAGACTACATGATGCATTTTTTAAATTGCAGAGCTGACTTCCTATAAATTCAGTCAGGCTTTTCTCTATTGGTAAGGCATTGGCAAGGCATTTCACAAATGTAATAACTATTTAGTGTTTTGTGTAGGGGGTGTATTGATGGGGGGGATTTATTGCAAATCCCAGAGTTCTGTTTTAAACTAAGGGCCATTTTAATCAGTACTAGCAGAAATTACTATTTTTTTTTTTTTATTATTATTGTACGTTTTTAACTTGTATTTCTCTGTTCTTATCTGTGACCCCCTCAACCAGTTGTCTTCTTACTTCACTGTGTTTTATCAGGTTCTGCCATTGTCCAATTGAAAATATTGAAAGATTATATTGTGCTCATTTGTTAAAAGTTAAATGATTTACTTGAGCCCATGTCACTTTTGTAGAGTAGCAGTAATTTTTTTTAAAGCTGAACTCAAGGGACAAACCTTTTCACTGTACAGAGAGCAAAGATTTGAGATTGACCCAGATAACCCTCCCATTGTAGACCGCCTACAGAAAACTGCAGAAGGGGTGGATACAAGACCTACTACCATGTACAAGGAGAGGTAGCAGCAGGGACCATTCTTTATTACAGCAAGCTTCCGTAAAGAGTAAAAACTGGATTACTGCACAGATCTTAACCACCTTCAGACCGGACCATTTTGCTGGTAAATGACCAGAGGTCTTTTTACACTTTGGCACAGCGCTGCTTTAACTGGTAATTGCGCGGTCATGCAATGTTGTACCCAAACGAAATTTGCGTCCTTTTCTTCCCACAAATAGAGCTTTCTTTTGATGGTATTTGATTGCCTCTGCGATTTTTATTTTTTGCGATTATAAACGTAAAAAGACCGCAAATTTTGAAAAAAAATGATATTTTCTACTTTTTGTTATTAGAAAAATCCAATAAACTCAATTTTAGTCATACATTTAGGCCAAAATGTATTCAGCCACATGTCTTTGGTAAAAAAAAGTCAATAATTGTATATTTATTGGTTTGCGCAAAAGTTGTCACATCTACAAACTAAGGTACATTTTCTAGAATTCACGCAGCTTTTAGTTTATGACTGCCTATCTCATTTCTTGAGGTGGTAAAATGGCAGGGCAGTACAAAACCCCCCCAAATGACCCCATTTTGGAAAGTAGACACCCTAAGGAAATTGATAAGAGGCATGTTGAGCCCATTGAATATTTTATTTTTTTGCCGCAAGCGATTGAATAATGACAAAAAAAAATTATTTTTTTTTTTTTACACAAAGTTGTCACTAAATGATATATTGCTCACACATGCCATGGTTATATGTGGAATTGTACCCCAAAATACATTCTGCTGCTTCTCCTGAGTACGGGGATACCACATGTGGTCGACTTTTTGGAAGCCTAGCCGCGTACGGGGCTCCAAAAGCCAAGCACCGCCTTCAGGATTTCTAAGGGCATACATATGTCATTTTACTCCTCACTACCTATCACAGTTTTGAAGGCCATAAAATGCCAAGATGGCACAAAACCCCCACAAATGACCCCATTTTAGAAAGTAGACACCCCAAGCTATTTGCTGAGAGGCATGTTGAGTCCATGGAATATTTTATATTTTGCCACAAGTTGCGGGAAAATTACAAACTTTATAAATTTTTCACAAAGTTGTCACTAAATGATATATTGCTCACACATGCTATGGGCATATGTGAAATGACACCCCAAAATAAATTCTGCTGCTTCTCCTGAGTACGGGGATACCACATGTGTGGGACTTTTTGGGAGCCTAGTCGCGTACGGGGCCCCGAAAACCAAGAACCGCCTTCAGGATTTCTAAGGGTGTAAATATTTGATTTCACACCTCACTACCTATCACAGTTTTGAAGGCCATAAAATGCCAAAATAGCACAAAACCCCCCAAAATGACCCCATTTTGGAAAGTAGACACCCCAAGCTATTTGCCGAGAGGCATGGTGAGTATTTTGCAGCTCTCATTTGTTTTTGAAAATGAAGAAAAAAAAAATGTGTATTTTTTTTCTTTTTTTCAATTTTCAAAACTTTGTGACAAAAATGAAGGTCTGCAAAATACTAACCATACCTCTCGGCAAATAGCTTGGGGTGTCTCCTTTCCAAAATGGGGTCACTTGGGGGGATTTTGTGCTATCTGGGCATTCCATGGCCTCCGAAACTGTGATAGGCAGTGAGGAATGAAATCAAAAATTTACACCCTTAGAAATCCTGAAGGTGGTGCTTGGATTTTGGGGTACCGTACGCGGTTAGGCTCCCAAAAGGTCTCACACTTGTGGTATCCCCGTACTCAGGAGAAGCAACAGAATCTATTTTGGGGTGTAATTTTACATATAACCATGGCATGTTTGAGCAATATATCATTTAATGACAACTTTGTGCAAAAAATAAAAAATAAAAATAATAATGTGTTTTTTCCACAACTTTTGTCAAAATATAAAATATTCCATGGACTCGACATGCCTCTCAGCAAATAGCTTGGGGTGTCTACTTTCTAAAATGGGGTCATTTGGGGAGGTTTTGAACTGTCCTGGCATTTTATGCACAACATTTAGAAGCTTATTGTAATTTTTTTTTCATGCAGCCTGTGGGCTGAACGAAAAAAAAATATTGATCGGTGGGTATGCCCACCATTAGATGCCTCCCTTCATCCACCCACTTCTAATGGTGGGCATACATGCACCATTTATATATGCCGAAGCATGGGGGCATCCTCCCGCAAAAGGTAGGAGCAGATCGCTCCTCCACCCCTTATGCCCCCATGCTTCGGCATATATGCTCTTTTTTAACTGTGGTGGTGAAATCACCCCTGACAGTGCTGGAGTCGCGGCTTTATGTATCATGGGAGCAAACGCTGTTGCTGTCAAGATAAATAAATCCGCGCTGCAACTGAATGGCGTACCTGCTAAGCAAATGATGGTTAACAATAAAACAAAGTAACATTACAGTATAACAGTAAGACGTACCATACCTGCAAAGCAAATACAAAAAAAATAGCAAAAAATAACACATTTAACACAATCTGTGCCTAAAATATATATATATGCCGAAGCATGGGGGCATCCTCCCGCAAAAAAGTTATGCCACGTACATACATTCAAACTTTTCCACGGGCAAGCCCTCCGTCGGAATTTTGACTGTATGTACGTGGCATTAGGAGCAAAATCGCTCCTCCACCCCTTATGCCCCCATGCTTCGGCATATATGCTCTTTTTTAACTGTGGTGGTGAAATCACCTCCGACAGCGCTGGAGTCGTGGCTTTACGTATCGTGGGAGCAAACGCTGTTGCTGTCAAGATAAATAAATCCACGCTACAGCTGAATGGCGTACCTGAAAACAAAAAATGGTTAACAATAAAACATTGCAGAATAGAATACAGTACAAAGGAGCAGAACAATAGAGCGAGAATAGAGAGAGAGAGAGAGAGAGAGAGAGAGAACAATAAAACGACAACTATTTTTGGTTTTTTTATTTTATATTTTTTTGGGTTTTTTTACTTTTTTTTTTTTTTAACACTTTTTTTATGTAACTTTAACACTTCTGTTGTAACGGTTCCAGCGGTTTGGGTCTCTCAAAATGTGATGGCATCTTGGGAGACCCTGTGAACGTGTGCCTAGCCTGTGCAATGCTGTACCCTACGCTAATACTCAACTAGTTCATGGTAGCGTTCAAAACACTCACCCTAACAAAGACCAGGATTGCCAGGACAGCGTGGACAATAAGAACGGGTGTCACGCCTAAATCCGCGCTTTCTGCAGACACGACATTTTCTTTGGGGGGCTCGTTGGGTAGGGGTACTCGGGAGGACATAACAATAATGCCTCTCATGCAGCCGGCTTACTGCATCTGGTAGGGGAAGGTGAGGTGGAGCACCGCCTGGATACAGAAGGGCTCTGACGATATCCTCCTGGAATTTGAGGAAGGATCCAGTCCGTCCTGAAGCTTTGTGTAGTACATAAGCATTCAGTATAGCCAATTGGAATAAATAAACAGACACTTTTTTGTACCAGCGTCTGGACTTACGGGCAACTAGATACGGCGCCAACAACTGGTCATTGAGGTCCACCCCTCCCATGTTAAGGTTATATTTGTGGACACAGAGGGGTTTCTCCACAATACCAGTCGCCGTAGGAATTTGGACCGTCGTGTCTGCATGAAGGGAGGTAAGAACGAAAACATTCTTATTATCCCTCCACTTCATAGCGAGCAAATTATTACTGCGCAAGCAGGCTCTCTCCCCCAGCCTAAGACGGGACTCTACAAGCCGCTGGGGAAAGCCCCGGCGATTAGGTCGCACGGTGCCACATGCTCCAATCTGCTGATCAAACAAGTGACTAAACAGTGGCACGCTTGTGTAATAATTGTCCACGTACAAGTGGTACCCCTTTCCGAATAAGGGTAACACCATGTCCCACACTATCTTGCCAGCGCTTCCTATGTAGTCAGGGCAGTTCTCCGGCTCTACGTGACTATCTTTACCCTCATAAACCATGAAACTACGCGTATAGCCTGTGGCCCGGTCACAGAGCTTATACATCTTGACCCCGTATCTGGAACGCTTGTTGGGGACGTATTGTTTGAATGACAAGCGACCAGAAAACTTAATCAGGGACTCATCAACGCAGACAACTTGATCGGGAGTAAACAAGTCTGCAAAACGTTGGTTGAAGTGGTTTATGAGGGGCCGAATTTTGTAGAGCCGATCGTATTCAGGGTCTCCACGAGGACGACAGAGTTCATTGTCGCTGAAGTGCATGAACCGCAAAATCTGCTCGTATCGTGCCCTGGACATGGAAGCAGAGAACACGCGCATATGGTGAATTGGGTCAGTGGACCAATATGACCGCAACTCGCTCTTTTTGGTTATGCCCATGTTGAGGGAGAGGCCCAGAAAGATTTTAAATTCGGAAACCGTAACTGGTTTCCATTGTCTGGCAAGGGCCGACTGGGGAATAGTGGCGATGTGTTGAGCAGCGTACAAATTGGTTTGGTCCACAATAGATCTATAGAGATCTTCGGTGAAAAACAGTGAGTAAAAGTCAAGTGTCGTAAAATCAACTGTTTCCACGTTAATGCCAGGTTGGCCAGTGAATGGGGGAAGTACGGGTTCTGCAGAAGTGGTGGGCACCCAAATAGGATTGGCGAATTCTGCAGGAAGGGCACTATGGGTACGACGGGCCTGTCTTTGTCTTCTTCTTGGTGGCAGTGGGACACTACTTGTGCTTGCCACCTCGCCAGCTTGAACTGCACTTATGGGACTCGCCACGTCACCACGTGTTACTGCAGTGCTGGATGTAGGTCCAGGGTGTACTAGGCCGCTGGTGCTTGCCAGTTCACCAGAAGGATGAGCGGCTCTAGTACGTCTCTGCTCCATACGAGTGGCCTGCGGTTTATGCACCTCAACAACAGAATACATTCGGGATCGGGCACACCTGTCCCTAACAGAGGCCTCATCTCCGTCGTCAGAGCTATCTGTCATGGAGCCGCTGTCCTCTACAGGATCGTATTCTGAGCCTGAATCTGACAGATGAGTGACGTCCTCTTCACTATCTGTCATGCTCAGAAACGTGTAGGCCTCTTCACTAGTGTACCTTCGCTTTGCCATTTTGGGCTCTAAATTTAGGGGTACACTAGTGAGACTCACAGGTAAAAAAGCACCTAGCCTGTCAGCGACTGTTTCAAAACGCTACAAAAAAAACTGTTAGCGATCGCAGGGATCAAGCCTGACTCTGCGAACGCTGCAGTTATGTGTGTTGTGTTTTGTAAGTGACAGTGATCGATCGATACTGCACTTGGGTGGGCTGGGCTGGGCTTGGCGGAGGGGCTAAACGCAGGTGCTAGCAGGTATCTGGGCTGATCCCGCTAACAATGCGTTTTGGGAAACCTAAAATGCTGGCAACGCTAATATAGATCTGATCAGATACTATATTACTAAGGGAGGTGTATGCTTTGCGCGTGGGTGTTAGCGGTACTGGCACTAACCTGACGCTGGGGCGACGCAGGCCTTATCTGACCCTCAAACTTATATCACCCGCCGGGTGATCAGGGGGTTAAACCTTTATTAGGTAATAAATGGCGGGTGCCCTGAAACAAAAAAAAAATAACTAACCAACCAGCGTCACCTGTAACAGTTATATGGTGATCACTGGTGAAAGGGTTAACTGGGGGGCAATCAGGGGGCTATGCGGTAGTATATGGGGGTCCCTGACGCTATAAAAAGCTGCAGCGAACCTAAATACCTACCTGCCTAACTAGCGTCACCTGTGACACTAATACAGCGATCAGAAAAACGATCGCTTATTAGTGACACTGGCGACGGGGGGTGATCACGGGGTTAAACCTTTATTGGGGGGTTAGGGGGGCACCCTAGAGCTAAAGGGGGCTAGCCCTAACTGCCCTAACAGTTATTACAGTCACAAATGACACCAATGCAAAAAAAAAAAAAAAAAAAAATGCAATTGGTGTCACTGTGACTGGGGGGGGCAGGGGTGATTGGGGGGTGATCAGGGGGGTGAAAAGTGTGCCTGGCGTGTTCTACTGTAAGTGTAGTGTTGGGTGCAACTCACGATCCTCTCTCCTCGGTGCCGGAACGAAAAAGACCGACACGAGGAGAGAATACTTCACTTCCTCTGCCTGTGTTTACATTACAGGAGAGGAAGTGATGTCACCGAGCATTTTCCTTCGTCGGGAGCGATCGCGAGGGGGTGGCCATGAATGAATGGCCGTCCCCTCGTCCGGGATCGCTCCCGAACGAATACCGACCGCCGCAGGCACCGGGCGGGGGCCCGATCGGGCCCCCGACCCGCGGGCAGGCAAGGACGTACATGTAAGCCCTTATGCCTGCCCATGCCATTCTGTCGACGTACATCGTCGTGCGGCGGTCGGCAAGTGGTTAAAAAAAAAAAAAAAAAAAATCCATAAAGCTCATCAAGCTTTATGTGAGAATGCGCTTGCCTCTTGTTATAAAACAATATTTGCTTATCTGGGAGTTCAGCTTTAACTCCAGCACCTCCATTCTTTACATTACCTTTTTAAGACTTCTGTGAAAGAACCAGCTGTTTTTGTTTACTCCGTAGGCCAAAACTTCTCAGTCATTTGCTGTAGTACTGAGTCTGTTGTTCATTGTTTGCTTGTATTCTAAAACAGCACTTTAAAAGAGAAGAAAGGTGTGTTTTTTTTTTTTTATTTTTTTTTTATTTATTTTTTTTTGCCCATTTATACTTCCCTAGGTGGATGCAGCATCAGTCGGACGCTGCATCTGTCCCCTGCCGCCTCTACACTGAGAACCGAGCAATCGAACATAGCAGATGGCTCAGTTCTCACAGATCCTTGACTGAGCCCATGTCAATTGGCAGCTCTCCTCTCTGCTCCTCCGCTCACTGATGCGCTGAGCTGCAGAGGGGCAGGGTGCGGCAATCTCAGTCAGCGGCTAACTGGGAGGATGAGACTGGCATCCGTCCAGGCACCTGGTGGATCCAGACTTTGTCGTGATGACGCGGTGCCTGCACTGATTCCAGTGACATCAGCAGAGAGCAGACTTCAGACCAATCTCTGCTGAAAATGGGTCACAGGAGTGCAAAATGAATTGCACTCCTGTGACCCATCGGAGAAGCCCAGCCAAACAAGCTAATTCACATCTATGCTTTGCTGAAAAGCTCTTTTTGTAGTTCATTTGTGTGATATACTGCAGTTTTTTTTTTTTTGCATTAGGAGCCCATTCTAAATTAATGTGCTGCTTTAATGCAATACACATTAATGGTGTGTGGCAACGCTGCAACAGACCAGTTCAATGTGGAGGGGTTGTAAAGCAACTGCGGCCCTTCTAGCTGTTGTGGAACTACATGTCCCATGAGGCATTACAAGACTGGCCATTATTAGCATGACTCCCAGAGGCAAAGGCATGATATTATCTGTAGTTCTGCAACAGCCAGAGGGCTATAGTTGCTCACCCTTGTTCTAAAGGGACGCTCTAGTAAACCATCATAATCTGCATTGGAACTGATGGAAGTCCCTCAGGCTACAGCTGGCCATCAACTTTTTTAGAATTTCTTTGGGCTGAATGTGAACAGCTACTGTATTAAAAAGCTGGTGCTACAGTGGCTGTTGAATAGCACTTGCATCTGTGTGGATTCATACACCGTTCAACTGAGAATTTTCGTATGAGCTCCTTTTGACAGGGGTTGAGTTAAAAAAAATCAAGTTAAACTGAGGGGGTTGGGGGTGGATACTGGCAGAGCCACCCACAGACCCAATTTAAGCTGATACAGCAGGGATCGGCCACAATTCAAGCAGTGTATGGTCCACTTTGGTAATGAAAGGCTCAGTGTTTTTATTCTAGCAGCATCATCATCTGCCCTTGGCTGCCTTGCTAATAAATTCCTAGTGTTGACAGTATGCTTATCTTCTAAGTGGCTTAAAGTCTGTATCTGTGAAATTACAGGCCCCCAGGTGTTTTTTTTTTTTTTTTTTTTTTTTTTTTTTTACTTTTTATCTCTAAGCCTTTTGCAGCTTCACCAATGTGCATTAGAGTAAAAGACTGAGATTCTAAAGCACAGAATCATGTAAGAAGTTTAACCACTTGCTTACTGGGCACTTAAACCTCCCTCATGCCCAGACCAATTTTCAGCTTTCAGTGCTCTCACACTTTGAATGACAATTACTCAGTCATGCAATACTGTAACCAAATGATCTTTTTTTTTGTCCTTTTCTTCATACCAATAGAGCTTTCTTTTGGTGGTATTTGATCACCTCTTGTTTTATTTTCTGCTCTATAAATGAAAGATTGAAAATTTTGAAAAACATTTTTGCAAATTAGCAATTTTTCTTCATAAATTTTGGCCACAATTTATACTACTACACATCTTTGGTAAAAATAACCCAAATTATTGCATATTATATGATCTGTGTGAAATTTATATAGTCTACAAGCTATGGTGCAAATCGTAAAGATTTGCAAAAAAAAGATCACATCTGATGTACTAAGGCCTATCTCCATTCTTGAGAGCCTAACAAGCCAGGTAAGTACAAATGCCCCCCAAATGACCCCTTTTTGGAAAGTAGACATTCCAGTGTATTTAGTAAGAGGCATGGTGAGTTATTTGAAGTTGTCATTTTTTTTCCCACAATTCTTTGCGAAATTAAGATTATTTTTATTTTATTTTTTTCACAAAATTGTCATTGTAATAGCTTATTTCTCCCACACGGAATGTGCATACCACAAATAACACCCCAAAATACATACTCCTACTCCTCCTGAGTATAACGATACCACATGTGTGAGACTTTTACACAGCCTGACCACATACAGAGGCCTAATTTTGAAGTAGCACCTTCAGGCATTCTAGGAGCATAAATTGCAGATATCATTTCTCAACCACCTATTACAGTTTTGAAGGCCCTGGAACACCAGAGCAATGGAAACGTCCTGAAAGTGACCCCATTTTGGAAAGCTAACACCCCAACGTATAATCTGAGGCATAATGAGTCTTTTGAATGGTTCATTTTTTTTTCCAGAAGTTTTTGGAAAATGTGGAAAAAAAATAAACGCTATTTTTATTTTTATTTTTTTACACAAAGTTGTCCGTTTATAATATATTTACAACACATAGCATTTACATAGCAAAAATAACACCCCAAAATACATTCTACTACTCCTGAGTATGGCAATACCACATGTGTGAGACGTTTACACAGCCTGGCCACATACAGAGGCGCAACATGCAAGGAACACCGTTGGGCGTTCCAGGGACACAGAGCCTGCACATATCAAGAATTACACCCCCAAATACATTATGCTGAGCAAAAGGTAAAGAAAAGATTACCTGTGGTTTTAGAAGCGCAATTGTCCACAGGAGGATATCACTGGTCCAGGCAGCAGGCAGGAACTTGGTCAGCAACAGCCAACACAATTTTTCAGGCAGCAGGCAGGGATACTGTCCATATACAGTCCAGGGTCAGTGCAGAGATGTTGTCAGCAGTGCCAAAAATATTGGTCCTGGTAGTAGGCAGGTCCATGTGGTGTGGTAAGTGCGGCATGACGGCAGTAAGTCCTACAGGCAGCAGACAAAAGTAGAGCCTCGTTCAGGACAGAATGGGGATAGGGGTAGAGGCTTCTCCCTCCCAAATCTCTTTGAAGCCTCAGAGTCTCCAGACCCTAATCTAGGAATAAGAAAACAAAGAAAATTGTTTTCTTCATCCAGAAAAACTATACTGGAGCCCCTCACATATGTGAGACCCCATGTTGAATCCCACTAGTCCAGTTGCAAAATACAAGATCAGTCCAAGAGGCAGGCAAATATCGTGGTCAAACAGTCCAGGGTCAGTTCCAGATCAGGCAGCGGTATGTACAGAATCGGCAGGCATAAGAGTGGTCGAATAACAAGCCAGGGTCAGTTAGAGAGCAAGCAGAGGCATAAGGGGTGTAAAAGTGTATGACGGCAGGAACTGAAGATTATGTTTACCATACTTCACAAAAAATTTATTGAAGTATGGTAACGGCGAAAACTGTCACCTATGCAGAGGCCTGGTTGGGTAGGACATTGTGCACAATAATATGTGTCTTTTCTGACTCCTGCTCTGGTCCTTACATCTTTTTTGACGTCTTTGGCCTGTTGGTTTGGGAGGGATTTTATTGGGAAAGTGGCGCTTGGAGAGTCGACTAACAACATCTGATCGGGTATTTTTGGTGGGCCGTTCAGGAAAATAAGAGCAGTGAAAACTTCCTCCTGGTAGCCAAAGAAGCGTTTGGGGTTTTGGGTGGAGCTGCGGTAAATGACATAGGAATTGTAAATGGCCAATTGAAAAAAATAAATTGCTACTTTTTTGTACCAATGGTATGTCCGTCTTGTGGCAAGGTATGGTTCCATCATTTGGTCATTGAAGTCGACTCCCCCCATGAACAAATTGTATTCATAAATGCATTTTTTTTTTTTTTTTACGGGGCCATTCCTTCTGGGGATTTCCACAAACGTATCATTGTGGATAGAAGACAACATATATACATCCCGTCTGTCCCTCCACTTCACTGCCAGAATCTCCTTGTTTCGCAGACTTGCGGTTTCTCCTTTTCGCAGCTTCTTATTCACAAGACTTTGAGGAAAAACCCTCTGCCCAGCCCAGCCAAGTGCAGTATCGATCGATCACTGTCACTTACAAAACACTAAACACATAACTGCAGCGTTCGCAGAGTCAGGCCTGATCCCTGCGGTCGCTAACAGTTTTTTTGGTAGCATTTTATATTTAAATCCGGAAGGCAGTGCTTGGTTTTCGGGGTCCCGTACGTGGCTAGGCTCCCAAAAAGTCCCCCACATGTGGTATCCCCATACTCGGGAGAAGTAGCGGAATATATTTTGGGGTGCAATTCCACATATAACCATGGCATGTGTGAGCAATATATCATTTAGTGACAACTTTTTGTAAAAAAAAATTTTTTTTAATTTTTTTGTCATTTATTCAATCCCTTTGGACAAAAAAAAAAATATTCAATGGTCTCAACATGGCCCTCAGCAAATAGCTTGGGGTGTCTACTTTCCAAAATGGGGTCATTTGGGGGGGTTTTGTGCTATCTTGGCATTTTATGGCCTTCAAAACTGTGATAGGTAGTGATAGGTAGTGAGGAGTAAAATAAAAAATGTATGCCCTTAGAAATCCTGAAGGCGGTGCTTGGATTTCGGGGTCCCTTACGCGGCTAGGCTCCCAAAAAGTCCCACACATGTGGTATTCCTGTACTCAGGAGAAGCAGCAGAATGTATTTTGGGGTGTCATTTCACATATGCCCATAGCATGTGTGAGCAATATATCATTTAGTGACAACTTTGTGCAAAAAAAAAAAAAGTTTGTAATATTCCCGCAACTTGTGGCAAAATATAAAATATTCCATGGACTCGTCATGCCTCTCAGTAAATAGCTTGGGGTGTCTACTTTCCAAAATGGGGTCATTTTGGGGGGTTTTGTGCTATTTTGGCATTTTATGGCCTTCGAAACTGTGATAGGTAGTGAGGAGTAAATTCAAAAATTTGCACCCTTAGAAATCCTGAAGGTGGTGATTGGTTTTCGGGGTGCCGTGCGCGACTAGACTCCCAAAAAGTGGTATCCCCCATACTCAGGAGAAGTAGAAAATAAATATTCAATGGGCTCAACATACCCATCAGCAATTTCCTTGGGGTGTCTACTTTCCAAAATGGGGTCATTTGGGGGGGGGGGGGGGGGGGGTTTGTACTGCCCTGCCATTTTAGCACCTCAAGAAATGAGATAGGCAGTCAGAAGTCGTAAATTCCAGAAAATGTACTCTAGTTTGTAGACGCTATAACTTTTTTGCGCAAACCAAAAAATATACACTTATTGACATTTTTTTTACTAAAGACATGTGGCTGAATAAATTTTGCCCTCAATGTATGACTAAAATTTAGTTTATTCGATTTTTCTTATAACAAAAAGAAGAAAATTTCTTTTTTTTTTCAAAATTTTCGCTCTTTTTCCATTTATATCACAAAAATAAAAATCGCAGAGGCAATCAAATACCATCAAAAGAAAGCTCTATTTGTGGGAAGAAAAGGACGCAAATTTCGTTTGGGTGCAATATTGCATGACCGCGCAATTACCAGTTAAAGCAGCGCAGTGCGAAATTGGAAAAAGACCTCTGGTCCTTAAGGTGTTTATTGGTCCAGGGCTGTAGTGGCTAGAAGGCAACTCACCTCCTCCATAGAAGGTTAATAGATTTGCGCAAAAGTTATAGTGTCTACAAACTAGGGTACATTCTCTGGAATTTACACAGCTTTTCGTTTGACTGTCTCATTTCTTGAGGTGCTAAAATGGCAGGGCAGTACAAACCCTCCCCAAATGACCCCATTTTGGAAAGTAGACACCCCAAGGAAATTGCTGAGAGGCATGTTGAGCCCATTGAATATATATTTTTTTTTTTTATTTTTTTTTTTTGGTCCCAAGTGATTGAATAGTGACAAAAAAAAGATTTTGTAAAAAAAAAAAAAAAAAAAAAGTTGTCTCTAAATGATATATTTCCCACACATGCCATGGTTATATGTGGAATTGCACTCCAAAATAATTTTTTGCTGCTTCTCCTGAGTATGGAGATACCACGTGCGGGACTTTTTGGGTGACTAGCCACATACGGGGCCCCAAAACCAAGCTCCGCCTTCAGGATTTTTAAGGGCGTATTTGATGATTCTCTCTCTCTCTGTGTGTGTGTGTGTGTGTGTGTGTGTGTGTATATGTGTATATAATATATAAAATCTCAAAACAACTATTTTTTATTTTTTGTAATTGTTCCAGGTTCGGGTCTCTCAAAACGCGATGGCATCTTGAGAGACCCTGTGAAAGTGGGCCTAGTCTGTGCAGTGCTCTACCCTACGCTAATGCTGAACTAGTGTATGGTAGTGTTCAAAACATTCACCAATGCAAAGACCAGGATTGTCAGGACAGGAAGGACAATATTAGCGGGTGTCACGCCTATATCCACGCTTGCTGCAGAAACCTCATCTTCTTTGGGGTGCTCGTTGGGTACGGATACTAGGGAGGATATATGGAAAATGCCTCTCATGCAGCCGGCTTACTGCATTTGGATTGTGAAGGTGAGGTGGAGCACCATCTGGAAACAGAAGGGCTCTAGCGATCTCTTTCTGGAATTTAAGGAAGGATCCAGTCTGTCTTGAAGCTCTGTATAGCACATGAGCGTTCAGCAAAGCCAATTGAAATAAACAGCACTTTTTTTGTACCAGCGTCTGGCCTTACGGGCAACTAGATACAGTGCCAACAACTGGTCGTTGAGGTCCACCCCTCCCATATTAAGTTTATATTCGTGGCCCCAAAGGGTTTCTCCACAACACCAGTGGCCGTAGGAATTTGGACCATTGTGTCTGCACGAAGGGAGGTAAGAACAAAAATGTTCTTCTTATCCCTTCACTTCACAGCGAGCAAATTATGCTTGAAGCAGGCTCTCCCCCAGCCTAAGACTGGAATATACAAGCCGTTGGGGAAGGCCCCCGGAGATTAGGCCGCACTGTGCCACATGCTCCAATCTGATGATCAAACAAGTGACTAAAAAGTGTCGCGCTCATGTAGTAATTGTCTACGTATAAGTGGTACCCCTTTCCAAATAATGGTGACATCAAGTCCCACACAATCTTGCCAGCACTCCCTGTGCAACCTGGGCAGTTTGGCGGCTCTACGTAGTTCTCTTTTACCTCATAAACCATAAAACTACATGAATAGCCTGTGGCCCTGTTGCAGAGCTTCTACATCTGGCACGCTTGGTGGGAAGATACTGTTTGAAAGACAAGCAGCCAGAAATTTTAATCAGGGACTCGTCAACGCAGATAACTTGATGGGGAGTAAACATATCTGCAAAACATTGGTTGAAGTGGTTTACGAGGGGCTGAATTTTGTGGAACCGATCGTATCCAGGGTCTCCACGAGGACGACAGAGTTCATGGTTTTTGAAATGCATGAACCGCAAGATCTGCTCGTATCGTGCCCTGGTCATGGAGGCAGAGAAAAAGGGCATTTGGTGAATTCAGTCAGTGGACCAATATGACCTCAACTCACTCTTATAATTTAGGCCCAGAAAGATCTTAAATTCGGAAACCCTAATTGGTTTCCAATCTCTGGCAAGGGAGGATTGGGGATTAGTGCCAATGTATTGACCAGCATACAAATTGTTTTGGTCCACAATAGATCTATAGAGATCTTCAATGAAAAACGGCGAATAATCAAGTGACGTAAAAGTTTCCACCTGAATGCCGGGTTGGCCAATGAATGGGGGAAGTACGGGTGCTGCAGAAGTGGTGGGTTCCCAATTAGGATTGGCAGCAGGAGGGTTACTATGGGTTCAACGGGCCTGTTTGTCTTCTTCTTGGTAGCAGCGGGACACTACTTGCCACCTCACCAGCTTGAACTGCACGCGTCACCAAGTGTTACTGCAGTGCTGGTTTGACTACGAGCAGGGTGTACTAGGCCGCTGGTGCTTGCCAGTTGACCAGAAGGAATAGCGGCACTAGTACTTCTCTGCTCCATATGAGAGCCCTGCGGTTCTAGCACCTCAACAGCAGAAGATCAGGGTCTGGAACGCCTGACCTTGGCAGGGACCACAACTCTGTTGTCAGAGCCATCTGCCATGGAGCCGATATCGTCTAAAGGGTCGTATTCTGAGCCTGAATCTGACAGATGAGTGACTTCCTCTTCACTATCTGTCATGCTCAGAAACGTGTAGGCCTCTTCATTAGTGTACCGTCAATTTACCTCCTGACTGTTAGCGACTGATTCAAACGCTACCAAAAAAACTGTTAGCGATCGCAGGGATCAGGCCTGACTCTGCTGCAGTTATGTGTTTAGTGTTTTGTAAGTGACAGTGATCGATACTGCACTTGGGTGGGCTGGTCTGGGTAGAGGGGCAAAACTCAGTTGCTAGCAGATATCTGGGCTGATCCCACGAACACTGCATGGGGACGCTAGTATAGATCTGATCAGATATTGATCCGTTCAGATACTTTACCACTAAGGGAGGTGTATGCTGCGTGCGTGGTTGTTAGAGGTACTAACCTGACGCTGCCTGGGGGAATGCAGACCCTATCTGACCCTAAAACCTAACTGATATCACCCGCTGGGCGATCAGGGGGTTAAACCTTTATTTGGTAATAAACGGCAGGTGCCCTCACACTAAAAAAAACAACAACAAAAAAAAAAAAACGGCGTCACCCATAACAGTTATACGGGGTTCACTGGTGAAAGGGTTAACTTGGGAGCAGTCAGGGGGTTAACACCTTTATTAGGTAGTATATGGGGGTACCTGACGCTATAAAAAGTTGACGTGAACTTAAATACTTACCTGACTACCTGTGACACTAATACGGCAATCAGAAAAAAGATTGCTTAGTGACACTGGTGACGGGTTAACTGGGAGGTGATCAAGGGGATAAACCTTTATTAGGGGGGGTACCCTAGACCTAAAGGGGCCTACCACTAACTGCCCTAACACTTATAACAGTCACAAATGACACCAATGCAGTAATAATCAAAAACTGCTATTGGTGTCACTGTGACAGGGGGTGCAGGGGGGTGATTGGAGGGTGATTTTTGTGCCGGCGTGTTCTACAATTAGTGTAGTGTTGGTGCAGTCTTACTTGGATATCTTCTCTCCTTGGAAGCCGGAACGAAAAGGCTTCATGAGGACCGATGACATCACTTCCTCTGCTTCTGTTTACATTACAGAAGCAGAGGAAGCTTCTCATTTTCCATGAGTGATCGCGAGGGGGTGGCCATGAATTAGTGGCCTCCCCCTCAGCGTGGATCGCTCCTGGAACGATGCCAACCGACTTGGGAATTCTGTCGTAGTATATCTGCGTGAGGCGGTTGGCAAGTCGGTAGTTTAGCAAAGTTGACTCTTTTGAAATTTGGTGTCTTTGTATTCCCCTTATGTTTCCTATTTGTGTGATTTTATACTGAAGCCAATTGACCTGTGATCCCTGTTACCTAAACTGCCCTGTATTTCCACATCCGTGATCAGGTCTGTATTGTTTGTAATCAGTAGATCCAGTAACGCTTTATTTCTAGTTGGTGCGTCTACCATCTGACCCATAAAATTGTACTGCAGGAAATTTGGGAACTGGAACTGGCAAGCCTTAGATGAATGCGTGGTTCCCTCAGCCCATTCTATGTCTGGATAAATAAAATGCCCCATTATGATAACACTTCCCATCCTTGTTGCTAATCCAAATTGTTATGGGAGATCTGTCTCCGCTTCCTCCCTCAGGTAAGGAGGCCTATAGTATACTCCCAGTATTATTTTTCCCTTAGCTTCATCCCTTTTTGGAGCTCTACCCATAAGGATTCCACTATCTCCCAAGGTCCCTTAGTGATGTCATCTCTCACAGTCACTTGTACATTATTCTTGTTATATAAGCATACCTGTCCCCCTTTTTTTACATTCTCTATCCTTTGCGATAAAGGGTATACCCTTGAATGTTTGCAAGCCAATCATGAGAGCTGCTGAACCAGGTCTCTGAAATTCCCACAAAATCCAAACCCTCCTTGTACAATAGTAACTAGTGGCCTTAGATTTTCTAGCCTCCATAGACATCAAAGATGCATACTTGAATGCGCCAGTCTTTTAACCCCATCAGAGGTTTTAAATGTGCATGGTAGAAGTGCCCTTCAGGCTTGCCACAGCACCCATGATATTCACACAGATCCTGGCACCAGCTTTAGGCCTTATAAGATCTCAGGGGATCCCGGTACTAGGTTATCTAGATGACCTCTTGCTCAGGGATCAATCTCTGCAGGGCTTAAAGCGGAGCGTGGCTCTCAAGGTTCAATTTTTCGAATACCTGGGCTGCATCATAAATTAAGAAAATTCTGCCTTGGAACCAGTTTAGTCTCTGGAGTACTTAGGACTGGTTCTGGATATGGTCCAGGCAAAAGTGGTTTTGCTGCAGAGAAAGATCAATGCCTTGAAGATTCAGATTCAGGTTTGGCAAGTAAGAGGCAGCAGGCAGTCTTCAGGGAAGGATGGTGTCATAAATCGAGGCAGTTACATATGCCCAATTTCATTCCCAGTTTTTACAGCAGAACATTCTGTCGGCCTGGAACAAAAAGGTACAAGCTCTAGATTGTCACATGCTTTTTCTCCCCTTGGGTGCGGCATAGTCGCAGCTGGTGGTTGAGGAATCAAAACCTGCAGAAGGGCAGGTCTTTTTTTGGGTGGGTTTGAAGTCTGTGACCATGGATGCCAGTCTCTCTCTGGCTGGGGGGTGGCCCTGCAAGATTCCACAGTTCAGGGGAGGTGGTCCAGGGCAGAGCAAAACTTGCCCATCAATATCCTAGAGTTGCAGGCAGTGTGTTTGGCCCTAAGATTCTGTACAGTGGATCTACAGGGTTGCCTGACAAGGATTCAATCAAACAGTGCCCAGCGGTGGCTTATATCGACCACCAAGGCGGCACCAAGAGCCGGTTAGCCCAGGAGGAAGTGAGGCAAGTGCTATCCTGGGGGGAGAAGCATGTGCCAGTATTATCGGCAGTATATATTCCGGGGGGGGGGTTGGAGAACTGGAAGGCGGATTATCTCAGCTGCCAGAAAATTCACTCGGGAGAATGGTCCCTTCAGCCAGAAGTGTTTCTGGATGCCACATATCGATCTATTGGCATCTAGGTCTGAAAACAAACTGCAGCAGCTTGAGGCCAGGACAAAAGATCCACTGGCAATCAGGGTTGGAGCTCTGATAGTTCCCTAGGGCCAGTTCTCTATCATTTATGCCTTTCCCCTGATTCCACTCCTGCCGTATCTCTTGCGCAGAATTCTGGGACAAGGGATTCGATCACCAGCCTGACCCAGGAACGCCTGGTACCCCAAAATAATAATATTAGTGATAATCTACTGTCTTAAGGACCTATATTCCACCCCAATTTACGGTTGCTAAATTAGACGGCATGGCTATTGAGGCCAGGGTGCTAATGATCTGGGTCTGGAAAGCCTACATGGGTTTGGTGTGAAGAAAGCGGATGGCATCCTGGGAAATATGTGGTCGGGAGAATCCTTTCTTTTCTTCATGGCTGGCGTAGACATGAGGCTGGCCTTAGGAGCGATTAGGGGGCACATTTTGGCCATATCTGTGTTGTTTGAGACCTTTAGCTTCACATTCATTGGTCCAGGCTTTTTTACAGGATGCGACTCGTCTGGTCCCTCCTATCAGGTCACCTCTGTGTCCCTGGGACTTAAACCTGGTTCTGTCAGTACTACATAAAAAAAAAAAAAAGTATACCTCTCGCACCCGGCAAACATGCTTTTTAGTGATGTAACTGATTTCCCTATCTTTCTAATTCTGGAGTCCCCTGCCACCTGTATCTGTGTTTCTTTGCTTTTAACCCTTTCCCCATCCCATAGTAGTATATATAAAATTGGGGCACCATGGATCTTATGGAATAAACACGCCACACACTTTATTTACACAAAGATAAAAACAAAGTCATAATTCGACATAGATGCAGCATAGCGTTAACCTGTATAGATTACTTCTACCACTCCAACAACCCAGCAGCCCATTGATTCTGCTTATGGCTTTCACCACATGTCTCCAGTCACTCCAGAAACTACTCTGGGGATCCCTGGTGGTGGTGATTCCTGTTTGTTTATCGTACATCACCAGACAGTGAGCCATAGTAGTTACTATGTGGGTTGTAGGCCACCTTCAGGTGATCTGGACACTGGCACACCCTCCCACTACTGGGTGTACTTCAGTTTTTTCGCCAGTGTTTTAGGTGTTGGTCACGAGTAAAGATGTTCTATGCTGAGCTCCACTGGAATACTCCTTGCTGGAGCCGGTAATGCAACTGGATCCATTCAAAGTGTCTTTTCAGGCTGAATTGAATGGTACCCAGGCCTCGTGGTGGAAGAAACAAGGTTTAGCCCTTAATGCTTCTCTTTTTTTAGAGAGCTGGAACCTGGCACCTAGTGGTGTTTTTTTTGTTTTGTTTTTTTTAGCCATAAAGTGTCCATGGTGGGGTGCTTTACAGGATCTCCCTATTTATTTATTTATTTTTTTATTTTTTTTTGGTTTTTAAAAGGCCCTGGTTCCTTAAGTTTTAGCGGAGCCCACAGGGGTGAAGTTTTCAGTCTGTTGGTTTTGCCACAGAATCCCTGCGGTGGGAAAGACAAGTGGAGATTTCTAAGGAATTTTAAATTCTCTTATGAATTGTCTCCTAGTAAATGTTGTCATGCCTAAAAGTCACCACTGGGAGGTGTATAGAGCACATACCTTCATGCTTTTCTCAGATCTCTCTGTAATCCGCAGAAGCTGCAGACTTCCTTTCGGCGAGCAATCCCAGGCCCCTGGTAAGGTGTTTGGGCAGGATTTTTTTTTCCTAAAAACGCCCCATACCTGGACAGAGGCTCTCCCCTCTCTCTGGATAGAAGGGGAAGTCAGAAACGATCAGGTGAGGCCGCTCCGTTTTCACCACCTCTCGTCTCATGGCAGCGGTTTTTAACCTCCTCGCCACCCCCCCCCACACGCCGAACCCGTCGGATCGGTGGCCCGTGCCCACGCAGGTAACGCTCTTTTTAAAGAAAAACAGGAGGGGGTGCAGTATATGGGGCGTGGCTTAGCATGCAGCAACATCCAGCGTGGGAGAACTTTTAAAAGCTCCATTAGGCTGGTTGCAAGCTGTCGGGACACGAGCAAAAACGGGGCATGTAAGTGGTGACACAGGCATTCCCTTGGCACATTTACTAAAGCACCAGGCTGAGCGCTAATAGCAGCGGCAGTTGCTGGACTATTTGCTCAAGCAGTGGCAATTTCTTCTGGTAGTACCTCTGCATTTGTGGATTGGGCTATGGTCAGAAGGGGAGGTAGAAACACCCCAAAAAAAGGGCTCAAGAAGGACTCCAAGTTCTAAATGCCTAAATTCATCTCTACAATGGCATCCTCCCCTGAGAGTTCTGAGCTGGCTGGTCAGAGTAGGCCATCAGGGCCGTCAAGTGTTGCAGCTGTTTCCAACACTGCAGCCCCTGTCTATATTACTGAAGGAGTTTTTTTCTGCAGCCATGATAGGTTTGGAAGATAGGTTAGGGGCTTTAATCGCGTCCTAGTGTGGGACAAAACTAGGACCCTCAAACTGGGGATCTCAGGGTGGAGGAAGATGAATTTCCTTCAGAGGACCACTAAGAGGCTGATGACTCCTCTTCTGAGGGGTCAAATGCGGAAGGATCAGCTTCACAATCTGATAGATTGTTGGTGCAATCTCTTACTGAGATGGTCCGTTCCACATTTATGCTACCCTTAACTGAGTTGGTTGATAAGCCCACTTTGGGCTAGTTTTAAAGCCTTCTCAAGCCGTGCTTGCCTTTCCTGTCCATTCATTGCTGGAAAAGCTTATGTATTCTGAGTGGGATCACCCAGATGAGCATTTTTTTTTCCTCCTAAAAAGTTTTCAACACTTTTTTTCCTTTATGGAGGAAAAATTCTCTAAGAAGTGGGAGATACCAACAATTGACACTACTATATCTTCTGTGAATAAGTTTGGCTTGTCCAGTAGACAATGCTCAAATGCTTAGGCATCCAACAGACAAAGTTGGAATTCCTATTAAAAAACACTTCTTTTTTTTTTTTTTTTCTCTGGCAGGTTCAGTGACTCAGCCTGCACTGGCTGCAATTTGGTGTATCTCAATCCTTGAACAGGAGCTCAAGATTATTCCTGATCAGCAGGCCCAGGATTTGGCCAAACTTCCAGTGGCGTTATATTTTGCAATAGACTCCATGAGAGATTCTATTCTTCAGGCATAGAATCTTATGGTTAAAAAATTGGTCCGCCAAGGATCCATGCATAAAGCTCCTGGCTAGTTTTCCTTTTCACATTAAACGGCTGTTTGGGGATGATTTGGATAAATACACCCAAAGAATTTCTGGTGAAAAAAGTACTCTTGCCAGTTAGGAACATGAGTACACGTTTCATTTAAACTAGCTCCTTCTCCAGTGCCAGGGGCATCAGCCTCCAGGCAGTCACGATGGCCTCCCCTGTCAGGCTCAAGGTGAACCCCAGGGACAAAAGAAATCCTGGGGGGAAAAAACCTACAAAACAAAATACAGGCAGGAAGAGTGTTGCGACAAAAGGGTGACTTCTGCAATAGCTCTAGGCTACAAACTAGAGTTCTGAGAGTCCCAGACTTCTCGTTTTCTCAGATCAAATGTTCCCAAGGATCCAGAGAAAAGGAAGGCTTTCAAGCATTGGACCGTCTTTTGTCTCGAAAACGAATCTGGTCCCCATACAAGAGCAGGGATCGGGTTTTATTCAAACCTTTTCATGGTGGAAAAACCAAATGGAGATGTCAGACCCATTCTGGATCTCAAAGATCTAAACCAGTTCCTAAATATCTGCTCTTTCTGCATGCTATCTGTAGTCTCCATCCTACAAGGAGGACTTCTGGCATCAATCGACATCAAGGATGCACACTTCCCATGTGCCGATTTTATTATTATTTTTCCCCCTGCTCACCAGAAATATTGCTTTGATGTAGAAAATCTTCATTTTCAGTTTTTACAAAGGTCCTGGCCACTCCTCTAGCCAGATTAAGGGCCCAAGGTATAACGTACCTAGACAATTTACTCTTGATAGACCAGTCGGTAGCCCACTTAGACTAAAGTATGATCGCCACAGTCCACTACCTGGAATACCTAGGTTGGATTCTCAACCTAGAGAAATCCTCCGTAAAACCACCAAGGAGATTAGGATACTTTGAGTCTGATCATAGATCCAGCCCAGAAAAATGTATTTTTGCCCCAGGCAAAGATCAGTTCCATAAAGGAACTGATTCAGGTGGTCAAAGCAAAGAAGAATCCTTCCATTCGAATTTACATGAGGTTGTTGGGAAAGACGGTGGCTTCATTCGAGGCTTCTGCAGAACAGTATCGTATCGGCTTGGAACAAGAAGTTCCAAGCGCTAGATTTCCCAATGCGTCTACCTCCAAGGGTGTGGTGGAGCCTCAGTTGGTGGTCAATAACCAAGAATCTGCAGAAGGGAAAATCCATCCTTCCTGGAAGGTGGTAACAGATGCCAGCCTTTCAGGTTGGGGAGCAGTCCTGGAAGAGGCGACTGTCTGCGGGAAATGGTCCAGATCAGAAATGACCTTGCCCGTCAACATTCTAGAGACTCGGGCAGCACTCTTGGCCCTGATGGCCTGGACGCTTAGGTTAAGGAACTGTCCTGTCAGGATCCAAAGCGGTGGACTATATCAATCAGCAAGGGGGCACAAGATGTTGTGCAGCCCAGAGAGGTGAATCCTATCTTGGCTTGGGCAGAAAACAATGTACCTTGTCTGTTGGCAGTTTTTCATTCCAGCAATAGAAAATTGGCAGGCGGACTACTTGAGTCGCCAGCAGTTTTTCCCGGGAGAATGGGCCCTTTACTCCGCTGTCTTCCTAGAAATATGCCGGAGATGGGGGATCCTGGACGTAGATCTGTTTGCATCCAGGTTCAACAAAAAGATCTACAACTTTGTGTCAAGAACAAGGAATCCACTAGCATGCGGAACAGATGCCTTGGTGTTCCCGTGGAGTCGGTTCTCGCTGATTTATGCATTCCCTCCTATTTTGCTTCCGTGATTTCTTCACAGGGTCAAGCAGGAAGGGAAGTCTGTGATTCTTGTGGCCTAGAAGATTCCTGGTATGCAGAGATCATAAGGATGGCAGTACCATACATTGAAGAGATGCAGACTAGAATCCTGCAATCACTGAGCAGCAAAAGGAAGTATGTCATGGGTAGAATCCTTGACTTTCTGCAGATGAGGTTAGTGATGAAGCTGGCCTTAAAGCGGGATTCCGCTCCTTTTTTTTTTTTTTTTTTTTTTCTTACCTGTGTCACAGGTGGGCGAGTGCTACCTTCGATTGGCATCCACATCCGGCGTTTTTTTGACCCCCGGCGCGACAAATCTTTTCCTCGGGATGACTTATAAAAACCTGCTCTGGCGTTTTCCATTTTAACTGTGGGCGTCTGAAGCCCACAGGCATTTACTTCCTGGTATATGATGACGTCTGGCTCCCAGCATGCTCCGCTCCATCTTGCACATGCTCAGTGATGTTTCCTTGCTTCCTCGTGTGTAATGGCAGATTCAGCTGCCTGCCCACTTTAAAAATGGGAAATTCGTACACGCCCTCGTCATAGGCACTACAAGTCCCAGCACTCCAGAACCTAACACCGCACGTAGCTCAGCATAGGCACTACAAGTCCCAGCAATCCAGAACCTAACACTGCACGTAGCTCAGCATAGGCACTACAAGTCCCAGCACTCCAGAACCTAACACCGCACGTAGCTCAGCATAGGCACTACAAGTCCCAGCAATCCAGAACCTAACACCACACGTAGCTCAGGATAGGCACTACAAGTCCCAGCAATCCAGAACCTAAGACTGCACGTAGCTCAGCATAGGCACTACAAGTCCCAGCACTCCAGAACCTAAGACTGCACGTAGCTCAGCATAGGCACTACAAGTCCCAGCACTCCATAACCTAACAGCACACGTAGCTCAGCATGGTTATTTACAAACTGATACCAGGTAACAAGGGAAGTATTAGTGTTGTAACGCCCAGTGTTTGTGTTGTCTGCACAGTCACTTCCGTAACATTATGTGATGCTGTATTGCCGAACATATATTGGAACGCACGGCGCTAGCGTTTGGAACGCACGGCGCATGCGCAGTACGCGATTTCTTCACTTCTGTTGCATTCTGTGATAGGCAGCAAAATGTGACACTACAGAAATCTCGCGAAATCTCGCGAGATTTCGCAATTTCATTGTCCCCCCATGGATTCTTGGGAAATTTCCCAGGGACCATTGCGAGGACGATAGCCACGCCTACTCCCACGGGAGGACAACCCGGAAGTCAGCTGAAACATCAGAAATAAAAGGTAAGTAAATAATATTTTTTTTTTTCAGGGTTCGTTTAGGTAAGTATGCGATCTGTTGATTTTAATAACATGAACTTTCATTTTTAGGTACCAAACCACTTTAAGTACTATCAAAAGGCCAGGTCTCGGCCTTATCAGTATTGTTTCAACAACCACTTACTTTGCATTCTTTTGGTTCCTGGTTTTATTCAAGGGGTATACGGCTTAATCCTCCGGTTAGGTCACCCCTGAAACCTTGGGATTTGAATTTTAGTTCTGTCAGCGTTGCAGAAACAGCCTTTTGAGCCAATAAGGCATATTCCCTTTGTCCTTTTGACAAGTATACTAATTTTTATGGTAGCAAGAAGGGTATCAGAGTTGGCTGCTCTTTCTTGTAAAGAGACATATTTAATTATTCGCAAGGATAAGATAGTATTGCATCCTCATCCTAACTTTCTACCGAAGTTTTCATTTAAACCAGGATATTATTCTGCCTTCATTCTTTCCAGAACCCTGTTCTATGGAAGATAAATCGCTACATTCTTTCGATGTAGTGAGAGCAGTCAGTCTACTTGAAGGCGACTGCTCAGATTCGAAAAACGGGCAGGCAGTATCGAAATCTACTATTTCTAAAAGGATTCGGCAAGTAATTGTTCAAGCTTATGGTTTGAAGAGGAAGATTCTACCCGCTCAAATCAGAGCGCACTCCACTAGGACTGTTAGAGCTTCGTGGGCGGTGCATCACCAAGCCTCCATGGTTTAAATCTGCAAGGCCTCAACTTGGTCTTCAGTCCATAAATTCACCAGATTCTATCAGGTGGATGTAAAAAAGCATGAGGATATTGCCTTTGGGTGTAGTGTGCTGCAGGCAGCAGAATAAGTACTCTAGTCTCATGGCGCCCTACTTTTTTTGTGTCTCCTGTAGTGATATTGTTTATGTAGCGTATTGGGTAGATAATTAGTAGTTATTGAGTAATCTTCCACAGCAACCCAATTCTTCCAGGGAGATGCACTTTATTGACTTCCAACACAGAACAAAGTCTTGCAACAGATGACAACATTTTTACAACATCTCCCTCCCCTCAGTTGGCATTGCTCTGGGACATCCCACATATTAACTACTATGTATCTGTGTCCTGTGATGTACGATAAAGAAAATAGGATTTTTATAACCGCTTACCTGTAAAATCCTTTTCTTGGAGTACATCACGGGACTCAGAGGTCCCTCCCCTCTTTTGATACACGTATATTGCTTTGGTACAAAAACTGAGGTACTCCCAGTAGTAGATTTAAAAAAAAATTCTGCATATATGCTGTGGCAGGAAGGCCCAGCTGCTCAAAATCACAAACCTGTATGTGATTTTGTGCACACGTGTAAGGGGGCACACACCGCTCCCGCTGTGATTGGACACAGTAGGAGCCAATCGGCTGGGTCTGGCTGCCATTGCATCCCACTGATCTTTCAGTGCAGAGGTGGAACAGTGGTCTGCCTATGTAAACAAGGCAAACGGCTAATCTGTCAGTTGGTTAACAACCACGGCACAGTGGTGTAGTGGTTAGCACTTTTACCTAGCAGTAAAAAGGGTCACTGGTTCAAATCCCAACCATGACACTACCTGCCTGGAGTTTGCATGTTCTCCCTGTGCCTGCGTGGGTTTCCTCCGGGTACTCCGGTTTCCTCCCACACTCCAAAGACATGCAGGTAGGTTAATTGGCTTCTGTCCAAAATTGGCCCTAGTATATGAATGGGGACCTTAGATTGTGGGCTCCTTGAGGGTAGGGACCAATGTGAGTGTGCAATGTACAGGGATAGGGACAATTGTAGACATTCACTCAGGCTGAACTGGATGGACTGGTGTCTTTATTCACATTTACTAACTATGAAACTATGAAACTATAAGCTTCCCTGCCAGTGTCATTTACACTGTGACAGTATTTTTTATTCTTTTTAGCACGGATCACGGAGCAATGTTGCAGTCCTGCTAAAAATTGCTGATTACTGCCATTAATAGTAAAAACAGTAAAAAAAATAAAAAAAATCCCTAAATCTATCCCATAGTTTGTAGACTCTTTAACTTTTGCGCAAACCAATCAATATGCGCTTATTTGATGTTTTTTTGGTTTTTGTTAAGTGTTTAACTTTTTATTAAAATAACTCATTAACAGAGGGAGAAAAAGGTAAGTGAAGGGGGAAGGCCTACTCCATACTGCAACATACGTAATAATAAAACAAGACAGACATGTATGTGAAAAAAAAAGAAACTGAGGAAAAAGAGAGGTTAGCATGCAGATATAGACTATATGAGGGAATGTTCGGCAACCCGGTGCAGTGCGGTTTGGGGAACATTTTCCTGAATGGCTCTATTCATTCCAGGGAGGAATTATAAGTGGTATGCTCCCGAGAGTGGGACCATTGTTAAATCATGTTGTGGAGGTTCTTAGTTTAAGAATAACTATCGGCTCTGGGGTCCACGAGCCAGTACTGCAATTGGTTCTCAAATTTTGTAAATTTTCAAATGTGTTTTTCGTGCCCGGGTGTTAATTAAGGATGCCAATGACCACATATAGGGTAGGTGGATGCAGTTTTCCATAGTTGGGCAATGGAAAGTCAGGCAGCTATCAATATGTGCATGATTATGGGATTCAATTTTGAGGGCCAACTTGGAAGGTCTAGTCAGAAGAAAGCCATTTGCGGAGTAAGCATATCAGACACATTGGTAACATCTTGTATAAGGGTGGAAACGTTCCTCCAGAATGAAACCATGGAGGGACATTCCCACCAGATGTGAAACAGGTGACCGTCCATAGAATAGTTCCTCTGACATTTCCAGGATTGAGTTAGAAAACATGCGAGCTAGGTTTCCAATATTGCGACCTGGAAGTCGAGCGATTTTGCTGCAATTTTTTGCCAATATTTTGATGCAGGAACTACTTTGAAGTCACGCAGATATGAACGTTGATCATTGGAAATCAGTCGGTATTGCTTGTCATGCGACTTTGCAGTCCCAAGTCGCATGACAAGTGGAAACTGAGCCTTACAGGGGTGTAGTAGCAAGAGTAAAAACATTTTAATTTGTGTTACCTAGTGGGAGATGTTCGTGGAGAACATAGATGAAATACATGTTAAGGGGGAGAACAGAATTGGGACTTTAAATGAAGCACACGTCAGTAAAAGAGTAAGTCAAGTGACTATCATATTTATTTTATAAAGTCCATGATATGTTATACAAATATTTTGGGCATCAACCTCTAAAATGCTCTGGGCATACAGCCTCCACACAATAACTCATGGACTAATATTACACGGTAAATTGCAATCCAATACACATTCACGTAAAACACAAAAAGCAGTAAATGCATGTATAAATGTATCCTACTGTGGTTGAACCCAAAATGGCCAGGATAACCATGGTAAGTGAATAATGGATTAAAAAAATCGATTAACAATGTGTTAGGAATCTTCCCTTGTGTTCAGTCAAAACTCTAGATGTGTTGAGAAGCAGACAATTTATATCTGATGTGGCCCACAAAAGAGAGACATGCTTACAGAACAAAAGCTGAAGAAAAGATGTCTCCCGAAAAGAACGTGTCCCGCCTCCTCATACCCCACAAGAAAAACACCTCTATGCTTCTATTGGCTGAGGGAACATAAATAACGTTGTCATGGCACAGGATGGCACTTTATTTACTATTCATGTTCCCGTACATTCTTAGGCTATCATATTAAGTTAAATCTAATCATCCTACTTACTATGAAGTTAATTAAGACAAAACAATACAACAAGTTAATACAATAATGTGCTCAGAAGTAAGTTTTTTAAAGAGGAAGTAAACCCTTTCAAACCACTTTGACCTACAGGTAAGCCTAGATTAAGGCTTACCTGTAGGTCCAAGCAATATCTCCTAAACCTATATGGTTTAGGAGATATTTGCCCGAAAATGGGCACCGCTGTCTACGGCGCATGCGCCGTAGACAGCGGCGCGCAGGCGCACTAAATGCGGCAACTCCAAGAATGGATTTGCCTAATTTGTCGACTCCCGTGCGCATGCGCGGGTGTGACGTCATCGCGGCTTCGCCGAATGGCAGCGGCGGAGCTGCGAGACGCGACTTCCGTGCGCATGCGCGGGAGTGACGTCATCGCGGCTTCGCCGCTGTCATTCGTCGGAGCTGCGAGACGCCACCAGCAAGATGGATGCGGCGGACTACAGGGGACAGCGGCGACTTCGCTGGCTCCTGTGTCAGGTAAGTGACACATAATGAGCTACTATGCGATGCATAGTAGTCCATTATGCTTTACCTTTGCAGGGAAAAAAAGAGGAAGTAAACCCATTAGGGTTTACTTCCTCTTTAAAAATCAGTCTAAGGAATATTGTTTTTCTAATAGTCACACAATAAACATTTAAAACTTTTCTAACATTCCCTCCTCTTTGTGTGACTATTTTATCTCAACACATTTCGATGAAAGTCCCTGTGTTATACACTTTCGGACTGTATGTCATTAAGTTGAGCTTCAATGTCCACATAGGTCTCCTCAGAGGTAGAGAGGGTTTGATACATTGTTCTTGAGACTGCAGTTTCAATGAGTTTTTGTGAAAGTCCTCGAATACAGGGAATGCAGCAGCATCCGCAAGTAACCAAAACAGCCAAAGCCACAGCGATTGAGATCAAACATGATGTGATAAATCCAGTCCATTTACCGAACCATCCTTCAAGCCAAGTTGTGAATGGATCATTAATACCTGAGTTTTCCGCCAATTCATTCGATAGCGCAGTCAGTCCTTCCAAGGCTCTGGTCACTGTCCCTCCAGGAGCTGTATTGTTAGGGATAAAGGTACAACACATGCTACCAAACATTTTGCATACCCCTCCTCTTTCAGCTAAGACCATATCTAAAGCCATTCGGTTCTGCCAGGCCATTAGAGATGTGGGGGCCAACTATTCTGCTAGGCCCTTCACAGCATCCCTAGTATAGTTTACAAATCGTTGTAGGTTATAATATATATAATTCAGTCAACATTTTTATTTATAGTCGCCCACCAGAGAAGAGACGCACACCCAGCTGTCACCTGATTCCTGGCTTTAAACTCGTCCAGCACCCCGCAAAGAATCCCAATCTCATCTATGTAGATCTAAGAGTCAAATGACCCCAAGGGAGAGGTGTCCCTACGATACTGTCGGTGACTCTTAGTCCACGGGTATTCTGACAGGATTCTCAGTGGCATAGCCAGCTGGACCATAGCGCAATCCCCTTGGGCATTGGCTGGTAGTCTAGCTCGCAGTTTCTTATCCCCACACATCCACCAGACATCAGCTCTCTGAATGTCATGTTCAACCCAGTCACCATTGTCCGTGTTAATCCTCTCCACACAGTAGTCATTAGGTAGTGACCCAAGATCCACCGCGCTACGGTTCCCTGGGAGTGCAAAACAAGTAAAGTTGCCCGGATAAGCGGTAACCGCTGGAGGTATCTGAGGTCTCTGTACTGGGGGAAACAACAAACTCAATGTGTGACAAGTAGAATTTGTTTCAGGTTTATAGCTCTTATTATACAATTGCAACATACATTTTAAACCTTCTGGATCTGTATTGTGATCTAGAGGAAAAGGAACTGTTGCTAAATGTGGTCTGGCTCCTGCACAAACTAAAGTTTTTTCCTTTTTCAGAGTTTTAACCTCAACCATTGTAACCACTCATTTTTTATTCTTGGTCGCCCGTCTCCAAAGCTATGGCATCTTCTATTGTTACGTTAATCAATCTTATAGTTATACTCAGAACTTCTATTTTAGTATGGCCTTCTTCTTTCCCTTCTGAGTCTACCTTTTCCTGTTGTCTAGTTTTATTAGGTGGTAATACCTCAAGGAAAAAATGTTCCTGAGGGGTCAGTTCCTGACACCCATGCTCCCATGGAATACAACCGCTGATCTTCCTTCCTCTGCTCCTTTAATGTTATTAATAGTTGGTTACAGTTCTTACTATTGTGAAGGGGGAGTTGGCCGCTTTTGTGATTATGAGTCTCTCCTTTATTCCACTCTTTTTAGCCCCTGGTTGATTTATACCCCCAATCTTGATGCGCTGTAGTCCACAGGGCCTGATCCCATGCTTGACATCCTGCCTTATTCCAGAGCCAGCAGATATATTTATCTGCCACTGAAGTCCTCTAGCCCCAGTTGTATCCCCACAATCTGCAATCTGACAGAAGTCTACCAGTATAGTGCTAGTTATTCCCTCTATAAAGTTTTAGATTTAATGCTTTTCCTGTTCTTTCCTAATTCAAAGGTTCCTCTACTCTTCCATAATGTATAACCCCCTCTTATGGATGCCTCTCCTAGAGTCACCAGTAACCCAAGGATAATTACTGTCCCTTTCATCCTAACCAGCTACAGAGTTCCAGCGGATAGGATAGGGGAGTTGGAAGGGGAGGGAGACTTCACCGGTTTGAGACAAGTCCCACCTTGTGAGACCTCCCTTTGTAGCTGGATTTTCTGAACCTCTGGTAGCCAACTGGCCTTATTCTGCCTGTAAAACCTTTTTTTAATGGGACTGGTGAATCCAGGTAGATCTCTCTGCAATCCTTATCGCAGTAGGGGTTGTTAAAAGGACTTTGAAAGGACCATCCCACCTTGGGGAGTACCACTGCTTTTTTCTTATTACTTTTTATAGAGACCCAATCTCCCACATGCACCTTTTTCATCTTCTTTTGGGGGTGTGATATACATACTGGTCACAGCTACTAGTAGGCAATGCATCCAATTATTTTTACCTATTTCTTCCATAGCTTTTCTCAGCTGGCTTTTTGGAATGCCATTATGTCTTTCTACCAATCCAGCTGATTGGGGATGATAGGCACAATGGTATTTGCCTTTAATTCTCATCACTTCTGTCAAATGTTGTATATTTTTTAATTACAAAATGGGGTCCATTATCACTGTAAATCCTTTCAGGGATTCCAAATCTAGGAATAATATCTTAGTAATGCTTTGGCTACAGTCTGTGCATCTGCACTTCCTGTCAGGAATATCTCCACCCATTTGGTCAGGGTGCCTGGGTACCAAACAATATTTCTTCCCTTCACCTTTGTCTAATTTAATAAAATCCATGCAAATGTGTTGGAATGGATATTGCGGTGTAGGGAACTTCCCTTTCTGTGGTCTTTTACCTCCCTGAGCATTGTGTCTTGCACATATAAGACATTGAGAGCAAAAAGTTTTTTTGAATAATTTGTGAATCCATAGGCTGTACATACTTTATTTAACATCTCAGTCATCCCCGTTTGACACATGCGTTACTCCATGTGTCAATACTGCTGCATACCTAAATAAAGATTTTGGTAATACCGGTTTCCCTTCAGGTGACGTGTAAATGTCATCAATTATTGTGTAACCCTTTGTTTTCCAATATTGTTTTTTTTCCAGGGGTGGCATTTTGCTGCATATCAGTAAGGACTGTATGATCTATCGCTATGATTTCCTGTTCTGTCCTTATTTTATGTGTTTCTTGTGCCGCTATTTTGGCAGCTTCATCTGCCCTTTTATTTCCCTTTGAGATGGGGTCTGTATATTTTGTGTGTGCTTGACATTTACAGATTGCAAGCTTTTTTTTTTGGTAACTGTATTGCATCTAGGAGTTCTAAAATGAAGTCCGTATGTGAAATTGGTTTACCACTGGAGGTGACCATCCCCCTGTTTTTCCATTGTTGTGCAAAAACATGTACTGTTGAAAAGGCATATTGACTGTCAGTGCTACAGGTTCTGCAACTTGTGCTGAATAATGTTTTGGTAGTGGCCCCATTTCCAAAAGCTCATCCTGTGTCACTACTGCATATCCTGTTGCATTAGTGCCATCTGGATTTTTCTTACTAGAACCATCAACAAAAAGTATCATGTCAGGGTTAGATAACGGTATATCTTGCAGATCACTTTGTGGCAGTACCTTTTCAGTGATGGCAGCAGCGCAGTCATGTTTTATGACCATCAGTAGGAAGTAGTAGTAGTGTGGATGGTTTTAATGTAGTACACCTCTGTATTGTTAAGTGAGGTTGTGTCAAGCGTATTATCATACCAGAAAGGTGTTGTGCTGGGCTCAAATGTGATACTTTTGTTGTAACAGGATAACAGACACTGCATGTGGTACCTTTCATAGTTAGTAAAGTTGAATAAAGACACCAGTCCATCCGGTTCAGCCTGAGTGAGTGTCTAGCCCCTACCCCTGTACACCCACATCATTCTCCACCCCCAAGGATCCAACGTCCCCATTCATATACCAGGGCCAACCCGGGACAGAAGCCAATCAACCCACCTGCATGTCCCCGGAGTGCGGGAGGAAACCAGAGCACCCGGAGGAAATCCACGCAGGCACAGGGAGTACATGCAAACTCCAGGCAGGCAGCGCCATGATTGGGATTCGAACCAGCGACCCCCCCCCTTCACTGCTAGGCGAGAGTGCTAACCACTACACCGCTGCTGCTACCAGTGCTTGTACACAGGGTGGAAGTGCTCTAGTTGTACTGTCTAATTCTGTAGAGTAATCCTTCCTCTAAAACCACCTGTGCCTCTCCCGCTATGAGAGCCCTCTGATTCTGCCTCAGCAGTGTACTCTTCTGTATCCTCCTCTCCTTCATCACCTTGCACAAAAACCTTTACTTTCACATTCTTTTTTGCCTTTGTTTTCAAATACTTCTCAGAATGCTTAGCATATTGTAAAACATCTAAAACTGATGCAGTTTGGTAAGTAACCATGTTTTTAACAATGTAATCCTTATGATCCTGCTTCAATCCAATTAAAAAGCAATCTTTAGCTGTTGTTAATATGCACTATTCACATCCTCAGCTTCGGGGAGCCCGGAGAACACTCTACCTAAATAAATTATGAGAGATTTTTAGTCACTGACACTTTCCTTGTCTTCTTGTACTGTCATATTTATTTTTTGCCAATCAGTCCATTGTACCCATCTAAGCTGGCATCTGTTCAATAAGGCAGTCAACCTGTTCCTTAAGTCTGGGCTTTCTGGAGGCAATGGATCCCCCCCGTCCCTGTGCATTTGCTGGGGCACCCAGTGCATGAGTTATGGCGCCAGTTAATGTTTCAAGGATCGATCTGTTCATCTCCAGGACTGAGAGATTGAGGAAGTGGAGTTGGGGTTTTGTTCAGAGGCGGTTCCTTTGACAGGGGTGGATGTCACAGGGAAGGTGTTACTCTGGGCAGTTACTTGCACCTGAGGGGGAGGACCATTATAAGGAGGTGGTCTCTGGGTATAGCAGATGAGATAATCCTCTTTGTCCACTAGGGACAATTGGGCTTGGCATTTTTCCTTTGTTCTTCCTTCTACCCTAATTCTAGCATGTTGAAGCCAATACTCGCCATTTCCAACCCATACCTTTTTTGAACTTTGGGTCCTGACAATTTAAGCTTATCCACAGGGCCCCAAAATAGAACTTTCTTTCTTTTTAATTTTTTTTTTTAGTATTCTGATTCAGAACTTAGCCTTTTGACTTTATAAATGTACCCAAATATAAACAGCATTGCATCATTAACACTTCACAGTTGAAAGTCTGTGAATTCTAAAAATAACTCCAATCCAATATTAATATTTACTTTAAGACTATTATTCAGACTTTCTTTCCCACCAAAAGTCCTAATATTTTCACAGATGCACAAATTGACCTCTGTCAGGCAATCTGCATTTTCTTGTTTCCGAGAAACAGCTTCTTGACCATCATAGTAATGAAAACATTCTCAGCCTTTTTTTTTCTTTTCTTTTCACATTCATCAAGCCACCTGATAATAATTTCTACAACATTCTATTCACTCCAAAGTGCAATCCACCTTTTCCCAGCTACTCAAACTATAAATAATTTCTGCCACTTGCTTCCTGTAACACCATGGCATGCTAAAATAATAAAGCAACCTGGTGTTATCAGTGTACCTTCTTTTTCTTTTATGCTAAGTTTCAATATTTACAATATAACCCTTCTGTATTGTCATAGCTAATCAAGGGTTAACTTTTACAACTTCTGGCAGGAGCAATCCTTACATGAGGGGAGGGGGAGGGGGAGAGTGAGTTCAGTGCGTTCCTTTTTTTTTTTTTACAGACACACAGATCATGAGAACGTGAAGAATGACTTCTTATCTTCTTCTTAGAAATACTCAGCACAAAACATGTAAATGAACAAAGCAATACAAGAGAAAAAACATCAGCACTCCCCACACTATCGAGAGAATCAAAAAGGGTTAAACATGAACAAAGATAAAGTAAACAAACACAGAAGAAAGTTAGCCTTGCTATCCTTTTAGATCACTTAACTAAACAGCGCTTAAATAAATCTGCTGAACTGTCATTGCTGTAACATATTTGGTAAATGACTTATCCATCTGTACACTCTACCCTACTCTGCTGAACTGTCATTGCTGTAACATATTTGGTAAATGACTTATCCATCTGTACACTCTACCCTACTCTGCTGAACTGTCATTGCTGTAACATATTTGGTAAATGACTTCTACTGTCATATCTTTAAACTTCCATATTTAATGCTAGCTATATAACAACCACACTACAATAGCAACATTACTGGTTACTGGTGACTGATTCTAAACCCCATGTACTTCTCTTGATCAGTGAAGCAATTAGCTTTATGACTCTAGCCTGTGTCTGGTTTTGGACATCTTCTCTCCCATATTCAGGTGTCTTAAATCAGACCCTATGATGACCAATAGAGAAATGCATGCCTTCTCACTCTCCCTATAAATTGAAATCATTCTATGGGGTGGCGCAGACCGGGGCATGGTGCAGACATCATGGCTCTTTCCTGAGTGGCTCTGTCACGAGTGATGCGCAGTTTCAGCGACGCAGTTTAACGAAAGCTGGATAACTAGAACTGGATGAAGACACAACAAGAACTCTGCAAGACAACAAGCAAACCAGCAATTCTCATTTATTTTGTATCAAGTCAGATTCCCACTCTATCTAGTATGATGCTCCTCATTCTCTTCCTTCTCACATCAGTGTCTTCTATCCTCAAATTCTCCTTACTCTATCCCTCCCCTCTACCCTGCAGCATGCACATTTCACCCTCACTCCTGCCCTCTCCCTACTACTGCACCCATCATCTCCTGCATTTGCTGCATCCATATGCTGGCCTAAACTCCAAAGCCACAAGACACATGCACTCATGCTCATCTCACTCCCATCTTGTGTTCCTCACCCTCCTCCTTCTCCTAGTCTCGGGTGACATTTCTCCTAATCCTGGGCCGCCACTCTCAAACTGCAAGCCACATCTTCAAAACCCCTCCCCCTCTGGCAACCACCGCAATCCACTTAATTTAGTTTCTATCCCCCTGCTTCCTCAAAGCAGCCCCCCTATCTCATGCGCCCTTTGGAATGCCCGCTCCATCTGTAACAAGCTAACATCTGTACATGACCTCTTCATCTCTCATAGCTTCAACATACTTGCCATAACTGAAACCTGGCTTCAAAATTTGGACTCAGCTTCTCCTGCTGCCCTCTCCCATGGTGGTCTCCATTGGACTCACTCCCCCAGACCCAATGGACAGAAAGGAGGTGGAGTTGGATTGCTCCTATCCCCACAATACACCTTCCAAGTCCTTCCCATCCCTCCCTCTCTTTCCCTCTCTTCTTTCGAGATGCACTGTATTCGCCTGTTTTCTCCTATTTCTCTGAGAGTTGCAGCAATTTATCGGCCTCCTGGACCGGTGTCACGCTTTCTTGATGACTTTGCTGCCTGGCTACCCTACTTTCTCTCCTCTGAAATACCCACAATCATTCTTGGTGACTTTAACATTCCTATCAACGTTAACAACCCAACTACAGCTAAACTTCTTGACTTAACCTCATCTTTTGACCTAACCCAATGGACACATACTTCCACTCACTCTAATGGTAATACCCTTGACCTTGTATTCTCTCATCTCTGCAACCCTAGCAATCTCACAAACACCCCCTTTCCTCTCTCTGATCACAACCTCATTAGTTTCACTGTATCTTTGTCTCCAACAACCCATCCTTCCAAGCAGCAAACTATCACTTGTAGAAACCTTCGCCACCTTAAGCCTTCTCTTCTCTATTCTGCTACTGACCACCTATATGATATAATCTCTCCCCTGTCCTGTCCTGACCTTGCCATCTCTGTCTACAACAGTTCACTCTCTTCATCACTAGATGCACTTGCTCCTCTAACCACACGCAGAATCAGGCCCCGACCATTACAACCCTGGCAAACTGACAACACTAGAAATCTCAAGAGACGTTGCCGTGCTCTTGAACGGCTGTGGCGTAAAACCAAATGCCTCCAAGACTTCACCATATATAAATCTGCTCTTCTAAAATACAATTCCTGCCTCCATGCTGCCAAACAAGCCTACTTTGTATCTCTTATTAATACTTTGTCATCCAATCCTCGTCGGCTCTTCTCAACTTTTAACTCTCTGCTTCGTCCCCCACCCCCTCTACCCACCAACTCACTCACTGCCCAAGAGATTGCCAATCACTTCAAAGACAAGATTGATGCAATTCGCGAGGACACCTCCGCTGTGCGTACATCTTCCCCACCCAACATACCTGGCCCAATAGCACATTCAACACTCTCCTCTTTTGAATTGACTACTACTGAAGAGGTTGCAAAACTTTTCTCAGATGCTCACCTAACCAATTGTCCCTTGGACCCTGTTCCCTCACAACTATTAAGGTCACCCTCTAATTCTATCCTATGCTCCCTCACTCACATCTACAATCTCTCCCTCTCAAGTGGCACCTTCCCCTCCCGTCTAAAACATGCGCAGATCACCCCCATACTTAAAAAACCCTCTCTGGACCCCACCAACCTGAACAACTTAAGACCTATCTCATTGCTCCCATTCACCTCTAAACTTCTAGAACGCTTAGTCTACAACCGCCTTAGCTCCTACCTCAGTGAAAATAACCTTCTTGACCCATTACAGTCTGGCTTTCGCTCTCAGCACTCCACAGAAACTGCCTTACTAAAACTCACTAACGATCTACTAACTGCTAAAACCAACAACCAGTACTCCATACTCCTACTACTTGGCCTCTCTGCTGCCTTTGATACTGTTGACCACCCGCTCCTCCTCAATAAACTACATTACCTTGGCCTCCGAGATTCTGTGCTTTCCTGGTTCTCTGCCTATCTATCACAGCGCTCCTTTAGTGTCACTTACAACTCTGTATCCTCCTCTCCATTGCCCCTTTCTGTGGGGGTCCCCCAAGGCTCTGTTCTTGGACCCCTTCTCTTCTCTATTTATACCTCCTCCCTTGGTCACCTGATAACCGCCCACGGCTTCCAATACCACTTATACGCCGATGACACCCAAATCTATCTGTCTACTCCTCACCTCACTCCTTCAGTCTCCTCTCGCATTACTAACCTGCTAACTGACATATCAGTGTGGATGTCACACCATTTCCTTAAACTAAACCTCTCTAAAACTGAGCTATTAATAATCCCCCCTGCACATGCCCCCCTCCATGACTTTTCCATCAAAATCAACAATGCAACCATCAGGCCCTCCCCTCACGCCAGGGTACTAGGTGTAACCCTAGACTCTGACTTGTCATTTCAGCCCCAAGTCCAATCGTTGTCAAAAGTTTGTAGATTTCACCTCCGTAACATCTCTAAAATTCGCCCCTTTTTAACAATTAAAACTACCAAGATCCTCATTCACTCCCTTGTTATCTCTCGCCTTGACTATTGCAACTCCCTTCTCATTGGCCTGCCTCTCCATAGGCTATCTCCTCTTCAGTCTATCATGAATGCTGCTGCCAGACTTATCCACCTTACCAACCGCTCAGTGTCTGCCAACCCTCTCCTCCAATCCCTACACTGGCTCCCAATCACCCAGCGAATTAAATTCAAAATACTAACCACCACATACAAAGCCATTCACAACTCTGCCCCGAGCTACATCACCAATCTTGTCTCCAAATATCACCCAAACCATCCCCTCCGTTCTTCTCAAGACCTCCTACTCTCAAGCTCTCTTGTCTCCTCCTCCCACACTCGTCTCCAGGATTTCTCCAGAGCCTCTCCAATCCTCTGGAACTCACTACCTCCACCGGTCCGGCTATCCCCTACTCTTGCTACCTTCAGACGATCCCTGAAAACTCATCTATTCAGGGAAGCCTATCACGTCTCAAACTAATCTCCTACCACTTCCATAAACTCATTCCCAACAATTATAACCTTCTGTACCACCTGCCCCACCCTTTTAGATTGTAAGCTCTTCTGAGCAGGGTCCTCTCAATCCTCTTGTATTTAATTGTATTGTAACTGTATTGTCTCCCTTTTATATTGTAAAGCGCTGCGTAAATTGCTGGCGCTATATAAATCCTGAATAATAATAATAATAATAAATAGTCAGGCATTCAACCTCTGACATTCGGTATACCTCAAATCTTTTTGTTATCTGTCCGGACAGCAGGCGACGTAATTTTTTACCTTAGACAACGTCCCCAAGTGTCTCTACGAGCATTGGACCACCTAGAATATTATAGGATCAATACCAATGTCGGCAATTACAACACATTAAACCAGAAGCAAAGAGAAAGAGAAGAAAAGACTCTTAGAAAGAATTAAGAATATTTTAAATTATCTTACCTCTCAAACACCTGGACTGGATCACACAAGGTTCGGAAACAGACAGTGGAATCCAGATCTTAGGCCCCCGCCCCTTTTTCACCAAATAACATTGAATGGGGGGGACTGTAATTCTTCAGTGAGCTTCAAAGTCCAATACTCGCCGAAGTTTTGTCGGGGCCGTCTGATCTGAAAACCAGCGTGTTGCTTCCGGCTTAAAGGACCAAAAATGTTAGGAATCTTCCCTTGTGATCAGTCAAAACTCTGGATGTGTTGAGAAGCAGACAATTTATTTCTGATGTGGCCCACAAAAGAGAGACATGCTTACAGAACAAAAGCTGAAGAAAAGATGTCTCCCGAAAAGAATGTGTCCCGCCTCCTCATACCCCACAAGAAAAACACCTCTATGCTTCTATTGGCTGAGGGAACATAAATAACGTTGTCATGGCACAGGATGGCACTTTTATTTACTATTCATGTTCCCGTACATTTTTAGGCTATCATATTAACCACTTGCTTACTGGGCACTTAAACACCATTCTGCCCAGACCAATTTTCAGCTTTCGGTGCTCTCACAATTTGAATGACAATTACTCAGTCATGCAACACTGTACCCAAATGAATTTTTTGTCCTTTTTTTTCCCACAAATAGAGCTTTCTTTTGGTGGTATTTGATCACCTCTGGGGTTTTTATTTTTTGCGCTATAAATGAAAAAAGACCGAAAATTTTGAAAAAAAACGCATATTTCTTTGTTTCTGTGACAAAATTATGCAAATTATTAATTTTTCTTCATAAATTTTGGTCACAATTTATACTGCTACATATCTTTGGTAAAAATAACCCAAATTAGTGGATATTATTTGGTCTTTGTGAAAGTTAGAGCGTCTACAAGCTGTGGTGTGAATCGCACAAAATTGATCACATCTGATGTACTGGTGGCCTATCTCGCTTCTTGTGACCCGAACAAGCCAGGAAAGTACAAATACCCCCCAAATGACCCCTTTTTGGAAAGTAGACATTCCAAGGTATTTAGTAAGAGGCATGGTGAGCTTTTTGATGTTGTCATTTTTTCCCCACAATTCTTTGCAAAATTAAGATTTTTCATTATTTATTTTTTTCTCCACAAAATTGTCATTGTAATAGGTTATTTCTCTCACGTGGCATGTGTATACCACAAATGATACCCCCCAAAAAATTCTGCTACTCCTCCTGAGTATTACAATACCACATGTGTGTGACTTTTTCACAGCCTGGCCACATAGAGAGGCCCAACATGCAGGTAGCGCCATCATGTGTTCTAGGAACATAAATTACACATCTAACTTGTTGACTATTTATTACACTTTTGAAGCACCAGGACAATGACACGTGACACTGATGACAGATGGCACTGATACGTGGCAATGATGACACTTATACGTGGCACTGATGACAGATGGCACTAATATGTGGCACTGATGACAGATGGCACTAATATGTGGCACTGATGACGCGTGGCACTTATACGTGGCACTGATGACACGTGGCACTAATACGTGGCACTGAAGACACGTGGCACTGAAACGTGGCACTGATGACAGATGCCACTAATACGTGGCACTAATATGTGCCACCGATGACAGATGGCACTAATACATGGCACCGATGACGCGTGACACTGATGACAGATGGCACTGATAAGTGGCATTGATGACACGTGACACTGACAACAGATGGCACGTGACACTGACAGGTGGCACTGATGACAAATGGCACTGATACATGGCACTGATGACAGATGGCACTATGTGGCACTGACGACACGTGGCACTGGGGGCAGGTGGCACTGGGGGCAGGTGGCACTGGGGGCAGGTAGCACTGGGGTGGATGGCACTGGGGGCAGGTAGCACTGGGGTGGATGGCACTGGGGGCAGGTAGCACTGGGGTGGATGGCACTGGGGCGGATGGCACTGGGGCGGATGGCACTGGGGCGGATGGCACTGCTGGGGGTGGATGGCACTGCTGGGGGTGGATGGCACTGCTGGGGGAGGATGGCACTGCTAGGGGAGGATGGCACTTTATTTTATTTTTTAACTTTTTTTTCTCTCACAGGCAGAACGGCTGCCGCTGCAGCCGTTCATCTCTCCCCTCTCGCACTGTCTGTGCGAGGAAGGAGAGCGGCGCTGAGAGATGATCTCATATGTAAACATATGAGATCATCTCCCATTGGACACGCGGATCACGCTGTAAACGGCCGCTGTGATTGGGCGTTTACAGCGATCTGTGTTTGCCTGTCCCCGGGGGACACGGCGAACACAGAACTTCCGCGATGCGTGCCCGCGGCGGCGCGCATTGCGCAAGTAAACATCACGCCGTCCAGGGACGGCAACCCGGACGAAGGCGCCTGCTCTACGGCCGTCATTCGGCCATAGGGCGGGCGCGAGGAGGTTAAGTTAAATCTAATCATCCTACTTACTATGAAGTTAATTAAGACAAAACAATACAACAGGTTAATACAATAATGTGCTCAGAAGTAAGTTTTTTAAAAATCAGTCTAAGGAATATTGTTTTTCTAATAGTCACACAATAAACATTTAAAACTTTTTTTAACACAATGCCTAAGTAATAAATTATGAAACGGAGAGGATCATATAAATCTTGATATTCCATGGTTGAGATAAAGGATAATGGCTAACGGCTCTACGCGTTTCGCGGTATTCCAACCGCTCATCAGGAGCATGCAACATGGAATAATTCTGCAAATTATAAATAAAAAAAAAAAAATGATGATTTGAATTATTAGATAAAAATTGACAAGGTAATTTGATTTTAAATGAGGGTGTGTATCTATCACAGGGTGGTGTCTGTGGATACACTAAAAGGTCAAAACAACTGATTGCCACGTTCTAGTTATAACTTTAAAAGAGAAGAAAACAAAAAAAAAAAAAAAAAAAAAGTGGAGGAACCTTCACACAAAAGACCTCAGAAAAGATGTAGGTTCAATAGGACTTTTTAGGCAAGAGAAAAAGTTGTAAAAACAACCAATATATTCGAAAATATTATTTATTATTTTAAAAAGAATTAATATTACTCTAATTAAAATTTAAAAAAGAAAAAATTTATAAATATACATCAAGTCCCATTTGATATCCTGTCAAGATTAATACAGTATACACATTCATATTCATTTCTATATATATATATCCAAAGATTAGCAGTTTGTACAACTATAGGATGTAGAGGATATCAAATATATAGCTGAAACTTAAGTATGTTCTGGTGCTCTACATGTTTCGCATTTTTTTTTGAGTAACGCTTCTTCAGGAGCTTTAGCAATATTCTACAATATAAAAAAAGAAAAATGTATACAGTATAAGAATAGAAACAAAACACAAAATATTACATATATATTCATTTATACATTACATATATGTTTATACAGTCTATCAAAATGCTAAAATGTTCTAAAGGGAAAGAAGAAAAAAAAAAAGGAAGGGGGGGAGGGAAGAAAGAAGTTTGTGAGGATTCTCATGAATAGAGAAGCAATATGGGAACGGGTATGATATTTGCATTTCGTGCATGTAATATTAATATTCTAGTGAATTTACTTACATTTCTTCATGGATATGCCCCAAAAAGGAAAGGACCAAAAAGGAACAGGAAGATTAAAAAAGGGGGAATGTTTTCCCACAATAGTTAGAACAGCAAAGGTTAATTAAGTGAAACCACTTCAATCTCTGTTGGACCCTATACTTTTCACATAAGGGTTTCAGATATTTTTTATGGTGTGCTGTGGCCAAGAGATCACATAGTGGTAGAAGTTCTGGTGCCCCATGCACTGTAAAAAGAAATAGATACTTTTAGAATATTTATAGATAGATGTATAGGGGAAATTATATGTCTATATAGAGATGTAACCTAGTTTATTTAACATGTAACCCATTATTTAAAAAGACAATATTTATTGATAAATATCAGAGAGGGTATAGTGAGTGAGTGGCTCTAAGGGGATTATAGGGCATATATAGTAACGATTACAAACAAGGGTAATGGTGCATATAGAGTATTGATGGCAGTGTGGTGAGACGAAAAAGATATTGCAATTTAAGTGGAGAGATAAGTAGATGTAGTATTCTGTTACCTTTAAATGAAGTGGTCACTTCCAGCAATTTCCTAATACAGGTAAGTATATAAACAGGCTTCCCAAAGTTGTCCAAAGTAAAAAAAAAAAAAGGGGGGGGGGGGGAGGAGAACCCTATTCACCCCTATGGTAGTTCGTTTGATGCAGACATGGGACCGCTGTGCATGGACGCCGGCCCCGTGTGTCCATTTATGCATAGCCGTCCCGGTAGTGACGTCATTCCACACTAGGCGGAAATGACGTTCATCCACCCGACCACACCTCCTGTGGTAACCCCGGTCAGCCAAAACATCGCGGACCGGAAGTGCGATGTCCTCGCATTCGGCGCATGTAGTGGATGTGGGCGGATCGATCGTTCCGCCCATTATCCAAACACACACTCCCGAACAAAGAGGAGCACCATGTAGAACACTCCCCGGTCGGCGGGGAGGCTGACCCGGGTACCTCAAGGGGAAACATCACGGGAGACTGGGAAGAACCACAGTCCCCCATGATATGGCGCCAACCTACAGATCCCGAGTAGAGAACAACGGGGCCATTGTGGGCGGCACTTACGTGGTCGCATATTGCGATCTCATCAATGGAAAATACAATACAACACAACACAACAAAAAAAAAGAAAAAGGGGGGAAGGGAAGAAAACATCCTTCCCATAAACAGTAATAGAGCATTTAAACACAGAGATAGCATCATAACAACATTATTCAAAATTAAATCAAAATCAATTATAGATAAAATAATTTTGTTTTTTTTTAAGAAAAACAAAAACCAAGGGAGAGACCCACAGAAAACTTATTAAATAAATATTAAATCCCAATGAAGTGTATAGTTTGATAGGATTTAAGGACATTATCCAAATGTTTATATATCTATATTTGCATCAGGACATTAAGCAAGCGAGGAACAGAAAAAAAAAAGGGGGGGAGGGAGGGGGAATAAGGGGATTTTAAAGAAAAGATTTGTATGATTGGGTCTCGTTAACATTTTTCCATTTGAGGACACATATACGTGATCCTTAATGCGTTGCCACAAACATCTCATAGTCTTTCCGACGTAAAAGGCTCCGCATATTTTACGTCGGAAAGACTATGAGATGTGGCAACGCATTAAAGATCACGTATATGTGTCCTCAAATGGAAAAATGTTAACAACAATTAGTAGACACATTGATCTATGCCATGCGTTTCGATGCAACTTGTGTCATGTTCAGTGTCTTGGAGATCATACCAAGGGACCCACGTGGGGGAAACTGGGACAAACGCATCCTACAACGAGAGACGATTTGGATTGAGAGACTCAATGCCACTCAAGCTCCAGGTCTGAACGAGACCCAATCATACAAATCTTTTCTTTAAAATCCCCTTATTCCCCCTCCCCCCCCCCTTCTTCTTTTTTTTTTTTTTTTCTTTCCCTTTAGAACATTTTAGCATTTTGATAGACTGTATAAATAAACATATATGTAATGTATAAATGAATATATATGTAATATTTTGTTTTGGTTTCTATTGTTATACTGTATACATTTTTCTTTTTTTATATTGTAGAATATTGCTAAAGCTCCTGAAGAAGCGTTACTCAAAAAAACGCGAAACATGTAGAGCACCAGAACATACTTAAGTTTCAGCTATATATTTGATATCCTCTACATCCTATAGTTGTACAAACTGCTAATCTTGGGATATATATAGAAATGAATATGAATTATGTGTAGACTGTATTAATCTTGACAGGATATCAAATGGGACTTGATGTATATTTATACATTTTTTCTTTTTTAAATTTTAATTAGAGTAATATTAATTCTTTTTAAAATAATAAATATTTTCGAATATATCGGTGGTTTTTTACAACTTTTTCTCTTGCCTAAAAAGTCCAATTGAACCTACATCTTTTTTGAGGTCTTTTGTGTGAAGGTTCCTCCAATTTTATTTTTTTTTTTGTTTGTTTTTTTGTTTTCTTCTCTTTTTAAAGTTATAACTAGGACGTGGCAATCGGTTGTTTTGACCTTTTAGTGTATCCACAGACACCACCCTGTGATAGATACACACCCTCATTTTAAAATCAAATTACCTTGTCAATTTTTATCTAATAATTAAATTCATCATTTTTTTAATTTATAATTTGCAGAATTATTCCATGTTGCATGCTCCTGATGAGCGGTTGGAATACCGCGAAACGCGTAGAGCCGTTAGCCATTATCCTTTATCTCAACCATGGAATATCAAGATTTATATGATCCTCTCCGTTTCATAATTTATTACTTAGGCATTGTTAATCGATTTTTTTAATCTATTATTCACTTACCATGGTTATCCTGGCCATTTTGGGTTCAACCACAGTAGGATACGTTTATACATGCATTTACTGCTTTTTGTGTTTTACGTGAATGTGTATTGGATTGTAATTTACCGTGTAATATTAGTCCATGAATTTTTGTGTGGAGGCTGTATGCCCAGAGCATTTTAGAGGTTGATGCCCAAAATGTTTGTATAACATATCATGGACTTTATAAAATAAATATGATAGTCACTTGACTTACTCTTTTACTGATGTGTGCTTCATTTAAAGTCCCATTTCTCTTCTCTCCCTTTAACATATTATTGATAGGGATGGAGGCAGGCATTCCTTCAGTGCCATCCTCATTTAAAGTCCCGAAAACTTTCTTTTTTATTAATAGATGAAATGCAAATTGCTCAATGCTAGAGGAAAGGAGGAATCTGCATTTGTAGGTTTTTTTTTTCCCCATTGAGCCATAGCTGGGGATAGCTCGTCTTGGGGCTTCAGGAGTAAGCCGTTGACATGAGATATTTCACGGACCTTGTTGAAGGTTAAATTGAAAAAGCAACGTATATCTTTACTTGGGGTATTGGAGGTGATCGCTATGTTTGAGAGGCTGTGGCGAATTCTTAGATAAAAAAGTAAATTTTTAGGGGTGCCATAACGGTCTCAAATTTATTGAAAAGAGTGGGGCTGAGGGGTACATGCACGGCTTCCGCCGGATCGGCTGGATGTCGGAGTAGCTCCGTTCTACATTCCCCATCTAGCCTGCTTTCTGGGGCCAGAGAACTTCAGGAATAGCCACAAATATTGCTAAAATCCCCAGGACCAAGCTGTGCATGCCGCCAAAGAAGAAGACAAAGGGGACGCGCAGAGGTCTCTGACTAATTACCTGCTGCATTCACAGGAGAAATTTGGCATGGCTCAAGATGGCGCCAGCAGCCCTCCCTCTCCCTCCTCACAGCGTATACAGGCTGACTCTGCTCCGCTTCAGGAATGTGAGTACTCTTTCCCCCCCCCCTTACTAAAGAGGATCTAGACAAAAGTCTGGAGTCAATATATAGCAAAATTGCCACTAAATTACAGCCGGAACTGCATAAAAGCAAAACACCCTGACTCAGGAGATAGGTGCTTTAGGGGCACGCACTGACTGATTAGAAACTAAACATCTACTTCAGCCTTCTTCTGTTGTACCAGCTGCAGATCTGCGGTGGAAAAATATTCTGCTACATTGGAAAAAGATTTGCTTATTACTACTGAAGTCAGCAGGCAAGTATGTGCTTTTCAAACAAACGAAGACGCCATATACCTCCATATGTGGTGGGGGACAGAGTTTGGCTTTCAACCAAATACGTGAGACTGAAACAACCTTCTACCAAATTGGGCCCTCAATTCATCGGTCCTTACAGAATTATTGCTCAAGTCGGGCCAGTCTTCCATTGGTTGAAATTGCCCTCCTGGATTCACCCCGTGTTTCACGTTTCCCTCCTCAAAAAGGCAATTTTCAATTGCTACTTCAGAACGCAACAGCTAATTTTAATGGCTAATATGCAAGATATTGTCCTAAAAAGGGTTTGGGGACCCGGCTCCTGCCCCAGGGGACATGGATCAATGCTAAAATTTAAAAAAAAAAAACGGTTGATCCTCTTATATTCACCGACCGACACAGCTCCTCTCTGTAACAAAATGGGTTGTTGGCCCTACCACTGGAGATTACTAGGCAAGTTGTAATACAACACTTCAGAACTTTTAGTTCTGCCCAGGGGGCGGTCCCTAGGCTACAATCCCACAGCCTAGTGAGGAGATAAGACCTAGGAATATGTCCGTGTTGTTGTTGTTTTTTTTTTTTTTTCTCGGTCCCTGACTCCCTTCCTTCCCCCCCCCCTCATGGGAGGGCTGTACACGTGCTGAGCAGTGTGTGTGTGTTTGTGTGTGTGTGTGCCTGGGCTCTCACCTAGGGGTTTTAGCTATGCTGGGTGCCTGGGTCCTGCAGCTTATCCCGCTGGATGCCTGTGTAGTCATGCCCCTGTGTGGGTGCAGCGCTGTGCCTGCCACATGTTCTCTCTAGTCCCCCATAGCGCTGTTCGGCGGCAATTTTAAGTATGGGCAAGGGTCAGACTGGCTTCAGGTGGCCATTTTCCTGGTGATTCCCTATTGAGAGCACTGGCAGCCATTTTCTTGTAGCCGGACCATGTTTTTGTGCTCTAGCAGCTGCCCCTGTGCCCTCTGCTTCCTGTTTGGTCATCACAGAGCACTAGGGAGGTTATCCTGTGTTCTGAACACGTGTGTTTGATCTCCCACAGATCATTCACCGATCATACGACCGGCCGGCCACCGACACAGTTTTTTGCTATCTCTGCATTTGGGAGCACTGGGGATCATCAGGCATTGTGGTAATACAGCGCCAAACGGCCCAGGGTGGTGAGTCCAGTGGGTTAGCGCCCCTCAGCCAGCGGCAGCAGGAGGGTGGGACTGTCACTGTCCTAAGTCCCCTTCGGGTGGCAGACAGGGTAGGGTCAGCATGGCTTCAGAAACTGGTGTTTCTTCCCTCAAAATCCAGGCAATTGCAACCGGTTCAACTGCGGACTGCGCGGTCCCTATGGACACCCTTACGGCGGTCCTTCGTTCATTTGTTGCCATGATAGAGGTGGTACGTGGGAAGAAAGGTGCTCAAAAGCGGCCCCTGCCCCCCCGTCGCCTGGGGAGAGCTCTGACACAGACTCGGGTCCTGCTGAGGTCGGTGACCCCTGCTCTGTCTTGTCAGATGACGCTGACCAGGACCGTTTGGACAGTGAGGATGAGTCCCCATCCGGGTCCGTGTGCGACAAAGCGCTAGTTGGAGCACTTATCACAGCTGTGCGTGATACCCTGAAGATTCAGGAGCCAGCGCATCCCTCTGCTGATGTACCGGTCTCTTTTGGGTCCCGCAAGCCAGCACGTTCACCTAAGGTATTCCCGTATCTGACTTATTTTGACAAGTTCATTTACAATTAATGGGGTCGTCCGCAATGGACCTTTTTCGGTCCCCAAATACATGGCGGTGCGTTACCCCTTTCTCAAAAAATGGTCGGCTCCTCCGGTCGTGGACCCCCCAGTATCCAGGTTAAATAAAGTAACCACGATCCCGGTTGAGGGGACTCCTCCATTTAAGGATCCCACGGATAGGAAGGCCGAGGCAGTGGCTCGTTCCTTGTTTACGGTTGTGGGGGTCAGCCGTGCGACCTATACTGGCATCCACACTGGTGGAGTGGGCAAAAGTTTTGCACCGCCGATTGGGAGAGCAACAGGCCTCCCCTGTCTGCATGGAACTAGCAGACCAACTAGTGCAAGGCCTTAAGTACATCCGTGACGTGGCCCTGGATACTCTCCCTCTGTTATCCAGGGCTTCAGTGTCAGCTGTGGTGCTGACGCGCCTGATTTGGTTGAAATGCTGGTCTGCTGACTAGGCATCCAAGAAAGCCCTGACGGATCTTCCCTTCCTTGGTGACCGGCTCTTTGGAGCCTCGTTAGATGACATTATTAAAAATGCCACTGGTGGTAAGAGTACTCTACTCCCACAGGCCTGGAAGGCTAAGGAGCCACGCCCCAGGCAAGGGCCCTCTTTTTCTGCTCAGAAGCGGCTTTTTCGCCTGCCTGGTGCTTCGACAAAACGTCCCCAGCCCGACAGGACGCCCATGGTCGGTCAAAACGTCCCTGGAACCGCAAGCCTAACAAGCCTGTGAACAAAAGTGCTACCGCATGAAGGTTTGCCCCCACCCATGTCTCAGGTGGGGGGGTCGCCTTCGGGAGCTTGCAGCCCGGTGGTCCTCCCGGTTATCCGACCAACGGGTCTGCGGTCTGATTTCCACAGGCTACAAGATAGTTTCTCTCTTGGCCGCCAAACAGATCCTTCCCCTCCAGCATACCCATATCCCAGGTTCGCCGGGAGGCCCTGTTGGGGGGTGGTAAGGGACTTGCTGACGCTTCCAGGGATTCTACTCAAATCTGTTGTTCCCAAGAAGGAAAGTTTACGTCCGATCTTCTTGGACTTAAAAGCCCTCAATCGCTTTGTAAAAGTGCAGAGGTTCAGAATGGAATCAGTTCACTCAGTAGTCGCTGCACTCCATCAAGGTCACTCCCTGGCGTCCTTAGACATCCGGAATGTGTACCTGCACATACCCATATGCCTTAGGCATCAAAAGTTTCTGCGTTTTGCAGTCGGGGAAGCCCATTACCAATTTGTGGCTCTTCCCTTTGGTCTGGCATCAGCCCCCAGAGTCTTTACCGAGGTACTGGCTCCAGTATTGGCATTGCTGAGGCAAAGTGGGATCGCGGTCGTCGGCTACCTTTTACAATCTCCTCCTGAGAGCATCTTCCACCTCAGAATAAGAGGAGGATGTGGCGATCACCATGCAGACCCTGCAAGAATTTGGGTGGCTTTTGAACCTAAAGAAGTCAGTGATTGTGCTGACCCAGCGTCTGGAGTACCTAGGTTTACTGTTGGATTCCAGGGAAGCAAGAGTTTTTTTTCCTCCCTTCAGACAAACTTCAGACTTTCAGGGCCGCTGTAAAACTGCTGATGCACTGCAAGTGGTCGTCGCTCTGGTTTTGCATGCAAGTACTGGGACTCATGGTAGCCTCCTTCGAGGCAGTACCCTTCGCCCAGTTCCACACCAGAGTACTGCAGAAGGAGATCGTGTTGAAATGGGACAAATCTCGGTTGTCCCTGGATCGACAGATCCAGGTGAGCCAGCCAGTCAGGCACTCTCTGATCTGGCGGTTGAGGTCCCTGCTGATTCAGTCCGGAAAATCGTTCCTTCCTCTGAAATGGACGGTGATCACTACAGACGCCAGTTTATCCAGCTGGGGTGGAGTGATGGGGTTTCAGTCGGGTCAGGGCCTCTGGTCGAAGAAAGAATCTGAGTTGCCAATCAATCTGCTCGAATTGAGAGTGATCAGGCTGTGCCTCCCCACATGGTCGATGTGTCTTCAAGGGCGTCCGATCAGGATACAGTCGGACAACGCCACGGCTGTGGTGTACATAAACCACCAAGGGGGAACAAGAAGTTTAGCCGCTGCTCAGGAGGTCGCTCACATACTTCGGCGGGCAGAGCGACACGTACCAACCCTGTCAGCCATTTACATCCCGGGGGTGGAAAATTGGCAGGAGGACTATCTGAGCCGACAGATGCTGGACCCAGGAGAATGGGCATTGCATCCGGAGATATTCAGGATGCTGTGCCTGAAGTGATGAACACCAGATGTGGATCTATTGGCCTCCCGTTTCAATCGGAAGGTGCCAAGATTTGTGTCCAGGACAAGAGATCCGTGGGCAGATGTGTCAGATGCGCTGGTGGCTCCGTGGGATCAATACCATCTGATCTACGCCTTTCCTCCACTGAAACTGTTGCCACGTCTGCTTTGCAGAGTGGAAGCCGAGGGGATTCCAGTAATCCTGATTGCCCCAGATTGGTACGCAGACTTGGTGCATCTGGTGGCAGACGCTCCATGGCGACTGCCTTTGCGAGAGGACCTCCTATCTCAAGGTCCAATCTTTCATCCTGCTTTACCATCGCTGGCTTTAACGGCATGGCTGTTGAGGGCCAGGTGTTGAGGAACCGGGGTCTGTCGGACTCGGTGATTCCAACTATGTTGAGGGCACGGAAATCTTCTCGGAAGATATGCCATCATACCTAGAAGGCCTACATCTCCATTTGTGAGGAGAAAGGGTGGCATCCGCGTTCCTTTTCCATAGCAAGGATCCTGCTGTTTCTCCAGCAAGGAGTAGACCAGAGATTGGCATTGAGCACCATCAAGGGGCAAATCTCAGCCTTGGCTATCTTTTTTTTTTTTTTCAACGACCCCTGGCATCGCACTCCTTAGTGGGTACCTTCATTCAGGGGGTACGACATGTTGTCCCTCCGGTGCGCCCACCGTTGCCCCCATGGGATTTGAACCTGGTGTTGTCGGCACTTCAAAAACAGCTTTGAAACCGTTTGAAAATATCAGGGAGATTCCCCTGTTGACTCTTTCCCAGAAAGTTGTCTTTCTAGTTGACATCACATCGGCCAGGAGGGTTTCGGAATTGGCAGCCTTGTCTTGCAAGTCGCCTTATCTGGTCATCCACAGGGATAAGGTGGTGTTGTGTCCGCAACCGTCCTTTCTACCGAAGGTGGTCTCGGCTTTTCATATCAATGAGGACATTGTATTACCATCATTGTGTCCTAAGCCGAAGCACCCTAAAGAGGTGGCCCGTTACGCTCTCGGCGTGGTTAGGGCTCTGAAGGTGTATTTGTCTGCCACTGCTCCCTTTCGGAAGTCAGACTCACTGTTTGTTTGTTTCGGTGGCTGGTCCAAAGAAAGGTATGGCGGTCTCGTCGGCCACCATTTCCAGGTGGATCAGACAGCTTGTAGTACAAGCCTACGCCTTGAAGGGGCAGGTGCCCCCCCTGTCTGGTCACGGCCCACTCTAGAAGGGCAATCGTAACGTCTTGGGCCTTTCAACACCAGGCGTCGGTCGCTCAGGTGTGTAAGGCGGCGACTTGGTCGTCTGCCCATACGTTTACCAAGTTCTACAAGGTAGACATCCGTGCATCGGCTGATGCCTGTTTTGGCCGCAAAGTTTTGCAGACAGCCATGTAGTTGCAATTTCATATGCAATTAATATTTTTTTTTTTCCTGGTTTTTCGATAAAAAAACGCAGTACTGTTATGTTAACCACTTCAGCCCCGGCTTATAGTCATGACGCCCACAGGTGGGATCTCCCATCCTGGGTGGGCGTCGTATGACGTCCTCTGATTCCCGGCCGCCTAGGAGGCGCGCGCACCCATGGCATCGCTCGGGACCTGGTGCGTGTGCCCGGTGGCCACGATGTCTGCTGGGCACCCACGATTACCCAGGAACACAGCAGGCCCGTGGATCTGTGTAAACACACAAATCCACGTCCTGTCAATGAAGAGGAGACCGATGGTGTGTTCCCAGTACAGAGGAACACCTCGCCTTGTGAGGTCCCCCCCCCCCCCACAGTTAGAATCACTCCCATAGGGAACATATTAACCCCTGCAGTGCCCCCTGGTGCTAACCCCTTCCCTGCCAGTCACATTTACACAGTAATCAGTGTAATTTTATAGCACGGTCGCTGTGTAAATGTGAATGGTCCCAGAAATGTGTCCAAAAGTGTCCGATGTGTTGGCCATAATGTCGCAGCAATGAAAAAATTGCCATAAATCTATCCCCTGTTTTATAGGTGCTATAACTTTTGCGCAAACCAATCAATAATCGCTAATTGCAATTTCTTTTTTGCCAAAAATATGTAGAATACGTATTGGCCTAAACTGAGGAGAAAAAAAAATATATATATATACATTTTTTTTTATTGGATATTTATTATAGCAAAAAGTAAAAAAATGTATTTTTTTTTTTTTAATTGTCGCTCCCTTTTTTTTTTTGTTTTGTTTATAGCGTAAAAAATAAATGCAGAGATGATCAAATACCACCAAAATAAAGCTCTATTTGTGGGGAAAAAAAAGGACGTCAATTTGGTTTGGGTTATTAAAGTAGCCGTTCACGCTAACTTCATTATAACCAACCCGAACCAATAATTGATGTTTGGACTATACCGGTACTTTATGTACAAAAAGAAGAAAAGATAGATGATAAAATTTAACACGTTTAATAAATACAAAAAGGACAAAATACAGAATATCATAAAATCATGATACACCCCAGCGTCTTTAACGTATATAGATACTCATAGAAGAGTTCAGTTCTGGTGGCGTATGATAAAAGGGTCTCCTCTACTAGTTTTGCGGATCATCCGCTTCTTCAGGAGGATATCTATGTAGATAGACATACAATTCATTAACAATCAACAAATTCACATGAATAAAGAAATGGAACATTATTCAGCCAATATTTATATAGAATAAGAAAAAAAGGGATAAGGGGACATTCACTCACCCAGAGGCTCAAAGAAGGTAAGGTAAAAACAGATTTCGGGTAAGTGGGCCCTCCTATATTCCCCTTCCGGTGGACATGGGTGAATAAGGGGCGTGTAGCTCTGGTGGTGATTAAAATAATGACCCAATTAGATAATAAAAGAAACGACCTAGACGAATAAATGCCTCCGTCGGCCAATAATAAAAAAGGCTTACCGATCACAATAGATGAAGATATGTGGTAGCCAAAAAAGTATCACGCAAGAGTTCGATGGCATAAACAATAAATTGAACCTGCAACCAATTTGGTATGTTGGACAAAGATGGAGTATCGTTGTGTTTGTCAAGGAATAATAAATAAAATGACATAGGGAAGGGGTATGTATAGATTACATCCATTGCATATAATAGTAAGACATTGTTTAGAAAGTCTAAGTAAAATCAATATGTTACCTGGCGGATGTACATGAACAGGACAAGAACCACCCGTCCTGCACTGTCGTCTATAGGCAATTCTCTATGTTGGTTAAGGGTAAAACACCCCTATGCCTGCATCAAAGACAAACAGGAGACATGTATGCCCATCTATCCTACGAAATAATCGCAAGTATCTAAAGAGTAATAATAGTCATTGGATGTTACCTAAAAGATGCTGATAAACGGGGCCAAAAACACCAGTTCCACGCCAACGCCTGCCCAAATACAGCGGTCTAAACAGACCGCTGCTTTATGGGATCCCCAACGAACGTCCGTCAGGCGTGCACGCCGGCGAGGATGTCGGTGGCGTCTGATGTCACGCCATCAGCGCCTCCACACTGCGCATGTGCGGCGTGGAATAACGCCGCAACGGAAGTGCGCAAGGAAGAACAAATAGACAGCGGAACCCCGGTGTCACAGTTCTAAACCCTGCAAGTCATGGGGGGGAAAAAAGAAATGATCCCACCCACAGGCCAGGAGGAGCACATGTCCACCAGAGGGGGCAATACCAAAGCAGGAACTCCACAAAAACAAACAACCACCGGGAATGAAAACAAAGGAAAAAAAAGGGGGGGGGGGGAAGGAACTTTTTCTCTGATAAGTCTGGGTGAGAGAAGGTCCCACAAATACAAAAAAGATTTTTATTATTACAAATAGTTATTTGCATGAAGTTAAATACAGACATGCTGTAGCAATAACACATCTGGATAATTTAACCACTTCAGCTCCGGACCAATAAATACCTTAAGGACCAGAGGTCTTTTTGCAATTTCGCACTGCGCTGCTTTAACTGGTAATTGCGCGGTCATGCAATATTGCACCCAAACGAAATTTGCGTCCTTTTCTTCCCACAAATAGAGCTTTCTTTTGATGGTATTTGATTGCCTCTGCGATTTTTTTTTTTTTTGCGATATAAATGGAAAAAGAGCGAAAATTTTGAAAAAAAAAGATATTTTCTTCTTTTTGTTATAAGAAAAATCGAATAAACTAAATTTTAGTCATACATTGAGGGCAAAATTTATTCAGCCACATGTCTTTAGTAAAAAAAATGTCAATAAGCGTATATTTTTTGGTTTGCGCAAAAGTTATAGCGTCTACAAACTAGAGTACATTTTCTGGAATTTACACAGCTTTTAATTTATGACTGCCGATCTCATTTCTTGAGGTGCTAAAATGGCAGGGCAGTACAAATCCCCCCCAAATGACCCCATTTTGGAAAGTAGACACCCCAAGGAAATTGCTGATGGGTATGTTGAGCCCATTGAATATTTATTTTTTTTGTCCTAAGGGATTGAATAATGACAAAAAAAAAGTTGTCACTAAATGATATATTGCTCACACATGCCATGGTTATATGTGGAATTGCACCCCAAAATATATTCTGCTACTTCTCCCGAGTATGGGGATACCACATGTGTGGGACTTTTTGGGAGTCTAGTCGCGCACGGCACCCCGAAATCCAATCACCACCTTCAGGATTTCTAAGGGTGCAAATTTTTGATTTAACTCCTCACTACCTATCACAGTTTCGAAGGCCATAAAATGTCAAAATAGCACAAAACCCCCCAAAATGACCCCATTTTGGAAAGTAGACACCCCAAGCTATTTACTGAGAGGCATGTTGAGTCCATGGAATATTTTATATTTTGCCACAAGTTGCGGGAATATTACAAACTTTTTTTACCAAGTTGTCACTAAATGATATATTGCTCACACATGCTATGGGCATATGTGAAATGACACCCCAAAATACATTCTGCTGCTTCTCCTGAGTACGGGGATACCACATGTGTGGGACTTTTTGGGAGTCTAGTCGCGCACGGCACCCCGAAAACCAATCACCACCTTCAGGATTTCTAAGGGTGCAAATTTTTGATTTAACTCCTCACTACCTATCACAGTTTCGAAGTCCATAAAATGCCAAAATAGCACAAAACCCCCCCAAATGACCCCATTTTGGAAAGTAGACACCCCAAGCTATTTACTGAGAGGCATGTTGAGTCCATGGAATATTTTATATTTTGCCAAAAGTTGCGGGAATATTACAAACTTTTTTTTTTTTTGCACAAAGTTGTCACTAAATGATATATTGCTCACACATGCTATGGGCAGAAGTCAAATTACACCCCAAAATAAATTCTGCTGCTTCTCCCGAGTACGGGGATACCACATGTGGGGGACTTTTTGGGAGCCTAGCCACGTACGGGACCCCGAAAACCAAGCACTGCCTTCCGGATTTGAATATAAAATGCTACCAAAAAACCTGTTAGCGATGGCAGGGATCAGGCCTGACTCTGCGATCGCTGCAGTTATGTGTTTAGTGTTTTGTAAGTGACAGTGATCGATCGATACTGCACTTGGGTGGGCTGGGCAGAGAGGCAAAACGCAGGTGCCAGCAGGTATTTGGGCTGATCCCGCTAACAATGCGTTTTTTTGGAACCCTAAACTGCTGGGGACGCTAGTATAGATCTGATCAGATCAGATATTGATCTGTTCAGATTCTATACCACTACGGGAGGTGTATGCTTTGTGTGTGGGTGTTAGCGGTACTGGCACTAACCTAGCGCTGCCTGGGGCGACGCAGACCCTGACCCTAAAACCTAATTGATATCACCCGCCGGGTGATCAGGGGGTTAAACCTTTATTGGGTAATAAATGGTGGGTGCCCTGATGCTATAAAAAACAAACTAACTAGAGTCACCCGTAACACTTATACGGTGATCAGTGGTGAAAGGGTTAACTAGGAGCAATCAGGGGGTTCAAATTTTTATTAGGTAGTATATGGGGGTCCCTGGCGCTATATAAAAACCTGACGGGGAACCTAAATAACTAACTGGCTAACCAGCGTCACCAGTGACACTTATACTGTGATCGCTGGTGAAAGGGGGTGAAAGGGTTAACTAGCAGCAATCAGGGGGTTAAAACCATTATTGGGTAGTATATCGGGGTACCTAGCGCTATAAAAACCTGGCGGTGAACCTAAAAAAATGACTAGCTACCTAGCGACACTAGCGACACTGATGCAGCGTTCAGAAAAATTATCGCTTAGTGACACTGGCAAAAGGGGGTGAAAGGGTTAACTAGCAGAAATCAGGGGGTTAAAAACATTATTGGGTAGTATATCGGGGTACCTAGCGCTATAAAAACCTGGCGGTGAACCTAAAAAAATAACTAGCTACCTAGCGACTGTAGCGACACTAATGCAGCGATCAGAAAAACGATCGCTTAGTGACACTGGCAAAAGGGGGTGAAAGGGTTAACTAGCGGCAATCAGGGGGTTAAAAACATTATTGGGTAGTATATCGGGGTACCTAGCGATATAAAAACCTGGCGGTGAACCTAAAAAAATAACTAGCTACCTAGCGACACATGCAGCGATCAGAAAAATGATCGCTTAGTGACACTGGCAAAAGGGGGTGAAAGGGTTAACTCTAGGGGCAATCAGGGGGTTAAATCTTTATTGGGGGGTGATAGGGGGCTACCCTGGACCTAACACTAACTGTCCTGACAGTTTTTACTGTCACAACTGACACTGAATGCATTGATCAGTAAAGAAATGATCAATGCAATCAGTGACACTGTGACTGGGGGGCGGGGGGGGATCGGGGGGCGATCGGGGGGGGGGATCGGGGGGGGTTTGTGTGCCTGTGTGTACCTACATGTCAGTGTAGTGTTGGTGCACACTTAGTTTTACTCTTCTCCTCGTAGTCCGGTCAAAAAGACCGCCCCGAGGAGAATGACATCACTTCCTCCTTCCTGTGTAAACAATACACAGGGGAGGAAGCTTCTCATTGGCCAGGAGCGATCCAGAGGGGGTGGCCGAAAACCAACGGCCATCCCCTCATCACGGAGCGCTCCTGGACCGAATCGGACCGCCGTAACCAGCGGGAGGGGGTCCGATCGGACCCCCCACCCGCTGGAAGGCAATCACGTAGATGTACGTGATTGTGCCTGCCTGTGCCATTGTGCTGACGTACATTGGCAATACGGCGGTCCTCAAGTGGTTAAAACAAAATGTATATTATCAAAAAAGAGGTACACAAAGAAGAATATTGAGAACACAGAAATAGAGAAAACAAAAAAGGGGGGGGGGGGGGCTTCTTTTTAGAGAAAGGTGTTTATAAGAAATTGTCTCATTAAGTCCCGGTGGGTGAGTGGCATCGAGTTGTTCGATACAGAGGGTTTCTCTCTGTAGGATTGCTCGGTCCCAATCCCCACCCCTAGGGCTTGTGGGCGATCACCTCCAATACATAGAAATGGATAACAGAAGTATCAAAATGGTGGTGGAGACCAACATGTCTCCCAATTGTTGAGTTTTCCATTTCCTGAGTAGTAGAGGTGATCTCCAATTAGTTGCATAAATTCCCGGATTGTTTTCCCAATATAAAATGCCTTATATTTGCAAACCATCATATATATAATGCCCCTAGTACCACAATCAGAAAGTTTGTGGTTGAAATAATTCACCATTGGGTAACATGAATTTATTTCCTTCCATAATACAGGGGCAACGGGGGCAGTCATTACATTTATATGTACCCCGGATGGTATACGGTATCTGATTTTGTGGTGTATAGTGACTTTTTGTTAGGTGGTCTCGTAAGGCCTGAGCTCTGCAAAATACCAATTCTGGTGTAGGAAATATGTTTAATATATTGTGATCCATAAGGAGATGCCAGTTTTTGCTTAGAATATCCCGGAGGGTTGAATGATGGGCAGAGTAGGTAGTGATGAATCTAACGGAGTCCCTATCCATAGTTTTAGGTCGTTGGTGCAATAACATATTGCGGGAGCGTAAGGTTACTTTGTTAAATGCTTTTTTCAGGCACGTGGAGAGGGAGGAGTATCCCCTCAATAAGAGGCGATTCCGTAACGCATCTGCTTGTATCTTAAAGTCTGTATCTAGGGTGCAGTTTCTACGTAAACGCAGGAATTGTGCTAAAGGAATACTGCGTATTAGGGGTTCTGGGTGGGCGCTGGTAGCGTACAAAAGGGTATTGCTTGCCGTAGGTTTACGGAAGAGATCTGTATAGAGAGTGCCATCAGGGCGTTTTATAATAAGAAAATCTTAAAAAGAAATTCGCTCATAATCAAAATTAAAAGTAAATTTAAGATTGAGGTCGTTATTACCCAATACCTGTATAAACTGTAATAATCTTTCCTTAGTTCCTGTCCAGACCAAGAATAGATCGTCCAGGTAGTGATACCATAACAAAGTGTCTTCCAAAAAGGAAGCCAATTGGTCACAGGAGTGAACGTGTCTCTCCCAACCCCCCAGGTATAAGTTCGCATATGCAGGTGCACATGAAGTGCCCATAGCGACGCCTTGGGCCTGTAGATAGTATTGGCTATTAAATATGAAGAAATTATTTTTAAAAATGAATTCCAACAAAGCTAGAATAAATTTATTAAAAGGCCATGTGGTCATATCCTGTTCATCTAGAAAGGATCCAGCTGTCCGGACGCCCAACTCGTGGGGGATACTCGAGTATAAGGCCTCAATATCTATCGCCACGAGGAGGGCGTCCGGAGGGATCAGGATCCCATCCAGATGTTGTAATAGATCTGTGGTGTCCTTAATATAGGAAAGTAAACTTTGTACGTGGGGCATTAAATAGGCATCAACTAGCTTACTGGCATTATCCGTCAAGGAACCCATTCCCGAAACAATTGGTCTACTTGGGGGAGATTGCAGATTTTTGTGCGTTTTGGGGAGGGTATAGAAGGTGGGGACAATCGGAAATTTGGGGTCCAGGAACTCGAAGGTGTCCTTGTCAAGGAGGCCCAAATTGTGGGCCTCAGTGCAAAGGACACAGAGTTCCTGGTGAAATAACATAGTAACTGATTGGTCAATTGGTTGTTACCATGTGCAATTGTTCAGAATAGCCATGCACATGGTTTGATATTGGTTATGTGTCATAAGGACGATATTTTCACCTTTTTATCAGATGGTTTCACAACCAAATCTGTGTGTCTTTGTAAAGATCTGAGTCCCCGGGACTGTCGGAGGTCTAAGTTAGGGCTAACTTTATGCCATTGTTGCCTTTTGAGATCTTTAATAGTGGCTTGAAAAAAAAGCCCAAATGGCGGGGCATGTCTTAAGATCGGGAAACTTACGGGAACGTAATCAAAACTTTTTAGGGATTGATTCTAATCTATTACTAATGACAGGTTGAGGTAGTTGAGGAGTTTGAGAAAGGGGAGAGTGGGGGTCTTCTGTCTCACCCTCATCATAGAGGAGCATTAGGTCCCGAAGTGCCCTGAATTCGGCCATAGTAAAGTGTTTAGTGCTATCGTGAGTTGACGTTCAAGGTTTAAATTAGTGTGATCCTTGTCAAACCTAAATTTAAAAGTGAGATTTCGTGCAAAAAGATATAAATCCTTAATGGTTTCAGTCGTTTTCAATCTATCCAATGGGCGAAAACCCAAACCTAAGTGAAGCACTGATAACACATCATCCAAAAAGGAGTATGGAGTAAGATGCACAATGTTGTGATCGATGTCGGATTGGGAGTGTGTGGGGGGATTGGTGTAGGTTTGAGGATATAAGAGTCTAGATTCTCTTGTTTCTTGAGATCTAAAAAAAATTAGATCTTAATTTATTTTTGTGTATTTGTTCGTCATGAGTGAGGGATTTAAAACTTTAGGGATAGTGCCATGTAGTGTGGATTGGCCGACAGCTCCCTCTACGCGTAAGAGTGTCGCTAAGTGCTTGTGTAACCAGTGCACGTGTAGTTTTTGGGGGCTGAGAGGACCTTTGTCTTTTTTTTTTTTTTTTTTTTTTTTTATCTTAGCTGGTGGAGTACCTCCAGCATAGCGTAATCTTTTTCGGGACGAGTTGATCATAGAATTAGCTTCAGTTCTTGACTTACTCTGTATAGAGTAAGACTATGATAACGAAGAATCCGATTCGATATCCATAGTTGGATTTTTGGATTTTTTTAATAACCCCTTCACCAAAAAACTCCTTTTCCTTTAAAATTCTGGATGATGGTACATCATATTTTGTTTATAATTATCTGAGGCTATACTCATGATTCTTCTAATTTTGTTTGGGTGCAACGTCGCATGACCGCGCAATTGTCAGTTAAAGCGATGCAGTGCCAAATCACAAAAAGTGCTCTGGTAAGGAAGGGGGTAAAATCCTCCAGGGCTGAAGTGGTTAATGCACTGTTGCATTACTTCCGCAAATGATTGCGGTCTTGGGGATCACTCCTGTTGAGGATACCCGGTTATGTGGTGGTATTTTTCAACACACTGTTTTTTGTGGGTTTAGTTTCACTGGTTCCCACTTGCCATGGTGGATGAAGTTCTTATGCTGTTTTTCCCACCCCTTGTTTGGCACTGCTTGGGGACGTCCAATTTTGTTACAGAGAGGAGCTGCGTCGGTCAGTGAATATAAGAAAATAGGATTTTTGTACTCACCGTAAAATCCTTTACTCTGTAATTCACCGACCGACACAGCACCCGCCCTCCTTTTTTCTCCTTGCGTTATACTGCTTGTTGACGTACTGAGTTCTGCTAGAGCAGGCTGTGGGGTTGTAGCCTAGGGACTGCCCCCTGGGCGGAACTAAAAGTTCTGAAGTGTTGTATTACAACTTGCCTTGTAATCTCCAGTGATGACGATTAAAGTGAAAAAAATCAAGTGAAATATTCCTTTAAATATCATGCCTGGGGGTTGTCTATAGTATGCCTGTGAAGTGGCACGTGTTTCCCGTGTTTAGAACAGTCCCTGCACAAAATTACGTTTAATGGAAAAATAAGTAATGTAAAACTGCTTGCGGTTTTAATGTAATGTCTGGTTCCAACAATACGGATGAAAATCATTGAGAAAAAAATGGCATGGGTAGCCCCCCCCTGCCCATTACCAGCCCCTTTGGGTCTTGTACGGATATTAAGGGGAACCCCATACCCAAATTAAAAAAGGAAAGGCGTGGGGCCCCCAGTCCCTATATACTCAGAACAGCAGTATACAGGCGGTGCAAACAAGACAGGGACTGTGTAGGTTTGTTGTGTTAAGTAGAATCTGTTTGTAATTTTGACCTGTTACATTTCTAAAGTGTAGCTCCAGTAAAACAATCTATTTTTAACCTTTTTGGAAAACATAGGGAAGGGTTATCACCCCTGTATGATTTTTTATTTTTTTTTGATTTTTTTGTCCGTCCATCTTTTTTCATCTCCCTTCCTTTTTGTCTCCTTCCGTTTGCAAGTAGAAGACGTTTATAAGTTGAATGTTTGAAAGTAGGGGCCTGCCCTATATGATCTGCAGAAATGTGGGCCTAAGGTGTTGGTGTTGCCACAACACTGTAAGCCCTCAAAGTGACTCTTGGTGTGTGCTGGAGCGCCCTGCTGTGAACGATTATATCAAGAATTGTAATTACATGCCATTGTTGAACAGTGGTAGAAAAATTGGGCCGTTGTGGTGGTGCTGATGCCACAACACTAGAAGTCCTTACAGTTGCTCTCAGTGGGTGCAGGAATGGGCCCTGTTGTGAAATATATCAAGAATTGTAATTGCATGCCCCTCTTAAACAGGGGCTGAAAAGTTGGGCCTTAGGCACTTGTGCTGGTGCCACAACACTGCAACCTCTCCCAGATACTCTAGTTGGAGTGCAGGAAGGAGCCCTGCTGCAAAGCATTGCATCAAAAATTGTAATTACATGCCCCTGTTATACAGGGGCTGAAAAATTGGGCCTTAGGCACTGGTGTATACTGTGCTGGAGGCACACAACACCCACTTTAATTCCTGCAGATGCCTGTATTACAGAACGCCAGCAATAAAGGGTATCTTTGGGGTGTGGCCAGATGTAAGCTGGAGCGACGTGTGAGAGAATGTGAGGTGCTGTCTCCATGCTCTCCCCCTGTGATGGATAAGCTGGTGCATGCTGATTGAGAAGGCGGTGTGGGCTGAGATGTCTAGAGGTAGCGAGGATTGCCGGAAGTCGCCGGGAACTACCGAGGATTGCCAAGCGGGACCAATCGTTCGCAGCGGGATACCGCGGGAGGACGAACATGCAGAGTGCACAGGGCCAGGTCCCAAGAGCCCGTGAGTAGCTGGGAGAGAGACCCCCCTGGAGTGTGTGGGGGGGGGGGGCTGGGCTGGAAGGCGGAAAACACTCAATGGATGCTCTGCATACTCGGCAACAAGGGAGAGGCAGACCGGCTTGAGAGTATAGGAGAGACAGCTGAGCATGGAAAAGTACTCCTTTTGGAGTGAGTGAATCAAAGAGGTCAGCTCTTTTCTACTTTATCATAGTACCTGTCACGGCCCATCAGAGTACCCGAGTACCTATTTGCAGCCCATGACTCATAGAATATAAACATTGGGGTGTTTGCATTCCAAAATGGGGTCATTTTGTGGGTAATTGCACTGTCCTGGTGCTCCAGGACCTTCAAAAGTGTGATAGGTAGGAATGAAATGAGATGTGTCATTTATGCTCCTAGAACCCCTGAATGTTTGGCCTCTATATGTGACCAGGCTGTGTAAAAGTCCTACACATGTGGTATCGCCATACTTGGGAGGAGTAGCAGAATGTGTTTTGGGGTGTAATCTTTGCTATATACATGCTATGTGTTAGAAATATCTTATAAATTGACAACTTTGTGTTAAAATGAAAAAAGGCTTTTTTTTTTTTTCCCCACATTTTCCAAAAACTTCTGGGAAAAAATTAACCGTTCAAAAGACTCATTATGCCTCACAGATTATACGTTGGGCTGTTTGCTTTCCAAAATGGGGTCATTTTATGGGAAATTCCATTGTCCTGGTACTCCAGGGCCTTCAAAAATGTAATAGGTGGTTGAGAAATGAGATGCGTAATTTTTGCTCGTAGAACGTCTGAAGGTACTACCGTATATACTCGAGTATAGGCCGACCCGAATATAAGCCGAGGCCCCCAATTTACCCCCAAAAAAACTGGCAAACTTATTGACTCGTGTATAAGCCGAGGGTGAGACATGCCTGTCCATCCCTGTGTGTGTGTCCGTCCATCCCTGTGTGTCCGTCCATCCCTGTGTGTCCGTCCATCCCTGTGTGTCCGTCCATCCATCCCTGTGTGTGTGTGTGTCCATCCATCCATCCATCCCTGTGTGTGTGTGTGTCCATCCATCCATCCATCCCTGTGTGTGTGTGTCTCCATCCATCCATCCATCCATCCCTGTGTGTGTGTGTCTCCATCCATCCATCCCTGTGTGTGTGTGTCTCCATCCATCCATCCCTGTGTGTGTGTGTCTCCATCCATCCATCCATCCCTGTGTGTGTGTGTATCCATCCATCCCTGTGTGTGTGTGTGTGTGTCTCCATCCATCCATCCGTGTGTGTGTGTGTGTGTGTGTGTGTCCAGCCTAACCGTGTCCCGAGCCTCCGTCCCGTGCCTTGCCTCCGTCCCGTGCCGTGCCTTGCCTCCGTCCCGTGTCGTGCCTTGCCTTGCCTCCGTCCCGTCCCGTGCCGTGCCTTGCCTTGCCTCCGTCCCGTGCCCTCTTCGTCGGCGCCTCGGCGGCCTTTGTAAAATTCAAAAGCCGCGCCTCCGCCTTCGCCTGTGATAGGCGGAACACTGAATTTCCCAGCAGCCTGTGTTCCGCCTATCACGGACATCGTATCATCCTCGTCCGTAGTACGAGGATGATACGATGTCCGTGATAGGCGGAACACAGGCTGCTGGGAAATTCAGTGTTCCGCCTATCACAGGCGAAGGCGGAGCCGGAGGCGCGGCTTTTGAATTACAGAATGGCCGCTGTCTGTCTGCTCGACACGCTGATCGAGCGGGCAGACAGCGATGACTCGAGTATAAGCCGAGGGGGGCACTTTCAGCCTCAAAAAAGAGGCTGAAAATCTCGGCTTATACTCGAGTATATACGGTACTTCAATGTTGGTGCTCTGTATGTGGCCAGGCTGTGTTAAAGTCTCACACATGTGGTATTGCCATACTCGCGAAGAGTAGCAGAATGTATTTTGGGGTGTAATTTGTTGTATGCATATGCTGTGTGTGAGAAATAACCTGATAATATGACAATTTTGTAAAAAAAAAATAATAAAAAAAATCTTAATTTTACAAAGAATTGTGGGAAACTTAAAAAAAAACTCACCATGCTACTTGCTTAATACCTTGGAATGTCTACTTTCTAAAAGGGGGTCATTTGGGAGGTATTTGTACTTTCCTGACTTGTTAGTGTCTCAAGAAATGAGATATACCTGATGTACTGAAGGCCTGATCACATGTGATCAATTTTCAGTGATTAGCACCATAGTTTGTAGACTCTCTAACTTTCACACGTTGTGGGTTATTTTTACCAAAGATATGTAGCAGTATACATTTTAGCCAAAATTTATGAAGAAAAATTACTAATTAGCAAAAATTTATGACAGAAACAAAGAAAAAGGCATTTTTTTCCCCAAAATTTAAGTTTTCTTATATTCATAATACAAAAAATAAAAAACCCCACTAGTGATTAAATACCACTAAAAGAAAGCTCTATTTGGGGAAAAAGGATGCAAGTTTCATATGGGAACAGTAGAGCTGCAAATAACGATTAGTTTGTCGACTAATCTATCGATTATTTTTTCAATTAGTCATCGACTAGACGATTATTTATTTTTATTTTTTATTAACCCCCCTGGCTCGGGGTGTAACTTTTATACCAAAAGCGGTAACCCCGAGCCAGACTCGGGACCGCATCGCTGTATGCAGGGAGAGGTTTACTTACCTTCTCCCTTGGATCCAGCGATGTCCCCACGCTGTACGAGCGAGCCGTGTCTCGCTCGATCTATCACATCACCGATCTACGTTCCCTGCGAGCGTTGCGACGCACGGGGACAGATCAGCGCCAAATTCAAAAAGTGAAACTCACTATACAAACAGTATAATGTAATATTACAGATTACATTGCTGTATGTAATAATTTCACATCCCCTTTGTCCCTAGTGTTCTGCCCAGTGTCCTGCATGCAGTTTTATATAATAAAAACTGTTCTTTATGCCTGGAAACTGGATTGTCCATAGCAACCAATACTCCCTTTACATCAAAAATGATATTAGACCAGCTAGAAAACAGCGATAATAAATTAGAATCACTCATAGAATTGAGTGATAGCAATTTGTGGTGAGATCCGTCATCAAATATTGAAAAGTAATGACAGTGACAATTCTGCAACTGAGCAAATTTTAGTGTTTTTGATTTGATTACATTATTGAATAATTTTTATTGTTATATTATTATTTGGTATAATTATTTATTATATTATAATTTCTGATTTCATTTTTCAAACTTTATCATACCCGGGATGTCTGCTAGACTCTGGTTTGGACAGATTTAAGTGAGTTATTGCTAAGAATTACAGGACTACAATATAAAACGCCAAAATTTCATGCAAAATAATTGTACTGCTTTTAGCGCCTAAAATCCGAAATAATCGTACCGCCAGGGAGGTTAATCTAGTGTGTGTGTGTGTGTGTGTGTGTGTGTGTGTGTGTTTTATTTTTATTTTTTTTTGATTAGCTAATTAATCCTTTGGATAACTTTAAGTAAGATAAAAGAATATAACTAGTATGTATGTATATGTGTGTGTGTGTGTATGTATGTATGTATGTGTGTGTGTGTGTGTGTGTATGTATATATATATATATATATATATATATATATATATATATATATATATATATATATATATATATATATATATATATATATATATATACATATATATATATATATATATATATATAATATGTATGTATGTGTGTGTGTGTGTATATGTGTGTATATATATATATATATGTGTGTACTTATATTCTTTTATATTCACTTTTTTTTTTTTTTTTTTTTAGGTACTTATTTTTTGCGAAGTTGAGATACATAGTTTTTTTTTTCATTTTTTTATAAGCCCTGTTGGGGGGGGGGGGGGCTATGGTTAGATATCAGGGGTCTTAACAGACCTCTGACATCTCCCATTTGAGACGGGGTAAGGGTCTGGGGACACAGATTCCCCCAGTCCCTTTCTCTGCAGCCTCTGCTGCACTGGTCATGAATGGAGAGAAGGCAGCGGCTTCTCTTCATTCATTAACTGAGACATCGTAATCACAGGAGGTTACAATGTTTCAGTTATGTGAATGGACAGAGTCAGTGGTCACTGACTCTGTCCATTCTGAAAACGAAGGAGCCTGGTTTACTGGCTCCTACCTCTGCTCTCCATCCTGAGATACCGATGGGGGCGGCAGCACAGAGGGGGACACAGAGGGGGAGAAGAGAGGGGGTGGCAGCATAGAGGAGAGCACGACACACGGAGCAGTGTGATGCATCGACGTCCTGCATGCACTTCAACTTATTTTTGTAGTCGACGTAATCGATTAATTGTCATTCAAATTGTGAGAGTGCTGAAAGCTGAAAATTGGTCTGGTCAGCAAGGGGGTGTAAGTGCACTGTATTGAGGTGGTTAAAGTCCTATAAAGTTACTTATGCACTTTTATATCCAACACGGCTACGTATGATGGCACTGGGCAGGTCTCAGATCTTTGATTCCCTGGCCAGAGTGACATCATGGCTGGAAGCTAATAAAGGGATCCTGCAGATGAAACAAGGGGAAAGGGAGGGAACCTAGGGTAAAGGGGGTAGGGATGATAACGGGAGAGAAGGGGATTGAAGGAAAGGGAAGGAAATGGGAAAAGGGTTAATTTTTGAGTAACACAGGGAGAGAGTTGGAGAGGTATAAAAGTGGCGTGAAACTATAATAGTGTTAGTAGAGGGGGTGAAAGTGATTAGTGTGAAATGGTCACGTTAAACCTTCTTAGGGAGCACCTTGATAGGTGGAGAGTGGGGTGGGATAAGTGGGAGGGGAATAGAAGGGGGTATTGGATGGGGGCGGCGGGGAAAAGGGGTAAAGAAATATTGCACGGAATACCTCACAGGATGATTATGGATGAACACTGCATGGTTAATGAAAAGATAGTAGTCCAAATATTAGCACTACGAAATGTACACATTGTAGAGCTGCCCGCGACGCGTCGACGTAATCGACTACGTCGACTAAGAAAATACATTGACGTGCGTGCGGGTCGTCGATGCGTCACAGTGGGGGCAGTGCTTAGTATTTACCGCTGCCCTCTGTGCCGCCGTCCCTAGGGGTGCAACGCATCGTCACCGATCCGTGATCTGAGCGCACATGTCGCGATCCGCGGAGTGCTCCGCGGTCTCGGCCTTAGGAGAGGCCGCGGCTTCGGCCTAGCTCCGAAGCGGCGGCCAGCTTTCTACACCCATTAGCGATCACTTGTAAACAAACCGGCGTCATGACATGACGCCAGTTTCTCTCTCCCCTCTCTGTACTGATCTGTGGCAGTGGAGGGGAGAGGTCGAATGGAAGCCGCCATCCCTCCATACCCAGCCCGATACTCTGCCAGCCAATGCAATACTCTGCCCGCCAATACTCTGCCGTACAATACACTGCCCGCCAATACTCTACAATACAATACTCTACAATACAATACTCTCAAGGTTATCCAAAGGATTAATTAGCTAATCAAAAAAAAACCACTAGATTCATAAAAAAATAAAAATAAAAAAAATAATCGGATAGTCGTTGACGAATCGAAAAAATAATCGATAGATTAGTCGACAGACAAATTAATCGTTAGTTGCAGTTCTAACACATTGGTTTAAGTACTATACACAAGTAGGTATAAATCTTGATACACCCAAAAGTGTGCACCCTTTCTTTTGGTTTATCTGCATATGATCGCTTTGTAAAGCTTTTAGCAGGGTCTTCATACAATATTTTTCTTTTTTTCTTTTCTCTGGATAGATCATGCAGGATAAAACACTTATTATTGGCTCCGGGAATGTAAGGGTTTGGGGTGCCCGATAAAAAAAAAAGGCGACAGTTTTCTCCACATTGGAGAGACATGGTGTTGGACTGGCCTGCCTGCAGGAGACACATTTAACAAAATTAACCGTACCCCAATTTAAGAACAGGAAATATCAAAATCGGTATCACTCAACTCATACCTCCTATTCTAGGGGGGTGAGCGTGATAATAGGAACAGGGGTGAGTTTCTCCTGCTGGCAGGTGAGTATTGATGAATTGGGTCATTATATCTTTTTGTACTGTGTTTTGGAGGGAAGATGATGTGTTCTGACAAATGTATATATACCACCCCCGTTTAATATGGAGGTGGTGTATAGATTTATGGATTTTATCGGGGATAAGGAGGATGTGCCTGTTATAATAATGGGGGTCCTTGATGAAGGGTTTGATAGGTTTCCCCCCAGGAACCATTCTAGGAACTCGGGGGGTAACCAGACTGAGCTTTTCCTGAAGGAAATAGGGTTAATAGGGTTGCTATTCGGGGGGTCTTTCTCCACACTTTCCAGAATAGACATGGTCTTGGGTAATGTGGAAGCGCTACAAAGTGTAAAGGATATAGTATATATGCCCAGAGGGGCCTCGGACCATTCACTGCTGGTGACAACATTAAGTTTAAGTGGGAAGAGGGTACAAGGAGGATGGAAAATTAGTCCATTCTGGTTTGATTTAATTAAAGATACGGAAGAAGTTTCATTAAAGCTAAAAGTTTTATAGAGGTTAATATAGGTACTGCGTCTATTAGTGTAACATGGGATGCCCTCAAGGCCTTTCTTAGAGGCATTTTGATCCAGCAGGTGGCAAGAATTAAACGAAAATCTAGGCGATGGGAGGAGGCTACTAGGAGGGAACTGATAGAAGCAGAAAATAACTATGTAGAAGATCCAACCCCCGGAGAGACAAAAAAATATTGTTAAATAAACAGCAGGAGGATAGCTATTGTAAAAGAGGAAGAGAATAGACGATTATTCCAGAAACAGCGTTACTTTGGGGAAGGGGTAGGTAGAATGTTGGCACAGCTAGTGATGATAACCCCCCCCCCCCCCCCCCCATCTGCTATCCTTATGATTAGGACTAAGAACGGGGCAATGTCTACCTGTGGGCCGGAAATTGTGGAAACCTTTGAGGCTTTCTATAGGGAACTATATCGATCACAAGGGCAGGGTGAGGAAGGAAAAATGGGTATCTTTCTGGAGAACATGGATATGGTAACTCTTACTCAAGAGGAGAAGGAGGAATTGGAGGCCCCCATAACGCTAGCAGAATTACAACAGGCAGTTTATGGGATGGCCAATCAAAAATCTCCAGGGCCAGATGGTCTACCAGTGGAGACATATAAAAAGTACAGAGTGATCTTACTCCCAGAGCTGCTTAGAACATTAAGGGGTGCAGTTGAGGAGGGGAAATTGCCCGTCTCGATGATCGAAGCAAATGTCATTCTAATACCCAAGGAAGAAAAAGACCCACTGGATGTAGCTTCATATAGGCAGATAACTTTGTTGGGCTCAGATGTTAAGATCTTAGCTAAGGTCTTGCCAAATAGGCTGAACAAAATTATTATAAAACTTGTACACCCAGATCAAGCAGGATTTATTGGCGGAAGATCTACCAGCATGAATATCAGAAGGGCATTTCTGAATATCTAGACACCATCGGAGGATATAGGGCCAAGAGTTATTCTGTCCATAGATGTAACTAGGCTTTTGACAGCCTAGAATGGGAGTACTTATGGCATGTTTTGGAGAAATTTGGGTTTGGGCCTTCTTTTATCGGCTGGATTAAGATGATGTATAGAACCCCTAGTGCAAGAGTAAGATTCAATAATGAATATTCTGAAAAGATAGAAATGAGTAGAGGGACAAGGCAAGGATGTCCATTGTCCCCACTGCTCTTTGCACTCGCAATGGAGCCATTTGCGACGGCAGTTAGGTCAAATCCCGAGATAAGGGGGTTTAGAAGGGAGGGAGGAAGAGAGGAAAAAAAAAATTGCATTTTATTATAATTTATGTTATTATTATACAGGTTTTATATCGCACCAACAGTTTGCTCAGCGCCTTACAACATGAGGGCAGACATTACAGTTACATTACAATTTGGTACAAGAAGAATCAGAGGGCCCTGCTCGTTAGAGCTTACAATCTAAAAAGGAAGGGTCAATTGATACAAAAGGTAATAGCTGTGGGGGGATGAGCTGATGGAAGTAAAACAGTGTTAGAAGCAGGATAGGCTTCTTTGAAGAGAAGGGTTTTCGGGGATCGTCTAAAGATGGATAGATTAGGGGACAGTCGGACAGATTAGGGTAGGGAGTTCCAAAGGATGGTAGAAGCTCTGGAGAAATCCTGGAGGCGAGCATTGGAGGTGGTGACAAGGGAGCTAGAGAGCAGGAGGTCTTGGGATGACAGAGAGCGGCTTGGTTGGTATTTTGGGACTAGGTTAGTGATGTAACTAGGGGCAGAGTTATGGATGGCTTTGTAAATTATTGTTAGTACTTTGATTTTTATTCGTTGGGTGAGTGGAAGCCAGTGGAGGGATTGGCATAGAGGGGTGGAGGACACTGAATGGCTGTTAAGGTGGATGAGTCTGGCAGCGACATTCATTATGGACTGAAGAGGGGATAGTCTATATAAAGGTAATCCAATGAGTTGGGAGTTGCAGTAGTCGAGGCGAGAGATGACCAGGGAGTGAATTAGAAGCTTGGTGGTGTCATTAGTTAAAAAGGGGCGTATTCTTGATATGTTGCGGAGGCTAAGGCGGCATGATTTGGACAGGGCTTGTATGTGGGCCTGAAAGGACAGTTTGGAGTCTAAAGTTGCCCCTAGCACACTGGCATGTGGGGACGGACTGATAGATGTGCCATTGATCTTGACTGAGAAGTCAGGCGAAGGGGCACATGGGGGAGGAAATATTAAGAGCTCAATTGTAGATAGATTAAGTTTGAGGAAGTGGTGTGACATCCAGGCTGATACGTCTGTTAGTAGATCAGTAATGCGTGAGGTGATTGATAGGGTGAGCTGAGGGGCAGAGAGATGGATTTGGGTATCAACAGCATATAAATGGTAGTGAAAGCCATGGGAGGCTATCAGCTGACCCAGGGAGGACGTGTAGATCGAGAATAGTAGAGGTCCAAGGACAGAACCTTGGGGGACCCCAACGGAAAGGGGAATTTGAGAAGAGGAAGTGGAGTTGTAAGTGACACTGAAGGTGCGATGACATGGGTAAGATTCAAACCAACGGAGAGTGCAGCCATGGAGACCAAGCAAATTGAGTTTTTTGAGGCGGAGGGGGTGGTCAACTGTATCAAAGGCAGCAGAAAGGTCCAAGAGTAAGAGTATGGAATAATGGCCGTTGGTTTTGGCTGTTAGTAAGTCGTTTGTGAGTTTTAGGAGGGCAGTTTCTGTGGAGTGCTGTGGGCGAAATCCAGACTGACGAGGATGAAGGTTATTTTCAAATGAGGTGATTGCTCAGTCGGTTGTAGACTAAACGTTCAAGGAGTTTGGAGGCAAAAGGGAATAAAGAGATGGGTCTTAAAGTGGAAGTAAACTCCCCTATCGTATTCAGCCAAGGAAGCTGCCATCGTTGCCTCTGTTTAATCTTCAACTGCTATTTTTTTTAATTTTTTTTTTTTTTAATCCATCGGTTCACTTCCACTTTAAGTTGTTTAGATTGGTGGGGTCTGAGGTCTTTTTTGGTATGGGAGTGACTAGTGCATGTTTTAGAGGTTTGGGGAAGATGCCAGTAAAGAGAGGTTGAAGATATGAGTTAAGGAGTGTAAGATTGAGTCAGATGGTAACTGTAGTATTTGAGAAGGAACAGGGTCCAGGGGGCATGAGGTTAGGTGGGCATTAGAAAAAAGTTCAGTGACTTCCTCTATACTAGATGGGTTAAAAGAGGAACGTATTGATTGTGCAGGAGGACAAGGAGTGTAAGGTCTGTCTGTAGAGTGGAGATCTCGAGATGAATCATCTCAATCTTATTTTTGAAGTGATAAGCAATCTCCTGGGCATTGAATAAGCTAGTGGGTGGGGGTAATGGAGGACGAAGTAGAGTGGTAAAGGTAGAAGAGAGTTGACAGGGACTGCGTGAGAGGGTGTTAATGAGAGTGATAAAGTAGGTCTGTTTGGCAGCGTGCAGGCAGGAATTGTATTTTTGGAGGGCAGATTTATATTGGCTGAAATCTTGCTGTGACTTCGTTTTATGCCACAGATGCTCAAGAGCATGGCTACGTTTTTTTGAGGCTTCTGGTATTGTCTGTCTGCCAGGGTTGTAGAGATCGGGGCCTGATTCTGTGCGTAGCAGAAAAAAGAGAAGGGTTAAGATGGCGAAGGTTTCTAAGGGTAATAGTTTGGTAGTTGGAAGGCAAGGAGGAGGCAGACGAAGAGAGAGTGAAACTAATAAGGTGGTGATCAAATAGAGGCAGAGGAATATTGGAGAGGGTGTGCGGAGTGCATAGGTAGGAGAATATGAGGTCAAGGCAGTTGCCAACAGAGTGAGTGGAAGCACTTGTCCATTGTTTTAGATCAAAAGAGGAGGTTAGGCTCAGCAGCTTAGAAGTAGCAGGAGTGTTAAGAGTAACAGGGATGTTGAAGTCACCAAGAATGATTGTTGGAATTTCAGAGGAGAGAAAGTGGGGTAGCCAGGCGTAGAAGTCGTCAAGGAAGTTTGATACCAGTCCAGGGGGGGGGGGGGGGGGGGCGATAGATCACAACAATTCTCAATGAAACTGGAGAAAATTAAATACAGTGAACTTCAAATCAAGAGAGGGACAGAGAGTGGGGTGGATGAAGAACCTAAAAAGTGCTTTGAGGGGATAGGAGGATTCCAACACCACCTTCTTTCTGTCCATTAGGCCTGGGAGAGTGAGTCCACAGGAGGCCACCATAGGAGAGAGAAGCAGGAGAAGGAAGGTCAGATTCTTTAATCCAGTTCTCCGTAATTGCAAGTAGGTTCAGTGAGTTAGTGATAAATTGGTCATGGATGGTGGTGAGTTTGTTACAAACAGAGCGGGCATTCCAAAGGGCACAGGAGAAGGGGAGGCTGGCTCTAGGCTTAAGAGGAATAGAAATGAGATTGTGTGGATTGCGGCTGCTATCAGAGGATATCTGAAGATGGGTTGTGCCGGGTATGTTGGATGATAGTGGTCCAGGATTTAGGGAACTATCTCCAGAAGTTAGGAGAAGGGCGAGAGAGATGATATGGGAGTGTAACTTATGTGGGGGGACACGTCCCAGTGGCCTGCAGACTTTATTGGTATATGGGTTTCAAATTAGTAGGAGCTGATGAGTGCAGTAATAAAGTGAAGACAGGAGTGAGGGATATATATATATATATATATATATATATATATATATATATATATATATATTATGCTGCGGGGGGAGAAGGTGGGTGAAGGAGTGAGAGAGGATGCAACTGTGATTTGGCTGAAATGCTGGTCTGCTCTTTGGATGACATTATTAAGAATGCCACGGGTGGTAAGAGTACTCTACTACCACAAGCCAGGAAGGCTAAGGAGTCACGCCGTAGGCAAGGGCCCTCTTTTTCCGCTCACAAGTGGCTTTTTCGTCCGTCGTTAAGGCAAAACGCCCCCAGCCCGACAGGACGCACAGTTCGTCGGGAGGCCCTGTTAGGGGCGGTGAGGGACTTTGTGAATCAGGGGGTGATTGCACCAGTTCCGGAAGCGGGACGCTTCCGGGGGTTCTACTCAAATCTGTTCGTAGTTCCCAAGAAGGAAGTAGGGCATCCAATCTTGGACTTGAAGGCCCTCAACCACTTTGTGAAAGTGCAGAGGTTCAGAATCCGTTCGCTCAGTAGTCCCTGCACTCCATCAAGGGGACTTCCTGGGGTCCTTAGACATCTAGGATGCGTACCTGCACATACCCATATGCCTTCGGCATCAAAAATGTCTGTTTGGCAGTTGGGGAAGCCCACTACCAGTTTGTGGCTCCTTTTGGCCTAGCATCAGCCTCCTGAGTCTTTACTAAGGCACTGGCTCCAGTTTTGGCGCTGCTGAGACAACGCGGGATCGCAATCGTGGATTATCTAGACCATCTCCTCCTGAGAGCTTCTTCCGCCTCAGAATTGGTGGAGGATGTGGCGATCACCTAGCAGACCCTGCAAGAATTTGGGTGGCTGTTGAACCTAAAGAAGTTGGTGGTGGTGCCGACTTAGCGTCTGGAGTACCTGGGGTTACTGTTGGACTCCAGGGAAGCAAGGGTTTTTCTTCCCTCAGACAAATTGAGGACTCTCAGGTCGGCGGCCAATCTACTGATGAGCCGCAAGTGGTCATTGCTCCACTTTTGCATGCGAGTACTGGGTTGCTCATGATTGCCTCCTTCGAGGCGGTACCTTATGCCCAGTTCCACACAAGGGTCCTGCAGAAGCAGATTCTGACGAAGTGGGACAAATCTCCGTTGTCCCTGGATCGACAGGTTCAGGTGTGTCAACCAGTCAGGGGCTCCCTGATCTGGTGGTTGAGGTCCCTGGCGGTTCAGTCTGGGAAGTCGTTTCTTTCTCTGACATGGACGGTGATCACTACAGACGCCAGTTTATCCAGCTGGGGTGGCGTGCTGGGGATCCAGTCTGCTCAGGGCCTCTGGTCAACGGAGGAATCCAAGTTGCCGATCAATCTGCTCGAATTGAGAGCGATCAGGCTGTGCCTTCACACGTGGTCGATGACCCTCCAAGGGCGTCCGATCAGAATACAGTCAGACAATGCCAGGGCTGTGACGTACATAAATCACCAAGGAGGAACAAGAAGCTCAGCTGCTGCTCGGGAGGTCGCTCACATACTTCGGTGGGCAGAGCGACATGTGCCGGCCCTGTTGGCCATTTACATCCCAGGGGTGGAAAATTGGCAGGCGGACTATCTGAGTTGACAGATGCTGGACCCAGGAGAATGGACTTTACATCAGGAGGTGTTCAGGCTGCTGTGCTCTAGGTGGGGCACACCAGATGTGGATCTACTGGCCTCCAGTTTCAATCTGAAAGGTACTAAGATTCGTGTCCAGGACCAGAGATCTGTGGGCAGACACGTCAGATGCGCTGGTGGCTCCGTGGGATCAGTACCAGCTGGACTACGCCTTTCCTCCGCTGAAACTGTTGCCATGTCTGCTTCGCAGATTGGAAGCCGAGGGGATTCCAGTAATCCTGATAGCCCCAGATTGGCCTCAGCGGGCCTGGTACGCAGACCTGGTGCGCCTGGTGGCAGACGCTCCCTGGCGGCTGCCGTTGCGAGAGGACCTCCTATCACAAGGTCCAATCTTTCACCCTCCTTTACCATCGCTGGTTTTAACGGCCTGGCTGTTGAAAGCCAGGTATTGAGGAACCGGGGTCTGTCGGACTCGGTGATTCTGACTATACTGAGGGCGTGGAAATCTTCTTCCAGGAAAATATACCATCGTACTTGGAAGGCTTATATCTCCATGTGTGAGGAGAAGGGGTGGCATCCGCACTCCTCCTCTATATCCAGGATCCTGCTGTTTCTTCAGCAAGGTGTAGACCTGAGGTTGGCATTGAGCACTATCAAGGGGCAAATTTCAGCTCTGGCTGTCTTTTTATTATTTTCTTTTTTTTTTTTTTTTTTCCAGCGACCCCTGGCGTCTCACTCATTAGTGAGTACCTTTGTTCAGGGGGTACGACATGTAGTCCCTCCGGTGTGTCCTCCGTTACCTCCGTGGGATTTGAACCTGGTGTTGGCGCTTCAGAAGCCGCCATTTGAGAATATTGGGGAGATTCCTCTGTTGACCCTTTCACAGAAGGTGGTCTTTCTAGAGGCCATCACATCGGCCATTATCTGGTCATCCACAGGGATAAGGTGGTGTTGCGTCCGCAAACGTCCTTTTTACCGAAGGTGGTCTCGGCCTTTCATATCAATGAGGACATTGTTTTGCTATCATTGTGTCCTAAGCCGAAGCACCCCAAAGAGGTGGCCCTTCACGCTCTCGGTGTGGTTAGGGCTCTGAAGGTGTACCTGTCTGCCACAGCATCCTTTCGGGAGGCAGACTCAGTTTGTTTCGGTGGCTGGTCCTAGCAAGGGCATTGTGGTCTCGTCGGTCACCATTTCCAGGTGGATCAGACAGATTGTAGTCCAAGCCTACGCCTTGAAGGGGCATGTGCCCCCCTTTCCAGTCACGGCCAACTCTACAAGAGCAGTCGGAACGTCCTGGGTCTTCCGACGCCAGGCGTCTGTAGCTCAGGTGTGTAAGGCGGCGACCTGGTCGTCTGTCCATACGTTTACCAAGTTCTACAAGGTAGACGTCTGCAAAGGCTGATGCTGGTTTCGGCCGCTGAGTTTTGCAGGCGGCCGTGTAGTTGCAATTGAGTTTTTTTTTCCTGTTTTTTCTATAAAAGCGCAGTACTTTTGTTAATGCTCTGTTGCATTACCTCTGCACTGTTGCGGTCTTGGGGTCTGCTTCTGTTGAGTATGCCCGGTTATATGGTGGAGTTTTTCCACATACTGCTGTTTTTTGTGTGGGCTTAGTTTCACTAGTTCCCACTTGCCCTGGTGGTTGAAGTTTTTATGCTGTTTTTTTTCCCACCACTCGTTTGGCACTGCTTGGGGACGTCCCATTTAGTTACAGAGAGGAGCTGTGTTGGTCAGTGAATATAAGAGAAAATAGGATTTTTTTGTACTCGCCGTCAAATCCTTTTCTCTGTAATTCACCGACCGACACAGCACCCATCCCTCCTTTTTTCTACGTTATACTGCTTGTTGACGTACTGAATCTGCTGGGAGCAGGAGGAGGGTTGATAGCATGGGGTCCACCCCCCTGGGGCGGGATTAAAGTTCTGTGTATTGTGTAATAATTTTGCCTAGTTTCTCCTAATGGTAAGCTATACAACCTAATTATATGCGGACGATGTTCTCCTATTTTTAGGAGATACTGACCAATCTCTTAAGGCAATCAATCTGGTAGAAGATTTTGGAAGTTTCCCGGGTTTAGTGATACATTGGGGGAAGTCGGAGCTGCTCCGGGGTCGACCCTCTGGATGCTGCGGCTGAGGTGGTGGTACCACAAGTGGAGATTGTTTAGACAATGAAGTATCTTGGTATATACTTAATAGACTCCAATCAGTATATCAATAAAAATATAATACCTTTTATTGAATAAATTTAAAGTAAAGTGTGATGTCTGGAGCCAGCTCCCCCTGTCTGTGGCAGGCAGATGCAGTTTGATTAAGATGACATGGATGCCACAGCTGCTATACGTTTTACATAATGCTCCAATATGGATATGCAAAAAATGGTTTAAAAAATGTGAAACCCTTTTTCGGGAGTTGATTTGGAAAAGGGGTCAGGCAAGAATCTGACTTCAGACGTTGCAACTTCCAACAGAGAGAGGGGGCCTGGCAGTACCCCACCCCAGGAACTATTACTTGGCGCAGCTGCAGCATTTGGTGGGAGTCGATTTGGGGGATCAGGGAAACCTAGGTTGTAGGATAATGATGATAGGAGCCCCACATGAAACATTGATGGATGTATTAGAGGCAGACTCCTTCCAGTATAAAAATTCCATAATAAATATGGTGGGAAAGGTATGGAAAGCAGTAAAAACACTGATGGGATATACAGGTTTGTTAGAATATATACCCCTTTGGGACAATAACAATCTTCAGGAAGTGATAGTAGGTTATCCTCGCGCTACAATGGTAAAGCAAAGAGAACTGGTATGGTTGCAGCAAACCACCGACAGAGGTGCAGACCCTCCCCTCAGGTAATACTTAGGCCGCGTACACACGGGCGGATTGTCTGCCCAACTAAGTTCGTCAGACAATCCGACAGACAGTCCGTTCAACTTTTGAATGAACGGACTTGACCACACACGATGAACACAGTCCGCTGAAAGCTTGCGCGATGACGTATACAGCACGTACGACGGGACTAGAAATACACTGCAATGCAACCTTCGGCCGTGTAAATCCTTTCTGAGCATGCGCCATACTTAGTCCGTCCAACTTGCCTACACACGAGCGGACTGTCCGCTGAAACCAAGTTTGGACGGACAAAATTACGGAAATTCCGAAAGACTTAGTCCGTCAGACTGTCCGCTGAAAAAGTCCGCTGAAGCCCACACACGAGCGGATTGTCCGCTGAAACACGGTTCAGCGGACTAAGTTGGGCAGACAATCCGCCCGTGTGTACGCGGCCTTAGTGAAAAAAGAATGGTGTTGCGCTCCACACGAAATTAATTAAATCTAGTAGCAATAAATAAATAATCGCATACAAAATCTAAAAGACGCACCTATGCGATTAAAATTAATTTAATTTAAATTATATCTATAACCTATGTGCATAAAGTCCTTCAAAGTGATTAGTGGGGTATTCAGAATATACACATATTCCTAGTGTTATTCATACTACAATCAAATAAAGAAATATAAATAATTTATGCAATCGTAATAAAGTGCAAGTGAAGTAATAAAAGCAAAAACACAGATCCTGATAATATCAATCCAGAAAGTTGTGAAATCAAAAAAAAAATTGTGTCTCAATCCATAAAAGTGCATCCAAGTGCCAGCGTGTATACAGACAATTGTGTAAGGGTAAAATCCAGCAAATAAATAAACGGAGAAGTGTGTATAAAAATATATCAAAAATTATATAAATAAACCTAAAAAAACAGCAATTCAAAAAGTTTCTTAAAGTGTCTCTAATTGACGTAAAAGACTAGCAATCCATATCAGTTCATGCAAAATAAGGTAAAACCACACTGTGCTGTGTAAAGAGTCCCTGATGAAGTCACGTCATCAATGACGATACGCGTAGGATTTGCCTAGGAGGATACCGGAAGCTACGTCCGGGGTACGAACGAGGAGGCCGTTCGTTGTTTTAGCTGTAACGTTTTAATTGTATTACTTAAATGTGAGTACCCAGGACTTGGTCCTTTTTATAATAAAGAATTTGTGTGACATTACTTCACTATTGGAGCCCCTTTTCTCTTTTCCGGGTTTGATCTGTGATCCATTGCGGAGTACCTGGAGGGAATTATCTGGGGTGCCTGGATAAACTGAGGTTATACACCGTAAACCATTGGAGTATACTGCTGAGGATATACACCCAATTTGAGGATATACACATTAAATATTGGAGCATATTGCTGTCTGACAGCAGTGAGGTAAGGTACCCACTGCACTCAGTGTGTGAGCACCCACTTTGAGGAACTGTAAGATCACCGGTGGAACTACCCCGTGTTCATTCACAGAATTAACTCTTTACACAGCACAGTGTGGATTCACCTTATTTTGCATGAACTGATATGGATTGCTAGTCTTTTACGTCAATTAGAGACACTTTAAGAAACTTTTTGAATTGCTGTTTTTTTAGGTTTATTTATATAATTTTTTATATATTTTTATACACACTTCTCCATTTATTTATTTGCTGGATTTTACCCTTACACAATTGTCTGTATACACGCTGGCACTTGGATGTACTTTTATGGATTGAGACACAATTTTTTTTTTTTTTGATTTCACAACTTTCTGGATTGATATTATCAGGATCTGTGTTTTCGCTTTTATTACTTCACTTGCACTTTATTACGATTGCATAAATTATTTATATTTCTTTATTTGATTGTAGTCTGAATAACACTAGGAATATGTGTATATTCTGAATACCCCACTAATCACTTTGAAGGACTTTATGCACATAGGTTATAGATATAATTTAAATTAATTTTAATCGCATAGGTGCGTCTTTTAGATTTTGTATGCGATTATTTATTTATTGCTACTAGATTTAATTAATTTCGTGTGGAGTGCAACACCATTCTTTTTTCACTAAATCTTCAGGAAGTACTACTAATAGGAAAGATCAAAACATGGAAAAGACAGGGCATTACCAGGCTGATCCAATTGTATAACGGAAGAATCCTAAAAACATTTCTAGACCTGGAAAGAGTATGACATATCACAACAATCATTTTATAGATACTTACAGTTGAGACATGCCTTGGCAGCCCAGTTTGGGCCTCAAATACTGGAGTGGGTAAAAACCCCTTTACTTCAGGAGATATTTAAATTTGATAAGGCCAAAGGGTTTATTTCTGCGGTATATGGTCAGTTATCTAATGGCCCCAATGAGGTCCTCGACCCCCCCCCCCCCCCAAATCAAAAAAGGGGGTGGGAAGAGGATATAGGGGAGTTTCCAGATGAACAATGGAGGAGAACAATAGAATTGGGGCCATTGGTATCTGTCTCTTCCTCACAAAAAATATCACATTTGATGTTGGTATATAGGGCTTACTATACCCCCAAGAGATTTTTCCGGTTTGGTAGGCGAGTGGACGCCAATTGCCCCAGATGCCAAGGGTATGGGGACTTGATACATATGGTATGGTGATGCCCAAAGCTGTTTCGTTATTGGGGTGGAGTTATTGAAACTATACATTTTAAAATCTTTGGGACGAAGTTGGTAAGGGATCCTATACTCTGTGCTGGGATATAGGAAGGTATTAGGAGAACAGGAAAGTACCACAATAGCAGTTATACGCTGCCTATTTCAAGCGCAAAAACTTATTGCACAGAAATGGCAGGCAGAGAAAGCCCCATCAGTGAATGAATGGACCCAAGTTGTTAGTGAATTAATATGTAAGGAGAAGACAGTATATATACAAAAGGGAAGCCTTAGAGAATTCGAGAAAATATGGTGACTGTGGTTGATTGAAATGGGGTACCATATTTGACCAGAAAGGAGCAGGAGAAGGGCAGAGTAAAGTTGGTATTTTTAAAACTATAGTGTGAAATAATCTTTTAAAACTAGGACAGTACGAAGGGTATTAAGATTGCAGTAGAATAAAAAGTAAAGAGGAGGGAGAGATTTAGGGAGGGGGATAAAATAGGTGGCCATGTAAGGAAACACGGGATAAGGAGGAGAGAAAGTACTGAAAGATTGTGGTTGAAATATTTATTATGTTTATCCTTGATTTTTCTTATTTGTATGGTTTTTATATTACATAGTTAGGTTTGAAAAAAGACACAAGTCCATCCAGTTCAACCACAAAAAAAAAATAATAATATCATACAATCCCATATACCCAATTCTATACCCACAGTTGATCCAGAGGAAGGCAAAAAACCCCAGCAGAGCATGATCCAATTTGCTAAAGCAGGGGAAAAAAATTCCTTCCCGATCCCCCGAGAGGCAATCGGATTTTCCCTGGATCAACTTTACCTATAAATGTTAGTACCCAGTTATGTTATGTACACTTAGAAAATAATCCAGGCCCTTCTTAAAGCAATCCACCGAGCTGACCAGAACCACCTCTGCAGGGAGTCTATTCCACATTTTCACAGCTCTTACTGTGAAGAAACCTTTCCTTATTTGGAGATGAAATCTCTTTTCCTCTAGACGTAAAGAGTGCCCCCTTGTCCTCTTTGTTGACTGTAAAGTGAATAATTCAACACCAAGTTCACTATATGGACCCCTTATATATTTGTACATGTTGATCATATCCCCCTTAATCTCCTCTTCTCAAGAGGCAATAAATTCATTTCCTCTAATCTTTCCTCATAGCTGAGTTCCTCCAAGCCTCTTATCTGTTTGGTTGCCCTTCTCTGCACTTTCTCCAGTTTCCCGATATCCTTTTTGAGAACTGGTGCCCAAAACTGAACTGCATATTCCAGATGAAGTCTTACTATTGATTTGAACAGGGGCAAAATGATATCTCTCTCTCTGGAGTACATACCTCTCTTAATACAGGAAAGGACTTTGCTCGCTTTGGAAACCGAAGCTTGCCATTGCATGCTATTATTGAGCTTATGATCTACCAAAACCCCCAGATCCTTCTCCACTATGGATTCCCCCAGTTGTACTCCCCCCTAGCATGTATGATGCATGCATATTCTTAGCCCCCAAGTGCATAACTTTACATTTCTTAACATTAAACCTCATCTGTCACATAGTCGCCCAATTAGACAGAGCATTGAGGTTGGCTTGTAAATTGGAGATATCCTGTAAGGACGTTATTCCACTGCATAGCTTGGCGTCATCTGCAAAGACGGAAATGTTACTTTTGATCCCAGACCCAATATCATTTATAAAGATATTAAAAAGTAAGGGTCCCAGCACTGAACCTTGGGGTACACCACTGATAACCTTAGACCAGGGGTCCTCAAACTATGGCCCTCCAGTTCAGGAACTACAATTCCCATCATGCATAGTCATGTCTGTGAATGTCAGAATTTTCCAATGCATCATGGGACTTGCAGTTTGGCAACAGCTGGAGGGCCGTAGTTTGAAGATCCCTGCCTTAGACCATTCAGAGTAAGAATCATTAACCACTACTCTCTGAATTCTGTCTTTTAGCCAGTTTTCTATCCATTTACAAACTGATATTTCCAAACCTGTAGACTTTACCTTACACATGAGCCGTATGTGCGGAACTGTATTGAACGCTTTTGCAAATTCCAAGTATACCAGGTCCACCGCCACCCCTCTGTCCAAGGTTTTACTTACCACCTCATAAAAAGAAATCAGGTTTGTCTGACAACTTCTGTCTTTCATGAATCCATGCTGTCTGTTATTTAAAATATTTTTTCCTGCAAGAACTCGTCTATGTGGTCTTTTATTAATCCCTCCAGTATCTTCCCAACTATAGAAGTTAAACTAACGGGTCTATAGTTACTTGGTAAAGACTTTGTTCCCTTTTTAAATATAGGCACCACATTGGCCTTGCACTAATCCAGTGATACTATTCCTGTCATTTAATGAGTCCCTAATAATTAGATACAATGTCTTTGAAATTACAGAGCTCAATTCTTTTAGGATCCGTGGGTGGATGCCATCAAGTCCAGGTGATTTATCCACCTTTATTCTGTCTAAATATTTCTGGACCATATCACTTTTGAGCCATTGTGGATTTGGGGCTGCGTCACTACCACCCCCATTATGGACATGAGCTCCCCCATGCTCCTTTGTATACACAGAGCTGAAGAAAGTATTTAATAAGTTAGCCTTCTCTTTGTCCCCAGTCAGGGCCTACATGCTCAGACTTGACCTTTTTTACTATTAATGTATTTGAAGAATTTTTTGCGGTTTATCCTACTATCTTTTGCAATCTGTCTTTCATTTTGAATTTTTGCATCCTTGATTTCCTTTTTACATATTCTGTTATATTCTTTGTAACATTTAAATGACACTAGCGTTCCTTAATTTTTATATTTTTTTAAAAGCTCTTTTTTTTAATAGTTTATAGATTTTTTAACTTTGGCCGTGAGCTACATTGGTTTTATTTTTAGTTTTTTTTAAATTTATTGCCCATGGTAATATACTTTGCCGTGAGATCAGTCTTTTTGAAGAATTCCCATTTCTGTTCTGTGCCCATTGATGCCAATATTCTCTCCTAGTCTAGGTCCTGGAGAGCAGCCCTCATCCTGGGAAATGTTGCTCTCTTGAAATTAAGTGTTTTTATCTTTTCTGTATGTGATTTTTGCTTACAGCTAACATCAAATGAAATTGTTATGGTCACTGCTACCCAGGTGTTCCTTTATCTGAACATTAGTAATATGTTCTGCATGGTTTGAGATTACCAGGTCCAACAGAGCATCATTCCTAGTTGGGGCCTCAATAAACTGGACCATAAAATTGTCCTGTAATAGTTTATAAATTTTTGCCCTTTAACTGTCCCAGCAGTGCCATTACCCCAGTCAATTTCCGGGTAGTTAAAATCCCCCATTATCACTGTCCTAGCCCTTGCAGCCCTTTCTATCTGTGCAAGGAGCGGAGTCTCCACCTCCTCATTAACATTGGGTGGTCTATAACAAACTCCAATGATTAACTTTGAACTACGCACATCTGTATACAGTTCCACCCATAATGCTTCAGACTCATCACACTCTCCGTCCACCAGGTCCTCTTTCTCACTCGCTTTGAGATCACGTCTCACATACAGATAGACCCCTCCATCTTTCTTTTTAACCCTGTCTTTCCGAAAGAGTGCATAGCCAGGAATATTAATAGCCCAGTCATGTGACGATTGAAGCCAAGTTTCAGCAATACCGATTACATCATAGCTCTCCTGATGCACCAGAGCTTCCAACTCCCCTATTTTGCTTTTCAGACTTCTGGCATTGGTGAACACACATTTTAATGCATTAATATATTTTGACCGGTCACATGCTATCCTCTTGGGTGTTCCAAGATTACAACTAGGACTTGCTACTATATTTACCTTGGGTTTATGTGCTTTGGTTACCCTACCACTAATGCCCCTAATATTACCCTCTGGAATATGCTCCTCGCTGACTATCTCTATCTCTGCACCCTCCTCCCATTGCCTAGTTTAAAAACCCCTCTAAATTTTTGGCCATCCTTAATCCCAGCTGATCTGCACCCTCCTCATTTAGGTGCAGTCCGTCCATTCTATAGTACTGGTTATCGACTGAGGAGTTGTCCCAGTCCTCCAGGAACCCAAACCCCTCCTTACTACACCAGCTCTTGAGCCACTTGTTTACCACTTGTTTACCACTTGTTTACAGCTCTTGAGCCACTTGTTTACTTCCCTAATCTCCCTCTTCCTTTCTGGTGTGGCTTGATGAGAATACTACCTTGGAGGTCCTTTTCCTCAATTTAGCTCCCAAGTCCCTAAAATCATTATTTAGGACACTCCATCTGCCTCTGACTTTGTCATTGGTGCCAACGTGCACCATGACAGCTTGGTCTTCCCCAGCCCCTCCCAGTAATCTGTCCACCAGATCCGTGATGTGCCGAACTCAAGCGCCCGGCAGACAACGTACAGTTCGGCACTAAAGGTTGTTGTTACAGATTGGCCTCTCTGTCCTCCTAAGAATTGAGTCCCCTACCACCAGAATCTGTCTTTCCTTTACCTTCCCTCCCCCCACTCTCACTGGAGGAGTTCTTCCCCTGGCAGCTAGGAGAATCCCTCAGCTCCAGCAGTACTGGTCCCTGACTGGGATCACCCATGGTCACTCAATGGAGTGTACTTATTGGGATGCTCCAGCCCTGGATTGGCCTCCCTGGCACTTGCCCCTCTACCCTTCCTGACTGTCACCCATCTAGCTAGCTCTCTGCTAGTGCCTGCACCTCTTTGTCTCCACCCACCTCTGTGCTGGCCCCCGCGGGCACCTGCCATGTACATTCCTGGCTCTCATTTAGGGTGGAGGGTCCTCTCAGTGCTGACAATTGCTTCCCCAGATTCAGAACCTGGGCTTCCAGGGAAACAATTCTGCAAGATGTACACCAAGTCACCTCTCCACACCCTCCAGTCATCGTACCTATTAATTTAATGAGGATTAGAGATTATACCCAGTCCAAATTACTTAACTAGCTTCCTAACACTAATAATCAACAAGACACTAGACGGGTACTCACAGACCAGCGTGCACCCACAACACACAAGTACGAACGATACACACACACACACACACACACACACACACACACACACACACCCACACACTACTCAGACAACACTCAGGTACTCACACTACACAGGTACTATGACCCATGTTGTTATAACCTCCCGTTTTCAACTCTGGTTTTTAACTCACCACTTTGTCCAGTTCCACTAACTGGTTTTTAACTCACCACTTTGTCCAGTTCCACTTAGACAGAGTTCCCACAGACTCAAGATGAGCAGGCTCACAATGAGTTGTACGCAAAATGATATAGACCTCAAGCACTTGTGCCTAATTAACCACTTCCCTTAATTAGTAGGCTGAAAGAAGTAAAGGAAAAAAAAATGATTTGTATGGAAGAAGAAAAACGAAATAAAAATTAATAAAGATGAAAAACAAAAAAAAAACAGAATTAGACAAATTATATAGAACGCCAACGGTGAATCTGACATTATCCAACGCACAATTGGTAGTTTAGAAATGGCTTGACTTGGATATCCTCTTGTCCTCAAAAACAGAGAAATCCATACGTTGGTCCAAATCCAAATTTCTTCTGCATAGCAATTCGGCTTCCTCGATTTGCCCAAAAATTAAACCAGACCATACACCCCCCTCACCTGTACAATTCCTCTGGTCAAATGGTCTCGCACCCTAATGATGTCCTAACCGTGTTTGAAAATTTCTATTCTAAATTACTCTCTGACCCTCCCTCTTTCCCATCTCAGGCCTCACATGACTGGCTGTCCTCCCTTCCGCTACCCTCTTTAACATCGGCCCAAGTAGAATCCCTAAATGCACCTTTTACAGAAGAAGAGATACTCAATGTAATCCCTGAAAAAAAAAAAAAACGGTTGCTCCAGGACCTGATGGGTTAACTGCTGGTTACTACAAGCCTTATGTCTCAGTTTTAATCCCACGTTTAACCACCATGTATAATAACTTTCTTAATGGAGAATGTTTCCCAAATGAGATGACCTTGGCCAATGTGTCCCTATTACCAATACCCCTTAAAGACCATGCTCTCCCACAGAACTACAGGCCGATATCGGTCATTAACAATGATCTTAACATTTTTATTCGTGCCCTGGCAGATAGATTAGCCAACATTATTGAAAATCTAACCTCTGCGGATCAATAGCATTTCATCCAAAATTGACTTATCACAGACAATATTTGCCTAACCCTGAACGTTCTTCAAGACGCTAACTTGCACAAAAAACAGGTCCTACTACTAAGCCTAGATATTAATAAAGCCTTTGATGGCGTACTCTGGCCTTACTTATTCTCGGTCCTACAACAGATGGGCTTTAGGGACAAAATCTTGCGAGGAGTACAGGCCCTTTACTATCAGCCCAAAACAAGAATTAAATTACCAGGGCGCAACTCGGATTTCTGCACACTGGGCAGGAGCACCAGGCAGGGATGCCCTTTATCTCCCTTATTATTTGCCCTAGCACTAGAACCCCTTGCAATCGCCATCAAACCCCCAGACATCTCCGGTTTACCCCCTTGATGCCTCCCACTTTAAACTCTGCATGTATGCGGATGATGTCATGTTTTTTTTTACCCAAATCTCCCGTCCCAACCTGTTTACCATATTGACTAAATTTGCCTCTATTTCTGGTCTCATAGTAAACATAAATAAATCCACGGGTTAATCTGCCCCCTGCTCAGTGTGAGGCACTACGAGCATCTTTCCCATTTCAATGGTTGAATGACAAAATCCCTTGGTATTTATATCACACCACAATGTTCATACATTTACGTGGCTAACTGCCCAGCTTGTATATCTCGGTTGCGGAACCTGCTTAAGATTTGGAGCTTGTACCATATATCATTCATAGGGAGGGTCATGGCTGTTAAAATGACAGTGCTACCAAAACTTTTATTTCTTTTCTGATCCCTCTCTCTCTCAATATCCGTAAATCCTGCCTTGATAAGTTTTACAACAAGCTATTAATAGATTTATTTAGCAAAATAAACACCCCAGGTTTTCCAAACACACTCTTTATAAGTCTCAATCCTCCGGAGGTCTGGGTCTTCCTCCCCTTTTGGTTCTACTTCCTGGCTGCATGATTTTCCTAGTTAGCACAGTGGAACATCCCAGAATCTAAATTGCCCTGGGTTAAGTTTGAAGCCAGTTCAGTTAGGCCCTATTGCCTACACATACACATAAGCTTACTTCCCGAAACTCAATCGTTTTCCATTCTCTCACCCTCTGGCACCGTTCTAAAAGCAAGATAGGCCTAATTTCACCAGCCCCTCTGGGTGCATCCTTTCTTGGGGAACCATTATTCACTGCAGAATTTAATCACCCTGAAAGTTTTGTATGGTGGAAATCCAACTCCCTGGTCACCTTAGCGGACCATCAAATACATTCACTATGTTCAATCTCCTCCGTATGCAAAAACAAATCCCACTTCGGGAAGACTTCCATTGGATGCAAATAAGACCTTTTTATACCTCCCATTTTAACCTGACCCCCCCCCCCCCCCCCCACGTCCTTTGAGCAGATCTCCCGTGATGCTCCCAGGGGTAAAGGCCTCATCTCAACTCTCTACAACACAGGGTTGGCTTCATATTTTTCAGGGGAACTTTAATAGAAATAAATGGGAGTCTGATTGTGATGAATGGTTTGCCCCAAAGGACTGGGATACCATGCAGATCCCATATGGGAAGCCTGGAAAACCCATAGGCATATTTGGTTGACATAAGGCTAAAGGCAGCTTATAGTAGTGATGTCTTAACTGCTAGATACTTCTGTAGGTGCCTTTTCCGTATGCTTCTAAATTGTTTTGTACTTCACCTGTTCATGGTATTCTTTGAATGTTAATTTTATGATGTATGCTGTTACATGATTGTATGATTTGGTTTTATTTTACCTTTTTTGAAAAATAAAAAAATGTTTGTAAACAAAAGAAAAGTGTGGAGCTGATGCTGGTCATTTTAGATCACTCAGTTTTTGGAGTCCAGCCAATGTTTTAAAGGAAGGTCTGGAGATGAGAGCTTTAATGCCTAAGTCCCGCAATTTATTTTATTTTTTTTAAGTCAGCAGCTACAAATACTGTAGCTGCTGACTTTTAAAATAAGGGCACTTACCTGTCCCTGGGTCCAGCGATGTCGGCATCCGAAGCCGAACCATCCCTCAGTCCTCGGATGATGCAGTCACCATCTTCAGTAAGGGAATCAGAAAATGAAGCCTTGTGGCTTCACTTCCTGGTTCCCTACTGCGCAAGAGCGAGACGTGCTGCACAATCCGAATGGTCCCTGCTGTCTCAGCAGACAGCAGACACCGTGGGAGGATGGGGAGAGAGGGAGTCTATGCCCGGAAGTGCATCCCTCTCCCCCCCTGAAAACTGCCAAATGTGAAACCGGAGGGCGGGAGGGTTCCGAAAAGTAAAGGTTCCATTTTTGTGGGAACCTTCTCTTTTTAATGCTTGGGGATGCATTTCTGAGATATGTGTCTCTTGGACATAGAGTATGTCTGCTTTCTAAATAGCTTCTCGCCATAGAAGCGAGCAGTTAAAGGAGCTGTTTGAAGGTTTTGATGTTTAATGAGACCATTTTGAGGGACATATTGTGTTGGGTTGTAGGTATTGATACGGCAATGAGAAAAGAATTCCCTCAACTCTGTTGCTAGGAAACGGGGGGGGGGGGGGCGACGACAACGCAAAAGAGTGGCAGAAACAAGGGTGCTAAAATGACACCATGAGTTGCAATATGTATGAGCTGTTTGGAGGTCTCTGGATCACAGAGCTCTCCGCGCACATGTACAAGAACAATGTAAATTCAAATACTTTTTTTAAATCAACAAAATAACCTAGGTGTAGTTAATATACAAGAGAGATAGTGGGTATCAATAGCGAACAAGGTGTACTTGGCACACAACAACACTGGAGTGTGGAGGGAGATCAACAGTGACTCTGTTCCTCCACTGCTATCATTAGGTGCAAGGATCATATCCAGCCTAAAGTAGATGCCTCCTCAATGAGGGGGAAATAGGTGGCAGGGCACACTTAAGTCTAGGGCTTAAACGATTAATCGATATTATCGATAATAATTGATATTGAAAATTGTTGTCAGCAATTTTCATTATCGAATAGTTGGTCCGCACCATGCGATCCGCGGAGCGGTCCATGGCCGCGGCCTTAGGAAAGGCCGTGGCTTCGGCCTAGCTCCGGAGCTGGCGGCCATCTTGGCACACGCGGCGGCGAGCTGCGCGCTGACCTCATCCCTAGCGCAAGTTGTTCAGCCTGTGTCAGCCCAAGTGAATTCTGGAGGAGTCACGCTGGATGCCTTGCCTGCCCTCATTCAAAACTTCTTTTAAGCAGGTACCACTACATATATTAGCTAATCTAACCTAATAACTAACTGCTATCTATTAGATAGGATTAGATAACTATCATCTAAGCCTTTCCACTTGCTCGGCACAGCCACATTGTTTATTTAAATAAAAGGTATAATACTATCTCTCCCCCAATAAAATGCAGCTTATTACAAGCATATCACTGATTATTTGCGCCAATAGGCATCATCCCAGGACTCATCACAGCAGTCTGTTTGGAGGAACTTTGATCGGTGGTGAGCTTGGTGCAAATCGGTGATATGCTGACTATGTTTTTATGCTTGTAATAAGCTGCATTTTATTGGGTGATAGTGTTGTGTTTTTTTTTTTTTTTTTTTTGGCTGATCCGAAAATGTATCTGATCCATGACTCTGATCCGAGGAACGATCCGATCTGTGAGTTTTTTGATCCGTTGCACCCCTAGTCTGCACCTTCTCCCCTGCCGGTCCGTTAGAATCCTGTGTGTCCTCCTGTGTCCTACGCATGCGCCACATCCATGAGCACGCAGCTACGCCTGCTCACATTCTCCACCCAGCTGACATCCCGCCAGCAACGCCCTGTGCTGCTTTCAGCTCCTCCTCTCCCCTCTACCCAGCAGCCTTCCGATAGACCCGCCACAGAGCGCAAGCCCTCGCCCGGGCCGCTTTCCAGCGCTGTCGTGACTGGAGGTTGTGCTCTGCACATGCGTGCATCCATCTCCCGGCTTCGGGGTGCACTTCGCTCCATTCGGAGGAGTTGGCAGAGTCACGTGTGGTGGGTCTGGACTGAGACTCCGCCACCCAGCACACCGAGGAGGAGCCGCTGTCACCATGAAGAGGTGAGAGAGCCCGAGACACTGGAGGGGGGGGGAGCACTGAGAGGAGGTGGGGCAGTGACACCATGTGAGAGGGGAGGAATGTGTCGTGTGTGTGTGTGTGTGTATATGTACAGTGGTGTGAAAAAGTGTTTGCCCCCTTCCTCATTTCCTGTTCCTTTGCATGTTTGTCACACTTAAGTGTTTCGGAACATCAAACCAATTTAAACAATAGTCAAGGACAACACAAGTAAACACAAAATGCAATTTGTAAATTAAGGTGTTTATTATTAAAGGTGAAAAAAAATCCAAACCATCATGGCCCTGTGTGAAAAAGTGATTGCTCCCCTTGTTAAAACATACTATAACTGTGGTTGTCCACACCTGAGTTCAATCTAGCCACACCCAGGCCTGATTATTGCCACACCTGTTCACAATCAAGGCATCACTTAAATAGGAGCTGCTTGACACAGTAAGGTCCACCAGAAGATCCTTAAAAGCTACACATCATGCCGAGACCCAAAGAAATTCAGGAACAATTGAGAAAGAAAGTAATTGAGATCTATCAGTCTGGAAAGGGTTATAAAGCCATTTCCAAAGCTTTGGGAATCCAGCGAACCACAGTGAGAGCCATTATCCACAAATGGCGAAGACATGGAACAGTGGTGAACCTTCCCAGGAGTGGCCGGCCGCCCAAAATTACCCCAAGAGCGCAGCGACGACTCATCCAAGAGGTCACAAAAGACCCCACAACAACGTCCAAGGAGCTGCAGGCCTCACTTGCCTCAGTTAAGGTCAGCGTTCATGCCTCCACCATCAGGAAAAGACTGGGCAAAAATGGCCTGCATGGCAGAGTTCCAAGGAGAAAACCACTGCTGAGCAAAAAACATCAAAGCTCGTCTCAATTTCTCCACAACACATCTTGATGATCCCCTAGACTTTTGGGACAACATTCTGTGGACCGATGAGACAAAAGTGGAACTCTTTGGAAGGTGTGTGTCCAAGTATATCTGGCGTAGAAGGAACACTGCATTTCATAAAAAGAACATTGTACCAACAGTAAAATATGGTGGTGGTAGTGTGATGGTCTGGGGCTGTTTTGCTGCTTCAGGACCTGGAAGACTTGCCGTGATAAAAGAAACTATGAATTCTGCTGTCTACCAAGAGATCCTGAAGGAGAATGTCCGACCATCTGTTCGTGTACTCAAGCTGAAACGAACTTGGGTTCTGCAGCAGGACAATGATCCTAAACACACCAGCAAGTCCACCACCGAATGGCTGAAGAAAAACAAAATGAAGACTTTGGAGTGGCCTAGCCAAAGTCCTGACCTGAATCCTTTTGAGATGTTGTGGTATGACCTTAAAAAGGCCGTTCATGCTCAAACCCTCTAATGTAACTGAATTAGGACAATTCTGCAAAGATGAGTGGGCCAAAATTCCTCCAGGACGCTGTAAAAGCCTCATTGCACGTTATCGCAAACGCTTGGTTGCAGTTGTTGCTGCTAAGGGTGGCCCAACCAGTTATTAGGTTTAGGGGGCAATCACTTTTTCACACAGGGCCATGATGGTTTGGATTTTTTTTCACCTTTAATAATAAACACCTTCATTTACAAATTGCATTTTGTGTTTACTTGTGTTGTCCTTGACTATTGTTTAAATTGGTTTGATGTTCCGAAACACTTAAGTGTGACAAACATGCAAAGGAACAGGAAATGAGGAAGGGGGCAAACACTTTTTCACACCACTGTATGTGTGTGTGTATATATGTGTGTATGTATATGTATATAGATAGATAGATAGAGATATAGATATATATAGATTATATATATATCTATATCTATATATGTGTGTATGTATTGTCCTCAATGTATACTTTCTATGGAAAGGAGAGGGGGGGGGGGAAGTATTTTATGTCTATCATTATTCTCTTTATATATACACATACTTGTATGAATAAAGCAGGGAATCTGACATTCACCACCATACTTTCTTTGTGGCTAATAATACTCCACGATTGGTGTTTTATTCTGCAGTTTGAGTGTAACATTCAGTTTTTTCATTATTCCTTTTAAATAAATGGAAAAATGGCATATTACGTTTTTTTTATTTATTTATTTATTTTTTTAAATATCATTTTAATCGATTAATCGAAAAAATAATCGGCCGATTAATCGATTATGAAAATAATCGTTTTTAGCAGCCCTACTTACGTCAGAGTAGCTTGCAGTTCCTTGTAGGAAGAAGATTTCAGATTCAGTGTTGGTGGGGGCATATGTGAGATGATGCCCCAGTTGTGTTGCTGCTTTATTCCATATTTGGGGGTCCGTATCGGGACCTGTTACTTTTGGTATGTTACCAGCAGCTTAGTGGTGTAACCACAGCTATAGGTAATTTTATTCTCGGTGACTGGTGCAAAAGCTTTGCATGCCTCTGAGGTGGCAGCTGAGATGTTGTGGCATAATGATTTTTTGGTGAAAGGTTCTGGGAGAGAGTGCAGGGATCTTGAAGCTTGCATGATATTTTCCTTGTTGTGACAAAAATGGAGACGTGCTAGGATATCTTGGGGAAGAGAGACAGTCAGAGGAGCCTCTTTTGTTTAATCTTGCAACATCTAAGTGCAATATGTTTAAAACTTTTAAATCCCAAAGGGATTTAAAACACTTACAAGATCAATGTTAAAACGGGCTCCTCATGAGTATGGTAAGGAGGTTTTCAGGCATCAGGTTTTGTCCCAGTACGTATCTCTGGAGTTCCCAGAAACCATGAATCGGACTGAGACAGAGGTACAGTTAAATCGCCTATCACCACCAGGCTTGCGACTGAAACCTCCAGTGCATCTGCAACGTACGCCTCCATGTCCCTATCCTTCAATACCGACAAAGGGTAAACCTGGCCGCAAGGGGGTAAGGCACCAGGTTGAAGGTCAATTGCGCAATCATATGACTGGTGTGGAGGCAAACTACTGGCTTCACCTTTGTCAAAGACATCACTAAAATTGCCAGCTTTGAGACGTAAGGGGTGAGATCAGCCCTGACAGAATCCCAAGGAGGCCAGCAGAGGGAAACCGCTGATATGAGAATGCCAATAGTGCAGCCACACAGCCAAGGACAGCTTGGACCTCGAATCTCAGAAGTGACGTCAACAGGAAGGAGGACCGAAAACCAGCGTGGACTGCAACTGGAAGTGAGGTCTTCAACATTGGATGCCTTTCGGAAACTACTGGTTGGTTCCTTCTTCATCCCAATGACGGGATTAGCAAAGCAAAGATTTTTATGGTCTGTGGGCAGGATATGGGCGGAACTATGGTCAGGAGTAAGAAGGCAAAGAGAACAATAATAATAATAGCCCAGGATTATAATGTAATAACCACTAATGGTGATACAAATAGTTGCGCAGAATTGTACAAGGACGCACATTAAACAAATGAGACCAGACCGAAACATACAGAGAGCAGTCTCCAATTTGTCTATGGCAGTAAGCGTGTGGGTGTAAGATCTACATTAACACCCATATTATATAATCAAACACATACAGTTACAACTGTAGCTATTCAGATGTACAAATACGGTTAATGAGCATGAGAGGTAGTATGTGAAAAAATATAAATGAAATCAAAAATAATAAAAAATAATATAAAATAAAATTGAAAATAATAAAAATTGCATACAGCATGGTTATCCAGTGAAGGACATATATGAAAAGGAAAAGCTCTGGATATAAGCATAGATATTAGTCAAAATTAGATAACTCATGTTTATCAACAATGTTGATCATGTAAGAGGATATGTTAAAGTATGGTACTCATTTTGAAATCCTCGTTCAAGTCTCCAGAGGCCAGCACGTCTAGAGAGAAAATCCGGAACGTTTCTCTCTGGCTTACGATAATGCTCTGCTGAGCGTTTTGGGAGGTGGGGATGGGTTATGGTCTTTAGGCATCGCCTCGATAACTGCTTGCCATTTGAATTTTATCTCCAATTGAGACAATCCTCTGCCCAGTCTGCAACTTCGAGTGTGCTATATACACATTTTATCTAGTCGGATGTTGTGGTTTGTGGATCATGTGTGCACGGTCGATAAGCATGTCGTTGGTAATAATGATGGAATCCACTTGTGAAAAAGACGCTGTAGGTAGGGCCGATTTCAGAGGGAGTGAGGGACTCAGGGACCCCTCTGACTTTGATGTTCCGCCAAGAGCCATCTGCAATTTTTGGACGGAGCATGTGTATCGTGGCTGCTTTAGTAGCATCACAGAGGTGTTGTTCGGTCTGGATGGTGCGTTCTTCTAAGCGTGATTTTATCATGTATGTTGATGTTTTAAAATCACGATGCAGCCCCATAATGCTTTTTAATGGGAGGTTGCTTGGTAGGTGGTCTGGGGATTCAACTATCCTCTTCCCTTACGCTCCTGGAGAAGGGGCCAGCTCACTGAGGAGATCTGCCGTTTTCATCAATTTCAATGGAGGGAGAGTCGGCTGCAGCTTAATCAATTGCCCACTCCGCACCACCTTCGCTTGTATGCTGTGTGGGCCGCATGTAGAAGTCAAATTGGCTTGATCCCTTAGCCTAGGATCTCTTGTGGGACATAGCCCTGGATGTCCCCCCCTGGTCCAGAGGGCGGATGACCGTGCTGGAGAGGCTGGGGAAGCTGTATTACGGTGTGGAGGAGCGGAGCTTTGGCAGTTAAGTGGCCATCTTCTCGTGTGGACATCCTAATGTTTGTTAATTTTTTGGAAAAAAAAAAAAAAAAAAAACATGTAGCAGAATACATATTGGCCTAAACTGATGAAGGAATTAGATTTACTTTTTTTATTGGATGTGTTTTATAGCAGAAAGTTAAAAATATTGTTTTTTAGTCAAAACTGACAGTCTCTTTTTTGTTTATAGTGCAAAAAACCACAGAGGTGATTTGTGGGGGAAAAAGGACATCAATTTTAGTTGGGTACAGCGTCGCACGACCGCAATTGTCAGGTAAAGCAACGCAGTACCGTATTGCAAAAAATAAAAAATGCCATGGTCCGGAAGTGAATAAAAGCTTGAGTTGAAGTGGTTAAATGAATACACAACCACCCACTCCCAACCAGGGAATATTGTGCAAGGAAAAAAATGGGTCAATTTAGTGTGAATATTTACACAAACCTTTTGTTTACTGACCGAAAAATAAGTCGTACAGTAAAGCACCTTTTCCCATCTTGTTTGAAATTTTTGTGAACTTTTATTTGAAACCATTTTGAGTGGGCAAATCTCATTTGAAAATGTGAAATGGTTATAAATGGAGTAAATGTGACAATTGTAATCTTGGCTGAAAAATGGGTGATCCTTGCATGAAAATGGTGCAAATACTTAATGGGAAGGCTTGTGTTTGAGGAAGCCAACTTGGAAAGAAATTGAGCTTCTAGCCAAGAGTAGTAGTTACTATGTGGGTTAAAGGCCACCTTCAGGTGGTGGACACTGGCACGCCCTAAAAAAAACGTGCACTCCCTATATAACCCCTCCCACTGGTGGGTGCACCTCAGTTTTTTCGCCAGTGTCTAAGGTGTTGGTCACAAGTAAAGATGTGCTATGTTGAGTTCCACTGGAGCAATCCTTGCTGGGGCTGGCTATGCAGAGGGATCCATTCAGAGTGTCTAATCTTGGCCATATTGAATGGTACCTGGACCTCGTATCCAAAAAACTTAGATTTTTGCCTGTGAATGTTCTCCTTTGGGAAGGGGACCCTGGGATGCAGTACTTTTTGGTATTAAGGCCATACAGTTTTTACTGCCAGGGTGCTGTTGCAGGCCCAGGTTTGTGGGTTTTCCTTTTAGGATCCCCAGCTCCTGAAGGTTTAACGGAGCCCACCGTGAAGGGGCAAGATTGGGTCTGTTGGTTTACCACAAAAAAACTCTGTGGCGGGAAAAGGTAAGTGGGGTTTTCTAAGAACTTCTAAAAAAATTTCTTATGAAATGTCTCCTTTAAATTTAGTAAGTGTGGTCATGCCTATGTGTCACCACTGGGGGCTGTATTGAGTACTCACATCTCATGCTTCTCAGAGCCATGTTTGTTTTGAAGCAGATGCTTCTCCTTCGGCTGAACGACAGACCTCCGGCAAGTCTGGGGGGGGTTCTCTCTCCCCACAGATGCCTCCTGTGCCAAATTTTCTTCCCCTCTTCTTTGGGGAAGGAAGCGCTGCTTTTTTTTGTGAAAAAATAAAAACTGTCACGAATGGCCTGCCACTTGCGGTTTATGGACCCCCCCCCCCCCCCCTGCCATTTCTCCTTCCTGCTAGGGATCCCACAGGATCAAGAGCCCCTGCCACTTGCTTGCACAGGAAAGAGCCTCTTTTTGAAAGGGAGGGCTGTAGGTGACGCGGGGAGTGGGGGGGGGGGGGGGGGGTTGTGGGAGTTTAGCGTGGCGTTGGCATCCTCCAACATCCAGCGCGGGGGGGTTTGTTTCTAAATATACCTCCCATGTGTATTTTGTAAAACTATGGAGGGACACCAGCAAAAGTGGCATTTAAGATTTGGTGACACAGGCTTTTTCCCTCTGACACATTTACTGCTGCATCAGGCTGAGCCTTAATAGCGATGTTGAAGCTGAACTATTGCTCAAGCAGTGCGTGGGATTTCTTCTGATGGTACCTCTGCTTTTGTGCATTGGGCTAAGGTCAGAAAGGGGGTTAAAACAACCCCAGAAATAGAGCTAAAGGAGTCCCCCTCTAGCTCTGGTAAGCCCACTGATCTGGACAGATGGCATCCTCCCCTGAGAAGGCGAGACTGGTTACAGTGAGCATCAGGGGCATGAAATGTTTACAATTGTTTTCAACACTGCAGACCCTGTGTATTTTTCCAACGGTTCTTTTTTCCCTCAGCCATGATGGGTTTAACCACTAGGCATCCGTGCTATAGCCGAAAGACGGCTGCAGCGTGGATGCCAATTGCCGGGAGGCCGTCCCAGGACATCCTTATGTTTACTTCCGCGTTGCGCGCTCCTGAGAGGGCTCATCAGGGAAGTTCTGTGCTGGCCGTGTCCCCTGGAAACGGCCAATCACAGCGACCGTTTACAGCGTGATCAGCGTGCCCAATGAGAGATTATCTCATAAGTAAACATATGAGATCATCTCTCATCGCTGGCTTTCCCTCCTCACACAGCTGCAGCGGCCGTTAGTAGGTAAAAATAAATAAATAAAGGTCCCACAATGTCATTGCCACCTGTCCTCAGTGCCATCTGTCCCCAGTGCCAGCTGTCAGTGCCACGTATAAGTGCCATCTGTCATCAGTGCCATATCAGTGTCACGTATCATCAGTTCCACATATTAGTGCCTTCTGTCATCAGTGCCACGTATTAGTGCCATCTGTCATCAGTGCCATGTATTAGTGCCACCTGTCAGTGTCACGTGTCATCAGTGCCACGTATTAGTGGCATCTGTCATCAGTTCCACATCAGTGTCGCGTGTCATCAGTGCCATCTGTCATCAGTGCCACGTCAGTGTCACTGTCCTAGTGCTCCAGTGCCTTCAAAAGTGTAATAGTTAGTCAACATGTTAGATGTGTAATTTATGCTCCTAGAACACCTGATGGCACTCCCTGCATGTTGGGCCTCTCTGAGTGGCTAGGCTGTGTAAAAGTCCCACACGTGGTATTTTAATGCTCAGGAGTAGCAGAATTTATTTTGGGGCGTCATTTGTGGTATAGACATGCCAAGTGAGAGAAATAACTTATTACAATGACAATTTTGTGAAAAAAAAATCTTCATTTTGCAAAGAATTGTGGGAAAAAATGACAACATCAAAAACCTCACCATGCCTCTTAATAAATACCTTGGAATGTCTACTTTAAAAAAAGTGGTCATTTGGGGGTTATTTGTACTTTCCTGGCTTGTTCGGGTTGCAAGAAATGAGATAGGCCACCAGTACATCAGATGTGATCAATTTTGTATGATTTGCACCACAGCTTGTGGACTCTAACTTTCACAAAGACCAAATAATATACACTAATTTGGGTTATTTTTACCAATGATATATAGCAGTATAAATTGTGGCCACAATTTATGAAGACAAATTAATCATTTGCAAAATTTTATCACAGAAACAAAGAAAAATGTTTGTTTTCAAAATTTTTGGTCTTTTTTCGTTTATAGCACAAAAAATAAAAAAAACCCAGAGGTGATCAAATACCACCAAAAGAAAGCTCTTTGTGGGGGAAAAAAAAGGACAAAAAAATTAATTTTGGTAAGGTGTTACATGACTGAGTAATTGTCATTCAAAGTGTGAGAGCACTGAAAGCTGAAAATTGATTTGGTCACGAGGGGGGTTTAAGTGCCCAGTTGTCAAGTGGTTAAAAAAAAGTTTAGCGATTTTAATCGCACAGGTTCTCTTTCATTGTCCGGGACCCTCAAACGGGGGAACTAGGGGCAGGAGAAGACGAATCCCCTCAGGGGGCCGTGGATAACTCCTCTTCTAAGGTGTCAAATGCGGGAAAACCAGCTGGTTTCAATGTCCCCACATGTATGCTCCCTTAACTGAGTGTTTGGGTTCGTTAAAGCATCCTCAGACTGTGCATGTTTTTTCCTGTCCATTTATTGTTGGAAAAGCCTTTTTTGTGTCTGTGAAGATCTCCCAGATAAATGTTATTTTAATCCTAAAAGTTTACACTTTATCGAAACGGTATACTGGCGACTTTCTCAATAGCTCCAATCTGGAGTTCCTGTCTCCTCGTTTTTTTTTCTCAGATCAAATGTTCCTAAGGATTCAGAGAAAAGTCTCTCACTGTATGGAATTTATCCGATCAGTAGACTCCTTCCTACAAGGAGGAGAACTGGCATCTAGAGATGTCCTGGATGCTTATCTCCATGTTCTGATCTTCCCTGCTCACCAGAAATTTCTACGCTTCAACGTAGAAAATCTTCTTTTATCCGCCAAAGTGCGTCAGAGCCTTAATTGATCAATATCCAAAAATCTTCTAAAAGGAAGATCTTTTCTACCAGTTACCTGGAAAGTGGTAACAGATGCCAGTCCTTTGGGCTGGGGAGCAGTCCTGGAAGAAGCGTCTGTCCAAGGGAAATGGTCCAAATCAGAGATGACCTTGCCCATCAATATTCTAGAGATTTGGGCAGTACGTCTGGCCCTGGAAGCCTGGACGCTCAGACTATTGTCCTGTCAGGATCCAGCCTACGACCACGTCACCCTGAAAGCGACCAATCTCGTCTGATCTCTGAGGCTAAGCAGGGTCGGCCCTGGTTAGTACCTGGATGGGAGACTGCCTGGGAATACCAGGTGCTGTAGGCTCAATCCTACAATGCCACAGCTGTGGCTTTTCTCTCCCATAAATAATTTATTGAAGTTTTAAACAGTACAATAACAGGCGATACAGAATGTACTAATAAAAAAGGGAAAGACATAGTACAAGTTGAGATCACAGATAACAGTATAAACTTAGAGGTGGTCACGAACCCATCTTGTTTTACATTGCAGTCTAAACCTTAAACAATATTGACTGTAAGTGGAATGATCGCTAAGATTGGCCCGATAAGTTCCCATTGCAGGTGGCCGGAAAGTGTATTGTACACAATCAAAAATTGAAGCTGTCGGGGTTTGTCATTGGTTGCGGGCGTTATCATATCCCTAAGGGATTGTTAAGTTGAGTGAAGGCACGGGAGGAATGGGAAGAATATCGGGTGAGAGTATGGTATGTGGGACAAAACAAGTGGGTAAGCGGCTAACCGGAGCCAGTCAGCCGAGCTGAAATCTAAGTCATCCGTGTCTGGGCCAACTCCCCACAAGAGGGAGGTCAGCAGGGCACTAGGAGATGGAGGGGGTGTGGATGGGACAGGTATTGGGGGGGGTAGGGGATAGGGTAGGGGCATGGGAGAGGAGGGGAGTCGTCTCTCCGGACTCCTCCACCAGATATGCACCGTTGTATAGGTGCATACGGCCATCCGCTCGAGTTCCTTTGAAAGGAGAAAAAATAAAAAAAAATAAAAATAAGACTTGCACCACCTGGGCCAGTACCAGGTTGTATAGCAAAACAGACGGGGGTTTACTAGATGTGTACTTAATTATGGGAGCTACTTGGGGAGAAAAGGCAGCCATAATCTCGGAAATGTGTCCACTTATCCCAGGTCCGCACATACTTCTGTGGGGAGTCTCGGGCAATGTGAATGAGCTCCTCCATTCCCGCTACTTTCGCTACCTTATTTAGCCATTCAGTAATGGAGGGGATATTGGGGGAGCCCCAGTGGATTGGGATGCAAAGCTTGGCGGCGTTAAGGAGATGTAGGGTCAATGATTTCAGGTAGAGGCGTGTGGGGACAGAGGTATGGTGGAGAAGCATACGAACTGGTGTATATTCTATCGTGCTGTTGGTGATAGTGCTAGATATTCTATGAACCCGTGTCCAAAAGGTTTGGATTTTGGGGCAAGTCCACCAGATGTGTAAGAGCGATCCCCCATCATTTAAGCATCTCCAACATTTGTTGGGGGCATCAAGTTTAAATTTATGTAGCAGTTCAGGCGACCGATACCATCTAGATAGAAGTTTGAAGTTGTTCTCCTGGGTGTGAACATTCATTGAGCCTTTGTGTGTGATTATTAAAATTCTTTCCCAATCTTCCTCAGAGAGGTTTATATGTAAGTCTCTCTCCCAAGCCTGACAAGCTTTCCAGTCCTTCGGGAGGCGGACTGAAAGAATAGGGAATAGATTATAGAAATTAAATGTCGTTGAGTGCTTTGGGAGCAGAGATTTTCAAACGATGTTAGCCGTCTGGACAGCTTGCCATCTACGTTTTCCGCTCTGAGGAAGTGGCGAATTTGGAAGTATGTCCACTTAGGGCAGGGGGGGCAGTCATCCTTGGTAGGGAGAGCACTACATTCCAAAAGTCCCTCATTGCTGTAGAAGTGGTGGGCTCGGACTTCCTGGTGTACCCAGCAATCTTTGAGAAAGTTATTAGACATTCCCGGGGGGAAGGCTGGATTAAATCGGATGGGTGTGAGGGGTCCTGGGGTGGAGGAGAGCTTGAATTTACAGCAAGCTTCCTTGAAATTATTCAGAGTAGCGCTTACAAGGGGGTGATCTTTAAGTGTTTTGGGAACATTGGCGGAGTGGATCCACGGGGTGTTTTTGATGGGTATGGCAGAGAGCGAGTTGTCTATGTGGATCCAGTCCTTATCTTCTTTGCGGGTGGACCAGTCCACTATTCTGACCATATGGCAGGACAGGTAATCATTTTTGAGGTCTGGGAAGCCGATTCCACCTGCGTTTTTGGGGAGTGTGAGCTGATTGTAACTAATCCTAGGGCATCTGTGTTTCCACAGAAATTCGGTGGATAAGCGTTTAAAAAGTCGAAAGGAGGGCGGTAGTTGAATGGGAATTGTTTGTAGAAGATAGAGAATTCGTGGGAGAACATTCATTTTGAGAATGGCTGCACGACCAAACCATGAGAAATGGGATTTGTCCCATTTCCGTAAGTCTTCGGCTATGGTACGCGAGAGGGGGAGAAAATTTCTAGAGAATAGATCGCTAAGGCGTGTGGGAAGTTGGATTCCTAGGTACGTTATAGCTTCCCGTTGCCAGGAGAACGGGAATGAGCTTTGGCATTGGGAGACTAACTCTCCAGGCAAGGTGACATTCAGGGCGCTGGATTTTGAGAAATGTATTTTGAGATTAGAGATGCGGCCAAAAGTTTCAAAATCTTTGAGTAGGTTTGGGATCGTTACTAACTGGTCACTGAGAAAAAGCAGAATGTCATCTGCGAATGCTGCTAATTTATGGATACGCCCAGCCACTGGAATTCCTCTAATATTTTCGTTTGTTTGAATACGTCTGAGCAGGGGTTCCAGCATCAGAATAAATAAAATGGGGGATAGCGGGCAGCCCTGTCTCGTTCCGTTTTGGATGGGGGAAGGCATTTGACAGGCGGCCGTTAACCCTTATGCTAGCAGTCGGGACCGAATAAAGGGACATGATGAAATTAAGCATTTTTTCGGGTAACCCCAGGTGGCGGAGCACCGCTTCCAGGTAGTCCCAGGCGAGCCTGTCAAATGCCTTCTCTGCATCCAAGGACAGGAAGAAGCCTTTCTGTTTTCGGGATGTAAGCCAGTGGTGCAGATTGATGGCCTTGGTAGTATTGTCCCTGGCTTCTCTACCAGGGACAAAGCCCACTTGGTAATTACCTATAAGGGAAGGGAGGAACGGGAGTAAGCGATTAGCCAAAATCTTTGCGAAGAGTTTTATGTCCGAATTGAGTAGCGAGATGGGCCTATAACTGGAGACCGAGGAGGCATCTTTACCTTGCTTGGGAATAACCGTTATATGTGCTTCCAAAAGCCTATGGAATGGTGTAGGCATATTATTTAGGGAATTAAAGGCGCTAAGGAAGGGGGTTACTAGGGCATCTGTGAATGTTTTGTAGTATGGGGCGGAGAAGCCATCTGGGCCTGGACTCTTACCCGGCTTCAATTGTTTGATAGCCTGTCTTAATTCCAATTCCGAGATGGATTTGTCAAGTTCAGAGGCCTGGTCTCTGGATAACTTATCGGGACTAAACTGATCAAGAAACTGGGTGATAAGGGTCTCCCTTTGTCGCTGGGTAGAGCTAGAAGCAGTAGGGCAGGGTAAATTATACAGGTCTTTGTAGTAGTTTTCGAACTGGGCAGCTATGTCCTCTGACGAAGTATGCGCTTTACCCGACGGGTCGGTTATAGTGTGTACATTCGTGGAGGCATTTCTTGTGCGTAAGGCATGGGCTAGAAGTCTACCGCACTTATTACTCTGTTCATAGAACAGCTTCTGACTCAAGACTAATTTACGCCGGGTTTTATAGTTCAACGTCTCTAAAAGAAGATTTCTCGTTTCAGTCAGATCTTGAAGGGTATCCTGAGCTAACGAATGTTTGTGGGACCGTTCGAGTCTTTGGATTTCCTGTATCAACTCCAAAGTTTTAGCTTGATTTGCTCTTTTCCTGATTGCAGAAAGTTCTAGAAATTTCCCCCGTATTGTGCACTTGTGGGCTTCCCAGGTTGTTATCGGCGGGATCGAGGGGTCTACATTTTCTCGGAAAAAATGGGTCAGACTAGAATTAATGAGGTTAATGTCAGCCTCCGAGGAGAGTAGAGAGGCGTCTAGACGCCAGATCTTTGTGGCCTGTCTCTGGTGTGGGAGGGTAAGTAGTATTGAAATAGGGTGATGGTCAGCTATAACAAGGGGTTCAATCGTGGCGGCTTTAAGAAGGGGAAGGTCCCCTTGGGAAACAAATAAGTAATCTAAGCGGGAATACCTGTTGTGTGGAGGCGAGAAGAAGGTGTAGTCTTTGGCATTGGGGTGCAAGGTACGCCAGGAGTCGTGCAGGGTGAGGTTTTGTAAGAGGGTTCTAATTTGCCACAAGTTTCAGTAGGGGAGGGATGAAGTACCTGACGAGGAATCTAGAAGGGGTTGTAGCGTTATATTAAAGTCCCCACCAAGGATGATCAGCCCCTTCCCAAAGCTTGTTAGAAGGTCTGTAATTGAGCGAAAAAAGCTTAGTTGAGCTGTGTTGGGGCTATAGATATTTGCCAAGGTGACAGGGAGGTTATGAAGACGCCCTTTCAGGATTACATATCGCCCTTCCGGGTCAATTAGGGAGTCCTCCAATTGCCAAGGGATATGTTTCGCTAGAAGGATAGAGACACCCTTAGTTTTTGCCAAAGGGTTGGTAGAGTGGTAGACCGTGGGATATTTGCGACTTACAAGGTTGGGTATATGTTTAGTGCAAAAGTGGGTTTCTTGAAAAAAGATAATATCTGCCTTTTGCTGTGACATCAGGCTCAAGATTTGGCTGCGCTTTTCAGGCACATTAAGGCCTTTCGCGTTTTGGGAAACTATTTTCAGAGTAGCAGAGCGATTATCTGTGGTCGAGGTGTGCATGGTGTAAAAAGGGATGGTGGGTAACGTAGCGCGAATCGGTCAGAGTTGGGTCCCCAACCTCAGTTATACCGTTACCGTGAGGGAACAAGGTAAATAGCTGACAAGAGAGCGGGGGTATAGGCTTATGAGCCTATGTGTGGTGTGGAGGAGACCGGAGAGAACAAAGTTAAGGAAATGGGAAATATGCAGGAGGTGGGAGAGGCCTATGAGGGAGGGGAGGGGGGAGGTCAAGGAAGGTGGGAAGGCAGGGGAGGAGGGGGTGGGGAAGAAAGGGAACAGTAAATACCGGAGGGCTGGGTAGCCGGCTACCTTACCCTAACTTGAGTCGGGAGTTCCGGATGTGGTCAACGGACGGGGATACCTTCCGTTGTGTGGGGGAGTAGAGGGTAGTCCGGGTCAAGTCCTGACAGGGGTCAGTCCAACGGGAGTCCTCAGATATATCCAAGGAGGCACGAGGGAGCCTTCTAAAATAAATAAGGCAATGGGAATAAAAAGAGTTAGGCACCGGAGGAAAACAGCATATAAAATTAACATGAGGCAAAGGGGATGGACAACCCGAGTGCAAAAACAGAAACCGGTCAAGGCGAATAATCAACATTAGACCTAACATGTGAGATAAAAGTATAGTGGTATATAGCAAACGTTTGTCAGGGGGATTCCCCATAATAATAATCTTGCCTATTTTGTCATTAAGACAATCAGATCCTAAAGCCCACCCTTCTAATAAGACCATACAAAATTTTTCTACTTCGAAAGGATAAATGCAAACATAGCAAACTAAGCTGTCCTAAGAAGAGGGGAAGGCTTCTTCGGCAGAGACAGCAGCTTGAGCCGCTCCCTGCGTTTCACCAGCAAAAACAAGGGCCTGGGCTGGCGTTAGTCAGTAGGGGTCGGCCGTTCAAAACTCAAGAGGCCGAGCAGTGTACAAACATAGAAGGCACACATAAAAAATAAAAAAAAAGGGGGGGGGGGGGAGGGGACGGGAACAGAACAGGTCAGAACTGAAAAGTAAAGATACGACCCCACTCAGCTGATATATGTAGGGCAGCCATATATGAATACAGTCTCATTCAACTGAGCATGGGAGTTTTAGAGTCCAGAAGACCGCTAGGGTGTGCAAAATTGTAAGTTTCTGAACCGTCCTCCACCACAGGCAAATGACTACTTCTGCGTGGGCCAAAGTTCAGAGGTGGGGGAGGGGACAAAAATAGGTGAGGGGGCCAGGAGAGGGAGGAAAAAAAAATTAATAAGGAAGGGGGGGGGGGAGCAGGAGCCGAACAGGTATGGGCTATTGAGAAGAGTTAGTCAAATGAGACTAATTAATTAAGGACAGTCTGGTCTGGCTCGCCTATGGGCAGGGGAGGCAGTGGGACTGGCATACGATCTGTCATCCCGGTTCCTTTGCGGTGGTGGCCTTGGTGATGAAGATCTGCGTCTCCTGATGTGAAATTCCTCCCTTCCAGGAATGGTATCCATTGAGGAAGCTCTCTGAAGCTGGGTAGGACGAAAAGCCTTGTACCAGTCTGGAAGTTCAACAAGAGGAATCTGAAGCGTGTCGCAGAACCTTGCCAGCTCCTCAGGGGCCCTCAGGATTGCGGTGCGACCTGCCACTGTAGCAGATAAGCCAAACGGAAACCTCCATTTATATTGGATACCCTTACGGCGAAGGGTGTCAAGCAGGGGGCGTAGGTCCTTTCTGTTCTGGAGGGTTACAGGTGATAAGTCCTGAAAAATGTTTATTTCAGCACCCTGGTATAGGAGGGTTGCGCCTGTCTCTGGCTTTCTTCAGAATGTCTTCCTTGACTCTGTAATTTACAAGGCAACATACGACATCCCTAGGGGGATCAGTGTCCCTGCCTCTAGGTCTCAAGGCCCTGTGCAGTCTCTCATACTCAAGAGGTGACTGTGAAGGTCTGCCTAGCAGATCATTGAATATTTGTATGGTGACCTGAGCCAGTTGTGCCTGTTCAACGGATTCAGGGAATGCTTCTTACCCTGATGTTGTGGCGGCGTCCTCTGTTGTCCAGGTCCTCCATATATCGGTTGACATCCCTCAACTGTGTGTTGTATGACAGGGAGGATTGCTGGAGCTGCAAGATGGCGGTGTCATGGTGGGCTGTTGTTTCCTCCACTTCCGCCACTCGTGCATGCATGGCATGGATGTCTCTTCTGAGATCCGTGATCACCGCTGTCAGTGAATTTTTAATATCCGCCGCCACATCCCTAAGGTCAGCCATGGTGAGGGTGTTCCTGCCCGGTGGACTATCCGCTGTGTGTGAGCGCGCGGTGGGTGGCGGGCTCCTGCTGGGAGAAGGCTCCTCTGCATAGGCCTGAAGTGAGGCCTCGGCCTCGCGTGAGCGGGGTCGGAAAAGCTCCGGGACACCGCGGCTGATCGGGGCGTCGGATCCTCTCGGGGATCGAGAGCGGGACTGGGAGCCGTGTCCCCTGGATTTCCCCATGTTTAGCGGAAGGTAGGCTCTAAGAGGTAGGGCTTGAGGACTCCCGTGGACGGAGCAGTTTTAGAGTGCGGCCATCTCGTCCCGGCACCAAGCTACGCCCCGCTGTGGCTTTTCTCAATCGCCAAGGCGACATGAAAAGTCGTGCAGCCCAGAAAGAGGTGAATTTTTTTCTGTCTTTGGCAGAAAGCAACATTCCTTGCTTATCAGCAATTTCATTCCAGGCATGGAGAATTGGCAGGTGGAGTACTTAAGTACTATTGTTTCCAGGAGAATGGTTCCTTCTCCCCAGCATCATTCTGTCAATATGCCAAGGGGACAAGGGATCCGATGGCATGCGAAACAGATGCCTTGTTCTTTCCATGGGATCAGACCTTCTTTTGCAAGGTCCGGTATTGCATCCTTCCTTACAAATACTAAATTTAACGGTTTGGCCATTGAGACCCACATTCTAAAATAAGACCGTGGGCTGGCAGCTTCAGTAGTTTCTACTTTAGTTATGCTAGGAAGCCGGCCTCCAGTGTCATACTAATGGGTCTCGAAGGCATATGTCTCCTGGTGTGAATCCAGGGGTTGGCACCCCAGGAAATATGTCATAGGTAGGATCCTTGAATTCCTACAGATGGGATTAGAAATTTAAGCTGGCCCTGAGTACTATCAAAGGCCAGGTATCGGCCTTATCGGTGTTTTTTCAACTACCACTTGCTTCTCACTCTCTGGTTTGTAACTTATTCAGGGGAAATGTGGATTAATCCTCCAGTCAGATCACCCCTGAATCCTTGGGACTTAAGTTTAGTCCTGTAGGCTTTACAAAAACAGTCTTTTTGAGCCAATACAGGATTTTTCCCTTGGTCCTCTTGACGAGGAACATAATTTTTTTTTGTTACCATATCTTCTGCAAGAAGAGTATCGGGGTTGGCTGCTCTTTCTTGTAAAGAGTCATATTGGATTATTAAGGATAAGGTTGGATTGCGGCCTCATCCCAATTTCCTTCTGAAGGTAGTGTCGGGTCTTTTTCATATTAAACCAGGATATTGTTCTGCCTTCATTTTTTTTTTTTTTTTCAGAACTTTGTTCTCTGAAAGAAAGGTCACTGCATTCTCTTGATGTGGTGAGAGCGGTCAAAGTGCATTTAAAGGTGACCGCTCAGATACTTAAAAACGAATGTTTTTTGTTTGTGTTGCCTGACGGTCCTAAAAGAGGCCAGGCAGCATGGGAATCTATGATTTCTAGGTGGATTTGTTAAGTGGTTGATCAGGCTTTTGACTTAAAAGAGTTCCTCCTTCTTTTTTTTTTTTTTTTTTTTTTTAATATAAAGGCACTTCACCATGGCTCAGATCTGCAAGGCCTCAACTTGGTCTTTAACCACTTCAGCTCCGGACCAATAAATACCTTAAGGACCAGAGGTCTTTTTGCAATTTCGCACTGCGCTGCTTTAACTGGTAATTGCGCGGTCATGCAATATTGCACCCAAACGAAATTTGCGTCCTTTTCTTCCCACAAATAGAGCTTTCTTTTGATGGTATTTGATTGCCTCTGCGATTTTTTTTTTTTGCGATATAAATGGAAAAAGAGCGAAAATTTTGAAAAAAAAAGATATTTTCTTCTTTTTGTTATAAGAAAAATCGAATAAACTAAATTTTAGTCATACATTGAGGGCAAAATTTATTCAGCCACATGTAGTAAAAAAAAATGTCAATAAGCGTATATTTTTTGGTTTGCGCAAAAGTTATAGCGTCTACAAACTAGAGTACATTTTCTGGAATTTACACAGCTTTTAATTTATGACTGCCGATCTCATTTCTTGAGGTGCTAAAATGGCAGGGCAGTACAAATCCCCCCCAAATGACCCCATTTTGGAAAGTAGACACCCCAAGGAAATTGCTGATGGGTATGTTGAGCCCATTGAATATTTATTTTTTTTGTCCTAAGGGATTGAATAATGACAAAAAAAAAAAAAAATATTTTTTTTTACAAAAAGTTGTCACTAAATGATATATTGCTCACACATGCCATGGTTATATGTGGAATTGCACCCCAAAATATATTCTGCTACTTCTCCCGAGTATGGGGATACCACATGTGTGGGACTTTTTGGGAGTCTAGTCGCGCACGGCACCCCGAAATCCAATCACCACCTTCAGGATTTCTATGGGTGCAAATTTTTGATTTAACTCCTCACTACCTATCACAGTTTCGAAGGCCATAAAATGCCAAAATAGCACAAAACCCCCCAAAATGACCCCATTTTGGAAAGTAGACACCCCAAGCTATTTACTGAGAGGCATGTTGAGTCCATGGAATATTTTATATTTTGCCACAAGTTGCGGGAATATTACAAACTTTTTTTTTTTTTGCACCAAGTTGTCACTAAATGATATATTGCTCACACATGCTATGGGCATATGTGAAATGACACCCCAAAATACATTCTGCTGCTTCTCCTGAGTACGGGGATACCACATGTGTGGGACTTTTTGGGAGTCTAGTCGCGCACGGCACCCCGAAAACCAATCACCACCTTCAGGATTTCTAAGGGTGCAAATTTTTGATTTAACTCCTCACTACCTATCACAGTTTCGAAGTCCATAAAATGCCAAAATAGCACAAAACCCCCCCAAATGACCCCATTTTGGAAAGTAGACACCCCAAGCTATTTACTGAGAGGCATGTTGAGTCCATGGAATATTTTATATTTTGCCAAAAGTTGCGGGAATATTACAAACTTTTTTTTTTTTTTGCACAAAGTTGTCACTAAATGATATATTGCTCACACATGCTATGGGCAGAAGTCAAATTACACCCCAAAATAAATTCTGCTGCTTCTCCCGAGTACGGGGATACCACATGTGGGGGACTTTTTGGGAGCCTAGCCACGTACGGGACCCCGAAAACCAAGCACTGCCTTCCGGATTTGAATATAAAATGCTACCAAAAAAACCTGTTAGCGATGGCAGGGATCAGGCCTGACTCTGCGATCGCTGCAGTTATGTGTTTAGTGTTTTGTAAGTGACAGTGATCGATCGATACTGCACTTGGGTGGGCTGGGCAGAGAGGCAAAACGCAGGTGCCAGCAGGTATTTGGGCTGATCCCGCTAACAATGCGTTTTTTTGGAACCCTAAACTGCTGGGGACGCTAGTATAGATCTGATCAGATCAGATATTGATCTGTTCAGATTCTATACCACTACGGGAGGTGTATGCTTTGTGTGTGGGTGTTAGCGGTACTGGCACTAACCTAGCGCTGCCTGGGGCGATGCAGACCCTGACCCTAAAACCTAATTGATATCACCCGCCGGGTGATCAGGGGGTTAAACCTTTATTGGGTAATAAATGGTGGGTGCCCTGATGCTATAAAAAACAAACTAACCAGAGTCACCCGTAACACTTATACGGTGATCAGTGGTGAAAGGGTTAACTAGGAGCAATCAGGGGGTTCAAATTTTTATTAGGTAGTATATGGGGGTCCCTGGCGCTATATAAAAACCTGACGGGGAACCTAAATAACTAACTGGCTAACCAGCGTCACCAGTGACACTTATACTGTGATCGCTGGTGAAAGGGGGTGAAAGGGTTAACTAGCAGCAATCAGGGGGTTAAAACCATTATTGGGTAGTATATCGGGGTACCTAGCGCTATAAAAACCTGGCGGTGAACCTAAAAAAATAACTAGCTACCTAGCGACTGTAGCGACACTAATGCAGCGATCAGAAAAACGATCGCTTAGTGACACTGGCAAAAGGGGGTGAAAGGGTTAACTAGCGGCAATCAGGGGGTTAAAAACATTATTGGGTAGTATATCGGGGTACCTAGCGATATAAAAACCTGGCGGTGAACCTAAAAAAATAACTAGCTACCTAGCGACACATGCAGCGATCAGAAAAATGATCGCTTAGTGACACTGGCAAAAGGGGGTGAAAGGGTTAACTCTAGGGGCAATCAGGGGGTTAAATCTTTATTGGGGGGTGATAGGGGGCTACCCTGGACCTAACACTAACTGTCCTGACAGTTTTTACTGTCACAACTGACACTGAATGCATTGATCAGTAAAGAAATGATCAATGCAATCAGTGACACTGTGACTGGGGGGGGAGGGGGGGCGGGGGGGATCGGGGGGCGATCGGGGGGGGATCGGGGGGGGTTTGTGTGCCTGTGTGTACCTACATGTCAGTGTAGTGTTGGTGCACACTTACTTTTACTCTTCTCCTCGTAGTCCGGTCAAAAAGACCGCCCCGAGGAGAATGACATCACTTCCTCCTTCCTGTGTAAACAATACACAGGGGAGGAAGCTTCTCATTGGCCAGGAGCGATCCAGAGGGGGTGGCCGAAAACCAACGGCCATCCCCTCATCACGGAGCGCTCCTGGACCGAATCGGACCCCCCACCCGCTGGAAGGCAATCACGTAGATGTACGTGATTGTGCCTGCCTGTGCCATTGTGCTGACGTACATTGGCAATACGGCGGTCCTCAAGTGGTTAACCACCTTCAGACCGGACCATTTTGCTGGTAAATGACCAGAGGTCTTTTTACAATTTGGCACTGCGCTGCTTTAACTGGTAATTGCGCGGTCATGCAATGTTGTACCCAAACAAAATTTGCGTCCTTTTCTTCCCACAAATAGAGCTTTCTTTTGATGGTATTTGATTGCCTCTGCGATTTTTATTTTTTGCGATATAAACGTAAAAAGACAGCAAATTTTGAAAAAAAATGATATTTTCTACTTTTTGTTATTAGAAAAATCCAATAAACTCAATTTTAGTCATACATTTAGGCCAAAATGTATTCAGCCACATGTCTTTGGTAAAAAAAAAGTCAATAATTGTATATTTATTGGTTTGCGCAAAAGTTGTCACATCTACAAACTAAGGTACGTTTTCTGGAATTTACGCAGCTTTTAGTTTACGACTGCCTATCTCATTTCTTGAGGTGCTAAAATGGCAGGGCAGTACAAAACCCCCCAAATGACCCCATTTTGGAAAGTAGACACCCTAAGGAAATTGATAAGAGGCATGTTGAGCCCATTGAATATTTTATTTTTTTGCCTCAAGTGATTGAATAATGACAAAAAATATATATATATATTTTTTTTTTACACAAAGTTGTCACTAAATGATATATTGCTCACACATGCTATGGGCATATGTGAAATGACACCCCAAAATAAATTCTGCTGCTTCTCCTGAGTACGGGGATACCACATATGTGGGACTTTTTGGGAGCCTAGCCGCGTACGGGGCCCCGAAAACCAAGCACCGCCTTCAGGCTTTCTAAGGGCGTAAATTTTTGATTTCACTTCTCACTACCTATTACAGTTTTGAAGGCCATAAAATGCCAAGATGGCACAAAACCCCCACAAATGACCCCATTTTAGAAAGTAGACACCCCAAGCTATTTGCTGGGAGGCATTTTGAGTCCATGGAATATTTTATATTTTGCCACAAGTTGCGGGAAAATTACAAACTTTAATTTTTTTTTATTTTTTTTTCACAAAGTTGTCACTAAATGATATATTGCTCACACATGCTATGGGCATATGTGAAATGACACCCCAAAATAAATTCTGCTGCTTCTCCTGAGTACGGGGATACCACATATGTGGGACTTTTTGGGAGCCTAGCCACGTACGGGGCCCCGAAAACCAAGAACCGCCTTCAGGCTTTCTAAGGGCGTTACAGTTTTGAAGGCCATAAAATGCCAAGATGGCACAAACCCCCCCCAAATGACCCCATTTTGGAAAGTAGACACCCCTAAATTTAGGGGTACACTAGTGAGACTAGGTAATAAATGGCGGGTGCCCTGAAACTATAAAAAAAATAACTAACCAACCAGCGTCACCTGTAACAGTTATATGGTGATCACTGGTGAAAGGGTTAACTAGGGGGCAATCAGGGGGCTTTATGCGGTAATATATGGGGGTCCCTGGCGCTATAAAAAGCTGCGGCGAACCTAAATACCTACCTGCCTAACTAGCGTCACCTGTGACACTAATACAGTGATCAGAAAAACGATCGCTTATTAGGCTGGGTTCACACTGGAGCGATGTGGGAGCGCCACGAATGCGCGGCGGGTTCCCGCATCACATGCCTCCCGGCGGCAGTTCACACTGCCCTATGCGAACTGCTGGGAGTGTCAGTGAAATGTTAATGACACCCCCAGATCAGTTCGCATATCGCAGTGCGATCTGCAAACTCGGATCGCATGGTGTGAACACCCATGCGATCCGATTCTGCTGCGGACCAAAAAAAGGGTCCCGTGCGAGTTTGCGGCGGGTGCGACACGAATTCAGCCATACTATCTGTATGGCTGAACTCGAATCGCACAGAGATCGGATGTGATTTGCACTGCAGTGCGGTGCGAATCACATCCGTTCTCATAAACCGCTGCAATGTGAACCCAGCCTTAGTGACACTGGCGACGGGGGTGATCACGGGGTTAAACCTTTATTGGGGGGGTTAGGGGGGTACCTTAGAACTAAAGGGGGCTAACCCTAACTGCCCTAACAGTTATTACAGTCACAAATGACACCCGCCGGGTGATCAGGGGGTTAAACCTTTATTAGGTAATAAATGGCGGGTGCCCTGAAACTATAAAAAAATAACTAACCAACCAGCGTCACCTGTAACAGTTATATGGTGATTACTGGTGAAAGGGTTAACTAGGGGGCAATCAGGGGGCTTTATGCGGTAGTATATGGGGGTCCCTGGCGCTATAAAAAGCTGCGGCGAACCTAAATACCTACCTGCCTAACTAGCGTCACCTGTGACACTAATACAGCGATCAGAAAAACGATCGCTTATTAGGCTGGGTTCACACTGGAGCGATTCGGGAACGCCACGAATCCGCGGCGGGTTCCCGCATCACATGCCTCCCGGCGGCAGTTCACACTGCCCTATGCGAACTGCTGGGAGTGTCAGTGAAATGTTAATGACACCCCCAGATCAGTTCGCATATCGCAGTGCGATCTGCAAACTCGGATCGCATGGTGTGAACACCCATGCGATCCGATTCTGCTGCGGGCCAAAAAAAGGGTCCCATGCGAATTTGCGGCGGGTGCGGCGGGTGCGACACGAATTCAGCCATACTATCTGTATGGCTGAACTCGAATCGCACAGAGATCGGATGTGATTTGCACTGCAGTGCGGTGCGAATCACATTCGTTCTCATAAACCGCTGCAATGTGAACCCAGCCTTAGTGACACTGGCGAGGGGGGGTGATCACGGGGTTAAACCTTTATTGGGGGGTTAGGGGGGCACATTAGAACTAAAGGGGGCTAACCCTAACTGCCCTAACAGTTATTACAGTCACAAATGACACCAATGCAAAAAAAAAAAAAAAAAAAAAAGCAATTGGTGTCACTGTGACTGGGGGGGCAGGGGTAATTGGGGGGTGATCGGGGGGTAAAGGGGGGGTGTGAGTGTGCCTGGCATGTTCTACTGTGTAGTGTAGTGCTTGTGCAACTCACCGATGCTCTCTCCTCGGTGCCGGACGAAAAATACCGACACGGAGGAGAGAATACATCACTTCCTCTCCTGTGTTTACATTACAGGAGAGGAAGTGATGTCACCGGACATTTTCATTCGTCGGGAGCGATCGCGAGGGGGTGGCCATGAATGAATGGCCGTCCCCTCGTCCGGGATCGCTCCCGAACGAATACCGACCGCCGCAGGCACCGGGCGGGGGCCCGATCGGGCCCCCGACCTGCGGGCAGGCAAGGACGTACATGTAAGCCCTTATGCCTGCCCGTGCCATTCTGTCGACGTACATCGTCGTGCGGCGGTCGGCAAGTGGTTAATCCATACATTTACCAGATTCTATCAAGTAGATGTAAAAGATCATGAGGATATCGCCTTGTGGCACAGTGTACTGCAGACTGCAGTTTGAGTCCTCTAGTCTCTTGGTGCCCTACTATTGTTGTCTCCCTCCCTTCAGTTGGCATTGCTATGGGACATTCCACATAGTAACTACTATGGCTTATTGTTCCCTTCTGTATGAAAAGAAAACCGGATTTTTTAAAACTGCTTACCTGTAAAATCCTTTTCTTTGAAGTACCTCAGGAGGTCCCTCCCTTCTTTGGTATACACGTGTATTGCTTTGTTACAAAACTGAGGTGCTCCCACCAGTGGAGGAGGGGTTATATAAGGAGTGCCAGTTTACATCACATGAAATTGGCCTGTGGCCTATAACCCACATAGTAACTACTATGGCGCTGTGTCTCCTGATGTTTCTCCTGAAGAAAAGGATTTTACAGGCAAGCAGTTTTAAAAAATCCTGTTATGAGGCAAGGTTTCCTGGAGGAGAACCATATACGCACACACACACATTTTCTCTCATGAGGACTATTAGTTCCACCCATTTATATCCCAACAAACAATGAATTTCTCCTAATCCTATATTTGTCAAAGTGATCCGTGCAGTATGAGGTAGTGGTTTATTATATGGTGGAATTGACTTGTTCTCTGTTTTTCAGCAACTCTCCCGTTTAGCTATGCAAAACTTTCTGTGTGCGCTCTTTCACTTCACTTTCTTGTTTTCTTTTATACCACCAGATGTTCTCAAACAACGATGAAGCTCTTATTAACAAGAAGCTTCCCAAGGAGCTGCTACTTAGGTGAGCAAATTTGAGATTCACAAATTTGTCAGAAATTAAAGTTACATAGATTTTGCACCGGTTAAAAAAAAAAAAAAAAAAAATATATATATATATATATATATATATATATATATATATATATATATATATATATATATATATATATATATATATATATATATATATATATATATATATATATATATATTATTAATAATATTTTGGATGCATAATCTGTGCATCCATTTATTTTACTTCATGCTGACACTTTAAAAGGGGTTTCTTTTTTTTTTTTTCATAGGATTTTCTCCTTCTTAGATGTTGTTACACTTTGTCGATGTGCTCAAGTCTCCAGGGTAAGTAAAGTGGGTTAACGATGGTCTATTCCAAAACGCATTTTTCAAGTTTTTGCAGGTCTACGGTGACTGTCTCCAAAGCTCTTAGGTCTACCAATGGCAGAAAAAAAGTGACTGTAAGAATGTGCTTTTAGCAGCTTTTTGCATTGGCGTTAATACGCATTTAGCTTTTAGCAGAGTTTCTCTGCCTCTATTCAAAACGAATAGTTCCCTGTGAAAGCTTTCTCCTGATCTGACTTTCAGCACATTGATTTGAATAGAAGTCACATCCAAGTCGGCTCATCTTGTGCTCTGAGGGCCTTGAATGGAATCCCCATGCCATAATTGATTTGAGGGGGGACTCCACGCCATTTTTTTTATTTTGATGTGGGGGTCCCCTTGAATATCCTTAAAGCATAAGTAGCACCACAACTTGGATGCGACTTTCGTTCAAATCAATGGGCTGAAAGCTTAGTTAAACGCTGTAACGCTGTTTACACACATTTACAAGCAGTTCCAAGCATTTGACGTTTGAAATGCTGGTAGACTACAGTCCTGAATGCGATTTATCTGCTTTTAAATGTAAAAAAAAAAAAGCCTGCAACCAACTGCCTCTAACCTACTATAAACGACTGAGTGTACATGTACACACAAGATAACATTAGAGCAGCCCCTGAACTCTCATTAGGAGATGCTGCTGAAAAACGCTCAACTTCTTCTAAAAGAGAGTTTAGCAGCTGCAATGTACATAAAGCATAAAGTGTATGTGAACACCATACCATATCAGCCAATCGTAATGTAACATATTGTTTTATTTACATTACAGTGGAGCATTAAAATGATAGACTAGAAAATTTACAAATTTAAAAAGGTAGTGAACAGGTAGGCTTTTTAGCACAGAAGACATATCTTATAGATGTCTCCTCTGCAAGTATTTCAGCATCTTCCATAATAATTGAACTCTTGAGAGTGATGTCATCTCTGTCTAGCCAATCAAAAAGGCAGGAGATCATCAGCCGAAGGTAATTTGGAATTGGCAGGATCACCAGGTATATATGATGCAATGAGGAAGAACCAAATAAGCAGGCAAGATTTAGCCAAGACAAAATGACATACAAGATTCGTATGTGGGATATAATTTATACTATATATTTATACTGCAATGTGGCCATTAAAAAGCCAAGTTAGACATAGTCACTGCTGTCATGTAAAATGTAATGGTCGCAGCAGGTGAAGATATTTCACTGTCAGATGGAGAGACAAAAGAAAGGTAGACCTTTTAACCTCTGTCCTGTGTAACTCATGCAGTATACCATATGCACTGCAGTTGAAAATCAAGTCTATATGCCTTATTAATATATGTATGCTATGTTGCATATAGTTACATAGTAGGTGAGGTTCAAAAAAGACACAAGTCCATCAAGTCCAACCTATGTGTGTGATTATATGCCAGTATTACATTGTATATCCCTGTATGTTGCGGTCGTTCAGGTGCTTATCTTATAGTTTCTTGAAACTATCAATGCCAACCGCTGGGACCACCGCTTGTGGAAGGGTATTCCACATCCTTGCCGCTCTTACAGTGAAGAACCCTCTAGGTAGTTTAAGGTTAAACTTCTTTTCTTCTAATTTTAATGAGTGGCCACGAGTCTTGTTAAACTTCTTTTCTGTGTAAAAGTTTTATCCCTATTGTGGGGATACCAGTATGGTATTTGTATATTGAAATCATATCCCCTCTCAAGCATCTCTTCTCCAGAGAGAATAAGTTCAGTGCTCACAACCTTTCCTCATAACTAATATCCTCCAGACCCTTTATTAGCTTTGTTGCCCTTCTTTGAGCTCACTCCATTTACAGTACATCCTTCCTGAGGACTGGTGCCCAGAACTGGACAGCATACTCTAGGTGCAGCCAGACCAGATACTTGTAGAGCAGGAGAATTATCCCTTTATCTCTGGAATTAATCCCCTTGTTAATGCATGTCAATCTTCTGTTTGCTTTGTTAGCAGCAGCTTGGCATTGCATGCCATTGCTGAGCCTATCATCTACTAGGACCCCCAGGTCCTTTTCCATCCTAGATTCCCCCAGAGGTTCTCCCCCCAGTGTATAGATTGTATTCATATTTTGCCATGCTATTTTTGCATTATTTTACATTTTTCTACATTGAACTTCATTTGCCATGTAGTTGCCCACCCCATTAACTTGTTCAGATCTTTTTGCAAGGTTTCCACATCCTGTGGAGAAGTTATTTCCCTGCTTAGGCTGCATAGTCTGCAAATACAGAGATTGAACTGTTTACCCCATCCTCCAGATCATTTACAGGATTGGTCCCAGTAAAGAACCCTGGGGGGACCCCAGTACTCCTGGCCATTTTGAGTACTCTTTATCACTACCCTCTGAACTCCCCTTGTAGCCAGTTTTCATTCCATATACTCACCCTATGGTCCATGCCAACTGACCTTATTTTGTACAGTCAACATTTATAGGAAACTGTGTCAAATGCTTTTGCAAAATCCAGATACACCATGTCTACGGGTCTTCCTTTATCTAGATGGCAACTCACCTCCTCCATAGAAGGTTAACAGATTGGTTTGGCAAGAACGATTCTTCATGAATCCATGCTGATTACTGTTGATACCGTTCTCATTACTAAAATCTTGTATATAGTCCCTTATCATCCCCTCCAAGAGTTTACATACTATAGATGTTAGGCTAACTGGTCTGTAATTCCCTGGGATGGGCCTTTTTAAATATTGGTGCTGCACTGGCTTTTCTCCAATCAGCTGGTACCATTTCAGTCAGTAGACTGTCAGTAAAAATTAGGAACAATGGTCTGGCAATTACTTGACTGAGTTCCCGAAGTACCCTCAAGTACAAGCCATCTTGTCCAGGTGATTTATTAATGTTAAGTTTTCCAAGGCTGATTTTAATTCTGTCCTCTGTTAACCATGGAGGTGCTTCCTGTGTAACACTGAAGTTTTCGTTACTGAAGCCCCTCAATTCCCTCGTGAAGACTGAGGAGAAGAATAAATTTAATATCTCCCCATCCTTAGTAACCAGATGTCCTTCCTCATTCTTTATGGTCTGTCCTCCATTTTTTTACTGTTTTACATACTTAATGAATTTCTTGGGATTTTTTTTCTCTCCTTCACTCTGTGTCTTTCATGTTCTATCTTAGCCGTCCTTATTGCACCCTTACATTTTCTTGTTGAATTATTTATAAAGTCTGAATGCCGATGACGATCCCTCAACCTTGTATTTTTTGAAGGCCTTCTCCTTTGCTTTTATATGCATCTTTACATTGGAGTTAAGCCATCCAGGACTTTTGTTTGCTCTTTTAAATTTATTACCCAGTGGGATGCATTGGCTAATGCCCTTATTTAATATGCTCTTAAAGCAAACCCATCTCTACTACAATGTTTTTTGTTCCTATGATTATAGACCAATTTATGCGTTCTAGCAAGGTTTGTAGTTTAGGGAAGTTGGCTCTTTTGAAATTCAGTGTTTTTGTATTGTCCTTATGTTCCTATTTGTGTGATTTATACTGAAGCCAATTGACCTGTGATTGCTGTTACCTAAATTGCCCCGTATTTCCACATCCTTGATCAGGACCTGTATTGTTGGTAATTGGTAGATCCAGTAACTTTATTTCTAGTTGGTGCGTCTACCATCTGACCCATAAAATTGTCCTGCAAGACATTTAGGAACTGGCGAGCCTTGGATGAATGCGTGGTTCCCTCCACCCAGTCTGTCTGGAAAATTAAAATCCCCCATTATGATAACACTTCCCATCCTTGCTGCTATTCCGAATTGTGATAGATCTGTCTCCCCTTCCTCCCTCAGGTTATGGGGCCTATGACGTACTCCTAGTATTATTTTCCCCTTGGCTTCATCCCTTTGGAGCTCTACCCATAAGGATTACACCTCCTCCCTAGCTCCCTTAGTGATGTCATCTCTCAGTCACTTGTACATTATTCTTATGATATAGCCATACCCCTCCCCCTTTTTTACTCTCTATCCTTGCGATTAAGGTTATATAATTGAATGGTTGCCAGCCAATCATGAGAGCTGTTGAACCAGGTTTCTGAAATTACCACAAAATCCAAATCCTCCTCGTACAACAGTATCTATAGTTCACCCATCTTGTCCGCCAGGCTCCTGGCATTGGTGAACATGCCACTTAGTTTAGACCAGTCGCATATTATCTTATTGGGTGTTCCGAGATTGCAACTAGGACTTGCTGCTATACTTGCATTGGGTTTATGTGCTTTGGTCAACCTACCACTAATGCCCCCAATGCTACCCTCTGGAATATGTTCCACGCTGACTATCTCTACCGCTGAACCCCCCCCCCCCCCCCATCACCTAGTTTAAAAGCCCCTCTTTTTGGCCATCTTCAATCCCAGCTGACCTGCACCCTCCTCATTTAGGTGCAGTCCATCCCTTCTATAGTACTGGTTATCAACTGAGAAGTCTGCCCAGTCCTCCAGGAACCTAAACTCCTCCTTACTACATAGGCTCTTCAGCCACTGGCTTACTTCCCTAATCTCCCTCTGCCTTTCTGGTGAGGCTTGATGTACCAGTACTATTCCTGAGATTACTACCTTGGAGGTCCTTTTCCTCAATTTTGCTCCCAAGTCCCTAAAATCGTTCTTTAGGACACTCCATCTGCCTTTGTCATTTGGTGCCAACGTGCACTATGACAGCCAGGTCTTCCCCAGCCGAGCTCACGGTAGACAACATACAGTTCGGCTCTTCTGTTCTTTGTTACAGATTGGCCTCTCTCTCCTTCTAAGAATTTAGTCCCTACCACCAGAATCTGTCTTTCCTTTCCTTTCCCTTCACTTCCCCACTCCACTCTCACTGGAGGAGTTCTTTCCCTGGCAGCTAGGAGAATCCCTCAGCTCCAGCAGTGCTGGTCCCTGACTGGGATCACCCAATGTCACTCAAATACTTATTGGGATGCTCCAGCCCTTGATCGGCCTCCCTGGCACTTGCCCCTCTACCCTTCCTGACTGTCACCCATCTACTCTTTGCTAGTGCCTGCACCTCTTTGTCTCCACCCACCTCTGTGCTGGCCCCTGCCAGCACCTGCCGTGTACATTCCTGGCTCACATTTAGGGTGGAGGGTCCTCTCAGTGCTGACAGTTGCTTCCCCAGATTCATAACCCGGGCTTCCCGGGAAACATAGTTACATAGTTAGTAAGGTTGAATAAAGACACCAGTCCATCCAGTTCAACCTGAGTGAGTGTCTACAATTGTCCCTACCCTTGTACATTGCACACTCACATCGGTCCCTACCCTCAAGGAGCCCACAAGCCAAGGTCCCCATTCATATGCTATGGTTAATTTTGGACAGAAGCCAATTAACCTACCTGCATGTCTTTGGATTGTGGGAGGAAACCAGAGTACCCTGAGGAAACCCATGCAGGCACAGGGAGAACGTGCAAACTCCAGGCAGGTAGTGTCTTGGTTGGGATTCGAACCAACGACCCTTCTTACTGCTAGGTGAGAGTGCTAACCACTACACCACTGTGCCGCCTGACAGGAGTGACAGATTGTGTGTTTCTATTAGCTAGGAACCACGATCTGTCACTTCGTGTAGTTGGTCCCTCCCCCTTCAGTTAGAATCACCTCCCAGGGAACACAGTTAACCCCCTTCACCTCCCCTAGTGTTAACCCCTTCGCTGTCAGTGACATTTTAACAGTAACCAATTAATTTTTAATCGCACTGATTGCTGCATGATTGCTGCATGATTGCCAATGATTGCCAATGATTCCAAAAATGTGTTAAAATTGTCCGATTTGTTTGCCATAATGTCAGTCATGATAAAATCGCAGATGGCTGCCAAATTCTAGTAAAAAATAAATAAAAATGCTATAAATCTATCCCCTATTTTGTAGACGCTATAACTTTTGCACAAACCAATCAATATGCGCTTACTGTGTATGTGTGTATGTATGTGTGTGTATGTATGTATATGTGTGTGTGTGTGTATATATATATATATATATATATATATATATATATATATATATATATATATATATATATATAAAATATAGCGCTCTCGCTCTCTCTATACATATATATATTCTACATTTTATTTTTCTTAATATTTAGAATACATCGGCCTAAACTGAGGAAAAATAAATAATTTCAACGAAAAACAAAAATGTGCTTTGTTTTTTTCAAAATTGTTGATCTTTTGTTTACAGCGCAAAAAATAAAAACTGCTGAGGCAATCAGATGGCACCAAAAGAAAGCTCTCTTTGTTGGAAAAAAAAGGACGCCAATTTTGTTTGTGTCCATCGTCACATGATTGTCAATTAAAGAGACTCATTGCTGAATCACAAAAAAAATGCTCTGGTCTGATGTGTGTAAATTCTTCAGGGGCGGAAGTTGTTAACTGACAATTGCGCGGTCGTGCAATAAAATTGTACTCCCCCCCCCCCCCACACACACACACACACAAATAAAGCTTTCTTTTGGTGGTATTTGATCACCTCTGCAGGGTTTTTTTTTTATTTATTTTTTTACGCTATAAACAAAAATAAGAGTGACAATTTTGAAAAAGAAAATCTTTTTTTTTTTTTTCTGCTATAATACATATCCAATAAAAAAATATAAAAAATGTAATTTCTTCATCAATTTAGTCCAATATGTTTTTTGCTACATGTTTTTGGTAAAAAAAATTCCAATAAGTGTATATCGATTGGTTTGTGCAAAAGTTAAATAGGAGATATTTTTATGCCATTTTTATTTATTTTTTTACTTGTAATTGTGGTGCTCAGCGTTTTTTTTTTTTTTTTTTCTTCTTTGCACTATGCACTTTGCACTATGTCTTCCAGACCTACCGTAAAGGTACCTAAGGTGTCACCCCCCCAGGCGCTGGGAATTCCAGTTATGCCTCCATACTGTCTTCCTCTTCGGAGAGATCAGAGAGTCATTGGAAGCTAGCGGTGGTGCAACTGCTTCACACACTTCAGCCCATGTAGGGGTGACTGAAGATGCATTTTCCTCTGCCTTGCAAGGCTTAGAAGGAAGATTAGTGGCTTTATTCACATCCTCCATTCAGTGTATAGGAAGCGCCCTAGATCCCTCTCCCCCACCTTAGACACTTTACAGTCAGTGGAGGGCCCAAGAGAATTATGGGGACAGGATGGGGTATTGCCCTCAGATCGGGAGGAAAGGCATGCGATTATTTCTCTGCGGAGAAAACAATACTTGAAGTTCCCAAGGATCCCTACTTCACAATCTTAAGTACAGAGGCTTGCAAAGATGGTTCGCTCTACTTGCATGCTACCCCTAACAGAGTTGGCTGAAGGGCCGGTCTCTTCCTTGGGTTCTTTGAAGCCTTTACAGCCTTTGCATGCGTTTCCCGTCCGCACATTACTGAAAAAGCTTATTTTATACCGAATGGGATCATCCAGATAAGCATTTTTTCCCTTCCGAAGAGACTCGCAAAGCTCTATCCTATGGAAGAAAGATTCACTAAAAGATGGAAAGTTCCAGCAGTTGACTCTGCGATTTCCAATGTGAAAAAATAAAAAAAATAAATACATTTTAACTTACCCAGTGGACAATGCGCTTATGCTTAAAGATCCAACAGATAAGAAGTTGGAAGGTCTGTTAAAATCCTTTTTTCCTTAGCAGGTACTGTTGCTCAGCCTGCAATTGCAGCTATAGGCATCTGTAAGTCCTTAAAGGACCAGTTCACAGATGCTCTCAGATGAGCTCCCTGCACAACAAGCACAGGAGCTGGCCGAGCTACCTAAAGCATTATGCTTTGCTGTAGACGCCGCTATGAAGGATTCTATTCACCAGGCATCACGCCTTGCGTTTGTACTTGTACATATGTGAAGGACCCTTTGGTTAAAGGGTTGGTCAGCTGAGACGCCTTGTAAGAACCTTCTAACTAGTTTCCTCTTTAAGGGAGAATGATTATTTGATGATAGTTTGGATAAATACATTCAAACTATTTCCAGCGTAAATAGTACTTTTCTGCCAGTCAAAAGAAAATATAAGCGTCTTTCATTTAAACTGTTCGGTCTCTGCCATCAGACCAGGCATAAAGGAAGACCCGGGGCTACAAGTCTGCAAAGCAGAATACAAGACCTCGTTACGAAGAGGCATCTCACCTCACCAAGGGGGGGGGGGGAGAGACTTCTGATGTAGAAGTCTGGCAAAGGGAGATTCAGGACAAATGGACTCTCTCCACAGTGTCTTTAGGATACAAGCTAGAGCTTTGAGAGTTTCCACCATCTCGTTTTCTGAGATCAAACGTTCCCAAGGATCCAGGGAAAAGGCAATCCCTGTTGCAAGCATTAGACCGATTATTGGCTCAAGGGGTGATCAGACAGATTCCCAAACAAGAGCAAGGTTTGAGGTTTTACTCAAACCTAATTACGGTGCCAAAGCCAAATGGGGACATCAGACCAAGTCTAGATTTATGTAATCTAAATCGGTTCCTGAAAATCCGCTCCATTTGCATGGAGTCAATCAAGTCAGTGGTTTCCATCTTGCAAGGAGAAAAACTTCTGGCGTCCATCGACATCAGAGATGCATAGCTGCTTGTCCATAGATTTCCTCCTCACCAGAGGTTTCTGCAGTTCAAAGTAGAACAGAAGCATTTTCAGTTATTAGCCTTGCCCTTCGGGCTTGCTCCAGCACCTCGGGTATTCACTAAGGTATTAGCCCCACCTCTAGTCAGGTTAATGGCACAGGACATAACTGTCTTGGCTTACTTAGACGATCTATTGTTAATAGACCAGTCAGTGACTTGCTTGAAGCAAGGCGTAGCCATCACAAGCAGTTACCTGGAAGGTTTGGGTTGGATTGTTAACCTAAAGAAATCCTCCTTAAAGCCACTAAGAAGGCTGGAGTTTCTGGGCCTGATCATAGACACAGCCCAGGAAAGGGGTGTTCTTGCCTCCCGCAAGGATCAGTTCCATACAGGAGCTGGTGAGGATGATCAGGTCGACGAGAAATCCTTCAAGTTGTCTTTGCATGAGGTTGTTAGGGAAGATGGTAGCAGTTCCCTATGCTCAATTCCATTTGAAACTGAAAGCGGTATTCTGTCTCCTTGGAGCGAAACGATCCAAGCTTTGGACTTGCCAATGTGGCTGTCCCCATGAGTGTCCCAAAGCCTCAGTTGGTGGTTACTATCTTGGAACCTGCTGAAGGGAAAGTCCTTCAGATCAATTATCTGGAAGGTAGTAATGACAGATGCCAGCTTTTAAGACTGGGGAGTAGGACCCTTGCCCATCGACATCCTAGAGATTCCGGCAGTGTATCTGGCTCTAGAAACCTGGACCTCCAGGTTAAAGAATTGTCCTGCCAGCATCAAGTCCGTCAATGCCACGGCTGTGGCATATATCAATCACAAGGGGTCACCAAGAGTCTCTTAGCTCAGAGAGAGGTGAACCAGATTCTAACTTGGACAGAAGAGAATGTCCCATGCCTATCTGCAGTTTTCATTCCGGGAGAAGAGAATTGGCAGGTGGACTATCTAAGTCGCCGGCAGTTATTCTCAGGAGAATGGTCTCTTCACCCCAAAGTGTTTCAGGCTGTTTGCCAAAGATGGGGGACTACGGACGTAGACCTTCTAGCGTCCAGATTCAACACTAAGCTAGTCAACTTTGCATCCAGGACAGGGGACCCACTCGCATACAGAACAGATGCATTGGCGACCCCGTGGGATCAGTTTTTATTGATCTATGCACTTTTCCCCTATTCAGTTGCTACCTCAAGTTCTTTGCAGGATCAAGCTGGAAAGAAAATTGGTAATACTGGTAGCACCAGCATGGCCCAGAAGGTCATGCAGAGATCGTAAGGATGGCAGCGGAGGGTCCAGGGCTCTTCCCACTAAGGCCAGACCTGCTATCTCAGGGGCAGATATTCCATCCTACTTTACGAACGCTAAATTTAACGGCTTGGCTATTGAGACCCACGTTCTGAATAAACGTGGGCTTTCCAGGTCCGTTATCTCTACTTTGATTAATACTAAGAAGCCAGCTTCTAGAGTTATATATTGTAGAGCCTGGAACGCTTATGTTTCCTGGTTGTGAGTCCAAGGGTTGGTACCCTCGGAGATATATCATAGGCAGAATTCTTACCTTTCTACAATTAAGCGTAGAGATGAAGTTGGCCCTGAGTACTATTAAGGGCCAAGTCTCAGCCTTATCCATTTTATTTCAAAGACTGCTTGCTATGCAATCTTTAGTCCAGGGTTTCATGCAAGGAGTGCTGCGGATTAATCCGCCAGTTAAATCACTCTTAAACCCTTGGGACTTCAATTTAGTTTTGTCAGTGTTACAAAAACAGCCATTCAAACCGTTGCAGCATGTTCCCTTAGTCCTTCTGACTAGGAAGCTGATATTTTCGTTTGCTATATCCTCAGCAAGGAGGATTTCAGAATTGGCTGCTCTTTCTTGTAAGAAATGTATTTTCTCCTCATTATTCATGAGGACAGAGTGGCGTTACGCCCTCGTCCAGGTTTTTTGCCAAAAGTGGTTTCAGACTTTCATCTGAATGAAGATATTGTCCTGCCAGGGTTTTTTCCCAAGACCTTGTTCCAGGGAAGAAAGGTCACTAGATTGTGTTGAGTGAGTAGTGAGAGCAGTGAAAATTTATTTAAGAAAACTGCTCCGATTCGTAAGACTGATGTCTTATTTCTTCTGCCAGAGGGTCCTAAGAAGGGACAGACAGCGTCAAAATCCACTGTTGCTAAGTGGATTTGGCAAGTTTGAATTATAACTTATGATTTAAAGGGAAAGATTCCCCCTTTTTCAAGTTAAGGCACACTCTACCAGAGCGGTTGGTGCTTCTTGGACAGTGCGTCACCAGGCCTCCAGGTCTCAAATCTGCAAGGCCGCGACTTGGCCTTCAGTACATAGATTTGCAAAATTGTATCAAGTGCATGTGAGATGGAATGAGGATATCGCCTTCGGGCGCAGTGTGCTGCAGGCAGCAGTATAAGTCCTCAGTTCTGGGGGTTACCCTACGGGTTGTGTCTCCCTCCCCTCAAGTAGCATTGGTATGGGACATCCCACCAAGTAATTACTTGAGACTGTGTCCTATGATGTACTCCAAGAAAAGGATTTTACAGGTAAGCTGTTTTAAAAATCCTATTTTTGCTAGCAACTTCGCTTCAGGGGGAGGAGGTACTTCAATAGAAGCCTGTTTGACTCGGGATAGTAGATCTTCCTGTATTAAAATACATTTTTTCACGTGTAGAGTCATTGAACATGCAAAATGAGGCGTCTGGTTTTATGTTCTTCAAGCTGGGCCGGTAGGTGACATGGAAGGTGAATTTGGAAAATAATGCCCACCTGGCTTGACGTGGTCTTAATCTTTTTGCAGTTCTCAGGTATTCCAGATACTTGTGGTCCTTATAAATCAGAACCAGGTGAGCTGCACCTTCCAACAGATATTGCCACTTCTCCAATGCTGCTTTTATCGCCATCAGTTCTCGGTCCCCCATGTCATAGTTCCTCTCACTGGCAGATAGCTTACAGGAGAAGAAGGCAACGGGGAACACAAGAGCCTTGGACCCTGTCATTGCGAGAGCACTGCAGCGACAGCAACTTCGAAGCATCAACTTCCCGAACAAATGATAAGGTAGAGTCAGGGTGTTTTTTAACACGGAAGAAGAGTAAAGTCTTTTGAGGGCATCAAAGGCAACTTGAGCCTTAGGAGTCCAGTGGAACCAGACTACCTGTTTGGTCAACTGCGTAATATGGGAGATGATGGCTAAGAACCCTTTAATGAACTTCTGGTAAAAGTTTGCAAATCCCACAAACCGTTGAATCACCTTGTCTGTAGGGACTGGCCATTCTAAGAGAACAAAATCTTTTGGGGATCCATCTTTAATGCCCTCGATTGAGATAATCAGTCCCAGAAATTGTATACTTTGCTGTTCATATTTTCATTTTCCGGGTTTGGCGTATAGGCCGTGCTGCCGGAGTCAACCCAACACACACTTGACATGTTTGCGATGACTATCAATGGAGGAAGAGAAGATTAGAATGTCATCCAGGTAGACAATGAAAAACGGGTCTAGGTAGTCTCGGAAAATATCATTGATCAAGTGTTGGAAAGTGGCAGGGGCATTACATATTCCGAATGGCATCACCGGGTATTCAAAATGTATGAATCAGGTGTGAAAAGCTGTCTTCCATTCGATAGCGATTCTTAATGGTGATTTCATTCATTTTGCGACAATCAATACAAGGCCATAGAGTGCCGTCCTTTTCCACGAAGAAGATGCCAGCTCCTGCCGGAGATGTGGACGGGTGGATGAACCCCTTCTTTAGATTGTCATCTATGTACTCTTTGAGTGTACCCAGCTCTAGTTCAGTTAGAGGGAAAATTATTTCAAAAGGCACCTCGGCCCCTGGAAGGAGTTTAATAGGACAGTCAGACTTGGTGGGGAGGAAGAGTCTCTGCACCTTCTTTTTTTTTTTTTTTTTTTCTTTAAGACGTCCAAGAAGTCATGGTACACCACTGGGACTGATTGGCGAACGTCAGAGTCCGCACATATCAAAGAGTAATGCCCTGTACACACGGTCGGACGGAAAATGTACCATCAGATTGTGTTGTCTGAAATTCTGATCGTGTATGGACTCCATCAGACTTTTACCGTCGGAATTTCCGACACAAAGTTTGAGATCTGGGTATAATATTTTCCGACCACAAAATCCGATAGTTTAAATTCCGATCGTGTGTAGACAATTCCGACACACAAAGTGCCACGCGTGCTCAGAATAAATTACGAGACTAAAGCTATTGGCTACTGGCCTCTTAATAGTCCTGCTGTACGTCGCCTCGTTCTGAGCGATTGGATTTTCTGACAACTTTGTGCGACTGTGTGTATGCAAGACAAGTTTGGGCCCAAATCCATCTGAAAAAATCAGACGCATTTTGTTGTCGGAATGTCCGACTATGTGTACAGGGCATAAGAGTTATCGCCAACTTCTTGAAGGCAGTGTTGATGGCAGGAAGGAGAAGGGAAGGTGACTTCTCTGGTGGCCCAATTTGATGTGAGGGTTGTGGACCTGTAGCCAGGGCATGCCAAGAATAACTGGCAATAGTGGTGACATGATATCCAGACAACAATTCTTGGTGGAGATAGGCAATGGTGGCTGATGGAGGGTTCTCCTGTGTGACAGGACCCAACTTCATGGCAGACCCATCGGCTAGATGTACTGAAAATCTTTGTACCTTGGTCAATAAAGGGATCGAATATTTAGCTGCGAAGGTAGAGTCCATGAAGCAGCTACATGCTCCCGAATCAATGATAGCGGCTACCTGGATGTTCCTTCTGGGGAGCGGCAACAGAACTGGGAGAGCAAAGTGGGAAGAAGTGTTGGTTACAGCAAGAGTGCGGTCAGCAGAAATTGAGAGGCACTTACGGAGCTTGGCTGGACAGGATCGCACATAGTGCCCAGTACCCCCACAGTACATGCACAGGTTATTCAGACGACATCGTTGGCATTCCTCTCTCATAAGTGATGGACATGGCACACCAACTTCATAGATTTGGACGTGTCAGGAGCGGGAGCTGACTGCATCGGTGGAGCTGTGTTGATGAAGCTGGGAACTCTTGGCAACATCCAGGTAGGACGAGGTTGACCTGTGGCCTTTTTCAGATCTCTGTTCTAACAGACTTCGGTCAATCTGTATAGCCAGGTTAATGAGTGCATGTAGCGTTTGGGGCACCCCAACTCGGGCTAGGACGTCCTTTAGTGGGTCTGACAGTCCCATACGAAACTGCAGTGCTGACATCAAATGGAATGATGCTGCCCTCTGCTACCAATGTCTAAATTCTGCAACATAGTCCTTTGCTGCCCTGCGACCTTGCTGTAATGTATGAAGTGTGGCTTCCGCAGTCTAAGATGGCTGTGGATCTAAATAAAGTTGAGCCATGGCATTGAAGAACGTAGTCAGGTTAGTCATTTCTGCTGCCTTTTTGTTCAAGAAGTCTGTGTGCCCAAGACTGTAGCAGGGAAATCACAAATTCCACTTTGGTAGCCTCTAAGGAAAAGGTGCGTGGCTGCAGGGCAAAGTAAAGTTCACAGGAGTTATGGCAGGCCCTGAATTTGCTTCATTCTCCCGAGAACCTTTCAGGTGTAGGTACACAAGGTTCAGGGGGTAGCATCACTACTACAGGTGGAGCAGATAGTGCTTGAACACGTCCTTCTAAGCGGGTATAGCTCTCTTGTAGGCTCTTGATAGCCTGTGTCAGGCCTATTAGATGTAAGCAAAGTTCATCTATCGGAGAAGCTCTGTTTGGGCACAGTCATGGCTGTCCGATACTGTCACGTACCTAGTAGAAGAGCCTTATATGCAGAGGGAGGCCTCCCTTACGCCACTAACTCGCTGGCCCTGATAGAGTGAACAGGAGGCGTGGGAAGTACAAGGTAGCACAAGTGGCAGGCAAGATGAACAACTGGAAGGTAGGTCTGGAGTTCCCGATGCTGTAGCTGGGGGTCAACAGACTGGAAACAGCAGACTTGGCTGAAGACTGGAACAGGCTTGTATCAGGAAGACACTCCTGGATACAGAGAGGAGGTTCGAGGGACTGGAACTCAGGAAGGTCGGGCAGGCTAAGTCATACACAGACAGACACTACTAGAACAGATGCAGGAGACAGGAGCAGTCCCTGGACAAGGCGGGTCATTAATAGGCAGGCACGGATGGACCAGAGGATAAGGCAGGTGCAAGGTCGTGGATAGGCCAGGGTTAGATGCAGGATAGCAGAGGTAGTCACAGGGAAAGCCAGGTAATCACAGGAATAGATCAGATAAGCAAGTAAATCACAGGGAATGCTGTAGATCTGACAGCAGAGCTTCAGTTTAAGAGCTGAGTTTAAATAGCCTGCCTGGCGCCGGAGATTGCATGCGCTCGTGCATATGCATAGGCACCTGCAATTGTGCACCAGCTTGTGTAGAACTACTGCTCCCAGCAAGCCTTTCCTAACAGAATGCTTTCAAAAATATATATTAGTTATTTTTTATCAATTTATAAAATGCAAAGTGAGCGAACAGAAGAAAAATATATAAATATTATAAATATATAAATGTATAAATTCTAAATCAAATCAATATTTGGTGTGGCTGCCCTTTTTGGCTTCAAACCAATATATTTTTCTAGGTACACTTGCACACAGTTTTTGGAGGTTGGTTGTTCAAAACATCTTGGAGAACTGACCCCAGATCTTCTGTAGTTGTAGGCTGTCTCAAATTATTCTGTCTCTTCATGTAATCCCAGACACAATGCGTCAATGTTGCCTGCAGACATTTCCAGGATGTTTGGAGTCGTTCTGCTGCAGAATACATTTGGGGCAAGTCGCACATCTCCCTATTGGTATGGCATGATGAATATGTATCTGACTATATTTCGCAGTATTGAGGACACCATTGATCAGGCAACTTTAAGGACCATAGATGCAATGGTCAGCCTTTTGACATTGGAAGATTTCCAGCAGTGCCATCAGCACAGAACTGGCGGAAACCAGTGGGACCCAGATACACCCATCTACTGTCTGGAGAAACCTGGCCAGAAGTGATCCTCATGGAAGATCATTGACATGGAAACCAGGCTAAGCGACTCCACTATGCTCAAAATCATAGGAACTGAGGTGCAGAAAAATGGCAGCAGGTGCGCCGGTCTGATGAGTCAAAGAGCTGTTTGCCGAAGGGCTCCAATGTGGCACATGAAGGGTGTCTGCAGGCAACATTGAAGCATGGTGGAGGTTCCTTGCAAGTTTGGGGCTGTCTGGGATTACATGAAGAGACAGATGAATTTGAGGCAGCCTGCATCCACAGAAGGTCTGTGGTTAGTTCTCCAAGATGTATATAACAACCTACTGCACGCGTTCCTTCAAAAACTGTGTAAGTGTACCTAGAATTGACGCTGTTTTAAAGGCAAAAGGTGGTCTCACCAAATATTGAAGTGATTTGGATTTCTTTTCTGTTCACTTTCTATTTTGTTGCTAATAGTATTAACATTTTGTATTATTGAAAGCAGTCCTAATTTACAGATTTTTTTTTTTTTCACACCTGCCCAACATTTTCTCAGAGTACTGTATTTCATAAAATAAAAGTGCCTTCAAAGCAGCTCCATCTTGCTAAAGTTGTATAACCGCACACATCAGGGCCAGTGATGTCCGGTGGCTGCTGAGCATGACGTTTGAATCTCTCATGAAAGGCTGATCAGCTGAAGGGAGGCAGGTAATTCAGCTCCATACTGGTCTTAGCTGCACAATAGAGACTGCTTGAGACAATACTTGAGAAAGAGGGACATGCCCTTGAAACATGTTGCCACATCCACCCAACAGTAAATGTGATCAGTATGAGCCCAGTAACGGCAGTCTGATGTGCAGCTGAGCCCAGTGTGGAGCTGAATTGCCAGCCTACCTTCAGCCTGCAGTGATGGTTTCAAACTTCACTACAGAGGCAAGTGGAAAGAGCAGTGAATGTTGGTGCTGGTTTAATCAGTAGGGGGAAGGGAATGTTAGATCTAGCTATAGACTGTCATGTCGGTGGATACCCCAACCATTAATTGTAGTGGGTACAGGTGGGGAGATCATATGTTTGAGGGCAGTAGGCAATTGCGTTTATTAACATGTTCTCTTTCTCCTCCAAAGTAGAATAAACTTTTTGATGCAGACAAAATAATCACTTGTTAATAATTTTGTCTTGTTTTGACACCTAGTTGAGCTAAAACTTGATCAGTACATCACTTGGTGTTTTCAGGCTTGGAATGTCCTTGCTCTTGATGGCAGCAATTGGCAGAGAATCGACTTATTTGACTTTCAAAGGGATATTGAGGTAGCTATGTTTTCATTATATCTTAATCTGTTCTTTGGTTAGTTAGCCAGCACTGACTTCCAGATTACTATTGCCTACTCAGTAAGTCCTCCATGTGAAATCTTCTCTTTTTCCAGGGCCGAGTAGTAGAGAATATATCCAAAAGATGTGGCGGGTTTTTACGCAAACTAAGTTTACGTGGATGCCTGGGTGTAGGAGATAATGCTCTCAGGTCTGCCTTTTTTCTTTTTTTGCCATATTTTTTACTGTCCTAGTTTTACTTCCGTTTAACTGTGTTCTGTGTCTTCTGCAGAACCTTTGCTCAAAACTGTAGGAATATTGAAGTTTTAAACCTAAATGGCTGCACCAAAATCACTGACACGTGAGTAGTCTGTCTGGACAATGGTGGATAATGACGTTTCATTATATTGTTTATAGCAAAATGTGCCCTTTCAGATGTTTAGCTGTTTAATGTTCTGTGTCTCTTCCCCCTACCTCAAAATATTGTGGTAATCTATAGATGCAACAGTGGCTGCCCGTATCTACAGTTAGCTATAATTTGTATGCTAAGTTTTGGTTGCACTTTTAGGTTTGATTGGCTGACATTTGCTAATGATTGAAACAGACAATGTGTAGTCCATTTTAGATCGGTTAAAAATCAGCCAGTTTAGCAAAGGCCAGACAAATTTTGTATCATCTATGGCCATTCCCCCTCATAAGAAGTTGATCTAATGATTAGCTTCTCTAATTTTTCATTTAATCAGTGCATAGCCGATCAGCTGCAGCACTGATCAGTGTATTCTGATAGTGGAGACTGCTCCACTTCAATGTACAATAGCACAGTGAGGCAGATTCCTGTGTGGATGATGGAATCAGTTTATCTTTTTTGATCAGCCTGCTATGTCCAGCTTAAGCAGAAATTAAAACAATGGGCCCATTTAAAGGGAATAATCAAAAGAAATGGTAGAAATAGTAATAAATGGAACAACTCTGTATACAGTGGTGAATAAGGTTAAAAACCTAATAGCCTGTGCACCTTGGACCAATTACTATATGATATAATACAAAATGAATGCAAACAGCAGCCCATAGTGAGACCGAAGGTCTAATATGTGAAAAATAAATTTAACTAAATATTTCCATACGGAGCTCATATAGACATGTGCAAATCAATAAATACAATGTAGATTTCATAAACCATCCCCAAAATTCTTCAATCAGGTGAAAGTGAGGTGTTTTGTTTCTGTGAATAATAAAGTGCCCTCTTCCACCGATTAATGGACAAAAATCCTACTTACCAAACCAACATGACACCCATTACAGGTAGTCAAGTAAGCATGGATGACAGAGATTTATCCTCCAATGGAAACGGCCCACGAATGAAAGATCCATCAACGAAGGTGTGATTTATAAAGAAAGGAAAGATCCTGTGCTATGGAAATAAGAATTAAATATATATATATATGTGCTAATATGATAGGGCTGCTGCTAAATTGAAAAGTGAAAGACCCCAATAAACTAAAAAATATTTAATTAAACTCAGCGCTGCTCCTTAAACTCAAACCAATGCAATATTGCGTAAACCTATATCATATTCAGTATCATGATATAACTTAAAGACACAGTATAAAGTGCTCAGTGCCAATATAACGTGCAAAGATATATAAGGTGCAATCATATAAAGTCCATCCAATGTGATATGCTGAACTTGTAAACAGTTGTGGTGATAGTTTTCAAGTGACTGTTCGTGCTCCCCTCCTGGGTCCCCCCACTCACCAGAATAAGGCAGTAATGTGCCTGTTAGTATCTCCAGATCGGCATCTCCAGTCAGTAATAGCTGGATTGTACGGACACCACATAAGAATAACTCCCATCTTCCATCGGTATGATTAAAACATGTGGACCTCCTGGATCCTTCCCATCTTACTCAGTGATCAACCACCCATAAAGATGTATAGCAATGAAGGAAAAGATGTATATAGTGTAATATTGCAAGATTTTTTCATAAAATCCAAAGATATTACACACATGCAAAAACTTTCAAATGTGCAGAAAAAAACGCAGCCTTGGCGTGCGAACAATGGTTACCAGGTCTCTTTAGCTTGGGCATCATCAGAAGCTTCTGGAGCCCGTGAATGGCTGTCTTGTATATATTAAGTCTCTCTCACTACACCCAATGACACCCACTACTCCCCTTTATGGTGCAGTAATAGTTATAACCACTTCCGGTTTCCGCCGGAACAGGAAGTGACGTTTTCTCAGAACCTGAAATTACATTTTACCGGAAGGTGACATTTATGTCAAAACCGGAAGTGAGCTAATCACCATCTTCCAACATATCAGATCAGTATAGAATCACTTCCTGTGTACACAGGAAGCATTCAAAAACCCTATGGATAATTAAATGGGACATTATACATAGGAAGCCAAATACGCCCCAATGTAAAATTAAGCATACTACTACATTATTAGTTCACTCAACATGGTAATGTCTTATTAAATAATCATAAATGTTTCTAATGGGGGGCAGTACTAATCAAATAACTTGTACAGCATACAATTGTCAGAAACCATGAAATCAGACTGAGACAAGTACAGTTAAATCACAATTGTTTAATAATAAGCGTAAAAAGAACAAACGTAGTCAAAACATAGCCAAAGTTCAATAACCGGAACTAAAAAAAAGTGTATAATAATTGGTTTGTGTGATCATGGACATATGTACGCAAATGATCATGTACATATGTGTGCAGGTGATCACGTATATATGTGTGCAGATAATCATTGGAACATGTGATTTTAGTGGGGACATATGTGGGGGACATGTGTTTTTTTTTAATTTATGTGTGGTGACGTGTGTTTAGCGATCTGCTCTCCTCTCCTCAGCGACGACTTCCGTGTGAGGAGAGAAGAGCCGATTGCCTAGCAACCGGCTGTTTGTTTACATCACCTGACGGCTGTGATTGGACACGGGCGTCATGTGATCAGGAGGGCCAATCACAGAGCCCTCCTGCCTATCCGAGATGCGCCGTATCCGGGTGACAAGAGCGCATCGGGATCGAGCCGCTGCGCGGGCACGCGCCCGCGCGATCCCCCTCCTTGTGAAGGACGTTCCTGAACGTCCAGTCAGAAGGAGGCGGCTCCCACCCGGCCGTATATGTACATTGGCCGGGTGGGAGGTGGTTAATCATGTTAGGAATTGCCCGGTAAACAATCAGACGTTTCTAGTAAGTATAGATGTTGATTCGTTCTACATTTATATCAAGCAAAAATATGCCACTTCAGCAATCAAGTGGAATCTGGAAAGTAAAACCACTTTAAAAAATACACAAATAGATTTCATGTTAGATATATTGCAATTAGCAATGTAAAACCATTTCTGGCATGAAAAGCAATACTACAAACAAATAAGGGATGTCGCCATTTGAGCTAAATATGCTCCCACGGTGGCAAATATCGCTGTGGGAGTCAGAAGAAATATATGGTAGAAACATCCCACTATTAATAACATGTATAGAAGGTTTATTGATGACATTTTACTCATCTGGGAGGGCAGTGAGAATACATTTGAAGGAATTCTTACAACACTTCAATATTAATAAATACAATATTTGCTTCACAGCAAGTTACAGTACAGAGACGGTTAATTATTTGGATTTCGAAATATTCAAACAAGATAGGAACAGCTACATCCCCACCTGCAGTGGCCACCATCCAAAATGGATTTCAGGCATACCTAAAGGGCAGTTCTTGAGGGTAAAACTAAATTGTGATCTTCCAGAGGACTATCAAACACAATCCAATATGTTGCTGGACAGGTTAGAACAAAAAGGATACGAACGCACCCAGCTTATTAGCACACACAGAGAAGTAGGGTTGATGGATAGGAAACTATTACTCACTCCAAAACCCCCCAAAAATTAATATCTCACCTTTTCTACTGAATTTAATAGACAACATAAATAAATAGAAAAAAATCTAAAACCTCATTGGCCCATTTTGCTCAGAGATCTGACATTGGCCCAAACAATACTAAGACGCCCCAATTTTCAGGCACCCACCAATATTGAAGGATAGAATTGTCAAAAGTATTCTGGAGCCTCCTAAAAAGATGGTGAGTTTCCTTGACCAAACAGGTTTTTTCAAGTGTGACAAATGTTTAACATGCAGGACATGTAAAGGAGGCAAAAGAAAAATACATTTCAAATCCAAAACTACAGGACACCTATATGGGATCTCTAAATGTATTACTTGTGGCACTACACGTCACACCTATTAGAATGTGAATGTAGTCTCCAATACATGGGTCGTACCACAAGAGAACTTAAAGTGAGACTACAAGAACACATCAATAATATCAAACAGGGCTTCTGAAAATGCAGTTTATCATACCACTTTAGAAGATTTCATGATAGGGACCCAGCTAAATTTATTTTTTTGTGGTATTGATAGTGGAGAGACATTGGAAGGGGTACCAATCTGTAATAGGCCATTTCTTAAAATGAAACTCAATGGATGTATCAATTACAATCTTTATTGCCTTAAAGGGTTAAAACGTGGATTGAGACATTGTTTAATAAAAATGTAACATTTTAATAATGTGTTAATTTTATGTCTTAATGTATTTTTATGTATATTGATGTCATTAATTTTTGTCAATTCACTTTATTATATGCTGTACAAATTATTTGATTAGGAATGCCCCCCATTAGAAACATTTATAATTATTTATTAAGACCACCATGTTGAGTGAACTAATATTGTAGTAGTATGCTTAATTCTGCATTGGGGGCGGATTTGGCTTCCTATGTATAATGTCCCATTTAAGCATCCATAGTTTTTGAATGCTTCCTGTGCACACAGGAAGTGATTCTATACTTATTTGATATGTGGGAAGATGGTGATTGGCTCACTTCTGGTTTTGACATAAACGTCACTTCCGGTTCTGGTGGAAACCGGACATGGTTATAATTATTACTGCGACCATCAAGGGGAGTAGTGGGTGTCATTGGGTGTAGTGGGAGGAACTTAATATATATAAGACAGCCAATCACGGGCTCCAGAAGCTTCTGATGACTCCCAGTGGGAGGGGCAAAGCGCATCAAGCTAAGGAGAACTGGTGACCATTGTTTGCATTGATTTTTTTTGATGAAAGAGTAATATATTTGGATTTTATGAGTAAACCTTGCAGTATTGCACTATGTACATCCTCTTTTCCTTCATTGCTATACATCTTTATGGGTGCCTGATCACTGAATAAGATGGGAAGGATCCAGGATATCGACATGTTTTAATCATAAGATACTGTAGGAGTTCTCTCCAGATCAGCATCTCCCATCAGTGATAGCTGGATTATATGGACACCCCATAGAGATAACAGGCGCATTATTGCCTTTTTCTGGTGAGTGGGGACCCAGGAGGGGAGCATGAATAGTCACTTGAAAATCATCACCGCAACCGTTTACAAGTTCAGCAATACCACATTTGGTGGACTTTATATATCTTTGCACTTTATATATCTTTGCACTTTATATATCTTTTGCACTTTATGTAGGCACTGAGCACTTTATGTAGGCACTGAGCACTTTATGTAGGCACTGAGCACTTTATACTGTGTCGATAAGTTATATTATGATACTGTATATGTGGATATAGGTTTACTCAATATTGTATTGTTTTGAGTTTAAGGAGCAGCACTGAGTTTAATTTCATTTTTTTCTTATATTCACCGACCGACACAGCTCCTCTCTGTAACCAAATGGGTTGTTAGCCCTATCACTGGAGATACTAGGCAAGTTGTAATACAACATTTCAGAACGTTTAGTTCTGCCCATAGGGCGGTCCCTAGACTACAACCCACAGTCTGCTCAGGCAGAACTCAGTTTTTTCTTGCCTAGGGAAGGAGATAGACCTAGGAACCCTGCGGGCCCATAGGTCCGCGTTTTTTAGATGCAGAAGCCTGGCTTTTTGCACAAGATGAATGATCCTGTGATCTTCTATCAACAGCCGGCTGGGTGACAGGCTGGTTCACTTATTCTTCTAGTCTCCCCAGTCCGGCCAGCAAGCGTGTGGAGGTCGCAGCTAAGGTTTGGCAGGCCACGACATACTTCAGCTCCAGAGGTGGTCGGTGAGCTTTATGCTCCGGGGTGTACATATGACCGGGCTACTGATGTCTGCGTCACAGTATGCCGAGGCCAGTAGTCTTCCCTGTACTGATCAGAAGCGGACTACCGTGGAATGTCTCCCAGCTTCTGGACTGGTAAGTACAGCTCTCCCTGCCTGTCAGGGTGGAGCAGCTGGGCATTCCCTGGGAGGTCGATTCGGGAGCCCCCCTCACCCCCCTCTCTTCTCTCCCCGGTCCCTAACTCCCTCCTTTCCCTCACGGGGGGGGGCTGTACATGTGCTGAGCATTGTGTGTGTGTGTGTGTGTGTGTGTGTGTGTGTGTGTGTGTGTGTGTGTCTCTGGGCTCTCACCTGGGGGTTTTAGTTGTGCTGGGTCCTGAAGCTTAGTCCCGCTGGATGCCTGTGTAGTCATGCCCCGTGTTGGTGCAACGCTGTGCTTGCCACATGTTCTCTCTAGTCCCTCATAGCGCTGTTTGGCGGCAATTTTAAGTATGGGCAAGGGTCAGACTGGCTTCTGGCTTCAGTCGGCCGTTTTCCTGGTGATTCCTTATTAAGAACACCGGCGGCCATTTTTACTTGTAGCCGGACCACGTTTTTGTGCTCTAGCAGCTGCCCCTGTGCCCTCTGCTTCCTGTTTGGTCATCACAGGGCGCTGGAAAGGTTTTCCTGTGTTCTGAACATGTGTGTTTGATTGCCCACAGATCGTTCACCGATCGTGCGGCCGGCCACCGACAGTTTTCTGCTGTCTCTGCATCTGGGAGCGATGGGGACCTTCAGGCATTGCGGTAATACAGCGCAGAACGGCCCAGGGTGTTGAGTCCAGCGGGTTAGAGCCCCTCAGCCAGCGGCAGCAGGAGGGTGGGACTGTCACTGTCCTAAGTCCCAACTGGGTCACCTGCGCACTGTGCAGCCCCTATGGACACCCTTATGGCGGTCCTCAATTCGTTGCCAAAATAGAGGCGGTGCGTGGGAGAAACGTGCTAAAAGGCGGCCTGTGCCCCCCCCCCCCCCCCCCATCCTCGGGGAGAGCTCTGACGCAGACTCGGGTCCTGCTGAGGCCGGTGACCCCTGATCTGTCTTGTCAGATGACGCTGACCAGGACCGTTCGGACAGTGAGGATGAGTCCCCGTCTGGATCCGTGCACGATAAAGTGCTAGTTGGAGCACTTATCACAGCTGTGTGATACCCTGAAGATTCAGGAGCCAACGGATCCCTCTGCTGATGTACTGGTCCCTTTTAGGTCCCGCAAGCCACACGTTCACCTAAGGTGTTTCCGTATCTGACTTATTTTGATAAGTTAATTTACAAGGAATGGGGTCGCCCGCAACGGACCTTTTCGGTTCCCAGATACATGGCGGTGCGTTACCCCTTTGAGGAAAGCCTTCTCAATAAATGGTCAGCTCCTCTGGTCCTGGACCCCTCAGTATCCAGGTTAAATAAAGTAACCACAATCCCGGTTGAGGGGACTCCTGCATTCAAGGATCCCACGGAAAGGAAGGCCGAGGCGGTGGCTCGTTCCTTGTTTATGGTTGTGGGGTCAGCCGTGCGACCTGTACTGGCATCCGCACTGGTGTTGCAGACGCTGACTGAGTGGGCAAAAGTTTTGCACCGCGAATTGGGAGAGAAACAGGCCTCCCCTGTCTGCGTGGAACTAGCAGACCAACTAGTGCAAGGCCTTAAGTATGTTTTGTGATGCGGCCCTGCATACTCTCCCTCTGCTATCCAGGGCTTCAGTGTTAGCTGTGGTGCTGAAGCGCCTGATTTGGTTAAAATGCTGGTCTGCTGACCAGGCATCCAAGAAAGCCCTGACGGATCTTCCCTTCCTTGGCGACCGGCTCTATGGAGCCTCGTTGGATGATTATTAAAAATGCCACTGGTGGTAAGAGTACTCTACTCCCACAGGCCAGGAAAGCTAAGGAGCCATGCTGTAGGCAAGGGCCCTCTTTTTCCGCTCACAAGCATCTTTTTCGTCCGCCCGGTGCTTGGACAAAACGTCCCCAGCCCAACAGAATGCCCATGGATGGTCAAAAGCATCCCTGGAACCGCAAGCCGACTAAGCCTGCGAACAAAGGTGCTACCGCATGAAGGTTTGCCACCCATGTCTAGGGTGGGTGGTCACCTTCGGGAGTTTGCAGCCTGGTGGTCCTCCCGGTTATCCGACCAATGGGTCTGCGATCGGATTTCCACAGGCTACAAGATGGGTTTTTCTCTTGGCCGCCAAACGGATCCTTCCCCTCCAGCATACCCATATCCACGGTTCGCCGGGAGGCCCTGTTGGGGGCGGTAAGGGACTTGCTGAATCAGGGGGTGATTGTACCAGTTCTGGAATCGTAATGCTTCCAGGGATTCTACTCAAATCTGTATGTGGTTCCCAAGAAGGAAGGGGTACGTCCGATCTTGGACTTGAAAGCCCTCAATCACTTTGTAAAAGTGCAGAGGTTCAGAATGGAATCAGTTCGCTCAGTAGTCGCTGCACTCCAAGGGTACTCCCTGGCGTCCTTAGACATCCAGGATGCGTACCTGCACATACCCATATGCCTTCGGCATCACAAATTTCTGCGTTTGGCAGTCGGGGAAGCCCATTACCAAATTGTGGCTCTTCCCTTTGGCCTGGCATCAGCCCCCCGAGTCTTTAACAAGGTACTGGCTCCAGTTTTGGCGTTGCTGCGACAACGCGGGCTAACGATCGTGTGCTACCTGGAAGATCTACTCCTGCGAGCATCTCCCACCTCAGAATTAGAGGAGGATGTGGCGATCAGCATGCGGACCCTGCAAGAATTTGGGTGGCTGTTGAACCTAAAAAAGTCGGTGATTGTGCCGTCCCAGCGTCTGAAGTACCTGGGTTTGCTATTGGACTCCAGGGAAGCGAAAGTTTTTCTCTCTTCAGACAAACTGCAGACTAACAGATCTGCGTTCAAACTACTGTTGTACCGCAAGTGGTCGTCACTCCGCTTTTGCATGCTAGTACTGGGACTCATGGTAGCCTCCTTCGAGGCAGTACCTTATGCCCAGTTCCACACCAGAGTCCTGCAGAAGGAGATCTTGTTAAAATAGGACAAATCTCGGTTGTCCCTGGATCGACAGATCCAGGTGTGCCCAACCAGTCAGACTCTCTGATCTGGTGGTTGAGGTCCCCGGTGATTCAGTCCGAAAAATCGTTCCTTCCTCTGAAATGGATGGTGATCACTACGAACGCCAGTCTATCCGGCTGGGGTGGAGTGATGGGGATTAAGTCGGCTCAGGGCCTCTGGTCGACGGGAGAATCCAAGTTACTGATCAATCTGCTCGAATTGGGAGCGATCAGGCTGTGCCTCCCCACTTGGTCGATGTGTCTTCAAGGGCGTCCGATCAGGATACAGTCGGACAACGCCACGGCTGTGGCATACGTAAGTCACCAAGGGGAAACAAGAAGCTCAGCCGCTGCTCGGGAGGTCGCTCACATACTTCGCTCACATACTTCGGTGGGCAGAGCGACACGTACCGGCCTTGTCGGCCATTTACATCCCGGGGGTGGAAAATTGGCAGGCAGACTATCTGAGCCGCCAGATGCTGGACCCAGGAGATATTCAGGCAGCTGTGCCTGAAGTGGGGAACACCAGATGTGGATCTATTGGCCTCCCGTCTCAATCGGAAGGTGCCAAGATTCGTGTCCAGGACAAGAGATCCGTGGACAGACGCGTCAGATGCGCTGGTGGCTGCGTGGGATCAGTACCAGCTGATCTACGCCTTTCCTCCACTGAAACTGTTGCCACATCTGCTTCGCAGAGTGGAAGCCGAGGGGATTCCAGTAATCCTGGTTGCCCCAGATTGGCCTCAGCGGCCTTGGTACGCGGACCTGGTGTGTCTGGTGGTCAGAGACGCTCCCTGGCGACTGCCGTTGCGAGAGGACCTCCTATCTCAAGGTCCAATCTTTCATCCTGCTTTACCATCGCTGGCTTTAACGGCATGGCTATTGAGAGCCAGATGTTGAGGTACCAGGGTCTGTCGGACACGATGATCCCAACTATGTTGAGTGCGAGGCAATCTTCTCGGAAGATATACCATCGTACCTAGAAGGCCTATATCTCCATGTGCGAGGAGAACGGATGGCATCCGTGCTCCTTTTCCATATCCAGGATCCTGCTGTTTCTCCAGCAAGGAGTTGACCAGAGATTGGCATTAAGCACCATCAAAGGGCAAATTTCAGCTTTGGCTGTCTTTTTTTTCAACGACCCCTGGCATCGCACTCCTTAGTGAGTACCTTCGTTCAGGGGGTACGACATGTAGTCCCTCCGATGCATCCACCGTTACCCCCATGAGATTTGAACCTGGTTTTGTCGGTGCTTCAAAAACCGCTGTTTGAAAACATCAGGGAGATTCCTCTGTTGACTCTTTCCCAGAAAGTGGTCTTTCTAGTGGCCATCACATCAGCCAGGAGGGTTTCGGAACTGGTCATCCACAGGGATAAGGTGGTGTTGCGTCCGCAACCGTCCTTTCTACCGAAGGTGGTCTCGGCTTTTCATATCACGGCCCACTCTACAAGAGCAATCAGAACGTCTTGTGCCTTCCAACACCAAGCGTCTGTCGCTCAGGTGTGCAAGGCGGCGACCTGGTCGTCTGTCCATACGTTTACCAAGTTCTACAAGGTAGACGTCAGAGTATCGGCTGATGCCTGTTTTTTTGCAGCAAAGTTTTTCAGGCGGCCATGTAGTTGCAATTCTATATATGCAATTGAGATTTTTTTCCTGTTTTGTCGATAAAAACGCAGTACTGTTTTGTTAATGCACGGTTGCATTTCTTACGCAATGTTTCGGTCTTGGGGATCACTCTGGTTGAGGATACTCGATTATGTGGTGGTGGTTTTTCTACACACTGCTGTTTTTTTGTGGGTTTAGTTTCACTAGTTCCCACATGCCATGGTGGATGAAGTTTTTATGCTGTTTTTCCCACCCCTCGTTTGGCACTGCTTGGGGACGTCCCATTTAGTTACAGAGAGGAGCTGTGTCGTTCTGTGAATATAAGCGAAAATAGGATTTTTGTACTCACCGTAAAATCCTTTTCTCTGTAATTCACAGACCGACACAGCACCCACCCCTCCTTTTCTCTACGTTGTACTGCTTGTTGTCGTACTGAAGCTACTGGGGCAGCAGGGAGGGTTGTTGGCACAGGGTCCGCCCCTGGGCAGTACTGATAATTCTGTGTATTGTGTTACAATTTTGCCTAGTTTCTACTAGTGGCAGTCTAACAAACCCATTTAGTTACAGAGAGGAGCTGTGTCGGTCGGTAAATTACAGAGAAAAGGTTTTTACGGTATTTTTGTACACTTTCCCCTGATCTTTGCCTCAATACAATCCTGTCTCTGAGGTCTACAGACACTTGCATGAACTTCATGGCTTGGTTTGTGTTCAGGCATGCACTGTTAACTGTGGGACCTTATATAGGCAGGTGTGTGCCTTTCCAAATCATGTCCAATCAACTGAATTTACCACAGGTGGACTCCAAGTTTTAGAAACATCTCAAGGATAATCTGTGGAAACAGGATGCACCTGAGCTCAATTTTGAGTTTCATGGCAAAGGCTGTGACTACTTCTGTACATGTGATTTTTTTTTTTTTTTTTTTAATACATTTTCAAAGATTTCAAACTTTTTATGTTGTCATTATGGGGTATCGTTTGTAAAATGTTGAGGAAAATAATATAATCTATTGTGAAATAAGGCTATGACATAACAAAAAGTAAAGTGCTGTGAATTCTTTCTGTATGCACTGTACATGGCTCTCTTCCACTGAGTATAATTAGGAGGCTAAACTTTGTATAGCTGGCTGAAATTTTAGCTTGAAACCATATTTAGTAAATTTAGCATTTAATAAAGCCAATGTGAGTTTGTTTGGCAATATCTGAACCAGTGTCTAATGTGCAACATTGTGAGCCATTACATGTCTGTCCTCCTCCTTACAGAACCTCGTCTAGCCTCAGTAAATTTTGTTGTAAACTCAGACATTTGGACTTGGCATCATGTACCTCCATTACTAACTTATCCCTAAAGGCTCTCAGGTGAGATTTGCGATCATGTTTTTATATCCTCGTTCAGTATCATTGAATTTAAGTACAATTGTATGTTAATATGAGTTGGCTGCTTTTGGTCAGACATCTCAAGTAAAAAAAATTAAAATCTGTTTCCAGAAAATCTGGCTAGACTTAAGTATGATGTTTCAGACTGCACCTATTGTGTTTCATGTTGACAGGATATGGGTGAAATGGTTCCAGTTAAAATTTTTTTTTTTAAATTTACGGATTCAATTAGCAACACACCCTGTTCTAAGTGTATGTCAAGCCAAAAACGAGTTGAAGAGATCTATATGTTTTTTATTTTTCCCAAGCATACTTTGTAACCAGGTACTTAAAGTGTAGCTCCACCCTAAAGTGGAACTTCCGCTCATCGGAACCCTCCCAACCTCTGGCGCCACTACTGGCACCTTTCGGGGGAGGGGGGTGCTGATACCTGTATACAGGTATTTGCACCCACTTCCGGGCATAGATGGCAAAAGAATCTGTGGGTATTTATGCCACTTCCTGTCCCTTCCCCGCTGTCTGCTGGGAAACACACAGGTCCCAGAGACAGCAAGGACTGTCCGTATTGTGCAGCCTGACTCGTGCATTAGCAGTAGGGAACTGGATAGTGAAGCCGCAAGGCAAAGATGGCGGCAGCAGCAGCACCTGTGAGCCGAGCGATAGATCGGCTTCGGGTGCCGACATCGTGGGCGCGCTGGACAGGTGAGTATCGATATCTTAAAAGTTAGCAGCTGCAGAATTTGTAGCTGCTGACTTTTAGAAAAAAAAATAAAATGGCGGAACTCCCGATTTTTAAAGTTTATGGGCAGCCAAAACGTTTTTTTTTTCTTCTCACTTTTTGGATAGCATGTGGAAGTATTCAAACTCCTTCTACGTTTTTATTGCGATCCTGGGTTTCTTTAGAGAAATTTCCCCTCAGCTTCTGACAATGGTTTCACTAGACAGCAAATGAAGAAAAATATGCTTTAGGGACAGAGGCAGAAATAAAAATCTGACAGTGGTTCTTGACTTCCCCCCACTAAAAAGTATTTTTCTCCAGTTGCCTGTCCAGGACAGCGCAGGAGACACAGGCTCCGCCTCTGGAAATGCAGAAATTCCAGGAAGCACTTAGAGAGGCCAGGCGTCACCACTCTAAAGTATTTTGTTTCCTTCACCAGAGGAGGAGATTGTGTTAGAACTTTACTCCTGTCCCCAGAGCGAGGAGCGCTTTTTGGGGGGAGGCGGGAGGCAGATACCTGTGAATGCAGGAGAGGGGTCAACAAGACCCTGGGACACGACGAGAGGCTGCATTCCAGCGCCTTTTTCCTCCGTACAGCCCAAGGTTGGCTTGTATGTCCACCGCAAGTCTCCCTCGGTGGAGCTGAACCAGAAGCTGGAGCTGGGCTGGGGAGAGCAGGTGGTGGGCAGGTGCTGGCTCAGAGTTCCCACCCAAGGAGCGCAGGAGGAGGGGGTGGGGCTTCTATTGTATCACTTCCGGGTCTTGCGGGGAGCGTGAATGATGGCCACAGCTGGAAGAGGCTGCCGGGAGTCAAGATGCTGCAGGAAGAGGAGAAGCATGCTGGCGCAGAACCGTTGGCAGAAACATGTGGCAGTGGTGATGGCCCAGCTCAGGTAGTAAGACAACAGGAGATTGATGTTACCTGGCATGGGGGGGTAGGGGAGTTTTCCTGGGAGTGGATATGCTCAGGCTCCATCCCCTTGTTATTGGTGTTTTGATGATGGTGTGCACCCCTGGTGGAGTGGGTCACACTGACAGGGTTTTTTTTTTTTTTGTGCTTTCCTCTTCTCATTTTTACAGGCTCAGCCCAAAGACCCACGAAAGTCAAGTGTGTGTGTGTGTGTGTATATGGGGGGGGGGGGGGGGGGGGTAGATGCCTAGCCTGTTCTGTTAAGTTTAAAGAGGACTGGAACAAGCTGCTTTGCAGGTTATGTATTGACAAACTGGTATGCAAAAAGTCAGCAGGGGTCTGCAAGAATTTGATTTCAGGCATTAAAAAAGAAATGTCTGCAATTAAGTCTATGCTTTTAGGCCTGATTTATGAATTGCTGAAGATCAAGGAGCAGGTTTCCCTGTCTCTGCATGATCAAATGTACCAGTCCTTGAAGGAAGGTAAGGGCAAGATATTCCCTGTACGTTATCAGAATCCATCAGGAAAGAATAGGTGGATCTTGATAAAAAAATGTCTCCCCAAAAGCCTCAAGAGGAGGTTTCCTTTTTAGTGAGGATCCCGCTTGTTTATGGAATACGGTCCCTGAACTAGATGTGGCTTTCTCGCAAGTCTCTAAATCAATGGACCATGCGTTTGAAGACATGGGGATTTTAAGAGAGCCCATGGGATAAAAGGATGGAGGTGTTGCTTAAACGGTCATGGGACATGATCATGGCCAACCTTAAACTGGTGATTGCAGACGCCTCGGTCGAGTCTGTTAAATTTTTGCCTGAAGTAGCAGCCTTGGTGAACTCTTGCGGCATCCCTTTTGAAGGAGATTTTTTGTTTGGTCCAGATTCAGAAAAAGTTTTGGACCAAACAGCTGGTAAAAAGAAATCCATCCCGATCAAAAATGCTCTTAAAGGGCCTATTGGCAGGCTTCTAAACAGCCAGCTTCAAGGAAACTGTGGGGAAAGGGGAAGTAAAAAGGAGGTTTTTTTTTTTCCTCTTCAAAAAACAATCAAACAATGTTCCAGTGGCAGGAAGACTGGGGCTCTTCCTTCTGAGGTGGAAAAAGATTGCCCCAAATGTTTTCATCCTTGGGATCATCGAGGAGGGTTATCGGTTACAGTTCAGCGGCAGTCTGCCCTAAAGAACCTTTGTAATCTTCCCTCCCAGGGACCTTCAGAAGGCTTCAGCCCTCTTGTCTCAGGCCACTTGATAGACCAGCAGGTGCTTGTCCCTGTCCCACTGCAGGAGATAAATCAAGGGTTCTATTCACACATCTTTGTTGTCCGAATACCCTCAGGCAAGTTCCGCCTGACCCTGAGCTTAAAACCAAGGGGTGGCTTACAAGAAGTTTCGGATGGAAACAATCTTCATAACAAAAACGATTTTTGCCTCCAAACTGCTTTGTCCTCCCTCAGTTCAAGGGACGCATACTTGCATATCCCAATTCACGAGGATTCGCAAAAGTTCTTGAGGGTTGCAATCAGGTGGGGGAAAACTGTTCGCCACCTTCAGTTCTGAGCATTTGGCCTTTCTTCATCCCCCGAGGATTTTTACGAAAGTCCTTGTTACTAGCCCTGCTGAGGTTGAAAGGAATCTTGGTCGTCCCCTACTTGGCTGTCTCATACTTGGATGACCTTTTATTCTTTGCCCCAGTAAGGTTCAGCTGCAAATGGATTTGTGAATGGCAGTCCCTTTTCTAGAAGACCTGGGGTTGCTCACAAAAAGTAAAATCAAATCTGACCCCTTCTGAAGATCTGTGCTACTTAGGATTAAGTGTGAATTCCATAACACAGAAAGTGTACCTCCAGAGATGAGGAAGGCAGTGGAAACGGCTGCTTACCTTCAGAGCAACCTTCCGCTTTATATCGGAACAGGCATGTTGGGGTTAGGCCTCCTGACAGCGACAATCCCGACAAGGGATTGGGCAAGGCCCATTTCAGATGTCTCCAGGCCAACATTCTAAAAAATGGGGACAGAAGTCAACAAGCCTTGGGCAAGACCTTCTGTTTATCCCAAAGGGCAAAGAGGTCCCTAACTTGGGCATGGGGGCCCCCTGGGAGTCTAAAGTGGCCCATGGGGTCCTGGTCCAGGGAGAAATCTCAAAGGTAGGCCAATTGGAGAGAATTAAAGGCTATTTAGGAAGCCCTGAGAGCAAGGAGGTAAGGGGTTACCACATCCAGATCCTTTCTGGCAGTGTGGTGGCGGTCTTCTACATGAACAAACGGGGTGACATGTCCATCCCTAATGCACTTGGCAAGCATGATTTTTGCTTGGGCCGAGATCAACCTGGGGTCAATTTCAGCAGTCCATTCAAAGGGATGGACAACCATCTGACAGATTATCTGAGTCACCATCAGGATCGCGAGTCAGAATGATCTCTGAATCGGGAGGATTTTCAGATAATCACGACGGGGGGGCCTTCCGCAGGTGGAATTTTTTGCCAACAAGTTGAATACCACAGTTCCAACATACTTTGCGTTAGAAAGGGACAAGTTTGCCAAAGAGGTGGATGCTTTGTCTGACTGGGTGTTCCATCTGTGCTATGTCTTTCCCCCATTCAAGCTCATTCCCCTGGTTTTAAGAAAATTTGCTTAGAACACTTCAATGATGTTAGTAGTGCCATATTGGCTCAACAGTGTTTTTGGTTTTCCACTCTGCTTTGCCGAAGGAACCTCCCCTCATGCTTCTGCAGAGGGACGATGCATTATCCCAGGGCCCAGTATGTTTTCTGAAAATTCAAAATGTAAAGCTGGCAGCCTGGTATCTGAGTAAAGTATCCTGAAGTCTTAGGGGCTTTCGGATAGGGTCATGAGCACAATGCTATCTAGTGAATAGAAAGTTACACAGGCCTTTTATTTTAAGTGCTGGAATTTTTTTTTTGTTCTTTGCTAGACACAAGGAAGGTGTCAATGGGTATTCCGGCCATCCTGGAGTTTTTACAGGGTGAAGCGGACCGGGGTTTAGCCATTAGTACGCTAAAAGTACAAGTGGCAACCTTCGTTTTTGTTTTATTTTTTTGGCGCAACCCTTGGCAACAGATCTGCTGGTTAGTAGGTTCTTTAAGGAGTTTTCTAGGGTTAGGCCTGTGCCTTTAAAGGTTTTGCCCAAATGGGACCTCTCGTTCCATTGCAGGGATGGATTAAGCGGTCAGATATGTAATTGAAGTGGCTGAGGCTGGGTTCACAATGTCCTGCGGCCACGGCTCGCAGCAGGGTTTCTGGTGCGTCCACCCCCTTTCACCGTTTCTGGGCCTGAATCGAGTCCAAATTTTTGCTTGAATTGGGACCTGAAATGGAGCCAAAGATGCACAGTGCGCTCCAAAGCCTCCCTGGAGCTGTGTGAATCAGCTCCATTGAGAGCCAGTCACACTCTTCTGTCAATGCGAATTGGATGCGGAGAAACCAACATCCAATTTGCATAAGTGTGAACGCAGCCTTACTCTCAAAGTGGCTTTTCAGGTAGCTATCGCTACAGCCAGGCACATTCGTGATCTGTAAGCTTTCTATTCAAGGAGAAGTCCAGCCTGTTTGGCTGGGCTTCTCCTAAGGGTCACAGGGGTGTAATTCGTTTTGCACTCCTGTGACCCGTTTTCAGCAGAGAACGGTCTGAAGTGCACTCTCTGCTGACGTCACTAAGTTCAGTCCAGGCACCGCGTCATCCCGACTTTGGAAATCTGGATCCGCTGAGACAGCCAATCCCTGCCCCTCCACAGCTCAGCGCTCCAGTGAGTGTGGAGGAGCAGAGCAGGAAAGCTGACAAATTGACAGTCATCAGCTCCCCTCTCGGGAGCCGAGAGAACCAAGCCAATCCTCAGTGTTTGATGCCTTGGTTCTCAGTGCAGAGTCACTGGGGGACGGATGCTGCATCCACCTAGGTAACTATGATTAGGGAAAAAAAAAAAAACCCATACTTCTCCTTAAAAGAGCCCTACCTATAAATCTTTGAGGATAGACTGGGGATGCGCACTGATCTGGGGTTATTGCCGAAGGTGTCTTTGAAGTACCACAGGTCGCAGGAAATCATCCTGCCCCCCTTCTGTGTGCCCCCAGCAAATCCAAAAGAGGAAGAGCTCCACCACCTGGATTTGAGGGCTTGTCTCCTGCAGTATCCAGAGGTAGCCAGTGGCATGAGGAAAACGAATGCCCTATTCATTTTACATTCTGGTAACAGGGTAGGGTTGCAAACCTCAAAGAATACGGTCGCCCACTGGATTAAGCAGGCGATCGTGAAATCTTGCAAAGTCTCAAATAAGGTATGCCCTTTTTTTCCCCCTCATAACTCACTCTAGGCGGGCACTGTCCGCTTCATGGTCACAGTGAGCTGGGGCCACAGCAGAGCAGATCTGTCGAGCAGCAACATGGTCCAGCTACTGGACTTTCATAAAACATTACAGGTTATCCTTCTCTCAGCACAAGATCAGGCGTTTGGGGGGAAAGTGCTTTAGGCAGTTATTCCACACCCCCCCCACCCCAATATGGTAAGTTTTTGCTGATCCTCTCCTGTGCTGTCCTGTACAGATGCCTGGAAAAAAAACTGAGTTAGACTTACCGATAACACTGTTTCTAGGAGTTGTGCAGGACAGCAGGGATTTCCTCCCTAAAAGGCTGTTATAATAGTGGATGACTGTGTTTTGTGTTTCAGAAGTGTTCCGAGGAGATACTTGTATGTTATACTGAAGAGTGGGGATGCCTGTCCTTCCTGGAATTTTTGTGTTTCCTGCCTCAGATGTGCTGTCCTGGATGACTAGAAAGAGAGTTACCGGTAAATCTAAAAAAAAATTTTTTTTTTCTGTCTCTGTTGCCTTTGGAAAGTTCTCTGCACTTCCTATCTGGTAAAACATTGTCAGGAGAGCAGGAAGTGAGCCCCGGATAACAGTAAAAATCTGATAAAGGTCACTAACCCTTCCTACTCTAGCCAAAAATATGCAAAACTGGCTGGACATGCACTTACAGTAATTGCATAAAACCTATATGTATAGGTAAAATAAAAAGAAAACCTATTCAGTACGAATCTCCAATACATGCACATATCCCTGTGTTTTTTCCCTATATAAAAGTAGAAAAAATTTGTTGATTCTTCTAGAAGTGCAGTGAGCAGCTAACTCCCTGTGCTTTCTGCCTGTTCTGCACTGAAATCTCAGCTAGTACGATCAACCTTGCCCAATTCACTTTTGTGGACTACCAAACACCTCCCTCCTACGTTATAGACTCACATAGTGGGGGTGTTCTCTAGTTCTAACCAACTTCTTGTTCTATCTAGGGTCACAATGCTGCTTCACTATAAGTACAGTACAGTGAGTCTTGTCATCTCAGGGCAGGACATGTGCTACTAGCAGGCTCACCAGCTCAAAATAAAGGAGAAAAAATAAGAAAACAAAGCAGCGACCACAGATAAGGAATAATAATCTGCAAGAAATAAAAATTTAGTTTAACACTTTTTAATGCTTTGTTTATGCAGGTGTCAGGGAGAAGGTAAAAAACAGGCACAGTTTTACCACCCCCTCTAAAAAAAATAACCTGCGGCCAGAGGGGCTTTTACACATACCACAATAGTGATATTTTGTAGCCACAGCTAATTTAACATGGCTTGTCGGGTTTGACAGGCTTTCAAACTTGCCCATAGAAGTCAATACATCCATACACCAAGCAAGCGTGCACCAAATGCTTGGCTTGCAGTTGTGGTGTGGTATTTTAAATAAACAAATCCAAATTGAGTTGTAAAAAAAGTGCCAGATGTGCTGCAATACTCATAGTATGCACAAGTAAAGAAAGGGAAGTGCATGGAAGGCAGTGAGCTGGGATTTCGGACCTGTAAACTGTCAGTTTGATATAAGTTTCCCATATTGCTTTTGAATGCTTTTTCACAATTTCACATTCGCTTCTTGTGTAGAACATATTCTAGAAGCTTAGCCCAAGAACCAAATATCTGGGTCCTTCACATATGACCACAAGGATGTACACTCTATTCTATTAAATTTACTCTTTCCATTTTTTTAGTGGCAAGCTGGCAGATAATCTGGTGCTCATAGTTACCTTAAGGGCCCTGTTCACATCGGAATGCGATTCTGCCCATGTTACAGAATGCACTAAAAACTCAGAACACATATTTGGGTGCCATTCTAATAATAATAATGGGTGCCACTAAAGAAACGGGTGATTTGTTGCACAACAAAATGCCCCAAAAGCAAGCAAAATCATGCTATTCAAAAATGTGCCAAAGCACAGCAGCTACTTTTAGGGCTTCTTTTAAGCATAGGGAAGTCCATTCACCTAGATGTCGTGCCAAAAAGTACAAAAAACCCCCCGCAAAAAACTCTATGCCCCTGCATTGCTCAGATGTGAATGCAGCCTAAAGGAAACTTGTAGTGAGAGGTCTATGTACAAGTGACGGGAAAAAAGTATTTGATCCCCTGCTGATTTTGTACATTTGCCAACTGACAAAGAAATGATCAGTCTATAATTTTAATGGTCGGTTTTATTTTAACAGTGAGAGACAGAATAATAACAAAAATATCCAGAAAAATGCATTTAAAAAAAAAGTTAAAAATGTATTTGCATTTTAATGAGTGAAATAAGTATTTGACCCCTTCGCAAAACATGACTCCGTACTTTGTGGCAATCAGAGGTCAGATGTTTCTTGTGCCTGGTCACCAGGTTTGCAAACAACTCTGGAGGGATTTTGTCCTACCCCTCTTTGCAGATCCTCTCCAAGTTAAGGTTTCAAGGCTGACGTTTGGTAACTAGAACCTTCAGCTCCCTCCACATATTTTTATGGGATTAATATCTGGAGACTGGCTAGGCCCTTCCAGGACCTTTAACGTGCTTCTACTTGGGCCACGCCTTTGTTGCCTTGGCTGTGTGTTTTGGGTCATTGTCATGCTGGAATACCCATCTAAAACCCATTTACAATGTCCTTGTTGAGGAAAGGAGTTCTCAACCAAGATTTGATGGTACATGGCCCTATCCATCGTCCCTTTTTGAAGTTGTCCTGGACTTTTAGCAGAAAAACACCCTAAAAGCATGATTTTTCCGTCTCCCTGTTTGATGGTGTTCTTGGGGTTATTCCTCCTCCTCCAAACACAGCCAGTTGAGGTGATGCCAAAGAGCAAGCTTTTGGTCTCATCTGACCACAACACTTTCACCCACTTGTCCTCTAAATCATTCATATGTTCATTAACAAACTTCAGACGGGCCTGTACATGTGCTTTCTTGAGCAGGGGGACCTTGCGGGCGCTGCAGGATTTACGGAGTAGTGTGTTACCAATTGTTGTCTTGGTGACTACGGTCCCAGCTGCTTTGAGATCATTGACAAGATTCTCCCGTGTAGTTCTGGGCTGATTCCCCACTGTTCTCATGATAATTGAAACTCCACGAGGTGAGATCTTGCATAGAGCCCAAGACCGAGGGAGATTGACAGTTATGTGTTTCTTTCATTTACAAATAATCTCACCAACTGTTGTCACCCTCTCGCCAAGCTGCTTGGCGATGGCCTTGTAGTCCATTCCAGCCTTGTGTAGGTCTACAATCTTGTCCCTGACATCCTTGGACAGTTCTTTGGTCTTTGCCATGGTGGAGAGATTGGAATCTGATTGTATTGCTTTTTTGAACAGTTGTCTTTTATACAGTTAACAAGCTGAGAATAGAGCACTCCCTTTTAAGAGAGTGCTCCTAATTTCAGCTCATTGCCTGTATAGAATACATCTGGGAGCCAGAAATCTTGCCGATTGATAGGGGTCAAATACTTATTTCACTCATTCAAATGCAAATGAATTAAAATTTTCTGAAATTTGTTTTTCTGGATATTTTTGTTATTCTGTCTCTCTCTGTTAAAATAAACCTACTATTAAAATTATAGACTGATTATTTGTCAGTTGGCAAACGTACAAAATTGGCAAGGGTTCAAATAGTTTTTTTCCCTTACTGTGGGCTACCATTGAGGGCCTCCTGAGAATGCTACTTACCCAGTTATTCTGCGGATTACTTCACTAGTTTGAGTCACTGAGATAGAACGAGTACACAGATCAGGTGTTCTGAGTTTTATGGCCGCATGTGATTCAAATGTAGTGAAACTAGAGTGATACAGTCAATATGCATTTTCAGATGGAGGTCCAGCTTCTTTATTTCTCTTATTGTGGGTTTTCATAAAAAGAACACATTTGTTAGTATTTGTAGGTTAAATAATTTGAGTCATAATAACTTTGTAAGACCCAGACCTTGTTTTTACCAAATGCCCTACAAACAATAGCCGGAATGTGTGTGTGTGTGTGTGTGTGTGTGTGTGTGATAAATGGAATGGAATGGTTTCTAATCAACATCCCTTTTCTGTTGCATGACAGTGAGGGCTGCCCCCTCCTGGAGCAACTGAACATCTCATGGTGTGATCAGATCAGCAAGGACGGGATCCAGGCTCTGGTAAAGGGCTGCGGGGGGCTGCGGTGTCTGTCCCTCAAGGGCTGCACTCAGGTATGCCAGATTTCTTGTACCCTGCAACTGATTCAAGACTAATAGAAGTGTTATGAGCTGCTTATCTAACCAATGTATAAATGTCTATTATTGTTTCACGTGTTTACTGTTTTATAGATTAAAGCTTAACTGTAACCATATAGATCACAGGGCTTTGTTTGTTCTTAAAAAAATGTCATCCCTGTTCTAAGACTGAACATGGTGCACTTTTGGTAAACTTTTTTATTTAAATCTCAATGGCCACAAATGCTTTAAATTCACTTTCTGCGCACAAAATTCCTATGCGTACATGTAATGGTGACATCCTCGCTATGCTGCACATAGCTCCTGCAAAGAACAGAGTTGTGGGAGGGACTCAGCAGGTCTTCCTCTACAGCAGAGGTGTGCAACCTTTTGACCTTCTTGGGTGACATTGGAAGAAGAGGAATTGTCTTGGGCCACACTCAAAATACATTAACAAAAAGGATAAACAGTGTTGCGCTACTCAATATTGTGAACCAAATCATCTTAAGCACATAAAGTGTGTGTGTGCGCGTATATACACACACGTACACGTACACGTACACACACACACGTACACACACACACGTACACACACACACGTACACACACACACGTACACACACACACGTACACACACACACGTACACACACACACGTACACACACACACGTACACACACACGCGTACACACACACGCGTACATACACACACACACGTACACACACAAACGTACACACACACACGTACACACACACACGTACACGCACACACACGTATACACATACACATACACATACACACATATATATATAATTCTTTATGTACTTAAGATGATTATTTGGTATATTGACAGAAATATAAGCAAATTAATATTAGACGCTACAATCAGTCCCAAAGTGGATATATTCTATAATGTATTAAATCAATAAGAGTCCGTTGTGATTATATATCCATTCATCATGTGAAGATTGGTCTTTAATTACGTGCTCCACCATAAATTATACTGCTCCACCACCAATAGGAATGCCCGCTCACCTGGATCCTGGACCTATGCAAATGAACAGGACATTGATTACTCCATTCATCCACTGGGCTTTTGAGCATCAGCAGATCCCCTTTAAACGAATGGCATTAGACTCGCCACTTATTTTCCAAGAAGTAATGTTACATAGATCCACCCTGCGTGTTACACCACTAACCCACGTGGCTTCAGGGTAGGAATCCGAGTGACAAGCTCTTGGTTTATATAGTAAACAATAGGTAACCATGGCGACCAGACTGGGAGGAAGTAATACATACAATACAAGTAATACAACCCATAACTAGCCAGAGGCAGAGCTAATTGCTTGGAACTGGAATGTAATCAGAGTGAAATCCAAGTGATTGGCTCTGCCCCAGCTAGTTATAGTTAGGTAATTTGGTAGCAGCATTGTATAACTTCCTCCTAGCCCAGGGGGTGCTTGGGAGGCACGCACATGAGGTAACGTCCATGTAAGTCATCCTAGAACTGCAAGCCCATGCTGTAGCCGTTTGTCGGCTACAGCATGGGTGGGAAATGTAAGTTTATGATTTTGTATTGGGCTGCATTCATGGCTGTCTTGGGCTGCAGTTTGGACACCCCTGAATTGTACAGGCTGCCTACAGAAAACTACAGGTGGGTGGATACAAGACCAGTCACCCTGCTTAATGAGAGAGCAGCAGTAACTGGTCGTTATTACAGGAAATTCTTGCACAGGGGCAAAATACAGGAGTTGTCCATGCTGGATTATGGTAGATATTTGGAAGAAATGCACAAATGACAGATTCAAGACAGAATGCACGTGTCTCTTGTATTTAGACAATATTTATTTAGCCTGGTGTTCATCTTTAATTTATTATATTTTACTGATTTTAAATTCTGTTTTAGGCTGGGTTCATGTATATGCAAATTGGATGTGGGTTTTTCCTCCTCCAATTCGAATGACACATGGAGTCGGTTCACACAGGTTTGGGGCCAATTCAGGTGTGAATTCAGGCAAAAATTCGGACCTGATTCACACTGGAACCAGTGAAAATGGGCGCAATGGACCCCAGGCACCAACCCGCGGCCGTATATGTGTGAAACCGGCCTAAGTATTGGCCCCTGCCAAGCTGTTTGGAAGCAAAGTCACACAAGCACTGGTCTAGGGTAGAAGTCTACAAATTGCAGGGTGGATTTGATTTAAATCATGTCCATTTAAATCACGATTTAAATCACTAGTTAAAAGGCTTGATTTAAAACAACTCTATTTTAAATCATCATTTTTAAAGAGCAACTGTCATCTCTGACCTGCTGTTGACTAACCGACAGTCCCATTCACTTTAATGGTACGGCTGGTGATGCAGCAGTGACACAACAAGGTAAGGGACATGGCAGCAACAGGTGAGTAGATGCCCGCTAACAGTTGCTGCCATGATGGATCTGCAATGACAGGTGCTCTAGATGTAAGGACTTATTCTTGCTGATAGTTAAAATCTTTAATATTTGCAAACAAAATTAAGGTTCCCTATTTAGTATAAGCTGTCAGGTTCGTAAAACAGCGATAGAACCGATCCAATCGTACAATTTGCAGTGTACATAGATTTGCAAACCGATGGGATAAAGGAATATTCCTAAACTGTTTTATCTCATGGCTACTGTGAAATTGTGTGAATGCATCAATGCAGTGCATGTTATCTCAGCTTGCAGAGCTTGGATTCATTGATTGAGTTTACCAAAAATGTAAATATTGCAGAATATACAGCCTCATGCTACATAACTAAGCTCCATTTCATGCTGAATAAACTAAATTATTAATGCATCTTAAATAGAAAACTATCTTTTTAGATAGATTTTTACTCCAAAAGCATTTTATTTAACCACTTGCTTACTGGACACTTAAACCCCCCTCCTATCCAGAGCAATTTTCAGCTTTCAGCGCTGTCGTACTTTGAATGACAATTGCGCGGTCATACAGCACTGTATCCAAATTACATTTTTATAATTTGTCCCCCAAATAGAGCTTTCTTTTGGTGGTATTTGATCATCTGTGCGATTTATTTTTTTTTATTTTTTTTTCTTTTTTTTTTCTTTCTTGGTTTTTAAAATAAAATAAAAATAAAAAACGAGTTAAAAAAAAAAGTTTTAAAATTTTATAATGGGTAATTTTCATTGATGTATGCTGATGAGGCGACACTGGGTGGCAGTGATGGGCACTGATCGGTTACACTGATAGGCAGCATGTCTAGGTGGCACTAATTGGCACCACTGGGCATTGATAGGTGGCACTTGTGGGCACTGTTAGATGGCATAAATGACGCATTATTGCCTCTTCCTTTTCGGGACCAATGTCCCTTTTTTTTTTTTTTTCCTCCTCCTCTGCTGTCAGTGTGAGGAGAAAAATATAAAGATCACCAAGCTTTTGTTTTGATCGTGTCATTGGCTGACAGCTGATCACATGGTAAGGGACCAGGACATACGTGATCACCTGAGTCTTCATTGACTCGGTGATCACAGTGCGCCCTACAGGGCTCTCCTGCACGGAGCGTGCACAGAGGAGGCCAGGAATTCAGGTCCGTGCTGTGGCCGTTATTCGGCCATAGCGTGAATGTCAGGTGGTTAAATAAATTTGATAAGAAATTTGATAAGAAATCAGATTTGAATAAAAAAAATACTTTTTTTTTTTTTTTTTTTAATCATTGATTTTTATCCACCCTGACTAATTGTATGGTCTGTGAAGGAGGTATTTTTGTGGCTACAGACTCGCAGGGTCTTCGAACACAGATATTCGCCTGCTACTCTGCATAGGCCAACACTTTTTCTTGGTATTTCAAATACCAAGCCTTAGAATTCAAAGATAATAAACATTCACAACATAATTGCAGATCAGATTTCTAAATATAATTGTATTCATTTGGCTGCAGACCAGCTTTAAAGATGTTTTCTATGCAGTCTTTACCATTAAAAATATCCAGTGACCGAGAGCTGAGGTTAAGACATATAATTCACCTATTAGTGCTCGTTTTTACACTGCTAACCACGCTCCACGGCTGCCAAATTCACAACCTTCTAGCCATAGGAGAGAATGGCTTAGGGTTGAAGGAAGCCATTGCAGTCAGTGGAGAGAAGTGAGTCTTTAAGGGGGAATCCGTAAACTGCTCTGAGACCTGCTGCCAACGTGTTTTTTTTTTTTTTTGTAAGCAGGCTTCACAAATGCGTCAAGGAAACGTGTGCTAAGCAAAACTTAGAGGCTGCCATATTCTGAAAATGCTAGTTTACTGGCTTTCATGCTGATTTTGTACCTTCGGATTTTCCCCTTGCTTTTACTTACTGCAATTGGTGGTTTAGGATATATTAATAACGTTGGATCAACATTACACCAGACAGCTAGCAATTTTATGAGGGTCAACAGTGGCATCTTTTGGATGTGGCAGGTCTACCAGCTTATAAAGTGTATGTCAAGCGTCTCTAGTAGTGAGCCCTTGTAGATCACCAACTCAGGGTCCCCCAGGGCGTGGAGTCTAAGCTCCAGCCTGCTTCTGCACCAAAGCCCCTGATGGTGGGGGTGGACTTGCCGCAAGCTGGAACTAGGTCATTGCCCCCAGGTAAGCCCAGCTGAGGATGCGGAGACCACATACGGGTGCAGAGTACAAGCAGCAGGAGACAACAGAAAGTCTAGCAGACAGGCCAAGGTCAGGGTGGGTAGCAAATAAGCATAGATGGTAATTAAAGCTGGGGTTGGCCCAGTCCTCTCTCCCCCCTCTTTGATAACGCGCACCTGCCCAACTACATCTCTGGAACACATGTTTGGACATACCGAAGTGAGGACTGGCCTACAGCTAATCAATTTGTTCACCCTTCCACGGGACAATTGAGAGCACCATCAACCCCACTGTCCTCGACTAGCTTGGACTGGCTTTGCATGCAATCCCTAAACCAATTTTGTAGGTCGTTACACACATCGGGTCATATCCACAGACCGCTCACCATGTTTGAGGAACTCTGCACCCTCCCGCACACCCATAAACATACCCTTTCTCTTCTCTACAAAGATATTAAAACTTACACCTACACCACTCTTCCGACATACACGCACAAATGGTCTAGTGACATTGGTGTGGAGATTTACCCCAACACAATGGAAAAACAGCCTTCGTACTTACCCACCAATCGTCCAGATCAGGATTCACTCAGGAGAAGAATTACAAATTGATCTCACGGTGGTATAGAGTTCCAATCTCGGTGCACAGGATGTTCCCTGGATCAACAGATATCTGCTGGAGATGCCACGGAGGAAAAGGAACATTTCTCCATATATGGTGGGATTGTACTGAAGTTTGTCCTTTTTGGGATAAGGTTTTTGAGACGTATAATGCTATGTATCAGAATTCCTTGTCCCCTTAGCCCTTGGTTGCTCTCTTGTCCATCATACCAGGCTCAATTAAGTCGCACAAAAATTGCCTCCTCAGATTCCTTCTTTCTGCTGCCTGCCATAATATCACCCTTTACTGGAAAAATTACTATAGTAGGATGGGCTGACATCCTTAACGATATGATGGTCATGGAGGAGCTACAGGCGAAGGTTGACGACAGGTATGACTAATTTGTCGCATTATGGTCCATATGGCGCCACTACTCCGCCTCGGAACGTTTCCTGGGCGGTTTGCTCCCTTGAGGCAAAGAGCGAGGGGTTATAGAGTACAGCACAGAGGGTTAAGCAGACCAGCTGTTGGGCTTCCTCTGCCCCTACATACCAGAAATTTTATCAGGTATTTCCCCCCTGCCCACTGGTTAACCCATATCTGATGTTAGAGCGTTGTTGTGAAGTTGACACTGTGGGAAGATGCGAAATGTTGGTTGCGGGACACATGGCGTCTGATATGTTATATTTACTGATCAGGGGCTATGGGCCCTAGGGCTGCTGTTACTGTCATCACAAGTAGTAATACAGACTACAGGGCCACTAGTTCTCAGTTATTTGCGTCCCTTGGGGTTTCTGTCTACCTCTATTAATCCCCTCCCCACCTCACCCCCCTCATCCCCACCCTCCCAGTCAGCCTACCTCTTCCTATTTCTGGGATAAAAGTAATTATGTAATGTTATACCTAAGGCTTGGACATACTTTTGTATTTTTGTAATTTTGTATTATTGAACTTTAATCGATCTTGCAAATAAAATATATATTCAACCTTAAAGCTGGGGTCGGTGCACAGGATACACATAAGACGAGCATCTGGGAGCTCAAAGAACTGTGACATTGCTCAGGCACTGTGGGTAACGCTAAGCTTGTCTTTTTTATATAGGCCAGCAAAATAGGAGGCTGGCCAGATAGTGATGGAAGGGAAAGTAATAAAAGCCCAAAGGATAGCAGGCAATGCCCATAGGTGATCACAGACAAACCACACATGTGAAAGGAATCTGGGTAGAGAAGCAGCGCAGCAAGGAGGTAAGAATACGCAAGCAGAAAACTTGTGACACTATAAACATGAAATTAAATAAAGACCCTATGTCTTTATCGTACATAACTTGACACAGAGCAACCATAATAATTTTTTCAGTTGATTTAGTCTCTGCCTCATATGTCCTCTACGATTGCTTTGCAAGCATGGTGTTCGGTCTGCTGGTTTTTAACTAAAATAGAGTTTTAAGCGATACATCAATACAGTAAAGTGAAGGAAATCTGCCCAATAACTGGGATCTAGTGATAGTTGAGTCATGAGTGATTTGATTAGTGAACAGTGACTGGATAGGCCCTATATTGATTTACCACACAAAAATAGGATTTTTTGTCATACTTACCTGTAAACTCCTTTTCTTGGAGTACAGCACGGGACACAGAGCAACCATAATAATGGCTATATGAGTTATACGCCACCTACTATATAATAGGTTCTCAATTTTTTATTTTTTTTTGCCAGTGCCTGTAAGGTGAAATGGTCACTGATGTGATAGATGTGCTCTTGGATCATAATTTGAAGTCTGGAAGGTTCTATTTAGTATTGTGATCTTCTTCATTCATATCCATTCGGAAAAGCTGTCAACCAAAATGGATGGTACCCGAGCCTCATTAGAAGGCGAGAAGATTCCTGGAGGTTTTGCCTGTAATGCAGTTATGACACTGGGACCTGTGTATTGGAAACCTGTGCAGTGTTTGTTCTGACCAAGGTGCTTTCCTGCAGGATGCTATACAGGTCCAGGTGAGTGGACCCCACATTGAGGGGGACCCAGTCCCTGAAGGTCTTTTATGACAAAGCTTGCCGTGATGGTTGAAGATTGGACTCCTGTTATGTTCAGAGTCCTGCAGCAGGAATAGTAAGTCAGCATTTGTTTGCATTTTCTTTTTAAAAAGATCTGTCTGGTGTTAGATAAGTAGCTCTAGGGGCAGTGTGCTGTTTAAAATATGCTCTGTGTACTTCTGAGTATGGGCTGACGTTTCTCCTCCAGCCACTAGAGGGCACAGGGGCCTATTTCTATATAAGCAGGAAGTGGAGGGGCAGCCATGTGCTTGGCAGATTCAGCTGGCCTCTTCAGACAACAGCAGCCCATGGATACTAGTGAAGTGTGAGTACTTACTATGGGAGAACTGTGTGGCCAGACAAGTCATGATTATATACTGCATACTTACTGCTTAAACCGGGGGGCCTGTACAACTGTAAGTCAATACACCCCCAGCAGTGAACTTTAACAAATTTCATACCGCGCGCATTCCAGCACTCCTCTCCTTCATGTAGAAATCATATTTTTTTTTTGTTAGACCCAGAACCTCCAAACATATATATTTTTTTAACAGACACCCTAGGGCAGTGATGGCGAACCTTAGCACCCCAGATGTTTTGGAACTACATTTGCGAGGATGCTCAACTACACTGCAGAGTGCATGAGCATCATGCGAAATGTAGTAATAAAACATCTGGGGTGCCAAGGTTTGCCATCACTGCCCTAGGGAATAAAATGGGAGTCGTTGCTAATTTTTATGTCACGCGTTTTGTGCAGTAATTATTTATTCTTTTGTAAATTACTTTTTATTATGTTTCACGAAATACAAACAACAATAACCCACATATAGCGGAAACAACCGCTGGTTACAAAGAAAAAAAAATAGCAGTGTAGAACAACAAAGGCACAGAAAAACAAAAAAACAGCGATGGGGGAGGGGGAAGAAATATATAACACAACCCTAGTATAGCTTGTGCCTAGACAGATATGTATATTGTAGTGCCTTTCTGCAGGAGGTGTGCTTAATAGGAATTTAGTGCAGTGACCCCTTGGCCAATATTACAGGAGAGTGTCTGCTAATGCGGCCCCCCTTCTTCCCCACAAGCATATGAAAAAAAGCCTCCCACCATTAAGACCCTTACATTAACCTTGATCACCTTGATTTGGCCAGTACTTCTCCATCACTCTAGAAACATTTTCTTCCCAGGTCTGTAGTAGGAGGTACCAGGGTCAGTGGCTGTACCTGTTTATGAAGTTAATCCGATACTTTGTCCACAGACGCCTAACCAACCCCCCCATGTAAGCATTTATAGTATATTAAACAATCTCTGGTAGAAACTTTGTGTTAAAATGCAGTCCCCCACATGTCATCCCAGTCATCTCTGTTCAGCCCTGAGTCCACCACCTCCCAAGCCCATCTACAGGGTTCCTTAAATAGGAAGAGGTCCTTATATAAACTAGAGACTAGTTCAGCTAAGGAGTCAATGTCCATCAGTAGTTCTAGGTCACTAGGTTCACGGTCCAAAGGCTCCCTTCCAAATTGAGAATGGAACGCATTTCTCAGTTGCATGTATCTAAAGAAGTGTGAGTTGGGTAGGGTGTAACGTTCCATTAGTTTGTTGAATGACATGAGGATGCCGTTTAGTACAATATGATGTAAAGTTTTAACCTCATAGTCCAAACTACAGGGTCCAGGTATTCATAGAAGTGCATCAAATTGGGATTTCTCCACAGCGGTAGATTGGAACCAGACGGTTCAAACCAGACGGCCTCAATCCCTTAGCGCATAGAGGGAGTCAGGGAATACAGAGACTTCAAACCCCTGTAGACTAAGTGTGAGCGCCTCATATAAGCCCACACAGATGGCCTCCAGGGACACCGAGGCATCATCTGGTGGAGAGGTCAACCAGTGGTGGGGTACTGTTAATTGGCCAGCTAGGAAATATTTGTAGACATTCGGTACCGCAAGGCCCCCTTCCCCCCCCCCATGGCTTCTGAAGTATGACCAGTTTAAGGCGGAGCATTGCCCCCCCCCCCCCCCCCCCCCTGCCACAAAAAGGAGGAGAGCATACCATCTATTGGTTTAAAAAGTGACTTTGGGATCCATACTGGAGAATTTCTGAGGACATATAGTAGTAGGGGCAGGATTTTCATTTTTATCAGGTTTAACTTCCCAATGAGGGACAAGGGAAGGTTTTTCCAGGCGTGAAACTTTTTAAATTGACTCACCTTTGCTTGGTATTCTGTCAGAGTTTGTAATTAAGAGCCCTAGATACTTAATCTGCATCACCCACTGTAGGGGATTATTGGGATCTGCCTGTCCGGGTATTGGATGGGCCCGTAATTAATTGGTCCAATTAAACTTTAGGCCAAAGTCCACCATAATTTCACCCAGGAGTGACATAGTTGCCTGTAGAGAGGGTCCAGTGTCCTTAATAAACAATACTAGGTCTTATGTGTAAAGGACCGTGGTTTGTTAGGGTACCCACAGTGATCCCCTGTATCTGGGAGGAAGAATGCAGTGCAATCGCAAGGGGTTCCATTACCAATGCAAATAGTCTCTGTTTCTAAACAGTCCCCATAGTGTTGCGAAGGTCTGGGGGATAAGAGCTACACATATTGTTTGTACCATTCTGCGGGAATCCCATCAGGGCCTGGAGATTTGGCATTAGGAAAGGAGGCACCAGAAGTCACCAATTCTTTGTCAGTAGAAGGTGCATCCAGGCTGGCCGCCACCTCAGAAGGCAACACCGGAATTCGGAGGGAGTCCTACAGATCCACCAAAGCCTGATGGTCATGCAATGGGACAGGAAAGTATAGGTCCGAGTAGTATGAGACAAATGCCTGTTTGATGCTCTCCCCATCTCTCACAAGAGAGCCCTCTAGTGAATAAACACAAGGGATCGCTGTATGCACCAGAGCATCAGCCGTCAGATAAGCTAGTAGCTTCCCATTTTGTCACCCATTTTCAAATAATTCTTCAGCTCTGGTTTTAAAATTTCATTGGGTAAGACTTTGCAAGTGTACCAGTAGTGCTCTTCTGGCCATCTGCAACTCAGACAGGGAGGGAAGGGGAGGGTGTGTCCGCATGGGTTGCGCATTGTATTTCATGAGCTTGAAGTAATTCAGATGTGGAGTTTTTCTCAGCCCTGGCAGCCTTGATGGCTGATACATACAACCCCGGGTGGACACCTTAAATGCATCCCACACGATAGGCCTGTCTGCCGTACCCTCATTATGATCCCAGTAATCATTTTAAATATGGTGAGACCAAGGCCTCCACTGAGGACACCACCACTCAACCAGGATGCAACCTCTACACTCCACTATGCCTACCCAAGGTAAGATACCGCATAACCTGTAGAGGGGTATGATCGTAACCCCCCCCCCAGCCAAGTAGGACATCTCTGTAACCTGGGGTACCAAAGCTGGGTTGGCAAAGGCCAGGACAGTATGAGAGGAGGAGTGCTGATGTGGGAAAGATAGGAGTAATCTATCTTCCCAGGATGTTTCCACCGCCACACCACCTCCAAAGTCACCAAATTTACCCAGTCTCCAAGATCCAGGTTCTGCACCCGGGTTGGGTTAGAGGTGTCCAGGGCATAGTCCAGAATGTTGTTGAAATCGCCAGCCACAAGCAATTTCAGCTGACTACAAGTGATGACCCTCTCCAGGACTGTATACAGCAGCTCTCTTGAAAGGGGGTGGGACATGTATATTGGCTATTGCCAATAGCTGGGATTCAACATGTATTTCCACTATCACATACCGCCCCTGATGATCTATAACCACACGTTCTATCGAAAAGGTCAGCTTCTTGTGAATTAAAATGGCTACACCCCCTAGCATACAAGGAGTGAGTGTAATGTATTACTCTCTGAATCCAATTTCTGTTTAGAGAGAGTACTCTACTCCCAGTTAAATGCGTAACCTGCAAGAAGATTACATGAGGATTCTGGGGTTTAAGGTACTGAAGAAACAATGATCTCTTAAATTTAGAGTTTAATCCACGGACGTACCATAAGAGGACTTTGAGATCGCTCATAAAGTAACGATCTATAGAGCATGGGGGCAGGATAAATACAGTAGAGAAAGGGGGTCCGAGGGGTAGGACCTGGATGCAGAGAGCCACAAATCACCATAGAGCAGCATAATAGCAGTATACATTGTACCAGGCCAATCCAACCAGTCGACCACATCTGCAGGGAATTCAAAGAATTTTGTGTCGTGAGCACCACCCTATGTGGCGTTTCGTCCAATTAGAACGTCACCAGGGGTTTCCCCTGATGATTTTCCTATTGGACCAAGCGCTGCGTAGGGTGGAGCTCTGACGTCAAAACACTGTAATATGCCTGGAAATATCTGCTATCCATAACGAATTGCAACTTTTGATATGCCTTTTTTTTATTTCTCAAAATGTGAGCGCCCTGGCTTTTTTATAAGAAATACATTTACCTTTGTTTTAAATACTACACCATGAGGAGTTGGTTTCTTGTATCCTATGCATGCACCTATGAATTACCATTGAGTGGGACTACAAGATCCAGCCTTCTATGATCCAATTGAAGTGGTTCCATGGTGCTGTGGATGTATCATGCTTGTTTGACCACCTGTAATTCAGTGGTCCATTTTCTTTTCAAATGTTTTTATTGAGATTTTTAGCAGAGTTAGTTACAACAAGGGTTACAAAAAAAATAAAAATATATAGTAATAAAAGTAACATAACACCGTATAATGTAGTGACAGGGTTTTCTCAGCACAATATAGCATAGTAACAAATAGTCCACAATAAAGAATAAAGTAGTATTCCCAAGTATCTAATATTCATAGTCATAAAGGGACTCGAACAAGAGTAAGTCTCTTAGAACTTGTATAATAAAGTCCGTAATATAATTATTGTAAGATTTATAAATGGCGATATGGATAATGGCCACTTGTGGACCCCAAGACACCCCTCACAGGGATCTATCTGTGTCTTGGAGTACCTAGGCCAACATCCTAAAGGAAATTCAAACACAGTAGTTATCTTTTATGAAGGAAAATAAAGATCTATTCTTACTCCGCAGCTCAATTCAGATAAACAGACATGTGATATATTTGTAACTTTGTTATGAAATTATTTTTAAAGCCATCCAAAAAATATTAAAACGCACAGGAGTTTTCTTCTATATGATTAAAGAATCAGCATTATCTAAATTGTGGAAGTATAATTTTTGTACCATATACTCCAAGGTTCCCATAGTTGTTGTTCCTTAATTTATGGCCGAAGCCCTATGGCCGATACGTATCTGAACAATACTAGTTTATCATAAGATACCCTATATGAAATGGACCTGAAAGTGTGCCCTGGTCTAATGGACGGTATACCAAAATAAGGGGGCATACCCAATAATTAGAAATGAATGAGTTTGAAGAGAAATGTTTTGAGAAATGCCCTAAAAAGGGGATGGGAGAGTGGGTATTGCGCACAGGAAACCGACAAAGACCACAGGCGAGTGGGCTGGTTAAATACCCCCCGGGCTCCTCCCATAAATTCAGGCCACCATACTGGCCTTCTTACTTATGGCCGAAGCCCTATGGCCGATGCGTATCTGAACAATACTAGTTTATCATAAGATACCCTATATGAAATGGACCTGAAAGTGTGCCCTGGTCTAATGGACGGTATACCAAAATAAGGGGGCAAAAACACTTGGGTAGGGGTAAGAGTTTTATTGTTTTCAGCTTTATCTTTATTGAGCCAGTTGGGTGAATGCCCGAGACATTTCTACCTGTGGGTTAGGGATGTATCGAGCGAAGCAGGCTGATTTCCACCTGCCCAATCTTTTGATGACGTGGTCCGGGACCCTGTGCCGGGATGCGGATGAAGCTGCTCCGATGCGGAAGGAATGGCCGGAGTACTCACCGGGATTGAGGAGCAAATTGCGGAGGAGAATCCTTACATGCTTAATGAACTGGCGGTTCGTTAATGGTTTGACCGGGAAGGGCAACGAGTCCTGGAGCTCGGGTAGTAGAGAGAGTAACTGCGTAAGCACAGCGACCGGGCACCAGGCGTTGTTGGTTTTGTAGAGGTGGATATCTACGCCGGTGCCTGCCTGCTGAGTCTTGGTTACCGAGAGGTGGAGAATGAAGTGGTCCTGGTGACGGATCAGATGACGTCTGCGAAGGACTGGACTGTGTGTGCTGTTATGGGTGAACTTGCTGGGCCGTAGAAAGCCATAGTAGGCTAGATAAATGGCCGCCTGTATGACCAGACTGGGGAGAACACCGAAGGGGTAGCTGATAAGCATGGTGGACATGTCCCTGAAGATGGAACTGGTGATGGGGAGCCGCTTGACCTTGTCTGGTGGTTGCTGTTTCTGAATGCCGCGCAGGACGGCTCGGATAGCGTGAGACGAGAAGATGGATGGTTTGGTAGGATCCTGTAATGAGAGGTAGTGCTGTATGCCAGCTAAGTATAACCGGATGGTGTTGAAGGACAAGGCCAGTTGACTATGGCAGTACGAGGTGAAGGCTAGTATATGCCTGGCATCTGTTGGGGTGCCTACTGAGGAGGCAACCAGAAATGTATTGAACGCTTTCCAGGCTACCTGGTAGGCTTTCAGAGTGTTGTCTGCGAGTGATCGGTTGATGAGCCGAGTGGCTCCATGTAGATGTGGCTCTAGTCCAGGGTCAACTGAGACCAATGTGGGATAGGAGCTGACACCGTATCTGCTCCGGGAACCTGCCGGAAGAAGGACAGGAGATTAAAACGAGACAGTGCGTCAGCTGCAAGGTTGTACTTTCCTGGGATAAACGTGCAGTATACATTAAACTGATGTCGCAGAGACAGCTGCACCAGTCTGCGAAGGAAGGACATCACGGAGAGAGACTTAGACCTGCCTTTGTTGACAATTTCGGCTGTGGCCTGGTTATCGGTGGTAAAACCTACAGTTTGTCCTGTCCAGGCATGACCCCAGAGCTGGGCGGCTGCTACAATGGGGTAGAGCTCGAAAAGGGATGAAGACTGACTAATCCCAGGGATAAAGAGTATTTGAGAAGGCCGGCGAACCAATGGTGGCCAAAAATAGCCGCCAATCCTGTGGAGGCTGCGGCATCTGTTACTATCTGTGGCGAGAGAGGTGAGATGGACGGGATGAACAGGGAGATACCGTTCCAGGTGGACAGGAACTCGTCCCACATTGATAAGTCTGCTATGGCTGCGATGTCCAGGCTAAGGACTTGATCCGGGTCTTGTTCCTGAGAAAGGCAGACCAACAGGCGTGAGATAAAGGAGCGACCTTGTGGAATTATGAGCATGCCTAATAGCGCCTGTAGCTGCCTCTTTGTACATCCCCTGGTGCAGGTGAATTCGTGGAGGACTGCCCTGATGCGGGTCAGTTTGTCGAGGGGGCAGGCTGGCCTGCATGGTGCTGGTGTCGAGGTTGACTCCGAGGAAGGTGATAAATTGTGCGGGCTCGTCAACCTTATGTTCGGCAATGGGGACGTTGAGATTCCCAAAGACGGTCCTTAACTTACCAAGGTCCCTTGGAGGTATGCCCGGCTGTTCAATAGAAAGTCATCCAGGTAATGGATAACTTGCTGACAACAGGCCTTGTGCCGAAGGATCCAAGCAAGAGACTGTGCGAACGTGTCGAACAGCCAGGGGCTGCTCTTGGAGCCAAACTGTAATTTAGTGGCGAAATAATATTGGTCTCTCCATTTAATGCCGTGCCAGCACCAGAGGGATGGGTGAATAGGCAACAGCTTAAAGGCATCGGATATGTCAGCTTTGGACAGCCACGCACATGTGCCTACTTCAAGGATGGCCTGAATCGCCATGTCCACAGAGGTTTATTTTAATGAAAATTCTTCTGAAGGAATCAGGGAATTTAGGCTGGGAATGTGGGAAGAATGAGGCGCAGACAGGTCGTACACCAAACGATTTTTATTTGAAAGCTTGCCCTTGACAAGCCCAATAGGGCTAACTCTCCACATATTGAAGGGGGGCTGTGTGAAGGGACCTATGACGAAGCCTCGTTCCACCTCGGTTTGCAGCAACTGGTCAATGGCCTGCTCGTCGGAAGCTGCTGAGCGGAGGTTTCCGCACTCGTAGGTTGTGTGGGGCAGGGAGATGAGGCCGGTGTGGAAGCCTGTTGTGAAGCCAGCAATGAGGAAGGTGGCTAGTGAAGGAGTGGGGTGCATGGTGAGGTAGAAGCCCAAGCATAGGACGTCTATGTGGCTCAGTCATGAGCCCTTGCGAGCTTTAACCTCACACAGGTTCCTGGGGTGCACTCTGTGACATATGACACAGACGTGCAATAGGCGGCACTGGCTAAAATTACATAAGCCATAGTTGTAATTATTGCAAATGGCCGCACCCCCCATGGTTCGGACTGAACTTCCAAACTTGTCCACTTGAGCCTTTGGTGTAGGGCCTGATGAGCCTTGGCCTGTGCTGGAGGTGGAGGGGAACTCTACTGGGTGGCTAGCCGTGACGTTGGCGCACCAGGAGGCGGTATGGGTGGAGGACTGGCAGATGGCACACAGAGGTGAACGAAGGCCGGCAAAATGCCGCCAGAACAATTCAGTGTCCATAAGGCTCCAGTCCGTGGGTGATTGGAACTGTGCCAGTTTAGCGGCTACTTTGGCGGAGAAGGAACGATGGTAATCGTAGAAGGCGAAGCCTCCGTATTTGTAACCTAGGTCCACCACTGTGTGGAGGTACAAGTCCAGCTCTTCCCTTCTGGCGGGGGATGCTGAACAAATTATGTCTCTAAGCATCCCAAAGGCTAGGGCAAACTCTGGGATGGAGAGTTTGCGGTTCAGCCTAGGATCCTTGGCTTTGAGGACTACGGAGACGTCTCCCCATGTGTAGGCCTTGTTTTCTGCAAGGTCGTGGACTGAGATAAGCAGGGAGGCAAGGTTGATATCCTTGCCGTCCAAGATGTCCTTCCTTATGCCGGCCGGCACCAGATGTGCTGGGTGGACAACAGGACATGTCCCTGCGTTACCTGTCAGCAGTGGTAGCGGGACTGAAACTGGAACAGGGGTGGTTGTGGCTGGGTGAGCCTCTAGAAGCGTCACTCTGGTCTGGACGTCCGTGACCGTGTTGTTTAAGGACGACACCATTGAGTGCAGTTGAGAAATAGCCGCTGAGATTGACTGGAGAGAAGCCTGAGGTGGGGTACTGGGCCCGGCTGTAGCTGGCGGGGTAGAGAGGAGCCTGAAAAGCTCTGCCTTCCTAGCGGTAGCGGGGAAGGGAATGCCCTTGCGTCTCAGCTCTGCTGTCAGCCTGGGGATAGTCCAACCCCTGTAGGACTGTATGCAGTCGCTTACTGAAGGCGGGCGAGGAGACAAGGGGGGCGGTAAGGTCTTCGCTGCCGACTTGGGACATGGCTCCAGGTGAATCGTGCCCTAGGAGTGATGTCCTATCTCTCTGGGGACGAAGGATGGACGACCGGAACCTATAGAGGGTGACATAAGTCAAGACTGTTTCTCTATTTTACCAAGCGAATCCACCTGTTGCTGAGTGCCAAGGCGGGAGCGAACGTGTATACATATATATATATATATATATATATATATATATATATATTGTCACGAGCCTTCATATATATATATATATATATATAACGATATGTGTGTGTGTGTATGCCAGCATGGTTGCTGTCGCATTTTTTACGCCTTCCGCTCTTTTTTTTTTTTTACCTGGGAAGATGACGTCCAAGCTGGTGCAGGGTGGACCTACTGAACTTGACTGACCTGGAGAGGGAAATAACAGATGACAAACTGGTGAGGGGCCTAACAAGTAAACTGAAGAGTGATGTAAAGAGTGATGTAAACGGTTGGCTAATACAAGCGAGGTGCACCGGTGAGTAGACAGTTTCGTCATAATTCCTTTCATTATCACCACCATTTGTTCATCATTTTCTTTTTTTTTTTGCTGTCCCAATCCGACGTATCATTTGCGTAAAGGATAACGTGTGGGATGACCTGTGTCCAATGCGGGAGCGTAAATAAGTGCTGTAATTGTGACCGTACAATAAGGCAACCTGTGGAGAAAGTGAAATGTGGCCGTTCCCTCTGGGGCACACCGAACCAAATCGATGCATCACGGATGCTACTGGATTCGAGTCGGAGCGCTGTAAGTGACAGTGAAATGAAGTATGATTGCCATGACAGAGGCACGAAATGGTCGTGTCGCAAGTGCGACTGACAACAAAGCGGACTCTGGAGCATGTACGGAAATGTGGAAAATAACCTGGGGCGAACCGGAACGAATCGGTGCATGTGAAGGTGCGACTGGATTCGAAACCGGAGCGTGACAGTGAAATGAAATGAACAACTTCTGTCATGACAGAGGCCTGGATCGGCCGGCCGCGAACTGAGACTGGAACCGAACCGGTCTCTGGAGCATGCACTGAAATGAGGCTGAAAAAATACCTGGGGCCGTCCGGACGAATCGATGCACAGGGATGCAACCGGATTCGAACTGAACGCACTACGTGACAATGAAATGTTTCCCATGATAGAGCTACGAATCAGAGAGGACGCAGCCTGCGACCATCAACGAGCGGGCTCTAGAGCATGTACTGAAATGAGGCCAACGCAACTGGGACACGTCGATCGAACCTGTGCGTTGAGAATGCGACTGGTTTCGATTCGGAACGTAATAGGTGACAGTGAAATGATTCCCATGACAGAGACCCGGATCGATTAGCAATGAGTGGGCTCTGGAGCATGTACCGAAATGAGGCCGAGCAACTAGGGGCACACCGGAACGAATCGGCGCATTTAGCGGATGCGACTGGATTCGAATCGGAGCGCAGTGTGTGACAGAAATGAGTGAGATGATGAAATGACCTATGTGAGCCAGCTGTGGCAGAGGTACGAATCGTTGTGCCATGTGATGCGACTGGCAACGATTTGTCTGTGGAACACGGTGATGAGGCAGACAACCTAACAAGTTACGAAAATAGTGCAGTTTTTTGTTCAAGCAATTTCTACTGAAATGAGGCCCGTGAAATGAAGGGCGCTGCGAAAATGGTGCGTTTTGAGTGATAACAACCCGGTTTCCTAACGAATGACTCGAGATTTTCAGGGTTTAACGATACTCAAAAAATAGAAATGTTTCTAGTAAAGGAAGGTCAATCGAGACCCTTACCTGCGGCAGTCGAGCCAGAGACGTTGTACAAAACGCGAACGGGAACGAAAACCACGAGACTTCTAGTAGAGAGAAGTTTATCCGAATGGCAACGAAACTCGAGCAGTCGGCCTAGTGACGTAGGATTGCACTCAGGAAACCAGCAAAGACCACAGGTGAGTGGGCTGGTTAAATACCCCCCGGGCTCCTCCCATAAATTCAGGCCACCATACTGGCCTTCTTACATATAGGGATTTGTCATTAGGAAATAACAATTCGTAGGAGTGGTGGAGTTGGGTTAATTCTCTAACTTCTGTCATAGTAGGAAGAGAGTCAGTTTTCCATTTTCTAGTTATGGATAGTCTCGCAGCTATATATGCGTTACTACTTTACGATATTGTTTGGGAATCGTATGTAAATTCATATTCAGAATGGCTAGTTCTGGTGAAAGTTGAAGGACAATACCTGTTACGGAAGTGAGTAAATGGGAGATTGCCTGCCAGTAGTTATGTAAGCTTGGGCAGTCCCACATAATATGAAATAGGGTCCCCAATTGGGTACAATTTCTCCAGCAATTAGGTGACGAGTTCCCCTTGAATTTTGCTAGGATATATGGAGTCAGGTATTGTCTTTGAACAATTTTTTGTGCCAATTCCCATAGTGTAACACATGCAGTGGCCCTTTATATGCTTCGTAGGGAAGCCATCCATTGTTTAATTGTAAAGTCTTGCCCCAAATCTTGTTCCCATTTAAGGAAGGAAGGTATTTTGCTGGGTATGTTTTTTTCCCCTAGAATTGGGTATATTGTAGCTACTCCTTTCTGTGAGGTGGCATGGTTATTGAGGAAAGACCATATTTTAACCGGGATTGAAGCTCTGAGTTGTGGATTGTGTAGCAGACACTTTTCTATTTGAATATATGTAGATCGCTCAGAATTCGGAAGCTGTAATTCATTACTTAACTGAGAAAAAGACTTTAATGAGCCCTGTTGGAAGAAGGAACCAAGTTTGATATCCCGACCCAAATTCCAGTTGTGTATTTGTACGCCAGGAATTAATGTTGGTATGATTGTTAGAGGAGGGTTTAACACCGTGATTGGAGTTTTATCCCATTTGTATGTGTTGATTCTCTGCCAAGAGTGTAGCGTCGCTTTCACCGTTGGTGGGTATTGAGCTGTAATTGTGGACTTAATTTTCCTACTAAGTAACCAGAATTGCATATTAGGCTGTCGTGTGATGTCTTTCTCAATTTGTCCCCATAAAGTTTTAGGAGTAGGCAAGAACCATTATTGCAATTGGGTCAAAAGAGCTGCGTCATAATAATCCTGTAGAAAAGGTACGGTCGCACCACCTATATTTCTATATTTAATTAGTATATGGTATGCGCAACGGGATTTTTTGCCATTCCATAGATATTTTCCCAAACTGCTTTGTAAGGATTTAAAGTAGTATTTAGGGATACATATTGGAAGGGACCTGAGTTGATATAATAATTTTGGTAAGGTCATCATTTTGAAAGCTGCCAGGCGACCAGCCCATGTAAATTCGAATTTACTAAGTGTTGTCAGATCTGTTTCAAAATGTTTCTTAAATGGTAAGTTTGTTTTAAATAACTGTTTTGTTTTGTTAGTGAGAGTGATTCCTAAGTAAGAAATCCCCTCGTCTTTCCAGTGGTAGGGGTATTTATTAGACAATAACTGCCTGGTTGTGTTATCTAATCCTAGGTCTAAAATATGGGACTTGGTTTCATTGATTTTATAATATGATGCTGCTCCAAATGTCGTTAGTATATTTTGGAGATTCGGGAGAGATGAAATAGGATCAGACACTATAAACACTATGTCATCTGCGAACAGACTTATTTTATTCTCTATTTGCCCAATTTTTATACCAGATAGTTTTGTGTCAGATCATATACGTTCTGCTAGAGGTTCGATGGCTAAATTAAATATTAAAGGAGATAAGGGGCAACCTTGTCGTGTTCCATTCGAGATGCCAAAGGGCCTAGACATCATATCATTTGTGTATACTCTCGCTGAGGGGCCCTTATACAGTGCAAAAATTGCAGATAAAATATTTCCATGAAAGCCGAATTTTAAAAGCCCTGACTGTAAATACCCCCAATGGACCCTATCAAACGCCTTCTCTGCATCCAAAGAAAGGAGCAGAGAAGGCGTTTTATGTCTCTCAGTGAAGTGTATAATATCAATCAGACGTCTTGTTGCATCTGAAGATTGTCGACCTTTAGTAAAGCCAGATTGATCTTTGTGAATGAGGTCTGGTATGTAGTTCATCAGTCGATTTGCTATTGCTTTGGCGTATATTTTGATGTCATTGTTCAATAATGAAATCGGTCTGAAATTTTGGGGAGCGTTGGGATCTTTGCCTGGTTTCGGCAGTGTTATGTTCAAGGCCTGAAGCATCTCAGCCGGAAATTCTGATTTGGATGCCGCTTCGTTAAAAAGTGAGCATAAGTGGGGAGCCAGTATATCTCGAAGTAATTTATAGTATTCTCCTATCATTCCGTCTGGGCCCGGAGATTTATTGTTGGGCAGGGAGTCTATAGTTCTAGCAATTTCTTCCACTGAAAATGGGATGTTAAGATCAGAGATTTGATCAGTAGTTAATGATGGGAGACTAATAATATGTAAGAAATCACTTATTATCTTTGGGGTAGGTGTGGGAGTTTGAGAATCATCTTTAAGATTGTAAAGGGAGCTATAATAACCGCTAAATGCATTCGCTATGTCTTGGGGGTCTTGCAATTTTTCTCTAGTAATAGGGTGGTATAGATATGGAATCTTTGATTTGGAATATCTGCCTTTGATCCGAAGTGCCATGTTTTTTCCTGCTTTGTTGCTAGTATGGTAATATTTAGCTTTAAGTTTTCTAGTATGTTTTTCAAATGTATCCAATAAAGTCATTCTGAGTTCCTGTCGTAATATTTGTAGTTTAGTTTTCAGTTGTTGTGATGGGTGAGATTGGTTTTGGGAATCTAATGTTTTACTGTCAGCAGTAAGTTTCTCAATGAGTTTGGTTTTATTTTTCCTGAATTGAGCATTCAGTTGCATTAGGATTCCCCTACTAAATGCTTTATGAGCACCCCATAGGGTGGCGGAGTCTGACACGATCCCACATTATATTTAAATAATTCAGTTATCTGGTTTTGTATAGCTGTAGCATAGGTAGGCATTTTGATAAGATATGCATTTGTTCTCCATAGAAAATGGGTCGTTTGAGAGTGTTTAGGTAGAATAGTCGTACTAATTGGGGCATGATCAGTCCAAGTGATGGGTGCAATGTCAGACTCACTCACCCGCTGCAATAACCACTTATCCGTAAAAATATAATCGATACGAGTATAGGTATTATGTACCAGGGAATGATATGTGTATTCACGATCTCCAGGATGATGGCATCTCCATACATCATAGAGATCGCTTTTATTCAAAAAAAATTTAAGTGCACAGTTGGTTCTGGTTTTGGGATTAGAAGTGTCTAGTTCTTGTTCATGTATTGTGTTGAAGTCTCCACAAATTATTAAGGCACCTTTTCAGGATTTACCTATTTTTCTCATCAGGCCATTCAGAAAATGGGATTGCCTTTTATTAGGCGCATACACATTTACCAATGTAGTAAGTGTATTATCAATGGTACATATTAATATGAGGTATCGTCCACTGGTATCAACAATAGATTCATGTAATTGAAAATGAACTGAATGATGTATGGCAATAAGTACTCCTCTTTTTTTTCTGTTGGCCTGAGGCTGTAAATATGTGAGGAAAGTTCTTATGGGTGCAAGTGGGAATAGCGCCTGTTTTGAAATGGGTTTCTTGTATACACAATATTTGACATCGCTGGGTGTTAGCCATTTGCCACATTGACGCTCTTTTTGCTGGATGGTTAAGACCATTAGTATTTAAAGATATTAACTTTATACTCATAAAAGGATATTAATAAGATGGAAAAAGTAAGTACATACTAGCCTGATAATAGCTTTAAATTCTACTTCCATGTGAACAATCTGTAGTCTGGAATGACTATGAATGTCCAAAAATTTAGTGACTGAAAAGTTTTGATTCAGATTTTGTAGGTTCACAACATACCTGTCCCTTTGAATGCTATGAGTTGTGTATAGGATACTGTGAAGAAAAAAATAAAAGTAAAAGCACAAACAAAAATATAACCAAACATTAAACTTAACTTGTAGTGGTAAACATTTCAATGTATACTGCAACATTAGAATGGGGAATTAGTTCAAAGGTCAGCTGTTCCAAAGATTTAGTATCGCACGGCGGGCAAGCTGATAGATCGGTTTCCTATAGATAGGATTGTATTTTGACCGGATCTAGTCAATGAAAGCTAATGCCATTGTGGCGTAAGTTTCTCCGGATTCTTAGCTCCGATAGGTGGAGTTGGTTCGGGGATAATACCCCATGCGTGAAGTAACCTAATGCCTTGTTCCACAGAAGTGATTGTATGGTAGGTGTCGTTCTTCTGTATAAGTAGTTTAGATGGTTGTTTCCAACGGTATTCAATTTTATGATTACGCAGAGCTTTTGTAATCGTGTAAAGTTGTCTTCTCATATCTAGCCACTTGCCGCCCGCCCTATAGGGAATTGACGGCGGCAAAGTGGTTTCATAATCCTAACCGGACGTCATATGACGTGATTAGGATTATGAGCCGCTGCGCACCCCCGGTTGCGCGCATCGCGGCGATCGTTGTTGCGGGGTGTCAGTCTGACACCCGGCAACTACGATCTCGGTAAAGAGTCTCCGACGGAGACTCTTTACCATGTGATCAGCCGTGTCCAATCACGGTTGATCACAATGTAAATGGGAAGAGCCGGTGATCGGCTTTCCCTCACTCGCGTCTGTCAGACGCGAGTAGAGGAGAGCCGATCGGCTGCTCCTCTGACAGGGGGGGTCTGTGCTGATCGATTATCAGCACAGCCCCCCCGAGGATGCCCACACTGGACCACCAGGGACACCACCAGACCACCAGGGAAAAGGTAATAAAATCCATAATCCTCCCTAGACCACCAGGGATGCCAGTCAGCACAATGGGTGCCAATCAGTGCCCATAATGGATGCCAATCAGTGCCCACAATGGGCATCACTGATTGGCATGCATTATTGTTTGGCACTGATTGGCATCCATTACTATAACACCGATGCCGCCTATGAGTGCCCACCTGTGCCGCCTATGAGTGCCCACCTGTGCCGCCTATGAGTGCCCACCTGTGCCGCCTATGAGTGCCCACCTGTGCCGCCTATGAGTGCCCACCTGTGCCGCCTATGAGTGCCCACCTGTGCCGCCTATGAGTGCCCACCTGTGCCGCCTATGAGTGCCCACCTGTGCCGCCTATCTATGCCCACCTGTGCCGCCTATCCATGCCCACCTGTGCCGCCTATCCATGCCCATCCGTGCCGCCTATCCATGCCCATCCGTGCCGCCCATCCGTGCCAGCTATCAGTGCCAATTTGTGCCACCTATCAGTGTCCGTCCGTGTCGCCCATCCGTGTCGCCCATCCGTGTCGCCCATCCGTGCCGCCTATCAGTGCCACTTCATTGGTGCCACATTGGTGCCCATCAGTGCCACCTTATCAGTGCCCATCAGTGTAGCCCCATCAGTGCCCATCAGTGAAGGAGAAAACGTACTTATTTACAAAGTTTTGAAACTTAAACAAAAAAAAACATTTTTTTTTTCAAAATTTTTTTATTTGTAGCGCAAAAAATAAAAACCGTAGAGGTGATCAAATACCACCAAAAGAAAGCTCTATTTGTGGGAAAAAAATGATAAAAATGTCATTTGGGTACAGTGTAGCATGACCGCGCAATTGTCATTCAAAGTGCGACAGCGCTGAAAGCTCAAAATTGGTCTGGGCAGGAAGGTGTTTAAGTGCCCTGTATTGAAGTGGCTAGAGTATGTTTAGACAAGTCAGCATAAATCTGGATTGTATTATATGGTTGTGGAAGTTGTCCTAGATGTCGAACTTTATATAGGATTTGTTCTTTAACATGGCAGAAGTGTACTCTAAGTGGTACATCACGTGGTATCTGTGGAGGGTGAAATTACGGTTTCGGAATCCGATGGATACGATCAATTGTGAGCTCTAAGGCTGGTATAGCTGGCAGCAAGTTGGAGAATAAGTCAGTGGCATATTTTTTAAGATCAGACTGCTGTATATTTTCAGGGATACCCCTGATTTTGAGATTGTTCTTCCTTGAGCGGTCTTCTAAATCTGAGATTTTAAATTTAAGCCACTCTTTTTCAGCTTTATTTTCTTCATGAGCATCTATTAAGTCATTAATAGTATTGGTCATGTCTCCCATAGAGTTCTCAATAGTGTGTACTCTTTCACCTAAGGAGTTCACTGCTTTGGAGAAGTGATTTGTGAGTTGTAAAATATCCGTATGAAGCAAAGTATGTAAAGTTAATAGCATTTCTTTTAATTGGGTGTCCAGAATAGGCTGGATATTAGTGGGGAATGCGGCTATAGGCGAAGCTATAGGAGTGATGACTGTGTTATCTTGACTAATATGAGGTATTTTATGGCTTACCTCCTGGCCTGTGAAATCTAGTTTGATACGAGTTTTAGCCGGGCTGCGACATGTAGGGCTGAGGCAATCTTCCTCATGAGGAGATTCCAGATGTGTTTTGTGAGTTGATTCTTCTAGAGCAGCATCAGGCATGACAGTGTAGTGCGCTCTCCCTGAGGAGGCCGTTGCTGGTACAGCAGCTGTGAGAGGATCTGCGCCATCTTTTTTTCTCCCTCCCGCTGACTGAGAGGAGTATGTCGTTAGTTTTTTCATTTTCCGTTCGTCTGTCCGCTTTTTCGACATCACCTTCGGATTCAGGAACTCTTCCGTCGTCTGTTCGTATTTTTTTTACCGATATTCGCCGTGAATTGTCACGGAGCTCTCTCACAGAGCTTCCATTCGGCTCATGCGCTGGCTACGCCCCCCCCCCCCCCCCCCAGTGTTTCATTTTCTTTGGTAAGAGCCCAGATGTGTAATCTCATGTTCACCTTATTGTATGTCTGTCTGCACCGTGGGTGGTTGCAGTATTTCCCCTGAACAAACTTTTTTTTATTTTTTTTTTCTTAAACACTATGGACTCTTATTTTATATTTTGATGCTTCTAGCGCTGCATGTACTTAACCTTTTATGATTTTTATTGTCGCCATACAATTTGTCAGCTGCTTTATTATTGTTAGCACAGTGATTAATTTTGAATTTATCATTCAGATATCACCACTGAAACTGAGGATGTCATATGATGACCTGTGGCATGGAAGTGGTTAAAGTGTTGTGTCTACAGAATACTGTACATTTGGCACAAAAATAGTTCACTTCAGAACAATGTGCATTTGGTCTGCAGGAGTTTGCTTTTAGGCTGATCTGAAGCAGAAAAAGGCTGCATGACATGCATATGTGCTAAATCTAGTAAAAACTATTATGGGCCCAAATGCAGTTGGACAGGTGCAATATAGTGTAAATGCTTGCAAGCTTGTTACTTAAACATTTGTTTGAATAAACACATTTTTGCATAGATGTTGCATACATTCATGTGGCATAAGCACATGTTTGGAAGAACATGGACATCAGTGCACTTGAAGGAGTTATGTCTCCAGAATTACATGCATTGGGTCTGCAAGAGCTTAGTTTTGGGCTCCTTTTCACACTTGCCACAACTTTTTTAATGCTATTTTCAGCGACGTGAAGCGGTGCCTGTGTAATCTTGACGTCTATAGACCTCAAGTCGTGTTAAGGTCGGACCAGGGTAATGCAGGGCTGCTTTGAAGTTGATGCGACTTGAAGATGCACAGATGTGAAGGGTACTCATTGGAAATCATAGGGTATGACTTGTCAGGCAACCTTGCAGTCCCAAGTTGCAGGACAGGTCGCACAGTTGTGGAAGAAGCCTTAGGCTGTCGAAGCAGCATAGAGGCTGCATTGGATGCCTATGTACTTGGCTAATCCTGGCTATAACTAGTATGGACCAGGTACAGTTGAGCAGGTGCAGCATAGTATACATGTTTCATAATGCTTGCTTACTTGCATAGGCACATGTTTGCATAGCCAAGTGCTTGCTTGCTTGAATAAACACAAATTTGCATAGGCACATGTTTGCAGAGGGCCCCTGCCCCATGGCCCCCATGCCCGCTTGCCTAGTGGCGCCCATGATGCAGCACCTTAAGATTGACAGCGTGTTGCATAGATGCAGGTATTTAAAAGCATGTGTTTGTATAGACCTGTGGGCAGCATAAGTGTATGCATGTTGCATAGATATACGTGTTTGCGTAGAATGCAGGTTTGCATAGATGTATTTTGCATAGATACGTAATGCATAACATATGTTGCATAAACGCATGCTTGCTTATTCTGTACATGCATGTCTTCATGGCACATATTGCGTAAGTGTGTGTTTGCAAAGACACGCGCTTTCGTGGTTTACCTAAACCCATATTTGCATAAGCACATACCTGCAAGCTTCTGCAAATGCATGTCTTCATAAATGCATATTGCTTAAATGCAGGCTGACATATTTTCATATGAACTGCATACATATTTGCTTTAAACTGCGTATATATATATATATATATATATATATATATATATATATATATATATATATATGATCTTATTACATTAAACTGTGTGTGTGTGTGTATATATATCTATATATTGTACAGGACGCCAAGGTTGGGTCCTGGACGCGTACTATGTGGCGCCTATATTCGGGATGTGGTCCCTTTAAGGGAATCATGGTAGGCCTCAGGGGGTCACCCAAAAATGGGTGATGGATTCCGGGTATAGTTTTCGGGAGAAGACTGATTCGCGGTCCTCTCTATATTTTTAAGAGAGATAGTTGGGACCCGGAATTTGGGAGGCTCTAAAGTGACATTTGGGTGGGAAAGAGCCTCCCTCCCTGACCACAGGGATTTGGCCCACAGGGGGTTAACGGCCTCCAGGAAGACAGACAGCCCATAAGACAGGAAGTGGACAGAGAGGTGGTGGTGAGGAGGAGAAGGAGATGAACACCTGTCTGAGGAGCTGTCTGGCTGTGTTGTTATGTTTGCTATTTGCTGTTTTGGAGGCTGCAAAAAGATCTCTGCAAGGACTCTTTTTGGTGAAGATCTATCTACAGAACTGTAGGGGGTTTTCTTTTTGTATTATTTTGTGCTGAAGATAAGCGGACTTTAATTTACAGTTTTTACATGCTGAAGAAAAGCTTTATTTTTGATATAATTATGAATAAATATATTTTGGTTTCATCTGACAATGGTTTATGAACTTAATCCCGTGGAGCTAGTATCCCCAAACTTCACTATATATATATATATATATATATATATATATATATCTATATATATATATAATATATATATATATAGTGTGTGTGCTTAGGACTACATACATATGTTTGTTTTTTCTTGCCTAGGACTGTATACAGTGGTGTGAAAAAGTGTTTGCCCCCTTCCTCATTTCCTGTTCCTTTGCATGTTTGTCACACTTAAGTGTTTCGGAACATCAAACCAATTTAAACAATAGTCAAGGACAACACAAGTAAACACAAAATGCAATTTGTAAATGAAGGTGTTTATTATTAAAGGTGAAAAAAAATCCAAACCATCATGGCCCTGTGTGAAAAAGTGATTGCCCCCCTTGTTAAAACATACTATAACTGTGGTTGTCCACACCTGAGTTCAATTTCTCTAGCCACACCCAGGCCTGATTATTGCCACACCTGTTCACAATCAAGGCATCACTTAAATAGGAGCTGCTTGACACAGTAAGGTCCACCAGAAGATCCTTAAAAGCTACACATCATGCCGAGACCCAAAGAAATTCAGGAACAATTGAGAAAGAAAGTAATTGAGATCTATCAGTCTGGAAAGGGTTATAAAGCCATTTCCAAAGCTTTGGGAATCCAGCGAACCACAGTGAGAGCCATTATCCACAAATGGCAAAGACATGGAACAGTGGTGAACCTTCCCAGGAGTGGCCGGCCGCCCAAAATTACCCCAAGAGCGCAGCGACGACTCATCCAAGAGGTCACAAAAGACCCCACAACAACGTCCAAGGAACTGCAGGCCTCACTTGCCTCAGTTAAGGTCAGCGTTCATGCCTCCACCATCAGGAAAAGACTGGGCAAAAATGGCCTGCATGGCAGAGTTCCATGGAGAAAACCACTGCTGAGCAAAAAGAACATCAAAGCTCGTCTCAATTTCTCCACAACACATCTTGATGATCCCCAAGACTTTTGGGACAACATTCTGTGGACCGATGAGACAAAAGTGGAACTCTTTGGAAGGTGTGTGTCCAAGTATATCTGGCTTAGAAGGAACACTGCATTTCATAAAAAGAACATTATACCAACAGTAAAATATGGTGGTGGTAGTGTGATGGTCTGGGGCTGTTTTGCTGCTTCAGGACCTGGAAGACTTGCCGTGATAAAAGGAACTATGAATTCTGCTGTCTACCAAGAGATCCTGAAGGAGAATGTCCGACCATCTGTTCGTGTACTCAAGCTGAAACCAACTTGGGTTCTGCAGCAGGACAATGATCCTAAACACACCAGCAAGTCCACCACCGAATGGCTGAAGAAAAACAAAATGAAGACTTTGGAGTGGCCTAGCCAAAGTCCTGACCTGAATCCTATTGAGATGTTGTGGTATGACCTTAAAAAGGCAGTTCATGCTCGAAAACCCTCTAATGTAACTGAATTAGGACAATTCTGCAAAGATGAGTGGGCCAAAATTCCTCCAGGACGCTGTAAAAGCCTCATTGCACGTTATCGCAAACGCTTGGTTGCAGTTGTTGCTGCTAAGGGTGGCCCAACCAGTTATTAGGTTTAGGGGGCAATCACTTTTTCACACAGGGCCATGATGGTTTGGATTTTTTTTCACCTTTAATAATAAACACCTTCATTTACAAATTGCATTTTGTGTTTACTTGTGTTGTCCTTGACTATTGTTTAAATTGGTTTGATGTTCCGAAACACTTAAGTGTGACAAACATGCAAAGGAACAGGAAATGAGGAAGGGGGCAAACACTTTTTCACACCACTGTACATAAGTGCTTATTTTCCTAGGACTACATACATATGTGCTTATTGCTTTGAGCTACATAGATGCATAAATGGCAAGAATACTTGTATACCTGCCTGTTTTGCATAGTTGCGTACTTGCATACCTACGGGGTTGTATTGCGTTGACCAACATTGTCTAGGCCTGCATCCTTGTGGAACTGCATATTAGTTTGTCCAATACAGTCATGTTATTATATATCTGCTATGCCCCATACACACGGTCGGATTTTTAGATGGAAAATGTGCGATCGGATCTTGTCGGAAAATCCGACCATGTGTTGTCTCCATCTGACCTTTTCCGTTGGATTTTCCGACGCACAAAGTTTGAGAGCAGGATCGCAAATCTAAAATTTTCCAACAACAAAATCCGATCGCTTAAATTCTGATCGTGTGTAGACAAGTCCAATGCACAAAGTGCCACGCATGCTCAGAATAAATTACGAGAAGGAAGCGATCCGTCTGGTAAAACTAGCGTTCGTAATGGATATAGCACATTCATCACTCTGCAATGTTAAAAATTGTTTAATGCAGTGCATTCTCTCTTTCTTTATAACTCTAGAAGAATGAAGTTGTTTTGCTGCTCATATTCACACAGACTTCTCACAAACTTCTTTCTTTATTCTTTCTCCTGATTTCATGAATAGACTATTTTTCTTCGTCAGATCTCCCGAATAATTTTTGATTTTTATGTTTTAATATTTTTTTTAAATTTTGTGTTTTTTTTTTTTTTTTTAATCAAGATCTTTTTTTTTTTGGTCGCCTTCGTGATTTTTTTTTTTGTGTGTGTTGTGTGTCAACTTACCACAACACCATTATTATCTTATTTTAGTGTTTTTTATATTTTAAATTCGAGGAGGTTGTTTATTGGTGTCCCTTGTTAATTTGACTTTGTATTTTTGAAATGTACCTGCTCACAAATAAACAATCCTTTTTGAATTAAAACACCTAGACAAGTATTTCTTTAACAAAAAACCTTTTATTAGGTGTCACAACCAAATAAAGAGGAAGGCAGCGATGGAGAAACTGGTGAACTTGGCAAAGCTTTTGACCCCCAGGGCATACATCAACTATTTAAAGGCAAAATTGTTGGCCTGAGGAGTCCATATATAAGGGAATACAGTCTAGTCCAGAAGTCCAAGAGATCAAGAACAGCAGCAGATATCTATGTCCCCAAGCTGTGGTCATACAGGAGCCTGCATCTTTTGTCAGACCAGACTGAACCCAGGCCATCACTTTCTGGTCTTCCTTCCAAGCCTCCTTCCAGGCTGTGGCTGTGGTGTTGGAGGTGTGGCAGAAGGAGGAGTATGGTCCAACTCGCACAGGTGGGATTTTTGGGTTAGTTAGCCTCTCAACCCCTTGTTTAGTGTGAGGTAAATTAGTTCCTCACACATGAGGCATTGTCCCTCCCCCATTTTCTCCAGTTTGCAGGCAGCCAGGGCGGCAAAGGCCTCTTGATGAGTGGGGGTGGTTTTGAGGGCTGCAGAAGCCTCTCATATCAGCCTGAGCCCTGACTCCTCCACATTCTTCCCTTACTGGGCCTTTTGGTTGGAAGGCGGAGGGGAGGGACCTGATATTGTCAGGCTCCTCCTCCTCCTCCTGACTACCACTAACCCCTGCCTCCTCCTCGCTGCCACATTTTACGCCCTCCTCCTGGCTGAGGTCTTACTGTGTATGAAAAAGGGACATACTTTTAGTTTTTGGTTCATCAATCACACACATTTTTCAGCTCATGACTGTTGCAAATTGAATATTTACAACTAGAAAAGACTATCATTCTGAGCCAGCATTTTTCATTCTTGTCCCAATTATTTTTGGGTACTACTGTCTATTGATATGTAAAATACTTTATTAAATCAGCAATTAATGATCAATAATCGCATCTAGTTAACCTCATTCATTTTTTACCATTTTTTTTTTTATTTTTACTATTTTTACTGGCTCAAGCTGGGCTCCTCCACTTCTTCCTGGCTGGAAGGCACAGGGTGGGCATCGGAAGCCTCAACTGGGGTGGAAGGAAGCATGGAAGGAAGGTTTGAGTGGGATTCCCAGATTTCAGTCTGGTCTAACAAAAAAATGCAGTCTCTCATGGTACCACAGCCTGGGGATATAAACGTCATCTGCTGCAGTTCCTGATCTAATGGAATCCTGTATCTTCTTGCTTGCCCTCAGATATGTACTCCTCAGGCCACCAATTTTGGCTTTTAAATAGAGGATGTTTGCCGTGGGGATCACCGGCTTCACCAACTCCAGCAGTTTCTCCAGTGCTGCCTGCCTCTTTAATTTATTGTTAGACAGGGCAGCTCCCTGTACTTGTCTATGAAAATAGGCAGAAAACTGTAGTCTTTGAACCCATCCATTTTCTCTGCAAGACACAAGACAAACCCTTATGTCGGGCTAAGCTCTCCTAATCTTGACCCAATATAGGCCTCAATCTATAAGCAGTATAGGCCAGTGATGTAACAAGTTAAAATTGTACCTTCATTCTAATGATCGTCGCTTCCGATACTCCGTCCTCCGCTGACAGATCGTATGTACGTCACTCGCGTGTTACATTTTACATACACTGCTTAATGCGTGAAACCTGCCCCTGATGTTCTTTCTAGTCTATTCCCCACCCCTTGTCTTTCGGCGCAGTGGGGAGAGCACATGGCGGAGACACAGCAGGTGCGTGCGAAGGAGAAGATTTAAGGCCTCAAATATGTCTTTTGTAGAGATGGTGGACATATTAAAGAGGATCGACTATGCTGGGAAGTATGGACCTTACCCAAACCCAAATATCAGAAAGGCCAAGATCATGACTAAAGTTGTGAAGGGTCTGCAGAAGAATTTTGGGGTTTCACGATCCAAGGATCAACTGAGGAAACGCTGTTCAGACCTGAAACTGAGGGAGCACGATCAGTATAGAAAGATCAAGCGAGTTCTTCTTCAAAAAAGTAAGTAGTTGTCACGTGTTCATATTATTATTATTATTATTATTATTATTATTATTATTGCTTGCATACAGCTCCGTGTGCTTTTCTTTAGTGTTGTACAGTTTAAAAATGCCACTTTCATGTTCATGGGTTCAGTTGTTCGTGGTAAAGATTGTTCGTTCGCCCACTTAAAATACAATGTTTTGGAAAGTTGCAGTTAACTACATTTGTTCATGCCTATTTCTAGTCAAAGGAATTCACAAAATATGAGTATCGCCTCTGGTACACATATAATCACTAAGTACCATCATCCACATCCAAATTGTTTACCTTCCATAACCCATGGACAACGGGAACAATTGTTACATTTAAATGTACCACCAGGGGTCTTATGCACAAGGTCGGTAGATGTATAATGACTGCATGTTAGACGATCTCGAAGAGAACATGCTCTACGGAAAACGAATTCTAGAGTAGAACGTACATGTTTAGCCAGGATATGGTGGTCGGTAAGAAGATGCCAGTTTTTACTTAAAATGTTACGAAATGTTTGATGGGCAGAATAAGTTGTAATAAACCTGACAGAGTCCTTATCTGCAACTTGCGTTGATGTAATGATACACTGCGAGGGCATGACGCAGCCCTATTAAAAGCTTTTTTCAAACTCGTAGGGGAGTACCCTCTTGCCAATAATCGATCACGTAAAGCATCAGCCTGAATCTTAAAATCCGTGTCCAGGCTACGCAAATGTAGAAACTGCGCAAAGGGGATACTGTGTGCTAAAGGTTCCGATTGAGCACTGGTTGCAAACAAGAGTATTGCCCGCAGTGAGTTTGCAGTAGAGATCTGTATATAGGGTACCATCAGTTCGCTTGATAATAAATAGATCCAGGAAAGAAATCTGTTCTAAATCAAAATTGAACGTAAATTTTAAGTTGACATCATTTTTACCTAATTCCTGTATAAATTATAGGAGTCTTTCCTTGGTCCCAGTCAATAGCATAAACAAGTCATCCAGATAGCGATACCATAACGGTATCCTAGTCAAAGGACGTTTTTTTTTTTTTTTTTTTTGTCTAGAGGGGGTTTGTAACTAGAATGAAATGCAAACTTTATTCAATGTAAAGGAGAGGACACTCAGCAGCTGTTTACACATCTGGACTCCAGAGCACTAGTGTGGGGCACCAGAACACCCTGTTTATTAGGGTGTCCCACACACGTGTACCAGTGGATACTATAGGGGTGTCTCCATCTGTGAAACTTGCACAAAACAGGTAAGTATTCCAGCTTTAGAAAGTGTATAAAATGTTTTCAGCTTTGAACTCAATTGTATGACACTTCCAAGCAATGTTTCATATTCCTATTTCTGCCCTCAAATATCCATGTGCTAAGTATTCCTTTTTTTACATTCTCATAGGGGAGAGAAGACTCGGTACGTCTGAGGACACCAGGGATCCCACACCTCCCAAAGAAGGGGAGATCCCAAAACCAGAAGCGGAGGAGGAAGGAGAGGTTGCTGAAATTGGCGAAACAGCTTTAGGTAATGTATGCCTGCATTTTTATAATGCATGGTGTGGGATTTTTTTTTTTGTTTATTTTTAGGTGATATGGATGAAACTCCTTTTACCAGTGAAAGTGCCCAGGTCCTTATCGGGGAGAAAATGGGGTGCAATCATGATTTGGAAAATCTTAAAAACTTCAATGATGTTCAACAAAAAATTAAGAACATCATTAATGTTTTATGGAGAATCTGAAACACACAAAACTAGCTAGCATCAAATTGCGATTTTAAAAGTTTTATATTTTTTAAAATGCCAAATTTGGAAGATGCACACAGTGTGTCAACATGTGCTATCTCCCATAATGGGGGATCAATGTACGCATTTTGTTGGTGCAACCCCTTCCTCGCTACTAAAGTGGCTGAGATTAAGGGGTTGCACCCCCAAAACACATTGATCCCCCATGATGGGAGATGGCACATGTTGACATTAGGCATGATGGGATTAGGAGAAAAATGCCCAGTTTGAATCACAATTTGTGTGCATCTTCCAAATTTGGCTTTTACAGGGGTGACACCCCATCTGATGAGGGCAATATCAATACAGTTTGGAATGCTCATGTCTGATGTTGTCTTCACTTTTCAAAGTTGAACTTTGTAAGTTCCTGAGTTCTGTATGTTATGCTTTGAAACATGTCTGTTTTATAAAAAAAAAAGGCTAGTTATATAAATGTTACCAAAAATAATGTTATATACACCAAACATGTTTTTTTTTTTTTTTTTTTTTTTTTTGTAAAACCTTTTTATAAACGCACATGTGAATGTTCTTTGAGTAAAAAAAATTCTTATCAACAATGTGTGGCTTCTTCTTTCAATTCTCAAAAGCATTTTTTCTTGTAAAGTTGGTGTTTTCTGTGGCAATGGGTGTTATTTACTAAAGGCAAATCCACTTTGCACTCCAAGTGCATTTTCAAGTGCACTTTTTCAGTGCACTTGTACTGCATAGTGGATTTACCTTTAGTAAATAACACCCACAGTGCTTTTTAATTTGCCCCAATCACACCATTTTCTTGACTCCACACATTTCTGTCATGGTGCTGAAAGTCAGGAATATTTCTGTCAGAAATGCACTACATACATTAACAAAAACAAGGTGTGTGTAGCAGACCCACCACATAATAATAATAATATTATCTGAAGAAGACTGTCGCCTCGCGTCTCAAAGAAAATTGGTTTGCACTGTTGAAGGAAAAAAAGGCCCAAAAAAAATTCTAAAGAAAAACCTAGGAGACAGCTCAAACGAACCCAAACAGTAAATGGAAAACCATTACTGCGGTTTCAAAGATACATTTATTTAAAAAATGCCTCTCAGACATTGTCTGGCCCCCCTACCCTCAAAGTACTCTGTATATCTGTTTTGGACCTCGCGGGCTTCAAATGCCGTCAGGTTGGATAGTTCAGCAAAGTCTGCCTCAGGCCCAACTGAGGCCACATAGTTTGGGTTCTTTTTTAGATAATTGTGCAAAATGCAGCAGGAAAGCACTATATGAATCGGTTTATATTCCGCCATGTGGATTGGAGTCAAAAATAGGCGTAACCGGATGGCCATTATCAAAAAGTGTTCTCCACTACTCTTCTGACTCTGGCCAGCCAGTAATTAAAAACCTTCTGGTCCGGGTTGAGGGTCCTCATCGGGAATGGCCGCATAAAATGGCCCCCCCCAGCGCAAACGTTTCATTTGCGATGAAGACTAAGGGGACTTCTTCCACATTCTCCTCTGGAAGTGGCAGGCTCAAACTGCCACTCTGGAGACACCAGTAGAACTCCATCTGGGCGTTCACTTCACCATCCGACATCTGGCCATTTTTCCCCTCGTCCACATACAGGATCTTGTAGGGAGCTGACACCACTGCCAACATCACTATACCATTATACCCCTTGTAATTATAATAGTACGACCCCGAGTTGGGGGGTGGGATGATGTGGACTTGTTTCCCATCAATTGTACCTCCATAATTGGGAAAGTCCCAACGGGTGGCAAAGTGGGAGGCCACAGTCTGCCATGCCTGTGGCGTTGAAGGAAACTGTGGAGTCAAACAAGAAAAAAAAAATGTGTCTAATCTGCTTGCAATGTTGATGTGCAAAATGACAAACATTTTTGGCCAACATGAGTATAACATTTTTTGAAATGAGTATTTAAAGACAAAAGTATAAGGTCCACTCATCAGATTCCTCACCCCATCTGATGGCTCATTGCAAAAATGTTGGGGGGGGGGGGGGGGGGTGTGGAGATGTTTTTGACAGGTAACCCTCTCCACTTCATTGAGAGCTGAATGCATAAATAATGTGTGTTAACTTTTTTGTCCAGCCCCTCCTTACTTACAGTATTAGCAGCCCACTGGACAGGTAAAAAAAAATAAAAATACACACTGAACAAGTGGAAGCACATTTTTACATTCTGCTATTACCTATCAAGATAATAGGAGAACCATACTTTAAAAGGTACCATTTGAAAGTATTCAGGCAGGCCCTTGCACTACATGCTTTGGTGAATTCATCCATAAATCTGACCACAAATAAGGTAGGTATAGTGTGTATGGGTTGGCAAAGTCAGCAGATAGAGGATTGCTATCAGCTGACTTAGCGGTTTGGGGGGAGGGTGGGTTCCAAATGATTTTTGGCCACCAAGAAAAAAGCCTCTGGCACTCTGCATGAATTTTTAAGGACACATAATATGTGTACACCTTTTAGGGGGTGTTTATGGGAAAGCAATACTATGGAGCTGACAAAATACATTGCTAAGTGACTAGGCTATAGGTGTGTATGGGCCCAGGAGAGCATGCTGAGGAGGTTAGTGAAGGCAAATATGCATGAAGGACAAAAATGGAACTTTAAAAGCTTCCAGCATGCATGAGGACAAAGGGGCACAGCATATTACAATCATGGTAATTAGGTAATGATTAAAGAAAATACAATACATTAACACACATTAAATACATAGAATGTGATGTTAAAGGAGAAAACCTACCTTAATATAGTCCTTCTGCAGGACCTGAATAATGGCAGAACAGGTCTCTGGAATAATGATCCCCAGAGCCTGTGGGGAGATGCCTGTCATGAACTTGAGGTCCTGCAGGCTTCTCCCAGTCGCCAAGTACCGCAAAGTGGCAACTAGCCTCTGCTCCGGAGTGATGACATGCCACATGCAGGTATCCTGCCTGCTGATATAAGGAGTCAGCAAAGCCAACAGACAGTGAAAAATGGGATCCGTCATCCTGAAATAATTCCTGAAATCATCAGGATTATTCTCCTGGATCTCACTAAGCAAAGGCGTGTGCGAGAATTGTTCACGCTGGAGCAACCAATTCTTGCTCCACGAACTCCTCCTCGCCCTGTTCATGGACTTGGCTTGTGTCAAAGCTAAAAGTGCAACACCAAGCCCCTGCAAAACACAAACTAAATGACAAGTATGTACATGCAACATGGCTTCAAAGCGGTCGGCTGGTCAAAACGGACTAACAGCACAGAAAAAAAGCAAGGCCTGAAAGAACGAACTGAAAATTGGCAACGTGCGGACAAGAATGCACTGCGTATCAAATACAGTACTACTATAAATGGCACGCACTGTCAAACAAATGCGAACTAACTACAGGCACTGAAAAGCAGATAGGAACCCACAAGCACAAACTGAAGAGTAACAATCTGAAGCACAAGTCTGAAAAGCGCTAACACGATAAACACAAGATCAGCAGAAGGAGCCAAAAGGGTGCCGCACGTGGTGCTCAACTTCCCTTTTATAGTCCCGTCGTACGCATTGTACGTCACCGCATTTTTGACATTTGGAAATTGACTGTGTGTATGCAAGAAAAGTTTGAGCCAACATCCGTTAGAAAAATCTGATGGATTTTGTTGTCTGAATGTCCGATAGTGTGTATGGGACATTAGACTAGCTAACTTAAGAAGCCTGGTTAGTACTTGAATGGGAGACTGCCCAGGTTTCCCTCCTAAGTGAGGGAGGCACCTGAGGTTGCTGTGTTTGAGAGTATCAGACCATAAGATTTTAGAGCAGTCTCTGAGGTGGTTTGCTCCTTCCTTAGTCGGGTCAGTCTTTGCCTTGCATTGGCTCTTGGAGCAAAAGTTATGGGCTCATTATTGTAAAACAATTAAATTGTAGCGGCTTCAAAACTGAATAGGGACATGAGGTCTATCTTTAGCTCTCAATCTGCTGGGCATCCTTCTGTTTCAGATGTGCTCAGTCTGTTCAGTGATGACCTCTCTGCAAGATGTAGATTGCGGGGCCCATAATCATGAAACACACAGCTTCATGTGCTGGGTTTTTCCAGCCTCAAAGATTTCTTGAATTGCAGTGGAAAGTCATCCGTTTTCTTTTTTGTGACCATGCTTTGGGCTGGCCACAGCTTTTGAAGTTCACAAAGCTACTAACTCCGGTGATGGACTTGCTAAAGATGCAGGGGGTGTCAATCTCAGTATACCTCAAACAGCCTTTGCTCAGGAAGCAGTTGGTCCAGATTTTCCTTTGGTTAATTTTGCAGTAGGAAGCTTTATTTAGGTCAAAGCACATTCCTTATGTACAGTCCTACTCCAGGTCTTGGAGAGGATCATTCTCTCTGTCTGGAACTTAAACATCCAGGCATTGGATTGCCGGAGGGCTCTGTTCCCAGGGTATTGCACAGTTAAGGATTGGTGGTTGATGGTTTGGAATCTAGAAAGGTTGAATTCTTTCAGGTATTAGGAGATAACCATTGATACCAAATTATCCATTTTGTTTTGAGGGTGGCTACAGTTCAGTGGAATTGGTCTCACCAGGACAGGATAGTGCACATAAATATCTTGGAGCTTTTGGCTAGTACGCCTTGCTCTGGATTATGGTACAAATGAGTAGTTTCTATCTGGAAAAGCCTCTGCAGGGGCATATATGTCAACCACCAGGGCGGCAGCAAGAGTTATATGGCTCAGGAAGGTGAAACACATTTTGTCTGGGGCAGCACAAGTGCTGTCTCTATCGTCAGTGCATATTTCAGGTATAGAATAGTGGCAGGGGGACCTAAGCAGGTGAATCTACTAGATTCCAAGTTCTACAACAAGTTGGGTCAGATTGTGTCCTGGGTGAGGGATCCACTGGCAATAGGGGTAGATGCACTGTTAATGCCTTGTGGACCAGTTCTCCCTTATTTGACGCTTTCCCTCTGTTTCAACTTCTGCTACATCTTTTGCAAAGAATCCAAAAGGAGGTAACACTGATAATAATGTTAGCTGAATTAACTCAGGAGGGCTTGGTACACTGACATAGCAAGTCTTGTGGGGGTCGCTCTTTGGACACACCTAGTCCAGCAGGACCTAATGGTCTTGAGTCTGGTAGCTCAGCACTGTTGAGCCCCTGGAAGCCAGCTTCAGGAAACTTCAGTTACAGGAATTGGAAATATTTTTTGTCTGGGGTGAAGCCAGGAAGTGGCACCCGCAGAAATATGCGAGTATGAGATTTTATTTTTCTTTCTACAATCGGTAGGAGATTTGCCTTTAGTACTGTTAAGGGTCAGAGTTCGTACCTATACATTTTTTTTTTATTTTTTACAGAGGCTGTTGTTTCCCACTCCTTGATTCATACATCATATAGCGTGTAATGAAGACCGTCCCGCCTGTCAGACCATTCGTGTGTCCTTGGGACTTGAATTTGATCTTGACTGTCCTTGCAGAGGCTACTTTTTGAACCAATCAGGGGATTGGGTCTTCATCTCAGAAAGTGGCTTTCACTAGGTGGAGTGTCAGAGGTGGGGGCTCATTCATGCAAGGAGCCGTTCTTGGTCTCGCATCATAAGGTGATGTTGCGTCTTCCATTTTTTTGCCTAAAATGATGTCTAGTTTTCACTTAAATCAAGACAATGTCTTGCCTTCTTTTCTGATCCTTAGTTGGCAGGAGTTGGATACCTGCATACTCTGGAGGTAGTTTTGGCAGTCAGAATTACTTGATTTGTCAGTACAGGTCAGGAATTCTAGTTTGTGCTGCCACTAGAGCCCAGGATGGGCAGGAGGCATCCAAGTTAACTATTTTCATTGGATTTCCCAGTTAATAATTTGAGCCTATGGCTTTAAAAGGCAAGGTCCCCCACCCCTTTGTTTTTAAAAGCGCTCCCTACCAGGTGAGTGGGGACAACTTAGGTCATCAGGTGTCATTTTAAGGCCATTGCATGATCTTTTGGTCATACATTCACAGAATTTTACCAGATACAGTAGATATCAAAGCCATGGAGGACACTGCTTTGGCCGCAGTATGTTTTGGGCAGCAAATGGAGTCCTTGTCAGGTGGCAGTTTCTGTGATTGTCTCCCTCCCCTCAAGTGCATTGCTTTAGGACATCCCATATAGTCATTATTATGGTTGCTCTGTGTCCCGTGATGCACGATAAAGAGTACATCTAAGAGTACATCATGGAATACAGAGGTCCCTCCCATCTTTTTGGGGATATTCATTGCTTTGCTACAAAACTGATGTCCTTCCTGTGTAGGAGGGGTTATATAGGGGAGGACTTATTTTTCGACAGGCACTGGCAAAAAAAAGAGAACCTCTTATATAGGGGAGGACTTCCTGTTTGACTATCAGCCAGTGTCCATCTACCAGTAGGTGGCGTATAACCCATATAGTCATTATTATGGTTGCTCTGTGTCTCGTGTTGTACTCCAAGAAAAGGATTTTAAGTATGACAAAAAAAAAATCCTATTTTTTTGTGGTAAATCAATACAGGGCCAATCCAGTCACTGTTCACTAATCAAATCACTCATGACTCAACTATCACTAAATCCCAGTTATTGGGCAGATTTCCTACACTTTACTGTATTGATGTATAGCTTAAAACTCTATTTTAGTTAGAAAACAGCAGACTGAACATTTGCAGAGCAATCATGGAGAACATGAGTCAGACTAAATCAACTGAAAAAGTTTCTACAGAAATATAGATGACCTTAAAGTGTCTTTGCCAACAAACTTTGGCTTAATGTTGTAACGTCACTTAGCAAATGTGTGCACGTTTATGAACTGAATAATTTAGGCTGAATTTCTTTATACCTCTTAGGGATTCATAACCTACTAGTATGGATTATTGCCAATCAACAGATTAGCTGAAGATCTTGCTTTTTTTTTATTTTTTTGTCAGATAACTTTCGCAGCTAAAAATATATGAACCTTTTAGAGTAGCTAGTCAGAAGTACTAGGCTAGGTACACGCAGGCTGAAAACTGTACACTTTTCAGCCCTTTTGTACAGCTCCTTGTACAACAAAAGCCAGTCTCACTACCGTCTTCTGTCAAACGAGAATGCTGGAAAACCAGCATCTGATCGGCTGCAAGCACTGATCACTGTTTTCTGACAGTTCCTGTCAGAACACAATAGCTCAGTGGGGATATCAGATGTCTTAGTACGTTGATTTGTAAGTTTTATTTTGTTCCGCTCGCTGGGTTGGACGAAAAATACTTCCTATGTGTATCCAGCATCAGGCAGTGTTTCATAGTTAGTTTCATAGTTAGTAAGGTTGAATAAAGACACCAGTCCATCCAGTTCAACCCGAGTGTCTACAATTGTCCCTATCCCTGTACTTTACACACTCACATTGGTCCCTACCCACAATCCAAGGTCCCCATTCATATACTAGGGCCAATTTTGGACAGAAACCAATTAACCTACCTGCATGTCTTTGGTCTGTAAACTGTGATTTATCTTAAAGCAAAAAACATGTTTAGGGATTTTTTAAAGCACCTGTGAGATTGTTATTGCTATCGGTGCACCTGCTAGAGAGATTCACCTTCTCATTGAGTCAGACATTTCAGACTTTAAACCCAGGCACTGTCTCTGTCTTTAATTTTGCAGATTTGAGTTCAGCCATTCTTCATGGTGGAAACTGCCAGACTTGCACTCCCATGCAAAAAATAAATAAAAAAAGGAGCAATCTACTTTTGCTCCTCCAGTACTTCTTTATCCTGCAGAAGTTTAAAGCAAAGTGCTTTTGTTAGCTAAAAGTCATGCAATTTTTAGCAATTTAATTGTAGATCTAGACCATAACTAGGTCAATAATTGGTGCATACATTGTGGTGCCAGAATTTTGATACATATTTACAACTACTACACCAAGTATGCGCACCCTTTTGGATTATCCCAAAGACGCTAAGATGCATGAGTAATAGCATCACCATTTTAATGGAGATCAGCGCCAGCTTCATCAATATCTGGCCACCATCTTGGAATTCCTCTTCCCATATATTCCCCCCTGCCTCTCTCAGCTGACTTTAGACTGCTAAATTGGGCAAACTTCCAAACATACTGTTGGCAGGCCATGTATGTGCAAGGGCAGAGAATGAGGGATCAAGGGTGAGAGGGTTACCCAAATTCCTTTATCAGGCAGGGAGGAACCTGTATGTGGCCCCCCTTGCATTATATCTCCTGAGGGTTAGTTGGTTCCATGTGGCTTTGATACCCTCCACATATCAGGTCTATGCACCTACCTCCTAGGGCACTTTTCTTCAGTCGAGGCATGAATTTTAATCTGATATCCCCCCTTTTTTTTTTTTGACGATCTTGAACTGCTGGGGGAAGGTTAATCAAATATGGAGGAGGGGAATGCTGAAATATACACTTCTAATGAATCTACTCTTGAAGAATAAGAGTAATTTCAGAGCTCCCCCCCCCCCCCTTTGCACTTTATGCTTTCAAATGTTTCTTTGAATCTACAAGGAAGAACCGTTCTTTTTTTTTTTTTTTTCCCCCAGAATCTCAATCCCCTCTTACCACATGGAGTGATTTCTTGGGGTCTGAAGGACGAAAAGTTTTGCAGCTTTTATGCAAATCTCTTAGAGCCTTTTCACACTGCCAGCTCCCCGGCGTCAGCAGTAAAGTGTTGCTAGTTTTAGCATCACTTTACCGTTGTTTTTGTGACGCTTTGGGGTCTTTTAATCCCCACTAGCGGCTGGATAAAGGGCTAAAAGCGCACGCAAAGCAACGCTGCAGAGGCGCTTTGCAGGTGTTTCGGCGGCGCTGCCTATTGATTTCAATGGGCAGGGGCACTTTAGGAGGAGTGTATACACTGCTTCTAAAGTGCCTCAAAGAAGCTGTTTGCAGGACTTTTTTTGGATGTCCTGCAAGCGCAGCGCCCCATTGTGAAAGCACTCAGGCTTTCACATTGAGATTGCAGATGAGGCTTTTTACAGGCGCTATTTTTAGTGCTAAAATGCCTGAAAAACACCCCCGTGTGGTTATTGTTGTCAATGTCTGTCCCATCCTAGATCTCCAAAAAACTTTCTCAAAGTATGCACTGTATTTAGATATCTTGTTTGGTTTAGTGATAGACTATGCATTTTTATATAAGGGGATAACCTAGCTATATGCACTGAAAAGATTATTTTATGTAGAATATTTTTTATTTAAAATAAAAATGTTATTTTTTTATTTTTATGTATTCATGAATTTGTATACATGTCAAGGTTTTTATTTGCAATTAATAAGTTGTTTATTTGTCAAAATGATATACAGTAAATCCATTATAGATCTGCTGGTGTATTACACTGGCGATCGGGATTGTACTGAGGACCGGGATTGCTTACTCTTAGTTAAAAACGCATGATGAGAGGTGAGCCTGTTATGGTGTTACACATAGGAGACCCGAGAGTCTGTCTTTACTAAACCCTGAGGAAGTCTCAGGATGAAACACGTTGGATGTAGTTGGTACCAATGTACCAACAGCATGCTTTTGTGCATTGGTCAGTGCACCTGACAGACCTTCCTGTAGGGGTCCAGTCAGACAACACCACATCAATGAGGTACATAAATCATCAGGGAGGCATCAGAAGTCAGGCTAGCATGAAAAACTGGCAGGCTGATTTTCCCAGCTGTCAACAGCTAACTTTGGGGAGTGGGCTCTTCACCCAGAGGTGTTCGTGCAGCTTTGTTGGAAGCTGGGGACATTGGATGTGTATCTTCTTGCAACCAGTTCCAATGTGAAGCCAAACAGATTTGTATCCAAAACCAGGAACACTATGGTGTTTGTGGTGACAGTGAGATCAGTTTTAGGGCTGCCACGATGAGTCGACATAATCGATACGTTGACTACGAAAATACATTGACGTGCGTGCAGGGCGTCGATGCGTCACACTGCTCCGTGTCTCCCGCTCTCCTCCGTGCTGCCGTCCCCCTCTCTTCTCCCCCTCCGTGCATCTGTCCCCCTCTCCTCACCCTCCGTGCTGCCGCCCCCTCTGTATCTCAGGATGGAGAGCGGAGGTAGAAGCCGGTAAACCCGGCTCCTTCGTTTTCAGAATGGACAGAGTCAGTGACTCAGAGTCAGTAAGACCCCTGATACCTCACAATAGCCCCCCCAGGGCTGATAAAAAAAAAATTGCAATAAATAATAATAATAAAAAAAAAACACACTGACACTGTCCCCACACACCCTCCCTCCCCCTTAAAAAAAAGAAAGCATTGTAAAAAAAAAATTATAAACATTCATGGACTTCTGAACAGAAAATAAAAAGCGAAGATAAAAAAAAAAAATTGTTTATCTTCGCTTTTTATTTTCTGTTCAGAAGTCCATGAATGTTTATAATTTTTTTTTATATATATATTCTTTTCTTACCTTTTTTTTATTTTTTATGTACTTATCATTTTTTGTGAAGTTATCCAACGGATTCATTACCTAATCAAAAAAAAACCCTCTAGATTAATAAAAAAAAAAATAATAATCGTATAGTGCATGACTAATCGAAAAAATAATCGATGGATTAGTCGACAAACTAATCGTTAGGGAAACTGATTAGAGCTGCAACTATTTCTGCCATGCCTGCTTTGCAGAATGTGGGTAGAATGAATTCTGATGATTCTGATTCCCCCAGCCTGGCCCAGGAAAATGTGGTACTCTTAACATCGTAAATTTGTTGGTGGGTGAATCATGCACTCTTTCAGACCGACCCAACCTCCTATTGCAGAGTCCAGCCTCCTATCCTTCCTCACAGTTGCTGGCTTAAACAGCATGACTGTTCAAGTAAGGGCGTTGAGAGACAGTGTCTCTGACTCTTATTTCTACACTTCTGAAACGCTAGGAAGATGACTTTGCAGAGGATCTACCAACAGACATGGAAATCTTACTTTGGTGTGAGGCTTTGAGGATTCACCCTCATAAGTGTGTCATATACTGCATCCTAGCATATTTCTAATTAGGAATTGACCAGGGCCTGGCTCTCAGTATTATCATCGTTAACATTTCAGCTATGGTGGTGCTTTTTCATCCATTGCTTTTAATTCCTTGGTATGTTCCGTCGTACAGGAGGCTATGCATATTGTCTTCCCCATCAGGACCCTGTTGACTTTGTGGGACCTTAACTTGATACTTTCTGTAAAACTGCTGCCAAATGTGACCAATGTAGGTCTATGGGGCTGTGCTGCAACCACGTGCATAGCTTTTTCTGCACTTATCATCCAGCGAGGGAATGACCTACAAAAAAGAGTGACCTCAGCCGCCAAAGCACTCCATTTTCTTTCCTACTGCTGGGTACGGGCTACAACAAAATAGAGCCGCTAGCCGCTCTCTCAATGCAGCCACTGGCGAACACACTGATCAGGCCAGTGGCTGTATTATGTGCCCAGAATCGGCTCTGCGGGTTCCACCACCTCCTCCTTGGGCTCATCCATCATCCTTTCATGAGAAACCCTGCAAAATCCAGGGAAAGACTGTCCTAACGCAGTGGATCTGTCTCTACCCCTCTATCTACTGAGGTGAATAATGCCTGTGCTTTCACTGGCAACAGCAGCATCCACACTGATCCCACATCTGCCTTCCCAACCACAAACCAACCCAAGCTAGATACCACTATGAAAAACCATTTGATGATTGTGCACAGAGAAGTGAAGGAGAAGTCCATTGGAATTACTTTCTTTTGCCTTATTATTCCATCTCTGAGGTGAGAGTTCTGGGAGCCTGATCTTTTGAAACATTTGGTCCTGTTCTTTCTCCAGTGCTTTTTCACTACACACTTACACTATTGGTGTGTTTATTTTTGAAATATTTACATTGACTCTTGTTTTCTTCACATTTTTATACATTATTTATTTTTTTGTGGCATTATTTGCGCAGGACTCTTTCTTAATTATTCAAGTGATAGTTTGTGTTTACTATTTTGTCCCGCTGCATTTTCTGTTTCATTTAGTAGCACTTGCACTTTTGTTATTCCACAGATTGTTACATTATACTTTGTTATGCACGTAGATTTATTTCACGTCTAGCACATAGTGGCGCGAGGGTCCATTTTACACTATGAAAAACCTGTTGTCATTAAGATAATCCCTGCAATCTGGCATCATGTCTTGCATGACCCAATTTAAAGTAGAAGAACAAAAGCTGGGAGAGAGAATTGGACATGTAGAACATGGCACAGAAGTAAAAGAGGAAATCGCGTGGCTGAAAAAAACAGGCCGCAGCACTGCACTGCAGGAGGTGAACGGCAGGTGAGTGGAGAGGCTGATGTTTGTTTACAGCTGTTCTCTCCACTTCCCGTGAGATCCTCTGTGGCAGCATTCGATTCTGATGGGAGCTGAACAGGGTAAACTGCTCATGTGTGGAATCTAGGTTTCCCACTTCTTGAGAATCGAATGCCGGCTGCCTGCTGTTGTAAGGCAGTAACACTGGGGAGAGGCTGCAACTACAAATAAAGAGATATTTGTCTGCACAGAGAGAACCCTGACAAAGCTGCATCTAGTGGCAGGCTACAGTGGCAAGTGACCAGCTGCATTTGGTGGCAGGCTTTAGACCCCTTTCACACTGAGGTGTTTTTCAGGTGCTTTTGGGATAAAAATAGCATCTGAAACGCCTCCCCTGCAGCCCCATTGTGAGAGTCCAGGTGCTTTCACACTGGGGCGGTACACTTGCAGAACGTTAGAAAAAGTCCTGTAAGCAGCAACTTTTGGGGTGGTGGAGAGCCCCGCTAGCAGCTGAAAAGTGCCACTAAAACAAAGGCTAATGTGGCTGACAGCCAGTGTGAAAGGGCTTTTTGTGCCTTTTTAGAAACGCACTTCTTTTTTTAAAACAATCTATTGAACTGGCCCCAATTATTCTTGAGGGAGTCTTAATAAGGGCCCCTCTATAATGCCCCTAAAGTGAATAACTCCACACCAAGTTCACTGAAATATCATGTTTTTTGTTTGTTTTGTTTTTTGTCTCTTGCTGTTGCTCTCTGGCTTTTTTATTTATTTTTGTCCTGCAAACACTTCCTATCCTCCAGTGATGCACCTCACTGCTACTAATAGAGTAAGCGGTGCTGTTGTTTGCTGTTATTTATGATAACATGCTCTGATCTATGGAGGAGATCTACTAAAATTAGTGCATCCAAAGCAATTGGCTTCCAGGTTTTATTGTCAGCTTAACTGAACAAGCTGAAGTTAGAAGGTGATTAGTTACTATGCACAGCTACGCCAGTTTCTGTGTGCACAGTTTTAGTATATCTCTCTGTATGTGAATTAAAGCTCTCGTAGAGCTGAATGTGTCTGCAGGTAGAGGAGTAGTCCATCTCAGGAATGAGCAGAAAAAGATGGCTATATATGCATACGCAAGGGGGCAGCGAGAACAAACATAATCGCCCTAGAACAGGGTCTGGGAACAGCAAAAATAAAGCTTTCATTTGAGGGATAAAACAAAGGAAATGAGAGAGAGGGAGAGAGAGAGAAGGTGCACTTTAGTTATATTAAGGCTACTTTGACACTGGGGTTGGCAGGTGTGGGCGGTAAATTGGCTGTAGTTTTAGTGCCACTTTACCATTGTTTTATCGGCGCAATTCGGCTGCTAGCGGAGCTATTTTAGCCTCCGCTAGCAGCCGAAAAAGGGTTAAAACCGCCCGCAAAGCACTTGGGCTTTCACACTGGAGAGACAGGAGAGGCTCTTTACAAGGGCTATGCAGGTGCTATTTTTAGCGCTGTAGCGCCTGTAAAGTGCCCCAGTGTGAAAGGAACTTAAAGAGGAAGTAAACCCTGATGAGTTTACTTCCTCTTTCATTCCCTGCAAAGCATAATGGACTACTATGCATTGCATAGTAGTCCATTATGTGTCACTTACCTGACACAGGAGCCAGCGAAGTCGCCACTGTCCCCTGTAGTCCGCCGCATCCATTTTCTTGGTGCTGTCTCGCAGCTCCGCCGCTGTCATTCGGCGAAGCCGCGATGACATCACTCCGTCGTTGAGAATGCCGCGCTCAGTTCGCCTGCGCGCCGCTGTCTACGGCGCATGCGGCGTAGACAGCGTTGCCTGTTTTCGGGTAAATATCTCCTAAACCATATAGGTTTAGGAGGTATTTCTTGGACCTACAGGTAAGCCTTAATCTAGGCTTACCTGTAGGTCAAAGTGGTTTGTAAGGGTTTACAACCACTTTAAGACATATTGCACTTATTTTATTTTTATAAATTTATCTTTAATTTATAATGTGAAACATATGGCTTTAGCATACTAATGAAGGCACCAACAGGAAAACCTTTTGTCTTCCTTTAGAAGCAGAAGACAATCTTGTAAATAACTAACTTTTTAATACATCTATACTATGGCCATATTAATGCCATATTTTCCACACAAAATATATATTTTACTGGGCAGTGTCATTTCTTGCAACGTTGTCTTAATCTGGTGCTGAATGCGCTTTTACTACACAGTTGTGTTGGATTTCCACCTTTATACATTTGGATGATATATGTTAAATCCACATGGCCTCTCCTAACTCTCTCTCTGAATTGCTTATAGTTGCTCTGCTAATTCAGTAGGGCATGCGTGTGTCCCTCCAATATTGCTATAAGTGGTTTGCCGTTTATCATTATTCATCTTTATAATATAGTTTTAACTCCATCTGGAGGACTAAGTGCTGATCTATTTGGCATCATTGTGCCCAATATACTGTATATGTGCATCATAAGGCGTGCGACTGGACTTTGATGTTCATATTTGCATGTCTGTGTAGGGCTCTTTTACTGAATGTCACTGAATATTTTGGAGTGTGCCTCTACGGAAGCATACGATCTACACATCTAGAGATGAGCATAACATCACAGAAGTCCATTCAAATTGGCTTTGTTCTGTTTGATCCAGAGGGCTGGATGCAGAAGTTGAAAGGAACTCTGCCATGTGTAGGCCTGGTTGATCTGTTTGCTGCTGTGGCCCAATCATCCACACTGGACGTATGTGTATGTATATGTATGTATGTATGTATATGTATATATATATATATATATATATGTGTATGTGTGTGTGTGTATATATATATATAATGTAATACACACACAATGCTGTGAAAAGTAATTGCCCTCTAAACCTAATAACTGGTTGCGTCACCCTTGGCAGCAACAACTGCAATTAAGCGTTTGTGATAACAACTGCCATTGAGTCTTTCACATTGCTGTGGAGCAGTATTTGGCCCACTCTTCTTTGCAGAATTGTTTTAATTCAGCCACATTGCAGAGTTTTCCAGGATGGGTGGCCTGTGTAAGGTCATGATACAGCATCTCAATTGAATTTAAGGTTTAACCATTTGGAGGTAGACTTGCTGTTGTGATTCGGATTATTGTCCTGCTGCATAATCCAAGTGTACTTGAGCTTGAGGTCACAAACTGATGGCTGGACATTCTCCTTTAGGATTTTCTGGTAGAGCTCAGAATTCATGGTTAAATCAATTATTGGCAAGTGGTCAAAAAAATGGGGATTCTAGGGATACCCTGGCAGTTTTAAATAAAATCAATCAGCGCTGAACAAAATAAATTAAAATTAAATGCTAAAAATACTGCGGCTAGAATACTATAGGTCAAAATACCAAATCCCACAATAGAAATAAAAAAACACTGATCTGTGCATACACATCTGAATGTACCTGTATTTATGCTCATTACTCGGCATTGGAGGTCAGTGCAAAAGCATGTGAGTGTATCATCTTATTTTGCAATTTTTAATAAATCCTTTATAAACGGAGAGCACTAGATCTTGTCTTTTATGCTTTTATGTGGAATCATGCTCACTTTATAGACTGTCGTCCTGAAGAATCGGTTTGCCGCGAAACCGGTAGAGGAAATCTCCCTACACCCCTCTTTAACAGAGACCTTACAGGGCAACCTGTCGGTAGTTTGTTAAACTGCAGTGTATATGATTTTAGCATTGTGAATGTTTTACTGTATACTTTATCTTTTTGTCTCTATTAAATCATTTGTAATTTTTTATAAAAAAGTATTTTCTGTGTATTTCCTATCGAGTACCGAGATGGTCCATATAACAAACGTTTTTGGGTGTGGATATAATGGGAGCAGCCTCAGCAACTGCCCCGGTATTCCTAGAATCCCCCCCCCCCTTTTTTTTTTTTTACAATTATCAACTGGGATGATGGTACTGTGGCGGCCTGGTACGTCTCGGGGGGGGGGGGGGGGGCGCTCGCTCGTCCCCACCCCCTTTCCTGGCTGGCCGGGTAGTGTGCTCGGATAAGGGTTTGATATGGACCTAGGGGGTACCCTCACGCCGATTCTTTTTGGCGTAGGCATTCCCCTTTAAGTCCATACCAGGTGACGGGGCCAGCGACGCCTCCTTCGCTGGCCCCCGGCTACCTGGAGACGGGCTCAAAATGAGCGGACTTTCCTCCGCGTTTTGTGGGCGAGTCGTTCATTTCGAAAATACGGAGGATAGTCCGGCGTAGTTAGTACGCCATATTAGTCCGCTGAAAAAGTGCAGTGTGTGGGCAAGTAGCTCGTTTGGAAAGTCCGCCAGACTAAGTCCGCCAGATAGTCTGCTACGTGTGTACGTGGCATTAGCATGATTCAATTTGTCAGACAGCTTCTATTTATGTGATTTCTTTGATTCAACAGGTCTGGCAGTAATCAGGCCTGGGTGTGGCAAGTGAAATTTAACTCAGCTTTCCAAAACATTGTGGTTAATCACAGTTCATTCAGCATGGGAGGAAGCAATTACTTTTTCACATAGGGCCAGGCAAGTTTGAACAGCTTTTTCCATTAATAAATTAAATAATAATTTAGAAACTGCATCTTGGATTTACTCAGGTTATCTTTGTTTAATATTAAAATTTGTTGGCTGGTCTGAATCATTTACATGTGAGAAATATGCAAAAAAATAAATCAGGAAGGGGGTAAATTTCTCACAGCACAGTATGTAGTATTATTCAGGGGTGATTATACTCAATTGGTGCATGCGGTTTGAGGAACACGTGTCAGTCCAGATTGCATTTTAATGGCTTAACAGCCCACTTTTATTTAAAGGAAATAAAGTTGAAAGAAAATAAGGGTTCCACCATTACTGTTTAGTTCAAACCTTCAGCCTCCTGGCTTACTCACTTACAGCACAGCTGCTTCAGACCTCATGCCTAGGCCTTTGGGTTGCTCCTCAGAGCGTATGCTCACGTTGCCAGCTGCAGCCTCCCTCTCCTAACACTCCTGACACTCATACACAGATGTTGCATCTGTAGGGCTGAGTCCTCCTGACTCCGGCCAGACTTCATGTCTGCCTGGGTGGAATGGTCTCCAAGTGGGAGCTCTATCCCTGGGATGTTTATGAACCCAGCCACCAGGTGTGTAATTAACATGCTTGCTTTTGCCAAACCAGGCTTATATTGCTAATCCACAGCTTGACACGGGGTCACCTCTCCACTATATATTGTCCTGTAGCAGTAAATGTGCTATGGGGCAGTGGCTAAAATTGGCGCAGCTGTGCAGAGCACCTCCCCCACTACACTAAAACATTAACTAGGCACACAGTTAATCCTTTGATCTTCCCTGATGTTAACCCCTTCCCTGCCAGTGTCATTAGTACAGTAACAATGCATATTTGCACTGATCACTGTAAAAATGTAATGTCACTGGTCCCCAAAAAAGTGTCAGGTGTACAATTTGTCCGCCATAATATCGCAGTTGATCTCCGCCATTACTAGTAAAATAAAAAAATCCAATAGTTTGTAGGCGCTATAACTTTTGTGCAAACCAATCAATATGCACTTATTGGGATTTTCTTTAGCAAAAATATGTAGCAGAATACATATTTGTCTAAATTCATGAAGGCATTTTTTTATTGTATGCATTTTATAGCAGAAAGTAAAAAATATATTGTGGTTTTTCAAAATTGTCAGACGTTTTTTTTTTTTTTTGTTTATTGCGCAAAAAATTTAAAACGCAGAGGTGATAAAATGCCACCAAAAGAAAGCTCTATTTGTGGGAAAAAAAGACATAAATTATATTTAGGTAACTGGGGTCAGTTAAAGTAATGCAGTGCTGTATCACAAAAAATGGCCTCGTCGAGGGGTAAACCTTGGAGGTGCAGTGGTTAAAATGTGACGGGAGTACCGTTTTCATGTTAATTAACCTAATGACTTGTTTATCTTATGACTACATTGTATTGTGTAATCACTCTATTGATAATAAAAAAATGTGAAAAGAAATTGTAACGGGAGGGTGCGGGGAGCAGAACCCTTGCCCGCTGTCACAGTGGGGGATCTGGGAGCTGAGCAGGGGATGATGCCTAATAATGTTGCATGTTAACCCCTAAATACAGGTGTAACCTGTTACTATAGGTGAACTTATCCTTTAACCCCTTGACGATGGCCGTGTTCACATATGCAGCCACTCAACGAATGGACCATAATGCTGAGCGGTTGCATATATGTGACCCTGTAAAAAAAAAAAAAGAGAAAAAATTACCAAGCTAAGAACGCATGCATGCTCCCAGTATAATAGCTGGCGGGTACCGGAAACCTCCCAATGCATGCTTGTTATCGGGAGCTTTCCAATCATGTAGCTGCTGTGACAGCCAATAACAGCAGTCATATGCCTCCGCCTCCTTGCTTTTTAACTCTTAAAGGGCTGGGAGGCAATTGACGCAAAGAGGTTAAGCCATTTGCCTTTAGGACATGTTTGTGTCTGATTAAATTAAGCAGGATTGTAGTATTTTATTACATTGTTTCAGTACAATCTTTTATTGGAGTGTTCTGTGATCTTCTTTGGAGAGTAACTCAGTAGTCCATTTTTGTGTTTTGTAATTTTGCGTTCAGCATAACTTTATGTATTCTGGGGGTTATAATTCTTTTTCTCTTGATAATTTTATAATTTTTTTTTTGTCACAGATCAGCTGCAGAGCTGATTTGTGTCTCACCTTTACTGCTGTAGGTCAGCTGGCACATGTTGTTCCACTAGCTGGTGTTCAGCTCTGTGCACTCTGCGGCTATGGCTGTCGCCGCCCCTCACCTGTTGCGTAATATGTTTCCTTCCTTCCACTTCCTGTCCAGCCCCTCATGTGCTTCTCTATTTAAATCCCTCAAATCAAACCAGCTACTGGTTGCTTGAGCAACATTTGTTTCTGAGCTCCCTTCGTGTAACCTGTTTTACCCAACCTCTCGTGAACTGATCTCTTGTGTACCGACCCAGCTTGTTCTGATTACGTTGTCTGCAGCCCGCCCTGACCTTGGCTCACTATTCGGCTCTCCTTTGCTCCATCCATCCTTGTCTAACAGTGTCTTCTGGTACTTCCTAGCGAGCAGGGTGAACCCGGGGGTCGTGACCTGGGGTCAGCACGCAGCTAAGCCCAAACCCTCATGAGGGGGTCCCTGGAGAATACCGGCTGGCCCTTAGACTCCATGCCCTGGGGGATCCTCTGTCACCTGCTCGTCTGTGGGCTCACTGTAAGTAGTACCACGACATTTTTTTTTATATCAATTCCTGATGTTTACTGCCAAAACGTTACAATGTCTTTAATGCACAATTTTATAAAAAAAAAAAAAAAATGATATTGCACATATTTTTAAGTGGGATGGCTGGCAAGTGGCAGCGAGGCAGACACAGGAGGAGAGCTGGAGTGCCGGGATGACCTCAGGAGAGGCAGGTGTGTGTGGGAGGGGGATGTACAGTATATAGGTGTATGGGGAGGGGGACTACAGTACACAGGTAGGGGGTGGAGGTGCAGTATACAGGTGTGGGGGTGGGGGGTGTACAGTATATAGGTGCGGTGGGGGAGTGTACAGTATACAGGTGGGGAATGGCACAAGGGCTGTACAAATATAACCCCTGGGCAGTCAGGATGCAGACAGCTTTGTAGAGAAGTCGGTGTTCCCCTGGCAGTAGGTCCCCTCTCACACTCGCACACACATACACACGCGCAATGGACGATCAGTATGATGAGTATGGGGCACCGTCCCGGCTCCTCACATCACCGGACACTGACTCTCTCCTCCATTACCAACCATACACTCTTCCCTCTTCCTCAAACGCCCAACCCCACCTCCTTCGTGAGATCATGCAACTCCGCTCTTCAGAGTTCCTCATTCGCCTTCCCTCCTAATCCAGACAGAACAGGACTCCGCCCCCCGCAGATCGCCTTCTGAGGAGATACTGAGCGATCTGAGGGAACGGCTACAGGGGGGGGGGGGCTCTGAAGGGGGACAGGAGGATGCCAGGAGAGGCAGGGCACGGCATCACGATTCAACTAGTCTGCATCGATGCAGAATCGCTCAAAGCTGAATCACAATGCATCGATGCGCTGATTATTTCTCTTTCGTTCATTGACTGATACAGCTCCAGTAATCTTGACCGTAGGGTTATTACGCCACCTTCAGGAGAGGACTAGGCAGAACATATAATACATGTGAAAACAGAACTTTACAGTTCCGCCCAGGGTCCGATCCCTCTGGTAATAACCTCTCAGCCTGCTTCCTGCAGCTCAGTTTTTTTTTTCTGCCTAGTGAAGGAGAAGGACCTAGGCTCCCTGCTGGGATCATCGGTCCTGGGGATTTTTTCGGAACTTTTGCCTTTTGTGCAAGATTTTAAGATCCTGTGATCTGCTATCAAGAGCCGGCGGGGTGACAGGCTGGATAATATAGATCCTTGTAGTCTCCCCAGCCTGGCCATCGAGTGTGTGCAGACCAGAGATCCGTGCTGGGTTTGCCACGACATACCCCCAGGCTCCAGGGACAGCCTGTGGGCGTAATGCCCCAGGGCACACATATGACCGGGCTACTGATGTCTGTGTCGGTGTGCTGGGCCAGCAGCCACCCCGTACTGATCGGAGAGTGGGTCTGTGATGGAATGTTCCCCAGCTCGTCAGGACTGGTAAGTACAGCTCTCCCTGCCTCGGTGGGGCTGAGCAGCTGGGCATTCCCTGGGAGGTTAAGGGGTCCCTCTCCTCCCTCTCTTCTCTCCCTGTCCCTACTTTACTCTCCCCATGGGGGATGTTAGATGACTGGGCTGCTGAGCGGTGTGTGTACCTGAGCCAGGGGTCCTCCGAGGGGACTCTGATCCTGGATTGAGGCCTGCGCTGGCTGTATGTGTCCCTGGGCTGTCTGTGGTCTCTCTGATGGTGTCTGTGGGCTCTGTATGTGCTGCCGCCATAGCGCTGTCTGCTGCTATTATCTCTGTTCATTCTCTGTGTACAATTTTCTGTGAGTCTGTGTGAAATGCATGGTCGGTGGCCATTTTCCCTGTGATTGTCCCTTATACAGGGCACCCGGAGGCCATTTTTTTTGCAGCCTCAACACGGTTTTTCTCCTCAGCGCTGTTTCCTGTACCTCAGAACAGCGCGTTTTTTTGCTCTGGACACAGGTACCTTTAACAGCATGGCGCAGCACTCGGCCCTGGTGGTGAGTCCTGCGGTGGGGCGCCCTCAGTCTGCAGCAGCTAAGAGGTGGGATTGAGCACCTTGTCCTAAGTCTCCAAGGGTGGCAGACGGGGTGGGTCAGCATGGCATCAGAAACTGGTGTTCTTTCCCCAGCGGCTTCATTCCAGTCTCCTGATTGTAAACACGGAAGCGACGTCATGACGTCACTTCCCGATTACTTGGCTGCCAATGGCAGTTTAAAAAAAAAAATACAGTATTCAGAATCGACGGAAACGGCGATTTGAATACTTTGAAGTGCAAAGGAGGGATTGGAGGTCTTTTAGACCCCCGATCCCTCCATAAAGAGTACCTGTCACCACCTATTACTGTCACAAGGGATGTTTACATTCCTTGTGATAGCAATAAAAGTGATACATTTTTAATTTTTAATTTTTTAAAACAATTTAATAATATTAAAATAAATAAGATTTTTTTTTTTTTTTTTTAAAGATTCCCCATCGCCGCAAGCTCATGCAGCAAAGAAAACGTATAAGGAAGTCGCGCCCGCATATGTAAACGGTGTTCAAATGCGCGTGTTGTACTTGGACATTCCACCATGACTGATACAAACCACAAGGCCAAGTCGACCTGCCATTGGCTACAGCAAAATAAAGTGAAGGTTCTGGAGTGGCCATCTTAGTATCCTGACCTCAATATCATTGAGCCACTCCTTTTTTTTGCTTGTCTGTTTTTGCCTTGGTTTGCCATGGCACGCGTGCACTCGCAAGAGCACCGCTGGGCTCAGCAGTTTGGCGGCCATGGCGCTCGTGGCTTCACCGCACATGCGCCGTAGCCTTTATCTGGGCACACGTAGATTTGCGTCATATGCGAATACATCCATGCCCGTTTGCTGGGAATGCGCACGTGCATGCTTACACATGCACAGAACGTTGCGGTGCACAGCCAGCTTATGTAAGCTGTGTATGCCAAGCATGCAGTGCCTCCAGAAGGCAGCTCTGGGGGACACAGCAGGCTCTGAGCCAGGCATTTTTTCAGTGGTTTCTTCTAGCGTGATATTTATACATATATTTATACGTATAAGGTATATATTTTTCCGCAGTGGTTTCTTTCTAGTGTTATTTTTTTTTTATAGAGATATTTTACATAGTGGTGTATTGTTTGGGTATAAGGATATAAAGTATAAAAGTTATCGCAGTCAGCATATAATTTTTTTTGCTTAGCAGGATTGTTGCATAGGGGCTTGGTGAGCTATATTAAAGGGTCTCCCTTTTGAGGTTTTTTAATACTACACCAAGGTACTTCCTTTTTGTGGCTAGTAAATGTCTTCAAAAAAGAGGAGCAGGACTAACACTAAAGGGAAGGGCACACCTATGTCATCCAGTAGTTCCTGATGAACCTAGTCGTATCCCTAGTGTTGGATGCCCTGAAGGACCAGAGACTTCCAGGCAATCTGAGCTGTTGCTCCTATCTGGGATTGTGCCTACAGTCAACGTTGCTGCTTCACCCTTTATCACTAAGGATGAGCTGTCCTCAGCCCTAGCCGGGTTAGAGCATAGGATTGCTGGCATGATTTGCTTCCATCCCACAGGGTGGCAAGAAGTATGACAGATCCCCCTTCCCTGGAGCCTCGTAATCTGGAGCAGGAATGGGTTGAGGATGGGGAAGAGCTTAAAGCTCAGGATTCTGTGGATGGCCTGGCAGATAAGCCTGCTTCTGAGCAATCTGGACAAGAAGATATCCAGTTGGCATCTGTCTCAATCACAGAGGCTTTTGATCCTGACTCTTACCAAAATGGTTTGTTCTGCCTTTAAGTTGCCTCTGGCAGAGGTTCCTGAGCCTCCCTGGTCCTCTTTGGGATCCCTGAAGCCTCTTCAGGCCACACAGGCCCTTACACCCTCTGTTGGAACGGGTGGCGTATGCTGATTGGGAACATCCTGACAGGATTAGACAGGATTGTTCCTCGTATGAGGTTTTCCCTTTTATATCCCATGGATGAAAAATTTAAGTGGAGCATGCCAGCTGTAGATACAGCAGTCTCTTCCTTAAACAAGAACTTGACTTGTCTGGTAGATAACGCACAGGGCTTGAAAGACCATTCACAAGAAATTGGAGTCTTTATTAAAGGCTTCCTTTTCTTTGGCCAGTTCAGCTATTCAACCAGCTGTTGCAGCAATTGGCATCTGCCAGTATGTAAAGGATCAGATCTGCTGGCCCGACAGGCCTAACCAAGAGGATGATCTGCCTGAAAATAAGCCAGATATTAGAGTGCTGTGTTTTGCTGTTGACGCCCTAATGGATTCAATACAGCAAGTTTCTTGTTTGGCGCTTTTGTCTGTATGTATGCGCAGACTGTTGTGGCTTAAGCCAGTAAAAAATTAAAAAAGCCAGGTATATCACTCACAAACATCCGATTGAATGGTTGCATTGACAATTGAAGCCTCCACTGTTCTGCAGCAAGCAGGCGAACAGAGTGCTCAACCATCCATATTGTCAGCTACTGCAGGGAGCTTAAAATCGGGGAAGGAGGCAACAGTGGAGGCTTCAATTGTCAATGCAACCATTCAATCGGATGTTTGTGAGTGATATACCTGGCTTTTTAAATTTTTTACTGAGTTAAATAAACGTTAATGCACTAGGGCTGGTGTTCGTTCTTGTGCTTTTTAGGTTTGTCTGCCACCCAGTGGACCTTAGTAAGAGCAGCAACGCCCAGAGTGGATGTAACAAACAATATATATTGTTTAGAAGTATTCTGGAGGAACTGGATTGTCAGGTTTCCCCTTTCATGGGGAATGTTTGGTGATCACTTGGACAAATATATCCAAAAGATTTCTGGAAGGAAGAGTTCTCTACTTCCTGTGGAGAAAAGCACCAGGCGTCCCTCGTTTAAAACCTCAGGGACTGCATCCTCAAATACTGTATCTCAGCACCAAGGCAGTTCCACCACCAACAGGGGGCCAGAGTCAAGCCGCAAGGCCAGGGCCAGAATAAGCCCTGGGTCCAAAATTCTTCTAAACCCAGTACCAGGCCCTCCTTTTTTGAGGGGACACCCCCACTCCATGGAGTGGGGGGAAGGCTGCTGCACTTTGCAGACATTTGGAGAACAATAGTTCAGGAAGAGTGGGTCACCTCAACTATATCCCACGGTTACAAGCTGGAGTTGCAGGGGGTTCCCCCTTTGAGGTTTTTAAGATCTGGCATTCCCTCGAATCCTCCAAAAAAACTTATTGCTTCAGGCACTGCATCATCTAGTGCATCAAGGAGTGATTATAGAGGTTCCTGTACCTGAAAGGGGCACAGGGTTTTACTTAAACCTATTTGCGATTAAAAAAAACTGTCCGCTCAGTAGTAGCCTCACTCCAGATGGGAGATTTTCTAGCCTCCATCAATATAAAGGACGCGTATTTACACATAGCTATCTTTCTTTTTTTTTTTTTTTTAATTCTTTATTTTTTCATCTTTTCTTTCCATAGATTTCACATTACATTTCGTTATACATCTACAACTTCTTTAACAACTATAACAATCTTATAATATTTCAATCCATACCTCAATTCCACATCATCCTCCCCCCCTCCCTCACCCTTCCCTCCCGGAAAAATCAATAAATAAATATACAAACTAAAAAAAAAAAAAAAATCCCCCCCCCCCTCACTCCCCCCCCCCCCACCACAACCCGCCCGCTCTATCATATTTCAAAATATTTTACATCATACTTTCTCTATAATTTAGATATGGAGCCCAAATCTTGTTGGATTTCTGCAATTCTCTGAAACCACTGTGCTCTAGCTGGAGGGCTGCTTTTTTTTTCCACAGAACCGGAATACATGCACTTGCTGCTATCAATAAATGTCTCAGCAAAGAATTTTTGAATCTTTCTATTGCCATTGGGATGTCCAGCAACAGAAAAGTTGCCGGTTTATCTCCCAGGTCAATTCCTGTAATCCTTACAATAGTATCGGCTACCATCTTCCAGAACACTCTAATTTTTGGACATTCCCAAAATATATGTAATAATGTTCCCTCTGCTCCACGACATCTCCAACATGTCTCTGATATCTGGGGGTAGATTTGATGTAACACTTTTGGTGTTCTATACCACCTAGTAAGGATCTTATATCCCCCTTCTTGATATCTGCTTGCCATCGAGGCCTTTTGATTAAACAACAACATCTTATCCTTTTGTTCTGGGGAAAACGTAGTCCCTAAGTCTCTTTCCCAGGCCTGCAGAAAGGGCAAATCTTGTGAAGTCTCCTGTTCTATTAACATACTATAAAAATAAGACGTCTCAGTTCCTCTCCTTTCAAACAGATCTCTTCAAACTCAGTCAATGCCCTTATTTCTACGTATACTTTTGATTTAGATCTAATAAAGGCTTCTAATTGCCTCATTCTGAAAGGATCTAGCCCTAATGTCATTCCTTTTTCAATATCTTTTTTAGTCATTAACCGATTGCCTACCGAGAAATGACAAATTCTGCTCATGCCTCTGTCTCGTATTGTTTTAAATTTTGGATCTGTCATTCCCGGTAGAAATGCTGGGGTACCAAGGATAGGAAGGAGCGGACTGGGAATTCTTGAAATAGATGTTTTCTTGAATACTCTTTTAGTTATTCGTAATGTCTCCCCAAGTATTGGATGTTTTCTCATTCCTATTGGTATTTCTGTATCTGGAATCCACACTAATCCTTCCAATGGGATATCTATCGCTGCTTGTTCTGTCTGTATCAACGGTTTTTCGTTTTTAAGCCTACACCATTCCACTACTCTAGTTAAATGTAAAGCTTCCTGATATTTTATTGGGTCTGGAAGTCCTATCCCTCCTTTTCCTTTGGGGAGTACTAGAATATCTCGACGTACTCTTGCTGGTTTCCCAGCCCAAATTAACTTCATAAATCTTGATCTAAGATCCTTAAACAAACTTGGAGGGATCTTGATCGGTTTAGTTTGGATTATGTATAACAGTCTGGGCATCACATTCATCTTAATAATATTGGTTCTCCCGAACCATGTAAAAATCTTTGTCCCATTTTTGAAGATCACTTTTGATCTGTCTTACCAATGGGATATAGTTAAGTTCGAACAGCTCATTTAGATTTTTTGACATTTTTGTTCCTAAGTAACTTATATATGAATTCGTCCATCTAAAATCAAATTGCGTGGATATTGCTTGTAGCTGAGACGAATCTATTTCTACCCCCATTGCTTCTGATTTTCCATAATTTATTCTAAAGTTGGATATTTTCCCATATTCTCGTAGCTCCATTAGTAAAGATGGGAGAGATGTAATTGGGGACGTTACAAAAAAGATCAAATCATCTGCATAAGCTGCCAACTTCTGATCTTCATTTTTTATTTTTATCCCCCTGATATCCACATTGGCACGTATTTTCCTTAAAAAAGGTTCTATTGTCAAAATGAATATCAGGGGTGAGAGGGGACATCCCTGGCGTGTTCCATTTAAAATGGAGAATGGCTCTGATAATCTGTCATTCACTTTCACCCTAGCACTTGGTTTTGAATATAAGTTTAGGATCCATCTCAGCATCCCCTCCCCCAGGCCTATATGTTGTAATACTGCTTTTAAGAATATCCAATCCACCCGATCAAACGCTTTTTCTGCATCCGCAGATACTATCACCGTTGACTTATGCAATTTTTGTACCAGGTAAATTGTATTCACCACTCGTTGCGTATTTTCTCTTCCTTCTCTCCCTGGGACGAATCCCACTTGATCAGGGTGTATTAGTTCCGGTATCAAATTTATCAATCTCATAGCTAATATTTTTGTGAACAATTTAAGGTCCACATTCAACAACGAAATAGGTCGGTAGCTGGGACACTGAGAGGGATCCTTTCCTTCTTTTGGTATTACTGTTATATGCGCCAGTAACGTTTCTGTTGGAATTTGCTTCCCTTCCCGTATTGAGTTATAGGCTTCCACGAATCTCGGAGCCAATTTATCCGCAAACATTCTATAATATGACAAAGTAAATCCATCTGGACCTGGTGATTTACCCAGTTTTAATATTTTTAATGCTTTTGCAACTTCCTCTAGAGTGATTGGTACATCTATTTCTCTGGCCATTTCCTCTGTTATTTTTGGCATTTCTGTCCTTTCAATGTATTCTCTAGCGATCTCTCCTTTTTTTAACTCCTCTGCCAGAGTAGATTTCTTTTCCAGCTGATATAGCTTCTCATAGTATTCTTTGAATACCTGAGCGATTTTCTCTGATGTATTAACCATTTCATCTCTCTGTGTCTTAATTTGTGTAATTGAGTTCCTGGTTGTGCTTTCTCTTAGAGCGTTTGCCAGCAGTCTCCCTGGTTTATTCCCAAATTCATAGAATCTCCGTTTCCCTCGAGTTAGCTTTGCTTTCACTTTTTCTATTAATTGGAGATTTAGTTTTTCACGTAAACCGTCTAATTTCTGTTCTACTGCTTGTGCTTGTGATTTTTTTATGTACTGTTTCTAGTTCCCTAATCTCTTTAAGCAAATTATCAATCGTTTCATTCATTCTGCGTTTTCTATGTGCTCCCAGGGATATAAATATTCCTCTCATAACACATTTATGTGCTTCCCATATACAAAAAGGTGTTGTTTCTCCTACTTTATTTGTTGCAAAAAAAACATCCAGTTCTTGTTCTAATTTTACCTTATATCCATTATCCTTTAATGTTTCATTTAACTTCCATTGCCATTCCCTTGGTTCAGCTTCCCCTAATTCTATCACACAACTCGTCGGAGCGTGGTCTGATAGTGTAAATGGGCCAATTGAGGCTTCCACTAGAGATGTAATCACATTCTGGGAGATTAAAATATAGTCAATTCTAGAGTAAGATTTATATTTTGCCGAGAAAAATGTATAATCTCTGCTCTGTGTGTGAACAGCCCTCCAGCTATCGATCAGCTGCAATTCTTGCATCATTCTCTTTACTTTCCTTAATTTGACATAAGATAGATGAGACAAGCCTTTTGATGTGTCTTTTATTGGATCCAAAACCATATTTAGGTCGCCTCCTAACACTAATATTCCCTCTTTATGTTGTTGAATAATCTGAAAATAGATTTCTAGAGAGGTTACTTGGTCTTCATTTGGCAGATATATATTTACCAATGTCACTTTTTGGCAACCCAATGTACCCTTTACTATCAGGAGGCGACCTTCCTCATCCATGTATACCCCTTGTTCCTTCCATGGTGTCTGTCTTGCTATTAAAATAGACACCCCACAGGATTTCGAGTTCTGTGAGGTGCTATGATATACCCAGGGGAAATAGTGACCTTTACTCCAAGGGATCCTATCCTTCCTGTAAGAAAACTATTTGAGATTTAAATCTTTTCGACTCCATTATGAGTCTTGTACGTTTCTCTGGGGTGTTTAGTCCCTTAACATTGTATGATGTAAAATTTATTTTAGTAATTTTTATTGCTGGTCGGGGGGGGGGGAGGAGAAAAAGAGAGGGGATGAAAAATAAATAAATATATAAAAATAACCCAACCCACACCCCAAAACAACCCCTTCTTTCAGATTAATGAGAGACAGATACTATATCCGGAGCTGTCCCCCACAAAATAAATAAATAAAAAAATAAATAAATAAATAAATAAATAAGTAAATAAAAAATAAAAAAAAGAAACCCCAACGCCTCCGACTTTTCCTCCACCTGGAGGAAAGGCGTTTAATATGGGGGTGTTAGTGAGCAAAAGAGGAGCAAGTGAACCGTGCCCACAACCAACGTTCTCCACACTTACAATAATTATTTTTCTACCACATTCATCTTTTTCTTGTTAACATAGACATATTTATCATTATCTTTACTTAATCCTTTACATTTCACATATTATCTCTATTCTTCACCTTTATTTCTTCTTTTCCCTTCCTCTTTCCAATCTTCTCTCCCTTCTCTCCCTCCTCCCCCTCATCATTTCTACTGCTACCCCTCTCTTCCTTTCCTTAAATAAATTACTCTCCCCTCAACCCCCCTCACCCCCCCCCCCCCCCCCCGCTATCAACGGGAAAGGGAGGACAGGAGGGGAAGATGTGCGGGGGGGAAAAAAAAAAACCCCACATTCTCCCCATCCCCTCCCCTTCACCTTCCAAAACCGAATAAGCCTTCACCCCCCTCTCTATTCCCTCTACTTCCCCATCCTACTTCTCCGTTTTAAGGGAGTCCTATTTAATCAATCCTCATTTTATGTAATTTGTGTCATATTTGTGCAAAGAAAAAAAAAAAAATATAAACCATAAGGGTTCTTATAATTTCCTTTCCCATCCCCTCCCCCCTCCCTCTACCACATACCCTAACATAAATCCAAAACCGTGTATATCAAAGTGCACACATTATCTCACACTTCCATTTTACCATCCCACCCTCCTCCCAGTCCCTTTTACCTACCATACCCACTTCTCCATATGTAAGAAATTAGGTCACTCTACTTTTTGTATGTGTATCAAAAAAAAAGAAGAAAAAAAAAATAAAATAAAAAATCAGCCCCTTCTTTCACATCTTTAATACTCCCATTTTTATTTTTATTTTTTTATTATTATTTCTTCCCTTTTTTTTCCTTTCCCCCCCCTTCTCCCCATCCCCTTCCCCCGCCCATATCCCTCTATCAGTTTTCATATTTCATATTGGTGCGAGGAAAAAAAAAAAATAAATAAATAAAAAATAAAAAAATTATATAATATACTCTATTATCACCCTACATCTACATTTCATATCCCTTATTCGTGCACTAAAAACTTTCATCCCCCCCCTTTTTTTTTACCCTTTATCCGTGCTTTTGCGTGTATGCACATCTATATATCCAAAAAAAATAAAAAAAATTAATCCATATTGCCTCTTTCCACCACACAGCAATACATGCCAACATCTACCCCACCAAAACGCAGAGAGGAAAAAAAAAAAAATTAAATAAATAAATAAACCCCCCCAGATCCCAGAGATAATGTTTCTCGGGGAAAAAAAAAAAAAAAGTAAAGGGGGGAGTCCCAAAAGCAGAAAGTTAGTTGGGGAAGGAGGTCCTTTGCCACTTAATACAGGGTCTATCTTTTCTTTTCTTTTCTTCTACTTCAGCTTCACTTTGGTGACCCACAGCTTGGTCCCTCTAATTGATCCCTCCTTTCTACCATTCTGTTCTTCCTTTTATTCGGGAGATCTTTCTCTTCTCCTGTTATCAAGGGATCTTTCCAATTAGGTATCTCAATCATCTCTGATCCCAGAAATTTAAACAAATCGGGTAGCTGCTTATGGTCGTATAGAGAAAACGTTAGTCCTTCTTTTTTAATTATCAACGAAATTGGGTACCCCCATCGATATGTTGCCCCCTTAAGTAACACTTGATCTAATAATGGCTTCAGCACTCGGCGTCTATCTCTCGTCTGTCGGCAAAGATCTGAATAAATTTGTATCTCATGTTTGTCAAACTCGACTGGGCTCTTTCTCCAAGCCGCTCTTACAATCTCCTCTTTCGTTTTATAAAAGTGTACTCTGCAGAGAACGTCCCTGGGAGCTTTCGGGGCTATTTTCGGGGCTATTTTCTGAGACACCGGAATCCTATGCACACGATCAAGCTCAATCTGCGTATCAGGGGGATTACCCAACAGTTCATTAAAAATATTCAGTAATACTCCTCTTAGCTCTGTAGCAGAGACCGTTTCTGTAATACCTTTTATCCGCAGATTGTTCCTTCTACTTTTATTCTCAAATTCCTCCAAATGTAGCTGCATAGTAGTCATTCTCTGCAATTGCTCTATACATTTTTTCTCTAGTTCTTCCATCCGCATTTCTACTTTATTTTGGGATACTTCACAGTTATGCAATTTATAGTCTATTGCCTCTATTTTCTTCCGTACCTCACCCACTTCCTCCTTTAGTGGTCCCAGCAGATTACACATTAATGCCTGTATATCATCCTTTGTGGGTAGGGCTTGAATCAGCTGTCTAAGCCCCTGTTCTCCTCCTCCCATCTCTTTTAAATCTGCACCTGTTACTGGTGCCTGATATATCTGCCGGTTTGTTTCTGACATTTTCTGGACTGAGGCAGGGATATTATCTGAAAGTGGATACAAGACTGACCTTTCACTTTCGTTTTGATCCAGCCGTCCTCCTCTTATGCACCTCTCCGTCTGTGCAGGGATATCTTTAGCCTTCGCTATCTCCTCTGTGTCCCAGCTCTGCGTAGGGTTAGCGCCAGTATACAAAGCAGTCTTTGAAGAGAGGAATGCAATATCACATACCGGGGTTTGCGAGGATTTAATAATCTTAGCTGTATCAGCTGTCACGCCACTCTCCTCTCTTCCCCCGCTCTTCTCCGTCCTAGCCTTTGGCTTTTCCTCCACCTCCTCCGCTGTACCCCCTCCGCTCTTCACCAGATACCTCGTGATATACGAGCGGACGGGAGCCTTCGGCTGCTTTGTCTTCCGCCCACGGCCCGGCATGAACAAGGAATCTCTCCGGTCCGCGCTGTGTGATACACGCTGTCTGTAAGCACGGTCCCTGCTCGCACGAGCCTCCTCACTCCTCCATGCTCAGCACACACCCCCCGGAAACGGAAGTCCTAGACTCTTGGGACCACATAGCTATCTTTCAACCTCATCAGAGGTTCCTTCGATTTGCAGTAGAGGAACGGAATTTTCAGTTTGGGACTCTACCCTTCAGGCTTGCTACAGCTCCCCGGGTGTTCACAAAGGTCCTAGCATCAGTAGGATCTTTTAAGGGCCCAAGGGATACTGGTGCTTGGTTACCTGGACGACCTCCTGCTCAAAGATCACTCATTACAGGCTCTAGAACAGAGAATAACATACACAGTGTGGTATTTGGAAAACTTAGGCTAGATTATAAATACCGAAAAGTCAACCTTGAGACTAGCTCAAACTTTATAGTATTTAGGCCTAATCCTAGATACGGTCCAAGCAAGAGTATTCTTGCCACCCGCAAGGATCTTTGCTCTGAAGGATCAGGTGCGTCAGATAAGGGGCACCAAACAACCCTCTATTTGGCTCTGTATGAGTCTTCTAGGAAGGATGGGATCCTCCTTCTATGCCCAGTTCCATTCCAGACCTCTACAACAAGACCTCTTGTTGGCTTGGAACAGGAGAGGGCAAGCCCTGGATTTATATAATGTTCTTATCTCCTTGGGCACGCTTAAGCTTAAACTGGTGGTTGCAGGATCAGATCCTGCGAAAGGGAAGATCTTTCCTCCTGGTAGCTTGGATAGTACTTACTACAGATGCCAGTCTCTCAGACTGGGGAGCAACACTAGAGGGGCTCACAGCTCAAGGGAAACTGTCAAGGACAGAACAGATCCTGCCCATCAACATCCTGGAAGTTACGGGCAGTACGACTGGCCCTATGGTCTTGGATGGTGGAGCTTCAGGACTGCCTTATCAGGGTTCAGTCCAACAATGCCACTGCAGTGGCCTATATAAACCACCAAGGCGGTACCAGGAGTCATTTAGCTCTGAAGGAGGTGAACCACATTGTAACCTGGGCAGAGGGACACGTGCCGATTCTATCAGCAGTCCATATCCTGGGAGTAGAGAACTGGAAGGCAGATTATCTCAGCCGCTAGCAAATCTGCCGAGGGAATGGTCCCTACACCAAGGAGTGTTCCAGGAAATTTGCCAACGTTGGGGATGGCCAGAGGTCGAGCTACTGGCATCCAGGTTCAACAAGCTTCAGCAGTTTGTGTCTCAAACAAGAGGTCCTCTGGCAATCATGCTTTGGTAGTTCCATGGAGCCAGTACTACCTGGTTTATGCTTTAACTCTGATCCCTCTCCTTTCACATTTGTTGTGCAGGATTTGGAGAGAGGGAGTTCCAGTCATTCTAGTGGCACCAGCCTGGCCCAGAAGGCCCTGGTTCATGGAGATTGTGAGACTAATAATAGACGGACCATGGATGCTTCCACGGCGTCCCGATCTACTGTCTCAAGGTCCTATATTCCACCCCAATTTACATTCCCTAAATTTGATAGCATGGCTATTGATGTTAAAGGACCGTGGCATGTCTTGACCAGTGGTGTCTACCCTAGTGATTGCTAGAAAAGCTATCATCAGTAAGATCAAGCATAAGGACTGGAAGACTTGTATTGCTTGGTGTGAAGCCAAAAAATGGCATCCTCAGAAAAATGTGATTGGGAGAATTCTCTTTTCTACAGTCAGCTGTAGAAATCAGATTGGCTTTGAGTACAGAGGTCAAGTTTCAGCCCTATCAGTATTCTTCCAAAGGCCTTTAGCCTCCCATTCACTGGTCCGAACCTTTATGAAATTGGTGCTGTCTGTGTTTCAGAAACAACCATTTGAACCTATTAAGGAAATTCCATTAGACTTGCTGTCACGCAAGCTAGTCTTTCTGATGGCCATCACCTCAGGTAGAAGGGTTTCAGAGATGGCGGGCCTTTCATGCAGGGAACGGTACTTGATCCTTTACCACGACAGGGTAGTGTAACGACCTGTTCCATGCTTTTTACCAAAAGTCTGGACATTTAAATCGGGGCATCATTTTACCTTCTTTTTTCTCTCAGCCTCATTCGGTGTAAGAGACGTCTGCATTCTTTGGATGTTGTTCGGGCAAGGTTTATTTGTCGAGATCTGAGGATCAGACTCCTTTTTTGTTTTACCAAGGGAACCCAAGAAGGTGTAGGCAACTTCCAAAGCTTCCATTGCCAATTGGTCATTTAGGCCTATGATTTTAAACGTAAGGCTCCTCCCTTTAGGGTGAAAGCTCATTCTACCAGGGGTGTAGGAACCTCCTGGGCTTTTCACCATCAGGTGTCTGTAGCTCAGATTTGTAAGGCTGCCACCAGGTCTTCATTATAACAAGTATAGGCACAATCAACTCATCGGTCATACACATTTAGATACAAATCTGCTAGAAACTGATATTTTTTTTTAGAAACACTGAAATAAAATCTAATCAGTCCATATAGTATATAGAGGCTGAGAGTCTATTAGGAAATTATGACAAATGTGAAAAAGTGTCCAAAAAATGCAAGCAGGGCTGCCATCATGATAGAGTAGAAACCAAATTCCACAGCTGCAACAAAACACAAGTAGAGAGGTGCCTCTGGGTCAGTAGTTTGAAAAAAACGCTATCAAATGGATGTTTGAGCAGCCGAGGATTCAGCTTTCGGCCGCAGTGTACTGCGGTCTGCTGTAAAGGGTCTGATGGCTATTGTTTGGCAGGGTGTCTCCCTCCCCTCAATGATGAATGAAAAAGAAAATTTTATTTTTTTCCTCATACTTGCCTGTAAAATCCGTTTCTTTGAGTACATCGTGGGACACAGAGGTCCCTCCCCTCTTTTTGAGGATTCAGTGCTTGCTACAAAATTGACGTACTAACTGTATGGGAGGGGTTATATAGGGGATCACTTCCTGTCTAAAGACCTTTGGTCTACCAGTGCCCATTCACCTGGAGATGAAATATAACCCAGCAGGTAATGGATATTAGCCTAACTCTGTGTCCCATGATGTACTCAAAGAAAAGGATTTTACCGGTAAGTATGAAGAAAAAATCTTATTTGTGTTATAATTTGTGTTATAATTCATATTCTCTGAAAAATGGCCAAGAAATGATAAATTCTGCCAGGGTATGTAAACTTATGAACACAGCTGTGTGTGTGTATATAATATATATATTGTGTGTTATGTTAATAAAAATGTTTATTTTTTATTTATAGATAGATTTTGCTTTTGAATCGTTTTTCAAGGGACGTGAATTACATTACAATTGCTTTACCTGTTATAGTTTTGGAGGTAGATTTCCTAGTTCCGTGTTTTTCCCTTTTGAGAGGATTTCTTTTGAAATTAGGAATTGGACCTCCTGAAGAGCTGTTTATTGCTCGAATTTCAGCAATAAATACCTGACATTGGTTCTAGGGTCCAGGATGTTATTCATTGCGATTTAATGCAGTGAGAATAGATTTCATATCCACTTGTCCACCCCATAACTAGGAAAATACATTTAATCGGGCTTATTTGGCGGATTGGGAAGCCCAAAAACCAATCCAGCGCTGGCTGGACACAGAGATGAGCGAAGGGAAGCTCTTCTTTGCTCATCTCTATGGCCTAGGAGGACCGGAGCAACATTATGATGCCACTAACAGTTCCTGCCACATGTGAACAAAGTCTTTTCTTTATTTTTTATTTTTTTTTTAAATATTTTTTTATTACTTTTTTGATCTTTTGCTTTTTAGGCTAGAGGAGAAATTTGGGGTCTTTTAGACCCCAGATCTCTCCATAAAGAGGACCTGTCATGCTATATTGTTATCGCAAGGGATTGCCATTCCTTGTGATGGCAATAAAAGTGATCAAAATATCTATATTTTTTTAAAGGGACAATTAAAAAAAAAAATTGTAATAAAAATCTATATTTTTAAAGCGCCCCATCCGTCTGTGCTCGCGCGTAGTGGTGAACGCAAAACACAGATTATGCCCACATATGTAAACGGTGTTCGCACCACACATGTGAGGTGTTGCCGTGAATGTCTGAGCGACAGCAATATTTCTAGCACTAGACCTTCTCTGTAACTCTAAATTGATAACCTGTAGAAATTTATAAAGTGTTGCCCATAGAGATTTTTAAGTACCGTAGTTCCAATGCTATTCCATGAGTACATGAAATTTTAAATAATGACATTGGTTATCTATTTACTCGTAACATCATCTTTCATATTATACAAAAAATTGGGTTTCATTTTTGTTATTTTACCTGATTAAAGTGTATTTTTCCAAAGAAATTGGGTTCAAAAAACCACTCCGGACCTCCAGCTGTTGCAAAACTACAAGTCCCATCATGCTTCTGCCTGGGTGTCATGCTTGTGGCTGTCAGTCTTACTATGCCTCATGGGAGTTCTAGTTCTGCAACAGCTGGAGGTCCACTAATTGCATATCCCTGCTCTAGGGTCTCAGCTAAAAAAAATATATAATGTTTGAGGGTTTGAAGTAATTTTCTAGCAAACAATACAGATTTTTACTTAAACAACAAGTGTCAGAAAAAGGCCTGATCAGCAAGTGGATATTTTCTACCATTTACACTGTTTATCTGTTCTAAAAACATAACTGGGGCGCTAACCCTTCCCACTGTAATCCAGAGCAAATGAAAAATGATCAGACTACTAAAATCTGGTAACTATGAACATTAGGCACATTTAGACACATGCAGCTCTGTAATCATTAATTTATTATTAAATATATTTTTAAATATAAATAGATTAAGTACATGAATTAGGCCTGGCTTTAGCATTTTGCAGTCCCAGTAAAGAAGGGCTGGAATGTGAGGGGACTAAGCAGCACAAGGATCGAGTCTGTTGATAGACTGACAAGAAGCATGCTGGTAGTAGGAGAAAGCAAAGTGGCAGAGAGATGAGCTCATTACTGTGCTACTTCTCCACTTTGTGTCTAGTCACAGTTTGGGGGACGGGTCCAGGACAACCTGGGCTCAAAGGGAATGTGTTAAGATATTGGCTATTAGACTGGGGATCATGAGTGGCAAAAAAAAAGTGCTGAGAGAAATCTCTGCATAACATGTAAATATTGCAGCAGAAGCTGGCTTTGTTTTATCTTCTAACAGGCTATTTTTACCTTGTTTTTTTTTTTTCTCTTTCCCCTGGTGTTCTGATATAAACATTTTAATATTTTTATCATAACCAATGCATGGGTGACATAAATATGTGGTTAGTTTCCCTATCTCTCACTTATTTAAAAGCCAGCTCCAGCCAATCTGTCTTCTTTCTTTTGTTTCTATGTTTTGCATAAGTAGGGAAGGGATGGGACCCCTCAGATTTTAACTGCTGTCCAAGTTTTGGTTTTTCAGTTTATCCTCTCTTCCTGTTCTTTAAAATACCTTCCACCTGGATGATGGAGACCGGAAATAATCCCCATGGGAATATAACGGTAAAAAAGTTTTATAGGTTCTAGGAGACAGGATGGATATTCTTAGACCCTGGGTTATAGGCTGGTACCTTCAGGTGACTGAACACTAGCAAGGCTTTTGCACATGCCACCTTAGGTGTTCCCACTATAATTCTTCCCCACTCTTAGACCTCAGTTTTTGCGTGTCCTGTATGCAGTGGACCTCTTCTCACTTATGGAGAAGTCTATACACGTAGTGTCACTAAACCCACATCATAAAAAATATCAATAAATGATCTATTACATGCTGTTCATACTCTCTCAGTAACTATGGGATTGGTTTATGTATTCTGCAAAAAAATGGTTGATCCTGCTGTTCTCCATCTCCCCCTTCTGTCCAAGTTTCCAGTGTAGCTAGGAATTTTGCAGAGCAGTGTTGGCAGCTCTGCACTCACTCTGTTTTCAGTGATTTTCTATGCCAAGCATTTAATCCCTATTACATCTGGGCAGTCCTTGTGAATGTAGAGTCTTACATGTGGGTGTATACACAGTGGTAAATGAAAGCCCACTCCTCCCCCCCCCCATACCAACTACACACAAGGGGGGCAGGGTATTATATGCAGATTGATGGAGGCTTCACCTCCCTGGTATTCTAAGATACAATATGGAGGGGTGTGACACAGCCTGTGACTGACTGAAATCCGCCAACAGCATCAAAAATAAGATTTGATTTCCTTGTCAAAAGGGTTTGATTGCACAATAAAATGAAAGTACATTGCTTACATGTACAAGGATGTATAAACATAAGCTTTTTGTTAAACAATAAAACAAATTATATATGTAGGTCACATAGTATGTTATTGTTTGCATTAAACTTCATTACATACAATTAACTGTTCTGTTAATTTATCTAATAAGTATGAAAGTTGTAACTATAAATATCTAACCGAAGATATCTTGTATCGGCCTAGTATGTATAAATATAAAGCAGATATGCATGATCAAATATTGAACCATAACATAAAATGAGATAAAAAAAGAAAAGGAAGAGAAAAGGAAGGAGTAGAAATAATAGATAAAGAGTTCACAAGGTCGGTCCAGGTACATGGTTCTGTGGATTTATTCCATGTATGAATAAAAATGTGGTTTACATGGTTTTGTTAAGTAATCAGGTAATCAGTTAAATAATCAGTTACCATGGCTGAAGAACTGAATCATTAAAATTTGGGGGTACTTGAGTCTTTATCCACGGATTCCATATTTTCTTGAATTTGGGAAATTGGTTGCATTCAATAGCAGACATTTTAGCGTGAGACATTGCAGAATTCATTCTGTTCTTGGTTTCAGCCAGTGCCAATTTTCGTGATTTCCATGCTTTTGCCATTGTTTAGCAGCGGTTGAAATTTGAACAAAGAGCTTAAATTGGGAGAATGTTAGATCTGGTTTTATATTAATGCAATGAAAGGGTCTGGTGTTAGCTGCATTTTGGAACATTTTGGAGGCTAGTTCAGATATTTTCCCCCACTAAATTTTTGCTATTGGACATGTTCACCATATATGTAGGTGTGTACCTGGATCTGTACAACCCCTGAAACAGAGGGCTGAATGGTTGGGAGTGTATTTAGCCATTCTGGCAGGTAATACTGTTTCCCCCAAAATAAGACCTTGCGTGATTGTCGGTGATCGCTGCAATATAAGCCCTACCCTGAAAATAAGACCTACAAGGACTTTAACTAGGGCTTATTTGGGGGGTAGGGCTTATATTGCAGCCATCACCAACAATCACGCCAGGTCTTAGTTTTGGGGAAACAGGCTAGGTACCAGGGGGTTAGAACTTTATAATTTGCTTCCATCGCAGTAACATTGGGCGAGGAAGATTTAGTAGTTAAAGATGAGGTCCAACCTAAAGTGGACCTTCCGCTCATTGGAATCCTCCCCCGCTTCGGCGCCACAATTGGCACCTTTCAGGGGGGAGGGGGGTGCAGGTACCTGTACAGTACAGGTATCTGCACCCACTTCCTGGATAGCTCTCTGCGGAAAGGGGCGTAGATTACGCCCCTTTCCGAAAGTACCCCGCTGCCTGCTGGGAAACACACAGATCCCAGATGCAGCGGGTCCATCCTCATTGCGCAGCGCGACTCGCGCATGCGCAGTAGGGAACCGGGAAAGGAAGCCGAATGGCTCCACTTCCTGATTCCCATACCCAAGATGGCGGCGGCAGCACCTGAGAGACGATCGAGAGATCGGCTTCGGGTGCCGACACCGCGGGCGCGCTGGACAGGTAAGTGTCACTATTTTAAGTCAGCAGCTGCAGTATTTGTAGCTGCTGGCTTTTAAAAAAAAAAAAACGCGCACTCCCCGGCGGACTCCCGCTTTAACCATATTTCAAGCCATTCTGCATCATCCAGTTTTCGTCCCAAATCTTCCTCCCACTTTTGGACATAGGTTAATTTATCAGATTTTGATGTAGTCCAAAGTTGTGTGTAAAGAGATGATATCATTCCTTTATCAAGTAGGTAATTTTTGCACATTGATTCAAAAGTGGAAAGGCGAGGTAAGGGTGATTCAGCATTTGTGAGGGGTGCAAATTTTTTTTTGATTTGTAGATACCTGAATAGTTCAGACTGTGGTAAACTATAGCTTTCCCTAAGTTCCGGGAATGATCGGAAGGAATTAGGAGTAATGAATTCATGGTGCATTAAGAGGTTGGCATTTGACCAGGCTTTAAATGATTTTGAATATATCCATGCCGGGTAGAAGGCAGGATTTTTGAAAGGATAATGGGGGTTATGTTTTTATTGTAGTTCATTTTTAGTTTCCAGGCTGTCCCAGAGAGATACAATGTATTTAGTAGGGATGCACCGAATGGTTTTTTTGGTGCCGAAACCGATACCCAAAATCTTCCTTGATCCCGAAAAACCAAAACAGCACCGATACCAAAATTGACTATTTAAAAAAAAATATTTTTATACAGGAGATGGTTAGAGACTGGGGACATGCTACAGGAGATGGTCAGAGACTGGGGACATGCTACAGGAGATGGTCAGAGACTGGGGACATGCTACGGGAGATGGTCAGAGACTGGGGGCATGCTACGGGAGATGGTCAGAGACTGGGGGCATGCTACGGGAGATGGTCAGAGACTGGGGGCATGCTACAGGAGATGGTCAGAGACTGGGGGCATGCTACGGGAGATGGTCAGAGACTGGGGGCATGCTACGGGAGATGGTCAGAGACTGGGGGCATGCTGCGGGAGATGGTCAGAGACTGGGGGCATGCTACGGGAGATGGTCAGAGACTGGGGGCATGCTACGGGAGATGGTCAGAGACTGGGGGCATGCTACGGGAGATGGTCAGAGACTGGGGGCATGCTACGGGAGATGGTCAGAGACTGGGGGCATGCTACGGGAGATGGTCAGAGACTGGGGGCAAGCTACAGGAGATGGTCAGAGACTGGGGGCATGCTACAGGAGATGGTCAGAGACTGGGGGCAAGCTACAGGAGATGGTCAGAGACTGGGGGCAAGCTACAGGAGATGGTCAGAGACTGGGGGCAAGCTACAGGAGATGGTCAGAGACTGGGGGCAAGCTACAGGAGATGGTCAGAGACCGGGGGCATGCTACAGGAGCTGGTCAGAGACCGGGGGCATGCTACAGGAGCTGGTCAGAGACCGCAGGCATGGTACAGGAGATCAATGCAGCCTCACTGTGCCCAGCAGCCTACCAGTGCCCGTGATGTAGCCTGCCTGTGCCTCACCAGTGCATATAAACACACGCGCGCACACACACACACACACACACACACACACGTATAAACATGCACACACACACGTATAAACATGCACACATATAACACACACACACGTATAAACATATAAACATGCACACATATAACACACACACACGTATAAACATATAAACATGCACACATATAACACACACACACGTATAAACATATAAACATGCACACATATAACACACACACACACGTATAAACATGCACACACAGAGGCATACAAACATATATATATATATACACACACACACACACACACACACACACACACACACACACACACACACACACACACACACAGTCTTTTAAAAAATTGGCAGCTGCAGCCATGTACCTTAATCTCCATGCTGGATACTGCACTCTAGGGGGAGGCAGAGAGCCCAGCACACACTGCTAGACGCCTCTCCTTTGCTTTCACTTTCACAGTAAACAGTGTGCCCGAGCTTCTGCACAGCCGATTTACACAGCGGCTGAGGAGCCACATGCAGCCACCACTGTGGAGAGGGGGACTTTACAGCAAGACCCCACAGGCTGACTGCAGCATGGGTGAGGAGGGAGGGGAGGAGGAGAGAGTAAAGAGGGAATGACACCCCCGTGATGGGCTGGGCCAAGCCCAGCAGACCCTGCCCCATTTTCGGCACCAGTATCGGCAAAAATTCTCTTTTGGCTTTCAATGCCAGTATCGTAGGGTTGGTCCTAATAAATTGAGCTAAGGGTTCTAAAATAAGAGCAAATAAGAGAAGGGATAGTAGGTATCCCTGCCTTGTACCTCTTTCGATTTTCAATGAATCGGATTTGTATCCTGCATATTTTATGTATACCATAGGCTTATTATATAATGCCATTATCCATTTTATGAAATGCAGGCCAAATCCTCATTTTTGTAAAGAGTCATTTAAGTAGGGCGATGAAACCGTGTCGAATGCTCTCTTAATGTCCAAGGAAAGCACAGTGGTGTAGTGGTTAGCACTTTCACCTAGCAGTAAGAAGGGTCGCTGGTTCGAATCCCAACCACAACACTACCTGCCTGGAGTTTGCATGTTCCCCCTGTGCCTGCGTGGGTTTCTTCCCACCATCCAAAGACATGCATGTAGGTTAATTGGCTTCTGTCCAAAATTGGCCCTAGTATATGAATGGGGACCTTGGATTGTGGGCTCCTTGAGGGTGGGGACCGATGTGAGTGTGCAATGTACAGGGATAGGGACAATTGTTGACACTCAGGTTGAACTGGATGGACTGGTGTCTTTATTCAACCTTACTAACTATGAAAGAAAGCAAGAAGGTATACAATGTTTTTTTGGAGCTATGTGCCATAAGTGCTGTCCTGCGCACATTATCACCCGCTTGTCTATTCGGCTTGAAACCCACTTTATCTTTATGTATTAAGTTACAAATTATTTGGTTAAGGCGTTATGCTAAAACTTTTTCTAACAGCTTAATATCTAGATTCAGCAGAGAGATGGGGCGATAACCTGCGCAGGAGGCAGCATCGGAAAGGAGTTTTGGGATCATGCATACTATTGCCGTCAATGATCCTTGCTTGAAAGAATGGTCTTTCAACAGTACATTAAATGCATTGGCTAAAATGGGGGATAGAAGTTCTGTGAATGTACGGTAATTTAGAGCCAAATAACCATCCGGGCCCGGTCTTTTATATGTCTTTAGTTCTTTTATAGAGGTGGCCACTTCCTCCGTTGATGTAGGTTTTTCAAAAAGTGCTTTTTGATCATGGGATAATTCTGGTAAAGTGATATTATAAAAGAAGGAATCGGCTTCTGTATCATTAAAAATGTGGATTGATTTGTATAAAGATGCTAGATGAGTTTTGAATTTCTGCACAATTTTGACTGGGTTGCTTGAGTAATTGTCTTTAGACACCTTCAGGCGAATTGGTTCATTTTTTTTTCCAAATAACATTTTATTGAAGATCTCAAACAGCGTCTGAAAATAGCCTGAGCATTGTGACACAAAAACAAGGCTGAGACACAGTTAACTTATACATATGTGGTGTCAATACACAACATTCTAGGTGGAGAATACACAAGCTCAGTGTACTTTGATAGCTATCAATACGCAGTGACATTCCGCCACCTCTGCTCTTCGGGCTACAGAGGAGCCGGGCAGCCAAAGAAAGAGGACAAGACATATAGAGTAAGAAGAAAAAGAAAAGGATGGAAGAATAAGAGGAGGGGAAAGGAGGGGAAGGTAGAGGAAGGGAGGGGAGGTCCATCTCTCGGCGCACAGTGGGTCCTCATGACGATGCCATTCCTCCCAGACCCTGTTATGCACCTCCAACCTATCCTGTAACCTGCCCGACATCTTTTATTCTAGCATATAGGTCGTCTTGGGAGGAGGGGGGGGGGGGGCTGCCTCTTCCAGTGGAGAGCAATCGGGCATCTAGCGGCCGTGAGTATGTGTCTTAACAATTTTTTGGAGGGCTTAGGAATCCGCAGAGGCGACACTCCTAGTAGGAAAATTTTCGGGGACAGAAGGATCGGAACTCCCAGGAGGCAGGACAGCAGGAGCTGGGTTTCTGTCCAAAATGGAACAATCTTAGGGCAGCTCCAATAAACATGGAGCAGAGTGCCCTTGTCTCTCTGACAACGCCAGCATCTGTCTGAGCTTGAGGGGTATATAGCATGGAGCACGCTTGGTGTCAGGTACCAGAAATATAGTATGTTGTACGTGTTTTCTTTGTATAGAGTACAATATGAACTCTTAGCTGCCTGGGACTAAATCAGCTGGCAGGTTGCCACCGGGATCTCCTCTCCCAGCACCCTCTCCCAACGGAGCATATAGGCATGTTTGCCCTGAGTGGCAATAGAGTAGGTATTGAGCAGCCGGTAGATATCAGGCCTCGGCATGCCGATCCTTCTAATACGATGCTCTTGAAGGGGGACAGCACCGAGAACTGAAGATCCGGGGTTATGGATTGGGCATAATGCCTTATTTGCAGATAGCCATAAAAAACCTGGCGAGGTAAGTCATGTTTCGTTTGAAGTTGGGTGAAGGATAGCATTTTACGGGATATGGGGTCAATCAGGTGACTAAAATGAAAGGGATCCCGTGTCACCCAGGGAAGAGACATCTGACGTGCAAGTCCAGCGGGCAGCTCAGGATTATAGAGAAAGGAGATTAGGGGCGATTTTTTTTTGAGCCAAGGTTATGTTTCCGCGACAGCGTGCGCCAGAGTGATTTGAGCAATGTCATTGACCCCAGGAGTCTCTCTGGGTCCACCTCCGCCTTCGCCCCCATAGTAAACTATTTGGGTGTGTGGGCGCTATCCAGATCTTTTTAATTTCTGTCCATTTATTATATGCTCTTTGTGGGAACCAGGAGGTGAGCGCTCGCAGTTGGGTCGCTTGGTAGTATTTCACCAAGTCGGGGAATGCCAGTCCCCTGTCGTGACGAGAGGCCACCAGCACCGAGCGGGGTATCCTCTCTTTCTTGTATTGCCAGACAAAGCACAGCAGGTCGGCCTGCAGTTTCTGCAGGAGCGTGTAAGGCAGTGGTCATCAACCCTGTCCTCAGGGCCCACTAACAGGCCAGGTTTTAAGTATTACCTTGGGGAGATGCAGACTAGAATACTGCAATCACTGAGCAGCAAATTATATCACCTGTCATGTATTTCAGTTATCTTGCAAACCTGGCCTGTTAGTGGGCCCTGAGGACAGGGTTGATGACCACTGGTGTAAGGGACTGAGATTGGTAATGTTTGGAACAGATATAGAAGTTTGGGGAGTATGGTCATCTTTACAGTTGCTATTCTACCCATGAGAGAGAGATGGTGCACCTTTCATCTCTGTAGTAAATCCCTTATATGGCGAAATAGAGGGGGGAAGTTGGCTTGAAACAAGGGGGAATAAGAAAGTGTGATTTGAACTCCTTGATATTTGAGGGCTGTGGCCTGCCAGCGATACGGGAAGCATTGTTGTAGGTGTTGGATTTCCGTAGACGGTATATTAATTGGGAGCGCCTCCGATTTAGACGCATTTATTTTGTAGCCTGAGAGGGCTTTATAATTATCCAATTCAGCATGTAGGTTGGGAAGCGATGTTCTGGGCTGGGTGAGTATAATGTCGTCCGCTAATAACGCCAGTTTAAATTCCCGTCTCCTGACCGATATACATCGTATGTCCGGATTTCTCCGGATGGACGCTGCCAGGGGCTCCACACAGAGCGCAAAGAGTAGAGTTGATAACTGGCATCCCTAGCAGGTCCCGTTCGTTATCGAGAAGGTGGGGGAAAGTGCAAAGGGGTCTTAACCTGGGACGTAGGATTCATGTACAGATGGTGGATCGCTCGCAGAAAGGGTCCCTGGAAACCCATGTGTTTCAGCATGGCGAACAGGAAGGGCCATCTCAGGCGGTCAAAAGCTTTTTCCGCGTCCAGGCCTAATATCAGGGGATGCTTGACCCTCCCTATTCGCCACGTCAATCGGATCTATGACCCGTCTAGTATTGTCGCCAGCCTGGCGGAGGGGGACAAAGCCCACCTGGTCCTTATGGATCAAAGACGGCAATATCCTATTCAATCGCATAGATAAGTTTCGTAAAAAATTTTAGATCCGCGTTCAGTGCTATTGGTCTATAGCTCACGCAGAGAGAGAGGGAATCTGGTTTCGGAATCAAAGAAAGAAAAGATCTCTGCATGTCCGAGGGTAGGGGCGTGTGGAAGAGGAAGGCATTGAAGAGTTTACACAGGTGCGGCAATAGAGTGGGGAGAAAAGTTTTGTAATACTCATAGGGAAGGCCATCCGGGCCTGGAGATTTGTGCGTGGGCAGGGCTTTGATGGTAGAAGTGAGTTCCTCTTCAGAAATGGGTGTGTTGAGGGAGGCGATATCTGAGGATTGAAGGTGGGGTATTCCGCTGCCTTCCAGATATTGGGCTAAGCGATCCGTTAAGTCAGGGGGAGGAGGGCAATGAGGGATCTCAGGCTTGTTAGATAAGGTAGTGTAAAATTCTGCAAATGCTTGTACTATGTCATAGGGGTTGGGAGACTAGGTCTCCGCTCTTGTTCTTGATTTGGTGGGGTGTCGTCAAATGTGATCGTTCAGCCAATTTGCAGGCCAGAAGGGAGTGGGACTTATTGCCTTTGTCGTAGTAAAGCTGTTTTAGCCTCCTCAGCGCTTTTTCCACCCGACCAATGGCAAGGTCCTTAAGTGTGTAATGTCTGCTCTAGTGACCGCAACTCCCTCTCAGTCCTCTGTTTGGTGGCTACAGCGTCTTTCTTCATTGATGAAAGGGCCAGACAGCGGCCTCGGATGACTGCCTTGTGGGCCTCCCAAAGGATCTCGGGGGTGTTATTTTCCAGGAAGTAGTGTTTTAGTGTTGCATCTAATTCTACCTTGGATGGGAGGTGCTGCAGAAGCAAAGTGTTCAGCTGCCAATGGCAGGGCTTACGGGTTGGGATACCCAGTTCCAGGGTGATGGTAACGGGGGCATGGTCTGACCAGGAGATCGGGAGAGTCTGCGCTTAATCAACGGCTCGAAGCGTCGCATTGTTGACAAATAGGTAGTCGATACGGGTGTGGGTGCGATGCGGTGTTGAATAAAATGTGTATCGTCTCTCTCCTGGGTGGAGGGCTCGCCATGAGTCAAACAGAGCATGACGTCTGGTTAATTGCCTAAAAAGTTTGCAGTCTCTGGAGATCCTGGGTTGAGTGCGTTTGGGGTTCCCTGTTTAGCGGTCATGTATGGAGGAGTGGGACAAATTAAAGTCCCCCCAATTATTACAAATTCATTAGGGTCCTGAACAACCTTGCAAAAACCTTGGTTAAAAAGCTGACCTGGTGCGTACAAGGTACATAGAGTGATATTCTGGGTCTGCCAGAGACCCCAAAGGATCACAAAGTGTCCCCTTGGGTCCACATATGACTCCCGGCATTGGAATGACAAACCCCGCCTGAAGAGAATGGCCACTCCTGCCTGTTTACACGGATTAAACGCTTGGTAAACTTGTGGGTACCGTCTGGAGACGAACGCAAAAGAATCTCCCCTATTAAAGTGGGTCTCCTGGACCATAATTATGTCCACTCCAGATTGTTTGAACTCTGTAAGCGCCAGATATCTCTTCCTATTGGAATATAGCCCGTAAACATTTAATGACATTACCTTAGCCATGGTGATGGATATGTGCAAAAAATAGACACTTATCTGGTCCAGTCGCTGGGGAGACAGAGCTCTAACTTGGAGGAGTGGACGATAGCCAGAGGAGGATCGGGCCAGTAACAGGAACCCGCATGAAGAGGGGGTGGAGAAGGGGGAGGTGAGAGTGAGAGAGTGAAAAAAAGAGCAGGTTAGTAGAACACGCAATGAGGTTGGCAGATATATCATGTAAATTTTGCAAAGCCTGCAAAACGCAGGAATACAGAAGTTCCAATAGGTCCATCTGGTCAGAAGTAAGGACGACTGGCCAGAGGAACACAGGAAAATACTTGCTACAAAAACATTTGAAACAGATAACAATGCTTTTTCAACGGAACTCTAGGTGGAGACCTATAGGGGGTCAATGAACGGAAGATCACCCATTCTCTAAAGCTTCACCTAGGAAGCACCCCAATGTGTTTAGCAGGAAAGGTTATGGAGGGCCTAACGGGTACTCTATTAACACAATTTTTCAATTCACAGCAATTTGGAGTGTATACTGTCCCAGGCTGAGAGATATAGGTACAAAGAACCCATCCTCATTAGCCGTTTTTGGGTTTGGTGGCTTTGCAAGGAGTGTCTGGGCTTGGAAGCGTTTGGTTGGGGGGACCTTCTGCCATGTGGCGGGTGGGTGGGGGGGTGGAGTAGCCACCAAATCCCACTCCTGGAGCCTTGGAATAGGAAGTCCCAAAGTGTCGCAGGAGGACTCAAGATCTGCTGGGTAGCGGAGCACTGCCGACTGTCCTTCCTTTCGTGCTGTCAGACTAAACGGAAAACCCCAGCGGTAGATTCTCTTTCCTGTAGTAGGAGGAGGAGGGGTTGGAGAAGCCTTCTTTTCTGCAATGTGATCCACGAAAGGTCCGGGTACACCTGGACATGCGTGTTTTTAAGTCACTTTCCGGGCCACTCAGACCTTCCGCATGATCTCCTCCTTCCGAGGATAGGAGTTGGCTTTGCAAATGTCCTGCGGTTTAGAAGTCAGGCCTTTGGGGCGCAAAGCTCCATGAGCCCTGTCCATTGCTATGGGGGTGTCTGGAGGGACCCCAAGAAGGTCATTAAACAGACATTGCAAGGTGTTATGCAGGTTCTCCAGACCGTCCGATTCCAGGAGGCCGCAAATGCGTATGTTGTTCCTCTGTCCCCTATTGTCCAAGTCCTCAATATGGCCTTGCATCTCCCTTAGGAGCATACGATGGTCTGCGCCCTGTAGTTGGGTGCAGTGCACAGCCATTTTCGTTTCCTGTATCTCTTCCTCAGCCATTTGCTAGGTGCGTAAAATTAGTTTTGAAGTGCTTAAATCTCAGCCCAGCAGGTGGTTTTAACATCCTCAATCAGTTGTTTAAAATCCTCCTTGGTTGGAATAGCTTGGAGATAGGCTTGCCACGATGAGGGTGGTTGGTCTTGGGGGGGGGGGGGGGGCTGCCATCTGAGGAGATGCGGATTGGCCAGCGAAGCGTGGCAGCTGATTTTGAAGGGGTGCTGGGTTGTGGATTTGAGCCACGTGCTGCAGCTGGGGGTGCCATGTCCCGTGCTCTCCCAGTGGGGTCGGTGGCAGCGGCCCCATGGAGCCCCTAGATAGGCTGGTGACCTGGGCATAAGTGTCCGTGCCCCCTCCCGCTGGAAACATGTCAGCAGCCTTGGAGTCCATGCACACTACTAGAAGACAGCTTTGGGTCTGCTCGGCTTGTAGTTCCCCAGGTAATCTGGGGTGCGATCAGTGTCCTGGCAGCAGGGCGGGGCTGGCAAGCGGGGAAGTCCCCTGACTGCTCTGAGGGAGATGGGGAGCTGGGGGCCTCCCCCAAAATCCCTGGGTCAGAGGCTGTTCTCAGCAGCCGCAGGAAAGCGTCCGTGCACTGTGTGCTCCACACTCCGGTGAGGCCTAAAGACATGAGGCCTGGTAGTGTGGGCTGCTGCCTCTGGAGCAGGAAGCTATAGTTGTAATTACTACATTGTGGTCTGACCATGGAAAGCGGAGTATATCAGATGCGAGTATTTCAGGTATCATACCAATAGTTAAGAAAATATGGTCAATGCAAGAGAAGGATTGATGAGGGTGTAAAAAGTAGGTGTATCTTTTTTAATTGGGTTATTTTCTCTCCAGGTATCAACCAAGTTGTACTTGGAGAGGCATTAAGAGAACAATAATTTGGTTGAGGTATTGTGAGGTGTGTAGGGCGATTTGTTAAGAAATGGGAGGATAACCTGATTAGAATCACCACCTATAATCACTGTTCCAATTTTGTGTGTATTTACCACTTGCAAAAGATGTGAGAGGAAAGGGGAGGGACTATTATTAGGAGCATAGTATGAAACAATAGTGACTGCCAAAACGATCGAATGTCCCCAAAGTATTTTGTATTGTATTGCATGGAAAGTGCAAAGTGCTTTGGTCCTTTTTTGTGTTAAGTTTAAACCCTGAACATTCAGGGATAATATGATTATTGGTGCCATGTTAACTGATTATAAAGAGTGGACTTACCAAGCAGTATACAATTCTGTGTTGGTGGAGCAACCTGTGTGAACTTAAAAGGTTTAGGAGAAAAAAGAGGTCTCGTAGTGCCTGAAGTGGAACAGAAAGAAAAGGCAGAAGCAAAAAAGGTTAACATATATGTAGCTTGATTTGAGATAAATAGATATGCAAAAAATTAGAAAAATTCAAAATTGGCCCATGATAGGGTATGTGGATCCCAATCAGGGGAAAAAGCGCCTACATCGGACTCCCACACCATATGTGTGGGTGAACGAAGTAGACTAAGGAGGGCGCACGGGTCAGCTGCATGCAGGAAAAAAGCCCTATATTGGGAGCATCAATAAAGATGCATTTATTTTGGGTAGCAGGTAAATTGATAAAGGTAGCTATTATAGGTATTCCCATGTAGTTGCCTAAAGAAATTAATATCTTAGTTAACTGGATCCATTATCTGAAGGCAATTTAGAATAGTAGTCGAAGGAACTACTAACTGGTTTAAACCTGAAGTAATGGATACAATTTTAATAATTCTGAACTATTTTGTATATATTGCAATGGTATGCCTAAGGCTGTTACTTTCTGTTAATTCTGTTCATATTTAAACGAATATATTGGACAACATCTCGGTTCAAATCGAGTGAGGCTATTTGGGATAATAGGATTGTTAAAGGCTAATGATCAGGTAAAGGGATTATCAGTCTTCTTCTGACCCCTAGTTAGCCTGAATGTTTGCAGTATTTTGCTACTAGTCTTTCCTGACCATTTGTGAAGCTAAATCACAAAAGAATAAAAAATAAATAGTTTATAAGAAAAAGCGAAAAGGCACAAAATTTCCAAATAGCCTCTTAGGACTTAAGTAAATAGGATATATTTTCAAGTCACTTATAGAATTTGAAAAGAAGGCATTGTCGCTGGTTGTGAATATAAGTAAAATTCCTATGGATTCATATGTTCAACCAGGATATATGTATCTCTTATAAGTTATATTGACTGAAATCACTATAAGTTAATGCTATCAATCCATGGAATCTTCTTGATCCAAAGGAGTGGGGGCATATCTTATTCTTTTGTGAGAATGATTGTTCCTGTCATTCTTTGTATTTTGGGGTGTGTTGCATGTTGGTCAAGATGTGGCTGCTCTTCTGCGCTGTGGGGAAGTGCAAATTGTTTCATGCATCAGGTGTAGGTTTATTAGGTTTTGTTGCAATTCTTCAGCTGTTCTAGAGATGTATCTGTTGCCTTGAAAGGTGAATTTGATGGAGACGGGGAATCCCCATTGGTATACAATATTGTGGAGTTGGAGTTCCAGTAATTGGGGTGGGGTTTCATTGCGTGTCTTTTGGCAATAGTAAGCTGGGATAGATCGCAAACGGCTGGTACTTTTATAACCTTGAAAGATTAAATCTTTTTTATCTCTGGCCGCAGACATAATTTGCTCCTTTGAACTGTAATAGTGGAATTTTACAATTATCAGACGTTTTTGCTGAAGTGGCTGGCGGCCATTTTTTAGTAGCCTCAGGTAGTTTTTCCTGTAGAGCTGGGTGATTGTTTCTTTTTAGAACAGTGCACTTTCCACACAGACGCCTCGTGGATGACACAGGGTAGAGCAGACATCAGCAGCACAGCGCAGTACCTGGGTCAGAGCAGTGAGTCCTGCGGAGGGGAGAGGGGGCCTCAGTCTGTGCAGCTAAGAGAGTGGATTTTTGTGTGACTTACCTTAGGTCCCTAAGTGGTGACAGGCGAGTGTGGTTCAGCATGGCATCAGAAGCTGGCACTTCTTCCCCAGACATCCGACTTATTGCAACTGGTTCCCCTGCACCTCTGGGGCTTATGGACGCTCTGTCGTCGGTCCTGGAAGCCTTTATTGCCAGGGCGCAAGTGGCTAGCGGGCGCAAGGGGAGTAAAAAAAACGCCCCCTCCCACCGTCTTCTGGGCAAAGTTCTGATTCAGACCCGGGCCCCGCTGTGACAGGCGGCCCCTGTTCTGATGTATCAAAGGATTCGGGCCAGGACCGTTCGAACAGTTAGGATGACTCACTGTCCGGGTCAGTGCAGGAAAAGGCACTTGTAGGAGCACTTATTACAGCAGTGCAGGATACCCTAAAAATGGTGGATATGGCGGGAACATCTACAGAGGCGTCGGTCCCTTTCGGGTCCCACAAGCTGGCCCGCACGGCTAAGGTGTTCCCTTACCCAACTTATTTTGATAAGTTTAATTGCAAGGAGTGGGGAAAACCAAAGCGGGCCTTTTTAGTCCCAAAACGCATGGTGGTGCATTACCCCTTGGAGGAGAGTCTCCTGAAAAAATAGACTTCTCTGGTTGTTGACCCCCCCCGTGTCCAGGTTAAATAAGGTAACCACGATTCCGGTGGAAGGGACTCCTACTTTCAAGGACCCGACCGACACAAGGGCCGAGGCGGTTGTCTGGTCCACGTTTACCATCGTTTACCAGTGTTAGCCACGGCCCTAGTATCGCAGGCGCTTACTGAATGGTTTATATTGTTGCACTGTGAATTGGAGAAAAGGGCTTCCCCGGTCTTCGTGGAGCTGTCGGACCAGTTGGTGCAGGGCCTTAAGTATGTCTGTGATGCGGCCATAGATACTGCCCCCTTGCTCTCTAGAGCCTCAGTATCAGCAGTAGTGCTATGTCACCTTATTTGGCTGAAATGCTGGTCTGCGGACCAGGCATCTAAGAAAGCACTGGCGGACTTGCCTTTCTAGGGAGAGAGGCTATTTGGAGCCTTGCTGGATGACATTATTAAGAATGTTACAGGGGGTAAGAGTATGTTACTCCCACAGTCCAGAAAAGGGAAGAAGCCACATTGTAGGCAAGGGCCCTCCTTTTCCGCCCAGAAGCAGATTTTTCATCCGCCCGGGTCGGCAGGTAAGTGTTCCCAGTCTGACAAGGCGCCTGCTGAGGGACAAAAGCGTCCCTGGTTTCACAAGCCAAACAAGCCCGTGCACATCTATTACCGCATAAAGGTTTGCCCTCGCCTGACTCTCGGGTGGGGGGGGCGTCTTTGGGAGTTTGCAGCCCGGTGGACCTCCATACTTTCCGACCAGTGGGTCTGCAAACTGGTTTCCGCAGGGTACAAAATAGTTTTTCTTGTCCGCCAAACAAATGTTTTCCCTCCAACCTACATTTTCTTCCCGCTCATTGGGAGGCTCTGTTTGGGGCTGTACAGGACCTGCTGCTGCGTGGGGTGGTAGTACCTGTACCGACACCAGAAAGGTTTCAGGGGTTCTACTCCAATCTGTTTGTAGTCCCAAAGAAGGAAGGGGTTTGTCGGGTCCTGGACCTCAAGGCCCTCAAGTGCTTTGTGAAAGTACAAAGGATAAGAATGGAATCAGTTCGCTCAGTGGTCGCTGCACTTCATCAGGGGGATTTTCTGGCATCCCTGGACATCAAGGACGCTGTTAGGAATCTTCTCTTGTGTTCAGTCAAAACTCCAGATGTATTGAGAAGCAGACAATTTATTTCTGATGTGGCCCACAAAAGGGAGATCCTTACAAACATAAGTTGCAGTAAGAAATCACCCCCCCCCCCCCTCCTCATACCTACTTTGATACCACCTCTATGCTTCTATTGGCTAAGTAAACATAGCGTGCCTGGTACACGATGGTACTTTATTTTGGCTAATCGATGTTTCCTTTACAATCTTATGCTACCATATATAGTTAAACCTAGTCATCCTACAACTAAGGGTCCTTTCACACGGGGCGGATCAGTTCTGATCCGCCCCGTGGATGTCCGTTTGCTCAGCGGGGATCACTCCGCCGATCCCCGCTGAGCAGGGAGATGACAGCTCCGTCTCTGCACACTGCGCAGGGACGGACCTGTCACAGCGCCGCTCTCCCCTATGGGAGATCGGATGACGACGGACCGCAGTGCCCGTCGTCACCCGATCCGATCCGCAGACGGATGGAAAAATAGCTTTTTCCTCCGTTACACTTTTTCGGATCGGAGCGGGTCGGATGTCAGCGGACATGTCACCGCTGACATCCGACGCTCCATAGAGCTCTATGGAGCACCCGTTCAGGTCCGCCTGAAAAACTGACAGGCGGGCCTGAACGGGACGTCAGTGTGAAAGAGGCCTTACTATGGAGTTAGTTAAGACAAAACAATACAACAAGTTAATACAACAATGTGCTCAGAAGTAAGTTTTAAAAATCAGTCTCAGGGTTATTGTTTTTCTAATAGTCAAACAATAAACATTTAAAACTTTTCTAACAGACGCATACTTGCATGTCCCCATATGCCTGGCCTAGGACGTGCACCTCATATTGGTATACAAGCAGCAACGCTGGCGTAGTTACTACTAAGGCGATTTGTTTTTACTGGATATTGTGAGTAACCTGACTTTTAAACAAATAAAGCGTTCAAAAACAGTATTGCACTATGGTTGTACTTCTGTTTCCTCCTATGTGTATTTGCTAAACGGACTATTTGTGGAAGGAAAAGTGCAAAGCATTCCCCCAGCATAGCAGAAGCAGAGCCCAAGGAAAGCTGCACAGTGGCTCATACTGTGACTGCTCGGTTAACCCATTGAGGGTTTTTGGTCTGGTGAGCGCATATATATATATATCTTTTTCCTAACACAGAGTGGCACACCGGAGAGGAATGACTTTAACCCTTCTGCACTAGTCACCTTGCTCTATCCCCCTCACTTGACAAAAATTCCATGCGTTTTTCAGCAACTGAATGATGCGACTTTGAAAAAATTTCCGTTGAACATTGAAAGATTTTTTTGTTATTTTTTCTTGGTACTTTTACAAGTGCTTTGGACTGTCACTTTTGAGGATTCTGAACATAGAGTATAATTTATAGATATTGGTTTATGGTTTGCATATGATTTCTTTACTAAGCACATATGTATTAATTATAATTGTTTATTTTCATGCGATTTATTCACTATTTTTGTGCAACACATGTGCATTTTTGAGTTGCAAGTCAACAGACACACATTTTTTCTTCATTTTTCCTTTTTTTCTTTTTCTTAATTTTATTTTAATATCTACTTGGATATACCAACATGTATTTTGGTAGATATCACGTATATAGTGGATTTTAGGAGATTTCCACATTTGTTCACATCAATTATTTAGATCATCAGCAGAGATAATAGATCACCACACACATATACATAATTTTGGCACTCACAGTGCACGTTAAAAAAGGTTCTAGCGCCAAAGCTTAATTTACACTTCAGATTTCTGGCCTACTCCTATATTTAGGGACAGGTTTCAAGCACAGGCAGCTTCAACCTCTGGAGTTCATCTCACCATTATTAGTTTCATTCACTTCATATACTTGATTTCACTTGATTTTATCGTTTTTCTTGACCCGTGTAGTGAATAGGTAGAATTTGTCCATAGCGCAATCTTATTTATCTTATTGCTATGATCCAGTCGGACAACGCCATGGCGGTGGCGTATGTCAACCATCAAGGAGGAAAAAGGAGCTTGGCTGCAGCACTGGAGGTCATTCACATCCTGCGGTGGGCAGAGCGGTACGTACCGGCTCTGTCGGCCATGTACATTCTGGGTGTAGGAAACTGGCAAGCGGAATACCTAAGTCAGATGCTGGACCAAGGGGAATGGTCGCTACATCCGGACCAATTTCGGCTCCTTTGCCTAAGGTGGGGCATGCCAGATGTGGATCTCCTGGCTTCTCGACTCAATTGGAAGGTACAGAGGTTTCTGGCCAGATCAAAGGATCCATGGGCGGATGCGGCAGACGCGTTGGTGGCTCCATGGGGGCATTATCGGCTGGTTTATGCCTTCCCCTCACTCAAACTTTTATCACGTCTTGATTTGCAGAGTGGAGGCTGAGGGGAGTCCGGTGATTCTTATTGTCCCAGATTGGCCTCGGCATCCGTGGTACACTGAGTAGGAATGGTGGCGGATGTTCCTTGGTGACTGCCGATGCGAGAGGACCTTCTGTCGCAAGGTCCAATACTTCAGCCTGCTTTAGCGTCACTGGCTTTAACAGCATGGCTGTTTAAAGCCAGGTGCTAAGGGACCGAGATCTGACGGATTGCGGTAATATCCACTATGTTGAGGGCACGGAAGTCATCTTCTCGGACGATTTATCATCATACGTGGAATGTCTACATTTCAGTGTGTGAGTAGATGGGGTGACGTCCACGTACATATTTAGTTTTCAGGATCCTGCTGTTTTTGCAGCAAGGAGTGGATCATAAACTTGCCTTAAGCACAATCGGGGCAGATATCAGCTTTGTCTGTCTTTTTTTTCAGTGTCCCTTGGTGACTCATTCATTGGTGAGTACATTTGTTCATGGGGTTGGACATGTGGCCCCTCCGGTTCGACCACCGCTACCTCCCTGGGATTTGAATCTGGTGCTCTCATTGCTTCCGAAACTGCAGTTTGAAAACATTAGGGATAGTCCCTTATTGACACTCTCTCAGAAAGTAGTCTTTCTAGTGGCCATTTCATCTGCCCAGGAGGGTTTCTCAGTTGGCGGCTTTGTCTTGCAAGTCTCTCTACTTGATCCTCCACAAGCATAAGGCAGTGCTGCATCCGCAGCCTTCGTTTCTTCCAAAGGTTGTTTTGGATTTTCATCCAAATGAAGACATTGTGCTTCCGTCCTTATGTCCTCAGGTGTCGCACCCCAAAGATGTGGCTTTGCATTCCTTGGATGTGGTCTGGGCTCTGCTGGAGTATCTGTCTGCTATTCCTTTTCAGAGGTCGGACTTGCTGTTTGTATTGGTGGCTGGTCCGAAGGGACTGGTGGTCTCATTGGCCACCATCTCTAGGTGGATCTGACAGATTGTAGTTCAGGCCTATGCCATAAGGGGAAGGGCACCTCCCTTTCCTGTCATGGCACATTCTACCAGGGCAATTGGTGCCTCTTGGGCTTTCTGACATTAAGCGTCTATTTCTCAGATGTGTAAGGCGGCGACCTGGTCGTCCTTTCACACTTTCACTAAATTTTACAAGGTTGATGTGAGCGCATCTTTGGATGTTTGCTTCGGCCGCAAGGTTTTGCAGGTGGCTGTTTAAGGTTGCAACTCCTCCGTTGAGGATCTCTGGTTGTTATGGGTGGAGCTATTGTTGTTTGCTGTTCCCACCCCTCATTTCTTTGACACTGCTTGTGGAAGTCCCTAAGGTCAAGAAGAGCTGCTGTGTCCATCAATGAACGATGGAGAAAACTGGATTTTTGTACTCACCATAAAATCATTTTCTCTGAAGTTCATTGACGGCCACAGCACCCACCCCTCCTATTTATGTTTGTACTGCTTTTGATGAACTGAGCTGCGGGATGCAGTGTGAGGGGTTATAGCCAGTAGGACTGCCCTCTGGGCGGTACTGTGCAAGTGTTGCTGTTTTTAACACTTTCTGCCTAGTCCTCTCTTAAAGGGTCAATATAACCCTAAGGTCAAGAAGAGCTGCTGTGTCCATCAATGAACTTCAGAGAAAAGGATTTTATGGCGAGTACAAAAATCCTATTTTTTCACTTTGTCGTTATGGGCTACTAAGCATAGATTTTTATTAGAAAAAAAATAAAATAAATTTTTAAACAACTGTATTGTCAGGTTGCAGCATAACAAAATGTTAAAAGTGAAGATGGTCTGAATACCTCATGAATGCTCTGTACTTGTATGTTTTCAGTCATGAGTAGTAATCGCATTGTATGTATGGTATGGTTTTCTTAGGAAACACGGCAATATATATATAATCTAGTGTGGTGCCTAACAGCTGAGGGTGGTGCTTGTCTGGATTGAGGCACTTTCTACTATATTTCACTATTCCAAGTGCCCAAGATAACAACTATTAATCTTGTTCAAATCTTGGTCAGCTGAATTTCTTTGCAGACAACCCGCACCTCACACCTTTGCCCTTTGAAGGAGGAAGTCCTTTTGGTGAGACACTTGGCAAATTTATCAAAGATAAAATAATTACCTGTGCTAGTTCAGAAAATAAAGGCAGCTAGCAATAAGGAATGATATATGTAGATAAAGAAAATAATCTCCCCCCTTTTTAAAATAATCACATTTTGCTGCTTTGCAGCCTGAAATGAAGACTGACAGTTTGTTTTATCTAGCTGTATTTACTCAGTTCACATTTTAACATCCAAGTGAAAGCCAACAGTTAGAAAAAAACAAAAACAGAGTTGCAAAAAGGATCCACCCTTGTGTCAGTATTTTGTTGAACCACCTTTTGCTTTAATTACAGCCTTTAGTCTGTTGGGATATGTCCTCTACTAAATTTGCACATCTAGACTTTGCAATATTTGTGTTGTGGAAGGTTGTCTGGTGGCTCTTGTGACGTCACATAGCTGAGTAGATACAGCACACAACTCAGAGTGACTGTGCCATACTGAAGTTTTTCATCTGCACTGCATTTATAGTGGTGGGTTACATAAGCAATGTAGAGCAATGGCTTTCAAGTCATAAAATCAATGTTTCATAAGACATGCATTGGTCATATCACAATCCTTATGATACATTACAGTCCGTTCATAAATGACGGTCTTCATAGTTATGTAGAGGGGAAGACCTTACGTAAACTATACAATAGTTGGTCTCTTCACAAACTTGTATGATGCTTAACCTGTCTAAACGTTGATGAATTAACCATACAAATGACCTTATGAATAGCCATACAAAATAGGTCACATAGACAAATCACAAGATAGTCATGTTGCTAAAGATATCTTTCAGAAATATCTATGGGTTAAAACTAGATGAACGAGACAGGGTTGCCCTCTCCCCCTGCTCTTCAACTTGGCCATCGAACCCCGATCACGATACCTCAGTAACATATCTACTATTCACGGAATCCCATTCGGACAAGAAGACATGCGAGTAGCCCTATTTGCAGGCGACATGCAGATTTTTCACCACTTCCCCACACTCAGATATTCCCACTATCCAAGTACTGCTTGAATCTTTTTGTAAATGCTCTGGCCTGAAAATAAATTTCGCTAAGAGCGAACTCCTCCTTCTCAGTCCAAAGCCGTCAATGTTATGGCTGCCCCCCTCACCCTTCCTCATAAACGTGAAACATATCACCTACCTGGGCATAAAAATCGTCAGGAAACCTTCCTCTCTGTTCTCTCAACTACCCCCCACTGATCTCAAAAATTGTGGGTGAGCTGGAGGCCTGGTCGGACTTACCACTGTCACTCTTTGGGAAATGCACGCTCTTTAAAATGGTTAGTTTATCCCAACTTTTATACCCTCTCCAAACTTTACCACTACTGTTAAAATATAAAGACATATTGGCCCTAAACAAGGCAATTACAAAGTTTCTTTGGAAAGGAGGCAAACCGAGAATAGCTTTGACCAAACTTTATCTCCTGAAGAGTGAGGGTGGAGCCAACTGCCCAAACATTAGAGCTTATAATATAGCGTGTCTGCTAAGTATTGGTTTGGATTGGATCCTTCAGTCGTCTAAATATTCCAACTATGGACTAGAATCAGCTGTGGCATGTCTGTTTAACCTAGCTGCCCTAGTCCATAGCAAGCTACAGAACATCCCAAGGCATATTAACCACTTCAATACCAGGCACTTAAACAGCTTCCTGCCCAGACCAATTTTGAGCTTTCAGCGCTGTCGCACTTTGAATGACAATTGCGCGGTCATGCTACACTGTACCCAAATAAAATGATCATTTCTTTCCCACAAATAGAGCTTTCTTTTGGTGGTATTTGATCACCTCTACGGTTTTTATTTTTTGCTAAACAAATAAAAAAAATACCGAAAATTATTTTCTTTTTGTTTGTTTCAAAACTTTGTAAATAAGTAAGTTTACTCCTTCACTGATGGGCACTGATGGGGTTACACTGATGGGAAATAAGGCGGCACTGATGAGGTTGCACTGATGGGCGACACAAATTGGCACTGATGGCTGGCACGGATTGGCATTGCTGGGCGGCACAGGTGGGCATGGATGGGCACTGATAGGTAGCATGGATGGGCACTGATAGGCGGCATTGTATTATAATATACTGTACTAATGGATGCCAATCAGTGCCAAACAATAATGCATGCCAATCAGTGATGCTCATTGTGGGCACTGATTGGCATCCATTGTGGCACTGACTGTCATCCCTGGTGGTCCAGTGTGGGCATCCTCGGGGGAGCTGCACTGATAATCGATCAGCACAGACCCCCCCTGTCAGAGGAGCAGCCGATCGGCTCTCCTCCACTCGCGTCTGACAGATGCGTGTGAGGAAAAGCCTATCACCGGCTCTTCCTATTTACACTGTGATCAGCCGTGATTGGACACGGCTGATCACGTGGTAAAGAGTCTCCGTCGGAGACTCTTTACCAAGATCGTAGTTGCGGGGTGTTAGACTGACACCCCGCAAACACAATCGCTGCGATGCGTGCCCCCGGGGGAGCGCAGCGGCTCAAAATCCTGATCGCGTCATATGACGTCCGGTCGGGATTTTGAAACCATTTTACCGCCCTGTATCTGTTATAGGGTGGGCGGAAAGTGGTTAAACAAAATTTACTTCTCAGGGACACGATAGTTGCTTGGAGTGAGGTGAGGAGAAAATCGGGTCTGTCACCCCACATCTCTAAGTTTCTGCCAAGGCAACCCAATGTTCCCGCTGGGTCAAAAATACAAATTCTCCAAATGGAGAGATAAAGGACTAACCACAGCCTTTAACCTTTACCATGGCGTAAACAACATTACCCTCAAAACATTCCCACTCATTGCGGAAGAATTCAAACTACCTCCTCCTCACTTTTTTTCATGTTATGCAATAAGCGGATTTTAGCAATACAATTTGTCTGAACAAACCCTCCATCGATAAGTTGATTGAAGATGAGCTATATTCTATTTCAGACATATATCGCCCTCTAAACGGGAAATTTACTAAACCTCTATACAACACTTCAATGCCATCCTGGCTATCGGATCTACCGGGACAAAAAGACATAACTGACATCCTAACGGGATATCTGATAACCATAAGCATTACCCAGTGCGAGTCCTGGAGGGAAACCCATTTCAAACTGATGCACAGGGCCTATTACCTTTTTTCAACTTCCCACCCCTCCTCCGCAGGACCCACCTGCCCTTGGTGCTCACTCTACAAACCTTCTCTACTCCACCGCCTATGGCTTTGTCCACGGATAGACACCTATTGGTCTACAGTTCTTCAATTTTTACAAAAAGTAACCACCTTCCTACCAAACAAAGACCTCATGCTCTTCTTGTTTGGTTTTAACATTACTCTCTACTGACCTGGATTTCTACTACACGTCTGTCCTTGTCCAAAACAAAAAAATGGTCTCAAAACTGCTATACCAAGAAAAATGGGATGCTTCGACCCGCCGACCATGTTCCAACAGGCTGCTTCATAAGAAGTGGGTGTCTTTCATTGATCAGTGCCTGACGCCCCATGAAAAAAAGTCAGTAGTTAGCAACCAACCCCTCTCTCACTCAGTAAAGGGGGCTAATGATATGGCAAACTTCACTTGTATGCTTGACTACTTTACCTCGCCTTAATCAGCTTTGTAGCTGAGAAATAGTCCCACCTTATGGACATTGTTTGGATACTTCAACGGCATTTCAAACAGTAACCAGCATAGTTTGGTGACTGTAGAAAGTTGGGGGGGGGTCGGCGGTGGGGCACCTGTCCTGTGTGCGCTGTGTCGCCTGCCACCCTCCCACTCTCTTCTCTTGCCTAAGGGTCCCTTTCTCACCTTATCCCCTTTCTTTTTCCACTCCTCTCTCTGTTTCTTTAATCTATGTCCATTAGCACCCCTGAATGTAGCTATACCCCATTACCGATTCCCCTTTCGCCATCATTTAGAAAGTTATGCTTATTCATTGCTGTGTACTACATTAGGCAACTAACTACAGTGCCTTGCGAAAGTATTCGGCCCCCTTGAACTTTTCAACCTTTTGCCACATTTCAGGCTTCAAACATAAAGATATAAAACTTTTATTTTTTGTGAAGAATCACCAACAAGTGGGACACAATTGTGAAGTGGAACGAAATCTGTTGGATAATTTAAACTTTTTTAGCAAATAAAAAACTGAAAAGTGGTGCGTGCAAAATTTGGCCCCTTTACTTTCAGTGCAGCAAACTCACTCCAGAAGTTCAGCGAGGATCTCTGAATGATCCAATGTTGTCCTAAATGACTGATGGTGATAAATAGAATCCACCTGTGTGTAATCGGGTCTCTGTATAAATGCACCTTCTCTGTGATAGTCTCAGGGTTCTGTTGAAAGCGCAGAGAGCATCATGAAGACCAAGGAACACACCAGGCAGGTCCGTAATACTGTTGTGGAGAAGTTTAAAGCCAAATTTGGATACAAGAAGATTTCCCAAGCTTTAAACATCCCAAGGAGCACTGCGCAAGCGATCATTTTGAAATGGAAGGAGTATCAGACCACTGCAAATCTACCAAGACCTGGCCGTCCCTCTAAACTTTCAGCTCAGACAAGGTGAAGACTGATCAGAGATGCAGCCAAGAGGCCCATGATTACTCTGGATGAACTGCAGAGAACTACAGCTGAGGTGGGAGAGTCTGTCCATAGGACAACAATCAGTTGTACACTGCACAAATCTGGCCTTAATGGAAGAGTGGCAAGAAGAAAGCAATTTCTCAAAGATATCCATAAAAAGTCTTGTCTAAAGTTTGCCACAAGCCACCTGGGAGACACACCAAACATGTGGAAGAAGGTGCTCTGGTCAGATGAAACCAAAATCGAACTTTTTGCCCACAATGCAAAATGATATGTTTGGCGTAAAAGCAACACAGCTCATCGCCCTCAACACACCATCCCCACTGTCAAACATGGTGGTGGCAGCATCATGGTTTGGGCCTGCTTTTCTTCAGCAGGGACAGGGAAGATGGTTAAAATTGAAGGGAAGATGGATGCAGCCAAATACAGGACCATTCTGGATGAAAACCTGTTGGAGTCTGCAAAAGACCTGAAACTGGGACGGAGATTTATCTTCCAACAAGAAAATGATCCCAAACATACAGCAAAATCTACAAAGGGATGGTTCACAAATAAACATATCCAGGTGTTAGAATGGCCAAGTCAAAGTCCAGACCGGAATCCAATCGAGAATCTGTGGAAAGAGCTGAAAACTGCTGTTCACAAAAGCTCTCCATCCAACCTCACTGAGCTCGAGCTTTTTTGCAAGGAAGAATGGGCAAGAATTTCAGTCTCTCGATGTGCAAAACTGATAGAGACCTACCCCAAGCGACTTGCAGCTGTAATCGCAGCAAAAGGTGGCTCTACAAAGTATTAACGCAAGGGGGGCGAACAATTTTGCACGCCCTACTTTTCATTTTTTTAATAGTTAAAGTTTCAAAAATCCAATAGATTTCGTTCCACTTCACAATTGTGTCCCACTTGTTGGTGATTCTTCACAAAAAATAAAAATGTTATATCTTTATGTTTGAAGCCTGAAATGTGGCAAAAGGTTGAAAAGTTCAAGGGGGCCGAATACTTTTGCAAGGCACTGTATATATTTGTTTGTCACTGTTGATCTGTGTTTCCTTTGTGATTACGTTGGTAACACAGATCAACAGTGACATCCTTTCTCTCGAGATACAAATCGAGGAATCTCATACCATAAGGTCTCTGGATTAAAAATGCTTGTGCAAATACAATGAACTCTCCTTATGCAGAAGGACTTTGCAGATGTACCCCCCAAAGATTAATGCTATAGCTCACATTATACATCATCTGAATAAAAAGGGGACGCTGTGGTAGGAGACCCAGGAGGACCCCACTGCTGACACAGAAACATAAAAAAGCTAGATTAGAGTTTGCCAAAACATACCTAAGGAAGCCAAAATGTCCTGTGGACAGACAAAACTAAATTTCAGCTATTTGGTAAAGCCCATCATTCTACTGTTTTGAAAAAAAGAAATGAGGCCTTTAAAAAAGAATACAGCTCCTACAGTCAAATATGGTGGAGGTTCACTGATGTTTTGTGGTTGCTTTGCTCTTTCAGGCACTGAATGTCTTGACAGTCTGCATGGTATTATGAAATCTGAAGACTACCAGAATTCTGGGGTGCAATGTAGGGCCCAGTGTCAGGAAGTTGGGTCTCCGTCAGAGGTAGCAAGGCTTACAGCAGGACAATAACCCAAAGCACGTGTTAAAAAGCACCCAGAAATGATTTAAGACAAAGTGCCGGAGAGTACTGAACTGTCCAACATTGAGTCCAGATCTAAATCCAATAGAGCACCTGTGGAGAGCTCTAAAAACAGCATTTGGAAAAATCTGAGAGACCTGGAGCAGTTGGCGAAAGAGTGGTTCAAAATTCCAGTAGAGAGGTGTAAATAACTCATTGATGGATACAGGTGTTTTACTTCCAAAGGGTGTGCTACCAAGTATTAAATTGAGGGTGCCAATAGTTTGGTCCAGTCTATTTTTGGAGTTTTGCGTTGAATGCCTAAACAGTTGTGATTGCAACATTTTTCTGGGTGGAGTGGTGCATTATCTGACCAATGCAAGGGTGCCAATCTTTTTGGCCATGGCTGTAATTCAGACAACACAACATAATTTCCATGGATCTCCAAAACATACACTCTCACAATTCGGTAACTTAAAGACAAACTGTAGTCACTATTGATTGATATTAATATGTTTTCTATAATAACTGAACTTTTCCTTTTTCTTTCTACTTCCATAAAATCTCTTTGGAAGTTTGACATTTTTATGAAAACCCATCTCTTTCCAGTTTTAATTGCTTATTCTTTACCTTGATACATTGGAATGGGGCCCATGATCTAGGCCAGAGATATGCAATTAGTGGACCTCCAGCTGTTGCAGAACTACAAGTCCCATGAGGCATAGCAAGACTCTGACAGCCACAAGCATGACACCCAGTGTCAGAGGCATGATGGGACTTGTAGTTTTGTAACAGCTGGAGGATTGCATATCCCTGATCTAGGCTTTTCATACTTATACCTAGGCCATGTCTCATTGTCCTATTTTGATTTTGTTTCACTAGCTTTGCTTCCATAGGACAAACAAAATCTTGCAATGTGGACAAATACACATGTGTAACGTTTTATCCTCACTAGATTGATGGAGTGTCTCTTAACAAAAGACTGTTTTTTTACTTACAAGAAGAGACCGTTTTTAAAAGTGCTCTGACCGTAAAGTCTGTATACCTACTTGAACAATAGATTGTGGGTATCTTCTTCTTTAGGGCTGTACAAAACTAGGCTGCACCCCCCCAACTCTGTTATATCATATTCCTTTATTCCACATTGTTCCATAATGGACCTTGCCATTGTCTCTCCAACAGCAAGCTTTAAAATAGTAGCACAGTCCTTGGCAGAAGCCTTATATGCTCCATACATAAAACGTACCTTTTTTGCAAAGCCTCATGGGCCTTTCTTAGGGTCTGGCAATCCTTCTAATATCAATCTGATCTCAGTGGGGGAATGGGACATGCCACCTTACGCTTCATCAATAGAAGTCCTATTGCAACGAAACCCGTCAGATAAAGGCATCGTTTCCTGTTTTCATTTTTGGATTGAGCCCGTTGTTTTGGCTTTCTTTCAATGAAATGGCATGTCAGTGCATTACTTGAATAAAACACAATTTTATAGATTTACACTATGTGATGTTGATCTCTTGGTGATACATTCCACTGGATACTACGATCTGAGCCCAGAGGAGTATAATTTTCCATGTGACAGTTGGATGATCCCTCCTGCACTTTGTATGCTAAGAAACAACAGTGGATGGAGCAAATGAGATTTATGAGCCTCTTTTGACCACCCGTAATAGGTGGTCAACACTCTCTGGGAAGAGTTCATCCTAACTTGTGGTGGTGGTCTATTCATGTGGTGGAGGAGCTGAGTGAACTAGAACTGCTGCACACATTCATACTGTGAAGGCATTTCATTGGGGACGTTTTGAAGACACATGGACTGATTTGCATTCTTTTTTAAGCACAATGCATGATTTGTGTGTGTATGTATATGTATGTGTATATATGTGTATGTGTGTATATATATATATATATATATATATATATATATATATATATATATATATATATATATATATATATATATAACTCTATTGGGGTAAGTCTTGGAACTACTCACCTGTTCATTGGTCTCCAGCTGTGGGCAGCCTACATCTTCCATGTCTCGTGCTTGCCATAATCTAGTAATGAACTCCTCCCTTCCTCTTGTGGCATCTATTTTACTTTATATACACACTTTTCTTAAGCCCTTTTTGCTCAACAAAACAGCTCTGCCCTGCTCATAATCATCCCTTTCTAGCAGATCTATCAACAATGGTTTTGTTGCTTGAGGGAGGCACTGTATTTTTCGACGTGCAACCTGACATTGCAAACCCTTCAGATTGGTATTTGTTTTTTTACTGTCTAATTCTGATTCAGCATGTCCTTCCACCTTAGTATACCTTTTAGTGAGGGCAGCTGCAAAAGCTTTTAACATGCCAGGCATAGAAAGTAGTTGCCTTTTTAGGATTAAACATTTCAGGAAATCCTTTTCCTTCTTTTTATCGGACATTCCTTTAGCCATGTCTGAGTTTGTCTCCAACTACCATTACTACACAACTGTGGTCCATAATCTTGTATAAACTGCTCCCACATAATACATCAAAGATTCTTTCTATTCTGATCGGCCAACTACAGTATCTCACAAAAGTTTTTATTATATCTTTATTATATCTTTTCATGTGACAACACTGAAGGAAATTATACTTTTGCTACAATGTAAAGTAGTGAGTGTATAGCTTGTATAACGGTGTAAATTTTCTGTCCCCTCAAAATAACTCCACACGAGACTTCCGGTTCCGGCGCCACATGAGGAGGGGGTGATCGCTGTCAGCTCCCGCTCTGCTCCCCGCAAAACCTGCCACCAACACCGTCTCCGGCCTCGGGGAGATCCCCCGCTACTCCAGCAGACGGGTGAGGCACCATGGATCGCTTTGTAGAGCGATCGTACGCTAAAGCGGCCTCGGCGGGCATCCCTCCCGCGGGAGAGACACACTCGGCCAATATGGCGGCCGTGCCGCCATCACAGGAGCAGGGTCCCCTGCTCACAGGACCTCCAGCTCACCCAGTGCTTGCTCCAGCTGACCCTGCCTCCCCTGAGGGGATAGCACAAGCAGTTGTCCTCTTGTTGGGACCCACACTGGCTGCCACTGTAGATGCTGCAGTACACAGAGGGTTGGAACAGCTCCATCTGGAAGTGCAGGCCCAGGCACAGAGACTGCAGCACGCGGAGGAGCGCATCTCCGCATTGGAAGATGAAGCTGCCGGCACGTCCATATCGCTTGCTAGAGTGCTCGCCACACACAGAGATCTGGGAGAAACTTGGCGATTTGGAAAATCGTTCGAGAAGAAACAATCTGCAAATCATTTGTCTCCCTGAATTGGTCACCTCTGCCCAGCTCACCATGATATGCACCAAAATGATCCCGGAGCAATTAGGCCTCCGCATACCGTGCACGATTGAATGGGCTCATCGTATTGGACAACCGCCCGAGTCCCGTGCCAAGCCTCGCTATGTCATAGTCAAATATTTGAACTATGCAGATAAAACCACCATCATGCAAAAGTTCCGCCGGTCACGCTCTCTGATAATAGATGGGGCTAAACTACTGTTGTTTGCAGATTACTCTGTATAAGTAATGAACAGATGCAAGGCCTTCTCTCCGGTGTGTACAGCTCTGCACAATAATCACATCACATCAAATTCTCTTTGACCTATCCAGCCACGCTCAGAATTCAAACGTATGACGGAGACCAACTTACTTTCACCACACAAGAAGAAGCGGAAAAGTATGTCATCTCCATGGGCACGGACATGGACCACGCTGACACTGCGGACACCTTACCTTCACAGTCCATTAACAAGAATTCTGTGCCCCCTAAACATCAACGTAGCCCCACAAACCCGCCATATAAGCGCATCCGAGTCACTCCAAAAGATGACCGCTCAGGATGCTGCTGACACTCTGCTGCGAACTATCTTTTTGGAACCTAACGGGGAGATGGGTATTATGGTTTTTTTATTCTCCCTCTCTCTTCCCCTTGACTTCCCAGGGTCCACTTATTTAGTGTGAGCCCTGATGGTCGCTGGTGGGTTAGCCCACATTGTTTTGATCTGAGCAGGTACGCCTACCACTTAGTTAAGCTAACTAACTACTGTTGTTTAAGACTGTTAATTGCCAGCATGTTTACTTTATGGTTTATGGTTACTTTATCCTGCAGGTTACGGCCTTCACTTCGGCTCCCCTACCCCCTCCATTTTCCTAATATGTGGTTTACGTGCTAGCCAAAGATCTTCACCAATGCAGAGGGTACAACCCTCCATCCCTCCACTGGCCCAAATGTTATCCCTTCCCTATGAGACTAGATCCCACCCGTTACCATATACACCTTTACCTCCCCCTCTGGCCTTCCTTCAGCCATCAGGGGAGGGGCGGGACAGGGCTGATTGCCGTAATTGAAGGTTGTACCTCATGTGGAAAAAAGAGAAGTCTAGAATAGTTATCTCTTTCTATACGATGCATTTTATATTATTGCTGAGTTTTTTAGCCTATGCGATGATATAACAGTTAATGTCTATATGTTTAGCCGTAGCACCCTCGGGAAGTGGGACTATAGGGGGGGATATTCGTTTACAGAGGCCCTAGCTTATAGAGGACCTATTCCCAAAAAGCCCAGTAATATTATTTCCTATCTGATTTTGACATGGCCTCCTCAGGTAGTGGGAATAACCTAAATATTATCTCTTGGCATGTCAAGGGGCTTAGATCACCGTGTAAGCGTATGGCTATTCTAAGACACTTAAAACGCCTCCGAGCAGATGTGGCATTGCTGCAGGAAACACACCTGACAGCTGATGATCTGCAACGACTGTGAAAATTATGGGTAGGCACGGTATATGGCTCTCCAGCAGTTGGGCGCAAAGCTGGAGTAGCCATACTACTGCACAAAAACTTGCAACATGAGGTAACAGATGTTAGGGCTGACACGGAAGGCCGTAAGGTGACTATTTATGTTTTGGTAGATTCCAATCCCATGGCTATCACCAACATCTATGCCCCCAATCCGCCCGGTATAGCCTTCTTCCAAGAGAGTAGCCCAATGGATACTCGATGCCCCTGAAACTAGACACCTGATGGGGGGGATTTCAACTCCGTTATGTCTACCATAACAGATCGTTCGAAACAACGTTCATACCGCACGACTCATCCAGACTCTACAGCACCCAAACCCACCCAACTGGCTCAGGTCACTTCCTCCCTACATCTTACTGATGTGTGGCATTTGCAACACCTGACCAACCAAGAATATACTTTTTTCTCTCCCCCACATCAATCTTTTTCCCGCATAGATTACTTTTTTGCCTCCCCATCCTTACTGCCCTCCCTGATCGATTCAGAGATATTAGATGCCAGAATATCAGACCACAGCCCCATAGCAATACACTTGTCGCGACCAACATCCCCATCCTTACCGCTGACGTGGAGATTCCCTTCTTAGTGGAAAACCCTGACTTTAAGAGCACACTACAGACTGCTTGGACGGACTACACATCCACCAACAGTGAACATATATCTGATCCTAACTTATTTTGGGAAACCGGTAAAGCCTTTGAGAGGCAGGATTATTTCCTACACCGCACAACTAAAAAAAACACAATGGGCTTCATTACAACGAAACCAGCCAAGCACTTCGTACGGCACACGAGCGTTTGCTCATGAGCCGCACCCCGGAACATATCCAAAGTTGGCTGCAAGCCAAAAGGGCATTTGACCTAAACTAGCTTATACCAAGTTACATTTCCACAGATTTGGAAACCAAGCAGGCAAGTTATTAGCGAAATTATGCACTGGGCCTAGACGACCCACTCGTGTCATTGCCATGAGGGATTCGGATGGATCCTTGACCACCGCCAAAGACGGAATCAATGCTATTCTAACCAAATTCTATACGTACTTGTACAAAGCTGACCCCACGGACCAGGCTAAGGCTGACACTTTACTATTCAGGGTAAGCTTGCCTAAACTCCAAGGAGACCATCTCGCATTACTTAATGCTCCCATTACACTAGAGGACATTAGACGCACAATCTCGACACTATCAACAGCCAAAGCACCAGGGCCGGACGGATATACTGCAGAATTCTATAAATCCACTATAGACTATATACCTGACACTCTCCAACATGTAGATGCAGGCATGTGGAAGGGAGGACCTTATATGCCTACAGGTACCCAGGTCTTTATCAAACTAATCTCCAAGAAAGGGAAGGATCCTATCATGCCAGGATCCTATCGCCCCATCTCTCTGATAAATGTAGACTCAAAAATACTATCTAAAATAATAGCTTCCAGACTAGCCACGATACTCCCCTCCTTACTCCACCCAGCTTTGTCACTGGCCGCTCGGCTACACTAAATATACGCCAAGTTCTTATAGCCCTAAATTATGCCAAGATGCACCCCAACCAAGATGTGGCAATAATATCCTTAGACGCAGAAAAGACCTTTGACAATGTGAGTTTATCTTGGCTATTTAGAGTATTGGCACAATTTGGTTTTCAAGGCCCCTTTTTACAATTCCTCAAACAAATGTACAAATCTCCCACTGCTCGATTGGTCACTCCTGATTTTATGTCTGAATCGATACCCCTGACTAAAGGTACAAGGCAGGGGTGCCCACTATCACCCCTACTGTTCAATCTGGCCATTGAACTCCTCTCTAGGCTACTTAATTCACGAGATGGGATCAGTGGTATACCCATAGGAACACAGATCCTACATTCCGCACTATTTGCGGACGACATATTGCTGTTTACCACTGACCCCATCTCAGACTTTGGTAAATTAAGGGAACTTTTTGGAACCTTTCAAAGCTGCTCGGGCTTCCGAATACATTTTGACAAAAGTGAAATTCTACCTTTAAATCCCAGATTGGCTCTAAAATGGAAACACTTGTCCCCATTTGCAATAGCCCAACGTAACATTACATACCTAGGTGTACATATAGGATGTGAACCGGCCTCATTGTATGGGCTTAACTACCCCCCACTTGTATCTAAGATTGTGCAGGAATTAGAGATGTGGGCAACGCTGCCTATTTCGCTCTTCGGGAGATGCCATTTATTTAAAATGATATCCTTTGCCAGATTGTTATACCCATTGCAGACCATACCTCTCCTGCTGAAACATGCAGATATCCAGAGGATATAGAAGGCACTGTCTACCTTTTTGTGGTCGTGCAGGAGAGCGTGCATTGCACTGCCTAAATTATGCCTCCCGAAGACCGAGGGTGCTGCAGGTGTACCCAATATTAGTTTTTATAATCTTGCATGTCTACTTAGACAGAGTCTAGACTGGCTTTCAGGCAAATCTAGATACTGTAATGTGCACCTGGAGGGGGCCATGGCCTCCCCATACACGTTAGCGGCAATCCTTCACTCCAACCTGAATGCCCTTCCACCCTATCTGAAATCCAATCTACTTATTAGAGACACGAACATTGCATGGAGAGAATTACGCAAATTACTGGGGTTACCAATGACCATCTCTAGCTACTTACCCATCCAAGGAAACCTTATGTTCCTCCCGTCCACCCTACATGACGTATACCTACAATGGAGAGTCAAAGGCCTTACATCTACAAAAGCCATATATCAAGCCGACCACCACAAGTTTAAGTCCTTTGAGGCCCTGTCACAGGATTTCACCCTGCCGCCAGCACACATTTTTTATTACAACCAGTTGACCAATTACCTAGGCTCACAATGCGGCCCCCATTCGGACCCCTTCCAGAAGTCCTTTATAGACACAGTGCTGCAAGCAGGAGAATACTCAATCACCAACTTATACTCATACCTTATCTAGCACCAATCTGAAAAATATCATCTCACACCCATTCAGAAATGGGCGACCCTCTTTGGGGATGAAACTCTCCCTGACAAAATTATAGATTGATACCGACAAGTTTGTAAGCTCACACTTTCCGAAACATGGCGTGAAACACAATTTAAGATAATTCACAGAGCTTATTACCCAATTTACATTGACAAGGGTAATGCAGACCTGAAAAAATGCCCATGGTGCTCTACGCCTCACCCTACTTTGATCCATCGCCTATGGGAATGCTACGCTATTGATAGGTACTGGGACTCGGTAATAACCTATGTTGGCTCTATAACAAAACAGCAGATCCCGAAGGATGTGATGCTTTGTATATTTGGACATATTCCTCAAACACCCTCAACAGGTAGCAGAAATCAGACCTCTGTTTCACAATGGGCACAGCTAGCCCTTCTTGTAGCCCGTAAAACGATTATGCAATCTTGGATCTCCAAGAGTCCGCCTATTCTTTTTTTTTTTTTTTTTTTTTTTTTTTATTTAATTAATCTTTATTGAAAAAATAAGCATTTAGGATATACATACAAGGAACATGCTTTTCCAATTGTAAAAATTTTATGCATACCAGCAGGGAGTAACAACTTATCCTTTAAGAAAAAAAAAAAAGAAACATTGCATAGTGTCAAAGACATTACCGTGGCTAGCGCACCTATTGTCCCTAATGGTCTACAGAGCTAACCCCTACCCCCCCCCCAACCCTATGCTTCGAACACATGCTGTTAGATCCAATCAAATCTAATTAACAAACCAGTGGCGAAACGGCAAGAAGGCTCAGATACAATAGTAAGAATCTTCCGGTAACCTCCCAGACCCCACCAGGCCCAGGCTAGGTAAAATGCAGCCTAGGTCCCGTCCTACGGTATCTCATCTAAAGGGTAGCCGATATCACGCAGCCATGGATTCCAAAGCGACTTAAATTTTTGGAGATTATTTTGTCTGATGTACATTGCCCGTTCACACCAGATCGTGGAGTTTATGGCGTTTGTCCATGCACTCAATACTGGAGGATTTTTTGCTTGCCAGTTCAGCGCAATCAGGCGTCTAGCCTGGTACAAGCACTTAAGTATGGATATTTTTGTCACAGCAGAAATTCTACCCGTATCCATAATCCCTAGTAGGCAGAGCCTAGCTTCGGGTTCCAAAATGGTTTTAAAAATCCTATTAATTCTGCGTACAATATCTATCCAGTAACGGTATAATTTTGGGCACTTCCATACCATGTGGATTAGATCTCCTGGTGCTCCACATCTAGGGCACTCGCCATTAAGCTTTCTATTTATCCTCCCCATTTTTTTAGGGGTGTAGTATGCTCTATATAGGAAAAGCTTATGGGACATGCGCTGCGATGGGGAGATGGACACCAGGTTCCCCTGTGCTAGAATCTCATCCCATTGTTCCTGCTCAATTGGACCCAGGTCATCCTCCCATCTTTTCCTACATTTATCCAGTGCCTCTCCATTCAAAACTTTGTCCTTGAGTCTTGTATATAGGTAAGAGATCTGGCCCTTTGATTGTCCTTGCTCGAGAAGTCTCTGTATTAGGGGATTCTTCTTCCTCTCAATTACAAGTGTGCCATACTGGGAATGTATCCCATGTCTCACTTGTAAATATATATAAAATGTTTTATTGGAGATACCAAATTCGTGGCGAAGGTCTTCGAAAGATTTTATAGTGTTCCCTTGATAGAGATGCACCAATCTTCCAATCCCTCTCTTCTCCCACTCAAGGGAGCGATCTATGCTATTTAGTTCAGCTAGTTCTCTATTGTTCCATAGGGGGGCATACTCTGTTACCCCCCCTTGGTCCAAGAGTCGTTTAGCTAACTGCCATACTTTCCTTGCTAGAGCGTTAGTGGGACACTTATAGGCAAATGAATTAGCCTCCAGGACTTCAACTAAAATTCTATGGTATGCATTATTAATCATCAGTTTATGATTTGGATAGCTACCCTCCTCCAGTCCAGCCCCAGCTAAATGCTGGAGCTGGGCTGATAGGAAGTATGTTTTTAAATGTGGAATCGCCACTCCTCCCTTCTCCACGGGGAGTTGTAGCGTCCGCAGCCGAATCCGAGGCTGTCTCTTTTTTCCATATTAGTTCTCTAATTAATCCCTCCAGTCTGTCAAACCATTTCTGGTTAATCCAGACTGGTGAATTATGGAGGATGTACAGAATCTGTGGCAGCCAAATCATTTTTACAAGGTTACAGCGTCCCGCCACAGACAAGGGGAGGCGACACCAGCTATTAACCTTCTGCTTCAGCTTTGCCAGCAGTGGTACCAGATTCTCCTCAACATATCGATCTACATCTCTGGGAATCCAAACCCCCAAGTATTTCAGCTTGGGTACCACTTCTAATCCCTCAACTCTGGGCGATATTAACTCTTCGGACTCTATTAGTGGCATAAGGGCTGATTTACTCCAGTTAATGACCAAGCCTGATTGCTGCCCAAATTCCTCCATCAGCCGTACTACGTTACTCAGAGTTGACCGCACATCATCAACAAAAAATAAAACATCGTCTGCAAACAAAGCCAGCTTCTCCTCCTCCAGTCCGCGCCGGAATCCCCGGATGTCAGGGCGTGATCTCGCCATCACAGCCAGGGGTTCCATCGCCAGCACGAACAAGAGGGGAGACAACGGGCATCCCTGCCTCGTTCCCCTTTCTAGACAAAACATGTCGGAGAATAGGGTCCCCATTTTGATCTTAGCCCTGGGTCCCCTATATAATAATTTTACCCAGTTGATAAATTGGGAGCCAAAGCCAAAACGTTCCAATACACCCCAGAGATAATCCCCCTCCAGGCTGTCGAAAGCCTTAGTAGCGTCCAAAGCTAATATAGCACCTGGGTTGCCACCGTCTCTAGGTATTTGTAAATTTAAGAATACCCTCCTAATATTGGAATTAGTTGTTCTGCCTGGGATAAACCCGGACTGGTCTGGATGAATTAATTTATGGATGCAACTATTTAGACGGGTTGCTAAGGCCTTGGCTAAGATTTTTATATCTGAACATAGCAGAGATATCGGCCGGTACGACGAGACCTCTTGTTGGTCCTTCCCCTCTTTAAGAATTAAAATAATATTGGCCTCCCGCATTGAAGCGGGGAGTTCCCCCGCCTCCAATGCGTAGTTTAAGGTTTCCAATAACGCTGGAATCAGCTGTTCGCTGTATCGCTTATAGATTTCCACTGGTAACCCATCGGGTCCAGGAGATTTATAGTTGGGCATGCTATTCATTGCAGATTTTAGTTCTTCCAAAGTAAGTGGTAAATCTAAGTTCAGCTTGTCCTGATCTGGAAGCACAGGGATGTCTATTTGATGCAAAAAGTTAGTGGCCAGATCTTCACGACCCTGTACCGTTGATTTATATAAAGTTCTATAATAATCCCCCAGTTCCGTCATAACTTCGGAGGGCCTAAATACAGTGTCACCCTTCTGCGTTTTAATTGCCGGTATTACTGTAGGGGGGCTGTTGACACGGGTCAGTAAGGAGAGGACTCGACCTACCTTCTCTCCTTCGCCAAAATAGTATTGGTGTTGGAAAATACGTTGATTCTCCGCTCTTTTTAAGAGTGCCATTTTGTATATCTGTTGGTTATCCTCCCAGGTTTGTTGTTTCCCCGGCGATGGGTCTTCTACAAACTGTCTCTCAGCCTGAATAGACATTATTACGAATTTTCCCTTCTTGAGTTCGAGATTCCCGTTTTAATATTGCGATTTTCTGAATAAGTAATCCTCTAAGAAAGGCTTTAAGGGAGTCCCAAACCATACCAGGAGCCGCTGTCCCTCTGTTAGCCTGAAGAAATTCCCCTATTTTATCCCCTAAGAGGTTAGATCCATCAATTAGTTCCAACCAAGCGGGGTTTATTCTCCACTCTCTCAATGGGGCGTGCACTCCCGTATTCAAGGTTATAACTAAAGGAGAATGGTCTGAGAATCCCACGTGCCCCATATTCTATATCTGTCACCACTCCTACTGCCTCATTATTCCCCAAGCCCATGTCTATCCTTGATGACGTCCGATGGGTACTGGAGAAACAGGAATACTGCCTGTCCTGGGGGTATCGCATACGCCAGATGTCACATAATCCAACTTCCAGTAGAAATTCATATAGTCGACCTGTTCTATTCCCAGCTGCGCAAGGGAACCTATCTAGGCGCTTATCTATAATTTCATTGAAGTCACCAGCAATTATCCATGGAATGCCCATTTTGCCCAGACTGAACATAAGAAATCTATCCATAACCTCTAATTTAAAGGGAGGGGGTATATAGATATTTGCTAAAATGTACTCTTGCCCAGCCACTAAGCAGTGCAAGAAAACAAATCTCCCCTCCTGATCTATCTGGGACTCTTTGCATAGAAAATCCGTGCCTTTCCATACTAACACGCTCACCCCACGAGAGTACGACGAGTGAAAGGAGTGATAGTATACCTGGAATTTACGGTCATGGAGCAGAGGGGCCGTAATTGGAGTTAGATGGGTTTCCTGAAGAAAAAGCAGGCCAGGTCCCCTTCCTTCCGTCTCTAACATCACAGACCTACGTTTCTTAGGGTCTCCCAGGCCCCTCACGTTCCACGAGGTTATATTCCACCTAGCCATAGGCCCCAGTAATATTCCTCTCACCCATCTGCTCCAATGATTGATATACCCCTAAAGGGGGGAGGGTAGGGGGAGAGGGAACCGCATCCTCTCCCCGTCGCTTCCCCCCTACTCAAACTGTCCCCACCTGCCGCCTCACCACTCTCAGCATGCGTTCGAAGACTCCCCACCCTCCTACCCCCCGCCCAACCCTGCCCATCAGAGCCACCCCTAGGGGTCTCAATTGTAACCGGTATACCCATACCCCATTCAAAGGTGTCCGAGCTCGCCGCCCCCCCACCTGATCATATCTTTCCCCGTCAAAAATGATTGTAAAATGGAAACATAGCCACTCCGTAGTGCCAATCCTACCCTTCCTTTCCCCCCTTCCCCCCCCCCCCAAACCAAAAAAAAAAAAAAAAAAGGGGGGACTACATATAGATTCCCCCCCGCCCCACACTCCCAACTCAACTCTAACACCTTATTGCCCTTATAAATGTAAAATTATGTGAGCTATCTGTCCACCATATGTCTCAGTGTACCATAAGCCAAAGCATTATACCCCAACTTTAACCAATTTAGTTCATCCATCTCACCCAAACGGCAGCCATTTGGCTCCCCATTCCTTCACCAAGATGGATTCACCAATTATTTCTAGTGATATACATACATAACAACATAGAATTATATTTGCCCATGTAGGCGGCCCCCCCAACCCCCACCCTCCCGACTCACCCCTTCTGTGACCGTGCCTATTCCCACAAAACATGTCAGCCTATGGTGTTCACTTACTTATAGTGCATTAACCAATCCCACCCACTCAACTCGTCCATAATACCTCGTTCACAGTTAACGATATAAGATTATATTATCTGTAGATTCATCTTATCATATCACAGTGCTCTATAATCCATAGTGTTTTACCATATTCCTAATTAAATTATTGCGCCCTATTGTTGCCCATCGCACCTAGTCAACGAGCAGTAGCCTAGGACTCCCTAATTCTTCACCAAAATAAGTATATAAAAATTATTTCCACAGATGCTAGTATCAAAGTTTACCGTCCCTCCCCCCTCCTGCGGTTCTTATTGTCCATATCATCAATTTTGGATGCCTGTGCGACAATTTGTTTCTGAAGTGTGGTTATTTTTTCCTGCAAAGGGAATAGTTCATCTTCCACCGTGCTTAATCTTCCCTCTAAAGCGTCTATTCTATCGATAGTATTACTTAGTAATTGGCTCATAGCGTGTACTTCGTTTTGGATATTACTCAATTGGCTGTCTAGCCCAGAGATGGAGTTCTTGCAGTCGTTGATTGCCATCAGTATCTCACGCAGAGTCGGTTCCCCACCCCCCCAGGTTTTTGGGGTACCCTGCTGTCTTCTTGGGGTAGCTCATCTACCCTGCCTCCTGGCAGCGGGGTACCAAAATCTGGTGGAAGGCAACCTGCACTCCTCCTGTCCCCGGCAGATCCCTGCATTTTAGATTGTCCCAGCGGGTGATGTTGGACTTTCCTACCTGGGGAGGATACATGTGCAAAACGCTCAAGCTTCAAAGCTGCAGAGGCTTGGTTCAGCTTTTCTTTAGCGGCACGCGTTTTTTGATTCCCCTCTCCATGAGGTGCGTCTTCTATCGCTCGTTTGCTAAGCATGGTAAGAAGCTCATAAAAGAATCGCTAAGCCGGCAGGGGGTAAAGGCTAGTACTGTAGCATTTAGTGTTGCCAAATCACTACTACCCAGCAAGAGGCTAAATATTTGAGAAAGAACCTGGGGGGGAGGACCGGACAGCTCACCAAGCGCCAGACACACACTGCCAGGTCTCTTATTAATTATATTCGTGAAGTAAGCTCGCTTCAGCGGACAGTCATCAGGAGCAAGACAGGCAAAAAAAAAAAGGCTGACATTCCGAGCAAACAGAGATTGCCAATACAACTCTCCACTTTGTGGTGTCAGGTAAGTCACAAACTCTGCCCAGGTGCTAACATCCCCTTAGATTCAATGGCGTTTCTCACCGCACTGCCGACAGGGTGTTTCTTCAATGGAGCAGGCCTGTATCGCCGAGAGGATTGTTGTCATCCAGGGCCGTCATGAAGCTTACTCGGCATGTCCTCGGCATATCCTCATGTGGGGTTTAGGCTTTCTCCTATCCACAGGTCTCCGAGTGAACAGCGCAGTAGCGGAGCTTTCCGAAAGCTCTTCTCAGGAACACTCGGGGATCCCCGTCAATTTCCGCCAGTGTGAAGCGGTAAGCTTCGGCAAGCGGTGCGCGCCACGCTACGAGGCCGCTCTCATTGCAGAGCTACAATAGAGGAGATCCGGTCAGCGCAGCTATGTCCGTCAGAGAGCGGCATTCCACATAACACAGGGCAGAGGCAGGGAGCTCGGACACACACACGCTCCCACTCACTCGCTCACGCCCAACTCCATCCGGCCACACCCCCCGAGTCTGCCTATTCTACCAGCGGTACAAAAGGCTATTGAGTCGCTCTTCTACATGGAAAGGTTGGATACCATCACAAGAAACCCTTGCCCTACCCACCGTTTCTTTGCAAGATGGTGCAAGTATATGGAGGCCACGCTGACTCAATCTAACATCCAAACAGCCATGCAACCATTTCGCTTCATGGCCTGGTATCTGCAAAGCAACCTTGCTGGATCTCTAGGAAGACTTGCTGTCCTCACACGGCGACCCTTTGGCCTTTCGGCCACCATGACATTCCAGCTAATACGCTTTCCCCTTTTAATTGGGACTATAAGTTACCCCAGCCTTCCCTCACCCCCGAGGACACTTAACCTAGGGCTATTGGCAGTACTCATCTCTTTGGTCCAATCAGATCATTATAGGCTACTGGGACCTTCTTGGGTCCATTTCTCCCCAAACATGCTGCATCTATGCTGTCTAATAATCCTTTTTCATTTCACAGGTTTTTATATCTGAAAGTATCTTTACTGTACAGTTATGTTCTGTTTACTCATACGTGTAAAACCGAATAAAATTAAAAAAAATAACTCCACACAGCCATTAATGTCTAGGGTTGAGCGGACACCTGGATGTTCGGGTTCGGCCGAACTTCGCAAAAAAAGTTCGAGTTCGGGTCCCGAACTTGACTCCAAACCCCATTGAAGTCAATAGGCACCCAAACTTTTGAGGACTAAAATGGCTCTAAAAAAGTAAGGGCTGCAAATGGCAGCAAAATGTTGTTATCCACATTATCCAGCATGGCAAGTGCTCTGAAAACAAATGTGGATAGGGAATTAACGTAAAATAACATAAAATACATTAAAAAAAAAAATATGCTGGAGGCCTCCTTCCCAGAAGAAAAGGTACAGGAAGTCATTAAGAACCTCAAATCAGGTTCTGCTCCAGGCCCCGATGGTCTCCCTAACCCCTATTACAAGACATTTACCACCACCCTGACTCCACATTTGACACAATTTTTTAACGCAGAGAACACAGGGAACTCCACTTGATCCTCACCTAAACACACCTACATTGCAGTAATACTGAAACCGGATAATAACCCAGAAGAAGTCAGTAATTATAGACCCATCTCCCTCATCAATAGTGACTTAAAAATCCTTACCAAACTCCTTGAAAATCGTCTAGCTTTCTTCATTAACCGATATCTTCATAAGGATCAAGTGGGGTTCATCCCAGGCAGACAGGGCCCAGATCAGATCAGAAGAGCCATAGACATCGTCTCCATCCTCCAGACAAGCTGGCTAGGAGGTCCAAAACAATCAGGCATGCTTTTATCACTGGATCTTCAAAAGGCCTTCGATTCGGTCTCCTGGCCATACATCTTTACAATCCTTGAACATTCGGCTTTGGCAACAAGTTTATGGGCCTGATATGAGCTCTTTATTCAAATCCTAAAGCCTATATTAGGCTTCAAGGCCACTACTCCAAACCAATACATATAGCCAAAGGGACCAGACAAGGCTGTCCTTTATCTCCGCTAATATTTGCAATAGCAATTGAAACACTCGCCATCTCCAGCTGGTGGCATTCCCGCTTGACAGAGGGGGCACAGTGGAAGCACAAGGCAAAGGCAGAGGAAGAGGTTGATAACGCAGCCGGGGCACCGCCAGCACCTCAGAAGGCAGCGTTAGCATGGCCGAAATGTGGAAAAGCTTTGTCAGCACGCCACAAGAACCAGCACCACCAGCTGATATGGAACGTCTACCAGCGTGCGCTTGTACTCGCACATCTTACGATCACGCTCCAGTAAGGGAATTAAGGACGGTACGTTGTCCTTGTAACGGGGATCTAGCAGCGTGGCCACCCAGTATTCAGCACCAGTTAGAATGTGGGCAACTTGGCGGTCATTGCGGAGACACTGCAGCAACGAAAAGCTGTCCTCTGTGTTAGGTGTATCGTTTGTGGTCTAGGTGCCACCCTGCTGTGAACATGGTTCCTCCTCCTCCATCTCCTTCTCCTCATCCTCCACCTCGTCATCCTCCAGAACTGTACCCTTGTTGGACAATTGTGTACCTGGCGTTGGTGCAGGAACCCACCCTCGGAGCCACTTGTGAATGACTGCCCTGAAAGCCTTTGAAATGATCCCTCTTCCTCCTGTGCCACATCCTCTTCAATCATTGCCCGAATTGTTTTTTCAAGGAGACCTAGAACTGGGATAGTAACGCTGAGAACGGCGTCATTGGCACTGCCCATGTTGGTGGAGTACTCAATACAGCGCAACAAGGCACACGGGTCTCGCATGGAGGTGGTGAAGTGGTGCTGTTCCGCAGAGCAGCTTGCGCGTGCATGCTGCAGCTGAAGCTCCACTATCGCGTGCTGCTGCTTGCACAGTCTGGCCAGCATGTGGAAGGTGGCGTTCCAGCTTGTGGGCACGTCACACATGAGGCGGTGAGCGGGAAGGCCGAAGTTACGCTGCAGCGCTGACAGGCAAGCAGCAGCAGGGTGAGAATGCCGAAAGTGTGCACAGAGGGCCCGCACTTTCTGCAGCAGCTCTGGCATATGGGGGTAATTTTTAAGGAACCTCTCAACCACCAAGTAAAGCACATGTGCCAAGCAAGGGATGTGCGTCAAACCGTATAGGCCCAGAGCTGCTACAAAATTTTGCCCATTATCGTACACCACCAGGCTGGGCTTGAGGCTCACTGCCACCAACCATTCATCGGTCTGTTGTTCCATATCCTTCCACAACTCCTGCGTGGTGTGGAGTTTTTCTCCCAAACAGGAAAATTTTAAAACTGCCTGCTGTCGTTTACCCCTGGCTATGCTGAAGTTGGTGGTGAAGGTGTTAAGCTGACCTGATGAGGAGGCAGTAGAGGATGAGGAAGCGGAGTAGGAGGAGTTAGCAACAGGAGGCAAACTGAAGTGCCCTGCAATCCTCGGTGGTGGAAGGAAATGCGCCAAACTGCTATCCGCCTCAGGCCAGGCCGCCACTGTATTTACCCAGTGTGCTGTTACGGAGATATAGCGTCCCTGACCATGCTTACTAGTCCACATATTCCTTAGTTAAGTGGACCTTGCCACAGATGGCGTTGCGCAGTTTACACCTGATTTTGTCCCCCACTTGGTTGTGCAGGGAAGGGATGGCTCACCTGGAAAAGTAATTGTGGCTGGGCACTACGTACTGTGGGACAGCCAATGCCATCAGGCTTTTAAAACTCTGCGTCTCCACAGACGGAATGACAGCATTTCAAAGGCCAGGAATTTTGAAATGCTGGCATTCAGGGTCAGGGATTGCAGGTTGGTAAGGGGGGGTACTTCCTCTTCTGCTCCAGTGTTTGGGAGATGGAGAGCTGAACATTGGACATTGTGGAGATGGTTGGTGACCCAGTTGGTAGTGTTGCTGGCAGATCCTCTGTTTGCGGGTTGGCAGGTGCCACTGTCACTACAGAGGTGGTTGAATAGGCCGAGACTGCAGCAGAAGAGGAAGCGGGAGGAGCCAGAGACCTTTCTTGGTTTTTGAGGTGTCTACTCCACTGCAGTTCGTGCTTTGCACTTAGATGCCTGGTCAGGCAGGTTGTGCTCAGGTTGAGAACATTTGTCTCGCTTCAGGCTCTGATTGCACAGCGTGCAAACCACTCGTGTCTTGTCATCAGCACATTGTCTGAAGAACTGCCACTCTAGGGAACTCCTTGGACCTGACTTTGGTGTGCTTGGTCCCTTGCTGCATTGGGCAGTAGCAAGCGTACTGTCTAGGGGACGGACGCTCCGCTTTTGCACCCTGCTCCCTCTTCTGCTGTGCTAATGGCTGTGCGACCACCGCCTCTTCCATGGAACTACACAGGTCACCTGCATGACGTTGATTCCATGTGGGGTCGAGAACCTCATCATCCTCCACATCATCTTCCACCCAGTCTTCACCCCTGTCGTCCTTGTCGGTCTGCACAATTGCGAAAGCAGCAGCAGTTGGCACCTGTGTTTCGTCATTATCCGAGACGTGCTGCGATGGCCCTCCCATGTACTCATCTTCAAACATAAGTGGTTGGTTGGGCATCAGTGCGCTCAATCTCTTCCACTTCTGGGGAAGGGCTAGGTGGATGGCCCTGGGAAACCTTGCTAACAGAGTCATCAAAAAGCAGAAGAGACTGCTGCATGATTTGGGGCTCAGACTGCTTGGCTGATTTGCAAGGGGGGGGAGATGAAAGACTGATGGACATTGGCTACAGGTGCCAACTCTGATCTTTCAGCAGTAGACTGGGTGGGAGACAATGTGAAGGAACTGGAGGCACTGTCAGCAACCCAATCTACTATAGCATGTACTTGTCCTGGCCTCAACATTCGTAGAGCCGCATTAGGCCCAACCAAATACCACTGCAGGCTCTGTCACCTACTCACCTGAGGAAGGTGTTTCACTTGTGCGTGTAGCTGGCACAGATCGACCACGTCCTTTCTCTGCAACAGGAGCTCCACCAGCAGCACCATGACCAGGGTCACGTCCCTTATTTGGCGTTCTCATATTTCTCAAATTTAGGATCTTGCCCTAAATGGGTGTTTTTCGAATAGCAGAATAAAACAGTATCTAAAGTGTGTATCTCACACATACAGATATGCAGGAAACACTGCAAAATATTTTTTTTTGCCCTAAATGGGTGTTTTTAGTATAGCAGAATAGAGCAACAGTATCTAAACTGTGTATCTCATACGTACAGATATGCAGAAAATGCTATTCCAAATTTTTTTTTAAAGGTAACATATGCAGTGCTGGTGCACTGAGCTTGCGTAAAATGCCTGCGGACGCCAACCTAATTAACTGACGGATAAAAGTTATATTTTCTCTGGCACTGGGCTCAGGGCAGTTTAACCACTTGCTTACTGGGCACTTAAACACCCTTCCTGCCCAGACCAATTTTCAGCTTTCGGTGCTCTCACACTTTGAATGACAATTACTCAGTCATGCAACACTGTACCCAAATGAATTTTTTGTCCTTTTTTTCCCACAAATAGAGCTTTCTTTTGGTGGTATTTGATCACCTCTGGGGTTTTTATTTTGTGCGCTATAAATGAAAAAAAGACCGAAAATTTTGAAAAAAAATCGCATATTTCTTTGTTTCTGTGACAGAATTATGCAAATTATTAATTTTTCTTCATAAATTTTGGCCACAATTTATACTGCTACATATCTTTGGTAAAAATAACCCAAATTAGTGGATATTATTTGGTCTTTGTGAAAGTTAGAGAGTCTACAAGCTGTGGTGCGAATCGCACAAAATTGATCACATCTGATGTACTGGTGGCCTATCTCGCTTCTTGTGACCCGAACAAGCCAGGAAAGTACAAATACCCCCCAAATGACCCCTTTTTGGAAAGTAGACATTCTAAGGTATTTAGTAAGAGGCATAGTGAGCTTTTTGATGTTGTCATTTTTTTCCCACAATTCTTTGCAAAATTAAGATTTTTCATTTTTTTTTCTCCACAAAATTGTCATTGTAATAGGTTATTTCTCTCACGTGGCATGTGTATACCACAAATGACACCCCCCAAAAAATTCTGCTACTCCTCCTGAGTATTACAATACCACATGTGTGGGACTTTTTCACAGCCTGGCCACATAGAGAGGCCCAACATGCAGATAGCACCATCATGTGTTCTAGGAACATAAATTGCACATCTAACTTGTTGACTATTAGACTTTTGAAGCACCAGGACAATGACACGTGACACTGATGACAGATGGCACTGATACGTGGCAATGATGACACTAATATGTGGCACTGATGACAGATGGCACTAATATGTGGCACTGATGACAGATGGCAGTAATATGTGGCACTTATACGTGGCACTGATGACACGTGGCACTGATGACACGGGGCACTGATGACACGGGGCACTGATGACACGGGGCACTGATGACAGATGGCACTAATACGTGGCACTAATATGTGCCACCGATGACAGATGGCACTAATACGTGGCACTGATGACACGTGGCACTAATACGTGGCACTGAAGACACGGGGCACTGATGACAGATGGCACTAATACGTGGCACTAATATGTGCCACCGACAGATGGCACTGATAAGTGGCATTGATCACACGTGACACTGATATGTGGCACTGATGACAAATGGCACTGATATGTGGCACTGATGACAGATGACACTAATACGTGGCACTGATGACAGATGGCACTATGTGGCACTGAGGACACGTGGCACTGGGGGCAGGTGGCACTGGGGTGGATGGCACTGCTGGGGGAGGATGGCACTTTTTTTTTTTTTTTTTTTTTTTTTTACTTTTTTTTTTTTTTTTAACTCAAGGCAGAACGGCTGCCGCTGCAGCCGTTCATCTCTCCCCTCTCACACTGTCTGTGTGAGGAGGGAGAGCGGCGCTGAGAGATGATCTCATATGTTTACATATGAGATCATCTCCCATTGGACACGCCGATCACGCTGTAAACGGCCGCTGTGATTGGCCGTTTACAGCGATCTGTGTTTGCCTGTCCCCGGGGGAAACGGCGAACACAGAACTTCCGTGATGCGCACCCGTGGCGGCGCGCATTGCGGAAGTAAACATTAGGACGTCCAGGGACGGCCTCCCGGACGAACGCGCCTGCTCTACGGCCGTCATTTGGCTATAGGGCGGGCGCGAGGTGGTTAAAAAATGTGCACTGCACCCACACAAATAAATCAAGGTAGATCTCTGAGTAATTCTATTTCTGAAGCAGGACTCCTATCTAATTCTGTCCCTCAAAGCAGCAGCAGCAACCTTTCCCTACACTATCTAAAGCAGAGTGACGTGCTGTGCGCCTCTTGCTTATATAGAGGCTGGATCACATGCTGCAATGGCCAATCACAGCCATGCCATTAGTAGGCATGGCTGTGATGGGCTGTAAGGGCACACGAGTTAAATGAATGTTAATTGGCTGCCTGCAGCTGTTAAAAAAGGGCCATTACATTACCGATCACCGAACCCAAACGTACAATAAATTATTCAAGGACGGGTTACGGGACCCAAAAAAACAAAAGTCTGGTACAAACCCGAACTATACAGTTCGGGTTCGCTCAACCCTATTAATGTCTAAACCACTGGCAACAAAAGTGAGTACACCCCTAAGTGAAAATGTCCAAATTGGGCCCAAAGTGTCAATATTTTGTGTGGTTCATTATTTTCCAGCACTGCCTTAACCCTCTTGGGCATGGAGTTTACCAGAACTTCAGGTTGCCGCGGGAGTCCTCCTCCACTCTTCTATGATGACATCACAGAGCTGGTGTAGTTTAGACACCTTGCGCTCCTCCCACCTTCTATTTTAGGATGCCCCACAGATGCTCAATAGGGTTTAGGTATGGAGACATGCTTCGCCAGTCCACCACCTTTACCCTCAGCTTCTTTAGCAAGGCAGTGGTCGTCTTGGAGGTGTGTTTGGGGTTATGTTGGAATACTGCCCTTGTCAGGACCTGGACTTGAACCTGGGACCTCAGCTGTGTCTGGCAATGAATCTTCTCTCTGAGCTATCTGAGATGCTGGACAGTTCCTTGTCAGATCCTTTTGACAACCCTGCCTTGTACCTTGATTTCAGCTGAACCTTGAACTCTTTGCTCCTCCCATGAACTTCCTGATATAAGCCATGTCTCTGCACTTCCTCCTTGCCAGAATATTGTGCCATCTCCAGCCTGTATCTCGCTCCCTCTCTGCTGCCGCTTATATTTACTACTGCTCGTTATCGACCCTTGGCTTGTTCCACGACTACGCTTCTGCCTGATCCCAATCTGCAACAACTCGTTACCGACCTTTTGGCTTGCTTACTGACCACGCTTCTGTTTGATCCTTACCTGCTCATCCGCTACTGAACCACGGCTTGCTCACCTCCTGGTGGGGCGATCCTGGGGACCGCGACCTGGTACTAACACGCAGCTAAATCCATCTCTACCATCTGGAGCTCTAGTGAAAACCGGTTAGTACTTAGACTCCGCACCTCAGGTGAGCCTGTGTCTTCTGCCAGGGTGACGGCCTGTGTTCCTATCCTGCTGGTTAGTGGTAATCCTGCAACTGCTATAGCAATTGGTCTTCGAGCCTGACCCCTGATCGCGACAGCCCTGCAGCCCAGTCTTCGAAGCGAGTGGATCATGCTCTTCTTCAGTTTGTCACAGTACATGTTGGCATGCATGGTTCCCTCAATGAATTGGAGCTCCCCAGTGCCGGCAGCACTCATGCAGCCCCAGACCATGACACTCCCACCACCACGCTTGACTGTACTCCTCACCTGGTTAACGCCACACATGCTTGACACCATCTGAACCAAATAAGTTGATCTTGGTCTCATCAGACCACAGGACATGGTTCCAGTAATCCATGTCCTTAGGCTGCTTGTCTTCAGCAAACTGTGGGCATTCTTGTGCGTCATCTTTAGAAGAGACTCCCTTCTGAGATGAGAGACATGCAGACCAATTTAAAGCAGTTTGTGGCATATGGTCTGAGCACTGACAGGCTGCCCCCCCCACCCCTTCAACCTCTGCAACAATGCTGGCAGCACTCATACATCTATTTCTCAAAGACAACCTCTGGATGTGATGCTGAGCACATGCACTAAACTCCTTTGGTTGACCATGGCGAGGCCTGTTCTCAGTGGAACCTGTCCTGTTAAGTGTATGTATGGTCTTGGCCACCATGCTGCAGCTCAGTTTCAGGGTCTTTGCAACCTTCTTATGGCCTTGGCCATCTTTATGTACAGCAACAATTCTTTTTTCAGATACTCAGAGTTCTTAACCATGATGTGCCATGTTGAACTTCCAGTGACCAGTATGAGTGAGAGCAATAACACCAAATTTAAAACACCTGCTCCCCATTCACACCTGAGACCTTGTAACACGAGTCACATGACATCGGGGAGGGAAAATGGCTAATTGGGCCCAATGTGGATGCTTTGGGGGTATACTCACGTTTGTTGCCAGCGGTTTAGACATTAATGGCTGTGTATTGTTATTTTGAGGGGACAGCAAATTTACACTCTTATACAAGCTATACACTCACTACTTTACATTGTAGCAAAGTGTAATTTCTTCAGTGTTGTCACAGGAAAAGATATAATACAATATTTACAGAAATGAGGGGTGTACTCAATTTTGTGGAATATTGTACATGAAGGGACCCTAGCAAAGGCCCTGAACAATCAGGAAATGCAGCATAAGTTTTAGTTGAGGTAACGTCGGAACATCCAGCAATAACAAAATCAGCATTACTTAAAATAGGAGTTGAGGGATTGCCTCTAAACTGGATCAAACCTTCACCATGAATGCAAATGATATAAGTTTTCACAGTAAAATGGGAGGGAAGGGAAAAGGTAAGAACAGGGCAGAGGGGATACACACGGGGGTGGGGTATATAGTGTCTTAGTGTGCGCAGGATGCAATGACATGCTTGAAAGAATCTGAAAATTTAGGCAAGACGGAAATCTTAATGATTTTGCACCTACTGAACCAGAAGAGGCCCTGATGTCATTTGGAAAGCAAAGTCCATACTTTACTAAGCAAAAGTAAGAGATTCAGCATGTAGGTTTGGTTCAAGCTCCAAAACAATATAGTAGATGCAGCCTCCTTGTAAAGCATTCACATTCACCAGAAACATTATCACTAAAGAAGTCCAATATAGTGATAGATGAATATAATCATTCTCTTCGCTCCTCCCAAGACTTCCTGCTCTCTAACTCTCTTGTCACCTCATTCCATGCTCACCTTCAGGACTTCTTCAGAGCCTCTCCCATCCTCTGAAATGCTCGACCCCAATCTGTCTGACTTTTTCCTACTTTGTCCACTTTAACCACTTTCAGACCGGACCATTTTGCTGGTAAATGACCAGAGGTCTTTTTACAATTTGGCACTGCGCTGCTTTAACTGGTAATTGCGCGGTCATGCAATGTTGTTCCCAAACAAAATTTGCGTCCTTTTCTTCCCACAAATAGAGCTTTCTTTTGATGGTATTTGATTGCCTCTGCGATTTTTATTTTTTGCGATATAAACGTAAAAAGACCGCAAATTTTGAAAAAAAATGATATTTTCTACTTTTTGTTAGAAAAATCTAATAAACTCAATTTTAGTCATACATTTAGGCCAAAATGTATTCAGCCACATGTCTTTGGTAAAAAAAAAGTCAATAACTGTATATTTATTGGTTTGCGCAAAAGTTGTCACATCTACAAACTAAGGTACGTTTTCTGGAATTTACGCAGCTTTTAGTTTACGACTGCCTATCTCATTTCTTGAGGTGCTAAAATGGCAGGGCAGTACAAAACCCCCCCAAATGACCCCATTTTGGAAAGTAGACCCCCTAAGGAAATTGATAAGTGGCATGTTGAGCCCATTGAATATTTAATTTTTTTGCCTCAAGCGATTGAATAATGACAAAAAAAAATATATATATTTTTTTTTTACACAAAGTTGTCACTAAATGATATATTGCTCACACATGCTATGGGCATATGTGAAATGACACCCCAAAATAAATTCTGCTGCTTCTCCTGAGTACGGGGATACCACATGTGTGGGATTTTTTGGGAGCCTAGCCGCGTACGGGGCCCCAAAAGCCAAGAACCGCCTTCAGGTTTTCTAAGGGCGTAAATATTTGACTTCACTCCTCACTACCTATTACAGTTTTGAAGGCCATAAAATGCCAAGATGGCACAAAACCCCCACAAATGACCCCATTTTAGAAAGTAGACACCCCAAGCTATTTGCTGAGAGGCATGTTGAGTCCATGGAATATTTTATATTTTGCCACAAGTTGCGGGAAAATTACAAACTTTTTTTTTTATTTATTTTTTTTCACAAAGTTGTCACTAAATGATATATTGCTCACGCATGTCATGGGCATATGTGAAATGACACCCCAAAATAAATTCTGCTTCTCCTGAGTACGGGGATACCACATATGTGGGACTTTTTGGGAGCCTAGCCGCGTACGGGGCCCCGAAAACCAAGCACCGCCTTCAGGCTTTCTAAGGGCGTTAGTTTTGAAGGCCATAAAATGCCAAGATGGCACAAACGCCCCCCAAATGACCCCATTTTGGAAAGTAGACACCCCTAAATTTAGGGGTACACTAGTGAGACTAGGTAATAAATGGCGGGTGCCCTGAAACTATAAAAAAATAACTAACCAACCAGCGTCACCTGTAACCGTTATATGGTGATCACTGGTGAAAGGGTTAACTAGGGGGCAATCAGGGGGCTTTATGCGGTAGTATATGGGGGTCCCTGGCGCTATAAAAAGTTGCGGCGAACCTAAATACCTACCTGCCTAACTAGCGTCACCTGTGACACTAATACAGCGATCAGAAAAACGATCGCTTATTAGGCTGGGTTCACACTGGAGCGATGCAGGAACGCCACAAATCCGCGGCGGGTTCCCGCATCGCATGCCTCCCGGCGGCAGTTCACACTGCCCTATGCGAACTGCTGGGAGTGTCAGTGAAATGTTAATGACACCCCCAGATCAGTTCGCATATAGCAGTGCGATCTACAAACTCGGATCGCATGGTGTGAACACCCATGCGATCTGATTCTGTTGCGGACCAAAAAAAGGGTCCCGTGCGAGTTTGCGGCGGGTGCGGCGCGAATTCAGCCATACTATCTGTATGGCTGAACTCAAATCGCACAGAGATCGGATGTGATTTGCACTGCAGTGCGGTGCGAATCACATTCGTTCTCATAAACCGCTGCAATGTGAACCCAGCCTTAGTGACACTGGCGACGGGGGGTGATCACGGGGTTAAACCTTTATTGGGGGGGTTAGGGGGGCACATTACTAAAGGGGGCTAACCCTCACTGCCCTAACAGTTATTACAGTCACAAATGACACCAATGCAAAAAAAAAAAAAAAAAAATGCAATTGGTGTCACTGTGACTGGGGGGGGGGGGGGCAGGGGTAATTGGGGGGGTGATCGGGGGGTAAAGGGGGGGGTGTGAGTGTGCCTGGCATGTTCTACTGTACGTGTGGTGTGTTGGTGCAACTCACCGATCCTCTCTCCTTGGTGCCGGTACGAAAAATACCGACACGGAGGAGAGATTACATCACTTCCTCTCCTGTGAGGAGAGGAAGTGATGTCACGGAGCATTTCTATTCGTCCGGAGCGATCGCGAGGGGGTGACCGTGAATGAATGGCCGCCCCCTCATCCCGGATCGCTCCCGAACGAATGCCGACCGCCGCAGGCACCGGGGGGGGGCCCGATCGGGCCCCCCACCCGCGGGAAGGCAGGGACTTATATATACGCCCATATGCCTGCCCGTGCCATTCTGCCGACGTATATCGTCGTGCGGCGGTCGGCAAGTGGTTAATATGATCCCTGAAAACTCATCTCTTCAGAGAAAATGAGGAGGTGCCTCTGGGTGCAGACTGTATGACAACTTTAATTCAAAAGAGAGCAATGATATTAACTCACATTTTTAGCAGTGAAAATGAGGCATAAAATCGTACCAAAGACAACAGGGGTCATCAGTGAGGTCAGTCCTCGGACAGCCGTGGATGTGTGTCCTCTGTGCTCGTTTCTGAGAACGCTGGATGGTATCCAGCTGACAGCGATGTACGGATGTCAGAACGAGGCTTGGGAAGCAAACAGTAATCCAGGCGAGGGGTGATGACGTCACTGATTATGCGACACGTTTCTCCAGCTGGCTGGCCGTTAATAGCGTGACGGCCACACTCCTTTTCCAAGCTAATTGACAGGGACCAGTAGTAAACAATATATGGAGGGAAGTGAGGGGAGTAACCTGGGGGCGGAATTCAACCTGTGTACTGGTGCATCGTTAGGATACCGCAGCACACCAGAAGAATGGGGACAATTACACATCACGACATCATTAAAAGAAAAAAAAACGCAAACTGATAAAATTAAGCTAACATGTAAAACACACAGCGAAATTATGTGAAAATATTAAAACTAGCTGTCTTACAAAATGCTTTTTGTTTTTAAAAAAGGTTATGGATTGAGCCACTTATTCATACATATGGGCAGTCTGTGATGGAAAGGGGTATATGAATGAATGAATGATATACTAAAATGTCATATAATGCAAAGGCACAAAGAGACAAAGGTTAATTATATCAATGAGGAGTGGATGATGTAAATGGATGGAAGCTAAAGATAGGGAATGCAATGAGGTGGGGGGGGGGGGGGGGGATTTAGGGAAAGGGGGGAAAAAAGAGGGGGGCCTAAATTAGTACTGAAATGAACTGAGGAAGGAGAGTGGGGGGGGGGATATATGAAATTAAAGAATATACAAACATAAAGTATAAAGGGAAATGGTAGTGTATATGAATTTTTTAAAATGACCCTATGGCCATACTAAATATAAGGAAATGGATTGGGGAGAGGAAAAGAAGGGGGAGGGGGAAAGGGAAGGAAGAAAACTGGTGAGGGGAATGGGAGGGGGAAGGGGAATAGTGGTTAATAGGGGAAAAGGAAGGAGGGGGTAAATGGGGGGTGAAAAATAATGGTAAGGAAAAGGAAGGGAAAAAGTGTTGGAGCAGCCATACTCGCAAAAGAGCCAGCCTACTCCCATAAGGAGAATGAGGGAATGGATGGGGGGCCCACATATAGATTATATTTGGAAAAATGGTTACATGTCATGAAAATCATGAAAAATGTAAAAATAATAGTATAAAAGCTGAAAACAGATTGGGAAACTATATGATATATCTTAAATTATGATGGAATGGCTATAAATGCAAAGATAAAAACAGAGATAAAAAAAATGAGATATGAATATTAGAGAATAGTAGATATTTCAATACATTCATTAATACCTCCTGGCGAGAGGGCATCAAGGTGATACATCCAATAGGTCTCTCTCACACATAGTTTTTTTTTTTTTTAAATGTTCAGCTGTCGAGAGAGATCTAAGGATCTGTTCAATGACCCAAACTTTCAGCCCCATGGTGGAACCTTGGTGAGCTGCAGCAAAGTGTCTAGGGACACTATGTGGGTCCGTTCCACCCTCAATGTACCTCCTATGCTCTCCAAACCGCTATCTGAGAGTCCGAATAGTGCGGCTGACATACATTAGGCCGCAAGGGCAGGTGAGGCCATATACTACGTGATCAGGCGAGCAATTATAGAAATCTTTCAAAAGATAGGTATTTCCTTTAGTACAAAAATATTTCTGGCCATGTTGTACAAAATGGCATGTTTTACAGGGTTTTTTGCAACGTTGGTACATCCCTACCAGGGGAATGAGAATAGGGAATGGATACTGGAGGAGAGATGGGAGTAGTTTTCAATTTACTAGGGGCAATCCTATTCTTGAGGTTGGGGGCTCTCTACGGTAAGTGACGTGTGGGTGTGTAGGAAGAATGGATTTGAGATGAGGGTCTTGTTGGATGTCCCAATGATTGGACAAAATCCTTTCCATTTTTTTTATGCTTAGAATGGAAGGTGATAATCAATCGAATGGGGCAGTCACTGGAAGGTGGATTCATTTTTTCCAGTTTTCCTTGGAGGTATAGTTCATAAGCTTCCTCCACTAGACACTCTGGATATGCTTTCACTAAAAATTAGTTTTTTAGATGGACACTTAATTTAATATAGACAGCATTTCTTGTGCAATTTTGTCTGAGGTGACAAAATTGGCTCTTTGGGGATGTTTTTAAAGCGGTAGTAAACCCGCAATTTATTATTATTTTTTTTCTTAAACCTGCAAAGCAAAATGCATAGTGAGCTAGTATGCACCGCATACTAGCTCATTATGAAATACTTACCTTAGAACGAGGCCCCGACATCTGGCCCGATCCACGCCGAGGGAGCCGACATGCTCCCTCGGCGTCTCTTCCGGGTATCGCGGCTCCGGCGCTGTGAGTGGCCGGAGCCGCGATATCGTCACTCCCGCGCATGCGCGCGGGAGATTTCAGTCCGGCCGCACGAGCGCTGCCGGATTTTCACGGAGAGAACCCCCTTGTGCGCATGCGCCGCTGCAGTCAGCGGCGCATACCGAGGGGAATATCTCCTAAACCGTACAGGTTTAGGAGATATTATTTTTACCTACAGGTAAGCCTTATTATAGGCTTTCCTGTAGGTAAAAGTTAAAAAATTGACCATACTACCACTTTAACCCATGGTGGGTAGTGACAACTTTTAAAGTGCAAGTATGAGTTGCCAGCTATGGGCTTAGTATGAGTCTTTTTTTTTTTTTTTTTTTCAATCTCCCATAATCTTTATTTTCTTCAGTATTTTACAGAAAAAAAACCTTCTTTATTAAAAATATATCCACTTAATTCACCCTAACAAGTAAAACGTTTCTGCATAACAGGGGAGGCCTTTAACCACTTGCTTACTGGGCACTTAAACCCCCCTCAGTCTCAGACCAATTTTCAGCTTTCAGTGCTCTCACATTTTGAATGACAATTACTCATGCAACACTGTAACCAAATGATTTTTTTGTCCTTTTCTTCATACCAATAGAGCTTTCTTTTGGTGGTATTTGATCACCTCTCGGTTTTTTATTTTCTGCGCTATAAATGAAAAAAGACCGAAAATTTTGAAAAAAAATGAATTTTTCTTCGTTTCTGTGACAAAATTTAGCAAATTAGCAATTTTTCTTCATAAATTTTGGCCACAATTTATACTACTACACATCTTTGGTAAAAATAACCCAAATTTTTGCATATTATATGATCTGTGTGAAATTTATAGAGTCTACAAGCTATGGTGCAAATCATAAAGATTTGCAAAAAAAGATCACATCTGATGTACTAAGGCCTATCTCCATTCTTGAGACCCTAACAAGCCAGGAAAGTACAAATGCCCCCCAAATGACCCCTTTTTGGAAAGTAGACATTCCAATGTATTTAGTAAGAGGCATGGTTGGTTATTTTAAGTTGTCATTTTTTCCCATAATTCTTTGCAAAATTACGATTTTTTTTTTTTTTTTTCACAAAATTTTCATTGTAATAGCTTATTTCTCCCACACGGAATGTGCATACCACAAATAACACCCCAAAATACGTTCTACTACTCCTCCTGAGTATAACGATACCAAATGTGTGAGACTTTTACACAGCCTGACCACATACAGAGGCCTAATTTTGAAGTAGCACCTTCAGGCATTCTAAGAGCATAAATTACACATTTCATTTCTCAATCACCTATTACAGTTTTGAAGGCCCTGGAACACCAGGGCAATGGAAACGTCCAGAAAATGACCCCATTTTGGAAAGCTAACACCCCAACGTATAATCTATGAGGCATAATGAGTCTTTTCAATGGTTCATTTTTTTCCAGAAGTTTTCGGAAAATGTGGAAAAAAATGAAAACGCATTTTTTTTTACACAAAGTTGTCCGTTTATAAGATATTTCCAACGCATAGCATTTACATAGCAAAAATAACACCCCAAAATACGTTCTACTACTCCTCCTGAGTATAACGATACCACATGTGTGAGACTTTTACACAGCCTGACCAAATACAGAGGCGCAACATGCAAGAAACACCGTCGGCGTTCCAGGGACACAGCCTGCACATACCAAGAATTACACCCCCAAATACATTATGCTGAGCAAAGGGTAAAGAAAAGATTACCTGTGGTTTTAGAAGCGCAGTTGTCCACAGGAGGATATCACTGGTCCAGGCAGCAGGCAGGGACTTGGTCAGCAACAGCGAACACAGTTTTTCAGGCAGCAGGCAGGGATACTGTCCATATTACAGTCCAGGGTTAGTGCAGAGATGTCAGCAGTGCCAAAAATATTGGTCCTGGTAGTAGGCAGGTCCTTGTGGTGTGGTCAGTGCGGCATGATGGCAGTAAGTCCTACAGGCAGCAGACAAAAGTAGAGCCTCGTTCAGGACAGAATGGGGATAGGGGTAGAGGCTTCTCCCTCCCAAATCTCTTTGAAGCCTCCGAGTCTCCAGACCCTAATCTAGGAATAAGAAAACAAAGAAAATTGTTTTCTTCTTCCAGAAAAACTATACTGGAGCCCCTCACATATGTGAGACCCCGTGTTGAATCCCACTAGTCCAGTTGCAGAATACAAGATCAGTCCAAGAGGCAGGCAAATATCGTGGTCAAACAGTCCAAGGTCAGTTCCAGATCAGGCAGAGATATATACAGAATCGTTAGACAGAAGCATGGTCGAATAACAGTCCAGGGTCAGTTCCAGATCAGGCAGCGGTATGTACAGAATCGGCAGGCATAAGAGTGGTCAAATAACAAGCCAGGGTCCGTTACAGAGCAGGCAGTGGCATAAGGGGTGTGAAGGTGTATGAAGGCAGGAACTGAGGATTATGTTTACCATACTTCACTAAAAATTTATTGAAGTATGGTAACGCCGAAAACAGTCGCCTATACAGAGGCCTGGTTGGGAAGGACATTGTGCACAATAATAAGATGTGTCTCTTCTGACTCCTGCTCTGGTACACACCTTACATCTTTTTTGGCGTCTTTTGCCTGCTGGTGTCCGGGGAATTTTATCCGGAAAGTGGCGCTCGGAGAGTCGACTTACAAGGTCTGATCTGATATTTTCTGGTGGGCCGTTTGGGAAAATAAGGGCTGTGAAAACTTCCTCCTGGTAGCCAAAGAAACGTTTGGGGTTTTGGGTGGCGTTGCTGTAAATTACATATGAATTGTAAATGGCCAATTGAAAAAAATAAATTACTACTTTTTTGTACCAATGATATGTCCGTCTTGAGACCAGATATGGTTCCATCATTTGGTCGTTGAAGTCGACTCCTCCCATGAACAAATTATACTCTGAAATACATTTGGGTTTCTTTACGGGGCCATTCCTTCTGGGGATTTCTACGAAGGTATCGTTGTGGATAGAAGACAACATATACACATCCCTTCTGTCCCTCCACTTCACTGCCAGAACCTCCTTGTTTCTTAGACTTGCGGTTTCTCCTTTACGCAGCTTCTTGTTCACCAGACTTTGAGGAAAGCCCTTCCGGTTCTTTTTTACAGTGCCACATGCTGGCGTCTTCTTCCGGTGAAGGTTGTGGAACAGGGGCAGAGATGTGTAGAAGTTGTCTACATAGAGGTGGTAGCCTTTATCCAGTAGGGGGTATATGAGGTCCCAAACAATTTTTCCGCTGGATCCCAAATAATCCGGACAATTAGGGGGCTGTAGCTGGGTGTCCTTCCCTTCGTACACCTTGAAGGAATATGTGTACCCTGTGGCTCGGTCACATAATTTGTAGACCTTCACCCCATAGCGGGCCCTTTTGCTGGGCATAAATTGCTTCATCCTAAGCCTGCCACTAAATTTAATAAGGGACTCATCCACACATATGTGTTGGTCCGGGGTAAACAATTTGGGGAATATTTCAGAAAAATAATTTAGTATTGGTCGAATTTTGTAAAGGCGGTCAAAATTTGGATCATTTCGTGGAAGGCATTGGGAATTGTCACTGAAATGTAAGAACCTCAGGATCATCTGATACCTGGTTCTGGGCATTACCGCGGAGAAGAGCGGTGAGTGGTGGAGGGGGTGGGTTGACCAGTAGGTACGTAATTGTTTTTTTTTGTTGAGTCCCATATTAAATGTGAGGCCTAAAAAAAGCTTGAACTCCTCCACCGTTAGGTCTCTCCATTCGTAGGGACGGGCATAATAGGAGGTCGGATTTTGAAAAATAAATTGTTGTGCATACAGGTTGCACTGGGCCACAATTGACGCCAACATGTCCTCCGTAAAAATTAAATTAAAAAAATCGATGGGGCTAAAATTCTCCGTGTCCACCTGGACTCCTGGCTGGGCGGTGAAAGGGGGAACATTGGCCTCTCCTGAATTAGGAGGAAGCCACAAGGGGTTCTGAAGGGCATAGGGAAGGCCAGCATGGCTCCTAAGGCCTCATGCACACGAGACGCAGTTAAACGCGCGTTCAGATGCAGTTGGACAGTTTTTTCAACTGCACCTGAACTCATTCAATGTTATCCTATTTGTCCATGCACACAGTCTCGTTTTTTTCCGTTTATATGCAGTTGCGTTTAATCTCGTTTTTCCAGAAGCAAAAAAATGCGTTCAGAAACAAAAATTTCTGCGTTTCAGACGCAAAACGCGGCAAAACGCGGTAAAACGCGGCAAAACGCTGCTACCGCGTTTAGCCGCGTTTAGCCGCGTTTGCGTTTATATGCGTTTTTAAAGGTGACCTTTTTTTTTACATTAAAAATCTCAAAAATGATTGCAAATGATGAAAAACCATTAGAAAAATATTTTAAACAATTGCAATTGCAAGTGGACAATCCACAACTTGTGGACAATCCACAACTTGTGGCAAGTGACATGGCAGGCGGCAAGTGATGTGGCAAGTGGACAATCCACAACTTGTGGCAAGTGACGTGGCAGGAGAAGTGGCAAGTGACGTGGAAAGTGGACAATAGACAACTTGTGGCAGGTGACGTGGCAAGTTACCTGGCAGGTGACGCGGCAGTGACTTGGCAGGTGACGTGGCAAGTGGAAAATCAACAACTTGTGGCAGGTGACTGGCATGTGACGTGGCAAGTGGACAATCCATAACTTGTGGCAGGTGACGTGGCAAGTGACGTGGCAAGTGGACAATCCACTTGTGGCAGGGGATGTGGCAAGTGACGTGGCAAGTGGACAATCCACTTGTGGCAGGTGATGTGGCAAGTGACGTGGCGAGTGGACAATCCACAACTTGTGTCAGGTGACGTGGCAAGTGGACAATCCACAACTTGTGGCAGGTGATGTGGCAAGTGATGTGGCAAGTGGACAATCCACTTGTGGCAGGTGACGTGGCAGGGGACCTGGCAAGGGACGTGGCAAGTGGACAATCCACAACTTGTGGCAGGTGATGTGGCTGGTGACGTGGCAAGTGGACAATCCACATCTTGTGGCAGGTGACGTGGCAGGTGACGTGGAAAGTGGTGTGGCAAGTGGACAGTCCACAACTTGTGGCAGATGGCATGGCAGGTGACGTGGAAAGTGGACAATCCACATCTTGTGGCAAGTGACGTGGCAGGTGATGTGGCAAGTGACGTGGCAAGTGGACAATCCACAACTTGTGGCAGGTGACGTGGCAGGTGATGTGGCAAGTGATGTGGCAGGTGATGTGACAAGTGGACAATCCACATCTTGTAGCAAGTGACGTGGCAGCTGACGTGGCAAGTGACGTGGCAGGTGACGTGGCAAGTGACATGGCAAGTGGACAATCCACATCTTGTGGCAAGTGACGTGGCAGCTGACGTGGCAAGTGACGTGGCAGGTGACGTGGCAAGTGACATGGCAAGTGGACAATCCACATCTCGTGGCAAGTGACGTGGCAGGTGATGTGGCAAGTGATGTGGCAAGTGACGTGGCAAGTGGACAATCCACAACTTGTGGCAGGTGACGTGGCAGGTGATGTGACAAGTGACGTGGCAGCTGACGTGGCAAGTGACGTGGCAAGTGGACAATCCAAAACTTGTGGCAGGTGACGTGGCAAGTGACGTGGCAGGTGACGTGGCAAGTGATGTGGCAAGTGGACAATCCACAGCTTGTGGCAAGTGACGTGGCAAGTGGACAATCCACAACTTGTGGCAGGTGACGTGGCAGGTGACGTGGCAAGTGAACAATCCACAACTTGTGGCAGGTGATGTGGCAAGTGATGTGGCAAGTGGACAATCCACTTGTGGCAGGTGACGTGGCAGGGGACGTGGCAAGGGACGTGGCAAGTGGACAATCCACAACTTGTGGCAGGTGATGTGACTGGTGACGCGGCAAGTGGACAATCCACAGCTTGTGGCAGGTGGCATGGCAGATGACGTGAAAAGTGGACAATTCACATCTCGTGGCAAGTGACGTGGCAAGTGGACAATCCACAATTTGTGGCAGGTGACGTGGCAGGTGATGTGGCAAGTGGACAATCCCCAACTTGTGGCAAGTGACGTGGCAAGTGGACAATCCACAACTTGTGGCAGGTGCCGTGGCAAGTGACACGGCAAATGCAAGTGTACAACTGCTCTCTATGCTGCTGCTGCTCACTCTGATCAAAATAGCAGAAATAGTTAAAAAAAATGCTTTGAGAGCTTGGGGAGGGTCTACATGATGTTATCTTTATAAACGCGTTTAAACGCAAACGCGTCTAAACGCGTCTAAACGCGGCATGCAAACGCGGCAAAACGCGCGTTTCTAAACGCGCGTTTCAGCTTTTTTTTAACAGAGGTTTTATCTGCGTCTCGTGTGCATGAGGCCTTACCCTTTGGGGCTGAGATGACACCCCACTGGTACTTGGCCTTTCTTGCTGGGGCACTGCGGTGCTGGTGGACGGCATTGCGGTGCTGGTGGACGGCACTGCGGTGCTGGTGGACGGCACTGCCTCACTAGAACGCCTTCGCTTGATGGGCCGGATATCTTCCTCCTCGGATTCATCAGTCAGTGTTTCACTGCTGAGGACTGGCTCATAAGTTACGTCTTCAGAATCCGAATCCGAAAAGGAATCGGAAGAGGAGAGCTCCCCGTTGCTCTCGTCGGCCGCGGAAATAATTTGGTACGCCTCCTCAGCGGAAAAGACGCGTTTAGCCATTGTAGCACTGATGGGCACTGATGAGGTGGCACAGATGGGCGTTTTTGAGGTGGCACAGATGGGCGCTTTTGAGGTGGCACAAATGGACACTGATGGGTCGGCACAGATGTGCACTGATTTATTGCACAGATGTGCAGATTTGTTGCACGGATGTGCACTGATGAGGCGGCAGATGGGCACTGCTGAGGCGGCACAGATGGGCACTGCTGAGGCGGCACAGATGGGCACTGCTGAGGCGGCACAGATGGGCACTGCTGAGGCGGCACAGATGGGCACTGCTGAGGCGGCACAGATGGGCACTGCTGAGGCGGCAGATGGGCACTGATGGGTCGGCACAGATGTGCACTGATTTATTGCACGGATGTGCACTGATTTATTGCACGGATGTGCACTGCTGAGGCGGCAGATGGGCACTGCTGAGGCGGCAGATGGGCACTGCTGAGGCGGCAGATGGGCACTGCTGAGGCGGCAGATGGGCACTGCTGAGGCGGCAGAGATGGGCACTGCTGAATCGGCACAGATGGGCACTGCTGAGTCGGCAGATGGGCACTGATAGGTCGGCACAGATGTGCACTGATTTATTGCACGGATGTGCACTGATAAGGCAGCAGATGGGCACAGATGGGCACTGCTTAGGCGGCACAGATGGGCACTGCTTAGGCGGCACAGATGGGCACTGCTTAGGCGGCACAGATGGGCACTGCTTAGGCGGCACAGATGGGCACTGCTGAGGCACAGATGGGCACCGATTGGTACAGATGGGCACCGATTGGCACTGGCTGGCACTGGCGGGCACTGGCGGTGCACAGATGGAGTACTGGCGGTGCACAGGTGGGCACTGGCGGTGCACAGGTGGCCACAGGTGGCCACAGGTGGGCGCAGGTGGGCACTGGCAGGGTAGATCTGGGCACTGGCAGGGCACTGGCAGGGTAGATCTGGGCACTGGCAGGGTAGATCTGGGCACAGGTGGGTTTTTTATCAGTTTACTGTCACTTTTACACTCACAAACACCTTCGGTCTCCTCACACGCTATCGCTGTGTGAGGAGACACGTTCGGCAATGGGTGATGATCTCATTTGTTTACATTTGAGATCATCACCCATTGGAGGAGGCGATCGCGCTGTAAACGGCCGCTGTGATTGGCCGTTTACAGCGATCTGTGATTGGCTGTGTCCAGCGGACACGGCCAACACAGATTTTCCCCGATGCGCGCTCCCGGGAGCGCGCGGGGAACTCTTAAAAGGGACTACGTCAATAGACGTAGTCCCGGAAATTGAGATCCGCGCTATACACGTCTTTTTACTATAGCGCGGATCTCAAGTGGTTAAAAAACACTTTTATCCATGAAGTATCATTAATTCTTCTACTATCAATCCACTTTTCCTCTCACTGCTCAGATGTTCTTCCTTCTCTCTTCCCTTCTTTACCCTTCCCTTCTTCCAACCTCCCTTCTCCCCCTCCCCTATCTTCCCAATCCCTCATACTGGGCATCTCAGCCTATCCAACCAGGGTTTCCACATCCTTTTAAATTATTTAAAGTTTCCTCTCCTTAGATATATTACCCTTTCCTTCCATATTGTTTGTGATTACCAGCCGCCAGTCTGCTACTGGGGGGGGGGGGTTGCTTGCCATCTCTGCGCTATAAATTTTCTTGCTTGAAACATACACCTCAATACTGCTTTATTTATACATGCTGATCCTCCTATTCCTTCGTCCAGACCCAACACACATACTCTGGGGTCCCCCTCGACTGCCACTCTAAATATTTAATTCAAAATGGTAACAATCTCTGACCAGTAGCGAAACAGATTTGGGCATCGCCAGAACATGTGTGTCAGGTCCCCAGACTCCTGGCATCTAGGGCATTCATCATCCGCTCTACGTCCAAAGCTAAACAATCTCTTTGGTGTATAATATGATCTATGTAGCAGCATCAAATGTGACATCATCTGGGCAGGCGAGACTGAGATTGAGTGCCCACCCTCCAATATCTTCATCCACTGCTCATCCGTAAATGTTCCGAATTCTTCCTCCCATTTCCTTCTACATTTAAACCTTTCTGGACTTACTATACTTCCTTCACATATAAGTGGGTGAACATCTGCTATAAATCCTCTTGCCCTTTCTTGGGAGTTTAATCTGCAATAGATAGGGGAATTGCTCCAAAACTGGTCCCTGCTTATTAAATTCTTTGCCTAACGCGTGTCTAATTTGAAGGTATTTATAAAATGATTGTTTTGGTATATCAAATTCCGATCTTAATGCGTTAAATGTTTTTAGTATATTTCTTGTGTATAACTGGGCCAGCTTGTCTATCCCCTTTATTTCCCAGCCTTTATATTCCCATATCTTTTCCATTTCCTGCAAGTTCCGGTTATTCCACAAAGGGGCGTATTTGGTTAAGCCTCCCAGACCTTTAATCGCCTTTACTGCCTTCCACACTTTTAACGCTAATTTTATTGTAGGTGTTCTTTGGGGGAATGAGTTTGCCTCAAGAGCTTCTACCATAGTCTTATGGGGTGTCCCTATTAGCATTAGAGCCTTGTTTGTTCCACCACCTAGTTCCTTACTCATTCCCAGATGCAGCAATTGGGCAGCTAGGAAGTAGCTCCTTGGGTGTGGTACTGCCATTCCTCCTTTTCTTGTTGGTGATTGCAGGGCTTGTAAGGCAATCCTTGACACTCCCCCTCTCCATAAGAGTTCTCAAAATAGTACCTCAATTTTCCTGAACCATTTTATATCTACCCATATCGGGGAGTTGTGTAGCACATACAATAACTGCGGTATCCATAACATTTTAATCAGATTACATCTCCCTGCAATCGATAATGGGAGTCTCTTCCAGATTTCAATTTTGTTTTTAAATTTAGCTATTAATGGGGCAACATTATCACTTATATATTTATTGGGATCTCTTTGTATATGTATCCCTAAGTATTTTATTCGTTCCACCACTTCCATCTGCGGCACTGCTGCTGGTCTTTGGCTCCTCAATTTATCCACTGGCATAAGGGCTGATTTTTCCCAGTTTATAACCAATCCCGAAAACCTACCAAAATCTATAATGACTTTCATCCCCTGCCCGAGGGACTGCTCTGTGTCCCCCAAGAAGAGAATATCATCCGCATACAACGCGATCCTCTCTTCCCTTATCCTCCTTTGGAAGCCAACCATGTTCGTATTGGATCTAATTGCAATGGCTAGCGGTTCCATCGCCAGGGCGAAGATCAGGGGCGACAAAGGGCACCTGTCTTGTCCCCCTCTCTAAAAAGATCTTATCTGAATACTCATTATTAACCCTGATTCTGGCACTAGGGCCATTATACAGAGTTTTTACCCACGCAATGAGCGTGGGACCAAATCCAAATTCGCCCAGTACACGCCAGATATATCTCCATTCTAAACTGTCGAAGGCTTTGACCACATCCAAAGCCATGATTGCTTTTTTGCCTTCGTTTTCTGTTGGTACATGCAGATTAAGATATAATCTTCTTATGTTCATACTTGTGGACCTACCCGGGATAAATCCCGTTTGATTGGGATGTATCAATCTGGAGAAGATTTTATTCAATCTGACTGCTAGTACTTTAGCTAATATTTTAGCATCCGCACAAAGGAGGGAAATGGGTTGATAAGATTGGGTTTCCAACGGATCCTTCCCTTCTTTATGCAAAACTATTATCATTGCTTCGGTCATTGAGGTGGGCAATCTCCCTTCCTCCTTTGCCCAATTTAATACTTTGAGAAGCTCTGGCAGCAATATTTTACCATAATATTTATAGGTTTCCACAGGGAGACCATCTGGTCCTGGGGATTTCTGATTAGCCTTTTCCGACACTGCAAATTGAATTTCCTCTAACGTTAATGGGGCTTTCATTGTCTCCCTCTCCTCCTTGGTGAGGGACGGTATTTTGATGTCCGCGAAAAATATATCCATGTCCTCGTCGCCCGTTGCCCCCTGTGATCTGTACAGTTTTGCATAATATGCCCTGAAGGTATCTGTAATCACTGAACCCTGTGTTGAGATTTCTCCCTTCTCTGTCCTGATCACGGGGACGGTGGATGGCGAGGAGTTGGTTCTTACTATCTGTGCCAGCATCCTCCCTACTTTTTCCCCCTCCCCATACTCCACTTGTTTCTGAAACAATCTTTTATTCTCTATTTTCCTAATAATCACTGCCTTATATTCCTGTTATTTTTCTAACCATATTTTTTGTTTCTCTGGGGTGGGGTTTTCTACATACGCTCTTTCTACTACCGCTAGCTCCCTTTTAACTCTGTTCTCCCATTCACTGGATGTCTTCTTAATTTTGACTACTTGTTGGATAAGGATACCCCTGAGGTAGGCCTTTAATGCATCCCATATCACTCATCTTTCTGCATACTCATTATTAAACTTTATAAACTCTGCTAGATTAGATAGCACCTTATCAAGATCTCCAATTATCTCCAACCATACTGGATTCATTTTCCATACTCTTGGGGGTCTTGTCCCCTCTAAATTTACCGATACTGTCACTAGTGAGTGGTCTGACACTCTTTATCTATGCTGATCTGCCGACAGGAAAACGCCACCTCTCTCCTTACCAACACAGCCACACCCCTTGAATAGGAGGTGTAAACTGAGTGGAACTGAGCTTGAAATTTCCTGCTTTGACTTTTTAATTTGGTATCTTCAGTTACATGCGTCTCCTGTAGGCAGATCAGCCCTGCATCGCATTTTTCAAGGGCGTCAAACACCGCTGCTCTTTTAACAGGAGCCCCTAGCCCTCGGACATTCCAAGAGCCAATATTCAAAGCTCTAGACTGCATAATTCAAAAAGGATAAAAAAAGAGGGAGGGGAAGAATAGAGAAAAAAACACCAAAGGTTGGAATTAGAGTTCCTTGGCACAGAGCAAAAATGATCCCTGCATCTCCACCGGCAGACCATGGTGGAAAAGGGGGCGGAGGGAGAAAGAAGAGACCCCACTGAATAAAATGACTGATAAGTTTGTACATCCCTTTATACTTCATAATGTCATCCTTTCCTAATCTTCCCTTCTGAGTGCAAAATATAAACTTTACATCTGTACATGCTCTCAACCCTTGTTTACTCATTAATTTTAATTTATCATCTATTACTGTGCAAGCTTCAACATTTTCCTGTGCTTTGTATACCCCAGTGTTCCTTAATCCCTCCCCCTCCTCCCTTTGTACCAATCTAGGTTACCCCTAGGGGCTTTTTCTGTGCCTGCTACACTCCCACCCACACCATCTTACTCCCCCCTCCCCTCTTTCTCATGTGCTTTAATCCCAACCCCCCTCCCCTTACACTCAACAACATCCCGTTTTGACCCTCCCTTCTACTCATTCATAAATTCCTATTCTACTGTGTACCACTCACTACACCCCAACTCGGCATATTATACTAGTTTTTCAAATACAGTGCACCCAATGCACCCCCCTGTGCGTATACTTTTCTCCCCCCCATAAAAAAAAGGAGGGGGTGGGGAGAAGAAAAAAAGGGGGAAAAAAAGAACGAGAAAGAAGGGAAGAGAACCACATATGGGGAAACACATCACTTCCTCAGTAACTGGTCCCCCTTCTCCTGCACCCAGGCCACTACACTTGCCAGGGTGTCAAATAATAAGGTCTCTCCCAGTGCTACTACCCGTAACCAGGCCGGATAGAGCAAAGCGTATGTAACGTCCAGTTTCTGGAGTCTGCGCTTGGTCTCAATAAATTCCGCTCTGCGCTTCTGCAGATCTGGTGAGAAGTCAGAATAAAACGAAATTTTTGCACCCTTGTAAGTAATACTTCCCATCTCCCTGGCCTTACGGAGTAAAACGACTTTATCTCGATAATTCAAAAATTTCAGTAGCACAGATCTAGGCTGGCCCGCCTGGTGCAGAATTCTAAACAGGACTCTATGTGCCCTTTCTATTGCAAATTGTTGGGAAAAAGTCTCTCTACCAAACACTTCAATAAACCATCTTTCCAAAAACTCGATTGGATCAGAGCCTTCACATTTCTCCGGGAGGTCTACCAGTCTTATATTGTCCCTTCAGAGCCTGTTTTCCATTTCGTCCAGTTTCCCTTCAAATGTACCCATCTGTATTTTTAGATCTTTAACCTCTTGGTTCAGTGGGTACACCTCATCTTCAAACCTACAAATTCTCCCTTCTGCTGCTGTTATTCTATCAACTGTCATCTGAAGTTCCTGCCGCATCAGGGCCAGCTCCTCTTTAATACTTTTTGTTTGATCGCATAGCTCTATCAGTGACTGTTTACAAATATTAACTGCCCCCAAGACCTCCTTCAGCGTTGGTTCTCCTTCTCTATCTGTTGAGGACACCTGCATAGGGGTTGTTTCAGATCTTCCAGCAACACTCATACTTTTATTATTTATGTGTTTTGCTCCCATCTGCGTTGACTGCCCTTGGCTCTTTCTATCCATTGAAGATTTTACTTGACTCCCCTGTCCCCCCTTAGTTGGCGTATTATCGGGGGTATGAGCATATTTTTCCAGCTTAGCTGCTGCTGATATCCCAGTTGTAGCAATGGGCTGGGGGCCCTTTTCCTTGTCTTTATCCTTGGCTGATCTCAGTGATTGAATCCCAACGTTTTCCTGTCCGACATGCTCCTCCCCTCTACTCCTTGCAGACATGATTCAGTTCCACAGGTATCCCACAGGAGCTCCCTTTCCCCCTTTATTCCTCTCCCTTCTCACTCCCTTCCAAAAAAAGGGGGGGGGGGTAATTGGGTCATTTCTCCTGGGCCAAGGCTCACCGATGGGGGGGGGCTAATGCCGGGCTTTCATTTAATTTCAACAATTTCCAGCTACTCCACTGCTCAATAGTAATCCCTTTCCTTCCCTCCTCTTCTCCCCCTCTCTCAACAACTATTGGGGGAGTAGCAGCAGGATTTCAAAGTATATGTGCGTTTTCCATATATCCACATATATTGCACACCCAAATGGTACAGCATCCACTTAACACCACCTCACCACATCTTCAGCATCTCCCTTTTTTAAACCCAGAGAGCAGTGGTGGGTAGCTTAACATAAGGAAAGTGTCTCTCCGAAATCTCCACTGGTGCTGTATCTGTATCTTTAATATCATGTGTGTCGTACCTGGCTGTGGCTATGACACTCTCCAGTTTCTAGCACTTGTAGCTCCACTCTGCACAGATCTCGCGAGACCTTGCAGCCACCGACTGAAGATCTCTCGTTCGCCCTCCACACGCTGTCAGCGGGGCTTCCTGGGACCTCACCGCTCTGCTCTGCCGACACACGCCTCCTCTCTCTCGCCAAACACCGGACTCCACAGATACTCCGCAGGTACTCCACCAATGCTCACGGAGACCTGCTTCTCCGCCGGGGAAAATCAAGGGTGCCACGGGTCACACCGCCTTTGGTTTAGCTCCACATCAGCGTGCAGTGAGAGCACTCACCTCTCTCATTCCTCACACATCACCACCGCAGCCATCACCATCCGGCCACGCCCCCTTCCCCTCCAGCAATCTCTAGATAACAGCTGTGAAAACTTTCCTTAGTATGATTCTTGGCATATATTTCATGACCATCATGTTTACGCGCCAGGTCTAGGAAAACTAGGGAAGTCTGGTTACTTTCATGTGTAAATGATAGTCCATAGGTATTGTCATTACAATATGTGATGAACAAATTGATGAGATCTATAGAGCCATCCCAGATAATGATATCATCAATGTATCTTCTGCAAAAGATGATGTTGGCTGAGAAGGGGTTATTGTTGTGGATATATTGATTTTCCCAAAAGCCCATGGCCAAATTGGCACACAAGGGGGCAAAATTGGCCCCCGTCGCTGTTCCTTGTTGCTGTAGATAAAAATCTCCATTGAATGTGAAGTAATTATGCGTTAAACAGAATTTTGTGGCTTCTATGATGAAAGTGGCTTGACGGGGGTTAATGAGGGGGTCCATACCCATTAAGTGTTCTAGAGCCATAATACCAGAAGTGTGGGTAATGGAGGTATATAAAGATCTAATGTCTAGTGATAACTTGACATAAGTGGGTTCCCAGATGTAGGGCAAGAGAAGTTCCAAAAGGCATGTCCCATCTTGGATGTGTGACTGAAGTTTAAGGACTATGGGTTGCAGAAACAGGTCTACATATAAACTGAAGCCTGAGATAACACTGTCCATAGACGCCACAATTGGTCTGCCAGGGGGATGTTGTTGGTTTTTATAAATTTTAGGTAGGTGGTAGAAAGGAATAGAATGGTTTATGGAAGAAGGAACTTTCTGTTTTTGAGATGATGCCATCTGCTAAAGCGGTCTAAATCAGAAAAGCTTTCTATGTATGGACCCTTGGAATGTGTGGGAAAAATATAGATTTGGGTTTTAAACTGGAATGAATGATCGGAGGAGATGTAGCTAGATGTTGTGTGAGCAATCTAGACAAGTCCTCGTTTTTGCAAGGTATGTCAAGATAATCACAATCAAAAATGAGTTCTGATTCATTCAAAAGGATACAGATAGAGAGATGATGGTGGGTTGGTTGATAATATTTTTGGCTTTTTCATTTTTTATATGAAAATGTCTCTTAAGAGTCAAATTTCTTGTATAGCTGTTTAAATCCTTAAACAGTAAAAAGGGATCGAGTCTGTTAATAGGAGCAAAATTAAGGTCACGACTGAGCAATGAAATGTCTGCAGGAGAAAGAATATGATTGGACAAATTAAAGATTTTCATTGTTTTTGTAATTTCTGGACATTTTGATTGTCTAGTTCGTCCTCCCCTACGACCTCTTCTGTGAGTTTTCGTTTGTGATATTGTTGCCGGGGGAGGACTGGGCACTAAAAAAGCAACTGGGCTATTGGTGGTAGAAGATGTGTGGCTGTTGAGGATATTTGATCCTGCGACACTCAGAACTAGAGCATGCTGATGTGGTATTGGCCAAAGTGCTATTAGGGGTGATTATGAATTGGTGATCAATGTTAAATGAGGAAGTGGCCATATTAGTGGTAGATTGATCCAGAAGATCGGGGGTAACAATAGGAAGATGGGCCAATGTAGACAGAATGGGATTGGATGCATTCATATACCCTTTCCATCATAGACTTCCCCATATGTATGAACAATTGGCTCTATCTATAACCTTTTTAACCACTTGCTTACTGGGCACGTAAACACCCTTCCTGCCCAGACCAATTTTCAGCTTTCGGTGCTCTCACACTTTGAATGACAATTACTCAGTCATGCAACGCTGTTCCCAAATGTTTTTTTTTGTCCTTTTTCCCACAAATAGAGCTTTCTTTTGGTGGTATTTGATCACCTCTGGGGTTTTTATTTTTTGCGCTATAAATGAAAAAAGACCGAAAATTTTGAAAAAAAACCCGGCATATTTCTTTGTTTCTGTGACAAAATTATGCAAATTATTAATTTTTCTTCATACATTTTGGCCACAATTTATACTGCTACATATCTTTGGTAAAAATAACCCAAATTAGTGGATATTATTTGGTCTTTGTGAAAGTTAGAGAGTCTACAAGCTGTGGTGCGAATCAGAAAAAATTGATCACATCTGATGTACTGGTGGCCTCTCTTTTCTCATTTCTTGCGACCCGAACAAGCCAAGAAAGTACAAATACCCCCCAAATGACCCCTTTTTGGAAAGTAGACATTCCAAGGTATTTAGTAAGATGCATAGTGAGCTTTTTGATGATGTCATTTTTTTTCCCACAATTCTTTGCAAAATTAAGATTTTTTATTTTTTTTTCCCCACAAAATTGTCATTGTAATAGGTTATTTTTCTCACATGGCATGTTTATACCACAAGTGACACCCCCAAAAAAATTCTTCTACTCCTGAGTATTACAATACCACATGTGTGGGACTTTTTCACAGCCTGGCCACATAGAGAGGCCCAACATGCAGGGAACACCGTCACGTGTTCTAGGAGCATAAATTACACATCTAACTTGTTGACTACCTATTACACTTTTGAAGGCCCTGGAGCACCAGGACAATGACGCGTGACACTGATGACAGATGGCACTGATACGTGGCACTGATGACAGATGGCACTTATACGTGGCACTGGTGACAGATGGCACTTATACGTGGCACTGATGACAGATGGCACTAATACGTGGCACTGACAGATGGCACTAATACCTGGCACCGATGATGCATGACACTGATGACAGATGGCACTGATAAGTGGCATTGATGACACGTGACAAAACAGATGGCACGTGACACTGACAGGTGGCACTGATGACAAATTGCACTGATACGTGGCACTGATGACAGATGGCACTAATATGTGGCACTGATGACAGATGGCACTATGTGGCACTGATGACAGATGGCACTTATACGTGGCACTGATGACAGATGGCACTGGGGACAAATGGCACTGACAACAGGTGGCACTGGGGACAGATGGCACTAACAGGTGGCACTGGGGACAGATGGCACTAACAGGTGGCACTGGGGACAGATAGCACTAACAGGTGGTAACGTCCTGGGGGAGGATGGCACTGGGGCGGTTGGCACTTTTTTTTACTCCTTTTTTTTTTTTCACTTACGGCTGCTGCAGCCGTTCATCTCTCCCTTCTCACACGCTGTCTGTGTGAGGAGGGAGAGCGGCGCTGAGAGATGATCTCATATGTTTACATATGAGATCATCTCTCATTGGATAGGCCGATCTCGCTGTAAACGGCCACTGTGATTGGCCGTTTACAGCGATCTGTGACTGGCTGTGTCCGAGGGACACGGCCAGCACAGAACTTCCCCCATGCGCACTCCCGAGAGCGCGTATTGCCGAAGTAAACAGGAGGACGTCCAGGGACGGCCTCCCGGCAGATAGCGTCCGCTCTGTAGCCGTCTTTCGTCTATAGGGCGGGCGCGAAGCGGTTAATATTGCATTTTGTAAGACAGCTAGTTTTAATAGAGTCACATAATAATTTCGCTGTGTGTTTTTACATGTTTGCCTAATTTTAGCATTGTTTGCTGTTTTTTGTCTTTTAATGATGTTGTGATGTGTAATTGTCCCCTAACTTTCTCCTGGTGTGCTGCGGTATCATAACGATGCACCAGTACACAGGTTGTATTTCGCTCCCTGTCCACTCCCTTCGCTGCCTTCTATATATTGTTTACTACTGGTCCCTGTCAATTAGCTTGAAAAAGGAGCACGGCTGTCATGCTATTCACAGCCAACCAGCTCGAGAAACGCGTTGCATATCCAGTGACGTCATCACCCCTCGCCTGGATTACTGTTTGCTTCCCAAGCCTTGTTCTGATGTCCATACATCGCTATTGGCCAGATACCATCTAGCGTTCTCAGAGACAAGCACAGAGGAAACGCATCCATGGCTGTCCAGGGACTGACCTCACCTATGACCCCTGTTGTCTTTGGGACCATTTTATGCCTCATTTTCACTGATAAAACGTGAGTTTATATCATTGCTCTTTTGAATTAAAGTTGTCATACAGTCTGCACCCAGAGGCGCCTCCTTCTTGTATTTAGTGTCTTGGAAAATGGGCTCTGACCTCACCACATGGCTGCCGTGAGCGTTGACTTCTCTACATACCCATTTCATCCCCCCTTTCTTCCCATCCCCCCCCCCCCCCCCCATCCTGTACTTGCATTGTTATTGAGCATATTGTGTCCACATTTGCTATTGTGCACTATTTATGGACTTCCTCATTTTTATCCATACATATTATACATAACATAACAAGCTTCTCTCTGAGTTAGACCTCGCAAACCTGTGGTTTCAAAGGTGTACAAAATAGCGTTCAAAACTCTACCCCCTTTACTGCTTTCTTCTCTCAAATCAAAATATGCCCAAGGACCATCAGATTTGCAGAATGCCCTGAATCTTTTCTTGTTCCAGAAATTAGTTGTACCACTACCCCCACAGGACATGTTTAAAGTATTCTATTCAACCTTGTTTTATTCTGCACCTAAAATCTCTCAATAAATGCCTTCAAATTCCAAAATGTTGCATGGAATTTCCAAGCTCTTATTCCCTTTTTTCTATCTCATCAGTGCTTTCTTTATTTTTGCAGTAGGAGACCATCACATCTAGTTTGTCTTTTGGCCTATCCTCTACTCCCAGAGTGTTCACAAACATCCTAACACCTCTTCGTGCCCTTATGAGTACTAAGGTCTTCCAGGTCTCAGGTTTGCCTGCCTTCTTCTGAAGGACTCCTCTCATCAAGCTATCTGCAAATATCCACAGGGCTATTGAGATACTCCAGGCTTTCGGTTGGGTGATCAACTTCCTTCAAGGCTGTTCTATTTGCCCAATTTCATTTTAGGCCTCTCCAGTGTTTTTTATTGACCCTACCCATGCTGTTGTCCAGCGAAGCAAGAACTTCCCAAACAAATTGAAAATCTTTTCTCATCACAGGAAAGTGAGAACAGATGTCAGTCTTTTAGTGACATGGTCATGGGTGAAAGCCAAGCTCCCCATCACATCCTGGAGCTCAGAGTTATTGCTGTGCAACATGGCTCTGCGTCATGGATCCTCCTTCTGGAAGATTAACCAATCGGGGTGCAGGCAGACAATGCCATGGCCTACTTTAACATCCAAGGTGCACCAGGAGCATGCAGCCTTGAAGAAAGCAAGCCAAATCATCCCATGGATAGGCTCGCTGTCCAGCAATCTCTGCTGTCTACATTTTGGGATTACCTCAGATGTCACCATATGCATCAAGGGAATGGGCCCTTCAACATCTTCAGCCTGAAATGTCAGGAATGAAAACCCTGGGTATAAATATCCTGGCCTCCAGATTTGACAAGTTACCTCTGTATGGGGCCATGACCAAGAACCCTCTGACACTAGCATTGAATGCCTTGATAATCTCCTGGCCTCACTTAAGGCTAATCTATGCCTTCCCTCCAGTGCAAATTCTACCTTGTGTGCACCACAAAGAACAGCAAAAAAATAAGCCTATGATTCTCATTGCACTAAACTAGCATAGAAGAACCCGATACACAGACATTCTCAGACTATTAGGAGACAACCCATGGCTTCTCCTCAACAAGTCAGGCCCTTCTTATTTTAATCCTGCTCAGTCAATAGCTGTAACTCCTACTTCTTCTGATAAAGTCAATCTAAAAAAAAATGTGGTGGGTGTTTCATCGCCATGCATGTGAGGCCCCCCTTTTCAAAAAATCTCTGGCCTCACTCTGCCTTGGCAAAACCTTTTTTCAAGGTATATCGGATCAGACCCCCCCCCCCTTTTCTTGGAACCTTAATGTGGTTCTTTTTGCATATAGTCCACCCTCTCTTCTATTCATGGTTTGTGAAGTGGGGTTGGATTATAGACGAGGCACCCGGGGGGCATGTCAGTAAAAGATTTGTCAGTGTTTAGTGACTTGAAGGTACCAGCCTGTAAATCAATATCTATAAATATTCAGCTTGTGTCCTGTACTGTACTCCAAGATTTGGAATTTAGAGGCAAGTCAAAGTACCTAATTTTTTCTTCTGTTTTGTTTTAGAGAGGGATTAGAACACGTTTTCAAATTTTTATTGCTGTCTAGGCATCCTTTAGGGAGATTCACCCTCTTTTTGTCCTGATTTTCCGTTATCACCAACAACGAAAGGGAAAGAAAATCCAAATTTTGGGTTGCCACAAGAATGGGAATAGATGTGAATTCTTTCAATGGGGACACAATTTCTGGTAACAAGTATTCCCTCTCTCTCTGTTTTGACTTTGGGACAGGAAGTAAACAGAAATTCCTCTATTTAGAGGGCAAAAAAAGCAAAAACTGTCATTATAACCTTATTTTTTCTCTCTCCAGAATAGGTAAAATGCTTTGCCTTTAGTTATACTTTTAAATACAGTTTATTCAAGTTTTGCTATCAGATGCAACAGCCCTCAGAACACAATACAAGCATACCCTGCTTTGCATACCCTCACTTTACGTACACTCGCAAATAGAGATGCATTGGCGTCTATAGAAAATCTTGCTTAGCTTGACGTGGCACTGCTCCCGGTTTTTACATTGGCGTCTATGGTAAATATTTGTTAGCTTAACATGGCACTGCTCCAAAGTTATCTGATTTTGGGGTCGGCCAGCTTGCCTAGGTAATCAGTTATGCCTGTAAATGACTATTGCAATGCAGTACATTGATTGAGACGTTAAAAAGGGTATTGCTTCACTTTAAGCACGTATTTTTGTTTTACATTCATGCTCTGGTTTCATTGTGTACCTAAAAGTGGGGTATGCCTGTAGCTTCTAGTCTCGCTCTGGTAACAAATTATCCATGATTGGGCATGGCATCATTAGTGTTAAATAAACCACTAACAAAGTAACAAAATGTGGTAAATGTGTAGGAGAGGAAACTATTTAGTGAATGTGTTCATAAATTGCTAAAAGGAAATATAAATGTACAAACAATATATAATTACAATTCCTTCAATGGTAAAATTACGAATAATTGAGAATAGTGTTTATTTGAAGCTCAGCTTATACCAATGTCTACATGAGGAAGTCTGCCTAATTGATCTACGTACAGGGCAGCGATTGAGGATTACCACAAGTAGATTGTAAAGAACAGGAATACTTCGGCAGTGTAACTCACTAATCTGCTTGTTTCTGAAAATAAAATGTACAAGGTTTTAATGATTTTGGAAAGCTGTTGATTCATCAGTATTGTGGAGCAAGTACAGCTCTAAATTGCTTTTATACAAAAACAAGTTGGTAAGGAATAATGAAAGCACACAGCACCACCACTTCATTCCCCCCCCCCCCCCTTTTGAGACTATCAGAAGCTGACTTGCATTAAAAACAGTACCCATAGGTAAATGGTAAAATGTATAATCTGGGGGCAAAACTTCAATGATTGTATGTAAAATTACTAAAATAGTTGTCTGTTGATTGTACCGAGTAGTCACAATCCTGTACCTACAGCTGAGTAAGGCAAAAAAAAAAAAAAAAGCAAAGCATTATCCAATTTGCTCTAGCAGGGGAAAAAATGTCTTCCTGATCCAGCACGAGGCAATCTGATATTCCCTGGATCAATTTTACCTATAAATGTTAGTATCCAGTTAAATTATGTACAGTTAGGAAAGAATTCAGGCCTTTTTTTAACTACTTCCAGACCGCCCAATGTACATTTACTGCGGCAGGGTGGCCCGGCTGCGCGAAACAATGTACCTGTGCGTTGTTTGGGCTCCCTGGTCTAATTTGCTTGTGCTTGCAGCTGGCGACCCACTCTCATTGTGATTGGACACAGCAGGAGCCAATGGACGCGATGGCCACCCGCCACCCATGGTCGTTCAGGGGAATGACAGAACGGCGGTCTATGTAAACCAGGCAGATCATTGTTCTGTCAGACAGAGAGAGATCTGTGATTTCTACTGATCGGGAACATATTTTTCTCTCTCTTTGTCTAATGTCAGCATCCCCCACACAGTTAGCCCACATAGGGAACACAGTTAACCCTTTGCCCCTAATGTTAACCCTTCCCTGCCAGTGTCATTTATACTGTGACAGTGCATTTATTTTTTTTAGCACTGATCACTGTATTGGTGTCCCTGGTCCCCAAAAAGTGTCACTTGGTGTCTACATTTTCCCCTGCAACGTCGCAGTCACGCTAAAATTCGCTGGTCGTCGCCATTACTGTTAAAAAAAACAAAAATAAACAGTCCTTAAAAGAGTTGTAAAGTTATTATTTTTTTTTTTTTTTTTAAATAACAAACATGTTATACTTGCCTCCACTGTGCAGCTAGTTTTGCACAGAGTGGACCTGAACCTGGTCTTCTGGGGTCCCTTGGCAGCTGTCTCGGCTTCCTCCTCCAATTGTAAATGCGATAACGTTTGCATAAACCAATCAACGTATGCTATTTGGGATTTTTTTTTACCAAAAATATGTAGCAGAATACAAATTGGCCTAAATTGATGAAGAAATTCGATTTTTTTTTTTTTTTACATGTACAAATGCATTTTTCTTTGTTTCTTTTGTCTCTGTTTAGCAAATTATGAATTTGTCTTCATAAATCTTGGCCACAATTTATACTGCTAGATATCTTTGGTAAAAATAACCCAAATTAGTAGATATTTGTTCTTTCTGAAAGTTAGGCCGCGTACACACGGGCGGACTGTTCGCCCAACCTTGTCCGCTGAACAGTGTTTGGGCGGACAGTCCGCTCGTGTGTGGGCTTTCAGCGGACAGTTTCAGCGGACAGTTGGACGGACAAAGTCTTTCGGAAATTCCGAAAAACTGTCCGCTGAAACTGTGTTTGATCGAACAGTCCGCCCGTGTGTGGGCCTGTCCGCTGTACTTTCGAAATGAGCGGACTGTTCCCGCTCGGAAAGTCCGCCCATTTCGAGCGCGTGTACAGGTAGGCGGGGCCCGCGAAGGAGACGTCGCGGGCTCCGCCGCCTGGAATGGGCTTAAAGGGGAACCCCAACGCCGAAAAAAATCGGCGTGGGGGTTCCCCCCAAGTCCACACCAGACCCTTGTCCGAGCACGCTACCCGGCCGGCCAGGAAAGGGGGGCGAGCGAGCGCGCCCCCCTCCTGAGCCGTACCAGGCCGCGTGCCCTCAACATGGGGGGTGCCTTGGGGAAGGGGGGGCCGCGCGGCCCCCCCACCCCAAAGCACCTTGTCCCCATGTTGATGAGGACAAGGGCCTCTTCCCGACAACCCTGGCCGTTGGTTGTCGGGGTCTGCGGGCGGGGGGCTTATCGGAATCCGGGAGCCCCCTTTAAGAAGGGGGCCCCCGGACACCGGCCCCCCACCCTATGTGAATGAGTATGGGGTACAATGTACCCCTACCCATTCACCTGTGAAATAAAGTACAATAAAAAACACAACACAGAGAAAAAATATTTTATTGCACAGCTCCGGGGGTCTTCTCGCCGGACTCCTCCGCTATGTGTGTGTAGCTCTTTTGCTAGCGGAGGAGTCCGGCTTTCTTCCTCCCCGCCGCCGGCCTCTTCTCCCGACTTCGGGGGTCTTGTCCCCCTCTTCGGTTCTTCTGCCGGGCCACCGCGCCTGGTCCGGTGGCCCGGTCTTCTGTCGCCGTCTTCCGTTCTTCTGTCGCCGCCTTCGGTTCTTCTGCCGGGCCACCTCGCCTTCTTGTAGCTCTTTTACAGGCGGTGGCCCGGTCTTCTGTCGCCGCTGTCGTCGCCGCCGCCGCCGCCTTCCGTTCTTGTTCTTCTTCTTGTTCTTCTTCTTCTTCTCCTGGAGATGTTGACTCGACGATCTCTCCGGCCGGAATGCCAGGGACACGCTCCGCTGCCACTTATATAGTGACAATGGGGCGGTGTCACATGGTATATGTCACATGGGTTGGTCACATGGTGACCCCGCCCCCTTACGATGTCATAGTCCCCATGTGACATCAACCCATGTGACCAACCCATGTGACATATACCATGTGACACCGCCCCATTGTCACTATATAAGTGGCAGCGGAGCGTGTCCCTGGCATTCCGGCCGGAGAGATCGTCGAGTCAACATCTCCAGGAGAAGAAGAAGAAGAACAAGAAGAAGAACAAGAACGGAAGGCGGCGGCGGCGGCGACGACAGCGGCGACAGAAGACCGGGCCACCGCCTGTAAAAGAGCTACAAGAAGGCGCGGTGGCCCGGCAGAAGAACCGAAGGCGGCGACAGAAGAACGGAAGACGGCGACAGAAGACCGGGCCACCGGACCAGGCGCGGTGGCCCGGCAGAAGAACCGAAGAGGGGGACAAGACCCCCGAAGTCGGGAGAAGAGGCCGGCGGCGGGGAGGAAGAAAGCCGGACTCCTCCGCTAGCAAAAGAGCTACACACACATAGCGGAGGAGTCCGGCGAGAAGACCCCCGGAGCTGTGCAATAAAATATTTTTTCTCTGTGTTGTGTTTTTTATTGTACTTTATTTCACAGGTGAATGGGTAGGGGTACATTGTACCCCATACTCATTCACATAGGGTGGGGGGCCGGTATCCGGGGGCCCCCTTCTTAAAGGGGGCTCCCGGATTCCGATAAGCCCCCCGCCCGCAGACCCCGACAACCAACGGCCAGGGTTGTCGGGAAGAGGCCCTTGTCCTCATCAACATGGGGACAAGGTGCTTTGGGGTGGGGGGGCCGCGCGGCCCCCCCTTCCCCAAGGCACCCCCCATGTTGAGGGCACGCGGCCTGGTACGGCTCAGGAGGGGGGGCGCGCTCGCTCGCCCCCCTTTCCTGGCCGGCCGGGTAGCGTGCTCGGACAAGGGTCTGGTGTGGACTTGGGGGGAACCCCCACGCCGATTTTTTTCGGCGTTGGGGTTCCCCTTTAAGCCCATTCCAGGCGGCGGAGCCCGCGATGTCTCCTTCGCGGGCCCCGCCTACCTGTACACGCGCTCGAAATGGGCGGATTTGCCTCCGCCTTACGTGGGCGAGTCCGTTCATTTCAAAAGTTGAGCGAACTGTTTGCCCAACCTTGTTCGTCAAACAGTCCGCTCGTGTGTGGGCAAGTCCGCTCATGCAAATTTTGAGCGGACTGTTTGATGAAACTGTTTGCCGAACAAGGTTCGGCAAACATTCCAGGCGGCGGAGCCCGCGATGTCTCCTTCGCGGGCCCTGCCTACCTGTACACGCGCTCGAAATGGGCGGATTTGCCTCCGCCTTACGTGGGCGAGTCCGTTCATTTCAAAAGTTGAGCGAACTGTTTGCCCAACCTTGTTCGTCAAACAGTCCGCTCGTGTGTGGGCAAGTCCGCTCATGCAAATTTTGAGCGGACTGTTTGATGAAACTGTTTGCCGAACAAGGTTGGGCGAACAGTCCGCCCGTGTGTACGCGGCCTTAGAGTCCACAAGCCATGGTGCAAATCATACAAAATTGATCACATCTGATGTACTGGTGGCCTATCTCATTTCTTGCGACCTGAACAAGGCCAGGAAAGTACAAATACCCCCCAAATGACCCCTTTTTTGAAAGTAGACATTCCAAGGTATTTAGTAAGAGGCATGGTGAGGTTTTTGATGTTGTCATTTTTTTCCCACAATTCTTTGCAAAATGACGTTTTTTTTTTTTCACAAAATTGTCATTGTAATAGGTTATTTCTCTCACTTGGCATGTGTATACCACAAATGACGCCGCAAAATAAATTTTGCTACTCCTCCTGAGTATTATGATACGATTACATGTGTGGGACTTTTCCACATCCTAGCCACTCAGAGAAGCCCAACATGCAGGGAGCGCCATTACTTGTTCTAGGAGCATAAATTACACATCTAACTTGTTGACTACCTATTACACATTTGAAGGCTAGTGACACTGACGTGGCACTGATGACAGATGGCACTAATACGTGGCACTGATGACAGATGGCACTGATACGTGGCACTGACGTGACACTGATGACAGATGGCATTGATGACTCGTGACACTGATAAGATGGCACGTGACACTGACAGGTGGCACTGATACATGGCACTGATGACAGATGACACTAATGTGGCATTGGTGACACTGATATGGCACTAATGACAGATGGCACTATGTGGCACTGAGGACACGTGGCACTGGGGACAGATGGCACTGACATTGTGAGCACTTAATTTTTTATTTTTTACCTAACAGCCGCTGCAGCCGTTCATCTCTCCCTCCTCACACGCTGTCTGTGTGAGGAGGGAAAGCCGGTGATGAGAGATTAGCTTGTATGTTTACATATTAGATCATCTCTCATTGGGCATGCCGATCGCGCTGTAAATGGCCGCTGTGATTGGCTGTTTAAAGCGATCTGTAACTGGCTGTGTCCATGGGACACGGCCAGCACAGAACTTCCCCGATGCGTCCAGGGATAGCACCCTGAGCACCCTGCTGACATAGATCATAGTACATAATATTGAGCACAAACAAACAAAAATATTAGATTTGCGTTACAGTAGGGAGGTGTGGTTGCTGTATCCCGAAACATATCACGAACTAGGATTCCTCAGGGGATCATGGGTGCAACTGATAAGAGAAAAAACTATAAGCACAATAATCTAAGTTTACATCGTTTTTGTACATACATCAAAAAGATACTATACAATCAATGTCTTATAATACAAAAGTGAGCCATACAAATCAAAAAAGAGAAAAGGGGGAAGGAAAAGGTATGTGCTGTTGAAAATTTGGGAAGAATGGCCCAAGGACAAGGGCGCTCGAGTAGAGGCACAAACCGCTAGGCCTCAGCAACACACACAAAGGTAGCTGTAGGGGAGGTATGAGCAACACCCAAAAGATCCTAAACAGGCAAAAAAATATAGAGGTTTCTAGAAAATGGCATATCCACAATGGGGCTGCCATGAAAAAAAGAAAAACAAAAAACAAACGGAAATCTAAAAATAAAAAAGACATCCCCATAAACAGTATGTAAAAAATAATCCAAACTTTAAAGGATAAATTCACTTTTTTGAAAAAAAATGCAAATTTTTTTTGCAGGTAAAAAAAATGCATTTATTTTTTTGTTGTAGGAACCTGTAAAGCATTGCACCAGTGATCACCAAAGTGAAATGCAGGTCTCCTGCAGATCTGTCAGTGTATTGGCTTTCTCATACATTGCACGATCTGACAGGAAGACTCCATGAACTACCACAGTGCCATGGTAGTTCACTCAAAACTACAAGCCAACAGCCGTAAGGGCTGCCGGACCTTCTAGTTTTTCCATTCAGAGGACTGTTAATGAGTGACACGGCTGGGTGGGCTCATCCACGTTTTTTTAAATTGTGAATATGGGTGTAACATGTTATGAAAGGTGAACTTATCATTTATTTACGCAGTGTTCACTACTGCTCACATATATCATCTATTTTAAGAGCTTACAATCAATAACCAGAAATGCCTAAACCATAAATAAAAAAAAAAAACATGGAATACCATCCAAAATAGTGGGAAGAAAATGCCTATCAAGTCTTCCAGAGAGACCAAGAGTGTACATATTGTATATAAGCTTACCATAATAACAGGAGTTATGTAGTGTCTTCCCAGCAAACAGTGTCCATTGCATCCACAAATCAGGGGATTAAATGTAGTTGTAATTATCAATGTTTTATCAGGACTCGATTTCTTTTTAACTGATCTTTTTTAATAAAAAGCTGTGAATGTTATTGATGGTGTAGTTTTTTTTCTTCCTGAGGGTGGATATGTAGGCACCTTAAAAATCCTGCAAAAATGAATGGTACCCGAGTCTTGTTAGATAGAGAAGAATCTTTGAGGTGTGTCTGTAAAGCCCCATACACACTATCAGATTTTCTGCAGATTTTTTTTCTTCAGATTTACCAAAACCATGTAGTGCAAGGGCCTGCCTGATTGCATACACATTGAAACTCCTAAAGGTTTGACCTCGCATTATATGTTTTTGGTAAATCTGAAGGAAATATTCAGCAGAAAATCTGATAGTGTGTATGGGGCTTTATGCAGCCTTGCAGTGTTTGTTCTGACCCCGGTGCTTTCCAGCAGGGTGCTGTACAGGTCCAGGGGAGTGGACCCCAGCTTAAAGGGGATTTCACTGGGGAAAAAAAATATTAAAAGCCAGCAGCTATAAATACTACAGCTGCTGACTTTTAATAAATGGACACTCACCTGTCCCAGGGTCCAGCGATGTCGGCAGCCGAGGCCGATCGATCTCTCGGCTGCCGCTGCCATTCTAGGCAAGGGAATCAGGAAGTGAAGCGTTGCAACTTCACTTCCCAGTTTCCTACTGCGCATGCGCGAGTCTCGCAGCACAATAGGAATGGTCCGCTCTGTCTCTGGGACCCGTGTGTGTCCCAGCAGACAGCGCGTGGGGACAGGAAGAGGCATAGACTCCTGTGGGAGTCTATGCCTGGAAGTGGGTGCAAATACCTGTCTTAGACCGGTATCTGCGCCCCCCTCCCCCCTGAAAGGTGCCAAATGTGACACCAGAGGGGGGGGAGGGTTCTGATGAGCGGAAGTTCCACTTTAGGTTGGAACCCTGCTTTAAGGGAGAACCGAGTCCTTGAAGGTCTTTTATGACAGAGCTCACCGTGATCGGTAAAGTTTAGACTCCTGTTATGATTCAGAGTCCTGCGGTGAGAATGGTTAATTTTTTTTTTGTGCGAATCAAAAAGTTTACCAAGACTCCATCACAGGATGGTACTGTGGGGGTCTTAAAGGTATAGGAGAGTCGCATCCTACAAAAAAGTTTTAGATCAAAAAAGCACATAAGAAAGAAATGGACTTTGTAGGCACCAATTATAAAAATAACATAATCATTTATTAAACACATAATACAAAAAGGAGTTTTCATTAAAAAATTATTTTGCAAAATACATGCAAAAATATGTTGTTCCTTTCTTTCTAAAACAGCAGAAAAATTATACCAAACATCATAATAATCCTGCAACAATGTATGTTTTGCAGTAAAACGCTTGCTCTACATGTTTTGCAACAGCTTAATAGCTGTTCTACAAAAAAGGGAGAAACATATAAACATATACAATAGTACATTGGTACAGTGTTTCACATTTTTTGACAGAGTTTATCCAAAAGGTAGACACGAAACGGACACTGTGGTTCAGGGTTGAGCGTGGGGGTGTGCCAGTTAGAAAAGGGGAAGGGAGAAAAGGTAGATATAAAGAAAAAGGTATATATACCCATTGTCAAAACGTCCATTGTTCAAAAGCACTAATGGATCAATGAGGGGCTAATAGAAAATAAGGGGGAGCCACTCCCTGCATAGCGACAGAGAAAGAAGAGTATGAATATAGCCAATTAGCATTGTTATCCATATATCCAGATACTAGGTAATGTTGATAATATAGTAAAGAGCATAAACAGACCACAGAGTGACCTAAAGCACAAAAGCATATGTCAACAAAGGGTCAATATGTTATAACCAACAATAGTGATAGGGTAGGCATTAAAATATTTAACAATTGGTTAATCTCACCTGGCAGGTAACACTAAGGCCGCGTACACACGCGCGGACTGTTCGCCCAACCTTGTTCGTCAAACAGTTTCGGCAAACAGTCCGCTCAAAATTTGCATGAGCGGACTTGCCCACACACGAGCGGACTGTTTCAGCGAACTGTTTGCCAACTTTTGAAATGAACGGACTCGCCCACGTAAGGCAGAGGCAAGTCCGCCCATTTCGAGCGCGTGTGCAGGTAGACGGGGCCCGCGACGGAGACGTCGCGGGCTCCGCCGCCTGGAATGGACTTAAAGGGGAACCCCAACGCCGAAAAAAATCGGCGTGGGGGTCCCCCCAAAGTCCACAACAGACCCTTGTCCGAGCACGCTACCCGGCCGGCCAGGAAAGGGGGGCGAGCGAGTCCTGGAGAAGAAGAAGAACAAGAAGAAGAAGAAGAAGAAGAAGAAGAACGGAAGGCGGCGGCGACAGCGGTGACAGAAGACCGGGCCACCGCCTGCAAAAGAGCTATAAGAAGGCGCGGTGGCCCGGCAGAAGAAAGGAAGGCGGCGGCGACAGAAGACCGGGCCACCGCCTGTAAAAGAGCTACAAGAAGGCGCGGTGGCCCGGCAGAAGAACCGAAGAGGGGGACAAGACCCCCGAAGTCGGGAGAAGAGGCCGGCGGCGGGGAGGAAGAAAGCCGGACTCATCCGCTAGTAAAAGAGCTACAAGAAGATAGCGGAGGAGTCCGGCGAGAAGACCCCCGAAGACGGAAGACCCCCGGAGCTGTGCAATAAAATATTTTTTCTCGTGTGTTGTGTTTTTTTTTTTGGGTACTTTTATTTTACAGGTGAATGGGTAGGGGTACATTGTACCCCATACTCATTCACATAGGGTGGGGGGCCGGTATCCGGGGGCCCCCTTCTTAAAGGGGGCTCCCGGATTCCGATAAGCCCCCCGCCCGCAGACCCCGACAACCAACGGCCAGGGTTGTCGGGAAGAGGCCCTTGTCCTCATCAACATGGGGACAAGGTGCTTTGGGGTGGGGGGGCCGCGCGGCCCCCCCTTCCCCAAGGCACCCCCCATGTTGAGGGCACGCGGCCTGGTACGGCTCAGGAGGGGGGGCGCGCTCGCTCGCCCCCCTTTCCTGGCCGGCCGGGTAGCGTGCTCGGACAAGGGTCTGTTGTGGACTTTGGGGGGACCCCCACGCCGATTTTTTTCGGCGTTGGGGTTCCCCTTTAAGTCCATTCCAGGCGGCGGAGCCCGCGACGTCTCCGTCGCGGGCCCCGCCTACCTGCACACGCGCTCGAAATGAGCAGACTTCCCTCCGAGCGGGAACAGTTTGCTCATTTCGAAAGTAGCCTACACACGGGCGGACTGTTCGCTCAAACCAAGTTTCAGCGGACAGTTTTTCGGAATTTCCGAAAGACTTTGTCCGTCAAACTGTCCGCTGAAACTGTCCGCTGAAAGCCCACACACGAGCGGACTGTCCGCCCAAACACTGTTCAGCGGACAAAGTTGGGCGAACAGTCCGCCCGTGTGTACGCGGCCTAAGATGTATGGGTCAGACCCATCCAGTATGTTTGTTAAATCAAGAAGACGACAGATGGTGTATTGGGTGCCTGATGGCAAGCCCAAACACAAAGTATCCTATCTAGAAATGGCACAGCTGAGGGGTAGCATGTATCTAGTCACAGGATCTGAAATTAAAAATGTGCATAAATATTGTAGCAATCTAGGGAGTAATAAGAACAGATCCATGAAGCAACAAAGTAGCTAAGATAATCCTCATAGTCAAAAATAGAGAATGCATACCCTAGTCTGCAATAATTTTGTAGACAATTGAAGACATCATGCTGTCTTTTATGACAGAGCTCATCGTAATGGGTAAAGGTTGGACTCCTGTTATGATTCAGAGTTCTGCGGTGAGAATGGTTACTTTTTCGTCTGGGGTGTGCCTCCACTGCTGCAAGACTTACTTATATAGCAAAATAATTGGAATTCCCCCTCCCAGTGTCACTACAAGTCGCTTCCCGTCTAGGCTCAAAAATGGCCGCCTCGCGTGTGTTTCAAGCCTCGTTCTGGAGAACAGATACAAGTTCCAGGTGTGTAGTGTGCCAATATAATACATTAGGTAGACACAAAACTACTGAATTTAAACCAACGGTTACTAAGAAGTCCTATAACATTAGAACTTTCTGTACATGCAGTACCCGTTATGTGGTATATCTAATAACTTGTCCTTGTGGTAAGCAATATGTGGGATGCACCACAGGGACCTTTACGATCAGAGTGGGGGAACATATTGCTTTAATTAAAGGAAGCGTTTCCAAACACACGGTCCCTAGACACTACAGAGAGTTTCATGACAGCAATCCAAGGGGAACACAGTTTGTCGTTATAGACAAATATGTGCCCCCGTGGAGAGGAGGTGCCATGACAAGGGGGGTGTCCTGTTTAGAGACATATTGGATCTATGAGCTCCAGTCCCACTCCCCATCCGGTTTGAACGTGGAGTGGGACATTAATACTTTTATTAATGAGTCTTGATAACATAGTGGGTAAGGATGAGATCATTGGGGTTTGGATGCGTCCCTATCCCGTATTTTTCTGTTCTATAAATAATTCAGACATGCATATTTTTTAAATATTTTTTTGTTTCTGTATTTTAGAATATACTTTTTTAAAGAGGAAGTAAACCCTTCCAAACAACTTGGACCTACAGGTAAGCCTAGATTAAGGCTTACCTGTAGGTCCAAGCAATATCTCCTAAACCTATATGGTTTAGGAGATATTTGCCCGAAAATGGGCACCGCTGTCTACGGCGCATGCGCCGTAGACAGCGGCGCGCAGGCGCACTAAATGCGGCAAATCCATGAATGGATTTGCCAAATTTGTCGACTCCCGTGCGCATGCGCGGGAGTGACGTCATCGCGGCTTCGCCGAGTGGCAGCAGCGGAGCTGCGAGACGCGACTCCCGTGCGCATGCGCGGGAGTGACGTCATCGCGGCTTCGCCGCTGTGATTCGTCGGAGCTGCGAGACGCCACCAGCAACATGGATGCGGCGGACTACAGGGATCAGCGGCGACTTCGCTGGCTCCTGTGTCAGGTAAGTGACACATAATGAGCTACTATGCGATGCATAGTAGTCCATTATGCTTTACCTTTGCAGGGAAAAAAAGAGGAAGTAAACCCATTAGGGTTTACTTCCTCTTTAAGTTTATTTTTATTTTTTGATTTTGTTCAAAATCTGACAATTTTTTGATAATTATATGTTTATATTATTTATTCATTTGTTACCTTGCTGTTGGTTGGTTCCCAATCCCTGTGTCAAAACAAGTCACATTTTTCATCGAAGGATTCATTTTTATCAAAATGAGGAAAATGTATCATTAATTTGGATACGATTATTTTTAAGTCATTGGAGGCCTACTTTGGATGGGAAGGAGAAAGGCCAGGTATAACAGACAACATTATGGGTTTATATACCAACACGAGGAACACAATTGGGTATGTGACACCTGAGTTGCGTTCGATATATATGCTGATATGTGCATTGATTGCAGTTGGCATGGTATACCCATATATCTGTTATCCTTAACTTTGCATTAATAGATAACACTGCACGATCATGGATCTCGTCATGTCCGGTTCTATGGTTGTATGTTTTGCGTTCCACTCGGGAACCGGTTGTTATGTTGAAGGGGGATTGCGTGGTTTCCGTGAGTGCGAGTGGAAGCGAGTTTAGTGCTTGCGGTCCATGCAAACAGGAAGCGGAGGTGACATCGAATGGGTGTTCACGTCACTTCCGGGTTGCCATATCAATGAAAGAACAACCTCCCCTGGCATCATGTGTTCCACGAGTGACGACGAGCGTCCTGTCGTGTCACTTCCGGGTTATTGTATCGATGAGAAATACATTTTTTGTGTCGTTGGACAATTAAGCTATTGATTGCGTTTATAATTTGAAGATGGATAGCGTACAGGGGGGTATTGCTGAGTATCATTCAACTAGCATTGATCAAGATTGCTTATAAATAAACAAACTTATATAATGAGGTGGAGCTTACATCTGTTCTCCAGAACGAGGCTTGAAACATGCGCGAGGTGGCCATTTTTGGGCCTAGACCGGAAGTGACTTGTAGTGACACCGGGAGGGCGAATTCCAATTATTTTGCTATATAAGTAAGTCTTGCAGCAGTGGAGGCACACCCCAGACGACGTCCAAGGAGACGAAACATGTCGGGAAGACTCCACTGCTGCCATCCTTTATGTGAGAAGCGCTTAATCAACTACATAAATGTAAGTTTGATAACTTTTTAATAAAGTCGTTTGTTTTATGGAATTACGCTATTTGGCCCCATTCTTTTGTCCTGCATGGTTGTTTTTGGGGAGCGTGACCTGTTCTGCGATTACTGGCTTCGTGTTCAACTTGGCTTGAGAAGTGATTTTCAGCGTTGAGTTTCAAGTTTTAATACTTTCCGGCTGGAGCTCCGTTCAGTTGTATGACATCAAAGCACATTTGACCTTTTGGAGCGTATGCTCGCTTGGGTCAATAGGAGTCGGTAAGCCTACATCTGTTTTGGGTGGCGGTGTCGGCACCAGGGTGTTTATACTCAATATTCCTATGGATTGAAGGACATCTTGATTTCTCTATCTTGCACCAAGGGGGATTGCATTTGGCTTTCCACGAAAGGACTTTTTCTTCATATATATGTTCATATTACAACCGTACAAATCACTTTTGTTGCTGTTAATAATTGCCAGAATTTATATTGGGCAAAACACACAGGTCACATTTGTGATATTTTGCACATATTTGTTTTTATTTTAGCGCAACACTTTTTTTCTTATATGCTATTTGAACTAAATATCAGTTTTTAGTGTTAGCTGCTTTTTTGTTTGTTCTGATAGCGTGGTGTTTTGGTTTTGGTTTTGATTTGAAGTATTTCATAATGAGGTAGTATGCGATTCATACTAGCTCATTATGCCTTTTCCCTTACAGGTGTAGGAAAAATAAAAGTCAGCGGGTTTACTACCGCTTTAAATTTGGTGTTATTGCTCTCACTCTCTCATACCGGTCACTAGAAGTTCAACATGGCACCTCATGGCAAAGAACTCTCTGAGGATCTGAAAACAAGAATTGTGGCTTTACATAAAGATGGCCCTAGGCTCTAAGAAGATTACCAAGACCCTGAAACTGAGCTGCAGCATGGTGGCCAAGACCATACATACACTTAACAGGACAGGTTCCACTCAGAACAGGCCTCTTTGTGGTCGACCAAAGAAGTTGAGTGCACATGCTCAGCATCATATTAAGAGGTTGTCTTTGGGATATAGACATATGAGTGCTGCCAGCATTGATGCAGAGGTTGAAGGGGGGGAGGGTCAACCTGTCAGTCCTAAGACCATATGCCACACACTGCATCAAATTGGTCTGCATAGCTGTTGTCCCAGAAGAAGCATCTTCTAAAGGTGATGCACAAGAAAGCCTGCAAACAGTTTGCTAAAGACAAGCAGACGAAGGACATGGATTACTGGAACCATGTCCTATAATCTGATGAGACCAAGATAAACGTATTTGGTTTAGATGGTGTCAAGCGAGTGTGGCGGCAACTAGGTAAGTAGTAAAAAGACGAGTGTGTTTTGCCTACAGTTAAGCATGGTGGGAGTGTCATGGTCTGGGGCTGCATAAGTGCTGCTGACACTGGGGAGCTACAGTTCATTTAGAGAACCATGAATGCTAATATGTACTGTGACATACTGAAGCAGAGCATGATTCCCTCTGTTCAGAAACTGGGCCACAGGTCAGTATTCCAACATAATGACCCCAAACACACCTCCAAGACGACCCCTGCCTTGCTAAAGAAGCTGAGGGTAAAGGTGGTGGACTGACCAAGCATGTCTCCAGACCTAAACCCTATTGAGCATCTGTGGGAGGAGCGCAAGTTCTTTAACATGCACCAGCTCCGTGATGTCAGAGTGGAAGAGGACTCAGTGGCAACCTGTGAAGCTCTGATGAACTCCATACCCAAGAGGGTTAAAGTGGACGTCCACCCTAAAGTGGACCTTCCGCTCATTGGAATCCTCCCCCCCTCTGGCGCCACAATTGGCACCTTTCAGGGGGGAGGGGGGTGTAGGTACCTGTACAGTACAGGTATCTGCACCCACTTCCGGGATAGCTCTCTTTCCGAAAGTCCCCCGCTGCCTGCTGGGAAACACACAGATCCCAGAGGCAGCGGGTACATCCTTATTGTGCAGCGCGACTCGCGCATGCGCAGTAGGGAACCTGATTCCCATACCCAAGATGGTGGCGGCAGCACCCGAGAGACGATCGAGAAATCGGCTTCGGGTGCCGAAATCGCGGGCGCGCTGGGCGGGTAAGTGTCCTTATTTTAAATGTCAGCAGCTGCAGTATTTGTAGCTGCTGGCTTTTAAAAAAAAAAAAAAACGGCGGAACTCCCGGCGGACTCCCGCTTTAAGGCAGTGCTGGAAAATAATGGTGACCACACAAAATATTTACACTTTGGGCCCAATTTGGACATTTTCCCTTAGAGGTGTACTCACTTCTGTTGCCAGTGGTTTAGACATTAATGGCTGTGTGAGTTATTTTGAGGGGACAGCAGATTTACACTGTTACACAAGCTGTACACTAACTACTTTACATTGTAGCAAAGTGTTATTTCTTCAGTGTTATCACATGAAACGATATAATAAAATATTTACAATAATGTGAGGGTTGTACTCACTTTTGTGAGATACTGTACATGCGTATTTGCATTGAACTGCATACATACATACATGTATATTTGTAAGGAACTGCATACATACATGCTTAACCGGTTCCCGGCGATGTCACACAGATATACTGCGGCACAATGGCTCTTCTGGGCAAAATCCTGTACGGGTATGTCTTACCCTTTTCAGCCACCAGAGGGTGCCCGCACGCTGCACGGTGGGGGTCCTGATGCGGGTGGTTGGCCGCCACGAGTGCCAGCACGGGAACTTTTTTTTTATACCAAAAATATGTAGAAGAATATATATTGGCCTAAACTGATGAAGAAATAAGTGTTTTTGTTTTTTGTTTTTTTAAATGGGGATATTTATTATAGCAAAAAATAAAAAAAATATATATATTTTTTTTCAAAATTGTATTTTTTTTTTATTTATAGCTCAAAAAAAAAATCGCAGAGGTGATCAAATACCAGCAAAAGAAAGTTCTATTTGTGGGGGAAAAAAGGACGCAAATTTAATTTGGGTACAGCGTCGAACGACTGCGCAATTGTGATTTAATGCAATGCAATGCCAAATTATAAAAAGTGCCCTGGTCAGGGAAAGGGGTAAAATCTTCTGAGGCTGAAGTGGTTAAATTTGAACTGCATACTTTCATGTGTATTTGCATTGAACTGCATACATGCGTATTTTCATTGTACTGCTAGTAGCGGGTTGGACCCCCTTTTGCCTTCAGAACTGCATTAATTCTTTGTGGCATAGATTCAACAAGATGAGGAAACATTCCTCAGAGATTTTGGTCCATATTGACATGATAGCATCACGCAGTTGCAGATTTGTCGGCTGCACATAAATTATGTGAATCTCCCATTCCGCCACATCGCAAAGGTGCTCTATTGGATTGAGATCTGGTGACTGTTTGGGACGTTGTAGTCCAGTAAACTCATTGTTATGTTCAAGAAACCATTTTGAGATGATTTGAGCTTTGTGACATTATCCTGCTGGAAGTAGCCATTAGAAGATGGGTACCCTGTAGTCCCAAAGAGATGGACATGGTCTGCAACAATACCTTGGTAGGCTGTGGCATTTAAATGATGCTCATTTGGTACTAAGAGACCCAGTGTGCTCCAAGAAAATATCTCCCACACTATTACCACCACCTGCCTGAACCATTGAAAGGCAGAATGGATCCATGCTTTCATGTTTACGTCAAAATTCTGACCCTACCATCTGAATGTCGCAGCTGAAATCGAAACTCGTCAGACCAAGCAACATTTTTCCAATCTATTGTCCAATTTTGATGGCCCTGTGCAAATTGTAGCCTCTGTTTCCTGTTCTTGGCTGACAGGAGTGGCATCCAGTGTAGTCTTCTGCTGCTGTAGCCCATATGCTTCAGGGTTCGATATGTTGTGCGTTCAGAGATGGTATTCTGCATACCTTTGTTGTAACAAGTGATTATTTGCTTTTCTGTTGCCTTTCTATCATCTCAAACCCCATTCTATTATCCTTTGACCTTTTCGTCCACACAACAGCCGCTCACTGGATATTTTCTCTTTTTTGGATCATTCTCTGTAAACCCTAGAGATGGTTGTGCTTAAAAATCCCAGTAGTTTAGCAGGTTTTGAAATACTCGGACCAGACCATCTGGCACCAACAAGCAAGTCACTTAAATCCCCTTTCTTCCCCATTCTGATGCTCATTTTGAACTTCATCTTCACCATGGAGTCATCTTGAAGTCATCTTCACCATGTCTAGATGTCTAAATGCACTGAGTTGCTTTCATGTGATTGGCTGATTATCAATTTGTGTTACCAAGCAATTAAACAGGTGTACCTAATAACATGGCTGGTGAGTGTATATGCTTTCTTGTATTGAACTGCATATTTACATATGTATTTGCATTGATTTCCATACTTGTATTAACTGCATATGTGCATGAACTGCGAAAATACAGTGGTGTGAAAAAGTGTTTGCCCCCTTCCTCATTTCCTGTTCCTTTGCATGTTTGTCACACTTAAGTGTTGCGGAACATCAAACCAATTTAAACAATAGTCAAGGACAACACAAGTAAACACAAAATGCAATTTGTAAATGAAGGTGTTTATTATTAAAGGTGAAAAAAAATCCAAACCATCATGGCCCTGTGTGAAAAAGTTATTGCCCCCCTTGTTAAAACATACTATAACTGTGGTTGTCCACACCTGAGTTCAATTTCTCTAGCCACACCCAGGCCTGATTATTGCCACACCTGTTCACAATCAAGGCATCACTTAAATAGGAGCTGCTCGACACAGTAAGGTCCACCAGAAGATCCTTAAAAGCTACACATCATGCCGAGACCCAAAGAAATTCAGGAACAATTGAGAAAGAAAGTAATTGAGATCTATCAGTCTGGAAAGGGTTATAAAGCCATTTCCAAAGCTTTGGGAATCCAGCGAACCACAGTGAGAGCCATTATCCACAAATGGCGAAGACATGGAACAGTGGTGAACCTTCCCAGGAGTGGCCGGCCGCCCAAAATTACCCCAAGAGCGCAGCGACGACTCATCCAAGAGGTCACAAAAGACCCCACAACAACGTCCAAGGAACTGCAGGCCTCACTTGCCTCAGTTAAGGTCAGCGTTCATGCCTCCACCATCAGGAAAAGACTGGGCAAAAATGGCCTGCATGGCAGAGTTCCAAGGAGAAAACCACTGCTGAGCAAAAAGAACATCAAAGCTCGTCTCAATTTCTCCACAACACATCTTGATGATCCCCAAGACTTTTGGGACAACATTCTGTGGACCGATGAGACAAAAGTGGAACTCTTTGGAAGGTGTGTGTCCAAGTATATCTGGCGTAGAAGGAACACTGCATTTCATAAAAAGAACATTATACCAACAGTAAAATATGGTGATGGTAGTGTGATGGTCTGGGGCTGTTTTGCTGCTTCAGGACCTGGAAGACTTGCCGTGATAAAAGGAACTATGAATTCTGCTGTCTACCAAGAGATCCTGAAGGAGAATTTCCGACCATCTGTTCGTGTACTCAAGCTGAAACGAACTTGGGTTCTGCAGCAGGACAATGATCCTAAACACACCAGCAAGTCCACCACCGAATGGCTGAAGAAAAACAAAATGAAGACTTTGAAGTGGCCTAGCCAAAGTCCTGACCTGAATCGTATTGAGATGTTGTGGTATGACCTTAAAAAGGCCGTTCATGCTCAAACCCTCTAATGTAACTGAATTAGGACAATTCTGCAAAGAGGAGTGGGCCAAAATTCCTCCAGGACGCTGTAAAAGCCTCATTGCACGTTATCGCAAACGCTTGGTTGCAGTTGTTGTTGCTGCTAAGGGTGGCCCAACCAGTTATTAGGTTTAGGGGGCAATCACTTTTTCACACAGGGCCATGATGGTTTGGATTTTTTTTCACCTTTAATAATAAACACCTTCATTTACAAATTGCATTTTGTGTTTACTTGTGTTGTCCTTGACTATTGTTTAAATTGGTTTGATGTTCCGAAACACTTAAGTGTGACAAACATGCAAAGGAACAGGAAATGAGGAAGGGGGCAAACACTTTTTCACACCACTGTACATACTTCTATACCTGCATACCTGAGTATCTACATAACGGCATACCTGGGTACCTGCGTACTTGCATACCTATGTGGTTGCATAGTGGTAGACCAACATGGTTTTGGGCCTGCTTCCTTGGGGGACTGCGTGTTAGGCTACATTATTTAACTGTTACACAAGTTAAATGGCTCCAGAATGAAGAGGCAGGTGCACCACCCTCAGGTCCAGTGATCTGGCAGTGCTCGCATCTCCTGATGGACCATATAGCTGAGCCACTGTGGTGTTTGGTATTGATTGATTCTTGATGCATTAGAATGTCATTAGGAGAATTTTGCAGTGGCATTGACAGTTGCAATAGACTGCTGCAGCATCACCCTTAACACGTCTCATCTTGGTGCCTAAGCAGGATAGAGTCTGGCTAATACTTGGATGGGAGACTGCCCAGGAATACCAGGTGCTTTAAGCTTTTCTCCTCCAGAGTGAGGGAGGCATCCGAGGCTGCTATGTTTTGAGAGTATCTCAGACAGAGGATCTAAGGGCAGTCTCTGAGGTGGTTCGCTCTATCTTTAGCCGGCAGAAACCTGGTAGGTTAAGTATGCCTCCTGATGGCCTCTCTGCAAGAGGTAGATTTCAGGTGTCCATAGACATCAATGATGCTTATCTTCATGTGCCAGTTTTTCCAGGCTCATCAAAGATTTCTGTGATTTTGCAGTAAAAAAAAAAAAATCACCATTTTTGCTTTCTGTCACTGCCCTTCAGACTGGTTACAGCCCCTGAGGGTTCACAAAGCTCCTAGCCCAAGGCTGGACTTGCTGAGGTAGCAGAGGGTATCAACCGCAGGCTACCTCAATGATCTTATGCTCTGGGAGCAGTCTGTTCCAGATTCAAAGACTGTTCCCCACATGCAGTTCTACTCCAGGTCTTTCATAAAGTAAAAATTCTCTCTATCTATAACATCAAGGTCCAAGCATTGGATTGCCAGAGGGCTCTGTTCACGAAGCGTTGCAGAGCTCAAATTGGGAGTTGATTGTTTGGAATCTGGAGAAGAAGTTTTCCCATCCAGTGATATGGAAGATAACCACTGATGCCAGTCTCTCCAGTTGGGGGGGCTGGTTTGGAGGCGGCTACAATTCAGAGTACTTGTTTTCCAACAGGAGAGAATGAATATCTTGGAACTTTGTGCAGTACACCTTGTTCTGGACTATTGGACAAACGCGTTGCACAGGTTTGTGGTCAGTGTTCAGTCTGACAATGCTACTGCAGTGGCATAGATTAACCAACAGGGTGGCACCAGGAATCGTGCGGCTCAGAAAGGTGAACCACATTCGGTCTGCGGCAGAACAGCATGTGCCATCTGTCGCCAGTACATATTCTAGGTATAAAAAACTGGCAGTTGTCAGCGACTAATACTGGGAAAGTGATCCCTGTATCCCAAGTCATTCTCTGCAATCTGCCAGCATGGGGAACTATGCAGGTGGATCTACTGGATTGCTGGTTCTACGACAAGTTTTGTCTGGGATGAGATTCCCACTGGCAATAGGGGTAGATGCACTGGTAACACCTTAGGGAACAGTTCTCCCTAATCATTCCCCTGATTTAACTATTTCTGCTTTTTTTGCGAAGAATCCGGGAGTTGGGATTGGTACACCAACATGGTGAATCTGGTAGTGGATGCTCCTTGGACATTTCCAGTCTGGCCAGAACTATGGTCTTGGGTCCTGTTATCTTCACACTGTTAAGTGCCAGGAAGCCGGCTTCAGGGAGCTTCCATTACAGGACTTGGAAATCTTTTATATGCCGGGTGTGAAGCCAGGATGTGGCACCCACGCAAATATGTGAGGGAGAGATTTTTCCTTTCTCCAATCGAGAGGGGAAATTGGCCTTAAAGTGGTTGTTAACCCACTATATAATATGATCATGCCATCCTCTGTTATTATATAATGCTATGTGCCCCTTGCTGTATAGAAAGAAAATACCCATTATACCATATATCAGAGTGGCTCACGTGACCCCAACTCTCTCCTCTCTTTGACTGACAGCTATAGCGAGCGGCACCGAGTACTGCCGCTGATGTCAGCCGGGGAGGAGAGAGATCCGAGGAGTCACGTGAGTGCCGGGAGCTGCTCTGATATATGGTATAATCTGCATCATCATATTTTTTATTTTATTTATTTTTTTTACTTTCAAAGATTTTTATTAGTTTTGAACAGGAAAATAAACAGCATGTACAATATTTTCATAGTTGGAGTCACATTTATTTATGGCAACAAACAAGCAAGGGTGTTATGGAACAGGATAGTTATCCAGGAGCTGGCACTGTCATTCTAAAGAACCTGACCCCCAACTCAGGCGTTGGTACAGGATCGTAGGGAGAAGTCCTCCGGCAGCCCTATTGGGAACTATCTATGCTTGGAGGATTCCCCCATCCATCCCAAAGAAGGCAAGTGACCTCGTGGGCAGTAGTTAAATGTTGCCAAATATCACAACGTCTCGGTGGGGAAGGCTATATATCAAACTATCGTTCCAGGTTCAGACCTGGCAAAAGGGCCACATTTAGTCAGAAAATACTTAAGATGGGAGGACAAAGGGAGAAGAGGGTGAAAAGAGAGACATAGCAAGGAGTATAAGAGTGAGATCCAATCTTACCGGGGGAGACCCGGGTGGCTGCTGTCGCTAGTTTCTGGTTAGGCCTGGAAACCTGTGCATAGTGGAACCCCCACATACAGGGACCAGGGTTCCCAGATGACTGAACTTCAGGACCGAGTCTGTTAATATGCTGGCAAGTTTCTCCTGTGACATGATCAAGGAGATCTTGCGCTTGGCTGCTGAAAGGGTTACCGTGGGTTGTTTCCACGCTTTAGCAACGGTCATCTTGGCCCCTAGCAGCATGAAGTGTATTCGTTTACAACTTGCTTTGGGAATTCCAGGGAGATTGGCATTCAGGAGAGCTATAGTTGGGGTCCTCGGGTGCTGGTGAGTAGTTACACTCTGGATCAGGGTAAACATCCTGCTCCAGAATGGCCTAATTCTAGGGTATGCCCACCAAATATGGACTATGGAACCTGTGAGCTGGCATCCACAGAAGCATAGGGGACTCGCTGTGGGGGAAAAGAAGCCAACTTTGAGGGGATGAGGTACCATCTAGTTAAGACCTTGACGCCTGATTCAACTAGGGAGATGCTTCTTACCCCCTTGAATGCTTTGGAAAACGAGGACTGCCACCTCTTGAGGTCCCAACCAATTTGGAGGTAATTTCCCCACGCTAGCATGCATGAGGATTTGGAGGCTGGGAGAGAAAGTGATTGGTAAATGGAGATTCCACCCCTCTGATGCCCAGCCTGTCCGCACCACATTTCATATGGTGTAAATTTGGTGGCATTGGTTTCCCTTTCCATAGCCCGTGTAGGAAATGATACTGCATCTGTTGAAACCTGTAGTGCTCCGAGGTTGGCATTTCCAAGTTTTGCACACAGAATTTCTGGGAAAATGGGTCTGAGGGGGTGAAAAAGTGCCTGATGCGATACAGCCCCTTGTCCAGCCATCATTGAAAGGATTTGATATCCTAAACTGGGTTGCAGAATATATGTGCCAGGGGTCTAAATTCTGTGGACAGGGATGCTAGTGGTCACATCTTGTCCCACAGAGACAGGGTTTATGAGAGGATAGGTGATAAGATTGGGGGGCGGCCCTTGGATGGGGTCCATAGAAGGTAGTCTAAAGTACGTGTTGGAACATCCTGTCTCTTTTAACCCAATCAGCTTTTTCAAACTTGGTATAGATCGTAGATAATTGTGCTATTCTTGCTGCTTGGAAGTACCAAAGGATTCAGGGGAGTCCCAACCCACCCAGATTCTTAGTATGGAATATAGTTTTTTGTGGAAGTCTGTAGCCCGATCGCCCCCAGATGAATTTGGTACCCTTGCTTTGGAAAGATTTTAGCTGATCCTTTCTAATGTTTATGGGAAGGGATCAAAATAAATATAGTAGTCTGGGAAGAAGGGTCATTTTTATTGAATGGATCCTCCTCAACCAGGACAAACCCTCCCTGTTCCAATTTGTCAGGTCAGACACAAGTTTCCGGTACATGGGTGAGAAATTAGAAGGGTGCAAGTGCTCAATTTTGTCCGTGAGAGTGATCCCCAGATACTTAATGGAGGAAACGCGCCACTCGAACTTGAATGAGTTTTGTAATGCTGAGACTAGTTCTAGTTTGAGGGAGACATTAAGTGCCTGGGATTTGGTATAATTTACTTTAAGTCCTAAGATGATGGAAAACTCGTTCAAGAGTTTGCAGAGGTTGGGGAAGGTTGTGGTCGGTGAAGTGATAAACAAGAGAATGTCATTGGCGAACAAGCCACATTTGTGAGTATGCAGGCCACAGGTTTCTCCTTGGATATTTGGATTGGAGCATATTGCTATTGCCAAGGACTCGATGGCAATGGTGAAAATTAAAGGGGATAAGGGACATCCCTGTCTAGTACCCCTTGCTCTGTTAAGCGGCTGTGAGTGGAGTCCCTGTAGACATACAGCCTTAGGAGAGGAATAGAGGGCGTGGATCACCCCCATGAAGCGCTGGCCAAATCACCAGTGCTCCATGAGGGCAAAAATGTAGGGCCAGGTCACAGAGTCAGACGCTTTGTGCAAGTCAAGAGAAAGCAACATTCCTTCCTGTTTGAGGCCATGGTCCTAGCCGGACTGTAGGAGGGAAATAATATCTACTTCCCTTCTGACCTGATCGGGCCCTGCCTTCCTGGTATAAACCAAACCTGGTCCTTGTGGATGTACCGACTGATGAAGGATGCCAGGCGGTTCGCCAGGATTCTTGTTAGGATCTTAATACAGGTAAATCTGAGAAGTGCAAGCTCCAAAAAGAGTTTGAATTCCCTTGGCGCAGTGAATTGAAATATCTAGGAATAAAACTGGCGACCCCAGTGGATAAAATGTATAAACTAAATTCCATTCCATTATTAGATAAAGTTAAGAAAGAAAGTAATAGATTGCCAAATAGATCATTGAGGTGGATGGGACACATAAGCGCACTTAAGATGTTCATCCTGCCAAAAATTTTATACAAATTCCAGATGATACCCATAGCTTTACCGAATTTTTATTTTTCAAAGATGAAATCACTGCTAATGGGTTTTGACTGGAACAATAAAAAACCGAGAGTCCCCTTCTCAATATTGAAATGAGATTAAAAAAAGTGGGGGACTAGCTGTACCTGATATTCAAAAATACTACAAAGCGAGCGTGGTGTCGAGAATAGTTGAGTGGGTAAGAGATAACAATAGGGGGAAAAGATGGGTAAAATTTGATAACACCTTTAGTAAGGCACAGCTGAATAAGATTGTGTGGAACCCGCCAAAATATAGGACACTTGACCCGAACACAAATGTTTTGACACGTAATGCACTTAGGGTGTGAGATGGGGTGTATAAGCAATTAAATGGTCAGTATAATTCTCCACTTAAAGCTTTAAAAGAGAATGTATATTTTGCTCCAGGGTTAAAGATTAATGGTGGGAATTGGTTGAAAAAAGAGAAGGCACAAGTGAGAGACATTATAAAAAATGGGAAGATTTTGTCACTGCACGAATTAAAACACAAAGGGGAATTAGGAAGAATAGATGAGGGCGGCACAGTGGTGTAGTGGTTAGCACTCTCACCCAGCAGTAAGAAGGGTCACTGGTTCAAATCCCAACCATGACACTACCTGCCTGGAGTTTGCATGTTCTTCCTGTGCCTGCGTGGGTTTCCTCCAGGTACTCTGGTTTCCTCCCACAATCCAAAGACATGCAGGTAGGTTAATTGGCTTCTGTCCAAAAATTGGCCCTAGTGTATGAATGGGGACCTAGGATTGTGGGCTCCTTGAGGTTAGGGACCAATATGAGTGTGCAATGTACTGGGATAGGGACAATTGTAGACACTCACTCAGGTTGAACTGGATGGACTGGTGTCTTTATTCAACCTTACTAACTATGAAACTATGAAACTATGAATGGCGGTACCTTCAGCTGGCTCACTTTGTTGGGGGCTTACCGCAACCATTAAGAACCGAAGAAGAGATGTTGCCCCTGGAGCAGCTGTGTTTAACAGATAACCCGAATAATCTCCAGGCTGTAAAGGTTCCTGTCTGAGGGAGGGGAGCTGGAGAGCCCGCCTTTCATACAGAAATGGGAAAGGGAGTTAGGCGCACAATGCAATAAAAGCATTCAGGGGAACATTTTTAAATTAATACATAAATCTGCAGCTGATAGTAACACAGTAGAAATGAATTATAAATGTATTTCTAGATGGTATGCCACACCAGACAGTCTGTAAATTTCAACCAAGTAAGTCAGGGGACTGTTGGCGAGGGTGCAAGGTTGCCGGAACAATGACTCACCTGTGGTGGAGTTGTCCAAAAATTTATAAATATTGGAAAAAGATTTTATATTATATAAAAAAAATAACTAATATAATAATCCCAGAAGATCCATGGATAGTATTATTCCATGGTACTAAAGGGGAAGTAAAGAAATATCAAGAGTCACTGGTCCTGCATCTCTTAAACGCCGCAAAAAGATTGATACCTAAGAATTGGCAAGAAGAGGAAAGCCCATCAATCTGGGAATGGATAGACGCAGTAGAAGAAACCTATCATATGGCTAGGCGAAGCGATAGTTATGGCGATAAGAGATCGTTAATAGCAGACAAATGCCAAGAGTGGAGAAATTTAAAAAAAAACTTGGAGCTATGCAGAGCATATAAGAAAGTAACAGGAAAACAAGGAAGACAGAAATTGAATCAATTTTTCGCATAGTGAAATAGATGGGGGGGGGGGGGGGATAAGTAGAGGATGGAGAGAGATAGGTTTGTACGAATAGTTTTGAGAGCCTCTTTTTTTACTGTTGGCTCAAAATAAAGGATTTTAGCAACTTAAAAAAAAAAAAAAAAAAAAAAAGGATTGGATAAGAATAAAGCTACAATGATGTGAAGACGAGGAGAACGTAAATGAACGTAAAGTTTATTGGGGCCTCGTGGAAAAATTTGCTGAAGTAGAAAAAAAAAAGGATTTTAAGGTCATTATTTATGAGGGAGGTGGGTCTATAATTCCCCACTTCCACTAAATTTATGTCAGGTTTGGGTATAACCGTTATAAAGGCTGTAATGAGGTGGGGGTCTAAGGGTACGCCCTGGGTCTTTGCATTGAAACATTTTGCCAAGTGTGGGGCCAGAGTATCGGCGAATGCCTTATAGTAGGGTACTGAGAGGCCATCAGGGCCCGACACCGTTCCCGTCTTGAGATACTTAATGACCTCCAGGACTTCTTCCGACGAGAATGCTCGTTAGATGGTAGAGCAAGGTTATTTAGGAAATCATGAATTTCTTGATCCGTGTCTGCGGGGGGGGGGGGGGGGGGAGGGGGAGTGGGAGTGAACTATAGAGATGGGAGTAGAAATCCTGGAAAGCCTTGATAATTTTGTTTGGATTGGCTGTGGGGGCCTGGACATCGTGTGTGGCTATCCTGACATGAGATCCCAGGGATTGTGTGCTAGGCATGGGGAACGAGAACCGGAATGCTGTCATAAACACCATCACTTACCCCCTGCTGTCTTGTTTGGTTTTGAGTGGATGCTGGGGTATGGTAAGATAACGACCGGAGCTGAATGTGGTCCCGACCCCTCCCCAGCAGATCAGCTGGAAAAAAGTTCAAAAAGTAACTCTATTTAAAAAAAAAAAAAACAGAAAAACTATAAACCACCTACAACCATATGAAACCCAACTAAGGGTTTGCTTGGGCACCAAGGTTCCCAGGGCCTCCCTGGGGGGGATACCCCCCCATATGAGGGTAGGGACTCCCCGGGTTCCCATGACAGCCCCCGGAAGCATGCGCTCTGGCAGCTCGAGTCTGAGACCGTGCTCTCTAAATTTCAGGAACCTGCCACTCAGTGACTTCCCTGGACCCTCCTATGGGAAGATGCAGGAAATCACCAGAGGCATTCTTCAAAGTTTTTGAGGCCTATGAGCGCGGAAGAGGAAAAATATATATATATATATATATATATATATATATATATATATATATATATATATATATATATATATATATATATATATATATATATATATATATATATAAAAAAAAACACCAAAAATGTAACAGTCAAAAATTAGTCAAAACTGCTCAATGTCTAGACTTCTGAACTAGCTGGTAACGTGCAACTGCAGAAGGCTGTTAAAGTAACAAAAAATAGAAACAAGGGGCCACTAGAGCCAGGAGCTTCCAGCTCCATCAGCGGATAAAGCCACCCACAATGGTGAGAGGAATTAACAGGAGGGTGAAAGTAGGACTTGCTAGCCGTCTTATGGGGGTCTGCCCTCCTTCGATTGTTTGTGCATGCCTTTGTTAAAGACCGGAGAAATCGGGCTTGTTGGAGGAGGTTGTTTCGAGGAACTAGCCGCTGCGTTGCAGAAATCCATGGGGGCTTCCTGAGAAATGAGTTTGAGGTTGAGGAAGATGATCTCGCCGTCCGGCAAGCTTGAGAAGGACGTCGCTGCAAACGGGAAGGCCCATCTGTATTTAATGTCCCATTGTGATAGGACCGTCAGGAGTAGTTTAAGTGATCTCCGCTCCTGGTTTGTTGCGGGGTAAAGGTCAGCAAATACTTGTACTTGGTGACCCTGACAGGTTACCTTTGGCAAAGACCGTGATTGTCGCATGACCCCCTCTTTCACTGCGTAAAAGTGAGGCTTCACTACAATGTCCCTGGGGGAGCCGTCTTTCCGGGTTGTCCCAGGGCTCTATGGGCTCTGTCCAGCTCTAGGCGATAAGGGGGGATATTGGGGATTAGAGCCTTGATGAGGTCCTGGACTGCAGAGGTCACATCCGTGACATTTTCAGGTAGACCACCTAGTCTGAAGTTGTATCTTCTGGAACTATTCTCCAAATCGTAAATTCTGGATAGGGCTGTGTCAAGCTGAAGGACCTGTATGTGGTCTGATTTTTGATTGGTTCTGGATACCATGAAGTCCAATTTACTTTCTATGGCCTCCATTCTGGATCCAAGGTCTTGAAAGTCTGATTTGATCTCCCTAGTTATTTGGGTAGCCATGCTGGGGCCAGCCCCCTTTCCAGGAGGTCCGAGAGCCTGAGGAACTGGTCTGGATGTAGTGTGACAGGCTCCCGGTCCAGGTATCCTGGGGATAGGGTAGCCATCTGGTGTGTATGGGTAGGCCCGAGCGTGTATAGGGCAAAATCTTCCATGATGCGGCCCAACAGGAATTCTATGGAGGCTGGTGAGGGGGCCAGGGGGGGCTGGTGAACCCCTTGTGCCACCTGTGAGCAGGTGAGGGTGGCTGGGGCTGATTTGCCTCTGTTCCAGTATCCCCTCCGTGTGGGCCTCGTGCGGCTAAGGTAATGAGGAGACGGCGGCCATCTTGGTACACCCTCCCCTCGCTTCCGACTCAAGCTGCAGCCCGAGGTCCCGTCTCTTGAGTGGGGCGAACATCCAGGGGTGTGAACGGTGATCTCCGGTGCCCTGGAGTATCCGTCATGGCGCTCGTGGCTGGCTGTGGAGGCTGTTATGAGTGCCGGTGGCCCGGGGTGGTGCAGAGCTCCTGGCTTGCATGGCCATCTTGAAACTCTGGCACATGCGCACTTGCATCTTTTATTTTTTTTATACCGCACAGTGGCACATAGCGTTATATAACAGAGGTTTTTTGTTTTTTTTTGGTTAACAAACAATTTTAGTACCATTAAGGGTCAGATTCATCTCTTTCCGTTTTTTTTTTTTTAAATCACAGAATCATCACAAGATAATCTCAAATGCAATGTAAATGTACCTGCAAGAAAGTTGCATTTTACCCATCTATACAAGCCCTAAGGATCAACCTTAAACATTTTGTAAGCATTATATTATGTAGTTGCCCATTTCCCGCCCAAAGCATATGCCAGCCCATGGTTCTCCCTTTCTAATAGACCATTTGTATCACTGATGGTGCAAAATTCACTAGTGATAATGGATGCAGAATTTCGGCAACCCTTTCTCTAGAGAAGTGTTGCCAGCAATAGAAATGCCCATGTGACATGGTCCAAAAAATATGTTTTATTGAAATCTTTAGTTCCCTCGATCCCTCTTATGTGGTACCATGAAGAAGGTTCAAGGGTGTAAGTGAGCAACAGTTCTCGGCTGCATTGCCAACATATATTTTGACGGGCCCATTTGATTACAGGGCTGTTTTGTGAGAAATATATGTCCTTTGGTATGCAAGGGGCCTTGATTAAGTGTGCTCTTGTTAAAGTGAAACAATCACAAATCAAAGCAGTTAAAACTGAGTGATGAGGAAAAAAAATGGAATCATTGAAAAAACTGTTAGACAAAACAGTTTTAAAAATGCTCATTAAGATTTAAAGATAAAAGCAAATGAAGTTATACATAAATCTTGACCTTTCCTCTAAAGTTGAACTATTCCACATACCTCCTAACCATCTTGGTCTTGCTGTTGGTCAGTAGGCTGCTAGTTCCTGAAAGTGGTTTGTAAACCTCACATATGAAATATGAACAAAACATATCCCTCTATATTGTATACTTATTTCAATTTAGAGCATTAATTATCATTTCTGTCTGCTGCTTCATTCCTCTGCTACCAGCATGAATCAATTCCAATAAGTTTTCCTGGCACCAAAAGAAAAAAGGTGACATGAGGAATCTCCAACATACAGCTTATGATTGTAGCCTAAGCTCTGTTATTGAGTGCTGTGTGAAAAGGAAGGGGGTGGGTGTCCCTTACCTCCAATCAGCACAGTGGTGTAGTGGGTAGCACTTTCGCCTAGCAGTAAGAAGGGTCGCTGGTTCGAATCCCAACCACGATACTACCTGCCTGGAGTTTGCATGTTCTCCCTGTGCCTGTGTGGGTTTTCTGTGGGTACTCCGGTTTCCTCCCACACTCCAAAGACATGCTGGTAGGTTAATTGGATCCTCTCTAAATTGTCCCTAGTATGTATGAATGTGAGTTAGGGACCTTAGATTGTAAGCTCCTTGAGGGTGGGGACTGATGTGAATGTACAATGTATATGTAAAGCGCTGCGTAAATTGATGGCACTATATAAGTAACTGAAATAAAATAAAATAAATCAGCTCTCGGAGCTCCCCTCACTGAGTGTAACTTTAGCTTTCCTCTTTTCTGAAAGCTCAGACACTTTATAATTTCTGAAGTTTGAATGGCTGGAGAAGATGCAGATAAACAGGTATAACGTATGTTGTAGGATGATTTGTTTAATCTCTGAATCACCTGAGGCCAGCCACTTCACTGGGTATACTGTATGTGAGGATTTACAGTCACTTTAAAAGGCTAATAGAGGAATGCAGAAAACTTGATATTTACATATAAAGTCAGCTATATAATAATATTTCTGTTAGCTACTGATTAGTGTGTAGTTTTCACTGAAGGTACATTCTCTTTATTATATATTGTTTCCTTGCTAGGAAATTCCTTGAACTTTTTCATTATTAGAAATGTACATGTAACTAATGTAAGGAGATTGACATGCAAATTTCTTACTATCCGTATCTCCTTGCCCTATAGTTGGAAGACGAGGCGCTTAAATATATTGGATCACACTGCCCAGAACTTGTCACGTTAAATCTACAGGCGTGTTCCGTAAGTTTTATATTTTGTTACCTCAAAAATGGGGCATGTTCATTGACTTAGAAATGTAATTGGTAAACTATTTGTTTTCCTTTGCTATCTTGCAGTGAATAGACAAAGCACAGCTGATGATTGTCATGGTTCTAGTTCAGTGCCAAACATTGGTAGGACTACAGTCATTTCTGTCATCAGCTAGAATAGCTAAAATGTATTTTTCATTGATCCATAGACTCCCACTTACTGCCCAACAGGATCTGTCGTTGGCAATTTCATTTCAGAAGTGTTCAGGTGGCAATGGAGTGTTTTTCCTCCAGTGAAATTTAGAAGTTGTATGTCAGTCAGTTTTACCTGACTGCATGTAATCGGGAAACAAAGTCCTACTATAGCTACACACACTTATAGTTGTCACTACTGCAATGTAACCATTGCAACCAAACAGCAGTAAGTTGTTTTCTGTGCAAACTTGCTTTATTAGTCTACCTAACATAAAGTCCACCTTCTATAAATAATAATAAATACATATATATTTCCAGGAAAAATATGCATTTGTTTTTTTGAAAAGCTTTTGATCCAAATCAGTGGTTCAAAGAGAGAAATGCAAGCCCTCCTGCAACTTTCTCCAGCTCTCTGTTCATACCGAGGTGTGGGCTTTCAGTTTCAGAGCTGGAGGAAGCTGGAGGAGCTGGACTTTCAATGGAACATTCCATTGAATGTCCATTTGCTGCGGTGGAAGACATGGCTTGTAGTTCATTAATTTATAAATCTCTGTGAATGAATGATGCAGCTGTATGGGCAGAGCCCTGCACTGCTACAGAAACTTCAAAAGTGCCAGCGGCTGCAGGGGAGAATCAATGCCCATCGTTACAGGGTAAGACCAGTTTGGGGGTGGTCCCTTTTGCATTACGTTACATGTTACACCCTAAATACTGGTGCAAATAGTGGAGTTAGTGGATAACTGTGGATAACTGTGTTCATATAACCAAAACTATCTGTACGATTTAAGGCCTAACTTCAGGTTTAATTCAACTTTAAATAGTTTGTTTGGACCAAATCTTTGGCCTGCTGAACCAGCCTGTAAAAAGCGATTGGAGCTTTTGCAATTTGTTGGTTGACATCTGTTCGGCGAACATCTAGACTCCTATTAAGGAAGTCACTAGTGGAAAGAGCACGCTTTTGCCAAAACGAATCCTTCTCCTCCTGGGTTTAGAAAAAAATCCTTTCATCCCTTCCAGACTTTTTCCTCCAAGTCTAAGCCCAGCACCTCCTTTTGCTGCAGGCTCTGGACTCCCAAGAAAGTTTAGCCTGGCTCCAAGCCCCCCCTTCAGTGACGAGACAAACCAATTTAGATTTGGGGGACATCTGTCGTCATTCACAGTCGCCTGGATTCAAGGCATTCGGAATCTCTCTGTCAGGGATGTGCTCCACAGGTGGTACAGACTGAAGTTTCACTCTCTCCCTCTTCCCTGATTTATTCCTTTTAAATCTGCCTTTTCTGCAGCCACTGAAGCATCTGCATGCTGCTTTTCAGAAATTGTTCACCTCACTGGTAATTATGAAGGTTTTTCTCCAACCTGCTCACAGTTCTGAAAGTCGAGGGCAACATTCTTGCTCTCCTGGATCTGACGTGCCTGAATGTCTTCTTTTGGATCCAAAAGATTTGTATGGAATCAGCCAGGTCACTCATTGCATACCTGCAACAGGGGGATTTGCTGGCATTGTTTTTACGTTTTGTGGTGGGAGACTGTTGTTTTCAGTTTGTGACCCTGCCATTTGGCTTGTCCTCTACTCCTTGGGTCTTCACAGAAGTCTTGGCCCCTGTTCTGCCTCCTCTTTGCTCTCAGGGTGTCCACATTGTGGACTATCTGCGATTCAAGAATCATTCCATCTAGGTTTTGAATACCACCATGCAGCAAATTGCAGAAAGTAGGGCGCTGAGGTTAATACCAAGCAAACACCTTGATTAAAAGCAGCACACTTTCATGTTAAAAATCACCAATCCACCAGTGGATAGTAACACAGCAGGTTGACACACCAAAGCGGATCAGCTGAAGGTAAACCAAGGCAATGAATGGCTGCCAGGCATGCAGCAGCAAGGTCTCCGAAGCTGCTGCATGCAGCAGGTAATTAGGAGAGAAAGAAAAACACACAAACGAGCGCTGCTGGTAGGTCTTCACTAAATAGTACTAAAACGGAGTTAATGAGTTTAGCTGGATAGACTGATATATGTTTCTATATAAATAGTTCATGAAATAGGGCATGTATCCACAGGGTTTATAAAAAGGTTTGAGCACATAATGAAATGGCTCTTTAAAATAAATGATGCTGTGGTAAAAAGCTCACTGTGACATGAAAGATGACAGTAATAGCATACCAGCCTTAGCCACCATGAGAATCGCTGGATAAACAGATGACTCCAAGGAATCAGGTGGAGAGATGATTTTCAGTGTGGTTTTACGGCAGATTCCTACAAGCTGGTGCACAGAAAGGGACCCACGATCAGACAGGAAATTACCTCACAGGAACTGCAAAAGGCTGGGAGGAAGACGCCATGCTCACAGGAAGGAGGCTTGAACCACAAGCAAAACAGTTGCAAAGCCTTGCTGCTTTTTCAAAGTCACATGGCAAGCTGAAAGGAGAATATTTATATGGGTTAACAGGAAATTATGTAAAGAGGGCTTGGAACTACTTAACCACTTCCCACCCACATGCATCATTCAGATAACTTTTTTTTTCAGCAAATGATTCCCTGCAAAGTAAAAGCCCTTATAGCCCCTGTTTAGCCACTTGACTGCTTTTACAGGCGTCGGGAGGAAATCTTTGCCTCCCGCTGCCCTTTGGTGCTTCTTCTGGCTTGCCTGTGAAATCGGGGAACCAGAGAATGAAGCCATCAGCTGCAGTTGTTTACCATAGAGCCGACCACGAACCAGATGCCCCCCAGCCAGCTCTATGACCTTTGGAGGCCAGAAGCGATATCATGACGTCACTTCCGGTGCTGACAGATGTAAACACTGCTGTTTTTTTGCTGGGAAGAATGAGATCGTATAGATTTTAAGAGGAGTACCACGCCAAAATTAAAAGAAAACAATGGCGTGGGTGTCGTTTCCCACCACCCCCCCCCCCCCAATCCATACCAGACCCTTAACCGGGTATGCAGCCTGGCAGCCCAAAAAAGCTGATGAGCCATACCAGACAACATGCCATCAACATGCGTAGGGGGGATGCTTTGGGGCACCTTGTTGATGAGGACAAGGGCCTCTTCCCCACAACCCTGGGCGTTGGTTGTGGGGGTTTGCGGGCAAGTGGCTTATTGGAATCTGGGAGCTCCCTTTAACCACTTCAGCTCCGGAAGAATTTACCCTTCCTGACCAGAGCACTTTTTGTGATTCGGCACTGTGTCGCTTTAACTGACAATTGCACGGTCATGCGACGTGGCTCCCATACAAAATGAGTCCTTTTTCCCCACAAATAGAGCTTTCTTTGGTTGGTATTTGATCACCCCTGCGTTTTTTTTTTTTTTGCGCCATAAACAAAAAAGAGCAACAATTTTGAAAAACATTTTTTTGCTATAATATCCCCCAAAAATATTTAAAAATAAAAAAAAAATGTCCTTAGTTTAGGTTGATACATATTCTTCTACATATTTTTGATAAAGAAATCGCAATAAGCGATTATTGATTGGTTTTACAAAATAAGGGATAGTTTTATGGCATTTTTATTAATCTTTTTTTTTTTTTTTTTAAATGGCGGCAATCAGCTATTTTTATCTTGACTGCGGAATTATGGTGGACACGTCGAACATTTTTGACACATTTTTGGGACCATTGTCATTTATACAGCAATCAGTGCTATACAAATGCAGTGATTCCTGTGTAAATGACACTGGCAGTGAAGGGGTTAACCACTAGGTGGCAGTGTAGGGGTTAAGTATGCCTTAGGGGCGTGTTGCTAACTGTGGGGGTTGTGGCTGTGTTTTACACATCACTGATCTCTGCTCCAATCACAGGGAGCAGAGATCAGCGACACTGTTCCTAGACAGAATGAGGAGATGCTTGTTTACTTTAGCATCTCCCCGTTCTTCCTCTCCGTGAGGCGATCACGGGTATCCCCACGGCAATAGAGTCCACGGACCCATGACCTTACTCATGGAGCTTATAATTAAGCAAAACAAAATAATTGAAAAATAATTATATTCCAAGTTTGTGATGCTCCTGTAATTTGTTAATAAACTCATCTGTATCAATTAACAGATACTGACAATATAGAAATTACACTGGCAACCAGTTAAATTGGTGAAAAATGTACTCAGCCATTCAGTTGTGTCTCTGTGTGCAACACGGAGCATGGAAAAGAGAAAGAGCAGCAAAGAATTGTCTGAGGATTTGAGAACAAAAATTGAGGAAAGGCATGGACAATCTCAAGATTACAAATCCATCTCCAGAGATCTTAAAGTGGATGTAAACCCAATGTCACCCTTTCTAAACTACGGCCATAGGGGTAATCTATAAGAATATACATGCCTCCTGCATGTATCTTTACCTGTCAAATGTCTCCCCTCTGTCTGCTATGAGACCCGAAAAACTGCAGATTCTGTGGGTGGGTCTGTTGTCTGGAGCTCGGTGGGTGGAGTCGTGATATCAGTAGACTCCCGCCCACCTCTACACTCCCCTTGTCAATATGCATATTCTCCTGTGTATTTCTTACGCTGAACTTCTGCTATGATCTCTAACATCCAGTGAAAAAAACAGGAAAGTAACCAGGACTTCAGCATACCAAAACATGCTGAGGTGGGGCACAATCCTTGCAGAGCAGCAGAAGAAAGGAGTGAAAAAATAATGCATATCTCTTAGTCTAGTGCATGAGATATGTAAATCACCTGTCACTCACAGCAAGGGGGAGGATTTGACAAAGTTTTTCTCTGTTTGTCAAGCTTTATCTCACTGAACAATAAGAGGATTGCTCATAGATGGAATAACTCTTAGTGGCAAGAGTGGGCTCAAATGATAGGGAATCTTATACTCTACATTAAAAAAAAAAATTTGGGTTTACATCCAATTTAATGTTCATGTGTCCTCTGTGTGTAACATTGTCCAAGTTTACTGTAGCTAATTGTCACAGAGAAAAAATCAAGTATTGCAACAAAGAATTGTTTGAATGATGGATAAAGAACCTTGATCAACTTCCAGACAATTTCAAGCTGACCTTTAGGCACAGGATACAACTGTGTCAGCTCGCACTATACGTCACCATCTGAATGAAAAGGAACGCTATGGTAGGAGACCCAGGAGGACCCCACCTCTGACACCGAAAGATAAAGCCAGATTGGCGTTTCCCAAAACTTACCTAAGGAAGACTAAATCCTTTTGGGAGAATGTGCTGTAGACAAACTAAACAAAATTACATCTTTTTTTGGTAAAACCCATCATTCTACTTCTACGTCTCTACTGTTTTTAGAAAAAGAAATGAGCCCTTTAAAGAAAAGAATCCAGTCCATACAGTCAAACATTGTGGAGGTTCACTGGTGTTTTGTGATTGTTTTTCTGCATCAGGTACTGGATGTTTTGACCGTGCGCATGGTATTATAAAATTTTAAGACTACTAAAGAATTCCGGGGTGCAATGTGTAGAGCCCAGAAAGTTGAGTCTCGGTCAGAGGTCATGGGTCTTACAGCAGGACAAGTACACCTTTATACTATCTGCTAGAGCTTTGGAGTTCTTGCTGTTGTATGTCTGGCAGCCACCCATTGCTTGTGTGTACTTTCAGTGGGTCTCAGCTGGTTTCAGCTCTGGTGTCTCAACCTGCTGTGTTGCTCTGGTGGATTGGTGATTTTTGACCTGCAAGTGTGCTGTTTTTAATAAAGGTCTGCCTTGCTTGGTATTAAAGCGGGATTCCGCTCTTTTTTTATTTTTTTCTTACCTGTCTCACTGGTGGGCGAGTGCTACCTTCGATTGGCATCCACGTCCGGCGTTTATTTGACCCCCGGTGCGACGAATCTTTTCCTCAGGATGACTTATAAAAACCTGCTCTGGCGTTTTTCATTTTAACTGTGGGCGTCTGAAGCCCACAGGCATTTACTTCCTGGTATATGATGACGTCTGGCTCCCAGCATGCTCCGCTCCATCTTGCACATGCTCAGTGAGAGCAGTGACAAGGAAAGAAAAACTTTCATTGTCCCCCATGGATTCTTGGGAAATTTCCCAGGGACCATTGCGAGGACGATAGCCACGCCTACTCCCACGGGAGGACAACCCGGAAGTCAGCTGAAACATCAGAAATAAAAGGTAAGTAAATAATATTTTTTTTTTCAGGGTTCGTTTAGGTAAGTATGCTATCTGTTGATTTTAATAACATGAACTTTCATTTTTAGGTACCAAACCACTTTAACCTCAGCACCCTGCTTTTTGCGATTTACTGCTTTATTAGGTGATCCTGCCCACATCTTCATTCATCCATCTATTTTTCTCTTTCAATAGTTTTTATTGAATTTAACTCTTTGGTAAATACATCATGTATAATCAAAAAATAGAAATAAAGCAAAAAACATAACATAAAAGACAGAGAATTCAAATAAGGCAGGATGCATCAATCAGAAAAAGACAGGTCACCACTCCACCCCAATGGGCTCACACTGTGGAGTGGGATAGCTCGGGGGACTCCTGCCGAAGAACCCCCCATCTACGTCCCTTTAAACCCCCGGACAGCACCCAGAAATTGTGCTCCCCGGAGGGAAGCGGACTGACAAACTTCAAAATTCCCAATTCAATTCCAAATGAACTCTTTAGAACTAGTAAACTCCAGTTAGAACCACAAAGGTTAACTGAGGAAGAATGTAGTAGAATAAGGCAACATCAAATCCATAACTAAATATGAAAAATCCTGCGTAAAGAAAAGCAAAAAAAAAAGAAAAAAAAAAAAAGAGGGAGAAGTAGAAAATGAATTCAGGAGAAAAGAGGGAGGGTAAGGAAGGGAGAGATGTACAGGATTCAGGGTCCTGGCTCCATCCATGTTAAATTTAAGACAGAAGGTGTCCTGGAAACAATTGTACTTTGATGTGTTGGGCCCATGGATCCCATGTCAATTCAAATTGTTGAATGGTATTCCGTAATTTAGCTACTATTTGTTCTTGAACCATAATCCAGGAGATTTTGTGCCTGGTAGCCACAAGGGAAATCCTAGAAGTTTTCCAAGCTTTTGCTAAAGTGATCTTGGCTCCCAAGCACATAAAAAAGATTAGTTGTTGAGTATGTTTAGGGGTATTGTGTAGCCTGCGGTTCAGAAGGATATAAGAAGGATCTTGTGGGATTGGGGCTTTCGAGACCTTCCTCACTAAATGTATAAAGTTATTCCAAAAATTTTGTATGCGGGGACATGTCCACCATATATGTAACATTGAACCTAAAAGACCACATCCTCTGAAACAAAGCGGTGAAATCTCTGAATACATCTTTGAAAGTCTCACAGGAACATAATACCATTTCGTTAGAATTTTGACATTAGCTTCAATTAAGGAAATATTCAAAATACCTTTGGAAGAACGTCTAAAAATTCGAAACCACATTTCCGTATCTAGTTGGATGTCCAAGTCTTCCTCCCAAGAACGAGCATATGTCGGTTTGTCACTCCTATCTGCCAGGGACGAGTAGATGAGGGAAATGCCTCCTTTGCGGTGACCTTGTTTTAAGCACCATTGCTCGTAAATCGTAGCATTGTAACTATTTGATTTGTCAAGTTCAAGAGAATGTATAAAACGTTTAATCTGTGAAAGTCTCAATTGTTCTGAATCGGGCATCTCTAGTTTGGAGTAGCAGTGTCCCATTGAAATGGGTCCATTTGGTGTAATGAAATGTCCAATTCTGAAAAGGCCCTTGTTCAGCCACCATTGAAAATCTTGGGTATTCAGTCCAGGAGGGAAATCAGGGTTATGGAATAAATGTACTAGAGGTTTCAGTGGGGAAATCAGATGTTTGTTTTTGTATAGTCTGTCACATAGTGCTAGGGATTGAGAAAGTGTGGGGGACAATATGGCAGGTCTTTGTTTTGTTGGTCTCCATAATAGATGATCTAATGTGTAGTCAGGTACTGCCTGGTTCTCAATAGAAACCCAGTCTGGGCTATTAGTTCTAGTATATATTGCTGAAAATTGTGCTAGTTGTGCTGCTTGATAATATAAAAAGAGGTTAGGAAGTCCTAACCCACCTTGGATTGTCCGGCGGAACAGGATGTCACGGGTCAGTCTATGTCCCTGTTTTCCCCAGACAAATCCAACCACTTTTGATTGGAATTTGTTGAGGGTCAACTTTTTAATAGGTATGGGAAGGGCTCTAAATAAGTACAAAATTCGAGGAAATAAGTTCATCTTGACTGCATTGAGCCTGCCCAGCCAAGACAATCCTTCTTTAGACCATTTAGTTAAATCTGCTTCTAAAGATCTGAAGGCGGGTGGGTAATTAGCATTGTATAAATTACTGACACATTTGGTGAGAGAAATAGCCAAATAGGGAATCCTATCTGTGGCCCAGGAGAAAGGAAAGAAGGGCGCAAGTCGGGAGATGGTTAATGAGGGAACTGAAATATTAAGAGCAACTGACTTGGAAGTGTTAACTTGGAGACCTGAGATAGTTCCAAAGTCCCGGAGGAGATGAAGTAAGTTGGGAGTGGAGATTAGGGGTGAGGTCAGAAATATAAGCATATCATCGGCAAAGAGAGCACATTTATGCTCTTCTAAACCACAGCGAACACCTTTAATATTTGTATCTGCTCTAATGGCGATGGCTAGAGTTTCTATAGCTATAATAAAGATTAACGGTGACAGGGGACAACCCTGTCTAGTACCTCGGCAGATATCTAATGGTTGAGAAAGGTGGCCTAATAGACGTACTTGAGCAGAGGGGGTTGAATATAGGGATTTTAGAATGTTCATAAAATTTGCCCCGAAACCCCATTTGGTGAGAATTTCAAAAAGATATGGCCATGAAACAGAATCAAATGCCTTCTGCAAGTCCAAAGACAGCAGAAGGCCTTCTTGTGCCGGGCCTCCGTCCCATTGCGAATTCAATAGTGATATTAAGTCAATTGCCCTTCTCACCTGATCCGTTCCCTGTCTCCCCGGGATGAAGCCCACCTGATCCTTATGAATATAGTTAGATATAAAACTGGACATTCTGTTGGCTAATATCTTAGTCATAATTTTAAGATCATTATTGATCAGCGAGATGGGTCTGTAATTTCCCACTTCACTAGTATCTTTACCAGGTTTCGGGATAACAGAGATAAATGCGGTATTGGAATCATTCGGGAGGGGGGCTCCATTCTGGAGAGAATTAAAGAACCGGGCCATGTAGGGAGCTAATTTTGATCCAAAAGTTTTGTAATATCTGACGGAAATACCGTCGGGGCCCGGTGCTGATTCAGATTTAAGGGTTTTAATGACGTCAAGTATTTCGGCCGGGGTAAAGGATTCATCCATTAGTTCTTTATGAGATTGATGTATGTAAGGTAGATCGAGGTGATCGAGGAACTGATTCCTAGCTTTGGAATGTGTATGAGTTGTCTTAGCGTCAAGGTTTTTATAATAATCATGAAATGATTTCAAAATTTCTACCGGATTTTGTGTGAGGGTACCCGAAGATTGTCTAATTTTAGGGAAGACCGAGGTACGAGTTCGAGGACACAATTTACTCGCGAGTTTGGCACCCATTTTATCCTTTTGGTAATAGAAGCGAGCTCCTGTCCATCGCAGATGTTTTTCTGCTGAGGTAGTGAGTAAAAGATTAAGTGCGATGCGTGCCCTATCAAGATCATCCATCTATTTTTCATCCACCCCTCTAACATTCATCTACTATTGTTATAATTGATGTTATGCCACAGACTGTGTGTGTTTATTCATGGACTAATTGTCATTACATTGAACAGAGGAGTTCTGGATGATTTGTGTCATTCTTGCATGTTTCTTTTGTTTTTGTGAATACCAACATGCAACTGACTGCAGACTCTGCAGAATTTCAGGTGCATCCTAAACACTTGGATGTCTGTACTGGATCAAACTTACACTCTGGAATATTTGTGACTGATTCTGGACATGTCCCGGACCCAGGTCTTTTTTCAGTTGGAAAAAGATTAGGACCCTTCACTCGCGAGCTCATTTGCTCCTATTCAGATGTCACCCCCAAGTACCTGAGGGTCCTAGGTCTAATGGTAGCCTCATTCGAAGCAGTATCTTATGGCCATTTCCAGTCCAGGGCGCTGCAACTTCACATTCTGTTTAAGTAGGACAAGCACTCTGTCAGTTTATGGACAAAACCATGCGTCGTGTCTCCTTCTGCCCGCCTCAGCCTGACGTTTGAGTCAGAAGTAATTTCTCAAAGTGACTTTAAGGCTCCATGCACACTGGGCTTAAAAAAAAAAAAACTCTGTTCTCTTGGGAGTGAAAAGCAATCTAGCCGAGTTTAGAAAAGTTTTATGTTTTTTTTTTTTTTTTCTGCCAGTGAGCTCCAATCAGGAACGCAAACCAGAAGGTTTTGTTTTTTTCTGCCTCTAAGCCAGTGATGGTGAACCTTGTCATCCCAGATGTTTTGGAGCTACATTTCCCATGATCAACTACACTGCAGAGTGCATGAGCATCATGGGAAATGTAGTTCCAAAACATCTGGGGTGCCAAGGTTCGCCATCACTGCTCTAAACATTAAACTCAAAATATGCCTCTTAATGTCCTAATGTGCGTGGACACATGGGATAACATTGAGCTGCTTCTACAGGTAGAACCCAACTCCTGTAGAAGCCACATTTTTTTTAAGCCAGTGTGTATGGAGCCTAAAGATTCTTACCACGGATGCAAGTCTGTCATGATGCGGAGGGAGTCCTTTGAATGTTGGTGGTTCAGGGCAGCATTTCTAAACTATTTTTTATTTTTTTTTGTCTGTTCTGAACATTTTCAAGGCACCCCATTCTAAAAATTTAAATTAAAAACGAAACTAATACTTTTACATGAAACCGCAACAGCCACACACATAGTACACCCAACATTAGAGGGGATTTATTATTCCAAAGCACATCCACCTTTGCACACTGGTACTCCCTCAGGTTTTTCTTCATCTCTCAGCTAATGTAATCCCAGTGCTAAGGAAGAGGGGCAGTGGAGGGGCAAATAAGGATGCTGTGTAGGCACCCAAAGTCCTTATCAACAGATGATGTCATAGGTTGTTAGGACACCGGTGGCTGGAAGGTTGTATTGGTGCACAATGAAAACCTGTGGTTTGTATACAATTTTTGGGCAATTTTTTTAGGTGATTTACCAAGGCAATCCTGGTTGAAAAAGACTGGTTTAGGGGACCTGGTCAGCAGAGGAATCCAAACTTCCAATAATAATTTTGGGGCTCAGAGCTATTTGGCTGTCTCCCCACCACTCGACATCTCCACTTTAGGGACTTCAAATGTGGGTTCATTCAGACAATGCCACAGACGTGGCTTACATCAACCATCACGGAAGCACGAGAGACACAAGAAATCAAGCTGCCTAAAATGAAGTGGAAATGATTCTAATCTGGGCAGAGCACCATGTTCCATCCCTGACCACAGTACACATTCCAGGAATTAAAATTGTTAGGCTAGCTTCCTCAGCCATCAGGATCTGGTTCAATGTAAGTGTTTTACAGGATCTTTGCTGTAGGTTGGATCACTGGAAGTGGATCTATTAGCAATCAGGTTCAGCAACAGACTGAACAGGTTCATAGCCAGGTCTGGAGATCCTCAAGCTTTCCCAGTAGATGCCCTGGTATCTTTGTGGGATCAGTTTTTGCCTTATCAGTGATTTTCTTCACTGAAGCTCCTTCCACAACTTTACCACAGGATCAAGTGGGGCATTCCAGTGATTCTTGTGGCATCAAACTGAACAGTTTGGTACTCAGTCACATTGTGACTTTTGGCAGACTTCCCTTTACCTCTTCCAGGTTGCATAGATTGTCTGTCTTAATGCCTAATTTATCCTGCTTCTCAGTCGCTGGCTTTGCTCATATGACTGTTGAAGCCCAGGTCCTTGGGGACAGAGATTTATCAGATTTGGTTATCCCAATGCAAATGAAAGGCTTACTTTGCATGGTGCGAGTAGTCTTTCATCTTAAGAAGATACTCTGTTGTACATATACTGGCTTTTCTCCACTTGGATCTGTATCACCATCTAGTCTTGAGTACCCTTAGGCTGGGTTCACACTGGAGATTGCAGTGGCTCACAGCAGGAGTCTGGGAAGTCAACATTCACCGCTTCAGGTCTGATTTCAGCCAGAATTTTTGGCTGAATTTAGACCCGAAATGGACCTAAAGACGCACATGGCTCCTGTGCAATTTTCTCAGGAGTCGCTGCCGAGATGTGTGAACCGGCTACATAGAGAGCCGGTCACAATCTGCTGCTATGCGTATTGGATGCGGAGAAACCTGCATCCAATTTGCAGTAGTGCGAACCCAGCCTCAAGGGACCAAGTTTGGCCTTGGCTGTCCTCTTCCAGCATCCCTTCAGCCTCTCAATCCCTGGTTAAGGCCTTTGTGCAGGAAGTTGCTTATTTAGCTCCTCCTAGACATTCTCCGGTGACACCTTGAGATATCAGTCTGGTACTTACCACTCTTCAAAAGCCCCCCCAATTAAACCTGCCTGGGATATTCCCTTAGCTGGGTTTAGTGACTAGGTGCTTTTTCTTGTCGCAGTCACTTCTGCTAGGCGATTATCAGAGTTGGCATCCCTGTCTTGTACGTAACCTTTACTGGTGTTGTACAAGGATAAGGTTGCCCTGAGACCTAAGGCTTCCTTTATGTCCAAGGTGGTCTCCTCCTTTCACCTTAAAGCCTACCTCCACATTTATTATCCCCAAGCTGGGCAAAACATACCATTTCCTGCACTTACGGGGCATGCTGGATTTAGCCACAGCTAAATACAGTATAGTGTGCTCTTTTCCAGCAGTGGGATGGGGACTTCCTGTCCCATTCATGATACAATAGTCATGCTGAGCACTGCTTAGCCATTCACAGGAACCTTTGTATTTTATGAATGAATACAAAGCTTCCTTTGGCTGAGGCGGAGAGGTAGACGCATGATGTCCCCTATTTTTGTCAGTCAGATTTCAGTTGTCACTTTAATTTAGGACAAAAAAAATATCTGATTAGTTAGTTTGGAAAATTCAAACTATGTAAATTGACTTTCAGTGTTTTATCAATGGGGAAAAAATATTTATTTCTTGCTTATATCATGCAACCTTTGTTCATCTTGCAAATATGCAGCTTGCCTTGTTCTTTTATATTGGTTTTGTTCCAGCAGCAGATAACGGATGAGGGCCTCATCACAATTTGCCGTGGATGTCACAAGCTGCAGTCTCTGTGCGCCTCTGGCTGTTCCAACATCACAGACTCTATTCTTAATGCACTGGGACAGAACTGCCCAAGACTCAGGTAACAAATGAAGTTGTATATAAAAGAATGGCTAATTTTACACATATGGGTAGAAGCAATCTCCCTAAAGGTTATTACGCATCTCTCTAAAATGTCTCTCTAGTCCTCTGTGTTCAGTGCAGCATCATAACACAAACTTAACTTGCATATTCTAGAAACTAATGTCTACAGTATATACATTGTAAATACAGGTAGAGGATGACTACTGGATTCACCACATTGATGAGGAAAAAGTAGATCAACAGCCTCTCCAGTGAGTGAGCCAAAGTCTCAAGCCTGCTGAAACCAACTAGCTTGAGCAGAGGGCTCAAACTGTACTGTATACATTTCAAGTTGGCAAAGGCACTGAGGCATTCACTTAAAGGCCTGTCTTGTAAAAGTGTAATTTACCCAAAAGGATATTTTAAAGGTTTTTTATTTTAAAAGTCATAAACGTCCTTTTTTTTTTTTTTGTTGCAGAATTCTTGAAGTAGCTCGATGTTCACAGCTGACAGATCTAGGATTCACCACTCTGGCTAAGGTAAAGCAGGTTGAATTTGTGTTTGCTCCATTTTCCTGTGTGTTTTTATTTTTGTAAATGGCTCCATCTGGGAGGATGAGGCAAGGAGGAACCAAATCTAAAGTATTTGCATTTCTGCATAGATCTACAATGGTAGAAGAAAACATAGAGCTTAAATGTCACAAAAAAAATTCTTATTCATCAAATATAATTCATACACATCTACTGCTTAATGGCCCAGCAGCCTAATTTTCATGAAATTGTTTCTTTCTGCCTCCTTATTAACGCGTTCGTGAGTTTCCAAAACCTCCCCTTTCCCTCTCCCTTTTTTTTGGAACAAGCAGTGTGTGTTAGTTGCAGTCATTTGCACTGCTATTTGCACACTGCAAACCCTATAGTTCACAGTCCATAGTCCTTTATCCACCTTGAGAATACAGTGGGACCATGGAGAAGGAACATGACCTGTTACCCGCTAACAGGTCATCAGATTACAGCAGACAATCCGCTCGTGTGTGGGCTTCAGCGGACTTTTTCAGCGGACTGTCTGACGAACAAAGTCTTAGGGAATTTCCGTAATTTTGTCCGTTCAAACTTGGTTTTGTCCGTCCAAACTTGGTTTCAGCGGACAGTCCGCTCGTGTGTAGGCAAGTTGGACGGACTAAGTATGGCGCATGCTCAGAAAGGATTTACACGGCCGAAGGTTGCATTGCAGTGTATAGGACGTCGTTTTTCTAGTCCCGTCGTACGTGCTGTACACGTCATCACGCACGCTTTCAGCGGGCTGTCTGCTCATCGTGTGTGGTCAAGTCCGTTCACATCAAATTCTGTCGGATTGTCTGACAAACTTAGTTGGGCAGACAATCCGCCCGTGTGTACGCGGCCTAAGTTGCATGATTTAGAGTGCAACATTTTTATTTTATTTTTTTTAAATATCTCTTTATTTTTACATATCCATTATAAATTTCACCATTTACATTCATCGCTCTCTTAGAGTTTAGTGTGAGACTTTTATCCGACTTTACACTCTCTGGATCAAAGACGCTGCAACTTTAAGCCACATAGATTGGAACGGGTGCCATTGAAATCGATGGGCTGTCACTTGTCATGCGACTTTGTGTCCAAAGTCCCATGACTTGTCGCACTAGTGGAAACGGAGCCTGAAAGAAATCTGGCAGCAATAGAAGATATGTTTTTGAGTTAGGAATATAGTTACATACTGTAGTTAGGTTGAAAAAAGTCACAAATCCATTTAGTTCAACCAAAAACAAATAAAAAAAAAAAAATACAATACCATATACACAATCCTCTTCCAGTGTCATTGATTTCAGCGGGGAGGATCGACAATTTCAAAAAACTATTAGGCACCTGAACGACAACATACAATGTAATACTGACCTAAAATCACACATATATAGGTTTGACTTGATGGACTTGCGTCTTTTTTCAGCCTCTCCTACTATGTAACTATACCCACAGTTGATCCAGAGGAAGGCAACAAAACCCCAGCAAAGCATGAGCCATAAAAGAAAGTGCAGCGCTTAAACAATAAATATTACTGTGACCATTAAAAAAAGTGAAAAGAAAGAATGCCAAAAAAAGTGAAAACGAATACACACAAACTATTAAAGATGAATCAAAAAATATAAATTCAAGTGTCCATATATGAATTGATACAAAAAAAATGTCCAGTGTATGTATAGTAATAATTGAAACTTGATTGTTAAATCAAATTGTATTTGACCACGTGGACCCGTCACCTCTAAAACACCACTATTAGATGGAGGCTTACCAGATCCCCAGTGACCCCCCTATTAGGGGAGGTCAAACTGCGCGAATTCGATCCCAGGTCCCATAGACGTCCAGATACCCAGATGCCGGAGATTATCCCGATCTTTCGGATGTCTCGCAACCTTCGGATTCGCATGACTGCTCTCAGCAGGCCTCCAAACGAAGTGTCGCCATAAAAAAACAAAAATGCGCCAAATCGTGTGATATGGTTTCAACAAAAATGTATTAGAGCCGAATGCTCAAGCGCACATAAAACTACTCCACCGAGTCACAGCAAAAATGTACAAGTACCCCTGATGACGTCAGACCTTTGACGAATCGATCGTCGGGTAGCCATGCTCACACCCATTGCGCATATGCGATCGCAATACAAACTCTTGTTGAGGAGTTTTTAAATTTTTGTTTTTTTGCTAGCATTTGTTTGTTTTTAAACGCCACTTGTACATTTTTCCTGTGACTCGGTGGAGTCGTTTTATGTGCGCTTGAGCATTAGGCTCTAATACATTTTTGTTGAAACCATATCACGCGATTTGGCGCCTTTTTCTTTTTTTATGGTGACACTTCGTTTGGAGGCCTGCTGAGAGCAGTCGTGCGAATCCGAAGGTTGCGAGACATCCGAAAGATCGGGATAGTCTCCGGCATCTGAGTATCTGGACGTCTATGGGACCTGAGATCGAATTTGCGCAGTTTTACCTCCCCTAATAGGGGGGTCACTGGGGATCTGGTAAGCCTCCATCTAATAGTGTTTTTTTTTGTATCAATTCATATATGGACACTTGAATTTATATTTTACGGGGGGGGGCGTGGCTTGACTATGGCGCAGTAGAAACGTGTTTCCAGGGAGCTCCGTGCTGGGACCGGGCTGACCACCGCATATAGCCGGCGAATCCACGGACCAGCCTATGTCAGAGGCAGACCCCCTCCCGGGACACCGAACGCACCGCAGACATATAGATATCGCGGCGTATTTCCTCCGCAATCCGGCCGCTTCGCTACAGGCCGCAGCTGCTAACATGGCGCCGCTGCGGGCATCCACGGCGTCCGCAGCTCAAGGAAAGAAGAAGGGGACACAGCAGGCACAGTTGGGACAATGCTCCCCGGAGTCGAGCGCGGACTCTCCGATCCCCTCCCTGGACATCCCGAGCTCCGGCGGACTGTGTATGGTGCCTGGCTCCACCTCACGGGGGCAACCGCCAGCAGAGGCCTAAAAGCTACGGTGACGGCCATTTTAAATACGTTTCGTAACAAACCCCAGACGGAGGAGCTGGAGTTGGACCGGGTCCATTGCGTGCAGGACCCCAGAGGCGGAGACCCTGCAGTTCTGAGGGATGTGCTAGCCAGAGTGCATTTTTATTCCATAAAAGAAGACATCCTGCGCCAGGCCTGGACAAAAGGTCAGATAGACTTTGACGGTGCCACAGTGCAAGTGTTTCCGGACCTGTCCCGTATCACATTGCGGATGCAAGGTGCATTGTGTCCACTTTTGGATGCCATCAGGAGCGCAGGGGCCACATACAAGTGGGGCCATCCCTTCCATCTGATTATCCTTAAGGACAATGCCTCTTACATCTTGCGATGGCCAGAGCAACTCTTTGGCTCTTGGCCTGGGACTCAGGAAGCCGCAAAACAGAGAGCTGTTTATATGAAGTTTGCTTTTTGTGATAGAAAAGGTCTCCGTCCCACCCTGTAACAGTAAAAGGAGAAGCAGCACACTTATAGGTTCATGTCTTGGTCACTCTGCCATTTCCTACTATGAGCATGCCCCCTAGGCCCCTACACAGCAGCTCAACTCACAAGCTCCCCATCTAAGAACCCAGCTGCTCCGGGACTGCAAGAAGATGATACCAGGTGAAATTCAGGCATGTGTAGCCCATTGTCTCCACTGCAGGTGATGTTCATCTGGAACTGAAGGAGAAATCCAGGGAAACTTTGCTTCTCTACAGTTCCCTCGGTCCATGGGAGCAACGTTCCAGTTACTGTACAAAACTTTGTAAATAACAGATGTCCCGGAGGTTGTATTTATAAGAGGTGGAAGATTGCTTACCAACCACCCCTCAAGCGTGATCCGGTCCTTAGGGACCTTGATTAGAGGTGAGAGGCTGGGGGGAAACAAGGGGTGCACTTAAAGCACTGAAGGTTGAAGGAACGGTTTATATTGCACTTATTGCTCACATTGCATGATTACCATCATCTGTTGGACGGATTGCACATTTTTCTGAGTGGATTGTTTACATTTTGCACTGTGCACCGGATATTTATTTCTCAAATCGCCTTTCAGGACAACCCCGGAGAGTGTAGCTCCACCTTGTCATTAGGAAACACATGCCCACTTTAAAAACCTCTTCCTCCATGGCTTCAGTTATTGTGTTTCCTCCTTGGAGGAAGCATGTGCCTGAACCAGGGGAGAGCTACACTCTCTGCAGGGGAGTAAGGCTTACCTTTCGTTACAGGTTGTTTTTTCTTTTGACCCCCAGCAGCATCTCCAGTGGGGGAGGACTCCTGGAGCTCCTGGTCCCGCCGTCTCACGGGAGTAAGGACCCTCGGAGTGCCGGCGTCGGGTGCCCGGTGTCCGCTGATTTAGCACAGGGAGGGCTCTGTCGCTGGCGGAGGTCGCTGCAGGTCAGCGGCATGGCTCCGTTTTCGGCGCCGGGTCCCGGGCGGCGACAGCGTCGTTTACGGTGACGCGCAGGCGCTCTGAGGGGGCGTGGCGCCGTGGTTCAAGCGCCTGGAACGCAGGGATCATGGGGCGGGTCAGGTGACCGTGTGCTTCCGCTTCCGGCCGGCCCTGATGATGCGGCGGCCGGGAAAATTTAAAAAATGATGGAGCTGTTTGTGATAGCTGCCTTACTGAAGCGATGGAGTGTAAGCCAGCTATGGCAGAGACAGGCGCCCCTAGCACCGGTCCAGCCCAGGTACGTAAGGTGCACTGGCACCCTCTGCTTCACTGTTGGGCTATGTCTTTGTCTGTTCCCCCCTCTTGGGGGCCTGTCGCTGCAGGTCAGAGGTGACTTCGCTCGGACCTTTTGCAGCCTGGTTCTGGGGTCTCACTAGTGGTCTGTTTGGTGGTGGGTCTCTGCACTGGCTTGGTGTTAAGCAACTGGTTGTTGAGAGCTTTTAGTGAGTTAAACCTGCATGTCGTTTCAGGAAAAATCACTAGGAAAAGCTAGACCAGGTCAGAGAAAATGTCCTTCTTGCAAGACCCCCCTCAGAGATTCATGGCAGAAGGCAATGTGCAGAAATTGTATCAGAGAATTGGTGGAAGAGGAAACATCCCAGCAATATAAGGATTTGTTTTCTTCGGTTAAAGAGCTGACAAACTCCTTGAGTTCAGTCAGGTCCATCCTGATACAAAACCCTCCCGCACAGACCAAGCCTCAGAACTTACCGCCCAGCCCCAGGGCGTCGTCGTCCAGACAGGTGGATACCGAGGATTCTGGAGACGAAGGGGGTAGTACTCTCATCTCCTTCAGGGATTCTGAGGAGGAAGAAGAGGAAGAAGATAGCAGGGGCTCTAAATTCAAGCTATCACTAGAGGAAGTAGATGACATTCTTAAAGCAATCTACACTACTCTAGAAATTTAAGAAGAAAAAGTACAACTGTCAATTCATGACAAAATGTACCAGGGGTTGGACGAAACAAAACGGAGAGTTTTTTCCAGTCCACAGGGTTCTCTCAGATTCGGTGAGAAAAGAGTGGAAGGACCCAGAAAAAGCCCCTTTCTTCTCTAAAGCTCTCAAAAGAAGGTTTCCCTTCGAAGATAAAGACTCAGAGGTTTGGAACAAAAAACCCAGAGTCGATGCAGCTTTCTCACAGGTATCCAGATGAACGGATCTAGCCTTTGAGGATATGGGGATCCTTAAAGACCCAATGGACAAAAAAGCTGACTCCATCCTTAAAAAGGCTTGGGATGCTGCGTCAGTCAGTCTAAAACCAGCTATGGCAGCTACGGTAGTGGCCAGGAATCTGGAATGTTGGGTAGAGAAGCTGAAGAGCCATATTGAAGCGGGGACACCCCGCAAGGATCTCTTAGAGTCCTTTCCACTGATCCTGAATGCAGTCAAATATATGGCGGATGCATCAGCAGAATCGGTTAAACTGGCCGCTAGGTCTTCGGCTCTTGTAAATTCAGCCAGGAGAGCAGTTTGGCTGAAAACATGGTCTGGGGACACTGCTTCTAAGGTCAAACTGTGTGGTCTGCCCTTCTCGGGTGACTTGCTCTTTGGACCCGATTTAGAGTCTGTGCTGGATAGGACAGCCGATAAAAAGAAGGCTTTTCCAGCTAAGAAAAAGCAGGTTGCCAAAAAGAATTTTCGTGCTTTTCAGCAGTCCCATAAAAAAGACCAGGATCGCAAGAGCAGATGGGGTTCACAGAAGGGCAAAGGCAAGGGTGGAGTCCTCTTTAGATCTCCCCCAGAGCAGTCCCCTGAGAGCAAGTGACAATATCTCCCCAGTGGGGGGGAGACTGTCAGCTTTTCGCGAACAATGGGACAGGCTGTCTTCAAATCTGTTCGTGAAGAGTATTGTCGATCAGGGGTACAGGTTGGAATTTTCAGAACCACCCCCGAGCAGGTTTTATGTGACAACATTGCCAAGGGATCAGGAGAAGGCCTCTGCAATGAAGCTTTTGTTACAGGAGCTGATACAGCAAGAGGTTCTGATTCAAGTCCCAGTAAACCAGCAGGGCAGTGGTTTTTACTCACATATTTTTCTGGTGAGAAAACCCTCAGGGAAGTACCGTTTAATCCTGAATCTGAAAGTTCTGAACAGGTTCATTCGGTACAAACATTTCAGGATGGATACAATTTTCTCCATCACAAAGTTGTTGACCCCAGAATGCTTCATGGCATCCCTGGATCTAAGGGATGCCTACCTTCATATACCCATTCATCAGGCATCGCAGCAGTTCCTGCGCCTGGCATTGAAGGTGGGGAGTTCGGTATGGCACCTCCAATTCAGGGCTCTGCCATTCGGACTCTCGTCCTCTCCCAGGGTCTTTACGAAGATTATGGCAGAGGCTTTGGAGCCCCTGAAGTTGAAGGGGATTCCAGTCGTCCCTTATCTGGACGACCTTTTGTTTTTTGCAGACTCCAGGGAGCAGGTCGTAGTCAATCTCCAGAAGGCCCAGTCTCACCTCGAGGGCCTGGGATGGCTTCTAAATCTAGAGAAGTCAATCCTGACCCCCTCACAGGAAATGAAATTTCTGGGGTATACGTTAAATTCGATTCTCCAGAAAGTTTTCCTGCCGCTGGAAAAACAGGAAAAGTTGCAGCTAGCTGTACAGCGGATACAGAGCAACCAGACAGTCTCAGTCAGGACGGCTATGGCAGTTCTGGGCCTGCTTACGGCAGCAATCCCGGCTGTTCAGTGGGCCAGGTTCCATTCCAGACCCCTTCAGAGGGAGGTTCTGTCAAGCTGGTCCCATCAGAATCCTTTGGAAAAACAGCTAAAAATTTCGTCAAGGACGAAAAGGGCTCTTTGGTGGTGGAGAGACCAGGCAAACCTCTCAAGGGGCCTGGTGTGGACCTTTCCTGTGGACAAGCGCCTTACTACAGACGCAAGTGCCTGGGGCTGGGGAGCCCACCTGGATGGTCAGACATCTCAGGGGGTCTGGTCCAAACAGGAAGCTCAAAGATCATCCAACTGGAGGGAGTTGAAGGCGATCTTTCTGGGATTAGTGGCCTTTCAGCAGAGTTTGAGAGGCCACCATGTCCAGGTGTTGTCAGACAACACAACAGCGGTTACCTACATTATGAAGCAAGGGGGAACCAGAAGCAGGAGCTTGATGGAGCTGGTCAATCTGTTGTTAAATTGCTAGAGGCAGAATGGAGTCTGAATCAGGAAGTGTTCCTGATGATCTCCGAGGCCTGGGGGGTTCCACAGGTGGACCTTTTTGCCAGCCAGCAGAACTCAAAGGTGGACAGATTCTTTTCTCTTCACTGAGGAGATGCAGCAATAGGGTTGGATGCATTTGCTCACCCCTGGCATTACCAGCTGTGCTACGCCTTTCCCCCCTTTCCTCCAATTCCACTAGTACTGAGGAAATTCAGGGAAGAAGGGACAGACTTAATACTAGTCACTCCTTTTTGGCCAAAAAGGCCTTGGTTCGCGGGTCTTCGAAACCTAGCCTCGAAGCCCCCATGGAGGTTACCACTCAGAAAAGATTTGTTATCCCAGGGGACAGTAAATCATCCAGAGGTGGAACTTCTACAGCTAACCGCCTGGTTTCTGAGGAGGACCTATTAAAAGCCAAAGGTCTCTCAGATAAAGTAGTAAAGACCCTGCTGTCTAGCAGGAAGGCAGTTACACAGGCAATTTACATGAAAGTCTGGTGTAGTTCTAGAGAGCTCAAGGTCAAGAGCACGGTGTCCGTATTGGAGTTTCTCCATGAGGGAATGGAGAAGGGTCTCGCAGCCAGTACCCTGAAGACTCAGGTGGCTGCCTTATCAGTTTTCTTTGAAAAGACTTTATCTAAAGAAACTTTAATTTCTAGATTTTTTAGGGCTCTTGCTCGAAGTAGACCAGTAGCCCTTAAAGACTTTCCCAGTTGGGATTTGTCTACAGTTTTACAGGGTCTCTCGGGAGCACCGTTTGAACCCTTACAAGAAGCTTCTTTACAGAAGGTGGTTTTAAAAACAATCTTTTTGGTGGCCATCACCTCGGCCAGGAGAGTCAGCGAGCTCCAAGCTCTAGCTATTACAGAACCCTTCCTTAGAGTTTATCAGGACAGGGTGGTACTGAGGACGGATCCAGCATTCCTACCGAAAGTATCCTCAGCTTTCCATCGATCGCAGGAAATAGTGTTACCTACATTCTCTGCAACCCCAGCGAATGCAGGAGAGGAAGTTTTTCACACATTGGATGTGAGAAGGTGTCTATTACAGTTTCTGAAAATGACTAAAGATTTTAGAAAATCAAACGCCCTTTTTGTGATATTTTCTGGATCACGCAAGGGGGAGAAAGCTTCTAAAAGTACGCTGGGTAGGTGGCTTAGGTTGGCTATAACAGAAGCCTATAAAGCAAAAGGAGAAATACCTCCCTCAGGTATTGCTGCTCACTCTACTAGATCCACGGCAGTTTCCTGGGCTGAAAGGGCCGGTGCAACGCCTGAACAAATCTGCAAGGCTGCCACTTGGTCCAGTTATTCGACATTTCTCCGGCACTACCGGTTAGATCTACTGTCTGCAGCAGATCAGGCCTTCGGCAGGAAGGTACTGCAGGCAGTAGTCCCGCCCTAGGGTAAGTTTCTCGGTTATCCTCTCCGGGGTTGTCCTGAAAGGCGATTTGAGAAAGACTAAGTTAGACTTACCGGTGACGGTATTTCTAAGAACCTTTCAGGACAACCGTTACTTCCCTCCCTAGGTTATGCTTAGTAAATGTATTAAGTTCTACCATGGTGTTGTGCTTTCTGTGCTTTGTTTTCCAGTGTCGGAAGGCCACAATAACTGAAGCCATGGAAGAAGAGGAGGTGTTTTTAAAGTGGGCATGTGTTTCCTAATGACAAGGTGGAGCTACACTCTCCGGGGTTGTCCTGAAAGGCTCTTAGAAATACCGTCACCGGTAAGTCTAACTTAGTCTTTTTACTTACTGGAGTTTTTAAGATTTTTTTTTTGGCATAAATACATTGTGATTTGCACTATTGCATGGACTTATTGATTGATTCATTTTTGCCATATTGTTATTTTTGATGCACCTTACTATTGGTATTATGTCATATTGATACTTTATGCACTTTATTGCTTTGCACTAGTTTTGCTACTTTTTTGCACATTTTCATGCACTGTATGAATCTATATTTATATAATTTTTATTACCATATTCATATTGTTTTGGCGAGTACACATTTAGTAATATTTTAGTTAGCGCCACATAAAACACCCCCCTTATTTGCATTTTGAGTGTAGAGAACACTTTTTTATATGTGAGCAGCTTTCTATAGTTCATACCTAGGTCTTCTAGCGAGCTTGTGCGCAACAGGACTTACCCATTTTTACAACTCCTGGACCTGTTTGCTTTCTTGGGGGTGCCTGAGACTTCCGTCCCGAACTGGTTGGACTGTCTACCCCTGTCGGATAACCCCCTGATGCTGCCGTCCAGACCCCAGAGAATCAGTAGAAGACGCCGTCATTCCAGATCTCGGCAGGAACCCAGGGCTGACTTTGCCTCTCCCGAACCTTGACCCACCCGGTTGGAGGAACGCTACTCGGGATAAGTGAACTTTACTTGCCTCCCATCTAGGGCAGGGGTTCTGTTTTCACATATGAGACTTGTTCCAGTTGCTGGGGGGGAGGTGGGGACTCTTTTGGGTAATGTGTGTTCGGGCTATTTCTGGGGTTTGGGCTGATGGCAGGTAGTCCAGGGTACTCTGCCCGGCCCTTGTCTGAAGGGGGTGAGAGAAGACCTTTCGGCTTGCTATGTGGGAATGGTGCTCCCCGTTCTGTCCCCACTGGTGACACTTTGTGTGTTCAACTTGAACAGATGCGTGCAACAGGTTGCCTGGTCGCCAGGGGGGAAGAAGGAACGGGGACCGCCTACTTGCCCGGGTACCAGCAGAGGATTGGCTAAATAGCGGGTTGCTTTTTGCTGAACCGACCCCCCCCCCCCCCCCCGTTCCCCTGGGTGTAGGGTATGACAGACAGGAGTGGTAATGAGGAGAGATAGCGGGGTTTGGGGAGGTCACGGGGGTGGATAAGGGTGGTTATTCTCCCTGAGCGGAGTTGTTCTGGTTAATGTTGGTTTATGGTTTTATTTAATATGTATTTGTTTAACTTGGTGGGTCGGCCTGGCCCGCACGTCTCCCAACTTCTTGACTGAGCCAGTCTTTCACGTTCCACCACTAGGTTGCGCTAACTTGCGCGTGCACGCTAGTGTTTTAGTAAGGCTCCTGTGCTGTGGCACTTGCCCCTGCACTTCTTTGATGCCAACATCTCACTATTTTCTTTCTCTTTCCTTCTCCTTTACCTGCACTCCGTCTCCCCTCTCTCTCCCCCCCTTCCCCCCCCTTTTTTTTTTCTCCCTGCCTTCTACCGAACTCCCCTTCCCCGTCCTTGACGTAACATCATGTCCTCAGCGACACATTCCACACTGAGCGGACCCCCACGGGGGGTTAAATTCACCTCCTTAAATGTCCGGGGTCTCTCCACCCCCGAGGAGAGGTCCAGGCTCCTCTCCAATCTTAAAAAGTCCAACACCCAGATCGCGTTCATACAAGAGACATACTTTAGGCAGCAGGCGGTCCCCAGGCTTGGTAACCGCGGCTTTCCTACAGTGTACCACGCTCCCTCCCCCATTGCAAAATCCAAAGGGGTCAGCATTTTAATAGCGAAATCAGTGCCGTGGACCTTATTGGAGACGAGAGCAGATCCGCAGGGTCATTACTTGCTGGTCAAGGGCAGGTTCAGGAACAATATTATAACTATATGTTGAACGTATACTTCCCAAACATGGGCCAATTAGATATCATGAGAATCTTGACCCCAATACTCATGGAAGTGGGCGAGGGGGTTCTTTTGATGGTGGGTGACTTCAATTATGCACAGGAACCACTACTGGACGTATTGAGAGGAGCGTCTCACCTCACATACTCTTGCCTTAAAAATCTCAAGGCGGAACTACATGGCCTGAATTTGGTCGAATCCTGGAGGGTCCTGAATCCGGAGGAGAAGGACTTTACGTACTTTTCCCCGGTCCGCCATACTTACTCCAGGATCGACTTCTTTCAACTCCAACACAGGGACCTCCCCAGGGTGACTTCTGCTCAAATTGACCACATCTCTTTTTCTGACCATGCCCCAATCCAACTGATGTTGACGTGGGACTTGGACGCCCGCTCTCCCCCCATGTGCAGGCTTAATGAATCCCTCCTGCAGGACCCTGAGGTCCGAAGGGAGGGGGAGACTTTACTTCGGGGACACTGTAGATCCAGACCTCAGCCCCTCGTGTGTCTGGGAGGCCCATAAGTGTGTGGTGAGAGGGACGTTGATCCGAATTGGGTCGCAGTGGAAGTGAGAGAGGGACAGACGGATTGAATCGTTGGTGCGGGAGGTGCGCTCACTCGAACTCCTTCACAAAATATCCCTTGCGGCGTCTCACCTGGAGTCACTAGTTGGCGCCAGGGGGAGGCTGCAGGACCTGCTATATCAGAAGACGGTCCACCGCCTTGCCTGGGAGTGAAGCGTTCATTCTTTGAATTCTCAAACAAGCCTGGAGCGATGCTAGCGAGGGCCTTGCGGGGTCCGAGACAGCACACCTTCATTCCATTTATCACCACTAGACAGGGCTCCAAAGCCAACACATTGATAGAAATAGCACAGGAATTCCTTTGTTACTATCATCAACTTTACAACCTTCAACCGGGGGCAGACGCGGAGACCATAGCGTCTAGGAAAGCAGCGACGGGGAATACATCAGGGCTTCCGGTATGCCTAATTTGTCCGTTGAGGTCCGCGACGCCTTGGAAGCAGACATTACAGCTGAGGAATTCCAGGTGGCCCTTGCCCAAATGGAACCACGGAAGGCTCTGGAGCCTGATGGCTTCACCTTAACTTACTACCATACCTACACAGAACTACTGACACGGCACTTCCTTAAAGTATTTAATATGGTGAAGGAAGGGGGTGACCTGCAGGCTGACTCGCTACGGGCGTTCATATCCCTAATACCCAAGGAGGGGCAAGACCTCTCACAGTGTGGGAATTTCCGCCCCATTGCACTTTTAAATGTGGATCTGAAACTTTTTGCTAAGATCCTCTCTAACAGATTAGTGCCGCATATCCCAAGCTTGATAAACCTTGATCAAGTAGGGTTTGTGCCCATGCGGGAGGCACGGGATAATACGACCTGAGTTCTTAATCTGCTTCACGCTGCCTGTGGAGAGGGGAGGCCTTTTCTCCTTCTCTCCACGGACGCAGAAAAGGCCTTTGACAGGGTGGCCTGGCCTTTTTTGCAGGCCACCCTGGCACATGTGGGCCTAGGTCCCAGCATGCAGAGTTGGATCTCGGTGTTGTATTCTAAACCTACGGCAGCGGTTTGGGTGAATGACTGTCGCTCGGACTACTTTGCGATCTCTAACGGGACATGGCAGGGGTGCCCCCTGTCCCCTTTAATTTTTATCCTGACGCTGGAACCCTTTGTGTCATGTACGCAAAGGCCTAAACATAACGGGCCTCCGGAAACCCTCAGCTCATCACAAGCTCGCGGCCTATGCGAACGATCTTATCTTTTTCGTCTCCAATCCTGTCGTCTCCCTCCCAAATATCCTAGAGGCGATGCGAGTTTATGGGACTCTCTCAAACTATAAGGTCAATTGCGCCAAGTCCGCGGTTTTGAATGTCTCTGTCCCGGAGGTCGAGGCCCAGGGCCTGCGCTCGGCTTTTGCATTCCGCTGGGCAACCGACTCCATCAGATACCTGGGCATTGATCTCGCCGCGGACCTGGCGCAGTTGTATTTACACAATTATGTCCCTCTGTTGCGGAAACCTAGAGGGGTGGCACTCCCTGTCATTGACTTGGTTTGGGCGATGCAATGCCTTTAAGATGACGGCACTGCTGAGAATTCTATGTCTACCAAGCCTTACCGATCTACGTCCCTCCGAAATTTTTTAGACAATTGAAGTCCCTCCTTAGGAAATTCATATGGGCGCGGGGACCACCTAGGACAAAGCTTCAGACCCTTACCAGACCCAAGGACCGGGGTGGTGTGGGCCTGCCCGATATGCATAGGTACTATAGGGCGACCCTACTGACCGGAGTCGTGGACTGGCATTGCAATGAATTGCACAAACAGTGGGTGGAAATGGAAATTGAGGATGCATCTCTCCCCTTGTTGACATCCCCGTGGCTCCTGACGTCCTTACCAAAAGACATGCAGGATCACCCGCTTATTGGGGCAACATTGTCCGTGACAAGGAGACTATTCCGCACCAACGATCTCTCACCTCTTCCCTCCCCCATGACCCCGATAATTGGGAATCTGGAATGTCCCCCAGGGTTCACCAACGCCAGACTTCGTCGGCTGGTGGGAATGGGCAAGCACAGACTGGGGGAGGTGTGGCCTTCCGGGACATTCCCAAGTCTACAGGGGGGGGGGGGGGGTTGGCGGAACCGCCACTTGACGTTTTCAGCGCTTACCAGCTTTGTCATTTCTTAGTGGCGGTTTGGTGGGCCCCCTATACGCCGAGGGCCTTGACCTCATTTGAGACCATCTGCCATAAGACTGAGCCTGTACGACATGCTCTCTCTCTACTGTATAATCTCTTGTCGTCAATGGACAATGCCCCCCCCCCCCCCCCAGCGTTCATACGTCAGTGGGAAAGGGACCTGGGACTACGCTTTACCCCCCCAACAGGTAGGGAAGATCCTAGCACTGACACACAAGGCCTCACTCGCAAACTATTTCCAAGAATCTGGCTACAAAATAGTATCCCGTTGGTATAGGGTTTCATATCCCCTACATAAGATGAATGACTCCATTTTGGACGAGTGTTGGCGTTGTCAGTCCACGACGGGGTCCATGATCCACATCTTCTGGACATGTCCTATGCTAGACACGTTCTGGAGGGATGTGGTGGAGACGATTAAGCAGCTTACGTCGGTGGATCTTCGGGGAAACCCTGCCGCATGCCTTCTTCATTTGACAGACCGGCCCATCCGGAAGTATAAACAGACTTTGACAATGCAACTACTGAACGCGGCGCGCGTATGCATACCGGCGATGTGGAGGCAACCCCAACCCCCTACGAAGACCTTATGGTATTCTAAAGTTAATTATGTTCTCCAGATGGAGGAACTGACCGCCACTCTTTATAATACTGAGGGAAAGTTTTATGAGAAGTGGAGACCCTGGAGATACTTCACTGGTACCCAGGCATACCTGCGCGAGGTTGCATCTGTGGCTGACCTGGTGCCCGCCTGATGCCTATGTTGGCGCACTTAACTGGGAAGTTGGGCCCTTGGCCATCTTCCATGGATGGAGTTGGAGTCCCCCTGTGGGGTCCCTTCTGATGCCCACTCCCATCCCTCCTCCTCCCCCCCTTTTTTTTTTCTCTCTCTCTCTCTCTCTCTCTCTCTCTCTTTCTCTTCCCCTTTCCTCTTCCACCTCTCTGTATCTATCTCCTCTTTCTTGGCCCACTGGGCCACGTCCATGTGGGCCTGCGGTGTTGGTACGGACCTGCATGGACCGAGTAGCTATGAAACGGCTCATCTATAATATTCCTCTCTGAGGGGTGTCACTAGGACACTGGAGACCTCCTGGTTTCCAGCTCTCTTGCTAAGGACGGCACAGTACGTCCATGCGGATCAGCACTTGTACACATTGTATAGGTGTTTAAACATTTTCAGCATACGATTCCATATCTTTTACTGTTCGTACATTGAAATGAAGTGTATGACCAAACCAAATTTTTGTCTTTTCAGAATGTATTGTTTACTTTGTACATCTTGCACTAAAACTCAATAAAATAATAAAAAAAAATATATATATATATATATTTTACATATTTTTTGTACTCATTTATATATGGACACTTGAATTTATATTTTTTTGTTTCATCTTTAATAGTTTTTTTGTATTCGTTTTCACATTTTTTTTTTTTTTGGCATTCTTTCTTTGCACTTTTTTAATGGTCACAGTAATATTTATTGTTTAAGCGCTGCACTTTTTTCTTTTATATATATTTTTTGTGCCTAGTATCTTGGTTATGGCATTCAGCTGCTGATTCATTTATTGTTTTTTACTAAGCGCAGTTTTTTTCTTATTTTTTTGGTTCCGTTTTTCAAAGTATGATCCAATTGCTATAGCAGCGGAAAAAAATCCTTCCTGATCCCCCGAGAGGCAATCTGATTTTCCCTGGAACTACTTTACTTATAAATGTCAGTACCCAGTTATATTACATACATTTAGGAAAGAATCCAGGCTTTTTTTTTAACACAATTTACTGAGCTTGCCAGAACCACCTCTGGATGGAGCCCATTCCACATTCTTACAGCTCTTACTGTGAAGAAACCTTTCTGTATTTGGAGATGGAATCTTTTTTCCTCTAAATGTAAAGCTTGCCCCCTTGTCCTCTGTGGTGACCTTAAAGTGAATAACTTAACACCAAGTTCACTATATGGACCACTTATGTATTTGTACATATTGATCATATCCCCCCTTAATCTCCTGTTCTCAAGAGGGAATAAATTCAGTTCCTCTAATCTTTCCTCATAGCTGAGTTCTTCCAAGCCTCTTATCAGTTTGGTTGCCCTTCTCTGCACTTTCTCCAGTTCCCCGATATCCTTGTTGAGAACTGGTCCCAAAACTGAACTGCATATTTACTAATGATTTGTTCAGGGGCAAAATGATATCTCTCTCTCTGGAGTCCATGCCTCTCTTAATATAAGAAAGGACTTTGGAAACCACAGCCTGACATTGCATGCTATTATTGAGCTTATATTGTACCAAAACCCCCAGATCCTTCTCAACTATTGATTCTTCCAATTATTCTCCCCCTAGTATGTATGATGCATGCATATTCTTAGCCCACAAAAGCATAACTTTACATTTATCAACATTAAACCTCATTTGCCACTTAGTTGCTCAATTAAACAGAGCATTGAGGTTGGCTTGTAAATTGAAGACATCCTTTAGGCTGGGTTCACACCGCTGCGGGTGGGAGACCCGGATGTGATTCGCACCGCACTGCAGTGCAAATCACATCCGATCTGTCTGTGCGATGCGAGTTCAGCCATACAGATAGTATGGCTGAATTCGCATCGCACCCGCCGCAAACTCGCACAGGACCCTTTTTTTGGTCCGCAGCAGAATCAGATCGCATGGGTGTTCACACCATGCGATCCGATTCCTGTCCGAGTTTGCAGATCGCACTGCGATATGCGGACTGGTCTGGGGGTGTCATTAAGATTTCATTGACACTCCCAGCAGTCTGCATAGGGCAGTGTGAACTGCCGGCGGGAGGCATGCGATGCGGGAAAACGCTGCGGATTCGCGGCGTTCCCGCATCGCTATGGTGTGAACCTAGCCTTAAGGACGTTATTCCACTGCATGGCTTCGTGTCACCTGCAAAGACAGAATTTGTACTTTTAATCCCAGACCCTATATCATTTATATACATATTAAAAAGTAAGTGTCCCAATCACACCACTGATAACCTTAGACCATTAAGACATACATACATTTTACTTTTTAAACCATGCTTTAGTTTCACTGTAAGGTAACTGGTTTTAAAATCAGACAGTAATAATGACTAAAATGTTTAACTGTAGTGCAATAAGAAATTTAGAAAAGTTATTCGGCTTCCCACCTACCCCAGGAACAGTGCGTACATCATTTTGGTATCATAACTAATGAGTAACCCCTTGCCGCTGAACGTAAGTAGATGTGCGTACGCGGCTTTTGGGGGTTATACCGGGATGATGCCCACAGCTGCAGTCATCATCCCAGTGCTGTTTTTAAGAGCCGGCGATCGGCTTTCCAATGATAACAACCGATGCGGCAAAAAGACACTCTGTTGCTATACTGGAGGAGCGGGAGGGGGCGGCCATCCCTCCCGCCGCTCTTACCAGGCTCCCGTTCCATCGGGAGCCCCGATCAACAATCTACCGCTTCTGGCAGCTAGGGACAGACTGGAATGAAGCCATAAGCCGCTTCATACCAGCCTCCTAATTGTAAACACGGAAGCGACGTAATGACATCACTTTCCCTTTACGCAGCTGCCAGTGGTGCCGGTTTTAAAAAAATATACAGTATTCAGAATCGCCGAAAACTGTGTTTTGAATACTTTGAAGTGCAAAGGAGGGATTGGAGGTCTTTTAGACCCCCGGTCCCTCCATAAAGAGTACATGTCACCACCTATTACTGTCACAAGAGATGTTTACATTTCTTGTGACAGCAATAAAAGTGATCAAAAAATATGTATTTTTTTTAAAAACAATTTATTAATTTTAAAATAAAATATATAAGAAATGTGTTTGTTTTTTTTAAAGCGCCCCTATCGCCGCAAGCTCGCGCAGCAAAGAAAACTCATACGGAAGTCACGTCTGCATATGTAAACAGTGTTCAAATCACTCATGTGAAGTATCGCTGCGATCGTCCGAGCGAGAGCAATAATTCTTGCACTAGACCTCCTCTGTAATTCTAACCTATTAACTGGGAAAAAAATGTAAAACGTCGCCTATGGAGCTTTTTAGGTACCGTAGTTTGTCATCATTCCACGAGTGCGTGCAATTATAAAGCGTGACATGTTTGGTATCTATTTACTCATCTAACACTGTTTTTTTTTGTTTTGTTTTTTAATTCATGAAAGTGTTCCTTTTCCCAAAAGTTGCGTTTAAAACACAGCTGCACAAATACCGTGTGACATAAAATATTGCAACAATCTCCATTTTATTGTCTAGATTCTCTGCTAAAAAATATATTATAATGCTTGGGGGTTCTAAGTAATTTTCTAGCAAAAAATATGAATTTTAACTTGTGAACACCAAATGTCAAAAAAAGGCTTAGTCGTGAAAGGGATCAAATGATTTGTAAAGTTAATTTTTTTAATAAATAACAAACGTGTGACATGAGGGATCATTAATTCGGTAATAAATGCATTTTTGTACAATGAGTCCACATCAATCAAGCATCTATAGTTAAGTGCCTTTTAGCCTGAGTTTATTCAACAGAAAAACAGAACAAAAGTCCACTCACCAATCCCACGCAGGAGTTTAACCACTTTCAGACCGGACCAATTTGCTGGTCAAAGACCAGACCACTTTTTGCGATTCGGCACTGCGTCGCTTTAACTGACAATTGCTCGGTCGTGCGACGTGGCTCCCAAACAAAATTGATGTCCTTTTTTTCCCACAAATAAAGCTTTCTTTTGGTGGTATTTGATCACCCCTGCGGTTTTTATTTTTTGCGCTATAAACAAAAATAGAGCGACAATTTTGAAAAAAAAACGCATTATTTTTTACTTTTTGTTATAATAAATATCCTCAAAAATATATAAAAAAACATTTTTTTCCCTCAGTTTAGGCCGATACGTATTCTTCTACATATTTTTGGTAAAAAAAATCGCAATAAGCGATTATTGATTGGTTTGCGCAAAAGTTATAGCGTTTATAAAATAGGGATAGTTTTATAGCATTTTTATTAATAATTTTTTATTATTATTTTTTTTACTAGTAATGGCGGCGATCTGCGATTTTTATTGTGACTGCGACATTGTGGGGGACCCATCGGACATTTTTGACACATTTTTGGGACCATTATCATTTATACAGTAATCACTGCTATATAAATGCAGTGATTCCTGTGTAAATGACACTGGCAGTGAAGGGGTTAACCAGTGGGTGGCAGTGTAGGGGTTAAGTGTTCCTAGGGGTGTGTTACTAACTGTGGGGGGGTTGGGCTTTCATTTAGTGTACACTGATCTCTGCTCCAATCACATGGAGCAGAGATCAGCGTCACTAGTTGCTAGGCAGAATGGAAAAATGTTGTTTACACAGCATTTCCTCCATTCGGCCGCTCCGTGAGACGATCGCGGGGATGCCCGCGGCGATCGAGTCCGCGGGTCCCGCGACCGGACTCACGGGGGTCCCGACCAGCGCGGGAGCGCGCCGCCCGCGGCGCGCTCCCGATGGCAGGGCGGCATCGAATATTGGACGTACCTGTACGCCAATATGCCTGCCCGTGCCATTCTGTTGACGTACATCGTCGTGCGCTGGTCGGGAAGTGGTTAAATGTAATTCAGACATAAGTGAAAATGCTAGTCAACCTGGCTACTCTTCAGCAGCACTGCTGCTATAGATGCTCTTCCCTCAAACCACCAGCTTGTCCAGGCCCACAGTCTTGGATGCACACAGCTTTGGGCTCCTTGGACGCACACAGTGTCTGTCCTCACACAGAGATTTTCTCAATAGCAGCCACTGCTCCAACTCCACCTTCCTCCACCTTCTGCTCTCACCAGCCCCTCGTTATATTGGCTGTGTGTACCTGGGCACACACCCTTCTGGCTATCCTCAAGACCCAAACACAGGGATGGAGAGCCCATCTAATCCAAGACTCTTAGGGATCTCCAAACTACAGAGTCCCATCTGGCAGTAGTAAAATCTGGAGGAAACTGCCAGAGCAGTGTTCTCCATTATGAATCTACCCACTGTAGTCTTGCAATCTGCAGATATGCAAACTCTGTGTCCCTTTTACATCCAATTTCATAGGGATATAGCGTGGCTCTGCCACATACCCCCCTTCTTGTTTCGATCTGGAGAGAGGAACACCTGCACCCACCATTGCAGTTGGGACACCTCTGTGCTGGCTGTCAGCCGTGTAGGCCCAACCCTTTTTCTGTGTGTGCTTCCAGGTATGTCTCACCCTGGATCTTAACAGGGTAAGATAGTACCTTATACTCTGCCTTCCCCCTCTTCTCTTGGGGTCCCTGGGCATGCTCTCTTTTCTTGGGGGAACTCTGCCTTCCCTGATCCTACCTTTCAACCTGCGGACATCAGTTTTATCCTTCACCATAGGTCTTTCAGGTTCAATGTTTCTCTGGTTAACTACGGCAACCCAATCTTTGTTTGCAGTACGTGCCATTGGCAGAGCATATATTTCAATGTCATACTTTCCAACACAATCGATGCTGTCTATCTCAGTGGTTGTTAGAACCAGACCTGAGGAGGGACCACACACAGGCGAGAGTGACTACACCCCATGGAGACATAGCACAGCTCCACCTCACTTGTTGTCCAACACTCCATGGGTGGCTGTCCTAACAAATGACACTGATTCAAGCACAAACCATTCCTTACTGTGATAATGTTATTATTGCAATTATTATTATTTTTTTTTTTAAGGTTGAACTGGATGGACTTGTGTCTTTTTTTCAACCTGACTATGTAACTATGTAATGTCGACTTGTGTACCCATTACACTGCTACAGTAACACATATCAGCACTTTCTCTGTGTCTCTGGGTACCTCAACTTGTACCACTTTGTGAGTGACAAAAAGCATCTCCGCTACTGCCGCATCTATTCAGGGCCCTTCCTTTTTGTGAGGTTTAGCGGGTGAGACAGTATCTGCACCCTCTACTGACCACTGCTCCAGCCGCACCTCAGACCACACCAGCAGAGATTTCGCTAGTCAACACATCAGGCGAAGAGACCTCTAATGTCTTCAACAGTTTTCCTGAGCACCTTCCATACCTATCAATAACTGGAAGCACCCTTGCAGAGAAACTCAAGACTATTTGACACACTGCCAATAATCATGGTACCAATCAGTTTCTCTCATGATAAATATCACCATGCACAGTTAGTACTTGGCTCTGCGCAGTACCACCTGGTCCGACTGTGGTGGAGACACCCATCGTGTTTTCACCAATTCCAGCATTTCCAGTAAGTTTTCTGTCATCTCTAAACATCCCAAGTCTAAATACCAGACCTTTCTAGGGACTTTTCCCCTGTCCGAGACATGGAGAGACTCATCCACGCAGTTTGAGAGGTTGAGACATTTGAAGAGACCTCCACCTCCTTGGAGGTACCCATCAACACAGCCTGTTGATCCCCTGGAGCACTGTCACACGACTCCTCTTCCCCTCCAACTCAATAATGAGCCTCTGCAGGTAAGCATTAGTAACATTGTCACCTTGACACTTGCCATTACTTAGCTGCTGGGCTGTGGACAACACATCTACCATGCCAGCACCCTGAACCAGCGGCTGCTCTGCGATTCCTCTGTCTGGCATAGCAGTTGTTGTGTCCACACCCTTGTTGCACATCATTACTTTGTAATTCATTGCCACTTTTTCTAGTGCCGCAGGTGCTTCCTTGAACCAGTAATCCCAGTCCCTTGTGGTTCCGTCGCCGGAGCTCCACAGCACTTCATCGGCTGCTCTATAAGGCCCCACAGGAACCTGGGATTTACTAGCCAAAACACCACCTGCGTTATTTCCATACATATCCCCTTGGGATGATACATTGTGGGCGGAACAGTGGTGTAGTGGTTAGCACTCTCACCTAACAGTAAGAAAGGTCGCTGGTTCGAATCCCAACCACGACACTACCTGCCTGGAGTTTGCATGTTCTCCCTGTGCCTGCGTGGGTTTCCTCCGGGTACTCCAGTTTCCTCCCCCACTCCAAAGACATGCAGGTAAGTTAATTGGCTTCTGTCCAAAATTGACCCTAGTATATGAATGGGGACCTTTGATTGTGGGCTCCCTGAGGGTAGGGACTGATGTGAGTGTGCAATGTACAGGGATGGGGACAATTGTTGACACTTAGGTTGAACTGGATGGACTGGTGTCTTTATTCAACCTTACTAACTATACTATACTATCATCTGACAAGGCAGGCTGTAATACATGCTTTTTTTCTTTTCATACATCAGGGGACACAGAGCCATAGTAGTTACTATGTGGGTTGTAGGCCACCTTCAGGTGATGGACACTGGCACGCCCTAAATTATAAAGTGCACTCCCTATATAACCCCACCCACTGGTGGGAGCACCTCCGTTTTTTCGCCAGTGTCTAAGGTGTTGGTCACGAGTAAAGATGTGCTGATGGATTCTCCTTTGGCCGAGCGACAGACCTCCGGTAAGTCTGGAAGGGTTCTCTCTCCCACAGATGCCCCCCATGCCGAAATTTCTTCCCCTCTTCTTTGGGGAAGGAAGCGCTGCATTTAAAAGAGAAAAAAAAGTGCTTGAGGATTACGGACCCCACCCCCCGCTATTTCTCCTTCCTTCAGGGATCCCTCAGGATTGAGAGGCTCTTTTTGAAGTGGAAGGCCGTAGGTGATGCGGGGGGGGGGGGGGGGGCAGGGTTTGTTTTTCAAAATACCCCCATGTGTATTCTGTGTAACTATGGAAGGACATGAGCAAAAGGGTAATTTAAGATTGGTGACACGGGTATTTAAAAAAACTCTCTGACACATTTACTGCTGCATCAGGCTGAACCTTAATAGCAGTGTTAAAGCTGAACTATTGTTAAAGCAGTGCATGCGATTTGTTCTGATGGTACCTCTGCTCTGTGCATCGGGCTAAGGTCAGAAGGGGGGGTTAAAACACCCCCAGAAATAGAGCTAAAGGGGTTCCCCTCTAGTTCTGGTAAGCTTACCCATCTCTACAGATAAAACTCCCCCCCTCCCCCCCCCCCCCCCGAGAAGGAGTGACTGGTTAGAGTAAGCATCAGGGGGTATGAAATATTTACAATTGTTTTCAACACTGCCCTATATATTTTACCAAAAGTTTTTTTTTTTCCCTCAGCCATGATGGGTTTTAATAAAAATTTATAATATTTTTTTGCGACTTTAATTGCACAGGTTCTCTATCCTTGCCCAGGACCCTCAAACGGAGGAACTAGGGGCAGGAGAAGACTTAATTGCCTCAGGGGAGCGTGGATGACTCCTCTTCTGAGGTGTCAAATGCGGGAGAACCAGCTGGTTTCAGTGTCCCCACATTTATGCTCCTTAACCGAGTGTTTGGGTTCGTTAAAGCCTCCTCAGACTGTGCATGGTTTTTCCTGTCCATTTATTGCCAGGGAAGCCTTTTTTGTATCTGTGAAGATCTGCCAGATAAATGTTATTTTATCTTTTCTTTTATCTTATTTTTTACCTTTTTAATTTATCCTATGGTGGGGGAAATTTACCAAGTACGGTATACTTGCAATTAACGCAGTGTATCCTGTGAATAAGAGCTGTTATTGGCTGACAATACTCAAATGAATGAAGTTGGAATTCCTGTTTAAAAAACAAAACAAAAAAAACGATTTTTCTATGGCAGATTGAGCAGCCTGCTGACAGCAATTGCTTAATCATTGTGAGGCCAGTTTAACAGGTGTTCTAGGTGTCCTGCTCTGCAGGCCCAGAATTCTGGCAGCTTTATTCTTGCAATAATTGCTTGCGATTTCCTTTTATAGAACTTCCACAAGGTCCTCATGCAGGTGCTGGCTTATAAACTAGCCAAACACACAACTGCTGAGATGCCCACGACAGTTTGTACCTATATAGGCAGCTATACACGGTTCTGTGCACATTGTTGCTAAACACAAGCAGCTAAAACACGAGTGCAGGAACGCACATCAGCGGAGGTTAAACTTCCTTTCACCATGCAGATAATTCTGGCTAGTCTTCCTTCGCGGTGGAACAGCTATTTGAGGATGTTTGGATAATTCATCCAAAGAAATTCTAGTAGGAAAAGTACCCCCTTTTTTTTCCATTTAAAGTGGGGTGCCCCCTAAAAAAAAAAAAAAAAAAAATTAAAAGTCAACAGCTACAAATACTGCAGCTGCTGACTTTTAATAATCGGACACTTACCTGTCCCAGGGTCCAGCGATGCAGGGGAACGAAGCCCTCCTCGTTCCCCGCTCTGCTCACAGCGCTGGCTTTCTTACTGTGGGCACCTGGTTGGGGCTTCACAGCCGGGCACCCACTGCTCATGCGGCACCGGGCGCCGTGATATGCCGCACAGTCATCTGGGACATGTGACAGGTCCCAGATGACTGTGCGGCGCGAGGGGAAGTGATATCACCAACCCAGGCATTGAAGAAGGCAGACTACGAGGGACCCCCTAGCAACAGGCATTTCGAGGTGAGTAAAAAAAAAAAAATTTCCAATAATTTTTTTTTGTGGCAACACCACTTTAAGTAAAGAAGTAAATATATATTTTATTTTTAATGGGGGACTTCCGCAATAGCTCCAATCTGGAGTTCCAAGAGTCCCCGTCTCCTTGTTTTTTCTTGGATCAAACGTTCCTAAGGATCCATAGAAAAAGAAGTCTTTCTTTATCATCCATCACGGGACACAGAGCAGTTATTCATGACTATCCATCTGGGTTATACGCTACATCTAGGTGATTGGACACTGGCAAACAATAGCAAGAAGGTTCGTCCCGTATAACCCCTCCCTTACGGGAATTTCGCCAGTGTCTTCAGGTGATGGTCACGAACGTGAAGCTCTTCAAAATTTCGTCAATTGGGCGTCCCAGTGAGGACGTTGTAATTGGATCCGTTCGAATGGTACCCAAGCCTCGATGCAAGAACTAGGTTTTGCTTGTAATGTCCTTTTTAGGCGCTGGACCCTTGGATAGTGGTATACTGGTCATTAACTTACCCAAGATAAATCCAAAGAGTGCTTTACAGGCCCAAGGGTGTGGACCCCAAGATGGGGGACCTGGTCCTTGAAGGTCCACAGAGGCACTACCCGCTGTGATGGGGAAAATTGGGCCTGGCTTTCAGGTCCTGCAGCGTGGACTGGTGAGTACTCCCTCTGGGATTGCTGTATTCCCCTCTGTTACTGTCTTTTCAAAGCTGTTACAGAATGTCTCCATACTGTGTGTTTTATAACGATGAAACGCTGGCGCATGTGGAGACGGCGGTGCCATACGAACGTGCGCACGTACTGTTGCTGTACGGTTGTACGCGTATGCCGTTGAGGTGATTACGCCTCGTGCGGTCGGCGGTCTTCAGGCACGCATGCGCCGTATTTGGGCTCCACTTGCGGTATACGCTTGGATGCCACGCCTTCCGCGAGGATCAAATGGCGCCATTTGGAACCTTTTAAAAGAGGCAGTTCACCTGGTATGCACATGGAGGCATAGAGTTTGTTGGGCACGTGAGTCTGCAGGTTTTTGGACACGCTTGCATCAGGTTAAAGGTGACAGTGTTAACTGTAATAGCTGCTGTATACTGGATTGTAGTCAGAAGCTCAGAGCGAGTGCTGTCTTCCCATACTTGTTAGCAGTGTCTTCCAGGAAAAGAGGAACAGGGAGCAAGACCAATACAGGGTTAAGAGTACCTCCTTTAAAAACAGGAGATCAAACTCTTGAAGATATTATCCCAGTTTCCTCTGAAGGTCCTGCTGCTTCTGGCTTAGCTGAGCCGTTGCATTTGTCAGGCATTGTGGCCACAACTGGTGTCCCTGCCTCGGGTTATGTTACTAAAGATGATTTGGCATCTGCCTTGTCTGGCCTTGAAGGTAAAATAGCGGGTATGATTGCCTCGGTAACGCAAGCAGGGAGAAAACTTAACAGATCTCCCTCTCCAGAGCCTGATCATGATGGCGAGTCATCTAAGCATCAGGACTCTTAATAACCAGGCAGGGCCAGGGGACCCAGACCCAGAGTGGGAAGAGGATCTGGTTGCAAAGGATCTAGCTTGGACGAGCCATTCTCAGCCTCCCATTCCCAAAAATGATTTGTCCATTCTCTGACAGAGATGGTTCGAGCTGGGTTTAAGTTACCCCCAGTCCAGGAAACTGGACCCTCCTGTTCTACTTTGGGTTCTCTTCTACCTCAGCAGGGTTCCCAGGCATTTCCTGTGCATCCATTGTTAGAACAGGTGATCTATGCAGATTGGGGTCATCCTGACAGAATATATTTGCCTCCAAAAAGGTTTCCCCTCTTGTATCCTATGGAGGAGAAATTCAAGAAGAAGTGGGATACACTTCTGATGGATGCCGCTATTTCTTCAGTAAATAAAAATTTGACCTGCCCGGTGGATAACGCCCAGGTATTTTAGGATCCGGACGATAAAAAACTAGAAACCTTGCTAAAGGCTTTTACAGTAGCTGGTTCAGCTGTTCAGACAGCGATAGGTGCTATTGGCATCTGCCAGTCCTTAAAAGATCATGTTATGAAATTGGTCAGAAACCTTCCTTGTCAAGGAGAAGCTACCGAGGAATTATCGGAGCTCCCTCGCACCTTGTGCTTTGGAGTAGACGCATTAAATGATGTTATCCAACAGATGTCTCGTTGTGCACTTCTGTCTGTGCATACGCGCAGGGTCTTGTAGCTAAAGAACTGGTCGGCCGAGACACCATGCAAAAAGCTTCTTGCAGCTTTTCCTTTTCATGGTGAACGCCTGTTTGGCGAAGATCTGGATAGGTATATCCAAAAGATCTCAGGTGGGAAAAGCGCTTTGCTCCCTGTTAATAGGAAGAATAAGCGACCCTCCTTTAAGATTCCCTATGCTCCAGGACCTAGTTCTTCTTCTCCCAATCGGTATCGACGGCCTCAGCAGTCTGGTTTTAAAAAGCCGCAGGGTCAGAAAAAACCCTGGACTCCAAGGTCAAACAAGCCCAGTTCCAAGTCTACATTATGAAGGGGCGCCCCCGCTCTTACAGGTGGGGGCAAGACTTTGGCTGTTTTTGGATGCTTGGGAAAAACAGGTTCAGGACAAGTGGGTCATTTCCATCATAACGTCAGGTTACAGGATAGTTTTCGGGAGTTCCCTCCAACTTGAGCTCAAGGGGTCAGATGGAACCAGAGAAAAGGAAATGTCTGCTCCTAGCCTTAGGGCATCTGCAAAAGCAGGGAGTAATCATCGAGGTCCCGCACGGGGAAAGGTTCAAAGGGTTTTACTCAAACCTGTTCACCCTACCGAAACCGAATGGGGAGGTAAGGCCCATTTTAGACCTCAAATCTCTCAATCTGTTTCTAAGTGTCCGAAGTTTCCATATGGAATCAACTCGCTCAGTGGTAACATTCCTAAAGAAAGGAGATTACTTAGCATCCATAGATATCAAGGATGCATACCTTCATGTGCCCACCTGCATACCGCATCAACTGTTTCTGCGTTTCACTGTAGAAGGGCGACACTTTCCATTCGTTGCATTGCCGTTCGGTTTAGCCACGGCTCCTCGGGTCTTCACAAAAATTCTGGCCCCTGTATTAGCGGTCCTAAGATCCCAGGGAATTGCTGTGGTAGGATATCTGGATGATCTTCTTTTGAAGGATCAATCTCGTCCCGTCCTGGTCCAAAACATCTTAAAGACCATACAAATTTTGCAACACCTAAGCTGGATTCTGAATATAAACAAGTCAAACCTTCATCCCACTCAAGTATTAATGTACTTGGGCCTAAACCTGGACACTGTCCAAGAAAAGGTGTTTCAACTCCATAGTGGAGCTCGTCCAGAGGGTGAAAAGAGAAGAAAAAACATCTGTTCTCCTTTGTATGAGGCTATTGGGCAAAATGGTTTAGTCTTTCAGCGCAGTCCCTTATGCTCAATTCCACTCCAGGTTGTTCCAGAGAAACATTTTGAGGGCTTGGAACAAAACCACTCTAACTTTGGATCATCCTATGGTCCTGCCCAACAGACTCTACAGAGCCTAACTTGGTGGTCAAAAACCAGCAATTTAAAGGTCGGAAAATCCTTCCCACTAGTGGCTTGGAAAGTTGTGACCAAGGACGCCAGCCGTCTGGGCTGGGGAGCAGTTCTGGGGGAAGCGTCGGTCCAGGGACAGTGGTTTCAAGCATAGAGGGCCTTGCCCATCAATCTCTTGGAGATTGGGGCAGCCCGACTAGCTGTGCATTTCTGGACAACCAAGCTGCAGGGTTTCCCAGTCCAAGTTCAAACCGACAATTCCACAATGGTCGCTTATATCAACCACCAAGGGGGCACCAGGAGCATAGCGGCTCAGAAAGAGGTGGATCACATATTAAGATGGGCAGAGAGGCATGTGCCGTTTCTGTCGGCGGTATTCATACCGGGGGTAGACAACTGGAAGGCAGACTATTTAAGTCGCCAAAAGTTGTTGCCAGGGGAATGGTCCCTTCATCCCGAGGTGTTTCTACAGATTTATCAGCATTGGGAGATCCTGGATGTGGATCTCCTAGCGTTCAGGTTCAATGCCAAACTGGACCAATTTGTGTCCAGAACCAACGATCCTCTTGCAGTCGGGACAGACACATTGGTGACTCCTTGGCACCAGTATTCCCTGCTGTATGCCTTTCCTCCAATCCAAATCCTGCCGCATCTGCTGCGCAGGATACAAGAGGAACTAAGACCAGTGATCCTGGTGACTCCAGCCTGGCCCAGGAGGTCCTGGTACACGGAAATTGTGAAATTGGCAGTAGGGGACCCGTTGCTCCTTATGTTACGCCCAGATCTATTGTCCCATGGACCAATAGTCCATCCTGCTTTACGATCGCTGAATTTGATGGCCTGGCTATTGAGGCCAGGCTATTAAAGGACCTAGGGGTTAGAGGTGCAGCCTTGTCCACTTTGATAAATGCTAGGAAACCGTTTTCCAGGGCCATTTACTACAGGGTTTGGAAATCGTACGTTTCCTGGTGCGAAGGGAAAGGTTGCAATCCTTGTAAGTTTACAATTGGAAAGATTCTTGCTTTCCTTGAGGCAGGAGTACGCTTAAGATTGGCCTTGGGCACAATTAAAGGTCAGATTTCGGCCTGGTCTGTTTTTTTCCAAAGACCAATTGCAGCCCATTCCTTGGTGCGTACTTTAAGGGAGTGATGCACCTAAAACCACTGATTAATCCCCCTTATGCCCCTGGGACTTGAATTTGGTACTATCAGCCCTTCAGGATCTACCCTTTGAGCCTATTAAGCAGATTCCTTTAGACCTATTGACCAGAAAATTAGTCGTCTTGGTGGCCATAACTTCGACCAGAAGAGTGTATGAGTTAACCATCCTTTAATGCAGAGAACCTTACTTGATTCTGCACCAGGACAGGGCAGTCTTGCGCCCTCGTCTGAATTTTTGCCAAAAGTCGTTTCTAATTTTCATTTGATTCAGGATATCATTCTGCCCTCCTTTTTTCCAAATCCCAGGTCTAAGGAAGAAAAGTTACTCCACTCGCTGGATGTAGTATGGGCTATTAAAGTCTACTTAAGGGCGTCAGCCCCTTTCAGGAAAACTGACTTTTTATTCTGCCTGAGGGTCCTAAGAAAGGACAGGCAGCTACGACTTCAACTATCTCAAGGGGGATTCGCCAAACTATCGTTCAGGCATATGAGTTGAGGCATAGGATTCCACCAAGAGACCTGAAAGCACATTCCACTAGAGGGGTCAGTGCTTCGTGGGCAGTGCATTGACGGGTGTCTATGGCTCAGGTCTGCAGGGCAGCCGCTTGGTCTTCAGTTCACACATTCACCAGATTTTATCAGGTGAATGTCAGGTCTCGAGAAGAGACGGTCTTTGGTCATAGCGTGTTGCAGGCGGCCTTATAGGGCCAAAGGACAGTTGGGACTTGTCTAAGCTGTGTATCCCTCCCCTCAGGTGCATTGCTTTAGGACATCCCAGATGGTCATGAATAACTGTTCTGTGTCCCGTGATATATGATAAAGAAAAACTGATTTTTAAATACAGATTACCTGTGAAATCCTTTTCTTTGAATACATCACGGGACACAGAGATCCCTCCCCTCTTTCCTGGGACTCTTCATTGCTTGCTGCAAAACTGAGGTAATTCCCGTCTGGGAGGGGTTATATGGGAGGAACCTTCTTGCTATTAGTTGCCAGTGTCCAATCACCTAGAGGTAGCGTATAACCCAGATAGTCATGAATAACTTGTTTTATATGCTAAAACGGGGTTGTTGGCGCTACCTGGCATATGGGACTATATCTTATTACCATACCCTAAGTCTTTCCAATAAAAAGCAGTGAAATTAGGAATTTTTTATATATATAGAGGGTATTTTACTGACCGTATAGGGGTCCAGGATCTTTTTTATATTGTATATGTACACCTCTATATTTCTTAAGGTGTAACGGAAATATAATTCACAAGAGGTTACACTTGAAATTCCTGTGGGTACCAGATTGTCCACCCTAGCAGGGGACTGCAGATTCTATACCATATATATCTAACTCTATCTATTCCATATTGTATGGTGCCTTTTATATGCACATACTGGGTCATACAACACCAGCTTTGTATCTCCAATAGTGTACGGTGTGATACCGTTTGTATGCATTTGTTGCAAAAGTGTGTGATACCCAGTTATATATAATTATTACACCACAATTAAGTGCAAAAAGTGCTTGAAAAATGATATACCATATACGTACTGATAGTGCAGTAAACAGTAGTTAAAAAAAAATAAAATAACCAAAGGTTAGATATGTATATACCGTGTATATACCGTGTATACAACAATTTTTGTGAAAACCCAAAGGTTATATATGTATATACGACAGTTTTTGTGAAAAATATATATAATAATAAAATAAAAAAAGGAAAAATAAGAGGTTAAAAAACAGAAAAGACCAAAAAAAATAAAAAATTTATGTCCACAAAACGTACTTCTTTTGTTGTGCAAAATCCAGCAAAAATTTAATAAAGTGACTTTCGTGCGCATGTAATCTTTAAGTGACTCAAGTGCTCCCCCACAAGGGTCCCCACTCATCAGATGTTTGCACCCCTGCAGGGATAATGTGCATGTAGATCAACTCCCTTATAAATGTATCGGCTCAGCTCTCTCAGCTTCAGGCATCATGTGATTCCAGGAGTCAGATCAGACCATAAAGAAAATGGAAAAACTTTGGTCCGGTGGCCCCTTTTAAAAGGGATACATGAATTATTCAGACTAATACATTGGAATAGCCCTAAAATACTGCACTGCTGTATTAAGACGGATACACGAGCTGAAGCTTTTCACATTTCTGTTTAAAAAAAAAAAATGTATAAACTTTTTTTTATTTTTTACTTTTTATTAATTTTTTCTTCACGAATAATCAGTGTTAATAAATCTGGATCTTTTATACTTGTTTTGATCAACGTTTTTTAATAAAATGAGAATTTTTTTTTCAAATACTACACTATGGAAGCCATTCTTTGTTTTCTATGAGGAAAAAATTGGAGATACTTGGGTCTGATACTAACAAGAAGGAATATACTTCTTCTGGATCTGACTCTTGGAATTGCATGGTGCCTGAAGCTGAGAGAGCTGAGCCAATACATTTATAAGGGAGTTGATCTACATGCACACTACCCCTGCAGGGGTGCAAACATCTGGGGAGTGGGGACCATTGTGGGGGAGCACTCAAGTCACTTGAAGATTACATGAGCACGAAAGTCACTTTATTACATTTTTGCTGGATTTTGCACAACAAAAGAACTACGTTTTTGTGGACATTAATTTGTGGGGGGTTTTTTTGGTCTTTTCTGTTTTTCCTGCTTTTATTTTCTCAAAAGTTTTTTATTTTGCATCAATACAAATGAACAGAGTATAGCATCCAACATAGTATAAAATACAATGAAGTCCTGCTAAGTAACCAGTACATGCTGGATTTGCAAACAAAATCAGAGAATATAGGAAAAAAATAACTCATACATGACTTGTATCATGATAGTGAACATTTTAGGAGCTGCCATACAAACTATTGTAACAAATCACAGTTTCGCTATGCGAGAGAAAAAAAGGATCCGTATTGTGGGGATCGCTCGGGATCCCACTCCCCTCTCCCGACACCCCAAAAGGGAACTCACTGTGTCCAGTGAGGCGAGCGGTCCCAGACCATCCCTCCCTGCTCCCCTCTAGGGGGGGGGGCGGCTCTCATGTTTCTCGTAAAATAAACCCTGACTCCAGCAGGAATATGTCCTGTATGCATTTTCTACAATAACTGAAGTACTTAACCGAAGGACCTTACGTCAAAGAAGTAGCTCCGTAGCTGTAACTAAGATTAACAATCCAGAGTCACTTAAAGCGGACTCATCTGTATCACTAATGTACTAACTAGAGATGACAGTAGTACCAGTAAGATAAAACAAGAAAAATCAACATAAAAATTTAAGAAAAAGGGACAGAAAGTATTAAGGAGAAAGAGGAGAGAGAGGAAGTTAGATTAAGTGTAGATATAGTCGGTAAGGTGCCTTTTTATCTGTTGTGGCTCTCTGCGATAGGGATTACTGCTTATTGTCAATACCAGGTATCAAGGAGATTCCCAGATAGCGAGCCCAGGGTTCCCATATCGCTGAGAATTGTTCTGTCATATCCAGCAGAGAGTTCACCAGTTTTTCTTGCGCCATCATCCATGAGACTTTCCTCTTCATGGACAATAGCGCAACTGTGGGGGATTTTCAAGCCTATGGTCAATTTTGCCCCTGTTAGTATAAATAGTATTAATTTACGAGTGAGTTTAGGAATGCCCAGTTCTAGACCATTCAGCAATGCTATCGTGGGAGTCTGGATGGCAAGCCTGTAACCTTGCAAATTAGAAAGGCTTTGTTCCAGAAACCCCTGATCCTGGGACATTCCCACCAAATGTGTAGCATGGTACCTAGTCCCTGGCATCCTCTAAAGCACAGAGGAGACGAGGAGGGTAACATTTGGGCCAGTCTGGTGGTGGACTAAGTACCACCTCTTCAAAAGTTTGATGTTAGCCTCTAGGAGAGAGGCATTTTAGATGCCTTTTGTGAGATCTAGAGTAGAAATCGTGCCAGTCCTCCACTTCCCAAGAGATCTGGAGCTCCTTTTCCCAGGAAGACATATATGGCAATTTGTGTGGATTGGTGGCGAGTGACTCATAGATTACCAATATTGCTCCCCTCTGCTCCATGGCTTGACCACACCAGCATTCGTATTTTTGTGAACCCTGAAGGGGTTAGGTTTGTTTGACCAAAGGGAATGAATAAAGTGGGAAATTTGGTGGAACCGAAATTGCTCAGTAGTGGGGAGTTCCAGCTCCTTCACAAAATGCTTAAGAGGTAGGGGACCTGTACTAGAGAAGAAGTGTCTGATGCGTTTTACCCCCTTATCCAGCGACCACTTGAAGGCTCTAATGTCCATACCAGGTTGGAATCGAGGGTTGTGAAATAAGTGCGCTAACGGTTGAAACCTAGAGACCAGGGAGGGAAGCTTCCTGAGTGAGTCCCACAAAGAGAGAGAATGTGATAAAGTCAGTGCTAAAATAGGAGGTCTATTTCTGGAGGGACACCACAACAAAAAATCGAGGGTGAACTCAAGTACCGCTTGTCGTTCAATAGTTATCCAATCAGGCTTTTCAACTTTAAGGTAGATAGTAGACAGTTGTGCTAAGCGTGCTGCTGGTAGTACCATAGAAAATTAGGGACCCCCAGCCCCCCTTGAGAGGTGAGATTAAAAAGAGTACAGTCCGAGAGACGAGGTCCTTTCTTATGCCAAATGAATTTAGTTACTTTGCTCTGGAACACTTTCAGGTGGTTCCTCCTAATCCGAATAGGGAGTGAGCGAAAAAGGTATAACAATCTGGGTCTGAGTCATCTTGACTGAATTAATTTTCCCTGTCCAAGAAATGTCGTGGGATTCCCAATTTCTGAGATCTGCTTCAAATTTTTTATACATTGGAGGGTAAGTTGCTTGTTACAGATTTTCTATTTTCAACGTAATATTAATCAACAAGTATTTAATAGAGCACTCACTCCATTCAAATTGATATGTGTTCTTAAGGAGAGAGACCTGTGGACTAGAGAGGGACACATTGAGAGCCTGTGACTTCGACCAATTAACGTGAAGCCCTGACACAGCTGCACACTCGTTCAGCAACCTGCAGATCACAGGGAGAGGAGGCTGGTGAGGTCACAAAAAGGAGGAGATCATCAGCGAAAAGGGCGCATTTATGAGTTCTGTGACCACACTGGACCCCTTTAATATCCAAATGGCCGCGGATTGCTATTGCCAGTGATTCAATCATCATGCCAAAAATCAGGGGGGATAGCGGGCATAGTATAGTCCCTGAAGTCTGACCTTGGCCTCTGGTTTCGAATAAAGAGCTTCCAAAGCTCCTATGAAGTTTGGTCCGAATCCCCATTGTCTGTACTGCAAAGAGATACGGCAAGGAGACTGAATCGAAGTCCTTCTGAAGGTCCAACGATAAAAGCATGCCCTCTTGCTTTTGTCCCCCCACCCAGTTCGTTTGAAGCTCTGAGATGAGGTCCACCGCCCTTCTAACTTGATCAGGGCCTTGCCTGCCAGGAATGAATCCAACCTGGTCTTTATGTACGTACCGGCCTATAAAAGACACTAGATGATTTGCCATCACTTTAGTGAAAAATTTCAAGTCGTTATTGATCAATGAAATGGGCCTATAGTTCCCTGTTAAATTCGCGTCCTTATCTGGTTTCGGAATTACCGAGATCTAGGCTGTACTAAGTTGATTTCCGATAGCGGTACCTTTAGTCATTGAGTTAGAGTCTAAAGAGGTATGGGGTCAAGGTGTCAGTAAACGTTTTATAGTAGGGGGTGGAAAACCCATCTAGCCCTGGTGTCGTTCTCCCTTTCAGATTCTTAATAACCTCTGTCACTTCCGTGACTGTGACGGGAGCCTCCATCTCTGCCCTGTGATCCACAGAAAGCTTTGGTAGATTCAGGTCTGTTAGGAATTCCTCTAAGCATGTAGTGTTCATGTGTTTATCTGCTTTGTAAAGCTCCCGATAGAAGCTCTGGAAAGCTTTCATAATACTCTGTGGGTTAAGGGAGAGAGAACCGTCTGCCTGTCTGATCTTGGGGCGTGAATTGGAAAAAAATCTCGGGGATAATTTGGATGCAAGCAAAGGTCCTATCTGATCCCGTTTCTGGTAAAATTTAGCCCCCGTCCATCTGATGGATTTCTCAGCCTTCGTGGTGAGGGCCAGGTTCAAGGCCATTCGGGCTGCATCTAAGGTATGGCCGGGGACGCTATTAGGATCTTTATGTTGCTTGCGCAGATCGCAGAATTCTCTCTCCATTTTTTCAATGTCGCCCTTCCTTTTTTCTGTTGGGCTGCGATTTGAATCAGCTTACCCCGGATCATCACCTTGTGCACTGCCCAGAGTATCTGCTGAAACATCACCAACGTCATTTAGTCTGAAATATTCCTGCACTGCTCCCTGTATTTCGATAACCCTAGGCGGGTCATTCAGTATAGATTGGTTCAGAGACCAATGAGAAGATTGGTGTCTGGGAACGTCCCTGCACAGCGCAAGGAGGACCATAGAGTGATCTGACCAAGTCACATCTAAAATTTTGGAATCAGTGGCTAGTGGGATATGCCGGGTGGATAATAAAATATAATCAATACGTGAATAAGATTGATGTGGGTTTGAGAAATGGGTGAAGTCCCGTGTAAATGGGTTTAATTCACTCCAGATGTCTGCTAATTGCGATTGAAAAATCAAATGTGCTATTTAAACGCTAATTTTATTGGGCCTAATCAATTGTGAGCAGTTAGGTTTGGAATTGTCAATACCAGAGCCGAACACCATATTAGTCTTCCCCCCCCCCCATGACTATGATACCTTCTAGCAATGGTCCCAGATTATGGAGCATTTTCTGAAAGAACCTCGTCTGACCTTTATTAGGGGCATAGTAGGAAACAAATGAATATAGAAGATTATCAATAGTACCCTTAACTAGCAGGAATCTTCCCTCCGGGTCTCTATGCTCCATTTGTACCGAAAATTTGCAGTGTTTGGAAAAAAGGATTGCTACCCCTTTCGTCTTATCTTCGGCATTAGCCAAGAAAAACAAAGGGAAATGGGCATGCAGGAAAGAGGGGGTATGCCGCACCGGAAAATGAGTCTCCTGTAATAATAGTACATCTATGTGATGAGAGCGATAGACCTGAAAGGCCTTTCGTCTCTTAATAGGGGAATTAAATCCCTGGGCATTGTGTGAGATTATCCGTAACGGATGTAGGGTGGTATTGTCTAGAGCAGACCTTTATCTTAAATGTGAAAAGCATATAACGGGCCCGGATTGAGGGGAGGAGTAGGTCTTCCTTCCCTCAATCAGAACAAAAAATATTTGTGTAGCCCAAATGAAGGACTAAAAACCCACTACCCAGAAATGGAAGATTCCTGTCTGGGTAGTAGATAGGGGCACAATGCATCACCACCGGCCCTATAAAACGTATAAACAATACTATGAAACCAACAACAAAAAAATGCAGAATCGGTCACCAGTCTCCCCATAGATAATATAGACTAATATGTCCAACTTGAGGGGCCAGACCCAGGGGGAGAAGAGCAAATTACTTGGGGGAATAGTTCACACTGCCAGTGTAAAAGTGGGGCATCCTGGTCCATAATTGTGTATCAGCAAGGAACTGAATATTAGGGACAATGTTCAGTCCAGTTACGGGAAAATTCCTGAGAAAAAAAAACTACCATCTTGAAGTAGTGACGGTTGTAGAAAAAGAGTATTCCTCGCAGAGGTTAGAAAGAGGAAATATCATGGGGGAAGAATGTCTTTGACTCTCTTGTGGTTAGCTTTTCCCCATAAAGGTGATGTAGGGCTCTGAGGTGTAGGTCGTTTGGCAGACCCCTGTTGATAGTGAGTCGTATCCATGTCCGTGTCCAGAATGGTGCGCTTGATAGAAGCAAACGTTCGCCTTCGGAAAAATTATGGAATGCATGCTGTTTGCCCTTGTTAGAGAATTTGAGAGCAAGTGGGAATGCCCAGCGGTATTTAATGTCCTTTTTGGTCAGAACAGCTAGAAGGGGTTTTAAGGACCTCCGTTTCTGAATGGTGAACGGAGAGATGTCAGCAAATATCTTTATTTCTTTTTCTTGAAACTGTATTCGTTACTGTTGACGAGAGCGTTTCATTACCTCCTCCTTGATGGAGTAGTAGTGTGGTTTGACCACAATGTCTCTTGGGGTTCCATCTTTCCTAGGAGGCCCTAGAGATCTGTGGGCTCTGTCCAATTCCAATTTGTGAGGCGGGATAGAGGGGATCAGTTGTTTAATGACTTCCTGCACACCCGACGGGACATCTGCGGCTGTTTCGGGGATCCCTCTTATCCTAAAATTGTCCCTCCTCGAGCGATTCTCAAGATCGTTGATTCGGGCCTGGGCCACTTCCAGCTGCTCTTGCACAAAGTGTAAGTGATCTGTGTTTTGGTTTGCCCTAGAAATAGTTATGTCCAATTTATGCTCAATATGTTCAATTCTGGAGCCTAGGTTCTGAAAATCCGCTCTGATCTCTCCTGTGATCTTGTCTGCACTTTGTGCTAGACCTTTATCAAGCATCTCAGAAATTCTGGTGAAAAGGTCTGAAACATTGAAAGTCACATCGAGAGCCTGCACAGACTGGGTGGTGGTGGGGTCAGACTGATTAGGTGAGGCTTTGTAGGAGGACTTCCCATAGGGCCCTATAGAACACTCTATTAGCAATGCTGTAGAAGCTGGAGAGGGGGTTTCCTCTGCTGGGACAGGACCTGTCATCAGTGGGGTATATGGCAGTGTAGCTGGTTTCAGCACTTGCCTGCCTGTGATGAAGAATTCCTGGTCTCGTGGCTGTGTTGCGGCCGCCATCTTGGAAAACTCCCGGCCAGCTGCCGTGTCAAATCGGGGTTCCAGGGCTCGTCTAGCTTGACCTCCCGGCATGTGCGTGGTCTCTGGAGTTTCCCCTGCCTGCTCCCGTTAATCGTGGGGAGCCTGGAAGCCGGAATCCGCAGCTATCGTCGCTGTGTGGCCGGCGGTGTGCGGAGCTCCAGGCTTACGCCGCCATCTTAGGAGAATCCGCACATGAGCCTACCTGCTTTTATTTTTCATTTTGTATTTTATTTTTATTTTAATATATATTTTTCACAAAAACTGTCGTATACATGGTATATAGATATATAACCTTTTGGGTTTTCACAAAAATTGTTGTATATACGGTATATACATATATAACCTTTGGGTTTGTGGTTTTTTTTAACTACTGTTTACTGCACTATATATCAGCACGTATATGGTATATAATTTTTCCAAGCACTTTGTGCACTTTATTGTGAAGTAATAATTATATATAACTGGGTATTACACACTTTTGCAACAAATACATACAAACAGTATCACACCGTACACTATTGGAGATACAGAGCTGGTGTTGTATGACCTAGTATGTACATATAAAGGTACCATACCATACAATATTTAATAGATAGAGTTAGATATATATGGTGTAGGATCTGTAGTCCCCATGCTTGGGCTGACAATCTGGTACCCACAGAAGGTTCAAGTGTAATCTCTTGTGAATTATATTTCCGTTACACCTTTGGAAATATTGAGGTGTACATATACATTATAAGATAGATCCTGGACCCCTATACTGTAAGTAAAATACTATATATATATATATATTAAAAAAATCCTAATTCCACTGCTTTCTATTGGAAAGGCTTTGGGTATGGTAATAATATATAGACCCATATACCAGGTAGCACCATCAACCCCATTTTAGCATATAAAACAATCTCTTGTAAAGATTCCTGGTGGGAGTTTTTATTTTATGGGGAGGCTGCAACGGACTCTGTGTGACCTAAGCGCGGCTTTGAATAAAATAGAGTCAGGAATAACTGCTCTGTGTCCTGTGATGTATTCAAAGAAAGAGATTTTACAGGTAAGCTGTATTTAAAAATCAGTTTTTCTCTCTGCATGGAATTTTATCCGATCAGTAGTCTCCTTCCTACAAGGGGGAGAACTTCGGGCATCTATCAACATCCTGGATGCTTATCTTCATGTGCCGATCTTCCCCGATCACCAGAAATTTCTACGCTTCAAGGTAGAAAATCTTTATTTCTAGTTTGAAGCTCTACGTTTTCGGGCTAGCCACTGCACCTCAAGTGTGTATAAAGATCCTAGGATTCGTCAAGTTATTGTTCAAGCTTTTGGCTTAAAAGAAGAGAATTCCTCCTTTTTCATTTTAAAGGCACTCCACCAGGGCCATTAGTGCTTCTTGGGCAGTGCATCACCAAGCCTCCATGGCTCAGATCTGCAATGCCGCAACTTGGTTTTCAATCCATACATTTACTAGATTCTATCAAGTAGATGTAAAAGATCATGAGGATATCGCCTTTGGGCGCAGTGTACTGCAGTATGAGTCCTCTAGTCTCTTGGTGCCCTGCTATTGTTGTCTCCCTCCCTTCAGTTGGCATTGCTATGGGACATCCCAAATAGTAACTACTATGGCGCTGTGTCCCCTGATGTATGAAAAGAAAACAGGATTTTTAAAAACGGCTTACCTGTAAAATCCTTTTCTTTGAAGTACATCAGGGGACACAGAGGTCCCTCCCTTTTTTGATATACACGTGTATTGCTTTGCTACAAAACTGAGGTGCTCCCACCAGTGGGTGGGGTTATATAGGGAGTGCACTTTTTAATTTAGGTCGTGCCAGTGTCCATCACCTGAAGGTGGCCTATAACCCACATAGTAACTACTATGGCTCTGTGTCCCCTGATTTACTTCAAAGAAAAGTTACAGTTAAGCCGTTTTTAAAAATCCTGTTTTTGCCCTACTAGCTTGGGTGGCGCTACAGACAGACAGTTCTGCACTTTCAGCTTTTGCAGGCTGAATTAACCCATTGCCAACTCTGTTACACTTAGGTTTAGGGGGCTGCACTCACACACTCTCACTGTGTGACTCGGTCGCCCCTTGTTCCACCAGTGTAGCACCAGAGGGACTGCCTCTGGCTCCAACACATTGAGACCCCATGAGACTTCCATGGACAATCCTGTGCTTCTAGTTGTCATGGGAGATATCCTTCTCCCATCATTGGTAGTGAACACATTACCAACATTTCTCTGTCATTTATTGACGGACACAGCAGCTCTTCTTGACCTTAGGGTTATATTGCCACTTTAGGAGAGGACTAGGCAGAAAGTGTTAAAAACAACAACACTATCACAGTACTGCCCAGGGGGCGGTCCTACTGGCTGTAACCCCTTAAACTTCATCCAGCAGCTCAGTTTTTTTCTGCCTAGTATAGGAGAAGGACCTGGCTCCCGATGGGACCATTGGTCCTGGGAATTTTTTTCATTTCTTCTGCATTTTTGACTCCTGTGATCTTCAATCAACAGCTGAGCTGGTTAACAGGCTGGATAATATAGGTCCTGGTAGTCTCCCCAGCCTGGCCATCGAGCATGAGCAGGCCCTAGCTATGCACGGGATCAGCCACGACATGCCCCATCTATTCCAGGGGCGGCCGATGAGCTATATGCTCTGGGGCACACATACGACTGGGCTACTTCTGTCTGTGTCAAGGTGGGCTGTGGTCGGCAGCCACTACTGCTCGGGTGATGGGTCAGTCTATGGAATGCATCCAGCTATTCCTGCAGCAGGGGTAAGTATGGTTCCACCTGTCTCGGTAGGATGGAGCAGCTGGGCATTCCCTGGGAGGTCAACTAGGGGGTCTCTCACTCTCCCTTTCCCTCCTCCCCATGCTATGGGCCGCTGTTTGACCGGGCACATGGTGCGGTGCACGTACCTGGCCGGCGGTCCTCGGGGGGGCTCTGGGTCCTGGCAGGGGGCTGCACTGGGTGTGGGGGGTCTTCCCTGTTTCTGGGCCACGGTGGGTGTCTGTGCTTTGAGAGCCATGTGGGGAGGCCACTGCATGCTCTGCAGCCATTTTCCTGGGGCTGTGACCGTTTTGTGGTAGCCACAGCTAGCTCATTGTTTTTCAGCCATTTTTTGTAGTTCGGCGGCCATTTTCTTGGTGCTCTCAGATTATATTTACTGATGCGGCCGGTGGCCATTTTCTAGTAGCCTCAAGTGGTTTCTCCTCTAGCACTGGGCACTTGTTTCCTTCTAGAACATCGCACATCTCATGGATGGCACGGTGGAGGGCGGACAGCAGCAGCACAGTGCTGTACCTGGGTCAGGGTGAGTCTGTGCAGCTAGAAGGGTGGACTTTTGTGTGAATTGCTGTAGGTCCCTAAGTGGTGATAGGCTAGTGTGGGTGAGCATGGTATCAGAAGCTGGTGCTTCTTCCCTAGACATCCCTGTGATTGCAACTGGTTCTCCTGTACCTATGGTTCCTATGGATGCTCTGTCAGCAGTCCTGGAGGCCTTTGTTGCCAGGGTGGAAGTGGCGTGCGCGCGCAAGGTTGGTAGAAAACGCCCCCCCCCACCCCCATCATCTTCTGGGAAAAAAAGCTCTGATTCAGACCCTGCTGTGACTGGCGGCCTCTGTTCTGATGTATCAGAGGATGCCGACCAGGACCGTTTGGACAGTGAGGATGACTCAGTGTCCGGGTCAGTACAGGAAAAGGCGCTTGTAGGAGCACTTATTACAGTGGTGCAGGATACCCTAAACTTTCAATGGGCTAAATTGTTTCACCGTGAATTGGAGAAGCAACAGGCTTTCCCGATCTGCGTGGAGCTGGCAGACCAATTGGTGCAGGGCCTTAAATATGTCTGTGATGTGGCCTTGGATATGGCCCCCTTGCTCTCTAGAGCCTCAGTATCAGCAGTAGTGCTATGTCGCCTGATTTGGCTGAAATGCTGGTCTGCGGACCAGACATCTAAGAGAGCACTGGTGGACATGCCCTTCCAGAGAGAGAGGCTATTTGGAGCATCTCTGGATGACATTAAGAATGTTACTGGTGGTAAGAGTATGTTGCTCCCACAGTCCAGGAAAGGTAAGGAGCCATGCCGTAGGAAATGGCCCTCCTTTTCCGCACAGAAGTGGATTTTTCATCCGCCTGGGTCGGCAGGTAAGCGTTCCCAGTCCAACAAGGGGCCTGCTGAGGGACAAAAGTGTCCCTGGTTTCGCAAGCCAAGCGAGCAAAGCTGTTACCGCATGAAGGTCTGCCCCGCCCAACCCTGGGGTGGGGGGTCGCCTTCAGGAGTTTGCAGCTCGGTGGACCTCCCTGTTTTCTGACCAGTGGGTCTGCAAGCTAGTTTCCTCAGGGTACAAGATAGTTTTTCTTGTCCGCCAAACATATTTTTTTTTTCCCTCCAACCTTCATCTTCTTCCGGATTGTTAGCAGGCCCTGTTTGGGGCAGTACAGGACCTGCTGCTGCGGTGTCATTACCTGTACTGACACCGGAAAGGTTTCAGGGGTTCTACTCCAATCTGTTTGTAGTCCCGAAGAAGGAAGGGATCCGTCCGGTCCTGGGCCTCAAGGCCCTCAACAGCTTTGTGAAATTACAAAGGTTAAGGATGGAATCAGTTCGCTCAGTGGTCGCTGCACTCCATCAGGGGGATTTTCTGGCATCCCTGGACATCAAGGACGCATACTTGCATGTCCCCATATGCGTCAAGCATCAAAGGTTTCTGTGATTTGCGGTCGGAGACGAGCACTACCAATTTGTAGCTCTCCCTTTTGGTCTGGCATTGGCACCGAGGGTCTTCACCAAGGTGCTAGCCCCAATTTTGGCTTTGCTGAGGTAGAGAGGGATAGCAATCGTGGGTTACCTGGACGACCTCCTCCTGAGGGAAGCTTCCGCCTCAGAATTAAGGGATGATGTGGCAATCACCATGCAAAATCTTCTGGAGTTTGGGTACTGAACCTACAGAAGTCGGTGTTGGTGCCAACTCAACGCCTGGAGTATCTGGTCTTGCTTCTGGACTCCTCAGAGGCAAAAGTCTTTCTCCCTTCAGACAAGCTGCAGACTCTTCAAGCTGCAGTAAAATTGTTGGTGTCCCGCAGGTGGTCATTGCTGCGTTTTTGCATGCGAGTTCTGGGCCTCATGGTAGCCATTTTCAAGGTGGTACCATTTGCCCAATTCCACACCTGAGTCTTGCAAAAGGAGATACTGTCCAAATGGGACAAATCTCCGTTATCCCTGGATTGTCAAATTCGGGTGAGCCAGCTAGTCAGGGACTCCCTGCTCTGGTGGCTGAGGTCGCTGGCCCTTCGGTCCGGGAAGTCATTCCTTCCTCTTCATTGGACGGTGATCACAATGGACGCCAGCCTGACCGGTTAGGGGGGAGTTTGGGACGTACAGTCAGCCCAGGGTCTGTGGACCCAGGAAGAATCCCACCTGCCGATCAATGTATTGGAACTTCGGGCAATCAGGCGGTGCCTCTCCACATGGCCACAGAGGCTGCAGGGGTGTCCGGTCAGGATCCAATCCGACGGAGGAATAAGGCTCTTGGCTGCAGCACTGGAGGTCACGTGCCGGCTCTGGGCGTAGAAAACTGGCAAGCGGACTACCTAAGTCGTCAGATGCTGGACGCAGATGCGGATGTATTTCGACGACTTTGCCTAAGGTGGTACACGCCAGATGTGGATCTCCTGGCTTCTTGACTCAGTCGGAAGGCACAGAGGTCTGTGGCCAGGTCTAAGGATCCCTGAGCGGACTTGGCAGATGCATTGGTGGCTTCATGTGGGCATTATCGGCTGATTTATGCCCCCCCCCCCACTCAAACTTCTACCACGTCTGCTTCGCAGAGTGGAGGCTGAGGGGATTCCGGTGATTCTGATTGCCCCAGATTGGCCTTGGCGTCTGTGGTACGCCGACTTAGTACAAATGGTGGCGAATGTTCCTTGGTGGCTGCCGATGCGAGAGGACCTTCTGTCACAAGATCCAATACTTCATCCTGCTTTACCGTCACAGGCTTTAATAACGTGGCTATTGAAAGACAGGTGCTAAGGTACCGAGGTCTGTAGGATTCGGTAATATCCACTATGTTGAGGGCACGGAAGTCATCGTTCGGAAGATTTATCATCGTACGTGGAAGGCCTACATCTCCATGTGTGAGGAGATGGGGTGGCGTCCACGCACATATTCACTTTCCCCATTAACAATTCACACAGGGGAGGGGTAGGGATCTGGGGGTCCCCTTGTTTAAGGGGGCTTCCAGATTCTGATAAAGCCCTGCCCACAGACCCCCACAACCACCAGGCAAGGGTTGTGGGGATGAGGCCCTTTTCCCCATCAATATGGGGACAAGATGCTTTGAAGGGCTACTCCAAAGCACCCTGTCAATGTTGAGGGCATGTGGCCTGGTATGGTTCAGGAGGGGGAGTGCTCTCCCCCCCCCCCTTTTCTGCGGCCTGCCAGGTTGTGTGCTCAGATAATGGTCTGGTATGGATTTGTCTTTAATTGTGGCGCTGGGTTACCCTTAATATCCATACCAGACCTGAAGGGCCCCCCCCGATTAACCACTTCAGCCCCGGACCAATTGTCAGCCTAAGGACCAGAGGTCTTTTTACAATTTCGCACTGCACTGCTTTAACTGGTAATTGCGCGGTCATGCAATGTTGTACCCAAACGAAATTTGCGTCCTTTTCTTCCCACAAATGGAGCTTTCTTTTGATGATATTTGATTGCCTCTGCGATTTTTATTTTTTGCGATATAAATGGAAAAAGACTGAAAATTTTGAGAAAAAAATATATTTTCTACTTTTTGTTATAAGAAAAATAAACTCAATTTTAGTCATACATTTAGGGCAAAATGTATTCAGCCACATGTCTTTAGTAAAAAAAAATGTCAATAAGCGTATATTTATTGGTTTGCGCAAATGTTATAGCGTCTACAAACTAGAGTAAATTTTCTGGAATTTACACAGCTTTTAATTTATGACTGCCTATCTCGTTTCTTGAGGCGCTAAAATGGCAGGGCAGTACAACCCCCCCCCCCCCCCCAAATGACCCCATTTTGGAAAGTAGACACCCCAAGGAAATTGCTGAGGGGCATGTTGAGCCAATTGAATATTTTTTTTTTTGTCCCAAGTGATTGAATAAAGACACCAAAAAAAAAAAGTTTACAAAAAGTTGTCACTAAATGATATATTGCTCACACATGCCATATTTATATGTGGAATTGCACCCCAAAATACGGGGATACCACATATGTGGGACTTTTTGGGAGTCTAGCCACGTACGGCACCCCGAAAACCAATCACTGCCTTCAGGGTTTCTAAGGGTGCAAATTTTTGATTTCACTCCTCACTACCTATCAGTTTCGAAGGCCATAAAATGCCAAAATAGCACAAAACCCCCCCAAATGACCCCATTTTGGAAAGTAGACACCCCAAGCTATTTACTGAGAGGCATGTTGAGTCCATGAAATATTTTATATTTTGCCATAAGTTGCAGGAATATTACAATTTTCATTTTTTTTTTTTTTGCACAAAGTTGTCACTAAATGATATATTGCTCACACATGCTATGGGCATAAGTGAAATTACACCCCAAAATAAATTCTGCTGCTTCTCCCGAGTACGGGGATACCACATGTGGGGGACTTTTTGGGAGCCTAGCCATGTACGGGACCCCCCGAAAACCAAGTACTGCCTTCAGGATTTAAATATAAAACGCTACCAAAAAAAACTGTTTGCGATCACAGGGATCAGGCCTGACTCTGCAAACGCTGCAGTTATGTGTTTAGTGTTTTGTAAGTGACAGTGATCGATGGATACTGCACTTGGGTGGGCTGGACGGAGGGGCAAAACGCAGGTGCCAGCAGGTATCTGGGCTGATCCCGCTAACAATGCATTTTTTTGGAACCATAAACTGCTGGGGACGCTAGTATAGATCTGATCAGATATTGATCTGTTCAGATTCTATACCACTACGGGAGGTTTATGCTTTGCGCGTGGGTGTTAGCGGTACTGGAACTAACCTAGCGCTGCCTGGGGCAACGCAGACCCTGACTCTAAAACCTAATTGATATGACCCGCCAGGTGATCAGAGGGTTAAACCTTTATTGGGTAATAAATGGTGGGTGCCCTGATGCTATAAAAATCAAACTAACTAACCAGCGTCACCAGTGGCACTTATACGGTGATCGCTGGTGAAAGGGTTAACTAGGGGCAATCAGGGGGTTAAAACCATTATTGGGTGGTATATGGGGGTACCTAGCGCTATAAAAACCTGGTGGTGAACCTAAAAAAACAACTAGCTACCTAGCGGCACCAGTGACACTATTGCAGTGATCAGAAAAACGATTGCTTAGTGATACTGGCAAAAAGGGGTGAAAGGGTTAACTAGGGGTAATTAGGGGGTTAAAACCATTATTGGGTAGTATATTGGGGTACCTAGCACTATAAAAACCTGGCGGTGAACCTAAAAAAACAACTAGCTACCTAGCGGCACCAGTGACACTAATGCAGCGATCAAAAAAAACGATTGCTTAGTGGCACTGGCAAAAGGGGGTGAAAGGGTTAACTCTAGGGGCAATCAGGGGGTTAAACCTTTATTGGGGGGGTGGGGGCTACCCTGGACCGAACACTAACTGCCCTGACGGTTTTTACTGTCACAACTGACACTAAATGCAGTGATCAGTAAATGATCACTGCAATCAGTGACACTGTGACTGGGAGGGGGGGGGGGGGGGGTCGGGGGGGGATTTGTGTGCCTATGTGTATCTACATGTCAGTGTAGTGTTGGTGCACACTTATTTTCTCTGTTCTCCTCGCAGTCCGGTCAAAAAGACCGCCCCGAGGAGAATTACATCACTTCCTCCTGCCTGTGTTTACAATACACAGTGGGGGAAGCTTCTCATTCGCCAGGAGCAATCGAGAGGGGATGGGCAAAAACCAACGGCCATCCCCTCATACCGGATCGCTCCTGAAATGAAACGGTCTGCCGCATCCAGCGGGAGGGGGTCCGATCGGACCACCCGCTGGAAGGTGAGCACGTACATGTACGTGCTTGTGCCTGTCGGTGCCATTGCACCAACGTACATTGCCATGCGGTGGTCCTTAAGTGGTTAAGGCTTACCTTTAGGTCCGAGAAATATCTCCTTAACCTTAAACTTAAAGTGAAGGCGAACATGCCGCATGCGTTGGAGTGACGTCATCATGGCTCCGGCCAATCACACGGCCCATCAGACCCGGAAGTCACTCCGGGATACATGGCAGCGGCCGAGAGGAAGAACGAGGACCAATTCGCTTTGGGGGCTTCGATCTCAGGTAAGTTATTCATAATGAGCTAGTATGCTATGCATGCTAGCTCATTATGCCTTTACCTTGCAGAGTTTATTTTTATTTTTGATTTTTTTCAGGATTAACTTCCTCTTGAAGGGCCTGGCATGGAATTTCGGGGGGCCCCCACGCATTTTTATTTTATTTTTTTTAAATTTTGGTTAGGGGTTCCCCTGTGGGGCAATTCCATGCTGTTTCTATCAATGAACGTTTGTGTATTGTCGGACCAACAATAACCGCGTGTAGTTTTAATTAAGTTTCTTTCCTTTAGAAATGTTGTTTTGCTGTCAGACTGTTATAAACACTGGAAACATGCGCGCCTTTACAAGCATACTATATAAACCCCCCCCCCCAGGTACGAAATTGAAAGGAATATTACACTTTTATTGTTTCACTTTAAACCTTTAAACATTATTAAAATCACTGCTCCCGAAAAAACTGCAGTTTTTAAAACTTTTTTTTTGCATTGATACATGTCCCCTGGGGCAGGACCCAGGTCCCCAAACATTTTTTATGACAATAACTTGCATTTAAGCCTTTAAAATTAGCACTTTTTATTTCTCCCTTAGACTTTTGAAGGGTGTTCCGCGGCTTTCGAATTTTCTGCAAACACCCCAGATTTTTTCCTTTTCGGCGAACGGCTAATGTTCGAGTCTAACTCATGTTCGACCCGAACAAAAAACCCATCCCTAGTGTAGACAACTGCTACTTTTGTGGGTTGTCTATTACCCACCACAGCCTGTGAGCGACTCCTCACAACACCTTCTGTCTTTAAAGGGGCACTCTTTTTCCTACATCGGCAGCTCCATAGCTGACCAGTTTTGGTCACCCCTAGTTTAACTTCTCCAGCACTCTGCTGGTTTATAGCAGGCACATACATAGTCACCAAGTCTTTTTGAATCCTTAACCTTGCAAGTCCATTTGTACACCACCTGCAGATCCCCCAGCCGGAAACACTCCCACTTCACTGGGATCGGTCCCACAAACTGCAACAGTCTTACCATATCCTGCAGCAGGTAACTTTAGCTTCAATTGAGTGTGCTGACTCTCTCAGTGGCATCCACACAAGCTACTGCCTCTTTGTGGCCACAGGGCAACACTGCCACCTTTCTAGACACATCAGCGGTGTTCCAGAACCTTGGGCAAGTAAAAATCCCTTGCCCCATTTGACCACACTCCAAGCATGGTACTGGACGCTGAACTTTAATTTCATGGCATCTCCTCAATGCCAGGCTCTGTTGCAATGGGATACCACTCTCGGACTCCACTGGTCATGACCATCAGCAGACCGACTCCTTGGATCCCCAACATCCCTGCTGGCCTGGACATTGCTTCCACATTGGACCATACTCCTCTTTTCCACACGCCGTTGTCCACCTGGCTTCCTGTTGCCAGGTACAACCTCTTTAACTGCCCCTTTAACTGGGGGTGACGTTATTAATTTACCCCAGGTTAAAGTGGTTTCACAGTCGGGTGATTTCTCTGGTGTGGCTGGGGCATGGAGTGAAATACCCTCTAGCCATAGAGGCCTTAACAGTTAACAGTGCAAAAAAATTATAATTTTGATTCTCCTTGAACAGGTACACAACCTGCGTGCAACACAGTCCATCAAACAAACTCCTCTACAATGCTGTTTGCCTGGCTGCCACACACAGTTAGCAGCAGTTCCTTATGTGACTCACCACCGGCGCAGAGAATCGGATTTCACAGTCCATATGCCCGCATTCTCCACCACTTGTGACATGGGGGATGGTTAACTCAGTGATGGATGCCTTTTTTTTGCAGTGAGTCCACATCAGACTGGCATCTACAGTTAACCCTGGTAGCCCATGTTTAACAGAAAAACAGAACAAAAATCCACTCAGGAATACCACGCAGGTGATATTACTACCTAAATATTTTTTTACCTTAAAGCGGTATTAAACTCCAAAAGCAAACATTTATTATATTGCAGCTTACCAATCCTTCAGATGTAAAGGCTGCAGTCATTTTCTTTTTTAGGCTTTCCTACTATTTTCACCTCTGGCCAGCAATTCTGCTCAATTACAAGCTGTCCTGGAGACGTAGAGGGTTGAGGCAAGCCATTTGCTACTGACAAGAGGGCTTACAATAATCTGCTTTTATTTATGTACATTTATTTTTCAAAATGTAAAAAAGGGTTTGCTACTGTATAATTGCTTATAAAGTGTGAGCTGGAGTTTGGATTCAATGTGTTACTGTATCTAAATCTACTAGTACATCTAACACTCACTTTCCCCCAAGCTGACAATACTGCTGTCCAAAGGTGCGTCTGTGCTCCTTCATCCAGAGTGGATGCACTCTAATATAGGAGGAATGTTACTGGCCAGATCACCAGGGGAAAACTGAGGGGCAAATGAGCCTTTAAAAAAAACAAAACAAATGCAGTCACCAGATCTAAGGATTGGTAAGCTGCAGTATAATACATGTTTAGTTTTGGGTTTAATACCACTTTAATGCAGGGAATGCACTGAGGTAAAATGGGTATAAGCTTTAGAACCACTTTATAGTATTTGTAAACAAAATGACCATAGTTTTCAAAGCTAATATTCGATTGGTTGAGCACAAGTAATGGTGGGAAATGCCACCACGTTTACTTTTTCCCTATGACTCTGCAAATGATACAGTTTCTGTTTCTATTATGACCTTTGCTGCATTTTGTTAGCTAAATTTGTGTTCATTAACTCTGTCGTCTTATTGTCCACTCTGTAGAATTGCCATGAGCTGGAAAAGATGGATCTGGAGGAATGTGTACAGGTGAGTTCAAATGCCTTACAAGTCACCTTGTAAAAGTGTGGGTCTCCACCAGACCACCTTTTTTCTGAAAATGGCGTATGGAGGCTTTTTATGTATGATGCGTTGGGAACTCTCTTGCACATTGAAACCTTTGCTGACATTAAACCAATTATTATTATTTAGGTTTTATATAGTGCCAACAGTTTGCATAGCATTTTACAAAATGGAGAAAGACAGTACAGTTACAATTTAATACAAGAGGAATTGGAGCGCCCTGCTCATTCGATCTAAAAGGAAAGGTCAAGTGATACAAAAGGTATTAACTGTTGGGCATAACCTGATGGAGAAAGCAAAAAGACAGTTTATTAGTTGGAGGCAGGATAGGCCTCACTGAACAGATGGGTTTTTAGGAATCACATAAAGGAGGATAGAGTAGTAGATAGTCAGATTTGGGTAAGGAGTTCCAGTGGATGGGGGAGACCCTGAAGAAGTCTTGGAAGCGAGTATGGGAGGAAGTGACACGGAAGCTAGAGAGCAGAAGGTTTTGGGAGGAGCGAAAATAGAAATTTAGTTGGTATTTTGAGGTTACTGATATAGCTGGGGACAGAGTTGTGGATGGCTATGTAGGTTGTTAGTATTTTGAATTTATTCATTTGAAATTCAATGACATTTGTCTGGAAATCTAGTCACATCTAACATATTTGCAGTTAGATGAATATACATCGGGAGCCTGCAGCCGTTGGTGAACGGCAATTAAATCTTGCTAACAAATTTGGTGGCAATAGCTCTCCATGGTTCTAAAAATATGTATGTTATACATGTTTATACACTCTGTTTATGCGCTGTTTCTGCACTAGAAGAGTTAACTTTGTCATTTTTGGTTTTTATTTATACAAATGAGTAAAAAAAGAAAACAGTGTGCCCCTCCTACCAGAACACAGCAGGAATATGGTAACTCAAGAGCATGAAAACTCCCCCTTTTACGTTTATACCACCCCATGTGCACTTCAGCTTTGGGGGGGACGGGGGTGCTTAAATAGAAGTTCCCCCAAAAGACAGACTGCTCTTTCAAAAACCCGGATATCGTCGTACCCCTCTTTGAGATCCCACTGCTGGATAACTTTTACTTTTTATGGGGAATGAGAATTTTGTCCATTTTTATTGTTAAGATTTAAAAAACAATGTAACAGTGAAAGTTATCAAACTGTAATAAGGGCTCATTGACATGGGAGCTGTTTACTTTTTGCACTAGTATAGGGCTTACGTGCAGGCAGCCTATATAAAGTGAATGAATGAACATCGGCTGTACAGACTAACACAGCCAAATTTGACACAGATGGGTGCATAAACCCTACACACAGATTCAGCACACTCCACAGACAATCGTTACATCTTAAAGAGGAAGTAAACCCTGATGAGTTTACTTCCTCTTTCATTCCCTGCAAAGGCAAAGCATAATGGACTACTATGCATCGCATAGTAGCCCATTATGTGTCACTTACCTGACACAGGAGCCAGCGAAGTCACCGCTGTCCCCTGTAGTCCGCCGCATCCATCTTCTCAGTGGGTCTTGCAGCTCTGCTGCTGTCATTCGGCGAAGCCGCGATGACGTCACTCCCGCGCATGCGCACGGGTGCTGAGACGCGCAGCATTGCGCGGCACCTTCGTTATCGAGGATGCCACGCTCAGTGCGCCTGCGCACCACGATCTATGTCGCATGTGCCGTAGACAGCGGTGCCCGTCTTCGGGCAAATATCTCCTAAACCGTATAGGTTTGGGAGATATTTCTTGGACCTACAGGTAAGCCTTAATCTAGGGTTACCTGTAGGTCAAAGTGGTTTGTACGGGTTTACAACCACTTTAAAGTGTTACTAAACCCTTGAATTTATGAAGGATGCATCCGCACCCCCACAGCACACACAACCCATATATGTTGTTATTTCTTTAAAATAAATCCACTGTATCGGTATATAACAGTCACGTGTACCTTCTGCTGAACGCAGACGGTTGTTGTGGGAGAAATGTCACTCTCTTCTGACGTGGATAGTGATGGTGCCTGATCCCCGGCCCTCTGTCTAGCCAGCGCTGATTGCCACTGTTGACATATACAGTCACCCCAAAAAAAAAACCTTGCAAACTAAATAATAAATAAAAAGGTACTTCAAACAACACAGCATGATGTAATATCGATATTGAACACAGGGGCGGGCTGGGCTGGGGGGCAGGGGTGCAATTTCCCCCTGGGCTGCTCTGATTCCCTATAAAAAGCCTGATGTGCTGGCAGCTGAGCTGGGAAGTGCACATGTACAGTTCCGCAGTTGGCCACATGTTACTGCTCGGTCCGGAGGGAGGCTGACAGGGCTGAATAACAGCCCAGAAGTGCAGGAACGTTTTTGCTGTGAGCGGACATCTGTCCTGTCACAGTGCTGTCCCCGACTTCTGAGCTGACAGTCTGTGTCCATTGCGAGTAGTGATGTCCAGTTCATGAACGAATCGTTCTTTTGAATCGATTCTTTTCAGTGAACTGGATGAATCGATTCATCTGAGTGAACTGATTTGTTTGAAACAGTTCACTCTGCACTCAGTACATAGCAGAGCATGCCTGGTAATATGATCCTAGAGTGAGAGAGCTCCGCCCCTCCCTGCAACCAATCAGCTGACTCAAAGCACAGTGACACTCAGGAACTGGATACAAACTTAAAACAAGAGTCAGGAGTAAACAGTACACCGAGTTAAAGAATCATACAAGTTACCGAGTTAAAGAATCATATCAGTTTTTAGAACACAGTACACTGAAAGAACCACGAGTCACCACCAGTAAAACAATACACTAAACCAATAAAGTAGCAGCAGTGATAAGGTGTTACCGACAGCCTAAGGCCCTTTCACACTTGTGCGACTTGTCCTGCGACTTGAGACTGCAAAGTCACATGACAAGTCACACCCCATGATTTCCAACGAGTTCAGTTCATATCTGTGTGACTTCAAAGTAGTTTTTGTACTACTTTTGTCCGACTTTGATGCGACTTGTGGCAGAGACCTCAAGATTACACAGACATTGCTTTAAGTCGTGGCAAAAATCATGGCAAAAGCACTTGACTTTCAAGTCGCACAAGTGTGAAAATAGCCTTAACGACTGAATTTTACTACCAGGGATACTTCGTCCATGGTAGTGGTAGTAAAATCTGATCATCATTCCTGCGCATGTGCTGTAAAGGCTACGGGCAAATCTGATGGCTAGCAATGTTAACTGTGAAGTTGGCCCATCAGAATGCAGTTCACATGCACAAAAACCTACTTTTCATTTAGGCTCCATTTCCACTTGTGCAACTTGTCCTGCGACTTTGTACTCTATGATTTCCAATGAGTATTATTCGTATCTGTGCAAATTCAAAGTAGTCCCTGCACTACTTTGGCCCTACTTTGATGCAACTTGAGATCCATAGACCTCCGGAATACACAGGCATTGCTTTAAAGTCTCATCAAAATTGCGGCAGAACTGTGCAACTTTCAGGCTGCGTTAGCCTGAAAAGCCTGGCAGTTGCATGATTCTGCCGCGACTTGAAGCAATGCCTTTGTATTCTGGAGGTTTATGGACCTCAAGTCACATTAAAATGGGTCTAAAGTAGTGCAGGGACTACTTTGAAGTCGCTGTGACTTGAAGTCGCACAGATATGAATGGTATTCATTGGAAATCGGGTACTTCTTGTCATGCAACTTTGCAGTCCCAAGTCGCAGGACAAGTTGCACAAGTGGAAACAGAGCCTAAATGAAAAGCGGGGTTTGTGTGCATGTGAACTGCATTCTGGGGCAACTTCACAGTTAACATTGCCATCCATCAAATTTGCGGAAACCTAGGCTCAGGGCCAGTTCACACTGCTGCATAGTACAAAATCGCATGCGATTTGCACTGCAGTGCAAATCACAGGCGATGTCCGTGCAATGCGATTTCACCCATACAGATAGTATGGCTGACCCTTTTTTTGGTCCGCACCAGAATTGGATCGCATGGCACCCATGGGATCCGATTCATGTCCAAACTGACACTTTGCAGTGCGACATGCGAGCTGAAATGGGGGTGTCATTAACATTGTATGACACTCCCCAGCAGTTCGCATATGTCGTTGTGAACTGTCATGCGAGTCTGGTGCGATGCAGAAACCCGTAGTGGAATCGCAGGGTTCCCGCATCGCACAAGTGTGAACCCAGCCTAACAAAGCTGTTTGTGTATCACCAAAATTCATGACGCTGAGCTAATCTGACATCAATAGGTTTGTGCTCTGTGCCAATGAACTAAATCAAAGTAAACGTCCCCAGGACCTGCCAACCTTCTGTGTGAATCAGTCTTCTGATTCTAATCATTTAATATGGTTGAATCAGAGCTTCGGTTCACTTGCTTGTTAGTAGACTCAGCAAGTGAACCGAAGAATCGATTCATTGAATCGGTTCATTTCAGTGAGCAGTTCCAAATGAACCGATTCACTTTAAAGATCCGGACTTCCCATCACTAATTGCGAGCACAGCCGAATGGAAGAGGGTGGATCTGCTCTGCCTCCTCCAGCCCCCTCTCTCACTGTGCCTGCCCACACTCTGAGCAGCCTGTGTGCTGCGTCTGAATAGGATGTGTGGGCGGGAACATTTAAACAGAGCAGACAGTGCTTTCTATGGGACGCTGTGATGACTGAGCCTGGTGCTGGGTCCTTCCTTCCAAGTAAGTGAGCTGTGGCCAGTCTCTCCCCCCCCCCCCCCTGCACATAAGGAAGTAGCTGGTCCTATGATGTGGGCTCACACTAGTGTGCTGCAGTGTTGCTGATCTCACTGTCTTCCTGCATGTCCCCCCCCCCCCAGTCACATGCAGCCACACGCCGCCACACTGTGCCCATCAAATGCAGCTACCCTGTGCCCATCAAATGCAGCTACCCTGTGCCCATCAAATAGAGCTACCCTGTGCCCACCAAATGCAACTTCACTGTGCCCACCAAATGCAACTTCACTGTGCCCACCAAATGCAACTTCACTGTGCCCACCAAATGCAACTTCACTGTGCCCACCAAATGCAGCCTCACTGTGCCCACCAAATGCAGCCTCACTGTGCCCACCAAATGCAGCCTCACTGTGCCCACCAAATGCAGCCTCACTGTGCCCACCAAATGCCACCGCACTGTGCCCACCAAATGCCACCGCACTGTGCCCACCAAATGCCACCGCACTGTGCCCACCAAATGCCACCGCACTGTGCCCACCAATGTAACCGCACTGTGCCCATCAAATGCAACCTCACTGGGCCACCAAATGTAGCCCATCAAATGCATCCACCCTGTGCCCAAATGCAGCCTCATTCTGCAGCCTCGCTGTGCCCATCAAATGCAGCCTCGCTGTGCCCATCAAATGCAGCCTCGCTGTGCCCATCAAATGCAGCCACATTGTGCCCATCAAATGCAGCCACATTGTGCCCATCAAATGCAGCCTCACTGTGCCCCCTCAAATGCAGCCTCACTGTGCCCCCTCAAATGCAACTTCACTGTGCCCCCTCAAATGCAACTTCACTGTGCCCCCCAAATGCAGCCGCACTGTGCCCACCAAATGCAGCCGCACTGTGCCCACCAAATGCAGCCGCACTGTGCCCATCAAATGCAGCCGGACTGTGCCCACCAAATGCAGCCGGACTGTGCCCACCAAATGCAGCCGCACTGTGCCCACCAAATGCAGCCGCACTGTGCCCACCAAATGCAGCCGCACTGTGCCCACCAAATGCAGCCGCACTGTGCCCACCAAATGCAGCCTCACTGTGCTCACCAAATGCAGCCTCACTGTGCCCACCAAATGCAGCCTCACTGTGCCCACAAAATGCCGCCGCACTGTGCCCACCAATGTAACCGCACTGTGCCCATCAAATGCAACCTCACTGTGCCCACCAAATGTAGCCCATCAAATGCATCCACCCTGTGCCCAAATGCAGCCTCATTCTGCAGCCTCGCTGTGCCCATCAAATGCAGCCTCGCTGTGCCCATCAAATGCAGCCTCGCTGTGCCCATCAAATGCAGCCTCGCTGTGCCCATCAAATGCAGCCTCGCTGTGCCCATCAAATGCAGCCTCGCTGTGCCCCCTCAAATGCAGCCTCACTGTGCCCCCTCAAATGCAGCCTCACTGTGCCCCCTCAAATGCAGCCTCACTGTGCCCCCTCAAATGCAACTTCACTGTGCCCCCCAAATGCAGCCGGACTGTGCCCATCAAATGCAGCCGGACTGTGCCCATCAAATGCAGCCGGACTGTGCCCATCAAATGCAGCCGCACTGTGCCCACCAAATGCAGCCGCACTGTGCCCCCCAAATGCAGCCGGACTGTGCCCATCAAATGCAGCCGGACTGTGCCCATCAAATGCAGCCGGACTGTGCCCATCAAATGCAGCCGGACTGTGCCCATCAAATGCAGCCGGACTGTGCCCATCAAATGCAGCCGGACTGTGCCCACCAAATGCAGCCGCACTGTGCCCACCAAATGCAGCCGCACTGTGCCCACCAAATGCAGCCGCACTGTGCCCACCAAATGCAGCCGCACTGTGCCCACCAAATGCATCCGCACTGTGCCCACCAAATGCAGCCGCACTGTGCCCACCAAATGCAGCCGCACTGTGCCCACCAAATGCATCCACCCTGTGCCCGAATGCAGCCTCGCTGTGCCCACCAAATGCAGCCTCGCTGTGCCCATCAAATGCATACACACTTTGCCCATCAAATGCAGCCACAGCGACCCCCCCCCCCCCCCAGCAGCATTTAACCAGCACACCCCATGCCCGCTCACTGTCTGACTGGCACTTGCCGCACCTTGGTGGCGGGTCAGACAGCAGATGACGGGGGTGAGCTGTGGGATGGGCAGTGGGTCAGGCAGTGGCTCCCGTGTCCTCCATGCTTCCTCCCGCTAGATGTCCAATAGGAGCGCCTGACCTTCCAGCCAATCAGGTAATGGGAATTAGACCTGCGCTATCCAGATTGGTGGAGAGCCGATTCAGTGTTAAAAAAGCAAATATTCATTTGCTTTTCTAATACACCTGGGCGGCCTCCAAGTGCAATGCTTTGCGCTCTGAGTCCACCCTATTTTGAAGCCTTTTAGAGCCTATGGCTCTAATCAGGTGCAGGGAAATGTGGAGCGGTGTGTCTGTGTGGCATAGCTTTACTCACAAAGTGACCCTGCCGGCCAATATGCGTTTGTTCCACTGCTGGCCTCTATCGTCTGCAGTGGTTGCTTGGATTGCCTGGCATCTAGCAACCAGTGATGTCACAGTTCCCAGGAGGAAAGTGAGGCTGAGGCCCCAGCATTCAGGAGGATCTTCCGCCTCCTCCACGCCCATTAGTGTTTTATCCGCCCACCTCCTCCCTCCATCTTCTCCTGTGCGGCGGCATGCGCCTCGGAGCCTGCCTGAGGTTAGGGATTGGTCACTGACTGACAGAAGCACCTCTCCAGAGTCAAACTGTCTGAGGTGAGGTCGGGAGCAGTGAATGATTTAGAACATATGTGTAATGTGGCGCATGTGTGTCATGGGAGAATGAGCTAGCAGCAGAGGAGGAGATCACATCCTTAAATCTCAGCCAGGGTTCATGTTGGGACTTGTAGTCCTTTACTTTTGGGTTTGTGACATCCCAAAAGTGAAGGACTACAGGTCCCAGCATGAACCCCTCAGAGCTCAGGACCTAAGGGGACACATCCTTAGATCTCAGGGGTTCATGCTGGGACTTGTAGTCCTTCACTAGTTGGGGGATCAAATCCTTAAATCTCAGGCGGTAATGCTTGGACTTGTAGTCCCTCACTAGTTGGTCGGGAAGGGGTCAGGTTCTCAGCTCTGAGGGATTCATACAAGGACTTGTTTGCACTTTAGTTCCTGGAGGCCATGGTGGTACAGGTCCTCCATGGGCCCTGGAGGGCCACATTGTCCTCCCCCCCCCCCCCCCCCCACCTTTGTGATCATGGAAAACCTTAGTCTGTTTTCCCGATCCTTCACTTTGCCACCACCGGTTCTATGGGCCACTTGACTGGACTTGCCCCCCTGGCCTAAGGCTGCTAGCCCTCCCCTGATCGAACATGACATGTAAAACGCAAAATGCATTATTAATCAGTAATCTAAGGAGCTACATGTAAGTGACATGCTCATTCGCGTTCACACGGCTTCGATCCAGAAACACTGTGAGTGTATACAGTGTGTTGATAGCCTTTAGTAACATATTGTGGGTTTAATAAATAAAGTTTTAGACTGTGATTAGGTAATAATTTATTAAGTAATTTATTTTTTAATGTTAAGAGTTTAGCAAATATTTATTTTAACAGATAAAAAATTTTTTTGTTTTTATTTTAAAATATATATTATATGTGATTGTGTGTGTGTGTGTGTGTATATGTATGATATATATATATATATATATATATCTATATATCTATCTATATACATACATACACACAGTATCTCACAAAAGTGAGTACACCCCCTCACCCTAAACCCGATTGAGCATCTGTGGGGCATCCTCAAACAGTAGGTGGAGGAGCGCAAGGTCTATAACATCCACCAGCTCTGTGATGTCATCATGGAGGAGTGGAAGAGGACTCCAGTGGCAACCTGTGAACCTGTGGTGAACTCTGTGCCCACAAGGGTTAAGGCAGTGCTGAAAAATAATGGTGGCCACACAAAATATTGACACTTTGGACCCAATTTGAACATTTTCATTTAGGGGTGTCCTCAATCTTGTTGCCAGCGGTTTAGACATTAAATGCTGTGTGTTGAGTTATTTTAAGGGGACAGCAAATTTACACTGTTATACAAGCTGTGCACTCGCTACTTTACATTGTAGCAAAGTGTAATTTCTTCAGTGTTGTCACATGAAAAAATAGAAAACATTTTTTTTACAAATATGTGTGGCGTGTACTCACTTTTGTGACGTACTGTGTGTGTGTATATATATATATATATATATATATATATATAAAATCATTTCAGAACTTTTTCCTTTTAATGTGACCTATAAACTGTAAAACTCAGTTGAACAACAAATTTAAATCTTTTAGGTGGAGGGAAGTAAAGATAATATGATCGGATAAGTGTGCACGCCCTTAAACGAATACTTTGAAGCACCTCTTGATTTTATTACAGCACTCAGGGTATGAGTATCAGCTTGGCAATATTTACCCACCCTTCTTTTCAAAAGCACTCCAAATCTGTCAGATTGTGAGGGCATCTTCTGTGCACAGCCCTCTTCAGATCACCCCACAGACTTTCAACTGGATTCAGGTCTGGGCTTTGGCTGGGCCATTACAAAACTTAAATCTTCTTCTGGTGAAGCCATTCTTTTGTTGATTTGCATGTATGCTTTGGGTCGTTGTCATGCCGAAAGATGAAATTCCTCTTCATGTTCAGCTTTCTAACAGAAGCCTGAACGTTTTGTGCCAATATTGACTGGTATTTGTAACTGTTTATAATTCCCTCTACCTTAACTAAGGCCCCTGTTCCAGCTGAAAAATACTTCCCCAAAGCATGATGCTGCCACCACCATGCTTCACTGTGGGTATGGTGTTCTTTTGGTGATATGCAGTGTTTTTGCACCAAACATAACTTTTTGAATTATAACCAAAAAGTTTAACCTTGGTTTCATCAGACCATAATACATTTCCCACATACTTTTGGGAGACTTCAGATGTGTTTTTGCAAAATTTAATCCGACTTGGATGTTTTACTTTGTAAGAAAAGACTTCCGTCTTGCCACTCTACCCCATAGCCCAGACATTTAAAGAATACGGGAGATTGTTGTCACAGGTACCACACAGCCACTACTTGCCAGATATTCCTGCAGCTCCTTTAATGTTGCTGTAGGCCTCTTGGCAGCCTCCCTGACCATTTTTCTTCTTGTCTTTTCATAAATTTTGGAGGGACGTCCAGTTCTTGGTAATGTCACTGTTGTGCCATATGTTCTTCACTGTGTTTCCATGGTATATCTAATGCCTTGGAGATTCTTTTGTACCCTTCTCCTGACTGATACCTTTTAACAATGAGATCCCCCCTGATGCATTGGAACCCTGAGGGACCATGGCTTTTGCTGTAGGATGCGACTAAGAAGATGTCAGGAAAGACCCACTAGAAGAGCTGAACTTTATTTGGGGTTAACCACTTGCCGACCCCCTCATGCAGATATACTGCGGCAGAATGGCACGGGCAGGCAAAGTAACGTATGGGTACACAATGTGCCCCCCCAACCGGTGCCTGCGGTGCTGAGGGGGAGGCCACTGATTCATGGCCACCCCCTCGCAATCGCTCCCAGTGAATGGAATGCTTCCTCTGCTCCTGTAATTAAACAGGGTCAGAGGGAGTGATGTCGTCATCTCCCCTCGTGTCTGGCTTTTCGTCCGCCACAGATGAGAGAAGACATCAAAATAAGACTGCACCAACACTACACTTACAGTAGAACATGCATGCACACAAATCACCCCCCTCTGCACCCCCTGTCACAGTGACACCAATAGCAGTTTTTTTTTTTTTTTTTTTTTTTTTTTACTGATTGCTGTATTGGTGTCATTTGTGACTGTTATAAGTGGTAGGGCAGATAGTGTTAGGCACCTTTAGGTCTAGGATATCCCCCTAACCCCTCCCCATCCCCCAATAAAGGTTTAACCCCTTGATTACCCCCCATTGCCAGTGTCGCTAAGCAATCGTTTTTATGATTGCTGTATAAGTGTCACAGGTGACGCTAGTTAGGCAGGTAAGTATTTAGGTTTGCCGTCAGGTACCCCCATATACTACCTAATAAAGGTTTTAACCCCCTGATTGCCTCCTAGTTAACCCCTTCACCAGTGATCACCTTATAACTGTTACGGGTGACGCTGGTTCGTTTTTTATAGTGTCAGGGCACCCACCATTTATTAACTAATAAAGGTTTAACCCTCTGATCGCTCGGCGGGTGATATAAGTTAGGTTTTATGGTCAGATAGGGTCTGTGTCGCCCCAGGCAGCGTCAGGTTAGTGCCAGTACCACTAACGCGCACGCACGCAGAATACACCTCCCTTAGTGGTATAGTATCTGAACGAATTAATATCTGATCTGATCACATCTATACTAGTGTCCCCAGAAATTTAGGGTTCCCAAAAACGCAGTGTTATCGGGATCAGCCCAGATGCCTGCTAGCGCCTGCGTTTTGCCCCTCCGCCCAGCCCACCCAAGTGCAGTATCGATCGATCACTGTCACTTACAAAGCACTAAACGCATAACTGCAGCACCTGTACTTCCCCATTCACTGGCCAACCCGGCATTCAGGTGGAAACAGTTGATTGTACGTCACTTGATTTGTATTCGCTGTTTTTCACTGAAGATCTCTATAGATCTGGTGGACCAAAGCAATTTGTATGCTGGTCAACACATCGCCACTATTCCCCAGTCCTCTCTTGCCAGAGATTGGAAACCAATTACGGTTTCTGAATTTAAGCTCTTTCTGGACCTATCCCTCCTCATGGGCATAACCAAAAAGAGTGAGTTGCGGTCATATTGGTCCACTGACCCAATTTACCATATGCCCGTGTTCTTTCTCCACGACCAGGGTACGATACGAGCAGATTTCCCTAATCGTCTTTCAGGACAGCCACTATGAGAGATAGACTCCTCCTCTTCCTCTGGAAACACTGCGCCAGCCCATAAATTCTTACTTCCCCTGCCGGACCTCAGTTATTAGTGTTTCCTCCGGTGGGGAGACACTGTGCAAGGAACCAGGCCGATCAGTCGGGGAGGCTGTGGCCGTTTTGTCGTTAAAAGAACCCGGTTGAAAGAAGCAGGGGCTTCGTTTGGAGAAAGCTGGGTTCAAACCGTTCGAAACCAACGTCCGCGTGTCGGACGGGTCGAACGGTTTACTTACCTCACCAGGTACTGCCACCCCTTCCAAGTCAAACGCGGCTTCAGGTCGTGGGGGACTCCTATCGCGTCTACAGGGACGCAGCTGGCAAGTCGTTCGGAAGATTTCCCTGTACATGGGTACAGTCCGCCCCTTTTTTTCTTTGAACCGAGCGGGCCGAACGACGGGCGACGTCGTATCCGGCAGAAACGAAGGCTTGACCTCGAATACGATCGACTTCCGGTTCCGGGTCGTGGAGCTGATAGGAGGGCCGGGCACAAGCTGGAGATGAGTTCAGAACGTGCACAGGCAGCGTGGAACTCTGTAGTAAGCAGCCACCTGCAGTCATGTCAGAAGCTGAGGCTCAAACGACAGACTCTATCTCCAGCATTCCTAAGGTAAGAGCACCCTGGGGAGGGGTACTCTCTATCTAGGTTCCCCCCTCCCCAATGTATGGTTCTATCATGGGGGGGGGACAGACCCCCTGGGTGGCCAGGGGGGAGGGGAGGCTCAGATCCCTTCGTTTAAAAAATGGTCTAGTGCACTCCCAGGGTTGTATCCCGAGCTTTTGATTGACTTTGTCTTTTTCTGTTTTTTCTTTTTTCCTTTTTTTTTAGAAAGCTACGGAAAAAACTAGGTCTACGCATAGCTCTAAAAAGAAGTGTGCCTCCTGTAGGGACATTTTAGGGGAATCTTGGACCAAAGTGTTGTGCAAGGGGTGTATTGACTCCCTCGTTAGGGAAAGGGAATCTGAGCAGGAGTCAGGACTAGCAGCTTCAGTTAAAGAGCTCTCGTCCACCTTCTCTTCTTTTAGGTCCCTTTTTGAAAAATTTCAGCTTCCCATGGGTCCATCTCCCCAGGATACAACCCCACCTCTAGCACAGAGCTCTGCTCCGGTCCAACCTGCTAGTACAGGGGGGACAGAGGTTGCAGGCCCTTCAGGGACAGGTAGGAAACTTCCAGACAGTTCCTCTTCCGATTCCCAGGAGGGTTCCGAGGGGGAGGACCAGGACGGGTCCAGGAAAGCCTCCAGATATAAATTATCCCTTGATGAGGTAGAGGACCTCTTAAAGGCAATTTATGCAACCCTCGGTATCCAGACGGATAAAAAGCCCCTAACCCTGCATGACCAAATGTATTCAGGTTTGGGGGAGCCAAAAAGAAGGGTGTTTCCAGTGCACAAAGTTTTAATGGAAACAGTTAAAAAGGAGTGGCAGGATCCGGAGAGAAAACCCTTTTTATCTAGATCCCTCAAAAGAAGGTTCCCATTTTCAGAGGACCCGGCATGCCTTTGGAATAAAAGTCCCAAATTGGATGCCGCTTTCTCCCAGGTCTCCAGACACACAGATTTGGCGTTTGAAGACATGGGGGCCTTGGCAGATGTCATGGACAAAAGGATTGACTCTCTGCTTAAAAAAACGTGGGACTCGGCTATCGGCAATCTTAAGCCTGAAATGGCAGTTACAGTTGTGGCTCGCAATTTAGAGCACTGGCTCTCACAGATCCAACAACATATTGAGGCAGGCACAGATAAGGAAACCATTCTGTCATCCTTCCCTACTATGCTGCGAGGGATCACTTACATAGCAGATGCCTCTGCTGAGTCCGTCCGCATGTCGGGCAGAACGGCGGCTCTAGCCAATTCGGCCAGAAGGGCCCTCTGGTTAAAAACATGGTCAGGGGATAATGCCTCCAAGATAAAGCTATGTGGGATACCCCTCACGGGGGACCTCCTTTTTGGCCCAGGGCTAGAGACGGTTCTAGACCGGACAGCGGACAGGAAAAAGTCCTTTCCTCTCAAACGGAAAACCCCCGTACCAACAAAAAAGGGGTTTCGTCCGCAGGGGCGTAGGGAAACCTCTAAACCAGAGGGGAAAAAGAAAACCTGGCCCCAAAAAGGCAGGGGCAGAGGAGGGGCGATTTTTCGCCCTCCTATCCAGCCCCGTAAAACCCAGTGACATTCCAGCTACAGTGGGAGGAAGACTGGGGGCCTTTCTTCCACAGTGGGAGACAATATCCCCCAATCAATTTATTTTAGGGGTAATAAGAAGGGGGTACCTCTTGGAATTCCTAAGACCACCCCCTCAAAGGCTCCTTGTCACGCATCTACCCAGGTGCATGGTAAAGGCCGAGGCCTTGCTAGAAGCTCTGAGGGAATTGGAGAATCAGGATGTTATTCTCAGGGTCCCAAAAGCAGAAGAAGGAAGGGGGTCTTATTCTCACATCTTCATAGTGAAAAAACCCTCAGGGAAGTTCAGGTTGATTCTGAACTTAAAGCCCCTGAACGCTTCAGTGACATACAAAAGATGCTGCATGGAATCGATCTTTTCAGTAAAGGCGCTTCTGCCCCACAACTGTTTCATGGTATCTCTGGACCTAAGGGACACGTATTTACACATCCCTATAGCGGAAGCCTCGCAGAGGTTTCTACGCCTTGCCATAGATCTGGGCGGAGAAACAGTACACTTTCAGTTTCAGGCCCTGCCATTCGGGCTATCCTCTGCACCCCGCATTTTTACCAAAGTCCTGGCAGAAGCCATGGCCTTTCTTCGGCTCCAGGGGATATGTATAATTGCCTACCTGGACGACCTGCTTTTATTTGCAGCATCCCCAACACAGTTGGTCAAGGATCTCGATCTAACCAAAGGGGTCCTTACAGACCTGGGGTGGCTTCTGAACTTGGAAAAGTCCAGCCTGATCCCCTCACAACAGATCTCCTATCTAGGTTTCCTGTTGGACTCAACACTGTTGAGAGTTTTTCTACCAAGAGAAAAGGTACAAAAACTGGACAGTGCGGTGGCCTCTCTTCAGAGCAACCAGCTGGTTTCCATAAGGGTTCTGATGTCAGTACTGGGTCTCCTTACATCCACCCTTCCAGCAGTGCAGTGGGCAGGGCTACACTTTCGTCCTCTACAGACCTTCATCCTAGGGGTGTGGGACCACAGTCAGGAGGCCCTAGACACCCTAGTACATATTCCACACCAGGTAAAGAGATCCCTCTGGTGGTGGAGGAAAGTGACAAATCTGTCGCAAGGTCGTCTGTGGCTCATCCCGATTTCTCGGGTAGTAACCACAGATGCAAGTGGAAAAGGTTGGGGGGCACATTTGGGTTCCCTTCTAGCCCAGGGCACTTGGGAGGACGGCGAGTTGACTCGATCGTCCAACTGGAAAGAATTAAGGGCAGTGGGACTAGCCCTCAAATTCTTCAAAAAAGAGCTCCGGGGTCACCACATTCAGGTGCGGTCGGACAACTCTTCCGTAGTGGCCTATTTGAACAAACAGGGTGGCACGAGAAGCGGAGCCCTGTTATCTTTAGCGACAGAGATCCTGTCCTGGGCCGAAACCTACACCCTTTCGCTCTCAGCAGTTTTTCTGAGGGGAGAGAAAAACGCGGTAGCAGACTTTCTCAGCCGAAAGACGCTGAGGGAGGGCGATTGGGTTCTCAACCAGGAGGTCTTCAATCTCATAATAAAGAGATGGGGGTCTCCGGAGGTGGACCTGTTCGCGTCCAAAAACAATGCAAAAACCCCCTGTTTTTTCTCCCTAAAAAGGGGAGAGGGAGCCTTAGGGGTGGACGCTTTGAGCCAGAATTGGCACTTCAGAACTTGCTATGCCTTCCCACCTCCAGCGTTGTTGCCAGCAGTTCTGAGAAAGTTTCAGATGGAAAGCACATCTCTGATTCTGGTGGCTCCACATTGGCCCAAGGGAGCATGGTTCTCAATGCTAAAGCAGTTGGCGGTAGAACTTCCCTTACTCTTGCCCCCTCGGGACGATCTCCTCTCTCAGGGGCCAGTCCTCTGCCCACAGGTACGCCAGTGGAAGTTAGCAGCCTGGCTACTGAGGAGGGTTTATTAAAATCTAAGGGATTTTCACAGAGACTAGTTTCTACCCTCCTGGACAGTAGGAAAAAGGAAACTCGCCAGATCTATGAAAAGGTCTGGTTGCGTTTCAACAAGTGGTGCGCAGAGAGCTCTTTCCCAGTATGGAGCTCCTCCGCAGTGTTGGAATTTTTACAATGTGGGGCAGATAAGGGCTTATCCATTAGTACCCTTAGGGGTCAAGTGTCAGCCCTCAGTGTTTATTTGGAAGATCATTTGGCTGCCAACCCATGGGTAGTCAGGTTCTTTAGGGCCCTGTCCAGACAGAGACCGGTCCAGGGTCTGTCCTTTCCCAGATGGGATTTATCTTTAGTTTTGCAGAGCTTAACTGGACCCCCCTTTGAGCCTTTAAAGGAGTGTTTTCTGAGAGAGCTTACTCTGAAGACAGTGTTTCTGGTAGCAGTAACAACTGCTAGGAGGGTCAGTGAGATGGAGGCCTTATCAGTCAGGGCTCCCTTTTGCGTTATTTTTCCGGAGCGGATAGTTTTAAAGACCGATCCAGCCTTTTTGCCGAAAGTGGCATCCAGCTTTCATAGAAGCCAGGAAATTGTTTTGCCCTCTTTTTGTCCCAATCCCTCCGGTGAGAAGGAACTAAAATTCCATTATTTGGATGTTAGGAGATGTATCCTACACTATCTGGAACTGACCAAGTCATTTAGAAGGTCAGATTCCTTATTTGTTTTGTTTTCCGGGGCCAGGAAAGGTTGTAAGGCGTCCCGGCGCACTATTGCTAGGTGGCTCAGAGTAGCCATCGAGCAGGCTTATTTAGTTGCAGGGAAAGAAATCCCAGTGGGTATTAAAGCACACTCCACTAGAGCTATGGCAGCCTCCCAGGCAGAAAGAGCGGGAGCAACGCCAGAGCAGATTTGCAGAGCAGCAACATGGTCCAGCTATTCCACTTTTGTAAAACACTACAGAGTGGATCTGGTGTCGGCAGGTGAGCAGACCTTTGGGCGAAAGGTTTTGCAAGCTGTAGTCCCACCCTAACTGGTAAGTGCTCGCTTATCCTCTCATAGTGGCTGTCCTGAAAGACGATTAGGGAAAATTAGAGTTACGCTTACCGGTAACGTCTTTTCCAGTAGTCTTTCAGGACAGCCCTAGTTCCCACCCGAAAATTGGGGGGAGTCTTACAAAAGGCCAGAGCGCAGCAAGATAATGGTATTTGATAAATATGTTATTAATGTGTTCTTGTGTCTCCCCAGCTGGCCGGAGGTATTCTCGATATAAACTGAGGTCCGGCAGGGGAAGTAAGAATTTATGGGCTGGCGCAGTGTTTCCAGAGGAAGAGGAGGAGTCTATCTCTCATAGTGGCTGTCCTGAAAGACTACTGGAAAAGACGTTACCGGTAAGCGTAACTCTAATTTTTGTGGTTCATGCATTTCAACGACAATGAACTGTCGTCGTCATGGAGACCCTGGATACGATCGGCTCTACAAAATTTGGCCCCCTGTAAACCACTTCAGCCAACGTTGTGCAGACTTGTTTACTCCCCATCAAGTTGTCTGCTTTGTGTCCCTGATTAAATTTTCCGGCCGCTTGTCATTCAAGCAGTACCTTCCCAGCAAGCGTGCCAGATACGAGGTTAAGATGTATAAGCTCTGTGACAAGGCCACAGGCTTTACATGTAGCTTTATGGTTTACAAGGGCAAAGATAGTCACATAGAGCCGATAAACTGCCCTGACTACATAGGAAGCGCTGGCAAGATTGTGTGGGACTTGGTGTCACCCTTATTCGGAAAGGGGTACCATTTGTACGTGGACAATTATTACACGAGGGTGCCACTTTTTAGTCACTTGTTTGATCAGCAAATTGGAGCATGTGGCGCTGTGCGACTTAATCGCCGAGGCTTTCCCCAGCGGCTTGTAGATTCCCGTCTTGGGCTGCGGGAGAGAGCCTGCTTGAAGTGTAATAACTTGCTCGCTATAAAGTGGAGGGATAATAAGAATCGGCGACTGGTGTTGTGGAGAAACCCCTGTATCCACAAATATAACCTTAACATGGGAGGGGTAGACCTCAACGACCAGTTGTTGGCGCCGTACCTATCTGCCCTTAAGGCCAGATGCTGGTACAAGAAATTGTCTATTTCAATTGGCTTTGCTGAATGCTCATGTGCTATACAGAGCTTCAGGATGGACTGGATCCTTCCTTAAATTCCAGGAAGAGATCGTCAGAGCCCTTCTGTTTCCAGACGGTGCTCCACCTCACCTTTCCAATTCAAATGCAGTAAGCCGGCTGCATGAGAGGCATTTTCCTTATATCCTCTCGAGTACTCCTATCCAACAGAGCCCCCCAAAGAAGATGTTGTCTGCAGCAAGCGTGGATATAGGTGTGACACCCATTATTATGGTCCCCGCTGTCCTGACAATCCTGGTCTTTTCCTTGATGAATGTTTTGAACGCTACCATACACTAGTTGAGCATTAGCGTAGGGTACAGCTCTACACAGACCAGGCACACTTTCACAGGGTCTCCCAAGATGCCATCGCATTTTGAAAGACCCCAACCTGGAACCATTACAACAGTTACCGTTACAAAAAAAGTGTAAAAAAAAAAAACCACAAGTATAAAATAAAATAAAAAATAGTTGTCATTTTAGTCTCTATCTATACATAATCTCTCTATTTTTCTGCTCTTTTTTACTGTTTTCTATTCTGCAATGTTTTATCATGTTTGCTTTTCAGGTATGCAATTTTTTTTATACTTTACCGTTTACTGTGTGTTTTATTGCTAACCATTTTTTTGCTTAGCAGGTACGCCATTCAGTTACAGCATGGATTTATTTATCTTGACAGCATTATGATTTCAAGATGCATAAAGCTATGACTCCAGCTCTGTCGGAGGTGATTTCACCACCACAGTTAAAAAAAAAAAAGAGCATATATGCTGAAGCATGGGGGCAGCAGGGGTGGAGGCGCGATTTGCTCCTAACTTTTGCGGGCGGATGCCCCCATGCTTCTGGATATATAAATGGGGCATGCATGCCCAGCATTAGAAGTAGGTGGATGAAGGGAGGTATTTTAATGGTGGGCATACCCAACGATCAATCCACAGGCTGCATGAAAAAAAAAGATTACAATATATGCCCAAGAAGGACCAGAAACACACTGCTATGTTGCTGGACTTTGAGTGGTTAAAACCGAATGTTGCCCGCAGGTTTAGATATCATCTTGGTATCATTATTTTCAGACAGCAGTCGCCTTTCATGTAAGCGCAATCCTAGCAGCTAATTAGCCTCTAGACTGCTTTTACAAGCACTGGGAGGGAATGCCCCCCCCCCCACTGTCTTCCATGTTTTTCTCAGGCTCTCCTGTCCCAACAGGGAACCTGAGAATGCAGCCGGTGGTTTCCGCCAGCTGACCATAGAGCTGATCACAGACCAGAATGACTCCAATCATCTCTATGGCCTAAGAAACCGGAAGCTACGAGCATTTCATAACTTAGATTTCGCTGGATGTGAACAGCACCATTGGGAAAGCATTTTATCACACCAATCTTGGTGTGGTCAGATGCTTTGAGGGCAGAGGAGAGATGGACCTAGGCTCCCTGTGGGACCATCGGTCCTGGGATTTTTATTTTTTTGCTGAATGTTTGCCTTTTGCGCAAGATGTTAAGATCCTGTGATCTGATATCAACAGCCGGCTGGGTGACGGGCTGGATAATCTAGATCCTTGTAGTATCTCCAGCCTGTTCATCGAGCATGTGCAGACCCTAGCTACGCACTGGGTTGGCCACGACATGCCCCTCAGGCTCCAGGGGTGGCCGGTGAGCGCAGCGCTCCGGGGCACACATATGACCGGACTACCGATGTCCTTGTCACAGTGTGCCGTGGCCAGCAGCCACCCTGTACTGCTCGGAGAGTGGGTCTGTGATGGAATGTCCCCAGCTCGTCCGAATGGTAAGTACAGCTCTCCCTACCTCAGTGGGAATGAGCAGCTGGGCATTCCCCGGGAGGTCGATTAAGGGGTCCCTCTCCTCCCTCTCTTCTCTCCCTGTCCCTATTCCCCCCCCCCTCGTGGGGGATGCTGAGTGGTGTGTGTACCTGTAGCCAGGGGTCCCCTGGGGGGCTCTCACCTTAGATTGGGGGTTGCGCTGCGTGTTTGTGTCCCTGGGTGTCTATGGTCTCCCCGCTGGGTGTCTGGAGGTCTGCATTTGCTGATCGCCATATCGCTGTTGTCGCAATTTTCTCTGTCCTTTCACTGTGTACAGTTGTTTCTTGGCCGCTTTTGGTGTGCCTCAGTGGAAAGCATGATCAGGGGTTATTTTTCTGTAGCTCAGCGGCCATTTTCTCTGTAATTATGTCCTTTATACAGCATGGTTTTTATGCTCAGCTCTGGTCCCTGCTGCTCAGAACAGCGCATTTTTTCACTCAGGTCACCTGGGAACTGATACTGGACACGAGCACCTGTAACTGAATGGTGCAGCACTCAGTCGGGGTGGTGAGTCCTGCGGTCGGGGCCACCTCAGTCTGCAGCAGCTAGGAAGGTGGGATTGTGCACCTGTCCTAAGTCCCCAAGGGTGGCAGACAGGGTGGGTCAGCATGGCTTCAGAAACTGGTGTTTCTTTCCCAGAACTCCCTGCAATTGCAACCGGCTCCTCGTCTGCAAACAGTGCAGTGCCTTTGGATGCTTTTGTCAGCGGTCCTTGAAACGTTCGTTGCCAGGGTGGAGGTGGTGTGCGGGCGCAAAGGTGGTAAAAAGCGGCCCCAGTCCCCACGTCCTCCGGGGAGAGCTGACACTGAGACTGGTGGCCCCTGCTCTGTTGCTTCAGATGACACTGACCAGGACCGATCGGACAGGGAGGATGAGTCCCCATCCAGGTCCACGCAAGACAACGCGCTAGTTGGAGCACTTATCACAGCTGTGCGTGATACCCTGAAAATTCCGGGTACAGCAGGTTCCTCTGCCTATGGTCCCGCAAGCCAGCCTGTGCACCTAAGGTGTTTCTGTATCTGACGACTTTCGATAAGTTCATATACAAGGAATGGGGAAGCCCGCAATGGACCTTTACCCCTTTGAGGAGAGCCACCTTAAAAAATGGTTGGCTCCTCCGGTTGTGGACCCCCCCAGTTTCCAGGTTAAACAAAGTAACCACTATCCCGGTAGAGGGGACTCCTGCATTTAAGGACCCTACTGACAGGAAGGCCGAGGCAGTGGCTCGTTCCTTGTTTACGGTTGTGGGGTCAGAAATACGACAAATACTGGCCACAGCACTTGTGTCGCAGACACTTACTGAATGGGAAAAACGTTTGCACCGCGAATTGGAGAAGCAGCAGGCTATTCCCATCTGCATGGAACTAGCAGACAAGTTAGTGCACGGTCTTAAGTACGTTTGTGACGCGGCCCTGGATACGCTTCCCTTGCTGTCCAGGACTTCAGTGTCAGCAGTGGTGCTGTGGTGCCTGATTTGGCTAAAATGCTGGTCTGCGGACCAGGCATCTAAAAAAGCCTTGACTGATCTACCCTTCCTTGGTGAGCGGCTCTTTGGAGCCTCGTTGGATGACATTATTAAGAATGTCACAGGTGGGAAGAGTACCTTGCCTTCTACAGGCCAGGAAGACTAAGGAGCCACGCCGCAGGCAAGAGCTCTAATTTTCCACTCAAGAGGCTTTTTGGCCCCTCCAGGACTTCGGCTAAACGCTCCCAGTCTGACAGGATGACCTCTGAGGGACGAAAGCGTCCCTGGAACCGCAAGCCTGCAAGCAAAAGTGCTACTGCATGAAGGTTTGCCCCCACCCATCTCTCAGGTGGGGGGTCGCCTTTGGGAGTTTGCAGCCTGGTGGGCCTCTCGGCTGTCCGACCAACTGATTTCCTCTGGCTACAAGATAGTTTCCTCTCTTGGCCACCAAACAGATCTTCCCCTCCAGCATACCCTTACTCCCGGCCCAACGGGAGGCCCTATTGGGGGGTGGTAAGGGACCTGCTAAGCCGCAGGGTGATAATGCCTTTTCTGGAGTCGGAAAGGTTCCAGGGCTTCTACTTCAATCTGTTTGTAGTCCTCAAAAAGGAAGGGGTATGTCCAATCTTGGACCTGAAAGCCCTCAATTGCTTTGTAAAAATACAGAGGTACAGAATGGAATCAGTTTGCTCAGTAGTCACTGCACTCCATCAAGGGGACTCCCTGGCATCTTTGGACATACAGGATGCATAACTGCACATACCCATATACTTCAGGCATCAGAGGTTTCTGCGATTTTCAGTTGGAGAAGCCCACTACCAGTTTGTGGCTCTTCCTTTTGGCTTGGCATCAGCACCCAGAGTCTTTACCAAGGTATTTGCTCCAATTATTGCATTGTTGCCACAACGCAGGATCGCAATCGTAGGTTATCTAGACAATCTCCTCCTGAGAGCATCTTCCGCCTCAGAATTAAAGGAGGATGAGGCAATCACCATGCAAACCCTGCAGGAATTTGGGTGGCTGTTAAACCTAAAAAAAAGTCAGTGCTCTTACCGACTCAGCACTTGGAGTACCTAGGCATACTGCTGGATTCCATGAAGCGAGAGTTTTTCTCCCTTCAGACAAACTGCAGACTCCCAGAGCCACGGTAAAACTATTGATGAACTGCCGGTGGCCGTCGCTGCACTTCTGCATGTGAGTCCTGGGCTTCATGGTGGCCTCCTTTGAGGCGATACCGTACGCTCAGTTTCACACCAGAGTCTTGCAGAAGGAGATGCTGACAAAATGGGACAAATCTCTGGATCGGCAGATTCGAGTGAGCCAGTCAGTCAGGGACTTTCTGGTTTGGTGGCTGAGGTCCCCGGCACTTCGGTATGGGAAGTCGTTCCTACCTCTACATGACCAGCTGGGGAGGAGTACTGGGAGTACAGTCAACCCAGGGCCTCTGGTCAGGGGAGGAATCAAAGTTGCCGATCAATATGCTCGAGCTCCGAGCGATCAGGCTATGCCTCTTCACATGGTCGATGAGACTACGAGGGCGTCCGATCAGGATCCAGTCAGACAACACTACGGCGAGGGCATATGTCAACCATTAAGGAGGAACAGGAAGCTCGGCTGCAGTGCGGGAGGTCACTCACATCCTTGAGTGGGCAGAGCGACATATACCGGCCTTGTCGGCCATTTGTTGACCGCAAGTTCTGATGCGGTTAGTTAAGATGGTGATCCTCCTGTTAGGGAACACCGTTGGTTGTGGGTGAAGTTTTTTTTGCTGTCCCCACCCCTCGTTATGACACTGCTTGGGGACATCCCTACGATCAAGATTAATGGAGCTGTGTCAGTCATTGAACGAAAGAAAATAGGATTTTTGTACTCATCGTAAAATCCTTTTCTCTGAAGTTCACTGACTGACACAGCACCCTCCCCTCCTATTGGTTTAAGTTATACTGCGTGTTGACGTACTGAGCTGCAGGAAGCAGGCTGAGGGGTATGTCGTGGCCTACTCAGCTTGTAGCTAAGGTAGGCACATGCTCGATGGCCAGGCTGGGGAGACTACAAGGATCTAGATTATCCAGCCTGTCATCCAGCCGGCTGTTGATCACAGGATCTTAACATCTTGCACAAAAGGCAAACATTCAGCTAAAAAAATAAAAATATATATATTTTTTCATGTAAACAAAAGTGTCAGAAAGGGCTTTGTCTTCAAGTGGTTAGAAGAGTGGGTGATGTATGACATAAGCTTCCGAATTTTATGCAGAAAATGCCAGGACAGTTCAGCACCCCCCCCCCCCCCCCCCGAATGACCCCATTTTGGAAAGTAGATAACCCAAGCTATTTGCTGAGAGGCATGTTGAGTCCATGGAATATTTATTTTATGTTGTGACACAAGTTGCGGGGAAAAATATATATATTTTTTTTTAATTTTTTGCACAAAGTTGTCACTAAATCTTACATTGCTCAAACATGCCATGGGCATATGTGAAATTAAACTCCAAAATACATTCTGTTGCTTCTCCTGAGTATGGGGATACCACATGTGTGAGACTTTTTGGAAGCCTAGCCACGTACAGGACCCCGAAAACAAAGCACTGCCTTCAGGCTTTCTAAGGGTGTAAATTTTTGATTTCACTCCTCACTGCCTGTCACAGTTTCGGAGCCCATGGAATGCCCAGATGGCACAAACTTCCCCAAATGACCCCATTTTGGAAAGTAGACACCCCAAGCTATTTGCTGAGAGGCATGGTGAGTATTTTGCAGCTCTCATTTGTTTTTGAAAATTGAAAAAAGAAAAAAAAATACATTTTTTTTCTTTCTTCATTTTCAAAAACAAATGAGAACTGTAAAATACTCACCATGCCTCTCAGCAAATAGCTTGGGGTGTCTACTTTCCAAAATGGGGTAATTTGGGGGGGAGGTTGTGCCATCTTCGCATTTTATGGCCTTCAAACTGTAATAGGTAGTGGGGATAGGTCGTTTTTGGGTTCCCCCGTACGCGGCAAGGCTCCCAGATAGTCCCACACATGTGGTATCTTCATTCTCGGGAGAAGCAGCAAAATGTATTTTAGGGTGCAATTCCACATTTAACCATGTCATTTGTGAGCAGTATATAGTTTAGTGACAACTTTTTGTAATTTTTTTTTTGTCATTATTCAGTCACTTGGGACAAAAAAATTAAATATTCAGTGGGCTCTACAAGCCTCTCAGCAATTTCCTTGGGGTGTCTATTTTCCAAAATGGGGTCATTTGGGGGGGTTTGTACTGCTCTGCCATTTTAGCACCTCAAGAAATTAGATAGGCAGTCATAAAGTAAAAGCTGTGCAAATTCTAGAAAATCTACTCTAGTTTGTAGACGCTATAACTTTTGCACAAACCAATAAATATATACGCTTATTGCCATTTTTTTGCCAACGACATGTGGCTGAATACATTTTGGCCCAAATGTATGACTAAAATTGAGTTTATTTGATTTTTTTTTTTTTTATAACAAAAAGTAGAAAATATCTTTTATCTTTTTTTATTTTTTTTCCCAAATTTTCGATCTTTTTCCATTTATATCACAAAAAATAAAAATCGCAGAGGCAATCGCAGGTCGCAATCAAATGCCATCAAAAGAAAGCTCCATTTGTGGGGAAAAAAGGACGCAAATTTAGTTTGGTTACAGCATTACATGACCGTGCAATTGGCAGTTAAACGATGCAGTGCCAAATTGTTAAAAGTGCTCTGGTCAGGAAGGGAATAAATCCTTCCGGGGCTGAAGTGGTTAATCAGAGGCACTTTAACCACTTCAGCCCCAGACCATTTTGCTGGCCAAAGACCAGACCACTTTTTGCGATTCCACACTGCGTCGCTTTAACTGACAATTGCGCGGTCATGCGACGTGGCTCCCAAACAAGATTGGCGTCCTTTTTTTCCCACAAATATCCCCCAAAAATATATAAAAAACTTTTTTCCCTCAGTTTAGGCCGATACGTATTCTTCTACATATTTTTGGTAATAAAAAATCGCAATAAGCGATTGAGTGGTTGGCGCAAAAGTTATAGCGTTTACAAAATAGGGGATCGTTTTATGAAATTTTTATTAATAATTATATTTTTACTAGTAATGGCAGCGATCAGCGATTTTTTTATTTTTTTACATTTTTTTTATTTTATTTTTTTATTGTGACTGCGACATTATGGCGGACACATTGGACATTTTTGACACATTTTTGGGACCATTGTCATTTATACAGCAATCGCTGTATAAATGCAGTGATTCCTGTGTAAATGACACTGGCAGTGAAGGGGTTAACCAGTGGGTGGCAGTGTAGGGGTTAAGTGTTCCTAGGGGTATGTTAACTGTGGGGGGCTGGGCTTTCTTTTAGTGAACACTGATCTCTGCTCCAATCACATGGAGCAGACATCAGCTCCACTTGTTGCTAGGCAGAACTGGGAGATGCTGTTTACAACGGCATCTCCCAGTTCAGCTGCCCCGTGAGACAATCCCGGGTATGCCCGTGGCAATCGAGCCCGCGGGACCTGCGATCGGACTCATGGGGGTCCTGACTGGCACGCAATGGCAGGGCGGCAGTTAAAATTGGACGTACCTGTACGTACCTGACAAACCCCGGGCGCCAGGTCGCATTTGCGACTAGAATTAGGGACCTGGCACCTGGGGCAGCAAAGCTGGGGGTATCCTGTCTCCGTGCACCCCCCCCCCCGGCGTGATCGCGGCGGGCCGCGCCGCCGCCGGCCGGTAATTGAGGCAGCGGCTTTGAGGCCTTCTGCGGTCCTGTTTCCTTCTGGAATCTGGCGCCCTCAAGTGGTGGCTGTTGGTATGACAGCCAGCAATGCTAATGGAGCTTTCACTGCCCGCCCATCTCTCCTAAATATTATATTTTTTATTCTAACAACCTAGAGAATAAAATGGTGGTCGTTGCAATACTGTCTGTCACACCGTATTTGTGCAGCGGACTTACAAGCGCACTTTTTTGGGGAAAAATTATTTAATTAAAAAAATAAGACAACAGTAAAGTTAGCCCAATTTTTTTTATATTGTGAAAAATAATGTTAAGCCGAGTAAATTGAGTAAATTGATACCCAACATGTCACGCTTCAAAATTGCGTCCGCTCATGGAATGGCGGCAAACTTTTACCCTTTAAAATCTGCATAGGCGACGTTTAAAAAATTCTACAGGTTGCATGTTTTGAGTTACAGAGGAGGTCTAGGGCTAGAATTATTGCTCTCGCTCTACCGATCGCGGCGATACCTCACGTGTGGTTTGAACACCGCTTTCCTATGCGGGCGCTACTCACGTATACGTTCGCTTCTGCACGCAAGCTTGGCGGGACAGGGCGCATTTAAAAAAAAAAATGTTTCTTATTTTAACTTTTTCTTTTTTCACTGTTCTTTTAAAAAATAAAAAATTTTCACTTTTATTCCTATTACAAGGAATGTAAAAATCCCTTGTAATAGAAAAAAGCATGGTCCTCTTAAATATGAGATCTGGGGTCAGAGAGACCTCAGATCTCATATTTACACTAAAATGCAATTAAAAATAAAAAACAATTGTCATTTGAAAAAAATAAAATAAATAAAATGTCCCTCTAAGAGCTATGGGCAATGACCTGGAGACAGGTGGGGGGGCCGCGCTATCTTCCCCTCACTCGTCTCCATGTCAGGCCAGGGACATGTCCGGATTGCCGTTACGGACCTGGCTCCTAACTTTTTTAGCTCGCTCCTAGGTTCCAAGCAAATTTGTCAAGCCCTGCTGTTCGCCAATATGCCTGCCTGTGTCATTCTGCCGACGTACATCGGCGTGCGCTGGTTGGGAAGTGGTTAGATGATGGCAGGTGTGTACTGAGTCATAGTTAATGTGTGTTTGAATGTAATTGCTTAATTCTGAACACGGCTACATCCCCAGTTATAAGAGGGTGTGCACGCTTATGCAACCGCATTGGTTTTCTTTTTTTCATTCGCCCCCACCACCTCCAAACAAAGATTTCAGTTTGTTTTAGTTAGTACAGTTAGTGGGCCCTGTCCTCAGGGCCCACTAACAGGCCAGGTTTACAAGATAACTGAAATACGTCACAGACGATATAATTTCTGCTCGGTGATTGCAGTATTCTTGCCTGCATCTCCCCAAGGTAATACATAAAACCTGGCCTGTTAGTGGGCCCTAAGGACAGGGTTGATGACCACTGGTTTATAGGTCACATTAAAGTGGATGTAAACCCACATTTTTTTTTTTTTTTTGATGTCCTAATGTAGAGTATAAGATTTCCTATCATTTGAGCCCAGTCTCGCCACAAAGAGTTATTTCATCTCTGAGCAATCCTCTTTTATTATTCAGTGATTTAAATCTGGACAGACAGAGAAAAATGTTGTCAAATCCTCCCCCTTGCTGTGAGTGACAGGTGATTTACATATCTCGTGCACTAGCCTAAGAGACCTGCATTATTTTTTTAAATTCCCTCCCACTCCTTTCATCTGCTGCTCTGCCAGATTTGGATGTTCCCCACCTCAGCATGATTTGGCATTCTGAAGTCATGTGGGGACGGACTTTCCTGTCTTTTCATTGGATCATAGCAGAAGTTCAGTGTAAGAAATACACAGGAGAATATGCATATTGACAAGGGGAGTGTAGAGGTGAGCAGGGAGTCTACTGACATCACAACTCTATCCACCGAGCTCCAGACAACAGATCCACCCACAGAATATGCAGTTTTTCGGGTCTCATAGCAGACAGATGGGAGACATTTGACAGGTAAAGATGCATGCAGGAGGCATGCATATACTTATAGATAACCCTTATGGCAGTAGTTTAGAAAGGATGACATTGGGTTTACATCCACTTTAAAGGTGGAAAAAGTACTGAAATTATTTTTTTTTACAGCACAGAAACCTGACATTTTAACTCTGGTGTGTAGACTTTTCTATCTACTGTATATATCTTTTTTTTTCTTTCAATTAAATATTTAATATATGTGTGTTTGTGTGTATATATATTTATATATACAGTGGGGAAAATTTATTATTTGATCCCCTGCAGATTTTGTAAGTTTGTCCACTTACAAAGAGAAATGAAGGGTCTATAATTTTTTTCATAGGTGTATTTTAAATGCTAGAGACAGAATATCAACCAAAAATCCAGAAAAAAACACGATACAAATGTTATAAATTGAGTTGCAGTTCAGTGAGTAAAATAAGTTTTTGATTCCCAAGCAAAACATGACTTGGTACTTGGTGGAGAAACCCTTGTTGGCCAGCACAGAGGTAAGACGTTTCTTGTAGTTAGTGACCAGGTTTGCACACATCTCAGGAGAGATTTTGGTCCACTCTTATTTACAGATCTTTTCTAAATCCTCAAGGTTTCTTGGCTGTCGCTTAGCAATTGGAAGTTTCATCTTCCTGCATACATGTTCTATAGAATTAAGGTCTGGAGACTGGCTAGGCCACTCCATGACCTAAATATGCTTCTTCTTGAGCCACTCCTTTGTTGCCTTGATGGTATGTGTTGGGTCATTGTCATGCTGGAAGACCCCGATCTTCAGTGTTCTGGCAGAGGGAAAAGGGTTCTCGTCAAAGATTTTACAGTACATGGGCCCATCCATTGGCCCCTCAATGCAGCAAAGTCGGCAGAGAAACAGCCCCAAAGCATAATGTTTTCACCTCCGTACTTGCTTCTCTGAATCATGTAGGTGTTCATTGGCTAACTGCAGATGGGCCTGTACATGTCTGCTTGAGGAGGAGGACTTTGCGGGTGCTGCAGAATTTCAGTCCATGGTGGCGTATTGTATTCCTAATGGTTTGTTTGGTGACTGTGGTCCCAGCTGTCTTGAAATCATTCACAAACTCCTCCTGTTTAGTTTTGGGCTGATCCCTCACTTTTCTCATGATCATCCTTACCACTTGAGGCAAAATCTTGCATGGATCTCCAGACAGAAGGTGATTGATCGTTATTTTGTATCTCTTCCATTTGTGAATATTCGCTCCAACAGTTGTCTCCTTCTCGCCAAGCTTCTTGCTGATAGTCTTGTAGCCCATTCCAGCCTTGTGCAGGTCTAAAGTCTTGTCCCTGACATCCTTTGACAGACTTTGGTCTTGCTCATGATTGTGAGGTTTGAATGGAAGACAGAAATTCTTTGGGCATGTGTCTCTTTTATACACATAACAAGTTGTTGTTAGAAACACCTTTTTACATACATGGAGGATCAAATATGTATTTTACTCCCTGAACTGCAACTCAATTTATAAAATTTTTATCATGTTTTTTTTGGATTTTTGGTTGATATTCTGTTATTTAAAATCCACCTATGGTAAAAATTATAGACTCTTAATTTCTTTGTATGAGGCCAAACTTACAAAATTTGTAGGGAATCAAATACTTCTTTTCCCCACTGTATTAACTGATGCCAAGTGTGATGTGCCAGGTGTGATGAGGGCGACAGGTGGTGGGGTGTTAGCAACGTAGCAGTGGGGTGTCAAGTGTGATGAAGATGAGGGTGACTGGAGGTTGGTTGTTTGGTGGCAGTGGGGTGCCACGTGTGATGAGGATGACGGGTAGTAGTGTGTTAGCAAAGTGGCAGTGCGGTGCCTAGTGTGTTGAGGATGGCTGGAGGTAGGGTTGTTAGCAAGGTGGCAGTGGGGTTCCAGGATTGCTGCATGTGTAATATAGAACACTGCAGTAGCATGTACAGTAGTGTTATCTTGTTTATGGGAATCACTGCCTCTTGAAATCCACTAACGCCTGTATCCACATACTTTCATTAGAAGCGGATCATCTATCAGTCAAAATGTGACATCCCACCCACTGTGTTCTTTTTTAGTTACTGGGCATGGAGGAAGAGGGAGGGACTGGACTGTCATTTAGGATCACTAATACATGCCCAAATGTGTGATCTCAATAACATGTGTCCTACCTAAAATTTTGGGGGAAAAAAAAGTTTTTCTTTTGTAAATAAGTACATTTTCTCCTTCACTGATAGGTGCTGAGAAGGCGGCACCGATGAGGTGGCCCCAATGAGGTGGCACTGACGTACACTGCTACCTGGCACTGAGCACTGATAGGCGACGCTGGGCACCGATAGGCTGCACTGATGGGTACTTATGGGTGGCATTGATAGGCGACACTGCTGGGCACTGATGGGTGGCATTGATAGTCATCATTGATGGCATTGGCAGGCATTGGGGATGGGCACTGATTGTCAGCTGCCTGGGCACTGAGTGGCATACCTGGTAGTCCAGTGTGGTGGCAATTCCTGGTGGTCCTGGTGGCATCCTGGTTGTCCATCTGAGGTGGGGCTGCCCTGATAAACAATCAGCACAAACCCCCCCGGTCAGGAGAGCAGCTGATCGGCTCTCTTCTACTCACGTCTGTCAGACGCGAGTGAGGAAAAGCCGATCAAAGGCTCTTCCTGTTTACATCGTGATCAGCCGTGATTGGACGCGGCTGATCAGTTGGTAAAGAGCCTCCGTTAGAGGCTCTTTATCTAGATTGGTGTAGCAGTGTGTCAGACTGACACACCACACCACCGATCGCCGAGATGCATGCCCCCACGAGTGTGCGTGAGAGCGGTCATTCTGGAGGGTCGTCATATGACGTCCACCCAGAACGTGAGCAGTGCCGCCCCAGCCGTCATTTGACGACCAGTGGGCGGGAAGTGGTTTAATGAGTGAAATAAGTATTTGACCCCTTCACAAAACTTGACTTAGTACTTGGTGGTAAAACCCTTGCTGGCAATTAGAGGTAACATGTTTTTTGTAGTTTGCCACCAGGTTTGCACACATCTCAGGAGGGATTTTGTCCCATTCTTCTTTGCAGATCCTCTCCAAGTCATTAAGGTTTTGAGGCTGACATTTGGTAATTTGAACCTTCAGCTCCCTCCACATATTTTCTATGGAATCTGGAGACTGGCTAGGCTACTCCCAGGACCTTAATGTGCTTCTCCGTGAGCCACTCCTTTGTTGCCTTAGCCATATATTCCCTGGCTAAGTGAAGGAAGTTCTCACCCAAGAGTTGATGGTACATGGCCCTGTACATTGTCCCTTTGAAGCAGTGAAGTTTTCCTGTCCCCTTTGCAGAAAAACACCCCCAAAGCATAATGTTTCCACCTCCATGTTTGACGTTGAGGATAGTTTTCTTAGGGTCATAGGCATCATTCCTCCTCCTCCTCCAAACACAGCAAGTTGAGTTGATGCCAAAGAGCTCGATTTTTATTTATTTATTTATTTATTTATTTTTTTTACTTTAATACTTTTTTTTATTAATTTATAAAGTAATATTACATAAGTGGCCTAACAATGACAAAAATTACAATATAAAAAGTAACAGATACCTTTCTACGTATTATAAATATTGCAAGACTTACTCTTACTCTTTCCTCTACCCAAACCCTCTCCACCTACCCTCTCCACCTAACCCTCCCCACCCTCACCCCCAGACCATCTTAATGTACATATATCAACTAATTATATATTACAAAAGCTATCAGATAAGGAAAAAGGCGGGGAAAAAGAAGTGAGAAAAACAAAATAAAAAAACGAAAATAAAACAAAGTACAACTCCATCCCCCCTTAGGGGGAGTACCCCATCTCATCTAACCAGGGTTGCCACATTATGATAAATTTCCTGTAGTTGCCCTGTCGAGTATACATCACTCTCTCATTCCCCACGACTGAGTTAACTGTTTCAACCCAACTCTGCACTATCAGGGAGGTATGAGCCTGCCATTTCTGCATGATAATTTTTCTTGCCTGAAAGAGGCATCTCAGTACTGGCTCTAAAGTATCTTTCAGAACTCTACCCCTCTCCACACTTCCCAATAGGCAGATCTTAGCCGTTGGTTCTATTGTTGCGCTAAAATTTTTATTTATGCCATCTACTATTTCTTTCCAATACTTATATAGCTTCGGGCATTTCCACAACATGTGGATAAAATCACCCAATGCACCGCATCTGGGGCAGTGTTTGTTTTTGTTTCCATCCAAGCCGAAACATTTTTACCAGAGTGTAGTATACCCTATGTAGCAAAAATAAGTGGTACACCTTCTGCGTGGGGGAGATTGAAACCAACATTCCCCTTTCCAGAATTTCTTCCCAGTCATCTATTGCTATTACCCCCAGGTCGCTTTCCCATTTCACTCTGCTCTTAGAGGGTCCTGTTATGCTTATTGTTACGGCTTCCAAGCTGGTATATATTTTAGAAATTAAACCTTTAGATGTATTCGAGTTAATTATGCTGGCCAAGAACGGAAGCTGGGTCCATTCAATTATTTGTGACCTAAACTGTATCTGAGTTGCATGTCTGAGTTGTAAATACTTGTAGAAAGTTTTATTTGATATATAAAATTCTTACTTAAATCTGAAAATGCTTTCATGTTGCTGCCCTCATATAGCTGACCTAAATGTCTGATGCCCTGCCGCTCCCATTCGACTGATTTCTCTATATTGCTTAATTCTGTCAGATTTCTGTTGTTCCATAAGGGCGCATATATTGATACCCCCTTATACCCTAGTAACAACTTCGCTGTCTGCCAGACTTTTTTAATCAATTTAAGTGTCGGGCATCTATAAGAGAATGAATCTGCCTCTAGGACCTCAAGCAAGGAATTATGTACTGACCCTGTTAGCAACAACCCCCCTAAGTGTTGGAGCTGGGCTGCCAGGAAGTATGTCCTTGGATGTGGAACCGCCATACCCCCCTCTTTTAATGGTAGCTGCATAGTTTGTAGGCCTATCCTGGGTTGGCCCCTTTTCCATATCAAGTCTCTAAACAGAGATTCTATTCGTTTAAACCATTTCTGGCCTATCCAAACTGGAGAGTTGTGAAAGAAATATAATATCTGGGGCAGCCATATCATCTTTATTAAATTGCAGCGACCTGCTACTGACAGGGGGAGAGGGCACCAAATGTCCCCCTTTTGCTTTAATTTAAGTAGTAATGGGCTTAAATTATCCATAAGCTATTGGCCCAAGTCCCTATCTATCCAAACGCCCAGATACTTTAATTTCCCCACTATTTTTAATTTGGGGATATCTACACAGGTCTGGTTGCCAAGAGGGTCGACCGGTAACAAGGCGGACTTGTCCCAGTTGAAACCAGACTAGAAATTTGTCCGAACTCTCCGACCATTTGAATCGCAGACTTCAGAGAGGACTGAACATCGCCCAGAAAAAAAAGAACATCATCTGCAAACAGTGATATTCTGTCCTCCTGCGTCTGTCTCCGAAAACCTTGTATCTCTAGCATTGATCTAGTCCTTATTGCTAGCGGTTCAATTGCAAGGGCAAATAATAGTGGAGACAGGGGACACCCCTGCCTTGTTCCGCTCTCAAGCCGAAAGGGGTTTGAGTATTCGTTGTTAATCTTTACCCTTGCACTTGGTTCAGTATAGAGCATTTTCACCCATCTGATAAATAAAGGACCCAAGCCAAATCTCTCAAGTACTCTCCATAAATAGTCCCATTCCAAAGTGTCGAAGGCTTTGGCTGTATCCAGGGCCAACACAGCCTGAGAGCCCTCCTCGTCAGTTGGAATCTGCATATTTAAAAAGACTCTCCTAATGTTAACACTAGTCGATCTGTTAGGGATAAACCCTGACTGATCTGGGTGTATCAGATTCTGTATATATCTATTTAAACGGGTTGCTAAAATTCTGGCTAGAATTTTTACATCGGTACAAAGGAGGGAGATTGGGCGATAGGAAGAGGGTTCTTGTTGGTCTTTCCCCTCCTTTTGAATTACAATAATGTTGGCTTCCAACATCGAAGTGGCCAAACCTCCACTAGATAATGCCCACCCAAAAGTCTTTAGCAATTCCGGGAGCAAGACCTCCCCGTACTTTTTATAAATTTCTACGGGTAACCCATCTGGGCCTGGGGACTTCGAATTTGGCATCCCAGTGTTCTGCCATATAGTGTCCGGCCATGATATAGTGTCCGCCCTGTACTGCGAATGCGCAATACGGAGCAGACGAAGCTTCGGAAAATCTCTGAAGCTGAACGGCGCCTGCGCCGTGAGTGGAGGTGGTAGCCCCACCATCCAAGCGGACATAGGGTTGTGAATATTAGAGGGCCCCTCGTGGGCGAGCTTCGCTCGCCAAGCTTTGGGCTCGGCCTCGCTGTGCTCGGCTCTTTTATATTCCTGCTCTATGTCCACTTGGATAGTGGGGATAGAACCTGGACTCACGGCGCAGGCGCCGTTCATCCTCTGTAATTTTCGGAATCTGTGATGCTGTGTACTGCGCATGCGCAGTACGCAGCGGACACTATCGGATGGAGGACCTTATATGATAGGACACCGGCTACAGCACATTGGATTTCCTGCAAAGATATTGGAGCATCTAGCTCTATTTTACCCTCTGCTGATAAGGTCGGGATTGTTAGTTCCTGAAGAAAATCATCAATTCTCTCTCTCCATGTCTCTCTGATAGATGTATAGAGAGACTTATAGTAGTTACTAAATATTTGAGTTACATCAGTTGTAATCACCCCTTCTGGAGTTCTGGCTGCTAACACAGCAGGGGAGGAAGTGTTGGATCTAATCAGAAGGGATAACATACGACCGACTCTCTCCAAATTGACATTGCTGGAATATACGTCGGTTCTCTGACTTGTGATAGTCATTTTATAAGCCTGTTGTTTTTCTAGCCATTCCCTCTTGCTGACCGGGGTTGGATCCATCACCCAGTGCCTCTCTGCCAGTAGCATCTCTTTTTTAACTTCGTTCTCCCGCTTTCTAGAGTTCCCCTTAACTCTGGCTACCTGTTGGATCAAAAGACCTCTGATATAGGCTTTAAGGGAGTCCTAAACACCCCCGACGACGCCGTACCAGTATTTATTTGAGCAAATTCATGCAGTTTGTCTATTACTTCTCCAGGGGAGCATATCAACTCTAGCCAAGCTTGGTTTATTCTCCATTTATTTCGCTGGGCTTTACCCCCAATATTTACCATCAGCGCAGGTGCGGAGTGGTCGGAGACCCCTCTTGGGCCATACTCTATATTCCGTATCAGCAAAAGTGCTTCACTATTAGCTAGAGCCATATCGATTCTGGATAAGGGGAGATATGAACTTGAAAAGCAGGAATATTGTCGCTCCTGAAGATACCGAGTACGCCATATATTGGATAATCCCATTTCAGATAAGAAACGGGATAGGCGTCCCTCAGCCGCTGGATTATAACTGATTTCTATTGGGAACCTATCTAGACCTCTGTCTAAGACTTCATTGAAGTCCCCCACCACAATAATAGGGATACCCACTTTATTTAACAAAAATGCCACCAATTCTCGTAGTACCTCAAAATTAAATGGGAGGAGTATATAGATATTCGCTAAAACATATATAGTTTATTTTCAATAGAGCAAAACAGAAAGACAAACTGACCCTGTGTATCAATATAACTTTCTCTGCAGGAGAAAATTGGTTCCCTCCCAATCATTACGCTCACCCCCCTTGAATAAGAGGAGTGAACCGAATGATATTGGGAATTATATTTCTGACTCTGCAATTGCCTAGTGGTATCTTTGGTCAAATGTGTCTCCTGCAGACAAAAAATTCCGGGCCTGGACCCCTCTAATACTGAAAAAAACAGTCTTTCTTTTAATTGGGTCCCTCAGGCCTCGGACATTCCAAGAGATTATACGAAAGGTTTTGTCCTGCTAAAAAAAATAAACAATATTTCAGAAACAGAATCAGAAAAAAAAAACGCACAAAGGTCAAATATGCTGATCAAAGGACAATAAACCCCCCACAAAATGATCTGGCCTGTATCCCATTTACGTCCCTTCTCCCTAAACACTTGATCCCTCCACTTCACTAATCGTGTTTTAAGACGTGGCCGTATCTGTGTCTGTGTCGATATTCGTGATACTTGAAATGCTTGTAATAAATGTGGTGCTTCCCCCCAGTAACCCCCCTCCCCCCAACCTCCCATACCCTCCCCCCTCTGCCCAATTGGGCTACCCCTCAAGGGTTTTCCCGTGACCTTACCATACCTATCCCCTCTTACATCCCACCCTGTAATCTCAAACTTGTTAGTGCAAAATGTATCCAAAATAGGAACCTTATACTCTCCTGACCATACATTCCCTTAACTAACAACCATACAAATCGAAATGCACTCCCTTCTTCCACTCCTAATTATCCTTTGTTCATAACATTAATATAGTCTATTGTAGCGTTCAAGAATATTAATAAAAAGAGACAGAGAGAAAAAAAAAAAGGAAAATTCTTTTTAAGCCTAAGAAAAAAAAAAATCGACGCTATCATAAAGCATTGCAATCCTATAAGACATCACAAGTCCTTCTTATTGTCCTCAAGCCAATGATCTGCATCAGCCGGGGTGTTGAAAAAATAAGTTTGACCTAGAGCTGACACTCGCAGGCGTGCTGGGTACAATAATGCATAGGTTATCTTATACTTCATTAAAGTGTGTTTGATTGGTATATATTCAGCTCTACGCCTTTGACGATCCGGAGAGAAATCTGGATAGAAAGAAATCTTAACCCCGTTATACTTGATATCTCCCATCTCGCTGGCATTTCGTAGCAAAGCCACTTTATCGTTCTAATTCAAAAATTTCAAGAGAGTCTTGGATGGCTGCCCACTTGGCATGAGATAAAGGGGACGCGATGCGCTCTTTCTAGACAAAAAAAGGTGTAAAAATCGCAGAGCCTAGTGTGTCCCTAATCCACCTCTCCAGAAACACTATGGGATTAGAGCCCTCACTGTGCTCTGGAAGGCCTAGCACTCTCCCATTATTTCTGTGATTTCTATTTTCTATCGCGTCAAGTTTTTCCGCTTCTATGTCCATTCGTTCCTTCAGACCCTTTATTTCACGCGCCAGTGGAAAAAATCGTCCTCTATAGTGCTTAGTCTTTCCTCTAGAGCTGAGGTCCTTTCTGCAATCTTACACAGTTCTTGACCAGTAGTGTGCAATTCCTCTTTTATACTTTTCAGCTGGCTGTCATTTGAAACTTTACAAGTTTTTACCACCTCAAAGATGTCTTTCAATGAGGGCTTGTCACTCGCTTTTATAGAATCGGCCATTGGGGGGGGGGGGGGGGGGGGGAGGGGTAGGCTTTAAAGACATCGTTCCAGTTTTCACACCTCCTGTCCCCTTTAGTACTCAGTTTTGTTTCAAAACTTTCTTTATTATTTCTTTATAATTATAAAACATACAAAACATCCATCAACATACCTAACATCCATCAACTACTACATATTTCTCAAAACAAAAGAAAAAAAAATATATATATATATATAAATCAGCCCTCATCCCTCCCCCCACCCCATCGCTCCTCACTTACAAATATTCCTTAAGAATCCCCGAGGTGCAAAACTCCTCCCACTTTTTCCAATGCTTTGAAATCGGATTCTCCACATATCCTTCTTCTCTTATTTGCTTCTCCATATAGTGTGTTTCACTCATTTCACATTTCCACTCTATTATTAATGGAGCATTTTCCTTTTTCCATTTTCGCGCTATTACAACTTTTGCAGCTGTAGTCATACAGTGCAAAAACTCTATCTCTTTCTGTGTTAATGATTTAGGTGTGAGAGAGAATAGTACTATCATTATATCTATGTTTATCCTAGTACCTGTCACTCGCTGATATATTTCTGTTATCTTACCCCAAAAATCTCTTAACTTGTAACAGCTATACCATATGTGTTCTAAAGTACCCTTTTCTATTTTGCATCTCCAACAGGTTTCAGGGTTCCTTTTATTTATTCTATTCATTACTACTGGGCTTCTATACCATCTTATTGCAACTTTATAGTTTTTTTTCTTGGTCCTTGATTGCTACCGATAGTTTATGTATTCTTCCATATATCCCTTCCCATTCCTTCTCTGTCAACACATTCCCTATTTCCTCCTCCCATTAGTACTCAGTTTTGTTGGATGTTGGAGTAGATGGATTGGAAGCAGACGACTGTCCTTGGCTCCTTCTGTCTATAGAAACGCTTGTCTGCGTTTTTTACATTTAAAGAATTTATTGGAAAATAGTAACAGTACAAAAGATAAATAAATCACATAGTAGTAAAGGTAGCAAACCATATGCTAGTGAATACATCTAGCTATACAATGAGTAACAATTGTCCTTCGGACCGACCCTGCTCAGGTGCGCAGACTGGATCCAACAGAACAACTTTAATGCTTTACAAATTGTAGCTAACATCGAACTGCGGGCAGGGTCCGTACTTCGTGGAGTGTGGGAAATTCAGAAAAGAAGAGACAGAAAAGAAGGAAAGTGAAAACAGTAGGAGGGAAAGCGAGAAATCCTGTGCATAAATGCTGCTGTGGGCAGCATGTAAGGTGCAGCATGTAGTGATGGGTCTTCCATCCAGTCAACAGTGACTGTTTATTTCCAATTAAATGGTAACTAGATCACATGACCATTGTCTTGTACTCCTGAGAGAGCCGGTACTCGAACCAGGGAGACCAGGTCTTATGATGGCGTTCAATGTTTTCTTCTGATTGTGCCTTAGTGTCCTCCATTTCACAAATGGAAGAGATCTTGTGCAACCATTCTTTCAATGAGGGGGTGTGCGTGGTTTTCCAATAAGCGACAAGCAACCTGGCCGCGTTTATCAGGTGCCTAGATAAGGAGTTTCTGTACTTCTTCAAAGAGAAGTTGGAAATGTGAAGCAGGTAACACGCTGCATCTAAGGTGAGTTTGGTCTCCGTGATTCGACACACCAGCCCCGTCACACCATTCCAGTATGGTCTTATTCGTTCACACATCCATCAAATATGTAACAGAGTACCCCTATCATTGTGACAACGCCAGCATAAGTCACTCGACTGAGGGTACCATTTGTGAGTTTTTGCAGGTGTTGCATACCAGCGAGTAAGTACTTTATATGCTGTCTCCTGCAATCTTGAACTGATGGAGCATTTATGGGCTAGTATACAGGCCCTCTCCTATTGGGCATTTGTGATGTCTATGTTCAGATCATCCGACCATCTCTCTCTAAACCGATCGTTCGTCACTTCTTTTAGGTGTTGCAGCCACTCATATGCTGTAGAGGTAGTTTTCAACACCTTATCCTTTTTGAGGCACACCGACTCCAACTCCGTAAGATCTCTAGTGAAGAGTTCCCTGCGGGGGGGCTTATTAACAAATGAGCGTATATGGAAATATGTCCACATGGGCAAGGTGGGTATTTCGTTGTCAGTCCTTAGTGCTGTGAAGTCTTTCATTGTTCCATTGTTGAAGCAATGAAGTGCTAGGAGCTGGAGGTGTTTGTTTGTAGGTCGTAGTAGTTGGTTCCCCATTCCTGGGACAAAGTCGGGGTTATTTTGTAGTGGTGTGAGTGGGCCCAGGGGTGAGGAAAGCTTGTCCTGTTTAGATAACAGGTGGAAAATTTCCAGGGTTGTCCCTATTAAGGGTTTTTTTTTTAGTAGTGAAGGGTACGTGGATTTCGGGATCCATGGGGAGAAAAGTAGGGGCATTGGAACGGAGTCCCTTTCTAGCATCACCCAATCTTTCAGGTCAGAATGGCAGTGCCAATCCACAATTCTCGCAATATGAGTGGCATGGTAGTAGTTCCTGAAATTTGGTACCCCCAGCCCTCCCAGGTTCTTGGGCCTCATTAATAGGGAAAACCTGATAAATGGCGCTTTATGTGCCCATATAAATCTCAGTAAGATGGCCTGAATGGATCTGAAAAAGCTTTGGGGAATTTTAACGGGTAGGGCATGGATTGAATATAGGACTTTAGGCAGGATATTCATTTTACAAATTGCCACCCTACCAAACCAGGAGATGAGCTTGGCATGCCAGTGCTGTAAGTCTCTCTCTATGGATTGAAGGAGGGGGACAAAATTGCGGGTAAAAATGGAGTCCACCTTGGGTGTCAGCCACACCCCTAAATATTTAATGGCATGTGTGACCCACTTAAAGGTGCTATTTTCCATTGTATCCTTCAATTTTGGGGCTGGCGGCGTGATGTTCATTGCTTCTGACTTGGAATAATTTATCTTAAGGTTAGAGATGTAACCATATGTTGCAAACTCCTTCAAAAGGCATGGCACAGATATGTGTGGATCGGTTACAAAAAACAGGAGGTTATCAGTGTAAGCCGCCACCTTGAACTCCTTCCCCTCAACCCCAAAACCTCTCACCGAACTGTTGACCATGACTCTCCTGATGAAGGGTTCAAGTGAGATAATGAATAGTAGAGGGGACAGGGGACAGCCCTGTCTAGTGCCATTATTTATGCTTACCCTACCGGACAGTGTTCCGTTTATCTTGAGTCTGGCTGAGGGGTTTTGGTACAAAGACGCTATCCAATTTAACATGCCGGGTCCCAGTCCTATATGTCTACAGGTCTCAAACATGTAATTGCAGGCTACTCTATCGAAGGCCTTCTCCGCGTCAGTTGACAGGAGAAGGCCCTCGATTTTTCGCTCATGGGCAGCATGTATCAGATCCAGGGCCTTGGTAACATTGTCCCTGGCCTCTCTGCCAGGCATAAAACCTGCCTGGCTTGGTCCAATCAGCTTATAGAGAAGGGGTGACAGTCTTGTTGCAATTATCTTCGCCATTATCTTGATATCTAAGTTCAGCAACGAGATTGGCCTATAACTAGTGCAGTGTACCAGATCTTTGTCCGATTTTGGGATAACTGCGATGTACGCAGATAAAAAGTCAGGGGGGACCCTCCCTCCCCCTGTCAAGGAGTTCAAAGCATCGCGAAGGTGTGGGGTTAAGGTGTCCATAAATGTCTTGTAATATATGGCTGTGTACCCATCCGGGCCCAGGCTTTTGCCCGTTTTAAGTTAAGTTCCTTAATAGCTAGTCTGATTTCTCCTTGGTCTATCGGGGCCTCAAGAGCAGTAGAGTCCTCGGATGTAAGTGAGGGGAGGTCTGAGTCACTGTCGCTCCCTAGGTCAGGGGGTTTGTGCTGTGGTGGGAGGATATAGAGTTTAGCGTAGAACTCTTGGAAGTGTTGAGCTATTTTATCAGTCGTCCTGTCTATATGACCTTCCTTATTCTGGATACCCAGAATGTTGGTTTTAGTCGCGAGGTCTCTCAGGGCTCTAGCAAGCATGTGTCCAGCTTTGTCCCCATACTCATAGTACACCCTTTTCCGTAAAAATAGGATTCTCTTGGATTTTGATTCTAGTAGCTGTTTAAGGGCCTTCCGGGCCTCTAGAAGCGTTGTAGCTGATTCCTCAGACAAGGACTGCTTATGAAGGGTTTCTAGGCGACGAATTGTTTGGGTTAGCTGTTGGGCTTCTTTTTCCCGTTCCCTCTTCCTTTGGGCACCCAGTGTCATCAGTACCCCCCTAACGGTGAATTTGTGAGCTTCCTAGATCGATAAAGGATCCATACCAGGAGTCACTTTGTGTTTGAAAAATTCTTTCAGGGCTACATCAATTTTTGGAAGCAAGGAAGGGTCTTTTAGTAGTGAGGTGTTCAATCTCCACATGGGACTTGTTTAGGTGTTAGTTTCTAGACTAAGATTGACCGACACCGGGGCGTGGTCGGAGATGGACTGAATCCCTATGTGGGAATCCAGCACTGTGTGCAGGTCCCTTTTGGGAGATAAACAAGTAGTCAATCCTCGAGTAACGATCATGAGGGATCAAGTAAAAGGAGAAATCTTTGTCAGCTGGGTGTAGATATCGCCATGTGTCTACTAGGTCTAGAGTGTGGAGGAGGGTTTTTATTGTCTTTAGGGTCTGGAAGGAGACAAACGTTCTCCCCCCGAGGATGTGTCCAGTAAAGGGTCAAGTGGGATATTGAAGTCTCCCCCCAAAATTAGACAGCCCGCCCCAAAGCTCTCAAGCTTCCTCACCAGCATTCTACAGAATGTTAAATGGGAGGCATTGGGGAAGTATACGTTCGCCAGTGTGGTAGGTACACCTGCGAGGGTCCCTTTAAGAAAGATAAACCTCCCGCCCGGATCTACTATTTTGTCTGTGAGCTCGATGGAGACCCCCTTTGATTTAGAGGAGTCATTCGTTGAGTGGTGTGCTTCTGTGAAGTAGGAGTCGGTGAGCCAAGGGACCTGGTTTGTCTTGAAATGAGTCTCCTGCAGGAAGACAATCTTCGGCTTACCTTTTTTCAGCTCCCTCAAGAGGGTTGATCTCTGGGATGTTCAAACCTTTTACATTGTGTGACACCAGCGTGGGCGCAGTACCCAAGGCTGAGTAAGCCATTGGTCGGAAGTAGAGAGAGATGGTGGACTATGCCTGCAATCCCAACCTGTAAAAGGCAAAAACTGGTATATTAACACACTCCCACCAAATTCACTGTATTAGAGGCCAAGAGAGGCAAGAAAAGACCAAGAGAAAGAAAAAGGGGGTGAGAAAGTCAAAGATAGAGGGAGAGTTAGTGGTAATGACCCACTTTGGCTGTCAAGCCCTCCAGATAGATCAAATTCCAGTGTCCGGTCGGGGACTACTATCACCACCCAGATACCTATCTATTTGTGGGGACAAGGGAGGCTCCCAATCGGAGTGACGGCCGCTATCACTCAAGTAAGAATATTAATAATCTAAACATAACATAAGGAAGCCAAGCCCTGGCCCCATGGGCAAGTATAACATGCTTAAAGTCTTCTCTGCCGTGAGAAGAGACGTATAGGCATAATTGTTAAAACAGGTGAACAATCTAAGCTTGTAACTGGACTAGATAACTAATATGCATAACCGAGTAACATGGAAGTTGGACGCTAGGGAGCGCAGCCGGCAAGGGGCGAGCAGGGTGAACGGGCAAAGCCACCCCCTCCTCCCGCAACATACCCCCCCCCCCCCCCGGACAGTGCCCCCCAGTCAGATACCCTGAGAATCACCTCCTGCCTGTGCACAGACTAATTGAGGCCCTGTAGTGATTTAAACATAAAGTATGCTTCTAGGGCCAAGTGGCATTAATGCAGTAACCAGCCCCGAGTCCTATAGCGACCCAGAGCAGACCTTACCAGCAACCCGATCCCACCTTCCCCAATGCAAGTGGGGTTCCAACCCCCCCTTTCCAAGTCTGTATTGCTGGTAAGCAAGAAAGTCATGTCTCTGGGGGCCATGTGTGAAAACCAAAAACCTGGAGAGTCAAGCCGCCAATCCGTCATCCCAGTTCAGCCTGGTTGTAAAACCAGGGTAACCTCACCAGCCGGTTCGGTAGTTAAACACCGTGTTCCATTGACCACCGAAGGGCACATTATCCCTTCCGAAGCCGAGAAATGATGTTGGTAAGCGTAGGCCGCCTGACTCAAGGACTGCCATAAGACGTCTACAGTGAAGCAAGTGGTGCAAATGGTACAAAAACTTGTTTGCCCAGGAAATATGTGGTGAGGGCGGACCACACATAATAAGGTGATCTCAGGGACTCAAGAGTCGTCAGCTAGTCATCAGTTAGGGACCTGGAGGAGTGTGCCCTGCTGCATGGTGTACCCGTGCCTGGACCCTCCTGCCAGGCCTAGCGTTGTTTTTTGCCGTGGCGCTTGTCAGGTGTTGTCACCGGGGAATGAGGTGGGCTCCTCTTTCTGGGCGGTGACACAAACTCCTGATACCAGTCCGGGAGGTCTACAAGGTCCAGATGTAAGGCATTGCAAAATTCTGGAAGGTCATTCGGTGTGCAAAGCGTGTGTTGCTTGCCTTTGTGTGATACCAAGAGGGCAAAGGGGAAGCACCAGGTATAGCGGAGGTCTCTTACCCTGAGCACATCCAATAAAGGGCGCAGGGCTCTGCGATTCTTTAGTGTTATCTGAGAGAGGTCTTGGAAAAGCTTTATGTTCTCCCCGTTAAACACAATCTGGTCATTTCTGCGTGCTTTGAACATTATTTCCTCCTTCAGGGAAAAATTCTGCAGACAGCAGATTATGTCACGAGGGGGCATAGCATCCGGGCCTCTGGCTCGGAGAGCTCTGTGAGCCCTAACAAATTCAATGGCGGATTCCTCCGGTCTCTCTAACACGCTGTTGAAAACAGACTCCGTTATACCTCGGACTCTGATATTGTTCCTTCTCCCCCTGTTATCAAGGTCCTCCATATGCCTGTTTAACTCAATAAAGTGCTGTGCATGTGTGGAGGTAACATAGTCCAGCCTGAGTATTGCTTTGTCTCTGTGCTTCCCTGCAGTTTCCGCTGTGGCCATCTTTTCAGTGAGCACCAGCAAGTTAGTTTTCAGGTCTGTGATGGCTGCCGAAAATTATGCCTTAATGTCGGCTGCGAAGCCTGACATGTCTGCATGCGTAAGGGGGATGGTCGGCTCATGCAGGTCTCCTACCGTGATCCTCTGTAGCAGATTGAGAGTCCTCACTGAGATCTCCGTCAGTGTGTACCAGCGCCATCTTGTCTCTCTCTGGGGCCCGCTGTGCCACCGCTTGTTTCTGGAATATCTCCGAGATATTCCTACCTGCTGACACCGCGGTGGATCGGCGGCATCGCGTATGCTGTGTGCCGTGGAACTGCTTGTTCATCCTCGGGAAGTGATCGGCAGAGAGGTCCTTAGGGCCTCTGGCTTAACGGAACTCCTCGCTTAGGCTGCCATCTCCGTTGCGCGCCGGGCCACGCCCGCTTGTCTGAGTTTTAGCTTGCGGTGGCCCCGTTGAGACCCCCCTTTGGCCGGCGACACATGAGCGTATTTCTCCAATTTAGCGGCAGCTGCTGCTGCGGTCTGGCTCTGATTCCCCTCGTCTTTTCCGGTTCGCATTGGTAAAGACCACTCCGGAGGTGGCAGATCCTCTGCCGCTCACCTCCTGGATATGTTAAAGCGGTTTTGTACAGAAAATTGCAAGTTCATCTTATTCAAATGGCTTTGGAACATAGATGCAGTTATGACCATTGAAATAAAATAATATGCTGTATTTACCTTATATTTTTAATGTTTATGCCGACTTCCGGGCTCTCCTCCCGTGGGAGTAGGCGTGTTTATCGGCTTCGCAATGGTCCCTGGGAACTTTTTTAGCTATTTCCCAGGAATCCGTGGGGGACACAGTCAAACCGAAATTGCCATTTTGAAAGTGGGCAGGCAGCTCTATCAGCCATTACCACTATAGCACATGAGGCAAAAGGAAGGAAAACAAAGAGGACACTCAATGAGCATATGCGAGATGGAGCGGTGGATGCTGGGAGCTCAGTGTCATCGCATCCAGGAAGTAAATGCCTGTGGGCTTCAAACGCCCACAGTTAAAATGGAAACCGCCAGACTGCTTTTTTAAAAGTTTTCCTTAGCAATGAAATCGTAACGCCGGGGGTTAAAAAGACGCCGATCGTGGCTGCAAAGACACCGTAGGAATCGCCCAACAGTGACACAGGTAAAAAAAAAAAAAAAAAACGGCAGTGGAATCCCACTTTAACTTTGCGTAGATTTTATAATGCCAAAACCCAATTCTAATAAATATTATCTAATATATATTGGCATGCGATTATATACTCTGTTATTTCTTATATATTTGTATAGCACTACTGCGATTAACGCTGCTTTTTTTTTTTTTTTCAGTACCGGTAGGGGAGGGGGGGTGGTAAATACCAAAAGAACCAGAAGTCACTAGGGTATCTCCTGCTGCTGCCCTACCGATGGAAATACATGCCGCTTACAGAATCTGCATTTTTCAAGCGTCTTATACTGCCACTTGCCAACCTGCTCAATGTTCAGAGGCACATGTATAATAACATTAGCGGTGGCGGCAACAGTGACAGAGGTATATGAAGGCAGAGTAATAATGAGAGACAGGCTGGGTTATCAGAATTAGTGGGAATTACCAGAATTAGTGCGCCGTCAGCATCTTCTCGTGGGGTTCAGCAGTCAATAACAGTCCGTTCCGCTCCTCAGCCACCTCTGATCATAGCAGCAGTCAGTGGTTAGTAATCCAGGCTCGGAGAGGGGAGACACCTGCATGCTTCACACACTCATCCTCTCTCTCTCCTTCATTCGGTCACGATTTTATTTTTTAGTCTCGTCTGACCACAACACTTAATCCCAGTTCTCCTCTGAATCGTTCAAATGTTCATTAGAAAACTCACCCTTGCCATAATTTTTGAAACTGAACAAGGTGAGATCTTGCATGGAGCCTCAGACCAAGGGAGAGTAACAATTATTTTGTGTTTCTTTCATTTGCAAATAATCACACCAACTGTTGTCACCCTCTAACCAAGCTGCTTGGCGATGGTCTTGTAGCCCATTCCAGCCTTGTGTAGGTCTACAATCTTGTCCCTGACATCCGTGGACAGCTCTTTGGTCTTGGCCATGGTGGAGAGATTGGAATCTAATTGCTTCTGTGGACTGGTGTCTTTTATAAAGGTAACAAGCTGAGATTAGGAGCAGCCCCTTTGAGAGAGTGCTCCTGATCTCAGCCCATTATCTGTATAGGAGACGCCTGGGAGACAGAAATTTTACTGATTGATAGGGGGTCAAATACTTATTTCACTCATTAAAATAGAAATCAATTTATACTTTTTTTTTTTTTAAAGCATTTTCTCGATATTTTTATTATTGTTGTTATTGTTCTTCTCACTCCAAACCTACCATTAAAATTATAGACTGATCATTTCTTTGTCAGTGGGCAAATGTAAAAAAAAATCAGCAGGAGATCAAATTATTTTTTCCCTCGCTGTGTGTATGTGCCAGCTGCACCATGTACATGTATTATAAATTATCCTGTTCTTTGTATTGTTTCCTTTTTGTGAATTCCCTGGTGATCCTGCTAGTCCCCTTGCTTTCCTGATAATAAAACTGACCACACTAAGCATGAAAACACACCATGGTCAGTTCTCTAGCTATGCTATCCTGCTCTCCCCCAATGATCAGACCTTACCTGACATGATCACTTATAAAAAAAAAAGGAAAAAAAATACTCGCCGTTCCGTAATTTTCCTTTCCTGGTGCATCCCATGGCAACACACACATTGGGTTGGGACTCCGCCTCCACAACCTGATAGGACTGGTTAGCTATAAGATTTGAAGAGGAGTCCACCGTTGCATTCTCAGTAACTATCACCTTAGAGCGGCGGGCTTCTGTGTGCTGCCATGGGATGCATCAGCAAAGGAAAATTACAGAAAGGTGAGTATACAATTTACCATTTTCCTGACACATCATGGCAGCACACACATTGGGAAATAACTCACTACATGGGTAGGTGAAAGTACAAGGTATGGATGAATTTGTTTGGATGACTGATCTCCCGAATTAAACCGTAGTTAATTGAGTCAGGTCTACCCTGTAGTGCGACATGAATGTGGTTTTTGAAGTCCAAGTTGCTGCCTTGCATATAGTCTCCGGGCACACTCTACAGTACGCTGCCCATCTAGCCGCTACCACCCTCATTGAGTGCGCTCTCAGTCCCTCTGGTATTGGGAGGAGCTGGACTAGATATGCTTTCTTGATGGCTCTAATCAGCCAGGAAGTTATTATTCTTGAGGCCGCCTGGCCTTTTTTGGCGACATGTGGGATGACCAGAAGGTTCTCCATCTTTCTGAATGTACTGGTAACATCCAGGTAGGTGGAGATGACCGACTTAACTTCCAAAGGATGAGGACTCCCCTCTGTATTGAGAAAAACAGGGAGATTAATCTCCGGATTGAAGTGGAAGGTAGACGCTACCTTGGGTACAAACTGGGCCGAGGGTCTGAGGATGACTCTGGGTAAAAAACTACATGTGGTTCTTTAATTAGTAGGGCTTGTAGTTCGGAAACTCTTTTGGCTGCCGTGATTGCAATTAAAAGCAATAGCTTGAGCATTAAGTCCCATAAGGATATCGATTCTAGAGGAAAAAAGGGTTCTTTTGCCAGAGCTTCCAAAAAAATTGATAGATCCCAGGTTGGAAAAATTGCTTCCTGGAGGGCCTTATTTTCAGGCATACTCTCTGGAGTTGTACGATGAGGGGATTCACGGCCCATTTAACTCCTGTCATTGTGGACCGGGCAGAGACATGGACTTTTAGGGTGCTTGAACCTAACCCCTTTTCCAGACCCAGTTGTAGAAATTCTAGCACCTGAGAGACTGATGGAGAGAGGGGATCCCAGGACTGTTGTGCTAAAGTGGAGAATTTTTCCCAAATCTTGTTACATGTGTTTGTTGATTTTTTTCTTGCTTGCTGCAGTGTAGATACTACCCTGAGCGAACACCCCTGATCTAACAACCTTTCTCTTTCAATCTCCAAAGCCGTCAGATTTGTTCTGGTGACGGGTGTAGGAACTGTCCTTGCGAGAGTAAGGCCGGGGACAGTGAGAGTGGAAGCGGCTCCTCTGTGTTTAGCTGCAAGATGGTCACAAACCATGGCCTCCTGGGCCAGACTGGCAATACTGCCATGACTGTGGATGTCGAACTCCTCAACCTGGCCAGAAATCTGGCTATTAGGGGCACCGGAGGGAATATGTACCCCAGGCGAAATCTCCAAGGATGGTGAAGACGGTCAATCCCTGCCACTGTTGGGTAGGCAGTTCTCGCTAGGAAGCGGGACATTTGCGGTTCACTTGTGTTGCCACTAAATCTATGTCTGGTGTTCCCCACCTGCGCATGAGAAGGGGAAAAGCCTGGTGACTGAGGGACCATTCGTTGTTTGATATAAATACTTGACTCAAGTCGTCCGCGAGCTGGTTGTGTATGGCTGAGACGTATACTGCCTTTTAAATCTGTCAAGTGGACCTGTGCCCACTCCATTATGGGTCGAACTTCTTCCATTAGTATTTTGCTTCAGGTACCCCCTTGCCTTTGAGCATAGTTTACAGCCACCGTATTGTCCATGCGCAAAAGGATGCTCTTCCCTTTGAGGAGGGGACCGAAGATTAGGAGTGCTTGCCATGTTGCCCTGAGCTCCAGAATGTTTGAGACTACGCCCTGTGGGCGAAAGGACCAATGGCCCTGTGCTCCCTGGTGTTGATGGTGTGCTCCCCACCCATGAAGACTGGCATCCGACGTTACTATTTCTGGTAGTGGGGGTACAATAGGCTGGCGGCGTGTCAAGTTGCTGATTTGAGTCCAGCATCGTGCAGATTTTTTTACTGACCGGGTGATCGATATTTGCTGTGTCATTGAGGACCCATTCCATTGTGTAAGGAACGAATTCTGGAAGACCCTCGAATTCCATTGAGACCACTGAATTATTAGGAAGGTTGAGGACATTGAGTCCAGGATGCTTAAGCACGCTCTTGCGGACAGGTGGTCTGCTGACATGAGCCTCTTTATTTTGTGGATGAGTGGTTGTAGCTTCTCTTGGGGGAGACCGACTGGTACTGGTATTCAATTTGGCTCTTAAGAAAACCATTTTCTGCATTGGGGCCAGGCTTCTCTTCTTCCAATTTATTATCCACCCGAACTGTTGGCGTGTGGAAATTAGTACTGTTCGATGTCGCAAGAGTGTTTCCTGACTGTCGGCTAGTAGAAGAATATCGTCGAGATAGTGTAGGACTCTGTCCTTTCTCTCTCAGGATTGCTATAACCGGAAGTAAGCCTTTTGTAAAGGTCCTGGGTGCCGTTGAAATCCCAAACGGGAGGCTTTTGAATTGAAAATGTTGTTAGCCTGTCGCAAAGTGTAGGTACTTCTGAAAGGTTTAATGCATGGGAATGTGTAAATAAACGTTGGACAAATCGACCGAGCATCCAATCTTTCGCTCCTACTGTTAGTAATATTGATTGAAGGCTTTCCATCTTGAAGGATTCGACTAGAATTGTTTGGTTGAGATTTTTTAAATATAATACCGGCCTCAAGTCTCCTGTCTTCTTTGTAACTAGGAAAAGAGGGGAGTAAAAACCTTTGACTCTCTGCTCCCGTGGAACCTCAACAATTACCTGCTTCTGTAGTAATTCCATGATGTACTTGACTAGAAGCTTCCGCTTCAGGCGCAAGGGTGGTAGTCTGGTGGATCTGTAGTGATTTTTCGGTGGTCTTGAACTTCCATCTGGGACCCTCTTGAATGGTAGATATCGTCCAGGGGTCTTTTATCCGGTCTATCCATACATGGGCAAATAGCCTCAGCCTCGTTCCTACTATTGCGGGCTGGGCATGCGTGGCATCAAAAAGATTTCTGTTGATCTCCTGGGTTGACTGCCTTTGATTTCTGGATTCTCACGAAAGAAAGCTGTGTGTTTTAACCAATTCCATTTGAACTCCTTCCCGGGTCTATAAGATCTTGCGCCCCGATACCTCTTGGGCAAATAACGTCTGAAGGTTGGGATTTTTTTTTTGTTGTTTGGGTCTTCTGTCTGACGGTATAAGACCTCATTTTCCCCCAGTGACCTTTGATATTGCGGAATCTAATTTTGGACTGAAAAGATTGGAACCATCATAGGGTTTCTTGCACCAACTAGATTTAGAGGTTGTGTTGGCGACCCAAGGCTTCAGCCAGAGCGCTCTCCTAGAGGGTACTGAAGCCAGCATTGCTCTTGCGGAAGATATTATTATATCCACCGCCGCCTCTGCCACAAAGTTTCCCACTAGGCTGAGTTCCTGCAGAGCTGATATATTTTTTTCTTGGTCTGCTGCTTCCAGCATTAACTTTTCCACATTGAAAGTCCAACAGGTAATGGCTCTACTGACCGCTGGTCTGCAGGCCCCACCTGCTGCTGAATAGGCTTTTTTAAGATTGAGATGGCTTTTGCGGACCATTAAATCTTTAAATGTCACAGCATCTTCTATTGGCAAAGTTGCGTGTCGCGCTAGTCGCATCAGTGAGGAATCCACCACCAGGGCAGAGATAAGAGGGTTCACTTTTGGCTCTTTTAGTGGATAGAGCTTGGCTAACCTATTATTTAGTCCAGATTTTTTTTTCTGGCTTTTGCCACTCGTCACTTATAAGTTCTTAAAGTTCTTTGATAAAAGGGAAAACTTCAGGCTCTTTTTCAGGTTAGGAAAATACTTCCTTAGTTTAGGCGGGGGCGTTCTTCTCCTCCTCCCAGCAGATCGCCTCTCTTACTGATTTTGCAAAGGGGTCTATCAGTGCAAAATCGAATACGGTAGGGGTCAAAGGTTCGTCTTCCTCTGGGGAATCATCTGGATCTTGAGAGACGTATGAAGTTGAGGCTGAATTAGATGATCTAATTGGTTCATATGCCACCACCTGCATAATTGACTTAATTGATTTAACTGATTCTCCTATTATGTTGGACGCCTCCCTTGCATCTGATTTCTTGTCGTGAGTCGCTTCATCCAAACAGACTTGGCACACGAGTTTACTCGATAGCGCTTGTGCCCCACAAACCCAACAGGTATTAACCGCAGGTCGGGTATGGTGTTCCTCTTGATGCTGGTGAGAGGAAGACGAGTCTCTGTGGTGACAGGTGGATCTTGACCGGCTTCGCTGAGAATGGGAGTGTCTTGAGGGGGAACGCTCCTTTCGTTTAGATTGGGATGACCCAGATGACCTGCCAGAACTACCAGAATGAGAGGTATTAACGGCAGTGCTCTCTTTTCTCCTCTTCACTACTTACCGAATCCATACGCCTCCTTACCTTGTAGTTCTTGGATGGTCTACTGTAGCAGCGGTCTCCATAGGGCAGAATAGAGTATACCTATGATCAGAGGTTTAACAATGAAAGCAAATGCAGAGTATGAGCAACAGGTACTAGCATAGATTAAATAGAGAATCTGGCTCACCAAAGGCTAGGGCGGACTTGTCTTGCAAGGCAGCAGGCTGTGTGAACAAACCAGGATGGAGAGTGGTGTAGAAATCACAAGCAGCAGCTAAATGGGGAAAAAAAGCAGTTTTTAAATAAACCGCATTCGCTGAGGGGATGACGTCACCGCTGTGCATGCGCCCTGGTTGCCTGCTCTGCCCAGCACCATCTTGGATACTGGCAAATGAAGTAAACATAGCCAGTGTCACTTCCTGAGCGCCGAGCGTCCTAATGCGGCCGTCATGATAGAGGGAGCAGCCCGCAGTGGGACTACAGGGCTCAGCATGCTCAGAGAAAGTGAAATAAAGAAAAAAAGAGTGGAAAGGAGGAAAGAAAAGGTATGAGAGCAATCTAAAGTAAAGAAAAAGGCTACAGTGGATTTAGGAAGAGAGGCATAGAGACTAAAATTAGATCGGAGGATGGCCACTGCAAAGTTAACAAAAACCTTTTTTAAGGCTTGTGACAAATGTAAATTTCCTCTGCCCCTAAAACCAACAGAGTGGGGGACCCCTGCGTTATAGCTCATTTAGAGACTGTACGACCAGGGATTCCAGGTAGGAGGGGCTGAACCTAGCTGGGGCGATTCGATAAGGGGTTCCATATTGCCAAGGATACTCCATTCAGGTGAGGAAAAAAAGGAGAATGCAACGGTGGACTCCTCTTCAAATCTTATAGCTAACCAGTCCTATCAGGTTGTGGAGGCAGAGTCGCAACCCAATGTGTGTGCTGCCATGATGCGTAGGAAAGTTATTTAGAATGTTTTTTATAGATATATATATATATCTATATATATATATATATCTATATACAAATGTTTTACCTTTCATTTCTATTTTAAACTGAAGAGGTCGTTTTACAAGGTGATCCTTTACACTTTAGATATAAAATTGGAAGGTGTTTTGCTATAAATACTTGATAAGTGTAAAAATCAGGTGATCTTGCAAGAAATCTTGTCAGCCATTTAACTTCATGTGTTCTCTGCCTGTACTGACATTCTTACAAGTTGTAGTGTTCCCAACTATCTCCGAAGACTACAAACACCTCCCCCCTCCTCCGCCGTGTTTTAGAAGAGGGGTAGGTATTTGGTAGCTCCGTCCTAGGATGACAGCGCTGCTGCTTCATTGATAACTAAAGGTGAGTGAATGTTGTCACCCTAGGACAGGAATCATTTTATTGGCGGGATCACCAGGTAAAAAATAAAGGGAGAACTGCCTGGATGACAAAACTAATGCAGCCAACACATCTAATAATTAATGAACTGCAATGTTACATTTTTATTCTTGGGCTCATGGGCTTAGACTCAAAACAAAAACAAAAAATCACTGTCGTATTTTGACAACATATGTTTAGTATTGTGTGGTCTGGTTTCATAAAAGTTGAAACAGAGTTTACATATACAGTATATTCTTTATGTGAAAAAAACAAAGCTTCAGATATGTATACACAAATTAGTAGAAAAGATATGCTAGTGCTATTTCAGATATCAGGGTTTAGATTTGGCAGATATGTAGCATCATTGCATTATCATTCACCTTTGTTTCTATTGCAGATTACAGATAGCACGCTTATCCAGCTCTCCATACACTGTCCAAGGCTGCAAGTGTTGGTGAGTGTTTCTTTGTGTGGAAGCTGTGAGGTGCAGTTTTTATTTAAATTCTTTGCGGTTATCGGCACAACAGAATCAAAGAAACCAGTGCAGTATATGTATTTGATTATAATGTTAAAAATGAAAATTAGGGCCAACAAAACAGTAATGATTTAGGGTAGAAGTTGGATGACCAAATGTGAAAGAAAAGCAGATGGTGGTTTTTTTTTGGATAGTGTAGATAACTTAGTTGCTATTCCTGTTAGGAAGGTTTTCCCCCACTTTTTGCCCTGAAGCCATAAAGCCCCTGTTCACACCAGTATGACTTGTCATGCGATTTGACAGTTCCAAATCCCATGACAAGTCACACCCCAACAGGTTGGCAATGAAAATAAAATGTTCCATGTTGAAGATATTTTCTTCATGCCCTTACCAGTGGCACCAGCCATCAGTACAGGAAGCGTGACGTTCCTAAAACTGGCAGACGGCAATAAAGATCGGGTACAAATTTACCTTTTCCCATACATTATCCAAAATGACAAAAAAAAAATGTATTGTGGTTCACATTAATTAGGATGGAAAAAATTGATGACCTGATTTTTAGCTGTTTTGTTTACTTTTAAAGCCATGCTGGAAAAAGGTTCATGTTTTCTCTTGACAGTTTTTTTTTCTAGGTAATTATTATAACTCTTGCAGTAGAGAGACCATTTTGTTATGGCATGGAAGAATAGTTTCAGAAGAAATGCAATAGGAAGACTATGAAGGAGGCATTGCCAGGTTGTTTAGGGCAAAGTGACAGCATCTGTGTAAAGCTCACCTCTTCGGTGCTTCTCCATTGCGCCTTGTCACAGCTGCTATCAAAATACCTTGAGGTGCCTGGCATTGGACTGTAAATGTAGTGATATCACCCTATTTGTGCTTGGACCCAGGTACTACATCACTGAAGGAGGTTACGTAGGTTAAAAAAAAGGCACAAGTCCTCTAGGTAAAACAATAGAAAAAAATAAATAAATAGAAAGCCTCCATATACAGAATACTATACCCAAAGTTAAAACTGAAGGAAAAAAAAACTATAACACATGGTCCAATTTACTCCAACGGGATAAATTCCTTCTTGATCCCCTAAAGGATGATTCATGAATCAACAATCTCTTTTGTTATTACTTATAAATCTTAACCACCTGCTGCCCACTAATTGTACATTTACTGCTAGCAGACAGCACGGGCAGGTACCGCGATGTACAGAGTGTACTTCCTGGTATGCGCATGTCCCCTGCTGACCTGTGCTGTGATTGAACACAGCATGAGTTTGTCAGCAGGTTACAGCCAATCATTTGGGCTGTATACCTGCTGATCAGCTGTGAGCAATCAGAGCACAGATTTGTATGTCTGTAAACCTAGGCTCTGGCTGGATTTCTCCCTGCTATTCAGAACTGAAAGTAAGGAGAGAAACCCAGCCAGAACTGCGAGTAATACCAGCACACATACATTTGCATACACTTGTTAGGCACACAGTTAATCCATTGATTGTCCTTATGATCAACCATGTCACCCAGCAAGTGCCATTAGTACAATGTCGGTGTACAGTATTATCACTGCATTAGTGTTACTAGTGATGTCTGTGGCAGTGTCCCTCCCAGCCAGTGCCAGCACCAGATTGCCTGCCACACTATTAGTCACTGATCACCACCATAAACATAGGGGCTGATTTACGAACATGTTGCTGCATTTGCGCATGCAGGAATAGTTATTGCGACATGGTGCATTCTTAAACGAATAGAAACAAGCTGGTGACTTGCGCCGGATGCGCGGAACTGTTGCGTGCATGGGCGCAGACACATTCTTAAATACAGAACAGACATTGGGCACTTGCTAATGAGATTTTCCTTATCACATGGAGAATATTGCTTACAGTTTTATTCCATTCAGTAATTTCTTTTTGAAACAGCTCAATGTTCATTCTAGAGATCTTCCTCAGATCAACAATTGTGCAGATCTTCCCTGGACTTGGATGTGAAATGTCATAATTGTCAAAATGTAATTGTGTGCTTTTTATGGTGATAGTCTATAATCATTGATGGACCCGAAACTTCCATGAAAACATCTTCTTAATACATGTCTGTGTATTATGCATTCTGAGCAATTCTTTCCCCATACACTGTGCAATCTGATTGGCTAACATCTAAATCCACTCATCTGTGTGAGCAATTAGAGCAGAACTAGAGCCATTGGAATACATGGAAAACAGTGTGCATGGATTATTAGTGCAGAAAAAAAGCACACGGAACTGTGTCTCGTGTGAAAGAGCACTAAAAATGCATGCAGTGTTTTCCATGTATTCCAATGGCTCTAGTTCACACCATGCAGTCAGTTCCTGTGTAGAAAAAAAGCACACAGAACTGCATCTGGTGTGAACTGGCCCTCAGAACTTTAGTTCTTAAAGAAACCAAAGGTTTTGAACAAGCGTGAAAAATATATTGCTCACAAAGAAGGGAGTATTTCCAGCATATTATCTGTGTGATCATGTGCGTGTCTATGGGTAGTCATCTTAGTGTTATATCGCCAACTTCAGGACATGACTAGGCAGAACATGTAAAAACAACAAAGCTGCACAGAACCGCCCAGGGGGCACTCCTACTGGGTATAACCCCTCACACTGCATCAAGCAGGTCAGTTTTTATTCTGCCTAGTGTAGAAGGACCTGGCTCCCTGGGTGACAGGCTGGATAATATAGATCCTGGTAGTCTCCCCAGCCTGGCCATCGAGTGTGAGTAGACCTTAGCTATGCGCTGGGTCGGCCACGACATGTCCCATCTGATCCAGGGGCAGCCGGAGAGCTATATGCTCCGGGGCACACATATGACCAGTCTACTGATGTCTGTGTCAGTGTGCATGGCCCACAGCCACCCCGTACTACTCAGGTGATGGGTCTGTCCGTGGAATGCATCCAGCAGTCCCTGCAGGAGGGGTAAGTACAGTTACACCTGTCTCAGCAGGATGGAGCAGCTGGGCATTCCCTGGAAGGTCGACTAGGGGGTCTATCGCTCTCCCTTTCTTCTCTCCCTGTCCCTTTCCCTCCTCCCCATGCTATGGGCCGCTGTGTGACTGGACATATGGAGGAGCGGTGCACATACCTGGCCAGGAGTCCTCCGGGGGGCTTAGAGTCCTGGCAGGGGGCTGTGCTGAGTGTTGGTGGTCCGCTCGTCCTTTTCCCTGTTTTTTGGGCCATGGTGGGGTGTTTTAATGTGTACGCCATATGGGGAGGCCGCCTCTGCCTTTTTCCTGTAGCCACAGCCAGTTTTTTCCCTTTCGAACACTTTCCCGGCACCCTCAGACGTTTTTTTTCTGAGGCGGCCGGCAGCCTCAGCTTGTTTTGCCTCTAGCGCTGGGCGACTGACTGTTTCTTTGTAGAACAGCACGAATTTTACATAGAACACCTCGTTGTTGACACAGGGGAGAGCGGATGGTAGCCGTACAGCGCAGTACCTGGGTCAGGGGGGTGAGTCCTGCGGGGGGCCCCTCAGTCTGTGGCAGCTAGGAGGGTGGGCATTTTGTGTGACTTGCCTTAGGTCCCTAAGTGGTGACAGGCAAGCATGGGTCAGCATGGTGTCAGAAGCTGGCACTTCTCCCCCAGACATCCATGTTATGGCAACCGGTCCCCCTGCCTATGGACGCTCGGTCGGTGGTCCTGGAGTCCTTTGTTGTCAGGGTGGAAGTGGTGTTCAGGTGAAAGGGGGGTAAAAAATGCCCCCTCCCCCCATTGTCTTCTGGGGAAAGCTCTGATTCAGACTCGGGTCCCACTGGGGCAGGCGGCCCCTGTTTTGAAGTTTCAGATGATGCGGACCAGGACTGTTCGGACAGTGAGAATGACTCCGTGTCAGGGTCAGCACAGGAAAAATTGCTTGTAGGAACACTTATCACAGTGGTGTGGGATACCCTAAAAATAGCACCTGCAAAGTGCCCTGAAAGAGCGGCTCCATTCACTCCAATGAGAAAAGCCCCAAGGACTTTCACACTGGAGCGGTGCGCTGTCAGGGCGTTAAATGTCCTGCAAGCAGCATCTTTGGAGAGGTGTGTACACCGCTCCTCCAACTCTCTTGCCTATTAACCACTTTCAGACCGGACCATTTTGCTGGTAAATGACCAGAGGTCTTTTTACACTTTGGCACTGCGCTGCTTTAACTGGTAATTGCACGGTCATGCAATGTTGTACCCAAACGAAATTTGCATCCTTTTCTTCCCACAAATAGAGCTTTCTTTTAAAGGTATTTGACTGACTCTGCGATTTTTATTTTTTGCGATATAAACGTAAAAAGACCGCAAATTTTGAAAAAAAATGATATTTTCTACTTTTTGTTAGAAAAATCCAATAAACTCAATTTTAGTCATACATTTAGGCCAAAATGTATTCAGCCACATGTCTTTGGTAAAAAAAAAGTCAATAACTGTATATTTATTGGTTTGCGCAAAAGTTGTCACATCTACAAACTAAGGTACGTTTTCTGGAATTTACGCAGCTTTTAGTTTACGACTGCCTATCTCATTTCTTGAGGTGCTAAAATGGCAGGGCAGTACAAAACCCCCCCAAATGAACCTATTTTGGAAAGTAGACCCCCTAAGGAAATTGATGAGTGGCATGTTGAGCCCATTGAATATTTTATTTTTTTGCCTCAAGCGATTGAATAATGACAAAAAATTTTTTTTTTTTTTTTTTTTTTTTTACACAAAGTTGTCACTAAATGATATATTGCTCACACATGCTATGGGCATATGTGAAATGACACCGCAAAATAAATTCTGCTGCTTCTCCTGAGTACGGGGATACCACATATGTGGGACTTTTTGGTAGCCTAGCCGCGTACGGGGCCCCGAAAACCAAGCACCGCCTTCAGGCTTTCTAAGGGCGTAAATTTTTGATTTCACTTCTCACTACCTATTACAGTTTTGAAGGCCATAAAATGCCAAGATGGCACAAAATCCCCACAAATGACCCCATTTTAGAAAGTAGACACCCCAAGCTATTTGCTGAGAGGCATGTTGAGTCCATGGAATATTTTATATTTTGCCACAAGTTGCGGGAAAATTACAAACTTTAATTTTTTTTAATTTTTTTTTCACAAAGTTGTCACTAAATGATATATTGCTCACGCATGCCATGGGCATATGTGAAATGACACCCCAAAATAAATTCTGCTGCTTCTCCTGAGTACGGGGATACCACATATGTGGGACTTTTTGGGAGCCAAGCCGCGTACGGGGCCCCGAAAGCCAAGAACCGCCTTCAGGTTTTCTAAGGGCGTAAATATTTGACTTCACTCCTCACTACCTATTACAGTTTTGAAGGCCATAAAATGCCAAGATGGCACAAAACCCCCACAAATGACCCCATTTTAGAAAGTAGACACCCCAAGCTATTTGCTGAGAGGCATGTTGAGTCCATGGAATATTTTATATTTTGCCACAAGTTGCGGGAAAATTACAAACTTTAATTTTTTTTAATTTTTTTTTCACAAAGTTGTCACTAAATGATATATTGCTCACGCATGCCATGGGCATATGTGAAATGACACCTCAAAATAAATTCTGCTGCTTCTCCTGAGTACGGGGATACCACATGTGGGACTTTTTGGGAGCCTAGCCGCGTACGGGGCCCCGAAAACCAAGCACCGCCTTCAGGCTTTCTAAGGGCGTTACAGTTTTGAAGGCCATAAAATGCTAAGATGGCACAAACCCCCCCAAATGACCCCATTTTGGAAAGTAGACACCCCTAAATTTAGGGGTACACTAGTGAGACTAGGTAATAAATGGCGGGTGCCCTGAAACTATAAAAAAATAACTAACCAACCAGCGTCACCTGTAACAGTTATATGGTGATCACTGGTGAAAGGGTTAACTAGGGGGCAATCAGGGGGCTTTATGCGGTAGTATATGGGGGTCCCTGGCGCTATAAAAAGCTGCGGCGAACCTAAATACCTACCTGCCTAACTAGCGTCACCTGTGACACTAATACAGCGATCAGAAAAACGATCGCTTATTAGGCTGGGTTCACACTGGAGCGATGCGGGAACGCCACGAATCCGCGGCGGGTTCCCGCATCGCATGCCTCCCGGCGGCAGTTCACACTGCCCTATGCGAACTGCTGGGAGTGTCAGTGAAATGTTAATGACACCCCCAGATCAGTTCGCATATCGCAGTGCGATCTGCAAACTCGGATCGCATGGTGTGAACACCCATGCGATCCGATTCTGCTGCGGACCAAAAAAAGGGTCCTGTGCGAATTTGCGGCGGGTGCGGCGAATGGCTGAACTCGAATCGCAGAGATCGGATGTGATTTGCACTGCAGTGCGGTGCGAATCACATCCGTTCTCATAAACCGCTGCAATGTGAACCCAGCCTTAGTGACACTGGCGACGGGGGGTGATCACGGGGTTAAACCTTTATTGGGGGGGGTTAGGGGGGTACATTAGAACTAAAGGGGGCTAACCCTAACTGCCCTAACAGTTATTACAGTCACAAATGACACCAATGCAAAAAAATAAAAAATAAAAAAATGCATTGGTGTCACTGTGACTGGGGGGGCAGGGGTAATTGGGGGGGTAAAGGGGGGTAAAGGGGGGGTGTGAGTGTGCCTGGCATGTTCTACTGTGAAGTGTCGTGTTGGTGCAACTCACCGATCCTCTCTCCTCGGTGTCGGAACGAAAAATACCGACACGGAGGAGAGATTACATCACTTCCTCTCCTGTGTTTACATTACAGGAGAGGAATTAATGTCACGAAGGATTTCCATTCGTCGGGAGCGATCGCGAGGGGGTGGCCATGAATGAATGGCCGCCCCCTCATCCCGGATCGCTCCCGAACGAATACCGACCGCCGCAGGCACCGGGGGGGCAGGGACGTACAAGTACGCCCATATGAACAGCAAAAAAATAACTCCACCCATAACAACCAGAGCTCCTCAATGGAGGAGTTGCAACCTTAAACAGCCGCCTGCAAAACCTTGCGGTCGAAGCTAGCATCCAAAGATGCACTCACATCAACCTTGTAAAATTTTGTGAAAGTGTGAATGGACGACCAGGTCGCCGCCTTATACACCTGGGAAACTGAGACTTGATGTCGGAAAGCCCAAGAGGCACCAATTGCCCTGGTAGAATGTGCTGTGACAGGAAAGGGAGGCGTCCGCCCCCTTATTTCATAAGCCTGAACCATAATCTGGCTGATCCATCGAGATATGGTGGGCGACGAGACCACAATCCCTTCTTTGGACCAGCCACCCATACAAACAGTGAGTCCAACCTCCGAAAAGGAGCCATAGCAGACAGATACACCCGCAGAGCACTTTCTGAGAGAGTGTCAATAAGCGGAGCTCCCTAATGTTTTCAAGCGACGGTTACTGAAGCACCGGGAGCACCAAATTCGAATCCCACGGAGGTAACGGTGGTCGAACCGGAGCAGCCACATGTCGAACCCCCTGAACAAACGTACTCGCCAATGAATGAGTTGCCAAGGGTCGCTGAAAAAAAGACAGCCAAAGCTGATATCTGCCCTTTGATGGTGCTTACGACAAGTTTCTGATCCTGGAAATCGAGTATGTGCGTGGATGCCACCCCATCTCCTCGCACATGGAGATGTAGGCCTTCCACGTACGATGATAAATCTTCTGGGAAGAAGACTTCTGTGCCCTCAGCATAGTGGAGAGTACGGAATCCGACTGACCTAGGTCCCTTCCAGCGACACTCTGCTGACTGTACGCCCCAAACCCCCCCCCCCCCCCCCTAACTGGTCAGGCTGGCATCCGTTGTGATCACCGTCCAATTTAGAGGAAGGAACGACTTCCCGGATCGAAGAGCCAGCAACCTCAGCCACCAGAGCAGGGAATCCCTGACTAGCTGGCTCACCCGTATTTGACAATCCAGGGACAATGGAGATTTATGCCATTTGGACAGGACCTCCTTTTGCACGACTCGAGTGTGGAATTGAGCATACGGTACCGCCTCGAAAGTGGCTACTATGAGACCCAGGACTCGCATGCAAAAATGCAGCGACGACCACCTGTGGGACACCAACAACTTCACCGCAGCTTGTCCGAAGGGAGAAAAACTCTTACAGAAGCAGGCCCAGGTACTCCAGGTGTTGAGTCGGCACCAACACAGACTTCTGTAGGTTCAGTACCCAACCAAACTCCCGGAGAGTTTGCATAGTAATTGCCACATCCTCCCTTAATTCTGAAGCGGAAGGTGCTCTCAGAAGGAGATTGTCCACGTAACCCACGATTGCGATCCCTCACTGCCTTAGCAAAGCTAAAATTGGGGCTAGCACCTTGGTGAAGACCCTCTGTGCCGACGCCAGGCCAAAAGGGAGAGCTACAAATTGGTAATGCTCATCCCCGACCTCAAAATGCAGAAACTTCTGATGCTTGATGCATATGGGGACATGCAAGTATGCGTCCTTGATGTCCAGGGATGCCAGAAAATCACACTGATGAAGTGCAGCGACCACTGAGCGAACTGATTCCATCCTGAACCTTTGTACTTTCACAAAGCTGTTGACGGCCTTGAGGTCTAGGACCAGACTGTCAGGGCTGGCTTAGCCCTTCCTTCTCTGGGTGGCTGCTCAGCTGTTGGCTAATTGCCAGCTCTCATCTCTCCAATTACCCAGCTGTTCCCGATCCTGCTAGTCTGACCTGCCTACTTAAAGCTGTCCAGCTCACTTCATCTCTGCCTTCGCCTTGGTCATATCACAAGAAACCATCTCCTGCGTTCCTGTTTGAAGACTGGCTTGCTGACATTCCTTCTGGCTCCTTAACCTGCTTGTTGTTCCTCCACTTGGATCCCTGACTTTTGGCCTGGCTGATTACTCAATCTGGTTATTGAACGCTGGCCTGGCTGACTACTCGATCCAGTTACTGGACTCTGGCTAAGCTTTGACTACACTTACTCTATTTACCTTTTAATTTTTTATTAATAAACAAGTGTAATTTAATTGTACTTCTGTCTCGGTCTGGTTCATGGTTTCTGACAGTAGGCGAAGGCCATGAATTTAGAAGATACAGTCAATCCACTTGTCGGTAATTTTTCCAGATTGGATGAGTAAGATAACTGCATGGATCAGTTTGCCATAGCGTTACAAACGCTCCTGAGCCGCACGGCTCACCTGGAATCCCCCACTGTGGCTGCTCCAGTACAACCTGTATTGCAGGCTGTCCCTGCTGCTGCGCCAATCTCTGTGCAGGCATCCGCCTCGAGTATTACCTCTATAAGAGGTATGTCTGGTTCCGCTCCACTTCCCTAGCGATTTGGGGGCGATCCAGTTCAATGCGGAGGGTTTCTCAACCAGGTTGAGATGCTGCCCCAGGCGTTTCCCACGGACAGAAGCAAAGTAGGTTTTGTGATATCTTTGCTTTCTGAGAGAGCCTTAGCCTGGGCAAACCCTCTATGGGAGATGCAAAAACCTGTTTGCTTGAGTTACCCTGACTTTGTGGCCTCATTTAAAAAGGTATTTGACATTCCCGCATGCTCCGCTTCTGCTACCAAGTGCCTCATGTCCATCAGAGTACGAGAACTAGTGCCGACTACGCCATTGAATTTCATATTCTGGCAGCAGAGGTTGCTTGGACCAATGAGGCCCTCGTGGCTGCTTTTTCTCATGGTCTCTCGGATTCCATCAAGGATAAGATAGCAGCCCGAGATATACCCACTGAGCTGGAGAGCTTGATCTCGTATGCCATCCTCATTGATTCCAGACTCAGAGAAAGACTTTCTTCGAAAGAGTGCTTGCGGAAGCCTCATGTGTGTTTGCCTACGAGCTTTGCAGTCCCACCCTTGCCTCCCTCACCTCCCATGCCTTCTGGTACCGAGTCGGTTAGTGAAGATGAACCCATGCACTTAGGCTTCACACGTCTCTCTGTGGATGAGAGAGCTTTTAGGAGGAGGGAGAGATTGTGTCTTTATTGTGGCCAAGCAGGTCACTTTTTGTCATACCCATCCCGGGAATGCCTGAACCTTGAGGTCCTGTCATGGACCGACCTTAGGTGGCTTAGTTTTGTCTTTATCCAGAAGGATAAGCTCCTGGTTTCGGTCACCCTTTTTTGGGCTGAGTCCTCCATCGCGATACAGGCTCTAATCGACTCTGGGGCTGCAGGCCTGTTCATTGATGCTGCCTTTATATCGCAGCACTTGATTCCGCTACAGCTGCGCAACACTCCACTTGCCATTGAGGCTCTTGATGGGAGACCTCTACAGCCTGCCCATGTGACTCATGAGACTGTTCCATTGGCCATGGCCGTAGGGGTCTTCATTATGAGATAATCCAATTCCAAGTTATTTCCTCACTCAGGTTTCTGCTGGTTATTGGTTATCCTTGATTACAGAGGCACAACCCCTCTTTTGATTGGCTCCATGCTGAGGTTCTCTTCTGGTCACCACAATGCATTGAGACATGCTTCCTGAAGGTATCCAAGGTCCTGTGCACCTCTTCACTCTCCTCCCTGCCGGAGGAGTACCGTGATTTTAGCAATGTCTTTGACAAAGGTCAAGCCGGTAGTTTGCCTCCACACCGGTCTTATGATTGTGCAATTGACCTTCAACCTGTTGCCATACCTCCTCGTGGCCGGGTTTACCTTTTGTTGGTCTTGGAGGATAAGGCCATGGAGTAGTATGCTGCAGACGCACTTTCTTGAGTTTTCACCTGCAAATCCTCATCTCCTGCTGGTGTTGGTTTCTTCTTTGTGAAGAAGAGCAGTGAACTGAGACCTTGTATTGATTATAGGGGTCTCAATCGTGTCACGATTAAGAATGCCTACCCGATTCCATTGATTACACAGTTATTTGACCGCCTCAAGGGAGCAACGGTTTTCACGAAGCTTGACTTGAGAGGGGCATACAATCTCGTGCACATTAAGGAGGGCGCCGAGTGGAAAACTGCGTTTAATACCAGAACAGGCCATTATGAATACCCAGTAATGCCTTTTGGCCTTTGTAACGCCCCGGCAGTTAACCAGGAATTTATTAGCGATGTCCTCTGAGATTTGTTGCAGTTATGTGTGGTGGTTTATCTCAATGATATCCTCATATTTTCCAAGTCCCTGGAGAGCCACCACACAGATGTCTGTCGTGTGCTTCAGAAACTAAGAGAGAACAATCTCTATTGTAAACTGGAGAAGTGCGAGTTCTATCATGAACAGATTACATTCCTGGGCAATGTAATTTCCACTGCTGGTTTTTCGATGGACCCAGAGAAACCTTCGCCAGTCCTACAGTGGCCTCGACCCGTGGGTTTACGTCCTCTGCAGCGTTTCCTGGGCTTTGCCAACTACTATCGGAAGTTTATTCATAACTTCTCGTCTCTGGTCAAGCCCCTGACTGATATGACCAGAAAGGACGGTAACCCACAGAGTTGGTCTCCGGAGTCCATTAAGGCCTTTGAGACTCTCAAGGGTGCCTTTGTTTCTGCTCCTGTGTTGGCACGTCCTGATCCTACGTTGCCTTTTATCCTAGAAGTTGATGCTTCTGAGATGGGAATTGGCGCCCTTCTGTCTCAACGTCCTAACTCTGAGAGCACTATGCATCCGTTTGGCTACTTTTCCAAGAAATTTACACCTGCTGAGTGCAATTACGAGACTGGTGACAGAGACCTGTTGGCAATCATTTTAACCCTGAAAGAATGAAGACATCTCCTTGAAGGTACCACTGTGCCGGTTCTCATTCTTACTGACCATAAGAATCTCACATTGTCTGAGGCTAAGCGCCTAACTCCCAGAAGGGCGTGATGGGCTCTTTTCTTGTCGAGTTTTAATTACATTGTCTCATTTTTCCCAGTACTATGTATTCCCAGTACTAGAATGTAAGGGCTGATTCCTTGTCACGACAATTTTCCTCCACTTCAAGTCGGAGTCGGTTCCCGTTCCTGTGGTTCCTTCTGATCATATCTTTGCTACGGTTCGTACCAGAATTACATCTCCTTTGGGTGGCAAAATTCTTGCTGCTCAGGTCCATGCTCCTCCTGAGAAACCTTGTGACCGCTGCTTTGTCCCAGAGAGTCTCCGTACTGCCGTGCTCCAGACTTGCCATTCTCCCAAGGCTGCTAGCCATCCTGGGAAGAATCAACACATTTGGGCCATTTCCCAACAATTCTGGTGACCTAGTCTTCAGGCTGATGTAACCGTCTTTTGTAGCTGCCTGTTCCGTGTGTGCTCAGAGTAAGACTCCACGACACCTTCCAGTGTGCCTCCTACAACCCATACCTAATGGAGAGAGGCCCTGGACGCACCTGTCTATGGATTTCATTGTGGAGTTGCCGAACTCCCAAGGCAACACTCTTATCCTTATGGTGGTTGACCGGTTCTAAGCCCTTGTACACACGGTCGGAGATTCCGATGGAATGTGTCCGATCGGACTGTTTTGTTGGACATTCTGACTGTGTGTGGTCTACATCGGCCTACAAAATTCTCCGATCGGACATACTCCGATCATGTGTAGAGAATTCCGGTCGGAGAAAGTGCCATGCATGCTCAAATCAAATTCCTACACCAAAGCTATTGGCTACTAGCATGAACGTAGTCCCATCGTAACGAAATAACGTCATCACGTCGGATTTTCCGACAACTTTGTCCGACCGTGTGTATACAACAGTTTCGGACAAAATCCGACGGATTTGGTTGTCAGAATCTCCGACCGTGTGTACAAGGGCTAAAAGATATTGTAGTCCACTTAAGACGTTGCCTACTTCGAAGGAACTGGCTTCCATTTTTGGTCGGGAGATCTTTTGCTTACATGGGCTACCCAAGGTGATTGTCCCGGACAGGGGCAGTCTGTTTGTCTCCCGGTTCTAATGAGCCTTTTGTGCACAGTTGGGAATTCAGCGTGCTTTTTCTTCTGCGTATCACCCGCAGTCTAATGGGGCTGCAGAGCGAGCCAATCAGTCCTTGGAGCAATTCCTACATTGCTATATTTCTGACCACCATAACAACTGGTCAGACCTATTACCATGGGCAGAGTTTGCTCACAACACTGCCTTGAATTCTGCCTCCCAATTGTCTCCATGTATGACGAATTATGGTTTCCAGCCTTCCATGTTCCCTGACTCGTTTGTTCTGCATAGTATTCCTGCTTTAGAGGAGCATCTCTGTGGCCTTCGTTCCACTTGGATACAAGTCCAGGAGGCTTTGCGTCATGCTAATGATAGGTACAGACTCCATGCTGACCGCAGACGGCTGCCTGCGCCTTCCTACCAGGTTGGGGACAGGGTCTGCCTGTCATCTCGCAACCTCCAACTTCGTGTTCCCTAACTGAAGTTTGCACCTCGGTTTATTGGGCTTTTCCGTATCCTTCGCAGGATTAACCCAGTGGCTTACGAGTTTGACATTCCTCCTAGTATGCACATCTCAAATGTGTTTCATGTCTCCTTATTAAAACCGTTGGTCTGCAACCGATTTACCACCTCTGTGACACGTCCTCACCCTATATAGGTTGAGAACCATGAGGAGTATGAGGTAAAATCCATTGTTGACTCCCGTAGGTTCTGTGGGCGCATACAGTACCCGGTGCACTGGAAGGGCTATGGTCCGGAGGAAAGCTCCTGGGTTTCATCCTTGGATGTACATGCCCCTGCCCTCCTCCGCGATTTCTATAGATGTTTTCCCTTCAAGCCCATTGGCCCTCCGAGGGAGAGGGTTCATTGAGGAGGGGGTATTGTCAGGCCTGGCTTCCTTCTCTGGGCTGGCTGCTCAGCTGTCGGCTAATTGCCAGCTCTCATCTCTCTCCACAGTTACCAGCTGTTCCTGATCCTGCTTGTCTGACCTGCCTACTTAAAGCTGTCCAGCTCACTTCATCTCTGCCTTCGCCTTGGTCACATCGCAAGAAACCATCTCCTGCATTCATGTTTAAAGACTGGCTTGCTGACACCCCTTCTGGCTCTTTATCCTGCTTGCTGTTCCTCCACTTGGATCCCTGACTTCTGGCCTGGTTGATTACCCGATCTGGTTATTCAACTCTGGCCTGGCTGACTACTCGATCCGGTTACTGGACTCTGGCTAAGCTTTGACTACGCTTACTCTACCTATTTACTTTTTATTGATAAACAAGTGTGATTTAATTGTACTTCTGTCTCGGTCTGGTTCATGGTTTCTGACACCGACAGACCCCTTCCTTCTTTGGGACTACAGACAGATTGGAGTAGAATCCCTGAATCCTTTCCGGCATCAGTACAGTAACTATCACCCCACGCAACAGCAGGTCCTGTACTGCCCCGAACAGGGCTTCCCATCAAACCGGAAGAAGATGAAGGTTGGAGGGGGAAAATCTGTTTTGCGTTTAAACTCTAACTTGTATCCTGATGAATCCAGTTTGCAGACCCACTGATTGGAAAGTAGGGAGATCCACTGGGCTGCAGTCTCCCGAAGGCGACCCCCCCCCCCCCACCCGAGAGTCAGGCGGGGCAAAACCTTCATGTGGTAACAGATTTGCTCGCAGACTTGTTTGGCTTGCGAAACCAGGGATGTTTTTGTCCCTCAGCAGGTACCTTGTTGGACTGGGAGCGCTTACCTGCCGACTTGGGCAGACGAAAAATCTGCTTCTGAGCGGAAAAGGAGGGCCCTTACCTATGATGTGGCTCCTTACCTTTTCTGGACTGTGGGAGCAACGTACTCTTATCCTCAGTAACATTCTTAGTAATGTTGTCCAGCGGGGCTCCAGATAGCCTCTCTCCCTGGAAGAGCAATTCCGCCAGTACTTTCTTAGATGCCTGGTCCGCAGACCAGCATTTCAGCCAAATCAGGGGATGTATCACTACTGCTGATACTGAGGCTCTAGAGAGAAAGGGGGCCCGTATCTAAGGCCGTATCACAGACATACTTAAGGCCCTGCACCAACTTGTCCGCCAGCTCCATGCAGACCGGGAAAGCCTGTTGCTTTTCCAACTCACAGGGCATCAATTTAGCCCATTCAGTAAGCATCTGGGACACCAGGGTCTGCAGGGTCCTTGAAGGCAAGAGTCCCTTCCACCAGAATCATGGTTACCTTATTTAACCTGGATACTGGGGGTGGTCAACAATCTGGAGAAATGTCCATTTATTCAGGAAAATCTCCTCAAAGGGGTAACGCACCACCATGCGTTTCGGGACTGAAAAGGCCCGCTGCAGTTTTCCCCACTCCTTGTAAATAAACGTATCAAAATAAGTTGGGTAAGGAAACACCTTAGCCGCGTGGACCGGCTTGTGGGACCGACACCTCTGTAGATGCCCCCACTGTATCCTTCATCTTTAGGGTATCCCGCACCACTGTAATAAGTGCTCTTGCAAGCACCTTTTCCTGTGCTGACCTGTCACAGCGGGGCCCAAGTCTGAATCAGAGCTTTACCTAGAAGAGGGTGGGGGAGAGGCCATTTTTTACCCCCCTTGCGCTCCCTCGCCACTTCCACCCTGGCAACAAAGGCCTCCAGGACTGCCGACAGAGCACCCAGAGGCACTCCAGCGGCTGGGGAAGAAGCGCCAGCTTCGACGCCATGCTGACACACACTCGGCTGTTACCACTTAGGGACCTAAGGCGAGTCACACCAAATGTCTAGCTGCCACAGACTGAGGGGCCCCCCTGCAGGACTCACCACCCTGACCCAGGTACTGCACTGTGCTCCTGTGGTCTGCTCTCCCCTGTGTCATCTGCATGGTGTCTGTGTGAAAAGCGTGCTGTTCTAGAAGTAAACAAACACCCAGTGCTAGATGCAAAACTACCTGAGGCTAATAGAAAATGGGTGCCGGCCGCCTCAGCAAAAAACGTCAGAGCGCTGAGAAAATGTCCGAAAGGCAAAAACTGGCTGTGGCTACAGAAAAATGGCCGCAGCGGCCTCCCCACATGTCAAACACGTCACAAACACCCCACCATGGACCAGAAACGTGGAAGAGGATGAGCAAGCCCCCTGCCAGGACTTGGAGCCCCCCGGAGGACTCCTGGACAGGTACGTGCACCGGACCCCCTACTGCCCAGTCACACAGCGGCCCATAGCATGGGGAGGTGGGAAGGGACAGGGAGAGAAGAAAGGTAGAGTGAGAGACCCCCTAGTCGACCTCCCAGGGAATGTCCAGCTGCTCCATCCTGCCGAGACAGGTGGAACCATAATTACCCCTCCTACAGGGACTGCTAGACGCATTCCACAGACAGACCCATCATCCGAGCAGTACGGGGGTGGCTGTTGGCCACGGCACACTGTGACACAGACAGCAGTAGCCCGGTCATATGTGTGCCCCGGAGCATATAGCTCACCGGCCACCCCTGGATCAGACGGGGCATGTCGTGGCCGACCCAGCGCGTAGCTAGGGCCTGTTCACGCTCTATGGACAGGCTGGGGAGACTACCAAGATCTATATTATCCAGTCTGTCACCCAGCCCAGCTGTTGATTGTAGATTACAGGAATCAAAAATGCAGAAATAGAAAAAAATTCCCAGGACCAACGGTCCCACCGGGAGCCAGGTCCTTCTCCTACACTAGGCAGAAAAAAACTGAGCTGCTGGATGCAGTGTGAGGGGTTATAGCCAGTAGGACCGTCCCCCTGGGGGGTGCTGTGCAAGTATTGCTGTTTTTAACACTTTTTGCCTAGTCCTCTCCTAAAGGGACGATATAACCCTATGGTCAAGATGAAGATGCTGTGTCTGTCAATGAACAAAAGAGAAAAGGGGTTCTAACACTCGGTTTCCCTCAAATGCCCAAAATTAGAATAGGATTGTCTTGTGCTAGATTTTAGCTCAGTGCTCTAAATCCGTGTTTATCAACCCAGTCCTCAAGTACCCCCAACAGGCCATGTTTGCAGGTTTTCCTTCAACTTGCACAGGTGCTTTAAATCAGTCAATGGCTTGGTATTTTGGACAGCTATTTTAGCCAAGATAAAATTCACAAAACATGTCCTGTTGGGGATAATTGAGAACTGAGGCTGAGAACCACTACGTTAAAATGGAAAATGGAATACTTACCTCTCTGTAATTTCTATCCGTGGCAGCATACACACAATCCATGCATATACTACCATGAAGGCACCAGGAAAGGAACTCAGACAAATCGCAAATTTTTTGGATTTGCCATGCCAATCAGCCTAGTTAAAGCGGAGGTCCACCCTAAAATGGACCTCCGCTCATCGGAATCCCCCCCCCTCCGGCGCCACAATTGGCACCTTTCAGGGGGGAGGGGGGTGCAGTTACCTGGATAATCCAGGTAACTGCACCCACTTCCGGGATAGCTGTCTGCGGAAAGGGGCGTAGATTACGCCCCTTTCCGCAACTGCCCGCCCCTTTGCGCAAGTGCCCCGCTGCCTGCTGGGAAACACACAGTTCCCAGAGGCAGCGGAGACCGTCCGGATTGCGCCGCGCGGCTCGTGCATGCGCAGTAGGGAACCGGGAAATGAAGCCGAAAGGCTCCATTTCCTGATTCCCATACCCAAGATGGCGGCGGCAGGACCCGACAGACGACCTAGCGATCGGCTTCGGGTGCCGACATCGCGGGCGCGCTGGACAGGTAAGTGTCACTATTTTAAAAGTCAGCAGCTGCAGTATTTGTAGCTGCTGGCTTTTTAAAAAAAAAAAAAAAACGCGGAGTCCCGGTGGACTCCCGCTTTAAGCTGCAGCTGGGAAATGTATTGCGTGAAAAGTAACAAAAAACACAAAACCATAAAAAATTTGCTACAAATTTTATTGGTCAACAAAACAGGACTTGGAAAAGAGTAAGGAAAGCAAAAAAAAAGTATGTTAATTTGAGACACTAACAGAATATGATTAACATGAGTTAAAAGGACTGCACCCACAGATGGATATCTATTAAGGATTTAAACATTTGTCTCATCATCTTGAGAACGTTTTTGCAAAATGCAGCAGACAATTAAATCAAAGTGAACAACCTACAAACGACACACACTGACAACAAATATATTTCAGGGGAAAATATCACCCACCCAAACAAATACAATAAACCAAAGTAAAAAAAAAACTTGCTCGAAAACACATCTGTTTTGCAAAGACATAACAAACAATATAAAAAGAGAAAATACATGTGTTACAAACTCGATAAGGACATCCAAATGTACTCTCTTGTCGGCCACACACAATCTTGCCTCTTTTCAGGGCAAGGTAAAGAATGCTATCTGCAAGCTTTAGGCCAGGTTCACACTATACTACACAACAGTAGTACGACTTTCATCCTACTTTGCTCTGTGACATCAGTCCTACATTGGTCCTACATCCATCTGACTTTCATGAACAGGATACTACTTTGATCTTACTTTTCAGATAGTACGACTTGTCCTTTGACCAATCAAAACTAACACACAATGGGATAGGCTACAGCAGGGGGCTAGAAATAACATAATGTCGGATGCCATAGTTGGATGGTTAGGACAAGGATCTGACTTTGATCCTACTTCAATGAAAGTTAATGGACTGAAGTAGGATCAAATTTGGACCAAAGTAGTACAGGGAGCATTTTCAAAGTCGGACCAACTTGTGTTGGACCAGTTAAGATGGCACCCATAGGGAAACGTTGATTTTTTTTTTGTTTTACACGTCATGCGACATGAGCTCCCAATGTCAGACCGTTTGTCGTACCAGTGTGAACCCTGCCTTATATAACATAGGTTTGTGTGCTAATGAGGTAATTGAAAATACATGCACAGTCCATGAAACACACAAAATGCAAGTTCACCCAATGTAGAGATGGAACTTCGGGTACACCTGTTAAGGATGTCCTTAAATTACTAACCCAAAAATACACTCTGAGCATGCCCAGAAACATCCAAGTACTGTTCACACACAAAAAGCATAGTAAGGGAAACTAAAGACCCTGAGCATGCCCAGACCAACCCAAATGCAGCTAGCTCAAACTAAAACACCCCTCCCCACTGTCCAAACTAAAACACATCATCCAGCATGTCCTTATTTAAGGTTAAGAAAATAGGTTGAAAAAAGTACTGGACTGCATCAAAAACGCACCAAAAACGTATCATAAATGCACTGGATTGCATCAAAAACGCACATGCAGAAAAGCATCTGGAATGCATCTGGACTGCATTTCTGTGGAGTGAACTATCCCTAAAGCTAGTATCTCAGGGGGGTTTACAATGCCTGTAAAGTGGTGCATCTGTAGCATGTATCCAAAATGTTGCTTCAAAGATGTACGGCTTTAGAGAAAACATACAAATTGACATTGCAGCTGCAATATTTTAACACAAAACCAAAAATAGCCCCCCCCCCCAATACATACAAGGCCATTTGGGGCTTTAAAGGCATAAAATGAGAACCCTCACATGAAAAATACCACCCCAAACTAAAAAGCCAAACACACAGCAAGCCAGCCCATGAAAGTGGGAGCTTTTTATTGCTTGGGAGCAGAAGGGGCTCAGGCACCCCAAAAGTCAACCACCTTGTTCCTATATTCAGGGCGACAACGGCCTCTTCCACACAAATCTAGGGAGGGAGTCGGGCGATCGTTCTTCTTGCCCATTTCCTAGATGATCCTCTTTGCTCTGAAAAAGATTTGGTTTGGATTGGTGAAGGCAGCTCACAGCCTTTGGAGATTGGAGAATGGAGTGTGGCATTCCCATTTAAAAGCAAAAGCTAGCCCAAGGAAATTACCGTATATACTCGAGTATAGGCCGACCCGAATATAAGCCGAGGCCCCCAATTTACCCCCAAAAAACTGGAAAAAATTATTGACTCGTGTATAAGCCGAGGGTGAGACATGCCTGTCCATCCCTGTGTGTCCGTCCATCCCTGTGTGTGTGTCCATGCATCCGTGTGTGTGTGTGTGTGTGTCCATGCATCCGTGTGTGTGTGTGTGTGTGTGTGTGTGTGTCCATGCATCCGTGTGTGTGTGTGTGTGTGTGTGTGTGTGTGTGTGTGTCCGTGCAGCCTACCTGTGTCCAGCCTGCCTGTGTCCGTCCAGCCTGCGTCCCGTCCAGCCTGCGTCCCGTCCAGCCTGCGTCCCGTCCCGGCCCGGCCCGTCCCGTCCCGAGCCGAGCCTCCGTCCTTCAGCTCTTCGTCGGCGGCCATTCTAGGATTCAAAAGCCGCGCCTCCGTCGGTGATAGGCGGAACACTCAATTTCCCACTGACTGCTGTTCCGCCTATCGGATGTCCGTGATAGGCGGAACACTCAATTTCCCAGCAGCCTGTGTTCCGCCTATCACGGGCATCGTCTCATCCTCGTCCGTAGTACGAGGATGAGACGATGCCCGTGATAGGCGGAACACAGGCTGCTGGGAAATTCAGTGTTCCGCCTATCACAGGCGGAGCCGGAGGCGCGGCTTTTGAATTCTAGAATGGCCGCTGTCTGTCTGCTCGACACGCTGATCGAGCGGGCAGACAGCGATGACTCGAGTATAAGCCGAGGGGGGCACTTTCAGCCTCAAAAAAGAGGCTGAAAATCTCGGCTTATACTCGAGTATATACGGTATATGCATTAGGGGGGAAGGTTAAATGCCCTTTTAGGAGTAGCGAGAGTCTTTTTACATAATTTTAACAAGGTACATGTCACATGTTGGCAACTTAACATGCTAACATGACCTGTGTGCAAATATCCTTAAAAAAAAAAAAAACACATAAAAGTGAACCAGTATAAAAAAAAAAAAATTCTAAAAAAGTTTAGAGGTGCGCCCGTTCAACCCACGCAAATGCATTTATTACCTTGCTTGACATTTACTAAGATCTTGTTGATGCAGTGAACCAACGCATTTGAACGTGCGTAAACGCTGCTTGCGCATGCGCAGTGCATAAATTAAGCTCACGGAGTTCTAAATGTACTTGCAGGCACAGCAGGCTTGTTCAGAAAGTTACTTTCTCATTCTATTTTGGGCATATTTGTTACTTGGGCAGTTAATACTATACTTCCTCACATCACCCAATAATATTGGCACTTCCAGCTTCTTTTAATTTTGAATTGAAGATGCCCTGCACCATGTCCATAGTGGTGCACTGATCGCCTCCTCCCATCCGCCGAGATTACTATGGGGAATAGCGCTGTGTTACCAGGGCAAACGTTTTGTAAATACCAAAACGTACGTTGTGCCTCGCCGTGCACCACAACTCATGGCTCAAATGTTCGTAAATCAGCCCCTCTGTGTTGTATGTGTGGATCAGCTGAGCAGGGAGAGAGGGAGGTGTAGTGAGCAGGGGGAGAGAATGCCTGTTCACAATGAAATGCATTAGAGAATCAGATGGTTTCCCATAGAAGATAATGGGCCTGAATTTGCACCTGAGCCGGATTGCACTGCCTAGAAAACGCACACTTTTTTTTGGCAATGCAGAGTGCAAATGCACCGCATATATATATGAACCAGCCTCATTCAAATGAAAGTATTTTAAAATGTCATGCACATTGGATGCGGTGTAAGGCACATCCAATTCGCATAGGTGTAAACCCGGCCTCAGACGTTATCCAGTCACATTGCACAGTGTATGGGGAAATGAAATGTCCAGAATGCCTAATACACAGACATGTATTAAGAAGATGTTTTCATGGAAGTTTCGGGTCCACCAATGATTATAGACTATCACCGTAAAATGCACACAATTACATTTTGACAATTATGACATTTCACATCCAAGTCCACTGAAGATCCTCACAGATGTTGATATGAAGAAGATCTCTAGAATTAATATTGAACTGTTTCAAAAAGAAATGAATGAATGAAATAAAACTGGAAGCAATATTCTCCATGTGATAAGGAAAAGCTCATTAACATGATCAGCATTGCAAAGAGCAAGTGGCCGACGTAAAAGCAGTTATGCACACGGGAGAGCGCAGATGCACTCATGCGCAACACACATATTTAACAAGCTAAAGCTTGTGTTGCCTTTCAGGCAACGATGAAATGGTGTGCTTTGTCAATGTGCATGTGCAATTGAGTAAGCTGAAAGAAGGTGTAAAAAGGCTTGAATAGTTGTAAGACAGATCTACATGTTCTGGACAGAATTTGTGCATTTAAACAAGATTATATACATACGTTTTAGCCTGGTAATAGAATATTACCAGTATTCAGACAAAAATGTAGAAGATTACATTGGCTGTGCTGGCTAATGGTAGGCGCAAAAGATTGCGCAAGTGGGCAATGCAGCCGTGGCCAAACATTTTGAGAATGACACAAATCTTAATTTTCACAAAGTCTGTTGCTTTAGTGTTTTTGTCAGATGTTACTATGGCATACTGAAGTATATTTACAAGAATTTCATAGGCAACAAAGGCTTTTATTGACAATTACATTAGGTTTATGTAAAGAGTCAATATTTGCAGTGTTGACCCTTCTTTTTCAAGACCTCTGTAATCCGCTCTGGCATGCTGTCAATCAAGTTCTGGGCCACATCCTGACTGAAGAATTTTAACCACAAGTTCTTAATGGCATTAAAATCTGGGGAGTTTCCTGGCCATGGACCCACAATGTTGATGTTTTGTTCTCCAAGCCACTTAGTTATCACTTTTGCCATATGGCAAGGTGCTCCATCATGCTGGAAAAGGCATTGCTTATCTCCAGACTGTTCTTGGATGGTTGGGAGCAGTTGCTTTCATAGGACGTTTTTGTACCATTCTTTATGCATGGCTGTGTATTTAGGCCAAATTGTGGGTGAGCCCACTCCCTTGGCTGAGAAGCAGCCCCACACATGAATGGTCTCAGGATGCTTTACTGTTGGCATGACACAGGACTGATGGTAGCGCTCACCTTTTGTTCTCCGGACAAGGTTTTTTTTGTGGATGCCCCAAAAATCGGAAAGGGTATTGGAGAAAATGACCCCAGTCCCCAGCAGTTCAATGCATGCACCTTTTACAGAATATCAGTCTGTCCATGATTGTTTTCTCTTTCGTTCACTGACTGACCCAAGAAAGCCAAGCAAGTGTCAGAACTGTCTCCTACAGTTGATTCAGCTGCTGGATTGGGGCACAACCAGTGCAGAGATTGCTCAGGAATAGGAGCAGGCAGGTGTGAATGCATCTGCATGCACAGTGAGGCAAAGACTTCTAGTAGGAAAAAAATAGGATTTTTGTACTCACCGTAAAATCCTTTTCTCTGAAGTTCACCGACTGACACAGCTCCATAAATCTTGACCGTAGGGTTATTATGCCACCTTCAGTAGAGGACTAGGCAGAACATGAAATACATGTGAAAAAACATAACTTTACAGTTCCATCCAGGGGGCGGTCCCTCTGGTAATAACCCCTCAGCCTGCTTCCTGAAGCTCAGTTTTTTTCTACCTAGTGAAGAAGGACCTAGGCTCCCTGCGGGACCATCAGTCCTGGGATTTTTTACTGAATGTTTGCCTTTTGCTTGCGATTTTAAGATCCTGTGGTCTGATATCAACAACCGGCTAGGTGACAGGCTGGATAATCTATATCCTTATAGTCTCCTCAGCCTGGCCATTGAGCGCGTGCAGACCCTAGCTAAGCGCTAGGTGAGCCACGACATGCCCCTGAGGCTCCAGGGGCGGCCGGTGAGCGCAACGCTTCGGGGCACACAGATGACTGGACTACCGATGTCCTTGTCACAGTGTGTCATGGCCAGCAGCCACCCCGTACTGCTCGGAGAGTGGGTCTGTGATGGGATGTCTTGTCTGGAGGGTAAGTACAGCTCTTCCTGCCTCGGTGGGATTGAGCAGCTGGGCATTCCATGGGAGGTCGATTTAGGGGGTCCCTCTCCTCCCTCTCTTCTCTCCCTGCCCTATCTTCCCTCTCCCTCTGTGGGGGATGCTGCATGATGGGCTGCTGACAGTTTTGTGTACCTGTAGCCAGGGGTCCCCTGGGGGGGGGGCTCTCACCTTAGATTGGGGGCTGCGCTGGGTGTCTTTGTCCATGGGTGTCTGTGGTCTCCCCGCTGGGTGTCTGGAGGTCTGCATGGGCTGATCATAGCGCTGTTCTACCGCCATTTTCTCTGTCCTTTCACTGTGTACAGTTGTTTGTTGGCCATTTTTTGTGTGCCTCTTTTTTTTTGCCTCAGCGCTGTTCCCTGCTGCTCAGAACGATTAATTTTTTTGCACAGGACACCTGGGAGCTGATACTGGACGCAGACACCTGTAACTGAACGGCGCAGCACTCGGTCGGGGTGGTGAGTCCTGCGATGGGGGCCTCTCAGTCTGAAGCAGCTAGGAGGGTGATTGTGCACCTGTCCCAAGTCCCCAAGGACTGACAGGGTGGGTCAGCATGGCTTCAGAAACTGCTGTTTCTTCCCCAGTTGCAACCGGCTTGTCTGCAAACAGTGCAGTGCCTTTGGATGCTTTGTCGGCAGTCCTTGAAAACTCGTTGCCAGGGTGGAGGGGGTGTGCGGGCGCAAAGGTGGTAAAAATCGGCCCCTGTCCTCCGGGGAGAGCTCTGACGCAGACTCGGGCCCTGCTCTGTTTCTTCATATGACACTGACCAGGACCAATTGGACAGCGAGGATGAGTCTCTGTCCAGGTCCACGCAAGACAAAGCATTGGTGCACTTATCACTGCTGTACGTGATACCCTGAAAATTCAGGATACAGCAGGTTCCTCTGCTGAAGTAGCGGTCCCCTTTGGGTCCCGTAAGCCAGCCCGTACACCTAAGGTGTTTCCATATCTGACTTATTTCGATAAGTTCATATACAAGGCATGGGGAAGCCCGCAATGGACCTTTTGGGTCCCTAAAAGAATGGCGGTGCGCTACCCCTTTGAAGAGAGCCTTCTTAAGAAATGGTCGGCTCCTCCGCTTGTGGACCCCCAGTATCCAGGTTAAACAAAGTAACCAGAGGGGATGCCTGCATTTAAGGACCCTACCAACAGGAAGGTCGAGGCAGTGGCCTGTTCCTTGTTTACGGTTGTGGGGTCAGCAATACAACCAGACACAGACACTTACTGAATGGGCAAAACTTTTGCACCGCAAATTAGAGAAGCAGCAGGCTACTCCTGTATGCGTGGAACTAGAAGACCAGTTAGTGCACGGCCTTAAGTACGTTTGTGACGCAGCCCTGGATACACTTCCTTTGCTCTCCCAGGGCTTCGACGTCAGCAGTGGTGCCTGATTTGGCTAAAAAAAAGCCTTGACGGATCTACCCCTCTTTGGAGCCTCATTGGATGATGATATTAAAGTGGTGTTGCCACCAAAAAAAAAAAAATTGTTTAAAATTCTTAAAAAAAAAAAAAAAAAATGGAATTTTTTTTTACTCGCCTCTAAATACCTGTTGCTAGGGGGTCCCTTGTAGTCTGCCATCTTCCTTGCCTGGGCTGGTGACATCACTTCCCCTCGCGCCGCACAGTCATCTGGGACCTGTCACATGTCCCAGGTGACTGTGCGGCGTATCACGACGCCCTGCGCCGCTCGCGCATGCGCAGTGGGTGCCCGGCTGTGGCTTCACAGTCGCGCCCACAGTACGAATGACAGCGCCGCAAGCAGAATGGGGAATAAGGGGGGGGGGCTTCGTTCCCCCGCATCGCTGGACCCTGGGACAGGTAAGTGTCCGATTATTAAAAGTCAGCAGCTGCAGTATTTGTAGCTGTTGACTTTTTTAATTTTTTTTTTTTTTTTTTTTTAGGGGCACCCCACTTTAAGTATGTCACAGGTGGTAAGGAATACCTTGCTCCCACAGGCCAGCAAGACTAAGGAGCCACAGGCAAGAGCCCTCATTTTCTGCTCAAAAGAGGATTTTTCGGCCGTCCAGGACTTTGGCTAAAAAAGGCGTCTCTGGAACCGCAAGCCTAACAAGCCTGTGAGCAAAAGTTCTGCCGCATGAAGGTTTGCCCCCGCCCATGTCTCCAGTGGGGTGACCCCTTCAGGAGTTTGCAGCCCGGTGGGCCTCTCGGCTGTCCGACCAATGGGTCTGCAAACTGATTGCCTCTGGCTTCAAGATAGTTTCTCTCCTGCCCACCAAACTGATTCTTCCCTTCCAGCATACCCTTACTCCCGGCTCGCTGGGAGGCCCTATTGGGGGCAGTAAGGGAACTGCTAAGCCGCAGGCTGATAGTGCCTTTTCCGGAGTCGGAAAGGTTCCAGGGGTTCTACTCCAATCTGTTTGTAGTCCCCAAAAATGAAAGTACAGAGGTTCAGAATGGAATCAGTTCACTCAGTGGTCGCTGCACTCCATCAGGGGGACTACCTGGCATCTTTGGACATCCGGGATGCGTATCTGCACATACCCATATGCCTCAGGCATCAGAAGTTTCGGCGATTTGCAGTAGGGGAAGCCCACTACCAGTTTGTGGCACTCCCTTTTGGCTTGGCATCAGCCCCTGGGTCTTTACCAAGGTATTGGCTCCAATTTTGGTGTTGCGACAGCGCGGGATCCCAATCATAGGTCATCTAGACGATCTCCTCCTGAGAGAGCAGCTTCACCTCAGAATTAAAGGAGGATGTGGCGATCACCATGCAAACCCTGCAGGAATTTGGGTGGCTGTTGATCCTCAAGAAGTCCGTGTTTATACCGACTCGGCACCTGGAGTACCTAGGCTTACTGCTGGACTCTGTGGAAGCGAGAGTTTTTCCCCCTTCAGACAAACTGCAGACTCTCAGAGCCACGGTAAAACGATTGATGAACCGCAGATGGTCGTCGCTGCGCTTCTGCATGGGAGTCCTGGGCCTCATGGTGGCTACCTTCGAGGCGGTACTTTACGCCCAATTTCACACCAGAGTCTTGCAGAAGGAGATATTGACAAAATGGGACAAATCTCCGTTATCCCTTGATCGGCAGATTTCGGGTGAGCCAGTCAATCAGGGACTCCCTGCTCTGGTGGCTGAGACCTTCGGCACTTCGGTCCGGGAAATCGTTCCTACCTCTGCATTGGACAGTGATCACAACGGACGCCAATCTGACCAGCTGGGGTGGAGTACTGGGAGTAGTCGACCCAGAGCCTCTGGTCAGGGGAGGAATCCAAGCTGCCAATCAATGTGCTGGAGCTCTGAATGATCAGGCTATGCCTCGCCACATGGTCGACGAGACTAAAGCCATGTACCCACAGTTGGACATTCCGTCCACAAAATCCATCAGATTTTTTTCCAAAATTGTGTTGCCTACACACGGTAGGACAAAGTTGTCGGAAAATCCAGTCGTTTGGAACGAGGTGACATTCGTTGCATACGACGGGACTACGTAGAGGCTAGTAGCCAATAGGTTTGGTCTCGTAATTTAAACTGAGCATGCGTGGCCCTTTGTTCGTTGGAATTCTCTACAAACAATCTGAAAAAGTCCAATCGGATTTTGTTGTCGGAAAATTTTAGATCCAGCTCTCAAACTTTTTCCATCTGGATTTCCGATGGAAAAAAAGTCCGATATAGCCCACACACGATTGGATTTTCCGACAACATAATCTGTTTGGACCTTTTCCATCAGAAAGTCCGACCGTGTGTACAGGGCATAAGAGGGCGTCCGATCGGGATCCAGTCAGACAATGCCACGACAGTGGCGTATGTCAACCAACAAGGAGGAACAATAAGCTCGGCTGCAGCATGGAAGGTCGCTCACATCCTTCAGTGGGCAGAGCGACATGTACCAGCCTTGTCGGCCAATTACATCCCGGGAGTAGAAAACTGGTAGGCGGGCTACCTAAGTCGCCAGATGCTGGACTCAGGAGAATGGACGTTGCATCCAGAGGTGTTCAGGCTGCTGTGCCTGCAATGGGGCTCACCAGACGTGGATCTTCTGGCCTCCCATTTCAATCGGGAGGTCCCAAGATTCATATCCAGGACAAGAGATCCTTGGGCAGACGCTTCAGATGCGCTGGTGGCTCCATGGGGTTAGTACCGACTGATCTATGCCTTTCCTCCACTAAAACTGTTACCACATCAGCTCCGTAGAGTGTAGGCCGAGGGGATTCCAGTGATACTGATTGCCCCAGATTGGCCTTGGCGTCCCTGGTACACTGACCTAGTATGCCTGATTGCGGACGCTCCCTGGTCACTACCGTGGAAGAAGACCTTCTGTGTCAAGGTCCAATTCTCCATCCTACTTTACCATCACTGGTTTTAATGGCATGGCAGCGAGGAGTAGACCAGAAATTGGCTTTATTTACCATTTAAGGGACAAATATCAGCTTTGGCTGTTTTTTTCCAATGACCCCTGGCGTCTCACTCGCTAATCAGCACTTTTATTCAAGGGATCTGATATGTAGTCCCTCCTGTGTGTCCACCCTTGCCCCCGTGGGATCTGAACCTGGTGCTATCGGCACTTCAGAAACCGCTGTTTGAGAACATCAGGGAAATTTCCTTGTTGACTATTTCTCAGAAAGTGGTCTTCCTAGTGGCCATAACATAGGCCAGGAGGGTTTCGGAACTGGCGGCCTTGTCTTGCAAGTCGCCCTATCTGGTTATCCATAAGGATAAGGTGGTGTTGCATCCACAACCTTCTTTTCTGCTGAAGGTGGTTTGGGCGTTTCATGTCAATTAAGACATTGTGTTACCATCTCTGTGTCCTAAACCGACACATCTTAAGGAGGCGGCCCTTCGTTTCCTGGACGTGGTCCGGGCTCTAAGGGTATATTTGTATGCCACGGCTCCCTTTCGGAAGTCGGGCTCTCTGTTCGTTTCGGTAGATGGTCCGAAAAAAGGCATGGCGGTCTTGTCGGCCACCATTTCCAGGTGGATTAGACAGATTGGGCAATTGGAACCTCTTGGGCTTTCCGACATCAAGTGGCAGTCGCTCAAGTGTGTAAGGCGGCGACTTGGTCGCTCACGCTTTTACCAAATTCTACAAAGTGGATGTAAGCCATCGTCTGATGCCTGCTTTGGCCGCAAAGTTTTACAGGCAGCCGTGCAATTCTGCACACTTTCCTCTGTTTTAATAAAACAGTTACTTTTGAGTATTAATGCACTGTTGCATTTGTTGACCGCAAGTTCTGATACGGTTAGTTAAAATGATGACTCCCCTGTTAGGGAATACCATTGGTTGTGGGTGAAGTTTTTTGGCTCTTCCCACCCCTCCTTATGACACTGCTTGGGGACGTCCCTACGGTCAAGATTAATGGAGCTGTGTCGGTCAGTGAACAAAAGAGAAAATAGGATTTTTGTACTTGCCATAAAATCCTTTTCTCTGAAGTTCACTGACTCACACAGCACCCTCACCTCCTATTGGTTTACATTATACTGCTTGTTGACGTACTGAGCTGCAGGAAGCAGGCTGAGCGACCATTACCAGAGGGACCGCCCCCCCCCCCCCCTGGGCGGAACTGTAAAATTCTGTTGTTTTTTCACATGTATTACATGTTCTGCCTAGTCCTCTCCTGAAGGTGGTGTAATAACCCTACGGTCAAGATTACTGGAGCTGTGTCGGTCTGTGAACTTAAGAGAAAAGGATTTTACGGTGAGTACAAAAATCCTATTTTTTTACCTATCAGAAGTCTTTGCCTCACTGTGCGTGCAGATGCATTCACACCTGCCTGCTCCTATTCCTGAGAAATCTCTGCACTGGTTGTGCCCCAATCCAGCAGCTGAATCAACTGTTGGAGACAGTTCTGACACTTGCTGGACTTTCTTGGGTGCCTTGAAGCCTTCTTCACAAATGCAGTGAAGATTTTTTTTTTTTCATGGGATTAAAGTGGAGGGCCACCCTAAAATAAAAAATGGTATTAATATTCTTAAAAAAATAAAAATGTTTTAACATGCCTGAAACCGCTGTTGATAGGCAGTCTTCCTAAATCTGGTTTCTTCCTATTCCACGGCGCTTCCTCCCCTTCGGCGAGTGGCCCGTTACCTTCTGGAACATTTGTGTGTCCCAGAAAACAACAGGGCCATTCATAAAGGGCCGTGCAACTCGCGCATGCGCAGTAGGAACCTGGCAGGGAAGCTGCATGGCTCCACTGCCCATTTTCCTTTAAGATGGAGGCACCGGCAGCCGATCTGCTGGACGGATCAGCCTCGGGCAGCCGATATCGCGAGCTCGCTGGACAGGCAAGTGTCCTTATTAAAAGTCAGCAGCTACAGTGTTTGTAGCTGCTGACTTTAAAAAAAAAAAATGCAGCCGGAACGCCCCTTTAAGTTAATTTTCATGGCAAAGAGGGGCTTTGCAATTAATTGCAAATTATCTGATTATCCTTTATAACATTCTGAAGTATATGCAAATTTCCATCATAAAAACGGAGGCAGCAGACTTTGAAAATGAATGTGTCATTCACAAACCTTTGGCCACGGCTGTATACTGGGTTCTTAAATACTATAGTGTCCCCAAAAACGCAGCATTAGCAGGATCAGTTCCTGATCACTGCCAGTGCTTGCGACATGTAGCAGAATACATTTTTGCCTACATTTATGAATACATTTGACCTTTTTTTGTTTATATAATAAAAATAAACTTTTGTAACCAAACGAAAGCTCTATTTGTGTAAATAAAAAATGTCATTTGTATACAGTGTTGCATGACCGGGCAATTTCCAGTTAAAGTAGCCCGGTGCGGAATAGCAAAAAATGCCGTGGTCATGAAACGGGTAAAACCTATTGGAGACAAGTGGTTAATATCCAGTTATATTGTGTGCATTTAGGAATGCATCTAGCTCAAAACTATTTACTGAATCTAAGTTACTTGCTCCCCTAAGAGATGGCTTGCACCTATTTTATTTGGAGTTCTAAACTCAGAGAATATTGCAGTTCGATTAAAAAAATAATTCATTTTAGCTGCAGTATTCTCAGACTTTAAGTTGAGAAGCCTCTAAAAACATAGTTGCATAGTTGGTAAGGTTGAGAAACGTCCATTCAGTTCAACCTGTGGTGTGTGAGTGTGCTTGTGTTTATGTCAATAGTACATTGTATATCCCTGTATGTTGTGATAGTTAAGGTACCCATCTAAAAGTTTTTTTAAATATCACATCCCAAAATACACCACTCCCACTCTCCAATCCCTAGAAGGGCATGACCCTTTAACCACTTTAGAGGTGTGTTTTTTATTCATTACCTTTATAAAGTTTCTTTTTATATGAAAAAAAAGTTGAGGTACAGCCAAGACAAATTCCTTGTTGAAAAACTTTAAGGTTTGAACATAAGGAAATATACCATCAAATAGATCACACAATGTAACATTTTTGGTGACTACAAAATGTAACGTCTTGTTATAAGGATGCTGATGTCTTACCATATTTGAGAATACTTGTCTGCTTTCAATCTGTTTCTATGAAACAAAAAAAGTATTAAAAAGTGTAAATGTAAACCTGGCCTCTTGTTTTGAAGCTTGAAGTGTTAGCCAAGACACTCCAAGCCTCAAGCATAAATTCTAGTATCAAACCTACAGGAAATACATTTCTGTTGCTCATGGCTCCATTCTGGTCAGCAAAATGGTGGCTGGTGTCAGATCAGTTGTCTCATGTCACCATTATTTATCACCTAAGAGCATAATTTTTCTATTTTCTCTATACAGAGCCTTTCCCATTGCGAGTTGATCACAGATGATGGTATCCGCCACCTGGGCAATGGTGCTTGTGCACATGATCGTCTTGAAGTTATCGAATTAGATAATTGTCCTCTCATCACTGATGCATCATTGGAGCACTTAAAAAGTTGCCAGAGTCTTGAGCGTATTGAATTGTATGACTGCCAACAGATCACACGGGCTGGCATCAAAAGACTCCGGGTAGGGAGCGAGCTCTGCAAATCCTCTGTCATAAAAGTGGTGAATTGAACACACATCTGCAGGCCTGGATCAACCTATGGCTGTTATGTGGGATTTTTTATAATGTTCAATCAGCTTTCAATGAAAAAAAGTTTTTTAAAACATGTAGAGAATAACAAATGGTTGGAATTGGCATATAAATCAATTGAAAACAATGCACTGCAAATCAATTTGCACTGGACTTTTGTTTTGCTCACTTTAAATTGAAAAATATAAAAAAATAAGTGGCCTTGCTGTTAGAGCTCCTTCACATATGCAGCAATACCCTGTATTTAAAGAGGGATTCCGCCCAAAAAAAAAATATTAAAAGCCAGCAGCTATAAATACTACAGCTGCTGACTTTTAATAAATGGACACTCACCTGTCCCGGGTTCCAGCGATGCCGGCAGCCGAGGCCGATCGACCGCTTGGGCCTCGGCTGCTGCCGCCGCCATTCGAGGTGAGGGAATCAGGAAGTAAAGCGAATCGGCTTCACTTCCCGGTTCCCTACTGCGCATGCGTGAGCTGCGCCGAGCAATAGGAAATCTCCGCGCTGTCACTGGGACCCGTGTGTGTCCCAGCAGACAGCGCGGCAGGGCAGGAAATGGCGTAGACTCCCGTGGGAGTCTATGCCCGGAAGTGGGTGAAAATACCTGTCCTTGACAGGTATGTCCACCCCCCTCCCCCCTGAAAGGTGTCAATTGTGACACCGGAGGGGGGGGGGGGGTTCCGATCAGCGGAGGTTCCACTTTAGGGTGGAATCCCGCTTTAAGCTGCATTTATACAGTATTTTTAAAAAGCCCCATAACTGCCCTTCAATGCCTGCTGTGACGAAATGCCTGGCACCCAACCTGGGTGCTTCTGCCAAACAGTGACTCCTGCCCTCCAAATCGTTCCAGCAGACCGAGAGCTAATACCAGCCCTTTTACCCCAAACATCGTACACAGACAACATTTTGAGGTAGTACTAAAGCAATGACTGTTTATTGAACATAAATACAGGCTTGTATACACTTCAATAGAAGGTCAGTCACTAATGAACAATAAAACCAAATATTTACCCAAAACATCACACAATTGTTTAGATAACAAGGTAGAGTTGGCCCAAGGCTAATCCCTTCATAGTCACCTCCAGGAGTTGGCTAAATTAGCCAACAGACAGAAACAATAGGTGATTCAAATAACTCAATTAACAATGGGAATGCACACCTAGGAGGCACATAATGTGAGAGACACATTTAAAAACATAACACCTTAATAAACAGACTATAGCAGGAGAACCCCAGCAACAGGTTGATTATATTAACATCTGCCTCTGGCCAGCCTTTACACTTGTAGTCAGAGTCTTCCAGCAGGAAATGCGATATTCCTAAGAACCATGGCCTGAGGTGTACCTTGGCCTAGCTGGTCATGATGCCCGGATGGCAAAAGTAAGTATCCCATAAGTATCCGATGTGACAAGAGAAACCCACGACTCCTGACTTGGTGATGAGAAGGAACCCCCAATAGAATCTGCAAACTACCCCGAACCCAACTGAACATCCCATGAAATATTGGATTGAGCCTGATGCCTGAGACAACTCGGGCATGAGGATGAACTGCTTGTGAATGAGAGGATACGTTGGGGGGTAGGGAACAAGGCCTGGCAAACCCCTGCAAATAATGGCTGAGAAGATCGAAATACTTCCAACGGCCACCAGTGAAGTAGCTCAGTGACATGCCCCCCCAACCCCTGCCTTACCCATACTTGGGGAAGTGAGAGGGTGAGTGCAAAAAGACCACTGGTAGGAGTGCGAAATGCTGGATACCTGATGGATGTAATGTAAGCGGATAAGGCCCATGTGCCATAACATCGTCAAACGTGGAGAAACTATAACAGACCCAGGACACTGGTCCCACCAGATACCATCAGGTCGTGCTTCAGCCTGAGACCTAACAACCGAGTCTGAATCCTGAACCGAGGAAGGAGGGCCAGACTCCAACCCAGGGAAATAAGTCCCATGGCATGATACAGACGTACCCAAAGTGACTGAAGCCCCTCCCCCCACCTGGAACAGGCTGGGGATCGGAAAAGAACTGGACTGACGTCCCTGAACAGTACTCCAGGCAACATGCTAGACAAGATCAGAGCCGAGAGCAGAATCCAGAATCATGACGATGTTTGCCCAAACCTACCACCTAAGGACCGTCAAGGGGACGCAGCCTAGCACACACCCTGAGAGAGACTATAAATCCCTGGGCATTAACCAGGGCCTCTATGCAACAGGACGTCAACTGGAGAAAATTAACGACTGCTTCTGACCCAAGGGTGAGCCCAGTGGCGAAACGACATCAGCACCAATCAACTAGCCCAACAGGTAGGGCTGATGGAAGTGAGTGCAAGCATGGTTGATACCGGTATGGATGCCAAGACGGCCCAACCTGAGAATACAAACTAGAGAAATGACAGACAACCAGACACGAGAACAACAATGCCCCTCTGTGCGTACCTAAGAATGAGAACATCAGCAGAAATGTCAAGACCACTGCGCGTAAATGAACCTGACACGGGGACCCCCCCCCTCGTGTAAGTGGTAATTGAGCCCGAGTAGCCTGCAGCGCAGAGACAGGCAATTAACTGAAAACTCCAGGGCTAGTGTACCCACAGACCGTGGTGGGTAGTCGTATAGGTGTGGTGAATGAACATGCATCGTATAACGTATGGTATACGGGCGAGAAGATTGTGGACAACAATCAATTAACAAACGAAACCTCAACCCATATGGATCTGTAGACGTAACCGATCCTGACGTGTGAGCCCTAGCTAACTGACCCAAGTACAAACATGAACACAGATACGATGAGACATGACAACCAACGAAGAAGAAAACAGCTACCGGCGTAAGCCATGAGTGAACAACGCTCCTCTGAGAAACTTTGAGGCTGAAACGCTATGACAGTAACGCTATGCCAGCAACTCTATGACAGAAATGTTGAAACTGAATGCTGATGCAGAAATGTAGTGACAGAAATCCAGGGGCAGAAACGCAATGACCGCAACACTAAGACTGAAACGCTGAGGCAGAAATGCAATGACAGAAACCCTGGGTCAGAAACGCTATGACAGAAATGCTGAGACAGCAATGCAACAGCAGAAATCCTGGGGTAGAAACGCTATGACAGAATGCTGAGGCAGAAATGCCATGACAGAAATCCTGGCCAGCAATGCAATGACAGAAACACGCTGAGAGTGATCGCTGAAGCAGAAGTGCAATGAGAGAAATCCTGGTGGAGAAACGCTATGACAGAAATGCGAAGACTGAACGCCGAACCAGAAATACTGAGACTGAACGGCGAGCCAGAAAATGCTGGTGCAGAACACTGACAGAAAATGCTGGAGCAGGAAATGCTATGACAGAAACGCAGAGACTGCGCCGAGACAAAATGCCGGAGCAGAAGGCTATAACAGAAATGCTGTGGCAGAAACGCTGTGGCAGAAACGCTGTGGCAGAAATGCTATAACAGAAATGCTGGGGTAGAATACAATGGCAGAAATGCTGTGGCAGAACCCAATGACAGACATGCTGGGGTAGAAGGCCGAGACAGAAATGCCGGAGCTGAACGCTTACGATGGAAACGCTAAAACAAACCCTGGGGCAGATGCTGGGCACATGCTGGGGTGAAACACTGACAGAAATGCTGGAGCAGAACACTGTGACAGCAATGCTGGGGCAGAAAAATGTTATGACTGCAACCCTGGGGCAGAAATTCTACAACAGACATGCCGGGGCAGAACGCTGTGACATACATGCCGGGGCAGAACGCTGTGACAGACATGCCTGGAGAAGATGCACATTTAAAAAGGAGAAATGCTTACACGTCTTCTTTACTGGTAAAAGAGAACTTTTCCCATTAGAAATCCTTTAGATATAGTTATCTAAATCGTCTCTAAATAACCAATCACCATAAAATGGGAAACTGACCAAGAGCTTCGTATATGGCACTTCGGCTGACCAATTTTTCAACCATAGGACTTGAATAAGCCGTGAGGCTTGAATAATAGAATCCTTAATAGCATCCACCGTAAAACATAGTGCTTCTGATATGCCAGCTCATTGCTGGGCCTGATGATCAGGAATAATCTTAAGTATCTCAACAAACTGGTCCTTTATGGACTGAGGTATCAGCATCACTTCCTGAGAAAGTATATACATATGTACAGCAGTCAGGAAGTGGTTAAGGGCCCATTTACACTTGCGTTGATTAGTAACATGCATTAAAGTGCCTATGGCTTTAAAGAGGAGGTCCACCTAAAAAAAAAAATATTAAAAGCCAGCAGCTACAAATACTGCAACTGCTGAATTGTAATAAATGGATACTTACCTGTCCCAGGGTCCAGCGATGTCGGCAGCTGAAGCCGATCAATCGCTTAGCTCGCGGCGGCAGCTGCCACCGCTATCCTCGGTAAGGGAATCAGGAAGTGAAGCGTTGCGGCTTCACTTCCCGGTTCCCTTTTCGTACTGCACGTCCCGCTATCTCCTGGGACCTGTATGTTTCCCAGGAGATAGCGGGGGTGACTGTGGGAGTCTATTCCCGGAAGTGGGTGCAAATACCTGTATTATTACTGGCATCTGCACCCCCCTCCCCCCTGAAAGGTGCCAAATGTGACACCGAAGGGGGGGGGGGGGTTTCAGAAAAGCGGAGGTTCCATTTTTGTGTGTGCACCGCATACTAGCTCATTATGAAATACTTACCTTAACGAGGCCCCGATATCTCGCCCGATACACGCCGAGGAAGCTGACATGTTCCCTCGGCGTGTCTTCTGGATATCGCAGCTCCGGCATTGAGTGGCCGGAGCGGGGGATTTCTTTCCGGCAGGGTGCGGAGTCTGCCGGGCTTCCAGCCGAAAAATCTGTGCGCAATCAGCGGCTCATTGCCGTGGGAATTTAGGAGATTTTTTTTTACCTGCAGGTAAGCCTTATTATAGGCTTACCTGTAAGTAAAAGTGAAAAAAAAAGTGAAAAATATACTATACAACCGCTTTAATCCTCCTCTGTCAGGGCCAGTGTTGTCGGCATTTCTGGGTTGACGCACGTCACTTCCAGCCACCTTTCTGAGCAGCGGTCGGCCGCAGCAATGGAGTCGGTTCCTCGTCCGTCCCCCCATCATCCCTGTGATCTACCGGCTTTGTGGGAGCCGCCCTGCCCATCCTCCCTTGCAGCCCCATGTTCCAGCATCGTGGGGGGGGGGGGCAGCTGCCCACTTCTCCCGGCGCTCATGCCAGGGGTGTGCAGTCCATCCATCCTTCACCACCCACTTTCTCCATGGCTCTATCTGGCCAGCCTGTCCATCTTCCACCTCACACTCTCCCCTCAGCTCCATCTGGCCAGTGTGCAGCCCGCCCGCTTTTCACGGCACTCATGCTGGGGGGAGAGGGGGTGTCCGTTCATCCATCCTCTCTCTCACTTCCCCAGGGCTCTCCGCCTGTGTTGTGTTGTCTGTCCACCCACCACCTTCGCTGGGATCTATCCCGCATGGTGGGGGGGGCACTACCCACTTCTCTCTTTCATCCCCGTTTCCTGCCAGCGCTGGGGGGTGGCGCCCGCCTGCTTCTCCCGGTGCTCATGCGCGGGGGGCATACGTTTGTCCACCCTCCAACCACCCACTTGCCAATCACCTGCCAGTTCACCTCCCTGGAACCCATGCCATGCATCATGGAGGGGACATCCATACACTTCCCGGTTTCTCATGAGGGGGTGGGGGGTGCTCACCTGCCTGCTCACCTCCCCGTACTCACGTGGGGGGGGGGGGATTCCCGCATGCCTCCTGGGCATCCACCCTTTCAGTCACAAGGGTTTCATCATGGCGTTTTGGCCCCAGGATTTCTGTCATAGCGTTTTCGGCCCCAGGTTTCTGTCATAGCATTTCTGTCTAGGCGTTTAGTCTCAGCGTTTTCTGTCACATCGTTCTGTCTACGCAGTTAGTCTCAGCGTTTTTCACCGTGCGGGATTCTAGGTGAGCCGTGCGACTCAGGAGCGTTTGTAACGCCATGGCAAACTGATCCATGCGATGATCTTGCTCATCCAATCTGAAAAAAATATTACTAACAAGTGGATTGACTGTATCTTCTGAATTCATGGCCTTTGCCTACTATCAGAAACCATGAATCAGACCGAGACAGAAGTACAATTAAATAACACTTGTTTATTAAATAAAAAGGTAAATAGAAAAAGCGTAGTCAAAGCATAGCCAGAGTCCAGTAACCACATCGAGTAGTCAGCCAGGCCAGAGTTCAATAACCAGATCGGGTAATCAGCCACGCCAGAAGTCAAGGATCCAAGTAGAGCAACAACAAGCAGGATAAGGAGCCAGAAGGGATGTCAGCCTGCCAGTCTTTAAACAAAACCACAGGAGATGGTTTCTGTGATGTGACCAAGGCGAAGGCAGAGGTGAAGTGAGCTGGACAGCTTTAAGTAGGCAGGTCAGATGAGCATGATCAGGAACAGCTGGTAACTGGCGAGAGATGAGAGCTGGCAATTAGCCGACAGCTGAGCAGCCAGCCCAGAGAAGGAAGGGCTAAGCCAGCGAGAGAGACGCCGATGCGTGTCGGCATCTCATTGGTCTTCATCAGTACTCGTTTCTACTGATGAAGGCCAGTGAGATGCCGACACGCGTTTAGAGGGGAGGAGCCGAATCTTTGAAGCTTCGCGAGTGTAGAGTTGCGGTGAATGAAGTGATGATTTGAGACATGCTGTTTTAAAGTTTTTATCTTGTAAGTGGATTTGTTTTAGGGCTTTTAATAAACATGCAAACAGAGTACACTATGGCACTTTTGTGTCAAACTGTGTGTTTGTTGTTTCATGTCTATAACCTACAGAAGTAATAGTGTGATTGAGCACTTATGACAAAAGTGAAGGAATGTTCGTCTGACGGCGATACAAACGCTGATTACCCACAGTCTGGAGACTGTAGGATTACCATTGGAGAGTAAAAATTGATGCATTGTGGTGGACACGAGGAGTGATTTGTCTATGCTTTTACATTCATCTTTGAGATGAGCAGGCACTTTAGCTCGTGGAGGTGTGCGCTGGATATTGGTCCGTTTGAGGACGAACACACACAGTGGTGATTGTTTTGGAAGCATTGACACAGATGAACTGTTTTTTTCAAATTTTTTGACATTTTCATTATTTATTTATTTTTGATATCATGAAATGTTTAATATAAATTTTGTATGCACATTATTTAATGAAACACAGCACTGTACTATTGAGAAAACAATATTGAATTTGGTGTGGTGTATTACTGTAAGTGTTCAGCTGTGCAGTCACATATATTGGTGATTTCACACATTTACCCTGTTATAGGAGGAAGTCATTTATTTTGGTGCTGATTGTTTTGTTTTGTTTTCTCAATACATTGAACAATGTTTTATTGAACTTCCGATATTCACATTTTACCAGTTTATCTTTGAGGGACGAGGCCATTTAAAAGTGACAGAAGGGACTGGGGGAACAATGTGCTTTAATTTATCATCTGTAAGGATAGACCAATGTTTTTCAAAAATGTTGTGGTGTTGTGCGAATCGCATAATAATGCGCATAGAATCAGCTACTCAGCTAATTTTCCTACTCTTCATTTGTGGCCTAAACAGCAGAGTTTCAGGGGCTTGTTCAATCATTCGCTTATACGATTTGATAAACAGCGACGACTGAAGCCTCATCCAACAACCGATTCTGGAGATTACCAGCTTCCATTTTAAATAATGTCTCATTGGAACAATTCCTCCGCAAAGGGGAGTTATTGTCCATATAGAATGGAGTTCTTCAAGGGACTTGGGTGTAAACTATCCGCATGTAAAACAGTATTCCCTGCTGTACTTTTCCCGTATAGGGTACCGGTTAGGCTGCCCTGTGTATCACACTCTACCTTTACATCTAGAAAGGTTATGGACTAAACATCATAACTCATAGTAAATTTTAAATTGAGGCTATTTTTGTTTGTGATCAAAAAACGTAATCCGTGTTTCCTCGGAGCCTTCCCAAATGATGAAGACGTCATCGATGTACCTGAGCCATGTGGTAACATGGCTCGGGTACATAACAAGGTCCTCGACACTGAAAAGTGACTGTTCCCACTCCCCCAGGTACGGATTGGCATCGGATGGGGCACAACATGTCCCCATTGCTACGCCCTGCACCTGGAGGTAGTGGGAGCTTTCAAACCAAAAATAGTTGTTGTTAAAGAGGAAATAAACTCAAAAGAAATATTCCCAGTAATCATATAGCTACTAAGTATAGCATTTATAAACTCAGCAGGATAAAAATTAGTGTTCTAGGATATTTTTACTGTTTCTGCAGCTTTGTTTCTTTTTCCTCTGTTTCTGCCTAAGCCGGCGCCATGTTTGTAGCCTCTAGCCTCATCTGTACTTCTGCCCTTTTCTCCCTAATCGAGCCAGAATCTCGGGCATGCTCAGTAAAGCGTAAAAAAGCCTTGTTTTAGTATACCATTACCATGGCAATGGCCCAGCAAGCCAATAAGAGCACACATGCAAATTTCCTCCCAATGTTAAACATGAATATCTTTGTTCACACCCCCTGTGATGTAGCTGGTCCAAAGGGGTGTTTCAAGAACACCAGGATCTCGTGAGATTGTGATGCCGTGGAGCTCTGCTATCAGAGGCATGGCACATAGATCAATAGACTGACATCTTGCTGAGTGTGCCATAAACGAGGGACAAAATGAGCATGCGTGAGTGACGTCACTGAAACAGATATCTGCAATATCTCCTAAACAGCACAGTTTGTGACATTTTTAAAGCCACCTACAAGTAAGTGATTTTAAATAGCTTTACATGCAGTAAAGTTGGGCAGGGGGGTTTACAACCACTTTAAGGACGTGGTTAAGTCCATTCTGGATAGCCAAAAGTCCTTTCACATGTGGGATTTTACAGTATAGGGCTTCCACGTCTATTGTAACCAAGATTGAGATTTAAAAAAGTTTTAATTCATTGATAGTCTGCAGGAAGTGAATAGTGTCTTTAATAAAAGATGGAAATGCCACCACAAAGGTTTGGAGATATGAATCAATCACCCTGCTCAAATTCTCTGCAATCCCGCCATTGCCCGACACTATTGGTTGCCCTATTGGTTGAGTGGGGTTTTTGACAATTTAAGAAGGCTATAACGTAGGCATTCTAGGATGTTCTAATGAAATCCTATAGATCTTTATCGATTGTCCCATTTCTATGGGCATTGTCAATTAGATTATAGAAGGCCTGATTGGATTTCTCTAAGTGTCTAATGTGGATGGTTTTATACCATTCTCTATTGTCAAGTATATTACACATTTTTTTATGCTTTGTGTTTTCCATCAGGACAACATTGCCTCCTTTATCAGATGGCTTCACTACAATTGAATCATTCGTATATAAAGATTGTAGTGCTTTCCTCAGCCGTTAAATTTTTGGGGATACTCGTGCTACAGGATATTTTAGCGATGTCCTTCAATGTCTGTCTGAATGTGGCTACACTCGGATTTACATGCAATGGCAGGAATTTTGTTGAAGGTTTTTTTAAAAAAGGTCACTCTGTTCTGGGTAGGCTTAGTCACGTCTTAAAATAGTTTATCTAGATCCAGTTTATCAGTTGGATCATCTGAATTACTTTCTTGAAATAACAGGGTAAAATCCCTCAAGGCATTGAATTCTCACATGGTATATTTCGACCAGTCTGTGGCAGGGCTCGAGTCCTGCGGGAACGCATGGGAACGGCGTTCCCGTACTATTCCCACAGCGGGAACGCCGTTCCCATTAGCTGCCTGAGGGCTGAGGCTATGCAGCGCGTAGTTCACCGCCGCTCCTCAGCCGCTGAGTGACTGGTTGCTAGGCAGGGGCCGCTCCGCATCTAGCAACCGGTCACATGACTTCGGCCGTGCACGTGGGCACGCACTGGCACGAGTCAGTGGGCAGTGTGACACACGCTGCGCGCCTGCTTGGATACGGAGTTCCGGACTTTCCCCCCCCCTCCCCTCTACCCAGTGCCAGACAGTCCTGGCCTCCTGGGGCCACAGCCGCTGCACTTTTCCAGTTTACTTCTCCCCGGAGAACAGAAGGGAAGAGAATACCAGGTTAGTCACTAGTGTGTAAGTTGCACTCTGCAATACCCTGCCAATACTCATCAATACTCTGCAATACCCTATGAGTATCAATACTCTGCAATACTCTGCGAATACTCTGCAATACCCTATCAATACTCTGCAATACCCTGCCAATACTCTGCGATACCCTATCAATACTCTGAAATACCCTGTCAATACTCTGCAATACCCTATCAGTATCAATACTCTGCAATACCCTATCAATACTCTGCAATACCCTATCAATACTCTGCAATACCCTGCCAATACTCTGCAATACCCTGCCAATACTCTGCAATACCCTGTCAATACTCTGCAATACCCTGTCAATACTCTGCAATACCCTGCCAATACTCTGCACTACCCTATCAATACTCTGCAATACCCCGCCAATGCTCTGCAATACATACCCTGCCAATACTCTGCAATACCCTGCCAATACTCTGCAATACCCTATCAATACTCTGCAATACCCTGCCAATACATACCCTGCCAATACTCTGCAATACCCTGCCAATACTCTGCAATACCCTGCCAATACTCTGCAATACCCTGCCAATTCTCTGCAATACCCTATCAATACTCTGCAATACCCTGCCAATACATACCCTGCCAATACTCTACAATACTCTGCCAATACATACCCTGCCAATACTCTACAATACTCTGCCAATACTCTGCAATAACCTGCCAATACTCTGCAATACCCTATCAATACTCTGCAATACTGTGCCAATACCCTGCCAATGCTCTGCAATACTCTGCCAATACTCTTCAATACATACCCTGCCAATACTCTGCAATACCCTGCCAATGGACTGCAATACCCTATCAATACTCTGCAATACCCTGCCAATACTCTTCAATACTCTGCCAATACTCTGCAATACCCCGCCAATACTCTGCGATACCCCATCAATACTCTGCAATACTCTGCCAATACTCTGCAATACCCTGCCAATACCCTGCCAATACCCTGCCAATACTCTGCCAATATATACCCTGCAATACCCTATCAATACTCTGCAATATCCTGCCAATACTCTGCAATACTCTGCAATACATACCCTGCCAATACTCTGCAATACCCCATCAATACTGTGCCAATACCCTGCCAATAAATACCCTGCCAATACTCTGCAATACCCTGTCAATACTCTGCAATACCCTTCCAATACTCTGCAATACCCTTCCAATACTCTGCAATACCCTTCCAATACTCTGCAATACCCTTCCAATACTCTGCAATACCCTGCTAATACTCTGCAATACCCTGCCAATACTCTGTAATACATACTCTGCAATACCCTGCCAATACTCTGCAATACCCTGCCAATACTCTACAATACTCTGCAATACCCTGCCAATACTCTGCAATACCCTGCCAATGCTCTGCACTACCCTATCAATACTCTGCAATACCCCGCCAATGCTCTGCAATACATACCCTGCCAATACTCTGCAATACCCTGCCAATACTCTGCAATACCCTATCAATACTCTGCAATACACTGCCAATACTCTGCAATACCCTGCCAATACATACCCTGCCAATACTCTGCAATACCCTGCCAATACTCTGCAATACCCTATCAATACTCTGCAATACCCTGCCAATACTCTGCAATACATACCCTGCCAATACTCTGCAATACCCTATCAATACTCTGCAATACCCTGCCAATACATACTCTGCCAATACTCTGCAATAACCTGCCAATACTCTGCAATACCCTAATAATACTGTGCCAATACCCTGCCAATGCTCTGCAATACTCTGCCAATACTCTTCAATACATACCCTGCCAATACTCTGCAATACCCTGCCAATACACTGCAATACCCTATCAATACTCTGCAATACCCTGCCAATACTCTGCAATACCCTGCCAATACTCTTCAATACTCTGCCAATACTCTTCAATACTCTGCCAATACTCTTCAATACTCTGCCAATACTCTGCAATACCCTGCCAATACTCTGCAATACCCCATCAATACTCTGCAATACCCTGCCAATACTCTGCAATACCCTGCCAATACTCTGCAATACCCTGCCAATACTCTGCAATACCCTGCCAATACTCTGCCAATATATACCCTGCAATACCCTATCAATACTCTGCAATATCCTGCCAATACTCTGCAATACATACCCTGCCAATACTCTGCAATACCCTGCCAATAAATACCCTGCCAATACTCTGCAATACTCTGCCAATACTCTGCAATACCCTTCCAATGCTCTGCAATACCCTTCCAATGCTCTGCAATACCCTTCCAATGCTCTGCAATACCCTTCCAATGCTCTGCAATACCCTTCCAATACTCTGCAATACCCTTCCAATACTCTGCAATACCCTTCCAATACTCTGCAATACCCTGCCAATACTCTGCAATACTCTGCAATACCCTGCCAATACTCTGCAATACCCTGCCAATACCCTGTCAATACTCTGCAATACCCTTCCAATGCTCTGCAATACCCTTCCAATGCTCTGCAATACCCTTCCAATACTCTGCAATACCCTGCCAATACTCTGCAATACCCTGCCAATACTCTGCAATACTCTGCCAATACTCTGCAATACCCTGCCAATACTCTGCAATACTCTGCTATACCCTGCCAATACTCTGCAATACCCTGCCAATAAATACCCTGCCAATACTCTGCAATACCCTGTCAATACTCTGTAATACTCTGCCAATACTCTGCAATACATACCCTGCCAATACTCTGCAATATCCTGCCAATACTCTGCAATAACCTGCCAATACTCTGCAATACCCTGCCAATACCCTGCCAATACTCTGTAATACATACTCTGCAATACTCTGCAATACCCTTCCAATACTCTGCAATACCCCACCGTTACTCTGCAATACATACCTGGCCAATACTCTGCAATACCCTGCTAATACCCTGCCAATACTCTGCAATACCCTGCCAATACTCTGCAATACCCTGCCAATAATCTGCAATACCCCACCGCTACTCTGCAATACATACCCGGCCAATACTCTGCAATACATACCCGGCCAATACTCTGCAATACATACCCGGCCAATACTCTGCAATACATACCCGGCCAATACTCTGCAATACATACCCGGCCAATACTCTGCAATACTCTGCTATACCCTGCCAATACTCTGCAATACCCTGCCAATACCCTGCCAATAAATACCCTGCCAATACTCTGCAATACCCTGTCAATACTCTGTAATACTCTGCCAATACTCTGCAATACATACCCTGCCAATACTCTGCAATATCCTGCCAATACTCTGCAATGCAATACCCTGCCAATACTCTGTAATACATACTCTGCAATACTCTGCAATACCCTTCCAATACTCTGCAATACCCCACCGTTACTCTGCAATACATACCTGGCCAATACTCTGCAATACCCTGCTAATACCCTGCCAATACTCTGCAATACCCTGCTAATACTCTGCAATACCCTGCCAATAATCTGCAATACCCCACCGCTACTCTGCAATACATACCCGGCCAATACTCTGCAATACATACCCGGCCAATACTCTGCAATACATACCCGGCCAATACTCTGCAATACCCTGCCAATACTCTGCAATACCCTGCCAATACTCTGCAATACCCCACCGCTACTCTGCAATACATACCCTGCCAATACTCTGCAATACCTACCCTGCCAATATTCTGCAATACCCTGCCAATGCCTACCCTGCCAATACTTACTCTGCCAATACCCAGCCATACCCATCCATGCTCAGCCAATATTACAGTGGGGGAGATGTATATTGCAGTGGGGACTATATGGTGGTGGCATTTTCACAGGTTTTTGCAAATTCAATAATTATTTGCTGATTCGAAAAATGATCCGATCCGTGACTCTGATCCGAGAAATGATCCGATCCGTGAGTTTTTTGATCCGTTGTACCTCTACCAGTTTTCCTCCGTGTCCCCCTCCGTTCTGCTGTCCCCTCCGTTCTGCTAATGCCCCCTCTGTTCTGCTACTGTCCCCCTTCAGTTTTCCTCTCTGCTCCCCTTCATTTTTCCTCTGTGTCCCCCTCCATTCTGCTACTTCCCCCCCCTCCGTGAAAACACCTGCTTCTCTGATGAGGGCACTGTTATGGGGACACTCTGATGGGGGGGCTGTCTGAAGGGAACCCCTGCTCTCTGATGGGGGCACTGACAAGGCTCCATTTGATGGGCACTGATCAGGCTGCATTGATGGGAACAGATGAGTGAGTGGCCTGGGGCCTGAGCCCCACTTTGCAGAAACAATACAGGCAGCCTGAGAAGAGGAGCTCCGGGCCGGCACACTCAGCATGCCCGACCTCCCTCCCCTGCACAGACCAACACATGTGTGGACATCTTGCAGCAGAAATATCGCACATATCGTAGCTTGCATAGAGACATAGTGCAGAAGGGGCCCCCAGTCATTGCAATCCCCTGCGAGGGAACTGTTTTCACACATTTGTGGTGTTTTTTTTTTAGTATAGCATACAGCTTAAATTATTTTGTTACATCTGTTCTAGATTTATTTAAGGCATCTGAATTATGGAGGTGTCCTCGTAAACTGGTACTATAAATGTTGCAGTTTATTTGTTAAAGGAGTATGATTTTATATATATATATATATATATATATATATATATATATATATATATATATATATATATATATACACACACACTTTTTTTGTATTTTTGAAGTGGGGAATCTTGGGTGAGTGCCAGGCCAGCACCCTGAGACCAGCCATGCCAGCGCCCTGAGACCAGCTAGGGAACTACCGAGTACCCTGAGGCCAGCCAGGCCAGCACCCTGAGGCCAGCCAGGCCAGCACCCTGAGACCAGCCAGGCCAGCACCCTGAGACCAGCCAGGCCAGCACCCTGAGACCAGCCAGGCCAGCACCCTGAGACCAGCCAGGCCAGCACCGTGAGACCAGCTAAGCCAGCACCCTGAGGCCAGCCAGGCTGCTTATTTTACACCATTATTTATTGTTTTCATTGTTACAGAAATGAGCAAACGAAAAAGCAGCATTACAGATTTCTTCATGAAGGCATCCAGTAAGAAATCTCATGCTGATTCTGCAAGTTGCTCAACTCAGGCTGAGCCTTTGCTTCAGCAAGTGGTGTCCGCTGCAGAAACTACACCAGTCAGTGAATCGGTTGTTGACTTCATTACCGATGTGGCTGAAGATACCACTGCCAATGCCAGTGATATCATTGTTCTTCCGGAATGTTGGGACCAGAATCAGTGGATAGAATTTAATAAAAAGAACCCTTGGCTGTTTGTAGAAAATGGTCTTTTAGGGTGCAAATTGTGTCGTGAAATTAAACACCTTGGAGTGTCTGTTTCACAGGGTGTATCCATTTCCAAAGAATGGAGCACTGGTACAATTACTCCATATGGCAAAACCAAAAAAGATATGTTGACCTCACTGCGTAAAAAAAATCCACGTACATCAGATTTCAGAAGCACATGTAAAGGCAGGAAATATCCAAGCAGTATCCAGAAAGGAGATACTGCAATCCAATATTGCAGAACAGCAGAAGCATAAGTTTGTGTCCACCACAAGTCTTTCGCACTGCCTACTTTTGTGCGAAAGAAAATCGCCCTTTCACAGACTTCCCAGATCTTATCAGCTTGCAAGTTGCAAATGGAGCTGACTTAGGAAGTATTCTCCATAGTGAGTACACAGCAGCACAAATAATAGATTGCATTGCTAGTGAAATGAGGAAAAAGCTTTGCAAAGCAGTTGTTGAGCAGGCTTCAAAAATTTCTGTTTATATTGATGAGTCTACAACAGTTTCTACACATTCAGTGTTAATCGTTTATATTCGTGCCTCTGTTAACGGAAAGGACCCAGTTACTTTTTTTCTTGATTTGCTTGATTTGCCTAAAGCAGATGCACAGTCTATTGAAGCCACTCTTCTAGCTTGCCTTTCTAAATTTGGATTCAGTGATGACTTTCTTGCCAAAAACTGGATTGGTGCTTGCAGTGATGGTGCAAGTGTAATGCTTGGAAGAAAGTCAGGTGTTTTGTAACGACTCAGTCAAAAATATCCACAGCTTGTGAAATGGCACTGCTTGTGTCATAGGCTTGAATTGTGCATTTCAGATACAATTCATTCTATTCCGGGTCTTCACCATCTCACATCATTTTTTGAGAAGTTGTATGCTGTGTATCATCAGTCACCGAAAAAACTGGCAGAGCTCTCTGAATGTGCAAAAGAATTAGAAGTACAAATTCTTAAAATTGGAAAAGTTTTTTCAGTTCGATGGGTTGCTTCAAGCCAGAGAGCTATACGAGCAGTTTGGGAGTCGTATCCTGCACTACATAGTCATTTCTTGAAAGCAAGTTTGAGCTCAGCTCATAACAGTCAACAGAAATCTCTATTTAGTGGCCTTAACAAGGTCTTGACATCAGAAGATTATTTGTTAAACCTTGCAGGGGTTGCGGATGCTGTTCAGGAAATGGGACTGCTATCTGAAGCTCTACAAAGAGATGACATCACACTTCCACGAGCCTATCAGCTGATTAATCGTTCAATTCGTGCAGTTGAAAAAATTAAAGACATGCCTGGTAAACATCTGAAAGAAGTCATGGAATCGCTGGAGAAAAGGAATTTCAAAGGTGTGACCATGAATACAGAGAGTTCAAAAGGCCAAGTGAAGATAAACCTCCCTCAGTTTTACCAATGTTTGGTGGATAATTTGCGCTCCAGACTCTTTGCTTTAACTGCAAGCAACAGACCTGCCACTTGATCACAGTCAGGTGAATTTGAAAGTCTTGTTTCTGAAATTGACATCCTGAATGCACAACGCTGGCCAATCAATGTTAACAGTCCATGGTTTGAAGGTGAAATGAAGCTGGAGCAGCTGTGCAAAAGATTCCGTCTCAGCTATTATCCATCCATCTGTGAAGGTTTCAGAGACTACATTGATAATGGTGGTGAAGAGATTCCTGAAAAGCTGAAACCAGTGGTGACAGCAGTTAACAGTCTTCCAGTGACATCCGGTGATTGTGAAAGGGGCTTCAGTACAATGAATTTGGTGATGTCACCCATTAGGAGTGGGCTTAGCATTGAACGCCTATCTTCTCTATTGTTTATTAGTCTCATTGGCCCCCCTGTGCATTTATGGGATCCTTTGCCATATGTCACAAAATGGCTGACCACACATCGCAGCGCAGATGATAATAAATCTCGGAAAGTTGATAATCTTAAACGCCAAGGACAACGTTATTCCTGTTTGTGGGATATTTTCTAATGGGCTGTGTAACAGAATTTGGAACAGGGTGTATTTGTGGTAGAAATTCCCTGCGAGGGAAAGATCATCACCCATTGTGTTGATTGTTTTGTTTGACATGTTATTTTGTTTTTGTAAACTGGCACTTTACAATAAATGTTGTACTGTATTTTCTGTGAAGTATATATGCATATGAGCGTACCTTTTCTTTTTTTTTTTTTTTTTTTTTTTTTTTTGGTGGGGGAATGGATCTTGGGTGGGAGTTCCCACACTTTTTTTCCCAGGACTTGACCCCTGGTCTGTGGTATCTGTTTCAATTGATATGGATTCATTTTTGAGCCAAAAGATGTAGATATGTAACTAATTCAAACATATAGAAATGTTGAGGGCAGAAGCTGAAGCCTTTAGATAAAAGGCAAGTCTCTGCTTGTGTGATAGGGAGGACAAATTAATAACATTTAGGAGTTGTGTTGGAGATGAATTACATGCCGGTCCAGCCCTTTCCCGGTTTTGTTGGATTGTGGGCAGCTCACTCCCCGTTTGCAGTTTAACGTCCTCTGAGGTGCTGTACGTTCAAATGAGCTTAATGGCAATTCATAGCGGTGGTGATATCCGATGAAGATGAATCAGATTCACCTGGTGCTGTATAGGAGGATACGCCTCTTCTTAACGACATAGGAAAGCACTCATTCAGATTACTTTGTTGGGTATAATCAGAATTGGTGTCTACAGTGCGTTTTATTCTGGTCCTGTTCCAGAGAATCCCTGTTATTCCTGCTCTTCTTTTGGCGTCCTCGCCCTCTATTGTTATTAGTATACTGGATATGCATGGGCGGTGGGGAGTAAGATTGGGAATGAGCAAATGGTTTATAAAATTGGGGCCGATCTCATGCCTGTCCTCTTGGGTACAGTTTATTACTTAGCCATTTATAGGCTTTGCCCTCCGAGAATGATGTCTTGTCCCCTTCAAAATGTTGTTTTTGTTCTGGAGGATATTTTTACTCAAAAAATATTTTATTTTCGAATACAGCATAAGAAACAAGATAAAGGCCCACACGGCCAACAGACGACTTAATACAGCATTAGAACAATGCATAATAATACAATTAAACAAAACAACCTTATGCCAAATTGAGTCGGATCCACCCACCAGAGGGTACATGAGGACCAGTAATACTACCTTAGCCAGTACTCCATAAAGGGAGAGCACAGACTAAGGAAGGGGCGAAATCCAGTGGTGCCCACTGAAGATCCCTGCCCACGGGGTCGGGGAAGAGCCCCAGCGCCCCCTGGGTCACTCGACACCCCTCGCGGGATCATGCTGTGCCAAGTGAGGGACCTAACCAGAGAGCCTCCGCTCTTGGGAGACCATCCCTCCCGCCCCTACAATCGCCCAACGGATCCCTTCTGTCACTTCTATTTATAAGATTTGAGGTCAACTGTCGGCCATCCGGGCCAAGCATGAAAGTAAAGAGGAGAAAAGAATTTAATTTGGTTTCTTCAGTTAGGTGTGTCTCCTGTAGGCAGATCAATCCTACCTTACATCTTTCCAGGGTGTCAAACACTACTGCTCTTTTTACAGAGGCTCCTAGCCCTCGGACATTCCAAGAGCCGATATTTAAAACTCTAGACTGCATGACTCTAGGAAGTGCGTAAAAAGATAGAAGAAGAGCGTAAAAAGAATAAAACCTGGAGGCTCAAACTTAACATTTAAATTCCCTGAATTCCCTGACGTTGAGCAGAAATAGTCCCTGCATCTCCCCCTATAGTTCATAACGAGGAAGAGAGTGCAAGAGGGGGATGTAAAAAAAAAAAGTGCAATCCCACTCAGTGAATACTTTAATAAAGTTATACAATCGTTTATACTTCATAGTGTCATCCCTTCTCAGTCTCCCCTTGTGAGGGTGAGATCTAAACTTTCTATCTATACAAACTATTCCCCCGTGTTTACTCATTACTTTTAATTTATCATCTATAACTGTGCAAGTATTACGCTTTACCTTTTCCTGAAGATTATGTGCTTCCATTTTCCCTGTTCCCTCCCCCCTACCCTCTCCAAAAAGGCAGCAAAAACAGAGAGAGGAAGATGTCTCAATATTATAGTTAATCTCATGGGTACATTCTCTGCGCCCCATCTAAAAAAAAATGAGAGATGTGAGGGAACAGAAGGAGAGAGAAAAACTTACTCAAAAAAATAAAAATTATAACGTCTTTGTGTCCTCTCAAATATTGTGATAACATTCCAACCTAAACTTCCCATCTGTGAGAAAAATATAAACTTTTTGTATATTCCAAATTTTAATTTATCCTCTATATCTATGAAAACTTCTTCCTTTTCCTGTACATTATTTCCCCTTTTATTCCTTATTCCTCCCCCCCTGTACCCTTCTAGGTTACCCCTAGGGGCTTTTCCTGTGACCAAAACATCCCCACCCATACCTTCATACTCCCCCCTCCCTCCCTTCCACTCCCATACTTTCTCCCCTACCCCCCTCCCCTCCTCCCTACTTTTAAACTCAACCTGTATCTCATTTTTTCCCCTTCTTAATCTCATTCATATATTCCCTTATCCTGTATGTGTCCCACCGCCCACCAATACGTAAACATATACATTGTGCCCAAAATACGAGTGTACTGTACCCACTATATCCCCCTGTCCCTCCTCCCCCTCCCCCCAACAGGGGAGGTCAGGGGAGAAGAGAGAAAGGGAAGGGGCAAAGAGAAAGAAGCAAAAAAAAAAATAATAATAATAAAAAAAAAAGAAAAAAAGAAAAAGCAAAAAAAAAAAAAAAAAAAAGAAGAAAACACACAAAAACAAAAAATAAGAACAAAGAAGAGGAGGGGAAGGGGGGCTGAAGTTATCCTCCTTCCCCTCTAACCCATCATCTCCTTATCAACCGGTCCACTTTTTCCTCCACCCAGGCTAATGCGCCAGCTGGAGAGTCAAAAAATTAGGTCTCTCCCAATGCTACAACACGTAACCGAGCTGGGTACAGCAGAGCATATGTAACGTCCAGTTTCTGAAGTTTATGCTTAGATTCAATAAACTCTGCTCTGCGCCTCTGCAGATCTGGAGAAAAATCTGAATAAAATGAAACTTTAGTCCCTTTATAAGTGATACTTCCCATTTCTCTGGCCTTTCGGAGCACAGCCGCTTTGTCTTTGTAATTCAAGAATTTCAGTAGAATAGATCTAGGCTTGCCCCCTCGGTTCGGGATTCTAATCGGAACTCTATGCGCCCTTTCTATTGCGAACTGTTGGGAAAAAGTTTCTCTTCCAAAAATTTCAACAAACCATCTTTCCAGAAATATAATTAGGTCAGGGCCTTCACATTTTTCAGGGAGACCTACCAGCCTCACATTGTCCCTCCGGAGCCGATTCTCCATTTCATCCAATTTCCCTACGAACTTCCCCATCTGTGTTTTTAGGTCTTTGACCACTTGATTCAATGGGTATACCTCATCTTCGATCTGAGATATCCTCCCTTCTGCTGCTGATATTCTATCAATTGTGTTTTGTAGTTCTTGCCGCATCAAGGCTATCTCCTCCTTAATGCCTCTTGTTTGGTCACACAGCTCTACCAGAGAGAGAAAGTCAGAGTAGGAAATTTCAAGCCCAGTACCATTCAGTCCACACCTCCTATTCGAGGGGAGTGGCCGTGCTGGTTAGGAGAGAGGTGACGTTCTCCTGTCGGCAGATCAATATAGATAAAGAGGGGCGGTTTATCTTTTTACACTGTGTAATTGAAAATCAGGAGTATGTTTTTGCAAATGTTTATATTCCTCCCCCATTTAAAATGGAAGTTCTATACTGTTTGATGGAATTTATAGTGGATAAATCGGGGATCCCTGTTATAGTAATGGGAGATTTTAATGAGGTTATAAATAAAAACCAGGATAGGTTTCCGCCAGGAATATATATGCAAACGGAGGCTGAGACTCTGCTGTCTCGATTTTTGCTGGAGGGGGGCCTGTTTGACATATGGAGAATGCGTAACCCGGACCAGTTGCAATACTCATGTTTCTCAAGCTCATACTCCTCGCTCTCAAGGATAGATTTAGTCCTTGGGAATGAGGAGGCAAGCCGTGTAGTAAGGGAAATAGTTTATCAACCTAGAGGGGTGTCAGATCACTCGTTAGTGACAGTATCGGTAAACTTAGGGGGGATAAAACCCCCAAGACTATGGAATATGAATCCAGTATGGTTTGAGTTAATTGGAGACCCCGATACGGTGCTATTTAAAGTGGCAGAGTTTATGGAGTTTAACAGTGGGTCTGCAGAAGTAGGAGTAATATGGGACGCATTGAAGGCCTATCTTAGGGGTATTCTTATTCAACAGGTAGCGAATGTTAAGAAAACATCTAATGAATTGGAGAACAGGGTTAAAAGGGACCTAGTAATAGCAGAGAGAGCATATATAGAAAACCCCACCCCAGAGAAAAAAAAAATATGGTTAGAGAAACAACAGGAACACAAGGTAGTGATAACCAGGAAAATAGAGAATAAAAGATTGTTCCAGAAACAAGTGGAATATGGGGAAGGGGAAAAAGTAGGAAAGATGCTGGCACAGATTGTAAGAAGTAGCTCCTCGCCATCCACTGTCCCAGTGATAAGGACTGAGAAAGGAGAAATCTCAGCACAGAGCTCAGTGATTACTGATACTTTCAGGGTATTTTATGCCAAACTGTATTCTTCTCGGGGGACAGAGGTTGGCGAGGATATGGATAGGTTCTTTGCGAATATCAAAATGCCGTCCCTAACAAAGGAGGAGAGTGAGATAATGGAAGCCCCATTAACAATTGAGGAAATCCAGTGCGCAGTAGCAGAAATGGCCAATAAGAAATCCCCAGGACCAGATGGTCTTCCTGTGGAAATTTATAAATATTACGGTAAAATATTGCTTCCAGAGCTCCTTAAAGTATTTAACTGGGCAAAAAAGGAGGGGAGATTGCCGACCTCAATGACTGAGGCAACAATAATAGTCTTGCACAAGGAGGGGAAAGATCCATTGGAAACACAGTCCTACCGACCCATTTCCCTTCTCTGTGCGGACGCTAAAATATTAGCCAAAGTATTAGCCATCAGATTGAATAAAATTATTTCCAGGCTGATACATCCCGATCAAACAGGTTTTATCCCGGGCAGATCTACAAGCACGAACATAAGAAGATTATACCTTAATATGCAGGTACCTATAGAGAACGAAGGTAATAAGGCAATAATGGCTTTGGATGTAATCAAAGCCTTCGATAGTTTAGAATGGCCCTATATCTGGCGGGTACTGGGGGAATTTGGGTTTGGCCCTAATTTTATTGCTTGGGTAAAAACCCTGTATAACGGCCCTAGTGCTAGAATTAGGGTGAATAATGAATACTCAGATAGGATTTTCCTAGAGAGGGGGACAAGACAGGGGTGCCCCCTGTCACCCCTGGTCTTTGCCCTGGCAATAGAACCATTAGCTATTGCAATTAGATCTAATAGGGATATGGTCGGTTTTCAAAGGAGGACGAGGGAAGAGAGGATAGCGCTATATGTGGACGATATTCTTCTCTTCCTGGGGGACACAGAGCAGTCCCTCAGACAAGGGATGAAACTTATTACAGATTTTGGGAGGTTCTCAGGCCTGGAGATAAACTGGGAAAAATCAGCTCTTATGCCATTGGATAAAAGTAGGGACCAAAGCCCAGGGATAGATGTGCAGCTGGAAGTAGTGGAGCGTATGAAATACCTGGGGATACACATACAAAGAGATCCTAATAAATATATAAGTGATAACGTGGTCCCATTAATAGCTAAATTTAAAAATAAAATCGAAATCTGGAAAAGACTCCCATTATCGAATGCAGGGAGATGTAATTTGATTAAAATGGTATGGATGCCTCAGTTATTGTATGTGTTACACAATTCCCCGATTTGGGTAGATATAATGTGGTTTAGGAAAATGGAGGTATTATTTCGAGAGCTTATATGGAAAGGGGGAGTATCTAGGATTGCTCTACAAACTTTGCAATCACCTACAAGAAAAGGAGGAATGGCAGTTCCACACCCAAGGAGCTACTTTTTAGCTGCTCAATTACAACACTTGGGAATGAGTGAAGAGATGGGTGGGGGAACTAACAGGGCCCTAATACTAATGGAGACACCCCATAAGAACATGGTAGAAGCCCTGGAGGCAAATTCATTTCCCCCCAAAAAAATACCTACAATAAAATTAGTAGTAAAAGTGTGGAAGGCAGTTAAGGCGATTAAAGGCCTGGGAGGCTTAACTCAGTATACCCCACTGTGGGATAATCGGAACCTGCAGGAAATGGAAGAAATAGGGGTATATAAAGAATGGGAAGTTAAAGGGATAGATAAGCTGGCCCAGTTATACACAGGGAAAATATTAAAAACATTTAGCGCTTTAAGATCAGAGTTTGATATATCAAAACAATCTTTTTATAAATACCTCCAAATTAGACACGCTCTAGGTAAACAATTTAATAGGCAAGGTCCTGTGTGGAATAACTCCCCTATTTTTAGTAGATTAAATGCCCCAGTAAGTTCAAAAGGATTTATAGCGGATGTATATCCAGTCATATGTGAAGGAAGTATAGGAAGCCCAGAAAGGTTTAAATGCAGAAGGAAATGGGAGGAGGAATTGGGAATATTTACGGATGAACAGTGGATGAAAATACTGGAGGATGGTTATTCAATATCAGTCTCGCCTGCCCAGAAGATGTCTCACTTAATGCTGCTACATAGAGCCTATTATACACCAAAAAGACTGTTTAGTTTTGGACGTAGAGCAGATGACAAATGCCCTAGATGCCAAGAGTCTGGAGACCTGGCACACATGTTCTGGCGATGCCCAAAATTGTTTCGCTACTGGTCAGAGATTGTTATCATCCTGAATGAAACATTTGGTGTGGCGATCAAGGGGGATCCCAGGATATGTGTGCTGGGCCTGGGAGAAGCAATAGGAAGATCGCGACACATAAACAAAGCAATACTGAGATGTCTGTTTCAGGCAAGAAAATTGTTAGCTCAAAGGTGGCAAGCAAAAAATGCCCCTTCAGTAGCGGACTGGCAGTTAGTGATCATGGAAACAATATGGAAAGAGAGGGTGATATATTTAAGGAGAGGAAATTTTAAAGAATTTAAAAAGATGTGGAAACCCTGGCTGGATAGAATGAGATATCCAGAATGAGGCATGGGAGAGGAGGAGGACGGGTAGAGAGAGAGGAAGTAGGAGGGGAGGGAGGAATATTTGAGCTATGAGTGAAAAGTGAGGTTAGAATTATTGACACATCATGGATAGGAATGTTTTCTAAAGGTTTTATTCCGTTTTATAGTATTACTGTATCTGTAACGGTGAAACAAGTGTTATACGTGTTATAGAGAATGTTTTTCCTGCTTTTATTATGTAAAAAAATGTTGAAAATGAATAAAGATTATGAAATTAAAAAAAAAAAAAAAGAGGAGAAAAGAAAGAAGAAGGGGTAGAGAGGGATAAAGAGGGAAGCAAGGGGGGCCCAGTAGAGTAAACCAGAGGAAGAACACAGGTCCGTGCTATCTGCCCAAGTGCCAATGTGCTAAACCCAATTGCAAGTGTTCATCGCCCCATTGGGGTGTGAGTCAAGGAGATGCCCATATGAAGAGCCCATGGTTCCAAAACAATGTCAAATTTGGATCGGGAGTCAGAGATTATACTAGCCATTTTTTCTTGGGCCATCATCCAGGAGATTTTTCTGGAGGATATTTTTATTATAAACTGACAAATGCTCTTTCAACTAATCCATAGCCTTTAAATTGGGCCATCTGTATCTCTAAAGTGCCTATTTATAGATCAAGTTGAGCTATTTGTTTAGTGTATTCTTTAATAAGTATTGTCATCATTACTTGTGAGCAATTTTGTAAGTTACTTTCCCATTCTTTTTTACACTCCTCACTTATTAATTTCAGATTATGTATTCCATATGTATTCATTTTTTCTTTTATATATCGATCAAACGATTTGGTATGCCAAAACAGGGCAGATTTTATCTCCCAAATTCTGCAAAATGTTTGGGTTAGGAAAGTAATCTGTGTGTTCTACCTGGTCCCCTTGTCAGTCTCATAGCCAGATATTAGATTAGTCCATTCCTCACTCTGGAAATCGCCCATTTCAAGACAGGAAAAAATACATCAAATAGGAATAATTTTTCAACTATCCATGCGTTGAACCATATAGGAATTGTATAACTAATTAATGTAAACTCAATACATTCTCACAAAGAACACAGTGTACCAAAGCTCATATTTCAGCTCTCATGTGTCAAGGAGGTGGGGAAGGGGTGTTTAACCACCCAAAAAAGAAATAACTATAACATAGAATGACACACACATGGGAGTCTGATAAGGCTGCACACCCCGATACAAGTATTTTGAAGAAAAGGGAGACTTCCCCATGGGTTTTTTTTTTTAGCAGCAAGTATGAGTCAAACGGGTTTATAAAAATCACTTTATTTATTAAAAGAGGATTGGACATCAATGTTACAAAAGTTAAAATATGAGCGTTTAGACTAGAAAGGAAAATCAAACAGTTGATAATACCATGTGGTATGATTTTAACAAACTAACATGCCTAATGAACACCAGACATTAACAGCGCTTAATATGTATAAACAATTACCCATCTATATAGTATTTCATATAGTGCAGCGGTCGGAAGCTTTCATATCCTGCCAACTCAAGTAACAAAAGTTTCCGACAAAGGATGTCTCTTGCAAAAGTCAGAAGCTTAAAAAGTCCTAATATCCGTATAAAACCGTTAATTAAAAAAGAAGCAACTTATATAGGACTGTCCATCAAAGCACTCATGAATTGGATATCCAGTAACAAACTGAATCCTCTCCTGACAGTTCAGTCCTGATTAATCTTCAGAAGCAGAAAAGATGGAAAGACTTCCGATTCACCAAAACCTTGTAATGTGTACACTCTTTATTCCTACACCTTCACTGGTCCACCTCGTGCACACCCCTGTGGTTAGCTGCTTACCAGAGGAGATTTCTTAATAAGGCCCGTAAAATCAGAGTCTGTTTGCTTGAACAGACACTACAGTCTTCCAGGATGGATCTGGTTCACAGGAGTGGATGTTTACATGCATGGATACAAGCAAAGACTGTGCATAGTGTTATGCTCTTTATTTTTAAAAAACACATCCCATAATACAGATTGCACTTACAAGAAAACAATACAGTAACAGCATGTCAGCCTAACACCGCTCAGCATCAAACTCGCCACCGATCAGCGCCCTCAACGTCCTAATCACCGTGATGACGCTGGCTGGGTGAGGCTTAGTACGTCGCGTGAAGCTTCAACCAGCCAGCGTCATCCCAGGACTCATCGTGGTGATTAGAACGTTGAGGTGCAGTTTCATTTACATACATTGAGTGCTGGGTTCAGGAGTACCTAGTATTTTCCGAGTAATATTTGTCATGTAGTATGATTGTTTCTAAAAAATACAACAAAGGAGGGACGTACTAAACTGCATATTGGAATGATGAGATGATTGGATTATTGGCTGCAATACTGAGAACTGCAGTGCAATTAATGCATATATATATATATATATATATATATATATATAGACTAGAGTTGCACGATTCTGGCTAAAATGAGAATCACTATTTTTTTGCTTAGAAGATAGATCACGATTCTCACGGCGTAACATCATCTTTCACATTAAAACAAAAAATTTTTGCTAACTTTACTGTTTTTTTTTTTAATTATTGTAGTGTATTTTTTCCCAAACAATTGCATTTGAAAGACTGCTGGGCAAACACAGTGTGACATAAAATATTGCAGTAATTGTCATTTTATTCCCTAGGGTCTCTGCTAAAATTTATATATATATTGTGAGGGGTTAGCTCGGCAGCGGGTGTGTGTGACCCCCTGGATGGGTTCACAACACAAAATCAGGCACAGCAGACAGCGTTGTAGGTAAAAAAAAACAAAAGATGCGGTTTATTCATGCTACATGCAGTAAAAAATATAACAGCCAAAACAAAAGAAAAACATGAAAATAAATCCTGGTCAGCTTGACCTCTAAATACACACATAGATTCCCTTTCTCACAACTGAGTGCAGCCTTGTGCTGCACCAGTCCCTGTCTCTGTTGTAGAGGTTTGCCACACAGGCGTTAACTCACCGCACAGAACAGGTGTCACACTCCCCAGTCTATACAACACAAAACTGGTTCCAGGATGGAGCATCTCCCTAAGCATGCTGGGGTTTTTTGTAGAGGTCTTAATGAGCCCACTTACTTCAGCTGGGCTCATTAACTCTTCTCCTCTAGTTGTACAAGTCTGCATAAAGCCTGAATCTAGGGCACACATATTTCCCATCCTGGATACAACCAGGTGACTTTACCTGCCTGCTGCCACAATATATATATATATATATATATATATATATATATATATATATATATTATAATTTTTATTTATTAATGTTTGGGTGTTCCAAGTAATTTTCTAGCAAAAAATGTTGATTTTAACTTAAGAAGTGTCAGAAAAAGATTTAGACTTTAAGTGGTTACACTTCCTGCATTTGCACATGGTTGAAAGCTTGGCAGACTGCCCAGATTATTTGTTTACACAAGAAGTTCTATACCTTTGATCTAAGAAGTTAGTTACAATGTTTCATGCAAGTTATAAACTTGGCAGATTGCCTGGGATGCTTTATTTTGACAGCTGAGTGAGCAGATAATCTCTCCACTTGTTTATATGAAAGAATCGCCTATTCTCAGTGGGAGAGATCGTCAGAGGAGAGAATCGAAAACGCGGTTTTATATAACGATTAATCGCGCAGCTCTAGTAATGACCCTTTGTTTCTAAAAATATGTTATTCTTTCCTGCAGTGCTTGATACAATGTTACAAGAAGCAGTTGCTAATGTTTAGCTGTTCACTTGCTGATATATATATATATATATATGGAGATGTACAACAGAATCATTGAAACTGATACAGAAGTAATGGAAAAATTAAATTTGACCTGTTTTTGATGGGAATATAATTTATTTTTCTACATGGGGTTTATGGGTGGAATATTGTAGTTAAACACACATAGGAACATATTAACTACTTCTCTCCTTCTGACTGCACATTCAGGAATGTCCCTCAGAAGGAGGGGGATCGCACGCACGCCCAAGCACGCCCACGCAGCGGCACGATCCTGATGTGCTTGTGTCACCCGGACACAGCGGATCTCGGATCAGCAGGAGGGCTCTGTGATTGGCCCTCCTGATCACATGACAGCCATGTCCAATCACAGCCATCATGTGATGTAAACAAACAGCTGTTTGCTAGGCAATCGGCTCTCCTCATCACAGAGAAGTCATCGCTAAGGAGAGGAGAGCGGATCGCAGCACCTGCTGGTGATCAGTGAGTAAAACTGAGTCGTGAATAAATACCACCAAAATAAAGCTCTATTTGTGAAAACAAAATGATAAAAATTGATTTTGGGTACAGTGTAGCATGACTGTGCAGTTGTCATTGAAAGTGCGAGAGCGCTGAAAGCTGAAAATTGGGCTGGGAAGGAAGGGGGCAAAAGTGCCCTGTATCCCTCCCACATTTACCTTTGAGGTGGTTACGAAGGGGCTGGCATATATGGCTCAGAAACCCTCGGTGCCCGGCGGTGGATGGGGGACTTCAACATGACCATGAACCCGGTGTTGGACAGGCTGGGGGTGGCAACACGTCAAGGTGATGCTCCGCGGCCAACCAGGTTTAGTCGCCTGATGACGGAGTTGTGTTGACAGATGTGTGGCGTAGGCACAACCCGACCAAGAGAGCTTTCACCTGTCATTCCGCTAGCTACGACACAATGTCTAGGATAGACATTATCCTGGTCTCGGACACTCTGCTGCCTAGGGTGATGGGATTTGCCCCTAGAGCGCTGCCCGACCATTCCTCATGCTGGGTAACCATTTCATTGCCGGGGACGGTATCTAAGCATGTTTGGAGACTGAACCCGTTTTGGATTTCTAGTTTGCCAGACCTTGAGACCATAGCAAGGGAACTGCAGTATGTGCTGACTGATACAACGGCCAATTACACTAACCCACTGGAATGGGATGTATTTAAAAACCATGCCCGGTGGTTACTATCGCAGAAAATCAACCGCCTGAAGCGGACGTCTGGCCTTGCCATGCAGCTTTCAACGACTAAATTGCAAGAGCTGGAAACAGCCTACAATACCGACCCCACCACTGACAATTTAAACAAGGTTAAACTACAATCTAGAGTAGTATCCCAGCTGCTTGTAGAGAAAGCTAAGCAGCGAATATTCTTTTTGGAAAACGGGTGTTCGAGCATGGGGAGAGGGCCGGAAAACTATTGGCATACCTCACAAACCTAAATGATAGGCCCCCTGTAGTAGTGTCCCTAAAAACCCCATCGGGAGAGACTGTCACTGACCCTGCGTCCGTAGCAGAGTTATTTAAGGAATTTTACGGTGGGCTGTATAAAACTCACCTCACGCACACCCAACGGGACATACAGGAGGAGCTTCACACTATAGACTTCCTTAGGCTTAATGCTGAGCAAGTAAAAGCGCTGGAGGCCCCCATCACCTCCAATGAGGTAGCAGATGCAATATCGTAACTTGCCAAGTCCAAGGTGCCGGGCTTAGATGGCCTACCCCTGGAATTCTATTCTACCTTCTCCGAATTCCTTACCCCTAAATTGAAACAACTATACCACAATATATTTAAGGAAGGTATTCTTCCCCCCTCCATGCAAGAATAGCAAATTATAGTTCTCCCGAAGCCAGGAAAGGATCCATATTACCCGGAGTCATATAGACCCATTTCCCTTTTACACGTGGATATTAAAATCTTGACCAAAACTTTAGCCTCTAGACTTAGTTATTTTATCCCTAATACACCCTGATCAAACTGGATTCATGTCGGGGAAAAATACAGACTTGAACGTTAGGCGGTTATTTATGAATCTTCAGGCCCATCATGATAATTCAGGATAAAGAGTGATAGTGGCGCTAGACACAGCCAAGGCATTTGATTCGGTGGAATGGCCCTTCCTATGGGAGTGCTTGCGGAGCTTTGGTTTTGGGCCAAAATTTATCAAATGGGTATGAATCCTATACCAATCGCCGAAAGCGAGAGTGTTTGTGAATGGATGGCTGTTGGAACAGTTTGCACTAAAGAGGGGAACCAGGCAAAGGTGCACCCCTGTCCCTGTTGTTATATGCTTTGGCAGCTGAACCCCTGGCAATAGTGATAAGAGCATCCTCGGACATAGAGGGCCTATGTATGGGTAACACCCTAGGTAAAATAGGTCTATACGCGGATGATACATTATTGTATCTGGTGGATCAGGGTCCATCTCTTCAGGCGGCTCTTAAAATTATTGAGAGAATGGGGGCCTACTCGGGTCTGCGCATGAATTGGGACAAGTCCCAAATCCTCCCTGTGGACCAGTTCCCCCCGCCAAATGCTAATCCAGCGCTACCACTGACTAGAGTTGGCCTGATCAAATACCTGGGGGTGCAGGTTACGAGAGACTTGTGGGACTACTGTTCACTCAATATAGAACCCTTATTCGCCATGCTCAAAACCAAAACACTGGACTGGGCTAAGCTACCTATTGGGGTTATGGGCCGAATCAACTTAGTCAAAATGGTTCTCCTGCCCAAAATTCTCTACATGGTGTGGCACGCCCCCCTATATATTCCTCTTAGAATATTTAAAAAAATGGAAACCATAATCAATACATTTGTATGGGGACGTGGACAGAATAAGCTAGCCTGGCTCACCCTTAAAAACCCTACCACCATGGGGGGGAACATCACTTCCCGATCTACAGGAATACTATATTGCAGCACAACTGTCCCACATTTCAATACCACGGAAATGCTCCGGTACCGGGCCCTAGTGGGAGATAACCCGGGAAATCCCATAGTGACTCCAACACAGGCCATATTTAACGGGGGATAAGTACTTATGAGACCTCATAAGTATAACGATGGCATGCTTGTGCACCATAAAAAAAATTGGGATACTACCCTAAAAAAACTAAGCCTAGGTCACATCCACTCGCACACACCCATCTGGGCCAACAGCCATCTGATGGAACTGCAACATCTACCCAACTCAAGTATATGGGCCTCTTATGGGGTAATGTACCTTTCCCAGGTCATGATGGAAATGGGACCCAAGACGTTCCAGTCCCTTCAAGAAGAGTTCTGGCTCCCCCCCCCCGGCTAAGATTTAGGTATCTCCACTTGCGTTATGCATTGAAAACTCAATTTAGGCGCTTGGGGATTTCTCTAGTTCGGCCCCAAATCCTAGGAACGGATTCTAGAAAACTGATCTCCAATCTCTATTCCACACTTAGACTCCCTAAGGCGGTCACTGTAATCCAGAAAGCCAAGGCAGATTGAGAGGTAGATCTGGGTGATATTAGCGACTTTGATTGGGACGAAATATTAGATAATGTTCAAAAGTCATCACCAAAGCTCTCAGATTAACACAGTTATACATTATTCACTGTGCATATCTGACACCCCAGAGACTGGCCAAATTCTGGACGACTCGGCCCTTAAATTGTCCCTTATGTGGTCATGACCCCGGTACATTCTTTCACCTGATATGGGAATGTGCCAGTTTGCAACCATACTGACTACAAGTAGTTAAATTCCTACATGATGTAATGGGTTCCCAAGTGACGCCAGACCCCAAATTATTTATATTAGGCCTGTTACCTGATGCTGATATTACCAAACACCAAGCTACCTTTCTACATGAAACGCTGTTTCTAGCCAGAAAGGCTGTGGCACAAGTCTGGATGCGGAACTCTTCCCCCAACTGTGGCTGATTGGAAAAGAGACGTGAGCAATACCTTACTGTAATAAAAAACTGATATACAGGCATAGGGGGTGCACGCACAAGTTTTTAAAGGTCTGGGAAAGGTGGATGGGAGATGGGCAAACATGTACATAGAACTTGGCAAGTGCTGGCGCTCAGTACTATTATTCCACTTGGTAGATTGGGGATAAAGGGACAATGAAAGACCTACAGGGGGGAAAAGGAAATCGGGGAACAACAGATACGCTGTCACATGTATATGCTAAGCCGGGTGAATGAATGTAAAAATGCGTACATATCATACTGTGAATTGTGTTCTTACTGTTGTACTGCGATTGTACAGATTGTGTAATTGTGTTGTACTGCTGGTATGATGATAATGACTACCTTTGGAAATGATTGTAATTGCCAACACAAGTGCCCAATAAAAATTGGTTTTCCCCCCAAAAAAAAAACATACACAGGAATAGATTTAACCCATTACTGATAATACTATGCATATAATTATTTTTCTGCATGGAGATGATTGTTTAATATTGTAGTTAAACATACATAGGAACATATTCAATTGTATTTAACTACAATATTCCACCATAATCCCCATGTAGAAAAATAATTATATGCATATTCATATCAGAAATGGGTTTAATATATTCCTATATATGTATAACTACAAAATTCCACCCATAATACCAATGTAGAAAAAATAATATGCATATTCTTATCAGCAATGGATTGACTATGTTCCTATGTATGTATAGCTACAATATTCCACCCATAATCCCCATTTAGAAAAATAATTATATGCATATCAGAAATGGGTTAAATATAGTCTTATGTATGTTTAACTACAATATTCCCCACATAATCCCCATGTAGAAAAAAAAGTATGCATATTCATATCAGAAATAGGTTGAATATGTTCCTATATATGTTTAACTACCATATTCCACCCATAATCCCCATGTAGAAAAATAATTATATGCATATTCTTATCAGAAATAGGTTAAATATGTTCCTATGCATGTTGAGCTACAATATGCCACCCATAATCCCCATGCAGAAAAATGATATGCATGCTCAGATCAAAAATAGGTTTAATATATTCCTATGTATGTTTATCTACAATATTCCACCCATCATCCCCATGTAGAAAAATAATTATATGTAAATTCTTAAAAGAAATAAGTGAAATATGTTCCTATGTATGTTTAGCTACAATATTCCACCCATAATCCCCATGTAGAAAAATAATTATATGCATATTCTTATCAGAAACAGGTTGAGTATGTATGTTTTAGCGACAATAGTCCACCCATCATCCACATCTAGAAAAATATTTATATGCATATTCTTATCAGAAATAGGTTTAATTTGTTCCTATTTATGTATAACTACAATATTTCACCCATAATCCCCATGTAGAAAAATAATTATATTGTCACGTACCTGGTTGGAGAGCCCAAGCGTGCAGGGAGCGGCGCCTCGTAAGCCCCGGCTCGAGAGCCCCTGGAGATGGGAACAGGGATTCAGGAGTCCGGAGGGCACAAGTGCCAGACTGGTCAGCTGGTAGAGAAGACCGGAGCAGATGGTGGACCGGAGCAGAGGGTGCGACCAGCGCAGGTTGCTGGACAGGAACCGCTGGACGGCTGGCACCGGTGAGCAGGCAGAAGCTGCGGAAGTAGTAATCAGAGCAGGTCCGTAGGCAGGCTGGCAGGAGTAGTCAGGGACGAGCTGGGTCGGCAACAATCGGGCAGCAGAGGTACAAGGCAGAAGGCAGAAGCGTAGTCAGTCAGGCAAAGGGTCGGAGGCAGGCGGCAAACAGGCAAAGTCCAGGAACAGGCCGGGTACAGAGTCAGGAACACACGAACAGGAACAGATAGCAGGAGTCACGGGAAAGCTGCAGACGGGACAGCACAGAGCAGCAGGAGCAGGTCCCTTAAGTAGGCAACTGGGCGCCAAGAACGGTCGCACGGTACGTCTACGTATCCCCGCGGGTGACCGTGCTCCCGTTCGTGACCCCGCGTACCCGCGTACGCCCGTTCGGCTCGTCGCGCACCCGCGTGCGCCCGCTCGTGTCAGCGCGCACCCGCGTGCGCCTGTTGGGGACTATGTGCACTCGCGTGCGCTCGTTAGCGCCAACCCGCGTCCGAAGGCACCGACGATCCCCTCGTACCGGGAACCTGCGGGTAAGTCTTTCTTGGGTGACCGGGGTGGTGGAACGACCGTGACATTGCCCCCCCCCAAGGGGCAACCTCCGGATGCCCAACTGTGCCATCTTATCCGGGTGAGTTCTTTTGAAGGCCTGGATTAGTCTTTTGGCATGCAGGTTGGACTCTGGTTCCCATGAATTCTCCTCAGGGCCATATCCCCTCCATTTAACCAGAAACTGGGTCTGGTTACGTCTCCTCCTGCAATCCAAGATAGCTTCAACCTCGAATTCCAATTCCCCATCAATCATCACGGGTTCTGGGGGGTTGGTACTCCGGTCGGCAAAGGGGTCCGGAACCGCGGGCTTGAGTAATGAAACGTGAAAAACCGGGTGGATCCGGAATGACCCTGGGAGTTTCAGCTCAAAAGCTACTTCGTTTAATTTCCTCAGAATGGGGAATGGACCCACAAACTTCGGGCCCAGCTTCCTGGAAGGACAGTCCAACTTCAAGTTTAGCGTAGACAGCCAGACCTGGTCCCCGACCTGGAGGTTAAGCTCGCCCCTTCTCTTCCTATCGAAGACTTCCTTATAGTGTTCCTGGGTTTTAACCAGCGTTTCTTGGAGAATCCTGTTATTATTCCTGAAGAAGTTAAGGTCCTCCTGGACCGCCGGTACCGAACACTCGGGAAGATTACTGGGCAGAAAAAGTGGATGGAACCCGAAGTTTGCAAAGAAGGGGGACTGTTTGGTGGCCGAATGGACGGAATTATTATATGCAAACTCCGCTAAAGGTAGAAGCGATACCCAATCGTCCTGGGAGAAGGAAGAGAAGCAACGCAGATACTGCTCCAGCGTTTGGTTGGTTCTCTCGGTCTGGCCGTTAGTTTGAGGGTGGTAGGCCGAAGATAGGCGAAGCTCGATTTTCAGGGCCCCACAGAGAGCCTTCCAAAACCTGGACGTGAATTGAACACCCCTGTCAGAGGTGATGTCAGCAGGAATGCCGTGGAGCCTTACTACTTCTTTAATAAAAGTCCTGGCCATCTCTGTAGCCGATGGAGTCCCCTTCATGGGTAAGAAGTGAGCCATTTTAGTAAATCTGTCCACTACCACCAGGATCGAGGAAAAGTCTTCAGAGGGAGGCAGTTCTACGATAAAATCCATGGATATCATTTTCCACGGCCTATCCGGGATGGGTAATGGTCTCAGCAAGCCCCAAACCTTCGACTTACTCCCCTTATTCCTAATGCAGGTGGTACACGCTTCCACATATTCCCTGCAGTGTTTCTTCATCCGGGGCCACCAAAACGTACGTTGAAGTAAGTCTAAGGTTTTGAATGCTCCAAAGTGACCGGCCAATGGGTGGTCATGGCAGGAGCTGAGGACCGCAGTACGTAACTCCTGGGGGACAAAGATTCTATCCTGGTGCCAGAGAAGATCATCCTTGGGGGTTAAAGAGGTGTCAGAAGATAGAGCCGGATCACTGGAGGCCTGTTTAATTCGGGACAAGAGATCTTCATGGAGCAGGAGAAAGTTTCCTGGGGGAAGAATGGTGTCTGGCGTAGGAGATAACACTGGCTCATTGTACATCCGGGACAGGGCATCAGGCTTCACGTTCTTCGACCCGGGCCTGTACGTGATATGGAACACGAACCTGGAAAAGAAAAGTGCCCACCGGGCCTGTCTTGGCTTCAGTCGTTTGGCAGACTTAAGATACTCCAGGTTCTTGTGGTCCGTATAAACCAGGATCGGGTGGGAAGCACCTTCAAGGAGGTAGCGCCATTCCTCCAACGCCGCCTTGATTGCCAGTAATTCCCGGTCTCCGACGTCATAGTTCCGCTCAGCTTCTGAGAGTTTGCGGGAGAAAAAGGCCACTGGGTACAAAAGAGACTTAGGCCCCTGTCTCTGGGATAATACCGCCCCAACGGCTACTTCCGAGGCATCCACCTCCAGGATATAGGGCAGCGTAGCGTCAGGGTGTCTCAGGATCGAGGCTGAAACAAATAGTTTCTTCAGGGTTTCAAAAGCTTCTTGCGCCTTGGGAGTCCATAGGAATTTTTGACCCTGTTTGGTCAGCTCCGTGATGGGGGAGATAATAGATGAAAATCCTCTGATAAACTTTCTGTAGAAATTGGCAAATCCCACGAACCGTTGGACTCCTTTCCGGTCCGAGGGAGCGGGCCAGTCTAGGATGGCTGAGACTTTCTGGGGATCCATTTCTATTCCATCTACGGAGATGATCAAGCCCAAGAATTGAATGCTCTGTTGCTCGAAGACACACTTCTCCGGTTTGGCGTACAGGCCATGGAGACGGAGACGAGCCAGGACAATCTTCACATGCTCCCGGTGTTCGGCTAAGGAGGAAGAAAAGATTAGTATATCGTCAAGGTATATAACAACAAACAGGTCTAGGTACTCTCTGAAGACATCATTGACGAAATGCTGGAATGTAGCAGGGGCATTACAGAGTCCAAAGGGCATGACGAGATACTCATAATGCCCGAAGCGGGTACGAAAGGCGGTCTTCCACTCATCGCCTTTGCGGATACGGACCAGATTGTAGGCGCCCCGCAGATCCAGTTTGGAGAACACCTTAGCCGACCCCAGTCTCTGGAACAATTCAGGCACCAACGGTAGAGGATAGCGGTTTTTCACAGTAACCTTATTGAGTGCCCGGTAGTCTACGCATGGTCGTAGGGAGTGGTCCTTCTTCTGGACGAAGAAAATCCCTGCACCTGCCGGGGAAGTGGAAGGTTGGATAAAGCCCTTCTTTAAATTATCGTCCAAGTAAGTCTTTAGAGCTCCCAGCTCGGTCTCAGATAGGGGAAAGATTCTCCCGAAGGGAATCTCTGCTCCCGGAAGCAAGTCTATCGGGCAATCATAAAGTCTGTGGGGTGGTAAAGTCTCTGCGCCCTTCTTACTAAAAACATCCAGAAATTGGTGATAGACTTCGGGTACTGCCAGTCGGGTTTCGGTGTCTGTCTCCAAACAGAGCAGAGAAGGAGGGTTCGTCTTGATGGCTGGAAGGCAATTCTGATGACAGTAGGCCGATGGAAACTCGATTTTTCCCGTGAACCAGTTTATCAGGGGATTGTGGGCCTTCAACCAGGGTATGCCAAGGATTATGGGAAAGAGGGGAGACTCGATAATGTCCAGACACAGGTGCTCCTGGTGGTTCCCCGTGATGGTGGCAAGAAGGGGAGATGTTTCCTGGGTTACAGGTCCAGATCTCAGAGAGGAACCGTCGGCCAAATAGATAGGAAGTTCCTTGGCCCTGGGCCGAAGGGGAATGTTGTTCTTCAGGGCGAAGGATAGGTCCATAAAACCGCTACAGGCCCCAGAGTCAATGATCGCGTTGACGCGGATAGTCTTGCCGGAAAGCTGTAAAAGAAGAGGCACAGCCAGGTGAGAGATGGTACTGGTACTAGGCGTAGTAGGAGGAGAGGCGGGAGGAATAAGCAGGCACTTACGCGACTTGGCGGGGCAAGTGCGAACATAATGTCCAGATCCTCCGCAGTAGAGGCACAGGTTACCAGATCTTCGGCGTTGGCGCTCTTCGGGGGTCAGAGGTGAACGTAGTAATCCCAGCTGCATGGGTTCCGATGAATCCGGAGAAGAAGAAGGCTCAGGAAGAACCGGTGGATTGGCGCTTGGAACCCGTGGCATCATCCAGACTGGGCGCGAGGTGGAAGAAGAGCGCTCCAGACGACGCTCTCTTAACCGCCTATCGATCTGGACAGAGAGGTCGATGAGCGCTTCCAGAGTCTCAGGAGTTCCTACACGGGCCAGTTCGTCCTTCAAGGCTTCCGAGAGTCCCATGCGGAACTGGTAACGGAGAGCTGAGCTGTTCCACTCTGTGTCGGCGCTCCAGCGCCTGAACTCAGACACATAGTCCTCTACTGGCCTGCGGCCTTGCTGGAGTGCATGCAAAGCTGCTTCTGCGGTGGCTGCGAGCTGGGGATCCTCGTAAAGACGAGACATGGCTTGAAAGAAGACATCTAAGGAGTCCAGACAGGGGTCCTTTCGTTCAAGGAGGCGATGTGCCCAGGCCTGGGGTTCGTCGGTAAGTAAAGAGATAACGAACCCTACTTTCGTAGCTTCAAGTGAAAAGGTCCGGGGCTGAAGAGCGAAGAAGAGCTCGCAGGAATTCCGGAAGGCCCTAAATTTATTCCGGTTACCGGAAAAACGGTCTGGTGTAGGGACCCTTGGCTCTGGCGGCAACATGACCACTGAAGGGGGACCTGGGGATCCCGAGGCAACTGGAGCTGCAGCAGATAGGGCTTGAACCCGTTCCTCCAAACGACCATAACCCTCTTGCAGGTTCTTCACGGCCTGGGTGAGGCCGGCTAGATGGTGGCACAGTTCATCCATCGGAGACGCTCCCTGCGAGGGCTCGGACATGGCTGTCCCGTACTGTCACGTACCTGGTTGGAGAGCCCAAGCGTGCAGGGAGCGGCGCCTCGTAAGCCCCGGCTCGAGAGCCCCTGGAGATGGGAACAGGGATTCAGGAGTCCGGAGGGCACAAGTGCCAGACTGGTCAGCTGGTAGAGAAGACCGGAGCAGATGGTGGACCGGAGCAGAGGGTGCGACCAGCGCAGGTTGCTGGACAGGAACCGCTGGACGGCTGGCACCGGTGAGCAGGCAGAAGCTGCGGAAGTAGTAATCAGAGCAGGTCCGTAGGCAGGCTGGCAGGAGTAGTCAGGGACGAGCTGGGTCGGCAACAATCGGGCAGCAGAGGTACAAGGCAGAAGGCAGAAGCGTAGTCAGTCAGGCAAAGGGTCGGAGGCAGGCGGCAAACAGGCAAAGTCCAGGAACAGGCCGGGTACAGAGTCAGGAACACACGAACAGGAACAGATAGCAGGAGTCACGGGAAAGCTGCAGACGGGACAGCACAGAGCAGCAGGAGCAGGTCCCTTAAGTAGGCAACTGGGCGCCAAGAACGGTCGCACGGTACGTCTACGTATCCCCGCGGGTGACCGTGCTCCCGTTCGTGACCCCGCGTACCCGCGTACGCCCGTTCGGCTCGTCGCGCACCCGCGTGCGCCCGCTCGTGTCAGCGCGCACCCGCGTGCGCCTGTTGGGGACTATGTGCACTCGCGTGCGCTCGTTAGCGCCAACCCGCGTCCGAAGGCACCGACGATCCCCTCGTACCGGGAACCTGCGGGTAAGTCTTTCTTGGGTGACCGGGGTGGTGGAACGACCGTGACATATATGCATATTCTTATCAAAAATGGGTTGAATATGTTCCTATGTATCGTATAAAAGGTTTTATAAATAAATAATTAATCACATATAGATCTAGCAGCGCTTATTCATTAAGGAAAAAAAACTCTGATCGATATATATAATGATATTTTCCGCCAAGTGTAAATAAAAAAAATCATAAAGTCTACATCAAATGTCAATATTTGTCCAACAAATATATAAAAATAGCAAGTCCTCTCGTATATTGAGATGTATTGCACCACAGCCCGTCACTCCAAATCACTTCCACACGTGCAAAAGAAACACACATAAGGGGATGTGTGATGGATAAAGCTCCCCTTTTGTAGTGCTCTTACCAGAACCCGCTGGTCAAAATAGGCATGTCAGAATTCACGTGGACTCTCAGATCACTCCTCCTTTCCCCATCACATACAACTCATTATCTCAATGTCTCGGAAACAAGTGTATGGAGAGAACAAACAGTGTAATTCCGTAAAAACATAAGCTTTTATTAAAGTTTAAAATCATCTATTCATACACAGCGTAGTGTTCAGGTAGATAAGGATTGTCCTACCGCCCTCTCCCATAGCCGTGGGCTGTATCTCTCTGCTCTCTCGCGGCTAGGACTAGCCTCTCCCTATCACTGCTGCTTCTCTACTAGTCGTATGGTTCCACTCTGACGCTTTTCATCATTCCGACATCTGAGGGTGGAGCCATATGTCATTCACTCCCTTTCATGTCATCTGGAGCCCTAGGTTAACCCTTCCTGGGAGAAACTCTTCTCATTACTCCCCTCGTGCGAACCGGCCATCATGCCATAGATGACTTCATTAAGCGGTCAACGCTGTACATATCCGTGTGCTTTCAGTCTCCGCTTAAAAGTTGCCCATCCCTATCCTTACTCTCGGGATGGCTCTCTAAGCCTGTATGTCTGAGCTCAACCCATCCTTCTCATCCATGGCGTGCAACCCCACCATCCAGTGCATGTGAGCGAATGGGAGTGGTGTCCACACACAACCGAATGTCATAGAATCCCACTCTGTATATATGAGCAAACGGGAGCGGCATCCGCCCTTAACCGAGTGCCGTAAGATCCCCCTGCATACCGCTCACTCCGCAATGGGATCTAAACATTATCGCCACTTCGCATCCCATGCACTGAACGATTCTAATCGCAAGAAAAACGAGAACAGAATGAAAATCCCCAATCTTTAAAGTGCAAAAATAGAAACTCCTAATCTGAGAAAATATCTAAAATTTGAAAAATCTGAAAAAAATATAAATGTGAAAAAAATATATTATCCTAACATGAACTATTAAGTTATAAAAATATCATAAATAAAAATTATTACCGGGTCAAACTAATTGTTAATGCCCTTTCTTAAACATGGTTCGAGTAAGAGGACATCAATAGTCGCTAATAAAACAATTTACGTCTAATTCGACGTTCAACCCACTAGGAACCAATGTGTTCATTAAATATATCCATTGGGATTCTTTTTTTTTATATTTCACGCACCCTATTTGAGCCATGCCAATTTTGATGTACTACATCCACACCCCAAAATTTCAATAAAGAAGGATCTTGGTCATTGTACTTTTTAAAATGCAAAGAAACACTATGATCCTTGAACCCTACTTCTATGTTATTAATGTGTTCCGATACACGTTTCTTTAGGGTTCTTTTTGTTCTTCCTTTGTACATCAAATTGCACGGACCTTGTAGAACATATACCACGTGGGTGGATTTGCACGTAATAAATTCTTTGATCTCAAACCTCTTATTATTCCCTGTTGAGATAAATTCTGTCATGCCTCTAATCGGATGGTTTACCCTTGCACACGTTTGACACTGTGTCTACAAGCAAAGAAACCCCCTTGATCCCAAAAAGTCATGGCTTTTTTGGGGGGATTTAACACCTTTTTTTACCACCTTGTCACCAAAGTTAGGGGCCTTTCTATATATAAATGTAGTGCAACTTGGAAGTGCTTGACTCAATCCTTTGTATATGCATAATATATGACAATGTCGTTTAAATATCCTCTCCACGTCCCTATACTGGGCGTGGAAATCTGAAATAAAACCCCACTCCTGGTTTGATCCACACACTTTTGGTATAGCCTCGAGGCATTTATCTCTCTGAATTTTTCCTATTTCCACCACAACTTTATTTAAGTCATTTTCCTTATACCCTTTTTCAATAAAGCGTTTCTTTATGATCTCAGACTGAGAGAAAAAGTCACTGTCTAATGTACAATTGCATCGAATACGCATCACTTGACCTTTGGGAATATTTTTTAACCACTGTGAGTGATGTCCGCTCATTAAAGTTAGATAGCTATTTCTATCTGTAGGTTTCAAATATACTTTGGTGATCAAAATCATGCCTTGTCTCATTATGTCAACATCCAGAAAGTGTATTGTCTCCTTGCTATACTCATAATCCAAATTGATATTATTCTTATTGGAATTTAAATATATCATAAAATAATGCAAGGAGTCCTCTGTACCCTCCCAGATGAACAAGAGGTCATCAATAAACCTCTTGTAAAACACCAGATATCTTTTCTGTTATGCGAAGACCACCTTGTCCTGCCATGAACAGATTTGCTATACTGGGGGCAAACTTAGCCCCCATGGCAACTCCCCTTTTTTGGGAATAAAATTGTTGGTTATACCAAAAATAATTGAGACAAAAAAACTTTTTGTTCATGGGGAATATCATCTCTTTCGCTTAAAGCCCAGTTTAAAGCTAGCAAAGCATCATTGTGCTGAATTACAGTATACAGTGATGACACGTCCGCTGTAACCAAATATGTTTCCGATCCCTTAATTTAATCTGACCAATCAATTGTAATACATTTTTTGTGTCTTTCAAATATGCTCTTGTTTTTTGAACACTTGCTTGCAAAAACGTATCTAGATATTGTCCCAGTAACTGAGCCAATACAATTAACTATTGGACGAGCTGGAGGGATCATCGGATTCTTATGTACCTTTCGTAGTGTGTAAATCTTAGGCACTTTACAATAACTCGGTACTAGAAATCTAGTTTCCTTTTTGTTTACTTTTCTACTCCCAAAGATATCAATTTCTCAAGATTCCGATGATAAGATAACGTGGGGTCATGGGTTAATTTTACATATGTGTCGTTATCAGACAACATATTTTCTAATTTTGATTCATAAAATATTTTGTCTAAAATCGCCCCCCCCCCCCTTATCTGCAGGTCTAATTATAATGTCCTTTCTGTCCTAGAATAGTTTAATTCCATCTTGTATATAATGTGAGTTTATGTTCTTTTTTGATACCACTGTTTATAAATCCCTTAATACCAAATTTTTTAACACATCTACATGTTGGTTCGCAGCATTTAGTGGATTAAATAACGATCGATTTTTTATAAACCACTATCGACTCCTATTGTGATCACATTTGCAACTGTCCTATTCTCAGTATTTTTGTTGCCATTTAGAAAATACGTTTTCATATTTATTTTCCGGATATATTTATGAATATCCATGTATACATTAAATTTGTTCATGGGTTCTTAGAGGCACACTTTAGGCCTAATTGTTAATGTGATGATACTTAGGTTGTATATTCCGACTGGTCCTGATCCCTGAGCCTGGTGTAGTGGTGCCATTTCCTAGGGTGGCTTCTGGGATGGCTTCCACCCTCCTGGTTGTTGAGTCCAAGATACTATTGGTAGAGCCTGTAGGCCGGGTTGGCCTTGTGGAGGATTCCACCAGCCCTGCTGTTGTGCCGGGGGGAACCAGGGTCTTTGGGGGTGGATGTTGTAGGGGCGGTTCTTCCCCGTTACACAGGGTCTCCACCTCCCTCTCCCTATAAAAGGACGTGGGGAGTTCTGATTATTCCTCCCTGTCTCCTAAAGGTTCGTATCTATTGGTTGTTGGAACCATATTCTGTTGCTCTACATACCCATGTGTATATTTAAAATCCACATTTGATCTACCACCATTGAACTGTCCCCCCCCTAGATACTCTTATACCTCTCCCTCTTCCCCCCTTTCCTTTAAATCATGGCCCCGCATGAGTCCAACCTTGAGAATATTGCCTGGAGGTAGACTGATTCTCTGGAATAAGGGCCCTGTTGGCCAACGTCACTGAAGGGGTAGATGGAGGGTTAACCATTTCCACCCTATTTACAGGGGGTATATTTGTTATTTTACTCTGCCATGTGTAAATATTTTCATTTTTGAAATCATTTAGATCCTTATGAAATTTTTTAACTTTCTTTTTTTGAGTATCTTTATCTATTTTATCGAGCTTCTTAATTATAATATTATTAAAATCGACCCATTGTTGTTGCGTTCCTTTGATGCTCTCTAATTCCCTAGATAATTCTTCGATCTGTTTTAAAAAATTTTAATTTTCCTTTCTTTCCTCCTCAAAACTAATTGCTGCAACTTAAAACCCACTCCGTTAAAAAAAAAATCCAACCATTGCCTCATAGATTCCTCGTCATCTAATGCCGCGTACACATGTAGCCAACTATCCGGTGGACTTAGTCTGACGGACTTCCCGCCGGACTTTCCGAACGAGCTACTTACCCACACACGGCACTTTTTCAGCGGACTAATACGGCGTACTAAGTCCGCCGGACTATCCCCCGTACTTTTAAAATGAATGGACTCGCCCACACACGCGGAGGAAAGTCCACTCATTTTGAGCGCATATCCAGGTAGCCGGGGCCAGCGAAGGAAGCGTCGTTGGCCCCGTCACCTGGTATGGACTTAAAGGGGAAGGTCCACCTAGGTCCACATCAGACCCTTGTCTGAGCACGCAACCCAGCCGGCCAGGAAAGGGGGTGGGGACGAGTGAGCGCCCCCCCCTCCTGAGCCATACCAGGCCGTGTGCCCTCAACATGGGGGGGTCCCCACCCCAAAGCACCTTGTCCCCATGTTGATGAGGAAAAGGGCCACTTCCCGACAACCCTAGCCGTTGGTTGTTGGGGTCTGCGGGCGGGGGGCTTATTGGAATCCGGGACCCCCTTTAATAAGAGAACCCCGGATACCGGCCCCCCACTTTATGTGAATGAGTATGGGGTACAATGTACCCCTACCCATTCACCTGTGAAAAAAAGTAAAAAAAACACAACACACAAGGGTTAAAATAGTTTATTGCACAGCTCCGGGGGTCTTCTGTCCGTCTTCGGGGGTCTTCTCGCGGAGGAGCCCGGCTTTCTTCTTCGCCGCCACCCTCTTCTTCTGACTTCAAGGGCCTTGTCCCCCTCTTCGGTTCTTCTTGCCTGTAAAAGAGCTAGAAGGCGCGGTGGCCCGGTCTTCTGTCGCCGTCTTCTCTTCTTCTCTTCAGATGTTGCCTCGTCGCTCTCTCCGCTCACAATGATGGGGACGCGGCGCGCGACGACTTATATAGGGACATCACCGGATGATGTCCCCGCTCATTATGATGTCACAGTTCCAGCATCCTCTGGGACTGTGACATCATAATAGGCGGGGTACATCATCCGGTGATGTCCCTATATAAGTCGCCGCGTCCCTGCCATTGTGAGCGGAGGATGCGACGAGGCAACATCTGAAGAGAAGAAGAAAAGAACAGAAGATGGCAACAGAAGACCGGGCCACCGCCTGTAAAAGAGCTAGAAGAAGGCGGGGTGGCCCGGCAAGAAAAACCGAAGATGGGCACAAGACCCCCGAAGTCGGAAGAAGAGGGCGGTGAAGAAGAAAGCCGGCTCCTCCGCTAGCTCTTTTGCTAGCGGAGGAGCCCGGCTTTCTTTTTCGCCGCCCTCTTCTTCCGACTTCGGGGGTCTTGTCCCCATCTTCGGTTCTTCTTGCTGGGCCACCACCGATAGCGGAGGAGTCCGGCGAGAAGACCCCCGAAGACGGAAGACCCCCGGAGCTGTGCAATAAACTATTTTAACCCTTGTGTGTTGTGTTTTATTTTTACTTTTTTCCACAGGTGAATGGGTAGGGGTACATTGTACCCCATACTCATTCACATAGGGTGGGGGGCCGGTATCCGGGGGCCCCCTTATTAAAGGGGGCCCCCAGATTCCGATAAGCCCCCCGCCCACAGACCCCGACAACCAATGGCCAGGGTTGTCGGGAAGAGGCCCTTGTCCTCATCAACATGGGGACAAGGTGCTTTGGGGTGGGGGGCCGCTTGGCCCCCCCTTCCCCAAGGCACCCCCCATGTTGAGGGCACGCGGCCTGGTATGGCTCAGGAGGGTGGGGGCGCTCGCTCTCCCCCCCCCCTTTCCTGGCCGGCCGGGTAGCGTGCTCGTACAAGGGTTTGATGTGGACCTGGGGTGAGCCCCCACGCCAATTTTCTTTCGGAGTTGGGGTTCCCCTTTAAGTCCATACTAGGTGGCGGGGCCAGCGACGTCTCCTTCGCGGGCCCCGCCTACCTGGAGACGCGCTCAAAATGAGCGGACTTTCCTCCGCGTGTGTGGGCAAGTCTGTTCATTTCAAAAGTAGGGCGGATAGTACGGCGGACTTAGTACGCCGTATTAGTCCCCTGAAAAAGTGCCGTGTGTGGGCAAGTAGCCCGTTCGGGAAGTTCGACGGACAGTCTGGCCGGAAGTCCACCAGACTAAGTACGCCGGATAGTCGGCTACGTGTGTACACGGCATTAGTATAAGTCCCACCATTATACAGAAAGCAACAAAAAAAACTAAACTAAAAAAAAAAAACTCCTTCGCTGGCCCCGGCTACCTGGAGACGTGCTCAAAATGAGCGGACTTTTTTCCGCGCGGGAAAAGTCCGCACATTTCAAAAGTACGAAAAGCGAGTCCGGCGGACAGATTGGAGTGCAAAAATACGTTCTTAGTCCGCCGTAATTTTGGGTAAAAGTCCGCCGGAGGCTACACACGGGCGGATTGTCCGGCGGACTTGAGTTTGCCGGACTTTTCCACCGGATTGTTTGATCGTGTGTACGCGGCATTACCCATACTGGGGTGTCACTTTCCATCTCAGACTACATACAATAATATTTTCTTTTAAATATTGCTCCATAGTGCATACATCCCACCAGGTACGCACTTGTTTTTCTAGTGCGTTACCTAGGGCTTGCCATTTTTATATATATTTGTTGGACAAATATTGACATTTGATGTGGACTTTTATTTTTATTTTTTTACACTTGACGGAAAATATCATTATATATATCGAACATCAGAGTTTTTTTATTAATGAATAAGCGCTGCTAGATCTATATGTGATTATTTATTTATAGATCTTATACGATCTTAGATTTATAGATTTTATACGATAATTGTGTTTTATTCAGGTTTGAATCAATTTAAAGCGGCTGCTAGACGGTATTGAAATTACACAGCCCCCAGTAAATACACACATTTTTTAGTGTGTGAGCGCTTGTGTTTATGCATTAACCACTTAAGGACCAGGCCTCTTTTTCAGACTTGGTGTTTACATGTTTAAAACAGTTTTTTTTTTGCTATAAAATTACTTAGAACCCCCAAACATTTAATATTTTTTTTCTAACACCTTGGAGAATAAAATGGCGGTCATTGAAATACTTTTTTTCACACCGTATTTGCGCAGCGGTCTTACAAGCACACTTTTTTTGGAAAAAATTCACTTTTTTGAATAAAAAATAAGACAACAGTAAAATTAGCCAAATTTTTTTTTTATATTGTGAAAGATAATGGTACGCCGAGTAAATTGATACCCAACATGTCACGCTTCAAAATTGCGCCCACTCGTGGAATGGCGTCAAACTTTTAGCCTCAAAAATCTCCATAAGCGACATTTAAAAAATTCTATAGGTTGCATTTTTTGCGTTAGAGGAGGTCTAGGGCTTATTGCTCTCGCTCTACCGATCGCGGCGATACCTCACGTGTGGTTTGACCACCGTTTTCATATGCGGGCGCTACTCACGTATGCGCTCGCTTCTGTGCGCAAGCTCGTCGCGACGGGGTGTTTTTAAAAAACTTTTTTTTTCTTATTTATTTTAATTGATTTTATTTATTTTTACACTGTTTTTAAAAAAAAAAAAAAATGGATCACTTTTATTCCTATTACAAGGAATGTAAACATCCCTTGTAATAGAAAAAAGCATGACAGGTCCTCTTAAATATGAGATCTGGGGTCAAAAAGTCCTCAGATCTCATATTTGGGCTAAAATGCAACAAAAAATAAAAAAAACAAATAAGAAAAAATGACATTTAAAAAAAAATATACCTTTTAAGAGGTATGGGCGGAAGTGACGTTTTGACGTCGCTTCCGCCCTCCTATGGTATAGAGACGAGTGGGGGCCATCTTAGCCTCACTTGTCTCTATGCCCAGCTAGGAAGAGGACCCGATCGCCTCCGCCGCTACCGATGGCTCCAGTAAGCGGCGGAAGGTGCGGGAGGGGGGTGGCACCTCTCCCGCCGCCCATAGCGGTGATCTCGCGGCAAATCCGCAGCGGAGACCACCGTTATCGTACAGCCGACCGCCGCCTGAAGAGATGGATATCTCGGTTGTGGCAGCAGCTGCTGCCGTTACCGAGATATCCCTCTTCAAAAATAGGACGTACATCGTCGTGCGGCGGTCGGCAAGTGGTTAAACTGGGCGGTGTTTTTTTGTTATAAACTTTGATATAGTATGTTCCTATGTATGTTTAACTGTAATATTCCACCCATAATCCCTGTGTTAAAAAAATAATGACATGCATATTAAAATCAGAAATAGGTTTAATATATTCTTATGTATGTTTAACTACAACATTCCACCCATCATCCCCTTGTAGAAAAATAATTATATGCATATTTTTATCAGAAATAGGTTGAATATGTTCCTATGTATGTTTAACTGTAATATCCCCCCCATAATCCCCATGTAGAAAAATAATTGCATTCATATTCATATCAGAAATAGGTTTAATATATTCCTGTGTATGTTTAACTACAATATTCCTCCCATCATGCCCATGTAGAAAAATAATTATATGTAAATTCATATTAGAAAAGGGTTTAATATATTCCTATATATAACTACAATATTCCACCCATAATCCCCATGTAGAAAAATAATTGAATGCATATTATTATCAGTAATGGGTTAAATATGTTCATTGTCGGATGTTCCTCCCATATTCCCATCAAAAACAGGTCAAATGTAATTTTTTCCATTAGCAAGTGAACAGTTGTTAGTAACATTAGTAACTGCTTCTTGCAACATTGTATCAAGCGAGAAGAGAATAATAAAGAGAAGATTCCCCCACTGATGGTCCCAGACCCCGCTGGGAAATTGTCCTTGTCTCCAACCCAAAGAGGCAACCCTGACTCGTGGGACTTACAAGCGCACTTTGTCGCACTGTATTTGCGCAGCGGTCTTACAAGCGCATTTTTTTGGGGGGGAAAATGATACCCAACATGTCACACTTCAAAATTGCACCTGCTCGTGGAATGGCGACAAACTTTTACCCTTAAAAAATCTTCATAGACGACATTTAAAAATTTCTACAGGTTACCTGTTTTGAGCTACAGAGGAGGTTTAGTGCTAGAATTATTGTTCTCAGTCTAACGATAGCGGTGATACCTCATGTGTGGTTTGAGCACCGTTTTCATATGCAGGCGCTACTCACGTAAGCATTCTCCACTGCATGCGAGCACAGCGGAACGGGGGCGCTTTAAAAAATATTTTTTTCCTATTTTACTTTTTATTTTGACACTGTTTCTTATTGTACATCATGGGACACAGAGCCATAGTAGTTACTATGTGGGTTATAGGCCACCTTCAGGTGATGGACAATGTGCTGTGCTGAGCTACTCTGGGGCTAGCCATGCAGCTGTATCCATTCAAAGTGTCTCTTAGGCCGAATTGAATGGTACCTCGGGCTTCGTACCCGAAGAAACAAGGTTTTGCCTGTAAGGCTTCTCTTTTTAGAGAGCTGGACCCCGGGATCCAGTACTTTTGGTAATATGGCCATAAAGTTTTACTGGTGGTGGTGCTATTACAGGTCCAGGATTGTGGGTTTCCTCAAGGATCCCCGGCTCCTGTAGGTTTAACCAAACCCACCATGAAGGGTAAAGATTGGGTCTAATTGGTTTTACCACAGAAAACCCTGTGGTGGGAAAGGTAAGTGGACTTTTTCTAAGAAAGCTATTTGCTACCCCTCTTCAAGAGGAAGAAGCACTGGGAAAAAAAGGCGCTAAAAGGATCTCCCTCAAGCTCTGGAAATCCTACTCTTCAAATGACATCCTCTCCTGAGAGGGGGTGGCTAGTCAGAGTGAGCATCAGGCCATGAAATGTTTGCAGCTGTTTTCAATACTGCAGCCCCTGTTCATTTTACTCTTTTTTTTTTTTTTTTTTTTTTTCCTTTTTTAGGTTTTTAAAATAAGTTTAGCCTCCCTGAGTGGTTAATCGCATCCCAGTATGATCAAGATGCGACAGGTTTTCTTCCTTTTTCCTAAGACCCTCAGACTGAGGAACTAGGGGCAGTAGAAGACAATTCCCTCAGGGGACCGTGGTGAGGCTGAGGACTCCTCTTCTAAGGTGTCAATTGCGGGAGAGTCAGCTTTCACAAGCTCTAATGCCGCATACACGCGATCGGACCACGGTATGCTGGACAATTCGTTCGTGTGTGGGCTCCAGCGGACTTTTTCATCGTAAAGTCCGGCGGACTTAGAAAGTAGTTTTGACTCAAAATTTGTCCGCCGGACTTAGCTTTCAGCAAACAATCCATTCGTCAGTGTGCTAGTCCAGCGGACTAAGAATGACGCATGCTCTGAAGCAAGTACGAGAAGGAAGCTATTGGCTACTGGCTATTGAACTTCCTTTTTCTAGTCCCGTCGTAAGTGCTGTACATCATTTTAGCGCCTTAGAAATCGCCGGACTTTCGGAGTGTCCGTGTGTGGCCAAGTCCGTTCGTTATAAAGTCCGGATTGTTTGCCTGACAATAACTATGTAACTATAATCCGCTCAACATTGATGTGCCCTTAACTGAGTGTTTGGGTTCGCTAAAGCTTCTTCAAGCTGTGCATGCTTTTTTCCTGTCCATTCTTGTTGGGAAAATTTTTTTTGTATCTAGAGGATCACCCAGATGAGCACGTTTTCACAATTTATCCTATGGTAGAGAAAATTCACTCAGTCTACCAGCAATTAACGCTACTATATCCTTTGTGAGTAAGTTTGACTTGTCCAACAGACATTACTCAAATACTTAGTGATCCAATGGATAAAAGGTTGGAATTCCTATTTTAAAAAAAAAATGTTTTTTTCTCTGGCAGGTTGAGTGTCTCAGCTTGTGCTGTCAGTAATTGGTTAATCATTGTGAAACCAGTTTTAACAGGTGTTTAAGGTTATCCTGCTCAGCAGTGTCTTCGCTAAACATCATGCAAGAAGCTCCTGGCTAGTCTTCCCTTTTGCGGTAAGACAAGTAGGAAGGCGGGACACAGGCCCGCCTGTATTTGTGGGACGAGCCTCACCGTTATAAAATGGCCTTGGCTCCTCCCTGCCCTGTCGGACATTCCGAAGATTGTTGTGGGCGAATCTCGGTGTTAGGAGGCTGGACTTTGATCGCACATGTAATTTCCGGTGCGACGGCCGGCGGCATTTCCGGTGCCACTCGTGGAGGTGTTTGGCGGTGGTGGGCTCATATTTTCCCTGCTGTTGTGTGGGGTCAGGTAGTTGGGGGGGTTGGTTTTCGTGAGGGGCGTTGGCTGTGGCTTTTTCGTGGGGGGGTGGGATTGTCACAATATGGGTTCATGTTAATCGTTTGTGGGGGAGTGGGGTGGAGGGAGGGGTGGTCACGGCTGGCAGACAACGCTGCCTTATTTTTTACGGGGGGGGGGTGGGTTGGCTTGGGGGGGTCATGGCACTGGTGGCATAGCAGCGGTGCATTCTATAGGGGCATCACTGGCCAAATATAGGCACGTTTCTTGCTGGAATTTTAAAGGAAGGGCACTGTCATGTCCTTGCAGGGAAAGCAGCTGGTATGTTGCAGACAATTTTTTTTTTCTGTTTTCAGGTTTAAATTACGGTCGATTCAGGCCAGTTGGTCAGTGGGGTCAGGCCTGTTAGTGCGGTATCATGTTCGCTTCATGTCCCCAGGCTCTGGCACCTTACTACATTTCACAGTGGAGAGGTTTGGGTTTAATTTTTCAGTTTATACTGCCAAATATCATATTATGCTTATGTTCCCCTCCCCCCCTCTTTTCCCGCAGAAGCTGGTTGGAACTGTATGTGGGTGTGATCAGCCAATACAAGTTGTACTTATTTTTTCCAAGCGTAGTAAGTGCCTGTACTGTCAGATCTGGGTTGGTTATGTTGCTGGGAAGGCTCGGTCCAGTCTTAGACTCCAGACAGGGCGCGGGGCAGGGTTAGGGGCCGTTCAGTGAGGGTAAAAGGGGGGGTGCGTTTGGCCCAGACAGATAGGGGGTGCTTCAGGGGTTTTGGGAGGGGGAAGGAAAAAAAAACCCTCATACTGCTAAGATTGTTGTTGGGTCTTTTTTTTTTTTTTTTTTTTTTTAGGCTCATAAGTCGTCAGGGCCTCTCATTTTCTTTCAGGGTTACCTTTCGGTACACTTTTTTTTTTTTTTTTTTTTTTTGTGGGATCAGTAATATATTGCTCATGTCAGAACTCTGTTTCTGTTCCATCTATGATTCGCATGGTTATTTGGCATGTCTCATTTCCCTTGTCATGAGTTCTACGTACTGTCAAGCTTTCGGCAAGGTTGCAGGACCCCAGGGTTGTTTTCTTCTTTAATTTCGCAGTCTCGGCTATTCAGGTAGGTTGTGGGTTACCTGGGGTTAGGTCATCCTTGGTAGGGCTAGGTGGGATGTCACCGAGTTGGGTTTCACGACATTGCTTCACTACTGAGGTACCTGTAATATTTGTATGCATACAGGTTGGAGAAGCTTGGTCCAGGATATCCAGAATTACTTGTGGCAAGTCGTTTTATTAATTTCACATCATACTTTGTCATTTCACCTTCTTGTTATCTTACCTGACACATTTCAGGTTCATAGGGCCTGATTGTATTTTTTTAATTACCTGCTGAAACCACAGGTGGCTCGGCTCTATCCATTTCATTTCAAACACATTTCCAGTTTTCGCTCCTTATCACAGTCTACGCACGGGAGGGCTGGTCGGTTGGGGCGGGGGGGGGGGCCGGGTCATCATTTCAGTGTCATCACTCACTCATCTTTTTATATTACAATGGTCTCAGTTATAGGCTTGGCGGGATGGTTCCTAACTCACTGTCACTTGTGTCAATTAGATCATGTCTCAGGCGGCAGACATCGAGGATTCTGAGATCACCCCTCCTTCTCAGGCTGGGGATTCAGAACATGACAGCACACCCTCCATGAGGTCTTGGACGGTCCCCAGGTTGATAGCCAAACTTCGTCGTAAAGGTGTCGCTTACCCGGCTTCAGCTCACAAAGCGGAACTTTTCAGACTTTTATTCCCCAGGGCTGCAGGCGCTACCCCTGAACAAGTTACCTTGCGTTCTGTGGGTGCATCGCTCACGTTGATTCACTCCTCCCTTAGCCCACATACACATGGTCGGAGATTTTGCCGACCAAATCCGTCGGATTTGCCCGTCGGATTTAGTCCGATGGATTGTGTCCAGAACTGTTGCATACACGCGGTCGGGCCAAGTTGGCAAAAAATCCGATCTTTCAGAACGTGATGACGTAATTTCGTTACGATGGGACTACATTCAGGCTAGTAGCCAATAGCTTTGATGTAGGAATTTGATCTGAGCATGCGTGGCACTTGGTCCGATGAAAATGCTCTACACATGATCGGATTAGGTCTGTCCGGCCCAGTTGGTCGGGAAATATTTCCAGCATGTTGGAAAATTGGGTCGGACGGAGATTCGGACGGAATCAGTCCGATGCATACCACACACAGTCGGATTATCTGACGACACGGTCCGATAAGACTCGTTCCGACAGATTCTCCGACCGTGTGTACAAGGGCTTAGTGTGTTGGCAACATCTTTTCAGGAGTTACGAGCCAGGTTGGAGTGTGCTCCGTGCCCGGAACCAGTGGCACCTGTGATTTTTGACATAGCAGTCCCGGAGTTACCTCTGGTCATTCCACCAGCAGCAGGTAATAGTGCTAGTTCCTTGTCAGTCACTACAGCCCATTTCATCCCGGTTAATATTAAAAAAATATATTTTGGATGGTAAGATCCCTCTTGATCATGGCCCATGACATTGCGGGCAACAAGTCAAACGCTTGTGGGGACGTGTCAGTGGTAGTCAAGACCAGGGACCACAGGCTCAGTCGCAAACTTTTCATCCCTTATTTCGTTCTAGCGTTCAGCATCTTCAGGGATGTTGTTTGCTCGGTCAGTTCTCGGAGAAGGAAGGAGCTTGACCTGTATTTATACACGGTGGTGGAGTTGGGGAAAAAGTATGGTGGGTCGGCTTTTTATGATTATCATCGGTCCTTTTTCGGCTGAAGCGGCGGCGGTGTTCGCTCAGCACCAGGTCACAACTGACTGGAGCAAGGTGGACACTAAACTCTTTTGTTGTCATTTTGCCGGGCTGAGGTTCCCGTTCTGCGCCACTTGCCAGTCCTCAGCAAATACTACTTACTGGTGCCCTCTCATGGGTCCCCCGTCAGTGCCAGGCACCTCCAGGGGCCTCTCTAGTGTATTACCAACTCTGGGGTTTTCCACTTCATTTGACAAACTGGGCTGCCCTATTCAGTTTTTGGGTAAGTCACAGGTCTGCAATAATTTCAACCAGGGTTCATGTAATTACAGACAGTGTCGTCTCCTACATGTCTGTGCCCGCTGCTTTAGGGCATATCCCAAGTCATCGTGTTCTCTCAAACAGTGGAAGTGTGACTAAGCTGGATCAACGTCTTGGTTTTGCAGGCCTGTTTGGAGTTTCATCCGTCTCCCACTTTATGGCAATTCTTGGTGGAGGGTTTTACGCATGGGTTTCATACGGGGCTCATCGCTTTACCACAAGGCACCTTTGAGTGCAAGAATTTATTATCCGCAGGCACAGACATGGAGGCGGTGGATCGGCTGCTTCCATCAGAGCTGGACAAGGGTTTCATCATCGGGCCCTTTTCCATACCTCCATTTCACCAGTGGAGGGTCAACCCTCTAGGGTTGGTCAGAGGGAAATTCTCTAATAAGCTAAGGTTAATCTATGACTTGTCTGCGCCTCATTGTTCTGTAGTGTCAAGTTTAAATTCCCTGGTTCCCTCTGAGGAATTTTTGCTGAAATATTAATCGGTGGATTTATCTATCCAATGCATCATCTGTGCAGGAAGGAATGCTTGGCTGTCTAAAGCGGATATTTCCGATGCTTTCAAACTCCTTCCTATTCAGCCTGCACTTTGGCAGTGGCATGGGGTCAAGTGGAGGGGAATGTACTATTTTGCCACCAAGCTTACCTTCAGGTCTAAGCCCTTGTACACACGGTCGGAGAATCTGTCGGAATGAGTCTTATCGGACCGTGTCGTCAGATAATCCGACTGTGTGTGGAATGCATCGGACTGATTCCGTCCGAATCTCCGTCCGACCCAATTTTCCAACATGTTGGAAAGATTTCCCGACCAACTGGGCCGGACGGACCTAATCCGATCATGTGTAGAGCATTTTCATCGGACCAAGTGCCACGCATGCTCACATTCAAATTCCGACACGGAAGCGCTCGTTCAGGTAAAACTACTGCTCGTTAGCGATATAGCACATTCGTCACGCTGCAATGTTAAAAAATCATTCATCAAGCGCATTCTCTTGTTCTTTACAATGCTGCAAGAACCAACTTCTTTTGATGCTCATAGTCGCACACACTTCTCCCGAACAGATTTCATTACTCTTTTTTTAACCATTTCAGCAATACAATTTTAGTTTGTCACATCTACACAATGTTTTTTTTATTTTTTTATTTTTTGGATGTTTTTTTTGGGGGGGGGGTTACCCTAGAAATCTCCTTTAAAGACACTGCTCATTTCTCCTTTTTTTTTACTTTTTTTTTTTGGGTGTAAACTTCCAACAACATTATTGTATTTTATAGATTTTCTTTTGCTTTTTAAATCTACAGGAGGTTGTTTAGTGTTGGTACCCCTTGTTATTTAGTTCACTTTGTATTTTGGAAATGTACCTGCCTGCTCACAAATAAACTCTACTTTTTGAAGGAAAACACATTACACAAGTATTTCATCAAACAAAAATAAAATTATTTTTTTTTGCTCGAAAATAAAAAATAGGAACGCAGCACTGGAGAAACTTCTTAACTTTGGTGCAGCCTTTGGCCCCCAGGGCAGACATGACTAAATGACATATAAAAAAATTGTTGGCCTGAGGAGTACATATCTCAGGGAGAGAAGTCTGCTCCTAAAGTCCTAGAGAGCAGGAAATTAAGATGACATTTCTGTCCCCAGGATGGTTATCTTGAAGAGGCTGCATCTTCTGGCACACCAGACTCATCCCAGGCCATCACTCTTTGGTCTTCCCTTGTGACTTCCCACCAGGCATCCTTCCAGGCTGTGGCTGGGCTCCTGTAACTGGGGCAGGAGGAGAAGGAGGGCGTTGGTGGACCTCCTAGCTGCCACTTGCCACAGCCTCCCCCCCGACTGAGGTCTTCCTGTGTATGAAAAGGGGACATAGTTTTAGTTTTTTGATCATCAATCACACCATTTTGTGCTCCTGGCTTTTGCTATTTGAATGTTACCAAATAGAACAGACTATCATTCTGACACCAGCATTTTTCTTTCCCGTACCAATCATTTTTGGTCACTACTGTCTATTGAGATGTAAACCACTTTGAGAAATCACAACTTACTGATCAAAAAGAACATCTAGTTAACATCATTAAATGTAACACAAGAAATATGTTCAACAATGCAATACCTGTCTCAAGCAGGGCCCCACCACATGGTGCTGCCTGGAAGGCCCAGGTTGTACATCAGAAGCCTCAGCTGGGGGTGAAGGATGCCTTTGAGGAAGCCTGGAGAGTGGTGGCCTGAGTGGTGGCCTGGGGTACCCCCTGGTCTACCAGAAAATGCAGCCTGTCAAAGTGCACCGTCCTGGAGTAATAAACAGCATCTGGATCTCCTGCTCTCAAGGACTCCAGGTGCTTCTTTCTCTCCCTGAAATATGTAAGCTTCATGGCCACAATTTTGCGATTCAAATATGTCATGTCTGCCGTGGGGACCCTGATCTGCACCAAAGCAAGCAGTTTCTCCAGTGCTGCTTTCCTCTTTGATCTGTCATAATAAAATTTGTTGTGGAACTGCCACAGGCAGGGCATCTCCATGTAGAGCTCGAGGAATAGCCCCATAAAGTTGGGATTGTTGAATGGGTCCATTTTGTCTGCAAGACACAACACAAGACAAACCCTCAAATACTAATAATGCAATTAAAATCCCTCCTAATCTTGTCCCAACAGCGTCCTAGATACAAGCAGTCTAGTCTAGTGAAGCACAAAGTTAAAAATGTTACCTTCGTTTCGATGTTCGCCGCGTCCGTGACTCACACTCTCCTCCCAGATCGTACGGACGATACACGTGTGGCATTTTATATACAGTGCGCATGCGTGAAACAACGCCCGCCCCTGACGTTCTTTCCAGACTATTCCCCGCCCCTTCGCTTCCCGCGCAGTGGGGAGAGCACATGGCGGAGAGAACGCAGGTGCGCAATAATAGTTCCACTAACGAGGAGGAGGGTGAGGAAAGTCCGGAGCCAGAAACGTCCCGATCCAGGAAGACAAGATTTAAGGCCTCAAATATGTCTTTTGGAGAGATGTTGGAGATGGTCGACATATTGAACAGGACCGACTATGATGGGAAGTATGGACCTTACCCAAACCCAAATATCAGACAGGCCAAGATCATGAATAAAGTTGTGAAGAGTCTTCTGAAGAATTTTGGGGTACGCCGATCCAAGGATCAACTGAGATAACGCTGGTCAGACCTGAAACTGAGGGAGCACGAGCAGTACCTAAGGATCAAGCGTGTTCTTAAAAAAAAAAGTAAGTAGTTGTCGTGTGTTCATATGATTATTCTTGCTTGCATACATGCTCCATGTGCTTTGATTTCATGTTGTGCATTTTAAAATGGCCACTTTCAAGGTCATGGTTTCGTTCGTTCGTATGAAACATCGTTCTGCAGGGAAGTATTTCAGCTTAACAAAGTGGCCCCAATAATGTTCTCACCTTGTAACTCGGCCCAAAAAAACAATTGTACAACACTTCCAAGCAATGTTTCATATTCCTGCCCTCTGTGTGCTAATTAATCTTTGTTTACATTCTCATAGGGGAGAGAAGACTGTAATGTTGTATTTTGTATAATTCCAAATTTGGAAGATGCACAGAGTGTGTAAACATGCGCTATCTCCCATCATGGGGGATCAATGTACATGTTTTGTGGAAAGTGTCTGAGATGAAGGGGTTGCAGCCCCAAAGCATGTACATTGATCCTCCATGATGGGAGATAGCACATGTTGACACACTGTGTGCATCTTCCAAATTAGTATTTTTCAGGGGTCACACCCCATGTGATGAAGGCAATATCAGCCCAGTTTGTACATACTCATGTCTGATATTGTCTTCACTTTTCCAAGTTGAACTTTGTAAGTTCCTGTGTTCTGTATTTTACGGTTTGATACATGCCTGTTTACACAAAAAAACAAGTAAAAAATAAATATGATTAAACTGGGTTTTGGATACCCAAAATATCTTGGTTTGTTGTAAAAACCTTTACTAAACGCACATATGAATGTGCTTGTATTAAAAAGTTGAATTCTCAACAATGTGTGGCTTCCTTTTTCATTGGGATTAAAATGTATTTGTAGTGAAATTTGAGTTTGTGCTGAGAAGGAGTGCGATTTACTAAAGGCAACTCCACTTTGCACTCCAAGTGCAGTTTCAGGTGTACTTTTGCAGTGCACTTGTAGTGCATAGTGGATGTGCCTTTAGTAAAATGCACCCACAGTGATGTGTAAATTTGGACAATCATGCCATTTTCCTGCCAGGGTGCTGAAAATGAGCATGATTTTGATCAGTAATGCACTACACATTAGTTAACAAAAAGAAGGTGTGTGTGTAGCAGGCCCACAACATAATAAGATTATCTGAAGAAGAGACTGTCCCCTCATCTCACTCTGAACTTGGGTTTGCACTGTTGCTGAAAAAGGCACAACTTGATGAAAAATGGCAAAGTGGGAGGCCACAGTCTGCCATTCCTGTGGCGTTGAAGGACACTGTGTAGTGACACAAGAAAAAAAAACTAGTAATTTTACAAATCAACATTGCATGCAGATTAGACACCCACATTTTTGGAGAAAATTAGTATAACATTTTTAAAAATGAGTATTTAAAGCCTAAAGTATAAGATCCCCTTATGAGAGTCCTAACCCCCCCCCCATCCCCCCCATCTGATGGGCCCTTGATAAAAAATGAGGGGGCATGTTTAGGAAAGGTAACCCTCTACACTTGATTGAGAGCTGAATGCCTAAATAATGTGTGATACTTTGGGAAGCCCCTCCTTAGTTACACTATTGGCAGCCCACCGGACAGGTAAGAAGTGTCATAATAACAAAATGGAAGCACATTTTGACATTCTGCTATTACATAGCAAGAAAATTAATGTGTTAAAAAAATCTAAATATCATTTGAAAGTATTGAGGCAGGCCCTTACACTACATGCTTTGGTGAATTGTTCCATAAATGTTATCATGAAAAAGGTATTTAGAGTGTGTATTGGGTTGGGTCAAGTCATCAGATAAAAGATCAGCTGAGGTAACAGTTGGGGAGAGGGGGGTTACTAATGAGTTTGACACAACTCCAAAACAAAAAAAAAGGTCACTTTGCATGAATTGAAGCACACACATCACATTTGTAGAGATTTTAGGGGGTGTTTAGGGGAAAGCAATACTATGGAGCTGCCAAAAGACATTGTCAAGTGACTAGACTATAGTTTTAGGGGCCAAGAAGAGCATGGTGGGGAAGTTAGTGAGGCAAATCCGCATGAGGACAAAGGGGCAGGGCATATGAATTAGAGCATATTGCAATGATGGTAATTAGGGAATGAGGAAAGAATTGCAAGACATTAGCAATCATGAAATACATAGAATGTGATGTTTAAGGTTAAAAATTAGCATAATCTAGTCCTTCAGCAGGAGCTGAATGATGGCAGAACAGGTCTCTGGAATAATGATCCCCAGAGCCTGGGGGGAGATGCCTATAGACAACTTGAGGTCCTGAAGGTTCGTCTACGTACTCATCGTACAGTTTGTGCTGTGCAGGGGTTCTTACTTTGACTTTGACACAAGCCCTTTGGCTTGTGTCAAAGTAAGAACCCCTGCACAGCACAAACTGTACGATGAGTACGTAGACGAAACATGTTTGGAAAACGGTCGGCTGGTCAGAACGGACACCAGAAAGCAACGCTAAACAGCAAGGCCTGAAAGTACGCCCTGAATAGCAGAAGCAAGCAGACAATAAAAAATGCCTTTCAAAGCGTACTATACCAAGATGGAGTCCACAATGAGAAGCAAATACTTAATGACTGCACGCACTGATTATCAGATACGCAAAGAGAAGCACAAACTGAAGAGCAGTAGCGATCTGAATCACTAATCTGAAAAGCGTGAATCGTCTTTCACCAAACTTCTACTAAAACACGAGATCAGCAGAAGGAGCCCAAAGGGTGCCGGACGTGGTGCTGAACTTCCTTTTTCTAGTCTCGCCGTACACGGCTTACGTCACCGCGTTCTTGGCAACCGCGAAATCAGACAACTTGGCCCGACCGTGTGTATGCAACAGTTTCGGACTAAATCCGATGGGCAAAATCCGACGGATTTGGTTGGCAAAATCTCCGACCGTGTGTACGTGGGCTAAGAGTAGTCCTTGGCTTTTTAATGTGTTCCCGGAGGCGATCAATTGGATTCTCAGGCAGAGAGAGCATTGTCAGGAGGTTATTCATTACCTAGATGACTACCTCCTATTCGAGAGTGTGGGTCGGGTACCTTCGGATCTTCAGAAGTTGGTAGCTGTTTTTTCTGCACTGGCAGGGCAACCCAGGGATAGTCCTCTTTTGCCCTTTAATGGGGGCCCCGCTCGCTTAGGCACTTTTTTACTGCGGCACTCTTTTGGGGAATTTAGGTCTCAATCCCAAGTCCTACTTGGGTCACTCGTTTAGGATCTGGGCAGCCTCTGCGGCTTCACGTCAGGGGGTCCCCATGCACATCATTAAGAGGTTAGGCAGGTGGAGGTCTTCATGCTACGTCAGGTACGTCCCGGAGCCAGTGTCGGAGATGTCCCAAGCATCCCCTCCCACCGCCCGTAAGAACAATCAAGTGGCGGAACAGTCACTATGGTCTTTCTTATGGTGCAGGGAATCGCCGGCTGAAAACGCTGATATCTGAATAATGTCTGTGGCCTCAGGCATCATTCAGATATAACCACCGAAAGCCCACAACGTCATATGACGTAGTATGGGCGCCAAGTGGTTAAAACATACTTGGGTCTGATCATAGGTACACCCAAAAAAGGGTATTCATACCCCAGGCTAAGATCAGCGCCATAAAGGACTGATCTAGGTAATCGAAGCAAGATTTTTTTATCCTATTCAGCTTTGCGTGAGGTTGTCTGGAAAGATGGTGGCTTTATTTGAGGCCGTTCTTTATGCTCAATCTCATTCTAGACTGCTGCAAAGCAGTAGCCTATCCAAGCTCTGTATTCCCAATGTGTCTGACTCCAAAGCCTTCGGCCACATCACCCTGATAGCACTCGATCTTGTCTGATCTTGGAGGCCTGGTTAGTACCCAGGGCCTGGTTAGTACCCAGATGAAAAACCACCTGCAAATGCCAGATGCTTTAGGCTGAGTGCACCTGAGCCTCAGTTTATGGATAACCTCAAAAAATCTGCAGAGGGGAAAATCTTTCTTTCAGTTACCTGGGAAATATAGTATCAACATATGCCAACTTTTTTTTGTTTAGGTTGGGGGACAGTCCTCAAAGAGGCAGCTGAGCTGTCCAGTAGCAGTGGCCTAGATAAGAGATGGCCTTGCCCATTAACATTTTAAAAATTCAGGCAGAACATTTGGTTCTGAGGACCTGAACGTTCAGTTTAAGGTATTGTCCTGCTAGAAGTCAATCCGTTTATGCCACAGCAATGGCCTATATTAATTACCAAGGGGGCACAAGAAGTTGTGTGGCCCAGACGAAGGTGAATCTTATCCTATCTTGGGAAGAAAACAATGTACTTTGATTATTTATTAAAGTTTAAACAGAATAAAAAATGAAACCTTTATTTACTGAACACAGTCAGTTAATATCACCATATAAAAAATTAATATATGTTGAAACTTTATATTCACCCAATGTGTTTTATATGGTGATATTAATTAACTGTTCAGTAAATGTTTCATTTTAATTTTTTAATCAATAGTTTTTATTAAAGTTTACACTTTTATCAAGACAAATGACAGAAATTATGACTAAATAACAGATCAGTTACAGTATTTAGATACATAGATAATAGTATCCAAAAATATAATATAAAGAAAACCATATTAATTATCTCAATTATAATTGGGATAATAAAGATAACGATCAGGAGGTTATTAATACATCCATTGTGGAGACAATACACAAAAGTAATATAAATATTATCTTCATATATTTATATACTGCCAATTCAAGTAATTCAAAGATGATGAACCTAAATATATTCCCGAACAACCCCTATGGGTGCTAAACTGTGTTCGGGACAGTAATAGTAACCTGTCATTTAATAGATACATAACAAAGATTAAAATATTAGAGCGGGGTAAGTAATTTTTTAATTCAAGTTATCTAGGAACAAAGAACTCGTGCAATGTTTTGGGGACTAGCCCATTTTAACCATGGCTGCCATATTTTATGATTATGTTCTTTTTTGAGAGGCCGAAGAGCTAGAATTGATTCATAAATGTAATGAGTTTGAGTCGATTCTATCACTTCTTTTATGGAAGGAGGATCAGGATTTTTCCAGTTCCTCGTTATACTGATCCTGGCTGACCGCAAAATATGTGTTAACACATTTCTAAACTGGATAGGATATCGATCAAGATCAATGGATATTAGAGCCAGTGAGGGATTTGGAGGAATGACTGTTTTGGTAATTTCAGACATAACTTGAAAGATTTGTTCCCAATACTTTCCAAGTTTAGGGCATGTCCAAAATGTATGCAAAATATCACCTTTTTTGCCGCACAATCTCCAACATTTGTCGTCAAATGTGCCGTTGAATTTAGATATTTTCTCAGGAGTAAGATACCAGCGTTGAGTCAATTTAATGGATACTTCCCATAATGTAGAGCAGCATGTGGCTTTATATGTGGTGTTACAAGCTTTTTCCCATTGGTCAACTGTATAGGTGTATCCTATGTCGTCTTCCCATCTAATTAAAGGGATAGTCTTTGTAAACACACTTTGTTGTTGAAGAAGATTATAGAAAAGAGAGATCCCTTTTTGTTGATGTATGGGGATCTTAAGGAAGGACCAAGACGATTGGGGAACATTATAGGTCCATGATGGGAGGTTGGAAATGCAATTCTTCGGATGTAGAGGAATAAATCTGAATTTGGCAATTGAAATTTCTTTTGAAGTGTAGGAAATGGTTTGATCACCCCATTATCAAGTAGATCAGATAGATATTTAATTCCCTTCTCTATCCATGGTGTAAATGAGGTTGTCTTCATGAATTTATGTAGCGTATTTAGCGGAATTTGGACTTTGGTAGGAAGAGGGTGTGAGGAAGTTGGATGCAGAAATCGAACCCAGGATTTTAGTGTTGCTAATATTGTTGGGGAGATGCGAGAAGGTATCTTGGCTCCAAGTGCCATGGAAGGAATCCATATTGATAGATTATTTCCTGGGATCTTAGCAGTTTCCATCTTTCCCCAAATTGTAGATGGAGGAGATAGAAACCATTCCTTAGACTGTGTAAGAACCGAGGCTAAATAATAATCTTGAAAATCCACATACCCTGTTCCCCCAGCTTGACGTTTCTTCACTAAGTTTGAATGAGCACATCTAGATTTTTTACCCTGCCGGATGAATCTAGAAAACAGAGTCTGAAGGGATTGGAAATATTTTAACGGAATTGGAATCTGGAGAGTTCTAAAAAAGTATAAAATTTGTGGAAGGTGAAGCATTTTAAATGCTGCCAAACGTCCCATCCATGAAAATTCATGGGATGCTAGTTTAGTGAGATTTTCTTGTAATGCATTACGAAGTGGAATATAATTATATTGAAACAGTGTTTTACATGAATTTGATAATTGAATACCCAAATATTTAATTGTACTTTCAGTCCATGTATGAGGGAATTTTAATTTAAGATGTTTAGTAGTATTTTCATCTATCCCCAAGTTCAATATATAAGATTTATTCGCGTTAAGCCTGTAATAAGAAACTTTGCTGAACATATTTGGTGTTTCCTGAATTTCCGGTAAGGATTTCACAGGATCAGTAATCATAAGAACAACATCATCTGCAAAAAGGTTGATTTTATGTTCTTGTTCAGCAATGGTAACTCCTAGAATTTTTTTGTTGGACCTAATACTCTCAGCTAGGGGTTCAATAACAAGGTTAAAAATTAGGGGGGATAAGGGGCATCCTTGTCGTGTACCATTTGTTATTGGGAATGGAGATGATAAAGAATCCGTAGTATACACTCGAGCCGAGGGGACAGAGTACAGGGCTAATATTGCTTTGTTGATTTGACCTGTTAAGCCAAATTTAGTCAGAACGGATGACCGGTATCCCCAATGAACTCTGTCAAATGCTTTTTCAGCGTCAAGCGACAGAAACGGGGATGGTGATTTGGTGAGTTCTACATGGTGTATTATATTTATCATTCTTCTAGTAGCAGCCAATGCTTGTCTTCCTTTGGTGAAACCTGATTGATCTCTATGGATAAGAGAGGGTAACAAACTATCTAGTCTTTTGGCTATAAGTTTTGCATAAATTTTAACATCCAAATTGAGTAAGGAAATTGGTCTAAAATTTTTAGGTGAAGATGGTTCCTTATCTGGTTTTGGAAGAGTTAAAACAAGAGCATTCAGCATTTCATTGGGAACTTATGAAGAATTGGCTGCTAAATTATAAATTTCACATAGTATAGGTGCTAGAGTACTTTGAATTTTTTTTAAATATTCCCCTGTAAAGCCATCTGGACCAGGTGATTTCAAGTTAGGAAGAATACGGATAGTTTGTAGAATTTCAGGGATAGTAAAGGGAGAATTGAGAAATTCTAATTGTTGTGGGGAAATAGATGGAAGTATGACACTCTCCAAAAAGGTGTCAATCTCCTCCTGAGAAGGTTGATGGGTATCGCCATCGTTTTTAATGTTATATAAATCATTATAATATGAGCTAAATGCTTCAGCTATTGAAGAAGGCTTAAGCAATTTTTTATTAATGTGAGGATGGTAGAGGAATGGAATTTTAGTCTTAGATCGATAACCTTTAATGCGTAATGCCATTGTTTTCCCTGCTTTGTTCCCTGTTGCATAAGTGGTAGCTTTGATTTTTTTTTTTTTTTAGGATTTCTCATGTGTCTCTAGAAGTAGGGTTCTTAATTCATTACGTAACTGGAAAATTTGTGTTTTAATGAAAGGAGAAGAATCATTTTTATTGTGTTCCTCAGCTTTGGCTATCTCCTTAGTAAGTTCATCCATTCTCTGAGTTCTCTTTCTTTTAGCTTTAGAACCTAATTGCATAAACACCCCTCTCATAACAGCTTTATGAGCATTCCATAATATCATTGGGTCAGATATAGACGTCAAATAATTGAAAATAATTCAGTAAGGTGTTGTTGGAGTGTTGTGGAGTAATTTTCATTTTGGAGAATATAGTTATTAGCTCTCCATATATATGAATTTGGTTGGGATGATGTGGTTGTTATAGACATGCTAATGGGAGCGTGATCTGACCACGTGGCCGTATGTATATGGGAGGATGAAATCTTGTCAAGCAGCCATTTATCTGTCAAGAATAAGTCAATTCTGGACTAGGTATTGTGCCATGGTGACAAATATGTGTAATCCCTTTCATTAGCATGTCCACATCTCCACACATCAAATAAGTCGTTCGAAGTTATGAACTTATCAAGGGGAGAAGCATAGTGTTTGGACTTAGCAGAAGACTCCATTTCATTGTTTGGAATCAAATTGAAATCTCCACATATCAGGAGGTGTCCTTTTTGAACTTTCTTCGCCTCCTCTATAGTTTTTTTAATGAAATGCATTTGCCTCATATTCGGAGCATAAATAGATACAAGGGTGTATTGAATATTGTTAATGGTACAAATCAAAAAAAATATAGCGACCTTCAGGGTCAGTGATACAATTATCTAATTGAAATGTAATAGTATCTCTAATAGCTATTAACACTCCTCTTTGTTTTTTGGAGAATTTTGTTTGAAAATATGAGGAAAATGTTTATGTTGACATTTGGGAGATGCATCTTTAGCAAAATGTGTCTCTTGAACACATAATATGTCACAATTAAAGGATAAGGCAGACCTCCACATAGAGGTTCGTTTCGCTGGGTGATTCAGTCCCCTTGCATTTAGGGACAATATTTTGAAAGACATATTAATATATATCAAAATTAGATGTTACTATAATTCTATATATTCCTAAAAGAATATTCTCTAGTTTCTATAACGCTTAAACTAAATATCTAAGTATTTGTTATATGATCAGTTCACAGTTAGTATTAAACCATGTACACAACAATGTAGATTTTTTTTCAAACCTATGAAAAAACGATTTATTACTCTATTAGTAGTTATTTGGCAATATATATTGCTAGAGAAAAAAAAATGTATTAATTAAAAAAAAAAAATTAAAAAAAAGGAGAGAAGAAAAAATAAAAATAAGAGTAAAGAAAAAAATATTTTCCAAGAGTCAGCAGTAATTCACTCAAAGGAATGCTGACCAAGATAGGGGGTGAAGTTCAAGTAGTAAGGTATTGAGCATCAAACCAGACCGTATATGTAAGTAATGCATTTAACAGGCAGGAGTAGTTTATTTGTATTTAATTCTATTTTGTTCACGTTTTTGTCCAAAGTGGAACAAATTATTTTTTTCCTTCAAGGCAGGGGTGTTATGTGGAAGATCAACTATAATACCCCATGTTTTGGAGTAATCACATGCCATCTTCAATGGTAGGTATAGCAAAATGTTTCCCGTTGTAAGTGGTCAAGATAGTGGCTGGATGGTCTCCATTTGTATGTGATCTTATGATTAGATAATGCCTTTGTTACAGTTTTGAGCTGTCTTCTCATTTGTAGTGTAAATTGCGAGAGATCAGCGAATAATTGTTTATCTGAGTATGGTGGTGGCAGAGTAGTTAGCTCCCTCGCTTTGGAGAGAATTTGCTCTTTAGCTTGATAAAAATGAATTTGCAGAATAACATCTCTTGAAATTGATTCTTCTAGATGTTTTGGTTTGGGAATTCTATGAATACGATCGATTGTAAGTTCAATCGGCGATAATTCTGGCAATAATGTAGAAAATAGTGTATTTGCATAGTTACGTAAGTCCATAGATAGAACTGACTCTGGTATTCCTCTCATTTTAATGTTTCAACGTGAGTGGTCCTCGAGATCTGCCAATTTCATCTTGACCCACATGGAATCATCTTTTTGTTCTGTACATGCATGCACTAGCTCATTCACCATTTCAGTTCATTCCTCCATTTTGTTTTCAACGTATTGCAGTCTACCATCCATTTGTTTCATATCAAGAGAGAATTTATGAATCATGGAGGATAGATTAGATATAATAGATGATTGTAATGCCACAAGCATTTCTTTCATTGTGGTATCTAGTACTGGCTGACCTGATGTTGGGAAAGCAGCTATAGATGTCTGTAATGAGGACATAGCATTATCACTATGCAGAGCTGTGTTCACAGTATCAGCTGCCTGACAAGATGAATCCAGCTTCATCCACGATTTTGCGGGTCCCTGAGATGTTGGGGATAGATGAGAGGAGCCATTAGAATATGAGGATGATAATTCCTCATCCATTTCAGGTGGATGGCTAGCAGAAAGGTTTGTGCGAGTTTTATTATTTTTCCTCACAGCTCCGGGGGCGCCATCTTGGATTATAGTCAGCTCACTGCTCTGTTTAAATGTAAATGATGACAGCTTTTTTGGTCTCCTTTCTTGTCCTCTTTTGCGAGACATTATTGCCCCTACTGTCCCAGGAGTACTGCAGAGTATTTGGGTATGTTTTTAGAGGAAAATACCTGCCTGTATTTTGCTGTTAAACGGCCGGCTGTGGAGAGCTCTAGGCTTAAGCAGCCATCTTCAGCGTGCAAGCCATGCCCCCTCATTTAAATTTTTTATTCTGTTTAAACCTTAATAAATAATTTTCTATTACTATATTACTTTGATACTGTTTTATGCAAAGTTTTAGCTGCCTAAAAAGTCAATTTAGGGGAATCCTTTTCTTTTCATTATGAATTTTGTATCCGCCATTAGTTTTTTTTCTTTTCTAAACAAAAAAGATTGACAACTTTGTGTCAAGAAAAAAGGTTTCGCTAGAATGCAGAACGGATGCCTTGCTATTCATATGGAATTGGTTCTCACTAATTTGTGCATTCCCTCCTATTCTGCCTGCATCCACATGTTCTTCACAGGATCAAGCAGGAAGGGAAGTTGTTGATTCTTGTGACCCCCAGTGGTCCAGGAAATCTTGGTATATAGAGATGGTAGAGATTAGGGATGGCCGAACGGTTCGCTCGGCGGTCGGTTTGCGGCGAATTTTGCCTGTTTGCGATTCGCCCGACTATTGCCACTGTTCGCCCGGCGGACTTATGTGTTTACATTGTGAAAGAACTTTGACCCATGATGACACATCCATCATGGGGTAAAGGACAGCCAATTGAGACATTTCAGCACATGGACAATTAGACATTCCCCCTAACTTATAAATCTACCCGATCCGGCGGCCATTTTACATTCTTTCTTCTGTCACTATAGGGAGAGGTTGCTGTGTGGAGCAGGGAGAGACTGCAGTGACACAAATCGCTAGCTATTAGGGCCACAAAAGTCCTTTTAAGGACTGGTATGGTATAGGAGTAGTACAGTATATAGGTTGAGTGAACTGCTGTGCTTGTAAATCCAGCAGCCTGTCTTTGAGTGCAGGGAGGTACAGGACGCTGTGTGTAGCAGGGACAGTCAGTTTAATCCTTAGCTTTTACTATTAGGTCCACAAAGGTCCTTTTAAGGACTGGTATGGTATAGGAGTAGTACAGTATATAGGGTTGTGCATGTATAATATTCTTTCTTCCAAATATAGAAAGAATATTATACTTGACTGCTGCCCTATTCTGCAGCAGTCCTTTATCAGTATAGGGACTGAGGTACAGTCTGCTAATCCCTAGCTACTAGTTCCACAAAGGTCCTTAAGGACTGGTATAGGTGTACTATTTGGTGTGCAGTATATAGTTGTGTAATACACGTATAAAATACTTGCACATATAGAAAGCATAGTATAGTGCATTTCCACTGTGCAGCATTGTGACTGCTGAGCAGTTCTGCAGCGATACTACAAAGAGTGACAAACGCAATCCAAAAAAAAGTATTGTAACTGGTGTGTTAGACCAGTGGCCCCCAAAAACAACAGATTGAAGCGGGGTGTTATATACCTTCTTCCACATACATACTGCACTTCTCTAGAGACTTTTGCCACAGGGTCATTTAAAAAATGACAGGCAGAGGAAGAGGCAGGCCCTTCCGCAGGGGTGGTAGGGGTAGCGCAGGAGCAACAGGCTTGAGCCAAAGTGGGAAATTGCAGAAGGTGCGTGCGATTACGTCAAAGGAAGCGCCAGACTTGGTTGAGTGGCTCACTCAGCCTTACTCTTCTGCACCCTCCTCATCCTCTCGATCTGCACCCTCTTCTTCACTCTCTGCTATGTGCATCCCCAAAGACACTACCACCAACACCACCATATACCCTCCGCTTGAGTCACAGGAATTATTTTCCGATCCATATCAAGACATTTCCGATGCGCAGCCACTCTTGGCATTGGATCAGGAAGAGGAGGTAGCAACAACCACCACTCAGCAGTCTGACGACAGTACCCAGATCAGCCCAAGGAGGAGGTTGGTCCCCGCTGTTGCTGCCTACTTGGAGATCTCTAATTATAACAGTGGGGAAGGTGACATTGATGATGACATGTCTAGTGATGTTACGTGGGTGCCCACAAGAGAGGAAGATGAGGGGAGTTCAGAGGGAGATATGGACCAGCAGATAGGGAGGAGAAGCAGGAAGAACTTACATTGCACAGGAGGGACAAAGCAGACTGCTAATGTATCAGGAGCGAGTCATCGACCATGTACGGTCACATCTGGCGCTCCCAGGACGCCGGCACATGGCTCCGCAGTGTGGGCTTTTTTTAATGTGTCCGCTGCTGACAATAGTGTTGCCATCTGCAATCTTTGCAGTCAACGCATAAGTCGCGGTAAGCCCAACACTCACCTAGGGACGACCGCCTTAAGAAGGCACATGAGCTGCCATCACCGAGCCCAGTGGGAGCAACGGAACACACAAAGCCGCACTCCAGGCTCTCACCGTCCAGCCTCGTCTTCTACTTCTTCTCCTCTCCTCACACTTGTCCTCCACTCCACCTTCCATCACGCCAAGCTCACATTTTTCTGCAAAAAAGGCAGGCTTCCGTGGGCCAAATGTTGGAGCGTAAAAAAATGATGACGCCGGATAACCCTCTTGCCCAACGGTTGACGGCTGGCTTTGCAGAACTGATAGCCCGCCAACTACTGCCATATAAACTGGTGGACTCGGAATGCCTTTCAAAAATTTGTGGCCATTGGAACACCACAATGGAAGGTCCCAGGAAGGAAGTATTTCTCACAGAAGGGCATCCCAGAGCTATATGGCCATGTTCAGCGGCAAGTGAATGTATCTCTGGCACACAGTGTTGGTGCCAAGATACATCTGACCACAGACACGTGGTCTAGCAAACACGGGCAGGGAAGGTATATCACTTTTACTGCCCACTGGGTGAACCTTCTGACGGCCGTCAAGCGTGTAACCCGTGTAGATTTGATTTTACCAGCACGGATTGCATGCAGACCTGGCTCTTCTTCTCCTCCTCCTCCTACTCCATCCTCCTCCCTCTCCTCCTCGGCTGACTCCTCCTTTTCCACTGCTAGCGTCTCTTCCGCTGCGCCGCCCAAGCTCCCCAGAACCTATTCGACATGCCACGTCAGATGTCTTATTTGCGATTGCCCGACGCGATGGAACTCAACCTTCTATATGCTTGATAGGCTGCTCCAGCAGAAATGTGCAGTTAACGTCTACCTGTATGAACTCTGCCGCAGAACAGGTTCTGGGGAGATGTTTTTTTTTTCACTGCGCCAGTGGCTGCGCATGCAGACTTCTGCGGCCATTTGAGGAGATCACCAAACTGGTCAGTCGCAGCCATGGTGCCATCAGTGACATGGTACCTTATGCCTTCTTTATGGAGCGTGCATTGCATCGTGTCATTGATCAAGCTGTGGAGGAGCAGGAGCGTGAAGATGAGGAAGTCGCAATGCTGGATGAATTCCCAGGGGGGGCTACTCTATCTGAGACAAGTGAACAACAGGAGTCAGAGGAGGATGATGCCGGGGCGGATGAGGAGGAGCAAGAAGAGCATGCTTTAAACCTTTCTGGGATCCCTGTGGTGCGTGGATGGGGAGAGGAGAATGAAGAGGACGACATTATCCTGGATGATGAGCATTAGCCAGGCCACCACATCGCTTCCAGTTTAGTGCAAATGGGGGCCTTCATGCTCCAGTGTTTTAACAGGGACCCCCATATAAAAAGCATAAGGGTCAAGGACCAGTACTGGGTGGCAACGTACTTAGACCCCCGGTACAAACACAAAATGGTGGAAATGTTACCGCTGTCGCAGAGGGCTGTCAGAATGGAGCACTTCCAGGCCTTGCTTCGACAAATGCTGCATTCTGCTTTTGCGTGCGCTGGCAGAGGAGCAATTCCCACTCCCAGAGAAGGAGTTGCGGGTACCAATCCAACAGCGCCTGCAAGAAGAGGCCGGTTTGAAGATGTGTTGGTGACTTCTGATATGAGGTCATTCTTTCAGCCGACCCATCGACAGGTGTCATCCGGATCCAGCATCAGGGAACGCCTAGACTGACAGGTGTCCGACTACATCGGGTTAACGGCCGATGTGGACGCTCTGAGGAGTGATGAACCCCTGGACTACTGGGTGGGCAGTCTTGACCTCTGGCCAGAGCTTGCCCAATTTGCAATCGAACTGTTGGCTTGCCCCTCGTCCAGTGTCCTGTCCGAAAGGACGTTCAGCGCAGCAGGGGGGGATCGTGACTGATAAGCATACTCGCCTAGCTCACGACAGTGTTAACTACCTCACATTTATAAAAATTAATGAGGCGAGGATCTCGGAGGAATTCAACACATGTGACCAGTAGACCATGTATATCTCTATAAACGATTTTTTAAATCGAGCACACAGACCTTCTTTCTACATTTTGGCTCACTTCCTTGTACAAAAAAAGCACACCGTACTATATGCACGTACCTTCCTGTTTGAAGAGGTTGAGCGGTGTCATATTTTTGGGGCCCAGCAGCAAGTTACTGGTAGCAGTGCTGCTGTTAGTGCTCTCTATCTCGGTGCTGGTGTCAGTGCTCTCTATCACGGTGCTGGTGTCGGTGCTCTCTATCACGGTGCTGGTGTCGGTGCTCTCTATCACGGTGCTGGTGTCGGTGCTCTCTATCACGGTGCTGGTGTCGGTGCTCTCTATCACGGTGCTGGTGTCGGTGCTCTCTATCACGGTGCTGGTGTCGGTGCTCTCTATCACGGTGCTGGTGTCGGTGCTCTCTATCACGGTGCTGGTGTCGGTGCTCTCTATCACGGTGCTGGTGTCGGTGCTCTCTATCACGGTGCTGGTGTAGGTGCTCTCTATCACGGTGCTGGTGTCGGTGCTCTCTATCACGGTGCTGGTGTCGGTGCTCTCTATCACGGTGCTTGTGTCGGTGCTCTCTATCACGGTGCTGGTGTCGGTGCACTCTATCACGGTGCTGGTGGCAGTGCACTCTATCACGGTGCTGGTGGCAGTGCACTCTATCACGGTGCTGGTGGCAGTGCACTCTATCACGGTGCTGGTGGCAGTGCACTCTATCACGGTGCTGGTGGCAGTGCACTCTATCACGGTGCTGGTGGCAGTGCACTCTATCACGGTGCTGGTGGCAGTGCACTCTATCACGGTGCTGGTGTCAGTGCTCTATATCATGGTGCTGGTGTCAGATCACTCTATCATGGTGCAAGTGTCATTGCTGTATGTCACGCTGCTGGTGATCATCTCCTGCACCCTCTTCTTTGCCTACCCTGACCTTCCCTCTCCTCCATTGCCTTCATGCGCTCCTGAGTCCTGAATTGTCAGAATTTCACATATAAAAAAAGAATGCTTGTAGTTGTCGATCCCAGATTCACTTCATACATGTGTTATGTCAGTGGCCATGTGGTGGGACTGTGGTCACCTTTGTGGTGTTTATTTTATTTTATTTAATGTAGCACTTTGCACTTTTTGATACTATTCAGTAGACATTTATAGATATATATTTTTATATAACACTATTGATTTATGTAACTAGGCATTATACTTATCACCCTCGGAGGGTGATTTAATATAGGGACAGCGCAATACCAACATATCTTTAGTTTCATATTAAGTGGTTACGGCGTGATCCATTCCGGTAGTAGCAGCAGCCCCTGACATTTGATAGATCACCAGTGGTAGCGCAGGAATAAAACACTATCATGTGGTGGGACTGTGTGCACAGCTAGTAATTATTTTGTGGCTGGAAATATGACCTGTAGGTTTTTATTTTATTTTATGCATCAGTATATAGCACGCCATAATCTCTCATCAACAAATTGTGGCAAGCCTTGCGCCCTTATTGCTTTAGTTCCCTTCTGCTTATCGCCACCATTTTGCCTGTTGGCAGTGCTACTTTCACATCACATGCATTCCTTTTCAACATTTTCTTCTATTATATTCTTTATTTGTTTTGTTAAAATTTCAAAAAATTTGTTACAAAATATACTTTCCTATTCCATTTCCTTATATATCCCCTACGCCCCCCCCCCAATCCCTCACCCCCTCCCTCCCCTCTCCCTCCCCTCTCCCTCCCCTCTCCCTCTCCGCCTCTCTCTCCCCCTCTCTCACTTCCCCTCAATTCCACTCAATCTGAGATATTCCCTTGTTTTTTTGAACTCCAGACATTTTCCCCATTTACTATAATAAATTTCCACTTGGTCCTCCCTTCTAGATATTGATTCCTCCATTGATCTTAACCACTCTATTTTGCCTAACCATTCCCTCATAGATGACAGTTCAGATGTGCCCCATCTCTTTGGGATCAGGCTTTTTGCTGCATTCAATAAGTGAGGAATCAATGTGTTTTTGTATTCCCCTAATGTTTTATCAGTATCGTGAAACAGACATGTCCACGGTTCCTTCTTTACCTGTTCCCCTGTTATCCGAAAGATGTTTTCTATTATTTTCTCCCAGTATGGACTGATCTTTCCACAATCCCACCAAATATGTGCAAAGGTTCCCACCTTGTCGCAACCCCTCCAACATAGTGCTGATATATCTGCTCTTCTCTTGTGCGCTCTTTGTGGGACAATATACCATCTTGCCATTAGTTTAAATGACATCTCCACTGACATATTGTCCTTAGATATTATGCCTGCTATTCTTAAGATCTTCTTTCTACGTTCCTTATCCCCCAGAGTACATAGCTCTTCTTCCCATTTTTTTCAGGAATGGTGGTTCCCCTGGTTCCTTTTCCTCCTCTAGAATTTTATACATTTTGGACATACTTTTTTTCTTACAGCCCGGGGCTGAAAGCATTCTCTCCATAGGTCTTAGATCTCCTTCCCCGCAGAGTGGCCGAGGCAGGGTCTGAGCAAAATGTTTAATTTGTGCATATCTCCAACTATCTAAATTCCTACATCCCCATCTTTGTCTTATTTCTCCTAAAGTGCAAAGTCTATCCCCATTCATCACGTCTTTCAGCAAAATATCATCCTTTTTTGCCCATCTAGTAAAATAAACAAATTCCTCCTTCCCTGGTTTAAAAAAACTTGTGTCTAATAAAGAAATTAAAGGTGAATTATACTGCCAGTGGTTTAATTCTCCCAATTTGTCCCATATTTTAAACAAATTAATGGTTAGTGGATTAGTGCAACTCCCTAAATCGCGGTAATCCCGTGGTATCCAAATCCTTTTTCCTAAATTAACTCCACTTTGTGTTTTCTCTATATTTACCCACCCTTTGTCCCCTTTGTCATACACCCAATCCACCACTCGTGAGATTACTGCTGCCTGGTAATATCTCCTGAGGTTCGGGGCTGCTAATCCCCCTCCTTTTTTCCCCCTTTCTAGAGTAGTATAAGAAATCCTAGGGTTCCTACGTCCCCATATATATTTTAAGATTAGAGTTCTGAGTTTCGTGAAGAACTCCTGCGGTACTTTTATTGGGATCATTTGGAACACACATGTCAGTTTTGGTAAAATAAACATTTTTAACGCATTTACTCTCCCTATTAACGACAGGGGTTTATGTCTCATACTTTTTATACATTCTTTAACCCTATTTAGTATATATGTATAATTGGCCACGTATGCAGATGACAATGTGGATGTAATTCTTACCCCCAGGTACCTCAACTCTTCCCTACACCAGATAAAGGGGAAGGACATCTGGAGTTCCTCTTGCTCTTTTTTAGGTACTGTTATGTTCAGAATTTCAGTTTTTGACATATTGATCTTAAAATTTGTCAACTTCCCATATCTGTAGATCTCCTTAATTATATTTGGCAGAGTCACCCTGAGTTCTGAAACATAGAATAATATGTCATCTGCATACGCAGACACCTTATACTCCTCCCCGCCTATTCTCACCCCCCTTATATCTCAATTTTTCCTGATAGAGACCAGCAAGGGTTCCAAGGCCAGTACAAACAGCATTGGGGACAGAGGGCACTCCTGTCTGGTTCCATTATACAACTTCACTACCGGGGAGAGGTTACCGTTAATTTTAATTTTTGCCGTCGGGTGGGAGTAGAATGCTTTTATCCATCGCAATGTTTTTTCTTTTAACCCCAAGTATCTTAAGGTCTCAAACATGAAGCCCCAGTCTACCCTGTCAAATGCTTTTTCAGCATCCACAGATAAGAGGGCGACCGGGGATCCACTGCTTTCCACCCCATGAATCAACATTAGGGTTTTAAGGCAATTATCTCTACCCTCCCTTCCCATAACAAACCCTGTTTGGTCACTATGGACCCACTGGAGTAGTAATGGTTTCAGCCTTTCTGCTATCACTTTTGAGAATATCTTTACGTCTGTATTCAGAAGAGAGATTGGTCTATAACTCCCAGGGGTCGTTGGATCCTTCCCCTCCTTTAATATCAAAGTTATATAAGCCATCAATGCTTCTTCCCTCAGTTCTTCCCCTTCTGCAACTGCATTCATGTACTCGCATAATTTGGGCGCCAATATTTTTTCAAACTTTTTATAATACAGGATTGGAAACCCATCCGGGCCTGGGCTCTTCCCAATTGCCATTCCCCTTATTGCCCTCGCAACCTCGTCTACCATTACAGGAGCATCTAACCTCTCCAACTCATCTTCTGGGACTGTAGGGAGATCTATTCCTTTTAGGTACTCGATAGTATTTTCCTTGTTTCTACTTTCCCCCTCTCCCTGTCCTACCTTATATAACTGGCTATAATAGCCATGGAAAACCGTCACTATTTCAGGAGTGGAATGCTTCATTTCCCCCTTTTCATTTTTTATTTTCGATATGAAGGACGCATTTCTTCTCTCCCGCACTACTTTCGCTAACCATTTCCCAGGTTTGTTCCCCTCCTGGTATCTTATATTCTCTACCCTGTGGTTAACTCGCTCCCTTTCCTTCTCCAAAAGTCCTTCTAATTCGAACTTCTTGCCTTTCAGCTCTTCTCTCTCTGGGATCCCCTTTGGTCTCGTTTGTTGCTCTAATTCCCAAATCTCCTTATTAAAATCTTGTAACCTTTTCCCTATTTCCTTTTTTTCCCTGTCCCGATGTTTATTAAAATTCCTCGTATAAATTCTTTATGGGTCTCCCATATCGTACTCCTCGTAACCTCTGGGGAATCATTTCTTATAAAGAACTCTTCCAGCTCTGTTTCAATCCTGCTTCTAGTCTCTGGGTCCTGTATCAATGCTTCATTTAGTCTCCATGTCTCTCTTGGCCTGATCTGTTACTAGCTCCAGCTGTACCATGACTGGGGCATGGTCTGACAGGGAGATAGATTTTATTACTGTATCTTTAAGTGCAGGTAGCATTTGATGTTCTATCAGTACATAGTCAATTCGGGTAAATGTCCCATGCACCGATGAGTAGAAAGTGTAGTCTCTGCTATTCGGATGTTTTATCCTTCAAGCGTCGACTAACTGAAATTCCGAAAGCAGCGCCTTTATCTTTTTATATCTAAGCCCCGACCACCGAGGGGACCCCGCTGAGGAGTCCACCCGAGGGTCGATGCACATATTCAGATCCCCCGCCACTATCAATTTACCTTTTCTGAACTCTGCCAATAAGTCCAGGGCCTTCCTCAGGAATTTATCCGGGTCCCTGTTTGTGGAATAGATGTTCGCAAAGGTATATACCCCATCAGAGATTCTTCCTCTTATGAACAAAAATCTCCCTTCTAGATCAGCCATTTGTTTCTCAACTTCGAACCTGACACTTCTCTCAAAACCTATTGCTACCCCCCTTGCGTAACATGTAGTAGAGTCGCCGTAAAACCATGTACGGAGCCTCCAAGATTTCAATCTCCCTCCGACCTCGTGTGACATATGTGTTTCCTGCAGACAGATCACATTCGCCCCATAAAATTCTAACTCCTTATTTACTCTGAACTTTTTTTGTGGAGTATTTATACCCCTCACATTGTACGTTATCAATTTCAACATTGTCATATCTCGTTCATCTCCTCCCCCTCCTCTCTCCCCCCCCCCCTCCCGCCGGGGGGAGCAATATGCTCCCTCCCAGTCAGGTCAACATGGAGAGAGAGAGGAGGGGGACACGAGAGAGTGTGAGAGAGAGTGCATACGCCCTGTTTGAGAGATTATCCCCTGTCCCTCCCCCCCACGTCCTCCCCCCCTTCTCCAGCCCCCTCCCGCCTTCCCTCCCCCTCCCACCTCACCCCCCTTCCACCCCCCTCTCCTCCATTCAGAGAAGTGAACAATTTCCATTTCTGTTCCTTGCATAGGTGTCCCGGTGACCCACAGGTCACCTTTTGCCCGCCTAGCATTCTTTGGGAGGGCCGCCTCGTTCACAGTCTGCCAAAGTGCTCGCACTCCCCTCCCCCCGTCCACCCATATCCCACCTCCCTATCGCCCCCCAGTGATGGTAATTACACCTCATCTCTTCCCCCCCTGTCCTTGACCCATGACCACTGCGTAACCCCACTGCTTCCTTCGTTCCCCAGCCCTTCCTCCCATCCTGGTAGTACTGGTGGGGGGATTTCTAGCCTATTACAGAAGTCCGTTAAGTCCTCTGGAAACCTTAATACTGCAGTGCGGCCGTCTCTCCTTCCCCTAAGACATGCTGGGAATCCCCATTGATAGGGAACGTTTAATGAGCTCATCAGGTCTGTCAGGGGTTTAAGGAGCCTTCTTCTCATCAATGTTTCCCCTGCCAGATCTGAGAATATCTGTAACTCTGATTCCTGAAACAAAATCTTGTCCATCCTTCGGATATTCTACAATACTAGCGCCTTTTCTTCATAATAATGAAATCTGATTATTACATCTCTTGGTTTTTCTGTGGCTTGGGACCGATATCCCGCAACTCGATGTACTCTGTCTATTTTTAATATTTCATCCTCAGCTCTTCCTAGAATGGGATTGAACAGGTCCCGGATCACCTTGGTAAGCTCTTCGTTTTAAATTTTTCTTCTAGACCTTTTATCCTTAAATTTTTCCTTCTTGCACTATTTTCTTGGTCCTCGATTTTGTATAGGATCGATCTATTTATTTTTTGAGCTGATTTCACTTGTTCTCTTAGGTCCCTCAGATTCTGTTCATACCGATTCATTCTTTCCTCCATCTCTTCCACCCTACCTAGTACTTGACCAATATCTGCCCTTATCCCAGCTATATCCAATTTAACCACTTCAATACAGAGCACTTTCGCCCCCTTCCTTCCCAGCCCAATTTTCAGCTTTCATTGCTCTAGCGCTTTCAGTGACAATTGCGCGGTCATGCTACACTGTGCCCAAATGAAATTTTTATCATTTTGTTCGCACAAATAGAGCTTTATTTTGGTGGTATTTATTCACGACTCCATTTTTTATTTTTTGCGATATAAGCGCAAAAAAGCGGAAATTTGGAAAAATAAAACAATATTTTCTATTTTAAAAGAAATCCAATAAAATCAAATTTTGTCATAAATTTAAGCCAAAATGTATTCTGCTACAAGTTTTTGGTAAAAAAAATTCCGTTAAGTGTATAATAATTGGTTTGTGTGATCAAGGACATATGTACGCAAATGATCATGTACATATGTGTGCAGGTGATCACGTACATATGTGTGCAGATAATCATTGGGACATGTGATTTTAGTGGGACATATGTGGGGGACATGTTTTTATTATTAGGGACATGTGTTTTTATTATTTGGGGACATGTATGTTTTGGGGACATGTGTGGGGACATTGTGTGGTGTGTTTACTGTGTGGTGATTTGTGTTTACACTAGACTGGTGATCAGTGAGTTAATAGCTGTAAAAAAAAACAGCTCATACTCACTGATCATCAGCCGGCTGCAGCGATCTGCTCTCCTCTCCTCAGCGATGACTTCTGTGTGAGGAGAGGAGGAGCCGATTGCCTAGCAACCGGCTGTTTGTTTACATCACATGACGGCCGTGATTGGACACGGCCGTCATGTGATCAGGAGGGCCAATCACAGAGCCCTCCTGCCGATCTGAGATGCGCCGTGTCCGGGTGACACGGGCGCATCGGGATCGTGCCGCTGCGCGGGCACGCGCGCGCACGATCCCACTCCTTCTGATGGACGTTCCTGAACGTCCTATCAGGAGTAGACGGCTCCCACCCGGCCGTATATGTGCATTGGCCGGGTGGGAAGTGGTTAAGTGATGTTTCAACTTTAGCCAATGCCTCTGTAAATATCTCTCTCACCATACTCAGGCTCACTTGTGGCTCCGCCAGCACTGGGTCTCCTTCTATTTCGGGTTGGGAAGGGGCCTCTCCCTTTCTCCCCAGTTCTTCCCTTCTTTTAACCTTGTCTTCTTCCCGTGAACTTACCCCCCCCATCCTAGTGCGGGTTGAGCATAAGTCCTTAGGCTTTTCCGCTCCCAGCCCTTCTCCATCTCCGTAGTTTTACTGACACCCGCGCCTGATTTTCTTAATGTCTTCTGGCTGGGGGTTTCCTGGCTGCTTTCCATCATACTTGTCTCCCCCACCATATATCGTTGTATCCCCCCGGGGCTAGCAGGCCCTGCTCCCCCCCTTTTTTTCATCTTCCCCCGCATTCTCCTTTTGTGACAAATTAGCTCCAAGTCCCAGGACCTTTTATCAAAGCCAATGTCCTTTTCCTTTCCTTTAACTCTTATGGGGTACGGATTGATTAAGTCACTTTCCGGAAGCGGGATGTTTCCGTCAGGTAGGAAGGAGTGCTGGAGAGGTTATTTTTGCGTGGGAGTGTTTTTTTTTTTTCCCTTCCTCCTCTCCCCTTCCCCTCCCTTCTTTCAAAGAATAAGGCTACGCACAGTGGTATAGTCCTCCCCCCCCCCTTATGCCAATATGCCAACGGACAACAGGAGAACTATTAACGAACAGTGAGTGACCAATCCGACTCTCCACTCAGGGCAATGTGCTGGGTTTTTTTTTTTTTTTTTTTTTTTTTTTAACAGGTACAAGCTGTAAGCTAACACCAGTATTCACCGCCTGTGTCTTCTTACAGAGTTGCTGTCAGAGAGTGATGGACAAACAGTAAGCGAAAGGGTAGGCAATTGAGAGTGAGCACAAATCAACACCACCACTTTATACCCTTATATGAGACATGTATATATAAAAAAAAAAAAAACTCCGTACTCCATTGCTGTTTACATATCCTTCACATATCCTTCCGTTTTTCACCACCTCATGCCACTTCTTACCCTACAGGGTTTATGTCCAACTAATCAGGCAGCATTGATAACAGTCTAGTAGTCTAGTAGTAAGTGTCACGCTAATAGCAGGCTTATGTATACACTTTACAGATTCCAAAGAAAAACCGCTTCAGCAATAGTTTAGTCAGTATCAGTGACAAGTATCCAGCTGTCCATCCCATCTCCTTTCATCCGCACTACTTTCTGCACCCAGCTGCTCCGTTGCTCCACTGCTCTGCCACTGTTCTCTAATCCCAAACCTTACCGTCTCATAGGGGGGTGAGGATGTTCATGCTCGTCCATGCAGCCAGGCCAGCTCAGGAGTGAGGGGGGGCAAGGTGAAGTGCTCCGCACAAAGCCGCCGTCCTACTGCTGTGTCCCTGCTTCACAGGGGGACGCTCTCTGCCCGCTCTCTGTCATACCTTCCTCCGGAGCTTCCGCTCTACCTCGTGCAGGCGAGCAGCTGACGGCGGGTGGGCGGTACGGGTGGCGGGGATGACGAGGGAAGAGGACGCAAGCCGCTCTGGCGGCTGCTACGTATCAGCAGCTCCTCCCATCCCCCCCAGAATACTCCTTGAATGAGAGCAAGCACCTGTAGGTTTTTAAAGTTCACCTGTTATTGAAGTCAATGGGGCCCGCCGCAAACTTTGCGGTTCGCAAACTTTCGGTCGTGTTTGCGGTTCGCGAAAAGTCCCGTCGGAAGTTCGTCCATCACTAGTAGAGATGGCAGTAGGGAACCCATGGACCCTACCTTCACGGCCAGATCTTCTCTTGCAAGGTCCAAAGTTCCATCCTACTTCACAAACGGTACATTTAATGGTTGGGCTATTGAGGCCCACACTCTGAAGAAGTGTGGGCTGTCAGGTTTGGTAGTTTTCTACCTTGGTTTATGCAGAGCCAGCCTCCATGGTTATATATAATGGAGTCTGGGAAACATGTCTCCTGGTATGAGACCAGGAGCTGCACCCCAGAAAATAAGTCCAGGTAGAGTCCTTGATTTTTTTTTCTGCAGATGGGGTGAAAAATAAAGCTGGCCTTGAGTGCTTTCTAAGGACAGGTCTCGCCTTATCGGTATTATTTCAACGACCACTTGCTTTGCATTCTTTGGTCCATAACTTTATTCAGGGGGTAACTCGGCTTAATCTCCGGTTAAGTAATCCCTGGACCCTTGGGACTTGAATTTAGTATTTTCGGCATTACAAAAACTCTTTTTTGGGCTGATACGACATATTCCCTTGGTCTTTTTTTGATGATGCGTTTGCGGAGCTAGGCTGCTCTTTCAGGCTCCGCAAACGCGTCGCCTATTCACTCACTCCCAGAAGTGACCTCATCCTCCTGGTTCTCGGCTTGCGTTCCACCCGCAGGAAGTGTAAGCATACTTTGTTCCAGCCTGCTTTACGGATACTGCTGCCATCCAGTGTATGACACTCATCCACCTCACGGACACCCGGCATTATATGCATACATGCTTATGCTTGTACCTTTTGTAAGTACCATGTTTTTAGCCTGTAAATAAAATATCCAGATTTACTGCACTTAGAGTGGCGCTTTTGTTCTATCCACAGTATTCTCAGAAGATTGCTTCTTATGCTTCCACGTTGTTGTTTACTTTTCATTGTTTTAGCTGCCAGTTGGTGAATTTAGTTTAGCATTTAGGTTGGATTTTAAACACTGTGTGGGTTAGACCCCTTTCACACCAGGGCGTTTTGCAGGCGCTATAGCGTTAGAAATAGCGCCTGCAATCCGCCCTAAAGAAGCTGCACCATTGTGTGCAGTGTGAAAGCCCTGAGGGCTTTCACACTACAGCGGTGCACTGGCAGGACGACAGAAAAAAGTCCTGCCAGCAGCTTCTTTGGAGCGGTGAAGGAGCGGTGTGTTTGCTATTGCGGCGTATTGCCGGCGGTTTTAACCCTTTCGTGGGTGCTAGCGGGGGGTAAAAGCACCCCGCTAGCGTCCGAAATGCGCCGCAAATCCGCCAGTAAAACGCAGCTAAAAATAGCGGCGTTTTACCGCCGACGCTATCAGCGGTGTGGTGTGAAAGGGGTCTAACAGCGCTCGCTACACCTTTCCAAGTAATCGTTCAAACTCATGGTTAATGAGGTGGATTCCACCCTCTCAAATCAAAACACACACCTCTGGGGCTGTTATTGCTTCCTGGGCAGTGCATCACCAGGCCTCTATCGCTCAGATCTGTAGGACCGCAACTTGGTCTTCAGTCTACACATTTACCAGATTCTATCAAATAGATGTAAAAGGTCATGAGGATATTGCCTTTGGGTGCCGGGGACTGCAGGCTGCAGTATTAGTCCTCTAGTCTCTTATTGCCCTATTTTTTGTTGTCTCCCTCCCTTCAGTTGGCATTGCTATGGGACATCCCACATAGTAACTACCATGGCTCTGTGTCCTGTGATGTAGGATAAGAAAATAGGATTTTTAAAACGGCTTACCTGCAAAATCCTTTTCTTTGAAGTACATCATGAGACACAGAGGTCCCGCCCTTCTTTGGTATACACTTGTATTGCTTTGCTACAAAACCGAGATACTCCCAGTAGTGGGAGGGGTTATATAGGGAGTGCACTTTTTATCTTGGGGTTTGCCAGTGTCCATCACCTGAAGGTGGCCTATAACCTACATAGGAACTACTATGGCTCAGTGTCCCCTGATTTACTTCAAAGAAAAGGATTTTACAGGTAAGCTGTTTTAAAAATCCTAATATTTTTTTTCCTATTTTACGTTTTATTTTGCCACTGTCCTTTAAAAAAAAAAATTGCGCCGCTTTTATTCCTATTACAAGGAATGTAAACATCCCTTGTGGAGGGGTGTGACCGGATGTGGATGGGAGTGGAGGTGTGTGGAGAGAGAGCATGGTGCTGCTCTGCCCCGTGCTCCCCTGCCTGCTCTGATGAAACCCCCCAGTACAAAGTGTTTGTATGGCTCCTAGCCTCTTATGCCTTATGCCTTTATGCTGGGATATATATGCTCAATGTCTGATATGTTAAACTGAGCCGTTTTTGGCTTGCTACTTTCAAGTCCGTGCGTTGTTCTTTTTTTTCCTTCCTGGAGTACGGGGCTGTTGCTGCCTGTGCCGGGCTGGCGGAACGGGAGCCGAGAGCCTCGCTGGGGATCTCGCGATCTCGCGGGACTTCGCGCGGCTCCTGGACTCCTGTGACGTTATAGAGCCTCTCCCTTCGCTTTGAATGAGCTTGGTGCGCAGACACGTGCAGCGGGCCCAGTATCCATCCTAGGCTCTCAGCGGTGGGATCCCTGGCGTGTGATGTGTAGGCGAGAGGGGACTCCTGTGTAGAGTCCCCCCCCCTCCCGCCCCCCTTCTTTTTCGCTTGCTGCTCTCTACTAGATTAGTTGTCAAGTGAATTGAAATCCACACTGACAGCGCGGCTTGTTTGAAACCCTGGGGGAGAGAGAGAAAGACCTGGACAACTTGGATGCCCTGCACAGACTGATGGAACGCTGTATGGCTACGGACCAGCAACCAAGATAAGTGGCAATAAATTTGTAACTTCACTGTCTGCTTAGTCCCATGGGGAATTGAGAGGTAGTTCTGGATGTCCTGATGCTTTTTCTATAGATATATGGGGCTATGTATTGGCAACTGAGATAAATGCCTCTCCTCCTTTGATCTTAAAGTATTATTGAAGCAAACCACTGACTGTTTTGCTCTATCTTGGCTATATATGGTGAATATATGCATATATACATAAGTATAAATATATTACTATACGGCGATGAGAGTTTTTGGCTGTGGGGTCGTCTGCTGAGACTGGAGGCCAGGGGTTAATGAACACTGTCCCCTCTGATGAATGAGGGAGGGTTATCTACATCAGGAGTGACGCCATAACATTGTGGTCCCCCCTCCCCCGAAAACTCCTTCTTTTTTTTTTTTTTTTTTTGACTTGTACTTTTACGTGGTCATATAATTTATTTAACTGAATTATGTCAAGAAAAAGATCTCCGGAGGTGCAAACGCCCTCAGAGGGTCAACAAATCACGCGTGCCGCCAAGGACAAAACCAACCAAATGGCCTCGGCGTCGGCGGCGGCAAAACTGGAGCGTTATGCTCATTCTGGCCCAGCCTCTCCGAGCAAGTCAAGCTCTCAGCAGCCAAACTTACACAATAAAGACATTAAAAACTCTTCGGCCGATAGGAGGAGTCAAGGCCAGCCCGTGGCCAACCCCCCCACTCCAATAGCCGCTAAATTAGGGGGCAGCAAGGGAGGGGGGGGAAGCAAACTAGGAATAGTGACAACAAATCCAGAAACAACTAGCTCCCATTTACCAACGACAGGCAACCTGGATGAAGAACCCACATTAAGAGACATTTTTAATGCAATTAAGGAATGCAAAGATTCGATATCCAATTTTGATTTACAGCTAAGATGTATAAAAGAGGAACTATTGACTATGAGGCAGGAATTGAATAGGACTATATTAAGAACTACCGAGCTTGAGGAACGTATGGGTGCAATAGAAGATGAGCTGAGACCGGTGAGGCAGGAAGTTGAATCACTCAAGAAAATAGTCACCACACAAACTGATAAACTCGATGAGTTGGAAAATAGGAATCGAATAAATAATATTAGAGTGCTAGGCCTCCCCGAACACTGCGAGGGGACTAATTTGATTGGTTTTCTTGAGGGGTGGTTCCGAGAACTGTTTGGGGCTGCAACATTTACCCCGATATTTGCAATAGAACGGGCACATCGCACTCCGTGTGGGGGAGCGTCCTAGGCCTATAATGCTCAAGATCCTCAATTACCAGGATAAAGTGTCCCTATTGCGAGAGGCCAGAATGAGGGGAGATATTAGGTTTCAGGGAGCTAGGGTTTCTTTGTATCCTGATTTCTCCCCCGATCTTCAGAAGAGAAGAGCTGAATTCGTTCCAGTCAAGCGAGAAATGGTTAAATATAAGTTGGACTATGCCCTCCTCTATCCAGCTCGTTTAAGGGTGACTGCTTTAGGAAGAACTTTCTTTTTTAATACGCCAAAGGAAGCAGTTCAATGGTTAGATGAAATTAAAAAGGACCTATAAAACTATATTGTAGGGCAGCTAGATGGATCTCAAAGGGATTGGGGGTGTATATATTTTTGGTTTTGGGGGGGTGGGTAGGAATAGGGGGCAAGTTTGCTGTTGTAAATTTTTCTTTTTTATTCTGCACAATTATAGGTGGTAGGTAGGGGTTGAGCAGCAAGGGCGAGTGGAATATAAGTAGGTATTGGTAGTGGGGGACAAGGGGCTCCCATGAGTGGGTGTAGACCCTGGGTGAAAGTACCCAGTAGGATTGGTTTGGGTGAGTGGTGGGAGTATGGTAAGAAGGTCACAAGAGTACCCCTAGGGGGTAGCCCTATGGGGCCGGGGGGTTCGGAGTTTGGTAATGGGGGGGGTGGGAGTGATGGGATGGGAAGAGGGGTAAGAGAATAATAAATAATACAAAGATACACAAATGGGGTGATGCACTATCCAGAAGGAAGTGGGAGAAAATATCATGCACTATAAGGGGAAAGGTCTTTTTTGGTGTTAATATATTTATATTTTTTTTCTTTTTATTATTATTCTCTGAAATCTGCCCTATTTATAGGTCGCTAAGTAGTGATGCAGGCGAAAAGAATTAAGATAGTATCGTGGAATGTGCGGGGTCTGGGAGATTCGACCAAAAGGAAAGTGGTTTTGTCAGCCTTAGAGGGTAAAGGACCCGGATTATTGTGCCTTCAGGAGACGCACTTGATAGGTGATACGACTCGGTGTCTACAAGGTCGGAAATTCCAGACCCAGTTTCATTCTGTATTTTCAACCTATGCAAGAGGGGTTAGTATCCTTGTTGACAAGGCGGTCCGGTTCCTTTGTTATAATAGCTGTATAGATGTGAAGGGTAGGTACATTTTCTTATATTGTCAAATTGAGAATAGCCCCTACGTGATAGCCAACATATATGTTCCTCCTCCATTCAAACTAGAGATTCTATATGAGTTATTATCTTTTGTAATAGATAAACCCGGTATCCCTGTGATTGTAGTAGGGGACTTCAATGAAGTTTTGGATAAATCCTTGGATAGGTTCCCAACTGTAATTACACCAACAGTGAAAGACTCAACGAGGCTAGCACGCTTTTTATACGAGGCTGGTCTATACGACGCATGGCGTACTCGGTATCCGGGGGTGCGACAATATTCCTGCTATTCAGCATCCTTCTCTACACTATCGAGACTTGATATGGCTTTGGTAAATAGTAGTGCGATGTCACGGGTTGACGAGGTAGAATATGGCCCGAGAAGTATCTCGGACCATTCTCCCCTAATACTGACACTTTGTGTAGGCAAGAAACAATACGTTAGCCAATGGAAAATTGACCCTGTATGGTTTGAATTAATGAAAGACGCGGATCGGGTGACAACTGAGCTAAAGGAGTTTATTGACGCTAATGTGGATACAGCCCCAATAGGGGTTGTTTGGGATTCTTTAAAAGCCTTTTTAAGAGGTCTTTTTATTCAATCAATGGCTAGAAACAGGGCTGAGATGAAAAAACAGGAAGAGGAAGTTACTAAGGCGGTGTTAGAGGCAGAAAGACAGTATATTATAAATCCGAATCCCATTACACAGAAGGCTTGGCTCGATAAACAGCAGGAATTCAAGGCAATTACTAGGCGTAAGACGGATAATAGACGTATACTGCAGAAACAAGCAAATTTTGGGGAGGGAGAGAGAGTGGGACGATTGTTGTCTCTGCTGGTTAAAGCAAACACGTCCCCCCCAGTGATATTATCAATTAGGACTCCAGAGGGAGAGATTACGTCGGAATCATCTACTATTAACAATGCATTTTATCATTATTATAGCTCACTATACAAAACACAAGGGGGGGATGAAGGGGGAGCTATAGCTGCTTTTTTGGGGAATTTGAACATGCCAACAGTAGCAGCAGAAGATCTAGCTGTATTGGAGGCCCCAATTACTATTGAGGAACTCCAAAGAGCGGTGGCAGAGATGCCTAATTTAAAAGCACCAGGGCCCGATGGATTACCAATCGAGGTCTACAAGAGATATGGGGAGGTCCTGCTACCACAATTGCTGGAGACATTGAGGCAGTCTTTGGAGTGTGGAGCCTTACCCTCTTCGATGTTGGAAGCCACTATAGTGGTTATCCCTAAAGAGGATAAGGACCCTATGGACCCGGCCTCATATCGCCTGATCTCGTTGCTGGGGTCGGACGTAAAAATCTTAGCAAAAGTCCTTGCAACACGTTTAAAAAGAAGTGTTCATAAGCTCATTCATCCCGATCAGTCGGGTTTTATCCCGAATAGATCTACCAGTGTCAACATACGTAGACTTTTCTTGAATGCTCAGATTCCGGTAGACAATGGGGGCTCCAGAGCAGTTTTGACTCTGGATGCAGCTAAAGCATTCGATAGCCTTGAATGGGTATACTTATTTAAAGTGCTTATTAGATTTGGGTTTGGACCAAAATTTATCAAATGGATAAAATTGCTTTATACAGACCCAAGAGCAAGAATTAAAATTAATAATGAGCTTTCTGAAATATTTCTGTTGGAACGAGGCACGAGGCAGGGGTGCCCCCTCTCCCCCCTATTGTTTGTTTTGGCGGTGGAGCCCTTGGCTATCGCCATTAGGGCCAGTCCTGATATACAGGGATTTAGGAGAGGACAGCTAGAGGAAAAAATTGCATTGTTTGCCGACGATATCTTGCTTTTTCTAGGAGATGCTCAGGCCTCACTGAAAGTAGTAATGAAGATGATTACAGAATTTGGTCTTATATCAGGACTAACCATTAATTGGGATAAATCCGCTATATTACCATTGGAAAGGGGGTTTATTGGCGCTCCCCAGGATATCGTGGATCTGAAACAGGTTGAGAAGTTTAAATATCTGGGGGTGTGGATTACTAGGGATGTAAATTCTTATTTGGATGACAACTTATCCCCTCTCTTAGTAAGGTTAAAACAAAAGGCCGATATCTGGAGTCGCCTCCCCCTTTCGATGGCGGGCCGCTGCAACTTGGTTAAAATGGTATGGCTTCCTCAAATTCTGTATTTTCTTCATAACTCACCATTATGGATCGAGGAAAGGTGGTTTAAAAAAATAGAATCCCTATTTAGATTTTTTATATGGAAAAAGAGTCCACCGAGGATTAGCTTGCGGACCTTGCAGCTGCCGCCGGAAGAAGGGGGGTTAGCGATCCCATACCCCAGACTTTACTATTTAGCGGCTCAGCTGCAACATTTAGCTGGAGCAATAACAATATATGAAACTAATCCCTGCCATAGGCTATTAATGCTAAGATGTCCACAAAACACGCTTATGGAAGCGCTTGAGGCAAATTCGTTTGATATGCGATCCCCAACGCTTACCCAGATTGCTAAACTCTGGAAAACAGCTAAGGCCCTATTGGGATATCAAAAAGTATCTGTCTTTGCTCCCCTATGGGACAATAGGAACCTAGATGAGCTATTTAAAGTTGAAAGATGTAAGGAATGGTTAAATCAAGGGATATGTAAATTAGCGCAAATGCTCCAGGGTCCAGATATTAAGTCATTTGTTGACTTGAGGTCTGAATTCTCTTTATCGAACCGCTCGCTATATAAATATTTTCAGGTTAGACATGCAATTCAGGCCCAATTTAGATCACAGGAGGTGCAGCTGATCGAGATCCCGGTATTATCCCAAATTATGTCCCGGGACACGCTTAAAGGTTTGATCTCATTTCTATACACTAGGCTGGGAGATAAACTATTAGACCGAAGCGGTATGATAAAAAGTAAAAAGAAATGGGAGAGAGACGTGGGTCCAGTGTCCATTCCCGATTGGGATTGGATAATGGAACAGGGAACTAAGGTCTCTATTTCCCCGGCACAGAAAGCTTCTCAACTTTTCTTTTTTCACCGGGTATATTATACACCTAGGAAAATGTTTAAGATGAAATGGAGGGATAACGATCAGTGCCCCAGATGCGGTCGGGTTGGAGATTTCATTCATATGTTCTGGAGGTGCCCGAAACTCTTCAGATACTGGACACAAGTTATAGACCATGTGAATGAAATTTTCGGGTTGACATTAGAGGCAACAGTGAGGACTTGCTTGTTGGCTATACCGGAGGGGTATAAAATTCCCAAAAATATTTTTACACCAGTTACTAGATGCCTTTTTCTGGCAAGGAAGTTAATTGCTCAGAACTGGAAAGCACACTCCAGCCCATTATCAGAAATATGGTTGGCTAATATAAGAAAGATTATTGGTAATGAAAGGGTTTTTTTTATTAACCAGGGTAATGGTAAGGAGTTTAAAAAGATATGGGGCTCTGGATTGGGAAAACTAGGGATCCCCTTATAAGTGATTGTGATAGAACAAGCGTTTTTTTTTTTTTAGCTTGTACATCTCATTCACTTATTGTTATTATATATTTCTTTGCTTAGTGTGTCTTCTTTATGAGCGGGGGATAGGAGGGGGGGGGGGGGTGGAGGAGGGGAGTAGGGAGAGGGAAATTTGCATTAGATATGAGATACCAGGACAATAGATAGCATCACGGGGTGTAACCCACAAATACTAGGGGATTTTTTACTACCTCTGTACTTAAACTAAATATCACAAAATTTTTATGTAACTATGTTAACTCTAAAATTTGTACAACTAAATATGCCACGATGATGTGGAATTGAGATTGAGACACTAGTGAGCGATAACCTGAACTTAGTCTCTGGTATAAAAACACTGATGTGGCAAAAAAAAAAAAAAAAAAAAAAACATCCCTTGTAATAGAAAAAAAGCACGACAGGACCTCTTAAATGTGATATGGGGTCAAAAGACCTCAGATCTCATATTGAGCATTGGGCAGAAGCGATGTTTGATGTCGCTTCCGCCAGTCAGTGCTACGGAGCCAAATGGGGGCCATCTTTGCCTCACTTGGCTCCAGGCTGTTCAAATGAGGGGACGCGATAGTCTCTGCCACTGCCGGCAGTTCCGGTAAGCAGCGGGGGGCGGGGGGGAGAGAGTCCCTCTCCTGCCCACAATAAGTGATCTTGCTGCAAATCCACTACAGAGACAAATTTTTTCTGAAAGCGGACCGCTGAAGAAGAGGATACCAGGGTTATGGCAGGTAACTGTTGCCATAACGATACTCCTCTTCAAAGTAGCGATGTATAACCATGGCAGACGGTCCGTAAGGGATTAATGTCTTAACTGCTGGCAACAAAAGTGAGTACACCCCTAAGTGAAAATGTCCAAGTTGGGGCCAATTGGACCTTTTCCCTCCTCAGTGTCATGTGACTTGTTAGTGATACAAGGTCTCACTCTCATACTGGTCCCTGGAAGTTCAGCATGGCACCTCATGGCAAAGAACTCTCTGAGGATCTGAAAAAAATAATTGTTGCTCTACATAAAGATGGCCTAAGCCATAAGAAGATTGCCAAGACCCTGAAACTGAGCTGCAGAACGGTGGCCAAGACCATAGAACGGTTTAACAGAACAGGTTCCACTCAGAACAGGCCTCACCATGGTCAATCAAAGAAGTTGAGTGCACGTGCTCAGCGTCATATCCAGAGGTTGCCTTTGGGCAATAAACGTATTGGTGCTGCCAGCATTGTTGCAGAGGTTGAAGAGGTGGGGCGTCAGCCTGTCGGTGCTCAGACCCAACGTTGCACACTGCATCAAATTGGTCTGCATGGCTGTTGTCCCAGAAGGAAGATGATGCACAAGAAGGCCCACAAACAGTTTTCTGAAGACAAGCAGACTAAGGACATGGATTACTGGAACCATGTCCTGTGGTCTGATGAGACCAAGATAAACTTATTTGGTTCAGATGGTGTCAAGCATGTGTGGCGGCAGCCAGGTGAGGAGTACAAAGACAATTGTGTCTTCCCTACAGTCAAGCATGGTGGTGGAAGTGTCATGGTCCGGGTGCTGCATGAGTGCTGGCACTGGAGAGCTACAGAACCATGAATGCCAACATGTACTGTGACATATTGAAGCATAACCTGATCCCCTCCCTTTGGAGACTGAGCCGCAGTGCTGTACTCCAACATAAAGACCCCAAACCCACCTCTAAGATGGTCACTGCATTGCTAAAGAAGCTGAGGGTAAAGTTGATGGACTAGCCAAGCATGTCTCCAGACTTAAACCCTATTGAGCATCTGTGGGGGATCCTCAAATGGAAGGTGGAGGAGTGCAAGGTCTCTAACATCCACCAGCTCCTTGATGCCATCATGGAGGAGTGGAAGAGGACTCTAGTGGCAACCTGTGAGGCTCTGGGGAACTCCATGCCCAAGAACCAGTGCTGGAAAATAATTGTGGCCACACAAAATATTGACAATTTGGGCCCAATTTGGACATTTTTATTTAGGGGTGTACTCACTTTTGTTGCCAGCGGTTTAGATATTAATGGCTGTGTGTTGAGTTGTTTTGAGAGGACAGCAAATTTACACTGTTATACAAGCTGTACACTTACTACTTTACATGTAGCAAAGCGTAATTTCTTCAGTGTTGTCACATGAAAAGATATAAAAAAAATAAAAAAAATTAAAAATGTGAGATACTGTATATGTACAGTGGATAAAAAAAGTCTACAGACCCCTGTTAAAATGAGGTTTAATGTTGATAAATGTAAAATTATGCACTTGGAGGCTAAGAATATGCATGCATCATTCATACTAGGGGAAGTACTATTGGGAAAATCTGTGGTGAAGGATCTGGAGGTTTTAGTAGATTATAAGCTCAATAATAGCATGCAATGCCAAGCTGCAGTTTTCAAAGCGAGCAAAGTCCTATCTTGTGTACAGAGAGATATGGACTCCAGAGAGAGATATAGAATTTTTCCCCTGTACAAACCATTAGTAAGACCTCATCTGGAATATGCAGTTCAGTTTTAGGCACCAGTTACCAAAAAGGATATCGGGGAACTGGAGAAAGTGCAGAGAAGTGATAAGAGACATGGAGGAGCTCAGCTATGAGGAAAGATTAGAGGAACTGAATTTCCCTCTTGAAAAGAGGAGATTAAGGGGGGATAAGATCAACATGTACAAATACATAAGTGGTCCATATAGTGAACTTGGTGTTGAGTTAATTCACTTTAAGATCATCTCAGAGGGCAAGGGGGCACTCTTTGTCTAGAGGAAAAAAGATTCCATCTCCAAATATGGAAAGGTTTCTTCACAGTAAGAGCTGTAAAATTGTGGAATGGGTTATACAGGCTGCAGGTTTGATGATATGTCAAAGGTAAAGTGTAAGCGCTCAACTTATATGTATGTGTTTTTTTTTGGTGGTCATATGTATTCCTGTGTTTCAAAGTACATATAAAGTAACCCCAAAACGAGGAATATTGCAATTTGGTGACAAAAAAAAAAAAAAAAAAAATGACTATAAGATTATGTGAAAATCAAAAAGATATAAAGACTGTGTGGATAAAAAATTATCCCAGTGAAAAAGGAGCCAAACAATGACTATAATTATATACAAACATTGCTAGTAATAAATGATAAAGGTCCATAAACAGGCATATAGTCCATATGGAAATGTGCAAGGTATCAATCCAAACGTATTGTGCTGACAACCAAGGTTCTGTGATATTAAACCGAAGGAGATGATATTTCACCCTGTGACGGTCCCACCACCTTATAAGGTACAGGCTTACCGGATCTAGATGACCCTAGCAGACATACGTCTCAGGGGTCAATCAAAGCTTATGGTCCTAGCCAAGGATTGGATGTATCAATCGTGCCGTGTACGAAAGTGAATACTGAGGGGGTATTTGTCCCCAACAGTAGTAATACTGAGATAGGGGGCCTTTTCACAAGGTTGAAAAACATCATGTCCACTGAATTACATCTACAGTGGGACTTGGTGTTCTTACAGCAATACATCACTGAACAAATGGTTCCCCGTAGTCTCCGATGGGATATCTGCCCACAACAAGGAGAATCAGATCCGGATTCTTGGTTCAAATATTTCAACGAGGCAGGAATTAATCTTCTTTCTTTTCTTATTTTAAAGAAAAAGGCTCGTTTAACAAACCTAGATAAGGAAATTAAAGAAATCAAAGATAAATTGAATATTTACAAAGGTTCGCCTGAATACATCTCTCTTTCGTCCAATTTACTCAACTATTTGGAAAAAGAGGATCGCGAACAAAAGAACAAAAAACAGAAAAAATATTCCTGGGATACGAACGACTACAAAACAAATAATGTATTTGGGTGGCAAAAATTATTTTTAGCACCACCCCCTAACCAAACCATTCCTTCTGTGAATATAGAAAATAGCCCGAATCCGGGAACTTCTTCCTCTCAGGACATACCATTCCCTAGATCATATAGTGAGGTTGTCCAGAAGTGGTCCGACAAGGGGACACAAAATATCCAACATTATAGTCCATATATGTCGAGCAACCAAAAAAGGGGTAAGGGTGGCCAAAGAGGTAAAAGAGGAGGACGTGGGTACCAAAGGGGTCATTCCCATCATAGGAACACTCCTGTTCCTGGTGATTATAATAACTCACCATATTACTCTTCCCCACGAACCACATATCCCTCTCACCATCAAAACTACCCCCCCCCCTCGAGAGGTAAATTCCCCTTATTATCACAATCGGGGTATTCAACATTACGAGGACATACCTCCTTCACAGAACAGGTTTGCACCTTTACGTGACATGAGAAATTCTGACAACACTTATACCAGGCACTCTCCTTCCCCCTACCCATACAATCCTCCTAATACTAATTATGAACAACAGGGTTTTCACGAGGACCCGTACCCCAAAAAAAGGGGTCAAGAACGAGGAGAGGTTGTAGAGGGGGAAGGAGATTACAAAGACGGAAAAAGAAGAAGGCTTTGATAGGCCAGGGGGTCTTTAATTTAAGCACCAAGTCTTTTACATCTGAGGAGATGTCAATTTTAGACAAGGGCTTAAAGTTTGCACCCCCCAACAAACTCAATAAATTTTCCACATTTATAGACATACACAAATTCACACGTAAGATGAATATTCAGAGATATCTTACATCTAATCCGTACCGTACAGACTATCATGCCAGTACGTCAGGGACTGTCCATTCAGGGTTGTCTAACCCCTCTCTCTTTTCTCCTCCAGTACCCACTGCTCCTGCAGTAAATTTTTTTTAGAGATTTGGTACTCAGCGATTTAGCTAAATTACCAGTTAAAAAGTACCATTCGACCTCCTTACCAAAAGTCGCAATGAGGTCACTCTGTGATCAGAAACAGGTTATTATACGCCCTGCCGATAAGGGAGGAGGCATAGTTATACTTGATAAGATTCATTATGAGGAGGAAATGGCGAATATTTTGAGTGAGCCAGATACGTATTGCAAGTTACCCAATAATCCCACCAATGTTTACAAAAAACAATTAAAAACCCTTATTGACAAAGGTTTTGAACAAAAAATTTTGAATAAAAAAGAAAGAGCCTTTTTGGTTCCAGTATCCCCTAGAATACCTACCATTTACTATCTGCCCAAAATCCATAAGAGCCTGACGGCCCCTCCCGGTAGACCAATTGTGAGTGGCATCAATTCTGTCACAGCACGTATAGGCAGGTATATAGATTTCTATCTCCAACCACTCGTTAGAAAAATGCCTTCATACATACAGGATACAGGTGATACCATCAGAAAATTGGAAAGTATACATTTCCAAGGACAATGTATTATAGCCACCGCGGATGTGGCATCCCTTTATACCTGTATCCCACAGGACAAGGGGATCCAAGCGGTTTGTTTCTTTTTAGATCAAGAACATACACTAGTTCCTTGCCAACGTGATTATATCATAGAATTATTAGAATTCGCCACTAGCCACAGTTACTTTTGGTTTGATGGTCAGTACTATTCGCAGAAAAGGGGGGTGGCCATGGGGGCTAAATTTGCGCCCAGTCTGGCCAATCTTTTCATGGCCAAATGGGAGGAGGATGTCGTCTATGCTCAGCGGAGCCCATCATTGATTTTGTGGGTCCGTTATATAGACGACATCCTCCTCCTATGGGGGGGCACTCCTGAGGCGCTTCGTGAATTTTTCAGTGGTTTAAACAACAATGATAGGGGAATTTCATTAACCTATCAGACCAGTATTGATAAAATACAATTTTTAGACTTGGAAATTGGAATCACGCCAGGGGGTTTCAACTTTAAAACACATTTCAAGTCCACCGATCGTAATAGCTATATTGCCATCGATAGCTGCCACCATAAAAGTTGGCTCACTTCTGTCCCTCGTAGTCAATTTATTAGACTACGTCGTAACTGTACGGATGATCGCATTTTTCTTGAGCAGGCGAACCGTTTAAAAGAACAGTTTTTAGACAAGGGATATCATGCGCCTACTTTGGAAAAACAACTACAGGAGGTTTCACATATAAATAGGGATACTCTTTTGCAGGTCAAAACCCCTCGGAATGACAATGATAAATTTAGGTGGTCTTTTATAACCACCTTTAATATGCAACATAGGCAAGTGAAAAAGATTTTCAGTAAGCATTGGGACATTTTGAGAAAGGACCCTGTGCTTGGTCCAAGTCTTCCTGAAAAAGCCAATGTTTTGTTTAGAGGGGCCCCGACTCTGCAAAGTAAAATAGCCCCCAATATCATCAATATGGGGGCCTACTTTTTTTCACAACTTGGTAGGTTACTACCCGTGTAAGAAATGTAGCGTATGCCAGCACAATGCATTGACTCAACGAAGAAAAATTTCAGAATTTACATCTACAGTAACAGGTAGAAGATATTCAATTAAGTGTTTCTGTACCTGTAAGACCAAGTATGTGGTCTATTTAATAACCTGCCCTTGTGGGAAACAGTATGTCGGCCGTACCACCAGGCCTTTTTCCACAAGGGTTGGTGAACACATTTCCTTGATTAAAAATAAATTGTCTAAACACACTGTGCCTAGACATTATAGGGAATATCATAACGATTTAAGGGGCACACAATTTGTCACGATAGACAGGTACACCCCACCCTGGAGAGGGGGTCCCCTTACACGCGGGGTCTCCAGGTTGGAGACTTTTTGGATCTATGAGCTCCAATCCCACTCTTGGATGAATGTAGAGTGGGACATTAATGCTTTCATAGATGATTCATAGATACTATGTGCAATGCGTAATCTGGTATCACAAAATTTATTTGCAGGTATATTTTATTTTATTAAGCAGTCTTTATTTTTACTTCTATTTTATTCTATTTTATTTTCCCTTTTTTTAGTTTTGGCCATACTAATTTTATACATGTATATTTTCTGTGTTAAGACAGTTTGTTTAAATCACAGGATTACAAATCTATACTATGTGATACACATCATGTATAATGGGATATATGTTACGTATAGCTTTTTCATTATTGTCAAGTCTCATTTTATTTTTTGGCCACTAGGTGTCATTGCGGTACAGTTACAGCAGCATTAGAGAGGAGATAATGTTGTTTATATATTCAAGCCTCGTTTGTATTTTTCGTTCCGTACCGGAAGTGATGTTTATTTACTTCCGTTTCCGGTGCGATCATAGACGCACACTTCCGGTTTCGTGCTGGGATTCCTAATGAGAGCTTAATATACCCCCAAGCCTCCCTATCTAAGTTGTAATAAACGCACATATATATAAGGGGATGGCTCCACTTTCCTGATAGTGGTCACACTATTTTATTAAGTAAGTACCCTTCCTTTTTCTATCACAGTTCGCCGTGAATGGGTGGAACGCATGCTTGTCGAGGCGTGGAACGCATGCCATACCGCCATTTCCGTTGTAACCGGAAGTTGAGCGACCACCATTTCTACCTATGTCCTCCAGGCCTAAACAGATTGGATATATGGGTGGAACGCATAATAATAGAGGCGTGGAACGCACGCCCGTCCGCCATTTTGAAAACCGGAAGTGGGCTTGATTACGACACTTGGGGTAAATGCATTAGTTCATTGTACAAGTACCTATATAAGGCAGTATGACAGTAGCAGGAGCCCACCCCAGATGATGACCTGTAGGTCGAAACGCGTCGGGAGGACTCCGCTACTGCCACCTTTGTTTCTCTGACATGCTTTACTATCCACTCTGGAAATGTGAGTTTTAGAATATTTTTTATTAAAGGTCCTTTTTTTAAAAAAACGTTATTATGCCATGTTGGCTCTGTTTCTTCATCTTCCATGCCTGAGTTGTTGTCGGATTTGCACATACATATGAAGAACTGTGATTACATCTAGTCGTTGGTGGGGATCGTACACGGCACGATTGATACATCCAATCCTTGGCTAGGACCATAAGCTTTGATTGACCCCTGAGACGTATGTCTGCTAGGGTCATCTAGATCCGGTAAGCCTGTACCTTATAAGGTGGTGGGACCGTCACAGGGTGAAATATCATCTCCTTCGGTTTAATATCACACAACCTTGGTTGTCAGCACAATACGTTTGGATTGATACCTTGCACATTTCCATATGGACTATATGCCTGTTTATGGACTTTTATCATTTATTACTAGCAATGTTTGTATATAATTATAGTCATTGTTTGGCTCCTTTTTCACTGGGATAATTTTTTATCCACACAGTCTTTATATCTTTTTGATTTTCACATAATCTTATAGTCATTTTTTTTTTTTTTTTTTTTTTTGTCACCAAATTGCAATATTCCTCGTTTTGGGGTTACTTTATATGTACTTTGAAACACAGGAATACATATGACCACCAAAAAAAAACACATACATATAAGTTGAGCGCTTACACTTTACCTTTGACATGTTTCCTTAGCTAAAAAATCCCTAATTTTAGCGTGTCAGCAGCTTACAGCTTATTACATTTTTTCTTTGTTTTCAATTGTTCTTTACTTTTTTTTCTCTTGCTCGTTTTGCGCAATATTGTTGGTTGATAGCTTTCTGCAGGTTTGATGATAAAATCCTCTCAAAATGTCATACACAGGGTTATAAACGCATAAATCAGGGGAAAGCTCGTCTCCCTGCCTTATCTCAGGGTTGCCCCATATGACAGAGTGGTGATAGAGTTTGCATGGGGTCATGGTTTTGCTTCCCTCCTTGTCCTCCTTGGGTGGTACTCATACCTTGGACTAAGCATCCCATTTCAACAGATTATTCGTGTTTCCGGTATTCTTTTCACAAACTCAGCAGTGGGGGTATTCACATAGTAGGGTGAATAGCCCATGTTTTATTCCATAAGTGGGTGAAGTACACCCGTGGACTGGGATATTTCCATTGCCCCTATCCCAATCCCTCCTTCACTCTTATTTACACCCTCCCCCCATCTTATCCTCACTCCTTTTTCTGCCATTCTTCTCCCCATCTTGCCTTTGTCCTTCTCAAGCCCTCTCCATTTACCGCTCAAAGGGGTGACGATACACGCCACCCCAGCCACTGAACATGTCTTCTAGAGTACAGGGTGCAGCTCCCCTATCCCTCCAAGTTTACTCTCAGAATACAACGGCGCTCGGTATCCCGGAAAAGCGTAGTAACCTGCTAGCCGAAGCACACAGACAGCCCAAATCATATTTGTACAAGAAACTCACTTTAAAACTAGTTCCATACCCCTGCTGTGCAACTATTGATTCCGGGTGGTAGGTATATCATGCAACTTGTGCTGAATCCAAGACGAAAGGGGTAGCGATACTGATGGCAAAGTTGTTTGCATTCTGCTTAACAGACCAGTTGGTTGACCCAGAGCGCAGGTTCCTCTTCCTGAAGGGCCTTTGGAAGGACAAACCGGTGACTCTGGGGAATGTCTATTGCCCAAGCTCAAAACAAGTGTATTTTTTGAAAGACACCCTATTGAAGCTGACCGCTTTTAAGGCGGGCCTGATTATCTTGGTAGGTGATCTTAACATGGCCCTTAACCTGCTTTTGGACACGTCTACAGGCACTTCATCACTCCCATTCTCCGCTTTGTGACACGCAAAGCTCCAACTAGCCTCACTCACTCTCCACGAAACCTGGCATACCTTGAATCCACGAGGGAAGGACTTTGCGTTTTACTCGTACCCGCACAGCCGATATTCACGGCTAGATTACCTGTTTATAACCCAGAAAGATTTGACCTACCTCCATAATGCGACGATAGAAAACATGGTGATTTAGGACCACCATCCGATCACCATGAACCTGCGATTCCCCTAGAAGGAGACATTCACCAAGATCTGGAGATTGGACTCATCCCTCCTCACGGATCTTGGCGACTTGGCCACCATTAAACAAACTGTTGGCGACCATTTCCGCCACAATGACACACCTGACGTCTCCCCCATGGTACAGTGAAAAGCCCACAAGTGTGTGGTACGGGGACACCTGATGGCTATAGCTGCAAAGAAAAAGAAACAACACCAGAACCTGATTCAGAAGCTGACAGCTAAAATTTCTAAATTGGAAGCGCTACATAAATGTTCATTAGCAGTCAGTGAGGTGACCCAACTGGCAGACACACAGGCACTGTTACTAGAGGAATTATTCAAAAGGGCACGCAAACAGCTGTTACCATCGCATAAATTCTATGAAAACAGTAACAAGCCTGGGAGACTACTGGCCAGATTCACACAAAATCGTACCCTCGCCCATGCGTTCAACCACATAGTAGACAAATCGGGGGTTAGGTACTCGAACGCCAATTCCACAGTTACTACAAGAGTTTGTACAATATCCAGTCGACTGAGTATAACCCTACCTTAGCGAAGGAAAGGTCAAATATGATGAGTAACTTCCTCCGCAAGTACAGCTCTGGCGCTCTAACAGTGGAAGACCAACAGGCTCTTGACGCCCCCTTGTCAGTAGAGGAATGGGAAGAAGCCTTAAAAGCCACAAAACCCAGCAAGAGTCCAGGGCCGGGTGGCTTTAGAGTACAGTACTACAAGAGCTTTGCAGACCTTTTAGGTCCGGGCTTTCTAAAAATTCTCTGGCAGGCACTCCGGGCTCTCCCAGTAGCCTGCTAGAGGCATACATCACGGTGATACCAAAAGAGAAAAAGGATCCAACTAGTGTAGCGAACTATCGACCAATATCGTTTCTAAATGTGGATGTAAAGCTTTTCTCCAAGATCCTAGCGACCCTGGCTCTCCTATCATGTGCCTGCCTAGGTGGGTCTCGACCAGGTTGGTTTTGTGCCTTGCAGAGAAGCTAGGGACAATACCATCAAAGCTTTAAACCTACACCATTGGCTGACCTCCACACACCGCAAGGTTTTTTTTTCTATCCATGGTTGCCGAGAAGGCCTTTGACCGACTGACCTGGGACTATATGGATGCAGTGCTTGAGACACTGGGCTTGGGGAACTGTCTTTGAGCGTTTATTAAAGCACTTTGTTAACCCAAGCACTAGGGTCTGGAGGCTTTCTTCATTCATGATGGGACCAGACAGTGCTGTCCCCTTTCTCCCTTACTATATATTCTAACTCTGGAACCACTCTTACGCTGCCTCAACGCAAACTCGAATATAAAAGGCATTGAAGTCCATGGGCGGGAATATAAAATCGCAGCTTTCGCAGACGATGTCCTGCTGAACATCACCCTAGCTCCTCACATTGTGCAACAATGCCAGACGAATTTCCCCTTTTCCTGGAAGACAGACGCCATCACCTACCTGGGCATTCAACTACCCAGTAGGCTGGCAGACTTATACAATAAAAACTTTGTCAGAACTGAAAAACCTACAACTAGACCTCACTAAGTGGAATTCACCCACCATCTCCTGGTTCAGTTGAGCATCCATCATAAAAATGACGGTACTCCCTCACATTTTATATAAAATGCAGACTATCCCTATCTACTTGCCACCCTCTTTCTTTACAGCCTTCAAAAAAATGTGTAGGCCCTTCCTATGGGGATCTAAGGGGGCGCGAATCAAGAGGGCGAAACTGGCCCTACCAAAATCGGGAGGGGGTATAGGCCTTCCTGTCCTACAAAGATATTACTGGGCTACCCAATTAGCCCGAATAGTGGACTGGAAGGACACTCGGTGTAAGGGATGGGTACTCCTGGAGCAGTTAATTGTGGGAGCTGAGTTGGGTTCAGTTCCGTGGCTGGCTAAAAAAACATATACCACCTGACATGCATTCTCGCCAAACCAAATTCTCATCAAAGGCATACGCTACCCTGTATGCCTTTGATAGGGCCTGCAAGGCCTATATGATTTCAGCTAAAGTGTGTGCCTTTACCCCCATTAAGGGAAATCTGGACTTTATCCCAGGGTTAGCCAAGACCTATATGTCGGTGGAATGGCCTTTTTTTTTCTTTTTTTTTTTTTACCAGGGGTAGGTTCCTCAGTCAGAGCTTACAGACATATCACTGACCAAATCTTTTCCTTTTTGGGCATATCTGCAACTCAAATACTATCTAGATAACCTAAAGTCTAGGGGAAAATTTACAAAAACCTCTACTGTTTTCAAAGTCGCTGTGTTCTGGTCCCTCTCCGCCGCTGCACAGGATTTCTATACTTTATGCTTCCATGTTTTAGGACTCATGTATTACCCTGCAAACAGAACATGATTTTTGGGAGAGACACTTAAACATTGAAATACCGGAAGCCAGCTGGGCGCGCATTCATCTATATATTCATAAAGGGTCACTGAATGTCCATACTCAGGAAAATGGCAATATGGTTAAGACATGGTGGTATAAAACACCAGATTTACTTCATAAGTTCATACCCTCGGTCTCCGACCATTGTTGATGTGGGTAAAAGCGGGATACCTTCCTTCATATATGGTGGGAATGCCCTCGGATTCAGCTATTCTGGCGTAAGGTGCATGATGCAACGGCTGCGGTCTCTTCGCTCCCCCTGGAATTTACACCAGCACAGTACCTTCTTCACCATTCCAAAATATCCAAGCAAAGATTTTATAAATCGGTGGCTATGCATATGATAAATGTGGGTAGGCTATGCCTACTTGTTCACTGGAAATCCACCTCGATTCCATCAATGAAAGAATGGGCGGCATACATCAACTACATTGCAGGGATCTGATATATACCACTCAAGATAGGATCTCCAGATACACAGCGATCTGGGAAACCTGGTTTACATATCGTAATTCTCAGGAATACCAAAATCTAGTGAACAATAATGGCTAATACGCTAACTGTGACTAAGTTATATCACAATTATATTTGGATGATATTAGAGGCGTTAACAAGCTAAAGTAAGCTGAGAGGAGTAGATGGAGAGGACAGCTGGTGGTCATCTCACCCCATCACTTTCCTCCATTTTCCCCCCTCTGTATTTCCCAGTCTCCCTTCCCCTCCCCCCCACCTCTTTTTTTTCTTCACCTACCTTTTCTTTTTTTCCCCTCTCCTAAAAGAACCCTAACACGCGGGGGGGCGGGGGGGGCAGGAAGTAGAGGACCGACAAGATAGCTGGTCCTCCAGTTCACCCATTGCTGAAGCCTAGACATACAGATGGCGGGCTGCACTTAGACTATACCAACGAAAACACCTAAAAATAGGGCATATAGTTAACATTAGAAGAGATTTCCTAACGTCGCTAGCCCAATAGGGGCCTGGGCACTCTGGTTCATTACATAGCATATCTAACAAAAAAGGCCTGATGTGTTCCTATCAAGACTGGCGGGAACCAGAAAAACCAAATGAGTGTCCCAACATACAATGTGAAGATAGCAAATTAGTTTTATTATAAATATATATATGATACTCCTCAGTGGGAGGTACAAATATGTAAACACCTGCAATTAAATAACATCCAGAAATACTGTATCAAACGTATTCTAGATGTAACAACAGAAGGACACATACAGACAACATTAAATACATAGAACACAAATAAGCTTTTTGGTGTTACTGTCACAATAAATGTATCAAAAATGTAGCATATTTATGCAAAAATAGACAGTGACATCCTGTCAGGGCTGGCTTAGCCCTTCCTTCTATGGGCTGGCTGCTCAGCTGTCAGCTAATTGCCAGCTCTCTTCTCTCTCCACAGTTACCAGCTGTTCTTGATGATGCTCATCTGACCTGCCTACTTAAAGCCTTCCAGCTCCCTTTACCTCTGCCTTCGCCTTGGTCACATCACTAAAAACCATCTCCTGCGGTTTGTTTAAAGAATGTCTTGCTGACATCCCTCCTGGCTCCTTATCCTGCTTGCTGTTGCTGTACTTGGATCCTTGACTTCTGGTCTGGCTGATTACCCGATCTGGTTATTGAACTTTGGACTGGCTGACTACCCGATCTGGTTAATGGACCCTGGCTAGGTTTGACTACGCTTTTTCTATTTACCTTTTTATTTTTATTAATAAACAAGTGTGATTTAATTGTGCTTCTGTCTCAGTCTGATTCATGGTTTCTGACAGTAGGCGAAGGCCATGAATTCAGAAGATACAGTCAATCCACTTGTCGGTAATATTTTTTCCAGATTGGATGAGCAAGATCACCGCATGGACTAGTTTGCCATGGCGTTGCAAATGCTCCTGAATCGCACGGTTCACCTGGAATCCCCCACGGTGGCTGCTCCGGTACAACCTGCTGCTGCGCCAGTCTCTGTGCAGGCACCCGCCTCGAGTATTACCTCTATAAGTGGTATGTCTGGTTCTGCTATGCTTCCCCAGCGATTTGGGGGCGATCCAGTTCAATGCAGAGGGTTACTCAATCAGGTTGAGATGCTGCCCCAGGCGTTTTCCACGGACAGAAGCAAAGTAGGTTTCGTGATATCTTTGCTTTCTGAGAGAGCCTTGGCCTGGGCTAACCCTCTATGGGAGATGCAAAAACCTGTTGTCTTGAGTTACCCTCAGTTTGTGGCCTCCTTTAAAAGGGTATTTGACGTTCCCGCACGCTCCACTTCTGCTGCCAGGTGCCTCATGTCCATCAAACAAAGTACGAGGTATCAAGGATGAGATAGCTGCCCGAGATATACCCACTGAGCTGGAGAGCTTGATCTAATTTGCCATCCTCATTGACTCCAGACTCAGAGAAAGACTTTCTGTTAAGGAGTGCTTGCGGAAGCCTCCTGTACGTTTGCCTCCGAGCTTTGTAGTCCCAACCATGCCTCCCTCCCTCACCTCCCATGCCTCCCTCCCTCACCTCCCATGCCTCCCTCCCTCACCTCCCATGCCTCCCTCCCTCACCTCCCATGCCTCCTGGTACCGAGTTGGTCAGTGAAGATGAACCCATGCACCTGGGCTTCACGCGTCTCTCTGCGGATGAGAGAGCCTTTAGGAGCCTTTTTGAAGTCTTCTACCCGTCCAGGGAATGCCCGAACCTTGAGGTCCTGTCATGGACAGACCTTGGGTGGCGTTGTTTCTTCCCCAGTTATCCAGAAGGATAAGCCCCTGGTTTTGCTCACCCTTTCTTGGGCTGAGTCATCCATCGCGATACAGGTTCTAATCGACTCTGGGGCTGCAGGCCTGTTCATTGATGATGCATTTGTTTCGCAGCACTCGATTCCGCTGCAGCTGCGTGACACTCCACTTGCCATTGAGGCTCTTGACGGGAGACCTTTACAGCCTGCCCATGTGACTCATGAGGCGGTTCCATTGTCCATAGCCTTAGGGGCTCGTCACCATGAGATAATCCAATTCCAAGTTATTTCCTTACCCAGGTTTCCGCTGGTTATCGGTTACTCCGTGCTGAGGTTCTCTCCTGGTCACCACAATGCAGTGAGACATGCTTTCTGAAGGTATCCAAGGTCCTGTGCACCTCTTCACTCCCTTCCCTGCTGGAGGAGCAACGTGATTTTAGCAATGTCTTTGATAAAGGTCAAGCCGGTAGTTTGTCTCCACATCGGTCTTATGATTGCGCAATTGACCTTCAACCTGGTGCCATACTTCCTCATGGCCGGGTTTACCCTTTGTCGGTCTTGGAGGTTAAGGCCATGGAGGAATGTTGCTGACGCACTTTCTCAAGGTTTCATTCACAAATCCTCATCTCCTGCTGGTTTCTTCTTTGTGAAAAAGAGCGGTGAACTGAGACCTTGTATAGATTATAGGGGTCTCAATCATGTCACGATTTAGAATGCCTACCCAATTCCATTGATTAGAGTTATTTGACCGCCTCAAGGGAGCAATGGTTTTCACAAAGCTTGACTTGAGAGGGGCATACAATCTTGTGCGCATTAAGGAGGGCGACGAGTGGAAAACTGCGTTTAATACCAGAACAGGCCATTATGAATACCTGGTAATGCCTTTTGGCCTTTTGTAACGCCCTGGCAGTTTTCCAGGAATTTATTAACAATGTCCTCCGAGATTTGTTGCAGTTGTGTATGGTGGTTTATCTCGATGATATCCTCATATTTTCCAAGTCCCTGGAGAGCCACCACACAGATGTATGTCATGTGCTTCAGAAACTAAGAGAGAACAATCTCTATTGTAAACTGGTGAAGTGCGAGTTCCATCATGAACAGGTTACATTCCTGGGCTATGTAATTTCTACTGCTGGTTTTTCGATGGGCCCAGAGAAACTTTCAGCAGTCCTACAGTGGCCTCATCCCATGGGTTTATGTCCTCTCCAGCGTTTCCTGTGCTTTGCCAACTACTATTGGAAGTTTATTCGTAACTTCTCGTCTCTGGTCAAGCCCCTGACTGATATGACCAGAAAGGACGGTAACCCACAGAGTGGGTTTACCCGTGTCCATTAAGGCCTTTGAGACTCTCAAGGCTGTCTTTGTTTCTACTCCTGTGTTGGCACATCCTGATCCTATGTTGCCTTTTATCCTAGAAGTTGATGCTTCTGAGACTGGAGTTGGCGCCCTTCTGTCTCAACGTCCTAACTGAGAGCGCTATGCATCCGTGTGGCTATTTTTCCAAGAAATTGTCACCTGCTGAGTGCAATTATGAGATTGGTGACAGAGAGCTGTTGGCGATCATTTTAGCCCTGAAAGAATGGAGACATCTCCTTGAAGGTACCACTGTGCCCGTTCTTATTCTTACTGACCATAAGAATCTTACATTCTTGTCTGAGGCTAAGCGACTCTCTCCCAGAAGGGCGCGATGGGCTCTTTTCTTGTGGATCTTTAATTACATTGTCTCATTCTTACCCGGTACTAAGAATGTAAGGGCTGATGCCTTGTCACGACAATTTTCCTCCACTTCCAAGTCGGAGTCTATTCCGGTTCCTATGATTCCTCCTGATCGTATCTTGGCTACGGTTCTCACCAGTCTTACTTCTCCTTTGGGTGACAAAATACTTGCTGCTCAGGTCCATGCTCCTCCTGATAAATATTGTGACCGCTGCTTTGTCCGAGAGAGTCTCCTTACTGCTGTGCTCCAGAGTTACCATTCTCTCACGGCAGCTGGCCATCCTGGGAAGAATCAACTCATTTGGGCCATTTCCCAACAATTGTGGTGGCCTAGTCTACGGGCTGATTTTACTGCCTTTGTAGCTGCCTTCCCGTGTGTACTCAGAGTAAGACTCCACGACACCTTCCAGTGGGCCTCCTACAACCCATACCCAATGGAGAGAGGCCCTGGACTCACCTGTCTATGGATTTCATTGTGGAGTTGCCCAACTCCCAAGGCAACACTGTTATCCTTATGGTGGTTGACCGGTTCTCAAAGATGTGTCATTGTATTCCACTTAAGAAGTTGCCCACCTCTAAGGAACTGGCTTCCATTTTTGCTTGGGAGATCTTTCGCTTACATGGGCTACCCAAGGAGATTATCTCGGACAGGGTCAGTCAGTTTGTCTCCTGGTTCTGGCGAGCCTTCTGTGCAGTTGGGAATCCAGCTTGCGTTCTCTTCTGCGTATCACCCGCAGTCTAATGAGGCCGCAGAATGAGACAATCCTTGGAGCAATTCCATCGTTGCTATATTTCTGACCCACATAACAACTGGTCTGACCTATTAACTTGAGCAGAGTTTGCTTTCAACAGTGCCTTGAATTCTGCCTCCCGATTGTCTCCATTTATGGTGAATTATTGTTTCCAACCTTCCATGTTGCCTGACTCGTTTGTTCCACCGAGTATTCCTGCATTAGAGGAGCATCTCCATGGTCTTCGTTCCACTTGGGTACAAGTCCAGGAGGCTTTGCGTCATGCTAATGATAGGTACAGACTCCATGCTGACTGCAGATGCCTGCCTGCGCCGTCCTACCAGATTGGGGACAGGATCTGGCTGTCATCTCGCAACCTCTGGCTTTGTGTTCCCTCACTGAAGTTTGCACCTCGGTTTATTGGGCCTTTCTGTATCCTTCGCAGGATTAACCCAGTGGCTTATGCTTTGGACCTTCCTCCTAGTATGCACATCTCAAATGTGTTTCATGTCTCCTTATTGAAACCATTGGTCCGTAACCGGTTTACCACCTCGGTGCCACGTCCTCATCCTATTTAGTTTGAGAACCATGAGGAGTATGAGGTACAATCCATTTTTGATGCCCGTAGGTTCCGTGGGCGTATACAGTACCTGGTGCATTGGAAGGGGTATGGTCCGGAGGAAGGCTCCTGGGTTTCATCCCTGACGTACACGTACATGCCCATGTCGTCCTCCACGAGTTCCATAGACTGTTTCCCCTCGAGCCCGGTGACCCTCTAAGGCAGAGGGGTCATTGAGGGGATACTGTCAGGGCTGGCTTAGCCCTTCCTTCTCTGGGCTGGCCGCTCAGCTGTCCGCTAATTGCCAGCTCTCTTCTCTCTCCACAGCTGTTCCTGATGATGCTCTTCTCATCTGCCTACTTAAAGCCTTCCAGCTCATTTTACCTCTGCCTTTGATTGGTCACATTACTGGAAACCATCTCCTGCAGTTTGTTTAAAGACTGGCTTGCTGACCTCTTTCCTGGCTCCTTATCCTGCTTGTTGTTGCTCTACTTGGATCCCTGGCTTCTGGCCTGGCTGTCTACCCTAACTGGTTACTGGACTCTGGCTATGCTTGACTACACTTTTTTTCTATTTACCTTTTTTTTTTATTTTTATTAATAAACAAGTGTGATTTAATTGTACTTCTGTCTAAGTCTTATTCATGGTTTCTGACACATCCACACAGTAGTCCCTGGAAGGCACGAGCCTATTGTAAGCAGAGAGAGAGAAAATAAAAGGGAATGGGGGAAGGGGAAAGACTGCGATGTACAAAGGGTCCTGTAATGGAGAAAAATCTTTATACTAATGACCCTCTCCCAAGGGTGCTGATAGGGTTTAATTGTCCTCTTGGGGATAATGTTCATGTACAGGACCATACGGGGGAGGAATGGACTTCAATTATGAAGGAATCCATCATAGACCTACATACAGATGGATCATGTCGTAATGGATAGCGCTATGTATTCACCGTCCAAATGTCAATCTCCAGCACATTGGGTTATAGGTAATGGTATCAAATATATCTAATGCAAAGTCAAAAAAGCACACTGGATTTCAGCAATATGTGCAATAGAAAAGATGCCATACGATACCGTATCCTCAATGTCCAATATGTAACATTTCAAGGATGGTAGGACCCATGTAATGCTGTATATCAGATCCCTTAATGATGATGGAACCATTCAGTAGTGTATATATGCAGTTCTCAACTGTATTCAGGGTTTTCCGCTCCTCCGTGACTATTCCAAAGTGTTTATACTTTGATTCCACGTACTATCCTCTATCATCCATCCATATCCTTGTCTCTCAAATTTGCCGCCGGCTTTCTTCCAGGACACGACTGACAAGTGGCTTCACGTGACGCTGATGACGTTAACGCATTTCGCTAGGGGAATGGTGTAGCTTCGTCTGAACGTATGAGGTAGGGCCTTGCGTCGTTCCTTCTTATGGCTTTTCGCCACACACGGTACCCACCCCTTCTAGTAATCTTTAAAGGAACATTGTGTTTTGTATATCTAATTGTCCACTAATTGGTTTGACTCTGCACATATTTATGTAAATAGGAGGAGAGAGGGGGGAGGGATTTATAGATTTCACCAATTGAACTGACAGTGAGACCAAACGGAGAAAGGAGGAGAAAATGAATACATTCAATTAAACAAAAAAGTGTCAATAGACCGGCAAATAATTGAATAGATCGATATGGAAACAATTAAATAGAGCTCAGAGGGACAAAGAAGAACGAACAATTAAATAGAGCTCAGAGGGACAAAGAAGAACGAAGGCGCTGGGGCCGACTACAGAGAAGGGGACAAAAAAGGTAATAAAAAAGACAAAAGACCAACATCAATCAGAGCCGATATAGAGGCAGACGCAGCACTAAGGTGGATGACTCTCCACTAATGGGCATGGTCAGGTCTCCCACATACATGTACACAAAGTGTGTATAAATGAATAGAGCATATCCCGCTATTAATGGGGGTGCACATGTATATGAGAATCTGCATATATGCCTATGTGCCTACATCTATACAGATATCTATATATCCCCCAAGGTCATGGTGGTATATTTTATGTTAGTCCATACATTTGATTCTAACCACCATGTTTCAAACATATTATATCCTTGGAAAGTCAGTAAACCAAACCCAATATGGCAAGATATCTGTATCAATAGTGTCTATATTGTGTATATGTTGTTAGTAATACGTCCACCACTGTAGGTTATAGTTCACTAGGTTTCCAAGAAGACCTGTAGGTTAATTTCGGTATTCATTTCACCAGGGCTCAATCATTTTAAACGGTAGATCCACCATTTTTCTTTTTGCAATAAGATGCAATTTAAAGTCGCCTCGTCTTGGAGATAATTTTAGCATATAGATGCCGTTTATTGCCATGCCTTCCAATTTCCCATTGTGAAATTGGGCAAAATGTTTGGCCAATGGCTTTTTCAGGTCCTTTGCTTTTATCTCACGCATGTGTACCCCTATTCTAATTCTTAGGGGGCGTTTTGTTTTGCCAATGTACATTTTCCTACAGGGGCATGTAATCATATAGATCACTTTGGAGGAGGCACAATTAATGAGATCTCTGATCTCATAGGTCTTCTCCCCCATGCATCACCAAAACTGTCCGTTCTATCCACATATGGGCATATCTGACATTGTCCACATGAGAACATACCCCTGCATCTTGGAAAATCAGACAGCCACATAGTATCTCCCTCCTTCCTATATTCAGATCTTATCAGGAGATCACCTAAATTCCTGGCTCTCTTCGCTACCATGTTGGGGAAGGGACCTACAATTTTTGCTAATCCCGGGGTACCAGTGAGGATACCCCAGTGCTTTTTCAATATTTCTCAGATTGTATCCCATTGGGCACCATACTGTGTAATCATTCTAATGGAGTCTTGTATCATTTGATTTTTTTGGGGGGTCTTTTTCTTTTTTCCTGTTGTAGTTACCAGGACGTCATCTCTGTTCTGACCGCTACTTTATTTTTTGCCCTTCTAAGATGGCTATGTGTATATCCTCACTCTCTAAATCTATTATAGAGATCTTTGCTTTCTTTCCTATAGTCTGCGGGTTCTGTGCAGTTGCGTTTTGAGTCGGAGGAATTATCCTAACGGTATACTGTCTTTGATCCATTTTGGGTGATATCGGCTTGTAGGAGGTGTGAGGGGTTAGCTCGGCAGCGGGTGTGTGTGACCCCCTGGATGGGTTCACAACACAAAGTCAGGCACAGCGGTGTAGGTTCAAAAAACAAAAGATCCGGTTTATTTATGCTCCATGCAGTGATACATATAACAGCCAAACAAAATAAAACAAGAAAATAAATCCTGGTCAGCTTGACCTCTAACTACACACGTAGACTCCCTGTCTAACAACTGGGTACAGCCTTGTGCTGCCCCAGTCCCTGTCTCTATTGTAGGGGTTTGCCACACAGGCGTTAACTCACCGCACAGAACAGATCTCAGACTCCCCAGTCTATACACACAAAACTGGTTCCAGGATGGAGCATCTCCCTATGCATGCTGGGGTTTTTTGTAGAGGCCTTAATGAGCCCACTTACTTCAGCTGGGCTCATTAACTCTTCCCCTCTAATTGTAAAAGTCTGCATAAAGCCTGAATCTAGGACACACATATTTACCATCCTGGATACAACCAGGTGACTTCACCTGCCTGCTGCCACATACCCCCCCCCCCCTCTTGTTTCAACCTTGGGGTTGTAACACCAGCAGTCAGACACGCATGTATCCGAGACAAAGCATCCACTTTCCCCATTTTAACACCAGGGCGATGCTTAACTGTAAAGTTAAATTCCTGTAGGGCTAGGAACCACCTATTTACTCTTCTATTGGTCTCCTTGTTCTGAGCCATCCACTTTAAAGGAGCGTGATCAGTCACCAGGTCAAAGTGCCTACCTAGCAGATAGTACCGAAGGGAATCTAGAGCCCACTTCACTGCTAAACATTCCTTCTCAATCGTGGAGTAATTTACCTCATGGGACTTTAACTTCCTGCTGAGGTAAATGACTGGGTGCTCTTCCCCGTTCCAGACCTGGGATAACACTGCTCCTAACCCAACATCTGATGCATCAGTTTGTACAACAAAGTCCTTAGAGAAGTCTGGTGAGTACAACACTGGCTGGCTACATAAGGCTGTTTTTAAGGACTGAAATGCTTCCTCAGCCTCTGGGGACCATTTAACCATAACCGACTCTTTCCCTTTTGTCAGGTTGGTGAGGGGCACAGCCTGAGAAGCAAAATGGGGAATGAATCGTCGATAATAGCCAGCGATTCCCAGAAAGGCTCGTACCTGTTTCTTGCTGTTGGGACGTGGCCAACTCTGTATGGCCTCGACTTTGTTGACTTGGGGTTTTATCACCCCCCTCCCAATAGTGTACCCAAGATATTTGGCCTCCTCCTGTCCAATGGTACACTTCTTTGGATTGGCCGTAAACCCAGCTTCCCGGATAGAGTCTAGGACTGCTTGTACTTTTGGCAAATGTGAGACCCAGTCTGTGCTATGGATAATCACATCATCCAGGTAAGCTGCAGCATATTTCTGATGGGGCCTCAGAATCTTATCCATTTTCCGCTGGAATGTTGCCGGTGCATTCTGTAACCCAAACGGCATTCTCTTATATTGGAATGCCCCTTTTGGGGTTACAAACGCAGTTTTCTCCTTGGCCGACTCGGCCAGGGGAATTTGCCAATACCCTTTGGTGAGATCAAGAGTTGTCATATATCGGGCTGTTCCCAGCCGCTCAATCAACTCATCTATACGTGGCATGGGGTAGGTGTCAAATTTTGTAACTTTATTTAATTGTCTAAAATCGTTACAAAACCGCCAGCTCCCATCAGGTTTGGGCACTAGTACGATAGGACTGGACCAGTCACTCTGGGACTCCTCTATCACACCCAATTCCAGCATCCTTTGAACCTCCCCACGTATTGCCTCCTGTCGGGCCTCTGGTATTCTATAAGGTTTTAGTTTTACCCTTTCTCCTGGCGGGGTGATAATGTCATGCTCTACGCCAGATGTTTGTCCCGGAAGCTCAGAGAAAATCTCTTTGTTACGAAGTACAAACTCTTTAACCTCCTGTTGTTGGGGTTTCGATAAGGTGTCTGCTATTCCAACCTCAGGAACTAAGCAATCAGGCTGTACTTGTGACAAAGTCTCTGCGACTAGGGATTCCCTATCCCTCCAGGCTTTCAACAGATTGACGTGATAAATCTGCTCCGGCTTTCGCCTTCCTGGCTGTCTAACCCTGTAGTTCACCTCACTAATTTTTTCAATTACTTCATATGGACCTTGCCATTTGGCCAGAAATTTGCTTTCAACCGTAGGGACTAGCACCAAGACCCTATCCCCCGGGGAAAAAGTACGGGTCTTGGCCCCACGGTTGTACACTCTCTGCTGTGCTAACTGCGCTTGGGTTAAATGTTCCTTTACAATTGGCATTACCTGTGTAATTCTATCTTGCATCAGGGCGACATGCTCAATCACACTCCTGTGAGGAGAACTCTCATTTTCCCAAGTTTCCTTGGCGATATCCAGCAGCCCTCTTGGGTGTCTCCCATAGAGCAACTCGAAGGGTGAGAAACCCGTAGAGGATTGGGGTACCTCCCTAATGGCAAACATCAGATAGGGTATTAGACAATCCCAATTCTTTCCATCTCTATCCACCACCTTCTTTAACATTTGTTTTAGGGTTTTGTTGAATCTTTCAACCAACCCATCTGTTTGGGGGTGATACACAGATGTACGCAATTGCTTCACTTTGTACAACTTGCATAATTCTTTCATAACCCGGGACATAAAGGGTGTACCTTGGTCCGTAAGCAGTTCCTTACAAATACCCACGCGGCTAAAAACAAGAGATAGCTCTTTGGCTATGGATTTGGCCGAGGTATTTCGGAGAGGAATTGCTTCCGGATAACGGGTGGCATAGTCCAAAATAACCAAAATGTACTGATGCCCCCTAGCAGACTTCATTATCGGACCTACCAAATCCATTGCGATCCTCTCAAAGGGGACCTCAATGATAGGAAGAGGTACCAGTGGGTTACGGAAATGTGGCATAGGTGCCGACTTCTGACACACAGGGTAGGAGGAACAATACTTTTCTATTTCCTTCATGACCCCAGGCCAATAGAATCTCTGCAGTACCCTCTCTCTGGTTTTCTCTGTCCCCAGATGACCTCCCAGAATGTGTCCATGAGCCAATTCTAACACCAACTTCCTGTAAGGTTTGGGCACTACAAGTTGCTCAATGGTTTCTTCTGCCCTTTGAGCCACTCGATATAGCAGGTCCCTTTCCATAGTGAAGTAAGGATAAGGGCAAGTCTTATCTGGGTTCACTAACTCGCCATCTATTTTCACCACATTTTCCCGTGCCTTTATTAGGGTGGGGTCTTTTAACGGTTCTGTGGCAAAATTTTCCCTGTGAACCTCAAGATCCGAAAACTCCACAGACGGCATGTTTTCATCTGAGGATGTTGGCTCCTCCCCAGTTTCTCGAGTTTCCCCCGCCAATACCGACAAGGGAAATTCAGGAGAGTCCTCACCACTCCCAGAGGAATTCTGGTCATCTTCCTGGTTTATAGGGGCACCAATGGGGGCCTCAGGACAATCCCAGAGTTCCCAGAATTTTGGAAAATCCCTTCCCACAATAGCATCATGTGGTAAGTGAGCCACTAACCCCACCTGATGAGAGAGGTTACCTTTGGGGGTCTCAAAAAACACTGAAGTTACAGGATACTCTTGGGTGTCCCCATGCACACAAATAACAGCCACCCTGTTCTTCCCAGAGACCTCTGTAGTAACTAATTCAGCTTTTATCAGTTTTTACCAGGCTACCTGAATCTAGCAACACATCAACATGTCTACCATTAATACACATTTTACATAAATGTTTCTCAGGTCCCTGAATGGCAGTGCATGCAACTGTCGCAAACAGCGACTGACGTCTCTCCCTTATAAAGTCACATTGCATAGGCTCATCCACAACTGGGCAATTGGCTGCAATATGTCCCTCTTGCCGGCAGCAGTAGCAAATAATCTTTTTCGCTGCCTCTTGCAGCATGGGCTTCCTGGGCTGCTCCCGCCAGACCTTAGGTAGAACTCCCACCCTCTCACTCTCTCCACCCTCACCCCTTGGAGTCATCTTACCCACCACTGGGGATGATCTGGTCTTAGGGGGGAAAGTCCGTGAGTCCCTGGAAGATGTGGTCAGGTTCTCTGTAGCCAAGTACCTTTCAACCAGATCCACAAGTTTATCTGCATTTTCTGGGTCTCCATGGCTTACCCATTTTTGGATGGCAGTAGGAAGAGCTCTCAGGAAACGATCCATAACAACACGTTCCACAATGTTTGGTGCAGTCAAAGTCTCTGGCTGCAGCCACTTCCTGCTCAGGTGAATGAGATCATACATTTGAGACCTGGGAGGTTTTCCAACCTGAAAAGTCCAGTTATGCACACGCTGAGCCCGGACGGCCAGGGTGACACCCAGCTGTGCCAATATTTCTGCTTTTAGCACCACATAGTCTTTTGCTTGGTCAGGCTCTAGGTCATAATAAGCTTTCTGCGATTCCCCAGTTAACAGAGGGGCCACCAGTCCAGCCCATTGCTCCTTAGGCCACTTTTCCCTTTCAGCAGTCCTTTCAAATGTGGTCAAAAACACCTCCGGATCATCCTCTCCAGTCATTTTTGTCAGTAAACGGCTCACACCAAAGGATGCGGTATTATTGTAACCACTTGCTTCATTGGTCTGCGGACGTTGCTGTATTAATGTCTCTATTTTCTGTTGAAAATTCTGCTCTTGCTTCTGCAACAGGTCTATGAAGCGGGCTTCAGATCGCTGCTGGGCTTGTTGCTGAGCTTCCAAACTCTGCTGGTGAGCCTTCTGCTGATTTTCCAAACTCTGCTGCAAAGTTGCATTTATCTGCTGCTGGGCTGCAAGGCTCTTTTGTAAACCTGCATTTGTTTGCTGCTGATTTGCATTTGCTTGTTGCTGGTTTGCATTTGCTAGAGCCAGCTCTCTCAGTATCTCCTCCATGCTGGCCTTAACAAAAAAAAAAGTGCCAAAATTCTCCACCAACTGTGAGGGGTTAGCTCGGCAGCGGGTGTGTGTGACCCCCCTGGATGGGTTCACAACACAAAGTCAGGCACAGCAGACAGCGGTGTAGGTTCAAAAAACAAAAGATCCGGTTTATTTATGCTCCATGCAGTGATACATATAACAGCCAAACAAAATAAAACAAGAAAATAAATCCTGGTCAGCTTGACCTCGAACTACACACGTAGACTCCCTGTCTAACAACTGGGTACAGCCTTGTGCTGCCCCAGTCCCTGTCTCTATTGTAGGGGTTTGCCACACAGGCGTTAACTCACCGCACAGAACAGATCTCAGACTCCCCAGTCTATACACACAAAACTGGTTCCAGGATGGAGCATCTCCCTATGCATGCTGGGGTTTTTTGTAGAGGCCTTAATGAGCCCACTTACTTCAGCTGGGCTCATTAACTCTTCCCCTCTAATTGTAAAAGTCTGCATAAAGCCTGAATCTAGGACACACATATTTACCATCCTGGATACAACCAGGTGACTTCACCTGCCTGCTGCCACAGAGGGTATTTGCCGATGTCTTCTTCCTGTAGGTACTCGTGGAGATGGTACCCCCAGAAACTGCAATCCACAGATCCAGAAACAAAATCTTTGTTTGATCAAAAGTATAAGTTAAATGAATATTAAATTCATTATTATTCAACTGTTCCATTAATCTGTGTAGTTCCGTGAGGCCACCTCCCCACACTAGAAGGACATCATCAATGTATCTTAGCATGCATGGTCAAGATACATCTGATTGGTGAATACCTTTTCAGGCCTTCCAGGGACCACTACGTGGATGTCACTGCCTATTTTTGCATAAATATGCTACATTTTTGATACATTTATTGTGACAGTGATACCCACACACAGATTCCTGGCGTCCAGATGCTTTGTTATATGTTCTATGTATTTAATGTTGTCTGTATATGTGTCCTGTTGTTACATCTAGAATACATTTGATACGGCATTTCTGGATGTTATTTAATTGCAGGTGTTTACATATTTTTACCTCCCACTGTGGAGTATCTTGTATATGTGTGTGTGTGTGTGTGTGTATATATATATATATATATATATATATATATTAATACATTTGTTTTATTATAAATATACAATATTCACATTGTATGTTGGGACACTCATTTGGTTTTTCTGGTTCCTGCCAGTCTTGATAGGAACACATCAGGTCTTTTTTGTTAGATATGCTATATATAATGAACCAGAGTGCCCCGGCCCCTATTGGGCTAGCGATGTTTAGAAGAGATTTCCTATGTTAACTATATGCCCTATTTTTATGTGTTTTCGTTGTTTATATGACTTTTTTTTCTGATCCTGGTGATCTGCTTTGATATAGGATACAACATTAAAACTACTGCAATTAAATATATTTTGATCTGGCAACAGTGTATATAATTAGTTTAGTTTGGTCTGCACACTTTTTTCTGTAATCTATGGCATTTGTATTGCGGGATGATATTGATAAGAAAATCCAGGGTGCCTTCCAAAAAGATGTACCGTTGATCCTAAATGATGAAGAGGATGTGAGGAGTCGGTTTAAAGAACATAAGAAATTATTTACAAGACATTTTGAATAGTAAAATGGGACGTATCTTTTCTGGAATCCTATGTACAACATAAGATAATCCCATGTGGCCTACACGATAGAGTTGTACCAGCAGAACATTTGCATAATGAACGCTTCTTAGAGAAGTGGAAAATATGTATTGAGCATGGCCTAGCAATAGTGGGATTAATCAGAGGAAGAGAAAACACAACTAATAGAACTTAAAAAATTGATTGATGAGAGTACAGAAGGATTAGACCCATTTAAGGAGTCAGAGGAATTTCAAAAACAAAATGACCTTCTGAAAAAAGAAATAGAAAAGACGCAACACAATTTAAAAATCACCAAACAGTCCAAATTTAGAAGAGACTTGAATGACTGGGAGAAGGGGGAGATTTTTTACCTCACTATACAACGGGGTAGGAGTAGGTCGAGAAGACGAGGACAAAGACCTAGGTCACGTTCAGAGGGACACCAGACTAACGCTGACAGTGAAGGAGGAAACAAAACTGTGGCTTTTTTAGTACCTGGGGTGGAGGGAGAAGACGAACAGGACGGTCAGTCTCAGTCCCATCCTCCCAAAAAGACATCACCAAAAACAGTACAGGGCAAACAAGGCCAAAAAGGGAATATTCAAGGGGGAACAAGAACACAGAGTCAAAAGGATTGGCGTCCGTGCCAATTAGACAGGAAATGAGCAAAGGAAGTGATACGAAGGTTATTAATCTATCGGACTTCCAACTAACAACAAGACATTTACGTCTACTCAATAGAATTTTCCCCTACAGATGACATGGACGAATTCATTGTCTATAAAAATGTCACCCTGTTTCTACGGAAGGTTTATTATCATTCTCTGTATAATAGAGGATGATATGACAGTGGAAAACCAAATTTTAGATGACAATGACAAAGAAGCTTTGGATATTTTAAATGCTTTATTGGAAGAAAGTGAAGAGCACATCAGTGATGAGATTATAACAAAAAGGCAGATTTAGTCATCTAATAAAATGCCCTCCCTTAATAAAAATAAATACCTGAGCATGTTTGAGGACCTGGTTGAAAAGGACCTGAACAAGGTTGATTGGAAATACCAAGGTATAGACAATCTTTCAAAAGCAGACCGCCTAGCCCTTAAGTAGTTACAAGATGCCAAAGGTATAATAGTTAAAAGAAGCGACAAGGGCAGGAATGTAGTTATACTAAACGAAAAACAGTATGAGGGTGAGGTCAAACAGCTATTGGGGGACAGGGATACCTACAAACCCCTAGAGAACAACCCATTCCCAGAAATAGTCTCCCTAAATAGTAGCCCTAAATGAAAAACTTAAATTTGCCAAAGAAGCAGGCCTATTAAGTGAACGGGAATTTGGATATCTCTGGATAGATGAATACAACATACCCATTTTCTACATAGTTCCTAAGGTACATAAGGACTTTAAGAATCCCCTAGGTCGTCATATCATCTGGACCATAAAAGGCCCTTTGGATAGGATTAGAAAATATCTAGAATCCCTACTCAAAGACATGGTTCTACAATTTAGATCATATGCTCAGGACACTGGAGATGTCCTTGTTAAAATCAAGGACCTCAAGATCCCAAAAGACGCATGGTTGGTTGGGGTAGATGTAGAGTCCCTCTACACTTTGATCCCACATACGTGTGGGTTAAGAGTGGTAGAGGGATTCTTGGACTGAAATTTCAATGGATGTGCCCACCAGAATGAGTTCATAATTGAACTCTTAAAACATGCATTCGAGAATAACTGTTTTCAGTTTTTGAATAAATTCTACCAGCAAATTAAGGGGACATCCATGGGAGCCTCTTGGGCTCCTGCATATGCCTGTTTACACTTGGGAAGATGGGAAGAGGAAAAGGTATTCACCAATCAGATGTGTCTTGACCATGCATTTGCATGGCTAAGATACATTGACAATGTCCTTCTAGTGTGGGGATGTGGCCTCACAGAACTACACAGATTCATGGAACCGTTGAATAATAATGAATTTAATATTCATTTAACTTATACTTTTGATCAAAGATTTCGTTTCTGGATCTGTGGATTGCATTTTCTGGGGGTACCATCTCCACGAGTACCTACAGTAAGGAGACATTGTCAAATACGCTCCTGCAACCCGATAGTTACCACCCGAAATGGCTCAAAGACAGCATACCGTTAGGATAATTCCTCCGACTCAAATGCAACTGCACAGAACCCGCAGACTATAGGAAAGAAAGCAAAGATCTCTATAGTAGATTTAGAGAGCGAGGATATACACATAGCCAACTTAGAAGGGCAAAAAATAAAGTAGCGGTCAGAAACAGAGATGACCACCTGGTAACTACAACAGGAAAAAAGGAAAAGACCCCCAAAAAAAAATCAAACGATACAAGGCCCCATTAGAATGATTATACAGTATGGGGCTCAATGGGATACAATCTGAGAGATATTGAAAAAACACTGGGGTATGCTCACTTGTACCCCAGGATTAGCAAAAATTGTAGGTCCTTCCCCCAACATGGTAGCGAGGAGAGCCAGGAATTTAGGTGATCTCCTGATAAGAGCTGAATATAGGAAGGAGGAAGATACTATGTGGCTGTCTGATTTTCCAAGAAGCAGGGGTATGTTCTCATGTGGACACTGTCAGATATGCCCATATGTGGATAGAACGGACAGTTTTGGTGATGCATGGGGGAGAAGACCTATGAGATCAGAGATCTCATTAATTGTGCCTCCTCCAAAGTGATCTATATGATTACATGCCCCTGTAGGGAAATGTACATTGGCAAAACAAAACTCCCCCTAAGAATTAGAATAGGGGTACACATGCGTGAGATAAAAGCAAAGGACCTGAAAAAGCCATTGGCCAAACATTTAGCAAAATTTCACGATGGGAAATTGGAAGGCATGACAATAAAAGGCATCTATAAGCTAAAATTATCTCCGAGGCGGCTTTAATCGCATCTTATTGGAAAAAGAAAAATGGTGGATCTACCATTTAAAATGTTTGAGCCCTGGTGAAATGAATACCGAAATTAACCTACAGGTCTTCTTGGAGACCTAGTGAACTATAACCTACAGTATATGACAATGTTCCCTTTTGGTGGACGTATTACTAAGAACATATACACAATATAGACACTATTGATATAGATATCTTACCATACTTGGTTTGGTTTAGTGACTTTCCAAGGATATAATATGTTTGAAACATGGTGGTTAGAATCAAATGTATGGACTAACATATAAAATATACCACCATGACCTTGGGGGACATCTAGATATCTGTATAGATGTAGGCACATAGGCATATATGCAGATTCTCATATACATGTGCACCCCCATTAATGGGGGGGATATGCTCTATTCATTTATACACTCTTTGTGTACATGTGAGAGACCTGCCCATGAGTGGAGAGTCATCCACCTTAGTGCTGCGTCTGCCTCTATATCGGCTCCGATTGATGTTGGTCTTTTGTCTTTTTGTCTCTGGTCTTTTGTCCCACAGTTTTCTTCTTCCCCCTTTTTTATTACCTTTTTTGTCCCATTTCTTTGTCCCCCCTTTTTTGTCCCCTTCTCTGTAGTCGGCCCCAGCACCTTCATTCTTCTTTGTCCCTCTGAGCTCTATTGTTTCCGTAGCAATCTATTAAATTATTTGCTGGTCTATTGACACGTTTTTGTTTCATTGAATGTATTCATTTTCTCCTCCTTTCTCCGTTTGGTCTCATTGTCAGTTCAATTGGTGAAATCTATAAATCTCTCCCCCCTCTCTCCCCCTATTTACATAAATATGTGCAGAGTCTAACCAATTAGTGGACAATTAGATATACAAAACACAATATTCCTTTAAAGATTACTAGAAGGGGTGGGTACCGTGCGTGACGAATAGCCATAACAAGGAACGACGCAAGGCCCTACCTCATACGCCCAGACAAAGCTATGCAACACCCCTAGCGAAACGCGTTGACGTCAGCGTCACATGATGTCGATTGTCAGTTGTGTCCCGGAAGGAAGCCGGCGACAAATTTGAGAGACGGGGATATGGACGGATGATAGAGGATAGTACGTGGATTTAAAGTATAAACACTTTGGAATAGTCACTAAGGAGCGGAAAACCCTGAATACAACTGAGAACTGCATATATACACTACTGAATGGTTCCATCATCATTCAGGGATCCGATATACAGCATTTACTTGGGTCCTACCATCCTTGAAACGTTACATATTGGACCCAGCGAAAAGATACGGTGTCGTATGGCATCTTTTCTATTGCACATATTGCTGAAATCCAGTGTGCTTTTTTGACTTTACATTAGATATATTTGATACCATTACCTATAACCCAATGTGCTGAGGATTGACATTTGGATGGTGAATACATAGCGCTATCCATTACGACATGATCCATCTGTATGTAGGTCTATGATGGATCCCTTCATATTTGCAGTCCATTCCTCCCCCGTATGGTCCTGTACATGAACATTATCCCCTAAAGTACAATTCAACACTACGGATATATTTCTATCAGCATCCTTGGGAGAAAGTCATTAGTATAAAGATTTTTCTCAGTTACAGGACCCTTTGTACATCACAGCCTTTCCCCTTCCCCCATTCCCTTTTATTTTCTCTCTCTCCGCTTACTATAGGCTTGAGCCTTCCAGGGACCACTGTGTGGATGTCACTGCCTGTTTTTGCATAAATATGCTACCTTTTTGATACATTTATTGTGACAGTGACATCCACACACAGATTCCTGGTGTCTGAACGCCTTGTTATATGTTCTATTTATTTAATGTTGTCTGTATATGTGTGCTTCTGTTGTTACATCTAGAATACGTTCGATACGGTATTTCTGGATGTTATTTAATTGCAGGTGTTTACATATTTTTACCTCCCACTGTGGAGTATCTTGTGTGTGTGTGTGTGTGTATGTATATATATATATATATATATATATATATATGTGTGTGTATATATATATATATATATATATATATATATATATATATATATATATGTATATGTATATATATATATATATGTATATGTATATGTGTATATATATATATATATATATATATATATATAAAACTAATTTACTATCTTCACATTGTATGTTGGGACACTTATTTGGTTTTTCTGGTTCCTGCCAGTCTTGATAGGAACACATCAGGCCTTTTTGTTACAATTTAAGAATGCTTTAAAGTGATCTAGATGCCTGGCCTAATTAAGGTAGACGAATACTTTGTCGCTGAGTTGTGTGATAATAAGTGAATGTATGTCTTGTATTAACAGTCTAGTTTGAGCCTTACTCCTCTGCTTTATTACCTGTCATGTCTTGCATTATCTTTAATAAAATGAAAATCTTTATGGGAAACAAAAACAAAATGTGGAATGGGCTCCCTCCAGAGGTGGTTCTGGTCAGCTCAGTAGATTGGCCTGAATTCTTTCCTAAATGTACATAATATAACTGGGTACTAACATTTATAGGTAAAGTTGATCCAGGGAAAATTTCATTACTTCTCAGGGGATCAGGAAGGAATGTCTTTCCCCTGCTAGAGTAAATTGGATCATGCTTTTCTGGGGATTTTATTGTGTTTTTTTTTGGTCATCTTCTGTATCAACTGTGGGTATAGAATTGTATTTTTTATTTATTTTTTGGATGAATCAGATGGTCTTGTGTCTCTTTTCAACCTACCTATGTAACTGTTAGGTTTCTGTAATGTAAAAAAAAGAGACAAAGATAAATCATTTCACAACGTTTTCCACCTTTAATGTGACCTATAAACTGTGCAACTCGGTTGAACAACAAACTGAAATCTTTTAGGTGGAGAGAAGTAAAAATAGAAAAATAAAATATGGTTGCATAAGTGTGCACACCCTTGAACTAATACTTTGTTGAAGCATCTTACAGCACTCTTTTTGAGTAGGAGTCTATCAGCATGGCACATCTTGAATTGGCAATATTTGCACTCTTCTTTGAAAAAACATTCCAAATCTGTCAGATTGCGAGGGAATCTCCTGTGCATAGCCCTCTTCAGATCACCCCACAGATTTTCTGGTACAATGTTTTTATTGAAATATATGAAAAGAAAAAAATAGCTAAGGTGATCCCACGCAGGGGATATGAGCAGTAAGTGTATCATTGTACAACTTAACAATACACATTAAAAACATGTTTTGTAGAACGAACTGTCGAACAACAATAACCGTCCGGTCGAGACTAGGGTGGCTGAGCTAAATTGCAAAAAAAATGTTGAAAAGCAAAGCTGGGACTGAGTACATGGTGATCCTGTGCAAAAATGTGTATAATAAAAATGTATGTAAAAAAAACAAATAAGGAATAGATATATATAATAATGGGTGATTAAAGGCAAAACAGAGTATGTCACCTAAATAATATAGAAAATATGCACCATCACATTTCAGGTATAAAAAGTCTCTCAAATGGTTAATCAAAAAATATATTAAAAATTATATACTAAAGGCTGGCTCACACACATAGAGAACAAAATAATCAGCGAGATCCAAATCTGGGCTGTTTATCTTATTCTCCACCACCAGGGCATCTTCCACCCCTTCACTTCTATAGCTCAATGATGTGGACACAAATATTAATCCACCAGGGGGCCATCCATCCCTGCAGTGAATTTACTTGATGCCAGGTCACCACCTTCGCAATAATGTGTCACTCGTTCATAAGGAGAAAGAGGGGGAAAGAAGCCTCCAATAGTGTAGTATTTAAAATAGTGGCCGGGAACGAACACAATACCGGAAGTGACGTAAGACTGGCGGAAGACGCCAGAGGGGCATTTTACTTGAGAGCTGTGTTTTTTTTATATATCTAATTTGTTAGTAAATTCAGTTACTTTATTTTAAATACTACACTATTGGAGGCTTCTTTCCCCCTCTTTCTCCTTATGAATGAGTGACACATTATTGCGAAGGTGATGACCTGGCGTCCAGTACAATCACTTCAGTGATGGATGGCCCCCTGGTGGCTTAATATCTCATACATCATTGAGTTATAGAAGTGAAGGAGTGAAAGACCCTGGTGGTGGAGAATAAGATAAACAGGAGAAATTCCTAAGCCTGATGCGATTATAATACAGGAGTGGAGGTGAGAGTTCTGAGAGCCCAGATTTGGATCTCTCTGATTATTTTGTTCTCTTCTATGTGTGGGAACCAGCCTTTAGTATATAATTTTTGATATATTTTTTGATTTACCACTTGAGAGACTTTTTATACCTGCATTGATGAGATGGTGCATATTTTTTATATTACCTTATTTAGGTGACATAGTCCGTTTTGCCTTTAATCACCCATTATTATATATTATCTATTCCTTATTTGTTTTGTTTTTTATATACATTTTTATGATACACATTTTTTGTGCAGGATCACTATGTACTCTATTATATTTAGTATTATGTGAATGCTCCTTGGAGGAAGGCAGCACAGTGGCTTATGCCTTGTACACACGACCCAGGGGGTGTGGCAGGATGGAGGAGGAGGGAGTGAGAGTGTGAGCGTGAGCTAAGGTGCCTCTCCCTTGCTTACCTCTGTTCCCCACGATGGTGGCTTGATCCGGGCCTCTGAAAGCAGAGTCTGTGTGCCTTCCCCGTCTTTGCAATCCAGCTGCGGGAGATGGGCATTTGGTGAGCCGCTCAGAGGTTTCTTTTTGGTCTCGTCTTCTGCTGGTCATGTGACGAGCTCTCTGACTCTGGAGAGTCAGCTGGTGCATCAAGCGGTGCCGGACTTTCCTGAAGCCGGTGGGAGCAGCTGAATGGCGTTCATCCTTCCTGTCCATCATACGCATCGGGACCCATTTGACGGAGAAGCCCGCTCTCGGTTGTGTGGAGGAAGCTGACTGTGGGCTCCTTGAGGGTAGGGACCAATGTGAGTGTGTAATGTACAGGGATAGGGACAATTGTAGACACTCAGGTTGAACTGGATGGACTGGTGTCTTTATTCAACCTTACTAACTATGACTGCTCTACCTCGGCAAGCCATCAGGTTTGATAGTCCCGGCAAGGAACGTCAGGGAGCCAAGGCTCCCCGGTTCCATAGCTGTGAACAGTAAAGGGGTGTGGGGAAGGAGGGGGGAAGAAAGGATTGAAATAAGATGCTGTAAGCGGACAGTGGTAGTGTGCTCCCCCCCCCCCCCCCCGTCCCATTAGCAGCACCCGCAGCATTAGTAGCCACCTGTACTGTGGTTAGAGTTTTGTATTTGGGGAGCACCAGTGCACCAGAAATCAGGACTATAAATTATAATTACAATTACAAAAGGTTTGGGGCTGAAAGCTTGAAGGGAGTTGGCGAGTATTGGGGGTTAGTACAGCTTTGGCCACCCCCTTTTTTAATTTTTATTTTTTAAGAGAAGAAAAATTCTAACGCAAAATTAGCCTTATTAGCCTTATTCCCCTCTTTGTTGGATAAACCCCCTGCTTGGCTTGTATAATATAAAGGGACACTCAACCAGCCAGTCGGTATAAATTCTATGTACATCTGTAATGCTAAGTAAAAGGGCCATTGAGGATATGCCGCACCATGAGGGGAGTCAAAAGATGCGCTCGGCGAAAGAGAAAGAAAAGTTAAGCCAGGGAGCTGCGGCCACAAAGCTTGAACCCTTTGCCGATGCGACATCACCATTGAGCCTAAGTCGCCATCATTCAGCAGGGCAAGTCAAGCAGTCGGTGTAGGATTAGATAGACGTGCCACTCATCTAGCAGCAAATCCTGCCACTGTGCCTACGACAGATAAATTGGATAAATTAGCCGTGGAGGAGGGTAGAGCATCACACATTGCCACAAACTTAGTTAGCCCAGCAGATAGCCTTTTGGCATCAGAAGGCGAACCCACATTACGGGATATCCTGTTCGCAGTGAATAAATGCAAAGACTCTATCTCAGGCCTTGATAGTCAGTTGAATAGCATTAATAAGGAATTACATTCATTGAGCCTAGTGTTGGGCAACACAGTGGAAAGAACATCTGCGCTTGAGGGGAGATTAAGCTTGGTTGAGGATGCGCTTTCTCCATTGCAACAAAAAATTATAGGATTACAGAAACAGCTTGCTATGCAAGCAGCAAAAATTGACGAAATGGACAATAGAAGTCGCAGGAATAATGTACGCCTGATTGGTTTGCCAGAGGGGAGTGAGGGCCCTGATCCAATAGCATTTTTGGAAACTTGGTTTAAAGAGATCTTTGGCGATACTATTTTTACATCATTATTCGCTATAGAAAGGGCCCACAGAGTCCCCATTAGGCCTCGACAGTCTGAGGATTGTATTAGGCCAGTATTATTGAAACTCGTTAACCATAACGATCGGATGATTCTGCTGCGAAAAGCCAGAGAACTGGGTGATATTTTCTATAGGGGGGCTAGAGTGTCATTTTACTCAGATTTTTCACCGAACCTACAGAAGCAGAGGGCAGAATTTATTCCTATTAAACGCACTCTCCAAAAGTATAAAATTGACTATGCATTATTATATCCCGCTCGGCTCCGAATGACTGCTATGGGCTCAACTATGTTCTTCAATTCCCCATCTGAGGTTGAAAAGTGGCTGGAGGATCACAAAAGAGACTTGAAGGAACATTAAGTTGTGGAGTAATCTATATGATGAGGAGGGAATTGGTATAGGGGTTTGTGATTGTGGGGTATAGGTTGGAACACTATTGGAGAGTGAGGACACCGGAAGTGACGTCCGGAGTATGAGCGCGGCGTTCGTTCGTATTTTAAACTGTGCATCCTATGTTTTTTAAATGCGAGTACCCAAGACTTTTGCCTATTGAATAAATAGAAACTTTTCTATACTTACTTCACCATTGGAGTGTTCCCCTTTCTTCCCTTTATGCGAATTACATATGCATGGTGACTGAGTGTCCAGAGTAAACCATTTACTGAACCTACACCCACACCAACGGATAGCAAGTGTTTATTGGAATGCTGTTGACCTTACAGCAGTAAGGTAAAGTAGTTATTGCACCTAGTGTGTGAACACAAGATTCACAGGAGCACCGGTGGAATCTGCCTTCTTTTTTCTGGTCACGCAGCATATTGATTTATTTATCACTGGATGGACTCACTTTTTTGCATGACTATAGTTAATGTGATACTCGAGAGCACATTTTGGACATTTATATTTTAGAGCACATTTTGGATATGCGCTTGGATTTTGATTATTATTTTTAGCACTAGATGCACTTTGATCAAGATACACTGGATGTCATTGCACTGCACTAAGTTGCACTATTAAGTGTTTTACAAGTTTTATCCTGTTGTATATTTTGGGAAACCAGCTTTTTATTTTTATTTTTAATTTAATTTTAATATTTCTATTATTTTATTTATATATTTTTTTAATATTTTTTATTTTACTTTAGTCTTTATTTGAACTCCTTTTTGAATTACTGACTTTGCACATAGCACTTGATTGGATACTGTTAGCACTGGGTTAGGTGCACAGTTTGATGTATTGCACCTGAGTTGATATATACACTGTTTGAGTCTATGAAGACACTTAGCTTATTATTGGTATCTAGGCATTATAATTAGTTTATATAGCTACATTTTTATTTTCTCTGTTTATTTGGAGCGCAACACCAATTACTACTTATTATCACTTAATTTGGGGAGGGTTATCACCCATACCGGTGTTTTGCTGCAACCATAGTTTTTATTTATTTTATTTCACTTTAGGGCACGTAGTTTGGCGCGAGAATACCTTATACTTCTATTCCTTATATATGTGGTAGTACCCCTTTCTTTTCTTTTTTTTTTTTTTTTTTTTTCTTCTGCCCAGGAATATCAAGGCACCAATGGTATGGATTGGGGTGATATTTCTTCTATATATATAATTCTGCGTGGGAACATATGTTTGGGTGTTACATTCTTTTGGGGAGAGAAAAGGAAGAGAAATGGAAAATACATTTTCTTTTCTCTTTTCTCTTCGATAGATTGGGGTATAGAATGGGGCGAGGTTCTCCCTATATATGTAGTAGAATTCTGTGCTGGAATAAATGTTCGGCTGTTACATATTTTTTGGGGTATTTCAAGGTACAACCCCACTATTTGAAGTATAGTAGTTTGCATGAATGGGGAAATTATACATTATGTATTTATATGAGTGTTAGGAGCGGGCGGGATTGGATCCAATGCAGGTCAGGGGAGGAAAAAATTGCCCTGTATGCAGATGATGTCCTGTTTTTTTTATTGGGGACGTAATTTCTACCCTAAACAAAGTAATATCTTTAGTGGGGGAGTTTGGACAACAATCTGGATTTGCAATTAATTGGAACAAATCAGCCTTACTCCCATTGTATAATACAGCGGATCAACCGTTGCCTAGAATTATGAGCCTAGAAGTGGTGACTAAGTTGAAATATCTGGGTGTCTGGATCTCTGGTGATGTTAACCAGTATGTCAGCGATAATTTAATCCCATTATTGGGAAAATTGAGGAAAAAATCTGATATTTGGTGTCATCTCCCTCTCTCTGTGGCGGGACGCTGTAATTTGATTAAGATGATTTGGCTCCCGCATTTGTTATATATTTTGCATAATTACCCAACTTGGATTAACCAAAAATGAGCCTTGAATCTTTATTTTGGACTTTAATCTGGAAGAAGGGTCAAGCGCGGATTGGTTTGCAAACATTGCAGCTTCCCGTCAGGAGAGGTGGGGTAGTAGTCCCACACCCGAGATTATATTTCCTGGCAGCACAACTTCAGCATCTGGCTGGAGGTGGGATCCACAGGAGCGAGAACGTTAGCTTTAAAATGGCGATTGAGAGCGCACCCCATAATCTGCTCGTGGAGGTCCTGGAGGCTGATTCATTCGCCCATAGGTGCCCCACCAGCAACCTGATGTGAAGAGTGTGGCATGTAACAAAGTCGCTGTTGGGATACTTGGGTGTGACCGATTATACTCCTTTGTGGAATAATAAGAACTTGAGATAACAAATATAGAAAGACCCCGGGAATGGGAAATACAGGGGATTAATAGGTTGGCCCAATTATTTGAAGGTAATTATATAAAGCCATTTGAAGCTCTCAGCCGTGAATTTAGCATATCAAGCAGGGCGTTTTATAAGTACCTACAGATCAGACATGGAATTCAGTCTCAATTCAGGTCTCTGACTATAGACAGGGTTAAAACACCCTTACTTAAAGGAATTGTTGAATGTGTGCAAAGGAAAGGTTTGATCTCCAAATTCTATATCAAATTAGGAGAGAAGCTCCTGTGTGGGAAAGGGCCCGATAAGAGCAGGGAGGGTTGGGCCAGGGATATAGGGCCAACAACCCAGGAACAATGGGGAAAATTATAGAACGGGAGCCTGGTCTCAATATCTCCATCATAAAGGGTGTCCCACTTGCTCTTTATGTACAGGGCATACTATACTCCCCAAAAAATGTTTAAATTTGGTAAGCTATCTAGGGATGAATGCCCTAGGTGTAAAGCCCCAGGGGATCTCCTCCATATGGTATAGAAATGTCCAAAACTTTTTAGATACTGGATGGAGATAGTCGAGAGGATAAATAGGACTTTTAAAACTACTCTGAAACCTGAGGCTAAGATATGTCTTTTAGGAATCTTGGAGGAGGGTAGAGCTTTTGTCCGGGTTTAGACTGTAGTATTGAGATGTCTATATCAGGCAAGACGACTGATAGCCATGGATTGGCAGTCTAGGATCCCTCCCTCCCCAGAAGCATGGGCTGAAACCATCAGCTCAATGATCTGGTGTGAGAGGGCGATGTATGTCAGGCAAAATAATTTAAGGAAATTTGAGGACCTGTGGAGACCCTGGCTGAATGAGGTGGGCTGAAACCTTTGTATAGGGTCTGGGGGCAGCTGGAGCGCTTGCCCCGCTGGCCCCTCGCCCAGGGTGGCGCGGGGTCGGCGGGGAGGGTATCCCCACAGCTCCTTTTTTCGGATTGCCTTTCCTGGCTTAAGTAAAGTGGGGATCTGGGGGGCGTCCTTCCTTTCGGGCCCGGCGGCCTCTCAGTTACCTTGTTTAACTGATACTCTTTTTTTTTTTTTTTCTCCAGTGTAGGGTACCAGCAGCGTGCATATGGGAATAGGTTAGGGAAGGGCGTGGGTTTGAAAAAGGGGTAGCGGGATTGGAATCTTGTGAGTTACTTTTTTGTATATTGCCGCTATGAAAAAATGTATAATGTGCTTGTTTTGTGGCTGTGTAATTTGAAGCTTGAAATTTAATATAAAGTCAATAATTAAAAAAAAAAGTATTATGTGAATACTGTTAGACCCTGCTGCATATTTATAGCACTTTAGGTGTATTTTATACGTGTATATTCACCGATTTATATCACTTGGAGCAACTTATTGTTTGGCATTTTATTTATTTTAGTGCACTGTTTACATGTTATCAGCACTGAGAATAATATTTTAGCTATTTTTCACTATTTTCATAATTTTTACTAATACATGTAGGACAATCTCATTGCATTTAGTACCGCGAAGGCTATCTTTATTATTTTCACTATAAAACTTGGACTGAAAGCATACGAACAAACTGAGGGGGGAGGGACTAGACAATACACACAGAGGACGGAAAAAATGGGGGGGGGGGGGGCAGGGGGTAGGCCACGTGGCAGGGGAGGGAAAGAGGAGGAACGATGGGGAAAGGAAAATGAAGTGGGAAAGAGAAAGGTTCCCCCAGGCCAGAGAAGATCAGTTAAGAGAGGCCTAGGCTGGTCGGATGCTAAATGGAAAAGTGTAGAACCACAACGGGCTCCACACCTAGAGGAGATTCAGTTCGCATTCTGCGCTATACAAGTATTTCATTCATTCATTCACACCTTAAGAAATTTGGCGTGGGAGTCATGGAGGAAACTAGGCATCTTCTTATTAATCATGAGAGTCATTAAAGTGCTCCTTGCCTCCGCGAACGAGACAGCCGGCCTCTTCCAGGCCCTTTCTATTGCATGCTTCGCAGCGATAAATAGGTGGCCAATTTCCACCCCACAGTTTTTCAATCGGGTTCAGGTCTGGGCTCTGGCTGGGCCATTCCAAATCTTTGATATTCTTCTGGTGAAGCCATTCATTGATTTTGGATGTATGCTTTGGCTCATTGTCATGCTGAATGATGAAGTTCATCTTCATGTTCAACTTTCTAGCCAAAGTCTGAAGGTTTTGTGCCAATATTGACTGGTATTTGGAACTGCTAATAATTCCCTCTAAGGCCCCTGTTCCAGCTGAAGAAAACAGCCAAAAAGCATGATGCTGCCACCATCATGTTTCACTGTGGGTATGGTGTTCTTCTATGGTGTGCATTGTTTTTGCGACAAATACATTTTGAAATCATAGCCAAAAAGTTCAACCTTGGTTTCATCAGACCGTAACACATTTTCCTGCATGATTTTGGGAGACTTCAAATGTGTTTTTACAAAATCTAGCCAGGCTTGGATGTTATTCTTGGTAAGAAAAGACTTCCGTCTTGCCACTACCCCACAGCCCATTCATATAAAGAATAAAGGAGATTGTTGTCACATGTTCTACACAGCCAGTACTTGCCAGATATTCCTGCAGCTCCTTTAATCACTTCCATACCTGGCCTATTCAGGCACTCCTCTACTACATGTAAAAATCATAATTTCTCTTTTGTTCATTGAGGGACACAGCTCCAGTAATCTTGACCATAGGGTTATTACGCCACCTTCAGGAGAGGACTAGGCAGAACATGTAAAAAATGTGAGACACACAGAACTGTACAGTTCTGCCCAGGGGGCAGTCCCTCTGGCAATAACACCTCAGACTGCTTCCTGCAGCTCAGTTTTTTTCTGCCTAGTGAAGGAGAAGGACCTAGGCTCCCTGCCGGAACCATCAGTCCTGGGTATTTTTTCTGGATTTTTGCCTTTTGCGCAAGATTTTAAGATCTTCTATCAACAGCCGGCTGGATAATATAGATCCTTGTAATCTCACCAGCCTGGCCATCAAGCGTGTGCAGACCCTAGCTACGCACTGGGTCGGCCACGACATGCCCTTCGGGCTCCAGGGGCGGCTGGTGAGTGCAATGCTTGGGTGTGGGTCTGTGATGGGATGTCCCCAGCCGTGTCCGGATGGTAAGTACAGCTTACTCAGGATACAGCAGGATCCCCTGCTGAAGTAGCAGTCCCTTTTGGGTCCCGTAAGCCAGCCCGTACACCTAAGGTGTTTCCATATCTGACTTATTTCGATAAGTTCATATACAAGGAATGGGAAAGCCCGCAACAGACCTTTTCGGTCCCAAAAAGAATGGCAGTGCATTACCCCTTTGAGGAGAACCTTCTTAAGAAATTTTCGGCTCCCCCGGTCGTGGACCCCCCAGTATACAGGTTACATAAAGTAACCACGATCCTGGTAGAAGGGACTCCTGCATTTAAGGACCCCAACGACGGGAAAGCCAAGGCTGTGGCCCGCTCCCTGTTTACGGTAGTGGGGTCAGCGATATGACCAGTACTGGCCACAGCATTAGTGTCGGAGACACATACTGAGTGGGCAAAACTATTGCACCATGAATTGGGGAAGCAGCAGGCCTCTCCTTTCTGCGTGGAACTAGCAGACCAGTTAAGCCTTAAGTAAGTTTGTGACACGGACCTGGATACGCTTCCCTTTCTCTCCAGGGCATCAGTTTCCACAGTGGTGCTGCAGCACCTGATTTGGCTGAAATGCTGGTCTGCGGACCAGGCATCTAAAAAAAAAAAAAAAAATTTGACGGATTCCTTGATGAGCAGCTATTTGGAGCCTTGCTAGATGACATTATTAAGAATGTCACAGGTTGGAAGAGCACCTTGCTCCCACAGTTCAGGAAGAGCAAGGAGCCACGCCGCAGACAAGGGCCCTCGTTTTCCGCTTAAAAGAGGCTTTAGTCCGCCCAGGACTTCAGCAAAACGCTCCCAGTCTGACAGGGCGACTACTGAGGGACAGAAGTATCCCTGGACTAACAAGCCAGCGAGTAAAAGTGCTACCGCATGAAGGTTTGCCCCCGCCCGTCACTCAGGTGAGGGGTCCCCTTCGGGAGTTTGCAGCCCGGTGGGCCTCTCGGCTCTCTGACCAATGGGTCTGCGAACTGATTTCATCCGGCTACAAGATAGAGTTCCTCTCTTGGCCACCAAACAGATTTTTCCCCTCCAGCATACCCTTACTCCCAGCTGGCCGGGAAGGCCCTGTTTGGGGCAGTAAGGGACCTGCTGAGCCGCGGGGCGATAGTGCCTGTTCCAGAAATGGAAAGGTTTTAGGGGTTCTATTCGAATCTGTAGTCCCCAAAAAGGAAGGGATACGTCCAATCTTGGACCTGAAAGGCCTCAATTGCTTTGTGAAAGTACAGAGGTACAGATTGGAATCAGTTTGCTCCGTAGTCGCTGCACTCCATCACAGGGGGGCTCCCTGGCGTCTTTGGACATCCAGGATGCATAGTTGCATTTACCCATATGCCTCAGGCATCAGAGGTTTCTGCCATTTGTAGTAGGGGAAGACCACTACTAGTTTGTGGCTCTTCCCTTTGGCTTGGCATCAGCACCCCGAGTCTTTACCAAGGTATTGACTCCAATTTTGGTGGTGTTGCGACGTGGGATCGCAATCGTGGGTTGCCTAGACAATCTCCTTCTGAGAGCATTAAGGGAGGATGTGGCGATCACCATGCAAACCCTGCAGGAATTTCGGTGGGTGTTGAACCTCCAAAAAGTCTGTTCTTGTGCCGACTCATGCCTGGAGTACCTATGCTTACTGCTGGACTCCGTGGAAGTGAGAGTTTTTCTCCCTTCAGACAAACTGCAGAGCTGCAGTGAAGCTGTTGAAGGGTCTTGCAGAAGGAGATATTGGCAAAATGGGACAAATCTTCGTTATCACTGGATCGACAGATTCAGGTGAGCTTTTAGTCAGGGACCCCCTTGGTGGCTGAGATCTCTGGCCCTTCAGTCCGGGAAGTCGTTCCTACCTCTTCATTAGACAGTGATCACAACGGATGCCAGCCTGACCAGCTGGGGTGGAGTACTGGGAGTACAATCGACCCAGGGCCTCTGGTCGAGGGAGGAATCCCAGCTGCCAATCAATGCGCTCAAACTTCGACAGATCAGGCTATGCTTCTCCACATGGTCGATGAGACTACGAGGACGTCCAATCAGGATCCAGTCAGACAACGCCACGGCGGTGGCATATGTCAACCATCAAGGAGGAACAAGAAGCTTGGGTGCAGTACGGGAGGTCGCTCACATCCTTCGATGGGCAGAGCGGCACATACCGGGCCTGACGGCCATATACATCCCGGGAGTAGAGAACTGGCAGGCGGACTAGGACCCAGGAGAGTAATCATTGCATCCGGAGGTGTTCAGGCTTCTTTGCCTGCGATGGGGCACACCAGATGTGGATCTCCTGGCCTCTCAGCTCAATCGAAAGGTGCAGAGGTTCGTGTCCAGGACAAGAGATCCTTGGGTGGATGTGTTGGTGGCGAACGCTCCTTGGCAGTGCTAAGGAACCGAGGTCTTTCTGACTCATGATTTCCACTATGTTAAGGGCACGGAAATCTTCTTCTCGGAAGATGTACCATCGTACATGGAAGACTTATATCTCCATGTGTGAGGAGATGGGGTGGCGTCCGTGCACCTTTTCCGTTTCCAGAATCCGCCTGTTGCTACAGCGGGGTGTGGACGGGAAACTGGCCTTAGGCACCATCAAGGGACAGATATCAGCCTTGGCTGTCTTTTTCCAACGACCCCCGGCATCTCACTCTCTAGTGAGCACCTTTGTACAAGGGGTCCGGCATGTAGTCTACCCTTACCTCTGTGGGATCTGAACCTGTTGTCGGCGATTCAGAAACCGACATTTTAGAACCTCAGGGAAATCCCTTTAACACTCTCTGAGAAAGTGGTCTTCCTAGTGGCCATTACATTGGCCAGGAGGGTTTCGGGAACTGGCGGCCTTGTCTTGCAAGTCGCCTTATCTCATTATACACAAGGATAAGGTGGTGTTGCGTCCGCAACCTTCCTTTCTACCGAAGGTGGTTTCGGCTTTTCACCTGAATTAAGTCAGTGTGTTACCATCTCTGTGTCCTAAACCGACACATTCTGAGGAGGTGGCCCTCCATTCCCTGGACATGGTCCGGGCTCTAAGGGCATATCTGTCTGCCACGCTCCCTTCCGGAAGTCAGACTCTGTTCATTTCAGTAGCTGGTCCGAAAAAAGGAATGCCGTTCTCGTCGTCCACCATTTCCAAGTGGATCAGACAGATCGTGTTCCAGGCTTACGCCTTGAAGGGCCAGATGCCCCCTTTCCTGTCAGCCCACTCCACCAGGGCAATTGGGACCTCTTGAGCCTTCTAACATAAAGCGTCAGTCGCTCAAGTGTGTAAGGCGGCGACTTGGTCATGCGTTCACACTTTTATAAAAAAATTCTACAAAGTGGATGTAAGTGCATCTTCTTATGCCTGCTTTGGCAGCAAAGTTTTGCAGGCAGATGTGTAATTTTACACTCTTTCTTCTGTTTACTGCTTGGGTACGTCCCTACGGTCAAGATTACTGGAGCTTTGTCCAGCAATGAACGAAAGAGAAAATAGGATTTTTGTACTCGCTTTAAAATCCTTTTCTCTGAAGTTCATTGAGGGACACAGAACCCTCCCCTCTTATTGGTTTACGTTATACTGCTTGTTGACGTACTGAGCTGCAGGAAGCAGGCTGAGGGGTTATTACCAGAGGGACCACCCCCTGGACGGAACTGTACAGTTCTGTGTGTTTTACATGTTCTTCCTAGTCCTCCTAATGAAGGTGGCGTAATAACCTTACAGTCAAGATTACTGGAGCTGTCTCTGCAGCATTGCCTAAGGCTCCACCCCCTATTTTAAAACAAGGGTTTTCCAGCGCGAGCAATCGACTACAGGTCCTCTCAGACCTACAGAGAGAGCATGGCGGGGGGTTAGCTTAGCAGCGTCTGCGTTCTCCGATGTGTGCTAATGCAGGCTGTGTAGGGACACGAGCAAGAGAGATGGCATTATCAGGTTTGGTATGGGAACAGAGGGGTGCCAGACTGAGTGCAGTATAAATCATATATTTAATAAAAACAAGTAGGAACTCGCAGGTTAAATTAGATGAGTTCAGTATGGGGTGAAAATCGCCAGTCCTGGAGTCTCAAAAATGTCTTCCCTTTGCAGCCTGGGGCACTGGTGTGATCCTACAGGGATCCAGAGAATGCTGGGAACCAAGAGGCAGGAAACAAGAAGCAGCTGGTCGTGACTTCACAGGAACAGGAAATGTGATTATTCACAGAGGCAAGGAATGGTAATGCATTTTGAAGCTACAGCTTCTTCATCAGACCATGATTGGCTGGCAAACCTGGCAGTCTTAAATACAGAGGGAATAGAAACAGAGAGATCTGATGGGCTGGCCAGCCCGTCAATCAAATAGACAGATTTAAAGAGGTAGATGGTTGGAGACCGAAGTGAACGTAAATATGAGGAAGAAGCTTGCTGATTAATAGTGGAAGATAAGTTTATGCCGTTTGCAGAAATCGATCAAATCATTAATTGATTAAATACATACATGCTTTCCTTCCTCCATTCTCACCATTTTATTAATTCATTAACCATCTACCTCTTTAAATCTGTCTATTTGATTGACGGGCTGGCCAGCTCATCAGATCTCTCTGTTTCCATTTCCTCTGTATTTAAGACTGCCAGGTTTGCCAGCCAATCATGGTCTGATGAAGAAGCTGTAGTTTCGATATGCATTACCATTCCTTGCCACTGTGAATAATCAAATTTCCTGTTCCTGTGAAGTCACGACCAGCTGCTTCTTGTTTCCTGGTTCCCAGCATTCTCTGGATCCCTGTAAGATCACACCAGTGCCCCAGGCTGCAAAGGGAAGACATTTATGAGACTCCAGGACTGGCGATTTTCACCACATACTGAACTCATCTAATTTAACCTGTGAGTTACTACTTGTTTTTATTAAATATATGATTTCTACTGCACTCAGTCTGACGCCCCTCTGTTCCCATTTCTACACAGAGCTCATCACTTCACTCTAAGGGAGCTGCCTCCAGGTGCTAATCATACAAGATCTCAGATCATTTATGGACATTATGTTTTAAATAAATATTTTAATATGTGTGCTTATTCACACACATTTTATGTATACCTATATTCCAGTTGTTATATAATTTTATGTTCTCACCATAGCTAACGCCGCTGTTAACCCCTATTATCAGGTTTGGTGACAGGCATTTCCTTTTGAAACATTGTTACTTCTGCATCAGGCATGGCATTAATAGCAGCAATTTTGCACGGACGCCACCCCATCTCCTCACACATGGAGATATAAGCCTTCCATGTACGATGGTATATCTTCCGAGAAGAAGATTTCCGTGCCCATAACAGTGGAAATCACAAGTCAGACAGACCTCGGTTCCTTAGCACCTGGCTTTTGCGGTGATTGGAATATCTCAGTCCATAAAGGACCAGTTTGTGGAGATACTCAAGATTATTCCTGATCAGCAGGCCCTGCAATGGGCCGGAATATCAGAAGCGCTATGTTTTACGGTGGATGCTATGAAAGATTCTATTATTCAAGCCTCACGGCTTATGCTAGGACTGGTACATATGCGCAGAATCCTATCTTTTAAAAATTGGGTCAGCTGAAGCACCATGTAAAAAGCTCTTGGCCAGTTTCCCATTTCAGGATGAACGGTTGTTGGGAAACGTTTTAGATAAGTATATCTAAAAGATTTCTAATGGGAAAAGTTCTCTCTTACCAGTAAAGAAGAAGTTTAAATGTTTTTCCTTTTTAAACGTGCATCTTCTCCAGTGCCAGGAGCATCTGCCTCCAGACAGTCTCGACGGCCTCCACCGTCGAGCTGAAGAGGAAGACCTCAGGGGCAGTCCCAGGGCCAAAAGAGGACTTGAGGCAAGAAGCCTGCAAAGCAAAATACTAAAGCCTCCTTAAGGGGTGCTACCACTCGCTCGGGTGGGGGGAAGGATTCTACAATTTTCAAAGATCTGGCAGGAATGTTGTCAAGACAGATGGGTGGCTTCCTCAATTTCTCTAGGTTTCAAACCAAGAATTCCCGTCAACCCGTTTTTTAAAAATCAAATGTTCCCAGAGATCCAGGGAAAAGGAAGTCTCTCTTTCTGGCTCTGGATCATCTCTTGTCTCAGAAGGTGATATCAGAGGTTCCCACAGAAGAGCAGGGTTCAGGGTTTTATTCAAACCTCTGCACGGTAACCCATTCTAGATCTCAAGGATCTGAACCAGCACCTGAATATCCTTTCCTTTCACATGGAGTCAATCCAATTGGTTGTCTCCATTCTACAAGGAGGGGAATTTTTGGCATCAATCGATATCAAAAATGCCTATCTCCACGTGCCAATATTTCCCTCTCATCAGAAGTTTCTATGCTTTGAGGTAGAAAATCTTCATTTTCAGTTTGTGGCTCTGCCGTTTGGTGTAGCCACCACATCACGAGTGTTCACAGAGATCCTGGTGCCTCCTTTAGTCAGGTTAAGGGCTCAGGGTATAACAATTCTAGCCTACCTAGACGATCTGCGTTTAGTAGCTAAATCAGTCACCTGTCTAAACCAGAGTTTAATCTCGGCTGTAAACTATCTAGAATTCCTAGGCTGGATTCTCAACCTAGAAAAATCCTCCTTATAGCCATCAAGGAGATTACAGTACTTGGGGCTGGTCATAGATACAGTTCAAAAGAAGGTATTCCTTACCCCAAGAATCGGCTCCATAAAGGAACTGATTTGACTTGTCAAAACAGAGAAATCCTTCCATTTGGCTGTGCGTGAAATTGTTAGGGAAGATGGTGGCCTCCTTCGAGGCCGTTCCTTATGCGCGGTTTCATTCAAGACTGCTGCAAAACACCATTCTGTCGACATGAAAAACGAAGGTCCAGGCTTTGGACTTTCCAATGCGCTTATCCCCCGAGGTGCGTCAGAGCCTTAATTGGTCATTGATATCCAGCAGGGAAAATCCTTTCTACCAGTGTCCTGGAAAGTGGTAACAACGGAGGCCAGCCTTCTAGGCTGGGCAGCAGTCCTGGAAGAGGCTTCTGTCCAGAGGAAGTGGCCCATGTCAGAAAGGACCTTACCCATCAATATTCTGGAAATTCGGTTGGTACGTTTGGCCCTAAAGGCCTGGACACTCAGCTTACGAAATTGTCCTATCAGGATGAATCCGACAGTTCTGGTCTGACATTGCCACGGTTGTGGCTTACATGAATCACCAAGAGGGCACAAGAAGTTTTGCAGCCCAAAAGGAGGTGAATCATGTTCTATCTTGGGCAGAAAGCAACATTCCTTGCCTATCGACAATTTTTATTCCAGGGATAGAAAGTTGGCAGGCTGACTACTTGAGTCACCAACAATTGTTTCCAGAGAATGGCCCCTTCACCCCAACATCTTTCTGTTGATATGTCAAAAATGGGGTGTTCCGGATGTGAATCTGTTCGTTTTCAGACTCAACAACAAAGTCCGCAACTTTGTGTCAAGGACAAGGGATCCGCTGGCATGCGGAACAGATGCCTTGGTCTTTCCATGGGATCAGTTTTCACTGATCTATGCCTTTCTTCCAGTTCTGCTGCTTCCGCATCTTCTTCGCAGGATAAAGGTGGCAGTAGGGGACCCTTGGACCCTGCCGATGTGGCCAGACCTTCTCATGCATGGTCAGGTATTCCATCCTACCTTACAAACGCTAAATATAACGGCTTGGCTATTAAAACCCACATTTTAAAGGACCATGGGTTCTCTCCTTCAGTAGTGTCTACTTTGGTTAATGCTAGGAAGCGGGCCTCCAGAGTCATTTACTATAGAGTCTGGAAGGCATTTGTCTCCTTGTGTGGATCCAGGGGTTGGCACCCCAGGAAGTATGTCATAGATAGGATCTTTGAATTCCTGCAGATGGGATTGGAAATTAAGCTGGCCTTGAGTACTATCAAGGGCCAGGTCTCAGCCTTATCAGTATTCTTTCAACTGCCTCTTGCTTCTCACTTTTTGGTTCGTAGCTTTATTTAAGGGGTAACTCAGATTAATCCTCCTGTCAGGGCAACCCTGAATCCTTGGGATTTGAATTTAGTCTTATCGGCTTTGCAGAAACATCCTTTTGAGCCTATACGGGATATTCCCTTGGTTCATTTGACAAGAAAGATAATCTTTTTGGTTGCCATATTCTCTGCCAGAAGGTTATCGGAATTGGTGGCTCTGTCTTGTAAAGAGCCATATTTGATTGTTCATAAGGATAAGGTGATATTGCACCCTCATCCTGAATTCCTACCAAAGATTGTAACAGTTTTTCATTTAAACCAGGATATTGTTCTGCCTTCCTTTTTCTACATTCCCAAAAAAACAGATGTTTTGTTTGTACTGCCAGAAGATCCTAAAAGGGGACAGGCAGCATCAAAATCTACTATTTCAAGTGATTGTTCAAGCTTACTATCTAAAGAAGAAAATCCCTCCTTTTCATGTTAAAGCGCATTCCGCTAGGGCTGTTAGTGCCTCTTGAGTGGTGCATCACCAGGCCTCCATCGCTCAGATCTGCAAGGCCGCAAATTGGTCTTCAGTCCATACATTTACCAGATTCTATCAAATTTATATAAAAGGTCATGAGGCTATTGCCTTTGGGCACAGTGTACTGCAGGCTGCAGTATGAGTCCTCTAGTCTCTTAATGTCCTACTTTTTTGATGTCTCACTCCCTTCAGTTGCCATTGCTATGGGACATCCCATATAGTAACTACTATGCCTCTGTGTCCCTTGATGTTTGAAAAGAAAACTGGATTTTTAAAAACAGCTTACCTGTAAAATCCTTTTCTTTGACGTACATCAGGGGACACAAAGGTCCCTCCCTTATTTGGTATACCCGTGTATCGCTTAGCTACAAATCTGAGGTACTCCCAGTAGTGGGAGGGGTTATATAGAGAGTGCACTTTTTGTCTTAGGGCGTGCCAGTGTCCACCACCTGAAGGTGGCCTATAACCCACATAGTAACTACTATGGCACTGTGTCCCGTGATGTACTTAAAAGAAAAGGATTTTACAGGTAAACATGTTTTGGGGTTTTGAGTAATTTTCTAGCAACAAAACTAACTGCTGACATGCTTATAAATCCATGCATCTAGAAATGATTGACTGGTGTTGCAGATCACACATTTTTATTCAAGTGACCCCCTAGGTATTGAATGCTCACCTTGGAGCGTGTGACTTGGCAATTACACTTAGTCAATACACACTTGTGAACCATCCCTGGGTTTTATAATGGTGACGGGATCCTGGGCTTCCCACACAGTATCTTGGGAAAGATACTGCGGGAAAGATGGGAAATAAAAATTCCCCCTTATGAAGATACGATGACCCTGTATCGAGCACGTGTAGGGGAGGGGCCAGGAAAGTACGAAAAGGCAGTCTATCCTCCTAGGAAGAAGCATACACCATTCCAAAACCAGCTGCTTTAAATATTTCAAGTCATACACAGATTGGTGCACTGACGCACCTGGTACATGTGAGTACTCCATTGGGGGTTTGTCAATCGTTTCTAGACGCATGGATTTATAAGCATGTCAGCAGTGCTATTACTGGATACCACACATATGTACTTTTTTTCAACAGGACTGCCACATAATTGTTTATAAAAGACTCGTTTTTTTGCATAATAGCACTTCTTGCTATTTAAAGTGCCACTAGTGTCGTTCCCTGTATACCACCGGACACTTATATCTGTGTTACAAAGCACTTGGATGCACATGAGCACTTTGTTATTAATGTTTTAATTTACATATTTATTGTTTTATTTTTGTCATATATCTATGTCACATATGTCACTTATGTCACAATAACACTACATGTGTTTGTTTTAATTTTTAGCACACATTTATTGTGTAATATTCTAAAGTGCAGCGTATAATTTACTATTATTGCAACATTTTATGTTGCACGGTATTTGCGCAACAATTTTGGGGAAAAAAACGTTTCATGAATTAAACAAAACAGCGACGTTAGCCCAATTTTTTTGTATAATGTGAAAGATGATACGCCGAGTAAATAGATACCCAACATGTCACATTTTAAAATTGTGCACACACACTCATGTAATGGCAGCAAACTTCAGTATTAAAAAATCTTCATAGGTGATGCTTTACATTTTTTAACGGTTACCATTTAAGAGATACAGAGGAGTTGTAGTTCTACAATTGTTGCTCTCGTTCTAACGCATGTGGCAATACCTCACATGTATAATTTGAATGGTGTTTACATATGTGGGTGGAACTTGCGCCCACATACGGGCGTAAGCCCATACACACAGGGGCACTTTAAAAAAAATTGTGTTTTGTTGTTTGTTTTACTTTATTTTATTTTTACATTTTCTCTTTACATTTTTTTTTTTTTTATCACTTTTATTCCTATTACAAGGAATGTAAACATCCCATGCAATAGGACTAGTGCGTGATAGGTCCTCTTTATGGAGAGATGGGGTCTATAAGTCTCCACATCTCTCCTCCAGGCTGGAAAGCATGAGATTAAAAAGAAATTAAGATCCTATGCTTTCCACAACCGCGGCCTGGACTTGATGTCATAATGTTGCGCCCGGGCCTCTGGCGGTCATAGAGATGACCATCTTGTCACCGGAAATCTCTATGCTTGTCATCTGGCAGAGGTGGACTCTTTCTCCAGGTCCACGATGGCACGGGAGAGTGCAGAGAAGCACCAGAGGGTGGCGGAAGGGGGTGTGTCCCCTATCGTTGCCTGTAAGAACGATCAAGCGGCGCAACGTCCGCTATGATCATTCTTGCAGTGCAAAGAATCACTGGCTCTAAAAGATGATACCTGAATGATGCCTGTAGATTCACACATCCTTCAGATATCCCTGCTGAAATTCAAAGACGTCATATGACATCCTTGGGCTGGAAGTGGTTAATGTTGCTGTAGGCCTCTTGGCAGCCTCCCTGACCAGATTTCTTCTCGTCTTTTCATCAATTTTGGAGGGACGTACAGTTGTTGGTAATGTCACTGTTGTGCCATATTGTCTCCATTTGATTATAAATGTCTTCACTGTGTTCTGTGGTTATCTAATGCCTTTTTAAATTCTTCTGTACCATTCTCCTGACTGAAAACTTTTTTTAACAATGAGATCCCTCTGATACTTTGGAAGCTCTCTGCAGACCATGGCTTTCGCTGTAAGATGCGATTAAGAAAATGTCAGTAAAGACCTACTCGAGCAGCTGAACTTTATTTGGGCTTAATGAGAGGCACTTTAAATAATGGCTTTTGTGTACTGACTCCTATTTAACATGAGTTTGAATGTGATTGCTTAATTCCCCAAAAACACAGCTACATCCCAAGTTGTAAGAGGGTGGATTTTTTTTATTTCCCACCCCTAAAAGATTTCAGTTTGTTTTTCAATTGAGTTGTGTAGTTTATAGATCACATTAAAGATGGAAAAAATCCTGAAATTATTTATCTTTGTCTAATTCTTTTACATTACAGAAACCTGACATTTTAACAGGGGTGTGTAGACTTTTTATATCTACTGTGTGTGTGTGTGTGTATGTATATATGTATGTGTATATATATATATATATATATATATAATGTGCCCACTGACAAATGATCAGTCTATATAATTTTATATTTTTGTTAAAAAAAAAACGTAAGCGTATATTGATTGGTTTGCGCAAAAGTTATCTTGTGTACAAAATAGGAAATCCATTTATGCCATTTTTATTTTATTTTTTACTAGTAATGTTGGTGATCAGTGATTTTTAGTGGGAATGCGACATTGAGGCAGACAGTTTGGACACCTAGCTAACATTTTTGAAACTTTTTTGGGAACCAGTGACATTATTATAGTGATCAATGCTAAAAATATGCACTGATATTGTGCTACTGGCAGGGAAGGGATTAACTGTGTTCCCTCAGTGTATTTCTGTGTGAGGAGATGGGCTGCCTGGGGCAACACACAGATCAGTCTTCCTGCATAGAAGAAAGACAAGATCCTGTGTTATCCCCTGTCAGAACGGAGATTGCCTATTTTTACTTTCGGCAGATCACAGTTCTGTCTCTGCAGGAAACGATCGTGGGTGGCCGGCGGACATCGAGTCTGCCAGACCCACCGATCCCCCCCCCCCCCGTTGGCAAATCGTCGCATGTGCCCACTAAACCTCATGCACGAACTGACTTACAGCTACGACAATTCACGCAGCCGAGCCAGCTTGCCGCAGTATAATTGCGGTCACTGGTCAAGAAACGCACCAGAGGATGCAGCGTTGAATGTCCTTTGCATATGTGGGGAGAGTGAGGATGTGAAGAGCTTGGAATATTTGCCTGAGAAGCCATCAGGGTCTGGGGCTTTATTATTAGGGAGAAAGAAAACCATTTTCTCCAATTCGGTGGTTGTGAAAGGTTTGTTAAGGTCCTGCAATTGGGCATCTGACAGTTTAGGTTTGCTTGAGCGCCAGCTTTTACCAAAACCCCCCTGATGTAGGCCTTGTGGGTGTTCAGTGTGGGGAAGGGATCCATGGCGGAGGGCGCATTATGCTCAAAGTATTCTCGTTTTTGGTCATTTATATATTTGGAATTAGCAGGGTTAGACATCAGGAAAACATTGTGCCACATCATGTTTATGCCCCCCATGACACTCCGCCCCCCCCCACACACACAGATCAATATAGGGGCATGGTCCGAGCACGTGATGGTGTGGCTATCAGAAGATGTGAAGTCCTGGAGTAAAAGCTTGTCCGGAAAGAATAAGTCTATCCTTCAGTATGAGCAGTGGGGTTTGGAGAAAAAAGAAAAGTCCAGTTCTGTGGAGTGCTTGCATTTCCAGATGTCAAAGAGGGCAATGGTCCTGAGAAAATTGCCCAGTGTAGAAGGTCGTGTGCGTGTGGAAAGGGGGCCCAATATGTCCAAAGAGCCATCTGGAACTGCATTGAGTAACAAAAAAGAGTAACAAAAAAGTCCCCACAGAGGAACAAATTACCCTTTCTCTTCTTCTTCATAAATGTTTACTATGGTTTAGATGGCGTTGTCTATGTCGCACACAAAAATTATAAATCTGCCCTGATCATCCATGGTGACATTGAGTGGTTTGAAGTGGGCAGTATCTTTTATGGCAATAAAAACCCCTCTCTTATGTATTGCAATAGCAAAGTATACATTGGGGACTCGATTGTGGGCTTAGGATGGAGTGTTGTTCTGAGCAAAATGCATTTCTTGAAGGCATAAGACATCACATTAAAGCTTAGTGACGTCCTTCCATAGAGGGTGCCTTTTGTTCAATGAGATGTCTAATGCAATGTCTGAATAGCAAGAGGTGAATGGGATGGTTCAAGCTGCTCGTATGTTGCCTCAGAAGGTGAAAGCGGCTTGTAGAACCCAGAGCTGATCAATCGGTGTATATTGCGATAGGAGCAATTCAGGATATGATGTAGACTGAGGTTTGTTCCACAAGTAATTGCTTAAACAGAGACCGTTAGAAAGATAGTTAATTTAATCATAGGGATACTCTGTGAAAAGAACCTTCCATAAAAAGAAAACAGAAACGTGCAGTAAACCGCAACTACTAACTGGGGGTAATCATCAGGGCTAGTGTAGATGTTTTGTGGCCAGGCGAGCCATTTCAAGTGATAATCTCTTCCAGGCAGTTGGATCTTTTCCAGCTTGCATCATCCTGTCTGTGATTATGGGTAGGGTGGCTTCTTTGGGGCAGAGGTTCTAGTATGTACCCTTGACATAGCAGGGACAGACCCTCTTCAAGGGATTGGATATTGTTTATTTCCTTCCTTGGTTACCACTAGTTTCACCGGGTGACCCTATTTGTATGCAATGTTATGGCTTTGCAGGGGTTTAGTGATGGTGGCCAAGTTCTTGCATTTATTCATTGTGTACTGTATGAGATCCGCTAAGAAGACTAGCCTGGCGTACTGCTTGGAGAATGTTGTAGGGTTTCTGGTAGCCCAAAGGAATCTATCTTAGATGTGATAGAAGTGGATTTGAACGATCACGTCTCGTTGGACATTGTCTGCCATGTGGGGGGGGGGGGGCTTAGGGAGTCTGTGTATGTGATCAAGAAGTAGCTCGGATGGTGGGGCCTCCGAAAAGAGGTCAGACATGAGCTTTGTGAAGAAATCTTTTAATGCCACAGGTTTAACAGATTGTGGTATGCCTCTTATATTAACTTTATTTCTGTGTGATCGATCTTCCAAATCGGCCAATTTGGCCTTCATCCACTCCATGTCCTTCTCCCGCTCAATGTGCGCATCGACCACCTCATTAAAGTTGTATGTGAATTTCCCCATCTTAGATTCTAAAGCCCTATACATGCTATCAGATGTTCTGCTGATTTTTTTTTTTCCTTCAGATTTCCCAAAACCATAAAATATGAGGTCAAACCTTAGGCGTTTCAATTTGTATGCAATCAGGCAGGCCCCTGCACTACAGGATTTTGGTAAATATGAAGACAAAAATCTGCAGAAAATCTGATGTGTATGGGGCTTAAGTGTGAGGCCCGATCATCCAATAGATGTATGTCTGCCTTAAATTGTTGGCCTAGCTTAAAGGTATCCGCACGAATGGCGCTTTGTAGAAAAAACTGCATTTTTTTTAAAGTACCGTATTTATCAGCGTATAACACACACCCCAAGTTTAGGAGGGAAGAGTAAGGAAAAAAAACGTACATTTAAATGCCCGTCAATGCAGCCTTATCAGTGTCATTTGCAGCCTTGTCCATCGTTGCAGCTTTGTCAGTGTCATATGCAGCTTTGTCATGCAGCCTTGTCCATCGTTGCAGCCTTGTCAGTTTTATTTGCAGCTTTTTTTTTTTTTAAATGACGCCGCTGAGATACAGAGCCGGATGTCCTGTGTATCTCGGTGGTGCTTGGTAGTTCTCGGCCGCCTTCGGCCATTCTCATCAGCTTTCGGCCATTCTCATCAGCTTTCGGCCGTTCTCGTCAGCTTTCGGCCGTTCTTGTCAGCTTTCGCCCGCTCTCAGACGTTCTCGGCGGCTTTCGGCTGCCGAGAACGGGCGAAAGTCGTTGAACGGTCGAAAGCCGACAAGAAGGGCCGAAGGCGGCCGAGAAGAGCTGAAAGCCGCCCAGAGGCTCAAAACTGTGGAGGATCGGCATATAACGCTCACCCGCGATTTTCCCGATTTTAAGGGGGAAAAAAGTGTGTGTTATACGTCGATAAATACGGTAGTTTCTAGCACTGGCTGGTTTGTGGTAGGAACAGCAGCAATGGAGTTCTCTAAGGCTGTGCTCCCAGTGGAAGGTGTGTGTGACAGGCTCACCTCAGTGTGTTGGTTATGCTTGGTGTTTGTCTGGGCCTCGATTTCACCTGGCTGATGGACATGGTTGAGGTTGGAGAGCAAAAATTAGTGGGCTTGCAGGTGTCCTCCGCTGACTCTGGCAGGTTCTCCCTCTCCTCCTGTCTCGCTACTGCAGCTCGTGGGGGGAAGGCTCCTGGCGCCATCTTGTTGCACGCACAGGCCGACATAGGGAAAAAAATCTGTCATTTTCTGGAAGATCCCCCTGTCCTTCCGTTTTAGACATCTCCCCTGACGTCGCTGGACTTATGTGGACCAGATGTCTGCCAGGCAAAATCTGTTCCCACTGATTGCCCTGTGGACTGGAGTTCCATAGAGGTTCACCATGTTGCCATCTAGAACAACATCCGGGCACTTTTTTTTTTTTTTTTTTAGGTTTTTATCTGAGTAATCAAAACAATAATCAGCCAACTAATCGTTTATGAAAATAATCGATCATCACAGTCCTAAATGTCAGATTTGGCGCTGCTTTTGAAGTTGTTAAGGTGTCTACATAAGATTGGATTGGGGAGCATTCTTGAATGTTCCCCAAGAATTCTTGTTGACTTACTCCCATGCCACCTGCTAGAGGAAAAACTGTCTGCATTTTGATTTTATTTAGTTTGATTAATGTGGGGACAACATAAGCTCCCAGGGGGGAACAAAGTTGGAAACTATAGCATATCGTATTGTGAACATATCTAGATATATGAAAAAGCCAGGGATTCTGCCCACCAGTCTCCACCTATAGCTAGAATATACTTTTTTGAGTTGACTGAACCATTAGAATTTGTTACTTTGCTCTTTCCGTTGCTTGTTTACTGCAATTACTTGTTAAATACATTTTGAGTTTTAGCTTTACAGGTCTCCCACTAATTAAATATCTTTTATTCCCTTTGTTTTTCTTTCAGACACATCTCCCTAACATTAAAGTTCATGCCTACTTTGCTCCAGTCACACCACCTCCCTCCGTGGGGGGCAGCAGGCAGCGATTCTGCAGATGCTGTGCCATCCTATGAGAAGAGACTTACATCTGGACTCCCTCACCATTCGTGTGTGAGGTTCCAGCTGGACTCATTTGGAAGAGAATGCGCCAGCTTACTGTGGTCATGGTGGGGAGAGGAGACCTTCCTTCTTAATGTGAGAGCATACACGCCCTTTGCACTTTGGGCGGGATCTACAAAAACAGATTTTTTTCAGTTTTTCCTTGCTGCATTACCCAGGATGGTTGTGGGAGAAAAACAGATATTTGAAGGGGAGCAGAACCAACAACACTCCAGGATTTTGTACCAAAACTTTGGAAGGGAGGAGTTTCAAAATGTAGATTTTTGGAAACAATCTCCTGCATTTTGGCATCTGATTAAGGGTTGATACGGTTATCCTTTGCTGTGGTTCCAGAGGAGAGTTTGTGGACAGAGGAGCAGGGACTTCTATTTCATTTAAGGACCTAAAAAGTATACCAGCTGCACCTCCATTTTCTACTTTAATCCCTGGTACTGCATTAGGGACACAGCAGCAAGGATAGCCCCAGCACCCTTCTCTCCCTTTACCCCTGGCTGGTGATATCTTGGCCTTTCCACAATGACATAATGCATTCCCCACAGATGGAACACGAAGACAGAAATGTTACAAATAATGGATTATATAAAAAAAAAAAATATATATATATATATATATATATATATATATATATATATATATATATAAAAATACACACATACTTTGTACAATATAATTTTAATGATATTACAGGGTGATCCCTCCTCACGTTCGCGTGGGTGTGATAATGATGCCAATTACATGAGTAAAAATGGAAAAAAATTGTCTAGAGTCTGGTTACTAAGATTTAGAAGTTTGTCTTTGTCAAGGAGGTATGCATTTGTGTGTTGAGTTTATAAGAATTTCAAAATTTTTGTATAAGTTAAATCCTGATTAAGTAATTAATATAACAAGCACAGTGGATGAGGCTAGTTTTTGGCAGCTAAATGTAATATGTTCATTTTTTAACACAAAGTTCCAACTTTAAAGGGACCCTGTCACCAACCTAAAAAATACAGGCAATTGCACAGAAAAATATTTTTAATTTTAAATGCTTGCTTGCATTGTTTTTTCCTTCTATATATTTTTTTCCTTTTTATCCACTTGAAATGTGCCTTTGAACTTTCTAGAACATGACTACCCTTGCACGTCATAGCCCTTTCCATTTCTAAGCATGTCTTAACTGCACTCTGTACTGGTTCCTAGCAGTAGACTCGGGGCTTTTGGATGCCTAGACAAGGGAGGCTTTTACAGGTAAATAACCAGGCATAAAATGTTAAATTCACATAAAATGTTCTGTTAAGGTTTGTGTTGAAATTAATGATTTGGCGGCAGGGTCTCTCTAAGACCCCATACACTGTGTAGATTTTTGTCTTTAGATTTACCAAAACCATATGAGGTCAAACCTTAAGAGTTTCAACTTGTATGCAATCAGGCAGGCCCTTGCACTACATGGTTTTGGTAAATCTGAAGACAAAAATCTGCAAAAAATCGAATCGTGTGTATGGGGCTTAAGTGTTTCATAGTTAGTAAGGTTGAATAAAGACACCAGTTCATCCAGTTCAACCTGAGTGAGTGTCGACAATTGTCCCTATCCCTGTACATTGCACACTCACATTGGTCCCTACCCTCAAGAAGCCCACAATCCAACGTCCCCATTCATATACTAGGGCCAATTTTGGACAGAAGCCAATTAACCTACCTGCATGTCTTTGGAGTGTGGGAGGAAACCGGAGTACCCGGAGGAAACCCACGCAGGCACAGGGAGAACATTCAAACTCCAGGCAGGTAGTGTCGTGGTTGGGATACGAACCAGCGACCCTTCTTACTGCTAGGTGAGGGTGCTAACCACTACACCACTGTGCCGCGCAATACATAGTGTGTTTTACATTTTTTTTTTTTTTTTTAAAGGGAACTTTTTTAAAAAGATTTTTGCAAGCAATCCTTACCTGCTTCTGTTAGAGACATATGAATGTAGGCCTTGGCATGACCTGTCTAAATTTAAAGCGGATGTAATAGTTTGCCTTCAGTTTAACATTTAGATTAGTCTCTGTGTTGTAAAAGGAAAAGCAGCAGCCTTTAGCTAAGCATAGACAGATCAAAATCCTGGCTGGTTCACCAGGGTCAGGCTGAACTTTGATCTGTGGGTGACCCTGCCTGTTCAACGGAAGTCTATGTAGGGCACATGGGAAAATGTTTTTTTTTTTGTTTGTTTTTTACGTTGATGATTGGCTGCAGCCACTGATTAGTGTATTTTGACAGCAGGGAGAGCCAGTGATGGGGGGAGGTCCTCTATCCATGTTGCTTGTGGGGATGAAGGAAAGCCTTAGCATCACTTTGTGACCAAGAATCCAGAACCACTGATATAAGTCACCGGCCAAGCCCAAAGTAGAAGTCCCATGTGTATTGATCTTGTGCACAAGCAACATCCTACTGGGTGGTATAATCCAGTTAGGGATTTTCTGACAGCCAATGTTGTTTCCCCCTATGATGAGAGGGAATTGAATCATCTGCCTGTGCTGTTTATGATCACTACACTGCTCTGCCTTCCCTAAACATCAATGTTCGTATTTGAGGATCAATCTGTGGATTTGGTTATAACACCCCATAAATACATAAAATAAAATAAATCAAATGCAAAAAGTGCAAACATTTTTAAAGGATAAGTTGACCTTTGCAAAAAAATTAAAAATGCACATCTTTTTGTAGGTAAAATGTGCATTTATTTTTTTTTTTACTGTGAGGCTGCAAAACATTGCACCAGTGATCAGTAGATTGTGGGTGCAATGCAGGGCTCTTGCAGGCAATTACACACTGATAGGAACACTCAATGAACTACCTAGAACGCTCAACAGCACAGTGGTAGTTCATTGAGAACTACAACCCGACAGCCACAAAGGCTACTTTCACAGAAGTCTGAAAATGAATGACACGGTCGGGTGGGCGGAGCCCTGCGGAGTCACGTAATCTGTAACATGTTACAGTGGGAATAGAAAAGAATCACCCACCTTTTAATATAATCACATTTGTTGCTTTGCAGCCTGAAATTAAGACTGACACCGTTTTTGTTTTATCCGGGTGTATTTACACAGTGTCATTTATAACATCCTAGTGAAAGATATAACACCAACATGTCAGTTATAAAAAAAAAATCAAATACAGACTCACGGAGTTATAAAAAGGACTGTAAACTCAATCAGGTGTAGCTAATTACCTTCTTAGTGGCAGATAAAGGCATTTGACTTTCAGCTGTGATCAGCTTTGGTCATTTTGTTTATCACAGCATAAAAAAGAGCTTTCCTGGACCATTTTAGTCCCTGGTAGTGCAACTGAGACAATCGACATTGGGTTGCAAGGCGCTGTCAAAAAAAATCTCTGGGATAAAGTTGTGGACAGGCACAAAAATGTCAACGGTTTTATCCGTGCCTGGAAGTACAGTGAAGTCTATTTTCCTGACGCATCATGGCAGCACACACACTGGGTTGTGACTCCGCCTCCACAACCTGATAGGACTGGTTGGCTATAAGATCTGAAGATGAGTCCACCGCTGCATTCTCCTTTTTTCCCTCACCTGAATGGGACATCACGTATTCGATCGGTTAGCAATGGAGCCCCTTACCGCACCACCCCAGCTAGGTTCGGCTTCTCCTACCTGGAAGCCCCTGACTGTACAGTCTCTAAATGAGCTATAACGCAGGGGGCCCCACTCTGGTGGTCTCAGGGTCAAAAACAAAATCCAGAAGCCTAATAAAACCTTAAAGAGTTTTTGAAGTTTTGCTGCGGTCTCCCTCTGTTTTTTGTTCCAGCTATTACTCTGCCCTTTTTTACTTCCCCCACATACCTCTCTCATCTTTCGTTTTCGTTTTTTCTTCTTTTGTCTCTTACGTGCATGCTGAGCCCTGTAGTTCCACAGCAGTGTGCCCTTTCCATCATGGCGGCCGCGTTTGGACGCTCGGCGCTCAGGAAGTGACATTTCCCCCTGCCCTCTGCATTTGCCAACATCCAAGATGGCGCAGCGCGGCCGGCCAGTGCGCATGCGCGGCGGTGACGTCACTCCTCCAGCGACGGCGGTTTATTTAAAAAAACTGCCTTTTCCATTCCTAATGCTGCTTGTGTTTTCTACACCACCCTCCATCCTGGTTTCTTCACACAGCCTGCTGCCTTGCAAGACAAGTCCTCCTTAGTCTCTGGTAAGGTTTTTTTCTCTCATCTTTATGTTACTTTTCCGTTTATTCTAAGTCAGCACCTTCTGCATATACTCTGCATTAGCCCTCACACTGAAAACCTCTGGTCACAGGTGTACTCTATTCTGCCCTATGGAGACCGCTGCCATAGTAGACCATCCAAGAACTACAAGGTAAGGGGACGTACGGATTGGTAAGTAGCAAAGAGGAGAAAAGAGAGCACTGCCCATTAATACCTTTAATTTTGGTAGCTCTGGCAGGTCATCGGGGTCATCCCATTCTAAATGGAAGGAACGTTCCCCCCTCAAGACACTCTCTGCGTAGTCGGTCAAGATCTTCCCGTCACCGCAGAGAGTCGTCATCCTTGCACCGAGAGGCGCACCATACCCGTCCTGCGGTTAATACCTGCTGGGTCTGTGGAGCGCAAGCATTACCTAATAAGCTTGTGTGCCAAATCTGTCTGGAGGAAGCAACTCGAGACAAAGAAGCTAACGCAAGAGAAGCATCCAATATAATAAGAGACTCCGTTAAATAAACGATTTTGCAGGTGACAGCATATGATCCAATCAGGTCATCTAACTCAGCCTCAACTTCACACACTCCTCAGGATCCAGACGACGCCCCAGAGGAAGATGAACCCCTGGCCCCTACGGTTTTCGACTTTGCATTGATAAACCCATTTACGAAATCAGTTAAGGAGGCGATCGGTTGGGAAGAAGAGAGAGACACCCCACCTAAGTTGCGAAAATATTTCCCTAACTTAAAAAAAGACCCGGAGGTCTTCCCCTTTATTGAAGAGCTCATAAAAGATGAATGGCAAAAACCAGAAAAAAAATCCGGTTTGAATAATAGATTAGCAAAGCTCTATCCCCTAAAAGAGCCAGCGGTGGACCCTCTTATCTCCGCTCCTGTGATAGACTCGGGCCGCGTACACACGCGGGGACTGTTCGCCCAACTTTGTCCAGTTTCAGCGAACAGTCCGCTGAACAAGGTTTTTCGGAAATTCCGAAAAACTGTCCGCTGAAACTTTGTTTCAGCGAACAGTCCCCTCGTGTGTAGGCTTGTTCGTCAAACTAAGTTCCGCGCATGCTCAGAAAGGATTTACACGCCGAAAGTTATAATGCAGTGTATAGGACGTCGTATTTTTCGTCCCGTCGTACGTGCCGTTCACGTCATCGCGCACGGTTTCAGCAAACTGTTCGTTCGTCGTGTGTGGCCATGTCCGTCCATGCTAATTTTGAGCGGACTGTTTGCTGAAACTGTTTGACGGACAAAGTTGGGCGAACAGTCCCCGCGTGTGTACGCGGCCTCACTGATGCGATTAGAACGCCATGTAACCCTACCAATAGAAGACACCGTAACGTTTAAGGATGTGATGATCGCAAGATCGACCTCGATCTTAAGAAAGCCTATTCAGCAGTGGGTGGGGCTTGTAGGCCAGCAATTACTGTAGCAGCGGTCGGTAGAGCAATCATCTCCTGGACATCCGGCGTGGAAAAATTTATTTTGGAAGCAGCAGACCAAGACAAGATTATTTCAGCGCTGCAGGAACTCAGCCTAGTGGGTGATTTTGTAGCAGAGGCGGCGGTGGACGTTATATGATCTTCAGCAAGAGTGATACTGACGCAACTTCCAAATCCAGTTGGTGCAAGATCCCTTATGACGGTACTAACATTTTTGGTTCAAAATTAGATTCCGCAATATCAAAGGTCACGGGGGGGAAAATCGGGTCTAATACCATCTGACAGAAGATCCAAACAACATAAAAATCCGCCCTTCAGACGACACTTGCCCGAGAGGTACCGGGACGCAAGATCTTATAGACCCAGAAAGAATTCAAACGGAATTGGCGAAGCACACAACCCTCTTTTGTGAGAGTCCAAAAATCAAAGACAACCATTCCAGGAGACCAACAGAAATCTTTTTGATGCCACGCATTCCCAGCCTGCAATAGTAGGTGCGAGGCTGAGGCTATTTGCCCAAGTATGGATAGACAGAATAAAAGATCCCTGGACGATATCCACCATTCAGCAAGGTCACAGGTGGAAGTTCAAGTAAAAAACCACCCAAAAAACACTACAGGCCCACCAAACTACCATCTTCGTGTCTGAAACGGAAGCTTTTAGTCAAATACATCATGGAGTTGCTCCAGAAGCAAGCAATCATAGAAGTTCCACAGGAGCAGAGAGGAGAAGGTTTTTACTTTCCCCTTTTCTTAGTTTTAAAGAAGACAGGAGACCTGAGGCCTGTGTTGGATTTAAAAAAATTTAACCAAATGATTCTAGTCGAATCGTTCAAGATGAAGAGTCTCCAATCAATATTACTAACAGTAGGAGAGAAAGATTGGATGCTCTCGGTCGATTTGTCCGACGCTTATCTACACATTCCAGTGCATCAAACCTTTAAAAAGTACCTGCGCTTTGCGATAGGCAAGCAACACTTTCAATTCAAAAGCCTTCCGTTTGGGATATCAACGGCACCCAGGACCTTCACAAAGGTTTAAGACTAAGAGTCCTGCATCTCGATGATATTCTAGCAATCGAGAAACACTTCTACGACATCGGTCACTTCTGATTTCCACACTCCAGCAATTCGGGTGGATAGTGAATTGGAGGAAGAGCAGCCTGGTCCTAGTACAGAAAATGGTCTTCCTAGGAGCCGAATTAGACACCAGATCCAACACAGTAGGACTTTCCCAGGAAAAACTATATCCACTCGTCCGCAAAGTAAAAAGGCTCCTGTCAGCAAGAGTGCTTAAGCATTCTGGGATCAATGTCATCAACCTTTCTAATGGTTGAGTGGTCCCAATGGAACTCAAAGGTACTCCAGAATTCGTTCCTAAAGCAATGGAACGGGGTCTCAATGTCACAACAAATATCGATCAGCAGGGCAGTCAAAGAATCTGTACGATGGTGGACTCAAACCAGCAACTTAGTATGCCGTCGTCCTATCGTACACCCACTTCCAGAAATATTAACGTCTGACGCCAGTCATCATGGGTGGGGAGCGTATAATCTAGACCGGGGAGCACAGGGCCGCTGGCCCTTCTGTCCACAAGGAATAGTCTCAAACGTTCTGGAGCTCAGGGCCGCATGGCAAGCACTCATAACCTTCGGTCCCTTTCTCTCAGGGAAGAGTGTCCTCCTGCGCATGCACAATACAGTGGCTGTGAATTATGTCCACAGGCAAGGGGGCACCAGAAGCAAAATCCTAATGCAGGAAGTTCGACCTATAATCGAGTGGGCATAGGTCCACCTGACGGATTTGAAGGCAGTATACGTACCCGCGATTCACAACCAACTCGCGGACGACCTGAGTCGAATATTTATATCAAACAACGAGTGGTCTCTCAGTCACAAGGCCTTTACTCTTCTCACACGCAAATGGGGCATTCCCGATATGGATCTGGCAGCAACTGTACCCGCTTCATAGCAAGGACCGCCTATCCATCAGCAACGAGGATCGACTGCCTCCACCATCCTTGGGAATTTCGCCTAGGTTACATATTTCATCCGGTGCCCCTGACTGAGGAGTTCGTCTTCCACAGTAATAGCGGTGTTGTCCTTCTGGCCCAGAAGACCATGGTTTCCGACCATCCTGCAATTAAACACAGAGGAGCCTCTCCCACATCCGCCGTTCCCAGACTTGCTCTCGCAGAGGCAATTCCTACACCCGTCACCAGAGCAATTACACCTGATTGCTTGGAAATTGAAAGGGAAAGGTTGTTAGATCAGGGGTGTTCGTTAAGAGTAGTATCTACCTTACAGCAAGCAAGGAAGAAATCGACAAACTACATATATAATAAGATTTGGGAGAAATTTTCCGCAATAGCCCAACAGCAGTCCTGGAACCCCCTCTCTCCATCAGTCTCTCAGGTGTTAGAATTTCTACAACTAGGCCTAGAGAAAGGGTTAAGGTCAAGTACCTTAAAAGTCTGCAATGACAGGAATCAAATGGGCTTTAAACCCCCTCATCATTCAGTTTCAGAAGGCATGCCTAAAAATAAGGCCTCCCAGAAAACCAATTTTTCCGACCCTGGGACCTGTCAATCGTTCTGGAAGCTTTAGCAAAAGAGCCTTTCTCGCCGGTGGGATCAATATCCCTATGGGACTTGACACTTAAACTATCATTTCTGGTTGCAATCACGTCGGTCAAAAGGGTCTCCGAACTGCAAGCTCTATTAATCAAAGAACCACACCTAGTTTTTTACCCAGACAGGGTCGTACTCAGACCTTCAGACCAGTTTGTGCCGAAGGTAGCATCTAGCTTCCACTTTAATCCAGAGATCAATCTCCCTGTTTTTCTCAACACAGACGGAAATCCTCATCCTCTGGACCTGAAGTCTGCAATCTCTACCTATCTGGAAATTACAGCTCCATTCAGAAAGTCAGCGAACCTGGTCATTCCGCATGGCGCCAAGAGGGGTCAGGCAGCTTTTTCAAGGACAATAGCTTCCTGGTTGATTAAAGTTATCAAGAAAGCATATCTAGTTCAACATCTTCCAATACCGGAAAACCTGAAAGCGCATTCAACGAGGGCGATGGCGGCCTCATGGGCAGCGTACTGTAGAGTATCCCCAGAGACTATATGCAAGGCAGCAACTTGGGCGTCAAAAACCACATTCAAGTCGCACTACAGAATAGACCCAGCTCAATTAACTACGGTTGAGTTCGGGAGATCAATTATTCAATCAAATTCATCCATACCTTGTGCCTGAGTAAATAAAAACTTCAGAATAGCACCCACCCATGTAGCGAGTTATTTCCCAGTGTGTGTGCTGCCATGATGTGTCAGGAAAACTGAAAATTATATACTCACCTTTCCGTAATTTTCCTTTCCTGACGCATCCCATGGCAGCACACAGGATCCCACCCCTCTAAGGTGATAGTTACTGAGAATGCAGCGGTGGACTCCTCTTCAGATCTTATGCTAACCAGTCCTATCAGGTTGTGGAGGCGGAGTCACAACCCAGTGTGTATGCTGCCATGTGATGCATCGGGAAAGGAAAATTACGGAAAGGCGAGTATACAATTTTCCTTTGTTTACAAAGTGGAAGGTATTTGGTACAACACAGAGCTTACCTGGATCGGGACGTCACTTCAAACTGGATGAAGGAGCCAGAAGGAAACTGGTCAAAGAGGCTTCCAAGAGGCCTGAAGCAGGAATTTGTGACAGAGTGGTCATTTTATGCATGTGACAACAATATCACAAACTCGCCATAAATGTGGCTGGTATGGGAGGGTTGCAAGAAAAAAGCCACTCCTCAAAAAAAGGAGACGCTGAAATTTAATTATTTGGCCTCAACACCAAATTACATGTCTGGCAGAAATCCAATACAGCTCACCATCCAAATAACACCATTCTTACAGTAAAGCATGGAGGTGGTAATATTCTGTTATGTGGGTGTTTCTCTTCAGCAGGGCCAGGAGCCACTTGTCAGGATAGAAGGAAAATGGATGGGGCAAAATACTGTCAAATTCTTAAAGGAAATTGGATAAAGTGTGGAGGAGTTGGTTAACCAATTTCAGACCGGACCATTTTGCTGGTCAATGACCAGAGGTCTTTTTACAATTTGGCACTGCGCTGCTTTAACTGGTAATTGCGCGGTCATGCAATGCTGTACCCAAACAAAATTTGCGTCCTTTTTTCCCCACAAATAGAGCTTTCTTTTAAAGGTATTTGACTGACTCTGCGATTTTTATTTTTTGCGATATAAACGTAAAAAGACAGAAAATTTCGAAAAAAATAAAAAATATTTTCTACATTTTGTTATTCGAAAAAATCCAATAAACTCAATTTTAGTCATACATTTAGGCCAAAATGTATTCAGCCACATGTCTTTGGTAAAAAAAAAGTCAATAAGTGTATATTTATCGGTTTGCGCAAAAGTTGTCACGTCTACAAACTAAGGTACATTTTCTGGAATTTACCCAGCTTTTAGTTTGACTGCCTATCTCATTTCTTGAGGTGCTAAAATGGCAGGGCAGTGCAAAATCCCCCCAAATGACCCCATTTTGGAAAGTAGACACCCTAAGGAAATTGATAAGAGGCATGTTGAGCCCATTGAATATTTTATTTTTTTGCCTCAAGCGATTGAATAATGACAAAAAAAAAAAAAAAATATTATTATTTTTTTTACACAAAGTTGTCACTAAATGATATATTGCTCACACATGCCATGGTTATATGTGGAATTGTACCCCAAAATACATTCTGCTGCTTCTGAGTATGGGGATACCACATGTGTGGGATTTTTTGGGAGCCTAGCTGCGTATGGGGCCCCGAAAGCCAAGCACCGCCTTCAGGCTTTCTAAGGGCGTAAATTTTTGATTTCACTCCTCACCACCTATTACAGTTTTGAAGGCCATAAAATGCCAAGATGCACAAACCCCCCCAAATGACCCCATTTTAGAAAGTAGACACCCCACACTATTTGCTGAGAGGCATGTTGAGTCCATGGAATATTTTATATTTTGCCACAAGTTGCGTGAATATGACAAACTTTTTTTATTTTTATTTTTTTTGCCCAAAGTTGTCACTAAATGATAGATTTCTCAAACATGCCATGGGCATATGTGGAATCACACCCCAAAATATATTCTGCTGCTTCTCCTGAGTACAGGGATACCACATGTGTGGGACTTTTTGGGAGCTTAGCCACGTACGGGGCCCCGAAATCCAAGCACCACCTTCAGGATTTCTAAGGGCGTAAATTTTTGATTTCACGCCTCACTACCTATCACAGTTTTGAAGGCCATAAAATGCCAAGATGGCACAAACCCCCCCCAAATGTCCCTATTTTGAAAAGTAGACACCCCAAGCTATTTGCCGAGAGGCATGGTGAGTATTTTGCAGCGCTCATTTGTTTTTGAAAATGAAGAAAAAAAAGAAAAATGTATATATTTTTTCTTTTTTTCAATTTTCAAAACTTTGTGACAAAAATCAAGGTCTGCAAAATACTCACCATACCTGTCAGCAAATAGCTTGGGGTGTCTCCTTTCCAAAATGGGGTTACTTGGGGGGGGGGGGGGGGGTTTGTGCTATCTGGGCATTCCATGGCCTCCGAAACTGTGCCCAACCAGTACGTTGCTGGAACTGGTTGAGCATATATTGTAATTTTTTTTCATGCAGCCTGTGGGCTGAACGAAAAAAAAAATATTGATCGATGGGTATGCCCACCATTAGAATACCTCCCTTCATCCACCCACTTCTAATGGTGGGCATACATGCACCATTTATATATGCCGAAGCATGGGGGCATCCTCCCGCAAAAGTTAGGAGCAAATCGCTCCTCCACCCCTTCTGCCCCCATGCTTAGGCATATATGCTCTTTTTTTAACTGTGGTGGTGAAATCACCTCTGACAGTGCTGGTTTCGCGGCTTTATGTATCGTGGGAGCAAGCGCTGTTGCTGTCAAGATAAATAAATCCACGCTGCAGCTGAATGGCGTACCTGCTAAGCAAATGGTTAACAATAAAACAAAGTAACATTACAGTATAACAGTAGGACTTACCATACCTGCAAAGCAAATACAAAAAAAAATTGCAAAAAATAACACATTTAACGTAACCTGTGCCTAAAAATATATATAATGCCGAAGCATGGGGGCATCCTCCCGCAAAAGGTAGGAGCAAATTGCTCCTCCACCCCTGCTGCCCCCATGCTTTGGCATATATGCTCTTTTTTTTTTTAACTGTTGTGGTGAAATCACCTCCAACAGCGCTGCAGTCAAGGCTTTATGTATCGTGGGAGCAAACGCTGTTGCTGTCAAGATAAATAAATCCACGCTACAGCTGAATGGCATATCTGAAAACAAAAAATGGTTAACAATAAAACATTGCAGAATAGAATACAGTACAAAGGAGCAGAACAATAGAGAGAATAGAGAGAGAGAACAATAAAACGACAACTATTTTTTTTTTATTTTTTTTTATTTTTTATTTAGTTTTTTTATTTTATTTTTTTTACACTTTTTTATGTAACTTTAACAGTTCTGTTGTAACGGTCCCAGCGGTTTGGGTCTCTCAAAATACGATGGCATCTTGGGAGACCCTGTGAACGTGTGCCTAGCCTGTGCAATGCTGTACCCTACTCTAAAACTCAACTAGTTCATGGTAGCGTTCAAAACATTCACCAATGCAAAGACCAGGATTGTCAGGACAGAGGGGACAATGACGGGTGTCACGCCTATATCCGTGCTTTCTGCAGACACGATATTTTCTTTGGGGGGCTCGTTGGGTAGGGGTACGCGGGAGGACATAAGGATAATGCCTCTCATGCAGCCGGCTTACTGCATTTGGTAGGGGAAGGTGAGGTGGAGCACTGTCTGGATACAGAAGGGCTCTAACGATATCCTCCTGGAATTTAAGGAAGGATCCAGTCCGTCCTGAAGCTTTGTGTAGCACATAAGCATTCAGCATAGCCAATTGGAATAAATAAACAGACACTTTTTTGTACCAGCGTCTGGCCTTACGGGCAACTAGGTACGGCGCCAACAACTGGTAATTGAGGTCCACCCCTCCCATATTTTGGTTATATTTGTGGACACACAGGGGTTTCTCCACAACACCAGTCGCCGTATGAATTTGGACCGTCGTGTCTGCATGAAGGGAGGTAAGAACAAAAACATTCTTATTATCCGTCCACTTCATAGCGAGCAAATTATTACACTGCAAGCAGGCTCTCTCCCCCAGCCTAAGACGAGAATCTACAAGCCTCTGGGGAAAGCCCCGGCGACTGGGTCGCACGGTGCCACATGCTCCAATCTGCTGATCAAACAAGTGACTAAACAGTGGCACACTCGTATAATAATTGTCCACATATAAATGATACCCCTTTCCGAATAAGGATGACACCATGTCCCACACTATCTTGCCAGCGCTTCCTATGTAGTCAGGGCAGTTCTCCGGCTCTACATGACTATCTTTACCCTCATAAACCATAAAACTACGGCCCTGACTGGCCCTGTCACAGAGCTTATACACCTGGACCCCGTATCTGGAACGCTTGTTGGGAATGTATTGTTTGAATGACAAGCGACCAGAAAACTTAATCAGGGACTCATCAACGCAGACAACTTGATGGGGAGTAAACAAGTCTGCAAAACGTTGGTTGAAGTAGTTTATAAGGGGCCGAATTTTGTAGAGCCGATCGTATGCAGGGTCTCCACGAGGACGACAGAGTTCATTGTCGCTGAAGTGCATGAACCGCAAAATCTGCTCGTATCGTGCCCTGGACATGGAAGCAGAGAACACGTGCATATGGTGAATTGGGTCAGCGGACCAATATGACCGCAACTCACTCTTTTTGGTTATGCCCATGTTGAGGGAGAGGCCCAGAAAGATCTTAAATTCAGAAACCGTAATTGGTTTCCAACATCTGGCAAGGGCGGACCGGGGAATAGTGGCGATGTGTTGACCAGCGTACAAATTGCTTTGGTCCACAATAGATCTATAGAGATCTTCGGTGAAAAACAGTGAGTAAAAATCAAGTGGCGTAAAATCAACTGTTTCCAAGTTAATGCCAGGTTGGCCAGTGAATGGGGGAAGTACGGGTTCTGCAGAAGTGGTGGGCACCCAATCAGGATTGGCGAATTCTGCAGGAAGGGCACTATGGGTACGACGGGCCTGTCTTTGTCTTCGTCTTGGTGGCAGCGGGACACTACTTGTGCTTGCCACCTCGCCAGCTTGAACTGCACTTATGAGACTTGCCACGTCACCACGTGCTACTGCAGTGCTGGATGTACGTCCAGGGTGTACTAGGCCGCTGGTGCTTGCCAGTTCACCAGAAGGATGAGCGGCTCTAGTACGTCTCTTCTCCATACGAGGGACCTGCGGTTCCTGCACCTCAACAACAGCAGAAGTTCGGGATCGGGTACGCCTGCCCTTAACAGGGACCTCATCTCCGTCGTCAGAGCCATCTGTCATGGAGCCGCTGTCCTCTACAGGATCGTATTCTGAGCCTGACTCTGACAGATGAGTGACTTCCTCTTCACTATCTGTCATGCTCAGAAACGTGTAGGCCTTTTCACTAGTGTACCTTCGCTTTGCCATTTTGGGCTCTAAATTTAGGGGTACACTAGTGAGACTCACAGGTAAAAAAGCACCTAGGCTGTCAGCGACTGTATCAAAACGCTACAAAAAAAAACGTTAGCGATTGCAGGGATCAAGCCAGACTCTGTGAATGCTGCAGTTATGTGTGTTGTGTTTTGTAAGTGACAGTGATCGATCGATACTGCACTTGGGTGGGCTGGGCTGGGCTTGGCGGAGGGGCTAAACGCAGGTGCTAGCAGGTATCTGGGATGATCCCGCTAACAATGCGTTTTTGGGAAACCTAAACTGCTGGCGACGCTAATATAGATCTGATCAGATATTGATCTGTTCAGATACTATATTACTAAGGGAGGTGTATGCTTTGCGCGTGGGTGTTGGCGGTACTGGCACTAACCTGACGCTGCCTGGGGCAACACAGACCCTATCTGACCCTCAAACTTATATCACCCGCCGGGTGATCAGGGGGTTAAACCTTTATTAGGTAATAAATGGCGGGTGCCCTGAAACTATAAAAAAAAACTAACCAACCAGCGTCACCTGTAACAGTTATATGGTGATCACTGTTGAAAGGGTTAACTAGGGGGCAATCAGGGGGCTTTATGCGGTAGTATATGGGGGTCCCTGACGCTATAAATACCTACCTGCCTAACTAACGTCACCTGTGACACTAATACAGCGATCAGAAAAACGATCGCTTATTAGTGACACTGGCGAGGGGGGGTGATCACGGGGTTAAACCTTTATTGGGGGGGTTAGGGGGGGAACCCTAGACCTAAAGGGGGCTAACCCTAACTGCCCTAACAGTTATTGCAGTCACAAATGACACCAATGCAATAATAATTTAAAAAAATGCAATTGGTGTCACTGTGACTGGGGGTGCAGGGGTGATTGGGGGGGTGAAAGTGTGCCTGGCGTGTTCTGCTGTTAGTGTGTTGGTGCAACTCACTGGTCCTCTCTCCTCGGTGCCGGAACGACACGAGGAGAGATTGCATCACTTCCTCTGCCTGTGTTTACAGTACAGGAGAGGAAGTGATGTAGTGCTAGCATTTCATTCGTCAGGAGCGATCGCGAGGGGGTGACCATGAATGAATGGCCGCCCCCTCATCCCGGATCGCTCCTGCACGGAATCCGACAGCCGCTGCCACGGGGGGGGGGGGGCGTGGCGATCGGAAGGCATGGATGTACCTGTACGCCAATATGCCTGCCCGTGCCATTCTGCCGACGTACATCGGTGTGCGGCGGTCGGCAACTGGTTAAACAGTGCCTTGTTGCATAGATGCCTGATTTTGTATTTTGGATGTTTGTTATATCTTTTACCTCAGTGATACGAACAATTTGGGACACTAACATGCACACTAACTGGAAATTATCTTGTCGGTTGCTCCACTTATCAGTGCTACTTTTGTTTTGCTTTTTCTCTGGATACTGTGTGCCCTCTGGTTTTGTGCCATCATAGGTTTCTTTACCTTTCTTAAAGACCTACAATAAACAGAAATGTAGAAAAAAAAAATTCTTGCGAAAAATCTTCTGCCCCCTACCAGAAAGTTGTCAATGGGAAGGTGGTGTACAGTGAGGTAAAAAAGTATTTGATCCCCTGCTGATTTTGTAAATTTGCCAACTGACAAAGAAGTGATCAGTCTATAATTTTAATGGTAGGTTTATTTTAACAGTGAGAGACAGAGTAACAACAAAAACTTCCAGAAAAACGCATTTAAAAAAATGTATAAATTGATTTGCGTTTTAATGAGTGAAATAAATATTTTAACCCTTTACAAAACATGACTTAGTACTTGGTGGCAAAGCCCTTGTTGGCAATCACAGAGGACCAACATTTCTTGTTGGCCACCAGGTTTGCACACCTCAGGAGGGATTTTATCCCACTCCCCTTTGCAGATCCTCTCCAAGTCATTAAGGTTCCGAGATTGACATTTGGTAACTCAAGTCTTAAGCTCCCTCCACATATTTTCTATAGGATTAAGGTCTTAAGACTGGTTAGGCCACTCCAGGACCTTAATGTTCTTCTTGAGCCACTCCTTTGTTGCCTTGGCCGTGTGTTTTGAGTCATTATCATGCTGGAATACCCATCCACGACCCATTTTCAATGCCCTGGCTGAGGGAAGGCGGTGCTTACCCAAGATTTGACAAGACATGGCCCCATCCATTATCCCCTTGATGCGGTGAAGTTGTCCTGTCCCCTTAGCAGAAAAACACTGCCAAAGCATAATTTTTCCACCTCCAAGTTTGACAGTGGGGATGGTGTTCTTGGGGTCATAGGCAGCATTCCTCCTCCTCCAAACACGGTGAGTTGAGTTGATGCCAAAGAACTGTTTTGGTCTCATGTCCACAACACTTTCAGCCAGTTCTCCTCTGAATCATTCAGATCTTCATTAGCAAACTTCAGATGTGCCTATACATGTGCTTTCTTGAGCAGGGGAACCTTGTGGGCATTTCAGGATTTCAGTCCTTCTAAGCGTAGTGTGTTAGCAAATGTTTTCTTGGGGACCATGGTCCCGCCTGCCTTGAGATCATTTTTTTTTTTTTTTTCAAACAGGTAATATTTATTGAACATTGTTGCAAGAGTACAGTCACAAAGGTACATATCAAACATTAAAGAGGTGTTGCATCATAGCCATAACAGTAAAGGAAATACATTTCTCCAAACCAGTAGTCACCATACATCACAGACAAAGAACAAAGGGTCCCAATAGTGTCATGTTATTCATCGTAACAGAACATCCAATTCCCTCATCACACGTGGCAACCTCCTGCAACCATTTATCCCAGATTCTATGGTATTTAGCTGGGCAACCCCTGTTTTTATACAAAATTTTTTTATATGGGAGAGTAAAATTAACTTCCCGCTTCCAGTCCTCAACTCGGGGTGGAAGGGGCCTCATCCACTGTCTAGCTATCACCTTTCGAACAGAAAACAAAGTTTCCTGTAAGAAAGTGCCAGTAATTTTATCTAATACGTCAGGAAATATCCCTAGTAGACAGGGTTTGGGATCGAGGGCCAAAGGGGAGCCCATGACATCATGTAGAAATGACACTACTTGCTTCCAGAGTTCCTGCAGTTTGGGGCAAGCCCAGATAAGATGGAAAAACGTCCCAGTCTCAAGGGAACACATTGAGCAGAGCGTAGATTGATTCGCATTATATTTAGCAGTCCTGAGTGGGGTGAGGTATGCTTTATGTACTATGTAAATCTGAGAGAGCCTGTCCTGGAGCCTAGGGGACACCAATTTGCACGTTTCCAGAGCCTTCTCCCATTCCTCGTCTGTCAGAGCACCCACATCGCCCTCCCAGCGGGACTTGAGAGCATACGCTAGTCTCGCCGAGACGGGGGGCGTAAGCATACCATAGAAGCACAAGATTAGCTTTTTGGGATCAGTATCCTTCACTATGGCGACAATAGGATTGGGAGCAGGCCGAGGCAATGACTGCGAAAATTGTGCTCTAAGTGCATGCTGAACCTGTAGGTATTGAAATAACATAGTGTTTGGAGCATTAAATTCCTCCTGCAGTGCCCGAAATGTTTTAATAACACCCTGGTGAATTAGGTGGTGTAGGTAGTATATTCCCCTCGATACCCATAGCTGTATACCCTGGAGCTTTTGGAGTTCCGGCAAATGTTTGTTATGCCAAAGTGGGGTATAGTCATTCGGCGATGCCACATTCAGTTTAGTGGATGCCAGATCCCAAATCCTTCGGTAATGAAAGAGCATGGAATGTTTACCTGGCTCCATGGCAGAGTTCCCCGCTCCTGTCGAGATAGCCGCAATCGGGTCATCTGCAATTTGTGCCCAAGTGGGGCATAGAAGAGTTAGAAAACGTTGTTTATCAGTCTTGGCTATGTGGAAGAGTTGAGACAGTTGTGAGGCAACATAGTAAAGATTCAGATCTGGAAGAGCCATGCCCCCCATATCAGTCGGGCTTTTCAAAGCCTGCCAAGCAAGCTTGTGTCTAGCAGTTCCCCACACAAAGGGCCTAAGGAGACTTTCAAGGGATTTAAAGTATTTCAATGGCAAATATACCGGGGCATGCCACAGCACATACAATAGTTTAGGTAATAGGACCATTTTAATCAGATTAACTCGTCCCCAAACCCCTAGGGGGAGACGGGACCAGGCCTGAATCTTGGTACGTACCAGGGCAAACAATGGTTCTACATTCAACACAATGTAATCAGCTGGGTTCCTAGAGACATAGACCCCCAAATATTTAATAGTGCCAACTCGCTGAAGAGGCAGACTGGCCTGAGACTCTGACTGTGGAAAACTGTCAATAGGTAAAATTTGGGATTTTTCCCAGTTTATGCGGAGACCGGAAAAGCTACCGAACCATTCTATCATGTGGAGGGCCTTTGCAAGGGAAGGTCCAGAGTCCGCTAGGTATAGCAGCGTATCATCAGCGTATAGACTGATTTTCTCGATAAGTCGACCCATCGCCAGTCCCCTGATCTCAGGGTCGGCCCGAATCGCCACCGCTAAAGGTTCAGCCGCCAAAGCATATAGTAGCGGGGACAGTGGGCACCCCTGTCTGGTACCCCTACCGAGGCCAAACGCCCGGGAAGACCATCCATTCGCCACCACCTTAGCCGTTGGGTGATGGTACAACAGTCTCACCCACCGAATAAAGTTCGGGCCGAAGCCGTACCCCGCTAGACACTTCCATAAATACTCCCATTCTACTGAGTCAAATGCTTTAGCCGTGTCAAGTGACACTACTGCCTTGAGATCATTAACAAGATTCTCCCGTGTAGTTCTGGGCTGATTACTCACCGTTCTCATGATCATTGGAACTCCATGAGGTGAGATCTTGCATGGAGCCCCAGACCGAGGGAGATTGACTGTTATTTTGTGTTTCTTCCATTTGCAAATAATCGCACCAATTGTTGTCACCCTCTCACCAAACTGCTTGGTGATGGTCTTGTAGCCCATTCCAGCCTTGTGTAGGTCTACAAATCTTGTCCCTGACATCCTTGGATAGCTCTTTAGTCTTGGCCATGGTAGAGAGTTTGGAATCTGATTTCTTCTGTGGACGGGTGTCTTTTATACAGTTAACAAGTGGAGATTGGGAACACTTCATTTAAGATACTGCTTCTAATCTCAGATTGTTACCTGTATAGAAGACACCTGTGAGGCAGAAATCTGTCCGATTGATAGCCGATTAAATACTAACTTCACTCATTCAAATGCAACTCAATTTATAACTTTTTTTAAATGCCTTTTTTATGGATATTTTTGTTGTTATTCCGTCTCTCATTGTTAAAATAAACCTACCATTAAAATTATAGAATGGTAATTTCTTTGTCAGTGGGCAAACTTTCAAAATCAGCAGAAGACCAAATACCGTATTTATCGGCGTATAACATGCACTTTTTTGCCCTTAAAATCAGGGGGAAATCGTGGGTGCGTGTTATACGCCGATCCCCGCCGACCACCCCGCTGATTGTGAGCGGAGGAGCGAGAGCCACCAATATAAACACATAGCCGAGTGTGCTTGGCTCCTCTCACAGTCACGCCCAGTCCCGCCCTATGATGGACATAACACAGGGACTGGGTGTGACTGTGAGTGGAGCCGAGAGGAGCATGGTACACTTGCCTATGTGTATATCAGTGGTACTCGGCTCCGCTTACAGTCACGCCCAGTCCCGCCATTGGACCTGTGTTATGTCCATCATTGGGTGGGACTGCGAGAGGAGCTGAGATACACAGGATCGGCTCTGTGTATCTTGGCGGCACCATATTTAAAAAAGAAGTGACCCTGACAAGGCTGCAAATGACACTGGACAAGGCTGCAAATGACACTGGACAAGGCTGCAAATGACACTGGACAAGGCTGCAGATGGACACCGATAAGGCTGCATTGATAGGCATTTAAATGTATGTTTTTTACTTAAGTTTTTTTTCCTTAAAATTCCCTCCTAAACTTGGAGTGCGTGTTATACACCGATAAATATGGTAATTTTTTCCCCATACTGTACCTTCCAACATGACAATGGCCTAAACCACAAAGCATAAATGACCGCACAGTGGTTGAAGGACAAAAAGGTGAATGTCCTTGCATGGCCTAGTCAGAGCCCAGGCTTAACCCCTTATTAAAAATCTGTGGAATGACTTGATGACTGCAGTCCACAAACTGTCACCTTCAAATTTAACTGAATTTGAGCAGTTCTGCAAAGAAGAGTAGGCAAATACTCAAAAAGTTAGTAGAGACATATCCCAACAGACTAAAGGCTGTAATTAAAGCAAAAGGCGGTTCAACAAAATACTGACACAAGGGGATGAACCTTTTTCTAACTCAGTGATTCTCTTTTTGACTTTTTTATGACATGTTGGTGTTATATCTTTCACTTGGATGTTATAAGTTGCACTGAGTAAATACAGCTGGAGAAAACAAAAACTGTTGGTCTTCATTTCAGACTGTGTAGCAACAAAATGTGATTATTTTATACAGAGGTGATTATTTTCTATACCCACTGTACATGTTATGCCCTGTATATCGGTGTAACGTTACCAAAAGTGAACACATTATTTTAAATTGATCAAATACATAAACCATTTAATACTGATATAACAATTATATTGTGAATTATTTAAAGCTTCTCTTTATAAGCAAATAATTCCATGCGCTAATAAGCACAATTGTAGCTTTCTTGTATAATATAAATGCACACTTAAACCTCTCCAAGTAACACAGACACTGATATCACGTTGAGCTTAGCAGACCATCCTCCCTAAGATGAGCAGTTCCTTTTATTTATACTATAAACACGAATAACAAAAGAAGGGGGTGGCTTCAGAATCAGCCAATCAGACACTTGTATTCTTTCAAAAGAAGCAATCGCACACGTTTATATTCAAATAGAATTCCTGTAGTGACGTGGGCAGATGGTCGTGTGCGGAGCCATGCCGCAAGCGTCTTGTGAGACACAAAGTGTCAAACCATGCCTAGACCTGGTCGGGCTTGGTGAACATTTCCCTTCTAGCTGTTCCTAACATTCTTAAGCCTTGTACACACGGTCGGAGAATCTGTCGGAATGCGTCTTATCGGACCGTGTCGTCAGATAATCCGACTGTGTGTGGTATGCATCTGACTGGTTCCGTCCGAATCTCCGTCCGACCCAATTTTCCAACATGTTGGAAATATTTCCCGACCAACTGGGCCGGTCGGACCTAATCCGATCATGTGTAGAGCATTTTCATCGGACCAAGTGCCACGCATGCTCACATTCAAATTCCGACACGGAAGCGCTCGTTCAGGTAAAACTACTGTTCGTAAGCGATATAGCACATTTGTCACGCTGCAATGTTAAAAATTCATTCATCAAGTGCATTCTCTTGTTCTTTACAATGCTGCAAGAACCAACTTCTTTTGATGCTCATAGTCACACACACTTCTCCCGAACGGATTTCATTACTCTTTTTTAACCATTTCAGCAATACAATTTTAGTTTGCGGCACATCTACACAATTTTAGATTAGGTTTTTTCTTTTTTGGATGTGTTTGTGGGGGGATTCCCTAAAAATCTCCTTTAAAGACACTTTGCTCATTTCTCCTTTTATTTGTTATTTTTTTATTTTTGTGTACACTTACAACAACAACATTATTAGATTTTTGAGATTTCTTTTTTTCTTTTTTAATCTACAGGAGGTTGTTTAGTGTTGGCACCCCTTGTTATTTATTTCACTTTGTTTTTTTGGAAATGTACCTGCCTGCTCACAAATAAACTGGCCTTTTGGAAGGAAAACGCATCCAAACAAAAAATACCTTTATTTCGGTGTCAGTAACAAAGAGGGAGGCAGCAATGTTGAAACTGGGGAGATTTGTGAAGCCTTTGGCCCCCAGGGCACACATCAAATATTTCAACGCAAAAATTGGTGGCCTGAGGAGTACATATCTGAGGAAGAGAAGTCTGGTCCTGAAGTCCATGAAACCCGAAACAGCAGCAGATGACATCTATGTTCCCAGGCTGTGGTACTACAACAGGCTGCATCTTCTGGCAGACCAGACTGAACCCAGGTCATTACACTCTGGTCTTCCTTACACGCTTCCTTCCAGGCTGTGGCTGTGGTGCTGGAGGTGTGGCAGAAGGAGGAGCAAGGGGCATGGGCCAAATGACACAAGTGTGATTCTGGTGTCATTTGGCCCAACAGACCCATGTTGAGGGTTTGGAGAATAACCTGCTCACACAAGATCTGTTGCCCCTGCTCCATTTTCTCAAGCTTGCACACAAACAAGGTGGCCAAGGCCTCTTGGTGTGTTGGTTTTGCTTGGAGTGCCACAGAAGCCTCACCAATCAGCCTCAGGGCCGACTCCTTAACATTCCCCCCCTTTCCCGCCCTTCTACGTGGAAGGCGGAGGGGAGGGACCTGGCATTCGGTGAGTCTCCTTTGGCTGCCGCTTACCCCCGCCTCCTCCTGGCTGCCACTTTCCACAGCCACCTCCTGGCTGCCACTTTCCACAGCCACCTCCTGGCTGCTGCATTTCACACCCTCCTGGTCCTGGCTGAGCTCTTCCTGTGTATGAAAAATGGACATAGTTTGAGTTTTTGGTTCATCAAACACACACAATTTTCACATCAACACTGTTGCAAATTGGTAACCAATAGAAAAGACTATCATTCTGAGCCCAGCATTTTTCTTTCTTGTCCCAAAGGTTTTGGCCACTACTGTCTATTGATATGTGAAACACTTTCAAAACTCACCAATTAGGGATCAGAAATCAAGTTAACATCATTCATTTTGACTCCACAAATATGTACAACAATACTATACCTGGCTCAAGCTGGGCTCCTCCAGTTCTTCCTGAGTGGAAGGCCCAGGTTGGGCGTCGGAAGACTCAGCGGGTGTGGAATGGAGCATAGAAGGACGTGTAGAAGGAAGAGTAGAGAGGGATTCTCTGGCCTCAGCCTGGTCTGCCAGAAAATTCATCCTGTCATAATACCACAGGGTGGGAACATAAACCTCAGCTGCTGAAGTTCCAGATTTCATGGACTTCACCCCCTTATTCCTCTCCTTCATATATGTACTCCTGAGGTTCCCAATTTTCTTTTTGATATATTTCTCATCTGCCCTGGGGACCACCGGCTTCACAAACTCAACCAGTTCCAACAGTGCTGCCTTCCTCTTTGGTCTGCTACTATAGAAAGGGTGGGTGTTTTGCCACAGGACTGGCATGTCTCGATATTTATCGATGAATAGAGGGAGGAAGCTGTAGTCATTAAACCCGTCCATGTCTGCAAGACACAACACAAGACAAACCCTAATGTCAGGCTAAACTCCACTAATGCAGGCCTCAATCTAGAAGCAGTGTAGCCTAGTGATGTGCCAAGTTTAAAATTTTACCTTCGTTTGCGCCTTCGTCGCCTCAGCTTCTCCCTCTGTTCACAGATCGTACGGACGACACACGCATTACGTTTTATATACAGTGCGCATGCGTGCAACTCCGCCCGCCCCTGACATTCTTTCCAGACTATTCCCCGCCCCTTCGCTTCCAGCTCAGTGGGGAGAGCACATGGCGGAGAGAACACAGGTGCGCACTAATAATTACACTAAACGAGGAGGAGGGTGAGGAAAGGCCGGAGCCTGAAACGTCCCGATCCAGGAAGACAAGATTTAAGGCCGCAAATATGTCTTTTGGAGAGATGTTGGAGATGGTCGACATATTGAACATGACCGACTATGATGGGAAATATGGACCTTACCCAAACCCAAATATCAGAAAGCCCAAGATCATGAATAAAGTTGTGAAGTGTCTTATGCCTAATTTTGGGGTACACCGATCTATGGATCAACTGAGAAAACGCTGGTCAGACCTGAAACTGAGGGAGCACGAGCAGTACATAAGGATCAAGCGTGTTCTTGACAAAAGTAAATAGTTGTCGTGTGTTCATATGATTATTATTGCTTGCATACTGCTCCATGTGCTTTGAGTTCATGTTGTGCATTTTAAAATGGCCACTTTCAAGTTCATGGTTTCATTCGTTCGTAGGAAACATCGTTCTGCAGATAAGTATTCCAGCTGAACACAGTGTCCCCAATAATGTTATGACCTTGAAGCTCGGCCAAAATAAACAATTGAACAACACTTCCAAACAATGTTTCATATTGTTAATTCTGCCCTCTGTGTGATAATTATTTCATTTTTTCCAATCTCACAGGGGAGAGAAGACTCGGTAAGTATGAGGACACCAGGGACCCCCCCTCACAAAGAAGGACAACTTCCAAAAGCACAAACAGAGGAGCAGGAGGAGGAGGAAGGAGAGATTGTGCAGGTTGTGCAAATTGTCACCACAACAGGGGAGTGTCGGAGAACACAGCTTCCGGTAAGCTCATCAATGTATGGCACCATATTTAAATTACATGGTTTTTTTTTGTTTTGTTTTGTTTTGTAGGTGATGTGGAAGAAGATTTCCGTTTTACCAGTGAAAGTGCCCAGGTAGAGATAATGGGGAGCAATGGGTATTGGGAACATATCCTGAAAAACATCAATTATGTTAATTTAGATTTGAAAAACATCATTGATGTTTTGGGGAGAGTGTGAAACACCCCAAACTAGATAGGGTCTTATTTTTTGAATTTTAATAACAAAATGTTGTAGTTCTCCTAATTCGACATTTGGAAGATGCACAGAGTGTGGAAACATGCATTATCTCCCATCATGGGGGAACAATGTATGTGTTTTGTGTTTAGTGTCTGAGATAAAGGGGTTGCAGCCCCAAAGCATGTACATTGATCCCCCATGATGGGAGCTAGCACATGTTGACACACTGTGTGCATCTTCCAAATTTGGATTTTTCAGGGGTGACACCCCATGTGATGAAGGCAAGATCAGGCCAGTTTGTACATAATCATGTCTGATATTGTCTCCTGTGTTCCTGTGTTCTCTATTTTACAGTTAGATACATGCCTGTTTACACAAAAACAATAATTAAACCAAATTTTGAATAAACTCAGTTTTGGAAAAACACAATTTCTAGGTTGGTTGTACAAACCTTTTCAAAACGCACATGTGAATGTGGTTGGATTAAACAGTTAAATTAGCAACAATGTGTGGCTTTTTTTTGTCATGGCAACAAAAATGTATTTTGGAGTACAATTTAAGTTTGTGCTGAGGAGTGTGATTTAATAAAGGCAACTCCACTTTGCACTCCCAGGGCAGTTTCAGGTGTACTTTTGTAAGGCACTTGTAGTGCATAGTGGATGTGCCTTTACTAAAAAAACACCCACAGTGATGTGTAAATTTGGTCAATCATGCCATTTTCCTGCCATGGTGCTGAAAATGAGCACGATTTGGGTCAGTAATGCACTACATGCATTAGTTACCAAAAAAGAAGGTGTGTGTGTAGCAGACCCACAACATAATAACATTATCGGAAGAAGAGACTGTCCCCTCATCTCGCTCTGAACTTGGGTTTGCACTGTTGGTGAAAAAGGCACAACTTGATCAAACCTAATTATACCTAGGAGACACATAAAACCAAGCAAAGCAGTAAATGAAGGAGTTTCAGATAAAAATTTTATTTTAAAATGCCGCTCAGACATTATCTGGCATATCAATGGCACAAAGTAGTCCATGTATTGTGTTCAAACCTCACGGGCGCTTTGGGGGAGGGCAAGCCAGGATGAGCATGTTGAAGGCCCGTGAGGTTATCTGCATTGTCCACCAAGTCTGCTTCTTGTTGGCCAACTGAGACCGCATAGTTTGCAGAAACTTTTTTCAAAAAATTGTGAAGAACACAGCGCGCCAGCACTATGTGATTCAGTTTGTATTCTGCCATGTGAATAGGCGTAAGAAAAAGGCGTAACCGGCTGGCCAGTATACCAAAAGTGTTCTCCACCACTCTTCGGGCTCTGGACAGGCGGAAATTAAAAATCCTCTGCTCTGGGGCGAGGGTCCTCATGGGGAAAGGCCGCATCAGATGGTTCGCCAGGGAAAACGCCTCAACGGGAGTCCTTCCTGATTCTCCTCTGGGGGTGGCAAGCCCAGACTGCCACTCTGGAGATGCCAGTAGAACTCCGTTCATGAGAACACTCCACCATCCGACATCCGTCCATTTTGCCCCACGTCCACATGCAAAAACTCATATGTCTCAGACACCACCGCCAACATCACGATACTATGAAACCCCTTATAGTTAAAATAGTATGACCCCGAGTTGGGTGGTGGTGGGATGATGCGGACGTGCTTCCCATCTATTGCTCTTCCACAATTGGGAAAGTCCCAACGACTGGCAAAGTGGGAGGCCACGGTCTGCCATTCCTGTGGCGTTGAAGGACACTGTGGAGTGAAACAAGAACAAAAATTATTAATTTGACCAATCAACATTCCAAGCAGATTACACACAAACATTTTGTGACAAAATTAGTTAAACATTTTGGGAACTAAGTATTTAAAGCCTAATGTCCCCTTATGAGAGTCATCACCCCCCCCCCCCCCCCATCTGATGGGCCCTTGCTAAAAAATGAGGGGGGATGGATAGGACAGGTAACCCTCTCCACTTGATTGAGAGCTGAATGGCTAAATAATATGTGATACTTTGGGAAGCCCCTCCCTAGTTACACTATTGGCAGCCCACCGGACAGGTAAGAAGTGTCAGAATACAAAAAATTTATCAAAATGTAAGCACTTTTTGAGATTCTCATATTACATATCCAGATAATTAAAGTAGTTGTAAACCCTTACAAACCACTTTGACCTACAGGTAAGCCTAGATTAAGGCTTACCTGTAGGTCCAAGAAATATCTCCCAAACCTATACGGTTTAGGAGATATTTGCCCGAAGACTGGCACCACTATCTACGGGGCATGCGCCGTAGACAGCGGCGCACAGGCGCACTGAGCGGGGCATTGTCGATGACGGCAATGCCGCGACTCTCGGCTCCCGTGCGCAGCCCCGGAGCAGCGAGACCCACCAAGAAGGTGGACGCTCGGAACTACAGGGGACAGCGGTGACTTCGCTGGCTCCTGTGTCAGGTAAGTGACACATAATGGAATACTATGCGATGCATAGTAGTCCATTATGCTTTGCCTTTACAGGGAATGAAAGAGGAAGTAAACTCATCAGGGTTTACTTCCTCTTTAATGGGTTAAAAGCAAAAAAAAAAAAAAAAAGGTTAAAGTATTGAGGCAGGCCCTTACACTACATGCTTAGGTGAATTCATCCATAAATGTGAGCATCAAAAAGGTAGGTATAGTGTGTATTCTGTTTGGTAAAGTCAACAGATAGAGGATTGCTATCAGCTGAGCTAGCAGTTGGGGGGAGGGGGGTTCCTAATGAGTTTGGCACAACCCCCCCCCCCCCAAAAGAAAAAAAAACACTCTGCATAAATTGAAGCACACACATCACATTTGTAGACATGTTAGGGGGTGTTTAGGGTAAAGCAATACTATAGAGCTGACAAAAGACATTGGTAAGTGACTAGACTATAGTTTTATGGGCCAAGAAGAGCATGGTGGTGAAGTTAGTGAGGCAAATATGCCTGAGGACAAAGGGGCACAGCATATAAATTAGAGCATATTGCAATGATTGTAATTAGGGAATGAGGAAAGAAATTCAAGACATTAGCAATCATGAAATACATAGAATGTGATGTTAAAGGATAAAACTTACCTTCATATAGTCCTTCTGCAGGACCTGAATGATGGCAGAACAGGTCTCTGGAATAATGATCCCCAGAGCCTGGGGGGAGATGCCTGTAGAGAACTTGAGGTCCTGAAGGCTTCTCCCTGTTGCCAAGTAGCGCAACATGGCGATGAGCCTCTGCTCCGGAGTGATGGCTTGCCGCATGCAGGTATCCTGCCTGGTGATATATGGGGTCAGCAAAGCCAGCAGACGGTGAAAAACGGGGTCCGACATCCGGAGATAATTCCTGAAATCATCAGGATTATTCTCCTGGATCTCACGGAGCAAAGGCATGTGCGAGAAGTGGTCACGCTGGCGCAACCAATTCTTGGTCTACAAACGCCTCCCCTCCCTGTTCATGGACCGGGCTTGTGTCAAAGTAGCAACCCCAGCACAAAGCCCCTGCACAGCACAAACTCTACGACGAGTACGTAGAGGAAACATGGTTTGAAAACAGTCGGCTGGTCAGAGCGGACACCAGAAAGCACAGATAAACAGCAAAGCCTGAAAGAACGACCTGAATAGCAGAAGCAAGCAGACAATAAGAATTGCCTTTCAAAGCGTACTATACCAAGATATAGTCCACAATAATCAACAAATACTTACTGACTGCACGCACTGATTATCAGATACGCACCGACAAGCAGAAACTGAAGAGCTGTAGCGATCTGAATCACAAATCTGAAAAGCGCGAATCGTCTCTCACCAACACGCAATACACACGAGATCAGCAGGAGCCCAAAGGGTGCTGGGCGTGGAGCTGAACTTCCTTTTTCTAGTCCCGCCGTACACGGCTTACGTCACCGTGTTCTTGGCAACCGCGAAATCAGACAACTTGGCCCGACCGTGTGTATGCAACAGTTTCGGACACAATCCGTCTGACTAAATCCGAAGGGCAAAATCCGACGGATTTGGTTGCCAAAATCTCCGACCGTGTGTACGTGGGCTTACCTTCTCTCGCACCATCAGATCCACCCGGACCCATGGACCTCTTGCATTAGCAGGAATTACCTTATAAGCTGTAGACCTGCATGAATACCAAACTAAAGTTGAAGCACACTTGTGGGCTACCCAGTTGTCCCGATACCCAAACTGGCAAGAACCAGAGCTATTAAAACTAGAACTAATTTTACCCTCTAGTAATGTATCATTAAGTTCTATGGACAAGTGTCTGGAGTTTTTCTCTATTGTTCATTGACAGACACAGCAGCTCTTCTTGACCTTAGGGTTATATCACCCCTTTAGGAGAGGACTAGGCAGAAAGTGTTAAAAACAGCAACACTTGCACAGTACCGCCTAGGGGGCGGTCCTATTGGCTATAACCCCTCACACTGCATCCAGCAGCTCAGTTTTTTCTTCTTCTGCCTAGTATAGGAGAAGGGCCTGGCTCCTGATGGGACCATTGGTCCTGGGAATTTTTTTCTTTTTTCTGCATTTTTGATTCCTGTGATCTCCAAACAGCCAGGCTGGATAATATAGATCCTTGTAGTCTCCCCAGCCTGGCCATCGAGCGCAAGCAGGCCCTAGCTACGTGCTGGCATGGCTACCACATGCCCCATCTCATCCAGGGGCAGCCAGTGAGCTATATGCTCTGGGGCACATATATGACTGGGCTACTGCTGTCTGTGTCAGTGTCCTGGGGCCGGCAGCCACCCCATACTGCTTGGGTGATGGGTCTGTCTGTGAAATGCATCCAGCAGTTCCTGCAGGAGGGGTAAGTATGGTTCCACCTGTCTCGGCAGGAAGGAGCAGCTGGGCATTCCCTGGGAGGTCGACTAGGGGGTCTCTCTCACTCCCTTTCTTCTCTCCCTGTCCTTTCCCTCCTCCCCATGCTATGGGCCACTGTTTGACTGGGCAAAGAGGGGCGCGGTGCACGTACCTGGCCCATGGGGGCTCTGGGTCCTGGCAGGGGGCTGTGTTGGGGGTCTGCTCATGCCCTATTTTCTGGCCGGGTGTCTGTGCTGTGTGAGCCATGTGGGGTGGTCGCCGCACACTCCGCTGCCATTTTGTGGTAGCCACAGCGATTTTTTTTGCCTTCAGCCATTTTCTAGTAGTTCGGCCATTTTCTTGGTGCTCTCAGAAGTTTTTTTACTGAGGTGGCCATATTCTAGTAGCCTCAGGTGGTTTTGCCTCTAGCACTAGGCTCTTGTTTCCTTCTAGAACAGCGCGCTTCCTCACAGACACCTCGTGGATGGGGTAAGAGTACATTGCTCCCACAGTCCAGGAAAGGTAAGGAGCCCTCCGTAGGCAAGGGCCCTCCTTTTCCACTCGGAAGCAGATTTTTCGTCCGCCTGGGTCGGCAGGTAAGCGCTCCCAGTCCGACAAGGTGCCTGCTGAGCGACAAAGGCGTCCCTGGTTTCGCAAGCCTGCGAGCAAATCTGTTAATGCATGAAGGTTTGCCCCCACCCCACTCTCGGGTGGGGGGTCGCCTTCGGGAGTTTGCAGCTCGGTGGACCTCCGTGCTTTCCAATTAGTGGGTCTGCGAATTGTTTTCCTCAAGGTACAAGATAGTTTCTTGTCCGCCAAACAGATTTTTCCCTCCAACCTTCATCTTCTTCCAGCTCATTGGGAGGCCCTGTTTGGGGCAGTACAGGACCTGCTGCTGCACGGGGTGATAGTACCTGTACCGACACCGGAAAGGTTTCAGGGGTTCTACTCCAATCTGTTTGTAGTCCCAAAGAAGGAAGGGGTCCATCTGGTCCTGGACCTCAAGGCCCTCACCAACTTTGTGAAAGTACAAAGGTTCAGGATGGAATCAGTTTGCTCAGTGGTCGCTGCACTCCATCAGGGGGATTTTCTGGCATCCCTGGTTATCGAGGACGCATACTTGCATGTCCCCATATGCATCAAGCATCAGAGGTTTCTGCAATTTGCGGTCGGAGACAAGAACTACCAATTGGTAGCTCTCCCTTTTGGCCCGGCGTCGGCACTGAGGGTCTTCACCAAGGTGCTAACCCCAATTTTGGCTTTGCTGAGGCAGCAAGGGATCGCAATCGTGGGTTAACTCTGCGGGTGTATCTGTCTGCTACGGCTCATTTTCAGAGGTCGAACTCTGTATAGGTGGCTGGTCCAAATAAGGGACTGGTGGTCTTATCTGCCACCATCTCTTGCTGGATCAGACTGTAGTTCAGGCTTATGCCATAAGGGGATGGGCGCCTCCCTTTCCTGTCACGGCGCATTCTACCAGGGCTTCAGCCGTAAGGTTTTGCAAGTGGCTGTTTAAGGTTGCAACTCCTCCGTTGAGGAGCTCTGGCTGTTTTGGCTAGTTATTGTTTGCTGTTACCATCCCTCGTTTCTTTGACACTGCTTGGGGGTATCCCTAAGTTCAAGAAGAGCTGCTGTGTTTGTCAATAAAAGATAGAGAAAATAGGATTTTTGTACTCGCCATAAAATCCTTTTCTCTGAAGTTCATTGACGGACACAGCACCCACCCCTCCTATTTCTGTTTGTACTGCTTTTGACGAACTGAGCTGCTGGATGCAGTGTGAGGGGTTATAGCCAGTAGGACTGCCCCCTGGGCGATACTGTGCAAGTGTTGCTGTTTTTAACACTTTCTGCCTATTCCTCTCCTAAAGGAACGATATAACCCTAAGGTCAAGAAGAGCTGCTGTGTCCGTCAATGAACTTCAGAGAAAAGGATTTTATGGTGAGTACAAAAATTATATTTATTTTTTATTTTTTTACTAGTTTGTCAAAACTCCTCATACCAATATGAACATCATAAATGGCATGTACTGCTGTCATTGCTGGGGTATTAAAGCTCATGGAGATTTAGAGTAGACCCAGCAATTGGTCCTGTTCGCTTTCTTAGCTAGTTGAAAAATACACCAAGCTAAAAAATATAAACAAAGATACTCCTCATCCTTTGGTGTAGTTGAGCAACTTCTTGCAGTGGCTCTCTTGGATGCAGTTACTCATCCCTCAAGCTTCTTTACAATGACCCAGTCACCTGGTTGGAGAGAATGTAAACTGGTTATTGTGTCAGGGTCCAGGAGGGACTCATGAACCCTGTGGTGGACCTTTTTGAAGTTCACGTTACAGTGACTGCACCTATCCCAGCAGCTGAGAATGTCGGCGACAGCAGCTGAGGAAAATACAACCCTGCTTTCAGCTACCCTCCAAACAAACCTCCTTATGGCGATAACCCAGACATGTGGGAACTCAATGACTGTGGTCACTGTATCTTACCATCTGGGGCATAATACCTGGAACCATTGACAAAAAGGTTCTTCATCTGGCATGGGAGCCTCCTTCACCAGACTGCTGGTTGCTGATTCAAATTCCATTAAAGAAAGACAGTCGAAGAACATGTCATGTCATCCTACTAGGTCACAAACTTGGTTAGAATTAGAGCGGTTAGTATTATTATTTTGAAAACTGTAATTCTCACCATTATCCCCCCGTTTTCTTCCTCATTACAAATCGGTGGAAGAGACGTAGGGTTTAGAATGGTGCAGAAAAAAAACAATGAAACAGCATATTATACTTTTGCCCTCTTTTAGGCATGTGTATTTATGCATGTGTACAGCTATCTACACACACCTTCAGAAACTCACTGGACCTGAAAAGATACTTATAAACAAGTTATTACTCTATCCTTCATCTTTAACCTGCAAAGAAAGGCAACCAATACAATATTCCTGTGCATTTGTAAATTGGCACTGACATCCCCCAAAACTGACAACAACTAAACCCTCTGTAACTCTTAGTTTCACATTCCTACAAGAATACAACGGCCGCGGCGCATAGAAGGGCTGCCGCGGCGGGTTCTAACATATTCCTGTTAATACATACAAATAATGAGAAGACCAAGACATGAGACAAACATTTAGGTACAAATGTGAGGGAGATATTTCATAGTTTTCAGAACAAAAAAAAAAAAAAAACAACCAGATGGAATACTGCCTTCACTCTTTTAGCAATAGAAAAAAACACAAGAGCAGCTTCAAACCTTGCATGAGGCAGCCACACAAATTTCAAAAATGGGCATGAGAATTTTAATCACACAAGCGTGTACTACACATCCATCAACCCACTCCTCATTACAGATTTCTGAAGCCACAGCCGAGCTACTTCCAAGGTATTTTTATTCTGGGGTCTCATACCTCCAGACATCAAAAGTACCTTCCAAAGGAATGCACCTCACTGTCCCCTCTGACCATATATGCCAATCTTTAAGGGGTCTCATGGCCGGAGCCGCAAACCCACACCTCTTGTACTGTGCAGCCTAATTTTTTTCCTCCAATGCATGGACTGCACATTACCCATGATGATTCAAATCGCTTATGACGTGTCCCTGCATCCAGGGCACCCTCGTGCTAACTTTCAGAGCAGTACTGCCTAGTGCCTACTTTTACAGTACTGGCACCCAGCGTTCTCCGATTATTATACACTGCTTTCTGGTATGTTAGAATCTACTCCTCACATTTGCATGCTCTCCAAACGATTATCGGCAGCCCTATTTGTCAGACAAACTACAAAGCACCATAAAATCCTCCACTATTCAAAACAATATTATGGCTTCTCTCTGTACCTAGATGTTACGACAATAACCTGGATGCCTCCATGCAAAACTGTATTAAACTATAACACTATTTTCCATCATCCTTCCAAACACAAGTCCCTTTGTCCACATGATTGTTTAAAAAGACCCCAAGCTCCTCCCACCAACTTCCTGTTGATACATCACATATCAATGGACAGGAAGGGGGAGGGGAAGCCTAGCTTCCCTGAACTTCATATTACACAAAAAAATAGCTATGGCTACCCCCTCTGGACTTTCCCAACATTTCTAAAAAAACAAAAAAAACCTTTTGTCCAGGAAAGGGTTGAATAAACCCCCCATATTGCAAATGGGAGGGAATCCCCCCTCAACTTCCATATCCCCTGGGCAGTCAGACCACTGAAACTCCTGCAAAAAGATGACTCAACCTCACTAAATGCTGTAACCTGGCCCAAAAACAGAGCAATTCCACCCAAAACACAGCAGACAAGAAATGGCAGTTGCAACAAATGGATGCCACAGTGGTGTAGGGCAGCACAGTGGTGTAGTGGTTAGCACTCTCACCTAGCAGTAAAAAGGGTCCCAACCATGACACTACCTGCCTGGAGTTTGCATGTTCTCCCTGTGCCTGCGTGGGTTTCCTCTGGGTACTCCGGTTTCCTCTCACACACTCGAAAGACATGCAGGTAGGTTAATTGACTTCTGTCCCAAATTGGCCCTAGTATATGAATGGGGACCTTGTATTGTTGGATCCTTGAGGGTAGGGACCGATGTGTGTGTGTGCAATGTACAGGGATAGGGACAATTGTAGACACTCACTGAGGTTGAACTGGATGGACTGGTGTCTTTATTCAACCTTACTAACTATGTAACTATGCCGGGCCATGACCACATGGTAGCTGAAATTTTAGACTACAGCAAACTGGCTGACAAAAACCTGGGCCACGACCACATGCTAGATGACATTTTGACTACAGCAAAATGACAGATGAAAGCCATGCCACGACCACATGGTAGATGAAATCTGAACTACAGCAAAATGGCTGATGAAAGCCGGGCCACAACCACATGGTGGCATTAACACATGAAATGTAGTTGCTGATCCCATCAAAACCAGCGCAAACTGAGATTTCTTCACTAGAAAAACAAAATTTCTCCCCACAAAAACAGACTACACAATTGAGGCACCAAATGAACACTTAACCGTAGACAGACAAGAGAAATACAAACAGTGATGATCACATTCTTTTCATCTCAAAACAATAGAGCTCCCCCATGCTATGGTCCAGAAACCTGAGACCATCCACCCGGCGTCGCCCTTTCAACAAACGGCTACTATTGTAAATGATGTCTCAGCAATGCATGGCTGCCCTTCCCTCCCTCAGCCACATGGCCACTTGACTATGCGGCAGCCATTTTCAAAAGCAACTTCAAACACAAAGTTCACTAAATCATTTTTAGGTGAAAAATATTATTACATTTATGGGGACACGTGTCTTGTATCAAATAATATACACAACTGGCTTGGTCCCATACATAGGTAATAATCACAATTCATACATTTCTATTTCTTATATACATCACAATCTTTTTACACAACATACAGTTACTTATCAGCCTGCTCAATGACACACAGCATTCACTTTAGGTATGTATTAAATGGGACTTATAGAGGATTTAAATATAGGTGAACCCCAAATTAATAGACTAACTGTAGAATATATTTTGGTCATTGTAATGCCGCGTACACAGGATCAAACAATCGGGTGGAAAAGTCCGGCAAACTCAAGTCCGCCGGACAATCCCCCCGTGTAGCCTCCGGCAAACTTTTTTGACCCAAAAGTACGGCGGACTTAAAAAGTAGTTTTGCACTCCAATCTGCCCACCGGACTCGCATTTCGGCGGACAATCCGGCCGTGCGTATGCCAGTCCGCCGTACTTTTGAAATGAACTGACTTTTCCCGCCCGGAGAAAAGTCCGCTCATTTCGAGCGGCCCCCCCTTTGTTGAGGGCACGCGGCCTGGTACGGCTCAGGAGGGGGGGGGCGCTCGCCTTGTGTGGGCAAGTAGCCCGTTTGGAAAGTCCGGCGGACAGTCTGGCAGGAAGTCCGGCAGCCAGTCTGGCGAGAAGTCCGCCAGACTAAGTCCGCCGGATAGTCGGCTACGTGTGTACGCGGCATTAGTATAAGTCCCACCATTATACAGAAAGCAACAAAAAAACAAAAGGTTATTTTGCCTAGCAGAACTTACCCCATACAGCGGAGAGAGATATCAAGATCCTGAACACAGAACAGCAAAAATGTTCAAAAAACTTGAAGTATGGTTGTCTTACCATAGGCCGGCCTTTGCTGGTCTGGTTCTAGATCCTCATTCCCCCATGGAGGTCCGCTGGATAAGAAAGTTCTGCTGTCTCCAAAATCTCTGGCTCACCATCTGTTGTGGATTATTTAAAGCTTCTCTTCATAAGCAAATACCTAATACTTGGAGATACTTTACCCAGCAACACAAACACTGATATCATGTTGAGCTTAGCAGACCATCCTCCCTAGGATGAGCAGCTCCTTTTATTTATACTGTAAACATGAATAACGAAGGTGGTGGCTTCAGAATCAGCCAGACACTTGTATTCTTTCAAAAGACCCAATCTCACACATGTATATATGTAAATAGAATTGCAGTAGTGACGTGTGAAAACGGTCGTGTGCAGAGCCATGTGGCAAGCGTCTTGTTACATAGTAAGGTTGAATAAAGACACCAGTCCATCTAGTTCAACCTGAGTGTCTACAATTATCCCCATCACTGTACATTGCACACTCACATCGGTACCTACCCTCAAGGAGCCCACAATCCAAGGTCCCCATTTATATACTAGGGCCAATTTTGGACAGTAGCCAATTAACCTACCTGCATGTCTTTGGAGTGTGGGAGGAAACCGGAGTAAACCCACGCAGGCACAGGGAGAACATGCAAACCCCAGGCAGGTAGTGTCATGGTTGGGATTTGAACCAGTAACCCTTCTTACTGCTAGATGAGTGTTAACCACTACACCACTGTGCCACCCAACAGTGTCTCACAATTTGAACACTACTTGCATAGCTCTGAACATGACCATGTGCACATTTCCACTGCTACCAATGACGCAAGCCGTACTCTATCATAGCTCAAGTGGGCCATAATTTTGCATAGTTATGCTATGGTTCTCATGTACATGGATCCACTTACTAGGAGCGTTAATGCAGTCACCACGAGGTGGCCAGTCTCTTGGTGAGGCATACACAAACATCCTTAAAAGAGCAAACAGATCTGCCGTGTCCACGGGAAGGTTTCCACAGCCAATTGTCTTCCACCAACGTTTGTATGTGCAAACACGCTTGCATGAGCGTATTACAGCAAAACTGACACAGGGGGACATCTGACAACATACATTAATAAAAATTTCCACAACAATATTAAAAAAAAATTTGTGTGTGTAAATACTTTAACCCCTTGAAAATAGTGTTCCTACGAATAGAAAACACTTACATGTATTACCAAAGTCTTATATGCATAAACAAAGTGTCCTTTTAATCCATACTGTGAATAGAGCACCACTGTGTAATGAACATAACAATTTTACTCTGTGATTTGTCACCGATGTCTATAAGGAATAACCTGCCAAATACGTTTGACCATTAACAAATGTGTAAAACACACTGGATAATGTAATCAATAGCGACGTGTCCTTCTTTATCCTCCTCTTTTATTCCATTAATCCTCAGCAAAACCAACGGAGGCAAGAAAACTCACTATAGTGTATTACCACAATAAAAACTTTATTTAAAATAATATCTAATATATATTAAAATCGACTTACAAAAAAGGTGCTCGAATAGCACTTCCGGGAACAGCGTTTACAAATCAGTCGATTGCTTGGCCTTCACCCTGTACAGCAGCAATCTTTAACAGCTTCCCTCCTATGACAGATTCACAACCATGGTAATGACTGCTGGAGGTAGACACAGAACAGATACAGTGTATACTAGACATGTGCAGAGTAAAATATTTCGTTTTCGTCCGAAAAATTTATTTATTTAGTTACTCCCGAAATTCGTTTTTATTTATTTTAGTTTTTCGTTCAAAAATTGCATTCGTCCAAAAATCCACATGAATTACGGTCGAATCTGTCTTTGAAGTCTTATGGTGTCTGTCGAATGTATAAAGAAGATTCGACGGAGCTAGTATATAGCATACTTCGTGTGAACTTTAGAACCCTATTAAAGTCTATGGGACTCCAACGTTCAAAATCTAAAGTACTCATTTTAAAGGCTAATATGCAAGTTACTGTCCTAAAAAGTGTTTGGGGACCTGGGTCCTGCCCCAGGGGACATGTATCAATGCAAAAAAAAGTTTTAAAAATGGCAGTTTTTTCGGGAGCAGTGATTTTAATAATGATTAAAGTGAAACAATAAAAGTGTAATATTCCTTTAAATTTTGTAGCTGGGGGGTGTCTATAGTATGCCTGTGAAGGGGCACATGTTTCTGGTGCTTAGAACTGTCCCTGCACAAATTGTCATTTATGCAGGAAAAAAAGTCCTTTAAAATCACTTGCAGCTATTATGAATTGTTGGCTCCGTAATACAGAGAACACTCATTGAAAGTCATTGATAAAAAAATAAATAAATTAAAAAAAAAGCGTGGGGGTCCCCCAAATTCAATTACCAGACCCTTCAGGTCTGGTATGGATATTAAGGGGAACCCCGCGTCAAATTAAAAAAAAAATTGATGTGGGGTTCCCCCTAAAAATCCATACCAGACCCTTTATCCAAGCACGCCTGGCAGACCGCCACCACCGGCCAGGGTTGTGGGGATGAGGCCCTTCACAGGCATACTATAGACACCCCCAGCTATGAAATTTAAAGGAATATTACACTTTTATTGTTTCACTTTAATCATTATTAAAATCACTGCTCCCGTGAAAAACGGCCATTTTTAAAACTTTTTTTTTGCATTGATACATGTCCCCTGGGGCAGGACTTAGGTCCCCAAACACTTTTTAGAACAGTAACTTGCAGAATCTTTTCTCTCTGTCAAATCTTTTTTCTCTGTCGAAAATTTTCTCTATATAATCTTGGACTAATAGAGGTAAGGTTAGGCACATTCGACCACAGGTTCTATAGACACAGATTGTTATTTTCAGAGTCACGTCGAATCTCCTATTCTATATCAAACTGTTGTAACAAGGAAAACGAAAATAAAGCATTTATTTATGTCGGATCTTTTGTTTTTCGGATTCTGTGCTTTCGTTATCGTTTGTCAAAATGAAAACGAAAATACCTGAAATTCGGACGAAAATGCATTCGGACGAAAACAAATGCACATGTCTAGTGTATACATCTGCAGAGTCTCTCCCCATCTCACAGGGAGATGGCATTATACTGACCACAGGTCCTCCGTGCCGATTGGTCTGAAACAAATGTGCAACAGCTCCTCTCTATATTTTTATTGAAGTTTTTATTTGTGGTAATACACTGTTGTGAGTTTTCTTGTCCACGTCATTCATGCTAGAGATTAATGAAAGAAAATATGAGGCTGAAAGAAAACTTTTGTAAGAGATGTTGCTATTGATTACAATATCCAGTGTATTTTAGATCCTTCATATTAAAGGTCATATACATCTACTGAGTTGTTTACCGATACTAGTGTTGGGTCATGGAGTGAATTGTTATGTTCGTTACATGGTGCTTAATTCAGAGTGTGGAGTAAAAAGGACACTAAAATGGGCACTTTGTTATGCATATATGAGACTTTGGTTTTATATGTAGGAGTTTTCTATTAATATGGACACTTTTCACAAGGGTTAAAATTGTATTATTCTTTATTTTTTATGTAATTGTTATATCAGCATTATTTACAGGTTTATGTAGTTATTATTTAAAACATTTAATATTTTTTTCTCACAATTTATTTATACCAGTGGAAAATATCTTGCCAAAGACAAACTTCTTATTGCAGGTGATTACTATAGTTTTCCTTCCAATTCTATCAATAAGCCACGTACATAAGCAGGAATATGGGAATCCTCAGATGTTACATGCAAATTATAGTATTACTGTGGTTGCAAAGAAGAAACATTTGGATTTCTTGGTAGTTTAAAAAAACACATCATCACCTGCTGCTGATAAACAATCAACATTACATTTTTAAGTACTGTAATTTCTTACATTTTTTTTTTAATGACAGTAGAGTTTTCTTTTAAAGTACTTATTCAATTATTATTGTTTTCAAGATGTCCTCATCACACATACATTTCCCAGCCAGACATTTTTCACAGGCATAGGTTCTGGCATATTCCATAATGTGTAATGTTCCAAATGTTCCAAACTCATGCATGAGTGCTGTCATAATAATAATAATGTGCTGATAATCATTTCTATGGCAGCATCCAGCACATATGAGTGTGAGTTTGAAAATACACACTGTTGAATATGTCAGAACCAAGGCAAAGTAAACGAATTGCTTTAAATTCGATCCCTTACCTTTAACACAGATGTATGTGGAAGAATGAAAATATTAGTTTCTGTTCATGGCTGCTCTTATTAAGTATGCCATAGGCATGTGATATGATGTGCTTTTATGATGCAGTGGAGTTTTTCATTGTTTTGTTCTGTTTAGGCTGTGTTATGATGTTCTAATGGAGTGGACTTGGACCATTATAATGGGACGTTAGACGATAGGTTGCATAGAGTTCAATAAGGGACCTTGCAGACCTGGACACTAGGCTAGAGCAGAAGACATGGTTCCTCCCTGTGGGCCATATCACTTTGGACTCCTAATTGTCCCTGGCCCAAGGATAAGCTTGGGTTTGTTCTGAACCTGGAAGGAAGCGATCAGTGCCCCACCAATAATCTGTGGACGAGGTGATACCCCACCCCCCAACTACACATACACAAAGGGGTGTGGGGATGCTTAGACATCATTGACCTAATATGGCCACAAACATCCCTGCTCTTTTGTGTGCATCAGCTGTGAGGTGGAGAATCCTCTGCCTGCAGCTGAATGATTCATTGCTGATCGTTTACTTTCAGTTTCAGCCTGAACCCAAGTTCATACCTCCCCTGCTCATCTACCTCAGGAAGAGCAAAGGTGTGATGCTGCAGCTGTCCTACGTCGGCTCTAAGCCCGAGAACTGAGGGATCACATGACCACTGATCGCTTGGTTCTCTGTCTGCTTAGAGTGGACCCTCAACCCACAAGAGAAGTATGGGCAAGAAAAGTTTTGGCCATACTACTCTTTTAACCCTATCTTTACTGTGCAGACACATAATCATTATCAGTTGTAATTAGAGTTGAACACTTTTGATTAAAGGTTTAGCAGATTGTCGTCTTGTTCAAAAATTAGCCATGACACCTTCTCCTAAGAAAAAGCTACAGTGGTATAGAAAATAATCACTGCCCTTTAAAATAATCACATTTGGTTGCTTTGCAGCCTGGAATAAAGACCAACACAACTTTGTTTTATCCAGCTGCAACATCTATAACATCCAAGTGAAACATATAACACCAACATGTCAAAAAGCAATAAAAAAATAAAATAAACTGAATCACTGATTTGGAAAAAGAATCACCACCTTGTGTCAGTATTTTGTTGAACCACCTTTTGCTTCAAATACAGCTTTTAGTCTGTTGGGATATATTGCTACTAACTTTTCACATCTAGACTTTGCAATATTTGCCAACTCTTCTTTGCAGAACTGTTCATGTTCATTTAAATTTGATGGTGACAATTTGTGGACTAGAGTCTTTACATCATTCCACAGATTCAGTGGGGGTTAAATTTGGGCTCTGACTAGGCCATGCAAGGACATTCACCTTTTTGTCCTTCAACCACTTTAGAGTTACTGTAGGCCTTTTGGTAACCTCTCTGACCAGTTTCCTCTTGGCTCTTTCATCCAGTTTGAGCGATGTCCTGATCCAGGGAGGGTCTGTGTTGTACCAAATACCTTCCACTTATTATTAATAGACTTCACTGTGCTTATAGGTATTTATATAGCCTGTGACGTTTTTTTGTATCCATCTCCTGACTTGTGCCTGTCCACAACTTTATCCTGGCAATCTTTTCTATGTGCCTTGCCACCCATAGTTGGTTGATTGCTTTAGTTGCACTACCAGGGGCTACTCCAGGAAAGCTCTTTTCATGCTGAGCTAATCAAAATGACCCCAGCTGATCACAGTTGAAAGTTGAAAGGCTTTGTGTGCCACTGAGAATGTGATTAGCTACATCTGATTGAATTTACAAGTCATTTTTAGGAGGGGGTTAATCCTTTTTCTAACTCAGTGATTCTGGTTTTGAATAAATAAAAAAAAATTCGGACATGCTAGTGTTTTATATCTTTCACTTATACGTTGCACTGAGTGAATACAGCTGAGTAAAACAAAAACTGTCTGTTTTTCATTTCAGGCTGCAAAGCAACAAAATGTGATTATTATTTTTTTGGGGGGTGGGGGGATTAATTTCTAGACCCACTCTAAAAGATAAGGGGACACCTAACCTATAACTCTACCCCACACTGTGAGCCCACACAGAAGCAGGGTATGCAGATCAGTGCAACCTTGGTAGAACCATGGAAACTGTATCTGTATTTCATGGGGACAGCTTGTAATGTTGCTTCTGGTACTATATATTTGATGGGGCGCTCACCTTGACACTTGATGCAACAGGTTGAGCTAGCTGCAGGGTCATGGTCCTTCACAATGGATCCCAGTTGCTGAAGACCTTTTCTGGGACATGCCCACGATGATGAGCAAAGCCTGGACTTTATTTCCATTCCAACATCATAGACAGGTAAGATGGTCACCCTGTGTTTCTGATTGATTCTTTGTAAAACAGGGCTTTGTTTGCAATGTATTCCCTTCACAGTGTAAACTTTTCAAATGTGGCGCTAAAATCCAAACACTCCAAGTTTAGTCTTATGTAGATGACCAAGTGTTACATCACACCACTGGTCATACACTTTACTACCACTTCCACCTAAAACCCTTATAAAGTATTTAGGAGACTAGGGAGAATAAACGCATTAAATATGATAATTTTGCCAAAATATATATGTATTTCAAATGATCTCAATAATACTACCTCATAAAATACATATGGGCACATAAACGTCCTAGAATCTCATATGCAACGCTTGTAAAAGAAAAAAAGACGGGGGCTAGCAGTACCTGATTTTAAGAAATATTACTAGTCAAACACTATATCATGGATAACCGATTAGATACACAATAAAGAAGGGAAAAGCTGGGTAGATATTGAGATGTCACAAAGCAAAGTAGATTCAGGGAAGATGGTGTGGATAGCACGGCAATATCGAGAATTAGCCAGCAGCACAAATCCATTGACCTAGAACACTTAGGATATGGGATGGACTGGGTAGATTATATCACTGGGAACATAATGCACCTTTAATTTCTTTAATGGATACTTATTACTTTAAAGTGTTAAGGCATTATTAAAAGTCTATACCAGCCACTTTGTTAGAGGCTGGCATAGCACATTGTGTATGTTGTATTTAAAAACGAGCGCTGTAAATACTGAATATCAACTATCTTCAGGCCAGTCTCATCACTCGCAGCCAATTTCCAGCTCTGATAGATGTCTTCTGTTGGGGGGGGGGGGGCATGATCACCCTCTGATGTCAGAGAGAGATCACGTGGCTGCTAGTCTCCTGCACAGAAGCCACCCATCGTAGCTGGAAATCGGCTACAAGTCACGTGACCGGCCTGAAGACAGTTGATATTCAATATTTACGTGACCGGCCTGAAGACAGTTGATATTCAATATTTACAGTGCTCATTTTTAATACAACATATACAGTGTCTAATAGAGAGGCTGGCAGTGACAAAATGTATATTTTAAAATTAAAATGATAGTGAGTGGGTCCAGAGACAGACAGACAAAGCGGGCACTGACGGGGAGTAAGGAGGGGGTGAGGGGGGAGAGAGGAGAGCAGGCAGCCTATCACAGAGGGAGGCCCTTTCACAGTGATCAGGACGGAGCTGCCCTGGGTATCGTGGTCTGTTTAGAGAGGACATACAGAAAGTGGTAGGTTTAGGGGATTTTTTTCTCTTTCGTTCATTGACGGACACCGCACCTTTAATCTTGAGCTTAGGGTTATATCACCACCTTCAGGAGAGGACTAGGAAGAACATGTAAAAACAGCAAAACTGCACAGTACCGCCTAGAGGGTGGTCCTACTGGCTATAACCCTTCACTCTGCTTCCAGCAGCTCAGTTTATTTCTGCCTAGTGTAGAAGGACCTGGCTCCCTGTGGGGTCCATTGGTCCTGGGGATTTTTTATTTTTTCTGCTTTTTGATTCCTGTGATCTACAATCACCAGCCGGGCTGGGTGACAGGCTGGATAATATAGATTCTGGTAGTCTCCCCAGCCTGGCAATTGAGTGCGAGCAGACTTTAGGTATGTGCTGGGTTGGCCACGTCATGCCCCGCCTGGTCCAGGGGTGGCCAGTGAGCACATATGACTGGGCTACTGCTGCCCGTGTCACAGTGTTTAGCATTTTCCTGTACCCTGTTATTCTTTTGCTGTGGATTTTTGGATTTTGTTTTGATGTGACCGACGTTGTTTTAATTAAAGATGGGATTTCAAGTCTTTTTCCAGTGTGTGGCTATCCAAGGTTTTGTCCTGCTTGTTTGCTCACCGTGTCACAGTGTGCCATGGCCGACAGCCATTTCGTACTGCTGGGGTGATGTGTCTGTCCATGGAATATGTCCAGCGGTCCCTGCAGAAGGGGTAAGTATGGTTCCACTTGTCTCAGCAAGATGGAGCAGCTGGACATTCCCTGGGAGGTCAACTAGGGGTTCTCTCCCTCTCCTTTTCTTCTTTCCCTGTCCTTTTCCCTCCTCCCCATGCTATGGGCCACTGCATGACTGGGCATAGATGGTGCAGTGCACGCACCTGGCCGAGGGTCCTCTGGGGGGGCTCTGAGTCCTGGCAGGGGGATGCACTGGCAGTTGGTGGTCCGCCTGTAATTTTACCTGTTTTTAGGCCATAGGGGGGTATCTGTGTGTATGCCATGTGGGCCGGCCGCTGCACGAACCACGGCCATTTTTCTGTAACCACAGCCAGTTTTTTTCTTAATCTGCCATTTTCTGGAAGTCCGTTTATTGCTCAGATGGCCGTCTGCCATTTTCTAGTACCCTCAGTTTGTTTTACCTCTAGTGCTGGGTGGCTGGTTCATTCTGGAACAGCGCGACACTTACGCAGAACACCTCGTGGCTGGCACAGGGCAGAGCGGACGGTGGCAGCACAGTGCATTACCTGGGTCAGGGTGGTGAGTCCTGCGGGGGGCCCCTCAGTCTGTGGCAGCTAGGAGGGTGGAGATTTGGTGTGACTTGCCTTAGGTCCCTAGTGGTGACAGGCGAGAGTAGGTCAGCATTGCGTCAGAAGCTGGCTCTTCTTCCCCAGACATCTCTGTTGTTGCAACTGGTTCCCCTGGACCTGCGGTGCCTATGGACGCTCTGTCGGCGGTCCTGAAGTCCTTTGTTGCCAGGATGGAAGCGGTGTGCGGGCACAAGGGTGGTAAAAAAATGCCCCCTCCCCTCACCCCACCTCCCCCAGGAAAGCTCTGATTCAGACTCTGTTCTCACTGTGGCAGGCGGCCCCTGTTTCTGACGTTTCAGAGGATGCGCACCAGGACCGTTCGGACAGTGAGGCTCACTCCGTGTCCAGGTCGCACAGGAAAAAGTGCTAGTAGGAGCACTTATCACAGCGGTGCAGGATACTCTAAAGATGGAGGATACGGCGGGAGCATCTACAGAGGTGTCGGTCCCTTTTGGGTCCCACAAGCCGGCCCGTACGGGTAAGATGTTTCCCTACCTTATTTTGCTAAGTTTATTTACAAGGAGTGGGGAAGCCTGCAGTGGGCCTTTTTGGTCCCGAGACGGTTGGTGGTGCGTTTGAGAGTTTCCTGAGAAAATGGAAATCTCCGGTTGTTGACCCCCAGGAACCCTGCCGCCAGAAGAGCCAAGGCGGTTACCCAGTCCATGTTAACGGTGATGGGGTCAGCATTGCGGCCGGTGTTAGCCATGGCCCTGGTGTCAGATGTTTACTGAATGGGCTAAGTTATTGAGCCGTGAGTTGGAAAGGCAACAGGTTTTACCGGTCTGCGTGGAACTGGCAGACCAGTTAGTGCAGGGCCTGAAGTATGTCTGTGATGTGGCCTTAGTTACGGCCTCCTTTCTTTCTAGAGCCTCAGTATCAGCTGTAGTGCTACATCGCCTGATTTGGCTTAAATGCTGGTCTGCGGACCAGGCACTGGCGGATTTGCCCTTCCAGGGGGAGAGGCTATTTGGAGCCTCGCTGGATGACATTATTAGGAAACTTACTGGGGGAAAGAGTACGTTGCTCCCACAATCTTGGAAGGATACGCCGTAGGCAAGGGCCCTCCTTTTTTGCTCAGAAGCAGATTTTTCATCCGCCCTGGTCGGCAGGTAAGCTTCCCAGTCTGACAAGGTACCCGCTGAGGGACAAAAGCGTCCCTGGTTTCGCCAAGCCTGTGAGCAAATCTGTTGTCGCATGAAGGTTTGCCCCCGCCTAGGGAGTTTGCAGCCTGGTGGACCTCCCTACTTTCTGACCAGTGGGTCTGTGAACTGATTTCATCAGTATACAAGACAGTTTCTTTCTTGTCCGCCAAACAGATTTTTTCCCTCCAACCTTCAGCTTCTTCCAGCTCGTCGGAAAGCCCTGTTCAGGGCAGTACAGGACCTGCTGCTGCGCTTGGTGATAGTACCTGTGCCGACGCCGGAAAGGTTTCAGGGATTTTACTCCAATCTGTTTGCCGTCCCAAAGGAGGAAGGTGGTCCGTCCACTCCTGGATCTCAAGGCCCTCAAGGGCTTTGTGAAAGTACAAAGGTTCAGGATGGAATCAGTTCGCTCAGTGGTCACTGCACTCCATTAGGGGGATTTCCTGGCATCCTTGGACATCAAGGATGCATACTTGCATGTCCCCATATGCATCAGGCATCAGAGGTTTCTGCGATTTGCGGTCGGGTTCGAGCACTACCAATTTGTAGCTCTCCCTTTTGGCCTAGCGTTGGCACCAGGAGTCTTCACCAAGGTGCTAGCCCCAATTCTGGCATTGCTAAGGCAATGAAGGATAGCAATTGTGGGTTACCTGGACAACCTCTTTCTGAGAGCAGCTTTTGCCTCAGAATTAAGGGAGGATGTGGTGATCACCATACAGACTCTTCGGGAGTTTGGTTGGGTACTGAACCTCCAGAAGTCTGTGTTGGTGCCGAATCCAAGCCTGGAGTACCTGGGCTTGATTCTACACTCCTCAGAGGCGAGAGTCTTTCTCCCTTCAGACAAGCTGCAGACTATTCAAGCTGCGGTGAAGTTGGTGGTCCCGCAGGTGGTCTTCGCTGCATTTTTGCAAGCGAGTCCTGGGTCTCCTGGTAGCCACTTTCGATGCCGTACCGTATGCTCAATTCCACACTCGAGTCTTGCAGAAAGAGATCATGTCCAAATGGGACAAATCTCCGTCATCCCTGTATTGTCAAATTCGAGTGAGCCAGGGAGTCTCTTCTCTGGTGGCTGAGGTCTCCAGCCCTTCGATCTGGGAAGTCGTTCCTTCCTCTTCATTGGACGGTGATCACAACGGATGCCAGCCTGACTGGCTGGGGGGGAGTTTGGGGCATACAGTCGGCCCAGGGTCACTGGACACAAGAAGTATCCCGCCTACCAATCAATGTGCTGGAGCTTCGGTCGTTCAAGTGGTGCCTCTCCACATGGTCACAGAGGCTGCAGGGGTGTCTGGTCAGGATCCAGTTGGACAACGCCATGGCGGTGGCATATGTCAACCATCAAGGAGGAACAAGGAGCTTGGCTGCAGCACTGGAGGTCTCTCACATCCTGCAGTGGCCAGAGTGACCTGTGCCGGCTCTGTTGGCCATATACATTCTGGGCGTAGAAAACTGGCAGGCTGACTAAGTAAGTCATCAGCTGCAGGACCAGGGGGAATAGTCACTGCATCTGGAGGTATTTTGGCTCCTTTGCATAAGGTAGGCCACACTAGATGTGGATCTCTTGGCTTCTCAACTCAATTGGAAGGTACAGAGGTTTGTGGCCAGGTCAAAAGATCCCTGGGCAGACACGACAGACGTGTTGGTGGCTCCATGGGGGCATTATCTGCTGATTTATGCCTTTCCCCCACTCAAACTTCTACCACGTCTGCTACACAGAGTGGAAGCCGAGGGGATTCCGGTGATTCTGATTGCCCCAGATTGGCCTCGACGTCCTTGGTACGCCGACATAGTACGAATGGTGGTGGATGTTCCTTGGCGGCTGCCGATGCAAGAGGACCTTCTGTCACAAGGTCCAATACTTCATCCTGCTTTACCATCGCTGGTTTTAACGGCATGGCTGTTGAAAGCCAGGTGCTAAGGGACCAAGATCAGTTGGATTCAGTAATCTCCACTATGCTGAGGGCACGGAAGTCATCTTCTCTGAAGATTTATCATCGTACGTGGAAGGCCTACATCTCCTTGTGTGAGGAGATGGGGTGGCGTCAGCGTACATATTCAGTTTCCAGGATCCTGCTGTTTTTGCAGCAAGGAGTGGATCAGGAACTTGCATTAAGCACCAAGGAGCAGGTATCGGCTTTAGCTGTCTTTTTTTTCAGCGACCTTTGGCGACTCATTCATTGGCGAGTACGTTTGTTCTGGGGGTTTGACATGTGGCCCCTCCAGTTCAACCACCGCTGCCTCTGTGGGATTTGAATTTGGTGCTCTCGGTGCTTCAGAAACCTGAGTTTGAAAACATTAGGGAGATCCCCTTATTGACACTCTCTCAGAAAGTAGTCTTTCTAGCGGCTATTACATTGGCCAGGAGGGTTTCGGAGTTGGCGGCTTTGTCATTCAAGTCTCCCTACTTGATCCTCCACAAGGATAAGGTGGTGCTGCATCCACAGCCTTCATTTCTTCCAAAGGTTATTTCGGCCTATCTAAATGGGGAAATTGTGCTTCCATCCCTGTGTCCTTGGCCGTCACATCCCAAAGAGGTTACTTTGCATTCCTTGGATGTGGTCCAGGCTCTGTGGGTGTATCTGTCTGCTACGGCTCCTTTCCAGAGGTCAGACTCGCTGTTTGTATTGGTGGCTGTTCTGAAGAAGGGCCTGGCGGTCTCGTCGGCCACCATTTCTCGGTGGATCAGACATATCGTGGTTCAGGCGTATGCCTTAAGGGGGCGGACGCCCCCCTTTCCTGTCACTGCATTTGACCAGGGCAATCGGTGCCCCCTGGACTTTCCGACATCAAACGTCCATTTCCCAGGTGTGTAAGGCAGCGACCTGGTCGTCCATACACACTTTCACAAAATTTTACAAGGTTGATGTGAGCACATATTCGGATGCTTGCTTCGGCCACAAGGTTTTGCAGGCAGCTGTTTAAGGTTGCAACTCCTCCGTTGAGTTCTGGTTATTATGGGTGGAGTTTATGTTCTTGCTGTTCCCACCCCTCATTTTTTTTTACACTGCTTGGGGATGTCCCTAAGGTCAAGATTAAAGGTGCTGTGTCCGTCAATAAATGAAAGAGAAAATAGGATTTTTGTACTCACCGTAAAATCCTTTTCTCTGAAGTTCATTGACAGGCACAGCACTCACCCCTCCCATCTATGTACTGCTTTTTGACGAACTGAGCTGCGGTACTGTGCAGTTTTGCCATTTTTACATGTTCTGCCTAGTCCTTTCCTGAAGGTGGCGATATAACCCTAAGGTCAAGATTAAAGGTGCTGTGTCTATCAATGAACTTCAGAGAAAAGGATTTTATGGTGAGTACAAAAATCCTATTTTATTTTTTATTTTTTTACAGTTTAGAGGGGGGGGGGGGGGGCAGATTACATAGCACAAGCGCTGTGCTGTGTAATCTGGTTTAACCTCCTTGACGAGTGTCAGGGTGGATTTTCAGCACCAAAAGCGGTAACTGCGAGTCACACTCAGGATCACGTCACAGGATCCAGGTACAGCTCACTTACCTTTTCCCCAGGATCCTGCGATGTCCTCCCCGCTCTGTGTGCGAGCTGTCCTACTCTTGATTCATCACAGAGCCGAGCGCCGTTCCCTGCGAGCGTTGCGATGCAGGGGGCCGAAGAACGGCTCCAAATTCAAAAAGTGAAAAACACAATACATATACAGTACACTGTAATCTTACAGATTACATTACTGTATCAATTTATTTCACATCCCTTTTGTCCCTAGTGGTTTATCCAATGCCCTGCATGCAGTTTTATATTATAAATACTGTTCTTGCTGCCTGGAAACTGGAGATTGTCCATAGCAACCAAAACCAGTCCCTTTACATGAAAAGGTTTTAGACCAGCTAGAAAACAGTGATAATAAATTAGAATCACTTGCAAAATTCAGTGATAGTGATTTGTGGGGAAATCCATCATCAAACACTGAAAGTAATGACAGTGACAATTCTGCAACTGAGCAAATTTCAGTGTTTTTGATTTGATTACATTATTGAATAATTTTTATTATATTATAGTTATTATATTATAATTTACGATTTCTTGTTTCAAACTTTATCATACCCGTGATGTCTACTAGACTCTTGTTTGGACAGATTTAAGTGAGTTATTCCTAAGAATTACAGGCCTACAATATAAAATGCCAAATTTCCATGCAAAATAATTGTACCGCTTTCAACATCAGAATTTTTTTTTTTCGGGTTAACAAACGCTTTAAGCCAGGGAAGGAGGATTGCGTATACTTCACTAGATGGGAAAAAAAAAAGAGGAAATGTTATTGCAGGATGTGTTGAAACGTTTACTGATGTAACACCGGGCTCCTGAAGAGCACGGGCTATGTTTTGTAAATTTAGTTTTTTCCTAAGACCATAGTTGGGTCTTAGGGTTAATTTCAGTAAATTGTGGTCTTGGCATCAGTTTGGCTGGGCTGTACTATGTTCTGCCTGGTCATAGGTGTAGGTATCACCTTTGACAGGCATTGGAACGCAGTCTGGTTGGACGCATTGGGTACCAATCTCGCTGTGTATTCTGGGAGAGGGTACTTAAGGTGCTGAGGTCACATGGTTCTGGGTTCCGGTCCAGAAGTAGGTTCTGACTCCATGGTCCTGGTCCTCCTGACCAGCCCCCAGAGACCCTCATGGCCTGGGGTGCGGATCCATCAGTTTCCAAGTCTCAGGACTGGCTAGTCCGAGGCATAGTAACTGGAAGGAGGATTTCAAGGTGGTCCGGTGCTGTCTCGGGTTTGGAGAGGCCCAGCAACTCAAAATGCAACCAGGGGAGGACTCTTCAGAAGAGGGCCCCGCATGAGGCTGGCTGCTCGGTAAGAGCCTGGAAGCTAAGCTGAAAGGACACCAAGTAAATCCGCATTCTTGTGGTATCGCCGGACCTGCTGCAAGATACTGGTACTGTAAGAAAGGTCCTAATTTCATCCTTCAGTTACACCTAAATTTCTGTGCTAATTTAAAGTTCTACAATCAAGTCTGTGGCAGAGACTTTGCTAAGCTTAAATCGCCTGTCGGGAGCATCACGCAGGTGCTGCTAAGCCCAGGGCCTGAGGAATCCCCTCCCAAGATGTAGCGGTGCAGCAGTGACCTCTCCCCTACCCCTTACCTCCTCATGTGAACGGCTGAACCGGCGGGGGCGGCCGGGATATCACAGCATCCTGCGGAGATCCTAGTGTGAGTCGGCATGCGCCCTGCAGCTCCAGCAGAGTGGCTGTGACCCCGGAGATCAGTGACTAGGATCCATGGAGGCAGAGGCGATCATCCCCTTCCACAGCCCAGGCTCCCCTGCACACAGCTAAGTGAAGGCTGATAGCCTATTGAACTTTTATCTATAGATAATTTATCTACAACATTACTTTATAGATAAAATTAACATTACCACGTTTGGATGAGTAGCTGGACTGTGTATTATGGGTCTCACTGGTTCATCAGGTGTGTGAGATTGCGATAGTATGAACTGAGCTGAGCTGAAGTGGGGAAATATAAACGTAATTGCGGAGAGTCTGTGGTGGGAGATAAGAAGCACTGCAGTTGTTACAGGCACATTGCAAGGGATTGGTGAGCCATCTAGTGGCCTTTTTGGATACGACAGGAGCTAAATAAGGGGAATAATAAGAGGAATTTTGTAATATTTGGCACTGCACCTGTATTGGTACCTTTTTTTTTTTTTTTTTTTTTTTTTTTTTTCCCCTGTAATCCCACAAGTATAGTCACATCCACAGGAAAACCCCGACCGTCGCATCCAAGGAAGATCAAGTCTAGACATGGATAAGACTGTCCTGTGCTTTGTATAGGGCTGTGTATGCCCCCTACCTTTTCCCTTTTCTTTTTTTTTCCTTTCCTTCTCTCTCCTCCCCCCTCCTCCCCTTGATTTGGTCTGAGATCTGGACGGAGATTTGGCAATTGAAGGGATTAGGGTCCTGTGAGACCACGAAAAAATTGCGGAGCTGGGCCCAGTCTGCCCACGGCACCTCCTACTTAAAATAGGGTATGATATATAACCTTTTCTAACCCTCAATTAGCAGTATGGTTACACTGCCTAAAAATAAAAGGTGAACACACAGGAGCATATCAAATTTATTTGTAATCATTCTCCTCAGGTCAAGTAAAGAGGGGGTAGGCAAACCCCAAAAGATGAGGGGGAAGTCTGCTAAAGGTGCAGGAACTGGAGCAAACCCCCCCTAAGGTGAACTCTAGCCCGGGCAAATAACTGATAGACGTGTGGAGACTTCAACATGCAAAAGTAAGGGACTATTCATTCCACTCCGCTGTGCACGGGACATACTCGAGGATAGATTTTTTTTTTTTTTAGTCGAACATAGGATGCTAAATGCAGTGAAGAGTTCAAAGATCGAGACTGGGGTCTTCTCAGATCACGCCCCAGTATCAATAAAACTAAGCAAAGAGGGGGAATGCAAGGAGTATAAAAGATCGAGATTGAACGAAGTACTTTTACAAGACACTGAGGTTGTTGAAAAGATTAAAGCTGAATTGGAATGTTTTTTTTACAACAAACATCGGAAGCCAAGGTGTGGGAAGCACACAAGGCCTACATCAGGGAGATTCTGATCTCAATTGAAACCGCAAAGAAAAAAAGCAAATGCACAGATTAGAGAAGGGTTAGTCAAAGAAATTCAATCGCTTGAACAGAGACTCAAAAACAGGGGGGATAATAGGGCAGAACAGGAAATAATTATTAAAAAATATAGGGTTTAAAAGAAATCATTGAACAAGAAAATAGATCAATTTATTATCGGTTTAAGAAAGAGAGGTGTCAGTGGGGGGACATGTTGAGCAAATACTTCGCTAAAATGTTAAAAAAGAAAAATAAGGCCAATTTCATTGAGAGTATACAAACAAAGGGCAAGGAGATAAGGCTTTCTCTACCCCAGGGATTGCACAGGCCTTTCAGGAATATTACAGGAAATTATACTCAATAAATCAAAAGGAACCCACAGTTAATATTAAAAAAAAAAGCAGAGGATAGTAGAATTTTCCTCGAGTGATGCGGCTTAAAGAAAATACACCCAGATAAAGCGGCCCCACTGGAGGACCCGATAATAGAACAAGAATTATTTATAACGATAAAAGTCGGCATCGGGGAAAAGTCCAGGCCATTATGGGTTTACGTTCGCCTATTACAAAAAATTCAGTGAGATATTGATACCTAGAATGGTATCATATATGAACAGGATAGGTGGAGACTGGGAGATACGACAGGGAAGTGCTAGAGGCTGAGATTACTATTATCACGAAGGAGGGAAAAGATCCCTCTCTGTGTTCAAGTTACCGGCCCATTTCCCTACTAAACAATGTAAAATTGTACGCAACGATCTTAGCCAGTCGATTAAAAACGGTAATGAATGATCTGGTTCATACAGACCAAGTGGGATTCATCCCGGGCAGGGAGAGTAGGGATAATGGTATCAGAACTCTTCTAGTCACACATAAACTGAAAGAAAGTGGACCCCCAGGTCTGCTACTGTCTATAGATGCTCAGAAAGTGTTCGACAGACTAGACTGGGGGTTCATGCAAAAGTCCCTGGAGGTATTTGGAGTTGGCCCGAGGTTGTTAAGCTGGATAAAGGCCCTATACAAACATCCCACAGCAAGGGTTAAAATAAACGGGTCCCGATCACGGTCCTTTGAGATGTTCAATAGGACACAGCAGGGTTGTCCCCTATCTCCTTTACTATTTATTTTATCAATGGAACCATTGCTGTCCAGGATAAGATCGAATCCCGATATTAAGGGAATGCAGATTAACAATGTTGAGCATAAAATAGCTGCCTATGGGGATGATGTTCTGTTCTACGTGACTAGACCCAGGACAACCCTCCCAAGCCTATTGAACATCTTGAAAAGGTATGGGGAAGTCTCAAACTTTAAGATGAATCCCGTAAAATCCGAAATTCTGAATATAAATCTTGCCCCACAAGAGGTCCAAATACTCAAACAAAATTTCCAGTTTACTTGGAGGGAGAAAGAAATCGGGTATCTCGGCATTAAAATAACACCTTCATGTGATATGTTATTCCAATAAAACTATTCCGTTAATGAATGATATTAAAACAGAATTAAATATAATGGCCCCTAGACAGAAATCTTGGATTAATAGGATAAATGGTTTAAAAATGATAATACTCCCTAAAATATTATATAAAATTCAAATGTTACCAATTTTGATTCCTGACTTTTATTTTAATAAGCTAAACCTACTATTTCGCAGGTTTATCTGGTGTCATCTCTAGAAAGTATTCCCATGCTTATCTGTGTTTTTTATAAGACTCAAGGGGGGTTGGGGGTTCCCGATATTAAGTGGTGGAATGGGTTAGGGATAACAAAGAGAAAAGTTGGGTTAGATTAGAGAAAGGGATAAGTAATGTTGCACTAGGAAAAGTGATCTGGATCCCGTCACAGCTAAGAGAATTAGATGCTCACATGCACATAATTACACAGGTTGCATTGGTAATTTGGGATAGGGTTCACAAAAAACTAAAATGGGAATATAATTCCCGTTAATACCCTTATGCGACACCAACTATTTTTCACCAGGGAAAGACAGGATATTTGGGGGGTGGTTTAGAAATAGGGAGGCACAGGTAAAAGATATTACTAATAAAAGGAAAAATTTGTACATTTCAGGATTTAAAGATGAAAAAAGAGGCGTTAGATATTAATTGGTGGAGGTATGCTCAGCTGAAACATTTTGTGGAATCCCTCCCCCACCCGATAAGGTCAGTAGACAACTCCCACTAGAGCAGTTGTGTACAGCGACTGAAGGAAGGAGAGGGATTGCGAGGATATATAAAATATTGAGCGCAGTGAAAATCACGGAACCCCCCCATATATATTAAAAAATGGGATGAAGAGATCTGGATAAGAAGTACGGAGGCTGAGATTAAGAAAATATTAAAAATGCCGCATATAATCTCTCCATCAGACTCAGTATCTAACCCCAGACAGAATATACCAATTTCAGAGCTGGAGTTCTAACTTGTGCTGGAGGGGATGTGCAGAAATAGGCTCAGTGGTACATATATGGTGAACATGCCCTAAAATTAAAACTTTCTGGAAGGCCATTTTGTCAACTATTAAAGAAATAACAGGTTTAGATATCCCAGAGGATCCAAGGGTATGCCTGCTTCACGGGACCACCATGCCCATTAAACAATATAGGTTATCACTGATCCCAAGCCTACTAAATGCGGCAAAGAGCTTAATCCCCTGTCAGTGGAAAAACCCAGACTCCCTCTCTGAAAAGTTGGTTTGGTAAAATCAATAAAATCTACAATTTGGAGTACTTAAAATATAGTGGAGAAGTAGGAGAAACTGGATTTATAAATAGATGGAAAGCCTGGGAAAGATACCAACAAACCCCAAGATATCTTGCTAGGATGGCAGAAGTTTGATAGTATATGAGCAGATCGGGGCAGTTGCCTGAGAGGAGAGACTAGGGGGGGGGGGGGGGGGTAATGGTAGCAGTTGGGAGAAGATGTTGACAAGATGTATAAAAGATATGTTTAAAGAAGGTAGATCAACTTTATCAGAGGGGCATATAATATACTTATATTTAAAAAAAAAAAAAATTAATTGAAGAGAAGAATGCTACAATGATGTAGTAATGAGTCGGTTAACAATGAACATTAGAGTTGATTTGGCAAAAAAAGAAAAAATCACCTGTCGGCTGCTAAATCCACAAACGTGGATTTATCCAGTAGTTGAAACATCCAGTTGCGAATGGCTATTCCCTGGATCATCTAGAGAGACATTTCAAGTGTCAGCAGTTCCAAGAGTACCTGAGCTTTACTACCCATACCCTCTATTCCCAACTGAGAGACTGTTCAACGTTTTATGCCAATAAAAATTCCCAAAGGGATTCAAGTGTAGGTCTGTGCAGTTTATTGGCCCATCAACCTCGGGAACCCCTAGACAAGAACGAGGTGGAGAAGGTAAACAGTAACCCCAGCAAAACCAGTCGCTCCTTCTGGGGTTAGTGCTACACTGAAATTACACAAACGTGGGTAAATATGCCTTTAGATAGATGGAGGTGACATGGACATTCACTGTACTGTTCATTTAAGCACAAGAGACTCCATTTTGTCCTCGCTCCTGAAATGTGTTCTGTAACCTTCACCTAACACACAGACACATCTCCTACTAAACACTCTCTACTCCCCCCTCTCTTCTCGATGTTTTACTTTTGCAATTGTTCTATTCGCTAGCTTTTAATAATATATTTCTATGTGTTAGCTCTTAATAACATATTTCTATTTATTAGTTTTTAATAACATCTCACACCACCCCTTTCTTATCTATGTATAAAATAACATGTAATAATAAATTTTGACACTGAACGGACATTTTAAACAGTGATTGAGTCCTGTGAATCTGTTCCTGCAGCTGCAGTATTAACTTTGTTTTAGAGTCCCAATCAGAAAACATGTCAATACAAACTAAAGCGAACTCGTAGGTGCCTATTCTGGGCATCTGATTTGATCTGTTTTTCAAAATTCCATTAAGTCTCTCAACTTTACCACTACTTTGTGGATGATAAGGTGTATGGAAAGCTTGCTGTATGTGAAGGGCTCCCATTACCTCTTTCATTACTTCCCCAGTAAAATGGGTTCCTCTGTCACTCTCAATAGTTTCAGGAACTCCATATCTACAAACTATTTCATTCTAAATTTTCTTTGCTATTGTTTTTGCATTTGCTTTGGCTACCGGCCAGCACTCTGGCCAGCTTGAAAACATGTCAATACAAACTAAAGCGAACTCATAGGTGCCTATTCTGGGCATCTGAATGTAGTCTATTTGAATTCTTTGGAAAGGGAAATCTGGCCTAGGAAAATGCTTTTGGGGAACATGGACAGGCCTCCCTGCATTGTACAGAACACAAGTGAGACATGAAGCACAAAAGCCGCTCTATGAGTTTTGCATGTCTCACTGGCTTCCCTGCACTAGTCAGGAAATTCTGTGCTTTCCAATAGCAGTCAGTAAGTGCCACCATCGCGCCCTTAGCAAGATGACTGACGCCGTGTGCCAGTTGTGCTAAAACTGGGTACAAACTCCTGGGTAGACACCACCTGTTGTCAGCGCTCCATAGGCCCTGCTGATTTTGGGTAGCATTACATTTGATCCACTTATCCTTCTCTTCATCAGGGGCCTGGTTCTGCAACTGAATTAGAGTTTCTACATCCCACTGCTCTTGATGAGGGGAATCTGACCATGCTACCTGCGCAACCCCTACAGTGGGTGTGACTCCAAATGCCATAAGGGCAGCATCCTTTGCCGCTTGGTCCGCTAAAGCATTTCCTCTGGCTGTCATGTCATTTCCCTTTGCATGCCCTTTTACCTTCAAGATGGCAACTTCTGCTGGTTTCTGAAAGGCCTCAAATAGCCGCTCTATGAGTTTTGCATGTCTCACTGGCTTCCCTGCACTAGTCAGGAAATTCCGTGCTTTCCAATAGCAGTCAGTAAGTGCCACCATCGCGCCCTTAGCAAGATGACTGACGCCATGTGCCAGTTGTGCTAAAACTGGGTACAAACTCCTGGGTAGACACCACCTGTTGTCAGCGCTCCACAGGCCCTGCTGATTTTGGGTAGCATTACATTTGATCCACTTATATGAACCGAAGGTACGGTTCCGCCTATACTGAGCCCCTAGATAAATGGGTAGAATGGACAAAGGGAACAGCTAAACCTTTAAAATCTGAAGGGACTTTTGATTTACAAGTATGGCAAACTTTTCTGCATGATTATGGCCCACTACTGTGCAGTGAAGGAACGTGGAGAATAGCTTGCACATGGGAGACAGAAGCTAAAGTAGCAAATCAAACTGGCTTGAAGGAGATGTTTAATAAAAGTACTGCACAAATTTACTACGTTTGGCCAGAAGACTCTATGGAGGAGGACCCCCCACCTTATGTGGCTGCCAGTTTGGCTTTAAGGGGTCCACGCACAAAAGCAAAAGAATTAGATTACATGGAACACACAAAAGATGAGCTGGGCAATATAGTAGAGAGCAGAGGTTTAACAGCCCCATATCAACCTACAAAGAGGGATTTGGCTCGTATCCTAGAAACAGATGATTGGCATAAATCCAAAGGCACATATGCAAAACTAGATCTCTCTGAACTTAAGGCTTTGGCCAGAGAAAGAGAGATGGTCTGAACTTCCAGAGCAAACCATAATTTCCAAATTGTGGCAGCAAGATGAAGAGAGAAGGGAGATGCCACCCCTTCTGCCCCGGTCATAGATCCATCTGTTGCAGTTTATCCTGTCAGAACCCAATTAGTTTTTGAAGGTAATGCTGTTGACAGTAAGTCTCAAATTAAATGGCATGTACCTTTTAGTCCCCAAGATATGAGATCCATATTAGAGGGATTGGGAGACCCTAGAAAGAATCCAATTGGGTTAGCGCTGCACAGGAAGCATATGAGGCATATGAGGCTTCTGCTACTGACATTCATCAGCTTCTTATTAAAGCAGTGGGAAGCAACATGTCTGGTTATATACTTAAAGAATGTGGTGTAGACATCAAAAATCTAGGTAAGATGGTTAGTGGACGGGAGGTTTGTGAGAAATTGAAGGAAAAATTGCCCCAAATATATGGACAAACCAGACATGCTGAATTTATGAATGCCAAGCAAGGGAAAGAGGAGGCATCAGGGGCTTAATGGAGGAGGTTAAGTGATATGGCTGAGGAAGCAGGCATTAAAATAGAGGAAGAGAAGGCGGGAGAAACTGCAAGTCCATCTACACAACTGGTGAAACAAAGGTTTCTTGATGGTTTAATACCCCAGTTGAAAGAAAAGTTGTTCACAGCAAGGCCTGAGGCAGGCAATATGTCTATTCGAGACGACCTGCCTATCCTCTTATCTATAGAAAACAGGATTAACCAAAAAGACAGCAAACCCAAGGTTATGTATGTGGGGAAGCAGAGAGGTAGAGGAAGAGGCAAAGGCAATGTCAGAAATCGTAGCAATCAGGGACCAATCATATGCTACAATTGTGATGGGGAAGGACACATAGCCAAATTCTGCCATCTTCCTGACCGTAGACTGGAAAAGAGCTTAGAGGCACCTCATGCTGATCCCAGTTCTCTGCCAAAAGCAGTGGATCAGGCATAGGAAAATGGCATGCCAGTATCAATCATGTAAAATAGGGGAGACAATGGTCCCGAGGCCAGAGTAAAAGTATTTTTACGAGAACTCCCCTATCCTGGAGGAGAAACAGAATTAACCTGTTTAATAGATACTGGTGCAAGCCGAAGTGTTTTTAATATAGAGGACTTATCTCCAGGATTATTATCTACAAATGTTATCTCTGGTGTGGGCCTAACCGGGACATCTACTGATTTGGTTGAGTCCAAGCCACTTAAACTCAGGCTGGGACAGCAAACAGAAATTGTCACTAAAGTGTTAGTTTCAGACACAGTTCCTACCAATCTTTTGGGAGCTGACATTTTGAATCAAATTTTAGCAAACATAGACTACACTCCTATAGGAGTCCAAGTGGTCAGTAGTCTGTCAGGAGAAGTTTTAAATACTGCGTGTGGAGTATTTTTAATTCAAGACTCCACTCCGCCATTTCCACCAGAATTGAAAGTGATTCCTGCTGAATTATGGGCCACCAGCAAATATGATGTAGGTCTGCTGGATTGCACCCCAGTCATGATAAAAATTAAACCAGGAGCCCATCTCCCACAGATTAAACAGTACCCACTGAGTATTGCTCAGATTGAGGGGATAAAGGATCAAATCACTCAACTGAAAGCAGCAGGGGTTGTTGTACCAATTAAGTCCCAAGTCAATACACCCCTGTTCCCAATTGCAAAGAAGCCAGACAAGAAAGGTGGGCAGGTGACATACCGCATGGTGCATGATTTGAGAGCCATTAACAAAATAATTGAGGCAGATACCCCGATTGTGCCCAATCCCCACACTTTACTAAGTGGAATACCTGCCTCCAGCACCTGCTTTACAGTGATTGATCTTGCAAATGCTTTCTTTTCGGTGCCCCTGCACCCAGATTGCTGGCATATTTTTTCTTTTACCAATGATGCCCAAAAATTAGCATGAACAAGATTGCCCCAAGGCTGTGTGAGTAGCCCCTCTGAATATAATACTGCGTTAAAGCAGGTATTGGACCAATGGCCCCCCTCACACCCAAACACAGTTTTGCTTCAGTACATAGATGATTTGCTTATTTGTTCTAATACAAAAGACATTTGTAGCAGAGAAACCGTAAGCCTTCTCATGTTTCTCTATAACAGTAACAACAAAGTTGGCAAAGATAAGCTACAATACTGCCAAGAGAAAGTGATTTTCCTGGGTCACTGCATTTCACATGGAATCCGTCACCTAACCCCAGATAGAGTTAAAACTCTACAAAAATTTGAAAAGCAAAGAAATGTACGGCAACTACGTGCCTTCCTGGGGTTAGTGGGATATTGTAGGGACTGGATTCCAAATGCATCAGAACTTATGGCTCCTCTATATGAGGCTACCACTAGAAACCCTTTCGACCTCACATGGGACAATGAATTGCAGATGAAGGAGCTTATTAAAATTTTGTCTGAAGCTCCCGCCATTGGACTTCCTGACTATAATAAGACTTTCTCATTGTTCTGTCATGAAGTCAATGGATTTGCTGCAGGTGTACTCACCCAGCTACATGGAGACAAACAGAGGCCTGTGATGTATGTATCAGCCTCATTAGACCCTGTCATTAAAGGCTCCCCCAGTTGTATGCGAGCCATAGCAGCCTGCATTTTGCTGCTAGACAAAGTAACTGAGCTTGTACTAGATTCTGCTCTGATCCTGTATGTGCCACATGCAGTACAGGAAATCATGAATCAAGTAAATACCAGACATGTGTCTGCCAGTAGATTTGACAAGTACCAGTCTGCTCTTTTTGCTCCATCGAATTTAACAATCAAACGGTGTGTTACTTTAAATCCGGCTACTCTTCTTCCTATAATTTATGAGGAAGATGCAACAAATGGTACTGATGTAGAATCAGTTTTTCTCATGATTGTATGGCTCTGATGGAGGTAGAAAGGGCCTCTGTCACACCAGCAAAAGATGAGCCTTTATCAGATTGTGACACACACTTATTTGTAGATGGTTCCAGATTTTACACCGATGATGGTCGGCCACACACAGGTTTTGCTGTAACCGCTACAGACTCCATTTTACACCAGGAGGCATTGGCACCCCAGATGTCAGCACAGGAAGCGGAGTTGTGTGCTGTAGTCAAAGCATGTAATCTCCTAGGGAATCCAAAGGGGAAACATTTACACTGACAGCAGATATGCGTTTGGAATCGCTTTAGCGGACCAAGCGGCAAAGGATGCTGCCCTTATGGCATTTGGAGTCACACCCACTGTAGGGGTTGCCCAGGTAGCGTGGACAGCTTCCCCTCATCAAGAGCAGTGGGATGTAGAAACTAATTCAGTTGCAGAACCAGGCCCCTGATGAAGAGAAGGATAAGTGGATCAAATGTAATGCTACCCAAAATCAGCAGGGCCTGTGGAGCGCTGACAACAGGTGGTGTCTACCCAGGAGTTTGTACCCAGTTTTAGCACAACTGGCACATGGCGTCAGTCATCTTGCTAAGGGCGCGATGGTGGCACTTACTGACTGCTATTGGATAGCACCTGGATTTAGTGCATTTGCAGCCAGGTTTTGTGCTTCATGTCTCACTTGTGCTCTGTACAATGCAGGGAGGCCTGTCCATGTTCCCCAAAAGCATTCTCCTAGGCCAGATTTCCCTTTCCAAAGAATTCAAATAGACTACATTCAGATGCCCAGAATAGGCACCTATGAGTTCGCTTTAGTTTGTATTGACATGTTTTCAAGCTGGCCAGAGTGCTGGCCGGTAGCCAAAGCAAATGCAAAAACAATAGCAAAGAAAATTTAGAATGAAATAGTTTGTAGATATGGAGTTCCTGAAACTATTGAGCGACAGAGGAACCCATTTTACTGGGGAAGTAATGAAAGAGGTGATGGGAGCCCTTCACATACAGCAAGCTTTCCATACACCTTATCATCCACAAAGTAGTGGTAAAGTTGAGAGACTTAATGGAATTTTGAAAAACAGATGTGCAAAAATTAAAGCAGATACAGGAAAAGGATGGATGGAAGCTTTGCTATTAGCCCTATATTCTGTACGATCTACCCCTAAACAACCACATGGGCTGTCCCCCTATGAGATTTTATTTGGAGGGCCACCCAAAACAGGGCTATATTTTCCCCAACAGTTGCAGGCTTCTCACTCTAGTCTCTTAGAATATGTTCAGATTTTGCAAAGAACTTTGAATAAAATACATAAAGGTGTTTATAAATCTATCCCCGACCCAGATTCTGTTTCAGGTATTCACAGAATCCAACCAGGTGTCTGGGTGGTGGTCAAGCGACACGTCAGAAAGCCGCTAGAACCAAAATTTGACGGACCACATTTGGTGCTTTTGACAACCGGTTCCACAGTCAAGTTGGAAGGAAAGCCCTCCTGGATTCACGCCAGTCACTGCAAGAAAATCCTGAAGTGATGATATCCTTTGAAAAAATTATGATGTTCTTTTTCTTTTTGTTTGTGAGAACTGAGACATGGAAACATAACTCTTTCATACAAATGTTAAAATTGTATGCAACCCATAGCAACGCTAGTGACTGCTGGGTGTGTTCTCACTTACATCCCCAAACAGGAACAATACCCATGATAGCAATGCCTCTCAAATTCACTGATCTAAACAGGACCAGAATAAATGGCTCATACATAGTCTCCACAGCTAATGAGCACAGATCAGTAACTTTGATGGTTTCAAAACAGATAGACACTCCACAGATTTGTTTAAACATTACATGCCCGTTTAACACTAAATGTACACGGTTGGGCAATTCAGATTGCACCAGGGCAAAGATTACAGTTTATGGAGGAAACCATGGTCAATATTATTATATCCCAGATCCAGAACTAAATAGAACCCTTTATAGTACAAATTGTTCACAGTTCCCAATATGTGAAAATATCGGTTACCTGAGATTCCATGTTATTGCTTCCAGTTTCTTAGGCGCAGGTGTACCGTCCATACGTAGAGGGTTATATTATATATGTGGAAATAAAGCTTACGCCTGGCTTCCTACTAATGTTACAGGTACATGTTTTATTGGGAAGTTAGCACCTGCTTTGGCTGTTCGCAAAGATACAGTGCGAGCAGATCAAAGTCCAGAATACCCTTTAGTGTTCAAAAGAGAGCTGTTCACTGAAGGCGACATGGCATGGTCATGGTTCCCTTCCTGGACAGGATGGGGAATTGAAGCAATGAAAAGAATAAATAATTACGCTAGAATTGTAGATGAGATTATTAACCTTACTACCACTGATATAGGTTTATTAAGTGAAGAAATGGCTCAGATTAAAAAAGTAGTATTAGAGCACAGATTAACGCTGAATTTTCTCACTGCAGCTCAAGGTGGGATGTGTAAGTTATTTCGCACCGACTGTTGTATGTACATTTCTGAGAATGAGGACATTATTAAAGGACATCTTGCTAAGATAAGAGAACTACAGAATAAGGCCAGAAATATTGCTAAAGTTGGATGTAACCCCTTTAAGGCTTTAGGAGGTTTTGGTGATTTTTTATATGGTATAGCAACATGGTTACAGAAACTAGGCGCTTACATTGTGATGTTCCTATTTCTCATATTTGTCATTTACTTCCTCATCAGGCTGTGCCTCCGTGTGACTACCCGCTGTACCGACAAATGGTCCACCAGCCCTGATGAACCCATTATTGTGAGAAAGTTAGAAGAGAGCTGAACAGGACGCCGTCTCTCTGCGCCAATGTAACAGGAGTTGCCAGCAATCGGCTGAATGTAACGCGGAAAAGAATGGTGTCAAATAAACAAAAGGAGGGAAATGACATGGACATTCACTGTACTGTTCATTTAAGCACAAGAGACTCCATTTTGTCCTCGCTCCTGAAATGTGTTCTGTAACCTTCACCTAACACACAGACACATCTCCTACTAAACACTCTCTACTCCCCCCTCCCTTCTCGATGTTTTACTTTTGCAATTGTTCTATTCGCTAGCTTTTAATAATATATTTCTATTTGTTAGCTCTTAATAACATATTTCTATTAGTTAGTTTTTAATAACATCTCACACCACCCCTTTCTTATCTATGTATAAAATAACATGTAATAATACATTTTGACACTGAACGGACATTTTAAACACAGTGATTGAGTCCTGTGAATCTGTTCCTGCAGCTGCAGTATTAACTTTGTTTTAGAGTCCCAATCAGAAATCAGTCATAACAGAGGTACACACAACTACAGAGATTTACACAGACTTTACCACAGCCACTATGGGGAAAAGGGAACATAAGGGTAATAGAGAAGCTGTTTTAGTTCCACTTTGTGTTTAAAGCGAAGCATATCCAAAATATATAAAATACCGGTAAAGGAAATAGAACCCAAATATCCACCTTTTTGGGAAATTGGGAGGACCATAAGAGGAAGATTAAGATTTTCTTCAAGCAATGCTAACACAATGGAGATATGCTATAAATTACTAGCAAGATGGTATGTAACCCCGCAGAGGGCGCAGAGGTTTGGAGCGGATGTCCCCCCCAACAATGTTAGAGGGGATGTGAAGCCCCAGGGACCTTCGTGCACCTGTGGTGGGAATGTGCAAAAATCCAGCCTTATTGGGAGAGAATTATTAGGGTGAACGCATTCAGATGGACCATTGCTGAAGTTCAAAAAATCTTTAGAATATACAATCATGGTAGACTCCTAAGGGGGGCAAGTGAAATAAGGGAGGGCAAAGAATAAAAAGAGAGAGGACTGTACAACATGACTTGAAAGAGGAAAGAACTTCCCCAGAGGGACGGAGCGGATGAGGGAGGGAGCAGGGCTCTGTCAGGGCTAGGGAAAGAGAGAGGAAGAGATTGAATTATTATGGGATTGTAATGTTTTTATTTGGGGGGGGGGGGGGGGTATGGGATTTGTTGTAATGAAATGATGCAATGCGTAAGCTGAAGGGCAGATATGTTTATCTGCTTTGTAATTTCTGTGTTTTTTTATGACTTGAATAATAATAAAAAGATAATATACAATAAAGTATTTAGGAGCTTAGTCCCGCCCTTTCGCCACAATGGGTTTGCTGTGGGATGATCTACATCTGGGTTTTTGTGTAAGCCTTCTGGAAACACTTACCCCACCTCCCTTACTCTTCTCCATGAGTAACCCACAGGGGAATTCCCTCACTTACAGCAATGGTAGTGACCAGTAGAAAAGGAGCCAATTCTAAATGGGCAAAGATTTGCTCTGCCAAAGTCCCGCACAACACTGAAGTTTAAAGTGATGATGCATCCAATTCTAGCTCTATTTCAGGCATGCAACAACAAAAGTAAAGTTTTCTGCATCCATGTCACGATCCCTCTGGCAACTTATGGACTTAATTCAGCCATCTCTGTCTAATGCTCAAATGCCCCACCTCTTCTACTCCGGTTCTCAATTGGAGTTTGACCCTAATAGGCTGGTCCTACAGAATGCAAAATCAGAGAGGAATGAAGAATAAAGGGTTACTACACCCAATATATAACACTGTAATGGTACATGTCCATATACCCTTATATATTACTTCTATACTAGCTAAAAGATTATCCCAGATCTGTAACAAGGTAACTGTATCTATCTACCTAGGGGATTTATCCCTTTCTATATTACCTATCTATGTAATCTTTACTAACCTTTGCCGGCATTTGTTTTTATTCCACACGTCCAGACTTTTCAGAGTTCTGGAAGCAACACAGCCACACGAGCATAGTGAATGGTCACTTATTTTAATTCCACTCTTCGGGGTCTTAAATACAGTATACAAAACAGAATATGACCGCCCTATATTTCATTTCTTTATACAATGAATAGACCTATGCATAATGGGAATTAGTCCTCCACGATAATAGTCAACAACAAAACATTATCAATAGGATGTATACATAAAGGAAACAGATGTTTATATAGTATCTCACAAAAGTGAGTACACCCTTCACTTTTTTTGTAAATATTTTATTATATCTTTTCATGTGACAACACTGAAGAAATGACACTTTGCTACAATGTAAAGTAATGAGTGTACAGCTTGTATAGCTGTGTAAATTTGCTGTCCCCTCAAAATAACTCAACACACAGCCATTCCTGTCTAAACTGCTGGCAACAAAATAACTCATGGAGTTCACCAGAGCTTCACAGGTTGCCACTGGAGTCATCTTCCACTCCTCAATGTCGTCTTCCACACCTCCATCAATGAGCTGGTGTATGTTAGAGACTCAAACCTTCCGTTTGAGGATGCCCCACAGCTGCGCAATAGGGTTTAGGTCTTAATGATAAAATCAGCCTGGGTAACACTGATAGCTAAAATTATCATAACATCAGGGTAAGACACGATAACGCAGATTGGAACCATCGCCCGACCAGTTTCGTCACAAAGGGGACTTCTTCTGCAGCATAGGTATCCAATCCTGTCATTGCTGTAAATAGCCTTATGCGTCTATTCAAGCCTCGTTCTGACATCCAAGTCCTGCGGTTCGTCATGCAAGCCAAGCCTCACTCCTGCTGACAGGGAGAGACATGTTAATAACAGTCACAGGTACCGCAGAATTTCTCAGCCAGTCCTAAATAATGGATAAGAGACACCAATAGAGTGAATTCAGCCAAATCTGGTCAGTTAATTTATCACTTCATATTGCCAACCGCCTCACGCGAAGGGCTCGTACAGGCAGAATCGTGTACCTGTACGTTGCCACTGGGCGTGCAGACGGCAGCATGCGCCCGCTGCAAGTTCCATGAGTCAGGTCGCGGGTCCCGCGGACTCGATCGCCATGGGGAAACGGCATCTCCCCGTTCTGCCTAGTGACCGTGTCACTGATCTCTGCTCCGTGTGATCAGAGCAGAGATCAGTGACGTGTCACGCACAGCCACGCTCCAGGACACACTTAACCCCTACACTGCCACCTAGTGGTTAACCCCTTCATTGCCATTTACATTTGTTTAGCACTGATTGCTGTATAAATGAATGTGTCAAAAGTGTCTGCCATAATGTCTTAGTCACGATAAAAATTGCTGATCGCCGCCATTAAAGAAAAAAGTTTATTAATAAAAATTCCATAAAATGATCTATTTTGTAAACGCTATAACTTTTGCACAAACCAATCAATCACTTATTGCGTTTGTTTTTTTTACCAAAAATATGTAGAATATGCATCGGCCTAAACTGAGGAAAAAAAATGTTTTTTTGGGGGGGATATTATAGCAAAATGTAAAAAAAAATTTTTTTTTTCAAAATTGTCGCTCTTTTTTTGTTTATAGCACAAAAAATAAAAACTGCAGGGGTGATCAAATGCCACCAAAAGAAAGCTCTATTTGTGGGGAAAAAAGGAAATCAATTTTGTTTGGGAGCCATGTCGCATGAACGCGCAATTGTCAGTTAAAGCGACGCTGTGCCAAATCGCAAAAAGTGCTCTGGTCAGGAATGGGGTAAATTCTTCCGAAGTGGTTAAGTCACAGGAAATGAGATCTGACTATTACAATATCATAAACTAGATGTGGTTATATATACATAAAAAAAAAAAATATATATATATATATATATATATATATATATATATAGAGATATCTTCAATGAACTATAAATTAGTAAAAATTTATTATAAGGACACAGGTTTAGGAGTTATCTAAAAAACAATTGACAATCCCAATCTACGTTTAGCCCATGAGGAATGTAACTTAAGAAAGTCGTTTCTATTTAGTTAGGCAATTCTCTGACCTTAAAGGCCAACGAATGATCTGCTGTTTTTCGGGTCGTTATTATGGTGCGGTTTTTCATCTGACAAAAGCTGGATGTGCAGACTGTTAAATTTTTGTTGTACGTGAACTCAATGTCCAATTTTTATTTAATTAGTTCGGTTTTTGTCTGAAAAAAAATTGTAAGAGCAAGACTATGTATGCTCAGAAACAAAAGAATACTTACAAAACTAGTGAACACATTACATCACTTCTGAAGTTGTATTCTGTTGTACGATAATTTTCGTATGGTGAGTAATCTCTTCACTTTTTACCTGAAATCTGATTGTGTGTACAAGGCTTTAGGCTCCCCCACCAGTGGTAAACGATAATTATTTCCATAAAGAGGATTCTCTACCATGGACAAGATCATAGTGTCTAGAGCAGAGATCCTCAAACTACGGCTCTCCAACTGCTGCAGAACCATGAGGCATTGTAAAACTTTGACATTCACAGACATGACTAGGCATGATGGGAATTGTAGTTTCTGAACAACTGGAGGGCCATAGTTTGAAGACCCCCTGGTCTAGAGACACTATGATTTTTGCATCCTTTGCAGATATTGCCAATATGTTCATTTAATCTGACAGTTAACGCACAAGTGGTATGGCCCACATATTGCAACCCGCATAGGCACTAGAGTAAATAAACTACGTGCGTAGTACTACAGGTAATGAAAGATTTTACTGTAAAAGTTTTGGAAGTGACATTCAAAGAAAATTATAATATGCTCATTGTTCGACTCTTAAGGTTACAGACCTGACATCTGCCACACTTGTACTAACCTGTAAGATTATGGAAAAAAGACCATCTGGGAGAGGGATCAAAGATGTTTTATGCAACTTTATCTTTCAAAGAGAGAAAATGCCCCTATAGATGACTTGGAGTTTAGGTGGAAGCAAAGGGCCAATAATCCTGTAATTTTGCAAAATGTTCCAATGTTTACCCATTATGGTTTGAATGACCCGGTGTTGTGTGAAAAAGGACATAATGAGGGAAAATAATATTGGATTACTATTTGCATCTCCGGGGTTCTGAACTTCATCACTCAATAGCAACCTTCTATCGGTGTCCCCAATTTGATACGAGAGGTTTTATTCTGTCATATTAAACGTCTAAATATACTATTAATCTTTAGTAAAAATCTGTAAAGCTATCCAGATTCGAGCATTATTTAAAAGGTACAAAAGCTGAGGCCCCATATCATCTTAATTAGATTAATAATAATATGTTATCTACAATATAGTACTTAGGGAATCAGAAATAACTATCCAAGTATTTTATAGAAGACACAACCCTAAGCTGAGAAAGTGAGGATGGTAGTGGGTTCTGGGGAAGATCAAAGGGCATCAACATGGACTTCTCCCAATTTATGCCTAACCCAGAAAACCTACCAAACTCCTTAACATATTTCATTACTGCCGGTAAAGATGTACTGATATTAGTCAGAAAAATAAGATCATCTGCATATGATGCCTTTTCCTCCATATCTCCCCTAATCAGACCAGTAACATCAGATAAGGCACGGTTTGGATAGCCCAGGGTCGGAACCTGCATATTTTTGCATTTTTTTTATGCACGTCTAATTTGTTTTTGTTTTCAAACATTTTATTGGAGAATAATAAACAGAAACAAAACCAACATGTGGTAGAGCATATATATCCATACAGAAAAAGAATATAATATTACATAGTAAACATCATGTACATTCTGTGACGATAAACATATCCATCTGTTTCAACATGCAATACAGAAGTCAATGAATGTGAATTACACATGTACAGGAAAATCCATATGGATAGGGTGAGCATTTACATCTCAAATGTAGGATACCACGAGACTCAGAAATAGTATGGTACAAAGAAAATACAAAATCAGAAAAATAAAGAATTGTTAAACCAGGGGAGGGGAAGAGACCAGCACATTTAGTTCAGGAGCCTGAATACAGCCCATGGTTTCCATTTAGCATCGAACATTGGGATGGAATCATGTAACGTGTGATAGATTTTCTCTATATGCATCATTAGGTCAATTCGTGACAGGAGGGAGATTTCCAGTTAAGTGCTATAGACCAATGCATAGCCAAACAAATTGAATGAACCAGACATCTCAAATGTTTAGAGGTGTCAGGTGGGGCTACAAATAATAAAGCGTGAGATATCTCCATATTTATAGTATAACCTGCTAGTTTATTAATTAGGTCGAAAAGTAAACGCCATACGGGTTGAATCTGATCGCACTCCCAGAATATATGTTTGAAGGAGCCTGGATGGGGGCAACCCCTAAAACAGTTTGGAGAAACCTGAGGGGAAATACTATGTAGCCGATGAGGTGTATAATACCATCTAGTAAGTAGTTTAATTGTGGTTTCTCTAGTCGAAAGAGCTTTCGAGCACTGGCTCATATTGCTCCAGGTTTTGTCCCGATCAATAGTGTTGCAATCCAGTTCCAACTCCCGTTCTCATTTGGATCTGTATTTCAGCCCCTCTGTCTCCACTGCCAGCGCTAGTGTCTTATAAAGTCCTGAAATCGGGCCTTTTTGTCTGGGAGCAGTGTGGCAGATGTCCTCAAAGTACCCCGGTGATAGGGTGTAAGGGCCAGGATAATGTTGCAAAAAAAAATGACGAATTTGTAAGTAATGGAAAAATTCGGTATTCGGAATTTGGAAACTGGACTGCAACTCCTGAAAGGTGGCAAATTGTGCGTTGATAAGAAAGTCCTTCAGGGCGACCAAACCAAGCCCAATCCAAATACGGAATGCAGCTTGGGGATTATGGGATGATGTAAATCTAGGATCTCCCAGATATGAGGCACCCTTGGGCATCTGGGGGACCAGGCTATATTTGTTACCGTACATATGCCAAAGGCGTAGGCCATCTAGGACAATAAGATTTTTAGGAATGTGAGGGCATTTACAGTGGTGTGAAAAAGTGTTTGCCCCCTTCCTCATTTCCTGTTCCTTTGCATGTTTGTCACACTTGTCTCACAAATGTTTCGGAACATCAAACCAATTTAAACAATAGTCAAGGACAACACAAGTAAACACAAAATGCAATTTGTAAATGAAGGTGTTTATTATTAAAGGTGAAAAAAAATCCAAACCATCATGGCCCCGTGTGAAAAAGTGATTGCCCCCCTTGTTAAAACATACTATAACTGTGGTTGTCCACACCTGAGTTCAATTTCTCTAGCCACACCCAGGCCTGATTATTGCCACACCTGTTCACAATCAAGGCATCACTTAAATAGGAGCTGCTTGACACAGTAAGGTCCACCAGAAGATCCTTAAAAGCTACACATCATGCCGAGACCCAAAGAAATTCAGGAACAATTGAGAAAGAAAGTAATTGAGATCTATCAGTCTGGAAAGGGTTATAAAGCCATTTCCAAAGCTTTGGGAATCTAGTGAACCACAGTGAGAGCCATTATCCACAAATGGCGAAGACATGGAACAGTGGTGAACCTTCCCAGGAGTGGCCGGCCGCCCAAAATTACCCCAAGAGCGCAGCGATGACTCATCCAAGAGGTCACAAAAGACCCCACAACAACGTCCAAGGAACTGCAGGCCTCACTTGCCTCAGTTAAGGTCAGCGTTCATGCCTCCACCACCAGGAAAAGACTGGGCAAAAATGGCCTGCATGGCAGAGTTCCAAGGAGAAAACCACTGCTGAGCAAAAAGAACATCAAAGCTTGTCTCAATTTCTCCACAACACATCTTGATGATCCCCAAGACTTTTGGGACAACATTCTGTGGACCGATGAGACAAAAGTGGAACTCTTTGGAAGGTGTGTGTCCAAGTATATCTGGCGTAGAAGGAACACTGCATTTCATAAAAAGAACATTATACCAACAGTAAAATATGGTGGTGGTAGTGTGATGGTCTGGGGCTGTTTTGCTGCTTCAGGACCTGGAAGACTTGCCGTGATAAAAGGAACTATGAATTCTGCTGTCTACCAAGAGATCCTGAAGGAGAATGTCCGACCATCTGTTCGTGTACTCAAGCTGAAACGAACTTGGGTTCTGCAGCAGGACAATGATCCTAAACACACCAGCAAGTCCACCACCGAATGGCTGAAGAAAAACAAAATGAAGACTTTGGAGTGGCCTAGCCAAAGTCCTGACCTGAATCCTATTGAGATGTTGTGGTATGACCTTAAAAAGGCTGTTCATGCTCGAAAACCCTCTAATGTAACTGAATTAGGACAATTCTGCAAAGATGAGTGGGCCAAAATTCCTCCAGGACGCTGTAAAAGCCTCATTGCACGTTATCGCAAACGCTTGGTTGCAGTTGTTGCTGCTAAGGGTGGCCCAACCAGTTATTAGGTTTAGGGGGCAATCACTTTTTTCACACAGGGCCATGATGGTTTGGATTTTTTTTCACCTTTAATAATAAACACCTTCATTTACAAATTGCATTTTGTGTTTACTTGTGTTGTCCTTGACTATTGTTTAAATTGGTTTGATGTTCCGAAACACTTAAGTGTGACAAACATGCAAAGGAACAGGAAATGAGGAAGGGGGCAAACACTTTTTCACACCACTGTAATTGAGTAAGGGGACCACATAATGTTTGGTAGATACTGAGGGAGTATAGACTCCTATTCAAATTGGACCCACGGTACCCTAGAGTTCCTGATGGACCATTGGGCTTGTTGGGAAAATCTACTAGCCAAATAGTAGAGCCAAATCTGTGGGACTCCCAGTCCCCCATTCTTTGCGGAACGATACAGAACATCCCTAGCAAACCTGGGGAGTTTATCTTGCCATATAAATCTATTAAGACACGATTGGATATCAGTAAGGTATGATTTGGAGACTCTAATTGGGAGGGACCGGAAAACGTATAGCAGGCGGGGGAGAATTACCTTCTTAAGAGCTGTTATACGGCCCATAAAGGAAATGTGTAAGTTTAACCATAATTTCAGGGTTTTCTTTAGTTTAGCAATCAATGGAGAGTAATTAGATGAAAAAAAATTTTTATAATTGTTTGGCAGAACTATTCCTAGAAGGAAAGGTGGGTAGAAGACCAATGGAAAGGGAAAGTCTGCTAAAGATGGGAGAGTTCCGCCGAGGGAATGCCTATGGGAAGAGCTTCGGATATGGATAGGCCCAAAACATTAGCAAATTTCGACAATGTGTTGAATAAATTGGGGAGGGAGATTAGTGGTTTGGTCAGAAACATTAAGACATCGTCAGCATACATGCAGAATTTATTTGTTAAGGTTCCTTTTGTGTATCCAGAGATATTGGGATTATTCAGGATGGTTATAGCAAGGGGTTCAAGCACCAAAGCGAACATTAACGGGGATAAAGGGCATCCTTGCCTAGTACCTCTACCTACATTAAAAAATTCTGAGCAGCAGCTGGGGATTTTGATCCTAGTTTTAGGGCTTCTGTATAGGGTATGGAAGGAATGCAGGAATTCACCACGGAATCCTAGTCTTTCTAAAACATTGGTAAGGTAGGCCCATGAGACACTATCGAAAGCCTTCTGAATATCGAGGCTAAGTAACAGGAGACTACGTGAATGTTCATTAGCATCTTAAATAATGTTCGTCACTAACCGGATGTTATCTGTGATCAGCCTGTGAGGAATGAATCCAGATTTGAATGGGGAGATAAGGAAGGGAATATAAGTGGCTAGTCTATCTGCGAGTATTCTGCTGAAAATTTTTAAATCATTATTCATAACTGAGATTGGCCTATAATTTTGGGGGAGTGTATGATTCTTGTCAGGTTTAGGGATCAGGGACATGTTTGCCAATAACATTTCCTCTATAAAGCTGCCACCCTGCATCACCCAATTAAAGAGGTAGGCAAGTCTGGGAGCTAAAGCAGATGCAAATTTATTGTAATAAACTGCAGCAAAGCCATCAGGGCCTGGGGCAGAACCTTGTTTAAGGCATTTAATAACCTTTAGGACTTCGGACGTAGAAATGGAGGAGTTAAGGTGTTCTATTTGCGATACAGATAGGGTTGGCAATGGAACCGTATCCAGCCAAGAGTTGATCTCTGGGACTTTCACAGTCAGGTTGGGGGCCAATAGGGAAGCATGACATTTTTCAAAGATAGCTAAAACTTCTTTTGGGTGAGAAGTGAGAAGACCCTCTCTAGTGTTTAATTTATATACATGCGTTGGTCGTAAGGAGTGTTTTAATTTACGTGCGAACCTGGAGGAGGTTGTGCCATCTGACAGAATGTGTCGCGCCTTCGCGTATCTATGGATTTTCTATTTTATTAGTTAAAAGGGAATCCAGTTCCAAGCGTTTGCAATTGATCTCCAATCTGCTAGATTCTAGATGTAAAGATGCAGTGTTCTTATATAGGTGATCTATCTCTCTCATTAAGGCCAGAATCCTGCCATTTAATAGTTTATTACGGGCGGCAGATATTGCTATCAATTTACCCCTTAGAACCGCCTTATGCGCAACCCAGATCGTAGCGGGCAGGGTATCCGGTTGGGCATTAATGGAAAAGTATTCCTCTATTGTTTGTTCTATTTTGGATACTGTATCCACATCTGTCAAGAGAGATTCATTAAGTCTCCAAGAGTACGTCATGGGGGATAGCTTAATGAAAGTGGTGGTGAAAGCTGTGGCGTGATGGTCTGACCAAACACAAGGGTAAATACTACCGTGCGTCAAATTTGCTAGGATAATGGGAGAGGCAAAGATGTAATCTAACCTGGCAGAGCTGTTATGAGGGTGGGAATAGAAGGTGAATTCTCGAATCCCTATGTTATGGGCTTGCCAGGTGTCCGAAAGTTGATGTTCTATTAGACCGTGTGTAAGCGACCTAGTGATGGAAGTGTGGGAGGAGCGATCAAGTGTGGCATTAGCCACCAAGTTAAAATCCCTGCCTATAATTAAGTGAGGGGAGTGGAATGAGGCCAGTTTATCGAAAAAAGATTTAAAGAAGGTAGCTGGGGCATCATTAGGGGCGTATATGCTCGCAATTGTCAATTCTCTGTTATGTATTATTCCCTTGATAATGACATATCTACTGTCAGCATCTCTATAAACTCGTTTCACCTCCATAGGGAAAGAGGAATGTAGGAAAATGGTGGCACCCCTAGCTTTAGAGTGATATAGAGAGTAAAATGCCTGAGGGAAATTTCTATGGAAAAATTTAGGGTGGAAATGATGTGTAAAATGCGTTTCTTGAATGAGAAGAATTTTAGCGTCCGTTCTTTGTAAAAGTCAAACGCCTTACGCCTTTTCGTGGGGGAATTAAATCCCTTAACATTATGGGACACACATGTGATTGCCATAAGTGGCAGCTAAGGGAGAGATCAGCCAAAATGCCCCAACCTTAAAATAATAAATGGGGCATATGATTTGGGAGGGGTCATAAAAAGGTGAAGCAGATAGGGGGGCCGCCATCAACCCACTTAGGGATACACACATATGTAACATAATCCAAAGCCAGACTAATAGAGTATGGTAACCGCGGTAGCATTGAAGACAGGTTGGTCAAAAAGTGCTAGTCCCCAAAAAAGGGGAAGGGGAGAAAAAAAAGAAAAAACATAGAAAAAAAAAAAAGGAAAAAATCTAGATAAAGCAAAACCCCTGGACAGAACTTTAGTCCAGGACATACGTAGTCCAAGTGGAGTCTTATATTAGGGGGATCAGGCAATCAGGGGGGCTGACAACAAAAACAAAAAGAAAACCGTCAAGTCCCTGAGCACCTGAAAAGGAGCAAAAAAGTATATCCGAGACACCTAGGTTCAGTCCCAGCTTGATATTGTAAAAAAAAAATTGTCACAACAACACGTTAAGGTATTCTGCTGGGGGGGGGGCATGTCACAGCGCCAAAGGACACCAGCGTGGAGCGGCCACGAAAGGACCAGGTTAAATGGGGGACATACCCGCTTCTAGAGACCCAGAGAGGGAGATGTCAAAGAAGAGCGTCATTAAGTAAGGACCTTCAGCGAGGACTTCCTCCATTGGGTTCGCCGATCCCGTAACGAATCCTCCTCCTATCTCTCCTTGATGGTGGTGTCTGCCAAATGGGAGCTGGTCTTGGAGTCAGTGGGGGTCTACGGACTTCCGCAGCATCCAGGAGGCCCAGTTTCACCAACAAATCTTGACCCTCTTGAAGTGTAGTCACCGAGTATGTGCTGCCATTGTGAGGGACTATTAATTTAAATGGAAAGCCCCATCTATAGTGAATGCTAGCCGATTGGAGTGTAGAGGTAATTTCCTTAAGGGACCTTCGCCTTTCAAGGGTGGCAGGTGAGACATCTGGAAAGATCTGGATCTGGGTGTCATCCAGAAAGATGCGTTGTTTATTCCTGGCTGCACGCAGAATCTCCTCTTTCACCAAGAAATCCTTAAGACATAGGATGATGTCTCTCGGGGGTTTGTCTGCTGGTGGTTTTGGACGGAGGGCCCTATGTATGCGGTCGCACTTAAATGCAGCGGATTCGTAGTCAGGAAGCAGGGATTTAAACAGACAGATAACTGTAGGGATAAGGTCCACTTCTGTCTCTGGAATTCCTCGGAGACGTAAATTGTTGCATCTGTTTCTGTTATCGAGGTCCTCGACTTGCATTTGTATCATGTTGAAGGCAGACGCGGGGGCCTCATGTTCTCTGCTTAAGTCATTATGCGCTATTGCTAGCTCATCGTGTCTGCTTTCTAGTCTCTCTGTTCTGGAGCCTAATGCAGCTATTTCCTGTGGTAGGGTATGAGAGGTTTTATGAAGTTCAGTCTGGAACTTAGATGCCAGCTTGTCAAATATAGCTTCAAGGCTTGCATCAAGATCAGCCTTAGAGAGGGTGTTAGACTCACCAGCCCGTGTCTGTCGTGGGGTGAGATCCGAGGAGGTCTGCGGTGTGGTGGCCGGAGCAGCGGCGATACTGCTCTGATCCGCGCCATCTTGAGCCATACCGCTGCTTTCCCTTGTCTGGAGGAGATAGTGGGTTAGCGTATTTTGGCTCGATTTGCGGGAGTTCTTCTTTGCAGGCATGCACCGTGATAAGGGGACCTGGGGGGTGTTAAAGTTGAAGCGATAGAGGAGTTTTGAAGCCCCCAGGGTGCTGAATTAGGTCCCGGTCTGGACGGAGCTCTCACTCTAGGCTGCCATCTCGTTCAGCGCCGTGCATGCGCCCCCATGCACGTCTAATTTTAACTGCTTTTGAAATGTGCATAAATCCTACCTGATCTGAGTGAATAATATGTTTAATAACTTTATTTAATCTGGTAGCGAGTACTTTGGCAAGAATTTTAATATCTGTAGACAGAAGGGAAAATGGTCTATAGAAGTGGTCATCAACCCTGTCCTCAGGGCCCACTAACAGGCCAGGTTTGCAAGATAACTGAAATACATCACAGGTGATATAATTTGCTGCTCAGTGATTGCAGTATTCTAGTCTGCATCTCCCCAAGGTAATACATAAAACCTGGCCTGTTAGTGGGCCCTGAGGACAGGGTTGATGACCACTGGTCTATAGGATTCGGGATGTTTCATAGTTAGTAAGGCTGAATAAAGACACCAGTCCATCCAGTTCAACCTGAGTGAGTGTCTACAATTGTCCCTATCCCTGTACATTGCACACCCACATCTGTCCCTACCCTCAAGGAGCCCACAATCCAAGGTCCCCATTCATATACTAGGGCCAATTTACATGTCTTTGGAGTGTGGGAGGAAACCAGAGTACCCGGAGGAAACCCACACAGGCACAGGGAGAACATGCAAACTCCAGGCAGGTAGTGTCATGGTTGGGATTCGAACCAGCAACCCTTCTTACTGCTAGGTGAGCGTGCTAACCACTACACCACTGTGCCGCCCGATGTAATAGATATTTTTCTTTTTTAGGTATAAATATTATAACTAAGTGACCCATACTATCTGGAAGCTGACCTATATGGAGGGCCTTTAGTGTATTAAGAAGGGCAGGAAGCATCTCCTTCTTATATTTTTTAATAGACCTCTATAGGGAGACCGTCAGTCCCTGGAGCTTTGGAATTAGAAAAACTAGCCACTGCATGCTCCAATTCCAATAGAGTAAGTGGAGCGCTGAGGGTCTCCCTCTCTTCCACTGAAAGGGCCAGGAGAATAATGGTAGCCAGATAAATAGATAACTTGGCTAACGTATAGTCTGCCCTAGACGTATATAGATCCTGATAATAGGACTTAAAGGTGGATACAATAGGACTAGTCTGGTTAATAACCTCCCCCTTTCCATTCATTATAACCGAAACATGGGTGGAGTTGGAATGAAACCCTACTATCTGAGCCAACAGTCTACCATTCGTCTCTCCTTCTGCCCAACTAATGCTGGCCATACACTATATGAAAAAACGGCCGAAAATCGATCATGTAGACACTTCGTTCGTTTTTCGGCAAGTTAATGGGCACAAATCATCAATCATTGGTGATGTTTTTGTGGGGAAAAAACGAACCGCAAGTTTGGAAAACTTCTGTCGAACAAACGATAACTTGCAAGGTTAATGTGTTATTCATCTCTGAAAAAACGATTGGTTGTTACTGCGCATGTGTGAAAAACATTTAACCCAGAAGGTAAATATTCGTGCCAAAGAACGTTCACGTCAAAATGTCATGACAAATCGTCCACACCAACAACTATATAACCTGCAACCTGGTCAATCGTAATATACCTATCTTGTAAAAAATAGTACAACAGACCAAATATGCAATATTAAAACTTTATTGCAAATGTCATTTTTTTTTTATAAAAGTAAAGAAATATTGTTAACTTTTTTTTGTGCATCTTTTTTTTTTTTAATAGCATCCAAAAATGTTATTCTCACATTTTACTATTGAACATTATACATCCATCAACCAATGATTTTTAATTACCGGTATCTCTCAATGTTTGACAAAAAATAACATTTTGGAAAACCATATCAGTGGTCTTGAGATTTTAGCCTGCATAAAAAACATGGTTTGAGTTTCTGTTTGAAGTTTGTGCTGGCAGTCACAAATGCATGTCCATATATGTGATATTTGTGTGCATGAAAACACTACCATATGTGTCCATACATATTTGACTTGTGTCTTAACACAACTATAGTAGCGGTGACGGGCTGCACAAACTTGAAAGACAGCTTTGCTCCAACCATGTTTTTACATTGCAGGCCTGAAGTTTAAATGTGCATGAAGTGCCCATATTACAAATAGAGTAGAAGGAAAGGGGAAGAGGTTTCTAAGAACCCCCCTTTCGTCATGGGATTATGGTAGGAGGCTCCCTCTGTTGAGTGAATGAGTCACACAGGTGCCTTGTTAGGTCAAGTGCACTGAGATGAGGTGTCACATGGCCTGTAGTGGTTAGGCCATGTGATTTAGGTCAGAGGTATACAGGCAGGGAGAGTATTAGGCTAGGATTGGCAAATTTGAGGTACTGTCACATGGCAGAGTAGGATAGGCTGTGTTCATTTTACCTCTGAACCTTCCATAAACCACCTGAGCCTGCCTATAAAAGGGTGTTCCGTGAAGGGGAGCTCAATCGCCTCAGAAGGCATAGCCGTGGTGCTACCCACCCTCCCACACAAAATTGTAAAAATGTTTTATTTTTTTGGCAACCGATATTGTGTGATAAACTCTGTGTCTGGTGTATTCTTTTTGCCAAGTTATCTTCCTGTCTGTTATCCCATGTGTATTTCCACAATAAAGTGCTTGTCCTCAGTAGAACTAGCTGAAGTTTTGGTGCAAATTTTTGCAAACAATGACCACATGAACTTAACTATACAAACATAAAAGAACAAAAAAAACATGTACAAAAGTGACACGTTAAATTTTACATAGTGTGTCGAGGACGCGCCTGGAGTTCCGGGAGGCGTGGCTTAGCGGATGGCGGCGTAGTGTGTGAGTGCTGACTCTCCCCTCCAGCGTCCTGTTAGAAGCAGATGGCAGCCCGCAGCAGCAGCGAGGACCGTTGACCGCTGAATCCTATGTTTCCCTGCCGTGTCCCTGCTGAGCTCTCCTGTCAATATACAAAGTTTGCTGATAACACCACCGGACCCGCTGTACTCCTGAGCACCCGCGCTGAGCCGTGCTGCGTTGTGCTGTACCGCCTCATTTTCCCCTGCTGGGAAACCAATCTGGTCGTGCGGTGAGTGCGGTGAGTGCGGTGAGCGGACGAGCGATGCGGTGAGTGGACGAACGGTGCAGCAGTACATGTGACAGAAGTGGGAGTTGAGGATATGGAGGAGTAGACTTGAGCACATATGAGAGAGAGTGGAGGTAAAGACGGATGTGAGTAATATTGTGAGAAACCAGCCACAGAAGCAACAGCAACAGGGCTGTTAGTGCTGTTGGAGCAGTGGGTATTCCATCTCTCTGCCTCTGTCTAGATCCATCCTATCCATCCCCATTCATTCAAAGCCCATTGTGAAGATAGGAGTCTTGTTACTGTTTGTTACTGGAATCTGCTGGTCTGGAGTTATACAATTGGAGGAAAGCATATAGTACACGGAGAAGTGAGCCTATGTATAAATGTTGGAGAAGTGCTGAATTTACATTATCCCATAGACTGAGTTAAAGACTGTTAAAGACTGTTAAAGAAATCTATAGTGAAGCCTGTGCTAAATAATAGTCGGAGAGTGCTATATCTATACTACCTACATTACCCTATTACAGGGCTGATATTGATACTGATTGAGATATATAGGAAATTGCCTCTTTTCTTCTTCTAAGTCTGGACTTTGTTTCCTTACCGGGGATGCACAATATAAGGAGAAAAAGAGAGGAAAAAACTGCGCAAAAAGAGTTATCCCAACAGGAGATTAGAGGTTTTTTTCCGAATACTCGAGCAGCAATAGCTCGTGCGTCCACATTAGAGACAAGGGAAACAGCTGGAGTTGAGATCCCAATGGCAGCACCCCGGATGAGTCTCCCGTTATCACCAGACGTAGTATTGGACATAAATCAGGCCCGTGTAAGATCTGAAATGGGGTCAGAGGCAGGATGTTGAGGTACAACGGGGGAACCCTCAGGTGGTATGGATCTAAGATCAGTGATGCAAGCCCTTCCAACTCACCAAGAAATAGAGGCCCTGAGAACAATTATGCAGGCTCTTCCAACGCGCCAAGAAATGGAAGCACTGGTGTCCCGTTTGGAGGAGGGACACAGAAGGGAAATGCAGGCAATACGTACAGAGGTTCAGGCTTTAACAGAAAAGGTAAATGTGGAAACATCAGCCTTCAAGAGTATAAAGGAAAGGGTGTCTAAATTAGAAAGAGAGCAGATAGCACAGACATGTATCACACAACTAAAATTTGAAGCGGCTGAAGACCGAAGCAGGAGAAATAATCTCAGATTTAGAGGCATCCCCAAAAGTATTGGGGAGGAACATCTACACAGGACCGTGATCTCTATCTGCCACAACCTGGGGGTTAATATGACCCCAGGTGAAATTGAATTTGACAGACTTCATAGAGCTCTAGGCCCACGCTCTACAGACTTATCCAGACCGAGAGATGTAATCGGATGTCTACATAGATACGCTCACAGGGAGACAATTAGTCGGAAAGCATGGGAAGTAGGCCCGACAGCTTATGAGGGTGCCAAGATCAGTATTCTACCGGACTTATCAAAAGCTACTTTACAGCGGAGGGCTCAACTAAGGCCAATATTGGAGAAAATTAAGTCTTCGGGGGGCACTTATCGATGGGGATACCCAATCTCCTTTACAGTTAAAAGGGGAGGGGCTTCTTTTGTGCTTTCATCTCTACAGGATCTACATTAGTTAATAAAATAAAACGTGGGTGTTTTTTTACACAATAAAATATGGGGAATTGATATCACTGATTTAGAATTCACAGGTTTTTGGCCTAATATAGGGGTAAAAGGGTGGGGATGGGTAGGGTGGGGAGTAAGGAGGGTAAGTGGGTCGATGGGAGGGGGGATATAAAGATTATAATTACAATATACACTAAAAAGTACATACTAAAAATATACACTCATTGTTGGGTTAAGGGGATAAGGATTATGAGAACTTGATAGAAATGAAAATAATTTTTCTCTTTTTTTTTTTTTTGGGGTAGGGGACAGGAAAGGGATTCTGTCCTTAAATAGTTACGATAAGGGTAAGGGAGAATTATATATATGGCGGGTGGTACAGTATTGAGTAAAGGGAGAGGGAATGAGAAAAAACGGGATTAAATTACTGAAGCTGCGGGAATGGATGTGAATATAAAGGGACTATTTGGAGGGGGAGTGGCACTGTATGTGCTCTGTATCTGCTAGCCACCCTCCCATACCTTACACCTACGGGAAACTAAGAACCCATAGGTAGGTGTGGGGGAAACTTGATATTCCCCACGGGGGTTCGGCCTTCTCCTTCCCTTTTTTTTTTTTCTTCTTCCCATCTTAGCCCAGGCACGATGGCGGGATTACGAGTAACATCACTTAATACTAGAGGACTCAATGTTCCCAAAAAACGTAAAATGCTATTAAATGATTTAAAACGCTCCAAAACTGACATTGGCATGGTACAAGAAACACATTTAAAGGAGGGAAAATTTCCCTACCTTCTAAATAGAAACTTCCCAAATGTTTACCATGTCATAAATCATGAAGCTAAAACCAAGGGAGTGGCCATTTTAATTTCTAGTCGAATAACATGGTCCCTGTTGGATAAATGTCAAGAACCAGGGGGAAGATATTTATTTCTCAAAGGACTTATAGGTAAGGTTAAAGTAACTCTTGCTACAGTTTATGTCCCAAACATACATCAAGATCAGTTCTTGAATAAAACCCTATCAAAATTAATGGAATTTAAGGAAGGGATTCTTATTATCGGGGGGGATTTTAACGTCCCTCTAGATTCAAAACTAGATACTTCAAATGGGACATCGTCTGTCTCTGAAAAAATTAGGAAAAATATCCTTCGTAAATTAAATGAATTTCAATTGGTTGATGTATGGAGGCCTTTTCATGCAGACGAAAGGGACTATACATTCTTTTCAAACCCCCACCAACGGTACTCACGCATCGATTTCTTTTTGCTACCTCAACGATCACTATCATTAGTACAGGACATAAGTAATGGAAATATAACATGGTCTGACCATGCGCCAGTTACGATTAATATTTTTCTGAAGGAAGCTAAACATAAGATGGATTGGAACTGGAAACTGAATGAAAGTCTTTTGCAATGTCCTGAAATTAGAGAAGAGGTGGCAAAGGAAATCGATTCGTATTTTGAAACGAACGATAATGGAGAGACTAAAATGGGGATAGTGTGGGAAGCCCACAAAGTAGTAATTAGAGGAATTCTAATAAAACATGGGTCCCAAATAAAGAGAGCCAGAGAAGAGTAAACAGGTAGATTATTGGAGAAGATAAGGGAGATAGAGATACAACATAAGAGGTTAATGGATAGGGACACAGGGATTGAACTAGCACATTTAAGAAGACAGGTATCTGATATCTTACGGTATAAGGCAAGGGCTATTTTACAACAAGAGAGGAGAGTAACATATGAATCAGGAGATAAATGTGGTAAACTATTAGCAAGGAAATTAAAAAAGCAACGACTCCGTTCATATATACCCTATATCAGAACAAAAGGAAAAACTCAAATGCTCACTCCCGAAAGATATTGCAGAGGAATTTAGACAATATTATACCTCACTGTATAACCTCTCAGCTCCCTCCTATCCTTCCTCATCATTAGAAGAATATCTTGAATCCTCAAATTTAGTAAGACTGTCATCTCCAGCGCGAAGAAAGCTTGAGTTACCGATAACAGCAGAAGTAATTTGGGCAATAAAGATGTTAAGGCAAGGAAAGGCTCCCGGTCCGGACGGATTTACTTTGCAATATTTTAAAAGCTTTCAACCACAACTAGTCCCCTATATGGTTAAAACATTTAACATACAAGGAAAAACCGAGCTTCCACCTGTAGAAGCATTAAAGGCACATATTGTACTTATTCCAAAAGAAGGAAAGGATCAATCAATATGCAGTAACTATCGTCCAATATCATTATTAAATACCGATTATAAAATATTCACAAAGATACTCGCATCTCGCCTACAGTCATTTATGACGCAGCTGATCCACTTGGACCAAGTGGGGTTTGTTCCCACACGGGAAGCTAGGGATAGTACAATTAAGGTCCTGAATTTAATCCAATATGCAAATCATAGGAAGCTGCCGAGTATCTTTGTCAATACAGATGCAGAAAAGGCCTTCAATAGGGTCAATTGGCCCTTTATGTTAGGAGTCTTAAAACAAATGGGCTTTGGTGATCGAATGTTGGATTGGATAGTAGGATTATATTCAAAGCCACAAGCACTGGTGAAGGTCAATGGGATAAACTCTGAAAAATTTTCAATATCCAATGGGATGCGTCAGGGATGTCCCCTGTCGCCTCTTTTATTTGCATTGTCATTAGAACCTTTGTTAAATAGAATTAGACAAAATCCTGCTATTAAAGGTATTCCTTTAGGGGACCAGGAATATAAACTTTTAGCATACGCGGATGATTTATTATTTTCACTCTCTAATCCACAAATATCACTACCTAATCTACTGGAGGAAATAGAGCGTTACGGAGCTCTGTCTAGTTTTAAAATAAACTATAGCAAGTCAGAGGCGATGGGGATATCACTGGAGGGTTCCATTCAAAAAAATTTTGAGGATAACTTTAAGTTTAAATGGACAGCTACAGCGCTGAACTATTAAGGGATACAGATTCCACCTAATTTAATAGATGCATATGCATTGAATTTCCCACCCTTATTAAGGGAAATTAGTACAACGTTGACTGAATGGAGTAAATCCTCACATTCCTGGTTTGGGAGAAGTAATATTTTGAAAATGAATATAGTCCCCAAGTTTCTTTATCTGTTTCAGGCGTTACCAATCCAGATTCCACAGGCCTTCTTTAGTAAAATTCGAACAATTTTTACAAAGTTTATATGGGCAAGCAAGCGCCCTAGGATTAATAGGAAGTTACTAACAATGCCTAAAGAGGCGGGCGGAATCGCAGCACCAGATTTATACAAATACTACCAGGCTACTCAGCTTGGTAGAATTTTGGACTGGTGCCGACATAGAGACAGTAAAAGGTGGGTTGCCATGGAACAACAAGTAAGCCCCATTCCCTTAGATAGAGCCATGTGGTGTGGTACAGCTATACCTCCTTTATTAAGAGCCCATCCTTTAATAGGACCTACGCTCCAGATGGGAGCTAAAGCCGTATGTATCCCCAGAATTTCAACAGCAAAATCTCCCTTATTTCCCATTCTTGGGAACCCACATTTTTTACCCGGTCTGGAATCGGGAATATTTGGGAAATTACATTTCTTGAAGTCTAAAAAATGGCTATCAATTGAAATGTTAATGGAATCAGGAGGACAATATGAACTACCCCTATGGCAGGCATTACAGGTTAAGTATTGTTTGGATACTCTGGGCTCATCTGAGGATTTCGATCGACCACTCACTAGGTTTGAGGAGTACTGTGAGAAGAAGGAGCCCCTCTCTCATATTATTTCTAAAATATATGTTTTACTAGTCTCGCCTTTGGAGGATATTGATATAAGGAGTTTGGATAAATGGGAAAGAGATCTTGGACAAACCTTTACCTCGGCCCAACGTAAGAAAATAATACATTTGACTTTTAAATCATCCAGATGTGTTAAGATACAGGAATTAAATTATAAAGTATTAATGCGTTGGTATTATACTCCATCACGAATGCATACTTTTTTCTCAGAGTTATCGGATAGGTGTTGGAGGTGCGGTAAGGAGAGACGCACTATTGTCCATATTTTTTGGCAATGCCCAGTGATTAGACAGTTTTGGGAAGAGGTTCGGAAAATTTCTCAATTGTTTACTGAATATCATCTTGAGGAAGATCCGGCCTTTTTTCTATTACAATGTACACACATCCCATTAGAGAGATACAAGAACTCAATGCTATGTCACTTGGTGAATGCAGCTAAAAGCTGCATCACCATTTGTTGGAAAGAAACGGGTTCTCCACGAATCTCGCAATGGTTAAATAAAGTGAGGAAAATTGGGATCTTGGAGAGTCTGATTCCTATGCCTCCCGAGGAAAGGGAAGCTATAGCGCAAGTCTGGGCCCCATGGGAAATATTTTTACAGTCAGAGGAAGGGAAGAGGCTGATTGGAGAGGAAACTGAGGACTAAATTAAATGGCTGAGTGATGTAAACCCTACCTCTTGGAAAGGCGATGCCAGACTCCTCCTCTTTTCTCCCTCTTCCCAATTCTCTTTCTGCTCTATTCTTCTCCCTCCCCCCCCCCTTTTTTTTTTTTCTTTCTCCCAAGGAGAAGGTTGGGAATCGCTGAGGGGAATTGATACGGTATTGATATCGTACGGATATTGTTTTGTTTGTTTATAAAAATGGCAAGATATGGTTATCAGAAAGTGTTTCTTGGGTATGATTGTTGTCGGCAGCCTACGTGTTGTTTTGTTCTTGCAGAGAAATAAAGAATTATAAAAATTTTTTTTTTACATAGTGTGTCAACTACAACCATAAAACTTTTTTGGACAGAAGTCAAGTGATCTTTGAGTTTCTCTAACTCTGATGAGCACTTCAAAAGATATCAATCTTTGGGCAGTGAGGGAATTTAATCCCTGTTCCTCAGACAGATGATGTGCTGTTGATGTTAAGAAAAAATAAAGAAAAATCAGGAAATGTTTGGGAAATGGAGTTGATGTTAAAGTGTATGTGTAGTGGATTACCTGTGCTGCTTGTGATGGTCTCAGAGGAATGCTGGGGCTGGTCTGCTTCAACATCTGTTATAGTTTGGGATGGTTCCTGTTGTCACAGTTCTGTTCTCAAAGTGTGCCTTCTTGGGTCTTTCTAGGTTTATGAAAGAAAAAAATCATGCATGCTAAAGAATAGAGTTTACATTGATGAAGACATTGCAGAGAGACTACATGGATTGCATGCCTAGCTGAGTGAGCAGAAATGTCAGAAAATAAGCTAAAATACCTTTTTGGATAATTCTATGTATTTTATGCAACTGGGCTTCCTCCCTATGCTTCAAGTCAGACCATCTCTTGCGCAGCTGGTCCTTTGTTCACTCCACACCATACTTCTCCAGAACATGAAAAACCTTCTCCATGATGTTGTCTTTTCTTGTATTAGGCCTGGGGTAGTTTTTGCACCTCCCATCATAATAATTTTTTTCCAGAATCTTCACCACCATAGTTTTCATCTCATCCAGGGACATAGGTGTTGCCTTTTTTAAAAAAACTTTCCAGGCTTAATCGGTCTGGAACGGCATGCCCCTTTTCTTCAGCCATCATTCTGTTGCTAAAGATGTCGCTGGATGAAGAGGGGCGGAGCTTCGAAACTGCCACAATGCACCATGGTACAGTCCGATCCAGCACACAGAACATACTCTCGCTCAATGCCACTGACCAGATGAACGATTACACTGACCAATACACAGAAGATTCATAACAACTGAAGGTAAAGCAGACCAGTACAACAGTTATAGGGCAGGGGTGACTGAGGAAGGAAGGAAGGAAGGAAGGAAGGAAGGAAGGACTTCTGAGGAAGCATGACCCTCTGTGTCAAGTTTAGACAGTATCAGTGTAAATTTTTCAGTAGATGAAGGAACATTTGAGGAAATGGCAGACAGTCAGGTAAGTCATCATATTTTTTGTAATACACTTTTATATGTACAGGTCATAAAATAAAAATTAAAGATAATACATAAAAAAATGCAAAACTCATCAAAATTTAAAGCAGATGTACCTTTTGAAATGACACCTGTGTTTATTACTGAAATAAGATATAAAAGCAGCCACTCGAATATACATATATAATTTAAAGATTATTTTGCCAATTTACTGCTCCACGACCCAGAAAATATTGCATATAATCCAGGCGATTCTGACGAGTGAGTTGACTGGAGAGACGTGGTGGGGCATGGCCTAGGTTTAATATCCCTTCAGTATCATTACGCCACTCACCAGGCATGACATCCCCAGAGTATCTTCCCGGTCCACCAGGAATTGTGACATGTAGGTGGAGCTAGTACGCCTTAAGAAATTATGTAAACACACAGCAGCAATGAACTATAGTGTCAATTTTGTGGGGGGCTACATTTATTGCTGTATGGAAGATACGAAAGCGGTTGGCCATAATACCAAAAGCATTTTCAACAACTCATCTAGCACGAGCTAACCTGTAATTAAAGATTTTTTGATCCGGTGTAAGGTTCTTAAAGGCAAATGGCTTCAACGCATACTCAGATAATGCAAATGCGTCATCTGCAACAAATATGAAGTTTAGTCCTTCCACTGTGTTCTCTTGGGATGGTAGATTTAGTAGTCCATTTTTTAAACAATGAAAAAATTCGGTTTTCTCAATTATTCCCCCATCGGAATTTCATTCATTTTTGCCTATATCCACAAAGATAAACTCATACTTTGCATTCATGATTGCCATTAGGACGATGCTAAAGTAGCCTTTATAATTATAATAGAAGGAGACAGATTTTGCTGGTGATGTTATGCGAACATGTTTTCCGTTAGAGGGGTGAAGAGCTGGCTCAGAAGGTGTCCAGTAAAATAAAAGTGGCTTTTATACAGCAAAACAGAAAAAAAAACATAAGACCAGACAGAGTTGTCTTATATGGATGTGCAGACAGGTACAGCTCAAAGTTCATCAGCACACAGGCTTAGAGGTAACAGTTCATGGCTCGAAACAGAGCTACAGTCTTTTTGTGGTTTAAGCTCACCCAGCAGGTACACCATCCAGCAATGGACATTTCTACACAGCGCGCTGCTGTGTCTCTCTCTCCTACTCAACAGCGCCACACTGACACTTTCAGCACACCTGATAATAAGCAGGTCTGAAGGGGAAGTACCTGCCTTCTTCGATTAACCCCCTCTTAACCCTGGCACAGGCTAAGCCTCTACATATCCCCCCCTCTGTTCCAGGCCAGGGGTCTGGAAACCACGACTCCAGTGGCAGTAGACCCCGGAAAGGGCATCCGCTGCTTCTGCACTCCACCGAACAACAGTTGCGTTCTTTCCCTTCATGAGATCAGTCAGAGGTGCTGCTAGACTGGCAAAGTTGGGAGCAAACCTCCTATAATAGCCCACAATGCCAAGGAAAGAACGCACTTGTTTCTTTGTGAGTGGACGGGGCCATTTCTGAATAGCCTCCACCTTGTTTAGTTGGGGCTTAATCACACCCCTGCCTACAACATACCCCAGGTAGCTGGCCTCCTCCAACCCCACCTTGCTCTTTTCTGGGTTCACTGTGAACCCCGCCCTTCGGAGGGCATCCAAGACCAACTGGACCTTCGGTAAGTGACTCTCCCAGTCCTTACTGAAGATGACAATGTCATCAAGATAGGCTCCTGAGAATTCCTTATGAGGTCTCAGGACGAAGTCCATGGCTCTCTGGAAAGTGGCTGGGGCCCCATGTAACCCGAATGGCATTCGGGCATATTGCCATAAGCCCTCGGGTGTGGCAAATGCCGTTTTTTCTTTAGCCTCTGGGGAAAGCGGGATCTGCCAGTATCCCTTGGTCAAGTCAAGAGTGGTGATGTACCGGGCTGGTCCTAATCTCTCAATTAATTCATCAACCCGGGGCATGGGATATGCGTCGGGCTTGGAGACTTCATTTAACTTGCGAAAGTCATTGCAGAACCGCCAGGTTCCATTCGGCTTGGGTACAAGGGCTATAGGGCTTGACCAGCTACTTGAAGACTCCTCAATGACCCCAAAGTCCAACATGCTCTTAAGCTCGGCCGAGACAATATTCCGGCGAGCTTCGGGTATGAGGTTTACTTGAACGCCAGGGTCTGTAATGACATTATGTTCAGTTACCGAGGTTAGGCCCGGTAGGTTTGAAAAAAGGTCTCGATTCCTCTGCAAAAACTCCCAGGACTTCTGTTTTTGAGAAGGGGAGAGAGCCTCTGCAATCCCTAACTTCTTAATCTGAGCATCAGGGTCTTCTGGGACTTTCAGACTGACTGTCAAAACCGGTCTATCTTTCCATGGTTTGATCAAGTTGACGTGGTAAATCTGGTAGGGTTTACGTTTGGTGGGCTGATGGACTTTATAGTTGACCTTGCCCACCCTCTCAACTATCTCACAGGGTCCTTGCCACTTTGCGAGAAACTTACTCTCAACGGTAGGCACTAAGACCAGCACCCGATCCCCAGGTTTAAACTCTCTAATCTTGGCAGATTGGATGTATACACGACTCTGGGCGTTTTGCGTAGCATGCAAATGTTCCCGTACTATGGGCATAACTTGTTATTCGGTCCTGCATTTGAGACACATGTTCTACCACACCCCGATACGGGGAAGCTTCTTGTTCCCACGTCTCTTTCATTATATCCAGTAGTCCAGGGGCGTGTCTCCCATAAAGCAGCTCAAAGGGGGAGAACCCCCCTCTTATGGCAAACAACAAGGGAGGCAACAAGCAATCCCAATCCCGACCATCCTCCTCAACTGCTTTCTTTAGCATTACCTTTAAGGTTTTGTTGAACCGCTCCACTAACCCATCAGTTTGTGGGTGATACACTAAAGTCTGCAAGTGTTTAATCTTAAACAGGTTACAGAGTTCCTTCATCACTTTTGACATCAACGAGGTACCTTGGTCTGTCAAGATCTCAGATGGGAGCCCTGTTCTCATGAACATCTGAAACAACTCCCGTGCGATGACCTTGGATGAGCAATTTCTTAAAGGGACCACTTCCGGATACCTGGTGGCCTAGTCAAGGACAACTAAAATGTATTGGTGTCCCCTAGCTGACTTAGGTAAGGGGCCCACCAAGTCCATGGCTATGCGATCAAAGGGAACCTTGATAATTGGAAGCGGTACCAGCGGACTGCGAAAATGGGGTATTGGAGCGGTTCTTTGACAGGTAGGGCAGGACTCACAGTAGTCCTTAATTTCTTGATATACACCGGGCCAAAAAAAAAAAAAAAATGCTGTAAAACCCGTTCCTGAGTTTTAGCCGCTCCAAGGTGACCCCCAAGTACATGACTATGAGCCAAATGCAACACCTTAGACCTAAAAGGTTTGGGTACCACCAGTTGTTCCAACACTTCTTGATTGACCTTAGTTACTCGGTACAACAAGTCATGATTCACAGCAAAATGGGGGAACTTCACGTCCGCCCCAGGGTGCTGTGGTTCACTGTTTAAGACCGTGGCCTGTTCCCTGGCGGGGATCAAAGTGGGGTCCCTCATCTGAGCACTAAGGAAATCTACCAGGGAGCCCCCGAGATCTGACATGTCTGGCTCAGAGGAGGTACTTTCCGCTTCCAATCCCGCAAACACCTCCAGGGGACCGGGCTCACTTTCTGCAGGTTTAGCAACCTGGTACTGATCCTTAGTAACAACCTCCTGCAACACAGTATTATTCACCACCTCTGTGGATTTCTTTTTGGGGGAAATCCCAAAACCTTTGAGCTTTTGCTCATACAAGTCCAAAAACATGGGGCAGTCTCGCCCGATTAGTAAATCATGAGGTAGTCCCGGGACCACCCCCACTTTACGTTTAGCCGTTCCTGCTGGTGTACACAGGGTCACACAGGCCACCGGATAGTTTTTAACATCACCATGCACACAGATTACCCCAACCTGTTCCTTTGGTACCAGCTTTCTTGGCAACCCGTCCGATCGGAGCAGGGTAATGACACTCCCAGAGTCAAGGAGTGCTACCACCTCCTGTCCATTGACCCGCACCACACACTCATGCGGATTTAGGTTGGTTGCAGCACATAATGCATGGATATACATGGAGCGTCAGCGACCAATGTCGCACTCCATTGGTTCTTCCCAACTTGGGCACTGGGCTGCCAGATGACCCAGTTGATGGCAGGACCAACAGCAAACCTCACGGGGTTCCCCCTGTCGGTTCCCTGAAAACTTAGGTCCTTGGTATTTGTATTATCCCTCCGAGCAGCCACTATGCGATCACCGGGAGGCACACTGGTGCTGGAACGCACTTCTTTAATATGGGCCAGCTCTCTTGTGACAGAGGGACTCTCCTGGAACTTTTTCGCACAACTGTAGCGCTCAACAGCTGTAGCCATCTCATCTAGTGGCTGAGGCTCGGACTGAGCCACCCATCGGTGGAGCTCCCTGGGTAGTCCATGCAGGAAACGATAGAGTGCGACTCTTTCCACAATCTGAGTGGGTGTCTTTTCCTCAGGTTTCAGCCAATCTTGGAACAAGTGCATCAGGTGGTAAAGCTGCGCACGGCCCGCCTTAGCCTTGACAAAGCGCCAGCCATGGACTCGGTTCACATTTAAAGCGACAGTCACTCCCAGCCTTGCTAGGATTTCTGCTTTCAGGAGCTTATAATCGCGTGCTGATTCAGGGGCCAAGTCACCGTACACTTGTTGGGGGTCTGCGGTCAGGAAAGGAGCCAGTACATCTGTCCAGTCTTTATCAGGCAGACCCTCCCTTGCAACCTGCTCAAACATAGCTAGGTATGCTTCCACGTCGTCTAAGGCTGTCATCTTTTGCAAGGTCCACTGCACTGCCTTCCGGGGGTCACTCTTTACAACGGGGTCACCATCTTTTGTAATCCCGCTATCTGTTTACTCAGTAAGCGATTTGTTTCCTGTTGTACAGGGACTGTCTGCATCAGGATCTGCTCCTGCTGAGCCTGGGCCTCCTGATGGCGGGTCTGCACTTGTGTATTAGCCAGTACCAGCTGCTTAACCACATCCTCTATGGCTTGTTCAGAAGATTTCACTGTCTGTGCAGCTTTAACCCAGGACATGGGATTAGAGTGGACCCCTCAAACTGGCCGATGCATGCTCCACCAATTGTAGCGGATCAGAGGGGTAAAGAGCTGGCTCAGAGGCAGTCCAGAAAAATAAAAAGATGTTTTTTTTCTGTTTTGCTGAATAAAAGCCAAAGACCAGACAGACTTGTCTTATAATACGGATGTGCACACAGGTACAGCTCAAAGTTCATCAGCACACAGGCTTAGAGGTAACAGTTCATGGCTCGAAACAGAGCTACAGTCTTTGTGGTTTAAGCTCACGCAGCAGGTACACCATCCAGCAATTCCCTCTCCCTCTCCCCTTTTCAGCACACCTGATAATAAGCAGGTCTGCAGGGGAAGTACCTGCCTTCTTCGATTAACCCTGCCCCAGGCTGACCCTCTACACTGTCTATGGCACCAACACAGTTGGGGAAATTCCAATAGTCGTTAAATTGTTTAGCTGTTGCGTTCCATTCCTCCACAGATGCCGGTAGCTGTGCAAAGGTAAAAATATATGTTTAAAAAAAATGTAAGGCTTAATTCTAGATACATTTTTTTATTTTGCTTTATTATACAGGATCTATTTGGCAATGAAACACAAACTGGCACATCACCACCAGTAAGCAGGAACAAAAAGAGAAAGACGAGGCAAGATTCTACAGGCAACTCTCTACTACAAGCATCTGCAGCGTTAAATCAGGAGAGGGATGAATATGATGACTTGGGTGCATTTGCTGCCAAGAAAATGCGCAGGATGTCAGAAGACCAAAAACAATTACTGAAACCATTACTCATTCAGCTTCTTAATAAAGGGTTAAGGGGGGAGCTGACCACAAAACCACATACACCCAATCATCACAACTACCTCAACAAATGCATCAGTACCATACACACAGCAGGATCGTCCACAAAGCAACTGGGGACATGATTATCAGTACACATCTTTGTGAATCACATACATTTGGTTTAAAAGATGTTATTTGACATGTTATGAACTAGTTTGAGTTTAGTGTTATGTTTTGAGCTTCTAAATTCAAAGTTTAACAAAGCAAGCTGTACAGTGTTTGATTTTGAAAACTAAAAGCACTGTGTCATTACCTTTTAAGTATTCGTCTTGCATGATTCTTATGATCACAGTATTAAATGCAAAATCAGTCAGCGCAAAACAAAACCTTCTGTTTAAAGTATAAGTAACGGAGCAGCTGAACACTAAAAGGTAATTATAACAAAAACCTCAAAGAAACATCATAAACGTGGTAAGAGTGAGACAATGTAATTAAAGCTCAACAAGAAAAGAGCCCATCACGTCCTTCTGGGAGAGAGTCGCTTAGCCTCAGACAAGAATGTAAGATTCTTATGGTCAGTAAGAATAAGAGCAGGCAGGCAGTGGTATCTTCAAGGAGATATCTCCATTCTTTCAGGGCTAAAATGATCGCCAACAACTCTCTGTCACCAATCTCATAATTGCACTCAGCAGGTGACAATTTCTTGGAAAAGTAGCCACACGGATGCATAGCGCTCTCAGAGTTAGGACGTTGGGACAGAAGGGCGCCAACTCCAGTCTCAGAAGCATCAACTTCTAGGATAAAAGGCAACGTAGGATCAGGATGTGCCAACACAGGAGCAGAAACAAAGGCAGCCTTGAGAGTCTCAAAGGCCTTAATAAACTCCGGAGACCAACTCTGGGTTACCGTCCTTTCTGGTCATATCAATCAGGGGCTTGACCAGAGACGAAAAGTTACGAATAAACTTCCAATAGTATTTGGCATAGCCCAGGAAACGATGCAGAGGACGTAAACCTACGGGTCGAGGCCTCTGTAGAACTGGCGAAAGTTTCTCTGGGTCCATCGAAAAACCAACAGTGGAAATGACATAGCCCAGGAATGTAACCTGTTCACGATGGAACTTGCAATTCTCCAGTTTACAATAGAGATTGTTCTCTCTTAGTTTCTGAAGCACACGACAGACATCTGTGTGGTGGCTCTCCAGGGACTTGGAAAATAAGAGGATATCATCGAGATAAACCACCACACACACAACTGCAACAAATCTCGGAGGACATTGTTAATAAATTCCAGGAAAACAGCCGGGGGGGGGTTTACAAAGGCCAAAAGGCATTACCAGGTATTCATAATGGCCTGTTCTGGTATTAAACGCAGTTTTCCACTCGTCGCCCTACTTAATGCGCACGAGATTGTATGCCCCTCTCAAGTCAAGCTTCGTGAAAACCGTTGCTCCCATGAGGCGGTCAAATAACTCAGTGTGAAGATATGAAGATATATGCAGTACATATCTGTATACTACTCAGAGTTCCCCTTCAATATAAGAATGTATTTCTTTATAAAATGTTTCTGAATTCTTTTGGTATTTCTTAAATCTTGCAACACATGTTGTTTGTGTATCTTGCTCTCTGGATGACATGAGATGTCTTGCCAGTAAGATGATAAAGGATATTATTCCCAGAAATTATGTGAAATGTTTTTATGGAAAGTCCCTGTTTAGAATATAATTTACCCTTGTCATAATTAATCACTATCCTGTCAAACTGACCTTTATCTTGTTATTGTGTTTGCGTCAGTATGACCATATGTAATATGGGACCAATTATTTTGGAATGTATTGCGTATTTTGTAACTTGGGCTTGTGCCCACCATACACTGTCATGTAATAATTTTCTTATAAAAAGCTGTAACAGTTTGTATTCTGTATCACAACCCCTTGGAAGGTGTGATCCTCTGTACGGAGCAGATTTCTAAGTAAACATACATTAAGACGAATGTTACTTCGTAGATGTCCTTTATTTCAAGGCTGTACGTTTCATCAGTAATCAGTGGAATCGGGTAAGCACTCTTAATCGTGACATGATTGAGACCCCTATAATCTATACAAAGTCTCAGTTCACTGCTCTTTTTTCACAAAGAAGAAACCAGCACCAGCAGGAGACAAGGATTTGCGAATGAAACCTTGAGAAAGTACATCAGCAACATACTGCTCCATGGCCTTATCCTCCAAGACCGACAAAGGGTAAACCCAGCCATGAGGAGGTATGGCACCAGGTTGAAGGTCAATTGCGCAATCATAAGACCGTTGTGGAGGCAAACTACCGGCTTGACCTTTATCAAAGACATCGCTAAAATCACGGTTTTCCTCCGGCAGGGAGGGAAGTGAAGAGGTGCACAGGACCTTGGATACCTTCAGGAAGCACGTCTCACTGCATTGTGGTGACCAGGAGAGAACCTAAGCATGGAGCCAAGCAAAAGAGGGGTTGTGCCTCTGTAACCAAGGATAACCAATAACCAGCGGAAACCTGGGTGCGGAAATAACTTGGAATTGGATTATCTCATGGTGAAGAGCCCTACGGCCATGGACAACGGAACCGTCTCATGAGTCACATGGGCAGGCTGTAAAGGTCTCCCATCAAGAGCCTCAATGGCAAGTGGAGTGTCACGCAGCTGCAGCGGAATCGAGTGCTGCGAAACAAATGCAGCATCAATGAACAGGCCTGCAGCCCCAGAGTCGATTAGAGCCTGTATCTCGATGGACGACTCAGCCCAAGAAAGGGTGACCAAAACCAGGGGCTTATCCTTCTGGATAACTGGGGACGAAACAACGGCACCCAAGGACCTCAAGGTTCGGGGTAGGACAAGACTTCAAAAAGTGACCTGCCTGGCCACAATAAAGGCACAATCTCTCCCTCCTCCTAAAAGCTCTCTCATCCGCAGAGAGAAGCGTGAAGCCCAGGTGCATGGGTTCATCTTCACTGACCAAGCCTCCTGTACGAGGCAAACGTACAGGTGACTTCCGCAAGCGCTCCTTAAGAGAAAGTCTTTCTCTGAGTCTGGATGGCAAACGAGATCAAGCTCTCCAGCTCAGTGAGTATATCTCGGGCTGCTATCTCATCCTTGATGGAATCCGAGAGACCATGAGAAAAAGCAGCCACAAGGGCCTCATTGTTCCAAGCAACCTCTGCTGCCAGAGTACGGAATTCAATGGCGTAGTCGGCAACAGTTCTCATACTCTGTTTGATGGACATGAGGCACTTGGCAGCAGAAGCGGAGCATATGGGAAAAGTCAAATACCCTTTTAAAGGAGGCCACAAACTGAGGGTAACTCAAGACAACAGGTTTTTGCATCTCCCATAGAGGGTTAGCCCAGGCCAAGGCTCTCTCAGAAAGCAAAGATATCACGAAACCTACTTTGCTTCTGTCTATGGGAAACGCCTGGGGCAGCATCTCGAAGTATATCTCAACCTGATTGAGAAACCCTCTGCATTGAACTGGATTGCCCCCAAATTGCTGGGGAAAGGGAGCGGAACCAGACATGCCTCTTATAGAGGTAATACTCGAGGCGGGTGCCTGCACAGAGACTGGCGCAGCAGGGACAGCATGCGACTCGTGTTGTACCAGAGCAGCCACCATGGGGGATTCCAGGTGAGCCGTGTGATTCAGGAGCGTTTTTAATGCCATGGCAAACTGATCCATGAGGTGATCTTGCTCATCCAATCTAGAAAAAATATTACCAACAAGTGGATTGACTGTATCTTCTGAATTCATGGCCTTCGCCTACTGTCAGAAACCATGAATCAGACGGAGACAGAAGTACAATTAAATCACACTTGTTTATTAATAAAAATAAAAGGGTAAATAGAAAAATCATAGCCAGAGGCCAGTAACCAGATCGGGTAGTCAGCCAGGCCAGGAGTCAGGGATCCAAGTAGAGCAACAGCAAGCAGGATAAGTAGCCAGAAAGGATGTCAGCAAGCCAGTCTTTAAACAAACCGCAGGAGGTTTCTAGTGATATGACCAAGGCGAAGGCAGAGGTGAAGTGAGCTGGAAGGCTTTAAGTAGGCAGGTCAGACGAGCTGGATAAGGAACAGTCCATAACTGTGGAGAGAGAAGAGAGCTGGCAATTAGCCAACAGCTGAGCGGCCAGCCCAGAGAAGGAAGGGCTATGCCAGCCCTGACAGGTTTATACATTAGAATGCTGTAACTTTTTGTCTCTTTGCAATAGGTTATATGTATAGGCCTATGTTAGTAGACATGATTGCAAGCAGTTTTTTGTCTCTTCTTTTTTAATTTTGTGTGAATAAAAAAATCTTTTTTATATCTTAATTGACTATTATGTGATATTTATACTATTCAGGTACCTTTAAAGTCCCGTATCTCCAAGGTTCTCCAGGTATCTAAAAAATTATATTATTCATTTTTATTTCTATCTTCAGGATTTTATTTGAATTTGTTTATTCCACTCCTACTAGTTTTAATTATGTTGGTTACCTGGTGGGTACTCAGTAAACATGAGGTGTTTTTAATGTGATCTAATACCTACCTGGCTATATATATATTTTTTATTTATATTATCCTATTTGGAATATTGTGAGTTAAACATCAGGTGAATTATTGTAAAAGTGAGAGGTAATTAGACATCGGGTATTTTTATATTAAACATTAGGAAGCGCTATTTGGATAAGATGTTGTTTGATTTTATTTAGTTAGGTACTGTTTTTATGAATTTATATAATTATTTGTTTTTATGCTGATTTATAAAGTAATTATCGATTAATGGACTCTAAATCTATCAAATATCTGTGTACGATTCGGAGGCTTGTAGTGGTGCGTGGTTACCATGGCGTCAGTCTCTGCTCTTTTTAAGTCACCTCCATTCACCTGACTCCATACCCCTTTGAGAAAGTCACGTGTGTTGACGATGCGCGTGAGGGAGGAGAGTCAGGTGACGCTGAGGCTCTGACTGCGGCCGAGGTTGGAGCCATCCTGCACTAAGAGATTGCTGTTTATCGTCTGTATGTAAGTTATTTGATCTATTAAAACGTCTGTTACTGTGATACTACACTATGGAGTGCTTTCATTTCTTCCTATGAACCGTCCACCATTCTTGGGGCTGAGATTGAATGAGTGTGACCTGGAGGTTATTACAGCAGAGGAGATAGGAAGCAGTGTAAAGTTAGCACAGAGGGACGTGAATTGAAGCAGCTGGGAACCAACACTAATAAAGGCTGTTACTTGCCTTACATAAGGTGAGAGTTTGGGGGAAACGCTCTGCATGAACACTACAAACCGGTTCACACAAGAGCACGGAAGATATTTGTGGAATTTCGAATAATATTGGAAAACATCATGATTGAAATTGCATGATTTGAATTGCACTGTGTATGAGACTTTATTGCACAAATTATCAATTTAGCTGTTTGCATGATGGAATGATTTGTTTTTATATTAAATTGGTATTTTGCATTTTTGCACTTTATGCATGGTGTACATTTCTTTGCTTATTTTGCACATTTTGCTGTTACGTTGCACATTTTTGCTGATTTGCACGGTATCCAATTGCTATTTGCACTAATTCTCAATTTGTTTATATTGTATTAATTATTAATTTAAGAACGTTAATAGTGAGCCAGCTATTTGCCGATTGTGCATTTTGCTTTTTTCCTTGAACATGTGGGCTTTTTTGCACATTTTCACTGGATGATTATTGATTTTAGGGATATATATATATTTTTTTTAACTTATGACGGTTTTTCAAATTTTTTATATATCATTTATGGTATATTAATTTTTAGCTGTATGATTATTCTATTATTTTTGCACCTCCATCAATTTGTGAGTTTACATATATTGTTCATTGAGGAATATTTTTTATTGAGCACTAGTGGGTTAATCTAGTGAGTTTTTTTTCACAGTGTGTCGGAGGTCTCTAGCAGTGTGTGTTTTTCCTTGCTTCCCCACAACTGTGTGATTGAAGGGGAATAGGGTGTTTGTTCATTTGATTAGTGGAGGCTGTCATTATCTGATTGCTGTCTCCATTATTTATGAGATATTAAGTCTCAGACGCTCTTAATCCTTGTGGAGTTATTTTCTTCATAGTACCTCCAGAGGACCATTGTATTATTTTTTTTTTAGATATATATTTTGAGATTGGTAAGTGCCACATTCATACCCCGATCGGCAGACTATTGCCGCTGTTCGCCCGGCGGACTTACATGTTTACTGTGTAAAAGAACTTTGACCTATGATGACACATTCATCATGTGGTACAGGACAGCCAATTGAGACATTACAGCACATGGACACTTGGACATTCCCCCTAACTTATAAATAGACCCGATCCGGCGGCCCTTTTACATTCTTTCATATGTCACTATAGGGAGAGGTTGCTGTGTGGAGCAGGGAGAGACTGCAGTGACCCAAATCTGTGGGTAGTGCTAGTGCTAGTGATTGTTGCAGCAGCCTGTCTTTTGTCAGTGTAGAGAGAGGGACAGGACGCTGTGTGCAGCAGGGACAGTCAGTTTAATCATTAGCTGTTACTATTAGGTCCACAAAAGTCCTTTTCAGGACTGGTATGGTAAAGTAGTACAGGATATAGTTTTGAGTGCTATTCAAGTTATTGTTCCAGCAGCCTCTGTTTTGTCAGTTTAAATAGGGACAGGCAGGAAGCTGTGTATGGCAGTGAGGGACAGTCAGTTTAATCAGTAGCTGTTACTATTAGGTCCACAAAGGTTCTTTTCAGGACTGGTATGGTAATAGGCTTGTACACGTATAATATTCTTTCTTCCAAATATAGAAAGATTATTATATTTGACTGCTGCCCTTCTGCTGCAGTAGTCCTTTATGAGTATAGGGACTGAGGTACAGTCTGCTAATCACAACCTACTAGTTCCACAAAGGTGCTTCTAAGGACTGGTAAGGTATAGCGTACTACAGTATATAGGGTTGAGTGAGGTACAGTCTGCTATTCCTTAAGGACTGGTATAGGTCCACAATATATAGGGTTGAGGTGCACTACTGTTGACTGCTGCCCTATTCTGCAGCAGTAGTCCTTTATCAGTATAGGGGCTGAGGTACAGTCTGCTAATCATTCACAACCTACTAGTTCCACAAAGGTCCTTCTAAGGACTGGTAAGATATAGGGTACTACAGTACATAGGGTTGAGTGAGGTACAGTCTGCTATTCCTTAAGGACTGGTATAGGTCCACAATATATAGGGTTGAGGTGCACTGCTGCTGACTGCTGCCCTATTCTGCAGCAGTCCTTTATCAGTATAGGGACTGAGAGTTTCGTCACAGGACAAAGCAGACTGCTAATGTATCAGGAGCGAGGCATCGACCATGTACGGTCACATCTGGCGCTCCCAGGATGCCGGCACATGGCTCTGCAGTGTGGGCTTTTTTTAACATGTCCACTGCTTTCACTCTCTGCTATGTGCACCCCCAAAGACCCTACCACCAACAACAACACCACCACCACCACCACCACCACCACCACCACCACATACCTTCCGCTTGAGTTACAGGAATTATTTTCCGATCCATATCAAGACATTTCTGATGCGCAGCCACTCTTGGCATTGGATCAGGAAGAGGTGGTAGCAAGAACCGCCACTCAGCAGTCTGACGACAGTACCCAGATCAGCCCAAGGAGGAGGTTGGTCCCCGGTGTTGCTGCCTACTCCGAGATCTCTACTTATAGCGGTGGGGACGGTGACGTCGATGATGACGTGTTTAGTGATGTCACGTGGGTGCCCACAAGAGGGGAAGAGGGGAGTTCAGAGGGAGATATGGACCAGCAGATAGGGAGGAGAAGCAGGAATAACTTACATTTCACAGGACAAAGCAGACTGCTAATGTATCAGGAGCGAGGCATCGACCATGTACGGTCACATCTGGCGCTCCCAGGACGCCGTCACATGGCTCTGCAGTGTGGGCTTTTTTTAACATGTCCACTGCTGACAATAGTGTTGCCATCTGCAATCTTTGTAGTCAGCGCATTAGTCGCGGTAAGCCCAACACTCACCTAGGGACGACCGCCTTAAGGCGGCACATGAGCTGCCATCACCGACCCCAGTGGGAGCAACGGAACACACCGTCCAGCCTCGTCTTCTACTTCTCCTTCTCCTCTCTCCTCACAATTGTCCTCCACTCCACCTTCCATCACGCCAAGCTCACGTTTTTCTGCAAAAAGGCAGGCTTCCGTGGGCATAATGTTCGAGCGTAAAAAAATGATGACGCCGGATAACCCTCTTGCCCAACGGTTGACAGCTGGCTTGTCAGAACTGATAGCCTGCCAACTACTGCCATATAAACTGGTGGACTCAGAGGCCTTTCGAAATTTGTGGCCATTGGAACACCACAATGGAAGGTCCCAGGAAGGAAGTATTTCTCACAGAAGGGCATCCCAGAGCTATATGGCCATGTTCAGCAGCAAGTGAATGTATCTCTGGCACACAGTGTCGGTGCCAAGATACATCTGACCACAGACACGTGGTCTAGCAAACACGGGCAGGGAAGGTATATCACTTTTACTGCCCACTGGGTGAACCTTCTGACGGCTGTCAAGCATGTAACCGGTGTAGATTTGGTTTTACCGCCACGGATTGCATGCAGGCCTGGCTCTTCTTCTTCTCCTCCTCCTCCTACTCCATCCTCCTCCCTCTCCTCCTCGGCTGACTCCTCCTTTTCCGCTGCTAGCGTCTCTTCTGCTGCGCCGCCCAAGCTCCCCAGAACCTATTCGACATGCCAGGTGAGACATTGCCATGCTGTGTTGCGTCTGTTGTGCCTGGAAGCCAAGAGCCACACTGGCCCGGCACTCCTTTCAGCTTTGCATTCACAGGCAGATCAGTGGCTAACACCTCTCAATTTGACAGTTGGTAAAGTGGTGTGTGACAACGGTGCCAATCTGCTTAGCGCATTGAAACAGGGCAAAATTACGCACGTGCCATGCATGGCACATGTCTTAAACTTGGTCGTGCAGCGATTCGTTGTCAAATACCCTGGGGTCCAGGACATCTTGCGGCAGGCAAGGAAAATCTCGGCCTATTTCAGAAGATCTTACACGGCCATGGCTCGCCTTGCTGACATTCAGCGGCGACACAATCTGCCGGTCAGACACCTTATTTGCGATTGCCCGATGCGATGGAACTCAACCTTCTATATGCTTCATAGGCTGCTCCAGCAGAAACGTGCAGTTAACGTCTACCTGTATGAACTCTGCGGCAGAACAGGTTCTGGGAGCTGGGGTTTTTTTCACCGCACCAGTGGCTGCTCATGCGCGACGCATGCAGACTTCTGCGGCCATTTGAGGAGATCACCAAACTGGTCAGTCGCAGCCATGGCGCCATCAGTGACATGGTATCTTATGCCTTCTTTATGGAGCGTGCATTGCATTGTGTCATTGATAAAGCTGTGGAGGAGCAGGAGCGGTGCTGGATGAATTCCCAGGGGGGGCTACTCTATCTGAGACAAGTGAACAACAGGAGTCTGAAGAGGAGTCAGAGGAGGATGGTGCCGGGGCGGATGAGGAGGAGCAAGAAGAGCATGCTTTAAACCTTTCTGGGATCCCTGTTGTTGTGCGTGGATGGGGAGAGGAGAATGAAGAGGACGACATTATCCTGGATGATGAGCAGGAGCCAGGCCACCACACCGCTTCCAGTTTAGTGCAAATGGGGGCCTTCATGCTCCAGAGTTTTAATAGGGACCCCCGTATAAAAAGCATAAGGGTCAAGGACCAGTACTGGGTGGCAACGTACTTAGACCCCCGGTACAAACACAAAATGGCGGAAATGTTACCGCCATCACAGAGGGCTGTCAGAATGGAGCACTTCCAGGCCTTGCTTCGAGAAATGCTGCATTCTGCTTTTGCGTGCGCTGGCAGAGGAGCAATTCCCACTCCCAGAGAAGGAGTTGTGGGTACCAATCCAACAGCGCCTGCAAGAAGAGGCCGGTTTGAAGATGTGTTGGTGACTTCTGATATGAGGTCATTCTTTCAGCCGACCCATCAACAGGTGTCATCCGGATCCAGCATCAGAGAATGCCTAGACCGTCAGGTGTCCGACTACATCGGGTTAATGGCCGATGTGGACGCTCTAAGGAGTGATGAACCCCTGGACTACTGGGTGGGCAGGCTTGACCTCTGGCCAGAGCTTGCCCAATTTGCAATCGAACTGTTGGCTTGCCCCTCGTCCAGTGTCCTGTCCGAAAGGATGTTCAGCGCAGCAGGGGGGATTGTGACCGATAAGCGTACTCGCCTAGCTCACGACAGTGTTAACTACCTCACATTTCTAAAAATGAATGAGACATGGATCTCGGAGGAATTCAACACATGTGACCAGTAGACCATGTATATGTCTATAAACGATTTTTCTCAAGTCATCTTCCAGGACGGCACACCTGAGAGATGAGAGGCTCCTCCCTACAGGAAACACAATCAATCAACAGCTGTTTTAAGTCCCCACCCTTCCCCTTGATCCTCAGTTTTTGATTGTGTTTCTCCCTACACAGCGAAACTGTTTGTTTTTTTCCAAATGACCCGAAGCCTGGGGCTGGTGGTCTCCCCCTGGGAGCCGGACCACAAGCCTGGGAAGCCTCTGGGTCTGGTAGGATATTCTTGTCCTTCCTGGGGGGTTCCCCTATCTTTTCCTCAGGGCGGGCAGCAGAAATTGGAAGAGCCCCCCTGAGAGCTGAAGGACCCTGGGTACAGTGGTGTACCCAGAACTTCAGGGGCCATTATCCTGTCTCCCCCTCCTTACCTGTACAGGTGGCTGTTCAGACGGAGGTGCTGGCCATCAGTTCTTTCCAGGGGGATCTTGTCCCCGACTCCTGGGTCCCCGGTAGCTCGCGTGGGCTGCCGGAGAGGGCGTGGCAACAAGCACCCGCGTCATTTTCAAACTTCGGGAAAATGGCAGCGGCGTTCTTACCCAGGAGGGAAGGCTGAGAGTCAGTAGGAGCAGGCGCCCACATCCTCCTTTCTCTAGAGCGAGGAGGCACCAGTTTACTACGGTGTATGTCTGCCTTAACCACCTCAGATATGAAGATGGGAATGAGGAATGGAAGGCATTGCCCCCCCCCCATGTATATAGACTGACTGACTGGTACAGTGCAGGACACAGCCTAACCTAGCACCTCCCTATGGGGACAGCAGTTGGGGGGGGGGGAGCACTTTGGCGGCTATCCTCCTTGCGTTTGGACCATAAGGATGGAAAAGCAAGCCCGCTGGCTGTGGCAAAAAGAGGAAGACTACAACGGTGAGTACTTTACTTTCCTTTTGCCGTGGGAAATTAGCTGCAAAATCCCCAATTCCAGCCAGAGGTTTTCTGGGCATTTGAGATCTCACCTGGGGTCTGGATTCAAATAGCCCTTAAGCTTCTGCTAAAAACACCAGCTGCAGCCCCTCTTACATCAGAGAAGCTGTATGGTGGACAGGTGGTGCAGAGGAACGAGTGTGCCTAAACCACCTCAGATGAGAAAGAGGTAGGTAGGCCATTGCTCCCCCTTCCCCGTGTATATACTGACTGGTGCAGTGCAGAACTTGGGGTCGGGATACAAATAGCGCAGACGCCACTGCTAAAACCACCAGCCACAGCTCCCTCTTACAGCAGAGACACTGTGGTTATCGCAGCAGTAGGTTGCCAGCCTCTCCCTACATGCCCAGTTGTGGTACATTTAGTAGGGATGAATATAGCATACAGAGGGGACCTGGTAGATACAAAGTTACTTACAGGCCAGGTATACCACTGAACAGGTTATTAATTGGGCAGTGGTTGGTGGATTCAGAAGCTCCCCTGGTCAGCAGGTGCACTAGGTTACCGGCCCTATTAGCCCAGCTGCTAGGAATCTGAAGTTGCTTCACAATGTTTAAAAGCTGACCTAACATTCAAGGATGGGCAGAGACCAAGCTACTGTGTGGCACAGTAGGGGTTCCCTTGTTACAGATCCTCCTTTTGGGGGTTGCCTGCTATAGTTAACTTTCATAAGCTCCAACCTCCCACTCCACCTTTACACTGTGTTTATATTATAGTGTAGGAGGTAAGAAGAAACTTTTTTTATTGGTTTGGGCTACAATCCACTCAGTGGCAGATCTAAAGGCGATTCACCATAGATCGCTCCCTACATCCTTTTAATTGAGGATTTTCTGTGCAAACCTATGCAAGAGCTACATAATTGATTGCTTGAAGCCTGCAAATAGCTATTTACCTCCCAGGCTAAACTGGTAACCACCTCTTCTAGAGAGGTCTTAAATTGGTCTCTAGGGCTGGGCTCATTGAGACTTTAGTTGCTAATCAGCACCACCTGGATATGTGCTGGCTAGCGTTTGCTCAGTCTATGGAGGTAAGGTAGGACAACAACTACTACTAATAGTAGGGTGTCCAACCATTTTAGGATCTGTTCCTTCTCTGGTGGTGAAGGTTTAGTATCTACAGCCCAGGCTATGCCTATGAAATAAATTGCCTGTTGGTTATTTCATAAAGGGATAGACCATGACTCCTCATTGGCTGCACACCAGTAGACCTCAGTAGTGAAGGTTTGTCCTTGCTGGGATGTTTTTGTGGCACAGCAGAAATACACATTGAGATTTGTGACATCTCTGCTTAATAAGGACTATATTGCTGTACATCAGAAATGCACTGCACTGAAGCTTGTTTTCTGTCCTTTATATACTAAAGGTACTGCTTTGTTTGGCTACAGATCAGAAGAATACAACAGTGAAGGTGGTCTGTACTTTCTGGTTTTGTGTTGCACAGCAGAAATGCACATCATTGTGTCTGGTGACATCTCTGCTCATAATGGTTATATTGCTGCACATCAGACATACACAAGATTGAGGTCTGTCTGTGGGGCTTTGTGTCCTGTTTTACTGCCTTGTTGGTTACTTATCAGAAAGGCAGCAGTGAAGTCTGATGGTCCTGATTTGCGTGGCGCTGTGCTGATTCAGACAGTGCTATTAACAGCAATGGCTGCCGAGTTTAAACATGCGATTTGACATGTTGAGTCGCATGACAAATCATTTCAATATGGATGTGCTATCTCTATTCATAGTGTTTTATTGTTGCACATCAGATTTATACAGCATTAAGGTCTGTGAGGTTTTGTGTCCTGTATTACTGCCTTATCAGAAAGGCAGCAGTGAAAATTGATGGTTCGAATTTGTTGGGCTACATAGTAGAAATACAAATTGAACCCCTGCCAGGTGTAGTACATATACTGCCTTTGGTAATCCATGTAGCACCACAAAGTGGTGTTGTGCTGATTTTAGCCATGCGATTTGACATGTTGAGTCGCAAGGCCAAATCGCTTCAATATGGATGTGCTATCTCTATTCAGAATTGTTATATTGTTGCACATCAGACATATACAAGATTGAAGGTTGTCTGTCCTTTTATGTCTTGCATATACTGCCTTATTGGCTGCATATCAGAAAGGACACAGCAGTGAAGGTTGCTTGTCTTTTTCTGATTTTGTTTTTGCTGCTCAGCTGAGAGACACATTGAGGATGGTGGCCTCTCTGCTCAGTATTGGTATATTACTACACATCAGACATACACAAAGATTGAATGTTTGTGTCCTGTATGTCCTATATTTACTGCCTTATCGTTTGTATATCAGGCTAAGCAGTGTTTCTCATGGATCTACCTTTCTGCATCTTAGGGATACACAGCAGGGGTTTGTTGGCTGCAATCCTCCAGGGAGTCACAGCATTGGGGACCCCTTACTTGTTCGACCTGAAAATTGCTATTTGTCTTTTTTCCCTGCGACCTGTGTAATCTTGAGGTCTGTGGATCCAGGAATCAGGGACTGCTGGTGTCGCACAGACACAAATGGTACCCATTGGAAGCCATAGTATATGACTTCTCATGCGTCTTGCAGTCCCAAGTCGCAGGTTGGGTCGCACGGGTGTGGGAACCCTAAACTTATCTGTCCCTTCTGATTGAGGTTTTGCTACACAGCAGGAATACTCATCATGACGTTATTGTTTTATTTTGCAGCAGACCAGAAATTTTGCAGCTGTAAAGGCTGTCTGTCTTTTTCCTCAGTGTCTGCTTTTATGTTGTTGCACAGCAGAAATACTCAAGATTGAAGCTTGTTGGTGCTTTCTGTTTCAGAAAAACACAATGCTGCAGGTTGCTTGTGTCCTTTCTCAGTGTTGGTTCTATCTGAACTACACTACAGAAGTGCATGACAGAAAGGAATGTCTTGTGTTCCATATTTTTCCCTGTGGCATAGCAAAAATGCACAACACGGGAGTTGGTGTTCATATTAATCTTATAACTGTGGTGGTTTGTCAGAAATACACAACATAGAAGTTTGGGTCTTTCTGTCTTTATAGCCTTGTTTTGCTGTACATAGGTAAAGAACAACAGTAAAGGGGGTTCCTGTCCTTTCCGTATTTATATATCAGTTATGACCTAGCTAGCTGCACTAAAGAAATACGCAGCATTTAGGGTTTGCTTGAGTCTTAATGTTTTTACGTCTTGGCAGCACATCAGAAAACCAGACTATGAGGACTGTTTGTCTACGTTGAGGTTCAGATTTGGGTCTCTTCCCATATTTGATATATTGGTTTAGCTAGTCACACTCAGGCACACAACATTGTTGTCTATGCTTGTGTCCTTTCTGTCTAAATCTATTGTGCCGTGCCCACAATCTATGATCATTTTATTTGTGATATTAATAATGCATGTATCACCTTTTTGTATTTCAGCCTTCTTTTCCATGGAGGGGCCAGGAGTTCGGGCTGCAGCTGCCACATGTCAGAAAACCTTGACCACTTGCATTCAGGGATGCCAGAACCATTTCCTAGGGTTGAAGCCCTGTAGGGTTATGGGACACTGGAGGAAGGGGATAATGAATCGCCCTGTTTAGTAAGAACTTGGAGAGTTCTGTTCAGAGGAGTATTAGGGCCTAAGGATGAAGTATAAAGATGTATACCCGATCGAATAGGTTTCGGCTCGGTGCATGGCCTTCATTTTGCCCTTTTAGCAAAACTAGACATAGCAATATGGGTAGTCTACTCCTGCTAGGGACTTTAATCTCCTGAAGAAGGCTCTCAGGCGTAAGTAAGGACATAGATTGGGCGTGCCTTAAACCCAGGGTTCAAGCTTCTGTTAATCTATTTCCCTTAAGTAGGCTTCCCTTTAGTCTTTTGCTGACATAAAGATAAAAAGGAAGCAGTTTTATTTCCCTCAACAGGATAGTGTTAAGACAGGCCCTCTTATTGATTAATGTAGTGTCCTTGTCTTACACAGGTCTCTTATTTATCTTTTTAGTGGTTCTAAGTAGCACCTACAGGCATAATAGGCCATGGTTGTTAGATGTGTGAGATAGGCAACATTGCTAACCTACAAGTTTAACATGTTTTCTGATTCCATTTTTAAGAGCCCATTTCACCTAGATACTGCATCTGAAGCGGAAAAGGCAGGAACATCTGTGGAGCAGACCTGCAGATCAGCCGCATGATCCAGCTAAGATGCCTTCATCAAGCATATGAGCGTATGGAATGGAGGTAAAGCTCACTGCAGAGCCAAGGTTCGCCAAGAGGGTTTTGCAGTGGCCCCACCCTAAGGTAGGCCTGAGGTACTTGTTTATCCTCTCAGGTGTGCCGTCCTGGAAGATGACTTGAGAAAAGTACCAGTTACTTACCGGTAACTGTCTTTCTGGGAAATCTTCCAGGACGGCAGGCCTACTTCCCGCCCGTTGGAGGAGGGAAAATTCTAGAACACTAGAAGGTGAGTACCTATGAGGAATGATTTCCCTTGTGAACCTGGTTCAGGAGTTACTTCTCTACAAACTGAGGATCAAGGGGAAGGGTGGGGACTTAAAACAGCTGTCGATTGGTTGTGTTTCCTGTAGGGAGGAGCCTCTCATCTCTCAGGTGTGCCGTCCTGGAAGATTTCCCAGAAAGACAGTTACCGGTAAGTAACTGGTACTTTTTTAATCGAGCACACAGACCTTCTTTCTTCATTTGGCTCACTTCCTTGTCCAAAAAAAGCACACCGTACTATATGCCCGTACCCTCCTGTTTGAAGAGGTTGAGTGGTGTCATATTTTTACTGGGGCTGCTTATTATGAGGGGCTCCCACCATCCCTGTGCTATGCTGACATCCTCCTGGGGCTGCTTATTATGAGGGGCTCCCACCATCCCTGTGCTGTGCCGACTTCCTCCTGGGGCTGTACCCCTGCTGTGCATTTTATGAGGGGCTCCCACCATCCCTGTACTGTGCTGACTTCCTCCTGGGGCTGCTTATTATGAGGGGCTCCCACCATCCCTGTGCTATGCTGACTTACTCCTGGGGCTGTACCTCTGCTGTGCATATTATGAGGGGCTCCCACCATCCCTGTGCTATGCTGACTTCCTCCTGGGGCTGCTTACGGTGCAGGTGTCAGTGCTGTATATCACGGTGCTGGTGTCAGTGCTGTATATCACGGTGCTGGTGTCAGTGCTGTATATCACGGTGCTGGTGTCAGTGCTTTATGTCACGCTGCTGATGTCAGTGCTCTCTATCACGGTGCTGGTGTCAGATCACTCTATCACGGTGCTGGTGTCATTGCTGTATGTCACGCTGCTGATGTCAGTGCTCTCTATCACGGTGCTGGTGTCAGATCACTATCACGGTGCAGGTGTCATTGCTCTATGCCACGCTGCTAATGTCAGTGCTCTCTATCACGGTGCAGGTGTCATTGCTGTATATCACGCTTCTGTCGGTGCTCTCTATCACGGTGCTGGTGTCAGATCACTCTATCACGGTGCAGGTGTCATTGCTGTATGTCACGCTGCTGAGGTCCGTGCTCTCTATCACGGTGCTGGTGTCAGATCACTCTATCACGGTGCAGGTGTCATTACTGTATGTCACGCTGCTGATGTCAGTGCTCTCTATCACAGTGCTGGTGTCAGATCACTCTATCACGGTGCTGATGTCAGTGCTCTCTATCACGGTGCTGGTGTCAGATCACTCTATCACGGTGCAGGTGTCAGTGCTCTATATCATGGTGCTGGTGATCATCTCCTGCACCCTCTTCTTTGCCTACCCTGACCTTCCCTCTCCTCCATTGCCTTCATGCGCTCCACAGTCCTGAATTGTCACAATTTCACATATAAAAAAAGAATGCTTGTAGTTGTCGATCCCAGATTCACCTCATACATGTGTTATGTCATTGGCCATGTGGTGGGACTATGTGTGCACAGCTAGTAATTATTTTGTGGCTGCAAATATGACCTGTAAGTTTGTAAAGTTCGCCTCCCATTGAAGTCAATGGGGCCCGCCGCGAACGTTACGGTTCGCGAACTATCGGCCGCGTTCGCGAAACGTCCCGTCGGAAGTTCGTCCATCACTACTTATTATCAAACAGACAAAGAAAACAAAGCAGAGACAAAAGCAAAAAATTCTCTCCTCTCTCTAGTGTGTGTGTGTGCGCGTGCGCGTGTGTGTGTGTGTGCGCGTGTGTGTGTGTGTATTTATTTATATTTATATTTTCCTTCTCTTTTCTCCTTCTCCCCTCACTTATTACACAGATTCTATTTACCAGGGAGAGCGATAAGGAGAGGAAAAGACAAAAAAAAAAAAAAAAAAAAAAGGACTTTTCTACAGGAATAATTCTCTCACTCTCTTCCTTCCTCCTAAGACCCCACCCACTCCCCCTACCCGCTCCCCCTACTTTTTATTCAATTTCTACTCCTTACACTGTGTAATTGCAATACCTTTTTGCATGGCATATATATCGGCTATTTTTTTTACACCATATCGAGATTGAGGGGGGTGACTCCTGCCTCCAAATGGCTGGGATACAGGCCTTTGCCGCATTTTAAAGATGAGCAACCAGAGAATTCCGATATCTATGTTTTGAGAGGTCAGAAAGGTGAAGAAGATATCTTGCTGGGTCAAACCCCAAGTTGTAGTCTGTTAACTGTCTTACAATATCTTGCGCTTTAAACCAGAAATCCACTAACTTACGACATGACCAAAAGCTATGAAGCATATTGCCCTCTGACTCCACACTGCCAGCATGTATTCGTCCTCTCTGGTTCAATTTTTTGTAATGGTGATGGAACTTTGTACCACCTTGTAAGAATTTTATAACATAGCTCTTGGTATTTACTAGCTGTTTAGGAATAGTGGGCAAAATATGAAATATAGCTCCATTGCTCCTTAGAAAATGTAATATCTAAATCTCTTTCCCATTTCAAAAGGGATCTTGGAACAAAGTCTTCAGAGGGATCCATTAGTATTTTATATACCTTAGATACCCCATGGACAGATGGCTTTTCTATCAAACTTAAATTTTCCAAAGGTGTATTTAAGCGATCCAATCTCTCCCCCGTTAAGGGAAATTAGGAAATGAGTAAGCTGTTGCATCCACCATGGATCCAATGGCGGATTAAACACTGATTGTATTTTCACCCTGGCCTTCAACCTTGATGCGTCAAGAAAGTCCCCTAATCCAAATTTACCATGTCGCATAATTTGTTTAAAAAACCTTTATAGCCAGGTGGAAATAGCGGGTTTCCCAAAACTGGATGAAGCAGAGTAATTTCCCCATCCAATTGGGAAAAAAGATGACTCTATTGGATTACTTTTAGGATTGCCCTTATCAGGTGGTGGTATCTTAAGGTTCCCAATGTTCTTAGCCATAGCTATCGGAGTGGAATCACTCTACATGATTGTTCAATAGCTACCCAGATTTTATGTCCCTCATCTCTACACCAGGCAAGTATCCTGGCAAGGTGTGCTGCTTTATAGTATCTTATCGGATCTGCAAAAGCCATACCCCCTGGGTTTTTGCCAATAAATGAAAGGATAGTCGGGATGCTTTTTTGCCCAAATAAATCTAATAAAAGCACTGCGTAATGATTTCATAAAGGACTCTGGGATAGCTATTGGCAGAGTCTGAAAAAGATACAATAATCTTGGTAGAATATTAATTTTAAGGATAGCATACCTACCCATCCATGTATAGGGACCTTTATTCCATCTTTGCAATTCGGAAGAGAGTTCCCAAAGTAATGGTGGAAAATTAGCTTGAAAGACTTTGTCTATTGTGGTGGTCAATTTGACTCCTAAATATCATATTTATCGGCGTATAACACGCACCCCAAGTTTAGGAAGGAGGTTTAAGGAAAAAAAAAAACGTACATTTAAATGCCCTTCAATGCAGCCTTGTCAGTGTCATTTGCAGCCTTCCATTGCAGCCTTGCATGTCATTAGCAGCCTTCCATTGCAGCCTTGCATGTCATTAGCAGCCTTACATGTCATTAGCAGCCTTGTCAGTTTCATTTGCAGGCTGTTTAAAACTGGCGCTGCCGAGATACATAGCAGATGTCCTGCATCTCGGTGGCGCTTGGTAGCTCTCGGCCGTTCTCGGCTATTTTCAGCCTCACTCGGTCATTCTCGGCTATTCGACGGCTTTTGGTTGTTCTCGGGGGCTTTCTGCCATTCTTGGCGGCTTCCGAAAGCAGCCGAGAATGGCCGAAAACTCTCAAGACCGGCAGAAAAGGCAGAAGAGCTTGCAATCGGCGGGGGATCGGCGTATAACACGCACCCACGATTTTCCCCTGATTTTAAGGGAAAAAAAGTGCATGGTATACGGCGATAAAAATATAAATATAAATATAGGTATGGCAAAAATTAAGATGCCCATGAAAAGGAAAACCATGGTTGAAGGGCCTGTACACGTGTAGTTGATAGCGTAATATTTACGATTTTTGAATGTGTGTAAGCTATAGCGATCAAACTCCTTTAAAAGATTTGGTAGCGTGGTTTCTGGTGATGTAATGAAGAACAGTATGTCATCTGCAAAAAAACGCAATTTTATGCTCCATTTTGTCAATCACACAGCTTTAAATATCGATATTTCGTCGAATGGTTCAAGGGTTAATATAAAAATCATTGGGGACAAAGGACATCCCTGTCTTGTACTATTGTTCATATTAAAACCTCATTGATTCATACCGCTGTGGATGGAGCAGAGTATATAGCCTCTATCCATTTACCAAATGCTTTCCCTACTCCAATATGGGTCAACGTCTCCTTCAAAAATATACAATCCACCCTTGTCAAAGGCTTTTTCTGCATCAGAAGATAACAGATAGAGTGGTATTTTACGAGAGTGAGCCAAATTATTGATATCTAGGGCTCTAATTGTATTATCTTTTGCCTCTTTAGTAGGCACAAAGCCTACCCAATCAGGGTGGATGACAATTTGAAGGAGAGGTTGTAGCCGTGTAGCCAATATCCATGTAAAAATGTTTAAATCAACATTTAATAATGAAATAGGTTTGTAGTTCTTACATTGGACGTGGTCCTTGCCCTCCTTGGGAATAACTACAATACATGCTCTGAGAGTATCTCTCAGTATAGGTTGATCTTGTAAGCTTTATGAGGCTTAAGCATACTAATTGCACTCATATATTCGTTGATTGATATCAGCGCATTTAGTACTTCGGACTCATCAGAGATTGAACCCGAGGAGGCAAGATAATGGCAGATTGATTGTTGCTTTTGTACCATCTGATATGACAAGATATTCATCTGTAGATTATATAGCGACTGACAGCGAATAGCGATATTCTCGAAAGACCTCTATAATTTTACTAGATATAAAAGGTATGATTCCCTCCGACAGAGTCGATATGTGAGACATAGTTTCTCTGTGAAGTGAATGGGCCAGCAGTTTACCTGATTTATTCCCTTGTTCATGAATATATATATATATATATATATATATATATATATATATATATATATATATATATATATAGTAACCTGGGGGACAGGTAGCAGGTACAAAGCTCCCTGGGATGAGCAGTTGCTCAGGCACAGATACCAAATCCAGTGATGTAGTGACAAACAGTGCTGTGTTTATTTGTGTTATATAAAAGTCCATATATAGGTGCTGTACAGTGTTCCAGAAAACAAATAAAGGACAAAAACAATTGCAAAACACAAATCCTAGCTGTGTCTCGGCTCTAACTATACAATATGCAGCCCTCACTACCAGGCTGAACAAGCCTACCACTTGTCAGTCTCTACATAAACTGCTTAACAGCTTTTACCAACTTTTTCCTCTTCACAGACTAAATTTGTCTGTATGTCCCAGGCAGAGAGCAAAGGCTGTCTGCTCAGGTGAAGGTAAATTAGCCTGGGGAAGAGGACCAAGACCCGAACTGGATCATGGATCAGAGATTTCTGAATGTGTACGAGAGGAGCCTGGGAGATGTATAAACCCCGAACAGGACTTTTCCTGGCTCTCTCTGGGACGCTCTGCTACATATCCTCCCCCCTTTTTTCAACCCCAGGGTTGGAACACCTGTGGGCTAACAGGAGTGAACACGGGACAGGGCATCTACATTCTCCATCCCAACACCTGGCCTGTGTTTTACGGTGAAGGAGTAATCCTGTAGAGCCAGAAACCACTGGTTCACCCGTCTATTAGTCTCCTTCTTTTAGGCCATCCATTTCAGGGGAGCATGGTCAGTTATTAACTCAAACTGGTGCCCTAACAAATAGTACCTGAGCGCATCCATGGCCCACTTTATGGCTAAACATTCCTTTTCAATGTCTGCATACTTTTTCTCATGGTCATTGAGCTTTCTGCTTAGGTACACCACAGGGTGTTCTTCCCCATTGTGTACCTGCGATAGTACTGCCCCGATACCAACATCAGACGCATCCGTCTGAACCAAAAAAAATCTTTGGAGAAATTGGGGGAGTACAGTACTGGCTGTGCACAAAGAGCCTTCTTCAGGATTTGGAAAGACTCCTTTGCTACTGAGGACCATTTCACCATTACAGAGTCTTCACCTTTCGTCAGGTCTGTCAGAGGGGCAGCTATAGTTGCAAAATTTGGAATAAATCTTCTATAATACCCCGCAATGCCAAGAAAGTCCCTGACCTGCTTCTTGTTTGCAGGAAGTGGCCACTCCTGGAAGGCTTCTATTTTACTCACTTGAGGTTTTATGACACCACGGCCAATAGTGTAGCCCAAATACTTGGCTTCCTCTAGACCAATGGCACATTTTTTGGATTTGCCGTAAAACCTTCTTTGAAGAGGGAATCAAGGACAGCCTGGACATGAGGCAAGTGAGACTCCCAGTCAGTGCTATATACCACTATGTCATCTAAATAGGCTTATGCATATCGTCGGTGGGGTCTTAGGGTCCTGTCCATGGCCCTCTGAAATGTCGCGGGGGCATTTTGCAACCCAAAAGGCATTTTTTTTATATTGAAATGAATCCTCCGGGGTCACAAATGCAGTCTTCTCTTTGAATTTACCAGTCAGGGGTATTTGCCAATACCTTTTGTTAAGTCCAAAGTGGTAATATAGCGAGCTTTGCCAAGTCGGTCTATAAGTTCGTCTACTCTGGGCATTTGGTATTTGTCAAACTTTGTCCTTGCATTAAGCTTGCTGAAGTCATTACAGAACCTCCAAATGCCATCCAGTTTTGGGACTAACACGATGGGGCTAGACCAGTCACTATTGGATTCCTCAATAACATCTAGCTCCAACATTCTTTTAACTTCATTGCTGATGTCTTTTCTCCTTGCTTCAGGAATTCTGTACGGTTTGAGCTTGACACGTACCCCAGGTTCAGTAACAATATCATGCTGAACTGCTGAAGTCATGCCAGGTAACTCTGAAAATGTCTCTATTCCTTATCAGGAACTCTCTAGCTTCCTGTTTTTGGGAACATGACAAGGTGTCTGGAATTGTGACCTCAGGGATCAGAGGGGACTCAGTACCCTTAAGCGTTACTGGGAAGGACCTTGCAGTTAAAGCCCTGGAAGGATAGACTGACGTTAACAGGTTTATATGGTAAACCTGCTCGGGCTTCCTTTTTCCTGGTTGATACACCTTGTAGTTGATGTCCACAACTCTTTCAATTACTTCAAAGGGACCCTGCCACTTAGGCAGGAACTTGCTCTCAACAGTAGGAACTAACACCAGGACCCTGTCACCAGGTGAGAAAACCCGGAGTTGGGCCCCCCTGTTGTGTATTCTCTGCTTGGGCCTGCAGTAAGTGTTCTTTTACCATTGCCATAATTTATGCAATCCTCTCCTGCTCCCCCTCCCAAGTTTCTTTGGCTATGTCTAAGAGTCCCCGAGGGTGTCTCCCATAAAGCAACTCAAATGGCAAACATCAAGTATGGTATCAGGAAGTCCCAGTTTTTGCCATCCTTGTCAACAACCTTTTTTAACATGCTCTTTAACATCTTATTGAAGCGTTCCACCAAGCCATCCGTTTGAGGATGGTACACTGAGGTTCGCAACTGTGTCACATTAAACAACTTGCACAGCTCCCTAGTTATTCGCGACATAAATGGGGTGCCCTGGCCTGTAAGGACTTCTTTAGGGATGCCCACCCGACTGAACACCATAAACAGTTCTTTGGCAATGTTTTTAGCAGACGCGGTGCGTAAGGAAACTGCTTCAGGGTAACAGGTAGCATAATCCATGATTACGAGGATATGCTGATGACCCCGGGCAGACTTGGGAAGTGGACCCACAAGGTCCATGGCAATCCTCCCAAAGGGCACTTCAGTAATAGGCAAGGGCACTAAAGGACTTCAGAAGTGGGGTAGTGGGGCTGACATCTGACACACAGGACAGGATTGACAATAATTCTCAATATCTTTCTGTACCCCGGGCCAATAAAACCTGCGCAACACCCTTTCAGTAGTTTTTTCAACCCCTAAATGGCCTCCTAGCAAGTGCCCATGGGCAAGTTCCAACACCACCTGTCTGTATGGCTTAGGGACCACCAACTGTTCAAGCGCTTCATCATTAATTTTACATACACAATATAGTAAATCCTGATTGCTGCTGAAATAAGGAAAACAGGGCCCGTCTCCTGGTTTGACAGGTACCTCATTAATCACCATTCCATTTTCCCAGGCCCTGGCAAGGGTCTATTCTTTTCTCTGCTCAGTACCAAAATTTTCTTTTTGCACATTAAGGTCAGCAAACACCAACGTAGGCTCGGATTCAGCAGACGGCTGTCCAGCTCTACTGGTGGTGGGGACTTCCTCAGACTCCTCCAGTTCTCCTGTCATAACCGATAGAGGAAAACCTGGGGAGCCCTGAGAGGAATCCCCTGTACCCACATTGTCAGTATTGGCCAGGAGTTCTGGCTCTGCCACTGAGTCAGGTACTGCAACCGAGTCGGGATGATCCCACACTTCCCAAAACGTTGGGAAGTCTCTACCAATGATGGCCTTGTGCACCAAGTGGGGGACAAGTCCAACCTGATGGGTCACCGTACCTAAGCCATTTTTAAACTGAACAGTGGTTATAGGATACTCCTGGGTATCCCCATGTATACAGATCACAGCAATTTTTTTAGCATGACAATTCACAGATTCAATCATTTCAGCTGTAACCAAAGTCACTAGACTTCCAGAGTCCAGCAAGGCTGTAATAGACTTATAATTAACAGTCATTTGGCACATTGATTTTCCCATATTTGGCGCTGCAGCACATAAAAACAGCTGCAAACATAGACTGCCTTCTAATAGATAAATCACACTGCATTGGTTCATCTGTCAATGGACAATTTGCTGCAACGGGTCCCAGTTCTTGGCAACGAAAACACCTGACGTTTCCCCAGTTTGGTTTGCTGACAGGCAGTGGCTTCCCTTATTTGGGACGCCAAACTTCAGTCCTGGCACCAAAAATCCTCCCCCCTATTTCCTTGCCATATTTACCATCCACTACCCCTGGAACAGTCTTACCGTTGCCTGGGGAGACCGTGGCTTTGGGTGGAATGTCCATGCAGTTGTAGGGGTGGTGACCAGGTTTTCTGCCTGTACCTTTCAACGAGTTCCACCAGGTTGTCCGCCAATTTGGGGTCTCCTTGACTCACCCACTTCTGCAGTGGAATTGGTATTGACCTCAGGAAGCGGTCCATGACCACACGCTCCACTATTTGTGGCCCAGACAGGGACTCCGGCTGTAGCCATTTCCTCACCAGGTGAATTAGGTCAAACATCTGATCTTGGGGGCTTCTCACCTTGAAAGAATCTGCTACCGAATTTGAGCTTGAAATGCAGCTTGGCTATTTTTCCATATTTCCGTTGCTTTTTTTAATCAATATGCCTATGCGTTTTCCATTTAGTAAATGTCGAGATTTTATCTGTATCATTTTCATTAAAAATCCTAATCAATTCACTAGTAAGGTCATTTCAAAATTGACCTTCCTGTATCAACAATTTCTTAAGTTTCAATGTCCAGGGTCTATTGGCCGGCTTAATCAGCTGGAGATCTATAGACACCGGGGCATGATCTGACACCATTTGTGTCCCAATTGAAGAGTTCACCACTGCTGGTAATAAAGACTGAGATACGAATACATAGTCAATTTGAGAATAACTATCGTGTGGCACGGAATAGAAAGTATAATCACGCTCAGCTGGATGCTGAACTCTCCAAACTTCTACTAGTCGCAAAGATTGTAGAGCATTTTTTATTTGTCTAAGATATTGATAGGATAAATGTGTATCGGATTTAGAAACGTCCAGTAAGCGGTCAAGAGCCACATTAAGATCTCCATCCAGTATCAGTCCACCCTCCATGAAAGCCTGTAAATTATTAAGAATTACATTTAGACAGCTCACCTGAGCATGATTCGGTAAATAGATAGATGCCAAGGTGATTCGACGGGCAGCTAAATCGTCCTTAACCACTTTCAGACCGGACCATTTTGCTGGTTTAAGACCAGACCACGTTTTGCGATTCGGCACAATGTCGCTTTAACTGACAATTGCGCGGCCGTGCAACTTGGCTCCCAAACAAAATTGATGTCCTTTTTTTCCCACTAATAGAGCTTTCTTTTGGTGGTATTTGATCACCCCTGTGGTTATTTTTTGCGCTATAAACAAAAATAGAGCGTCAATTTAAAAAAAAAAAATTTTTTTTTTTTACTTTTTGCTATAATAAATATCCCGCAAAAATATATAAAAAAAACATTTTTTCTCTCAGTTTAGGACAATACGTATTCTTCTTCATATTTTTGGTAAAAAAAATAAAAAATAAATAAAATAAAATCGCAATAAACGATTGATTGGTTTGCACAAAATTTATAGCGTTTACAAAATAGGGGATAGTTTATGGCATTTTTATTAATATATTATTTACTAGTAATGGCAGCGATCATCATCATTGTGACTGCAACATTATGGCTGACACATCGGACATTTTTGACACATTTTTGGGACCATTGTCATTTATACAGAAATCAGTGCTATACAAATGCACTGATTCCTGTGTAAATGACACTGGCAGTGAAGGGGTTAACCAGGGTGTGTCCTAGGGGCGTGTTACTCACTGTGGGGGGCTGGGCTGTGTGTTAGTGAACACTGATCTCTGCTCCAATCACATGGAGCAGAGATCAGTGTCACTTGTTGCTATGAGCAAGTAGGCAGAAAAACTCTGGATAGTCGCACACTGGAGACTTAGACTTAAAATCCTGTCTTTTATTGAAACAACGTAGCTCACATCCCATCATTTCAAATAATCCACAGCAAAAAGATAACTGGGTCCAAATGCTGACGCGTTTCGCACCGTGATCAGTGCTTACTTATAGCACACTTGTTGCTAGGCAGAACGGGGAGATGCTGTTTACATCGGCATCTCCCCGTTCAGCCTCCCCGGGAGACGATCGCGGGTATCCCGTGGCGATCAAGTCTGCAGGACCCGCAATCGGACTCGCGGGGGTCCTGACCAGCATGCGTGCGCGCCGCTGGCGGCGCACACGCGATGGCAGGGCGGCAAATAAAAATGGAGGTACCTGTACGCCAATTTGCCTGCCTATGCCATTCTGCCAACGTACATTATCATGTGCTGGTCAGGAAGTGGTTAAGCAAAAGATAGAGTCCCTCCGGATCGCTCATCTGTTCAACACAGGACCATGGAACTGTCCCAGAAAGCAAGATGCTCACCCCCTCATCTTGGAATCTGGGGCTGTACTGTGGAAAACCTGTGGATACCTTTCATCCTTAAATTTTGGTGTCTTCCCAGATTGAAAATGGGTTTCTTGTATGAATACCACTTGTACGTATACGCCAGAGCTCACGTAGGACCATTGTGCGCTTCTCTGCCCACACCAGTGTTCTTTTTTCGTCCTCGATTCGGATGCCTTATAACCACTTCGCGCCTGCCCTATAGCCGAAAGACCGCTACAGAGCGGACGCTATCTGCCGGGAGGCCGTCCCTGGACGTCCTCCTGTTTACTTCCGCAATGCGTGCTCCCACTGTCATCAGTGCCACATATTAGTGCCATCTGTCATCAGTGCCACATATTAGTGCCACGTGTCATCAGTGCCACATATTAGTGCCACGTATCAGTGCCATCTGTCATCAGTGTCATGTGTCATTGTCCTGGTGCTCCAGGGCCTTCAAAAGTGTAATAGGTAGTCAACAAGTTAGATGTGTAATTTATGCTCCTAGAACACATGATGGCGCTCCCTGTGAAAATTGTGGGAAAAAAATTGTTGGGCCTCTCTATGTGGCCAGGCTGTGAAAAAGTCCCACACATGTGGTATTGTAATACTCAGGAGGAGTAGCAGAATTTTTTTGGGGGTGTCATTTGGGGTATACACATGCCATGTGAGAAAAATAACCTATTACAATGACAATTTTGTGGAGAAAAATAAAAAATCTTAATTTTGCAAAGAATTGTGGGAAAAAAAATTACATCAAAAACCTCACTATGCCTCTTACTAAATACCTTGGAATGTCTACTTTCCAAAAAGGGGTGATTTGGGGGGTATTTGTACTTTCCTGACTTGTTTGGGTCGCAAGAAATGAGATAGGTCACCAGTACATCAGATGGGATCAATTTTGTATGATTCGCACCACAACTTGTAGACTCTCTAACTTTCACAAAGACCAAATAATATCCACTAATTTGGGTTATTTTTACCAAAGACATGTAGCATTATAAATTATGGCCAACATTTATGAAGAAAAAATTAATAATTTGCATAATTTTGTCACAGAAACAAAGAAATATGCGTTTTTTTTCAAAATTTTCAGTCTTTTTTCATTTATAGCGCAAAAAATAAAAACCCCAGGAGGTGATCAAATACTACCAAAAGAAAGTTCTATTTGTGGGAAAAAAAAAAGGACAAAAAATTCATTTGGGTACAATGTTGCATGACTGAGTAATTGTCATTCAAAGTGTGAGAGCACCGAAAGCTGAAAATTGGTATGGGCAGGAAGGGTGCTTAAGTGCCCAGTAAGCAAGTGGTTAAGGTTTATTTATTTATTTTGTGTTTATTTATTTTTTCTCGATCCACCATCCATCCTCTCCTGTACCAGAAGACTCCCCCCCCATAGAGGCAGTAAATCTCCTGAGGAGTGTGGGTTCCCTTGGTGCTGGGATAAAAAGGTGCAGTATAAATGACTGTATTACTGGCAAAGGTCACTGGCAGTATAAATGACTGTATATACCTTCGTTAGGCAGGTGTTGGCACTCTCTCCTTCCATGTTTTGTGTGTTCAAGCAGTGATTTCGCTCGCTGGTTCTTGTAGTTCACCACCTCCACATGTCTTCCTTTCAGGAAGCTCAGTTGAGCTGGTGAGGTCAGAGGTAGCTTCCTCTTGGATTACCTAGCACACACTAGAATGCTCACTGCTGATTTGCAGCAGGCTCTGTACTCTAGGGCTAATCTCAGTCTCCAGCTGATCAATCTGCTACTCTGCTCTGGTAAGCCTGATTTCTAGGACTCATTTCTTACTGCTGTGTTACTTGTCTGTTAGTATTTTTATTATCCTGTGTCTTTATAGATCTGGGGAGTTTTGCCTGCCTGCCTAGCTGCCTTAGCACTGAAGATTCAGATGGAGAAGTTTATTTTATTTATTTGTTTATTTAAAAGAGAGCACATCCTCTGTTTTACAGAGAGACGGGTGAGCTAAACGCCCGCAAAGAGGTTCCTAATCAGCATTCCAGCCTCAAAGGAGTAAAAAGGCTAGACATGACAAGTCGCAGAGTCGCATGCAGCTGGATAGACGCCTGTTGTCACAGCATTCCAGATCTCCCTCACCCTTACCTCACTTTAGTCGCTCAGACCTGAGCCAGGAGAGGTCAAGACATCAGAAAGCCTCTAGAAAGAGGAAATCTGGGCACAGACAGAGAAGATCCTCTTCTTCAGATAGGTCTTCATCGCCGGCCCAGGCAGAAGAAGGATCCTGTTAGGCTTGCTCAGTTGAGGTCAGAAGAAAGCGGGTTTGCATCTTGCTTCAAGGAGGTGGCTCAGGACAATGCTGCGAATGCACGCCAGGTTAAAGCCTACATTAAGCATGCAGTCAAGGAAGGGTTGAGCAGTGTTTCAAGGAATCCTGCTGTATCTTCAGCATTTGCAGATTCTGATCATGTGTTTTCAGTGCGTTTTAACTTTGACATCGATAGCGATTCAGATCAATCTGAGGCTGACATGGTCTCAGAATCGCATAAGTTTGATTTTTTGCACTGGTTCCCCCCTTGGTAGAGGCCTCAAAGAAACAGCAGAGATACTACATGTATTTAAAGAAATCTTTACCTTCCTTCCCATTCATTTCTGAAATGAAAGTGACTGGGCGGGGCCTGAGAAGCTCAATGTGCATAACAGAGTATCAAAGCTGTAACCCTTGGGACACTATGCTTAAGGTGGATGCTTCATTACCTAGATTCATCTGCCACATTACGCTTCCGCTGGAGGATTTGGTCTCCTTTAGGGATCCTATAGATCGCAGAATAAATGCAGACCTAAATAGGCTGTATAGTTTGGCCAAAGCAGCCTGGCGGTAGTGCGTTTTTGGTGCTTTCTGCGGTGTTGCGCTACCGCTCATTTACCATGGTCTCCTATGGGGCATGTTCAGTGGTGTGGATCTACGGAATGCAGGGAGAGTGCATGAGTCTGAGTCCAGCCTTAGGCTGTGAGTAGCGGAGCTGGTGGATGGATGTTCAGATGAAAGTCTGGGAAGTGGCAGTTCTTCTCTTTTGCAGTTTTCAGGGCTGCTGTAGAGTTTGCGGCTGAAGTGGCTGTTGACCAGGTCAGGGAGTTGGTTCAAAAGATGACAGCAATTGATGAGGCGATTCAGTTCACGTTGTGCGCTATACAAATTATTCATTAATTTATTCATTCATTCCATCACAGCCACAGAGCCTTATGGGTTGAAGCATTGGTCAGGCGATAAGGCTTCCAAGCGCAGTCTATGCTCGATTCCATTCAACGGGAAGATACTCTTCAGGAAGACTCAGGCCGCGTACACACGCGCGGACTGTTCACCCAACCTTGTTCGGCAAACAGTTTGGGCAAACAGTCCGCTCAAAGTTTGCATGAGCGGACTTGCCCACACACGAGCGGACTGTTTGACGAACAAGGTTGGGCAAACAGTTCGCTCAACTTTTGAAATGAACGGACTCGCCCACGTAAGGCGGAGGCAAGTCCGCCCATTTCGAGCGCGTGTACAGGTAGGCGGGGCCCGCGAAGGAGACGTCGCGGGCTCCGCCGCCTGGAATGGGCTTAAAGGGGAACCCCAACGCCGAAAAAAATCGGCGTGGGGGTTCCCCCCAAGTCCACACCAGACCCTTGTCCGAGCACGCTACCCGGCCGGCCAGGAAAGGGGGGCGAGCGAGCGCGCCCCCCCTCCTGAGCCGTACCAGGCCGCGTGCCCTCAACATGGGGGGGTGCCTTGGGGAAGGGGGGGGCCGCGCGGCCCCCCCACCCCAAAGCACCTTGTCCCCATGTTGATGAGGACAAGGGCCTCTTCCCGACAACCCTGGCCGTTGGTTGTCGGGGTCTGCGGGCGGGGGGCTTATCGGAATCCGGGAGCCCCCTTTAAGAAGGGGGCCCCCGGATACCGGCCCCCCACCCTATGTGAATGAGTATGGGGTACAATGTACCCCTACCCATTCACCTGTGAAATAAAGTACAAATAAAAACACAACACAGGGGAAAAAAAATATTTTATTGCACAGCCGGGGGTCTTCCGTCTTCGGGGGTCTTCTCGCCGGACTCCTCCGCTATGTGTGTGTAGCTCTTTTGCTAGCGGAGGAGTCCGGCTTTCTTCCTCCCCGCCGCCGGCCTCTTCTCCCGACTTCGGGGGTCTTGTCCCCCTCTTCGGTTCTTCTGCCGGGCCACCGCGCCTGGTCCGGTGGCCCGGTCTTCTGTCGCCGTCTTCCGTTCTTCTGTCGCCGCCTTCGGTTCTTCTGCCGAGCCACCGCGCCTTCTTGTAGCTCTTTTACAGGCGGTGGCCCGGTCTTCTGTCGCCGCCGACTTCCGTTCGTGTTCTTCTTGTTCTTCTCCAGGAGATGTTGACACGTCGCTCCCTCCGGCCGGAATGCCAGAGCCGCGCTGTGCGGTCACTTATATAGTGACAATGGGGCGGGGTCACATGGTATATGTCACATGGGTTGGTCACATGGTGACCCCGCCCCCTTACGATGTCATAGTCCCCATGTGACATCAACCCATGTGACCAACCCATGTGACATATACCATGTGACCCCGCCCCATTGTCACTATATAAGTGACAGCGCAGGGCGGCTCTGGCATTCCGGCCGGAGGGAGCGACGTGTCAACATCTCCTGGAGAAGAACAAGAAGAACAAGAAGAAGAACACGAACGGAAGTCGGCGGCGACAGAAGACCGGGCCACCGCCTGTAAAAGAGCTACAAGAAGGCGCGGTGGCCCAGCAGAAGAACCGAAGGCGGCGACAGAAGAACGGAAGGCAGCGGCGACAGAAGACCGGGCCACCGCCTGTAAAAGAGCTACAAGAAGGCGCGGTGGCCCGGCAGAAGAACCGAAGAGGGGGACAAGACCCCCGAAGTCGGGAGAAGAGGCCGGCGGCGGGGAGGAAGAAAGCCGGACTCCTCCGCTGGCAAAAGAGCTACACACACATAGCGGAGGAGTCCGGCGAGAAGACCCCCGAAGACGGAAGACCCCCGGCTGTGCAATAAAATATTTTTTTCCCCTGTGTTGTGTTTTTATTTGTACTTTATTTCACAGGTGAATGGGTAGGGGTACATTGTACCCCATACTCATTCACATAGGGTGGGGGGCCGGTATCCGGGGGCCCCCTTCTTAAAGGGGGCTCCCGGATTCCGATAAGCCCCCCGCCCGCAGACCCCGACAACCAACGGCCAGGGTTGTCGGGAAGAGGCCCTTGTCCTCATCAACATGGGGACAAGGTGCTTTGGGGTGGGGGGGCCGCGCGGCCCCCCCCTTCCCCAAGGCACCCCCCCATGTTGAGGGCACGCGGCCTGGTACGGCTCAGGAGGGGGGGCGCGCTCGCTCGCCCCCCTTTCCTGGCCGGCCGGGTAGCGTGCTCGGACAAGGGTCTGGTGTGGACTTGGGGGGAACCCCCACGCCGATTTTTTTCGGCGTTGGGGTTCCCCTTTAAGCCCATTCCAGGCGGCGGAGCCCGCGACGTCTCCTTCGCGGGCCCCGCCTACCTGTACACGCGCTCGAAATGGGCGGACTTTCCGAGCGGGAACAGTCCGCTCATTTCGAAAGTACAGCGGACAGGCCCACACACGGGCGGACTGTTCGCTCAAACACAGTTTCAGCGGACAGTTTTTCGGAATTTCCGAAAGACTTTGTCCGTCCAACTGTCCGCTGAAACTGTCCGCTGAAAGCCCACACACGAGCGGACTGTCCGCCCAAACACTGTTCAGCGGACAAGGTTGGGCGAACAGTCCGCCCGTGTGTACGCGGCCTTAGAATCAGCAATTCAGCAGGTTTCTGGCGGCGGATCTAGCCTAATCCTGCAGAAGAGAAAAAGACAACAGCAACCATTTCGGTTTAACAAGAGATCCAAAGTAGGGTCCAGCGAGGCCAGTACTTACAGACAGTTTTTCATGGAAGGGAGCCGGTTCAACCTTCCAGAAACCTTCCAAGCCCAGGGCCAACAAAGCTTCTAAAGCCGCGTACACACGGGGCGGACTGTCTGGCCAACTTAGTCCGTCATACAATCCGACGGACAGTCAGTCATACTTTCGAATGAACGGACTTGACCACACACACCACTTTTTGAGCGGACTAATACGGCGTACTAAGTCCGCCATACTATCCGCCCTACTTTTGAAATGAACGGACTCGCCCACACACGCGGAGGAAAGTCCGCTCATTTCGAGCGCGTCTTCAGGTAGGCGGGGCCCGCGAAGGAGACGTCGCTGGCCCCGCCGCCTGGTATGGACTTAAAGGAGAACCCCAACGCTGAAAAAAATCGGCGTGGGGTCCCCCCCAAGTCCACAACAGACCCTTGTCCGAGCACGCTACCCGGCCGGCCAGGAAAGGGGGGCGAGCGAGCGCCCCCCCCCTCCTGATCCGTACCAGGCCGCGTGCCCTCAACATGGGGGGGTGCCTTGGGGAAGGGGGGGCCGCGCGGCCCCCCCCACCCCAAAGCACCTTGTCCCCATGTTGATGAGGACAAGGGCCTCTTCCCGACAACCCTGGCCGTTGGTTGTCGGGGTCTGCGGGCGGGGGGCTTATCGGAATCCGGGAGCCCCCTTTAATAAGGGGGCCCCTGGATACCGGCCCCCCACCCTATGTGAATGAGTATGGGGTACAATGTACCCCTACCCATTCACCTGTAAAATAAAAGTACAAAAAAAAACACAACACACGAGATAAAATACTTTATTGCACAGCTCCGGGGGTCTTCTCGCCGGACTCCTCCGCTATCTTCTTGTAGCTCTTTTGCTAGTGGAGGAGTCCGGCTTTCCTCCTCCTCCTCCTCCGGGGGCCCCCTTATTAAAGGGGGCTCCCGGATTCCGATAAGCCCCCCGCCCGCAGACCCCGACAACGGCCAGGGTTGTCGGGAAGAGGCCCTTGTCCTCATCAACATGGGGACAAGGTGCTTTGGGATGGGGGGGGGCCGCACGCCCCCCCCTTCCCCAAGGCACCCCCCCATGTTGAGGGCACGCGGCCTGGTACGGCTCAGGAGGGGGGGCGCTCGCTCGCCCCCCTTTCCTGGCCGGCCGGGTAGCGTGCTCGGACAAGGGTCTGTTGTGGACTTGGGGGGGACCCCCACGCCGATTTTTTGCGGCGTTGGGGTTCCCCTTTAAGTCCATACCAGGCGGCAGGGCCAGCGACGTCTCCTTCGCGGGCCCCGCCTACCTGGATACCCGCTTGAAATGAGCGGACTTTTCTCCGGGCGGGAAAAGTCCGCTCATTTCAAAAGTACGGCAGACTGGCACACACACGGGCGGATTGTCCGCCGAAATGCGAGTCCGATGGACAGTATTACGGAAATTCCAAAATACTTAGTCCGCCAGACTGCACGCTGAAAAAGTCAGCTGAAGCCCACACACGAGCGGACTGTCCGCTGAAATGTGTTTCGGCGGACTAAGTAGGCCAGACAGTCCGCCCGTGTGTACGCGGCTCAAGGCTTCAAGTAAGTCCTTCTGAAGGGGTCTCCACTTAACCCTCTCAAGTAGGAGCAAGACTAGTCTAATTCGGGGGGGGGGGGGGGGTGTTTGGGTAGTCAAATTACAGGATGCCTGGATTGAATTTTGGTCTCGAGTTCAGAACAAGGCCCCATCAGACCTTGTTCATAGAAATTGGGCTTCCTACAGATGTTGGCGAGAATATATAGGGGAGCTGTTGGCAGCCAGGGCCATCCTTCCGGTTCCAAGGCTCGAATTGGGTCAAAGAGTATGTTCCCCTCTGTTTTTGGTCCTGAAGGCTTCAGGGGGTTTTGGACCAGTTTTTTGGCCTCAAAGTCCTAAATTCTTTCATGAAGTTACCACCATTGAAAATGGAGTCAGGGGACTTAGGAGACTGGATGGTTTCCATCGATTTGGCGGATGCGTATCTTCTTGTTTCCATAGATTCGCTGTCCAAGGGCCTCGGCTATGGAATGCTCTACCAATCAACATCCGCCTGGAAGAAAATCACCTGGCTTTTAGGAAAAAACTCAAGACCTTCCTCTTTTAGCAATTGATCAAAGCTCGCCACAGCGCCTAGAGGCGATTCAGTTCGCATTGTGCACTATACAAGTATTTCATTCATTCATTCATTGATGCATCTCGGCATCGCTTTCTCAGGTTTTCCGTGGAAGGCTCTCATTTTCACTTTTAATGTCTCCCTTTCAGTCTCTGCACGGCTCTGAGAATGTTCTCAAAGCTACTGTCTGCTGTCGTCGTGACTTTCAGGGTTCAGGGAGTGCAAATCTTCCATTATCTAGTCGACATGCTACTTCTGGGTCTGTCAAATGAGCTCCTTCTACTTCATGTGAATTTCACCTGCAAACACTAGCTCGTTTCGCTTGGTTGTTCAACTATCGGAAGAGCCAGATGCATCCGACCCAAATGTTGGAGTATTTAGGAGTACAATTCAACACAGATCAGGGTGGTGTTTCTCTTCCTCAGAAGAAGGTCCAGAAGATCCAGTCTTGGACAAAAGCAGTGATAGCAAGGTCGTTGATTATGGTAAAGGAATCCATGTAGTATCTGGGGGTTCCATCAGCCACAGTTCCAGTAGTCCCGTGGATCAGGTGGCGCAGAAGGAGGTTTCAATGCAACTTTCTTCTTCAGTGGGATCGTCACTCCCTCTACCAGAAATTCTGCCAATTCAGATAATCTGGTCCCTGGTTTGGTGGTCAGTAGCTTGCAGTCTTTCCCATGGAGTTCCGTTGAAGACCTCAGAACCAATAGTGGTGACGACCAATGCCAGTCTGGTAGGCTGCGGGGCACACTGCCTGGGACAGCAGGTTTAAGGCCAATGGAACTTTTGTGAATTTCCTAGGATTGGATGCTGTCAGATGCACTCTCTTAGCGTTCCAACCTATGTTGCAAGGTCGAGCTGTCTAGATTCTTGGGCAACAATTACGGTGGCTTATGTGTCTCAAGGGGGCACAAGAAATCGCTCTCTCCTTCAGGTGACATGTCAATCTTCCTATGCGCAGAGAAGAATCTCGGCTCTTACAGCATCTTATCTCCCAGGGCCTGGGGATGGTTTTAGAAGGTACTTGAGTCGAGGCTTTGAGGATCACAACAAATGGGGCCTGAATTGATAGATCTTATGGCACTGGAGAATTGTCAACTGCCTTGCTTCTTCTCCCGGACCTGGCGTCCACAGGCGTTGGGTCAGGGTGCTCTGTCCAGCTCTTGGAACTTTCCCTTGGTTTGTGTTCCTGCTGCTTCCATTGGCTATCAAAAGCCTGCTGAAGATTCAGCGAGAAGGATCACAGCAATAGTAGTCTTACCTTACTGACTCAGGGAGCTGTGGTTTCCTCTGGCTTGGAGGATAAAGTTGGGCTCGCCAATCCCACTGCCTCCTTGTCAAAATCTTTCTGCGGAGTGGGGCCTGACACCCAAACTGCAGGAGGATGAAGTTAATAACTTGAAAGTGAGAGGGAGGCTTTAACTGGCTTGGGTCTCTCAGGTGGTGTAGTGGAGACATTATTACAGGCTCGTAAGAGGTCCACAAAGTAACCTATCACCAGATCTGGAATACTACAGAAACGGGTTGGGACCTTGGAACTCCTTCAGTGGCTAACATTTTGGAGTTTCTGCAGAGTTGTCTCTAAGGGTTAGCTTATAATTCCCTGAAGGGTCTAATCCCCACTTTGTTGGCTATGTCGTGCACAAGATATTCTCTACATCCGTTGGTGATCTGATTTTTAGGGGCAGCCATAGAAATCAGACCTCCATTGAAATTGTTTTTTTTTCAAAAAGAGGACTTAACACTAGTCTTGGGAACATCGCATATTGCATACAAAACTGTGCCTTCCTCCTCCTTCAGAGATCAAAGCACATTTGATGAAGGGTATGGCAGCATACGCAAAGGTCGCCCCTGAGGTAGTTTGCAGAGCAGCAAACTGGAGGGTGCCCAACACCTTTTATTAGGCATTACAGGCTTAATTGGCTTGCCCGCCTGAGGAGACATTTGGCTCTATGGTTATTATGGCGGCTGTCGCCCATTAAAATTTAAGTAGAATTGAGGGTTTGGCTTATTTTTTGTCTTCCCTCCCTTTTTAGAAAGCTTGCTACATCCCATAGTAGGCTGACATGGGGAGGTCCAGGAATTAGGAAAATTGTTGCCCATACTTACCGTAATTTTCCTTTCCTGGATCCTCCCCATGTCAGCCAGAGGATTCCCACCCAGTTTATCCGTCGCAAAAGCGGGTATTATTTTGAACACTGGTGTGGGCAGACAGCCGTCGCTTTATGGGTTAGGAAAAAGGTGGTCCTGGAGGGGTCAGAGGGGGCGGAGCTGACCCATAGTAGGCTGATATGGGGAGGATCCAGGAAAGCAAAATTACGGTAAGTATGAGCAACAATTTTCCTTAATATATACACACACAAACCGCAATCTACTACTAAGGCTCTAGTTGAGCCTGCGCACCCCTGCAATCTCCTTCTAGAAAAATCCAGGACGAGACTGCACTGGGAGGTAAAATTCTTATGTGGAGGAACTAGAAAGACATCAAAAAGGAGGTTGCTTGGATCATATTAAAACAGATAGCACATCCGATTCTTTATCCTAATGCTCACATCTTAAATTAAATATCAAACACATAGTTCAAAAAACGTCATCCTTTTGTACCTATTCATAATGGGTCCTAGATATTCAGGCCTTGTATTCCATTTACATTGTTTATTGTTGCCTGTATAATTACCTATATTTATTTGCCTATATTTATAAGAGACTACCCATTTCTTATTTATTTTTATCTATGAGCCTAAAGGAGGAAAATACATACTACTGTACAACTGTACTGTCAAAACTAATAACCCCCAATTGGGCAATCCCTCCCTCTTCCCCCCCCCCTCCGCACGCACCTAGATCCCCCAATATTCTTACCTCTTTGGAGTGGCTTTTCACAATGTTTTTCCTCATCGTACACCACTTAAATAATATCAAAGCGTCCCTCATTGATTTCCCTCCGAGAAAAAAAAAAGATTTCCGTACCGTCTAAATCTACCTAACCCCCTTTCCCATTAGACTATTATCGATACTATTTTTTTCCCCCCCCATCTCTCTTCCCTCCCCCCCACATCCACTCAAGTGTGGGAAAAGTGGGTAGAAGGGGGGATGGAAAGGAAAGCCAAGCACATGGGGTTAACAAAAAAAAAAAAGGGGGGAGGAGGGGACGGGTGGATGGGTAAGGAGGTGTTGGCATTTAATACAAACAGTTTGACACATTATTAGGAGCATGATTTGGAATATATTTCTAATAATAAAAATAGCATATCTGTTAAGTTAAATTCTATCATACTATATCAATCCAGTATCAGTGTCAGTCCAATCAGGAACCAAAATAGGTGCCATAGACAACTTGGAGAACATTTCGGGCAATTGGGCAGGCACATGTAGGGTGAAAGATTGTTGGCCTTTCTGTATATACAGGGAAAAAGGAAAACCCCATCTGTACATAGCAACCTTCTTCACGTAACTTATCTAAAAGAGGCTTCATAGTGTAGAAATTCTGTATAGTTGCTCCGTTTAATTTAACAGTACCCAATGAACATGCCTTACAAATAATCTCCTCTTTAATAATATAGAAGTGCACTCTACACAGGGTATGCCTTGGTCAACTGTCCGTCAGAGGAGCCATACCCTGTATCCGATGGACTCTGTCCAACTCAATGTCTGCTGTCGGATGTCTAACCAGAATGTTGTTTAACTGCTAGCCGCCCATCGGCTGTCAAATGACGGCCAGGCGGCGCGGCTCTCATTCTGGGAGGGCATCATATGATGTCTCTCCATTTAAACAGGGAATGCGCAAGACCCCTGTTCCTTCGGTGGCAGCATGTCATGGAGATGCCGCTCGCCACAGAGGGCATGGCTGTTTACCACGTGATTGGCCGTCATGAAGTCACGGGCAATAACAGGTGGTACCACCCCACTTTGCACGGCGCATGCGCGCGATCACATCGGTGGTGGCATGTTCCCGGGAACACTGCTCGTCACCGACTCTGGTAAACAGCCATTGGCTGGTGGTGATCCTTTCACAGCCAATCACTAGATGTCAGCAACCCGCGATAACCAGATGTTACCTTGTTCTCCTCCTCACACACCAATCGTGAGGAGGAGATTGGTGAACACTATAGGCAGTAACGAGATGTTACAGCAATCACACTGATTGCACCCCCCCCCCCCAATTAAGAGGACCTTTCACCACTCATCAAAGTACCTGTCACAGTTTATCTGAGTATCTGTCACAGTCCATCAGAGTGCCTGAGTACCTGTAACAGTCCATATGAGTACCTGTAACAGTCCATATGAGTACCTGTAACAGTCCATATGAGTACCTGTCACAGTCCATATGAGCACCGAGAACCTGTCACCGCCCTTCATAGTACCCGAATACCAGTCACCAGCCCATCTGAGTACCTAGCCGTAGCCCGTCAGAGTACCTGTCACCAGCCCGTCAGAGTACCTGTCACCAGCCCGTCAGAGTACCTGTCACCAGCCCGTCAGAGTACCTGTCACCAGCCCGTCAGAGTACCTTTCACCAGCCCGTCAGAGTACCTGTCACCAGCCCGTCAGAGTACCCGTCAGCAGCCCGTCAGAGTACCCGTCAGCAGCCCATCGGGGTAACCGAGTACCCGTCGGCAGCCCATCGGGGTAACCGAGTACCCGTCGGCAGCCCATCGGGGTAACCGAGTACCCGTCGGCAGCCCATCGGGGTAACCGAGTACCCGTCGGCAGCCCATCGGGGTAACCGAGTACCCGTCGGCAGCCCATCGGGGTAACCGAGTACCCGTCGGCAGCCCATCGGGGTAACCGAGTACCCGTCGGCAGCCCATCGGGGTAACCGAGTACCCGTCGGCAGCCCATCGGGGTAACCGAGTACCCGTCGGCAGCCCATCGGGGTAACCGAGTACCCGTCGGCAGCCCATCGGGGTAACCGAGTACCCGTCGGCAGCCCATCGGGGTAACCGAGTACCCGTCGGCAGCCCGTCAGAGTACCCGTCAGCAGCCCATCGGGGTAACCGAGTACCCGTCAGCAGCCCATCGGGGTAACCGAGTACCCGTCAGCAGCCCATCGGGGTAACCGAGTACCCGTCAGCAGCCCATCGGGGTAACCGAGTACCCGTCAGCAGCCCATCGGGGTAACCGAGTACCCGTCAGCAGCCCATCGGGGTAACCGAGTACCCGTCAGCAGCCCATCAGAGTACCCGAGTACCTATCTGCAACCCATGCCTCATAAAATATACGTTAGGGTGTTTGCTTTCCAAAATGAGGTCATTTTGTGGATAATTCCACTGGGCTGGTGCTCAAGGACTTCCAAAAGTGTGACAGGTAGGATTGAAATGAAATGTGTAATTTATGCTCCTAGAACGCCTGAAGGTACTACTTCAATGTTGGGCCTCTGTATGTGGCCAGGCTGTGTAAAAGTCTCACAAATGTGGTATCGCCATACTTGGGCAGAGTAGCAGAATGTATTTTGGTGCGTCATTTTTGCTATATACATGCAATGTGTTAGAAATATCTTTATAAATTTACAGCTTTGTGTAATGAAAAAAAAAATGGGTTTTAATTTTTTTCCACATTTTCCAAAAACTTCTGGAAAAAAAAATGAACCGCTGATAGATTATACGTTGGGGTGTTTGCTTTCCAAAATGGGGTCATTTTGTGGGCAATTCCATTGTCCTGATGCTGCAGGGCCTTCGAAAATGTAATAGGTGGTTGAGAAATGAGATGTGTCCTTTATGCTCATAGAACGCCGGAAGGTGCCACTTCAATGTTGGACCTTTGTATGTGGCCAGGCTGTGTAAAAGTCTCACACGTGTGTTATTGCCATACTTGGGAAGAGTAGCAGAATGTATTTTGGGGTGTAATTTGTTGTATGCATATGCTGTGTGTGAGAAATAACCTGACAATATGACAATTTTGTAAAAAAACAAAAAAAAAACCTTCGTTTTGCAAAGGATTGTGGGAAAAAATTACAACTTAATGTCTACTTTCTAAAAAGGGATTATTTGGGGGGTATTTGTACTTTCCTGACGTGTCTCAAGAAATGAGATACACCTGATGTACTGAAGGCCTTATCAGATGTGATCAATTTTCAGTGATTGGCACCATAGTTTATAGACAGACCAAATAATATACACTAATTTGGGTTATTTTTACCAAAGATATGTAGCAATATAAATTTTGGCCAAAATTTATGAAGAAAAATTACTAATTAGCAACATGAAAAAAGCATTTTTTTCACAAAAATCTACGGTCTATTTTTATTTATAGCGCAAAAAATAAAAAACCCACTAGTGATTAAATACCACCAAAAGAAAGCTCTATTTGTGTAAAAAAAAAAAAAAAAGATGCAAGTTTCATATGGGTACAGTGTTGCATGACTGAGTAATTGTCATTTAAACTGAGAGCGCTAAAAACTGAAAATTGGTCTGGGCAGGAAGTGGTGTAAGTGCACTGTATTGAGGTGGTTAATATAGCCATAACAGTAGGGTGCTATTTTTCTATCGTGGTCTCAGGGATACCTAGAATTTTTAAATGGTTTCTCCTACTCCTATTTTCTAAATTATCCTGTTGAAGTCGAATGGTATGTAAAAAAAATAAAAAAATAAATAAAAAAAAAATAAAAAAAAAATGCGATTATGCTGTGAGCATAGACTCCAGGATCTCTATCTTTTGTTCTGCTGCGGTCTGATTTTGCTCGATGGTATCTACCCTGGACATCAGGCTATACAATGACTCTTTGACTTCCTTAACCAGTTGCTGACCACTGCACAACGATGTACGTCGGCACAATGGCACGGACAGGCATATTGGCGTACCTGTACGTCCATGCCTGCCCCCGGTGCCTGCGGCGATCAGAATTAGTTTAGGAGAGATCAGAGATGAGGGGGAGGCCATTCATTCATGGCCACCCCCTCGCGATTGCTCCAGACAAATGGAATGCTTCCTCTGCTCCTGCAATATAAACAGGAGCAGCGAAAGTGATGGTCTTTTTCGTTCCAGAACCGAGGAGAGAGAAGATCACTGAGTTGCACCAAACACAACACATACAGTAGAACAGCCTAGGCACACTTTTCACCCCCCCCCCTGCACCCCCTGTCACAGTGACACCAATTGCATTGTTTTTTTTTTTTATTGATTATTGCATTGGTGTCATTTGTGACTGCAATAACTGTTAGGGTTAGCCCCCTTTAGGTCTAGGTTAACCCCTAACCCCCCCAATAAAGGTTTAACCCCGTGATCACCCCCCGTCACCAGTGTCACTAAGCAATCGTTTTTTCTGATTGCTGTATTAGTGTCACAGGTGATGCTAGTTAGGCAGGTAGGTATTTAGATTCGCCGCAGCTTTTTATAGCATCAGGGACCCCCATATACTACCTAATAAAGGTTTTAACCCCCTGGTTGCCCCCTAGTTAACCCTTTCACTAGTGATCACCGTATAATTGTTAAGGGTGAAGCTGGTTAGTTAGTTATTTTTTTATAGTGTCAGGGCTGGTATATCACCGCGGGTGATATAAGTTAGGTTTTAGGGTCTGCTTCTCCCCAAGCAGCGTCAGGTTAGTGCCAGTACTGCTAACACTCACGCACGCAGCATACACCTCCCTTGGTGGTATAGTATCTGAACGGATCGATATCTGATCTAATCAGATCTATCCTAGCATCCCCAAAAATGCAGTGTTAGCAGGATCAACCCAGATACCTGCTAGCACCTGCGTTTTTAGCTCCTCTGCCCAGCCCAGCACTGGCAAGATTGTGTGGGACTTGGTGTCACCATTATTCGTAAAGGGGTACCATTTTTGTGTGGACAATTATTACACGAGCGTTCCACTTTTCAGTCACTTGTTTGATCAACAGATTGGCGCATGTGGTAAAGTGCAATCTAATTACCGGGGCTTTCCCCAGTGGCTTGTAGAGTCCCACCTTAGGCCGGGGGAGAGAGCCTGCTTGCAGTGTAGTAACTTGCCCTCTATGAACTGGAGGGATAATTAGAATGTTTTCGTTCTTACCTCCTTTCATGCAGACACAGCGGTCCAAATTACTATGGTGACTGGTGTTGTGGAAAACCCCTCTGTGTCCACGAATATAGCCAAAATATGGGAGGGGTGGACCTCAATGACCAGTTGTTGGCGCTGTACCTAGGTGCCCGCAAGGCCAGACGCTGGTACAAAAATGTGTCTTTCAATTGGCTTTGCTGAACGCTCATGTGCTCTTTTACCTCCAAAATAAAAAGGGAAGAGAAAAACAAAAGACAATATGAGGGGAAGAAACCCCAAAACGAATGACCCTAAAGCTTCAAGAGAGAGTTTAACCACTTGAGATCCGCGCTATAGCCAAATGACGGCTACAGCGCGGATCTCCTTTTCCGGGACTACGTCTATTGACGTAGTCCCGTGCACGAGCGGCCTGCGCGCTCTGTGATCAGCGAGTCCATGAGACTCGCCTGATCACCGATCCGTGCAAGGGGTCGATCCCGACCCCTTATCACGTGATCAGCTGTCAGCCAATGACAGCTGATCATGTGATGTAACGGAGCCGGTAATCGGCTATTATTCCTCCTCGCGCTGTCAGCGCGAGGAGAAAAAAAAAAAGCCGATCACCGGCGGCCGTGATCGGGACATCAGTCCCGATCACGGCCAGCCCTGCTAGTGCCCACCTGCCCCCTGCCAGTGCCCACCTGCCCCATGCAGTGCCAAATGTATTAAAAGTAAGTGCCACCCAGCAGTGCCACCCAGCAGTGCCCACAATCTGCCTCAAAGGTGCTGCACCCCAGTGCCACATCTGTGCCCATCAGTATCATCTACCAGTGCCCAGCAGTGCCGCCCAGCAGTGCCCAGCAGTGCCCCCTATCAGAGCCACCTATCAGTGCCCATCAGTCCCATCTATCAGTGGTACCTATCAGTGCCCATCCGTGCCACCCATCCGTGCCCATCTTTGCCCATCAGTGCCGCCTTATCTGTGCCTATTAGTGCCGCCTTAACTATGCCTATCAGTGCAGCCCATCAGTGCCCACCAGTGCAGCCCATCAGTGCCCACCAGTGCAGCCCATCAGTGCCCACCAATGAAGCCCATCAGTGCCCACCAATGCAGCCCATCAGTGCCGCCTAATCAGCGCACTTCAATGAAGGAGAAAAATGACCCGTTTGCCAAATTTTATAACAAACTATTAAACATGATTTTTTTTTTTGCATCTTTTTTTGTTTGTTTAGCAAAAAATAAAACTCCGAGCTGTAACTAAATACCACCAAAAGAAAGCTCTATTTGTGGGAAAAAAATGATAAAAATTTCATTTGGGTACAGTGTTGTATGCCCGCGCAATTATCATTCAAAGTGCATCAGCGCTGAAAGCTGAAAATTGGTCTGGGACTGAGGGGGGTTTAAGTGCCCAGTAAGCAAGTGGTTAAACACAAGCACGATTCAGAAATATCTGAAGGAAACAAGTCAAAAAAGCCCCGGCTTAGAGAGAAATCAAAAAGGGGTGAGAGAGAGGAAGAAACATACTGGAAAAACAGAAGGGGTACGGGGAGACACCTCCGGAGAGGAGACAGACTCAGACCTGGAGAGCAGAAGGAGGGAGTTGAGGGATACCTCTCAAATACCAACAAAAGGCGAAATGCAAGAAATGTTTATGAAACTAGAAAATACAATTAAAGCTGAGATCCTAACAGTAAGGACAGATATGGGGCATCTGTTGAGGAGAGTAGAGGAAGTAGAAGAGCAAACCGGAAGACAGGCCAAGGAAATATTGGATTTAAAAATGCAAGAGGCACACAGGGAGATCTTATATAACATGGAGGAACAGGAGAACCAAAATCAACGCCAAAACCTGAGGATCAGATCTTTACCAGAACAACAGGGAGAAGATCTAGGTGTAAAAAAATGGGAAAGATATTTAACCCCATATTGGGAAGAGAAGAAGGTGCAGAGTTAAAAATAGATCGGGTGCACAGAGTGAGGAAACCCCCTGGGAAGGGGAGAGGGGGTATAGAAGGGGGGCGCTGCAGTCAGGGTCAAACCCCGGAAGATAGGGCTTGCAGAAGGAGTTGATCTCACAATGCAAAGCAAAGGCCAGGAATGGGCCGGAGGGAGGGAGAGGGAAGGGGAGGAGGGGGGGAGGAACTAGGAGGGAAAACGGGGAAAAGATACTCCTTGCAGTGGAGGGGAAGAGGGGAGGAGGAGAAAAAAAAAAAAGAGAAAAGGGGGTTAAAATGAGTTGTAAGATTAAAAGTTGCAGATTAAACATCTCTTCGGGTAGTCTCGGATGACAGAGATAAAGTTTGTATCATATAATGTAAAGGGTCTAAACTCCCCTGATAAGAGATATAAACTCTTAAAGGAATTACAGCAATATAAAGCAGAAGTGGTGTTTCTTCAAGAGACCCACTTAACGCAAGATACAAAACGTTAAACTGTATTCCGATAACTTCCCGAATTGGTTTTATGGAGATTCGCCAATAAGGAGGGCCAAAGGAGTGGCGATTGGGTTTGAGAAATTTACAAAATTCAAGGTGATCGACAGGTTGACCGATCCGGAGGGCAGATATTTGTTCCTGAAAGGAAAACTCGGGGACAGGACCTTTACTCTAGCAAATATATACAGTCCAAATAAAAACCCAGTAAGATATTTGAAACAAATCCTGAGGAGACTTGCGGATTTCAAAACAGGAGATGTAACACTGGCGGGTGACCTTAATTTTTGTATGGATCCACCACTTGATTGTACGTCTCGTGCAAAGGGGATGAGTGGGAAGAGCCTGAAAACAATCAAACTCCGATTGAGACAAAATCAATTGATAGATGTATGGAGGATACAACATGAAAAAAAATAAAAGATTATACTTTTTTCTCCCCAGTGCACGGGACGCACTCTAGGTTGGACTACATGATGGTTGACCATAGACTGTTGGAGACCGTATTGGAAACAAAGATAGGAATAGTATCCTTGTCAGATCACTCCCCGGTGACAATGAAGATGAAGATACCTGGAATACATAGACATCCGTTTACCTGGCGGTTAAATGAGGACCTTTTACAGGACAATAAAATCGCAGAAACAATACAGAAAGAAATAGAATTTTATTTCTCGACGAATGACACCGGTGAGGCGACAGGTGCCTCCCTATGGGAGGGACATAAAGCCTATGTTAGAGGTATCCTCGTCTCCATAGGGGCAGGGAAAAAAAAGGAAAGAACAGAGGAAAGGGAGAAATTGATGATGGAGGTCCACAGATTGGAGCAGGAGCACAAAAACAAAAGGGCCGACAACAGGATCTCTTTCATCAATTGATCAATAAGAGAGAGGAGCTTAAAGACATGTACGACCGGGAAGCAAGAAGGGTATTAGAGGGGAGAGCTAAAGAGAGATACTATGGGGAAAATAAAATAGGTAAATATTTAGTGAGACAGGTGAAAAAAAAGAGAGATTAATTTCATTGAAAAAATTCAGGATAAGAATGGGAAGATTGTCCACACATCTAGGGAAATTGCGGAAGTATTTAAACAATAATATGAAGCTCTGTACAATGTAGGACAGAAAGGGGAACAAGGTAAAGGGAAAAAGGAAAAAACCAAAGAATTCTTGTGCAAAGCTAAATTACCTCGATTACTAGATTGTGATAGGCAGAACATGGATGGACCCATTACAGAAGAGGAAATTTATAATGCATTAAAAGAAAAGGCACTAGGAAAAAGCCCAGGCCCAGACGGGTACATGATCTCCTACTATAAAAAATATAAGGAAATTTTAGTTCCTCAATTTTGTAAATACATAAATGGATTAGGTACAAAATACGAAATGGGAGGAGAAGCCCTGCGAGCTGCAATAACGTAGATCCCGAAGGAGGGCAAAGACCATTCGCTCTGCTCTAATTATAGGCCGATAGCCTTATTAAATACAGACATAAAGTTATACGCCAAAGTCTTGGCGGCTAGACTAAAGGAAAAAATGACAGAACTGGTACATCCGGACCAAGTCGGATTCATACCCGAGAGAGAAGGTAGGGATAATGGGGTGAGGGCACTGCTCCTTATCCAGGCCTTAAAAAACAATGAGTCCCCAGGTCTATTCCTGTCAATGGACGCCGAGAAAGCTTTCGACCGGGTAGACTGGGGACTCATGTTAGAAACTCTAGAAGTGATGGGTATGGGCCCGAGGATGATCCAATGGAATAAAGTTCTATATAATAGTCCGCAGGCTGCGGTAAAGGTTAACGAAGAAACATCTACACAGCTTCAAATGGGAAACGGCACCAGACAGGGGTGTCCATTATCACCCCTTCTGTTTGCGATATCTCTCGAACCGTTACTGGCCTCGATCCGAAACAATCCAGATATAAAGGGGATTAGGGTGGGAGAGGAAGAGCACAAACTCGCAGCCTATGCGGATGATGTGCTCTTCTTCATCACTAACCCTAGGATAACGATTCCGAACGTGCTAAGGACACTGGAAAAATTTGGTAAAATATCAAATTTGAAGATTAACCTTGGCAAGTCCGAAGCTTTAAATATTAATATCAGCAATCAGGAAGAGGAGAGACTACGAGCAGAATTTCACTTCCCCTGGCGTAAGGAGATTAAATACCTGGGAGTTCTCCTCCCGAATACCACTAGGAAAATATATATGAAAAAATACATTCCATTATTAGATGAAATAAAGAGAAATAAAAAAAATTTCAACCAGCCCCCTCTCTTGGTTAGGACGGATAAACGTGGTTAAAATGATTTTGGTCCCGAAGATCATATATAAGTTCCAAATGTTGCCCATTTCACTCCCTGCGGCCTTCTTTGAAATATTAAGAAAATTAATTTCTAAGTTTATATGGCAACATAAAAAGCCGATAATTGCGTTTGCGGTATTAAGGAGGGGGAAAAAACAAGGGGGGTTGGCGGTCCCGGACTTGAAGAGATATCATAATGCAGTGGTTCTCTCACGGGTGGTGGAGTGGGCGAAAGATGTAAACGATAAGAGATGGGTTAGTTTAGAAAATGTAATATGTCAAGCACAATTAGGGAGAATAATATGAAACCCACCACAATATAGGATAATGGGTCCTAACACACATGAAATAACACGACACGTATTTAAAATCTGGGATCTAATTCATACACAAAATAAATGGGGGTATAACTCACCTTTTGATTTTTTTTTAAAGAAAATGACTACTTTCCACCGGGAAAACAAGAAATAGGGGGGAATTGGATAATAAAAAATAATGCACAATTAAAAGATATATTAGTGAAGGACAAACTAATCACTTTCCAAGCACTAAGGGAGGATACTGAATTTATGAGGATTGATGCTTGGCGGTTCCTCCAGCTACGTCAATTTGTCGCAAAACTGCCCCAACCAATACGAAGCGAAGAAGAACTAAGGCCCTGTGAACAGCTTTGTCAGAGAGTAAAATCAAAAAATAACTTAGGCCAAATATATAAAATACTCTCAGAGGGGGACGAACTGGAGGACCCGGCGTTTATCAAAAAATGGGAAAAACTAGCTGGGGTCACAATGTAGCACTCAAATTAGAAAGAAAATATTTAAATTAGTTCACTGCGTGGTGGGGGATAATAAACTGATAGAGACGAATTATAAATGCATAGCAAGGTGGTACGCCACCCCTGACAAACTGAGCAAGTTCGGAGTAGAACAACCCTCGGATTGTTGGCGGGGATGTAAGAAAATTGGGAACATGGGTCACATTTGGTGGGACTGCCCCATTATTAAAGAATATTGGAGGAGGATTATTAACATAATAAAAGTTGTAACAAAAAAAAAGTAGTAAGAGAAGACCCATGGATTGTCTTATTCCATGGGACAGACGAGCCAATAAAACAATATAGATCCACGGTAATCCCCATACTACTGGATACCGCAAAAAGCTTAATTCCGTAAAAATGGCGAGAGAAGGAGAGCCCTAAAATACAGGATTGGATCTTCCGAGTAAATGAAATACAACACATGGAATGTTTTGAGGAAGGGGGAGAGGAATTAACAGTAAAAGAGGTCGGTGCAGGGAAATGGGAACCCTGGGAAAATTTTTAAAAATCATGGCGAAATGTGGAGGAAATAACACAATAGCACTAAGGATAAGCAACCCCTGATGGAAAAAGATGATTTAATCATGAACCCCATGAGAAACTGGCAAGGAAGGGTAGGGGGTGGAAGGTAGAAGGGTATTTAAGGCTCAGAGGGAGTATGTATAAATTAAGAAAGTATTAAGAAATGTTTGTAAATGGGAATAATGTGTTTCCTATTATTTTTGTATATTGATGGAAAAATAAATAAAGATTAAAAAAAATAAAAAAAATAAAAAAAAAAAAAAACTGTTAAAGTTGCATAAAAAAAATAGATTTTTTTTAACCACTGGGCATTTAAACACCCTTAATAACCAGACCAATTTTAAGCTTTTGGTGCTCTCACATTTTGAATGACAATTAGTCAGGCAACACTGTACCCACATAACATTTTCGTCCTTTTTTTCACACAAATAGAGCTTTCTTTTGGTGGTATTTAATCACTGCTGGGTCTTTTTATTTTATGTGCTATAAAAGAAAAAAGACCGAAAATTCTGTAAAAAAAATTTTTTTCTTAGTTTCTGTTTAGCAGATTAGTAATTTTTCTTCATACATTTTGGCCAAAATTTATACTGAGTGTATATAAAGTGAGAAAAAAAACTGCGCTATCCACTAACAACAAATAAATAATAGCTGCCAGCACCGCAGACTTACTGCGAAAAACAAAATGGTGTAATAAAAAATATCATTCCCCAGATGATGCCTGTTTAGGAGAAATGTGGCAGGAAGGGCTCGTTGATGCCACTGCATTGTCAGATTTTAATTCCATGCTTGTATTTGTCTGTAATATGTGAGTACCCATTTATGCTTTTAATGTTAATAAAAGTTTTTAACGGTATTTCACTATGAAGCTGTATTTTCTATTTGGCCTATAATATACGTGGAAGAATCTCTGTCCTCAGTCACCCCAAAAGGTGGATAGCCATTTCATCTATTTTTTGGGTCATCTCTCTGTCTACTCTGGTACCCATGAGAAGTTACACGTTTTGCCAGCTGTTTTTTCGTGTGGATTTACATCAATAAACTCGTGTGACTCACCAGGTATATACCTAACTGGGTCCATAACATCTGGTAAGCCTCCTCTCAAGTGGTGGTGGATTTCTGCAAAGCATTCACTGAAGCCACTATAACTTCTCAAGATATTGCACTTCTCACCATATTTATTTTTTTAGTATATTTGGATATAGTGTTCTCTAAAACATAGAATCATTAATAGTGTTAATTTATGCAGAGTTTTTTTTTCACTATTAAAGTGGTTGTAAACCCTTACAAACCACTTTGACCTACAGGTAAGCCTAGATTAAGGCTTACCTGTAAGTCCAAGAAATATCTCCTAAACCTATATGGTTTAGGAGATATTTGCCCGAAAACAGGCACCACTGTCTACGGCGCATGCGCCGTAGACAGCGGCGCGCAGGTGCACTGAGCGCGGCATTCTCAACGACGGAGCTGCCGTGACGCAAGAAGATGGATGCGGTGGACTACAGGGGACAGCGGCGACCTCGCTGGCTCCTGTGTCAGGTAAGTGACACATAATGGACTACTATGCGATGCATAGTAGTCCATTATGCTTTGCCTTTGCAGGGAATGAAAGAGGAAGTAAACTCATCAGGGTTTACTTCCTCTTTAAAGTTGATTATATTATTTACACTGGTAAAAGATTATATAGATATTGTTATATATCTATATAATCTAAGCGCTGCACCTTTTTTATTATTTCAAAATTTATACTACTACAAATCTTTGGTTAAAAAATAAATACAAATTGGTGGATATTATTTGGTCTTTGTGAAAGTTATAGAGTCAACAATCTATGGTGACAATATCTGAAAATTGATCACACCTGAAGTACTGACGGCCTCATTTCTTGAGACCCTAACATGCCATAAAAGTACAAATACCCCCCAAATGTCCCCTTTTTGGAAAGAAGATATCCCAAGGTATTTAGTAAGAGGTAGGGATGAGCTTCATGTTCAAGTCGAACATACGTTCGACTTGAACATCGGCTGTTCGTCCGTTCGGGGAATACCGAACGTTATGGGCCGTTCGTGCCAAATTCGTGTGGCGCTCACGGCCCACAATGCACTGTGCCTATGCAGTGCATTGCTGGCTCACGATTGGCCAAGCATGCACTGTGACCCCGCATGTTTGGCCAATCACAGCGCCGGCAGCGAGGAGAGCCATGATTAGCCACAGGCAGGATGCCTGTGGCCAATCATAGCTCAGGCTGTGTAGTACACGCCCCACACTATATAAGGCCGCCAGAGCGGCGGCCTTGTGTAGTGTGTTGGCGTCTGTAGGAGTTAGTGGGTGTTCATACACCGTTCATTATCGGCCGATTTTGCGTTCTTGCTCTTCTGTAGTGGTTGTAGTCTGTGTGCCCTGACCGCAGTATACACCGTTATATCCACCTATATAGCTACCTATCTTGCCCTTTTTAACCACTTAAGGACCGCCGTATTGCCAATGTACGTCATTACAATGGCACAGGCAGGCACAAGCACGTACATGTACGTGCCGGCCTTCCAGCGGGTGGGGGGTCCGATCGGACCCCCTCCTGCTGGATACGGCGGTCCGGTTCGCTGCAGGAGCGATCCGTGATGAGGGGATGGCCGTTGGTTTCTGGCCATCCCCCTCTCGATCGCTCCTGGCCAATGAGAAGCTTCCTCCCACTGTGTATTGTATACACAGGAAGGAGGAAGTGATGTCATTCTCCTCGGGGCGGTCTTTTTGACCGGACTACGAGGAGAAGACAGAAAGTAAGTGTGCACCAACACTACACTGACATGTAGGTACACACAGGCACACAAACCCCCCCGACCTCCCCCCGATCGCCCCCCGACCCCCCCCCCCCAGTCACAGTGTCACTGATTGCAGTGATCATTTATTTACTGATCACTGCATTCAGTGTCAGTTGTAAAAGTAAAAACTGTCAGGGCAGTTAGTGTTAGGTCCAGGGTAGCCCCCTATCACCCCCCAATAAAGGTTTAACCCCCTGATTGCCCCTAGAGTTAACCCTTTTACCCCCTTTTGCCAGTGTCACTAAGCGATCATTTTTCTGATTGCTGCATTAGTGTTGCTAGGTAGCTAGTTATTTTTTTAGGTTCACCGCCAGGTTTTTATAGCGCTAGGTACCACAATATACTACCCAATAATGGTTTTAACCCCCTGATTGCCCCTAGTTAACCCTTTCACCAGCGATCACAGTATAAGTGTCACTGGTGACGCTGGTTAGCCAGTTAGTTATTTAGGTTCCCCGTCAGGTTTTTATATAGCGCCAGGGACCCCCATATACTACCTAATAAAAATGTGAACCCCCTGATTTCCCCTAGTTAACCCTTTCACCAGTGATCACCGTATAAGTGTTACGGGTGACTCTGGTTAGTTTGCCTTTTATAGCATCAGGGCACCCACCATTTATTACCCAATAAAGGTTTAACCCCCTGATCACCCGGTGGGTGATATCAATTAGGTTTTAGGGTCAGGGTCTGCGTCGCCCCAGGCAGCGCTAGGTTAGTGCTAGTACCGCTAACACCCACACGCAAAGCATAAACCTCCGGTAGTGGTATAGAATCTGAACAGATTAATATCTGATCTGATCAGATCTATACTAGCATCCCCAGCAGTTTAGGGTTCCAAAAAAACGCATTGTTAGCGGGATCAGCCCAGATACCTGCTGGCACCTGCGTTTTGCCCCTCTGCCCAGCCCACCCAAGTGCAGTATCGATCGATCACTGTCACTTACAAAACACTAAACACATAACTGCAGCAATCGCAGAGTCAGGCCTGATCCCTGCGATCGCTTACCTTTTTTTTGGTAGCATTTTATATTTAAATCCGGAAGTCAGTGCTTGGTTTTCGGGGTCCCGTACGTGGCTAGGCTCCCAAAAAGTCCCCCACATGTGGTATCCCCATACTCGGGAGAAGCAGCAGAATTTATTTTGGGGTGTAATTTGACTTATGCCCATAGCATGTGTGAGCAATATATCATTTAGTGACAACTTTGTGCAAAAAAAAAAATAATAAATTGTAAAATTCCTGCAACTTGTGGCAAAATATAAAATATTTCATGGACTCAACATGCCTCTCAGTAAATAGCTTGGGGTGTCTACTTTCCAAAATGGGGTCATTTGGGGGGGGGGGGGGGTTTGTGCTATTTTGGCATTTTATGGCCTTCGAAACTGTGATAGGTAGTGAGGAGTGAAATCAAAAATTTGCACCCTTAGAAACCCTGAAGGCAGTGATTGGTTTTCGGGGTGCCGTACGCAGTTAGACTCCCAAAAAGTCCCACATATGTGGTATCCTCGTACTCAGGAGAAGCAGCAGAATATATTTTGGGGTGCAATTCCACATATAACTATGGCATGTGTGAGCAATATATCATTTAGTGACAACTTTTTGTAAACTTTTTTTTTTTTTTGTGTCATTATTCAATCACTTGGGACAAAAAAAAAAAAATTCAATGGGCTCAACATGCCTCTCCACAACTTCCTTGGGGTGTCTACTTTCCAAAATGGGGTAATTTGGGGGGGGGTTTGTACTGCCCTGCCATTTTAGCACCTCAAGAAATGAGATAGGCAGTCGTAAATTAAAAGCTGTGTAAATTCCAGAAAATGTACTCTAGTTTGTAGACGCTATAACTTTTGCGCAAACCAATAAATATACGCTTATTGACATTTTTTTTACTAAAGAGATGTGGCTGAATAAATTTTGCCCTAAATGTATGACTAAAATTGAGTTTATTCGATTTTTCTTATAACAAAAAGTAGAAAATATAATTTTTTTCTCAAAATTTCCGAAAATTTTGAGAAAAAAATTATATTTTCTACTTTTTGTTATACGAAAAATCGAATAAACTCAATTTATTTTTTATCAAATTATTTTCGACTTTTTGTTATTAGAAGAATCCAATAAACTCAATTTTAGTCATACATTTAGGTCAACACACATGTCTTTGGTAAAAAAAAGTCAATAAATGTATATTTATTGGTTTGCGCAAAAGTTATAGCGTCTACAAACTAGAGTACATTTTCTGGAATTTACACAGCTTTTAATTTATGACTGCCTATCTCATTTTTTGAGGTGCTAAAATGGCAGGGCAGTACAAACCCCCCCCCCCCAAATTACCCCATTTTGGAAAATAGACACCCCAAGGAAGTTGTGGAGAGGCAATCAAATACCATCAAAAGAAAGCTCTATTTGTGGGAAGAAAAGGACGCAAATTTCGTTTGGGTACAACATTGCATGACCGCGCAATTACCAGTTAAAGCAGTGCAGTGCGAAATTGTAAAAAGACCTCTGGTCCTTAGGCTGTTAATTGGTCCGGGGCTGAAGTGGTTAAATAGAGCTTGCAGTCAGTTGTAGGAGATTGTGCGTGCTGTCTGCGTGCCCTGACCGCAGAATACACTGTTATATCCACCTATATAGCTAGCCATCTTGCTCTTTTTAAATTGAGCTTGCAGTCAGCTGTAGGAGATTGTGCGTGCTGTCTGCGTGTCCTGACCACAGTATACACCGTTATATCCACCTACATAGCTCTTCTCTAATTGAGCCATCTGCCATCTGCAGGAGTTAGTGGGTGTTGTGTGTGCCTCCAGCACAATATACACTACCCAATTGCTGGTTTTCCCATCTCCCTTCAGGCCATTACCATGTCTGGAAGGCCAGCAAGGAGAGGCAGACAGGCGCGAGCCGATAAAAGAGGGCAAGCAGGCTCTGTATCTAGAGACAACAGTGCTGGTCATGGACGCGGAGCATCGTCATCATCAGCATGTGGCCATGGGACACGCTTATCCCTCTTTTCGGCAGCTGGACAAGTTGAGCCGCAACATGCCAACGACTTGGTAGAGTGGATGACCAAGCCCTCTTCATCCTCCTCATCCTCTCTCACCCAGGCTCGGGGTACTAGCAAAGCAGCTGCCAACGCATCGTCTTCCCTCCTCTCAATGTCATCATCAGTGACTCCTTCCCTAGACCCACCACGTCCTCCTGAGGAGTCTCCTGAACTCTTTGAGCACAGTGTTGGGTACATGCTCCAGGAGGATGCCCAGTGTTTTGTAGGCTCTGATGATGATACTCAGCTAAAGGAAGGCAGTAGCGTGAGCGCAGAGAGAGGGGATGCTCAAGAAGGACAGCAATCTAGCAGTCATGTTCCACAAGCTGCAGCATACTGCCAGGTTTGCTCCAGCGATGAAGAGGGAGGGGATGATGAGGGCACTGAATCCACATGGGTGCCTGGTAGGAGAGAGGAGGAGGAGGAGGTACATGTCCAACGAGGCAGGAGGCCCTCCGGGGGCCAGCTTAGGGGCAGCACACCGACTGAATCACACCGCAGAGCTCCGCCTGTGCAGGGCGCTGCCTCTTCGCGTTATTCTAAAAGTTCTTTGGTGTGGGCCTTTTTTGAGACAAGTACATCAGATCGCACAGCTGCTATTTGCAACATATGTCTCAAGCATAGACCAGACATATGTTGACCTGCCATGCAGCTCGTTGGCAAGCAAACCTCAAAGGCCCACACCAAAGAACAAAGCGGACCTCTCCTTGCTCCTCATCAGCTGGGATCTCCAACCCCACTAGACCTTCAGTCCTCTCTGAAACCTGCTCTGAGAGGAAGGAAGGTGTAGAATTAGGTGTGTCACAGCCAAGTGCTTCCGGGCACTCTGCTAGCAGTACACCCACGTCCGATTATAGCAGGCAAATGTTTCTGCCCCAGCTGCTGGACCACCGAAAGAAGTTCACTCCCAGCCATCCACATGCCCAGCAGTTGAATGCTAGCTTGGCTAAATTGCTAGCACTTCAATGCTGTCTTTTCAGTTGGTAGACTCTGCCCCCTTACGTGAGTTTGTACAATGTGCGGTTTCTCAGTGGCAGGTCCCCAAACGCCACTTTTTCTCACGGAAGGCGATTCCGGCTCTCTACCGGCATGTGGAAGGCAATGTCCTTGCCTTGCTGGACAGGGCAGTCAGGTGCATATTACCGCTGACTCATGGTCCAGCAGGCATGGACAGGGATGTTACATGTCTTTCACAGCCCATTGGGTCACTCTTCTGGCAGCTGGGAAAGATGCAGGACAAGGTGCAGTAGTGTTGGAGGTTGTTCTGCCACCACGCCTCCAAAATGCAACTATTGGTTGTGACACACCTCTCTCCTCCACCCCCTCCTCTTCTTCTTCCTCCATGGCCTCTTCCAGTGCTCTGTCCTCAGAACCAGCGGTGCTCCGTTACGCTACGCAAGTACGCAGACAAAACAATGCCATGCCGTGCTTGCGCTGGTTTGTTTGGGGGATAGGAGCCACACTGGGGAAGATGTTTTGTCAGCTCTGCAGGGGCAGGCTGAGAGGTGGTTGACGCCACGCCAGCTTAAGCCAGGAATGGTGGTTTGCGACAATGGCACCAACCTCCTCTCTGCCCTCCGACAGGGACAACTGACCCATGTGCCCTGTGTGGCTCACGTCCTTAACCTGGTGGTGCAGCGGTTCTTGGGCAGGTACCAGGGCTTACAGGATGTCCTGAAGCAGGCCAGGAAAGTTTGTGTGCATTTCCGCCGATCATTTAATGCCTGTGCTCGGCTGGCTGAGCTCCAAAAGGAGTTAAACCTGCCCAAGAACCGCCTTATATGTGACATGCCCACCAGGTGGAACTCAACGTTGGCCATGCTGCAGCAGCTGCACACGCAGCAGAGGGCCATCAATGAGTACCTGTGCGACTACGGCACCAGGACAGGGTCAGGGGAGCTCGGTTTTTTCTCACCACGCCAGTGGGGCATGATCAGGGATGCATGCACTGTCCTGTCACCGTTTGAGGAGGCCACAAGGATGGTGAGCAGTGACAGTGCATGCATCAGTGACACTGTACCTCTTGTCCACCTCTTGGAGCATACGCTGCGTGGAATAATGGACAGGGCACTTGAGGCAGAACAGAGGCAGGAAAGATGGACTTCCTTGCCTCTCAAGGAACCCTTTATCCAGACAGTGTTCCTGCTGCGCCATCCATCACACAGGAAGAGGATGAGGAGGAGGAGGATGATTGTGTCAGCATGGAGATGGAGGCTGGCACTCAGCAGCAGCAGTCTTATAGGGATGATTTACAGTCCCAAGAAACCCGTGGACTTGTACGTGGCTGGGAGGAGGTAGCTGCGGATCATGTTGTCCTTAGTGACCCAGAGGACTCCGGACCGAATGCCTCAGCTAACCTACGCTGCATGGCCTCCCTGATCCTGCAAAGCCTGCGGAAGGATCCTCGTATTCTTCGGATCAAGGAGAGGGACCATTACTGGCTGGCCACTCTCCTTGATCCATGGTACAAGGGTAAGGTTGCCTACCTTATCTTGCCATTGCAAAGGGAGCAGAGGATGAGACATCTCCGGGAGGCCTTGCAGAAAGGTCTGTGCAACGCGTTCCCAGAGACTGGGAGGTTACAAACACCTGGTCCTGGACAGCGTGTTGCTGAGGCATCGGTCAGAAGGAGCGGTGGAGAAGGTAGCCGTCTGACCGATGCGTTCAGACAATTTTTTAGTCCGCAGCCCCAAGGTATGATCAGTTCCAGCAACCATCGCCAGCGTCTGATTTACATGGTGCAGGAATACCTAGGGGCAAGGTCAGACTTTGACACCTTTCCCACTGAAAATCCTCTGGCTTACTGGGTCTTGAAGATGGATCACTGGCCAGAGCTTGCACAGTATGCAATTGAGCTACTGGCCTGTCCTGCATCCAGCGTTCTTTCGGAAAACACCTTCAGTGCTGCTGGTGGCTTTGTTACCGATCACAGGGTGTGCCTGTCCACCGACTCAGTTGATCGACTGACCTTCATCAAGATGAATCAGTCTTGGATCACCCACAGCTACCAAGCACCTGAAGCTGATGTAACCGAATATTTTTTCTTGAAATATCACATCCCTTCAAGACTGCCTATGCTGATGCTGAGTGACTGTCCTGTTATATTGATTGTCTATCCTCTTCCTCCTCTGATATGTTGGAAGAACATTTTTGGTTCTGGGTGATGCCACCAGCCCAATTTTTCAGCCCCTTTTTAACAGGGGCATGTAATTACAATTTTTGATGCAATGCTTTGCAGCAGGGCTCATTCCTGCACCACAACTAGAGTATATGTGAGAGGTTGCAGTGTCGTGGCACCAGCACCAGTGCCTAAGTTCCAATTTTTCTGCCCTTGTTTAACAGGGGCATGCAATTACAATTCTTGATATAATAGTTCACAGGAGGGCCCGTTCCTGTGCCCACCCAGAGTAACTGAGGACTTCACCAGCACCACAACCACCAAAGGTCAATTTTTCTACCACTGTTCAACAATGGCATGTAATTACAATTCTTGATATAATCGTTCACAGCAGGGCACTCCAGCACCCAGTAAAGAGTCACCTTGAGGGCTTACAATGTTGTGGCAACAACACCTTGTTCCGCCATTTCTGCAGAGCATATAGGGCAGGCCCCTACTTTCAAACATCCAACTTACAAATGTCTCCTACTTGCAAACGGAAGGAGACAACAGCAATTGAGATGAAAAAAGACGGACGGCAAAACAAATTATACAGGGGTGATGACCCTTCCCTATGTTTTCCAAGAAGCTTAAAAATAGATTTTTTGACTGGAGCTACACTTTAAAAATGCACCAGTTGAAAATTACAAACAGATTCTACTTAACACAACAAACCTACACAGTCCCTGTCTTGTTTGCACAGCCTGTATACTGCTGTTCTGAGTATATAGGGCCTGAGTACGGGGTTCCCCTTAATATCCGTACAAGACCCAAAAGGGGTTGGTAATGGGCAGGGGGGGCTACCCATGCCATTTTTCTCAATGATTTTCATCCATATTGCCGGAATCAGATATAACATTAAAACCGCAAGCAGTTTTAAATGACATTATTTCCGTTAAATGTCATTTTGTGCAGGGACTGTTCTAAACACGGGAAACACGTGGCACTTCACAGGCATACTATAGACACCCCCCAGGCACGATATTTAAAGGTTTATTTCACTTTTTTTTTCACTTTAATCGTCATTAAAATCAGGAGCCAGATCCCCAAACCCTTTTTAGGACAGTATCTTGCATATTAGCCATTAAAATTAGCACTTTTTATTTCGAACGTTAGAGTCCCATAGACTTCAATGGGGTTCTAAAGTTCGTACGATTTTTCGGTCTGTTCGAAAGTTCTGGTGCGAACCGAACTGGGGGGTGTTCGGCTCATCCCTAGTAAGAGGCATGATGAGTTTTTTGAAGTTTTAATTTTTTCCTACAATTCTTTGCAAAATCAAGATTTTTCTTCCTTTTTTTTTTTTTCACAAAATTGTCAGGTTATTTCTCACACACAGCATATGCATACCACAAATTACACCCCAAAACACATTCTGCTATTACTCTCGAGTATGGCGATGCCACATGTGTGAGACTTTTACACAGCGTGACCACATACAGAGGCCCAACATGCAGGGAGCACCATCAGGCGTTCTGAAGCACCCAGACCAATTCTGACATTTCTCTCCTACATGTAAAAATCATAATTTATTTGCTAGAAAATTACATAGAACCCCAAAACATTATATTTTTTTTAGGAAAGACCCTAGAGAATACAATGGTGGTTGTTGTAACTTTTTATCACGCACGTTATTTGTGCAGCAATTTTTCGAATGCATTTTTTTGGAAAAAAAAACAGTTTTGTGCTTAAAAAAAACAAAACAGTAAAGTTAGCCCAATGTTTTTGCATAATGTGAAAGATGAAGTTACGCTGAGTAAATAGATACCCAACGTGTCACTCTTCAAAATTGCACACGCTCGCGGAATGGTGTCAAACGTCGCTACTTAAAAATCCCCATAGGCGACGCTTTAAAATTTGTTACTAGTTACATGTTTTGAGTTACAGAGGAGGGCTAGGGCCAAATTTATTGCTCTCACTCTAACGTTCACAGTGATACCTCACATGTGTGGTTTGAACACCGTTTTCATATGTGGGAGGGACTTACGTATGCGTTCGCTTCTGCATGCGAGCACGTGGGGACAGGGGTGCTTTAAATTTTATTTTATTTTTTTATTGTTCATTTTACTTTATTTTAGTTTGACATTTTTTTCCCCAAAAATACATTTTTTGATCACTTTTATTCCTATTACAAGGAATGTAAACATCCCTTGTAATAGGAATATGGCATGAAAAGTCATCTTTACAGTGAGATGTGGGGTCAATAAGACCCCACATCTCACCACTAGGCTAGGAAGCCTGAAATTAAAAAAATAAATAAAATGGCAGGGTATTGGGTATTGCAGAGTATTGGTAGGGAATTGAGGGGTTAATTTTTGGTGAGCAGCATTGGTTTGTTTACAAGTGATCGCTCTGTCATTTGACGGCCGGCAGTCACGGAAGCTCTCGAGTGTGCGCCCCAGGGAGTACCTGTCACTACCTATTGCAATCATGGGGGATATTTACATTCCCTAAGATAACAATAAAAATTATAAAAAAATAAATAAAGCACCCCTGTCCCCCCCTGCTCTCGCATAAAGGCAAGTGCAAGCGTCGTTCTGGCGTCATATGTAAACAGCAATTGCACCATGCATGTGAGGTATCACTGCGAAGGTCAGATCAATGGCACTCATTTTAACAGTAGACCTCCTCCGTAAATCTAAAGTGGTGACCTGTAAAGGCGTTTAAAGGCCTTTAAAAATGTATGTAGTTTGTTGCCGCTGCACGTTTCTACGCAATTTTAAAGCATGTCATGTTTGGTATACATGTACTCAGCCTAAGATAATCTTTTTTATTTCATAAAACATTTGGGCAATATAGTGTTTTTTTTAGTGCAATAAATTTTTTTTAAAAAGTGTGTTTTTTCCCCAAAAAATGGGTCAGAAATAGCTTTGGGTGTCTACTTTCCAAAATAGGGTCATTTGGGGGGCGGGGGGAGAGGGGAGAGGGGGGGTTTATACCATCTTGGCATGTTATGGCCTTCAAATCTGTTGAGGCGTGAAATCAAAAATGTATGCCCTTAGAAATCCTCGGTGGTGCTTGGTTTTCAGGCCCTGTACGTGGCTAGGCTCCCAAAAAGTCCCACACATGTGGTATCCCCATACTCAGGAGAAGCAGCAGGATTTATTTTGGGGTGTAATTCCACATATGCCCATGGCATGTGTGGGCAATATATCATTTAGTAACAACTGTGGGCAAAAAAGAAAGTTTGTCATTTTTGTGTTTACTTTCCAAAATGGGGTAATTTGGGGGGGGGGGGGGGGGTTTGTACTGCCCTGCCATTTTAGCACTTCAAGAAATGAGAGTCATAAACTAAAAGCTGCGTAAATTCCAGAAAATGTACCCTAGTTTGTAGATGTGATAACTTTTGCGCAAACCAATAAATATACATTTATTGACTTTTTTTTACCAAAGACATGTGTGTTGACCTAAATGTATGACTAAAATTGAGTTTATTGGATTCTTCTAATAACAAAAAGTCGAAAATAATTTTTTTCTCAAAATTTTCGGTCTTTTTACGTTTATATCGCAAAAGATAAAAATCGCAGAATCAAATACCTTTAAAAAAAAAAAGCACTATTTGTGGGAAAAAAAGGATGCAAATTTTGTTTGGGTACAACATTGCATGACCACGTAATTACCAGTTAAAGCAGCGCAGTGCCAAATTGTAAAAAGTCCTTTGGTCATTGACCAGCCGGGGCTTAAGTGGTTAAACTCCTCTCTAAGCACTTGCTGCAGTGTAACAGTCATACGATCCATGTCTGCCTTAGTAGATAGTGTGGATAGGAAGGATTTCGTACCTAGGTCAGCCGGAAAAGGTAGCACACCCGGAGCAGCTGGCCCAGCTGTACCAGTTAGTCCTGAAAAGTCTATTGGTGCTGGTTCCAGTGTACAATATGCATAGTGTGCAGACTGATGTATAAGCTGGTTAACTTGTCTTGGAGGTCCATCACCTATTTGCCAGTCTGCATACTGATATTTGTGCTGTTAGTCCTATTTTATGTCTCTTGTATCCAATTTATATACTTATATAATATAATATTATATAATTTATCCTATTTATATACGGATATATGTTTTCCTTGTTGCCCCTGTATGGGCACCCAGTAGGCTCCCCAGTAGGGATGGGCTTTATGTTTGGGTCGAAAATGCATTCGATTCAAACATTGGCTGTTTGCCTGTTCGTCGATTAGCGAACAATTTGGGGTGTTTGCAGCAAATTCGAAAGCCATGGAACACTCTTTGAAAGTCTATGGGAGAAATCAAAAGTGCTAATTTTAAAGGCTTATATGCATGGTATTGTCATAAAAAGTATTTGGGGACCTGGGTCCTGCACCAGGGGACAGGTATCAATGCAAAAAAAAGTTTTCGGTAGCAGTGATTTTAATAATGCTTAAAGTGAAACAATAAAAGTGTAATATTCCTTTTAAATTTCATACCTGGGGAGTGTCTATAGTATGCCTGTAAACTGGCGCATGTTTCCCGTGTTTAGAACAGCCTGCAGCAAAATTACCTTTCTAAAGGAAAAAAGTAATTTAATAAACTCGTGGCTATAATGAATTGTCGGTCCGGCAATAAATATAAAAGTTCATTGATAAAAACATCATATAATTTCCCCACAGGGGAACCCAGAACCAAAATTTAAAAATGCGTGGGGGTCCCCCTAAATTCCATACCAGGCCTTTACAGATCTGGTATGGATATTAAGGGGAACCCTACGCCAAATGTTTTTAAAAAATGTCAGAGGGGTCCCCCTCAAAATCTGACCAGACCCTTCAGACCCAAAAATCCATACCAGACCCTTATCCAAGCACGCAGCCTGGCAGGCCACAGGAAAAAGGGGGGGGGGGTGAGAGAGCGCCACCTCTCCTGAACTGTACAAGGCCACATGCCATCAATTGGGTAGCGGCCCCCAAAGCACCTTGTCCTCATTTTGACGGGGAGAAGGGCCTCATCCACACAACCCTTGCCTGGTGGTTGTGTGGGTCTGCTGGAGGGGGGCTTATTAAAATCTGGAAGCCCCCATTAACAAGGGGACCCCCAGATTCCGGCCCCCCCTGTGTGAATTGGTACCATTTCACAAAAAAAAGTTTAAAAAAAAAAAAGGTTAAAAAAGACAATAGCCTGTTTTTAACATGTCCTTTATTAATTTATTCTTCTTTCCTCTTCTTCCTTCTGGTCTTCCGTCAGTGTTCTTCTTCCTCCATCTTCTTCTTCCTCCGGTCTTCTTCGTCTGGCATCTTCCTCCGGCTTCTCCGCTTTGTCCTCCGCACGATCCGCCTCAGTGGGAGTCTTCAGCTGTGTGACACTTCTGTTCTTCTGACACTTCTTATATAACGGAGGGCGGGGCCAACCGATGACCCCGCCCTCCTCTGACACACGGGGGACTTCCCTATGGCTTTCCCTGTGATGTCAGAGGGGGGTGGAGTCACCCTGTTTACGTAAATGGGTGACCCCGTCTCCCTCTGAAAACATGGGGAAAGCCATAGGGAAGTCCCAATGCATTAGAGGGTGGCCCTGCCCTCCATTATATAAGAAGTGTCAGAAGAACAGAAGCACCACACATCAGAAGACTCCCACTGAGGCGGATCATGCAGAGGATGAAGCTGAGAAGATGTCAGACAAGAAGACCAGAGGAAGAAGAAGAATAACAAAGGAAGACCAGAAGAATGAAGATGGAAGAAGAAGCAGGGAAAGAAGAAGAAATGAATAAAGGACTTGTCAAAAACAGTCTCTTGTCTTTTTTAACGTTTTTGACTTCTTTTGTGAAATGGTAGGGGTACATTTGTACCCAATTACCAATTCCCATGGGGGGTTGGGATTTGGGGGTCTCCTTGTTAAATAGGGCTTCCAGATTCCGATAAACCCCCCGCCCGCAGACCCCCACAACCACCGGTCAAGGGTTGTAGGGATGAGGCCTTTCTCCCCATCAACATGGGGACAAGGTGCTTTGGGGGTTACCTTAAAGCACCCTCCCAATGTTGAGGGCATGTGGCCTGGTACGGTTCAGGAGGGGGGCGCTCTCTCGTCCCCCCCCCCTCTTTTCCTGTGGCCTGCCAGGTTACATGCTCGGATAGGGGTCTGGTATGGATTTTTTGGGAGGACCAATTTTGGCGCGGGGTTCCCCTTAATATCCATACCAGACCTGAAGGGCCTGGTATGGAATTTAGGGGGACCCCCACGCATTTTTTTTATTTTTTTTTGGTTTGGGGTTCCCCTGTGGGGAAATTCCATGCCGTTTTTTATCAATGAACTGTTGTGTGTATTGCCGGACCGACAATTCATTATAGCCCCGAAGTACTTTTCTAAATGACTTTTTTTTCCCCTTTAGAAATGTCATTTTGCTGTCAAACTGTTCTAAACACGGGAAACATGCGCCACTTTACAGGAATACTATAGACACCCCCCAGGTATGAAATTTAAAGGAATATTTCACTTTTATTGTTTCAGGTTAAGCATTATTAAAATCACTGCTCCCGAAAAAAAAACTGAGATTTTTAAAACTTTTTTTGCATTGATACATGTCCCCTGGGGCAGGACCCAGGTCCCCAAACATTTTTTATGACAATTCAATGCATATAAGCCTTTGAAATTAGCACTTTTGATTTTTCATGTTCGTGTCCCATAGACTTTAACGGTGTTTGAACAAAGTTTTGGCCTGCTCGCATGTTCTAGATGCGAACCAAATGGGGGGGGGGGGGGGGGTGTGGTTTCGGCTCATCCCTACTCCCAAGTAAGCTCACCTGTCCGCTTGACAACTGATGGTCTGTTGGAAGGTCTGTATACCAGCACTCGTGGTTGGATACTGCAGGTCTTGAGTATCTTTGTTCAGTAGGCCAGAGAGCACGGATGGCCCCTCAGCATTTGGTAATGGTCTGTGATAGTCGGCTTTACCCCGCCACACTATCACAGTCCCACTATAAATTACTGATTACCACCATTACTATTATAAAAATTTATATATACAAATTCCAGTGTATATACCATATAGTTACATAGTTAGGTTGAAAAAAGACACACGTCCATCTAGTTCAGCCCAAAAAAAAAAAAAAAAGAAGAGTAATAATACAACCCCCCATAGTACCATAGTTTGTAAATGCTATAACTTTCACACAAACCAGTCAATATATATATATATATATATATATATATATATATATTTTTTTTTTACCAAAGATATGTAGCAGAATACATTTTGACCAAAATTTATGACTAAATAACTTTTTTCAATTCTGTTATTGGATATGTTTTATAGCAGAAAGTGAAAAATATTTAGTTTTTTTTTTTAAATGTTGGTCTTTTTTTTGTTTATTCAATAAAAAAAAAAAACCCGGTGGTGATCAAATATCCCCCCCAAAAGAAATACTATTTGTGTGAAAAAATTATATTTTATAATTAAAATTATATAAAATTTTGTTTGAGTACATTGCATGACCACGCAATTACCAGTTAAAATAGCGCAGTGCTAAATAGCAAAAAACGGCCTGGTCATGAAGGGAGTAAAACCTTCCAGATTTTAAGTGGTTAATACATCTTTAAAAAGTCTGTACATTTACCTACAATATATTTGAGAATCTATAAACAGGTATTAGAAGCCCACAGTGAGACATAACCCGTATCACATACATAAGTGTTTTGGGTTCACTTTTTCTATTTGCTATACAAACAGGCACTTGTGTGAGTGTAAACATTTTAATACACACGGTATGAAAGGATACACATTGTATCACAACACAAACCTGTGTCACAGTATCAGACTAGCTTCCACCGCCACAGACAGGTTTTCTCTCCCTGAAACGTGTGCTCTGGTCATCTTTGTCAAAAGTAGCAATGTTCTTCGCCATTTGTGTGTAGGCTGGGATTGATGTACTAAAGACAGGTAGGCTAGTCACATTGCAAGGGAATTTTCCCTTACCTAAAAGGTTCACACAGTTTCACCCAGTTCAACCTACAATATGTTGTGTGTGTGTGTGTAAATTATGTACTGCAATAGTAAAGAACCCCTTCCGGAATCTAAGCAGGGTTGGGCTCTGCTCCCCCCCCTTCAAATTTTACTTACCCCCCTCCCAGGTCTCCGAGACCAACGCATCCACTGAGCTAGTTCCAGATTGCCCCTTCCACCACAGTGGTTGGTTGCTTGGACTTTCGATATCCTAAAAAACAATCACAACCTTTGCTTGGTGCAGAAATGTATGGGGCACTCTGATGGAGGCATTTAAAGTAAAGGACAATGGACTTCTGGTTTAAGCCCTTGTGAGGGCTCCTGATGTATGGGGGGGGGGGGGGGGGGGGGCGACTCTTGAGGATTTCTGGTGTAAGCAAGAACTCTGATAGGGACACGTGATATAAGGAGGCACAAGTTCTGTTTAATTATTGTAATCTATCGACTGGAAGTTTTGTTTGACTTTACTTCAGGATCACGAACAAGGAACACTGCTCTATAACAGAAGAGAATTCAGTCACTCACACACAGTCACAGGTGTGCACAGCCTATTGCATTAGGGTGTGCACCCCAAAACTCAAACACACATGCGTATATATATATATATATATATATATATATATATATATAAAATCTCCATAGTTTTTTGCATGCTAATCTCATATCGAAAATTAAGAGGTTACTCAATTTACAAAAATTACAGACTACAACTTCGAAAGTGATGTATGTAATGTGTTGAATTGTATTGTAATGTATACTTTTGTTTGAGCATGCGTAGTCTTGCTTTTCAGATTTTTTGTGGAGGAAAACTACTTATTAAAATGAAAATTGGATGATGTTGTCCATGTACAATAACATTTGACCTTAGGTTATATCGCCCCTTCAGGCGAGGACTAGGCAGAAAATTTTAAAAAACAGCAATCACTCCACAGTACCACCCAGGGGGCAGTCCTACTGGCTATAACCCCTTACACTGCATCCAGCAGCTCAGTTTTTTCCTGCCTAGTGTAGGAGAAGGACCTGGCTCCCGATGGGACCATTGGTCCTGGGATTTTTTTATTTTTCTGCATTTTTGATTCCTGTGATTTACAATCAACAGCCGGGCTGGGTGACAGGCTAGATAATATAGATCCTGGTAGTCTCCCCAGCCTGGCCATCAAGTGTGATCAGACCTTAGCTATGTGCTGGGTCGGCCACAACATGCCCCGTCTGATCCAGGGGCGGCCTGTGAGCTATATGCTCCGGGGCACACATATGACCGGGCTACTGCTGTCCATCTCACAGTGTCCTGGGGCCAACAGCCACCCAGTACTGCTTGGGTGATGGGTCTGTCCGTGGAATGCATCCAGCAGACTCTGCAGGAGGGGTAAGTATTGTTCCACCTGTCTTGGCAGGATTGAGCAGCTGGGCATTCCCTGGGAGGTCGAATAGGGGGGTCTCTTACTCTCCCTTTCTTCTCTTCCTGTCCCTTTCCCTCCTCCCCATGCTATGAGCCACTGTGTGACTGGGCATATGGGAGTGTGGTGTACATACCGGGCCGGGGGGGCTCAGAGTCCTGGCATAGGGCTGCGCTGGGTGTTGGGGGTCTGCTCGTCCTCTTCCCTGTTTCTGGGCCATGGTGGGGTGTTTTGGTGTGTATGTCATGTGCGCAGGCCACCGCGCGGACCACTGCCGTTTTCCTGTGGCCACAGAGTTTTTTCTATTTTGGACATTTTCTGGAAGTCCAGCAGCCATTTTCCCAGCACCCTCAGATGTTTCTTGCTGAGGCGGCCATTTTCTTGTGCCTCAGCTCGTTTTGCCTCTAGCGCTGGGTGACTGCTTCTTTCTAGAACAGCGCGCTTTTTACACAGAACACCTCATGGCTGACACGGGGAAGCGGACAGCAGCAGCACAGGGCAGTACCTGGGTCAGGGTGGTGAGTCCTGTGGGGGGGGCCCTCAGTCTGTGGCAGCTAGGAGGGGGTGGGCATTTTGTGTGACTTGACTTAGGTCCCTAAGTGGTGACCGGTGAGTGGGTCAGCATGGCCACACTCGCCCATGGCTGGCGCTTCTTCCCCAGACATCCCTGTTATGGTAACCGGTTCCCCTGCACCTACAGTGTCTATGGATGCTCTGTCGGCGGTCCTGGAGTTCTTTGCTGCCAGGATGGAAGCGGTGTGCATGCCCACCATCTTCTGGAGAAAGCTCTGATTCAGACTCTGGTCCTGCTGTGGCAGGCAGCCCCTGTTCTGACATTTCAGAGGATGCGGACCAGGACCGTTCGGACAGTGAGAATGACTCCGTGTCCAGGTCAGCGCAAGAACAATCGATCGTAGGAGCACTTATCACATCGGTGCAGGATATCCTTTAGGGTCCCACAAGCCGGCCCGCACAGCTAAGGTGTTTCTTTACTTAACTTATTTTGATAAGTTTATTTACAGGGAGTGGGGAAGCCCACAGTGGGCCTTTTCAGTCCTGAGATGCATGGCAGTGCGTTACCCTTTTGAGGAGAGTTTCCTGAAGAATTGGACATCTCCGATTGTAGACCCCCGGTATTCAGGTTAAATAAGGTAACCACGATTCTGGTGGAATGGATGCCTGCTTTCAAGGACCCTGCCAACAGGAGGGCCAAGGTGGTTGCCCAGTCCATGTTTACGGTGGTGGGGTCAGCATTGTGGCCAGTGTTAGCCACGGGCTAAATTGTTGCACTGTGAGTTGGAGAAGCAACAGCCTTCCCCAGTCTGCATGGAGCTGGTGGACCAGTTGGTGCAGGGCCTTAAGTATGTCTGTGATGCGGCCATAGATACAGCCCCCTTGCTCTCTAGAGCCTCTGTATCAGCTGTGGTGCTACATCACCCGATTTGGCTAAAACGCTGGTCTGTGGACCAGGCATCTAAGAAAGCACTGGCGGATTTGCCTTTCCAGGGAGAGAGGCTGTTTGGAGCCTCGCTGGATGACATTATTAAGAATGTTACTGCAGGTATGAGTACATTGCTTCCACAGTCCAGGAAATGTAAGGAGCCACACCGTAGGCAAGGGCCCTCCTTTTCCGCTCGGTGGATTTTCTGTCCGCCTGAGTCGGCAGGTATGCGTTCTCAGTGTCAGAAACCATGAAACAGACTGAGACAGAAGTACAATCAAATCACACTTGTTTATTAATAATAAAAAGGTAAATAGAAAAAAGCGTAGTCAAGCATAGCCAGAGTCCTGTAGCCAGATCGGGTAGTTAGCCAGTCCAAAGTTCATTAACCAGATAATCAGCCAGACTAGAAGTCAGGGATCCAAGGAGAGCAACTGCAAGAAGGATAAGAAGCCAGGTGGGATGTCAGAAAGCCAGTCTTGAAACAAACAGCATGAGATGGTTCCCTATGATGTGACCAACGCGAAGGCAAATGAAAAAGTGATCAGGAAGGATTTAAATAGGAAGGTCAGACGAGCATCATCGGGAACAGCTGGTAACAGTGGAAAGAGAAGAGAGCTGGCAATTAGCTGACAGCTGAGCGGCCAGCCCAGAGGAGGAAGGGCTAAGCCAGCCCTGACACCCAGTCCGATAAGGTGCCCGCTGAGGGAAAAAAGCATCCCTGGTTTTGCAAGCCAAACAAGCCTGTAAACAAATCTGTTGCCGCATGGTTTGCCCCCACCCCATTCTCAGGTGGGGGGGGGGGGGGGGTCACGTTTGGGAGTTTGCAGCTCAGGGGACCTCCCTCCTTTTCCGACCAGTGGATCTGCAAACTGGTTTTATCAGGATACAAGATAGTTTCTTTGTCCGCCAAACAGATTTTTTCACGCCAACCTTCATCTTCTTCTGGCTCGTCGGGAAATCCTGTTCGGGGCAGTACAGGACCTGCTGCTGCACGGGGTGACAGTGCCTGTGCCGACAGGCGGCACAGTGGTGTAGTGGGTAGCACTCTTGCCTAGCAGTTAAAATGGTCACTTGTTCGAATCCTGACCACGACACTACCTGCCTGGAGTTTGCATATTCTCCCTGTGCCTGCATGGGTTTCCTTCCTTTTCTCCCACACTCCAAAGACATGCAGGCAGGTTAATTGGCTTCTGTCCAAAATTGGCCCTTAGTATATGAATGGGGACCTTGGATTGTGGGCTTCTTGAGGGTAGGGACCGATGTGAGTGTGCAATGTACAGGGATAGGGACAATTGTAGACACTCACTCAGGTTGAACTGGATGGACTGGTGTCTTTATTCAACCTTACTAACTAGGTAACTATGTATTATACCGGAAAGGTTTCAGGGATTCTACTCCAATCTGTTTGTCCTCCCAAAGGAGGAATGGGTCTCAAGGCCCTCAACAGCTTTGTGAAAGTACAAAGGTTCAGGATGGAATCAGTTTGCTCCGTAGTTGCTACACTCCAGGGGGATTTCCTGGCATCCCTGGACATCAAGGATGCATACTTGCATGTCCCCATATGCATCAAGAATCTGAGGTTTCTGCGATTTGCGGTCGGGGATGAGCACTACTAATTGGTAACTGTCCATTTTGGCCTGGCGTCGGTACCATGGGTCTTCACCAAGGTGCTAGCCCCAATTCTGGCTTTGCTAAGACAGCAAGGGATCCTAATCATGGGTTACCTGGACGACCTCCTTCTGAGAGCAGCTTCCGCCTCAGAATTAAGGGAGGATGTGGCAATCACCATGAAAACTCTTCAGGAGTTTGGTTGGGTACTGAACCTCCAGAAGTCTGTGTTGGGGCCGACTCAATGCCTGGAGTACCTGGGCTTGCTTCTGGACTCCTCAGAGAGAGAGTCTCTCCCTTTGGACAAGCTGCAGACTATTCAAGCTGCGGTGAAGTTGTTGGTGTCCCGCAGGTGGTCGTCACTGCGTTTTTGCATGCAAGTCCTGGGTCTCATGGTAGCCACGCGAGGCGGTACTGTATGCTCAATTCCACACTTCAGTCTTGCAAAAGCAGATCCTGTCCAAATGGGACAAATCTCCGCTATCCCTGGATTGTCAAATTTCGGTGAGCCAGCTAGTCAGGGATTCCCTGCTCTGGTGGCTGTGGCTGCCGGCCCTTCGGTCTGGGAAGTCGTTCCTTCCTCTTTATTGGACGGTGATCACAATGGATGCCAGCCTGACCGGGTTGGGGGGGGGAGTCTGGGGCATAGAGTCGGCCCAGGGTCGCTGGATGCGTGAAAAATACCGATTGGTTGATGTTAACCCTCTCTCATCCGGACTCAGCAGTTGTATCATTTATTATTTATACCAGTCAGGTCCAGGAGAGAGTCAGTGTGGTCTTGAAACAATCCAGGTCACAACAAGTAGACGGTACACAGGAACAGGAAGCAAGGATCACAGGAGAGCTGAAAATGAACTAGCAACTTGTCTGGGTACTAGAGCTCCTTTTATAGGCCGGTCAGAGGATTCACACTATGTGTGCGCTTGGTGCCTGAAGCGCAGCTCTATTTCGAACATGCGTTCAGCTAAAGGAACTGATCCAGCTTACTTCACTGATAGCCTTAAACACCATTAAGGGGCAAATATCAGCTTTGGCTGTTTATTTCAGCGACCTTTGGCGACTCATTCGTTGGCGAGTACGTTTGTTCAGGGGGTTCGACATGTGGCCCCTCCGGTTTGACCAGCGCTGCCGTGGGATTTGAATCTGGTGCTCTCAGTGCTTCAAAAACCACTGTTTGAAAACATTAGGGAGATCCCCTTACTGACACTCTCTCAGAAAGTAGTCTTTTTAGTTGCTATTACATCGGCCATGAGGGTTTCTGAGTTGGCGGCCTTGTCCTGCAAGTCTCCCTACTTGGACCTCCACAGTTTTCCTTGCCAATGGCTTTTGCATTCCTTGTTCCTTACTTGTGACTCTTGCTGAAGAATTTAAAATCAGATTCCTCCATTTGTTTCTGACAAGAGGTTGAAATGGACAGGGTGGCTGGCTCTTTCGATCAACCACCCATTCCTTTTTTACATGTGTCACCCTTGGGAGTGGTTTCAACAAAGGAACCAAACTAATTTTGACTGATATATCATTTGTCGTACCCCAAGGGAGCTTTGGTAAATGACGCAATTGCGCCTCACTTGACTTCGGTGTCTTACAGGTCTTTTGACACGGCGGTCAGATAGGTTCAGCATTATGGCTGTGGGGCATTGCTGGTGAAGGCTGATATCAAATCTGCTTTTCATCTTTTGCCAGTACATCCAGAAAGCCATCTGGGTTGTATTTGGGTTGATAAGTTTTTTTTTTTTTTAATTAATAGTAGTCGCCCAATGGGCTGTTCCAGCTCTTGCTCCTATTTTCAGACATTCTGTGCCTTTTTGTAGAATGGGTGGTGCAGAAGGAATCGCAGGTATGATCAGTTTTTTTTACCTTGACAATTTTCTTTGTTTTGACCCCCAGATTCCAAGGTTTGCTTGGTCTTTTTACATAATTTGGAATGCATTGCATGACAGTTCGGGATTCCTCTGGCACCCGAAAAAACCAAAGGTCCTTCCACAGAGATTTAAATTCTTGGGTATCATCATTGCCACGCTAGTGATGGAGTGTTGCTTGATGCCTGACAAATTGGAGTATCTGTGGCTGATGGTCGGATAGGCTAGAAGGGCTAGGGAAGTTAGGCTAAAACAGTTGCAGCCTTTCTTGGGTAAGCTTAACGTCGCCTGTTGCATCATACCTATGGGGACATTTTCTGTCGTCGCCTTAGCACTGCTACTTTGGGAGTGAAATTTTTGCATAATTACATTCTGCTTTCATGTGAGCATAAGGCTGATTTGTTGGTTTGGGGCAAGTTGCTGGCCTCTTATAACGAGAGGTCTTTGTGGATGGCTTTGGTTGTGTAGGCTTTCAACATTGACTTGTATACTGATGCTGAGGGCCGCATGGTTGTGGGGCATAATGTCAAGGGTAGCGGTGCACAGCGGAATGGCCTGAGGTGTGGCGAGTTGCAGGGTTTTATGAGCAACTCGGTATTGGAGCTTTTACCAATTGTGGTAGCTGTGGATATTTGGGGTTCCAAGTGTCAGGATCACCAGGTTTTATATTTCATTGTGGTAACTTGGGGGTGGTGGATGTAGTCTAGTCTGTCTGCCTTTTCTCCACCGGTGATACGCTTGCTACATTACCTTGTTCTTCATTGTTTAAGTTTGAATTGTTTTGTGTAAGCTGTACACAGGGGAGGGCTGGCAGCCTTAGGCCTGGGGGGCAAGTCTAGTCAAGTGGCCCATTAATCCACGAATCAGCTCACCATCATCAGTGCCCATCAATGCAGCCTCACCAGTGCCCATCAATGCAGCCTCACCAGTGCCCATCAATGCAGTCTGTTCAGTGCATGGGGATTAGAGAGAGAGAGAAGCCGCTGCTTTCGTACGAAGTCGTGCCTCCTGGACCAGGTTCTATGATAGATGTCACCAGTGTGCTCTTTATCATAGGACATCCTTGGCTTCCTGGCGGTACACTGAGGTACACGTCACAGAGGAGCCGATGCACGTACCCGGTGGCTGCAATGTCTGCCGGGCACCCGCGTTCGCTCATGACAGAGCAGGAATGTGTAAATACACAGATCCACATCCTGTCAGGGGAGAGGAGACAGATTGTGTGTTCCTAGTGTATAGGATCAGTCTCCTCCCTAGTCAGTCCCATCTCACAGTTAGAATCACTCCCTAGGTAACACATTTAACCCCTTGATTGCCCCTTAGTGTTAACCACTTCCCGCCAGTGATATTTATACAGTAATCAGTGCATTTTTATAGCACAAATCGCTGTATAAAAGTCACTGGTCCCAAAATAGTGTCAAAAGTGTCCGATCTGTCAATCTGTCACCGCAATGTCACAGTCGCAATAAAAATTGCAGCATTACTAGTAAAAAAAAAAAAAAAAAAAAAAAAAAATTCCATAAATCAATAACTTATTTTGTAGATGCTATAACTTATTATTTTAACAAAAATATGTAGAAAATTACACATCGGCCTAAACTGAGTAAACTTTTTTTTTTTTTTTTTTAAGTTGGCCATAGAACTATCCCCTATTTTGTAAACGCTATAACTTTTGTGCAAACCAATCAATCGCTTATTGCGATTTTTTTTTTTTTTACCAAAAATATGTAGAAGAATATGTATCGGCCTAAACTGAGGGAAAAAATGTTTTTTTTATATATTTTTGGGGGATATTTATTATAACAAAAAGTAAAAAATAATGCGTTTTTTTTTTTCAAAATTGTCGCTCTATTTTGTTTATAGCGCAAAAAATAAAAACCACAGGGGTGATCAAATACGACCAAAAGAAGGCTCTATTTGTGGGAAAAAAAGGATGTCAATTTTGTTTGGGAGCCACATCGCACGACAATGGTCAGTTAAAGCGGCGCAGTGCTGAATTGCAAAAAGTGGTCTGGTCTTTGGCCAGCAAAATGGTCTGGGGCTGAAGTGGTTAAAGTTTGGCACTCTTTTTTTGTTTAAAGCCCAAATAATAAAAACCGCAGAGGTGATCAAATACCACCAAAAAAAAAAGCTCTATTTGTGGGAAAAAAATTTGGGTACAACGTTGCATGACCGCACAATGAAAATTCACCTAGGCAGGAAGGGATGAAAATGCCTGGTATTGAAGTGGTAAATTAATGAAAGTGTATTTCTTCCAAAAAAATTGCATTTGAAAAACAGCTACATAAATACAGATGTTTTGTAGCTGCTGGAGGCTTGGCTGATGGGCTCCCTCCCTCTACCAATGAGGGAACAGAGTGGGCAGCCGGGCTGTGTAAGCGGAGCTCACACATGCTGCAGTGTTTGGAGGAGGGGTGGGGATCCCCCACACGAGCTGATAGGTTGGCTCTCACTCCACTGTCAGTGGATTAGTGTGAGCGCGACCGATAGGAGATACGGGAACAGAGTGGCCTCCACTACATAAGTGAGTGCCTCTTGAGTTTCCGTGCCCCTCCCTCTGCCTCAGCTTGCAGCCCCTGCCCTGACCCGAAAAGCGTGAGCGGTGGCCGCCGGCCATTATGCGTATATTGTTAGGGCAGCCTAGGGGGAAATTGCCACCCTGCCCCCCAGCCCAGCCCGCCCCTAGCTGTACATGTCCCAGGTGTGCAGAATTCCATTGTTGATGCTTTGTCACATTTTCAGTAGGAACAGGTTATAGAGGCTGGCACCTGCAGCAGAGCAGTGAGGGGTTCCTTCTCACGATTGTCGGTGGAGACTGCCATTGGAATAGGAGGTGATTATTATGATGGTCCATGAGTGATGGTACATAGGCGGTGTACTGTTTTGTTGCACTTTCTTTTCAAGTTGCATGGCCTGCTACCCCATAAAGTCTTTTACTAACATCAAGCAGGCCATGCAACTTGAAAAGAAAAGCCAAAGCAGACAACCTCCTGTTCATTGTGTGAAGGGGTTTTGGCATGGGCATGTGCAACCGGATACTAGGTGCCCGGTGTTTGATTTGCTCCAGGAGCTAATGGGGATTAGGGATGAGCCAAACACTCCCCGGTTCGGTTTGCAACAGAACCTGCGAACGGCCCGAAAGTTTGCGCAAACTTTAGAACCCCCGTTAAAGTCTATGGGACGTGAACATTCGAAATCAAAAGTGCTAATTTTAAAGGCTAATGTTATTGTCCTAAAAAGGGTTTGGGGACCAGGATCCTGTATTAATGCAAAAAAAGTTCTAAAAACTGACGTTTTTTCAGGAGCAGTGATTTTAATGATGCTTAAAGTGAAATATTCCTTTAAATATCATACCTGGGGGGTGTCTATAGTATGCCTGTAAAGTAGCACGTTTCCTGTGCTTAGAACAGTCCCTGCACAAAATTAAATTTTTAAAAGAATAAAAGTCATTTAAAACTACTTGCGGCATTAATGTAATGTCTGGTCCCAGCAATATGGATGAAAATCAGTGAGACAAACGGCATGGGTACCCCCCTCAGTCCATTACCAGGCCCTTTGGGTCTTGTATGGATATTAAGGGGAACCCTGCACCCAAATAAAAAAAAAGGAAAGGCGTGGGGCCCCCAGGCCCTATATACTCTGAACAGCATTATACAGGCGGTGCAAACAGTCAGGGACTGTAGGTTTGTTGTTAAGTAGAATCTGTTTGTAATTTTGAACTGGTACAGTGTGTAGCTCCAGCCAAAAAATCTATTTTTAAGCTTTGTGGAAAACATATGGAAGGGTTATTACCCCTGTAACATTTGTTTTGCTGTCTGTGCACCTCTTCAGAAGATTCCCCCTCACTTTCTGTCCCAAGGAAAAATGTTTTTTGAAAATGTGGGGTTTTTAGTGAAACAAGGATTGGCGATAAAGCATCAGTGGAGAGGAGACATGTTTTTCCCATATCAACTCTTACAAGAGAGAATTTCCCTTCCTAGTGGTAGATTTCAACTCACTTCCTGTTGTCTCCTTCCGTTTGCAAGTAGGAGTCGTTTGTAAGTTGGATGTTTCAAAGTAGGGGCCTGCCCTATATGCTCTGCAGAAATTTGGGCCTAAGGTGTTGGCACAACACTGTAAGCCCTCACAGTTACTCTTGGTGGGTGCTGGAACGCCCTGCTGTGAACTATTATATCAAGAATTGTAATTACATGCCATTGTTGAACAGTGGTAGAAAAATTGGGCCTTTGGTGGCGGTGCTGGTGCCACAACACTGCAAGCCCTCACAGTTACTCTTGGTGGGCACAGGAATGAGCCCTGCTGCAAAGTATTGTATCAAAAATTGTAATTGCACGCCCTTGTTAAACAGGGGTGGAAAAATTGAGCCTTAGCCACTGGTGCTGGTGCCACAACACTGCAACACCTCACAGATACTTTAGTTTGAGTGCAGGAATGAGCCCTGCTGCAAAGTATTGCATCAGAAATTGTAATTACATGCCCATGTTTAACAGGGGCTTAAAAATTAGACCTTAGGCACTGGTGCCACAATACTGCAACCACTCACAGATATTGTAGTTGAGCGCAGCAACGAACCCTCCTGCAAAATATTGCATCAAAAATTGTAATTACAAGTTCTTGTTGAACAGGGGCTGAAAAATCGGGCCTTAGCCACTGGTGGCGGCGCCCAGAACCAAAAATGTTCTTACAAGCTATCAGCATGATCATTGAGGAGGAAGAGGATAGTCACTCAGCATAACAGGATAGTCAGTATCAGCATAGGCAGTCTTGAAGGGATCTGACATTTAAAAAGAAAATATTTGATTACATCAGCATCAGGTGCTTGGTAGCTGGTGGTAATCCAAGACTGATTCATTTTTATGAAGGTCAGTCAATCAACTGAGTCGGTGGACAGGCGCACCCTGTGATCGGTTACAAAGCCTCCAGCAGCACTGAATGTGCATTCCGAAAGAAAGGTGGATGCAGCTCAATTGCATACTGTGCAAGCTCTGGCCAGTGATCCATCCTCAAGACCCAGTAACCCAGAGGATTTTCAGTGGGAAAGGTGTCCAAGTCTGATCTTGCCCCTAGGTATTCCTGCACCATGTAAATCAGATGATGGCAATGGTTGCTGGAAGCAATCATACCTTGGGGCTGCGGACTAAAAAATTGTCTCAACGCATCGGTCAAATGGCCACCTTCTCCACTGCTCCTTCTGTGACTGACCGAAGCCTCAGAAACACGTTGTCCAGGACCGGGAATTTGTAACCTCCCAGTCTGAGAATGCGTTGCACAGACCTTTCTGCAAGGCCTCGTGAAGATGTTTCATCCTCTGATAAGATAAGGTCCGTAACCTTACCCTTGTAATGTGGATCAAGGAGGGTCGCCTGCCAGTAATGATCCCTTTCCTTGATCCAATGAATATGAGGATCCTTCCGCAGGCTTTGCAGGATCAGGGAGGCCATGCAGCGTAGGTTAGCTGAGGCATTCCGTCCGGAGTCCTCTGGGTCACTAAGAATGACATGATCTGCAGCCACCTCCACCCAGCCACGTACAAGTCCATGGGTTTCTTGGGACCGTAAATGATCCCTTAAAGACTGCTGCTGATGCTGAGTGCTAGGGCTCCACCTCCATGCTGACACAATCCTCCTCCTCCTTCTCATCCTGGGTGATCAGCGGGCCAACAGGAACACTGTCTGGATAAAGGGGGCCTTGAGAGGTAAGGAAGTCCTCCTCTTCCTGCCTCTGTTTTGCCTCAAGTGCCCTGTCCATTATTCCATGCAGCGTGTGCTCCAACACGTGGACAAGAGGGACAGTGTCACTGATGCATGCACTGTCACTGCTCACCATCCTCGTGGCCTCTTCAAATGGTGACAGAACAGTGCATGCATCCTTAATCATAGCTCACTGGCGTTGGGGAAAAAAATAAACTCCCCTGACCCTGTCCTGGTGCCATAGTCACACAGGTACTCATTGATGGCCTTCTGCTGCATGTGCAGCCACTGCAGCATGGCCAACGTTGAGTTCCACCTGGTGGGCATGTCACAGATTAGGCGGTTTTTGGTAAGGTTAAATTAAATTTGGAGGTCAGCCAGCCAAGCACTGGCATTATATGATTGGTGGAAATGCACACAGACTTTCCTGGCCTGCCTCAGGACATCCCTTAAGCCTGCGTACCTGCCCAAGATCCGCTGCACCACCAAGTTAAGGACATGAGCCAAACAGGGCACATGGGTCAGTTGTCCCCCATCGGAGGGCAAAGAGGAGGTTGGTGCCATTGTCGCAAACCACCATTCCTGGCTTAAGCTGGCATGGCATCAACCACCTCTCAGCCTGCCCCTGAAGAGCTGACAAAATCTCTATCCCAGTGTGGCTCCTGTCCCCCAAGCACACCATCTTAAGCACCGCATGGCATCTTTTTGCCTGCGTACTTGCGTAGCCCCTTGAATGCCTACGGTGCACCGCTGGTTCTGATGACAAAGCACAGGAAGAGGCCACTGAGGAAGAAGAGGAGGGGGTGGAGGAGAGAGTGGTGTCAGACTCACCAGTAGTAGGATTTTGGAGGCGTGGTGGCGGAACAACCTCCAACACTACTGCACCTTGTCCTGCATCCTTCCCAGCTGCCAGCTGAGTCACCCAGTGCACTGTGAAAGATAGGCAACGTCCCGGTCCATGCCTGCCAGACCATGAGTCAGTGGTAATATGCACCTTACTGCTGACCGCTCTGTCCAGCAAGGCCAAGACATTGCCTTCCACATGGCCGGTAGAGAGCCGGAATCACCTTCTGTGAGAAAAAGTGGTGTTTGGGAACCTGCCACTGAGGAACCGCACATTCCACAAACTCACGGAAAGGGCAGAGTCTACCAACTGAAAAGGCAGCAGTTGAGTAGCCAAGCTAGCATTCAACCTCTGGGCATGTGGATGACTGGGAGTGAACTTCTTTCGGCAGTGTAGCAGCTGGGGCAGGGAAATTTGCCTGGTACAATCTGAAGCTTTAGGTGCACACTTTGCTAAGGACACTAAAACAAAATACTGATATGGGTTGCCCCAGGGGATTGCGTGGGCAAAAGAAATGACAGAATTATAAAGGAAAGAGTAGGTTAACAAGATAATATATAAAAGTATAAAGAGATTTTTATTAAAGTACTAGATACATGAAATGAATACACATCTAACATAATTATAACATAAAATAGAATGCATGATGTACCAACTACCAAAAATGTAGAGACACACAGATATACCTGACCAATGGTCAGACGTAGGCGATGGTTGCAACAAAACCCGACATGTTTCAGAAAATGAAGCCAACAAGGCTAAATTGATGGTGTATCCCTATCCTTCTTCGGGGATTAAAGGGTAGCGTGTTGGTATAGTTCTATTGAAATATATATAAAGTGAATACAGTTACAAATAGGGGTAGTATAAAACAATGATGATATAGAACAGAGTTTATAGCTGTAGTGAACGTAAATGATTTTTCACCAGTCAGTACTTACATGTCATGCGTTTCTTAATAGATATTAAGTGGCACAGTTTGGATAGATTTTCCTTCAGGCTTCAAATGCTTGCTAGATTGTATTGTGCAAAAAGCACATTGGTGCTGGAGCGACGGGTGAACCAATAGGTCCAGCAAATAATTTAATGTATTAACTCTACCAAGTAAAATACAAAGCTTAGGCATAAAATTCTCTCCCACATGGAGGGCAGCAAGACAGGGCATACAAGAACTGCCAAGTATTAGCGGGCTGGGAGTGGAAACCTGCCAAAGATAGAAAGTAAATGCTAAGCATATGAGGCCAATTTATATTGGTCACTGTGAACAACTAAGAGAGCTCAGATAGTATGGACAAAGCAGGATGAAAGTGCCGGCCAAAACAATGGATTCACGGCATATGCCTAATCCAATGTTGGGGTAAGGGTCACCTTGTCTAGTATAGGTAGTGTATAGCTAATAGCACAAAAGAGATCTTACCTTTAGGTAACCACATAGTTAGCTTTGCTTTCAGAGAAATGACCTGAGTCTTGGCTGTGCAGCAAGGAGTGATTGGACCCCACCTGATTTATTTAAGGCCAAGGAGTGGGAGTATTAAATTAGGGCCTGTCAATGCCTTATACTTGATTAAGGCAGCTGTGCCGAATGGCTGTGATTGGTAATTCGGGCGAGCCGAAAAAATTACGGTCCACCCGAATACCTACAGCCTGAATTAGTCTGAATTAGTCTTAGCTAATAAATAATTAATAAATCTAGCACAACACTACTGCTAAGTGGTCCAGATAAGACTTTATTCCAATTAAAAGTCATGGTAAACAATAGAAAAGAAGCTAATATGTTTTGGGGGTCCAAGAATGCTCCCTTCATCCTGGCTTGCCAACAATGTGAATGGACTAGAAGTGAACTGGGCCTTTAATATTATTTTTTTCAGTGTGATTGCAAGCACATGCCTTGTCGGCAGCTAGTTTAGCAACCTGCTAAATCTGGACCTATTAGCAGTGGGTGATACTTTGCTACATTACACTGCAAGCTGCCATGTATGCTGTGGAGCTCTTCTTTCATGTAGAAGCAGCCTACCAAGAAACCAAATCATTCACTTCAACATCAATACTTTAACCACTTGCCCACTGGACACATACCCCCTTCCTAACCAGGCCAATTTTCATCTTTCTGCGTTCTCACTCTTTGAATGACAATGGTCATGCAACACTGTACCCATATACAATTTTTGCACTTTTTTTCAGACAAATAGAGCTTTGTTTTTGGGGTATTTAATCACTGCTGGGTTTTTTATTTTTTGTGCTATAAATAACAAAAGACAAAAAACTTTATTTAAAAAAATTGATTTTTCTTTGTTTCTGTTATAACATTTTGCAAATTAGTAATTTTTCTACATACATTTTGACCACAATTTATGCTTTTATATTTCTGTTGACGGCCTCATTTTATGAGACACTAATAATTCAGGAAAGTACAAATACCCCCCAAATGACCCCTTTTTGGAAAGTATACAGTCCAAGGTATTTAGTAAGAGGCATGGTGAGTTTTTTAAAGTTGTAATTTTTCCCCAGAATTCTTCACAATATTAAGATTTTTTTTTCACTAAATTGGCATAGTAACAGGTTATTTCTCTTACATGTAATGCACAAAGTCCTTAGGCGCTGTAATGTACAGTATATATCAGGTCAAATTCAAATTATGTTGGAATGTTATAAAATTAGGTGTCTCGTGCAGTTGCCAACCACTTGGAAAAAATGGATAAATGAAACAAAAAATCAAAAAAAGCAGCGCTCCCCGAAAAACCTGTAAATGGTATAACATTCAAAACAATATTCATCTATTGATTGCTCTAAAAAACAATATTCTATAAAAATCCACAATTGTCAATATGACAAGTAATCCTTAGCATGATACACCAGTCATTGGATAAAATAAGACACTTCAACATACATTCCATACGATACCGCCAGATCAACAAGGGTTATTCACTGGTTCCGATTATCCAATGTGTATGCCAATAGCGCAGAGTATACAGCAGGATTTAATACCAGCAACAGGCTGTTCACCAGATGATAACTTCTGGATGTAAGGTCTTATATCCCACTGTATGATGTAAGCTGTGAACCTGTATCCGATCGTAAGGCTCCTTTATCAGCAGAAAGGCTGGAGTAATGTCGGCATTCCAAAAAGTATTCGATGGATCAGGACGCTGCCGAACACTGCCACTAAACACACTAGGAACTCGACACACTGGTAACTCGTGTCAGGGACTGGAAATCTCGGTCAATCAGAGCCAGGAAACCCGGAAAGGCGGAGTTGATCTCCGAAGGGCTGAATCGCAACGCTCTGATTTGTCATAGCAACCGTGACTAACATGTTTGGCGCGCATGCACCTTCTCAAAGTTATAAAGGCAGCCCTATAGCAGAGGGGCAGGGAACAATACAAATTATGTTAACCCTTTGTGATAATAGCCTTAGGTGAATCCTGTTAGCGCTGTGCATAGTTACTAAAAGATCAATAACAAAACCCCTGTAAAAAAAATATTTAAAAAAATGTGAAAAATGTAATAAAAAGTAAAAAATAAAAATAAAAATGACATAATTAATAAATAATAAAAAAGGATATTTGTTTTGTACAAATTAAATCTATAATTAAAAAAATAATTAAAAAAATGTATGAAAAACAATATAGGAAAAATGATAAATTAGAAAAATTAAATCTATCCAATAATATAATAAAAACTACAGTGATGGAAGATCAAACATCAAAAATATTAATATTAGAAAACATATTAAGAAATATGAATATATGGTAATATTATTGTTAAACAAAAATATAATGGTACTCAAAACTAATTTATTTAAAAGAACCCCCTCAGGAAATCAAGTCCTTTAGACAATTCTTAGATAATTGTTTGATTATTATTTGATAATACTTGTACATCCCTGTACATTGCACACTCACATTGGTCCATACCCTCAATGAGCCCACAATCCAAGGTCCCCATTCATATACTAGGGCCAATTTTGGACAGAAGCCAATTAACCTACTTGCATGTCTTTGGACTTAGGAAATCGATCTCTTCGTTCAAGCCATCGGGCAAAAGGGAACTGAAAGAATTAATCCAAAAAGTCTCCCTTTGACGAAGAAGGGAGAATCGTTCGTTATCTGTTAAAGTGCCCTTTGAAATCACTTCAATAGCAAATACCTCCATGTGTCTGAAATCGTTATTGTGTATTTGATGAAAATGTCAGGGAATGCTATGTTTTGTACAGCCCTTTTTTGTCAAATGGCGGTGCTCGCCCACTCTAACCCGAGTATTGTGCAAACCACGTATAACAAGCCACATGAGCATCGCAAAACATAAATTACGAACTCAGTGGAGCATGTGATAAGCTGTTTCATTTCAAAAGATTTGCCTTTATTTTTAACTATTGTTGATTGGCCATGGGGGATCGATTGGCAAGTAAGACAGCCTCTTTTCCAACACTGGAAAAGCTAGACTCTATTGTCAAAATAGGTTCTAAAATCCAATATTGGTCTATTGTTTGATTTCACTAATTTACTAGGGGCGATGATATTTTTTATTGTTCGTGAGCGTCTAAATGTTACCTGTGGTTTGGAGGGAAGTGTTGGAGCCAAAATTTGGTCAAGTTTCAAAATATTATAATGTATATAATAATCGGATAGAGGTTCACAGCTTACATCATACAGTGGGATATAAGACCTTACGTCCAGAAGGTATCATCTGGTAAACAGCCTGTTGCTGGTAGGGATGAGCCAAACACCCCCCCGCTTTGGTCCGCACCAGAACTTTAGAACAGACCGCAAATTCGTACGAACTTTAGAACCCCATTGAAGTCTATGGGACTGGAACGTTCGAAATAAAAAGTACTAATTTTAATGGCTAATATGCAAGATATTGTCCTAAAAAGGGTTTGGGGACCTGGCTCCTGCCCTAGGGGACAAAGGTCAATGCCTAAAAATTGAAAATTGTATACTCACCTTTCCGTAATTTTCCTTTCCTGACGCATCCCATGGCAGCACACACATTGGGTTGTGACTCCGCCTCCACAACCTTATAGGACCGGTTAGCTATAAGATTTGAAGAGGAGCCCACCATTGGATTCTCTGTAACTATCACCTTAGAGGGGTGGGATTTTGTGTGCTGCCATGGGATGCGTCAGGAAAGGAAAATTACGGAAAGGTGAGTATACAATTTTCTATTTTCCTGATGCATCATGGCAGCACACACATTGGGAAATAACTCGCTACATGGGTGGTTGCATTTCAAAACATTTATTTGCTCAAGTACAAGGTATGGATGAACTTGTTTGTATGACTGATCTGCCGAACTCAGCTGTAGTTATATTCTGTAGTTATATCCAGTTCTATTCTGTAATGCGTCATGAAAGTGGTTTTTGATGACCAGGTTGCTGCCTTGCAAATGGTTTCTGGAGACACTCTACAATATGCTGCCCAGGAGGTCGCTACTGCTCTTGTCGAGTGGGCTTTTAATCCTTCTGGTATCTGGAGACGTTGTACTACGTATGCTTTTCTTATTGTTCTAATCAACCAAGATGCTATCGTCCTTGAAGACGCTGTTTGGCCCCTTCTTACACCATACAGTATGATCAGGAGAGGCTCCGATTTCCTAAATGTACTAGTGACCTCTAAGTAGGAGGAAATGACTGATGAGGGATGAGGATTCCCCTCAATATTGAGAAAAAACGGAAGGTTGATTTCTGCGTTGAAATGAAAGGTACAGGCTACCTTAGGTATGAACTTATCCGCTGGTCTAAGGACAATTCTGTCTGGATAGAGCACCAGATGTGGTTCTTTAATTAGCAGAGCCTGGAGTTCCGAAACCCTCCCGGCTGACGTTATTGCCAGCAAAAAGGCTAACTTGAGTGTCAAGTCCCATAGGGAAATTGAATATAGGGGAAAGAATGGTTTGTTTGATAGAGCTTCCAACACAATTGACAGGTCCCAGATTGGGAAGACTGGCTTCCTGGGAGGCCTAATTTTCAGGCATGCTTTCTGGAATTGAGTAATGAGAGGATCTGTGGCCCATTTTACCCCTGACATTGCAGAAAGAGCCGATATTTGGACTTTTAAGGTGCTGGAACTTAGCCCCTTACCAGACCTAGCTGCAGAAACTCTAAGATCTGCGAAACTGATGGATATAGGGGGTTCCAGGACTGCTGTTCAGCGAACGTGGCAAATCTTTTCCAGATTTTATTATATATACTATTAGTTGATTTCTTCTTGGCTTGCTGTAGGGTGGATACTACCCGGAGTGAACACCCTTGGTCTAGCAGCCTCTCCCTTTCAACTTCCAAGCTGTTAGGTGTAACCGTTCTGGAGATGGATGTAGGAGCTGTCCCTGTGATAGCAAGTCTGGGAATAGAGGAAGAGGAAGTGGCTCCTCTGTGTTTAGTTGCAGCATAGTCGCTAACCATTGGCCTCCTCGGCCGAAATGGCATTACTGCCACTACAGTGGATGTCGATCTCCTCAATCTGGCCAAGAATTTGGTACCGGAGGAAATATGTACCCTAAGTGGAACTCCCATGGATGGTGGTGGCAGTCGATCCCTGCTGCTGTTGGGTAAGCTGTTCTTGCTAGAAAGCGGGGGCATTTGCTGTTCTCCGGAGTCGCCGCTAAATCCATGTCTGGAAATCCCCATCTGCGCACGATCAGAGCAAAAGCTTGATGGCTGAGAGACCATTCGTTGTTTGACACGAAAGTTCGACTCAGATCGTCTGCCAACTGGTTGTGTGTTACTGGCACGTATATCGCTTTCAAGTCCGTCAGGTGGACTTGCACCCATTCGAGTATGGGCCGGACCTCCCGCATGAGTGTACTGCTTCTGGTGCCCCCTTGTCTGTGGACATAGTTTACTGCTACTATATTGTCCCTTTGTAGAAGGATACTGTTCCCCATAAGGAGTGGGCTGAAGGCTATAAGTGCTTGCCACGCTGCTCTGAGTCCTAGCACATTTGAAACTATGCCCTGCGGTCGAAAGGCCCAATGGCCTTGAACCCCATGATGCAGGTAATGTGCTCCCCAACCTTGCAAACTGGCATCTGTTGTTATTATCTCGGGTGGTGGGGGTACGATGGGACGGCGACGTGTTAGATTGTTGACCTGAGTCCACCACCGAGCAGAGATCTTCACTTCCCGAGTAATCACTATTTGCTGATTCATAGAATATCCGTTCCATTGTTTCAGGAACGAGTTCTGGAAAGTTCTCGAATTCCACTGGGACCACTGGATCATTTGGAAGGTGGAGGACATCGACCCCAGGATACTCAGACATGACCTTGCGGCTAGATGGTTTGCGAACAGGAGCTTTCTTACTTTGCAAATGAGTGGAAGGATTTTCTCCTGAGGGAGACCCACTGTGTTGCCACAGGTGTCTAGTTCGGCTCCAAGGAAGATGATCTTTTGTGTTGGAACTAGGCTGCTCTTTTTCCAGTTTATCATCCACCCAAACTGCTGGAGTGTGGAATATAGAATCGCTCGATGACGTAAGTGTTTCTCGACTGTCGGCTAGGAGGATAATATTGTCTAGATAATGTAGGGCTCAGCCCTTTCTCCCTTAAGTATGCTATAAAGGGAAGTAAAACTTTTGTAAAGGTTCTGGGTGCTGTTGAAATCCCAAACGGGAGGCTTTGGAACTGAAAGTGTAGCTGACCGATTGCGAAGCGTAGGTACTTCTGGAATTTTTGATTTACGGGTATGTCTAAATAAGCGTCAGACAAATCGACCAAGAGCATCCAGTCTCCTACTGCTATTGCTAGTAGGATGGTTTGCAGACTCTCCATCTTGAAATATTCAATTAAAATTGTTTGATTAAGATCCTTTAAATCCAAGACTGGCCTCAAGTCCCCTGTCTTTTTTGTAACTAGAAAGAGGGGAAAATAAAAGCCCACACCTCTCTGTTCCTGTGGAACTTCTATAATCGCCTGTTTCTGTAGAAGCTCCATGACATATTCAATCAGAAGTCTGCACTTTGGTTGTGAAGATGGTAACCTGGTGAGTCTGCAGTGGTTTTGGGGTGGTTTGTGTTTGAACCTCTATTTGTGGCCACTTTGGATGGTGGAGATTGTCCAGTTGTCCTGTATATGTTCCGTCCATACATGAGCAAATAGCCTCAGCCTCGCTCCTACTATTGCGGGCTGGGCAAGCATGACATCAAAAGGACTTTGGTTGGTCTCCTGGGGTAGTCCCCTTAGACTTTTGAACCCTCAAAAAGGATGGCTGCGTATTCCTCCAATTCCGCTTAAACTCCTTTCCTGGCTTATAAACTTTTGCATCCCGATACCGTTCGGGCAGGTGGCGTCTGAAGGATAGATTCCTTTGCTGCTTGGACCTTTTATCTGACGGGATAAGACCCGATTTCCCACCTGTGACTTTCGATATTGCCGAATCCAGTTTGGGACTGAACAGGTTGGTACCGTCGTAGGGGATCTTACACCAATTAGACTTGGAGGCTGTATCAGCGACCCAGGGTTTAAGCCACAGTGCCCGCCGAGAGGTCACAGAAGCCAACATTGCTCTAGCTGAAGCTCTAATTATGTCTACTGCAGCTTCTGCCACAAAATCTCCAGCTAGGTTGAGTTTCTGCAGGGCGGATATAACTCTCTCTTGGTCTGCTGCTTCTATTAGCAACTTCTCCACGTTGGAAGTCCAGCATGATATGGCTCTGCCGACCGCTGCTAGAGGGACCGCTGGCCTGCAGGCTCCTCCTGCTGCCGAATATGCTTTTTTAAGGTCAAGATCGATTTTGCGATTCATCACGTCTCTGAAAGTCACGGCATCTTCTAATGGCAAGGTAACATGGCGTACCAATCGCATTACCGAAGAATTCAGCACTGGAGCCAGAATAAGGGGATTCACCGTTGGTTCCTTAAGTGGATAGTTTGCTCAGCCTATTGTTTAGTCCTGTTTTCTTGTCCGGTTCTTGCCACTCGTCCCTAATTAATTCTTCGAGCCTCTCAATGAAAGGAAATGTTTCAAGGTCTTTTTTTTTTAGGTTAGGAAAATATTTTCTTAATTTAGCTGGAACTTTTTCCTCCTCCCATCTTATTACCTCCTTTACTGACTTTGCAAAAGGATCGATTAGCGCAAAATCAAATGCAGCTGGTGGTAACGCTTCATCATCCTCTAGAGTCTTCCTGATCCTGATGGGTGTAGGACGCAGAGGCTGAATTAGGAGTTCCAGTCGGTTCATAGGCTGCTACTTGCATAATTGATTCTTTGACTGATTATTTTATTATGTTCGATGCCTCTCTTGCGTCGGACTCTTTATCACGAGTTGCTTCCTCTAAGCAGCCCTGACACACCAATTTGTTTGGGATAGCTTGTGCCCCGCAAACTCAGCAAGCATTGGGTGCAGGATGTGTGTGCCTTCCATCCCTATGTTGTTGGGAAGAGGATGACCTTCTGTGATGGTGGGAGGCTCTTGAATGGCTTCTCTGGGACCGAGAGTGCCTTGAGGGTGAACGCTCTTTTCTTTTAGAGCGTGAAGATCGTGAAGATCCGCCACAGCTGCCAGAAAATATGCATGGCATTAGTGGCGATGCACTCTTTTTTTTTTTTCTCCTCTTCTTATTACCAGTTTAGATGCCCCCTTACCTCATGGTTTGTGGATGGTCTACTACAGCAGCGGCCTCCATAAGGAAAGTAAGGAGTGTACCTGTGAGGGAAAGGTTCTCTTCGAAAAAAGACAATAGCAGAGTATGAACAGCAGGTGCTGGGATAAGGAAATAACAATGCATTGCTTACCAGGGACCAGGCAGACAGCGCTTAGCAAGGCAGCAGCATAATAGAAAAATTCCCAGGCTGTAAAGTGATGTTTCTGTCAGTCTGCAGTTTGTTTTAGGTGCAGACCACTTTTTAAATGTCCCGCCTTCGCGGGGGTGATGACGCCGCTGTTGCGCATGCGCCGTAGCGTTCTGCGGCACTCAGCGCCATTTTGGAAGCTGGCAAGGCTAGTAATGGCTCTATGTCACTTCCTGAGCGCCTGAGGAGTGCTATTGTGGCCGCCATGATGGAGGAGGCAGAGCGGCTGAGGAACCACAGACCCCAGCTGGGAAAAAGACAGAAAGGGAGAGGAAAATTAAATTAAATATAAACAGGTACATGAGGGGAACAGAAAGCAAACTGAATAATAAACTATGAGGCTTAAGGTAAAGAGTAGAACGGGATGACCGCTGCAAACTTTCAACCTTTTTAAGATTTTGTAAGATATTGGTTCAGAGCCCTTGCCCCTGAGTCCATCAGAGTGGGGCTTCCCATATTGTAGCTCATTTAGGGACTGTACAGACTGGGCTTCCAGGTAGGAGAGGCTAACCTAGCTGGGGTGCAGTGGTAAGGGGGGTTCCTTGCTTCTAACCGATCCAGATCAAACTATCGTCCTACCAGGTGAGGAAAAAAAGGAGAATGCAACGGAGGGCTCCTCTTCAAATCGTATAGCTAACCAGTCCTATCAGGTTGTGGAGGCGGAGTCACAACCCAATGTGTGTGCTGCCATGATGCATCAGGAAATGTTTTTAAACACGCAGTTTTTGCAGGAGCACTGATTTTAATGCCGATTAAAGTGAAAAAAAAGTGAAATATTCCTTTAAATATTGTGCCTGGGGGGTGTCTATAGTATGCCTGTGAAGTGCCACGTGTTTCTCGTGTTTAGAACAGTCCCTGCACAAAATGACATTTAACGGAAAAAAAGTCATTTAAAACTGCTTGCGGTTTTAATGTAATATCTGGTTCCGGCAATATGGATTAAAATCATTGAGAAAAATGGCATGGGTAGCCCCCCTGCCCATTACTAGCCCCTTTGGGTCTTGTACGGATATTAAGGGGACCCCGTACCCATATTAAAAAATGGAAAGATGTGGTGCCCCCAGGCCCTATATACTCAGAACAGCAGTATACAGGCAGTGCAAACAAGACAGGGACTGTGTAGGTTTGTTGTGTTAAGTAGAATCTGTTTTTAATTTTCAACTGGTACATTTTTAAAGTGTAGCTCCAGTCAAAAAAATAAATTTTTAAGCTTTTTGGAAAACATAGGGAAGGGTTATCACCCCTGTATAATTTTTTGGCCGTACGTCTTTTTTCATCTCACTTCCTGTTGTCTCCTTCCGTTTGCAAGTAGGAGACGTTTGAAAAAAGGGGCCTGCCCTCTGCAGAAATGGAGGAACAAGGTGTTGGTGTTGCCACAACATTGTAAGCCCTCAAAGTGACTCTTGGTGGGCGCTGGAGCGCCCTGCTGTGAACAATTATATCAAGAATTGTAATTACATGCCATTGTTGAACAGTGGTAGAAAAATTGGGCCTTTGGTGGTTGTGGTGGAACGAGCCCTGCTGTGAAATATTATATCAAGAATTGTAATTACATGCCCCTGCTAAACAGGGGCTGGAAATTGGGCTGGTGGCACTGGTGCCACGACACTGCAACCTTTCCCATATAATCTAGTTGTAATGCAGGAATGAGCCCTGCTGCACAGCATTGCAGCAAACATTGTAACTACATGCCCCTGTTAAACAGGGGCTGAAAAATTGGGCCTTAGGCACTGCAACCTCTCCCATATACTCTAGTTGTAGTGCAGGAATGAGCCCTGCTGCAAAGCATTGCATCAAAAATTGTAATTACATGCCCCTGTTAAACAGGGGCTGAAAAATTGGGCCTTAGGCACTGCAACCTCTCCCATATACTCTAGTTGTAGTGCAGGAAGGAGCCCTGCTGCAAAGCATTGCATCAAAAATTTTATTCAAATGCCCCTGTTAAACAGGGGCAGAAAAATTGTGCATCACCCAGAACCAAAAATGTTCTTCCAAGATATCAGCGGACGAGGAAGAGGATAGACAGTCAACATAACAGGACTGTCACTCAGCATCAGCATAGGCAGTCTTGAAGGGATGTGATATTTAAAAAAAATGATTTGGTTACATCAGCTTCAGTTGCTTGGTAGCTGTGGGTGATCCAAGACTGATTCATCTTTATGAAGGTCAGTCGATCAACCGAGTCGGTGGACAGGCGCACCCTGTAATCGGTAACAAAACCACCAGTAGCACTGAAGGTGCGTTCCGAAAGAACGCTGGATGCAGGACAGGCCAGTAGCTCAATTGCATACTGTGCAAGCTCTGGCCAGTGATCCATCCTCAAGACCCAGTAAGCCAGAGGATTTTCGGTGGGAAAGGTGTCGTAGTCTGACCTTGCCCCTAGGTATTCCTGCACCATGTAAATCAGACGCTGGCGATGGTTGCTGGAACTGATCATACCTTGGGGCTGCGGACTAAAAAATTGTCTGAACGCATCAGTCAGACAGCCACCTTCTCCACCACTCCTTCTGACCGATGCCTCAGCAACACGTTGTCCAGGACCAAGAGTTTGTAACCTCCCAGTCTCTAGGAACGCGTTGCACAGACCTTTCTACACGGCCTCCCGGAGATGTCTCATCCTTTGCTCCCTCTGTGACGGCAAGATAAGGTCGGCAACCTTACCCTTGTACCGAATACGAGGATCCTTCCGCAGGCTTTGCAGGATGATCCGCAGCTGCCTCCTCCCAGCCACGTACAAGTCCACGGGTTTCTTGCGACTGTAAATCATCCCTACAAGACTGCTGCTGCTGTTGATGCTGAGTGCCAGCCTCCACCTCCATGCTGACACAATCATCCTCCTCCTCCTCCTCGTCCTCTTCCTGTGTGATGGGTGGAACAGCAGGAACACTGTCTGGATAAAGGGGGCCTTGAGAGGCAAGAAAGTCCTCCTCTTCCTACCTCTGTTCTGCCTCAAGTGCCCTGTCCATTATTCCACGCAGCGTATGCTCCAAGAGGTAGACAAGAGGTACAGTGTCACTGATGCATGCATGGTCACTGCTCACCATCCTTGTGGCCTCCTCAAACGGTGTCAGGACAGTGCATGCATCCCTGATCATGCCCCGATGGCGTGGTGAGAAAAAACCGAGCTCCCCTGTCCTGGTGCCATAGTCGCACAGGTACTCATTGATGGCCCTCTGCTGCATGTGCAGCCGCTGCAGCATGGCCAACGTTGAGTTCCGCCTGGTGGGCATGTCACATATAAGGCGGTTCTTGGGCAGGTTCAACTCCTCTTTGAGCTCAGCCAGCCGAGCACAGGCATTAAATGATCGGCAGAAATGCACACAGACTTTCCTGGCCTGCTTCAGGACATCCTGTAAGCCGGGGGAACCTGCCCAAGAACCGCTGCACCACCAGGTTAAGGACGTGAGCTACACAGGGTACATGGGTCAGTTGTCCCTATTGGAGGGCGGAGAGGAGGTTGGTGCCATTGTCGCAAACCACCATTCCTGGCTTAAGCTGGCGTGGCGTCAACCACCTCTCGGCCTGCCCCTGCAGAGCTGACAAAACATCTTCCCCAGTGTGGCTCCTGTCCCCCAAACAAACCAGCGCAAGCACGGCATGGCATCGTTTTGCCTGCGTACTTGCGTAGCCCCTGGAACGCCTACGGAGCACCGCTGGTTCTGAGGACAGAGCACTGGAAGAGGCCATGGAGGAAGAAGAAGAGGAGGGGGTGGAGGAGAGAGGTGTGTCACAACCAATAGTAGCATTTTGGAGGCGTGGTGGCGGAACAACCTCCAACACTACTGCACCTTGTCCTGCATCCTTCCCAGCTGCCAGAAAAGTGACCCAATGGGCCGTGAAAGACAGGTAACGTCCCTGTCCATGCCTGCTGGACCATGAGTCAGCGGTAATATGCACCTTACCGCTGACCGCCCTGTCCAGCGAGGCAAGGACATTGCCTTCCACATGCCGGTAGAGAGCCGGAATCGCCTTCCGTGAGAAAAAGTGGCGTTTGGGGACCTGCCACTGAGGAACCGCACATTGTACAAACTCATGGAAGGGGCCCGAGTCTACCAACTGAAAAGGTAGCAGTTGAAGTGCTAGCAATTCAGCCAAGCTAGCATTCAACCGCTGGACATGTGGATGGCTGTGAGTGAACTTCTTTTCGACGGTCCAGCAGCTGGGGCAGGGAAAATTGCCTGCTACAATCGGACGTGGCTGTACTGCTAGCAGAGTGCCCGCAAGCACTTGGTTGTGACACACCTAATTCTACACCTTCATTCCTCTCAGCACAGGTTTCAGAGAGGACTGAAGGTCTAGTGGGGTTGGAGATCCCAGCTGATGAGGAGCAAGGAGAGGTCCGCTTTGTTCTTTGGTGTGGGTCTTTGAGGTACGCTTGCCAACGAGCTGCATGACAGATCAACATATGTCTGGTCAAGCATGTGGTGCCCAAGCGGCTGATATTTTGGCCACACGAGATATGCTTGAGACATATGTTACAAATAGCAGCGGTGCGATCTGATGCACTCGTCTAAAAAAAGGCCCACACCAAAGAACTTTTAGAATAACGTGCAGAGGCAGTGCCCTGCACAGGCGGAGCTCTGCGGTGTGATTCAGTCGGTGTGCTGCCCCTAAGCTGGCCCCCGGAGAGGGCATCCTGTGTCATTGGAGATGTGCCTCCTCCTCCTCCTTCTATCTCCTACCAGGCACCCATGTGGAGTCAGTGCCCTCATCATCCCCTCCCTCTTCATCGCTGGAGCAAACCTGGCAGTATGCTGCAGCTTGTGGAACATGACTGCCAGATTGCTGTCCTTCTTGAGCATCCCCTCTCTCTGCGCTCACGCTACTGCCTTCCTCTAGCTGAGTATCATCATCAGAGCATACAAAACACTGGGCATCTTCCTGGAGCATGTACCCAACACTGTGCTCAAAGAGTTCTGGGGACTTCTCAGGAGGACGTGGTGGGTCTAGGGTGGGAGTCACTGGTGATGACATTGAGATGAGGGAAGAGGATGCATTGGCAGCTGCTTTGCTAGTACCCTGAGCCTGGGTGAGAGAGGATGAGGATGAGGAGGATGAAGAGGGCTTGGTCATCCACTCTACCAAGTCTTCGGCATGATGCGGCTCAACACGTCCAGCTGCCGAAAATAAGGACAATCGTGTCCCATGGCCACGTGCTGATGACGATGCATTGCGTCTACGACCAGCACTGTTGTCTCTAGACATAGAGCCTTTATTATAAAACAACAGGAATTAAAGGGTAGATACCGGTGTATACTGTGCTGTGCTGGAGGCACACAACACCAACTAACTCCTGCAGATGGCTCAATTAGAGAAGAGCAAAATAGGTAGATACAGGTGTATACTGCGCTCAGGGCACACAGACAACATGCAGAAACTCCAGCAGATGGCTGATAGCTCAATTACAGAAGAGCAATATAATTAGCTATATAGGTGGATTATGGTGTATACTGCACTCAGGTCACACAGACAACACCCAGAAACTCCTGCAGATAGTTGAAAGCTCAATTACAGAAGAGCAATATAATTAGCTATATAGGTGGATAATGGTGTATACTGCACTCAGGTCACACAGACAACACCCAGAAACTCCTGCAGATAGTTGAAAGCTCAATTACAGAAGAGCAATATAATTAGCTATATAGGTGGATAATGGTGTATACTGCACTCAGGTCACACAGACAACACCCAGAAACTCCTGCAGATGGTTGAAAGCTCAATTACAGAAGAGCAATATAATTAGCTATATAGGTGGATAATGGTGTATACTGCACTCAGGTCACACAGACAACACCCAGAAACTCCTGCAGATGGCTGAAAGCTCAATTACAGAAGAGCAATATAGGTGGATAATGGTGTATACTGCGCTCAGAGCACACAGACAACACACACAAACTCCTGCAGATGGCTGAAAGCTCAATTACAGAAGAGCAATATAGCTATATAGGTGGATAATGGTGTATACTGCGCTCAGGGCACACAGACAACACACACAAACTCCTGCAGATGTCTGAAAGCTCAATTACAGAAGAGCAATATAATTAGCTATATAGGTGGATAATGGTGTATACTGCACTCAGGTCACACAGACAACACCAAGAAACTCCTGCAGATGGCTGAAGGCTCAATTACAGAAGAGCAATATAGCTATATAGGTTGATAATGGTGTTTACTGCGCTCAGGCCACACAGACAACACCCACTAACTCCTGCAGATGGCTGAAAGCTCAATTACAGAAGAGCAATATAACTATATAGGTGGATAATGGTGTATACTGCGCTCAGGGCACACAGACAACACCCACAAACTCCTGCAGATGGCTGAAAGCTCAATTACAGAAGAGCAATATAGCTATATAGGTGGATAATGGTGTATACTGCGCTCAGGGCACACAGACAACACCCACAATCTCCTGCAGATGGCTGAAAGCTCAATTACAGAAGAGCAATATAGCTATATCGGTGGATAATGGTGTATACTGCGCTATGGGCACACAGACAACACCCACAAACTCCTGCAGATGGCTGAAAGCTCAATTACAGAAGAGCAAGAACGCTAAATAGGTGGATAACGGACGGTGTATACTGCGTTGAAGGTAAACCGAGAACACCCACTAACTCCTGCAGACGCCAACACACTACACAAGGCCGCCGCGCTGGTGGCCTTATATAGTGTGGGGCGTGTACTACACAGCCTGAGCTATGATTGGCCACAGGCATCCTGCCTGTGGCCAATCATGGCTCTCCTCGCTGCCGGCGCTGTGATTGGCCAAGCATGCGGGGTCACATTGCATGCTTGGCCAATCATGAGCCAGCAATGCACTGCGATGGCGCAGTGCATTGTGGGGCGTGAGCGCCACGCGAATTTGGCGTGAATGGCCCACAGAGTTCTGGCTTCGCCGAACGGGCGAACAGCCGATGTTTGAGTCGAACATGCATTCGACTCAAACACCAAGCTCATCCCTAGTTACTGGTATTAAATCCTGCTGTATACTCTGCACTATTGGCATACACATTGGATATCGGAACCAGCGAATGACATTAACCCTTGGTGATCTGGTGGTATCTTATAGAATGTATGTTGAAGTGTCCTATTTTATACAATGACTGGTGTACCATGCTAAGGATTACTTGTCATATTGACAATTGTGGATTTTTATATAATATTGTTTTTTAGAGCATTCAATAAATGACTATTGTTTTGAACGTTATACCATTTACAGGTTTTTCTGGGAGCGCTGCTTTTTTTGTTTTTTTATTTCTCTTACATGTCATATGCATACTTGCAACTACACCCCAAAACACCTTCTGCTACTTTTATGGCAATACTATATGTGTGAGACTTTTTCACAGCCTAGCCACATAGAGAGGTCCAACATGCAGGGTGCACCGTCGGGTGTTCAAGGGACAAATTACACATCTAATTTCTTGACTACCTATTATATTTTTGAAGGCCCTAGAGCACCAGGACAGTGGAAACACCCACAGAGTGACCCCATTTTGGAAAGAAAACACCCCCACATATATTTTATGAGGCATTATGAGTCTTTTGAACATGTAATTTTTTTTCCACAAGTTTTTGGAAAATATGGAAAGAAAACGAAAACACATTTTTTTTTTACACAAAGTTTAAAAGATATTTCTAACACACAGCATGTACATATCAAAAATGACACCCCAAAATACATTATGCTTCTTCTCCTGATTATGGCCATACCACTTGTGTGACACTTTTACACAGCCTAGCTACATACAGAGGCCCAACATGCAGGGAGTACCTTTAGATGTTCTAGGAGCATAAATTACACATCTAATTTCCTAACAACCGATCACACTTTTGAAGGTCCTGGAACACCAGGACAGTGGAAACACTCACAAAATGAAGCAAACACCCCAATGTATATTCTATGAAAGATTTATATCAATGGCTATGCTCCCATAAGGTGCCACATCCAAACTAACTAGAACAAGAAGTTAACCCCTAAGTGGACTTTTAAGGCACTAAGCATTAAACTATAATTGCTTGTATACAGAATCCCCACATTGATTGCACTATTGAAATTCTCTTGGTTTCACCCGACAGGGCAGTCTGGCACCATTGAAATCTCATTTGCCTGTGCAATATCTGTTTTGGATCCGAACTAGAACCGCTCGGTACCTTTGTTTCTGTCCCCCTGGCCAAATTAATCCTCAATATAAAAGCGTGCACAATTGAAGTCAAACACTGACGCAGACAGAGTTCAGTATTCAGATACTTTTCTATTTTTATTTCCTGAACTCCGGCTGATATACAATGAGCTGGATATCTTACTATCAAATCAAAAATTAGATGAAAGACAGCATGTACAAACCACAAATTATACATATTCATTATTGTGACGGCGTATAAGCTTTTTAGCTGGGTTATGTCTTAAAAAGGGAAAAGCAAACTATCGTAGCTAAAATAGGGTCTTATTTTCAGCCCCCTTCCTCTTGGGTGTAGTCTCATGGTGCCGAAAACAGGCGCAATCTTCTTTTTGACGTTGCTCTTTTTTAACCCTTGCAGTTTCGTTCCACATGAAGGGAGAAGCTGCCAGACATCTTAATTATGATTAAATGAGTATGATTAAGGCTGATAACTGATAGTGAAAGATAAGCACTTATATCTATAAGAGTACCAGAGATAGGCATTTCACTTATAACACTCATGATCACATCCATTACAGTTCGCCCCTTGAAATGCTTTTTTCACAAAACTGTCACTCACACTAAAAGACCACCTATGATCACCGGCTCATCCTTCCCCTCTGTAACTCTTTTAAGCTGTATATAGGGAAAGGGCAGTGACTAGCTCACCACTCCCCCCCCGATACAGCTGGTGAAATGTAGCCAGGTGCTGTCTATCCCTATGGCCCTACAGTGTTGCATCTCGGGGGAGGGTAAATGTAACGGTGCGTAACACATAACTGTCATCATAGGCATCATCAAGTATTACATAAACATCGTCGTCATCGTCTGGGGTTTCTTGGTTCACCAATGTAGGGGTAGCTTGATCAACAGCCTTTTCCACACACTTCCTGATGCAGGGTAGAATGCAGCAGATTATAGCCGCCATTACCAGGATAGCTATTCCTATCTGGGTCAACAATCCCTGCCATCCCCCCTTTATCCAGGTGAAATACGGATCCCAGGGATTGGCGAGCCCTGAATTCTGTTTTAGCTCTCTGGACAAGTTCTCAAGTTTCTGGATGGCTAAGGTCACTCTACCATTTGGGCCAGTGTTGTCTGGGATGTAGGTGCAACATGTGCTTGTTTTTCGGGGATCATTTTACATACGCCCCCCTTTTCAGCTAGGAGCATGTCTAAGACCATACGGTTTTGGAAAGTCATGTGTGAAATCGCTTCCAACTGTTCGGCTAGACCTTGCAGTGCATCTCTGGTGTAATTGACAAATATTTGTTGTTTATAGTAGATGTCATTTATCCAGTCCACATTCTTGTTAGCAGTGATAATAGGAATCAGTGACTCAAAGCCAGCTGCTACTTGGTCTCTTGCTTTGAACTCATCTGGGACTCCCCTTGGAACTCCTATGGCATCTATGTATACGTGGGGGTCAAAACTTCCTGCTGGGGCACTCCTGCTTTTTCTGTTTGGTTTGGGTATGTTATTCCCTTTTGGCTCTGGGTCCTGCGAGAGAATATGCAGGGGCATTATGGCTTTGGCCAATGCACATTCTCCTGTCTTACCGTTTTATCCAGAGTTGATCAGGCTCCGGCCCGCTCGTATTTAGTATTATTTCGGTCTCTTTCCGTTTCGGCTGTCCTTTTGGACCGACTCTCGAGCCCCACGATTGGGCGCCAGCTGTTTTGGATCCGAACTAGAACCGCTCGGTACGTTTGTTTCTGTCCCCCTGGCCAAATTAATCCTCAATATAAAAGTGTGCACACTTGAAGTCAAACACTGACACAGACAGAGTTCAGTATTCAGATACTTCTCTATTTTTATTTCCTGAACTCCGGCTGATATACAATGAGCCGGATATCTTACTATCAAATCAAAAATTTGATGAAAGACAGCGTGTACAAACCACGCTGAGTTATGTCTAAAAAAGGGAAAAGCAAGCTAAAATAGGGTCTGTTTTCAGCCCCCTTCCTCTTGGGTGTAGTCTCATGGTGCCGAAAACAGGCGCAGTCTTCTTTTTGACGTTGCTCTTTTTTAACCCTTGCAGTTTCGTTCCACCTGAAGGGAGAAGCTGGCAGACATCTTAATTATGATCAAATGAGTATGATTAAGGTTGATAACTGATAGTGAAAGATAAGCACTTATATCTATAAGAGTACCAGAAATAGGCATTTCACTTATAACAATCATGATCACATCCATTACATCAGTGCATAGTGACAAGATCAACCAGTATAAGCAGGAAAACTTGGAGACGCAGTTCTTTCTATGTTTTTTGTTTTTAATAGTCCTATGGAATTGTGACACCACTACAATATACGTAAGTCTGTTCAAACACATTTAAATTAGACATATACTTTATTACTGTTTATTATTATTCTGTATTCAGCCTGACTTTATGCAGCCACTATATTATTGATATATGACAGACCTCATAACACCCCTGAAGATAGAGACATTGAGACTTTGAAACGCATCGGTTGAAACCAAGAGAATTTCAATAGCACAATGTCAGAAACCATGAATGAGGCCGAGACAGAGGTACAATTAAATCACACTTGTTTATTGAATAAAAATAAAAAGGTAAATCGAGAAAGTGTAGTCAAAGCATAGCCAGGGTCCAGTAACCAGATCGAGTAGTTAGCCAGGCCAGAGTTCAATAACCAGATCGTGTAATCTGTCAGGCCAGAAGTCAGGGATCCAAGAAGAGCAACAGCAAGCAGGATAAGGAACCATAAGGGATGTCAGCAAGCCAGTCTTTAAACAGAACTGCAGGAGATGGTTTCTTGTGATGCGACCAAGGCGAAGGCAGAGGTGAAGTGAGCTGGACAGCTTTAAGTAGGCAGGTCAGACGAGCATGATCAGGAACAGCTGCTAACTGTGGAGAGAGATGAGAGCTGATAATTAGCTAACAGCTGAGCATCCAGCCCAGAGAAGGAAGGGCTAAGCCAGCCCTGACATGCAATCAATGTGATTCTGCATACAAGCAGTTGTTATCATTCCAGTGCAAATTGTTTTTACTCTGTTTAATAAACTATATTTTTCTACTTAATCTACTATGTTAGTGCCTTAAAAGTCCACATAGGGCTTATATTCTTGATCTACGTATATTCTATGAGGCATAATTATTCTTTTCCACACATTTTTGGAAAATGTAGAAAGAAAATGAAAACGCTTTTTTTTATGCATTTCTTACACATTTGTACAACACTGATGGGCACTTATGAAGATACACTGATAGAGTGGCACTGATGAGCACTCACTGATGTGCACTATTGGGCACTGATGAGCATTAATAGGGCACTGTAGTGACACTGATGATCAGTGTAATGGCACTGATGAGTACTCACTGATGGCACTGTAGGGCACTGATGGCATTGTAGGTCACTGATGAGCACTGATAAGCACTCACTGATGGCACTGATGTGCACTGTAGGGCACTTATAAGCACTCACTGATAGGCACTGTAGAGCGCTGATAAGCACTGTAATGGCACAATAGGGCACTGTAGTGGCATTGATGAGCGCTGTAGTGGCAACGTAGTGCACTGATGGCACTGTAGGGGCACTGATTAGCACTGTAGGGACACTGATTAGCACATCATTCGGCTGTAGTGCTGTCAACAAGTGGTTAAAGCGTTACTAAAGTTTTTTTTTATTGAAATAACAAATGTGGTACTTACCTGCTCTGTGCAGTAGTATTGCACAGAGTGGCCCCAAACCTCTACTCCTTTGGTCCCCCCACTGGCACTCTCCGCTCCCTATGTTATGTGTCTGCCCATATAGCAAGCAATTGCTATAGGGGCAGATGTGCAGGTTTGCTCCTGATCTGGGCTGTGTGTGTGTCTATAGACACACATAGCATGGCTTGCCCCCCCCCCCCTCACTTGAGCCAATGGCTTCCGATGTATCAAGATCTGGATCTAAAGTCTTTAGGGGAGGCTGGGGGGAACTACACTTGGAAGGTTTTTTACCTAATGCAGAGAATGCATTAAGGTAAAAAAAAAAAAACGTTTTCTTTATCGTACATCATAGGACACAGAGTCTCAAGTAATTACTTGGTGGGTTGTAGGCCTACGTTCAGGTGTTGACACTGGTATAACCAATACAGGAAGTTAACTCCCCTATATAACCCCTCCTCCTTCCAGGAGCACTCAGTTTTTTCGCCAGTGTCTAAGGTGTTGGTCACGAGTGAAGATGTGCTCTGTGGAGCTCCAGGAGGGATCCATGCTGGATTTAAAAAGCCTCCACAACCGGATCCATACTTGCCATTGAAGCCATAGGATGGTACCTGGACCTTGATTCAAGAACGAGGTTTTTGCCTGTAAAGCTTCTCTCTGAGAGCTGGGCCCTAGGAACCAGGACTCTTTTTGGTCTTGCTACATTTCCTAAAGTTGTCCTGAGGGTTGCTATACAAGGTCCAAAGGAGTGGAACCCCTTTTAAAAGGGCCCCAGTCTTTGAAGGTTTAAACTACGCTGCCTGCCGTGATGGGTAAAAGTTGGATCTGTCTGTTAAATCAGCAGTATCCTGCAGAGAGGACAAGGTAAGGGAAGAAGCTTTGCTTTTTCCTTCAATATACCTTATATGCCTTATAAATGTCTCCTCTATAAGGAGTAACTTACACTACCTATGTATGTGTCTTAGTGCAGCTCTGTCTCAGAACATGTGTGGTCCCAGCGGCAGAGGGGTTTCTTACTTAAATAGATCTTGTGGGATTTGGTAAAAAATACAGCAGTTGCTAATACAGAGATGTGTATAAACTTCTATATGAGTGGTGGCTGATTGGTTGATGCAGCTGCTTTAGCTGCATGGTTTAATTACAACCCAAAACAAAACAAGATAAAGTTGGCGCACAAATGAATGGTCTCTTTAAGAGCGTTTGACTATCTCGTGGGATGTTTGTTTATTTAAATAAATGTCCTGTAGATGGTCTCAATGTGCGGCTGTTAACCCATTATGGACTTGGTAAAAAATGGATGCAGCAGAAAAAACGATCAAAAACAGCGCATCAAAGGGACTAGTAGATTGATGTGAAAAAGACTTTAAAATGTCATTTATTAAATGTAAAAAATAAACACAGACATCTGATCCCTGCAGGATCTCAAACACATAAAAAACACCAATCATAAAACGGACAGATGTTTGATAATGAAAAGCTCCTCAGATCTCTCAATTATAACTTTGGAAAGGTCAAAACCAACGACCAATGTGCACAGCTTTCGAATGCCTAATGAATGCAATCAATCATCTGAAAGAACCCAAAAAGTCAGTGTAAACGAATGGAACAACGTTTCTAGGGACACTCACTTCATAGGTGTTCAATGGGCTGCAGAGCTGATGAGTCCAGTCTGATGACCGAGGGGGAGGTGTTTATTTCAGCTCCATCTGAAGCGTTCGGCTTGGAGGCAGAGGTGTAATGCTGCACGCTAGGTGGTAAGGATCAAGCTTAGTCACCAGATGATATCAGCTGTACACATAGGCAGCTTGGAGAACGCTGCACTGCCTGCAGTGCGGCTTGTCCGAGCGGCTGTGGATCACATGAGAGGCTTGTCACGTGGAAGGCTGTGAAGGGGAAGGTTGCTATGCCGACTCTCCTGCTTACATGTTTCGCGCTCCTGCGCTTTGTCAAGCCGCTCGGACAAGCCGCACTGCAGGCAGTGCAGCGTTCTCCAAGCTGCCTATGTGTACAGCTGATATCATCTGGTGACTAAGCTTGATCCTTACCACCTAGCGTGCAGCATTACACCTCTGCCTCCAAGCCGAACGCTTCAGATGGAGCTGAAATAAACACCTCCCCCTCGGTCATCAGACTGGACTCATCAGCTCTGCAGCCCATTGAACACCTATGAAGTGAGTGTCCCTAGAAACGTTGTTCCATTCGTTTACACTGACTTTTTGGGTTCTTTCAGATGATTGATTGCATTCATTAGGCATTCGAAAGCTGTGCACATTGGTCGTTGGTTTTGACCTTTCCAAAGTTATAATTGAGAGATCTGAGGAGCTTTTCATTATCAAACATCTGTCCGTTTTATGATTGGTGTTTTTTATGTGTTTGAGATCCTGCAGGGATCAGATGTCTGTGTTTATTTTTTACATTTAATAAATGACATTTTAAAGTCTTTTTCACATCAATCTACTAGTCCCTTTGATGCGCTGTTTTTGATCGTTTTTTTTAATTACAACCCAGCACTTCCACCTAGTAACATTGGGAAACGCTCTATACTTATGTGGTTTTAAAAAAACTATACATCTGCTGACAGAACCCCCCCTTCCCTTCCCCTCTTCCCCTCCCCCTCTTAACCTCCCCCCTTGTAGAGGGTATAGTACGTTCACCTTACTTTGTGTTGGTCATTCGGTTCCCTAGCAGGGCCTGAGAACGCAGAGGGGCATGTCCGCAAGGTCACGTGGCGCTGTGTATGGATGTAACTTCCACACACACAGCACTCGCCGTATAGCTGAGGGGAAGCGCTGAGGATGCCAGTCAGGTTCCACCTGAGGCTTTATATCACAGACACTCTCATTTCAGAAAGACTTTTTAACTGAAGAGAGGCAGTCTGTCGCACTAAGAGACACTAGAGCGCTGGGCACGTAAAGGTTTTGAAAACAGGCATTTCCAGACCGGAAAAACGATTGTTACTTAGCAGCAAAAGAACTGTTATTTTGGTGACATTGTCTTTGCTAGAATTGTTGTCAAGCAAATATTTTGTGTGTACCTCTGCTTGTGCTTTGCACTATGTCTTCCAGACTTACTGTAAAGGTACCTAAGGTGTCACCCCCCAGGCGCTGGGAATCCCAGTTATGCCTCCATACTGTCTCCCTCTTCAGAGAGATCAGACATGGCAAGGGTGAGTCATTGGAAGCTAGCGGTGGTGCAACTGCTTCACACACTTAAGCCCCTGTAGATGCATTTTCCTCTGCCTTGCAAGGCTTAGAAGGAAGATTAGTGGCTTTAATCGCATCCTCCATCCGGTGTATAGGAAGCGTCCTAGATCCCCCCCCCCACCTTAGACTCTTTGCAGTCAGTGGAGGGTCCAAGAGAATTATGGGGACAGGATGGGGTATTGCCCTCAGATGATCGGGAGGAAAGACATCGATTATTTCTCTGCGGAGGAAACAATACTTGAAGTTCCCAAGGATCCCTACTTCACAATCTTAAGTACAGAGGCTTGCAAAGATGGTTCGCTCTACTTGCATGCTACCCCTAACAGAGTTAGCTGAAGGGCCGGTCTCTTCCTTGGGTTCTTTGAAGCCTTTACAGCCTTTGCATGCGTTTCCTGTCCACACATTACTGAAAAAGCTTATTTATACCGAATGGGATCATCCGGATAAGCATTTTTTCCCTTCCAAAGAGACTCGCTATGCTCTATCCTATCTAAGAAAGATTCACTAAAAGATGGAACGTTCCAGCAGTTGATGCTGCGATTTCCAATGTGAAAAACAAAACAAAACAAAAACTTACCCAGTGGACAATGCGCTTATGCTTAAAGATCCAACAGATAAGAAGTTGGAAGGTCTGTTAAAATCCTTTTTTTCTTAGCAGGTACTGTTTCTCAGCCTGCAATTGCAGCTATAGGCATCTGTCAGTCCTTAAAGGACCAGTTCACAGATGCTCTCAGATGAGCTCCCTGCACAACAAGCACAGGAACTGGCCGAGCTACCTAAAGCCTTATGCTTTGCTGTAGCTGCTATGAAGTATTCTATTCACCGGGCATCACGCCTTGCGTTTGTACTTGTACATATGCGAAGGACCCTTTGGTGAAAGGGTTGGTCAGCTGAGACGCCTTGCAAGAACCTTCTAACTAGTTTCCCCTTTAAGGGAGAATGATTATTTGACGATAGTTTGGGTAAATACATTCAAACAATTTCCAGCGGAAATAGTACTCTTTTGCCAGTCAAAAGAAAATATAAGCGTCCTTCATTTAAACTGTTCAGCCTCTGCCATCTGACCAGGCATAAAGGAAGACCTGGGGCTACAAGTCTGCAAAGCAGAATACAAGACCTCGTTATGAAGAGGCATCTCACCTCACCAAGGTGGGGGGAAGACTTCTGATATAGAAGTCTAGCAAAGGGAGATTCAGGACAAATGGACTCTCTCAACAGTGTCTCTAGGATACAAGCTAGAGCTTTGAGAGTTTCCACCATCTCGTTTTCTGAGATCAAATGTTCCCAAGGATCCAGGGAAAAGGCAATCCCTGTTGCAAGCACTAGACCGATTATTGGCTCAAGGGGTGATCGGACAGATTCCCAAACAAGAGCAAGGTTTGAGGTTTTGCCAAAGCCAAATGGGGACATCAGACCAAGTCTAGATCTACGTAATCTAAATCGGCTCCTGAAAATCCGCTCCATTTGCATGGAGTCAATCAAGTCAGTCGTTTCCATCCTGCAAGGAGAAAAACTTCTGGCGTCCATAGACATCAGAGATGCATAGCTGCTTGTCCATATATTTCCTCCTCACCAGAGGTTTCTGCGGTTCAAAATAGAACAGAAGCATTTTCAGTTAATAGCCTTGCCCTTTGGACTTGCTACAGCACCTCAGGTATTCACTAAGGTATTAGCCCCACCTCTAGTCAGGTTAAGGGCACAGGGCATAACTGTCTTGGCTTACTTAGACAATCTATTGTTATTAGACCAGTCAGTGGCTTGCTTGAAGCAAGGTGTAGCCATCACAAGCAGTTACCTGGAAGGTTTGGGTTGGATTCTCAACTAAAGAAATCCTCCTTAAAGCCACTAAGAAGGCTGGAGTATCTGGGCCTGATCATAGACACAGCCCAGAAAAGGGGTGTTCTTGCCTCCCGCAAGGATCAGCTCCATACAGGAGCTGGTGAGGATGATCAGGTTGAAGAGAAATCCTTCAATTCGCCTTTACATGAGGTTGTTAGGGAAGATGGTAGCTTCATTCGAAGCAGTTCCCTATGCTCAATTCCATTTGAAACTGAAAGCAGTATTCTGTCTGCTTGGAACAAAACAATTTAAGCTTTGGTCTTGCCAATGTGGCTGTCCCCATGAGTGTCCCAAAGCCTCAGTTGGTGGTTACTATCTTGGAACCTGCTGAAGGGAAAGTCCTTCAGATCAATTATCTGGAAGGTAGTAACAACAGATGCCAGCCTTTCACGCTGGGGAGTAGGAGCCTTGCCCATCGACAGATTCCGGCAGTGTATCTGGCTCTAGAAACCTGGACCTCCAGGTTAAAGAATTGTCCTGCCAGGATCCAGTCCGACAATGCCACGGCTGTGGCATATATCAATCATATATCAATCACAAGGAGTCACCAAGAGTCTCTCAGCTCAGAGAGAGGTGAACCAGATTCTAACTTGGACAGAAGAGAATGTCCCATGCCTATCGGCAGTTTTCATTCGAATTGGCAGGTGGACTATCTAAGTCGCCGGCAGTTATTCCCAGGAGAATGGTCTCTTCACCCCAAAGTGTTTCAGGCTGTTTGCCAAGGATGGGGGACTCCAGACGTAGACCTTCTAGCATCCAGATTTAACACTAAGCTAGTCAACTTTGCATCCAGGACAGGGGACCCACTCGCATACGGAACAGATGCGTTGGCGACCCCGTGGGATCAGTTTTTACTGATCTATGCACTTTTCCCCAATTCAGTTGCCACCTCAAGTTCTTTGCAGGATCAAGCTGGAAAGAAAATCGGTAATACTGGTAGCCCCAGCATGGCCCAGAAGGTCATGGTACGCAGACATCGTAAGGATGGCAGTGGAGGGTCCAGGGCTCTTCCCACTAAAGCCAGACCTGCTATCTCAGGGGCCGAAATTCCATCCTACTTTACGAACGCTAAATTTAACGGCTTGGCTATTGAGACCCACATTCTGAATAAACGTGGGCTTTCCAGGTCAGTTATCTCTACTTTGATTAATACTAAGAAGCCAGCTTCTAGAGTTATATATTATAGAGCCTGGAAAGCTTATGTTTCCTGGTGTGAATCCAAGGGTTGGTACCCTCGGAGAGATATCATAGGCAGAATTCTTACCTTTCTACAATTAAGCGTAGAGATGAAGTTGGCCCTGAGTACTATTAAGGGCCAAGTCTCAGCCTTATCAATTTTTATTTCAAAGACTGCTTGCTATGCATTCTTTAGTCCAGTGTTTCATGCAAGGAGTGCTGCGGATTAATCCGCCAGTTAAATCACTCTTAAGCCCTTGGGACTTAAATTTAGTTTTGTTAGTGTTACAAAAACAGCCATTCGAACCATTGCAGCATGTTCCCTTATTCCTTCTGACTAGGAAGCTGATATTTTTGTTTGCTATATCCTCAACAAGGAATTGGCTGCTCTTTCTTATAAGGAGTCATATTTGATTATTCATGAGGACAGAGTGGTGTTACGCCCTCGTCTAGGTTTTTGCCAAAAGTGGTTTCAGGCTTTCATCTGAAGGAAGATATTGTCCTGCCAGGGTTTTTGCCAAGACCTTGTTCCAGGGAAGAAAGGTCACTACATTGTCTTGATGTAGTGAGAGCAGTGAAACTGTATTTAAGAAAACTGCTCCGATTGGTAACACTGATGTCTTATTTCTTCTGCCAGAGGGTCCTAAGAAGGGACAGGCAGCGTCAAAATTCACTGTTGCTAAGTGCATTTGGCAAGTTATAATTCAAACTTATGATTTAAAGGGAACAATCCCCCCTTTTCAAGTAAAGGAGCATTCTACCAGAGTGGTTGGTGCTTCTTGGGCAGTGTGTCACCAGGCCTCCAGGTCTCAAATCTGCAAGGCCGCGACTTGGCCTTCAGTACATACATTTGCAAAATTTTATCAAGTGCATGTAAGATGGAATGAGGATATCGCCTTCGGGTGCAGTGTGCTGCAGGCAGCAGTATAAGTCCTCAGTTCTGGGGGTTACCCTAAGGGTTGTGTCTCCCTCCCCTCAAGTAGCATTGCTATGGGACGTCCCACCAAGTAATTACTTGAAACTCTGTGTCCTATGATGTACGATAAAGAAAATAGGATTTTTAAAACAGCTTACCTGTAAAATCCTTTTCTTGGAGTACATCATAGGACACAGAGCTCCCGCCCCTCTGTTTTATGAGGTGAGAGTATGTTACTTATATTGCTTGGCTACAAAAACTGAGTGCTCCTAGAAGGAGAAAGGGTTATATAGGGGAGTCAACTTCCTGTATTGGTTATACCAGTGTCAACACCTGAAGGTAGGCCTATAACCCACCAAGTAATTGCTTGAGACTATGTCCTATGATGTACTCCAAGAAAAGGATTTTACAGGTAAGCTGTTTTAAAAATCCTATTTTCTTGATCATACATCACAGGACACAGGAGCTCAATACATAGTGGGTTATATAGGCACCTCTGGTGATTGGACACTGGTTAACCCCAATTAAGGAGAATTTCTCCCCTATATAACCCCTCCCATATGGGAGGCACCTCAGTTTTTTCGCCACTGTCTATGGTGGTTGGTCACGTAAAACATGTGCTATGAAGAAAGCTCTGTGCAGGTCCCTGCGGGGGCCTAAGGGCTACAACAAACCGCATCCATATCTCGGTCCGATATTTGACTCCCAAGATGGTATGGTACCTGGGCCTCGTTATCCAAAGAAACGAGGTTTGGCCTGTAAGTCCTCTCCTATTGGAAGACTGGGCTCTGGGAAAACCAGACTTGGTGTACTGTTTACATAGTGGCACGAAAGTTTCTGGCAGAGTCTTTTAGAAGGTCCAGGTAGGAGGTTATTCTGAGAAAGAACCCCCAAAAAAACTGAAGGGTTGGTGATGGGTGAAGGCTGGAATCTGTCTGATTTCAGCAATTCCTGCGGCAAGGACAGGTAAGGGAAGTTAATCCTATGTATAATTATATTATGGATTTCTTCATTTGAGTAGTAGTATGTCTTACCTGGTTTCCACCACTAGAGAGATTAAGAGCAGCCTGATGCATACTTACATGCCTTTCAGTACACACGCTCAGTGAAGCCTGGTTCTCCAGAGGTCTCACGTCTCCACTGCAATCCCTGCCACAATATAGAAAAGTGCTGTTATTAGACCACTGCTTAAAAAATCCACTTTTGATCCGGAAGTCCTTTCTAATTATAGGCCTATTTCTAATCTTCCCTTTTTATCTAAGGTACTTGAGAAAGCAGTTGCAAGTCATCTTCAGGATCATCTCAAGCATAACAGCCTTTTTGAAAAATTTCAATCAGGCTTTCGTTTTGCTCATAGTACGGAGACCGCTCTTGTTCGGGTTACAAATGATCTTCTTATGTCATCTGATGCCGGTTCTCCATCTTTACTTATTATGTTGGATTTGTCAGCTGCGTTCGACACTGTCGATCATGGCATTCTTTTAGATAGTCTTCGTTATAATGTTGGACTAAAAAATTTAGCCTTCAGTTGGTTCGAGTCATATCTTACAGATAGGATTGAACAAACTACATTGGGTCATTTTAAATCTAAACCGCATATGGTTACCTGCGGAGTTCCCCAAGGGTCAGTGCTTGGCCCGATTTTATTTATTCTATATCTTACTCCCTTGGGCCATATTATAAATCGTTATAATATTTCTTTCCATTGTTATGCTGATGATACACAGCTTTATGTAAAAGCTGCAGCTGAAACTCCTTCAGTGCAGTCACCCCTATCAGTCCTTACCGCCTGTCTGGAGGAGATAAAGGAGTGGATGGAACAACATTTCTTGCAACTAAATAGCTCCAAAACTGAGTTTATTATGATTGGAACATCTCACCAGATTAAATCATCGCTGATAACAAGTATTGCCTTTTCAGGCTCTAAAATTCCAGTTTCGTCTGTTGTCACTAATCTTGGTGTAAAAATGGATTCCCAACTCACTTTTGAAGCTCATATAAATCAAGTATGCAAGACTTCTTTCTACCACCTTCGTAATATCTCTAAACTTCGTCCTATCCTTTCTTTTTCCGATGCTGAAAGATTGATTCATGCCTTTGTCTCCTCCAGGCTGGATTATTGCAACGCACTTCTCATTGGGATTCCGAGAAAGAGCATGCAGAGGTTGCAATACGTTCAAAACTCTGCAGCGAGGATCCTAATGAGAGTGCGGAAGCATGAGCATATCACTCCAATTTTAAAATCTCTTCATTGGCTGCCGGTCTCTACAAGGATTGAGTATAAGGTCTCTCTTCTTGTGCATCAATGCATACATGGACAAGCTCCACCTTATCTTAAGGAACTTCTTAGATTGCAAAATCTACCGCGTTCTCTTCGCTCAACTAATTTGAATTGTTTAGAGGTTCCAAAAACGAGGTTGAAAACCATGGGAAATAGGGCCTTTTGTGCTGCTGCCCCACGTCTGTGGAATGCTTTGCCTGATAGTCTGAGGGTTTCTCAGTCTACTGAAAATTTTAAAAAGGGGTTGAAGACTTTTCTTTTTAGCAAATGTTTTGTAAATTAAGCGGTTTGTTTGTTTTTATTGTAATTATGTAGCACTTTGAGGTCTTTTGATGGAAAGTGCATTATAAATAAAATTTATTATTATTATTATTAGATAATACAGGGGTCCCACGTAGTCTGGGGGTCCCACGCAGCTCCGATGGAAATTCCCTTTCCCCCCCTGGATTCCGGCGGTTCTCGTGCACGCGTGCCGAGTGCGCTCCCGGGCTAATGGAGGAGGGGGGAGTGTGGTTGTGAGCCGTGCACGTTGGTGTGCACGGCACTGTACTGCGCAGGCGGCAGTTTTAAAAAGCCCAGAGCGTCAGGGGGCTGTAAGTGTGAGACACAGGAGCTGTGGGCAGTAAGCATCCCAAGGGATTGGATCCAGGCAAACCTAAGACACCTACTCAACATCAGGTTGTGCAGTTTAAGCATATATATTTATTGTGAGACTTTAAGCACAACAGTGATTGCACTTTGTACTAGTACCTCTGCTTTGTAGCTTAGGACTATGTCTCCTCGTAAGAGGGTCTCAGGGGGAGGTAACAAGGGCATTGGTAAATCACCACCTAGGTCCAGGGGTTCTAAAAATGCCTGTAATTTACCATCCCCCCGCAGGACTGGAGCCAGCCTCACAGGATGAGTCAGTGCCCCTGTCAGGTTTTGCAGCCTCTCCTAATGTCCCAGCCCCGGTATACGTCACTGGGGACTCCCGTAGGGCTACATTGGAGGGTTTTGAAGGGAGAATCATGAATTTTATTTCTGCTTCCCGGAAAGATAGCAGGAAAAGGGGTAGATCCCCTCCCTCTGCTGAGATTACTCTTTCAGATGATTCTTCTGACAATGAGGAGAGATCCCTATCTTGGGACAGGGATCTTGAGCAGTCGGAGGAAGAGGAGAGAGTCCCCTCCTCCCAGGCGCTCAGAAAACAGGTGCAATATTATACTGAATTGGTGCGTACCACATTCAGAATGCCTGCTGCTGAAGTTACTATGTCCTCTGTTTCTTCCCTGGGAGTCAGGTAGGTGCCACAGACTGCTTTTTCCTTTCCAATTCATCCCTTAATGGATAAATTGTTGTATGAGGATTGGGGACATCCCAATAAACTGTTTGCTCCTCCTAAAAGGTTTTCTATGCATTATCCTCTGGAGGAAAGTTTCACCAGGAAATGGGGGGGTCCCATCTGTCGATGCGGCTGTTTCTTGCGTGAATAAAATCCTGACCTGTCCATTGGATAATGCTCCGGTATTTAAAGATCCAACTGATAAGAAGTTGGAAACATTATTAAAAGCCTCCTTTTCCATGACTGGCGCTGTAGTGCAACCTACAGTCACAGCCATGGGGTTGTGTCAGTTCCTCAAGGAACAGGTTAAGCAGATGCTTGGCCTCCTTCCCAGTGAGGAAGTGGAGAATTATGCAGAAATACCGCAAATTCTGTGTTTCATGATTGATGCGATTTTGGATTCTGTCCAACAAGCATCTCGTTTGTCTCTCCTGTTGATACACATGCGAAGGGCCCTATGGCTAAAGAATTGGGCAGCTGAGCTATCATGCAAGAAGCATTTGATTGGGTTCCCGTTTAAAGGGGAACGTTTGTTTGGAGAAGAATTAGACAAATTCGTCCAAAAAATTTCAGGGGGTAAATCTACTCTCCTTCCAGTCAAAAGGAGCAAACGTCCATCATTTAGGCGTTCTCTCTCTCTCCGGAGCATCAAGCTCTAAGCAGTGGCGACGGCCTTCTCAACCCTCCTCTAAAGGAAAGGCTCAAGAAATCCTGGGGGTGAAAGCCTGCCAAGCAGAGCCCAAAAGCTTCCTTGTGAAGGGGCGCCCCTGCTCGGCCGAGTGGGGGGAAGGCTCCTGCAGTTTGCGGAAGCCTGGCGGGAAGAGATCTGGGACAAGTGGGTGATCTCTTCGGTAGCTCTGGGCTACAAGCTAGAGTTTCATTAGATTCCACCTTCTTGCTTTCTAAGGTCAGGGATCCCCAGGGACCCAGTAAAGCAAAAAACGCTATTTCTGGCCTTAGATCACTTACTATCCCAGGGGGTGATAGTAGAAGTGGACCCAAAAGAACAGGGTTCAGGGTTTTACTCGAATCTCTTCACCGTTCTGAAGCCAAATGGAAGTGTCAGACCTATCCTGGATCTGAAGGATCTGAACCGGTTTTTACACATCCGGTCCTTCCGAATGCAGTGAATTCGCTCTGTGGTCTCCTCCCTGCAAGGGGGAGAGTTTTTGGCATCAATAGACATCAAGGATGCATATCTCCATGTGCCAATTTTTCCCGCACACCAAATGTATCTAAGGTTCACGGTAGAGCGGCACCATTTTCAATTTGTGGCCTTGTTGTTCGGGATCGCTACGGCCCCTCGAGTCTTCACAAAGATGCTGGACCCTCTCTTGGCAAACCTAAGAGCTCAGGGTATAGCCGTCATGGCTTATCTAGACGATTTGCTTCTCATGGAGAAAACCGTAGCGTTCCTGAACCACAGTGTTACCAGAACGCTAGAACACCTGGAACGCCTAGGTTGGATTATAAACCTAGAAAAGTCGTCCCTACAGCCTGCTACCAGGTTGGAATACCTGGGTATGCTTATCGACACCGCTCAGGGCAAGGTGTTTCTTCCAAGGCCAAAAGCCTTGGCCATTGGGGATCTGGTGCGCCTAATTCTGGGCAGGAGATCTTCCCCCATTTGGTTGTGCATGAGACTGTTAGGGAAAATAGTCGCCTCCTTCAAGGCCGTTCCATTCGCCCAGTTCCACTCAAGGCCTCTGCAAAGATGCATCCTTGCGGCTTGGAACAGGAAGCCCCAGTCCTTGGATCTTCCTATGCGTCTATCCCCAGGGACACGCAAGAGTCTCCTCTGGTGGTTACAAACCGAGAATTTCCTGAAAGGCAAAACTTTTCTTCCTTTTCCATGGAAGGTTATTACGACAGATGCCAGCCTGACAGGCTGGGGAGCAGTGTTGGAGGAGACGTGCCCGCAGGGGAAATGGTCTGCGATCGAGAAGCTATTGCCCATAAATATCTTGGAGATCCGGGCAGTTTATATGGCTCTCATAAACTGGTCTTCCAGACTACGGGGTCTCCCTGTTCGGGTTCAGTCCGACAATGCCACAGCAGTGGCCTATATCAATCACCAGGGCGGTACCAGGAGTCTGGTTGCGCAAAAAGAGGTGAATCGCATACTTGTCTGGGCAGAAAAGCATGTTCCATGCCTTTCTGCAGTCTTCATTCCAGGAGTGGAAAATTGGCAGGCGGATTTTCTGAGCCGCCAGCAGTGGTGCCCAGGAGAATGGGCTCTGCACCACGACGTGTTTTGGAACATATGTCGCAGGTGGGGTACTCCAGACGTAGATCTGTTTGCGTCCAGGTTCACCAGAAAACTGGACAAATTTGTGTCAAGAACAAGAGATGCACTTGCTCAGGGGTCAGATGCTCTGACAGTTCCCTGGGATCAGTACAATCTGATTTATGCCTTCCCCCCGTGCCTGCTTCTATCGCGGTTCCTGGGAAGAGTGAAGAGGGAGAAAAAATCGGTTCTTTTGGTAGCCCCGGCTTGGCCCAGGCGACCGTGGTACGCAGAGATCATGAAGTTGGCAGTAGGCAGGACGTGGATCCTCCCTCTCCGGCCAGTTCTGCTCTCACAGGGTCCAATTTACCATCCTGCTTTACACAGTCTGAATTTGACGGTTTGGCTGCTGAGACCCACATTCTGAGAGACCGTGGGCTTTCGGGGCCAGTGCTTTCTACTCAGGTTAATGCCAGAAAGCCGGCCTCCAGGCTTATTTACTACAAAATCTGGAGGGCATATGTTTCCTGGTGTGAACTCAGGGAATGGCATCCTAGAAAGTATGTCATCAGCAGGATCTTGGCTTTCCTCCAGTCAGGCCTAGAAATGAATTTGGCCGTAAGCACTATCAAGGTGCAGATTTCGGCCCTATCAGTGTTTTTTCAGAAGCCACTTGCATTGCATTCCCTGGTGCGGGCTTTCATCCAGGGGGCTATGCGGATAAGGCCGCCAGTCAAACCTCCGGTATGCCCATGGGGTCTGAATTTGGTTCTCTCGGCTTTGCAGGGGCAACCTTTTGAACCTTTGCATCTGGCTTCATTAGTTCTTTTGACTAAAAAATTGGTTTTCTTGGTAGCCATATCCACGGCTAGAAGAGTGTCAGAACTAGCAGCTCTCTCCAGCAAAGAGCCGTATCTGATTGTTCATAAGGACCGGGTGGTCATGCGTCCCAACAGGTCCTTTCTACCTAAGGTGGTTTCGGGATTCCATTTGAATCAAGATGTAATCCTACCATCCTTTTTTCCGGACCCACAATCCGCAGAAGAAGAATCTTTGCACACTTTGGATGTGGTAAGGGCAATCAGTATCTATCGTCAAGCAACTGCTCAGATAAGGAAAAAGAAAGGGAAAAACCGCGCTTATCAAATCAAAAAGGATAATTAAAAAGGCAAGCAGAAAACCCAAATGTTATACTGCATTCGACAATAAAATAAAAAAGGGTGGGTTGCGCTAAAACAAATAACAAAAATTAAAAAATATATGAAAAGAAATGAATATGTGACTATACCAATGAAGTGTCACCCAAAATACATAAGTGAATATATATATCAATCCTATACAAAAAAAATGTGTAAAAAATATACAATAATATATCAGTGAGAATAGCAAGTACGAATCACCATTACTAATAAAAGCAATGTAGATAGTAATTGACTAATCATATAACCACGAAACAGCTAGCCAAACTGTGTGGATATCAAAAGAAATGCACAATAGAATTAATTTAGCTTAATAAATCAAACTAGTGAAACATAATTGTAAACATTGAAAAAAGCTTATTGACAAAAAAAGGATTTTAAAATGTCCATGTAAAGTCCTTAGTTGAAAAAAAGAGAAAATATTTTTTATAATAACTCCACAGTGGTAAGGTGATGACAGACCATCCAAAATATTGTGAGTAGTGCACGCCTCCACCACAAATAACACTGCCGCTTACCAAAGGTATATGGTTCTTTGTTCTAGAGAACCATACAGCGCAAGTGACTGATTCCCCCAGTCCAGGGTGTTCACAGGTGGATACAGGAACAAAATACTTCTCCCAGCCTCCAAACACTTCCTCTCGTCAGTGACCGTAAAGGAAATAAAACTCGCAATAGTGTAAAACCCAGATACTTTAATGAAGTTAGAAAAACAAATTGCACACTTACAAGATGTCAGTATACAGATCGCATAACAGATTCGAGCCGGCCGGTCTCGATATGCAGCGCCCAATACTTCCGGAACAAACACGTGAGCTGGTGACGTCAGGACGTCGCTCCTCCTTCCTACGCGTTTCGCCACTAAGGGACGTGTTCACGGGGTACGGGCGGCGTCCTGACGCACCGCTTAAATAGTAAAAACAAATACCAAGCCTCGGTCTGACCCCCGGAACTGAGACGGAAGACGCCATCTTGGTTTGGGGAAAATAACACTGTCTAGTGCTATGGGGGAAAAAGCGCCCTCATATCAAGCAGTAGAAAAAATAATAAATGAAAAATAGAATATACAACTTCAATTATTAAACATCTGAACCAGATGCATACACACTCAAGTGCAAATCAGATAAGGAAAACTGATTGTTTATTTATTTTGCCGAAAGGCCCTAGGAAGGGCCAGGCGGCATCAAAATCCACTCTCTCAAGGTGGATTAGACAGATTATTTCTCAGGCCTATAGTGTTAAAGGGAAAATCCCTCCTTTTCAAGTGAAAGCGCACTCTACTAGGGCTCTAAGTGCTTCTTGGGCAGTGCATCACCAGGCCTCCCTGGCTCAGATCTGTAAGGCTGCAACTTGGTCATCAGTCCACACATTCACCAGATTCTATCAGGTGAATGTCAGAGGGCAAGAGGATATCGCCTTTGGTCGCAGTGTACTGCAGGCTGCAGTTTAGGTCCTCCGGTCCATGGCGGTCTATAATTATGATCGTTGTCTCCCTCCCCTCAATCTGAGCATTGCTTTGGGACATCCCACTATGTAATGAGCTCCTGTGTCCCGTGATGTATGATCAAGAAAATAGGATTTTTATATACAGCTTACCTGTAAAATCCTTTTCTTGAGAGTACATCACAGGACACAGAGCTCCCGCCCCTCTTGGGTTTTACCTGGTTTCCTATTGCTTTGCTACAAAACTGGGGTGCCTCCCATATGGGAGGGGTTATATAGGGGAGGAATTCTTCTTAATTGGGGTTAACCAGTGTCCAATCACCAGAGGTGCCTATATAACCCACTATGTAATGAGCTCCTGTGTCCCGTGATGTACTCTCAAGAAAAGGATTTTACAGGTAAGCTGTATATAAAAATCCTATTATTCTTTACAACCACTTTAACATAGCAAAAGCATTGAGATAACCCTATGGGTCCAACGCTTTTTCCACTTTCCTCGAATAAAGATGAAAAAAACAGGCTGTATGACAGTAATGGCTCTTTTCACATAGCCCATGGAAAAGTGTGTGTTGACAAAAATGAACCGGGAATTTAGATTTTTTGCAGCATAACCAGTTAAAAAAATAATGGGAAAAACACAAAAAAAGATAAAGTAATCTATAAGCTGCAATATATTAAATATTTTATTTTTGGGTTTATATACACTTTAGAGGGAACCTGTATTTTGCACCTAATAGACAAAGTAACAGGTTTGCTGCAAAACAGGAACTACAAGGTAGCTAAAAATACCTTCTCTGTCACAACTCATAGTATTATGTACCTTTTATGACACTTTGGTTTTGGTCTAGGGTCCCCATACTGGCTTCTGCTGGAACTTGCATTTACCTCTCTTTGTTTGGTCTGCAACATATTTGTAGACACTTTGTAACAATAGGCATATGTTGATGTGTTCTGCTGTCCCTCCATTACTAATGTGTATGTATAAAACCTCATTTTTTTATAGTGCAGTGCTCATTGATCGATGATTTCAAAGATTTCACTCTCACTTTACTATAGCACAGTGTTTAGTGATCAATTTAGTGATCAATCGTTACCCAAGAGCTCCTTGTGTCTAGGAGATGATTGGTGGTGATTAACCACTGAACTTCTTTCACCATTTGGACTGTTTCATCCCTTACCTGCCCAGGTCAATTTTCATCATTCAGCTCTGTCACACTCTGACAACTAATCAGGCATGTAACACTGTATCCACATTATTTTATATCATTATTTGAGACGGGCAGAGCTTTATTTTGGTAATACTTAAAGCGGGAGTCCGCCGTTTTTTTTTTTTTTAAAGCCAGCAGCTACAAATACTGCAGCTGCTGACTTTTAAAATAATGACACTTACCCGCCCAGCATGCCCGCGATGTCGGCACTTGAAGCCGATCTCTCGATCATCTCTTGGGTGCTGCCGCTGCCATCTTGGGTATGGGAATCAGGAAGTGGAACCTTTCGGCTTCATTTCCCGGTTCCCTACTGCGCATGCGCGAGTCGTGCTGCGCAATAAGGATGGTCCCCGCTGTCGCTGGGATCCGTGTGTTTCCCAGCAGGCAGCGGGGGACCTTCGGAAAGGGGCGTAGATTCTGCGGAAAGGGGCGTACCTTCTGTAGAATCTACAGTGGGTGCAGATACCTGTACTGTACAGGTACCTGCACCCCCCTCCCCCCTGAAAGGTGGCAATTGTGGCGCCGGAGGGGGGGATGGTTCCAATGAGCAGAAGGTCCACTTTAGGGTGGACCTCCGCTTTAATCACTATTTTTTTTGTAATTGCCTTGCTAAAAAAGACCAAACATTTTGAAAATTGTTTTTCTTAGTTTGGAAAAAAAAAAAAAAAAGCTTTTTAAACAAATAATCTTGCTTCACAAATTTAGGTCAAAATGTATTCTGATACATTACTTTGGTGAAAATAAATCGGTTTATATTATTTAGTCTGTATATCTGTTATACAGCATACAAACTATCATGTATATACAGGGCTGATCCTGGGTGTGTGCCGCAGAGGTGGGGGCACCGAAGCACAAGAGGGCTCCCCACCCTCCTCCTCTCTTTGTGTCACACACACACAGTGGTGTCGTTGGGGGGAGTAAGTTTATTCCTTGCCCCCACACTGGGGGCCAGGGGGTCACATGCGGCAGCACGCAGCGGCTGGGAGCTTTCTCTCTCTGTCACCTGTGTCAGTTTGTCACCTGTGTCAGAAGGAACAGTTTAAAAAACAAAATAAAAAAAACAAAAAATAAATAAATAAATAAATAAAAAGCACCCCTGTCCCCCCTGCTCTTGCGCAAAGCATCGGTCTGGCATCATATGTAAACAGCAATTGCACCATGTATGTGAGGTATCACAGCGAAGGTCAGATCGAGGGCAGTAATTTTAGTATTAGACCTCCTCTGTAAATCGAATGTGGTAACCTGTAAAGGCTTTTAAAGGCTTTGTGAAATGTATGTAGTTTGTCGCCATTGCGCGTTTGTATGCAATTTTAAAGCATGTAATGTTTGGTATCCATGTACTCGGCCTAAGATCATCTTTTTTATTTAATCAAAAATTTGGACAATATAGTGTATTTTAATGTAATGTATTTTAAAGTGTATTTTTTCCCAAAGAAATGCGTTTTAAAAATTTCTGTGCAAATACTGTGTGGAAAAAAAATGCAATACCCACCATTTTATTCTGTAGGGCCTTTGCTTTAAAAAAATATATAATGTTTGGGGGTTCAACGTAATTTTCTTGCAAAAAAAAAAAAAAAATGTTTTCATGTAAACAAAAAGTGTCAGAAAGTGGTTAGAAGAGTGGGTGATGTGTGACATAAGCTTCTAAATGTTGTGCATAAAATTCCAGGACAGTTCAAAACCCCTCCCCCAAATGATCCCATTTTGGAAAGTAGACACCCCAAACTATTTGCTGAGAGACATGTCGAGTCCATGGAATATTTAATATTTTGACAGAAGTTATGGGAAAAATAATTTATTTTTATTTTTATCACAAAGTTGTAACTAAATGATATATTGCTCAAACATGCCATGGGCATATGTGGAATTACACCCCAAAATACATTCTGTTGCTTCTCCTGAGTATGGGCATTTAGTGACAACTTTTTGTAAAAAAAAAATTATTATATTTTGTCATTATTCAATCACTTGGGACAAAAAAAAGATTCAATGGGCTCAACATGCCCCTCAGAAAATAGCTTGGGGTGTCTACTTTCCAAATGGGGTCATTTGGGGGGGGGGGGGGGGTTATGCCACCTTGGCATTTTATGGCCTTCAAAACTGTAATAGGTGGTGATAGGTAGCGAGGAGTGAAATCAAAAATGAATGCCCTTAGAAATCCTGAAGGTGGTGCTTTGATTTCAGGGTCCCGTACGTAGCTAGGCTCCCAAAAAGTCCCACACATGTGGCATCCTCATACTCGGGAGAAGCAGCAGAATGTATTTTGGGGTGTAATTTCACATATGCCCATAGCATGTGTGAGCAATATATCATTTAGTGACAACTTTGAGCAAAAAAAAAAAAGTTTGTAATATTCCCGCAACTTGTGGCACAATATAAAATACTCCATGGACTCAACATGCCTCTCAGCAAATAGCTTGGGGTGTCTACTTTCCAAAATGGGGTAATTTGGGGGGGGGGGGGGTTGTGCTATTTGGCATTTTATGGCCTTCGAAACTGTGATAGGTAGTGAGGAGTGAAATCAAAAATTTGCACACTTAGAAATCCTGAAGGCGGTGATTGGTTTTCGGGGTGTCGTACACGGCTAGGCTCCCAAAAAGTCCCACACATGTGGTATCCCCATACTCAGGAGAAGCAGCAAAATGTATTTTGGGGTGCAATTCCACATATAACCATGGCATGTGTGAGTAATATATAATTTAGTGACAACTTTTTGTAAACATTTTTTTTTTTTTGTCATTATTCAATCACTTGGAACAAAAAAAAATATTCAATGGGCTCAACATGCCTCTCAGCAATTTCCTTGGGGTGTCTACTTTCCAAAATGGGGTAATTTGGGGGGGGGGGTTTGTACTGCCCTGCCATTTTAGCACCTCAAGAAATGAGATAGGCAGTCATAAATTAAAAGCGGTGTAAATTCCAGAAAATGTACTCTAGTTTGTAGACACTATAACTTTTGCGCAAACCAATAAATATATACGCTTATTGACATTTTTTTTTTACTAAAAACGTGTGGCTGAATACATTTTGGCCTAAATGTATGACTAAAATTGAGTTTATTAGATTTTTCTTATAACAAAAAGTAGAAAATATCTTTATTTTTTCAAAATTTTCTGTCTTTTTTCATTTATATTGCAAAAAATAAAAATCACAGACGCAATCAAATACCATCAAAAGAAAGCTCTATTTGTGGGAAGAAAAGGACACACATTTTGTTTGGGTACAACATTGCATGACCGCACAATTACCAGTTAAAGCAGTGCAGTGCGAAATTGTAAAAAGACCTCTGGTCCTTAGACTGACAATTGGTCTGGGGCTTAAGTGGTTAATAGTGCGTCTGCTGAGACCAGTGTTGGGGGTTAATGGTGTGTCCACTGAGTCCAGTGATGGGGGCATCTATCGCCACCTGTTCCTGGTGTGGTTAATTTTGTCCAACTTTATTACTCCGGTTTTGAGAATGTCCAATTTTGAGACCAAATACGGAGATATATCTATGGAATTACATCAATACATATTCCCAAAAACACAACTTGCCTATTTTATCATTTAATTGATATTTAATTATCATTTTATCATTTAATTGATATTATTGTTCATGTGGTTCTTATGAGCATTTTTCTATATATGCCATGCTAAAGCAATCTTAATACTATAGTGCATTTCCTTAATATACTATTCCTCTATTCTTTGAGACTAAACATAGCAATTCCTTCAAAACCAGATAATATTTTGGTCCCCAAATCTTTTGAAACATTGTAAAGAACTTATATTGGTAGCTTATTGTCATAGCTTCTTCTTTGTAACTTTATTATAATTTTAATTTTATTTTCTGTTTGATTATATTATTTTGTATATTCTTGGGAAACAATAAAAATTACATAAAAAATAAATAATGTAATGGTCACCTCTGTACGGGTAAAGGGGATTATAGCATAGTGTAGCTTCACCTACAGGAGTCCCTGTTTGTAAAAGATAAGCAGGTCTAATCTACTGGTAAAAATGATAGACACGTGTATGGGAGTCTGATAAGGCTGCACACCCCGATACAAAATGTTTCAACGGAAGTGGAGAATTCCCCATGGGGCTTTTTAGTCACAATTAGGAGTCAAAAAATATTTTTAAGAAAAAATATTAATTTTATTCATTAAGAGACAATTGGACATCAATATGATACAAAAGTTAAAATATGAGCTCTGGTGTACACAATGCGAGACAGTTTGGACTAAGAAGGGGAAGCAAACAGTGGATAGTGCCATGTGATATAACTGATAAACAATATACATCAGAGGGTACTCCCTCACTGTATTGATGAATTATAATTATACTATCCGATGTTTATAAAATGCCCCAATGCATTTCAACCTTAGAGGTTGATGTCTTCTTCAGGGCGGTTCTTACATTTCTTTAAATACATCAAAAAGGACATATAGCAATATTACAATATATCATATGTAAACACATTCCTTTATAAGTAATCATATATTAGACTTGGCAGACACACTATATTTACCTCTTCCACTAAGACGGCTTGCTTATCCAGAGACTTCTTTTTAAAAAGCACAGAGGAAAATAAAGAATTCCCCCAATGATGATCCCGAACCCTGCTTGGGAATTGCACCCACCTCCGCCTCAAGGGAAGAACAGCCCCGGCCCATGAGGCTTGCAAGTGGTCACAGGCTGGTATGCCCCCATAAGGGAAACTCAGACCAAAACACCTGAAAATTATTGTAATTATAGTAATTAGTCTGCTGTATAAATATTAGATTACTATTATAACATGGGTCACAGAAATTAACTATAGCAATAGATGATGCAGATAAAGTAAATGACAAAATATATATTGGGATCCCCTCCAGGTGCTGCCTGTGTATTATGCATAGATTATACATGTTGCCATGGGCGTCTGCAGCAGGGGGCAAGGGGGGTCAAGTGCCCCCCCTCCCCCCTGGAATCCCCAAGGTGTCTGCCGTAGCAGTGCTGCATTTTTTTTCACTTTTTTTTTTTTCCTTTTTTTGTCCGCTGGCGGCTGCATCCTCCGCCCTCTCGGACTCCTATAGATCAGAGCACTGGCTGGCTCTGTTTACTGCGGCCGCTCTGTAACATGACCCCGCCCCCTCAGAACGGCTCATGTGATAGTAAAGAGAATCAACGTTCCGCCTATCACATGAGCCGGTCTGGGGGGGGGGGGCCATGTTACAGAGCGGCCGCAGTACACAGAGCCATCCAGCACTATGATCAAGAGAAGGAGATGCTGCAGGTACAGCACGCCCTATGTGCCACAGTGCCTGGATAGGAGGATCGGGGGGTATCCAACTTATTTTACTGTCCCCAGTTCACCTTGTGCTCCCTGCCCCCCCCCCAGTGCTCTCCTCCCCACCACACTCTCCTGCCCCCCCAGTGCTCTCCTCCACCACCACACTCTCCTGCCCCCCCCATGCTCTCCTCCACCACCCCACCCTCCTGCCCCCCCCAGTGCTCTCCTCCACCACCACACTCTCCTGCCCCCCCAGTGCTCTCCTCCACCACCACACTCTCCTGCCCCCCCCAGTACTCTCCTCCACCACCACTCTCCCCTGCCCCCCCAGTGCTCTCCTCCACCACCACACTCTCCTGCCTCCCCCCTCTCTCCTCCACCACACTCTCCTGCCCCCCTCACAGTTTTCTCCTCCCCTGTTCTTGCTGCCCCCCCAACTCTCCAGCTCTCCCCATCCTTCTCTAGCCACCATCCCAGTGCTCCCCCCTGTCCCCCAGTGCTCACCCCCCTGTTCCCCTCGCCCAGTGCTCTCCACTTCCCCCAGTGCTCCCCCCCGCTCCCCCCCACAGCACTCTCCGCCCCCAGTCCTCTCCCCTCCGTGCTCTCCCCCTGTTCTCCCCCCCCCCCCAGTACTCTCCGCACCCTCCAGTGCTCTCCACGCCCTCCAGTGCTCTCCCCCTGTTCTTTCTCCCCTCTCTTCTTTCCACTCCCCCCAGTGCTTCCCCCCCCAGTGCTCTTCAGCTCTCCCCATCACTCTCCAGCCCCTACCCCAGTGCTCTCCAGCCCCCCCATTCTCCCCACCCCTGTTCTTTCTGCCCCCCCCTGGTGCTCTCCAGCCCCCCCAGTGCTCTCTACCCCTGTTATTTTTGGCTCCCCCCAGCACTCTCCACTCCCCACCCCTGTACTCTCCACTGCCCCTGCATTCTGCCCCCATCCATGTGCTCTCCAACCCTACCAGTGCTCTCCAGTCCCCAGTGCTTTCCACCCCTGTTCTTTCTTGCCCCCACTGGTGCTCTCCACTCCCCCCTGCTCTTTGTACCCCCCCAGTACTCTCCAGCCCCCGTGCTCTCCACCCCTGTTTTTCTGCTCCCCCCAGTGCACTTCACCACACCACACTCTCCTGCCCCCCTGTGCTCTCCTCCACCACCACACTCTCCTGCCCCCTGCTCTCCAGCTCTCCCCATCCTTCTCTAGCCACCATCCCAGTGCTCTCCCCCTGTTCCCCCCTCTGTTCCCCCCATAGTGCTCCCCCCTGTTCCCCCCCCAGTGCTCTCCACTCCCCACAGTGCTCTCCCCCCACAGTGCTCTCCACTCCCCCCAGTCCTCTCCCCTCTGTGCTCTCCCACCGTTCTCCTCCCCAGTGCTCTCCCCCCTGTTCTCCCCCCAGTGCTCTCCACTCCCTCCAGTGCTCTCCCCCCTGTTCTCCCCCCCAGTGCTCTCCCCCGCCTGTTCTTTCTCCCCCCTGTTCTCCCCCCCAGTGCTCTCCCCCTCTGCTCTCCCCCCTGTTCTTTCCCCCCCCAGTGCTCTTCAGCTCTCCCCATCACTCTCCAGCCCCCACCCCAGTGCTCTCCAGCCCTCCATTCTCCCCACCCCTGTCCTTTCTGCCCCCCTGGTGCTCTCCAGCCCCCCCCCCAGTGCTCTCTACCCTCCGTGCTCTCCACCCCTGCATTTTGCCCCCACCCATGTGCTCTCCAACCCTACCAGTGCTCTCCACCCCCCCATAGTGCTCTCCAGTCCCCAGTGCTTTCCACCCCTGTTCTTTCTGGCCCCCACTGGTGCTCTCCACTCCCCCCTGCTCTTTGTACCCACCCAGTACTCTCCAGCCCCCGTGCTCTCCACCCCTGTTTTTCTGCCCTCCCAGTGCTCTTCACCGCCCCACACTCTTAGCCCCCCCCCAGTGCTCTCAGCCTACCGGGCTCTCTACCCCTGTTCTTATTGGCCCCCCAGTGCTCTCTGCTCCCCACCCCTGTGATCTCCACTCCCCCTCGCTCTTTGCCCCCACCCATGTGTTCTCCAACCCCGCCAGTACTCTCTACTCTCTAGTACGCTCCCCCTTCTCTCCAACTCCCACCCAGTGCTCTCCACTTCCCCAGGACCAGAGGACAGGCTGACTGGGGCCGGAAAATGAGGATGGCTGAAGGTGCAGGTGGCCAGGGACCACTCCATCTCACAGCAGACAGATCCTCTGGAAGGAGCACCGTCCCCATCCAAAACGAGAACAGACCCTGCCTGCTGCTGCCCATCATGGATATCCTGCTGGCATGCAAGGTACCGTACCAAGCATCAACAACACACCTTCCCACAGACAGGGACTGCAAACTGGGACATGGGGCACAGGAGGGGCTGCAATGATGGGCACAGTAAAGCTGCATTTGATGGACACAGTGAGGCTGCATTTAGTGGGCACAGTGAGGCTGCATTTGGTGGGCACAGTGAGGCTGCATTTGGTGGGCACAGTGAGGCTGCATTTGGTGGGCACTGGTGAGGCTGCATTGAGCTCTTGCATCAAGTCTGCAGTCTCTGTCCACCTCCTGTAGCATGTCTGCAGTCTCTGAGGGAGTTTGGAGAGGAGTCAAGAGTGGGAGCGCCGCTGGGATGGGGGTCATGGGAAAAGTCAGACTTGTGTGGACAGGAGACTATAGGATAAAACCAGACCCACCAGGCTGGAGCCGACTGACTGAGCCCTGCACAGTGCACCTGAGAGGAGGTCAGTGAAAGCACCGCCAGGCCAGTCGGGGGGGGGGGGGGGGTGTCACTGATGTAAGGGGGGAGTGAATACGATAATGTAAGGGGCACTGATATAAAGGGTTTCCTCCTTATATTAGTAACCCACCCCCCTTACCTTCGAGTATTCTTTCTGCAGAAGGTGGTCCCCCCCCACGTTCTGAGTTCCTGGGGTCCCCCTTGATGATTGATCACTTACCATTATTAACTGGTAAAATGTATGGTTTTCCCTTTCATGAACAAGAAAATAATGACGTTATGCTGTTGGGCTGGTATAATAATGCTGTGAGGCTGGTATGAAATTTTTTCCAGGGCGGGTTTTTGAAAGCATGGGCGTTCGCAAGGTTACTCAGGTGGCTGGGTACCATGCCCATATAGTCTAGAGAATATACATCTTTTTACATTGCAATACATCTGTTTTTGCCATATTTTTATCTTGATGAAAACAGCCTATACAGTGACAGTATGAGATCAAAATATGGCCACAACAGATGTATTGCAATGTAAAAAGATGTACATTCTCTAGGCTATATGGGCATGGAACACAGCCGCCTGAGTAACTTCCAATACAAAGTGAAAATAAATTATCTGTTTTATTAAATTAAAGATTTTCATGAGATTGTCGAAAAGGGGCGGAGCATGAGTGGCCTTAAAATGATGCCCCCCCCCCTGGAAAAAGTTCTGCGGACGCCCATGCATGTTGCAAGACTTATATAGGCCTAGAAGGCTAAAATTTGGCCATTTGTGCCTGATAAGATTACTGGTGGCCATGGAAGGGCCGCTTCCAGTGGCATAATGGCCCCTCTTTGTGGGAGTAAACCTATGACCAAATACTATACACCCGTTGTCAAAGCTGCATGATTGCTATTTTATTTGCTTAGTAATTTATTTACTTTATTTATTTATTATAATTTTTAGGTCACTGGAAACGGCCCTTCCATGGGTGCCATTAATCTTATCAGGCACAAACGGCTATATTTGAGCCTTCTAGGCCTATATACAAGTCTTGCAACATATATAATCTATGCATAATACACAGTCAATTCTGTGCTTTTGGCAGCACCTGGAGGGGATCCCAATATATTGAAATCCTTCACTGCTAATAAATAAAATAAAAAATTAGAAATGTTGTCCTTTAATTTATCAGTAGTGATGGACGAACTTCCAATGGGACGTTTCGCGAACGCGGCCGATAGTTTGCGAACCGTAATGTTCGCGGTGCGCCCCATTGACTTCATATTTGCAGCCACAAAATAATTACTAGCCGTGCACACATAGTCCCACCACATGGTCAATGACATAACACATGTATGAGGTGAATCTGGGATCGACAACTACAAGCATTCTTTTTTTATATGTGAAATTGTGACAATTCAGGACTGTGGAGCGCATGAAGGCAATGGAGGAGAGGGAAGGTCAGGGTAGGCAAAGAAGAGGGTGCAGGAGATGATCACCAGCACCGTGATATAGAGCACTGACACCTGCACCGTGATAGAGTGATCTGACACCAGCACTGTGATAGAGAGCACTGACATCAGCAGCATGACATAAAGCACTGACACCAGCACCGTGATATACAGCACTGAAACCTGCACCGTAAGCAGCCCCAGGAGGAAGTCAGCATAGCACAGGGATGGTGGGAGCCCCTCATAATGAGCATAGCAGAGGTACAGCCCCAGGAGGAAGTCAGCACAGCACATGGATGGTGGGAGCCCCTCATAATAAGCAGCCCCAGGAGGAAGTCAGCACAGCACAGGGATGGTGGGAGCCCCTCATAATAAGCAGCCCCAGGAGGATGTCAGCATAGCACAGGGATGGTGGGAGCCCCTCATAATATGCACAGCAGAGGTACAGCCCCAGGAGGAAGTCAGCAACAGCACCGAGATAGAGAGCACTAACAGCAGCACTGATACCAGCAACTTGCTGCTGGGCCAAATGAAGAAAGAAGGTCTGTGTGCTCGATTAAAAAAATAGTTTATAGACATATACATGGTCTACTGGTCACATGTGTTGAATTCCTCCGAGATCCATGTCTCATTCATTTTTAGAAATGTGAGGTAGTTAACACTGTCGTGAGCTAGGCGAGTACGCTTATCGGTCACGATTCCCCTGCTGCGCTGAACGTCCTTTCGGACAGGACACTGGACGAGGGGCAAGCCAACAGTTCGATTGCAAATTGGGCAAGCTCTGGCCAGAGGTCAAACCTGCCCACCCAGTAGTCCAGGGGTTCATCACTCCTCAGAGCGTCCACATCGGCCGTTAACCCGATGTAGTCGGACACCTGACGGTCTAGGCGTTCCCTGATGCTGGATCCGGATGACACCTGTCGATGGGTCGGCTGAAAGAATGACCTCATATCAGAAGTCACCAACACATCTTCAAACCGGCCTCTTCTTGCAGGTGCTGTTGGATTGGTACCCTCAACTCCTTCTCTGGGAGTGAGAATTGCTCATCTGCCAGCGCACGCAAAAGCAGAATGCAGCATTTCTCGAAGCAAGGCCTGGAAGTGCTCCATTCTGACAGCCCTCTGTGACGGCGGTAACATTTCCGCCGTTTTGTGTTTGTACCGGGGGTCTAAGTACGTTGCCACCCAGTACTGGTCCTTGACCCTTATGCTTTTTATACGGGGCTCCCTGTTAAAACACTGGAGCATGAAGGCCCCCATTTGCACTAAACTGGAAGCGGTGTGGTGGCCTGGCTCCTGCTCATCATCCAGGATAATGTCGTCCTCTTCATTCTCCTCTCCTCATCCACACACAATAGGGATCCCAGAAAGGTTTAAAGCATGCTCTTCTTGCTCCTCCTCATCCGCCCCGGCACCATCCTCCTCTGACTCCTGTTGTTCACTTGTCTCAGATAGAGTAGCCCCCCCTGGGAATTCATCCAGCATTGCGACTTCCTCATCTTCCCGCTCCTGCTCCTCCACAGCTTGATCAATGACACGACGCAATGCACGCTCCATAAAGAAGGCATAAGGTACCATGTCACTGATGGCGCCATGGCTGCAACTGACCAGTTTGGTGATCTCCTCAAATGGCCGCAGAAGTCTGCATGCGTCGCGCATGAGCAGCCACTGGCGTGGTGAAAAAAAACCCAGTTCCCCATAACCTGTTCTGCCGCAGAGTTCATACAGGTAGACGTTAACTGCACGTTTCTGCTGGAGCAGCCTATCAAGCATATAGAAGGTTGAGTTCCATCGCGTCGGGCAATCGCAAATAAGACGTCTGACCGGCAGATTGTGTCGCCGCTGAATGTCAGCAAGGCGAGCCATGGCCGAGTAAGATCTTCTGAAATGGGCAGAGATTTTCCTTGCCTGCCGCACGATGTCCTGGACCCCAGGGTATTTGACAACAAATCGCTGCACGACCAAGTTTAAGACGTGTGCCATGCATGGCACGTGCGTAATTTTGCCCTGTTTCAATGCGCTAAGCAGATTGGCACCGTTGTCACACACCACTTTACCAACTGTCAAATTGAGAGGTGTTAGCCACTGATCTGCCTGTGAATGCAAAGCTGAAAGGAGTGCCGGGCCAGTGTGGCTCTTGGCTTCCAGGCACAACAGACGCAGCATGGCATGGCAACGTCTCACCTGGCATGTCGATTAGGTTCTGGGGAGCTTGGGCGGAGCAGCGGAAGAGAAGCTAGCAGCGGAAAAGGAGGAGTCAGCCGAGGAGGAGAGGGAGGAGGATGGAGTAGGAGGAGAAGAAGAGCCAGGCCTGCATGCAATCCGTGGCGGTAAAACCAAATCTACACGGGTGCCACGGGTTACATGCTTGACGGCCGTCAGAAGGTTCACCCAGTGGGCAGTAAAAGTGATATACCTTCCCTGCCCGTGTTTGCTAGACCACGTGTCTGTGGTCAGATGTATCTTGGCACCGACACTGTGTGCCAGAGATACATTCACTTGCCACTGAACATGGCCATATAGCTCTGGGATGCCCTTCTGTGAGAAATACTTCCTTCCTGGGACCTTCCATTGTGGTGTTCCAATGGCCACAAATTTTCGAAAGTCCTTCGAGTCCACCAGTTTATATGGCAGTAGTTGGCGGGCTATCAGTTCTGACAAGCCAGCCGTCAACCGTTGGGCAAGAGGGTTATCCGACGTCATCATTTTTTTACGCTCGAACATTAGGCCCACGGAAGCCTGCCTTTTTTAAGAAAAACGTGAGCTTGGCGTGATGGAAGGTGGAGTGGAGGACAATTGTGAGGAGAGAGGAGAAGGAGAAGTAGAAGACGAGGCTGGACGGTGAGAGCCTGGAGTGTGGCTTTGTGTGTTCCGTTGCTCCCACTGGGCTCGGTGATGGCAGCTCATGTGCCTTCTTAAAGCGGTCGTCCCTAGGTGAGTGTTGGGCTTACCGCGACTAATGCGTTGACTGCAAAGATTGCAGATGGCAACACTATTGTCAGCAGCGGACACGTTAAAAACAGCCCACACTGCGGAGCCATGTCCCGGCGTCCTAGGAGCGCCAGATGTGACCGTACATGGTCGATGACTCGCTCCTGATACATTAGCAGTCTGCTTTGTCCCTCCTGTGCAATGTAAGTTATTCCTGCTTCTCCTTCCTATCTGCTGGTCCATATCTCCCTCTGAACTCCCCACCTCTTCCTCTCTTGTGGGCACCCACGTGACATCACTAGACATGTCGTCATCATCGACGTCACCTTCCCCACCGCTATAATTAGAGGCCTCGGAGTAGACAGCAACACCGGGGACCAACCTCCTCCTTGGGCTGATCTGGGTACTGTCGTCAGACTGCTGAGTGGCGGTTGTTGCTACCTCCTCTTCCTGATCCAAAGCCAAGAGTGGCTGCGCATCAGAAATGTCTTGATATGGATCGGAAAATAATTCCTGTGACTCAAGCGGAAGGTATGTGGTGGTGGTGGTGGTTTTGTTGATGGTAGTGTCTTTGGGGGTGCACATAGCAGAGAGTGAAGAAGAGGGTGCAGATCGAGAGGATGAGGTGGGTGCAGAAGAGTAAGGCTGAGTGAGCCAGTCAACCAATTCTGGTGCTTCCTTTGATGTAATCGCACGCACCTTCTGCAATTTCCCACTTTGGCTCAAGCCTGTTGCTCCTGCCCTACCCCTACCACCCCTGTGGAAGGGCCTGCCTCTTCCTCTGGCAGTCATTTTTTAAATGACCCTGTGACAAAACTCTCTACAGAAGTGCAGTATGTATGTGGAAGAAGGTATACAACACCCCACTTCAATCTGTTGTTTGTGGGGGCCACTGGTCTATCACACCAGTTACAATACTTTTTTTTTGGATTGCGTTTGTCACTCTTTGCAGTATTGCTGCAGAACCGCCTAGCAGTCACAATGCTGCACAGTGGAAACGCACTATACTATGCTTTCTATATGTGCAAGTATTTTATACGTGTATTACACCTAGTAGGTTGTGATTAGCAGACTGTACCTCACTCAACCCTATATACTGTAGTACGCTATACCTTACCAGTCCTTATAAGGACCTTTGTGGAACTTGTAGGTTGTGATTAGCAGACTGTACCTCAGTCCCTATACTGATAAAGGACTGCTGCAGAATAGGGCAGCAGTCAGCAGTAGTGCACCTCAACCATATATATTGTGGACCTATACCAGTCCTTAAGGATTAGCAGACTGTACCTCACTCAACCCTATATACTGAAGTACGCTATACCTTACCAGTCCTTATAAGGACCTTTGTGGAACTTGTAGGTTGTGATTAACAGACTGTACCTCAGTCCCTATACTGATAAAGAACTGCTGCAGAATAGGGCAGCAGTCAGCAGTAGTGCACCTCAACCCTATATATTGTGGACCTATACCAGTCCTTAAGGATTAGCAGACTGTACCTCACTCAACCCTATATACTGTAGTACGCTATACCTTACCAGTCCTTAGAAAGACCTTTGTGGAACTTGTAGGTTGTGATTAGCAGACTGTACCTCAGTCCCTATACTGATAAAGGACTGCTGCAGAATAGGGCAGCAGTCAGCAGTAGTGCACCTCAACCCTATATATTGTGGACCTATACCAGTCCTTAAGGATTAGCAGACTGTACCTCACTCAACCCTATATACTGTAGTACGCTATACCTTACCAGTCCTTAGAAGGACCTTTGTAGAACTAGTAGGTTGTGATTAGCAGACTGTACCTCAGTTTCTATACTGATAAAGGACTACTGCCGCAGAAGGGCAGCAGTCAAGTATAATATTCTTTCTATATTTGGAAGAAAGAATATTATACGTGTACAACCCTATTACCTTACCAGTCCTGAAAAGGACCTTTGTGGACCTAATAGTAACAGCTAATGATTAAACTGACTGTCCCTCACTGCTACACACAGCGTCCTGTCTGTCCCTATTTACACTGACAAAACATAGGGTGCTGCAACAATAACTTGAATAGCACTGCACCCAAAACTATATCCTGTACTACACACCATACCTGTCCTGAAAAGGACTTTTGTGGACCTAATAGTAACAGCTAATGATTAAACTGACTGTCCCTCTCTGCTACACACAGCGTCCTGTCTGTCCCTATCTGCCCTGACAAAAGACAATCTGCTGCAACAATGACTTGAATAGCAGTGCCTCAAACCTATATCCTGAACTACACCTATTCCATACCAGTCCTTAAAAGGATTTGGGTCATTGCAGTATCTCCCTGCTCCACACAGCAACCTCTCCCTATAGTGACAGTAGAAAGAATGTAAAATGGCCGCCGGATCGGGTCTATTTATAAGTTAGGGGGAATGTCCAATTGTCCATGTGCTGTAATGTCTCAATTGGCTGTCCTGTGCCCCATGATGGATGTGTCATCATAGGTCAAAGTTCTTTTACACAGTAAACACGTACGTCCGCCGGGCGAACAGCGAATAGTCCGCCGATCGCGCGAATTGCGAACAGCCGAAATTCGCCGCGAACCGACCGCCGGGCGAACTGTTCAGCCATCCCTATTTATCAGCATCATCTTTTGCTATAGTTAATTTCTGTGACCCATGTTATAATAGCAATCTACTATGTATACGGCAGAGTAATTACTCTAATTACAATAATTTTCAGGTGTTTTGGTCTGAGTTTCCCCTATGGGGGGCATACCAACCTGTATATATACTAAGGAGTTAGTTACGGCGCTCACCTGCTATTAGTTATACCTGCAGGAGACCCACCTGCTATTAATTATACCTAGTCCCTGCGGGGATCTATTTAGAATCAAAAGGTGTAACTAAAGTGGAACCTAGTTGTCAAAATTACTTAGCAATTTTACACACATAAATGAAAGTATATAAATAAAAATAAAAATAAATATTCCACATGTGCATTATATATAAAATAGCAAATCGATGGCAATATGAAACGTGCATAAAGGTATTATAGAAATCATCACTCACATTATCAAAAAATGCTATGTGTTAGTACAGAAATTTCAATACACTTACTACAATGTTAAAAGTGCATATATGCATTTGTGCAAATATAATGAAAAAAAGTGCTAAGTGCTTATAAAGGTGCCACAATGTCAATATATACTGTGAAAGAAAGTGCCACATGCTTCTATAAGTGCCACAATATGTAAAACCGGTACTTTGCACTTTATAAAATCGCTAAATGGAGGAGTGCAAATATAAGTTGATACAAAAATCCAACGGCAGAAATAATAATATCAGAAAGTCCTTCTGGAACAAAAGTGACAGTGTGCTTCAATGCTTAATATATTCCTGGATTGCAACCGGTGCGATTTCCGTGCTTAAAGGCAATAATCCGCACTCACCAGCTCCCCTGCCCCTTAGGGGTTAATGCGCCTCCACAGTGTGAGTCCCTGTGCCGCTATATAGAGCTGGTCCGGTTATCATCCAGTATTTTTCCTCATTAAAGATAGAATGAAGCATACATAGTGTAATCCAGTTTTAAAACCAAATTTTATTGTAGGCATAAAAATACTACTCACAAAATTGAAGACTAAAACAGCGCCTCAGTGTATATGCTGATCACAGCGTTTGAATTCACTGCCGCCGCCGCTATAAGAGAGTGTACACCAAAGGCCACGCGTGGCCTTTGGTGTACACTCTCTTAGCCCTTGTACACACGGTCGGAGAATCCGTCGGAATGTGTCCTATCGGACCGTTTTGTCGGATAATCCGACTGTGTGTGGTATGCATCGGACTGATTCTGTCCGAATATCCATCGGACCAAATTTTCCAACATGTTGGAAATATTTCCCGACCAACTGGGCCGGTCGGACATACTCCGATCATGTGTAGAGAATTTTGATCGGACCAAGTGCCACGCATGCTCACATTCAAATTCCGACACGGAAGTGCTCGTTCAGGTAAAACTACTGCTCGTAAGCGATATAGCACATTCGTCACGCTGCAATGTTAAAAATTCATTCATCAAGCGCATTCTCTTGTTCTTTACAATGCTGCAAGAACGAACTTCTTTTGATGCTCAAAATCACACACACTTCTCCCAAACGGATTTCATTACTCTTTTTTTAACCATTTCAGCAATACAATTTTAGTTTGCATCACATCTACACAATTTTAGATTACGTTTTTTCTTTTTTGGATGTTTTTTTTTGTGTGATTCCCTAAAAATCTCCTTTAAAGACAGTTTGCTCATTTCTCCATTTTTATTTTTATTTTTTGTGTGTAAACTTACAACAACAACATTATTCTATTTTTTATATTTTCTTTTTCTTTTTTAATCTACAGGAGGTTGTTTAGTGTTGTTACCCCTTGTTATTTATTTCACTTTGTTTTTTTTAAATGTACCTGCCTGCTCACAAATAAACTGGCCTTTTGAAAGGAAAACACATACGCAAGTATTTCTTCAAAACAAAAAATACCTTTATTTCGGTGTCAGTAACAGATAAAGAGGGAGGCAGCAATGTCGAAACTGGGGAGATTCGTGAAGCCTTGGGCCCCCAGGACACACATCAGCTATTTAAACGCAAAAATTGGTGGCCTGAGGAATACATATCTGAGGGAGATAAGTCTGGTCCTGAAGTCCATGAAACCCGGAACAGCAGCAGATGACATCTATGTTCCCAGGCTGTGGTACTACAACAGGCTGCATCTTCTGTCAGACCAGACTGAACCCAGGTCATCACTCTCTGGTCTTCCTTCCACGCTTCCATTCCAGGCTGTGGCTGTGGTGATGGAGGTGTGGCAGAAGGAGGAGGAGGAGGAGCAGGGGCATGGGCCAAACGACACAAGTGTGTTTCTGGTGTCATTTGGCCCAACAGACCCGTGTTGAGAGTGTGGAGAATAACCTCCTCACACAAGATCTGTTGCCCCTGCTCAATTTTATCAAGCTTGCACGCAACCATGTCGGCAAAGGCCTCTTGGTAGGTGGATTTGGCTTGGAGTGCCGCAGAAGCCTCACCAATCAGCCTCAGGGCCAACTCCTCAACATTCCCCCCTTTCTCGCCCTTCTGCGTGGAAGGCGGAGGGGAGGGACCTGGCATTCAGTGAGGCTCCTTTGGCTGCCCACCGCCTGGCTGCCGCTTACCCCCGCCTCCTCCTGGCTGCCACTTTCCACAGCCATCTCCTGGCTGCTGCATTCCACACCCTCCTGGTCCTGGCTGAGTTCTTCCTGTATGAAAAAGGGACATAGTTTTAGTTTTTGGTTCATCAAACACACACAATTTTCACATCAACACTGTTGCAAATTGTTAACCAACAGAAAAGACTATCATTCTGAGCAGAGCATTTTTCTTTCTTGTCCCAAAGGTTTTGGCCACTACTGTCTATTGATATGTGAAACACTTTATAAACTCAGCAATTAGGGAGCAAAAATCAAGTTCACATCATTCATTTTGACTACACAAATATGTACAACAATACTATACCTGGCTCAAGCTGGGCTCCTCCAGTTCTTCCTGAGTGGAAGGCCCAGGTTGGGCGTCGGAAGACTCAGCGGGTGTGGAATGGAGCATAGGACACGTGGAAGGAAGAGTAGAGGGTGATTCTCTGGCCTCAGCCTGGTCTGCCAGAAAATGCATCCTGTCATAATACCACAGGCTGGGCACATAAACGTCATCTGCTGAAGCTCCAGATTTCACGGACTTCAGCACCTTCTTCCTCTCCTTCAGATATGTACTCTTGAGGCTATCAATTTTCTTTTTTAAATATTTGACGTCTGCCCTGGGGACCACCGGCTTCACAAACTCAACCAGTTTCAACATTGCTGCCTGCCTCTTTTGTCTATTACTATACAGAGGGTGTGTTGATTGCCACAGGATGGGTATGTCTCTGTATTTATCGATGAACAGAGGGAGGAAGCTATAGTCATTAAACCCGTCCATAATGTCTGCAAGACACAATACAAGACAAACCCTAATGTCAGGCTAAACTCCACTAATGCAGGCCTCAGTCTAGAAGCAGTGTAGCCTAGTGATGTACCAAGTTCAAAATTTTACCTTCGTTTGCGCGTTCGTCGCCTCAGCTTCTCCCTCTGTTCACAGATCATACGGACGACACACGCGTGTTGCATTTTATATACAGTGCGCATGCATCAAACTCCGGCCACCCCTGACATTCTTTCCAGACTATTCCCCACCCCTTCGTTTCTGGCGCAGTGGGGAGAGCACATGGCGGATAGAACACAGGTGCGCACTAATAATTCCACTAACGAGGAGGAGGGTGAGGAAAGCCCGGAGCCTGAAACGTCCCGATCCAGGAAGAGAATATTTAAGGCCTCAAATATGTCTTTTGGAGAGATGTTGGAGATGGTGGACATATTGAAAAGGACCGACTATGATGGGAAGTATGGACCTTACCCAAACTCAAATATCAGAAAGGCCAAGATCATGACTAAAGTTGTGAAGAGTCTTCTGCATAATTTTGGGGTACACCGATCCATGGATCAACTGAGAAAACACTGGTCAGACCTGAAACTGAGGGAGCACGAGCAGTACATAAGGATCAAGCGTGTTCTTGACAAAAGTAAGTAGTTGTCGTGTGTTCATATGATTATTATTGCTTGCATACTGCTCCATGTGCTTTGAGTTCATGTTGTGCATTTTAAAATGGCCACTTTCAAGTTCATGATTTCATTCGCTCGTAGGAAACATCGTTTTTCCGGTAAGTATTCCAGCTGAACACAGTGTCCCCAATAATGTTATGACCTTGAAGCTCGGCCAAAATAAACAATTGAACAACACTTCCAAACAATGTTTCATATTGCTAATTCTGCCCTCTGTGTGCTAATTATTTATTTTTTTCCAATCTCATAGGGGAGAGAAGACTCGGCAAGTATGAGGACACCAGGGACCCCACCCCTCACAAAGAAGGACAACTTCCAAAAGCACAAACAGAGGAGCAGGAGAAGGAGGAGGAGGAAGGAGGAAGGAGAGATCGTGGAGTTTGGGCAAATTGTCACCACAACAGGTGAGTGTGGGAGAACACAGCTTCCGGTAAGCTCATCAATGTATATCACCATATTTATATTACATGGTGTTTTTTTTTTTGCTTTGTTTTGTAGGTGATGTGGAAGAAGATTCCCGTTTTACCAGTGAAAGTGCCCAGATCGGGGAGATAATGGGGTGCAATCAGGATTGGGAACATATGCTGCAAAACATCAATGATGTAAATCAAAAATTGAAGAACATCATTGATGTTTTGGGGAGAGTGTGAAACACCCAAAACTAGATAGGGTCTTTTTTTTTAAATTTTCCAAACAAAATGTTGTATTTCTCAAAATTCTACATTTGGAAGATGCACAGAGTGTGTAAACATGCATTATCTCCCATCATGGGGGATCAATGTACGTGTTTTGTGTAAAGTGTCTGAGATGAAGGGGTTGCAGCCCCAAAGCATGTACATTGATCCCCCATGATGGGAGATAGCACATGTTGACACACTGTGTGCATCTTCCATATTTGGATTTTTCAGGGGTGACACCCCATGTGATGAAGGCAATATCAGCCCAGTTTGTACATACTCATGTCTGATATTGTCTTCACTTTTCAAAGTTGAACTTTGTAAGTTCCTGTGTTCTGTATTTTACAGTTAGATACATGCCTGTTTACCCAAAAACACCAAGTAACCCACATTTTTATTAAACTCTGTTTTTGAAACACACAATTTCTTGGTTGGTTGTATAAACCTTTTCAAAACGCACATGTGAATGTGCTTGGATTAAAAAGTTAAATTATCAACAATGTGTGGCTTCCTTTTTCATGGCAACAAAAATGTATTTGGAGTACAATTTGAGTTTGTGCTGAGAAGGAGTGTGATTTACTAAAGTCAACTCCACTTTGCACTCCAAGTGCAGTTTCAGGTATACTTTTGCAGTGCACTTGGAGGACATAGTGGATGTGCCTTTAATAAAAAAACACCCACAGTGATGTGAAAATTTTTACAATCATGCCATTTTCCTGCCATGGTGCTGAAAATAAGCACGATTTTGGTCAGTAATGCACTACATACATTAGTTACAAAAACAAGGTGTGTGTTTAGCAGACCCACAACATAATAACATTATCTGAAGAAGAGACTGTCCCCTCATCTCGCTCTGAACTTGGGTTTGCACTGTTGGTGAAAAAAGGCACAACTTGAAAAAACCTAATTATACCTAGGAGACACCTAAAACCAAGTCAAGCAGTAAATGAAGGAGTTTCAGATCAAAATGTATTTTTAAAATGCCGCTCAGACATTGTCTGGCATATCAATGGCCCCCCACCCACAAAGTAGTTCATGTATTGTGTTCTAACCTCACGGGCGCTTTGGGGGGGCAAGCCAGGATGAGCATGTTGAAGTCCCGTGAGGTTATCTGCATTTTCCATCAAATCTGCTTCTTGTTGGCCAACTGAGACCGCATAGCTCACACAAACTTTTTTCAAATAATTGTGAAGAACACAGCACGCCAGCACTATGTGATTCAGTTTGTATTCCGCCATGTGAATAGGCGTAAGAAAAAGGCGGAACCAGCTGGCCAGTATACCAAAAGTGTTCTCCACCACTCTTCGGGCTCTGGACAGGCAGAAATAAAAAATACTCTGGTCTGGGGTGAGGGTCCTCATGGGGAAAGGCCGCATCAGATGGTTCGCCAGGGCAAACGCCTCATCCGCAACAAAGACGAACGGGAGTCCTTCCTGATTCTCCTCTGGGGGTGGCAAGCCCAGACTGCCACTCTGGAAATGCCAGTAGAACTCCGTACGTGCGAAGACTCCACCATCCGACATCCGTCCATTTTGCCCCACGTCCACATACAAAACTCATATGTCGCAGACACCACCGCCAACATCACGATACTATGAAACCCCTTGTAGTTATAATAGTACGAACCCGAGTTGGGTGGTGGGACGATGCGGACGTGCTTCCCATCTATTGCTCCTCCACAATTGGGAAAGTCCCAACAACTGGCAAAGTGGGAGGCCACAGTCTGCCATTCCTGTGGCGTTGAAGGACACTGTGGAGTGAAACAAGAACAAAAATTTGTAATTTGACCAATCAACATTACAAGCAGATTAGACACCAACATTTTGTGACAAAATTAGTCTAACATTTTGGGAACTGAGTATTTAGAGCCTAAAGTCTAATGTCCCCTTATGAGGGTCATCAACCCCCCATCCCCCCCATATGATGGGCCCTTGATAAAAATTGAGGGGGGGGGGTGTTTAGGACAGGTAACCCTCTCCACTTGATTGAGAGCTGAATGGCTAAATAATGTGTGCTACTTTGGGAAGCCCCTCCTTAGTTACACTATTGGCAGCCCACCGGACAGGTAAGAAGTGTCATAATACCAAAAAGAAACCAAAATGGAAGCACTTTTTGACATTCTGCTATTACTTATCCAGATAATTAATAGGTTAAAACCCCCCAAAAAAAAACAATTTGAAAGTATTGAGGCAGGCCCTTGCACTACATGCTTAGGTGAATTCATCCATAAATGTGAGCATCAAAAAGGTAGGTATAGTGTGCATTGAGTTTGGTAAAGTCATCAGATAGAGGATTGCTATCAGCTGAGCTAGCAGTTGGGGTGAGGGGGGTTCCTAATGAGTTTGGCACAACCCCCCCCCCAAAAAACAAAAACAAAAAAACACACTGCATGAATTGAAGCACACACATCACATTTGTAGACATTTTAGGGGGTGTTTAGGGTAAAGAAATACTATGGAGCTGACAAAAGACATTGTTAAGTGACTAGACTATAGTTGTATGGGCCAAGAAGAGCATGGTGGGGAAGTTAGTGAGGCAAATATGCCTGAGGACAAAGAACAGAGCATATGAATTAGAGCATATTGCAATGATGGAAATTAGGGAATGAGGAAAGAAATGCAAGACATTAGCAATCATGAAATACATAGGATAAAACTTACCTTCATATAGTCCTTCTGCAGGACCTGAATGATGGCAGAACAGGTCTCTGGAATAATGATCCCCAGAGCCTGGAGGGAGATGCCTGTAGAGAACTTGAGGTCCTGAAGGCTTCTCCCAGTCGCCAAGTAGCGCAACGTGGCGATGAGCCTCTGCTCCGGAGTGATGGCTTGCCGCATGCAGGTATTCTGCTTGGTGATATACGGGGTCAGCAAAGCCAGAAGACGGTGAAAAACGGGGTCCGTCATCCAGAGATAATTCCTGAAATCATCAGGATTATTCTCCTGGATCTCACGGAGCAAAGGCATGTGCGAGAACTGGTCACGCTGGCGCAACCAATTCTTGGTCCACAAACGCCCCCCCTCCCTGTTCATGGACCGGGCTTGTGTCAAAGTAACAACCCCAGCACAAAGCCCCTGCACAGCAGAAACTCTACGACCAGTACGTAGAGGAAACATGGTTTGAAAATGGTCGGCTCGTCAGAACGGACACCAGAAAGCACCGATAAACAGCAAGGCCTGAAAGAACGACCTGAATAGCAGAAGCAAGCAGACAAATAAGAAAGGCCTTTCAAAGCATACTATACCAAGATATAGTCCACAATGATCAACAAATACTGACTGAACGCACTGATTATCAGATACGCAAAGACAAGCACAAACTGAAGAACGGTAGCGATCTGAACCACAAATCTGAAAAGCGCGAATCGTCTCTCACCAAACTTCTACTAACACGCGATAGACACAAGATCAGCAGAAGGAGCCCAAAGGGTGCCGGACGTGGAGCTGAACTTTCCTTTTCTAGTCCCGCCGTACACGGCTTACGTCACCGCATTCTTGGCAACCGCTAAATCAGACAACTTGGCCCGACCGTGTGTATGCAACAGTTTCGGACACAATCCGTCGGACACAATCTGACGGACAAAATCCGACGGATTTGGTTGGCAGAATGTCCGACCATGTGTACAGGGGCTTATAGCGGCGGCGGCGGTGAATTCAAACGCTGTGATCAGCATATACACTGAGGCACTGTTTTAATCTTCAATTTTGTGAGTAGTATTTTTATGCCTACAATAAAATTTGGTTTTAAAACTGGATTACACTATATATGCTTCATTCTATCTTTAATGAGGAAAAATACTGGATGATAACCGGACCAGCTCTATATAGCGGCACAGGGGCTCACACTGTGGAGGCGCATTAACCCCTAAGGGGCAGGGGAGCTGGTGAGTGCGGATTATTGCCTTTAAGCACGGAAATTGCACCGGTTGCAATCCAGGAATATATTAAGCATTGAAGCACACTGTCACTTTTGTTCCAGAAGGACTTTCTGATATTATTATTTCTGCCGTTGGATTTTTGTATCAACTTTTATATTTGCACTCCTCCATTTAGCGATTTTATAAAGTGCAAAGTACCGGTTTTACATATTGTGGCACTTATAGAAGCATGTAGCACTTTCTTTCACAGTATATATTGACATTGTGGCACCTTTATAAGCACTTAGCACTTTTTTTCATTATATTTGCACAAATGCATATATGCACTTTTAACATTGTAGTAAGTGTATTGAAGTTTCTGTACTAACACATAGCATTTTTTGATAATGTGAGTGATGATTTCTATAATACCTTTATGCACATTTCATATTGCCATCGATTTGCTATTTTATATATAATGCACATGTGGAATATTTATTTTTATTTATATACTTTCATTTATGTGTGTAAAATTGCTACTAAGTAATGTTGACAACTAGGTTCCACTTTAGTTACACCTTTTGATTCTAAATAGATCCCCGCAGGGACTAGGTATAATTAATAGCAGGTGGGTCTCCTGCAGGTATAACTAATAGCAGGTGAGCGCCGTAACTACCTCCTTAGTATATATTTTCGTTTTTCAACCTCTTGAATATTTTTGATTGGTTGAATATGTAAGGTAGTGGCAGTCCCTCCTCTTATCACTAAGTTCTTTGTTTATACATTTTCACATTATTGGTCTTCACTTTTTGTGCGTTTTTTTGATTTTTTAGTAACAATTTAGGGTCCATAGCGCACCTTAACCCCCCCTTTTTTCTATCATACCAACCTGTGACCATTTTCAAGCCTCATGGGCCGGGGCTGTTCTTCCCTTGGGGCGGAGGTGAGCGCAAATCCCAAGCAGGGTTCGGGATCATCATTGGGGGAATTCTTTATTTTCCTCTGTGCCTTTTAACAAAGAAGTCTCTGGATAAGCAAGCCGTCTTCGTGGAAGGGGTAAATATAGTGTGTCTGCCAAGTCTAATATATGATTACTTATGAAGGAATGTGCTTACATATGATATATTGTAATATTGATATATGTCCTTTTTGATGTATTTATAGAAATGTAACAACCGCCCTGAAGAAGACCACAACCTCTGCATTGGGGAATTTTATAAACATCGGATAGTATAATTATAATTCATCAATACAGTGAGGGAGTACCCTCTGATGTATATTGTTTATCAGTTATATCACATGGCACTATCCACTGTTTGCTTCCCCTTCTTAGTCCAAACTGTCTCGCATTGTGTACACCAGAGCTCATATTTTAACTTTTGTATCATATTGATGTCCAATTGTCTCTTAATGAATAAAATTAAATTTTTTTCTGAAAAATATTTTTTGACTCCTAATTGCGGCTAAAAAGCCCCATGGGGAATTCTCCACTTCCGTTTTAATCTATTGGTAAATGGCTGCCCTCATAGAACAATGCTGTGTTCACAGGCCAGGAAGTACAGGAGGCTGAAAAACGTGTGACAAAAGAGTACCTTTGGTAAGATGGGTAGGACTGGTGTCTCGCAGGAACGTAGTCAGTGGGATGTGCAGAAGGGTCAGTACTGGTGCCAGGAAGAGATATGGTATAAAAACAGGCTTTCAGGCTGGAACATGTTGATAAACAGGCCAGGGTCAGTAGAGGATTGGTTCAGGCAGCAAGCAAAAATGTGGTCAGTATACAGGGTGGGGTCAGTTTGGGTGGCAGGCAGAGATGTGATTAGTATGCAAGCAAAGGATCAGTCCAGGTAACAAGCAGAAACATGGTCGATAAAGGTTGGGGTCACTTTAGGTGGAAGGCAGGGATGTGGTTGGTATGCTGGTAAAGGATCAGTCCAGACAGAAGCATGGTCAATTAACAGGCCAGGGTCAGTTCAGGCTTCAGGCAGAGATGTGGTCAATATGCAGGCAAAGAGTTGATCCAGGCTGCAGGTATAAACATTTTTGAGAAAACATGAAAATTGTCAGTACACTGGACATCGGATACAGGCAAAATGCAGGTAGTGAGACATAGGAGAAGCACTGGCACCATACCTTAACCACTTTCAGACCGGACCATTTTGCTGGTAAATGACCAGAGGTCTTTTTACACTTTGGCACTGCGCTGCTTTAACTGGTAATTGCGCGGTCATGCAATGTTGTTCCCAAACAAAATTTGCGTCCTTTTCTTCCCACAAATAGAGCTTTCTTTTGATGGTATTTGATTGCCTCTGCGATTTTTATTTTTTGCGATATAAACGTAAAAAGACCGCAAATTTTGAAAAAAAATGATATTTTCTACTTTTTGTTATTAGAAAAATCCAATAAACTCAATTTTAGTCATACATTTAGGCCAAAATGTATTCAGCCACATGTCTTTGGTAAAAAAAAGTCAATAATTGTATATTTATTGGTTTGCGCAAAAGTTGTCACATCTACAAACTAAGGTACGTTTTCTGGAATTTACGCAGCTTTTAGTTTACGACTGCCTATCTAATTTCTTGAGGTGCTAAATTGGCAGGGCAGTACAAAACCCCCCCAAATGACCCCATTTTGGAAAGTAGACCCCCTAAGGAAATTGATAAGAGGCATGTTGAGCCCATTGAATATTTTATTTTTTTGCCTCAAGCGATTGAATAATGACAAAAAAAAAAAATATTTTTTTTTTTTTACACAAAGTTGTCACTAAATGATATATTGCTCACACATGCTATGGGCATATGTGAAATGACACCCCAAAATAAATTCTACTGCTTCTCCTGAGTACGGGGATACCACATATGTGGGACTTTTTGGGAGCCTAGCCGCGTACGGGGCCCCGAAAACCAAGCACCGCCTTCAGGCTTTCTAAGGGCGTAAATTTTTGAGTTCACTTCTCACTACCTATTACAGTTTTGAAGGCCATAAAATGCCAAGATGGCACAAAACCCCCACAAATGACCCCATTTTAGAAAGTAGACACCCCAAGCTATTTGCTGAGAGGCATGTTGAGTCCATGGAATATTTTATATTTTGCCACAAGTTGCGGGAAAATTACAAACTTTTTTTTTTTTTTTTTCACAAAGTTGTCACTAAATGATATATTGCTCACGCATGCCATGGGCATATGTGAAATAACACCCCAAAATAAATTCTGCTGCTTCTCCTGAGTACGGGGATACCACATATGTGGGACTTTTTGGGAGCCTAGCCGCGTACGGGGCCCCGAAAACCAAGCACCGCCTTCAGGCTTTCTAAGGGCGTTACAGTTTTGAAGGCCATAAAATGCCAAGATGGCACAAACCCCCCCCCAAATGACCCCATTTTGGAAAGTAGACACCCCTAAATTTAGGGGTACACTAGTGAGACTAGGTAATAAATGGCGGGTGCCCTGAAACTATAAAAAAATAACTAACCAACCAGCGTCACCTGTAACAGTTATATGGTGATCACTGGTGAAAGGGTTAACTAGGGGCAATCAGGGGGCTTTATGCGGTAGTATATGGGGGTCCCTGGCGCTATAAAAAGCTGCGGCGAACCTAAATACCTACCTGCCTAACTAGCGTCACCTGTGACACTAATACAGCGATCAGAAAAACGATCGCTTATTAGGCTGGGTTCACACTGGAGCGATGCGGGAACGCCACGAATGCGCGGCGGGTTCCCGCATCGCATGCCTCCCGGCAGCAGTTCACACTGCCCTATGCGAACTGCTGGGAGTGTCAGTGAAATGTTAATGACACCCCCAGATCAGTTCGCATATCGCAGTGCGATCTGCAAACTTGGATCGCATGGTGTGAACACCCATGCGATCCAATTCTGCTGCGGACCAAAAAAAGGGTCCCGTGCGAGTTTGCGGCGGGTGCGGCGGGTGCGACACGAATTCAGCCATACTATCTGTATAGCTGAACTCGAATCGCACAGAGATCGGATGTGATTTGCACTGCAGTGCGGTGCGAATCACATCCGTTATCATAAACCGCTGCAATGTGAACCCAGCCTTAGTGACACTGGCGACGGGGGGTGATCACGGGGTTAAACCTTTATTGGGGGGGTTAGGGGGTACCTTAGAACTAAAGGGGGCTAACCCTAACTGCCTTAACAGTTATTAGTCACAAATGACACCCACCGGGTGATCAGGGGGTTAAACCTTTATTAGGTAATAAATGGCGGGTGCCCTGAAACTATAAAAAAATAACTAACCAACCAGCGTCACCTGTAACAGTTATATGGTGATCACTGGTGAAAGGGTTAACTAGGGGGCAATCAGGGGGCTTTATGCGGTAGTATATGGGGGTCCCTGGCGCTATAAAAAGCTGCGGCGAACCTAAATACCTACCTGACTAAATAGCGTCACCTGTGACACTAATACGGCGATCAGAAAAATGATCGCTTATTAGGCTGGGTTCACACTGGAGCGATGCGGAAACGCCACAAATCCGCGGCGGGTTCCCGCATCGCATGCCTCCCGGCGGCAGTTCACACTGCCCTATGCGAACTGCTGGGAGTGTCAGTGAAATGTTACTGACACCCCCAGATCAGTTCGCATATCGCAGTGCGATCTGCAAACTCGGATCGCATGGTGTGAACACCCATGCGATCCGATTCTGCTGCGGGCCAAAAAAAGGGTCCCGTGCGAATTTGCGGCGGGTGCGGCGAATGGCTGAACTCGAATCGCACAGAGATCGGATGTGATTTGCACTGCAGTGCGGTGCGAATCACATTCGTTCTCATAAACCGCTGCAATGTGAACCCAGCCTTAGTGACACTGGCGACGGGGGGTGATCACGGGGGTTAAACCTTTATTGGGGGGGTTAGGGGGGTACATTAGAACTAAAGGGGGCTAACCCTAACTGCCCTAACAGTTATTACAGTCACAAATGACACCAATGCAAAAAAAAAAAAAAAAAAAAAAAATGACATTGGTGTCACTGTGACTGGGGGGCAGGGGTAATTGGGGGGGTGATCGGGGGGGGTGTGAGTGTGCCTGGCATGTTCTACTGTGTGTGTAGAGTGTTGGTGCAACTCACCGATCCGCTCTCCTCCGTGTCGGAACGAAAAATACCGACACGGAGGAGAGAATACATCACTTCCTCTCCTGTGTTTACATTACAGGAGAGGAAGTGATGTCACGGGGGATTTCTATTCGTCGGGAGCGATCGCGAGGGGGTGGCCATGAATGAATGGCCGCCCCCTCGTCCCGGATCGCTCCCGGACGAAAACCGACCGCCGCAGGTACGCCCATATGCCTGCCCGTGCCATGCTGTCGACGTACATCGTCGTGCGGCGGTCGGCAACTGGTTAAATAATATTGCAGTGAGTTACGGTAGTGACAGAAGCAGTCTACTATGCAAGGGCCAGGTTGTGAGGGACATTGGGGACAATAGTAACATGTGTATACAACTTCACCCCGTATCTGGCATGTTTACTGGGGATAAACTGTTTGATGCCCAGCCTGTCTTTAAGATGAGGGCCTCATTGTTATGTACCTATCTATGGGGCCCAAAATTATGAGGATAGCCTCTTGTACAATTCTTGTCCAAGCACTCCTGGTGGTGGAAACAGGGATTGCAAGGGCAGTTGAAGGGGGCAGGTGCCAAGGAGTTGGTTCAGCAAACTTGAACTTGAAGATGTTCAGGTTGGGTGAGCAGAAAAAAAATGTGAATAAATCCGTGCAAAGGAATGAATGCAGGAAGATTTGAAAATAATTTTAAAAGAAGAGAACTGCTGCCCCTGCAGATATACCTTCACCTAGGTGAAGCGTATTTGGATTGATTAAAAGAGATTGCAGGTGTGGCGCTGTTCTGATTAAAAGGTACTTAAGCGTTTAGTTTGAACCTATTGTAATAATTCTGTGCTGCACCCTCTGCAGGTTGCAGTCTTCTAAACAATGGCACTAAGGCTCTTTTCACACTGGGGCGCTTTGCAGGTGCTGCAGCGCTAAAAATAGTGCTTGTAAAGTGCCCTGAAACAGCCGTTGCTGTAACTTGGGTTTCACAATGGAGCTGTGCGCTTGCAGGACTGTCAAAAATGTTTGGAGCGCTGTAGGAGCGGTGTATTTACCGCTCCTAAAGCGCCCTTTCCCATAGAACACAATGGGGCAGGGTGAAAACCCGCCGGCAAAGCGCCGCTGTATCGGCGCTTTGCGGGTGGTTTTAACCCTTTTTCCCCACTATCTGGGGTTAAAACCACCCCGCTAGCGGCCACATAGCGTCGCTAAAATAACTGTAAAGCGTTGCTAAATATAGTGCCGCTTTACCACCAGCGCCCGCAACGCCCCAGTGTGAAAGAATCCTAATGCCGCGTACACACGTAGCGGACTATCCGGCGGACTTAGTCTGACAGACTTCCCGCCGGACTGTCCGTCAGACTTTCCAAACAGGCTACTTGCCCACACACAGCTTTTTCAGCGGACTAATACGGCGTACTAAGTCCGCCGGACTATCCGCCGTACTTTTGAAATGAACGGACTCGCCCACACACGCGGAGGAAAGTCCGCTCATTTTGAGCGCGTCTCCAGGTAGGCGGGGCCCGCGAAGGAGTGGGGATCCCCCCCAGGTCCACATCAGACCCTTGTCCGAGCACGCTACCCGGCCGGCCAGGAAAGGGGGGGACGAGCGAGTGCCCCCCTTCTGAGCCAGTAGCAGGCTGCGTGCCCTCAACATGGGGGGGTGCCTTGGGGAAGGGGGAGCTGCGCGGCCCCCCACCCCAAAGCACTTTGTCCCCATGTTGATGAGGACAAGGGCCTCTTCCCGACAACCCTGGCCGTTGGTTGTCGGGGCCTGCGGGTGGGGGGCTTATCAGAATCCGGAAGCCCATAGGGTGGGGGGCCCCCCGGATACCGGCCCCCCACCCTATGTGAATGAGTATGGGGTACAATGTACCCCTACCCATTCACCTGTGGAAAAAAGTAAAAATAAAACACAACACACAAGGGTTAAAATAGTTTATTGCACAGCTCCGGGGGTCTTCAGACTTCGGGGGTCTTCTCGCCGGACTCCTCCGCTATCTTCTTCTAGCTCTTTTGCTAGCGGAGGAGCCCGGATTTCTTCTTTGCCGCTGCCCTCTTCTTCCGACTTTGGGGGTCTTGTCCCCCTCTTCGGTTCTTCTTGCCGGGCCACCGCGCCTTCTTCTAGCTCTTTTACAGGTGGTGGCCCGGTCTTCTGTCGCCACTTTCACCGTCTTCTGTTCTTCTCTTCTTCTCTTCAGATGTTGCCTCATCGCTCTCTCTGCTCACAATGACAGGGACAAGGCACGCGGCGACTTATATAGGGACATCACCGGATGATGTCCCGCCTATTATGATGTCACAGTCCCAGTATCCTCTGGGACTGTGACACCATAATGGGCGGGGACATCATCCAGTGATGTCCCTATATAAGTCGCCGCGCGTCACGTCCGTGCCATTGTGAGCGGAGGATGCGACGAGGCAACATCTGAAGAGAAGAAGAGAAGAACAGAAGACGGCGAAAGTGGTGACAGAAGTCCGGGCCACCGCCTGTAAAAGAGCTAGAAGAAGGCGCGGTGGCCTGGCAAGAAGAACCGAAGAGGGGGACAAGACCCCCGAAGAGGGGGACAAGACCCCCGAAGTCGGAAGAAGAGGGCGGCGGCGAGGAAGAAAGCCGACTCCTCCGCTAGCAAAAGAGCTAGAAGAAGATAGCGGAGGAGTCCGGCGAGAAGACCCCCGAAGACGGAAGACCCCCGGAGCTGTGCAATAAACTATTTTAACCCTTGTGTGTTGTGTTTTTTTTTTACTTTTTTTTTTACAGGGGAATGGGTAGGGGTACATTGTACCCCATACTCATTCACATAGGGTGGGGGGCCGGTATCCGGGGCCCCCTTATTAAAGGGGGCTCCCGGATTCCGATAAGCCCCCCGCCCGCAGACCACAAAAACCAACGGCCAGGGTTGTCGGGAAGAGGCCCTTGTCCTCATCAATATGGGGACAAGGTGCTTTGGGTTGGGGGGCCGCACGGCCCCCCTTCCCCAAGGCACCCCCCCATGTTGAGGGCACGCGGCCTGGTATGGCTCAGGAGGGGGGGCGCTCGCTCGTCCCCCCCTTTCCTGGCCGGCCGAGTAGCGTGCTCGGACAAGGGTCTGATGTGGACCTGGGGGGAACCCCCCACGCCGATTTTTTTCGGCGTTGGGGTTCCCCTTTAAGTCCATACCAGGTGACGGGGCCAGTGACGCCTCCTTCGCTGGCCCCGTCTACCTGGAGACGCGCTCAAAATGAACGGATTTTTCTCCGCGCGGGAAAAGTCTGCTCATTTCAAAAGTACGGCGGACTGGCATACCAACGGCTGGATTGTCCGCCGAAATGCGAGTCCGGCGGGAAGATTGGAGTGCAAAAATACTTTCTAAGTCCGCCGTACTTTCGGGTAAAAAAAGTCCGCCGGAGGCTACATACGGGGGGATTTTCCGGCGGACTTGAGTTTGCCGGACTTTTCCACCAGATTGTTTGATCGTGTGTACGTGGCATAAGAGTAAAAATGATGGAAACTAAATATACACTGTTTATGTGTGCCAATGATCAAAATATATATGCCCTCCACAGGATACAATGTCTAATAGCTTATATGCTGGTGAATGTTATAGCCTCTGCTTCGTACAGCAATATCACTTAGTGAAGAATGGTAAAAGCCAGAAGTTGAGGGAGTGCAGCCCCTATAATAGGAATGTGCTACACCCTCTGTTTGAATATCAGGTGTTTAGTCCTGGACTGCTGATGTGCTACTGTGCTACACCCTCTGCCTAAATCCCATGTGGTTTGGTCTTTAAGACCCAAAAAAAAAAAAAAGAGATGATGAATTAGGCCTTAGTGTGAGTAATGTGAAGGTGTCTTCAGCCTGTGTAAAGTATACTACAAAAAGGAGTGGCAAAAATTGACAACAGGAATGACAGTAAAAATAAAGTTAAAAATGTACTTAAATGAAACTAGTCTACAAAAATGTTGCACAATGCCTGTGAAATAAATAACAAAAACAAAAAGTGCTGATGTGAATTCAATAAAGTACTGGTGCAATGATATGTTGAAATGTGTTTATATAATGTGTTACACCCTCTGGCGTGTGTTCACACAAAAATTAGTATTGCACCTAATTTAAGAAAATATTTTATCCAAAAAATGAAATACCTCTATTGTGAAAATAATACTTTATATGCAAGTACCACATGCTGATAACAGATATGAATGTCCAAAACAAAGTGACTAGTGCTCAAAAAGTGTCCAGTGCTTGCTGAGAACAAATTAAAAAAAAAAGGCTTCTTATTTAGGTGACAGCTGGTGTTGGTGATTCTTATCCATACTCCTATTGTGAATGCACTCACCAAATAGCCTCCCCCCAGGGGTATTGCGCAGTCACAGTATATGCCACTGTGTAGCAATCTTTGGACCCCTGGTGCATACTTCAGTGATATTGGCAATGTTTCACTCATTCGCTATAGGGAGAAGAGAAGGGATGCCCATAGTGTAAATCTGTAAAAGTATTTTTTATTTCATAAAAAGTAGGAGATATACTAACATTTAATATAGTTTTGTGAACGCATTAACAACATAAACAAATGGATGGTGTCAGAATCCTAATCATGGCTGACCGTAAATGATGCAAAGACGTTCGTAACTCTTCCCTATGCGTTTTGTCATTCAAACGTCATCTGGAGCATCCATCTTGAGGCAAGGAGTTAGGTCACAAGCTGAGTTTGGTAACAGCCAGGCAGGTAGTTATAGATACAATCAAAGAAAGGTGGTGTTGCGCTGTTCCCAACAAAGTGAAACAAATTCACTGCTAAAGGTAGCACTACATAGGACATTTCAATAGGAATAAATCAACAATGTGAATAAAAAATCGTAAAATAAATTAAAAGATGAATTTCAAACAGTGGTCAGGGCAGTGAAAAGTGTGTAAATAAATTGCTAATACCACTGTAAAATGTACAATACACAGTAGTGAAAAAATTTGCAAAAATTACAATTGTGAAAAATAACAAATGTGCAATAAAGCAATATGTGCAAATAACCAGTGCAAAGGTGCAAACAACAAACACATAAGCCTAAATCTTCAATTGTGTAAGCTGCAAGTCTATCATAAAGTCCAACCAAGTTCCAAATGATCCAGTAATACAATTGATAGTTTTCTTCCTTTGTGCAAATAAGCATGTGTTTTATGGTGTGGAGGGGCGTGACCGGATGGTGATGGAGGTGTGTGAGGAGTGAGGACAGGTGTGTCTCTCCTGTGGTTTGTGATTTCACCCTCCAATGAACCCTCCAGGAGGTCCGGTGGTCCAGGAGGTCCGGTGGTTTGCATACCTCTCTCTAAGATCTGAAGGTTGGCCAGCTAGAAAACGGGTGCAGCATATCGATGAGTACCTGTGGTGGTGGGATGTGTATTTGACCGGCTGGAGCTCTCTCATGTCTGCCTGTCTTTGGTGAGATCGCTGAACAACGGTGATGGATGAGAGGTGAGTCTGTGCGAGTGTACACGAACTCCCGCAAGAGTTTCCGCGAGATCACGGAAAAGCGTGAGGCCTCGCCGGTGACGGCACGGCAGTGGCTGCAGGATGGGAGAGCGGGGCCAAGAGAAGCAGCGTGGAGGGGTGCGGAATCCTGGAAGTAAACGCCCGATGGATGTGGAGGCAAGCCAGGCTACTGAGGTGGTGGTAATGGAAAGTTTTCGGGGCTATTAAAGAAGGAGGTGCAAAGAAAAACTGGTAAAGTGAACTCTCTCTTTTTTTTTTTTTTTAAACATATAGTCTCTGGCAGCCTGGAGTTTTGGAGTTGAATAACTGTCAGAATACATGTATACCTTCTGACTGCCTCATAAGGGAAAAGAAAAGGTGTATAGGATTTGTTGAAGAGTGTTACACCCCTTGGTGGGTTTTTATTTAGGGCGCTTTCAGATAAGGGGTTAAAATGTCAGCAAGACCCTTTTTGAGACCCTTGTAGTCTGCTGTGGGCTAAGAAAGGTAAAGTAAAGACTTGTCAGAAACCATGAAACAGACAGAGACAGAAGTACAATCAAATCACACTTGTTTATTAATAAAAATAAAAAGGTAAATAGAAAAAAGTGTAGTCAAGCATAGTCCAGTAGCCAGATCGGGTAGTCAGCCAGACCAAAGTTCATAAACCAGATCGGGTAATCAGCCAGTCCAGATGTCAGGGATCCAAGGAGAGAAACTGCAAGCAGGATAAGAAGCCAGGTGGGATGTCAGCAAGCCAGTCTTGAAACAGCAGGAGATGGTTCCTTGTGATGTGACCAACGCGAAGGCAAAGGAAAGAGTGAATGGGAAGGCTTTAAATAGGCAGGTTAGACGAGCATTATTGGGAACAGCTGGTAACTGTGGAAAGAGAAGAGAGCTGGCAATTAGCGGCCAGCCCAGAGGAGGAACGGCTAAGCCAACCCTGACAAGACTATTAACAGCTACCTGAAAACTACCTATGAAGGATTGTATAAGACCTATTAAGCTGGTGGGGTTTTTTGTTTCTACCTACATCTATGGGAAAGTGTATAAGACTGTCAGAATACATATATATATATATATCCTGACTGCCGCATAAGGGAAAGGAAAAGGTGTATAGGACTTTGCAGGAATCCTTTCTCTCTCCCCCTGCTTATATCTATTTTACATTTTCTGATTGCTGTATGGGAGAAAGTGCAGAGAACTGTTGAAGAGTGTTACACCCGCTGGCAAGTTTTTTTTTTTTTTTTTTGGGGCGCTTTCAGATAAGGAGTTAAAATGTCAGTAAGACGTAAGGGGGAGGAGCAACTGGCACAGGAAAATGTGGGTTTGCAATCATTACCATCTGCAAAAGAGAAAGATAAGGAGAAGGGGGCTCAGGTGGCGTCGGTGGCATCAAAGCTGGAGAAATATGCCCACAATCCGGATCATACCCCGACTAAAGGAGTCCAGCAACCCCAATCTAAAACTACATCAGATAGGAGGAGTCAAGGGAAAACAGGACAGATAGTAACAGCAGGAACTGCAGGAAGTAAAGCAGGGGGCAATAGAGCTTCAGCAATGAAAGGACCTGAACCTATACTAGTGGCAGGGCTCGCCCCTCAGGCAGAGGTAACACCAAGTCCTGCGGGAACGCATGGGAACGGAGTTCCTGTACTTTTTCCACAACAGGAACTCAGTTCCCATTAGCAGCCGTGTCCTGCAAGACTTTGAAGTATGCAAACTGTGTGTCAGGTGCTACACCAGCAGGTGCCGACACAGCTTGCAAAAGTAAGTGCCGCACGCCTGACCATTCAGGCATTGCCAGTATGATGGGTAGATCAGGTCCCTGCTGTTAAGAGATTGTATTTAGTCAGACCTCTTGTGATGCACTCCTCCCCACCGGCCCCTCCTGATTTTCTGTCTCCTCATCTCCCCCCCCCCCGTCTCCTGCATACTTGCTCTGTGTGTCCCGCTGAATCCCCCCTCCTCTATCTTTAGTGCCATATGATGAGAGAACCCAGAGGAGGAGCACAGCTATTCTGCTCACAGGACATGCAGGGAGAGAGGTGAGCTGAGGGAGGAACATCAGTTTGGGGCGGTAACCTGAGCACAATACCTGGCAAAGTTTAATGCCAGGAGGGAAGTTTATGTGGAAATATGTGAAGGGTTGGAATAGCAGCGAGTGTGTGTTGGAGCCCTGCAGAATTTGCAGCCCCCCAAGCTTACATACATCTCCTAAGCAGGAACACATCACTATCTCCCCAAGAATTCTGTCCAGATAATGTGCAGTTCATATATGACCTTTCCATTTAACCCTGTGTTATCCAAACTCTGTTCAATGAAAAGTGTAAACTCACCACATAAACACTTTATATACAAAATAAAATTCCCTAATAAAGATCAGAACATGATGTTCACATTTGCATGGAAGCACAATTGAATGCATGCTGATTATTCAGAGAATTGCCATATTTATGTTTATTGAGGATTGTTTTTTTTTTATGTACTAACAGTTAAGCTTCATACACACAATACGAAAATTGGATGAAAAATACCACTTTTGAAGCGTTCGTGCATATGAGCATATCATTTTTTTATTTTTTTTGGTGGGCGAGTGGATCTTGGGTGGGAGTTCCCACACTTTTTTCCCCAGGACTTGACCCCTGGGTAACACCAACACTAAATGATGTACTTACCACTGTTAATCTTTGTAGGCAATCATTAGGGGACCAGATGACAGGTATAAAGGAAGAAATAATTTTGATACGGCAGGATCTCCAAAAATCAGTAGAAAGAATAACGGCTGTGGAGGAGAGGATCACATATACCCACAAAAACAGGGGATTCAAATTTTGCAAGATCAGATGGGTAGAGTAATGGAAAAAATGTATGAAATGGAAAACCGTTCCCGAAGGTTGAATGTAAGACTAGTGCAGGGGTGGCCAACCCGCGGCTCTCGAGCCGCATGCGGCTCTTTGATCGGTTTCCTGCGGCTCTTCGGGCTGGTTCGGGCTGTTTCATTGCGGTGACAGGCAGCCTGAGTCTCTGCACTCCTCCGCTCCTCCCACACATCAACAGCCAATCAGCGTGTAGTGTCCCCAGCCCGCCACATTTGAATACATAGGCGCTGGAGTGAGGCTAGAGGGGGGCAGAGGAAGGAGAAACACGCTGTATCTGAAGCCGATGAGATACAAAAAGGTATGGCCACAAGTGTGCAGGTTACTGATCTGTCCTCCCTTCTCCCTCTGTCTTGCTCTGTACTTTTTTTTTTTTTTTAATAACATTTCACCTGAACACTGATAAGATCTGCTCAGCACATTCTCTGTCTGTTGATAGTGTGACACACTGCTGGCTGTTAACCATTTCAGCTTCTTTTCACTTATTTATCCAGAGCTCTGTGTGTGCTGCATGCTTTCTGTGATGTTTTTTGGAAGAATTTACTGCTAGTTCAGGCTAGAAGACCCATTAACTGTTTATTGTTATCCTGACCAGTTCACTGTTTGTAAGACAATTTGTATTTTGGAAATTAGATGAGCTGCTGTCTTCTGTCACATGGATGTACTTTCAAAGGAAGATTACTGACCTGTGGCCTTTGTAGTGTTAAAACAGTGTGTGACATTTACAATAAATCCAGCTGAGCAAAAGTATGTGTGTATGAGGAAGGGATGGGGTGATGTTCATGTGTGCCCATGCGTATGATGTGGCTCTTTGCGGTAACTCGGTAAAAAATGTGGCTCTTGGTCTTCGTCTGGTTGGCCACCCCTGGACTAGTGGGTCTTCCAGAGAAGCGTGAAGGACCAAATCCAATCGAGTTCTTGGAAAAATGGTTTATTGAACTGTTTGGGAGAGAGACATTTTCACACCAATTTTTAAAGAGAGAGCATACAGAGTCCCTTTCAGGCCTCCACCTTTGGGGGGATAACCTAGAGCAATGCTATTAAAGTTGTTAAATTATAGTGACCAGGTAACCTTGCTGCGTAGGATCAGAGAGGAAGGGAATATTTATTTTGATGGCGTCAGGGTTTCAATGTATCCAGACTACTCACATGAATTGCAGAAACGTAGAACTGAATTTGTGTCAGTTAAACGTAGACTGCATGAATATGATGTCACATATGCGGTATTATACCCAGCTAGATTGCGGGTGGTAGCTTTGGGGGGGAACTCATTTTTTTGATACCCCCGCGGGAGCAGCAACATGGTTAGAGGAAAAAAAGGACCAATTGACGAAGCGATGAGGGGAAAAGAAGGGGAGTTTAGTTATCCGAATGAGATGATTTGATGTGACACATGGGGGTATATTGGGGGATGAGCAGTTAGTATAAACATATTTAGAAGGAAGGGAGGGGAGAGACACATAAGAAAGAATAGGAGTAAAGAAAGTGTGGGGGAGGGAAAAGAGAAAGGTGAGAGGAAGTTGGGTGATGGGGGTTGGGGGGGAAGGAGAATGGAGTAGGGGTGGGGGGGGGAGTAAAGAGGGGATGTATGTACCGGTCATGAGAAGAACACCTAGGGTTAACCTAGAGTGGTGGGGGGAGGGTAGGGAGGGAGACACTAAAGGAGTGGAAGAAATACACTATATTTATGTTAGAGGTAAAGGGGGCAAAAAAAAGTAATAAGAGAAAATTAACGACAAATCAATTTACATCACAAGTAGGTGGAAAATGTAGGTACACAACACAAAATTAGGCAAAGAAAGTGGAGTATTAAGTTGGATAGAGAAATGAATATGCACTGGTGTATATGGTTTTAAGAAGGTAAATTAGAGAAGTTATTTGGTAGGAAATACTATACCCCTTTTGCTTGTTCCTTATATCAGTCATGGAGAGTCCAGAGTATTAAATATAGGGTCATGGAATGTTCGAGGGATGGGTAACCCAGTGAAGAAAACAGCAGTACTTGATATGTTGGAGCTGCACAGGATAGAGCTGTTTTGCCTACAGGAGACACACCTAATTAAACCGATTAAGGTACAATGAGGAATTAAAAAATGTCAATATCAATACCACTCCGTGCATTCCTCTTATTCAAGAGGAGTAAGCGTACTTGTCAGGAGTGGAATAATGTTCTCCTGTAAGTAAATAGCTATTGATGAAAAAGTACGATATATTTTCCTGCACTGTGTAATAGAGAACAGGGAACTTGTTTTGGCAAATGTTTATTTCTTGATCATACATCACGGGACACAGGAGCTCATTACATAGTGGGTTATATAGGCACTTCTGGTGATTGGACACTGGTTAACCCCAATTTAAGGAGAATTCCTCCCCTATATAACCCCTCCCATATGGGAGGCACCTCAGTTTTTTCGCCAGTGTCTATGGTGGTTGGTCACGTAAAACATGTGCTATGAAGAAAGCTCTGTGCAGGTCCCTGCGGGGGCCTAAGGACTACAACAAACCGGATCCATATCTCGGGCCAATATTTTAACTCCCAAGATGATATGGTACCCGGGCCTCGTCATCCGAAGAAACGAGGTTTGGCCTGTAAGTCCTCTCCTATTGGAAGACTGGGCTCTGGGAAAACCAGACTTGGTGTACTATTTACTTAGTGGCACGAAAGTTTCTGGCAGAGTCTTTACAAGGTCCAGGTAGGAGGTTCTTCTGAGAAAGAACCCCAAAAAAACCTGAAGGTTGGCACAACTCTGACCGCCGTGATGGGTGAAGGCTGGAATCTGTCTGTTTTCAGCAATTCCTGCGGCGAGGACAGGTAAGGGAAGTTAATCCTATATAAATTATATTATGGATTTCTTCATTTGAGTAGTAGTATGTCTTACCTGGTTTCCACCACTAGAGGGAGTAAGAGCAGCCTGATGCATACTTACATGCCTTTCAGTACACACGCTCAGTGAAGCCTGGTTCTCCAGATGACTCACGTCTCCACTGCAGTCCCTGCCACAATAAAGGTAATACAGGGGTCCCACGCAGCTCCAATGGTGATTCCCTTCCCCCCCTGGATACCGGCGGTCCTCGTGCACGCGCACCGAGCGGGATCCCGGGCTAATGGAGGAGGGGGGAGTGTGGTTGGGAGCCGTGCACGTCGATGTGCACGGCGCTGTACTGCGCAGGCGCCAGGCGGCAGTTTTAAAAAGCCCAGAGCGTCAGGGGGCTGTAAGTGGAGACACAGGAGCTGTGGGCAGTAAGTATCCCAAGGGATTGGATCCAGGCAAACCTTAGACACCTACTCAGCATCAGGTTGTGCAGTTTAAGCATATATATTTGTGAGACTTTAAGCACAACAGTGATTGCACTTTGTACTAGTACGTCTGCTTTGTAGCTTAGGACTATGTCTCCTCGTAAGAGGGTCTCAGGGGGAGGTAACAAGGGCACTGGTAAATCCCTGCCTAGGTCCAGGGGTTCTAAAAATGCCTGTAAGTTACCATCCCCCCCGCAGGACTGGAGCCAGCCTCACAGGATGAGTCAGTGCCCCTGTCAGGTTTTGCAGCCTCTCCTAATGTCCCAGCCCTGGTATACGTCACTGAGGACTCCCTTAGGGCTACATTGGAGGGTTTTGAAGGGAGAATCATGAATTTTATTTCAGCTTCCCTGAAAGACAGCAAGGTAGATCCCCTCCCTCTGCTGAGATTCCTCTTTCAGATGACACCTCTGACAATGAGGAGAGATCCCTATCTTGGGACAGGGATCTTGAGCAGTCGGATGAATCAGAGGAAGAGGAGAGAGTCCCCTCCTCCCAGGCGCTCAGAAAACAGGTGCAATATTATACTGAGTTGGTGCGTACCACATTCAGAATGCCTGCTGCTGAGGCCGCTACGTCCTCTGTTTCTTCCCTGGGAGTCAGGAAAGTCCCACAGACTGCTTTTTCCTTTCCAATTCATCCCTTAATGGATAAATTGTTGTATGAGGATTGGGGACATCCCGATAAACTGTTTGCTCCTCCTAAAAGGTTTTCTATGCATTATCCTCTGGAGGAAAGTTTCACCAAGAAATGGGGGGATCCCATCTGTCGATGTCTTTTGGATAATGCTCAGGTATTTAAAGATCCAACTGATAAGAAGCTGGAAACATTATTAAAAGCCTCCTTTTCTACGACTGGCGCTGTAGTGCAACCTACAGTCGCAGCTGTGGGGTTGTGTCAGTTCCTCAAGGAACAGGTTAAGCAGATGCTTGGCCTCCTTCCCAGTGAGGAAGGGGAGAATTATGCAGAAATACCTCAAATTCTGTGTTTTGTGATTGATGCGATTTTGGATTCTGTCCAACAAGCATCTTGTTTGTCTCTCCTGTTGGTACACATGCGAAGGGCCCTATGGCTAAAGAATTGGGCAGCTGAGCTATCATGCAAGAAGCATTTGATTGGGTTCCCGTTTAAAGGGGAACGTTTGGAGAAGAATTAGAGAAATTCGTCCAAAAAATTTCAGGGGGTAAATCTACTCTCCTTCCAGTCAAAAGGAGCAAACGTCCATCATTTAGGCATTCTCTCTCTCAAGCTCATCAAGCTCATCAAGCTCTAAGCAGTGGCGACGGCCTTCTCAACCCTCCTTTACAGGAAAGGCTCAAGGCCGGGCCCCGGGGCAGAAGAAATCCTGGGGGCGAAAGCCTGCCAAGCAGAGCCCAAAAACTTCCTTGTGAAGGGGCACCCCCGCTCGGCCGAGTGGGGGGAAGGCTCCTGCAGTTTGCGGAAGCCTGGCGGGAAGAGATCCGGGACAAGTGGGTGATCTCTTCGGTATCTCTGGGCTACAAGCTAGAGTTTCAGGAGATTCCACCTTCTCGCTTTCTAAGGTCAAGGATCCTCAGGGACCCAGTAAAGCAAAAACCGCTATTTCTGGCCTTAGATCACTTACTATCCCAGGGGGTGATAGTAGAAGTGGACCCAAAAGAACAGGGTTCAGGGTTTTACTCGAATCTCTTCACCGTTCCGAAGCCAAATGGAAGTGTCAGACCTATCCTGGATCTGAAGGATCTGAACCGGTTTTTACGCATCCGGTCCTTCCGAATGCAGTCAATTCGCACTGCGGTCTCCTCCCTGCAAGGCGGAGAGTTTATGGCATCAATAGACATCAAGGATGCATATCTCCATGTGCCAATTTTTCCCGCACACCAAAAGTATCTAAGGTTCGCGGTAGAGCGTGCCATTTTTTAATTTGTGGCCTTGCCGTTTGGGCTCGCTACGGCCCCTCGAGTCTTCACAAAGATTCTGGACCCTCTCTTGGCAAACCTAAGAGCTCAGGGTATAGCCGTCATGACTTATCTAGATGATTTTCTTCTCATGGAGAAGACAGTAGCCCTCCTGAACCACAGTGTTACCAGAACACTAGAACACCTGGGACGCCTAGGTTGGATTATAAACCTAGAAAAGTCATCCCTACAGCCTGCTACCAGGTTGGAATACCTGGGTATGCTTATCGACACCGCTCAGGGCAAGGTGTTTCTTCCAAGGCCAAAAGCCTTGGCCATTGGGGATCTGGTGTGCCTAATTCTGGGCAGGAGATCTTCCCCCATTCGGTTGTGCATGAGACTGTTAGGGAAAATGGTCGCCTCCTTCGAGGCCGTTCCATTCGCCCAGTTCCACTCAAGGCCTCTGCAAAGATGCATCCTTGCGGCTTGGAACAGGAAGCCCCAGTCCTTGGATCTTCCTATGCGTCTATCCCCAGGGACACGCAAAAGTCTCCTCTGGTGGTTACAAACCGAGAATTTGCTAAAAGGCAAAAAACTTTTCTTCCTCTTCCATGGAAGATTATTACAACAGACGCCAGCCTGACAGGCTGGGGAGCAGTATTGGAGGAGACGTGCTCGCAGGGGAAATGGTCTGCGATCGAGAAGTTATTGCCCATAAATGTCTTGGAGATCCGGGCAGTTTATATGGCTCTCATAAACTGGTCTTTCAGACTACGGGGTCTCCCTGTTCGGGTTCAGTCCGACAATGCCATAGCAGTGGCCTATATCAATCACCAGGGCGGTACCAGGAGTTTGTTTGCGCAAAAAGAGGTGAATCGCATACTTGTCTGGGCAGAAAAGCATGTCTTCATTCCAGGAGTGGAAAATTGGCAGGCGGATTTTCTGAGGCGCCAGCAGTTGTGCCCAGGAGAATGGGCTCTGCACCCTGACGTGTTTTGGAACATATGTCGCAGGTGGGGTACTCCAGACGTAGATCTGTTTGCGTCCAGGTTCAACTGAAAACTGGACAAATTTGTGTCAAGAACAAGAGATGCACTTGCTCAGGGGTCAGGTGCTCTGACAGTTCCCTGGGATCAGTACAATCTGATTTATGCCTTACCCTCGTGCCCGCTTCTGTCGTGGTTCCTAGGAAGAGTCAAGAGGGAGACAAAATCGGTTCTTTTGGTAGCCCCGGCTTGGCCCAGGCGACCGTGGTACGCAGAGATCATGAAGTTGGCAGTAGGCAGGCCGTGGATCCTCCCTCTCCGGCCAGATCTGTTCTCACAGGGTCCAATTTACCATCCTGCTTTACACAGTCTGAATTTGACGGTTTGGCTGCTGAGACCCACATTCTGAGAGACCGTGGGCTTTCGGGGCCAGTCCTTTCTACTCTGGTCAATGCCAGAAAGCCGGCCTCCAGGCTTATTTACTACAAAATCTGGAGGGCATATGTTTCCTGTTGTGAACTCAGGGAATGGCATCCTAGAAAGTATGTCATTAGCAGGATCTTGGCCTTCCTCCAGTCAGGCCTAGAAATGAATTTGGCCATAAGCAAGGTGCAGATTTCGGCCTTGTCAGTGTTCTTTCAGAAGCCACTTGCATCGCATTCCCTGGTGAAGGCTTTCATCCAGGGGGCTATGCGGATAAGGCCGCCAGTCAAACCTATGGTATGCCCATGGGATCTGAATTTGGTTCTCTCGGCTTTGCAGGGGCAACCTTTTGAACCTTTGCATCTGGCTTCGTTAGTTCTTTTGACTAAAAAATTGGTTTTCTTGGTAGCCATATCCACGGCTAGAAGAGTTTCAGAACTAGCAGCTCTCTCCAGCAAAGAGCCGTATCTAATTATTCATAAGGACCGGGTGGTCATGCGTCCCAACAAGTCCTTTCTGCCTAAGGTGGTTTCAGGATTCCATTTGAATCAAGATGTAATCCTACCATCCTTTTTTCCGGACCCACAGTCCGCAGAAGAAGAATCTTTGCACACGTTGGATGTGGTTAGGGCAATCAGTATCTATCTTCAAGCAACTGCTCAGATAAGGAAAACTCATTGCTTATTTATATTGCCGGAAGGCCCTAGGAAGAGCCAGGCGGCATCAAAATCCACTCTCTCAAGGTGGATTAGACAGATTATTTCTCAGGCCTATAGTGTTAAAGGGAAAATCCCTCCTTTTTAAGTGAAAGCGCACTCTACTAGGGATGTAAGTGCTTCTTGGGCAGTGCATCACCAGGCCTCCCTGGCTCAGATCTGTAAGGCTGCAACTTGGTCATCAGTCCACACATTCACCAGATTCTATCAGGTGGATGTCAGAGGGCAAGAGGATACCGCCTGGGCGCAGTGTACTGCAGGCTGCAGTTTAGATCCTCTGGTCCATGGCGGTCTATAATTATGATCTGTGTCTCCCTCCCCTCAATCTGAGCATTGCTTTGGGACATCCCACTATGTAATGAGCTCCTGTGTCCCGTGATGTATGATCAAGAAAAGGATTTTACAGGTAAGCTGTATCTAAAATCTATTATTCCTCCGCCATTTAAGTAAGAAGTAATGTACATATTAACAGAATTTATTGTGGGAAAAACAGGAATACCAGTAATAGCAACAGGGGACTTTAATGAAGTGATGAGTAGGAGTTTGGACAGATTTCCACCAGGAGTACAGGTGCATAGTAGATTTGAGAGCCATTTATATCAATTTACACAATAAATATGGTTACTTGATATATGGAGAGTGTGGAACCCAGGGGACTGGCAGTTTTCCTCTCTGTCAAACTCCTACTCGTCACTTTCTAGAATAGACCTGACCCTGGGAAATGAAGAGGCAGCACAGATAATAAGAAAGGTAACATACCAACCAAGTGGAGTGTCAGATCATTCATTGCTAGTGACAAAAATAAATTTAGCAGGAAAAAGATCACCAAGATTATGGAAGATGAACCCGTTCTGGTTTGACCTAATAAAGAACCCAGATGAGATACAGAATAAAATAAAGAAGTTTGTGGAATTTAATGGGGGGTCGGTAACAAGGGGTGTGATGTGGGACATACTGAAGGCATTTCTAAGGGGTATATTAATTCAGCAAGTAACGCAAATTAAAAAAGCTTCAAGAGAATGGGAAAGTGAGATTAGGAGGGAGCTGGTGAAAGTAGATAGGAAATATGTTGAAGATCCAACCTCGGAGAGACAAAGATATATAAAAAAAAATGGGATCCCTGGTTTGAGCATAGCAACAAGTTCTTTAACTCAGAACAACACACCCCTACATAGCTTGTTGCTCAAAGTAGGCCACAAACCGCTATAACAAAGATTATAATCCCATTCTTCACTTTTTTATGTAATGGAATTTATTTCTACTACGTATGTATGTTATATAGTCCAATTGTATTCCTGACTCTCTGTGATTTTCATTTTACTTATGCCATGATGGTTTTGTAGCACCTTTTGTACTCAATAAAAAAGTTTGTAAACACAAAAAAAAAAGAATATGGTTAAATAAACAACGAGATTATAGAGCAGTAGTAATTAGAAAGGCAGAAAATAAGAAATTATTTCAGAAACAAGCAGCATTTGGAGAGGGGGAAAGTGTGGAAAGGATGTTGGCTCACTTAGTGAGAACCAACTCCCTGCCCTCTGTGGTCCCTGCTATTAAGTTATTAAATGGAGAAATCTCAACAGAAATATCAGAGATTACAGATACATTTAAGGGTTATTATGAACATTTATATAGATCGCGAGGGACCGGAGTGGGTAAGGAATTGGATGACTTTCTTGTGAATATAAAGATTCCGGTTCTTATGGATACTGATAGAGAGAAAATGGAGGCCCCGATAACGCTACATGAAATAGAACAAGCAGTGACAGAAATGGCCAATCAGAAATCCCCAGGACCGGATGGCCTTCTGGTGGAAACTTACAAACAGTACGAAAAAGTATTGCTCCCAGAGCTTTTTAAGGTGTTGAGATGGGCAGAAGAGGGGAGGAAATTACTGACATCAATAACAGAAGCCACAATAATAGTGCTCCCCAATGAAGGGAAGGATCCTTTGGATGCCACTTCTTATAGACCAATCTCCCTACTTTGTTCTGACGTAAAGATTCTAGCTAAGGTAATGGCAATTAGGTTAAATAAAAGTATCCCCAAAATCATACATGTAGACCCCGGGAGATCAACCAGTATGAATGTTAGGAGGGCTTTCCTAAATATACAGATGCTTATAGAAAATACAGGAACAAGTGCGATTATGTCTTTGGACGTAGTTAAGGCATTTGACAGTTTGGAGCGGGGGTATATATGGCGAGTGTTGAGGGAGTTTGGTTTTGGTCCTCATTTTATTAATTGGTTGAAAATAATGTATAATGGACCAAGTGCAAGAATAAGGGTCAACAATGATTATTCGGGTAAGATACTACTGGAAAGAGGGACTAGACAGGGGTGTCCACTATCCCCCCTTATATTTGCATTAGCTATGGAGCCACCAGCTATAGCAATTAGATCAAACACAGATATGAAAGGATTTGTGAGAGGGTCAAGAGAAGAGAAAATTGCATTATATGCAGACGATGTGCTCCTCTTCCTGGGAGACATGGGGAACCCCCTTAGGACGGGGATGGGCATTTTGGGGGAATTTGGAAGACTCTCGGGCCTGGTAATAAACTGGGAGAAGTCGGCACTTATGCCAATTGACCCCATAGAGAACCAGAGATACCTCAATTGGAAGTTGTGAAGAAACTGAAATACCTAGGAATATATGTAACAAGAGACCCCTTATGAATTTATAAGTAATAATCTAACACCTCTCTTGGCCAGATTTAAAAAGAAATCTGATATCTGGCGGCGTTTTCCACTATCAGTGGCGGGGAGATGTAATCTCATTAAAATGCTGCGGATGCCACAATTACTATATCTGTTACATAACACGCCAGTATGGATAGATAAGAAATGGTTTAAAAAGGTTGATGCGCTGTTTAGAGACCTGATTTGGAAAGTAGGGAAGGCCGGAATAAGTCTTCAGACATTACAACTACCAACAAGGGAGGGGGGAATGGTGGTACCACATCCTCAAAGTTTTTTTCTGGCGGCATAATTGCAACACCTATAGGGTGGTGAAGAACTAGGGGAAGGGAGTTTAATGTTAATGGGAGCGTCCCATAGGACCCTGGTTGAGGTATTAGAGGCAAATTATTTTGCCTATAGAAATCCAACGGTAAAATTAGTTATTAAGGTTTGGAAAGCTCTGAAGTTGTTAAATGGTCAAGGAGGATTGACAGAATTTTCCCCATTGTGGAACAACAGGAATCTACAGGAAATGGTCACAATGGGAAAGGTCCAAGAGTGGGAAATTAAAGGGATAGATAAAGTGATCCATCTATAAGAGGGTAGTACTTTAAAAACTTTCGCTGCCCTAAGAGCAGAATTTGAAATTTCCAATCAGTCATTTTATAAATATTTGCAAATTCGGCATGCCCTGATTGCACAGTTTGGTAATCAGGGACCAGAGTGGAACAAATCCCCAGTTCTTCAAAAGTTATTTAAGGCCAAGAAGAGGGTATTTGTTTCAGAAATATATCTACATATCTGTAAAGGAGTTTTAACAGGGGCGGAAAGTCTTAAAAGTAGGGGAAAATGGGATGTCGATGTAGGAGAGATTACAGAAGAGCAGTGGAGTAAGGTATTAGAGAGGGGACATATGGTATGGGTTTTACCAGTGCAGAAAATTTCAGCCCTAATGCTGATACATAGAGTATACTACACCCCCAAGAGACTGTTTCAGTATGGACGGAGAACAGATGCTAATTGCCCCAGATGTCAGGAAACAGGGGATTTACTGCATATGATGTGGAGGTGTCCAAAATTATTTTGTTATTGGACAGGGGTGATTGACATTATAAATAAAACCTATGGAATGAAGTTAATAATGAAACCTCTAGGTTATGCTTATTAGGACTAGGAGAAGGAAATGGGGGCCTGCTAAGACCATTTAAAGTAGTGTTGAGATGCCTTTTTCAAGCTAGAAAAATGATAATGCAAAGATGGCAAGCTAGGATGCCCCCCACTGTAGAAGAATGGATTAGTACAGTAACGTAAATAGTTTGGAAGGAAAAAGAAGTATATACACAGAGAGAGAATTATAGGGAATTTGAAAAAATGTGGAAACCGTGGATGGAGAAACTGGGTTACCCTATATGAGATGTGAAGAAAAAGGGAATTCTCTAAAGAATAGGAAAAAAATAAGGAGACGTGAGAGTACTGGATTTAGAGAAAGGGGAAATAGAGAAAAAGTAAAAGAAATTGTATGTATATATAGATTGGTGGAATAATGATGTTGTGTTTATATTTATTGATTTTGTATTTGATGTGAAAAATGGAATAAAGAATATTTTAAAAAAATAAAATAAAATAAAAAAGCATTCAAATGTGCAAAAAGTCTGCTGGAAAGGTACACAAGTCCTCTTTGTGCAAAGATACACACCAATGAAATTGGCCTCTTACCTTGCTGCAATGCGGTAACCGTATATATATAGTGAAGTTTGGGGATACTAGCTCCGTGGGATTAAGTGCATAAACCGTTGTCAGGTGAAACCAAAATATATTTATTTATGAATAAATCAAAAATAAAGCTTTTCTCCAGCATAAAAAACATAAATTAAAGTCCGCTTGTCTTCAGCACAAAATAATACAAAAAGAAAAGCACCTACAGTTCTGTAGAAAGGTCTTCACCAAAAAGAGTCCTTGCAGAGATCTTTTTTGCAGCCTCCAAAACAGCAAACAGCAAATATAACAACAAAGCCAGACAGCTCCTCAGACAGGTGTTCATCTCCTTCTTCTCCTCACCACCACCTCTCTGTCCACTTCCTGTCTTATGGGCTGTCTGTCTTCCTGGAGGCCGTTAACCCCCTGTGGGCCAAATCCCTGTGGTCAGGGAGGGAGACTCTTTCCCACCCAAATGTCACTTTAGAGCCTCCCAAATTCCGGGTCCCAACTACCGTATATACTCGAGTATAAGCCGAGATTTTCAGCCTCTTTTTTGAGGCTGAAAGTGCTCCCCTCGGCTTATACTCGAGTCATCGCTGTCTGCCTGCTCGATCAGCGTGTCGAGCAGACAGACAGCGGCCATTCTATAATTCAAAAGCCGCGCCTCCGGCTCCGCCTTCGCCTGTGATAGGCGGAACACTGAATTTCCCAGCAGCCTGTGTTCCGCCTATCACGGACATCGTCTCATCCTCGTACTACGGATGAGGATGAGACGATGTCCGTGATAGGCGGAACACAGGCTGCTGGGAAATTCAGTGTTCCGCCTATCACAGGCGAAGGCGGAGGCGCGGCTTTTGAATCTTACAATGGCCGCCGAGGCGCCGACGAAGAGCGGCGATCCTGGCAAGGCACGGGACGGAGGCAAGGCAAGGCACGGCACGGCACGGCACGGGACGGGACGGAGGCAAGGCACGACACGGGACGGAGGCAAGGCACGGCACGGGACGGAGGCAAGGAGGCAAGGCACGGGACGGAGGCTCGGGACACAGGTAGGCTGGACACACATACACACACACACACACACACACACACACACACACACATGGACACACACACACAGGGATGGATGGATGGAGACACACACACACAGGGATGGATGGATACACACACACACAGGGATGGATGGATGGATGGAGACACACACACACAGGGATGGATGGATGGATGGAGACACACACACACAGGGATGGATGGATGGATGGATGGAGACACACACACACAGGGATGGATGGATGGATGGACACACACACACACAGGGATGGATGGATGGATGGATGGACACACACACACACAGGGATGGATGGATGGATGGACACACACACACACAGGGATGGATGGACGGACACACAGGGATGAACGGACACACAGGGATGGACGGACACACAGGGATGGACGGACACACACACAGGGATGGACAGGCATGTCTCACCCTCGGCTTATACACGAGTCAATAAGTTTGCCAGTTTTTTTGGGGGGGAAATTGGGGGCCTCGGCTTATATTCGGGTCGGCCTATACTCGAGTATATACGGTATCTCTCTTAAAAATATAGAGAGGACCGCAAATTAGTCTTCTCCCGAAAACTATACCCGGAATCCATCACCCATTTTTGGGTGACCCCCTGAGGCCTACCATGATTCCCTTAAAGGGACCACATCCCGAATATAGGCGCCACATAGTACCCGTCCAGGACCCAACCTTGGCGTATATATATATATATATATATATACCTGGGATGGCTGTTTCCTGGACCAATGTAGTTAAATATTCGTCTTGAATCCTCATATAAAGGAGAGTGCTAAAAAGAAGGGGGATTCCAGATAGTGTAGTATTTTAAACATAAGTAGCGTTTATTAAAATTACAGCAAAGGGATACTCAAAAAACATATGTAAACAATGAACTTATCTCCTACCTTATCTCCTGTAATTTTTGCCCATTTTTTTCACTACTGCGTATCGTACATTTTACAGTGGTATTAGCAATTTATTTACGCACTTTTCACTGCCCTGACTACTGTTTGGAATTCATCTTTTAATTTATTTTATTTTACGATTTTTTTATTTACATTGTTGATTTATTCCTATTGAAATTTCCTATGTACTGCTACCTTTAGCAGTGACATTTTTTTCACTTTGTTGGGAACAGTGCAGCACCACCTTTCTTTGATTTTATTTACTTATGTGTATGGTTTGACCCTTATTCAGTGCCTGCAGCAGTTCAATTACCCTCCTTATATGGTAGTGCAGGAATAACTATACACTTCATAGTTATAGATACAGGCCAAAATCTGAATCCAGGTCAGTGACAGCAGCGTGCTGGCAGTGAGGTACAAAAAAAATCAGCAGGCAGTTAAAGGTCTAGGCATGGATCAGTAGCAGATATAACAGGCAAGGGGAATCCCAACAGAAGTGTCAGCCGCAACCGGGTCAGTAGCAAGATGAGCAGGTTTTCAGGAGTACAGAGCTGAAGACAATCCAGCAATGAGACAATGCAGACCTCAGGTTTAAATAGGCTGCTGGGCATCAGGATCTGTGGCCACACCCATGCCTGCACATAAGCGCTGTGGCATGTGCTTGACTGTACACATACGTATTCTTGTCAAACTCCTATGCTCACAGGAATGTGCACATCACTGCATATGTGTGTGACAATCAGCACTTGCATATTAAAAAAACGTTTGTAGACACCCTATCTCCAGTCTTGACAAACACTTTTAATTTCCTTTTGGAAGGTCATTCTTTTAGAAGAGAAACCCTAACTGCAATTATCTGTATGCTCCCTAAACCTCACACAGACGATTCAATATGGTCTAATTATCGCCCTATCTTGTTACTAAATTTGGACATAAAAATTTTTGCCCAAATTCTAGCTAACAGATTAAATACTACTATAGGCAATCTTATACATCGTGATCAGGTGGGCTTCATTCCATTACGTCAAGCAGGAGATAATATTAGACGTGCAACACTCCTGTCACATGCCGCTAAAAAAATACGTATTCCCACTTGTTTTCTTTCTTTAGATATTATGAAAGCTTTTGACACAGTATCATGGTCATATATGAACTATACCCTTTCCAAATGGGGATTCGGCCCTCATTTTTTATGATGGATCTCTAATTTGTATCAAGATCCCAAAGCTTATATCAGATATGCAGGGTACAAATCGGACGAGTTTAATATACTGAGGGGGACTCGTCAAGGATGTCCACTTTCGCCATTATTATTTGCTTTACTCATTGAACCTTTAGCACAAAGAATTAGGATGGAACCCACTATAACAGGTATTGAAATGGGTGGCTTTCATCATAAGCTATGTTTATTCGCAGACGATATTCTCCTTTTTCTATCTTCTCCACATGTTTCGGCCCCAAATCTTATGGTTGTACTACAAGAATTCTCATTTATTTCGGGCCTTAAGGTCAATATTCAAAAATCTTCAGCATTAAACATTTCACTTGTCGAGAAAGATAAACAATCTTTACAAAATTCACTACCCTTTAAGTGGGTAGATCATAGCCTCCCATATCTGGGTGTGCAGTTTACTCCTAACCCCTCCGATTTATTTGCAGCTAATTACCCAGCTCTATTAGAAAATATTACAAGGTCGTTATCTAATTGGTCATCAATGCTGATATCATGGTTTGGGAAAATCAATATCATAAAAATGTCCGTTCTTCCGAAATTTTTATATTTATTCAGAACTCTCCTGATTCATATTCCTGCATATTTTCTTAGGCTGATTCAACAAAAAGTAACAAAATTTATTGGGGGAAAATAAAACCCAGACTTCACAAAAAAACACTTGTTCTCCCCAAAGCTTTGGGTGGTTTGGGATTTCCAGACTTTAACATATATTATAAGGCAGCTCAATTATCTCAATTAACAAAATATCACTCTTCTACAGAGATTCCTTTATGGGTCCTCATTGAAGCTGTAGACTGTGATCCTCTTCCTATAAACAATATATTATGGTTACAACCTGCGGATCGTAAGTCTATAAATAACCCCATTTCTAAGCACTCTCTATCTATATGGGATAGGTATAGAAATTCACATGGTCTGCAATCTCCACAAAATCCGCTATTATCTTTCCAGAAGAATCCGACTTTTTACCCAGCCTGGAAATATCCCAAAACCTTTAAAGCTTGGTCTAAGGCTGGTATCACTTGTCTATATATTTTAACTTCAACTACATCAATAAAATCTTTTACAGATCTATGTGAATTATATAAGCTTCCACAATCAGAAATATTCAGATATCTCCAAATCAAATTTTTTTATACTCCTCTTCTCAATTTAAATGTAAACTTACATAATATTTCTCAATTTGAAAGATTTTGTCTTAAGGAACCACATGCTAAAGGTCGTATTACATCATTGTATACACAATTGATATCTAATTCTAATACTGTTATACCTAAATATGTGGCCAAGTGGGAAAAAGATTTGGATTGTACAATCGATTCTAGGTCTTGGTCCAACATATGGTCTTTCATAAAATCTTCCTCTATAAATATATTGGCGTCTGAATCATTATATAAAGTTCTCACACGCTGGTATTTGGTTCCTGCGAGAATCGCCAAATTCTCAACAGACAACACTGGCCTCTGCTTTCATGGCTGTCCAGAAAAAGGTACCTATATACATACCTGGTGGCATTGCTCAATTGTACAATCATTTTGGAAAAAGATCTTTCTGATAATTACAAAATTTTTTGATCGTCCAATTTTTCCAGACCCAATTATAGCTCTCCTTAATTTAAAACCAGCCTTTCTGAATCAGAAACAATTCAAATTAGTTCTTACACTCCTGATAGCCGCAAAGCAGACTATAGCCAATGCGTGGAAAACAGATGTGGTGAATATTGCAGAAACCAAACGTAGAATGAATCAATCTTTCATCCATGCTAAAATGGACACTATAGATAAAAACCAGATGACAAAGTTTGATATAATATGGAAACCTTGGATTAAATATTATACGTCAGATAATATTGACAACCGAGTTTTATTGTTATGGTGATTAAGATTTTTTATAGAATTACAACATTAGCTGATACATAAAACCTCCTCCGGAGAATTATTCCCTCCCCTTCCCCTCCTATATACCTTTTATGTTCTTCCCTTACTATATAATACTTACTATAAACATACTTTAGAAGTTATGGTCAAAACTTTAAAATCATATATTTTCTTTTAGACATATTTACATTTTCTTGGGATTAAAATGTTTAAAACTCGGCTATAAGAATGTTTTTAAATTCTAAAATATATAAGGCCATTTATTGTCATTCTCACGAGAATATCTTGAAATTCTTCTTTGCTTTCTATCATCCGTACTTCAATATGTCTACTTTTTATTTCTGGTATCACATAATTTGTCTTATATTCTGTACATGTAATTTATTTTAACATAAAATAAAAAACTTTTGAACGAGAAAATCAGCACTTGCTGCACAAGGTTCCTGACACTAATGTAGCACTGACCCCCAAAGGAGCGGCTGATTTTTTTGGGCTTACCGTTATCTTCTTAACCTTGTATGCATCTAGTGGTTTCCCTTGTATGCATCTAGATGGCCCAAAGAATTGCAGAAACTGACACTGGATCCACATTTGGGATTTTTATTTGCAAAAAAAGGGTAGACAAAACACAGTCTCTTGATGAAGGATAGAGGGTTTAGGTAGAAAGTTCAGGTACTCTTGGAACTGCTCAAGATAGGAAATCTCTCACTATAGAAATCCGGAGAATGGCCACTCACAACTGGATTCTCACAGCTACCGGATAGACCTCCTCTCACTAGGCCTAGCAGCAGATAGAGTGTTCAAAGCCTTTGCCACAGATTTGCATGTAAGACACTTGAACAAAGTCTCTGCCACAGACTTGTTGTAGAACACTGATGAATAAAGTCTCTGCCACAGACTTGTTGTAGAACACTTGTAGTAACTGAAGGATGTAGACAAATTTAGAGAGCCCTCATACGGTACCAACATCTTGCAGCCGGTCCAGCGATACCATACGAGTGTAGATTCACTTGGTGTCTTTCAGTATGCCTGGGTCTGCTGTTCAGTGTTCACTATGCCTGATTCTTTTTGCATAAGTCGTGGTAAGCCTAACACTCGCCTAGGGACAACCGCCTTAAGAAGGCACATGAGCTGCCATCACCGAGCCCAATGGGAGCAACGGAACCCACAAAGCCACACTCCAGGCTCTCACTGTCCAGCCTCTTCTACTTTTCCTTCTCCTCTCTCCTCAGAATTGTCCTCCACTCTACCTTCCATCATGCCGTCCTCCCGTTTTTGTGGAAAAAGGCAGGCTTCCATGGACCAAATGTTCGAGCATAAAAAAAATGACGCCATATAACCCTCTTGCCCAACGGTTGACCACTGGCTTGTCAGAACTGCCTGCCAACTACTGCATATAAACTGGTGGACTCTAAGGCCTTTCGAAAATTTTTGGCCATTGGAACACCACAATGGAAGGTCCCAGGAGGGAAGCATTTCTCACAGAAGGGCATCCCAGAGCTATATGGCCATGTTCAGCGGCAAGTGAATGCATCTCTAACACACAGTGTTGGTGCCAATATACATCTGACCAGACACATGGTCTAGCAAACACAGGCAGGGAAGATATATAACGTTTACTGCCCACTGGGTGAACCTTCTGATGGCCGTCAAGCATGTAACCCGTGTCACCCGTGTAGATTTGGTTTTACCACGATGGATTGCATGCCGGCCTGCCTCTTCTTCTCCTCCTCCTCCTCCTACTCCATCCTCCTCCCTCTCCTCCTTGGCTGACTCCTTTTCCGCTGCTAGCGTCTCTTCTGCTGCGCCACCCAAGATCCCCAGAACCTATTCGACATGCCAGGTGAGACGTTGCCATGCTGTGCTGCGTCTGTTGTGCCTGGAAGCCAAGAGCCACACTGGCCCTGCACTCCTTTCAGCTTTGTGTTCACAGGCAGATCAGTGGCTAACACCGCTCAATTTGACAGTTGGTAAAGTGGTGTGGGACAACCGTGACAATCTGCTTAGCGCATTGAAACAGGGAAAAATTACACACGTGCCATGCATGGCACACGTTTTAAACTTGGTCGTGCAGCGATTCGTTGTCAAATACCCTGGGGTCCAGGACTTCTTGCGGCAGGCAAGGAAAATCTCGGCCCATTTCAGAAGATCTTACACGGCCATGGCTCTCCTTGCTGACATTCAGCAGCGACACAATCTGCCGGTCAGAAGTCTTATTTGCGATTGCCCGACGTGATGGAACTCAACCTTCTATATGCTTGATAGGCTGCTCCAGCAGAAACGTGCAGTTAATGGCTACCTGTACGAACTCTGCGGCAGAACAGGTTCTGGGGAGCTTGGGGTTTTTTTACCGCGTCAGTGGCTACTCATGCGCGACACATGCAGACTTCTGCAGCCATTTAATGAGATCACCAAAATGGTCAGTCGCAGCCATGGCACCATCAGTGACATCGTACTGTTACGGAAATAAATTACCGTCTCAGACCGTCCTCGAGGCAAGACAACATTTTATTTGCATATGCAAGAGAAATGAGTTGCATTACATGTTCAGATCCATAATTTCTGGCTTACATTGTAGCGTGTTCTTCTTTTATATGCCTCTGACACCCCCCTTTCCTGTTACAGAAATGTCCAGTCATATGTATTTTCAACTTTATTCTGAACAATGGCAGGAAAGGTGGAAATATCCATTACAGACTTTCACATTCACAATTGTTATACAGGATACTGACTAGAAACTCCCTAAGCCTTTTTGCAAACATCATGAGTTTGCAATTTATGCAAGTCTAAGCATTTTGTTATAACTAAGCTATATCAAATAAAAATATATTAATATCAAATGTTCATAGATGACATAAAAAGTATAATTTCTCTGACATCTCCCTCCTTTTATACTTATAATGTCAATAATTCAAATATCCAAGTTCTTTGGTGTACCAGGTATTATCATTTAGACAGATGAGTCTTTTGAAAGGACTGTAAATTTATCTTCATCAGGTTCTGGATATAGTTCAGTGTTCTGAAAAAGCATAGTCTTAGTTAAAGATGTGTCAATCAGTCTTTGAAGAATTTCTCTAGTACAGAGAATACAGCAACATCCACACAGCATAAGAACTGCGGCTGCCATGACAATAGAGATGAGCAAACTTTTTGCGAGATCACCCCACTTACCAAAACTTTTTTCGAAAAGTACTGTTAGGGGGTTCTCTACACCAGAGTTCTCCAGCTAATTCTTTGGATAGCATTTGTAGGCCTTGTAAGGCCTTAGTAATACTTCCATCAGGTGCCGTATTGTTTGGAATAAAAGTGCAGCAGAAGGTGCTGAACATTTTGCATACCCCGGCCCTTTCTGCCAGCAACATATCCAATGCTATACGGTTCTGCCACGCTGTCAAAGAGGTGGCGTCCAATTGTGCTGCTATACCTTTGATAGCATCTCTGGTGTAATTCACAAACTTCTGCTGGTTGTAGTAGATGTAGTTTATCCAGTCAACGATCTTATTGGGCTGTACCCATAGGAAGAGTGAGGTGAGTTCTGCTGTTACTTGATTCTGCGCTTTAAATTCATCCAGAACTCCTCATGCAACACGGTTGTCAAATGATCCTGGTCACTTAAAATAGTGTTTACCTGGTAGTCTCATCAATTTGTTAGTCATAGGAACAATATAAAAGGGAAGCAACAAGCGGGTCAGGGCACAACTACCCTCCCATCTAGGTGGCAGTCTGGGCTTTAGTTTCTTGTCCCCACACAGCCACCAAACATCAGCCAGTTACTGTTTCTGTTCCTGAAACCATTTTAGTTGGTACTTAATGTTTGTAGTTCAGTATTCAGGAGATAGAGTGCCAACCTTTGTACCATCCTTATCAATTTTCTGGTAGTGCCTGTACTGAAGGGGTTAAGCTTTGCACTTTAGTCTTAGGGTAGCTCTTTTTCTCATTTACACATTCTGACCCAGTATTATTTTTTGAAAACAGTCTTATTATACAAGTCAAGTCTATTTCATCTTCAGGGAGAGGAAAGGTGGTTAGTTGTGGTCTTGGGTTTGTACAAAAAATACAATCACTTAACCCCTTTGCATGAGTTGTGTATCTGACCCATTCTATCCATTCATATTGGTCTCCAAATCCTGTTTCTATACTTAATTGTTCCTTGTAGGTAAATCTGTTTTAAACAAGGAAAGACTAAGTTGAAACGGAGTTGGCTCTGAGGCTAGGATGTTTTGACCAGGGGTTATAACCTAAATAGTGATTCTCCCTAGTAGGTCAGATATTGTACCATATGTCAATTCATTGTATTGTTTAGTTTACAAAATGGAAGCCATTGTTACTGTAAATCAGAGAGCGGATCCCTTGAAGTGGAATCACCTCTTTCATTGGTACTTTCACATGTCAACAATAACAATACAGTACTTATTCTCACATTTGTTCAATTCAATAAAATCCATGCATATTGTGTGAAAGGGATAAGGGGGTTGTGGGAAATGACCCTTTAAGAGTCTTAGCCCACGTACACACGGTCGGAGATTTTGCCAACCAAATCCTCCGGATTTTGTCTGTCGGATTTAGTCCGATGGATTGTGTCCAAAACTGATGCATACACACGGTCGGGCCAAGTTGTCTGATTTAGCGGTTGCCAAGAACGCGGTGACGTAAGCCGTGTACGGCGGGACTAGAAAAAGGAAGTTCAGCACCACGTCCGGCACCCTTTGGGCTCCTTCTGCTGATCTCGTTTCTATCGCGTGTTAGTAGAAGTTTGGTGAGAGACGATTTGCGCTTTTCAGATTTGTGATTCAGATCGCTACAGCTCTTCAGTTTGTGCTTGTCTTTGCGTATCTGATAATCAGTGCGTGCAGTTAGTAATTATTTGTTGATCATTGTGGACTATATCTTGGTATAAAATGCTTTAAAAGGCATTTCTTATTGTCTGCTTGCTTCTGCTATTCAGGTCGTTCTTTCCGGCCTTGCTGTTTATCTGTGCTTTCTGGTGTCCGTTCTGACCAGCCGACCGTTTTCAAACCATGTTTCCTCTACGTACTCGTCGTAGAGTTTCTGCTGTGCAGGGGGTTCGTGTTGGGGTTGTTACTTTGACACAAGCCCGGTCCATGAACAGGGAGGGGAGGCGTTTGTGGACCAAGAATTGGTTGCGCTAGCATGACCAGTTCTTGCACATGCCTTTGCTCTGTGAGATCCAGGAGAATAATCCTGATGATTTCAGGAATTATCTCCGGATGACGGACCCCGTTTTTCACCGTCTGCTGGCTTTGCTGACCCCTTATATCACCAGGCAGGATACCTGCATGCGGCAAGCCATCACTCCGGAGCAGAGGCTCATCGCCACGTTGCGCTACTTGGCGACTGGGAGAAGCCTTCAGGACCTCAAGTTCTCTACAGGCATCTTCCCCCAGGCTCCGGGGATCATTATTCCAGAGACCTGTTCTGCCATCATTCAGGTCCTGCAGAAGGACTATATGAAGGTAAGTTTTATCCTTTAACATCACATTCTATGTATTTCATGATTGCTAATGTCTTGCATTTCTTTCCTCATTCCCTAATTTCCATCATTGCAATATGCTCTAATTCATATGCTCTGCCCCTTTGTCCTCAGGCATATTTGCCTCACTAACTTCCCCACCATGCTCTTCTTGGCCCATAAAACTATAGTCTAGTCACTTAACAATGTCTTTTGTCAGCTCCATAGTATTTCTTTACCCTAAACACCCCCTAAAATGTATACAAATGTGATGTGTGTGCTTCAATTCATGCAGAGTGTTTTTTTTTGGGGGGGGGGGGTGTGCCAAACTCATTAGGAACCCCCCTCCCCCCAACTGCTAGCTCAGCTGATAGCAATCCTCTATCTTATGACTTTACCAAACTCAATACACACTATACCTACCTTTTTGATGCTCACATTTATGGATGAATTCACCTAAGCATGTAGTGCAAGGGCCTGCCTCAATACTTTCAAATTGTTTTTTTTTTTTTTTGTTTTAACCTATTAATTATCTGGATATGTAATATCAGAATGTCAAAAAGTGCTTACATTTTGGTTAATTTTTGTTATGTAAGATGGGGGGGGATGGGGGGGTGATGATAAGGGGACATTAGACTTTAGGCTTTAAATACTCAGTTCCCAAAATGTTTGACTAATTTAGTCACAAAATGTTTGTGTGTAATCTGCTTGGAATGTTGATTGGTCAAATTACTAATTTTTGTTCTTGTTTCACTCCACAGTGTCCTTCAACGCCACAGGAATGGCAGGCTGTGGCCTCCCACTTTGCCAGTTGTTGGGACTTTCCCAATTGTGGAGGAGCAATAGATGGGAAGCACGTCCGCATCGTCCCACCACCCAACTTGGGGTCGTACTATTATAATTATAAGGGGTTTCATAGTATCGTTATGTTGGCGGTGGTGTCTGCGACGTATGAGTTTTTGTATGTGGACGTGGGGCAAAATGGACGGATGTCGGATGGTGGAGTGTTCTCATGGACTGAGTTCTACTGGCGTCTCCAGAGTGGCAGTCTGGGCTTGCCACCCCCAGAGGAGAATCAGGAAGGACTCCCGTTTGTCTTCGTCGCGGATGAGGCGTTTGCCCTGGCGAACCATCGGATGCGGCCTTTCCCCATGACCAGAGTATTTTTAATTTCCACCTGTCCAGAGCCCGAAGAGTGGTGGAGAACACTTTTGGTATACTGGCCAGCCGGTTCCGCCTTTTTCTTACGCCTATTCACATGGCGGAATACAAACTGAATCACATAGTGCTGGCGTGCTGTGTTCTTCACAATTATTTGAAAAAAGTTTCTGCGAACTATGCGGTCTCAGTTGGCCAACAAGAAGCAGACTTGATGGACAATGCAGATAACCTCACGGGACTTCAACATGCTGATCCTGGCTTGCCCCCCCAAAGCGCCCGTGAGGTTAGAACACAATACATGGACTACTTTGGGGGTAGGGGGGCCATTGATATGCCAGACAATGTCTGAGCGGCATTTTAAAAATAAATTTTGATCTGAAACTCCTTCATTTACTGCTTGGCTTGGTTTTAGGTGTCTCCTAGGTATAATTAGGTTTTATCAAGTTGTGCCTTTTTCACCAACAGTGCAAACCCAAGTTCAGAGCGAGATGAGGGGACAGTCTCTTCTTCAGATAATGTTATTATGTTGTGGGTCTGCTACACACACACCTTCTTTTTTGGTAACTAATGTATGTAGTGCATTACTGACCAAAATTGTGCTCATTTTCAGCACCATGGCAGGAAAATGGCATGATTGTCAAAATTTACACATCACTGTGGGTGTTTTTTTAGTAAAGGCACATCCACTATGCACTACACGTGCACTACAAGTGCACTGCAAAAGTACACCTGAAACTGCACTTGGAGTGCAAAGTGGAGCTGCCTTTAGTAAATCACATTCCTTCTCAGCACAAACTTAAATTGTACTCCAAATACATTTTTGTTGCCATGAAAAAGAAAGCCACACATTATTGCTAATTTAACTGTTTAATCCAACCACATTCACATGTGCGTTTTGAAAAGGTTTTTACAACCAACCAAGAAATTGTGTGTTTCCAAAACAGAGTTTACTAAGAATGTTGCTTACTTGTTGTTTTTTGTGTAAAATACAGAACACAGGAACTTACAAAGTTCAACTTTGAAAAGTGAAGACAATATCAGACATGATTATGTACAAACTGGTCTGATCTTGCCTTCATCACATGGGGTGTCACCCCTGAAAAATCCAAATTTGGAAGATGCACACAGTGTGTCAACATGTGCTATCTCCCATCATGGGGGATCAATGTACATGCTTTGCGGCTGCAACCCCTTCATCTCAGACACTTTACACAAAACACATACATTGATCCCCCATGAAGAGAGATAATGCATGTTTACACACTCTGTGCATCTTCCAAAATTTGAATTTTTAGAAATACAACATTTTGTTAGTAAAATTCCAAAAATAAGACCCTATCTAGTTTGGGGTGTTTCACACTCTCCCCAAAACATCAATGATGTTCTTCAAATTTCAATTAACATCATGGATGTTTTGCAGGATATGTTCCCAATCCCGATTGCACCCCATTATCTCCCCGATCTGGGCACTTTCACTGGTAAAACGGAAATCTTCAACCACATCACCTACAAAACAAAACAAAACAAAAAAACATGTCATATAAATATGGTGACATACATTGATGAGCTTACCGGAAGCTTTGTTCTCCGACACTCACCTGTTGTGGTGACAATTTGTCCAACCTGCACTATCTCTCCTTCCTCCTCCTCCTGCTCCTCTGTTTGTGCTTTTGGAAGTTGTCCTTCTTTGTGAGGGGTGAGGTCCCTGGTGTCCTCATACTTGCCGAGTCTTCTCTCCCCTATGAGATTTTGAAAAAATAAAGAATTAGCACACAGAGGGAAGAATTAACAATATGAAACATTGTTTGGAAGTGTTGTTCAATTGTTTTTTTTGGCCGAGCTTCAAGGTCATAACATTATTGGAGACACTGTGTTCAGCTAGAATACTTACCGGAAGAACGATGTTTCCTACAAACGAATGAAACTATGAACTTGAAAGTGGCCATTTTAAAATGCACAACATGAACTCAAAGCACATGGAGCAGTATGCAAGCAATAATAATCATATGAACACACGACAACTACTTACTTTTGTCAAGAACACGCTTGATCCTTATGTACTGCTCGTGCTCCCTCATTTTCTGGTCTGACCAGCATTTTCTCAGTTGATCCATGGATCGGTGTACCCCAAAATTATGCAGAAGACTCTTCACAAATTTATTCATGATCTTGGCCTTTCTGATATTTGGGTTTGGGTAAGGTCCATACTTTCCATCATAGTCGGTCCTGTTCAATATGTCGACCATCTCCAACATCTCTCCAAAATACATATTTGCGGCCTTAAATCTTGTCTTCCTGGATCAGGACGTGTCAGGTTCCAGGCTTTCCTCACCCTCCTCCTCGTTAGTGTAATTATTAGTGCGCACCTGTGTTCTCCCCACTGCGCCGGAAGCGAAGGGGCGGGGAATAGTCTGGAAAGAACGTCAGGGGCGGGCGGAGTTGCACCCATGCGCACTGTATATAAAACGTAACGCGCGTGTGTCGTCCGTACGATCTGTGAACAGAGGGAGAAGCTGAGGCGACGAACCTGCAAACGAAGGTAAAATTTTGAACTTGGCACATCACTAGGCTACACTGCTTCTAGATTGAGGCCTGCATTAGTGGAGTTTAGCCTGACATTAGGGTTTGTATGTGTTGTGTCTTGCAGACATTATGGACGGGTTTAATGACTATAGCTTCCTCCCTCTGTTCATCGATAAATACAGAGACATGCCAATCCTGTGGCAAAACACACACCCTTTGTATAGTAACAGACCAAAGAGGAAGGCAGCACTGTTGGAACTGGTTGAGTTTGTGAAGCCGGTGGTCCCCAGGGCAGATGACAAATATATCAAAAAGAAAATTGGGAACCTCAGGAGTACATATCTGAAGGAGAGGAAGAAGGTGCTGAAGTCCATGAAATCTGGAGCTTCAGCAGCTGAGGTTTATGTCCCCACCCTGTGGTATTATGACAGGATGCATTTTCTGGCAGACCAGGCTGAGGCCAGAGAATCCCTCTCTACTCTTCGTTCCACGCGTCCTTCTATGCTACATTCCACACCTGTTGAGTCTTCCGATGCCCAACCTGGGCCTTCCACTCAGGAAGAACTGTAGGAGCCCAGCTTGAGCCAGGTATAGTATTGTTGTACATATTTGTGGAGTCAAAATTAATGATGTTAACTTGATTTTTGCTCCCTAATTGGTGAGTTTTGAAAGTGTTTCACATATCAAAAGACATTTTTGACACATTTTTGGGACCATTGCATTTATATAGTAGTGATTACTGTATAAATGACAGTCATTCCTGTGTAAATGACACTGGCAGTGAAGGGGTTAACCAGTGGGTGGCAGTGTAGGGGTTAAGTGTTCCTAGGGGTGTGTTACTAACTGTGGGGGGGTTGGGCTTTCATTTAGTGAACACTGATCTCTGCTCCAATCACATGGAGCAGAGATCAGCATCACTAGTTGCTAGGCAGAATGGAGAAATGCCGTCCCGTGAGATGATCGCGTGTATGCCCGCGGTGATCGAGTCCGCGGGTCCTGCAACCGGACTCACGGGGGTCCCGACCACCGCGGGAGCGCGCCGGCGGTGGCGCTCTCCCGATGGCAGGGCGGCATTGAAGATTGGACGTACTTGTACGCCAATATGCATACCCGTGCCATTCTGTCAGGAACCGGTTAAAGGAGATTTTTAGGGAATCCCCCCCCCTAAAACCATCAAAAAAAGAATAAACCAAATCTAAAATTGTGTAGATGTGCCGCAAATTAAAATTGTATTGCTGAAATGGTTAAAAAAGAGTAATGAAATCCGTTCGGGAGAAGTGTGTGTGACTATGAGCATCAAAGAAGTTGGTTCTTGCAGCATTGTAAAGAACAAGAGAATGCGCTTGATGAATGAATTTTTAACTTTGCAGTGTGACAAATGTGCTATATCGCTTACGAGCAGTAGTTTTACCTGAACGAGCGCTTCCGTGTCGGAATTTGAATGTGAGCATGCGTGGCACTTGGTCCAATCAAAATGCTCTACACAAGATCGGATTAGGTCCGACCGGCCCAGTTGGTCAGGAAATATTTCCAACATGTTGGAAAATTGGGTCCGACGGAGATTCGGACGGAATCAGTCCGATGCATACCACACACAGTCGGATTATCTGACGACACGGCCCGATAGGACGCATTCCGACGGATTCTCCGACCGTGTGTACAAGGCTCAAGGGCACCTTGTGCATGGTATATGTTACAAATCGGACGTGTGAGACAAAATCTTTAGAGTAGTTTTGTAAACCCATATGCTGTGTACACCCTGTACCATCCCTCCTTTTGAGGTATGGGCCTGCCCATGACTCAATAACACAGCATACCTGAATAGTGATGTAGATAAGTTGGGTTTACCTTCTGTACACGTGTATATACCATTAACCAGTGTTGATCCTGTGGATAACCACTTTTGATTTTCACCTACTGGTGATATTGTCTGCATTCCTTAGGGTAATTGGATCTGTTCCCTTTCTATGTGCTGCACATTTACAAATAGCCACTTGTGCTGGTTTTTGTACATGTTCTAGAAGGGTAAGAATGAGATCTCTACATGTGATAGGTTTACCTGTGGACGTAATCATACCCCTATTTTTCCATTGCTGGGCAAATATGTGTATAGTAGAGAAAGCGTGTTGGCTGTCAGTATATATATATATATATATATATATATATATATATATAACTTTTTTTTTCTTCCCTTAGACTGCAGGCCCTAGACAGGGCTATAATTTCAGTTTGGTGTGCAGAATAGGAACTGGGAAGGGGTCTAGCTTTACAGACCTGGTTATGTGTTACTATAGCATAAGCCGTTTGATTTATCCCTCTATCGTTGTTTCTACAACAAAAAAGGAAATGTCAGCATCTAGAAAGGGAACATCAGTGAGATCCTTCCTAGGGAATACCCGTTCATCGATTTGAGCTATACAATCATGTGGATCCCCGTCACCAGGTGTTGGCATTAGTGTAGCAGGATTCAATGTAGTACACTTCTTGATTGTAATGTGTAGTTGTCCCAGAAGTGTAGTCATGCATGATAAATGCCTGACTGGAGATAAATAGGAGATTTTGTCTTATAGTAAGGTCACTGAAATAACATGTGAGACCTTTAAGTACCAGGGGTGGAACAATACTCTCAATGCAGGTGACAGTATGGCCAATGAGGCTGCTACTACAGCGTGTACACAGTGGGGCAAATTAGTTAAGTAAAATGCAATTAGTTTGTGTTTGTTCCCATAAACCTGAATGAGAACCGAAGTCATGTACCCCTCTTTACAATCTACAGTCTGATAAAGGGTTTCTGTAATTGGGCAGGCTAAGCACAGTAGAACTCACAATGAGGTGCTTTACCTTTGTAAATACATCCTCTGCTTGCACATTCCACTGGATGGAACCTTTTGCAGACATTTGTGTACCATAGATGAGATCAGAAAGAGGCGCCACCTCCGCAGCATAATTAGCTACCCATGCTCTACAAAAATTTATCATGCCAAGAAATAACATCATTTTTTTTTTTTTATGTGTTTTGGGGGCTTGATGGATGGCCTCCTTTCGGATCTCATCCAGATGTCTGCCTTTTTGAGATATAATGTAACCCTGGTATTTCACCTTGTTTTTCAAAAGTTGTAGTTTGGGGGGGCGTGGCTAACCACCGAGCGGAATGGCAGCTTGATTTCTCAGCTCCTGCACAGAGCTAAACAAACGGACTGTTCCAGCGCCGACCGAGACACCAAAATGCTCCCAGCGGATCTCCACTCCCGGGGGAACCAGACCGGAGGGTCTAGAAAACAAAAAGACCTCAAACCACCTAAAAAACGTACCGAATTCTTTGCGGTCCCTCATGGAGGAAAAATCCAAGATGGCGCCCGCGGCGCCTCACAGCCTACGGGGACACAGCGCATGGCGGTCTCTTACACAGATCTCCCTGACGCAGCAGATGACCATACAATACCTCACGGAGACCCTGCCAGCTCCACTCCTTCCTCGGGGGCATCATCTACTTCTAACAGCCCTGCTAAATCGTGGATCCGCTTAGAGCCGTCTGACCAGGACCTGGAGGTAAGGCCTTTACAGGACCAACCACTGACATTGGCTCCCCTGCCTCCCCCATAGCAACCTTCCCCACATCCAATCAACCAGTCATAGACACCATGCTGAAAGAGATGCTGATCTCACTACACAGCTCCCTTCATCATGACATCTCATCTATGTTCACTGCCTTCCAAACTGAGCTGCTTCACACAGGCCGCAAAATAGGCAGAGTTGAAGCACAAATGGGCGCCATGACTGAAACGATGAATGACCTAGTAGATGCCTACGACCACACGCGAGACGAGCAACAATGGCTGAGGGCCAAAATGGCAGACCTCGAGGACCGCTCGAGACGCAATAATGTAAAAATCAGAGGCATACCTGAATCCGTCCTCCCCGCAGACCTGAATTCATATGCCCGACAGCTCATCTCTACCAGACCTACCTCAGATCGAAACTATAGTCGATCGCATTCATCGCTTACCGAAACCTCCACACTTACCACCCGAAGTGCCTCGTGACACCCTGATGAGAATCCATTTTTTTCATACTAAAGACATGCTACTTGCTCAATCCAGAAGCATGGGCCAACTCCCACCCCCCTATGCGAAGCTCCAAATTTTTGCTGATATCTCACAATATACTCGTCAACAGAGACAACTCCTGACCATCACAAAACCACTCAACAATCACAGGATTCCTTACCAGTGGGGATTTCCGACCAAGCTGGTGGTCACTAAAAACGGTACCTGCCACAACATTCACAGGAGGGCATAAAACTGCTCCGCACCTGGGGCATACTCCCTGAGATCGATTCCACTGGTCCACAGTCATCTGCAACGACCCCTCTGAAATACAACAATCATCAACGTCCCAACTTGATCGAATGACTACAAGGTTAGTGCTGCACCACCTCTATTAGCTATCTGCGACCCGCTCAGTGCCTGCTCGATGCACTTAGTCCACGGACTTCTCCCCCGATTTTGATCGGCAGTCCTCTGACACACTGCTGATCCCTCCCTACCCCCTCCACAGCTTACTGCACCAGCTGTTTTCTCTTTTTTCTCATCTTTCTCTTTTAACCACTCTTTTTTTTTTATCTTCCACCCCCTCCTATTCGCCCTTCCGAGTTCGCAAGATCATCTATTTCGGATCCCCCCTTAGGATCGTATCCTCATCTACTCTACGCAGCCCGTGAGATCCAGGACCGTCTCTACCAGGAACTGTGAGTACTACCTTACCTGTGTATACTACCACTCTCCCTCTATACAATGCCCAAGTTTTTGTCCCTCAATGCAAAAGGATTAAATCATCCGGCCAAGAGAACATCACTCTGGCGTACAGCCCGTGAATCCCACTGTGATGTTCTCATGACGCATTTCAAAAATTCTGCGGAACCTACTTGCTCCCACAGATTGTTTCCTCACATCTTCAAGGCCTCTGGCCCAGAAAAAGGAAAAGGGGTGTTGATTGCCATCAACAATACTTGCTCATTCATCCTCCATGACAGCTTACAGGATCCAGAGGGCAGATACCTGGCCATTGCGTGCGACCCATACAACATCAGATATACTATTTTAACTCTGTATGCTCCGAACAAAAGGCAAATTCACTTCCTTTCTAAATTAATGAAGAAAATCAACAGATTTAAACAGGGTCAGCTGATCATATGTGGAGATTTTAATATGGTACCTGACTCCTCCATAGACTCCTCTTCTCAACCCAAGAGACTGACCTCCCCTATGGGATCCTTCATTCGATCCCATGATCTTTTTGACGTCTGGAGATGCCACCACTCCACTGAAAGAGACTATTCATACTTCTCCCCCCGACACAACTCATACACCCGGATTGACTATTTCCTAGTGGATAAATGGACCTTACCCAAGATTTCCTCCTCCACAATAGACACCATTACGTGGTCAGACCACGCACCGGTCACCATTACCCTAGAAGAATCATCAGCACGTTCCCAAACTAGACTTGGGAGAGCAGACGCAGCGATCATTGCCTCTCCAACTCACTCCTCTTACATCAGGGACTGTCTAGTAGAATTCTTTAATAACAATGTTGGTACTGTTAAAGATAATACTGTCCTTTTGGAATGCCCACAAGGCATTCATTCGAGGAATACTTATACAAATATGTGCTAGAGAGAGGAGGAAGAGATCACAGCGTCTAAACCTACTCACATCAGAAATTAAATTACCTAACCCTCCTTGCCAGACATTCAAGCCTTTCTCCAGGAAATTAATCTACCGAAACTGTCGCCAGACCGACTGGTTTCCTTAAATACCCCTTTCACTACCTTGGAAATTGAATCCGTGATCAAAGCTCTTCCGTCCAATAAATCACCTGGCCCAGATGGCCTTACTAGCAATTACTATAAAAAATTTAGCTCAACTTTGTCTCCTTTCTTAACTATAGTTTGTAATGATGCTGCCTCTTCCTCCTCCCTCCCACCCAAAATGTTACAAGCTTTAATTGTCACAATACCGAAGCCAGGTAAGGAACCAACACAAGCACAACATTTTAGACCAATCTCCCTTCTAAACTTAGACACAAAAATGTACGCTAAGTTAATTGCCAACCGATTGTTAGACATTATGCCCCTCTTGATCCACCAAGACCAGTCTGGTTTTAAATGTCTTTTCTCATTTAACTATACAGAAGCGAAACAAATGCTCCTTACTTAATCGAACAAGCTTGCTAAACACAAATTCTCATGGGCCGGCCGCCTAGCGGCATTTAAAATGATAGTCCTGCTAAGACTCCTCTACATCTTTAGGGTACTCCCCATCCCTCTCTCAGCTTCACACCTTGAGTCCCTGCAGTCTGTTTTGAACCAATATGTATGGCAAGGGAAGAAATTCAGATGCAACCTAGCTAAACTCATCAAACACAGATCTAGAGGTGGGGTGGGGTTCACTGACATAAGAGATTACTACTTGGCTACGATTCTATCTCAGATGAAAGATTGGTTGATACCCGCCCCCACTACACTGTGGGGATCCATTGAGAATGCTGACACACCAGGCCCGAACCTCCGAGATTGGCTACTTAGCACAACCTCTACTACCACCTTCTTACGACACTATTCCCCACCTATACAAGCTTCTAGCAAAGCATGGAGAATACTACATCACACCACATGGTCCCAACTTCCGACCAAACAAATTCACATCCCTCTCAATGCTCTAAAACACCTCACGCCAGACCTAACTATTCCACTAGAGATTACAACTAAGATATCCTCTACCCTTGAGCTTCGCACCTTGCTACATAACAAATCCTTCAATCAGATCTGCTTGGATCACGGAGCCCCCCTTAAAGACTTCTTGACATACCGTAGACTACAAATATGCCTTTTAGCCCACCCCTCATTAGAAGGGGCCATTCCTGTGAAACTTTGGGAATACTTCTTCTCTACTAACCCCTCTACTAAGGGAGTGGCCATCATATACTCCACAATGCAGGAAAAACACACATTTGACAAATTCAAACCCCTCCTCGACTGGGAGTTGGACTTACAACTCCAATTCTCAGACCAACAATGGATTGCTGCAATCAACTCCATATACAAGGCTACCACATGCACCGCACTCTGGGAACTCTCCCAAAAAACACTTATGTGATAGTATCTGACCCCCCATAGAATAGCCAAATTTCATCAACCTACCTCTCCGAATTGTTGGAGAAATTGTGGTGACTCTGGCACCTTACTACACATCCTTTGGTCCTTTGGTACAAAAGCTCTGGGAAGACATTCAAACCTTGCTGCAGGAAATTTTAAATTTTTCTATTATTTTATCTCCTCAGCTAGCCATTCTTAACCTAACTATTGATGACCTACTTCCAGCTCATAGACAAGTGCTCACACATGTCCTCTTAGCCACAAAACTCCTCCTTACAAGGAACTGGAAAACAAACACCATCCCACTTAGAGCCGAAGTTATCAATCTAGTCCAAACACACTTTATATATGAAACTACTCTCGCCAGTAATACAACCAAACATTCCTCCATTAGACAACTTTGGAACCCTTGGTCCACCTGGTACAATGCCAATTGTAAATGTTGATGATTAGAATGTTAACTATCTGATGGTCTTGCTGCTCCCTCCTCTCCCCCTCTCTCCTTTTTTTGTTCTTCTCTCTACCCTCCTCCCTCTCCTACTTACCCTCTTACCTTCTTTATTTAACATTGTCCACCAACGACACTCCTTTCAACTGACTGTTGCTTCCTCTGGAAGCTGTTTTTCACAATCTGTATTACTGATTGTTACTTTAACCATATTTTCAATCCCTGTACGTAATGTTTTGGTTAGTTGTGACTCACGTCATGTTTTCACGTATAGTTTGGATTATGTTACTTGCTATCTATACATCTACTTCTTTGTCACTGTATAATTTGTAAGTTGTGAAAATTCAATAAAAAATAATTATACAAAAAAAAAAAAAAGAGTTGTAGTTTAGTTTGCTAACCTTGTGACCTTGTTCTGTGAAGAAATGCATCATAGCAAAGGTGTCAATTTTCCATTGTCGCTCCAAAGGAGCCGCTACCAGAATGTCATCCACATACAACAGAATTTGACAACTCAAGACAAATTATTGAACATTTCTTGTGAGAAGATAGTTGGTTTTTCACAATATCTCTGGGGTAACCTGATGTATGTCATCCTTTTTTGTTTTCCCTTGTACATAAGTAACCAGAACTGACTGTCTTAATTAGTCCTACGTCTGTCGTTCCTTTTGATCACAAGAAATCGGGGACGTTCAACAAACCCCGCTAATCTGCATCTCCGAATCCCTTGGGATTTTAGTTCGTCATCTGTTAGTTGGACCCAGTCTGTGATAAGTTCTCGTAGCTCATGCCATGATACCTCGGAGTTCCGGTTGACCGAAACATGAGGTACAGTATCCTGCCTGTATATTTGCAGAATAGGCTGTGGTAGGAGACAAGTAGCCATGCTATTTCCTTCCTTATCACAGTACTCTTAAAAGCACTTCAGAGTTAGTGAGACTCATTAACTGTTTCTCATAGGACTTATCGGGCCCAGAGGTCTTTCTGTAGTACATGGTGCAATAGAGGTTCATTTGGACCTTGTACCCTTCCCTTATGGGCTCTTCAATTATTTATGTCAGGGTTTTGGGCATCTTTAATCCCTCAGTTTGCAAATCCAAGCTGTATCAGTATTGGGGATCATTATCAATGGCTGTGATTTGTTTTTCACACAGCCGATGGGCTTTGAGGCCCCCCCACTGGTATGACAGAAATACCAAGAGCATGCAACATGTCTCTACCCAACAAATTAACAGGACATTTAGCTGAAATTACAATTTTACACTGAGCCTTTTTACCTGTCTGTGGATCTTCCACAGTAAGGCCTTCAGACACCGCCTCCTGGTGCATCAACCCATTTTCAGATTTTACATATACTAAACCTTTTTCCTTTACCCCTGGTGGCATATCCAGTGGGTGTATCTGGGTCCCATAAGCCCCAGCGTCACAGAGAAATGTTACCCAACTACCCTTTGCAACCAAGGTTATTTCTGGCTTGGCTTCAGCATGCAAACAAGTTTCAACATTACACACATCCAAAATTTCAGATTCTTTCCCATCCTTTCCTTCTGCTTCTCTCTCTGTAGACACACTTTTACCATACAGGAAACACTCCCCCCTCATAATCTTGAATGTGTTTCCCAATCTTCTGTTTGTATTCTCAACCACATACACATTATTACCTTCACCTATAATAAACACCTTCCCTTTCTTTACTTTCTTTTTTGGTTGGAAGTGCCCCTCAGCATGCCTTGCATACTGGATCAGTTCCTAGGGTCTGCAGATCCTATGGTTGATCATGTGTTCGGAAACAAAACTTGATATAGGGGGGTAACAGCCCTTTCAGGATTGCATTCTTTAGCTGTTGTTCATATGGGCTATCGTTCACTTGATCTACTGAGATTTCAATCCCAGAGTGGTTATTGAAATTCTTCCTTATCCTAACAATGAAATTATTCACTTTTTTCCTCTTCTCCCAATATACACTGATTTATAATGGACCAGTCGGCTTGACGTATCCATCTATTCTCATCCTTGCTATAAGAGCATTTCTTATGTTTTTTTTTGTTTTGTTTTTTAGTGCTGCATCATCCTGAGGCAACACACTCCCTGGTTGTTTAATCCACTCCAATCTCCCACTACATGATGCCAGTCAGGTTCTAAGACCTGTCTGGTGACCTGATCTATTTCCCTCCCATTGAGATGAAAGCTAACAACCATTCCCATGATACCATTCCTGAATTGAGCTATGTTGACATTGGGATTGCCGCAAGGGGGGTCAGCGGGGTGGCTTGTTGCATACCTCTGTCCCATACGGTGGTGGGGACTGCAGGTCTGCAATAGGATATAGGGAATTGGGAGCGGGTGGTGAAGTCGGAGGGGGAGCAGTGACTGTTGGTGGGGTTGGGGAGTCCTCTAAAGGGTGCGTTTGGTTTGTTGCATTTTTGTTTAGTCAATACTTACTGAACGAAACTTCAGAGGACAGTCATATTATTGTCCTCCTCTTTGTCTAAAACATAGTCTTTTTAAGATTTTAACCTACGATTAGCCTCCTCAACTATTTCTTTGCCTGGGAAAGACCTAATTTCTTCAGTTTTCTTATTTTATTTTATATTTTTTTGTTTTTATATATATGCACACACATACATACACATACATACACACCTGCATATGCCGGTGTTCTGCCTAATAGAGTCCGCCCATCAAATGGTGTCCGCTCCGTACTGCGCATGCGCAGTACGGAGCAGACGAAGCTTCGGAAAATCTCCGAAGCTGAACGGCGCCTGCGCCGTGAGTGGAGGTGGTAGCCCCACCATCCAAGCGGACATAGGGTTGTGAATTTTAGAGGGCCCCTCGCGGGCGAGCTTAGCTCGCCACGCTTCGGGCCCGGCCTCGCTCCGCTCGGCTCTTTTTTATTCTAACTCTATGTCCACTTGGATAGTGGGGAAAGAACCTGGACTCACGGCGCAGGCGCCGTTCATCCTCGGCAATTTTCGGAATCTGTGTTCCGGTGTACTGCGCATGCGCAGTACGCAGGGGACACTATCTGATGGAGGACGCTATTTGACAAGACACCGGCACAATTTGTAAGCTTTCTACACTACACAGTATTACACAACAATCCTTGATTTAAAAAATGCATCAAAATCATACTTTGTTTTCCACGTCTTAACCACTACAATACAGGGCACTTTCGCCCCCTTCCTTCCCAGCCCAATTTTCAGCTGTCATCGCTTTAGCGCTTTCAGTGACAATTGCGCAGTCATGCTACACTGTACCCAAATGAAATTTTTATCATTTTGTTCGCACAAATAGAGCTTTATTTTGGTGGTATTTATTCACGACTCAGTTTTTTATTTTTTGCGATATAAGCGCAAAAAAGCGGAAATTTGGAAAAAAACTATTTTCTTTTTTCTATTTTAAAAGAAATCCAATAAAATCAAATTTTGTCATAAATTTAAGCCAAAATGTATTCTGCTACATGTTTTTGGTAAAAAAAATTAAGTTAAGTGTATAATAATTGGTTTGTGTGATCACGGACATATGTACGCAAATGATCATGTACATATGTGTGCAGGTGATCACGTATATACGTGTGCAGATAATCATTGGAACATGTGATTTTAGTGGGACATATGTGGGGGACATGTTTTTATTATTAGGGACATGTGTTTTTATTATTTGGGGACATGTATGTTTTGGGGACATGTATGTTTTGGGGACATATGTGGGGACTGTGTTTATACTGTGTGGTGTGTTGTGTATTACACTAGACTGGTGATCAGTGAGTAAAAAGCTGTAAAAAACAGCTCATACTCACTGATCATCAGCTGGCTGCAGCGATCTGCTCTCCTCTCCTCAGCGATGACTTCTGTGTGAGGAGAGGAGAAGCCGATTGCCTAGCAACCGGCTGTTTGTTTACATCACATGACGGCCGTGATTGGACACGGCCGTCATGTGATCAGGAGGGCCAATCAGAGAGCCCTCCTGCCGATCTGAGATGCACCGTGTCCGGGTGACACGGGCGCATCGGGATCGCGCCGCTGCGCGGGCACGCGCGATCCCGCTCCTTCTGATGGACGTTCCTGAACGTCCTATCAGAAGTAGATGGCTCCCACCCGGCCGTATATGTGCATTGGCCGGGTGGGAAGTGGTTAAAGAGTTTCACATTCTCTTTTTCTGGGCTACACATATACTTTGCGTCGTCATTCAAACCATCAGATTTTCCATGGAGCACACTCATTTTAACGTGTACACTGAGTTTTTTTGTAAGGTCTTCTCCCATTGACACAATACATGCACACAGTATCTTATCACTTTTTCAGCTACTCGCAAACTTTCTAGTCGTGACATATCACTTCTAGATTATTGATCTTGTGTCCTGCTAAAATACTGGTGTCTTGTCTTCTTACTTAATGTTTCATTCATTTATAGAGAGTAGAACAGAATTACAAGCGAACGTATTTTCACCTGACTGTTCACCTCACTCCTTATCAAAACATTAATATTTCAGTAAACTGTAGGGAGCATGAACAGAATTACAAAAGAGACTTTATTTCTCCCGACTGTTGTTCCCACACTTTATGAAAACATTAATATTTGTTGATCCAAACAGGTATTTATATTCCATGTACAGAATTTTACACAACATATGAGGTTGATTGAGCACAAGGGCTTGTCAAATGTCCTCTATTTGTTACCTGGAAATCTATCAGGCCATACCTTTGTATCAACAGGGGTTCATTTTTTTGATGTAGGAATATTTATTTGTCCCCCACGGGAATTTCTGCAGTTTACAAGGCTGTCAGGACCTAGGTCCTTTGTCGACAAATTTCCTTTATCTGTACCCGGGTATTAGAATGGGACCATACTTCTATATCAAAGGTAATTAAACTACGGATATATCTACTTATTTTACCTCAGCCTGGAGAAACAAACAAGAAAACACAAGAGAGAACACCCGCAGTGCTCGACTGCTGCCAGGACGCCCTGTGCGTGTCTTCCCAAAACACGGTTTAGTCACTAAGTCTGCCCATCCAGGATTGCCACAGACGGATCTATACGGGGAATACGTGACCACTTATTTCCCCTCAACAAGGGTAAAGCAGATAGAACAGAAACAGATAAATATTCAATCAATCTCTATATTGTATGTATGTATTCAAATCCCTTAGTCATTAAATTCCTAATCAAGTCTAACACAAAAGGTTAATAATAAAAATATAAATCTTACCTTGTCCCGAGAGCGGTCTCTTGTGCTGATCCGGTAAGTCGCCGCCTGTGAAGCACTAGTTCAGCGGACCAGCTTCTCTTTAACGTCTAATTTGAGACGGAGGACTTACAATTTTGCCATACAGTCAACGGTCACTGAATTGATCCAGTGCATCTCAGGAATTTGGACTTCTGGCTTGAAAGGACCAAATTGTTACGGAAATAAATTACCGTCTAAGACCGTCCTTGAGGCAAGATAACATTTTATTTGCATATGCAAGAGAAATGAGTTGCATTACATGTTCAGATCCATCATTTCTGGCTTCCATTGTAGCGTGTTCTTCTTTTATATGCCTCGGACACCCCCCTTTCCTGTTTACAGAAATGTCCAGTCATATGTATTTTCAACTTTATTCTGAACAATGGCAGGAAAGGTGGAAATATCCGTTACAGACTTTCACATTCAGAATGGTTATACAGGATACTAACTAGAAACTCCCTAAGCCTTTTTGCAAACATCATGAGTTTCCAATTTATGCAAGTCTAAGCATTTTGTTATAACTAAGCTATATCAAATACAACTATATTAATATCAAATAAAGGTATTCATAGATGACATAAAAAGTATAATTTCTCTGACATGCATACCTTATGCCTTCTTTATGGAGCGAGCATTGCGTCGTGTCATTGATCAAGCCATGGAGGAGCAGGAAGAGGAGGAAGTTGCAATGCTGGATGAATTCCCGGGGGGGGGGGGGGGGGCTACTCTATCTGAGACAAAAAGAAAAAGGATTTCCCTGATGGGGCTTTTTGGCAGCGGGATAGCAAAGTCAAGTACCTTTATCATAGTTGTGTATAAAGAAATTAATTTATTCAAAAAATGTCCAATGCCATAGTATGGTTCAATACAATGTATACAGTATATCATCTGGTTCAAAGAATACACATTACATATTCCACAACCCAATAAAACAAACGTATGGTTACACATTGTTGTGTTACATAGTATTGTATAGTAATTGAGCCCCAACGCGTTTCGACCAGCATATGGTCTCTTCAGGGGGACAGTTGGATCCAGAAGAATTTACATGAATTCAGAGTTAAAAAACATGTCAATGTAGATAACATTTAGGTGAAGCAATGGTGGTATATTTACCGCTCAAGAGTGGAATGGGTATTCCTATCACCCAAGATTCTAAAAGCCGCTTAGGGAATCCGAGAGGTCTCTGATGTTTGCCCCCGTCTCCCCAAGGAGGAAGGAATCCCACCCCGAAGGACTTACAAGGAGCCACACTATTCACGCCCCTGGAGGGACGGAGGAGACTGTGCCTGTAATCAATACCCAATAGCAGTCATTTAGTAACTGCATAAAGTAAGGTAAGTAAACTCATAGAAGTTTCACCAGAGTATCATTATATTATAAATATATATAGATGTATAAATAAAAATACTGACGATAAAAAGGGTCATCAAGTAATAATTTGGCACGGTATCATATATGTCCCGTAAACATAGTAACTTAGTCAGTATTGAAGGATAGTGTGCTTAAAAGAAAAAAGCATATTGATGTAATAGAAATATATTAATGATATACGTAGCAGTGATGGTGCATAGTGAAGTGTATATTACGAGAGTGAATGTGTGTGAGTGGATTGGCACAATCAACAAGTGCTGTATATGTGAAATGATGATGCGACTGAAACAAAAACAAAAAATGCATGCTGTGAATGAAAATAAAAATGAATAAAAGAATAAGTGATGAATACTAAATACTTAAACATGAATGTGACAGTGTGAGTGTAGTGGTGTTAATACCATCATGGTAGTAATAAAACTTACCTTACTGCTGGTTGCAAGCTGAACAGTGGAGCCTTGAGTGGAGTGTGAATAAGTTTTGCTTTTTGCCTGCTGGTGACTGCTGGGTTGCATTTTTAGGTTCTTTTGGGGCTTTTTCTTGTAGCTTTTATACCCTTTTCTGTCACTTTTTAAATAGTGTTTTTTTGGTTTTTTTTCTTCCTTTCCTTCCTTCAGCCTACTAATTAAGGGGAGGGTTTAATTGGGCACAGGTGCTTGAGGTCTATATAAGTTTGGGTTGAACTCATGTGAAATTGCCAAACTGCTGGTTGCAAGCTGAACAGTGGAGCCTTGAGTGGAGTGTGAATAAGTTTTGCTTTTTGCCTGCTGGTGACTGCTGGGTTGCATTTTTAGGTTCTTTTGGGGCTTTTTCTTGTAGCTTTTATACCCTTTTCTGTCACTTTTTAAATAGTGTTTTTTTGGGGGTTTTTTCTTCCTTTCCTTCCTTCAGCCTACTAATTAAGGGGAGGGTTTAATTGGGCACAGGTGCTTGAGGTCTATATAAGTTTGGGTTGAACTCATGTGAAATTGCCAAACTGCTGGTTGCAAGCTGAACAGTGGAGCCTTGAGTGGAGTGTGAATAAGTTTTGCTTTTTGCCTGCTGGTGACTGCTGGGTTGCATTTTTAGGTTCTTTTGGGGCTTTTTCTTGTAGCTTTTATACCCTTTTCTGTCACTTTTTAAATAGTGTTTTTTTGTTTTTTTTTCTTCCTTTCCTTCCTTCAGCCTACTAATTAAGGGGAGGGTTTAATTGGGCACAGGTGCTTGAGGTCTATATAAGTTTGGGTTGAACTCATGTGAAATTGCCAAACTGCTGGTTGCAAGCTGAACAGTGGAGCCTTGAGTGGAGTGTGAATAAGTTTTGCTTTTTGCCTGCTGGTGACTGCTGGGTTGCATTTTTAGGTTCTTTTGGGGCTTTTTCTTGTAGCTTTTATACCCTTTTCTGTCACTTTTTAAATAGTGTTTTTTTGGGTTTTTTTCTTCCTTTCCTTCCTTCAGCCTACTAATTAAGGGGAGGGTTTAATTGGGCACAGGTGCTTGAGGTCTATATAAGCTTGGGTTGAACTCATTTGAGCCTGCTCATCTTGAGTTTGTGAGAACTCTGTCTAAGTGGAACTGGTCAAAGTGGTGAGTTAAAACCCAGAGTTAGTGGAACTGGTCAAAGTGGTGAGTTAAAACCCAGAGTTAGTGGAACTGGTCAAAGTGGTGAGTTAAAACCCAGAGTTGAAAACAGGAGGTTATAACAGGGGTCATAGTACCTGTGTAGTGTGAGTACCTGAGTGTTGTCTGAGTAGTGTGTGTGTATCATTAGTAATTGTGTATTGTGGGTGCACAGTGGTCTGTGAGTACCTGTGTACTGTCTTGTTGAGTATTAGTGTCAGGAAGCTAGTTGTTATGTAATTTGGACTGGGTATAATCTCTAATCCTCATTAAATTAATAGGTACGATGACTGGCGGGTGTGGAGAGACGACTCGGTGTACATCTTGCGGCATGTATGCGTTCCTTGATCATCTGATCGAGGGTGAATACTGCTGTGCAAAATGTAAGCACATTGTTTCCCTGGAAGCCCAGGTTCTGAATCTGGGGAAGCAACTGTCAGCACTGAGAGGACCCTCCACCCTAAATGAGAGCCAGGAACGTACACGGCAGGTGCCGGCGGGGGCCAGCACAGAGGTGGGTGGAGACGAGGAGGTGCAGGCAGTAGCAGAGAGTAGATGGGTGACAGTCAGGAAGGGTAGAGGGGCAAGTGCCAGGGAGGCCGATCCAGGGCTGGAGCATCCCAATAAGTACGCTCCATTGAGTGACATTGGTGATCCCAGTCAGGGACCAGCACTGCTGGAGCTGAGGGATTCTCCTAGCTGCCAGGAGAAGAACTCCTCCAGTGAGAGTGGGGGGGGAGAGAAGGGAAAGGAAAGACAGATTCTGGTGGTAGGGGACTCAATTCTTAGGAGGACAGAGAGGCCAATCTGTAACAACAACCTGAAGTGCCGAACTGTATGTTGTCTGCCGGGCGCTCGGGTTCAGCACATCACGGATCTGGTGGACAGATTACTGAGAAGGGCTGGGGAAGACCCAGCTGTCATGGTGCACGTTGGCACCAATGACAAAGTCGGAGGCAGATGGAGTGTCCTAAAGAATGATTTTAGGGACTTGGGAGCTAAGTTGAGGAAAAGGACCTCCAAGGTAGTATTCTCAGGAATACTACCAGTACATCAAGCCACACCATAAAGGAAGAGGGAGATTAGGGAAGTAAACAAGTGGCTCAAAAGCTGGTGTAGTAAGGAGGGGTTTGGGTTCCTGGAGGACTGGGACGACTTCTCAGTCGACAACCGGTACTATAGAAGGGATGGACTGCACCTAAATGAGGAGGGTGCAGATCAGCTGGGATTGAGGATGGCCAAAAAGTTAGAGGGTTTTTTAAACTAGGTGATGGGGGGGTGGGTTCAGAGACAGAGATAGTCAGCGTGGAGCATATTCCAGAGGGTAATATTAGGGGCATTAGTGGTGGGGTAACCGAAGCACATAAACCCAAGGTAAATATAGTAGCAAGTCCTAGTTGTAATCTTGGAACACCCAAGAGGATAGTGTGTGACCGGTCAAAATATATTAATACATTAAAATGTTTGTTCGCCAATGCCAGAAGTCTGCCAAGCAAAATAGGCGAGTTGGAAGCTCTGGTGCATCAGGAGAGCTATGATGTAATCGGTATTGCTGAAACTTGGCTTCATTCCTCACATGACTGGGCTATTAATATTCCTGGCTATGCACTCTTTCGGAAAGACAGAGTAAAAAGGAAAGGTGGAGGGGTCTGTCTGTATGTGAGAAATAATCTCAAAGCAAGTGAGAAAGAGGACCTGGTGGGCGGAGAGTGTGATGAGTCTGAGGCATTATGGGTAGAACTGCATACAGATGCGCGTAGTTCAAAGTTAATCATTGGAGTTTGTTATAGACCACCCAATGTTAATGAGGAGGTGGAGACTCAGCTCCTTGCACAGATAGAAAGGGCTGCAAGGGCTGGGACAGTGATAATAATGGGGGATTTTAACTACCCAGAAATTGACTGGGGTAATGGCACTGCTGGGACAGTTAAAGGGCAAAAATTTGTAAACCTATTACAGGACAATTTTATGGTACAGTTTATTGAGGCCCCAACTAGGAATGATGCTCTGTTGGACCTGGTAATCTCAAACCATGCAGAACGTATTACTAATGTTCAGATAAAGGAACATCTGGGTAGCAGTGACCATAACATGATATCATTTGATGTTAGCTGTAAGCAAAAATCACATACGGGAAAGATAAAAACACTTAATTTCAAGAGAGCAAATTTTCCAAGGATGAGGGCTGCTCTCCAGGACTTAGACTGGGAGAGAATATTGGCACCAATGGGCACAGAACAGAAATGGGAATTCTTCAAAAAGCTTGTTTGTGATCTCACGGCAAAGTATATTCCCATGGGCAATAAGTTTAAAAGGTTAAAAATAAAGCCGATGTGGCTCACGGCCAAAGTTAAAAAAGCTATAAACTATAAAAAAAGAGCTTTCAAAAAATATAAAAATGAAGGAACACTAGTGTCATTTAAATGTTACAAGGAATTTAACAGAATATGTAAAAAGGAAATCAAGGATGCAAAAATTCAAAATGAAAGACAAATTGCAAAAGACAGTAGGACAAACCCCAAAAAATTCTTCAAATATATTAATAGTAAAAAGGTTAAGTCTGAGCATGTAGGCCCTTTGCAAAATAATCTGGAGTGGGTGACTGGGGACAAAGAGAAGGCTAACTTATTAAATACTTTCTTCAGCTCTGTGTATACAAAGGAGCATGGGGGAGCTCATGTCCACAATGGGGGTGGTACTGACGCAGCCCCTAATCCACAATGGCTCAAAAGTGATATGGTCCAGAAATATTTGGACAGAATAAAGGTGGAGAAAGCACCTGGACCTGATGGCATCCACCCACGGAGAATTGAGCTCTGTAATTTCAAAGCCATTGTATCTAATTTTTAGGGACTCATTAATGACAGGAATAGTACCACTGGATTGGCGCAGGGCCAATGTGGTGCCTATATTTAAAAAGGGAAGAAAGTCTTTACCAAGTAATTATAGACCCGTTAGTTTAACTTCTATAGTTGGGAAGATACTGGAGGGATTAATAAAAGACCACATAGATGAGTTCTTGCAGGAAAAAAATATTTTGAGCAACAGACAGCATGGATTCATGAAAGACAGAAGTTGTCAGACAAACCTGATTTCTTTTTATGAGGTGGTAAGTAAAACCTTGGACAGAGGGGTGGCGGTGGACGTGATATATTTGGATTTTGCAAAAGCATTCGATACTGTTCCGCACACACGGCTCATGTGTAAGGTAAAGTCTACAGGTTTGGAAACATCAGTTTGTAGATGGATAGAAAACTGGCTAAAAGACAGAATTCAGAGAGTAGTGGTTAATGATTCTTACTCTGAATGGTCTAAGGTTATGAGTGGTGTACCCCAAGGTTCAGTGCTGGGACCCTTACTTTTTAATATCTTTATAAATGATATTGGGTCTGGGATCAAGAGTAACATTTCCGTCTTTGCAGATGATACCAAGCTATGTGGTGCAATAACGTCCTTACAGGATGTCACCAATTTACAAGCAGACCTCAATGCTCTGTCTAATTGGGTGACTATGTGGCAGATGAGGTTTAATGTTGAGAAATGTAAGGTTATGCACTTGGGGGCTAAGAATATGCATGCATCATACACGCTAGGGGGAGTACAACTGGGGGAATCCATAGTGGAGAAGGATCTGGGGGTTTTGGTAGATCATAAGCTCAATAATAGCATGCAATGCCAAGCTGCGGTTTCCAAAGCGAGCAAAGTCCTTTCCTGTATTAAGAGAGGTATGTACTCCAGAGAGAGAGATATCATTTTGCCCCTGTTCAAATCATTAGTAAGACCTCATCTGGAATATGCCGTTCAGTTTTGGGCACCAGTTCTCAAAAAGGATATCGGGGAACTGGAGAAAGTGCAGAGAAGGGCAACCAAACTGATAAGAGGCATGGAGCAACTCAGCTATGAGGAAAGATTAGAGGAACTGAATTTATTCACTCTTGATAAGAGGAGATTAAGGGGGGATTTGATCAACATGTACAAATATATAAGGGGTCCATATAGGGAACTTGGTGTCGAGTTATTCACTTTAAAGTCAACAAAGAGGACAAGGGGGCACTCTTTACGTCTAGAGGAGAAGAGATTTCATCTCCAAATACGGAAAGGTTTCTTCACAGTAAGAGCTGTGAAAATGTGGAATAGACTCCCTGCAGAGGTGGTTATGGCCAGCTCAGTGGATTGCTTTAAGAAAGGCCTGGATTATTTCCTAAGTGTACGTAATATAACTGGGTACTAAAATTTATAGGTAAAGTTGATCCGGGGAAAATCCGATTGCCTCTCGGGGGATCAGGAAGGAATTTTTTCCCCTGCTTTAGCAAATTGGATCATGCTCTGCTGGGGTTTTTTGCCTTCCTCTGGATCAACTGTGGGTATAGAATTGGGTATATGGGCTGGTATATGTATGTGTGTGTGTATGTATGTATGTGTATATATATATATATATATATATATATATGTATGTATATGTATATATGTATGTATATGTGTATATGTATGTATAGTATATTTTTTTATTTATTTTTATTTTATTTTTTTTGGTTGAACTGGATGGACTTGTGTCTTTTTTCAACCTGACTAACTATGTAACTATGTAACTTATGCAGTGTAGAAGTCCGTATGGGCTTGTAAAGTGTTGAAGCTTGTGACGGTTATTTGTTAGTAAAACCAACCTGCTGTTACGCAGGAAAGGTAGGGACTCGCATATACAGCACTTGTTGATTGCGCCAATCCACTCACACACATTCACTCTCGTAATATACACTTCACTATGCACCATCACTGCTACATATATCATTAATATATTTCTATTACATCAATATGCTTTTTTCTTTTAAGCACACTATCCTTCAATACTGACTAAGTTACTATGTTTACGGGACATATATGATACCGTGCCAAATTATTACTTGATAACCCTTTTTATCGTCAGTATTTTTATTTATACATCTATATATATTTATAATATAATGATACTCTGGTGAAACCGCTATGAGTTTACTTACTTTACGCAGTTACTAAATGACTGCTATTGGGTATTGATTACAGGCGCAGTCTCCTCCGTCCCTCCAGGGGCGTGAATAGTGTGGCTCCTTGTAAGTCCTTCGGGGTGGGCTTCCTTCTTCCTTGGGGAGACGGGGGCGAACATCAGAGACCTCTCTGATTCCCTAAGCGGCTTTTAGAATCTTGGGTGATAGGAATACCCATTCCACTCTTGAGCGGTAAATATACCACCATTGCTTCACCTAAATGTTATCTACATTGACATGTTTTTTAACTCTGAATTCATGTAAATTCTTCCAGATCCAACTGTCCCCCTGAAGAGACCATATGCTGGTCGAAACGCGTCGGGGCTCAATTACTATACAATACTATGTAACACAACAATGTGTAACCATACATGTTTGTTTTATTGGGTTGTGGAATATGTAATGTGTATTCTTTGAACCAGATGATATACTGTATACATTGTATTGAACCATACTATGACATTGGACATTTTTTGAATAAATTAATTTCTTTATACACAACTATGATAAAGGTACTTGACTTTGCTATCCCACTGCCAAAAAGCCCCAATCGGGGAAATCCTTTTTCTTTTTGTACATTTTGTATTTTAGGGGTGTGCAGCGCTTTTTACTTTTCCTCTATGTGTCTTCCTTTGTTCGCACTCTATCTGAGACAAGTCAACAACAGGAGTCTGAAGAGGAGTCAGAGGAGGATGGTGCTGGGCGGATGAGGAGGAGCAAGAAGAGCATTCTTTAAACCTTTCTGGGATCCCTGTGGATGGGGAGAGGAGCACGAGTAGGACGACATTATCCTGGATGATGAGCAGGAGCCAGGCCACCACACCGCTTCCAGTTTAGTGCAAATGGGGGCCTTCATGCTTCTGTGTTTTAACAGGGACCCCCGTATAAAAAGCATAAAGGTCGAGGACCAGTACTGGGTGGCAATGTACTTAGACCCCCTGTACAAACACAAAATGGTGGAAATGTTACCACCATCACAGAGGGCTGTCAGAATGGAACACTTACAGGCCTTGCTTAGAGAAATGCTGCATTCTACTTTTGCGTGTGCTGGCAAAGGAATTCCCACTCCCAGAGAAAGTTGCGGGTACCAATCCAACAGCGCCTGCAAGAAGAGGCCGGTTTGAAGATGTGTTGATCACTTCTGATATGAGATCATTTTTTCAGTCGACCCATCAACAGGTGTCATCCGGATCCAGGGAACACCTAGACCGACAGGTGTCCGACTACATCGGGTTAACGGCTGATGTGAATGCTCTGAGAAGTGATGAACCCCTGGTCTACTGGGTGGGCAGGCTTGACCTCTGGCCAGAGCTTGCACAATTTGCAAGAGAACTGTTGGCTTGCCCCTCGTCCAGTGTCCTGTCCGAAAGGACGTTCAGCGCAGCAGGGGGGATTGTGACCGATAAGTGTACTTGCCTAGCTCACAACAGTGTTGACTACCTCACATTTATAAAAATGAATGAGGCATGGATCTCGGAGGAATTCAACACATGTGACCAGTAGACCATGTATATACCTTTGGCTCACTTGTACAAAAAAAAGCACACTATATGCCCCTACCCTCCTGTTTGAAGAGGTTGAGCGGTGTCATATTTTTTCTCTATCACGGTGCTGGTGTCAGTGCTCTCTATCACGGTGCTGGTGTCAGTGCTCTCTATCTCGGCGCTGGTGTCAGTGGTCTCTATCATGGCGCTGGTGTCAGTGGTCTCTATCATGGCGCTGGTGTCAGTGGTCTCTATCATGGCGCTGGTGTCAGTGCTCTCTATCACGGTGCTGGTGTCAGTGCTCTCTATCACGGTGCTGGTGACAGTGCTCTCTATCACGGTGCTGGTGCCAGTGCTCTCTATCATGGTGCTGGTGACAATGCTCTCTATCGCGGTGCTGGTGTCAGTGAGGGAGATAGCAGTGGAGAAGCCAATGGCTGAGGATCAGCACTGGACTGGCACCTCCAGACCACCGCAGTGGAGCCCTGCATAGGTGGTGGTAAGGGCCGGGCAGAGGGAGGGGTCAGGGGCTCAAGCACAGGTTGGCACACTGGGACACTGGCAGAGGACTGCGCTGCCCTGACTGTGGCACTGATCATCTCCTGCACCCCCTTCATAGCCTGGCCTGACCTTGCCTCTCCTCCATGGCCTTCATGCGCTCCTGAATTGTCAAAATTTCACTGGCTGAAAATATGACCTGGAGGTTTTTAAGGTTCGCCTGCCATTAAAGTTAATGGGGGTCCGTCGCAAACTTGGCCACGTTCTCAGTTCGCGTTCGCGAAAACGTCCCGTCGGAAGTTCGTCCATCACTAAACATGAACATGTAAAATGATGTGTATGAAAATCTGCTCATTAATACATATAGGTAGTTATATGAGTAGTAATGAAAATATATATATAAACAACGATGCAGAGTAAAGAAAAAGGAGATTAATTACCATTTTGCTATTTAAATAATTTTTCAGGCTGTTGTTCAGGGCATTCTTAAAATTTCCTCCCGCATGCTTTAAGACGCATAATTCGGATTCGTACAAAATCAGTCTACATAATAAGTATACTAGGTAGAAAAAAAAAAGAAAAAAGGGACAAGCGATAGCTGGCAAACAGGAGAAGCGGTTTTAAAGCAGGTCTAGAGCGAAGATGTAAACTCAAGTCTCTAGGGATGTAAATATTTTGTATTTTGTATCTTATATAAGCTTTAACAAACAGTCCATAGAGCAATCCAATGTGTACCCTGCAGCGACAGAACTTTGCCCCAAATACGAAGAGGAAGCAGAGAGGAAAACCAGCGAAAGACCCAAAAAGGCAGGTAATCGGGCAATTAGCAAGACTTTGTGTCCGTATCAATTCAGTCAGCATCAGTCCAACGTGGGTTCAGTGCTTCTGATCCCCGAAGGCATTTACTGGCTCAAGAAGGCATGTGGGGCTTACAAGCAACCCCATACTCGCCCGGGTAGCACACAGAGCTTCACAGAAAGTTTGTACTTGGCATCATCTTGTGGCTCTGCCCCCCTCTGAACCCCTACCAACAATGGTCTGATGTTGAGAAGTAGAATTTGTGGAATTGTGATGGGGTATGATACCACCTTGACAGGATTTTAAAATGAGTCTCTTGTATTCTTGTACAGATAGAAGATTTGTTTATGTACCAAAGAATATGATGCCTGTGGTTTGGGTTGAATTGACGGTCTAGATCCCGTTCCATTTGATTAGACCTGGGAGTTGATATTTTTCTGGGGGTCTGATGAAGTTGTACTTAAGGGAGAGTACATGCCATTGGACTCCAGTGTTCAAACAGTACTCTTCAAGGGTTGTGAGAGGTTGATCAAAATCACTGGGTGGCGGTATGGATTTTAAGAAACGTCAAAGCTGAAGCTCTCTCCAAAAATCGAATCAAAATGTACCCGGAGGGTCCGTGAGTGCTAGCATCAACAGCCATTTCCCTGTAATCAGAAAATGAGAGGCTTGAAAGTGGCCTAATTTGTACAAATTTTGAAAGATTACATCACGGGTTCCTGGTGTGAACAGTGGGTTTCGCAATATGAGGAATAAAGGCGAATTCCGAGAGGAAAGAGAGGCTTGAGTGAAGAGGTAAGCGCATAAATGCGTGGTGGGGCCAATGTGCGAGTGGCGTCTCATAGTAGTGGGCAGCAATTCATACCACCAAGGTGCTCTCTGAAGGGGTATTTCACTATAGTCTTGTTCTAGGCGAGGAACACTCTTAGGCGGCGTACACACGCGGGGACTGTTTGCCGAAACTAAGTTCGTCAAACAGTCCGCTCAAACTTTTGAATGAACGAACACGCCCACACACGGCACTTTTTGAGCGGACAAATACGGCAAACTTTGTTCGTCGTACTAAGTCCGCGCAACTTTTGAAATGAGCGGACTCGCCCACACACGAGGCAACAGTCCGCTCATTTCAAGCGCGTGTCAAGGTAGGCGGGGCCCGCGACGGAGACGTCGTGGGCTCCGCCGCCTGGAATGTACTTAAAGGGGAACCCCAACGCCGAAAAAAATCGGCGTGGGGGTCCCCCCAAAGTCCACAACAGACCCTTGTCCGAGCACGCTACCCGGCCGGCCAGGAAAGGGGGGCGAACGAGCGCCCCCCCCCCTCCTGAGCCGTACCAGGCCGCGTGCCCTCAACATGGGGGGTTGCCTTGGGGAAGGGGGGGCCGCGCGGCCCCCCCACCCCAAAGCACCTTGTCCCCATGTTGATGAGGACAAGGGCCTCTTGCGGGTCTGCGGGTGGGGGGCTTATCGGAATCCGGGAGCCCCCTTTAATAAGAGCCCCATAGTGACAATGGGGCGGTGTCACATGGTATATGTCACATAGGTTGGTCACATGGGTTGATGTCACATGGGGACTATGACATCGTAAGGGGGCGGGGTCACCATGTGACCAACCCATGTGACATATACCATGTGACACCGCCCCATTGTCACTATATAAGTGGCCGCTCAGCGCGGCTATGGCATTCCGGCCGGAGAGAGCGATGTGTCAACATCTCCTGGAGAAGAAGAAGAACAAGAACAAGAAGAAGAACAAGAACGGAAGGCGACGGCGACAGCGGCGACAGAAGACCGGGCCACCGCCTGCAAAAGAGCTATAAGAAGGCGCGGTGGCCCGGCAGAAGAACCGAAGGCGGCGACAGAAGAACGGAAGGCGGCGACAGAAGACCGGGCCACCGCCTGCAAAAGAGCTATAAGAAGGCGCGGTGGCCCGGCAGAAGAACCGAAGAGGGGGACAAGACCCCCGAAGTCGGGAGAAGAGGCCGGCGGCAGGGGAGGAAGAAAGCCGGACTCCTCCGCTAGCAAAAGAGCTACACGAAGATAGCGGAGGAGTCCGGCGAGAAGACCCCCGAAGACGGAAGACCCCCGGAGCTGTGCAATAAAATATTTTATCTCGTGTGTTGTGTTTTTTTTTTTTTGGGTACTTTTATTTTACAGGTGAATGGGTAGGGGTACATTGTACCCCATACTCATTCACATAGGGTGGGGGGCCGGTATCCAGGGGCCCCCTTATTAAAGGGGGCTCCCGGATTCCGATAAGCCCCCCGCCCGCAGACCCCGACAACCAATGGCCAGGGTTGTCGGGAAGAGGCCCTTGTCCTCATCAACATGGGGACAAGGTGCTTTGGGGTGGGGGGGCCGCGCGGCCCCCCCTTCCCCAAGGCAACCCCCCATGTTGATAGTATTGGAAGGAACACACTGCTAACAAGAGCAAAAAGGGTGCTGCTCACCCCTATGAATCAGAAAAATAAAACAAATTCCCCCACCAACGGGATTTTTAGGCAGCAATAAACAGTAAGCGTAGCATACTATATAAAAAAGATTACTTTATTGTGTGGTAAAAACATGAGCTTCACCCAGGTATTTAAAATAAAAAGATATAAATAGAACCAAGCTTGTACATACAAAAATTGCAATGACAATTGGGCATACACTAAGCAGACCTAACTATAAATATACTGTATAAGATTAGTAACAGCAAAAATAAATTTATAGTTCTAACGCGTTTCAACCACTAGGGTCTTCTTCAGAGAAAGTCTGTTGATAGAGAGACAAGATACAACTTAATAGATCTATCGAATAGGATTAGTATTAAACATATTCTAGATTTGTCAGTGTAGTTACCCAGTATGGTATTGCCGAGAGGTTCATACAAATTATAGTGCTTAATGGTGGAGTTTACCCAGGTTCATGCTTAGACGTCCTTCATCAACATGGGGACAAGGTGCTTTGGGGTGGGGGGGCCGCGCGGCCCCCCCTTCCCCAAGGCAACCCCCCATGTTGAGGGCACGCGGCCTGGTACGGCTCAGGAGGGGGGGGCGCTCGTTCGCCCCCCTTTCCTGGCCGGCCGGGTAGCGTGCTCGGACAAGGGTCTGTTGTGGACTTTGGGGGGACCCCCACGCCGATTTTTTTCGGCGTTGGGGTTCCCCTTTAAGTACATTCCAGGCGGCGGAGCCCACGACGTCTCCGTCGCGGGCCCCGCCTACCTTGACACGCGCTTGAAATGAGCGGACTGTTGCCTCGTGTGTGGGCGAGTCCGCTCATTTCAAAACCCGTGATGTAATCTTTCAAAATTTGTACAAATTAGGCCACTTTCAAGCCTCTCATTTTCTGATTACAGGGAAATGGCCTGGTACGGCTCGGGAGGGGGGGGCGCGCTCGTTCGTCCCCCTTTCCTGGCCGGCCGGGTAGCATGCTCGGACAAGGGTCTGTTGTGGACTTTGGGGGGACCCCCACGCCGATTTTTTTCGGCGTTGGGGTTCCCCTTTAAGTCCATTCCAGGCGGCGGGGCCCGCGACGTCTCCCTCGCGGGCCCCGCCTACCTGGAGACGCGCTCGTAATGAGCAGACTTTCCTCCGAGCGGGAACAGTTTGCTCATTTCGAAAGTGGCCTACACACGGGCGGACTGTTCGCTCAAACAAAGTTTCAGCGGACAGTTTTTCGGAATTTCCGAAAAACTTTGTTCGTCAGACTGTCCGCTAAAACTGTCCGCTGAAGCCCCACACACGAGCGGACTGTCCGCTGAAACACTGTTCAGCGGACAAAGTTGAGCCAACAGTCCGCCCGTGTGTACGCGGCCTTACACATTTTCTAGTCATGCCCTAAACTCGCAAACCTTTGGACAATTGTCTGTCAAGTCATACAGAAATTTATGAAGCATCCTAATCCGGATGACCCGGCCTTCTTTCTCCTTCATAGCGAATGTGCCAAATTGTATATTAGGACACTAGGTAGACTTTCAATAAGGGGATTAAACTGAAGCTATATCTCTCCCTAAGCCCCCATACACACGGTCGGACATTCCGGCAACCAAATCCGTCTGATACATTCCGACGGATTTAGTCCGAAAGTGGTCCGGAAGTGGTGTTGCATACACATGGTCGGACTAAGTTGTCGGAATTTCCGGTTGCCAAGAATGCAGTGACGTAAGCCGCGTATGACGGGACTAGAAAAGGAAAGTTCAGCACCACGTCCGGCACCCTTTGGGCTCCTTCTGCTGATCTCGTGTTTATTGTGTGTTAGTAGAAGTTTGGTGAGAGACGATTCGCGCTTTTCAGATTTGTGCTTCAGTTCTTTACTGCTCTTCAGTTTGTGCTTGTCGGTGCGTATCTGATTATCAGTGCGTGTAGTCAGTAAGCATTTGTTTCTCATTGTGGACTATATCTTGGTATAGTATGCTTTGATTTGCATTGCTTATTGTCTGCTTGTTTCTGCTTTTCAGTTCGCTCTTTCAGGCATTGCTGTTTATTGGTGCTTTCTGTTGTCCGTTCTGACCAGCCGACCGTTTTAAAGCATGTTTCGTGTACATACTCGTCGTAGAGTTTGTGCTGTGCAGGGGCTTGGTGTTGGGCTTTTAGCTTTGACACAAGCCTGGTCCATGAACAGGCTGAGGAGGAGTTTGTGGACCAAGAATTGGTGGCGCCAGCGTGACCAGTTCTCGAACATGCCTTTGCTTCATGAGATCCGGGAGAATAATCCTGATGATTTCAGGAATTATCTCCGGATGACAGACCCCGTTTTTCACCATCTGCTGGCTTTGCTGTCCCCTTATATCACCAGGCAGGATACCTGCATGCAGCAAGCCATCACTCCGGAGCAGAGGCTCATCGCCACGTTGCGCTACTTGGTGACAGGGAGAAGCCTTCAGGACCTAAAGTTCTCCACAGGCATCTCCCCCCAGGCTGTGGGGATCATTATTCCAGAGACCTGTTCTGCCATCATTCAGGTCTTGCAGAAGGACTATATGAAGGTAAATATAAACAAAAAGTACTAATGCGCTCCACCTAACCCATATAAATACTAACTATCTAAGGATGTGGAAGCTGCCAGCATAAATAGTGATCTCAGCACCAATAGATAAATAAAAATAAAAATATATATGCGGCGCTACCTAAGCTATTAAATACAAACCAAATAAAATAATTTACTAAAGTGCGAAAACTGCAATAAGTTGCAGACCAAAAGTGCAAAAGTGTATCCACCTCACTATAGTGGTATAATGTGCAATAATATGCCAATAAATATAATACATCTAATATAAAATAATATAATGAATGAAAAGTCAATAATCATATACGTGCATAAATATCCAAAAATCCATATGTGAAACACATTACAAAAAATTTAAAAATGAAGATGCTTAGTAAGCAATAATGTGCCAAATACAATAATAAATAGTGATCATCAAGCAAAAGTCCATGCAGGTAAGTAGTGACCATAAAGCAAAGTCCATGCAAAAAAATATATAATAGCTTCCAATGCGTGACACTCCACCACAAACTTCAGTGCTCAACTTGTGCACCACTAGTTTCCCCCAGCCTCTCACCTCAAATATATAGCATTAAAGCGCTGTATATACACAGATGCCACTCCGTCCTTATCCGTCCAGCCTCAGATCTATAACGCTGTACGTGTATAGGTATCACTTCCCCAATTTCTCCACATGCATCCAGTTAATAAAATGGTACATAGGGAATGGAAGAAAGACAAGGGGGGCTCCCATGTGAAGTATCAAAACACAGCTTTAATAAAACAATATCCACACTTACATGTAGGCAGATAACAGCGAATTCGTAGCAACACCGACTTCCGGTCTCGGCCGCGACCGGAAGTAATATGTGTAACACCTAGCTCCTTCACTGACGCGTTGCGTCACAACCTCGTGACTTTATCAAAGGGTGTCTTTCTTCCATTCTCTATGTACCATTTTATTAACTGGATGCATGTGGAGAAATTGGGGAAGTGATACCTATACACGTACAGCGTTATAGATCTGAGGCTGGACGGATAAGGACGGAGTGGCATCTGTGTATATACAGCGCTTTAATGCTATATATTTGAGGTGAGAGGCTGGGGGAAACTGGTGGTGCACAAGTTGAGCACTGAAGTTTGTGGTGGAGTGTCACGCATTGGAAGCTATTATATATTTTTTTGCATGGACTTTGCTTTATGGTCACTACTTACCTGCATGGACTTTTGCTTGATGATCACTATTTATTATTGTATTTGGCACATTATTGCTTACTAAGCATCTTCATTTTTTAATTTTTTGTAATGTGTTTCACATATGGATTTTTGGATATTTATGCACGTATATGAAGGTAAGTTTTATCCTTTAACATCACATTCTATGTATTTAATGATTGCTAATGTCTTGCATTTCTTTCCGCATTCCCTAATTACCATGATTGCAAGATGCTCTAATTGATATGCTGTGCCCCTTTGTCCTCATGCATGCTGGAAGCTTTTCAAGTTCCTTTTTTGTCCTTCATGCATATTTGCCTTCACTAACTTCCCCACCATGCTCTTCTGGGCCCATAAACCTATAGTCTAGTCACTTAGCAATGTCTTTTGTCAGCTCCATAGTATTGCTTTCCCCTAAACACCCCCTAAAATGTCTACAAATGTTGTGTGTGCTTAAATCCATGCAGAGTGCCATTTTTTTTTTGTTGGGTTGGGCCAAACTCATTAGGAACCCCCCTCCCCCCAACTGCTAGGTCAACTGATAGCAATCCTCTATCTGCTGACTTTGCCAAACCCAATACACACTCTACCTACCTTTTTTCTGTTCAGATTTATCGACTATTTAACCAAAGCATGTAGTGCAAGGGCCTGCCTCAATACTTTCAAATGCTAAATTTTCTTGTTTTTTTTCTCCTATTATTATCTTGATAGGTTATAGCAGAATGTCAAAATGTGCTTTCATTTTTTTTTTTTTTGGTATTATGACACTTCTTACCTGTCCGGTGGGCTGCCAATAGTGTAAGTAAGGAGGGGTTGCCCAAGTATCACACATTATTTATGCATTCAACTCTCAATCAAGTGGAGAGGGTTACCTGTCCAAAACATCCCCCCCCTCATTTTTTGCAAGGGCCCATCAGATGGGGGGGGGTGGGGGGGGGTGATGACTCTGATAAGGGGACCTTATACTTTAGGCTTTAAATACTCATTTCCAAAAATGTTATACTGATCTTGCCCAAAAATGTTTGTGTCTAATCTGCTTGCAATGTTGATGTGCCAAATGCCTAATTTTTTGTCTTGTTTGACTCCACAGTTTCCTTCAACGCCACAGGAATGGCAGACTGTGGCCTCCTACTTTGCTAACCATTGTCACTTTACCAATTGTGGAGATGCAATTGATGGGAAACACGTCAGCATTGTCCCACCCCCCAACTCGGGGTCGTACTATTATAATTACAAGGGGTTTAATAGTATTGTGATGTTGGCGGTGGTGTCAGCGACCTATGACTTCCTTTATGTGGACGTGGGGCAAAATGGCCGGATGTCAGATGGTGGAGTGTTCGCAGGGACGGAATTCTACTGGCGTATCCAGAGTGGCAGTCTGGGCTTGCCACCCCCAGAGGAGAATGTTGAAGAACTCCCGTTCGTTTTCGTCGCGGATGAGGCGTTTGCCCTGGCAAACCATCTGATGTGGCCTTTCCCGATGAGGACCCTCACCACGGATCAGAGGATCTTTAATTTCCGGCTGGCCAGAGCCAGAAGAGTCGTGGAGAACACTTTTGGAATACTGGCCAGCCGGTTCCACCTATTTTTGACGCCAATCCACATGGCGGAATATAAACTCAATCACATTGTGCTTGCCTGCTGCGTTCTGCACAATTTTTTGAAAAAACATTCAGCTAACTATGTGGTCTCAGTTGGCCCAGATGCAGACTTGCTTGAAAATGACAATCTCACGCCCTTTGAAGCTGCTCGTCCTGGCTTGCCCCCCCCCCCCCCCCCAAAGCGCCCACGACGTCAGAACCCAATACATGGAGTACTTTGTGGGTAGGGGGGCCATTGATATGCCAGACAATGTCTGAGAGGCATTTTTTTTAAATAAATTATTCTTTGAAACTACAATAATCTTTGTTTTCATTTACTGCTTGGCTTGGTTTTAGGTGTCTCATATGTATTTTTGCTGGGTTTTTTTGGGCCTTTTTCTACAACAGTGCAAACCCAAGTTCTGAGCATTATGAGGTGACAGTCTCTTCTTCAGATAATCTTACTATGTTGTGGGTCTGCTACACACACACACACCTTGTTGTTGTTGCTAATGTATGTAGTGCATTACTGACAAAAATATTGCTCATTTTCAGCACCATGGCAGAAATATGTGGGGTCAGGAAAATGGCGTCATTGGGGGAATGTAAACATCACTGTGGGTGTTATTTACTAAAGGCACATACATTATGCACTACAAGTACACTGTAAAAGTGCACCTGAAACTGCACTTGGAGTGCAAAGTGGATTTGACTTTAGTAAATAACACCCATTGCTACAGAAAACAACAACTTTACTCCAAATACTGCTTTTGCGCATTGAAAAAGGAAGCCACACATTGTTGATAATTTCACTTTTTACTCAAAGCACATTCACATGTGCATTTAGAAAAGGGTTTTACAACAAACCAACATATTGGGTGTATAGAAAACATTATTTTCGGTAACATTTTTGTAACTTGCCGTTTTTGTGTAAACAGGCATGTATCAAAGCATAACATACTGGACACAGGAACTTACAAAGTTCAACTTTGAAAAGTGCTGACAATATCAGACGTGAGTATGTACAAACTGGGCTGATATTGCCTTCATCAGATGGGGTGTCACACCTGGAAAAGCCAAATTTGGAAGATGCACACACATTGAGAATACACAAGTGGCCATTTTCCTCCTGATCCAATGCCTAATGTCAACATGTGCTATCTCCCATCATGGGGTATCAATGTACATGTTTTGGGGGTGCAACCCCTTCATCTCAGACACTTTCCACAAAACACATACATTGATCCCCCATGATGGGAGTGCATGTTGACACACTGTGTGCATCTTCCAAATTTAGCTTTTTGTAAAATAAAAAAGTTTGTTAAAAACAAAAAAAAACCCTAGCTAGTTTGGGGTATTTCATACTCTCCCCAAAACATCAATGATGTTCTTCATTTTCTGTTGAACATGTTTTTCTGTAGTGATGGACGAACCTCCGACGGGACGTTTCGCGAACCGCGAACGCGGCCGATAGTTTGCGAACCGTAACGTTGGCGGCAGGCCCCATTGACTTCAATGGGAGGTGAACTTTACAAACCTACAGGTCATATTTGCAGCCACAAAATAATTACTAGCTGTGCACACATAGTACCACCACATGGCCAATGACATAACACATTGTGGCAGCACGCAGGTAAAATCACCTGGTTGTATTCAGGATGGTAAATATGTGTGTCCTAGATTCAGGCTTTATGCAGACTTTTACAATTAGAGGGGAAGAGTTAATGAGCCCAGCTGTAGTAAGTGGGCTCATTAAGACCTCTACAAAAAACCCCAGCATGCATAGGGAGATGCTCCATCCTGGAACCAGTTTTGTGTGTATAGACTGGGGAGTCTGAGATCTGTTCTGTGCGGTGAGTTAACGCCTGTGTGGCAAACCCCTACAATAGGGACAGGGACTGGGGCAGCACAAGGCTGCACCCAGTTGTTAGACAGGGAGTCTACGTGTGTAGTTAGAGGTCAAGCTGACCAGGATTTATTTTCTTGTTTTATTTTGTTTGGCTGTTATATGTATCACTGCATGTAGCCTAAATAAACCGGATCTTTTGTTTTTTGTACCTACAACGCTGTCTGCTGTGCCTGACTTTGTGTTGTGAACCCATCCAGGGGGTCACACACACCCGCTACCGAGCGAACCCCCTCACAACATGTATGAGGTGAATCTGGGATTGACAACTACAAGCATTCTTTTTTTATATGTGAAATTCTGACAATTCAGGACTCTGGAGCGCATGAAGGCAATGGAGGGGAGGGGAGGAAAGGTCAGGGTAGGCAAAGAAGAGGGTGCAGGAAATGATCACCAGCACCGTGATATGGAGCACTGACTCCAGCACCGTGATAGAGTGTACTGACACCAGCACCGTGATAGAGAGCACTGACATCAGCACCGTGATATAGAGCACTGACACCTGCACCGTGATAGAGTGATCTGACACCAGCACTGTGATAGAGAGCAATGACATCAGCACCGTGATAGAGAGTACTGACATCAGCAGCGTGACATGAAGCACTGACACCAGCACCATGATATACAGCACTGACACCTGCACCGTGATAGAGAGCACTGACATCAGCACCGTGATATAGAGCACTGACACCTGCACCGTGATAGAGTGATCTGACACCAGCACCGTGATAGAGAGCACTGACATCAGCAGCGTGACATAAAGCACTGACACCAGCACCGTGATATACAGCACTGACACCTGCACCGTAAGCAGCCCCAGGAGGAAGTCAGCATAGCACAGGGATGGTGGGAGCCCCTCATAATGAGCATAGCACAGGGATGGTGGGAGCCCCTCATAATATGCACAGCAGAGGTACAGCCCCAGGAGGAATTCAGCACAGCACAGGGATGGTGGGAGCCCCTCATAATAAGAAGCCCCAGGAGGATGTCAGCATAGCACAGGGATGGTGGGAGCCCCTCATAATGAGCATAGCACAGGGATGGTGGGAGCCCCTCATAATATACACAACAGAGGTACAGCCCCAGGAGGAAGTCAGCACAGCACAGGGATGGTGGGAGCCCCTCATAATAAGCAGCCCCAAGAGGATGTCAGCATAGCACAGGGATGGTGGGAGCCCCTCATAATAAGCAGCCCCAGGAGGAAGTCAGCACAGCACAGGGATGGTGGGAGCCCCTCATAATGAGCATAGCACCGGGATGGTGGGAGCCCCTCATAATATGCACAGCACAGGTACAGCCCCAGGAGGAAGTCAGCACAGCACAGGGATGGTGGGAGCCCCTCATAATAAGCAGCCCCAGGAGGAGTTCAGCACAGCACAGGGATGGTGGGAGCCCCTCATAATAAGCAGCCCCAGTAGAAATATGACACCGCTCAACCTCTTCAAACAGGAGGGTACGGGCATATAATACGGTGTGCTTTTTTTGTACAAGGAAGTGAGCCAAATGAAGAAAGAAGGTCTGTGTGCTCGATTAAAAAAATAATTTCTAGACATATACATGGTCTACTGGTCACATTGAATTCCTCCGAGATCCATGCCTCATTCATTTTTAGAAATGTGAGGTAGTTAACACTGTCGTGAGCTAGGCCAGTACGCTTATCGGTCACGATCCCCCCTGCTGCGCTGAACGTCCTTTCGGACAGGACACTGGACGAGGGGCAAGCCAACAGTTCGATTGCAAATTGGGCAAGCTCTGGCCAGAGGTCAAGCCTGCCCACCCAGTAGTCCAGGGGTTCATCATTCCGTCCACATTGGCTGTTAACCCGATGTAGTCGGACACCTGACGGTCTAGGCATTCCCTGATGCTGGATCCGGATGACACCTGTCGATGGGTCGGCTGAAAGAATGACCTCATATCAGAAGTCACCAACACATCTTCAAACCGGCCTCTTCTTGCAGGCGCTGTTGGATTGGTAGCCGCAACTCCTTCTCTGGGAGTGGGAATTTCTCCTCTGCCAGCGCACGCAAAAGCAGAATGCAGCATTTCTCAAAGCAAGGCCTGGAAGTGCTCCATTCTGACAGCCCTCTGTGACAGCGGTAACATTTCTGCCATTTTGTGTTTGTACCGGGGGTCTAAGTACGTTGCCACCCAGTACTGGTCCTTGACCCTTATGCTTTTTATATGGGGGTACCTATTAAAACACTGGAGCATGAAGGCCCCCATTTGCACTAAACTGGAAGCGGTGTGGTGGCCTGGCTCCTGCTCATCATCCAGGATAATGTCGTCCTCTTCATTCTCCTCTCCCCATCCACGCACAACAACAGGGATCCCAGAAAGGTTTAAAGCATGCTCTTCTTGCTCCTCCTCATCCGCCTCGGCACCATCCTACTCTGACTCCTCTTCAGACTCCTGTTGTTCACTTGTCTCAGATAGAGTAGCCCCCCCCCCCTGGGAATTCATCCAGCATTGCGACTTCCTCATCTTCCCGCTCCTGCTCCTCCACAGCTTGATCAATGACATGACGCAATGCACGCTCCATAAAGAAGGCATAAGGTACCATGTCACTGATGGCGCCATGCGACTGACCAGTTTGGTGATCTCCTCAAATGGCCGCAGAAGTCTGCATGCGTTGCGCATGAGCAGCCACTGGCTACAGGTAGACGTTAACTGCACGTTTCTGCTGGAGCAGCCTATCAAGCATATAGAAGGTTGAGTTCCATTGCGTCGGGCAATCGCAAATAAGACGTCTGACCGGCAGATTGTGTCGCCGCTGAATGTCAGCAAGGCGAGCCATGGCCGTGTAAGATCTTCTGAAATGGGCCGAGATTTTCCTTGCCTGCCGCAAGATGTCCTGGACCCCAGGGTATTTGACAATGAATCGCTGCACGACCAAGTTTAAGACGTGTGCCATGCATGGCATGTGCGTAATTTTGCCCTGTTTCAATGCGCTAAGCAGATTGGCACTGTTGTCACACACCACTTTACCAACTGTCAAATTGAGCGGTGTTGGCCACTGATCTGCCTGTGAACGCAAAGCTGAAAGGAGTGCCGGGCCAGTGTGGCTCTTGGCTTCCAGGCCCTACAGACGCAGCACGGCATGGCAACGTCTCACCTGGCATGTCGAATAGGTTCTGGGGAGCTTGGGCGGCGCAGCGGAAGAGAAGCTAGCAGCGGAAAAGGAGGAGTCAGCCGAGGAGGAGAGAGAGGAGGATGGAGTAGGAGGAGGAGGAGAAGAAGAGCCAGGCCTGCATGCAATCCGTGACGGTAAAACCAAATCTACACGGGTGCCACGGGTTACATGCTTGACGGGCGTCAGAAGGTTCACCCAGTGGGCAGTAAAAGTGATATACCTTCCCTGCCCGTGTTTGCTAGACCACGTGTCTGTGGTCCGATGTATCTTGGCACCGACACTGTGTGCCAGAGATACATTCACTTGCCGCTGACCATGGCCATATAGCTCTGGGATGCCTTTCTGTGAGAAATACTTCCTTCCTGGGACCTTCCATTGTGGTGTTCCAATGGCCACAAATTTTCGAAAGGCCTCCGAGTCCACCAGTTTATATGGCAGTAGTTGGCGGGCTATCAGTTCTGACAAGCCAGCCATCAACCGTTGGGCAAGAGGGGTATCCGGCGTCATAATTTTTTTACGCTCGAACATTAGGCCCACGGAAGACTGCCTTTTTGCAGAAAAACGTGAGCTTGGCGTGATGGAAGGTGGAGTGGATGACAATTGTGAGGAGAAGGAGAAGTAGAAGATGAGGCTGGACGGTGAGAGCCTGGAGTGTGACTTTGTGTGTTCCGTTGCTCCCACTGGGCTCGGAGATGGCAGCTCATGTGCCTTCTTAAAGCGGTCGTCCCTAGGTGAGTGTTGGGCTTACCGCGACTAATGCGTTGACTGCAAAGATTGCAGATGGCAACACTATTGTCAGCAGCGGACACGTTAAAAAAAGCCCACACTGCGGAGCCATGTGCCAGCGTCTTGGGAGCGCCAGATGTGACCGTACATGGTCGATGACTCGCTCCTGATACATTAGCAGTCTGCTTTGTCCCTCCTGTGCAATATAAGTTATTCCTGCTTCTCCTCCCTATCTGCTGGTCCATATCTCCGTCTTAACTACCCTCCTCTTCCTCTCTTGTGGGCACCCACGTGACATCACTAGCCACGTCATCATCGTCGTCACCTTCCTCACCGCTATAATTAGAGATCTCGGAGTAGGCAGCAACACCGGTGACCAACCTCCTTCTTGGGCTGATCTGGGTACTGTTGTCAGACTGCTGAGTGGCGGTTGTTGCTACCTCCTCTTCCTGATCCAATGCCAAGAGTGGCTGCGCATCAGAAATGTATTGATATTGTTTTCGAAAATAATTCCTGTGACTCAAGTGGAAGGTATGTGGTGGTGGTGGTGTTGTTGGTGTTAGTGTCTTTTGGGGTGCACATAGCAGAGAGTGAAGAAGAAGGTGCAGATCGAGAGGATGAGGAGGGTGCAGAAGAGTAAGGCTGAGTGAGCCAGTCAATCAATTCTGGTGCTTCCTTTGACGTAATCGCACACGCACCTTCTGCAATTTTCCACTTTGGCTCAAGCCTGTTGCTCCTGCCCTACCCCTACCACCCCTGCGGAAGGGCCTGCCTCTTCCTCATCCTGTCATTTTTTAAATGACCCTGTGACAAAACTCTCAGTCCCTATACTGATAAAGGACTGCTGCAGAATAGGGCAGCAGTCAGCAGTAGTGCACCTCAACCCTATATATTGTGGACCTATGCCAGTCCTTAAGGATTAGCAGACTGTACCTCACTCAACCCTATATACTGTAGTACGCTATACCTTACCAGTCCTTAGAAGGACCTTTGTGGAACTAGTAGGTTGTGATTAGCAGACTGTACCTCAGTCCCTATACTGATAAAGGACTGCTGCAGAATTAGGCAGCAGTCAGCAGTAGTGCACCTCAACCCTATATATTGTGGACCTAAACCAGTCCTTAAGGATTAGTAGACTGTACCTCACTCAACCCTATATACTGTAGTACGCTATACCTTACCAGTCCTTAGAAGGACCTTTGTGGAACTAGTAGGTTGTGATTAGCAGACTGTACCTCAGTCCCTATACTGATAAAGGACTGCTGCAGAATTAGGCAGCAGTCAGCAGTAGTGCACCTCAACCCTATATATTGTGGACCTATACCAGTCCTTAAGGATTAGCAGACTGTACCTCACTCAACCCTATATACTGTAGTACACTATACCTTACCAGTCCTTATAAGGACCTTTGTGGAACTAGTAGGTTGTGATTAGCAGACTGTACCTCAGTCCCTATAATGATAAAGGACTGCTGCAGAATAGGGCAGCAGTCAGCAGTAGTGCACCTCAACCCTATATATTGTGGACCTATACCAGTCCTTAAGGATTAGCAGACTGTACCTTACTCAACCCTATATACTGTAGTACGCTATACCTTACCAGTCCTTAGAAGGACCTTTGTGGAACTAGTAGGTTGTGATTAGCAGACTGTACCTCAGTCCCTATACTCATAAAGGACTACTGCAGCAGAAGGGCAGCAGTCAAGTATAATATTCTTTCTATATTTGGAAGAAAGAATATTATACGTGTACAACCCTGTGGACCTAATAGTAACAGCTAATGATTAAACTGACTGTCCCTCACTGCTACACACAGCTTCCTGTCTGTCCCTATTTAAACTGACAAAACACAGGCTGCTGCAACAATAACTTGAATAGCACTCAAAACTATATCCTCTATAGGGATGAGCTTCGTGTTCGAGTCGAACATACGTTCGACTCGAACATCGGCTGTTCGCCCGTTCAGCGAAGTCCGAACGTTTTGGTCCATTCGCGCCAAATTCGTGTGGCGCTCAAGGCCCACAATGCACTGCGATGGCGCAGTGCATTGCTGGCTCATGATTGGCCAAGCATGCACTGTGACCCCGCATGCTTGGCCAATCGCAGCGCCAGCAGCGAGGAGAGCCATGATTGGCCACAGGCAGGATGCCTGTGGCCAATCATAGCTCAGGCTGTGTAGTGCACGCCCCACACTATATAAGGCCGCCAGCACGGCGGCCTTGTGTAGTGTGTTGGTCTGAAGCAGTGGGTGTTCTGTGTACCTTCAACACAGTACACACCGATCGTTTTCGGCCGATTTTCGATCTTGCTGTTGTGTAGTGGTTGTTGTCTGCGTGCCCTGACCGCAGTATACACCGCTATATTCACCTCACCTATATAGCTAGTGATCTATCTTTTATAATAGAGCTTGCAGTCAGTAGTGTTAGGAGCTAGTGCATGCTGTCTGCGAGCTCTGCACCCAGTACATACCGCTATATCCACCTACATAGCTCTTCTCTATTTGAGCCCACTTGCCATCTGCAGGAGTTATTGGAAGTTGTGTGTGCCTCCAGCACAGCACAGTATACATCTGTATATACCCCTTTATCTCTGGTGTTCTATAATAAAGGCATCTGCAGGAGTTAGTGGGTGTTCTGTGTACCTTCAACACAGTACACACCGATCGTTTTCGGACGATTTTCGATCTTGCTGTTGTGTAGTGGTTGTTGTCTGCGTGCCCTGACCGCAGTATACACCGCAATATTCACCTCACCTATATAGCTAGTGATCTATCTTTTATAATAGAGCTTGCAGTCAGTAGTGTTAGGAGCTAGTGCGTGCTGTCTGCGTGCTCTGTACCCAGTACATACCGCTATATCCACCTACATAGCTCTTCTCTATTTGAGCCCACTTGCCATCTGCATGAGTTATTGGAAGTTGTGTGTGCCTCCAGCACAGTACAGTATACATCTGTATATACCCCTTTATCTCTGGTGTTCTATAATAAAGGCATCTGCAGGAGTTAGTGGGTGTTGTGTGCCTCTAGCACAATATACACTACCCAACTGCTTTTTTACCCAACTCCCTTCAGGCCATTACCATGTCTGGAAGGCCAGCAAGGAGAGACAGACAGGCGCGAGCCGATAAAAGAGGGCAAGCAGGCTCTGTGTCTAGAGACAACAGTGCTGGTCGTGGATGCGGTGCATTGTCATCAGCACGTGGCCATGGGACACACTTGTCCTTCTTTTCGGCAGCTGGACATGTTGAGCCGCAACATGCCAACGACTTGGTAGAGTGGATGACCAAGCCCTCTTCATCCTCCTCATCCTCTCTCACCCAGTCTCAGGGTACTAGCAAAGCAGCTGCCAACGCATCGTCTTCCCTCCTCTCAATGTCATCATCAGTGACTCCTTCCCTAGACCCACCACGTCCTCCTGAGGAGTCTCCTGAACTCTTTGAGCACAGTGTTGGGTACATGCTCCAGGAGGATGCCCAGTGTTTTGTAGCCTCTGATGATGACACTCAGCTAGAGGAAGGCAGTAGCGTGAATGCAGAGAGAGGGGATGCTCAAGAAGGACAGCAATCTGGCAGTCATGTTCCACAAGCTGCAGCATACTGCCAGGATTGCTACAGCGATGAAGAGGGAGGGGATGATGAGGGCACTGACTCCACGTGGGTGTCTGGTAGGAGAGAGGAGGAGGAGGCACATGTCCAATGAGGCAGGATGCCCTCCGGGGGCCAGCTTAGGGGCAGCACACTGACTGAATCACACCACAGAGCTCCGCCTGTGCAGGGCGCTGCCTCTGCAGGTTATGCTAAAAGTTCTTTGGTGTGGGACTTTTTTGAGACGAGTGCATCAGATCGCACCGCTGCTATTTGCCACATATGTCTCAAGCGTATCTAGCGTGGCCAAAACATCAGCCGCTTAGGCACCACATGCTTGACCAGACATATGTTGACCTGCCATGCAGCTCGTTGGCAAGCGTACCTCAAAGACCCACACCAAAGAACAAAGTGGCCCTCTCCTTGCTCCTCATCAGCTGGCATCTCCAACCCCACTAGACCTTCAGTCCTCTCTGAAACCTGCTCTGAGAGGAATGAAGGTGTAGAATTAGGTGTGTCACAGCCAAGTGCTTCCGGGCACTCTGCTAGCAGTACACCCACGTCCGATTATAGCAGGCAAATGTCCCTGCCCCAGCTGCTGGACCGGCGAAAGAAGTTCACTCCTAGCCATCCACATGCCCAGCGGTTGAATGCTAGCTTGGCTAAATTGCTAGCACTTCAACTGCTGCCTTTTCAGTTGGTAGACTCGGCCCCCTTCCGTGAGTTTGTACAATGTGCGGTTCCTCAGTGGCAGGTCCCCAAACGCCACTTTTTCTCACGGAAGGCGATTCCGGCTCTCTACCGGCATGTGGAAGGCAATGTCCTTGCCTCGTTGGACAGGGCGGTCAGCGGTAAGGTGCATATTACCGCTGACTCATGGTCCAGCAGGCATGGACAGGGACGTTACCTGTCTTTCACGGCCCATTGGGTCACTCTTCTGGCAGCTGGGAAGGATGCAGGACAAGGTGCAGTAGTGTTGGAGGTTGTTCCGCCACCACGCCTCCAAAATGCTACTATTGGTTGTGACACACCTCTCTCCTCCACCCCCTCCTCTTCTTCTTCCTCCATGGCCTCTTCCAGTGCTCTGTCCTCAGAACCAGCGGTGCTCCGTAGGCGTTCCAGGGGCTACGCAAGTACGCAGGCAAAACTATGCCATGCCGTGCTTGCGCTGGTTTGTTTGGGGGACAGGAGCCACACTGGGGCAGATGTTTTGTCAGCTCTGCAGGGGCAGGCCGAGAGGTGGTTGACGCCAAGCCAGCTTAAGCCAGGAATGGTGGTTTGTGACAATGGCACCAACCTCCTCTCCGCCCTCCGACAGGGACAACTGACCCATGTGCCCTGTGTAGCTCACGTCCTTAACCTGGTGGTGCAGCGGTTCTTGGGCAGGTACCCCAGCTTACAGGATGTCCTGAAGCAGGCCAGGAAAGTCTGTGTGCATTTCTGCCGATCATTTAATGCCTGTGCTCGGCTGGCTGAGCTCCAAAAGGAGTTGAACCTGCCCAAGAACCGCCTTATATGTGACATGCCCACCGGGTGGAACTCAACGTTGGCCATGCTGCAGCGGCTGCACACGCAGCAGAGGGCCATCAATGAGTACCTGTGCGACTACGGCACCAGGACAGGGTCAGGGGAGCTCGGATTTTTCTCACCACGCCAGTGGGGCATGATCAGGGATGCATGCACTGTCCTGTCACCGTTTGAGGAGGCCACAAGGATGGTGAGCAGTGACAGTGCATGCATCAGTGACACTGTACCTCTTGTCCACCTCTTGGAGCATACACTGCGTGGAATAATGGACAGGGCACTTGAGGCAGAACAGAGGCAGGAAGAGGAGGACTTCCTTGCCTCTCAAGGCCCCCTTTATCCAGACAGTGTTCCTGCTGTGCCACCCATCACACAGGAAGAGGATGAGGAGGAGGAAGAGGAGGAGGAGGATGATTGTGTCAGCATGGAGGTGGAGGCTGGCACTCAGCATCAGCAGCAGCAGTCTTGTAGGGAGGATTTACAGTCCCAAGAAACCCGTGGACTTGTACGTGGCTGGGAGGAGGTAGCTGCGGATCATGTTGTCCTTAGTGACCCAGAGGACTCCGGACTGAATGCCTCAGCTAACCTACGCTGCATGGCCTCCCTGATCCTGCAAAGCCTGAGGAAGGATCCTCATATTCTTCGGATCAAGGAGAGGGACCATTACTGGCTGGCCACTCTCCTTGATCCACGGTACAAGGGTAAGGTTGCCGACCTTATCTTGCCATCGCAGAGGGAGCAGAGGATGAGACATCTCCGGGAGGCCTTGCATAAAGGTCTGTGCAAGCGTTCCTAGAGACTGGGAGGTTACAAACTCCTGGTCCTGGACAACGTGTTGCTGAGGCATCGGTCAGAAGGAGCGGTGGAGAAGGTGGCCGTCTGACTGATGCTTTCAGACAATTTTTTAGTCCGCAGCCCCAAGGTATGATCGGTTCCAGCAACCATCGCCAGCGTCTGATTTACATGGTGCAGGAATACCTAGGGGCAAGGTCAGACTTGGACACCTTTCCCACCAAAAATCCTCTGGCTTACTGGGTCTTGAGGATGGATCACTGGCCAGAGCTTGCACAGTATGCAATTGAGCTACTGGCCTGTCCTGCATCCAGCGTTCTTTCGGAACGCACCTTCAGTGCTGCTGGTGGCTTTGTTACCGATCACAGGGTGCGGCTGTCTACCGAATCAGTTGATCGACTGACCTTCATCAAGATGAATCAGTCTTGGATCACCCACAGCTACCAAGCACCTGAAGCTGATGTAACCGAATAATTTTTTTTGAAATATCACATCCCTTCAAGACTGCTTATGCTGATGCTGAGTGACTGTCCTGTTATAGACAAAAGATATATATAGAGAAGGCTATTGGTCAGATAGTAAACAAATAAGTAAAAAGGTACCACATCCAAGTTAGGAAATTTAAAAAGAAATGGGAAAGAAGCTGGCAGGGGACTGGAGGGTAACCAACCCCCGGGATTTTTATAACGGTACCAAATATGTATAGACAGTAGATAAAAAACAATAAAGTTTTATTAAATATACAAAAGACATTTCCCAAAAAAGGAAACAATTTTTTCCATATACATACAGTATAACAAATATAAATATACAAAGGCTGGCGCAGAATCCTACAAAACTCCACATATTACCACATTTGTATATTATTTAGGCTGCATTGTTTCTTTCCTACATGTTTCACTCTTCTGAGCTTCCTCAGGACATTGCAGCATACAACGATATATAGAAAAACTGGAAATACACAAAAACATTTTTTTTATCAATTATAAAAAGAACCTTTAGGGACAAACAATATGTCCCCCAAAATTCAAAGCATATAATCAAATGATTGTAATAGCACATCCGCTCTGATCTGAACTTGACCAGAACAGCTTTATATTGAGAACAATTGAATTTATCAAAAACAAGGACATAGTTGTTAGTAAGCACCAAAGTGATTAAGAAAAAACATTCAGTTTTAAGGATGAAATCCAGAATTGTAAACATATACATGTAATAACATAATTCTCCAAATTGGAGATTACAGATTAGGTTTTGTTAAACTAAAACACCTTACCCCTTAAGTTTGTGAATTTGTATATTGTTTGTCACTAATGTAGATATCGATTATTCATAAGTGAAGAAACTCACAACATACATATGGAATGTGATGAGGACGCCATTGAGGATCCCTGATATTTCCCTAGAGTCTGCAGAGGCACGAGAAAGAGAGTACAATGTATCCAAATTTCTCAATTTAGAAATTAAATAGCAAGTAGTAATCAACTTAAAAGCATACCTGGGAAATATCCAGGAAGTAATTAAGTTTGAACCAGTTGGAAATGTCAAACAGCAAAATGATCCATGTATTGTCAGATATCAATTATAAAAGGTGCGTTTAAGGCAAAAAATGTTTGTCTATGCAAATCTGAAAAGCAAAGAAAAAGAGAGAAAGGACAAAGTTCTGGCATCAGTAAGTACCCTTATGAGGCTTAAAGTAAGGGTGAGACTCACCAGTTGGACCCAGAGGAAAGTCCTCTAAGTCCCACAGAGATTTCAGGCTCATACCTGTTTTCAGAATAATGTTTGAATCAATGTAGTGGAATTATTCGTCCGCTATCGAGCGTCCCCAAGGACCCTCTCCGTCAATTGCCTTATCGACACTGACTGGACTGATGTTTTATCTCGTGGCTCCAGCCTGGCGGCGTCTGACGTCACCACCAGGCTGCGAGCGTGTCTTCGAGGAGGACTTCCTTGCTGCGCGTGCGTGTGGTATTGCGCATGCGCGAAGGACGTAATCTACGTCATTACAGCGCATCGGCCATTTTGGAAAATGGCTAGAGTCAAGGATTTGCCCACTGTTGTCTGTCCGTGCCTGCGCTAAAAGCGACCACCGCGCTTTTCAGGATCCGGCGACCATGATGGAAATGGGCACTATACCCTGATCATATACCGGACAGAGAAAAAGATGGCAATTACACGGGGAAGGGAATGGCAGAGTAAAATTGCCCATCTCTACAGAGTCCCCGGTTTCAAACGATGGCAAAAAAAAGTTGCAAACGGTGGGCAAAGGAAACCTCATACTTAGAATAGGGGCAAGTTGACAAACCTATAACTGATTAAATAGGCTATGAGTCAATCTTGCCCCGGGGTGCCCGTACAGACTCATTGGAATGGGAAATATACGAGACCCACATGGAGATTTAAAGTCACAAACACAGTCCATTAATTTTTCTACATAAAAATCCTATGGTAATATTAATCAACATACATTACAATATTGAAATGTATTCACATCCCGGGGGAGGAAGAGAGAAAAAAAATAATAATATTTAATTCAAGGGTATAGTGCCCATTTCCATCATGGTCGCCGGCTCCTGAAAAGCGCGGTGGTCGCTTTTAGCGCAGGCACGGACAGACAACAGTGGGCAAATCCTTGACTCCTTTCCAAAATGGGCGATGCCCTGTAATGACGTAGATTACGTCCTTCGCGCATGCGCAATACCACACGCACGCGCAGCAAGGAAGTCCTCCTCGAAGACACGCTCGCAGCCTGGTGGTGACGTCAGACGCCGCCAGGCTGGAGCCACGAGATAAAACATCAGTCCAGTCAGTGTCGATAAGGCAATTGACGGAGAGGGTCCTTGGGGACGCTCGATAGCGGACGAATAATTCCACTACATTGATTCAAACATTATTCTGAAAACAGGTATGAGCCTGAAATCTCTGTGGGACTTAGAGGACTTTCCTCTGGGTCCAACTGGTGAGTCTCACCCTTACTTTAAGCCTCATAAGGGTACTTACTGATGCCAGGACTTTGTCCTTTCTCTCTTTTTCTTTGCTTTTCAGATTTGCATAGACAAACATTTTTTGCCTTAAACGCACCTTTTATAATTGATATCTGACAATACATGGATCATTTTGCTGTTTGACATTTCCAACTGGTTCAAACTTAATTACTTCCTGGATATTTCCCAGGTATGCTTTTAAGTTGATTACTACTTGCTATTTAATTTCTAAATTGAGAAATTTGGATACATTGTACTCTCTTTCTCGTGCCTCTGCAGACTCTAGGGAAATATCAGGGATCCTCAATGGCGTCCTCATCACATTCCATATGTATGTTGTGAGTTTCTTCACTTATGAATAATCGATATCTACATTAGTGACAAACAATATACAAATTCACAAACTTAAGGGGTAAGGTGTTTTAGTTTAACAAAACCTAATCTGTAATCTCCAATTTGGAGAATTATGTTATTACATGTATATGTTTACAATTCTGGATTTCATCCTTAAAACTGAATGTTTTTTCTTAATCACTTTGGTGCTTACTAACAACTATGTCCTTGTTTTTGATAAATTCAATTGTTCTCAATATAAAGCTGTTCTGGTCAAGTTCAGATCAGAGCGGATGTGCTATTACAATCATTTGATTATATGCTTTGAATTTTGGGGGACATATTGTTTGTCCCTAAAGGTTCTTTTTATAATTGATAAAAAAAATGTTTTTGTGTATTTCCAGTTTTTCTATATATCGTTGTATGCTGCAATGTCCTGAGGAAGCTCAGAAGAGTGAAACATGTAGGAAAGAAACAATGCAGCCTAAATAATATACAAATGTGGTAATATGTGGAGTTTTGTAGGATTCTGCGCCAGCCTTTGTATATTTATATTTGTTATACTGTATGTATATGGAAAAAATTGTTTCCTTTTTTGGGAAATGTCTTTTGTATATTTAATAAAACTTTATTGTTTTTTATCTACTGTCTATACATATTTGGTACCGTTATAAAAATCCCGGGGGTTGGTTACCCTCCAGTCCCCTGCCAGCTTCTTTCCCATTTCTTTTTAAATTGACTGTCCTGTTATGTTGATTGTCTATCCTCTTCCTCCTCCGATGATATGTTGGAAGAACATTTCTGTTTCTGGGTGATGCCATCAGCCCAATTTTTCTGCCCCTGTTTAACAGGGGCGTTTAATTACAATTTTTGATGCAATGCTTTGCAGCAGGGCTAATTCCTGCAATAAAACTAGAGTATATGGGAGAGGTTGCAGTGTCGTGGCACCAGCACCAGTGCCTAAGGCCCAATTTTTCTGCCCCTGTTTAACAGGGACATGTAATTACAATTCTTGATATAATATTTCACAGGAGGACCCGTTCCTGTGCCCACCCAGAGTAACTGTGAGGACTTATAGTGTTGTGGCACCAGCACCACAACCACCAAAGGTCAATTTTTCTACCACTGTTCAACAATGGCATGTAATTACAATTCTTGATATAATCGTTCACAGCAGGGCGCTCCAGCGCCCACCAAGAGTCACTTTGAGGGCTTACAATGTTGTGGCAAAACCAACACCTTGTTCCGCCATTTCTGCAGAGCATATAGGGCAGGCCCCTACTTACAAACATCTCCTACTTGCAAACGGAAGGAGACAACAGCAAGTGAGATGAAAAAAGATGGACGACAAAACAAATTATACAGGGGCGATAACCCTTCCCATGTTTTCCAAAAAGCTTAAAAATTTTTTTTTTGACTGGAGCTACACTTTAAAAATGTACCAGTTGAAAATTACAAACAGATTCAACTTAACACAACAAACCTACACAGTCCCTGTCTTGTTTGCACCGCCTGTATACTGCTGTTCTGAGTATATAGGGCCTGGGGGCCACACGCATTTCCTTTTTTTAATATGGGTACGGGGTTCCCCTTAATATGCGTACAAGACCCAAAGGGGCTGGTAATGGGCAGGGAGGGCTACCCATGCCATTTTTCTCAATGATTTTCAACCATATTGCAGGAACCAGATATAACATTAAAACCGCAAGCAGCTTTAAATGACGTTATTTCCGTTAAATGTCATTTTGTGCAGGGACTGTTCTAAACACGGGAAACACGTGGCACTTAACAGGCATACTACAGACACCCACCAGGCACCATATTTAAAGGAATATTTCACTTTTTTTCCACTTTAATCGTCATTAAAATCAGTGCTCCCGCCAAAACGGCAGTTTTTAAAACTTTTTTTGCATTGACTCATGTCCCCTGGGGCAGGAGCCAGGTCCCCAAACCCTTTTTAGGACAGTATCTTGCATATTAGCCGTTAAAATTAGCACTTTTAATTTCGAACGTTCGAGTCCCATAGACTTCAATGGGGTTCTAACGTTCATACGAATTTGGGGTCCGTTCGAAAATTCTGGTGCGAACCGAACTGGGGGGTGTTCGGTTCATCCCTAATCCTGTACTACTACACCATACCAGTCCTGAAAAGGCTGTGGACCTAATAGTAACAGCTAAAGATTAAACTGACTGTCCCTCTCTGCAACACACAGCGTCCTGTCTGTCCCTATCTGCACTGAGAAAAGACAATCTGCTGCAACAATGACTTGAATAGCAGTGCCTCAAACCTATATCCTGAACTACACCTATACCATACCAGTCCTTAACCCCTTGCCGCCCGCCCTATAACAAATAGACGGTGGCAAAGTGGTTGCATAATCCCGACCGGACGTCATATGACGTGATCAGGATTATGAGCCGCTGCACGCCCCCGGGGGCGCGCATCGCGGCGATCGTTGTTGCGGGGTGTCAGTCTGACACCCGGCAACTACGATCTCGGTAAAGAGTCTCCGACGGAGACTCTTTACCACGTGATCAGCCGTGTCCAATCACGGCTGATCACAGTGTAAATAGGAAAAGCCGGTGATCGGCTTTTCCTCACTCGCGTCTGTCAGACGCGAGTAGAGGAGAGCCGATCGGCTGCTCCTCTGACAGGGGGGATCTATGCTGATCGATTATCAGCACAGCCCCCCCGAGGATGCCCACACTGGACCACCAGGGACGCCACCAGACCACCAGGGATGCCCAGGACAAGGTATGCCACCCTAGACCACCAGGGATTCCAGTAAGTGCCACAATGGATGCTAATCAGTGCCCGTAATGGATGCCAATCAGTGCCCACAATGGGCATCACTGATTGGCATGCATTATTGATTGGCACTGATTGGCATCCATTAGTACAATATATTATATTACAATGCGCCTATCAGTTCCCATCTGTGCTGCCTATCAGTGCCCATCCATGCCACCTATCAGTGCCCATCCATGCCCACCTGTGCCGCCTACCCATGCCCACCTGTGCCGACTAACCCATGCCCACCTGTGCCACCTATCCATGCCCATCCATGCCAATCCGTGCCAGCTATCAGTGCCAATTTGTGCCACCTATCAGTGCCCATCCGTGTTGCCCATCAGTGCCACCCATCAGTGCCGCCTATCAGTGCCACATATTGGTGTCCATCAATGCCACCTCATCAGTGCCACTTCATTGGTGCCACCTCATCGGTGCCCATCAGTGCCGCCTTATCATTGCCCATCAGTGTAACCCCATCAGTGCCCATCAGTGAAGGAGAAAACATTTTTGTTTTTTCTAAATTTTCGGTATTTTTTTATTTGTTTAGCAAAAAATAAAAACCGCAGAAGTGATCAAATACCACCAAAAGAAAGCTCTATTTGTGGGGAAAAAAATGATAAAAATCATTCATTCATTTGGGTACAGTGTAGCATGACCGCGCGATTGTCATTCAAAGTGCGACAGCGCTGAAAGCTCAAAATTGGTCTGGGCAGGAAGGTGTTTAAGTGCCTGGTATTGAAGTGGTTAAAAGAACTTTTGTGGACCTAATAGCTAGCGATTTGTGTCACTGCAGTCTCTCCCTGATCCACACAGCAACCTCTCCCTATAGTGACAGTAGAAAGAATGTAAAATGGCCGCCGGATCGGGTCTATTTATAAGTTAGGGGGAATGTCCAAGTGTCCATGTGCTGTAATGTTTCAATTGGCTGTCCTGTACCACATGATGGATGTGTCATCATAGGTCAAAGTTCTTTTACACAGTAAACACGTAAGTCCGCCGGGCGAACAGCGGCAATAGTCCGCCGATCGGGCGGACCGCGAACAGCTGAAATTCGCTGCGAACCGACCGCCGGGTGAACCGTTCGGCCATCCCTATTTTTCTGTATATTTTCTAAATCGCGTTTGCATCCCATTATCTCCCCAACCAGGATCTGGGCACTTTCACTGGTAAAATGTGATTCTTCTTCCACATCACCTAAAAAAAAACAAAAAAACACACCGTGTATTATAAATATGCCGACATACATTGATTAGCTTACCGTAAGCTGTGGTCTCTGACACTCACCTGTGATTGGTCTGGCTGGATGCCGGGTTCGCGGCATGTCTGGTGTGCTGAGCTCAGTGTATGTCGGCTGCTGTTACGGGGTCATTGTCTCCGGGCAGGACGTCTCTTCGTATATAGGTTCAAACGTGAGACGGGAAGATGGCCGAAATCCCTGTGATTAACGGTGGACTCACAGATCTATGGAGCTCCCATAACCAGATGGTACTGGAGCCTTTGGAAGTTAATGATCCAGAGGTGTACGAAATTATCCGTAAAGAGAAGCACAGACAGCGCTATGGCCTGGAACTGATCGCCTCTGAGAATTTTGCCAGCTGCGCAGTCTTGCAGGCTCTTGGCTCCTGCATGAACAACAAGTATTCAGAGGGTTACCCAGGACAGAGGTACTATGGTGGGACAGAGCATGTGGATGAGCTGGAGAGGCTGTGTCAAAAAAGGGCTCTGGAGGTTTATAATCTGGACCCACAGAAATGGGGTGTCAATGTGCAGCCATATTCAGGTTCTCCTGCCAACTTTGCTGTCTACACTGCCTTAGTGGAGCCTCATGGGAGGATCATGGGACTGGACCTTCCTGATGGCGGTCATCTCACGCATGGCTTCATGACCGATAAAAAGAAAATTTCTGCAACGTCCATCTTTTTTGAGTCTATGCCTTACAAGGTAAATCCAGACACCGGCTACATCGATTATGACAGGCTGGCGGAAAATGCACGCCTATTCCATCCGAAACTAATTATAGCAGGTGTCAGCTGCTACTCCCGTAATTTGGACTATGCACGGATGCGAGCCATAGCAGATGAAAATAACGCAATCCTCATGGCTGACATGGCACATATTAGTGGGTTGGTGGCGGCCAGCGTTGTCCCATCTCCGTTCGACCACTGTGATGTGGTGACCACCACGACGCATAAAACGCTACGTGGCTGCCGAGCCGGCATGATCTTTTATCGGAAAGGAGTGCGCAGTGTGGATCCAAAGACTGGAAGAGAGGTTCTTTATAACTATGAGAGTCTGATAAACCAGGCGGTGTTCCCAGGGCTACAGGGGGGACCACATAATCATGCTATAGCAGGTATTGCTGTAACACTGAAGCAAGCTATGAGCCCAGAGTTCAAAATGTACCAGGCGCAAGTCATCTCTAACTGCCGGGCGCTGGCTACTGCGATGGAGGAACTGGGCTACCACGTTGTCACTGGTGGTTCTGATAATCATCTTATTCTGGTGAACCTGCGCAATAAGAACACGGATGGAGGGAGAGCAGAAAAGGTCCTTGAAGCTTGTGCAATAGCGTGCAACAAAAACACCTGTCCTGGTGACAAGAGTGCCCTTCGCCCCAGTGGTTTGCGCCTTGGGACCCCCGCCCTGACCTCTCGGGGGTTCGGGGAAGGAGATTTCAAGAAAGTCGCAAAGTTTATTCATCAAGGCATCTTGATCACACTGGAGATCCAGAATGACATGAGCCCCAAAGCAACCCTTAAAGAGTTCAAAGACCAACTGGCCGGAGATGGGAAACATCAGGAGAAGATCAATGCTCTGAAGGAGGAGGTGGAGCAGTTTGCAAGCTCCTTCCCTATCCCTGGCCTGCCTGGCCTGTGAATACCCAGGATGGCCTTCCTGTAATGTCTTAGCACAGCGCCTAGAGGCGATTCAGTTCGCATTGTGCGCTATATAAGTATTTCATTCATTCATTCACCTGTTGTGGTGACAATTTGTCCAACTTCAACAATTTCTCCTCCCACCTCCTCCTCTGCTTCTGGTGTTGGAATTTCGCCTTCTTTGGGAGGTGTGGGGTCCCTGGTGTCCTCAGATGTCCTGAGTCTTCTCTCCCCTATGAGAATGTAAAAAAGGAATACTTAGCACACAGAGGGCAGAAATAGGAATATGAAACATTGCTTGGAAGTGTCGTTCAATTGTGTTTTTTGGCCGAGTTCAAAGGTGAGAACATTATTTTGGACACTTTCTAAATACTTACCTGCAGTATAAAGAAATTTAGTGAAGTGTAATTTGGGAAAACATCGTTTTGGGAGTGGACTAACGAACGATGTTTATTACGAATGAATGAACCAATGATCTTGAAAGTGGCCATTTTAAACTGTACAACATTAAATCAAAGCACATGGAGCAGTATGCAAGCAATAATAGTAATAATATGAACACACGACAACTACTTACTTTTTTGAAGAAGTCGTTTGATCCTTCTGTACTGATCAGGTCTGACCATCGTTTTCTCAGTTGATCCTTGGATCGTCATACCCCAAAATTCTTCTGAAGACTCTTCACAACTTTAGTCATGATCTTGGCCTTTCTGATATTTGGGTTTGGGTAAGGTCCATACTTCCCATCATAGTCGTTCCTCTTCAATACATCCAACATCCCCAACATCTCTCCAAAAGACATATTTGAGGCCTTAAATCTTCTCCTCCAGGATCGGGACTCAGGCTCCGGGCTTTCCTCGCCCTCCTCCTCCTTAGTGGAACTCTGATTGCACACCTGCGTTCTCTCTGCCATGTGTTCTCCCCACTGTGCCGAAAAAGAAGGGGCAGGGAATAGTCTAGAAAGAACATCAGGGGCGGGCGGAGTTTCACACATGCGCACTGTATATAAAACGCAACACGCGTGTGTCGTACGTACGATCTGTGAACAGAGGGAGAAGCTGATGCACCGATCGTGCAAACGAAGGTACAATTTTTAACTTGGTACATCACTAGCCTATACTGCTTCTAGATTGAGGCCTGCATTAGTGGAGTTTAGCCTGACATTAGGGTTTGTCTTGTGTTGTGTCTTGCAGAGATTATGGACGGTTTTAATGACCACAGTTTCCTCCCTCTGTTCATCGATAAATACAGGGAGCTGCCCTGCCTGTGGCAAGCTACGCACCCACATTACAGTAACAGACTAAAGAGGCAGGCAGCGATTGAGAAACAGGTTGAGTTTGTGAAGCCGGTGGTCCCCAGGGCAAATATCAACTATTTAAAAGTGAAAATTGGTGGCCTCAGGAGTACATATCTGAGGGAGCGGAGGAAGGTACTGGACTCCATGCAAACTGGAGCTGCAGCAGATGACGTTTATGTCCCCAGGCTGTGGTATTATGACAGAATGCAGCTTCTGTCAGACCAGGCTGATGTCAGGGAATCACTCTCTACCCTTCCTTTCACGTGTCCTTCTATGCTACATTCCACACCTGCTGAGTCTTCCGACGCCCAACCTCGGCCTTCCACTCAGGAAGAACTGGGGGAGCCTAGCTTGAGCCAGGTATAGTATTGTTGTACATATTTTGGGAAAAAAATGAATGATGTTAACTTGATTTTTGCTCTCTAATTGCTGATTTCAGAAAGTGTTTCACATATCAATAGACAGTAGTGGCTAAAACCTTTGGGCCAAGAATGAAAAATGTAGGGCTCAGAATGATAGTCTTTTCTATTTGTTAACAATTTGCAACAGTCTTGAGCTGAAAATTGTGTGTGTTTGATGAACCAAAAACTAAAAATATGTCCCTTTTTCATACACAGGAAGACATCAGCCAGGAGGAGGGTGTGGAATGCAGCAGCCAGGAGGTGGCTGTGGAAAGTGGCAGCCAGGAGGAGGCAGGGGTAAGCGGCAGCTAAGCGGTGGGCGGGCGGAGGAGCCTGACTGAAGGAAAGAAAGGGGGGGTGTGTGGAGGAGTCGGCTCTGAAGCTGATCAGGGAGGCTTCAGTGGCCCTCAAAGCCACCCCCACCTATCAAGAGGCCTTTGCCACCTTGGCTGCCTGCAAACTCCAGCAAATGGAGGAGGGGCAACAGATCTTGTGTGAAGAGCTAATTATCCACACCCTCAACAAGGGGCTATTGGGCCAAATCACAGAAGCAACACACTTGTGTGATTTGGCCCATGCTCCTCCTCCTCCTTCTGCCACACCTCCAGCACCACAGCCACAGCCTGGAAGGAAGCATGGAAGGAAGACCAGAGTGTGATAACCTGGGTTCAGTCTGGTCTGACAGAAGATGCAGCCTCTTGTATGACCACAGCCTGGGAACATAGATGTCATCTGCTGCTGTTCCAGGTTTCTTGGACTTCAGGACCAGACTTCTCTCACTCAGACATGTACTCCTCAGGCCACCAATTTTTGCGTTTAAATAGTTGATGTGTGCCCTGGGGGCCAAAGGCTTCGCTAATCTCCCCAGTTTCTCCAGTGCTGCCTCCCTATTTATCTGTTACTGACACCTAAATAAAGGTTTTTTTTGGTTGAAGAAATACTTGCGTATGTGTTTTACTTCAAAAAGGACAGTTTATTTGTAAGTAGGCAGGTACATTTCAAAAATACAAAGTCAAACGAATAACAAGGGGCACCAACACCAAACAACCTCCTATAGATTAAAAAAGAAAAGAATATATTAAAAAGATAATAATGGTGTTGTGGTAAGTTGACACACAAAACACAACCAAAAAAATTCAAAGATGAGCAAACTGTCAAAAAGGAGATGCTGATTAAAAAAACCAACCAAAAAAAAAAAAAAAAAAAAAAGATTGGGTAGATGTGACGAATTAAAATATTGTATTGCTCAAATGAGTAAAAAGAATAAAGAAATAAGTTTGTGAGAAGTGTGTGTGAATATGAGCATCAAAACAACTTCATTCTTGCAGCATTGTAAAGAAAAAGAGAATGCGCTGCATGAAAGAATTTTTAACATTGCAGCATGACGAATGTGCTATATCGATTACGAGCGGTAGTTTTACCTGAGCAAGCGTGTCCGTCTCTGAATTTGATTGTGAGCATGCGTGGCACCATGTCCGTTGGAGTAGGCTTCACATGATCGGACTAAGTCCGATCAGAGCATGTTATCGGAATATCCGACCGTGTGTACAAGGGCTTAGAGCTCACTAAATTAGTTGCGCTCTTTTTTAAAAGTCTGTACCTTTTGTCATACCCGATCGAGTACACATTCTTGATCGTGGGGGAGATTGGATTAAGATCCTACTCCATTTATGAGAAAATAGGGTTCCTTGGGACCCTATATTACCCTTTTACTTTGGCCTAAATCGTTTCACTCCCCCTTGCCTTCATCTTTTTGTATTTGGGAGGTATTTCCTCCCAATAAATCCCCTTAAGTGATTAATCAATGTGGTCACTTCTTGGTGGATTGAGTAGTCATCTAATTTGAAATATACCATTAGAATTTATTTGCGCACAGCCTAGAATATGTCTGTTATACAACTAATGAGTAACTGTTTAATTTTTTCTTTGCCACTTGGCAATTCATATGCATTGGTTTTTACTGATACTGGTATGCTACATATTGTATAATCTTGCGAGTTTGTTTCCATGACTCTCGTTCAGCGCTTCCCCATCTGCATTTCAGATCATTGGATCCCTGTGACGCCTGCATGGCCGCATGTTGCCCCAGGTTGGGGATCCTGTTTCCCTATGCGTCTTCCTGGCAGGGTGGGGAGCTTTGCCATCCGTGCTCCCATTTCGTTCCTCTTTGTGAACCCCTCACACTTTTATTGGATGGACAGACTCTTTTTTTCCCTCTATCATACGAGGAAGTTACAATTATTCATCCAAAATTTTTTTAAGAGTTTATTTAAATTTCATTAGCCTATAATTCTTTTACATTCACTCAATTTTCACGATAGGCATATTAGCTTTGGATTTCCCATGTAATATTTTCCGGCTATCACATCCTTCACGCTTATGTTCACTTTAATGTGCACAAAACATGTACACTCATTGACCTTTCATTAATTATTTGGTTTTTATACAACCACTTCAACACTAGGTTTTTTTTTTTCTCCCCTACACTTTATCACTTTTCACATTTTCTGATCACTCACCACTCTACTGTTAGAGTTGAAAGTTAAGTCAATTTTTGGCTTATTTACATCAGTCATCAAATTTCTAGCTCTGGTAATTGCCGTAGGTTCTGGGCCCACCCCCTCTGGGACACTTTGGTGGGGGCATTTGTTTACGCGTGACTCCTTGTAAGGTGCATTGAGGGGATCCTCATCCTCTTCCCGCTGTCTCATTGGGACGTGAGGGCCTCGCAGAATGATCTGACGGCTGTGTGGGGAGGTTATGACCGAGGGGTATCTCCAAATGCAGTGGTAATTACGTGCATCGTGTTACCAAACATTTTTGCATATATTATATGTTGTTTTTAAATATATTTGATATATTATTATCCATTTTATTTTTCATAGCAAACTCATCCTCTGAAGAGACCCCAAACATCATGGGTCGAAACGCGTCAACACTGTTATACAATAGTCATTATTATATGCTGTGTATAACCTTTATGTTTGCTACCTCCTCTATTTGGCATGGGTATATCCCCATCCAAGCTCATATTTTGACACTCATGTAATAACCCACTGGACACTGCCAAGGCATGTATCCCTCTTTATACATGTAAGTAAAAAAAAGTCCATATAGACAAAGTTCCAATGCTCAAAGCAATTAAATAAAATATGACCAGCACTCACATGTAAAGACACATGAGAAATCAGTAGTATGTTGATAAGAGATGAGACCATTCAATTGATAGGTGAAGGATTCTACTTGATTATTGATAGGCTTATACCATCCTCCAATGTCCACACCATGTGAAATGTGCTAGGCGTTCACACTCACCGATAGGATGTAATTCAAAAGCCTTGACCACACCAGGCCCCTTTGGTCCAGTTATCTCAAACAGCTCATCGCTCAGGATGGTTTAGTCATGTAAAAAAAGGCTCCACATAGCATGATAAAATTTTAACAGTTTATTCAAGACAACCACCCCCTTAAAACCACACTTTAACAATAAGTATGGAATGCAGTCTGCCATCCACTGCGTTGAAAGTATCTGGCTGTTCCTTCCCGGTAGTGACACGCACATGTCATTTCTGGTCACCGCAAGGTTATGATCTGACAGGTCATCACAACTTCAACAGAGAGCTTATGGCGCGGCGGCGTCCTGGCATTTATAGGATAACCCAGCATTTTTCTGACCCCCAGTGATCACCGCCTAAAGCCTCTTACACAGGATATGATTGTTGGTCAACAGAGTGTCAGACTTTTGTCCTAAGGGCATGTGCCGGGAACTTGTCTTGCATACAAGCGGTACACAATTGTCAACAAACACGAAGCCGATAAAGAGGAAGTTCAATTGTTATACGCCACCCTTTGGGCTCCTTCTGCTAATTTTGTGTTAGTAGAAGTTTGATGAGTGTTGATTTGCGCTTTTCAGTTCGTGCTTTTCAGTTCTTTTCTGAATGGCCATTTGTCAGCCAGCTTTGTTGCAGAATCGGAGGAGAGAACGTGCTATTATTGGCCTTGGAGTTATTGCTTTGACCCAAGTCCTGTCCAGGAACAGGAGGAGGAGTTCTTGGACCAAAAATTAGTTTCTTATCCTCTTCAGCCACAGAAGATTTTACCCCCTTCCTGACCAGAGCACTTTTTGAGATTCGGCACTGTGTCGCTTTAATTGACAATTGCGCGATCGTGCGACGTTTCATCCAAACAAAATTGACGTCCTTTTTCCCCCACAAATAGTGCTTTCTTTTGGTGGTATTTGATCACCTCAAAAAGAGCGACAATTTTGAAAAAAAAAACGCAATATTTTTTACTTTTTGCGATAATAAATATCACCCAAAAATATATATATAAAAAAAACTATTTTTTTCCTCAGTTTAGACAATTATGTATTCTTATACATGGAAAAAGGAGAAAAATTGCAATAAGCATATATTGATTGGTTTGCGCAAAAGTTATAGCATCTACAAAATAGAGGATCGTTTTTGGGCATTTTTATTATTATTATTTTTTATTAGTAATGGGGGCGATCTGTGATTTTTATTGGGACTGCGACATTATGGCAGACCCATAGGACATTTTTGACACTATTTTAGGGCCATTGTAATTTATACAGCGATCAGTGCTATAAAAATGCATTGATTACTGTGTAAATTACACTGGCAGTGAAGGGGTTAACCACTAGAGCAAGGGTCATCAACCCCCGTGGCCTATTTGCAGCCGGGCCATGAAGGCTGCACTGTTTGACAAGCGACGGCGGAGTGAGCTGAGAGATTATATCATCTCTCACCACCTGCCCGCATCACTGCTGTTCCGTGCTCACAGCGGGGCCACTATACTGAGGTGAGCGAGCAGAGAGATGAGATCATCTCTCACCACCCGCCTGCATTGCCGCTCTTCCACGCTCACAGCGGGGCTGCTATAATGCTAGAGGTGAGGCGGGGGAGCAGAGAGATGAGATCATCTCTCACTGCCCGCCCGCATCACTGCTCCTCTGCCGACACAGCACAGCAGAACACAGGCCAGCAGCGATGTGTTGTACGTGAGAGGGGAGGGGCCTGACTGCGGCACTCACGTGAGTGGATGGAGGAGGGCCCGTCGAATCAGCTGTAGCTGAGCGCGGTGAGAGAGCGCGACGCTCCGTAATGAAGCCGATCCTAACCCCACTGTCCACACTCGATTGCCCGCCCGCACGAGCCTGAGAACACCGCCAGCGAGACCTGGAGATGAGCATTGTCGGTAGACGGTGCAGAGGATCCTGCTGGAGCGTGTGGAACCCCCGGATCTCCCCCCTTCCTGCCCACCTGCTGCTGCAATCTCCCTGTGAGCTGAAGAGCCTGAAAGCAAGGAAGAACTACGGACAGGTTAGATCCAAGCATTTCATTCACCCTGATTGACACATCAAGGCTTGTTAAAGTTGGACTGCATAGCAGTAGTGTATCAGGAGTGAAACAGACGAGCAATCATTGTTAGGAAGCCTGCGGAGCTCTGGTCCATGGAGTGGAAATGAGCGTTTAAAATATATGAGCGCATGAGAAATTTGCCGGAGGTGGTTGATAGATTTGAAAACTAAGCAGAGCTCCTAATAAGTACTCTCCTGAAACATATGCTAAAAAGCCTTGAAAAGCACTGCCATTAACTATTTTATATTTTTAACTGTGTCCTTTTTTTTTCTTTTTTTTTGTGCCTTGAAACAAAATGAGATAAGCCCAGTTAAAGGGTCTCTGTTGTGCCTAAGGGCAGGTGCAGCCCAGATTAAACACTCAAGACAGGATGAGAGGTTGAGGATGATGATTATGGGTTGCATCAGCTTTGCCTTGTTGAAGGAATGACCGAAGGTATTAAATATAATTTTGAGTAATTCTCTGAACAAGAAGTCTGTATATCTGGTTTCGTGGCCTTTTAAATATTATACCAGCCGTGGGACACATCAATGTGACCTAAAACTTTGATTTATTTCTGATTTAAACTGTTAAGGTATGGACATTTAAGGGATGAGCACTGGGTTGCAGAGAAGAGCAGGCGGTATCGCCCACTGAGATTGGAGCTCATTATCGGCTGACTATTAGCGAATACATCCCTGAAGAAAGGTCCCAGACATTTACAGACACCCATATAGGTTCACGGTGGGATTAAAAGATAGGAGTACCTTTTTTTTCCCTCCCCTCTTATCCTATTCCTCAGAAGCAATTAAAATAAGGGGGAACCCTGGGGAGGAGAAAGATAAAGAGGGACAACATGAGGGGAAGAAATCCAAAAGCGAATGACCCTAAAGCCCCTAAAGAGAGTTTAAACACAAGCACGATCCAGAAGTACCTTAAAGAAACAAGTCAAAAAAGCCCTGGTATAGAAAAAAAACTACGAGAGAGGAAGAAAGAGGCAGGAAAATCAGCCGGGATACAGGGAGACACCTCCGGGGAGGAGACGGACTCAGATTTGGAGGGCAAAAGAAGGGAGCAGAGGGATACCTCTCAAATACCAACAAAAGGCGAAATGCAGGAAATGTTCATGAAATTAGAAAATACAATCAAGGCGGAGATTTCAACTGTAAGGGCGGATATGGGACACCTGTTAAGGAGGATAGAAGAAGCAGAGGAACTAACGGGAAAACAGGCCCAGGAAATACTTGAGTTAAAAATGCAATCAAGAAAAATGCAAGAGGCTCACAGGGATATCTTATATAGAATGGAGGAACAGGAGAACCAGAGTCGTTGTCAGAACCTGAGGATTAGAGCCCTGCCAGAACAGCAGGGATAAGATTTAGGAGCAAAAATGGGGAAGATATTTAACCCTATACTAGGAAGAGAGGAAGGTGAAGAATTAAAGATAGATCGGGTGCACAGAGTGAGGAAACCCCCAGGATTAAGGGAAGAGGTACCGAGAGACGTCATTATAAAATTTCACCTCTATGAGGATAAAGCCAAGATATGGAGTAAACTTAGAGGGCTGACTCCAATTCAATATGACGGGACAACGTTGCAAGTCTTTACAGACTTGTCCGCGGGGACTCTGGCACGGAGAAGACAACTAAAACCTCTATTGGAACAAATGAGACGAGCAAACATAAGATATAGTTGGGGGTTTCCGGCAGCCCTCTTGGTTCAGAGAGAGGGAAGGACTATTAGGCTAAAGTTCCTAGATGAACTAGGGGACTTCTGTAATAAATTGGGAATACCATCCCCCAAGATCCCTCAAGATCCACGTAAAATTTAATGACAAAGGATGTTGGACAATGGGGGGGGAGGATGATGATAGTTCTTGCTTCGGTTCTCTAAGGTTCTAGTTTGTATTTTTGGCGGGTGGGGGTGGAAGGGGGAGGGGGGAGCCGGGCGGAGGTGGGATGGATTAGCGGAAGGGTTGGACGGAGCCTGGACTCCACCACTCCTTGTCTGTAACGGGTGACCCCTTTTCCCAAGGGGTTAAGGGGAGTAGGGGTACAGAAGTGGAGGGTCGCAGTTGGAGTCACACCCTGGTAGGTAATGCTTGCAGAAGGGAGTCGAGCCCCCAATGCAAAGTAAAGGCCAGGATTGGGCTGGAGGAAGGGGAGGGGGAGGGGAGGAGGGGTGGGGGTGTGGGTGGGAAAGATATTCCTTGCAGAGGGGGGGAAAGAAAGAAAAGGGAAAAGAAGAAGGGAGAAAAAAAAAAGAAAGGGGCAAAAAAAAGAGGGTTCAAATGATTGGCAGGATCAAAAGGTGTAGACCAAGCATGCCACCGGATAGTTTTGGATGACCGAGGTAAAATTTATGTCATATAATGTAAAGGGTCTAAATTCTCCCGACAAGAGGTATAAACTCTTAAAGGAACTGCAGCAATATAGAGCAGAAGTGGTATTTTTGCAGGAGACCCATTTAACTTATGATACGAATATTAAGTTATATTCAGATAGCTTTCCAAACTGGTTCTATGGGGACTCCCCAATAAGGAGGGCTAAGGGAGTGGTGATAGGATTCGAGAAACGCACAAGATTCACCCTGCACGATAGGCTGACTGACCCAGAGGGCCGATACTTGTTCCTGAAGGGAGAACTAGGGGATAGGATTTTTACTCTGGCAAACGTATATTGCCCAAATAGAAACCCCATAGGATATTTGAAACAAATCCTGAGGAGATTAGCAGATTTTAAATCAGGTGATGTAATTTTGGCAGGGGATTTAAATTTTTGTATGGATCCAGCCCTGGATAGTACATCCCGTGCAAAGGGGATAAATAAGATTCTGAAAATAATTAAACTCCGACTGAAACAACATTAAATGATGGATGTATGGAGGACACAACATGAAAAAACAAAAGATTATACTTTCTTCTCCCCTGCGCACGGGACGCACTCCAGGTTAGATTATATAATGGTGGATCATAGACTGTTAGAGGAAGTCTCCGAAACAAAGATAGGAATAGTATCTCTATCAGATCATTCCCCGGTGATAATAAAGATGAGGATACCTGGAATACATAGACAACCGTTCACATGGCGATTAAACGAAAACCTCTTACAGGATAAAGAAACCGTAGAGATAATTCGGAAAGAAATAGAATTCTACTTCTTGATGAATGATACAGGTGAAACTACGGGCGCCTCCCTATGGGAGGGACACAAAGCATATGTTAGGGGTATCCTCATCTCCATAGGTGCAAGAAAAAAAAAAGATAGAATAGAGAAAAGGGAGAAATTGATAAAAGAAGTTCACAGATTGGAGCAGGAGCATAAAAAACAAAAGGGCCAACAGCAGGAACTTTTTCACCTACTGATCAACAAGAGAGAGGAACTTAAAGATATGCGGGATCAGGAAGCAAGGACTGTATTTGAGGGGAGAGTCAGAGAGAGATATTACGGGAAAAACAAAACAGGTAAATATCTAGCGAGACAGTTAAAAGGGAAGAGGGAGACTAATTTTATTGATAAAATTCAGGATAAGAATGGGAAGATGGTTTATACAACTAAGGAAATTGCGGAGGTATTCAAGCAATACTACGAAGCTCTGTATAATGTAGGCCAAAAAGGGGTACGAGGTAAAGGGGAAAAGGAAAATACCAAAGAATTTCTGTATAAATTACCGTACTTACAAGAGAGCGATAGATATAATATAGATAGACCTATTACAGAAGAGGAAATTTATAATGCATTAAAAGACACGGCATCGGGCAAAAGTCCGGGACCTGAAGGTTATACGACTTTTTATTTTAAAAAATTTAAGGAGATCTTAATCCCTAAACTATGTAAATATATGAACGGATTAGGTACAAAATATGAAATGAAGGCAGAGGCCTTGCGAGCCTCAATCACGGTAATACCGAAGGAGGGAAAGGATCATTTGCTCTGCTCCAGTTATAGGCCGATAGCCTTATTGAATGCTGATACAAAACTATTTGCTAAAGTTCTGGCGTCTAGACTGAAGGAAAAGATGACTGAACTAGTGCACCCAGATCAGGTCGGATTTATACCCGAAAGAGAAGGTAGGGATAATGGAGTGAGGGCGTTGCTCCTTCTCCAGGCCCTAAAAAACAATGGGTCCCTAGGTCTATTCCTGTCGATGGATGCGGAGAAAGCATTCGACAGGGTAGACTGGCAACTCATGTTAGAAACGCTAGAAGTAATGGGCATAGGACCGAGAATGATCCAGTGGATTAAGGTACTTTATAACCACCCGCAGGCTTCGATAAAGATTAATGGAGAATCCTCCGCCCAATTTCAAATGGGAAATGGCACCAGACAGGGGTGCCCATTGTCACCTCTCCTGTTTGCCCTGTGTCTTGAACCGTTACTGGCCTCTCTCCAAAATAACCCGGATATAGAGGGGATTGGGGTGGGAAGGGACGAACACAAACTCGCAGCTTATGTGGATGATGTGCTCTTTTTCATCACCAATCCTAGGATTACGATTCCGAACTTGCTGAGGACGTTGGAAAAATTCGGTAAAATATCGAATTTGAAAATAAACCTCAGCAAGTCCGAAGTCTTGAATATCAACAACAGTAATCAGGAAGAGGCGAAACTCCGTGCAGAATTCCGCTTTCCCTGGCGTAAGGAGATTAAATATTTGGGAGTCTATCTTTCGGACACTATCAGGAAAATATATACGAATAATTATGTCCCTTTTATTAGACGAAATTAAAAGAGAAATAAAAAAAAATTCAACATGTCCTCTCTCCTGGTTAGGATGGATTAACACAGTCAAAACGATATTGGTCCCGAAGATCATATATAAGTTTCAAATGTTGCCCATCTCGCTCCCACAGGCCTATTTTAAAACACTGAGAAATATAATTTCTAAGTGGCTGGCGAGGGTGTAAAAAAACCGGGACCATGGCCCACATTTGGTGGGACTGCCCCATTATTAAAAAATATTGGAGGAAGATCATAGAGATAATAAAGGCTGTAACAAAAAAAGAAATAAGAGAAGACACTTGGACTGTCCTATTTCATGGGACAGATGAATCTATAAAGCAATATAAAGCCTCGTTAATTCCTATACTGCTTGACACCGCCAAAAGCTTAATCCTAAAAAAATGGAGAGAGAATGAAAGCCCTAAAATACAGGACTGGATTTTTCGAGTAAATGAAATACAAAATGTAGAACGTTATAATGAAGGGGGTGAAGATTCAATAGCAGAGGAGGGCGGTATGGATAAATGGGCACCTTGGGAAGAATTTAAAAACTCTTGGAGATACGTAGAGGAAATCACGCAATAAACATAAGGGAAAACTAACACCTGGTCAGAAATAGAGGATTTAACTATGAACCCCATAAGAAATCTGCAAGGAAGGGGGGGGGATAGGGAGGGAGCGGGGGAAGGCAGAGGGGTATTTAATGTCAAGTTGGCGTATGTATAAACCACAAAGAAATCAAGAAATGTTTGTATTTGTGGAATAAGGTTTCTTTTTTTTCTTATATATACACTTTGTTGGAAGGAAAGAAAAAAATCGAGATAAATAAAGAATAATAAAAAAAAAAGAACACTGATACACTGCTGGAGGTTGTAGTGATATATTTTATAGTGGGTAGATAATTAATGTAGTGATATAAGTACTCTTCCGCAGCAACCCATTTCTTCCAGAGAGATGCACTTTATTGACTTCCAACCCAGAACAAAGTCTTGTAACAGATGACACAATCCAACAGAGTAAATCCTACAAATCTAGAACATATTCAGAGCTCCATGTTCCTTAGTCTTTGGTGCCTCCATAACCAAACACACAGACAAGACTGACTGAATGCCAACTTGAATGTCCTCTCAAGTACTGGTCTGACACTGGGGGAGAGGGGGGGGGGGAGGGGTTCTGCTAGGTCAACCAAATGTTTCCCATGAATACCTCCCTCCCTCCAATCTAATTACCATCAATAAATACTTCTTCTATGGTCCTACATCATCCTTAAGTTAAAATAATGTATCCTTTGAAATGTTCAATTAGTTTAACAGGCCATACCTCACACACCTAGGTAGACATGCATAAGATCAACACATCAAAGGGTCTTCAGCTGTCCCTTTGATATGTTAAAATTCAGTTGGCTTGGTCATTATGGTACTTTAATACAACATCCTAAATGAATCAGCCAACATATTACAACAGAGGTGAGGCAGGGAAGCAAAGAGATGAGATCATCTCACACTACCGGCGCCCCCCCCCCATTACCGCTGTTCTCCCTTACTACCCACTAACTACTCCAGGCTTGACTCTGAACAAATGCGGACACCTGTGCTGCCACCACTGCAGTGACAACCTGCATGTGGTGGCAGGTGACAATCCACATCTGGTTGCAGGCGACGTGGCAAATGACAAGCTGCATCTGATGGCAGGTGACGTGGCAAGTAACAATCCAAATCTGGTGTCAGGTGACGTGGCAAGGGACAAAATACATCTGGTGACAGACAACGTGGCAAGTGATAAGCTGCATATGAAGGCAGGTGACATCGCAAGTGACAATCCGCATCTGGTGTTAGGTGACTTGGCAAGGGACAAATTGCATCTGGTGACAAGTGGCGTGGCAAGTGACAAGCTGCATCTGAAGGCAGGCGGTGTGGCAAGTGACAATCCACATATGGTGGCAGTGATGTGGCAAGGGACAAAAAAGCATCTGGTGGCAGGTGACGTGGCAAGGGACAAAATGCATCTGGTGACAAGTGGCGTGGCAAGTGACAAGCTGCATCTGAAGGCAGGCGGTGTGCCAAGTGACAATCCACATCTGGTTGCAGGCGACGTGGCAAATGGCAAGCTGCATCTGATGGCAGGTGACGTGGCAAGTCACAATCCAAATCTGGTGTCAGGTGATGTGGCAAGGGACAAAATACATCTGGTGACAGACAACGTGGCAAGTGACAAGCTGCATATGAAGGCAGGTGACATGGCAAGTGACAATCCGCATCTGGTGTTAGGTGACTTGGCAAGGGACAAATTGCATCTGGTGACAAGTGACGTGGCAAGTGACAAGCTGCATCTGAAGGCAGGCGGTGTGGCAAGTGACAATCCACATATGGTGGCAGTGATGTGGCAAGGGACAAAAAAGCATCTGGCAGGTGACGTGGCAAGGGACAAAATGCATCTGGTGACAAGTGGCGTGGCAAGTGACAAGCTGCATCTGAAGGCAGGCGGTGTGCCAAGTGACAATCCACATATGGTGGCAGTGACGTGGCAAGGGACAAAAAAGCATCTGGTGGCAGGTGACGTGGCAAGGGACAAAATGCATCTGGTGACAAGTGACGTGACAAGTGACAAGCTGCATCTGAAGGCAGGCAACATGGAAAGTGACAATCTGCCTCTGGTGACGTGGCAAGTGACACTCTGGCCCAATCTGCATTATGGTGAGTTGAACTATTTCATTGTTTATTACAATGTAATAATAGAAATAATGTGCTTCAGTCATCCTGACATTATATATATGATGGTCCCGGGATGATAGAAGTGCCAATACCAGCCATTGCCCTGATAAATTGCCCGAAAAAGCTGCATAAACCCCCCCATGCTTTGGCACAATTTTCTTCAATAACGCCGGTCCCCGGTGCCAAAAAGGTTGGGGAGCACTGCACTAGAGGACCATAATGGGGTTAAGTGGGTCCTAGGGAACAGGGCAGCAGGTGGGAATGTGACGTCAGAACGCTGGGGGAGGAGCCTGACGTGGCGTCTGTGAGGGTCGAGGAGAGGCCGATATCCGCGGCGGTGGATGAGCCGGATGGACGGCTGGGGATACGACGCTGAGGCCCCCCACTAGGACGATCTATCCCCCCCGCACAGCGTTGCCTTCAGCCGGGATGGTGAGCGGTGGAGGATAGTGATAGCGCCCCCCCCTCCGGACGAGAGAAGCACTATAGCGCCGGATCCACAATAGCAGGATCGATGGAAGCCGGTGAGAGCTGGCTGGCGACAGCAGGCTGGGGAGAGCAGCCCCCTCCCCCCCCGGATGAGAGAAGGTGCACGGAGCGGGACTCGTCCATAGAGTGACCGGTGTAGGCTGGTGAGAGCAGCCCCCCCTCTTTTGGAGGGTATGGGAAGGAAGCCGACAGGACAACAGGTGACAAGCCCTCTATCCCTATCTCCAGCTGTGTGACCTGCCGCCTCTCTCTCTACCCCTTCTCCTCTGCCTTCCCCTGCCTCCCCCCTACCTCCCCCTTCTTCAGGAGTGGTTCTATAACTTCTGTCTGCTTGTGATAAACTGCCAGGACTATCCACTAACCCATGACACGCCAGAGAGGGAGACAGAGCAAGCTGCTGTGACACAGACAGTGAAGGTAAAGGAATGCTTCTTAAAATCACTGAATGAATGCAGAGATAATGTACATACAGTTAATGCATAAGATATGAATGGATAAAAAAAGGGACTGTTATTAAACTGTACCCAGGAGAAAAGAAGGTTTATATCCTTGCTATCTTTCTGCTAGTACCTGTGTCAAATATATGTGCTAAAAGGCGGAAGTGAAAGGAGTGTACAATGGATTGACAATTGATCGACTGGAGAAGGTTTCTTTGATGCACCTGATGTACCACCACGAAATATATATCAATAGAACTAAAAGAGATGGTTTAAAGATGTACATTGAATGAGACAAGCATCGGGTTTTTTGCCATGTGCATCTTACTATTCCTGTATAAGGGAAGGGAAGAAGTATATATAAAAAAAGACAGTTTTAACCATAGAAGCACATTGAAAACGGCGGAGGTGTCTCTCTGTGGGGGGGGGGGGGGGCCCTCTCCACCCCGGAATCCTAGGATTGGGGGGGGTGGACACGGGGAGCCGGGTTGGGGTCTCCACCTCAGGGGAGGAGGTGCAGACACCAGGATGGGGATATATCCAGGTTGGAGGCATGAGGTCCGGAGGTGGACCATGGCGGGGAGGGGAGGGAGAGGAGGGAGGGAGGAGAATAACCTATAGCTCAAAACCTCTGGTAAAAAGGGCATTTTCCGGGTTCCAGTATGACAATAGTTAACTGCGTGTCATATAACGTGAGAGGTCTGAATGTAGCAAACAAACGGTTTAAGATATTAAGAGAATTGGAGCAACTTAATGCAGAGGTTGTGTTCTTGCAGGAAATGCACTTAACACATGAAAGTAAAATAAGACTATATTCCCCAAGATACCCAACTTGGTTCTATGGAGACTCAGTTTCAAGTAGAACAAAGGGGGTAGCGGTGGGACTAGGCCGGGAGATACAATTTAAGGTAGAGGGCAGGATGGGGGACCCGGAAGGGAGGTTCCTGTTTTTAAAAGGGAAATTATGGGGAATAAAATATACCCTGGCAAACATATACAGCCCAAATAAGAACCCAATAATCTATCTGAGAAAGACACTGGGAAAACTCTGGGAATTTAAGGAGGGGGGGGTGATTGTGGCAGGAGACCTACATTTTCAGATGAATACGAGACTGGATAGTTCGTCCCGTGCACAGGAGACGGGGAACGGACAAAGGAATGCAATTAAACAATGGATGGTTGAGTTACAGCTGATAGATGTGTGGAGGATGCAATATCCAAAGAAACGAGATTATTAGTTCTACTCCCCTGTGCATGGGACGTACACCAGGATAGATTACTGGTTGGTGGAACATCAGTTATTGGAGGAAGTGGTGTCAGATCATGCACCCATAACTATGAGATTTAATATCCCAGAGATGAAAAAAACCCCATTTACCTGGAAACTCAATAAAGAACTATTAGATGCAGAAGGAGAGGAAATAATAAGAAAGGAGTTGGATTTGTTTTTTTGCCTCAAACGGGAAGGAAGAGACGGCGGAGAACATATTATGGGAGGCCCATAAGGCTTACATAAGAGGAATATATATCTCCCTTGGGGCAAAAAGAAAAAAAGAAAGGAATAATAAGGTAAAGGAACTAAGAGAAGATTAGAATTAAAACATAAAATAGAGAAACAGAATGGACAAGGACAGACACAGGTGCTACAACAGCATTTAGCTATTAAAAAATCTGAGCTAGAGGAAACAATGGAGCAAGAAGCAAGGAGAGAACACTATAAAATAGCGAAAGAGCGATATATGTGGGGTAACAAGAACGGTAAGAGTTTAGCGAGGATACTGAGGAAAAAGAAAACAAAAAACTTTATTGAGAAAATATTAGATAAAAACAGTGAGACCAAGTATAAGACTAAAGATATAGCGGAGGTATTCAGAGAATACTATGAGCAATTATATCGGGTAAGGAAAAAGGAGACAGAACAACAAGAGAATATTAGAAGGGAGAAAATTAAAGAATACATAATAAATGCCATGGTCCCTAGACTACCAGAGGAAATAGCACAGGAATTGGAGTCCCATATAACAGTATTTGAAGTAAAACAAGTAATAAAAGAAACTACAGGAGGGAAAAGCCCGAGCCCGGATGGCTATACAATAGAATATCTTAAGAAATTTGGGGAAATATTGTCACCAAGGTTATGTGCATATTTTAATGGCCTAGGTACAAACTATGGTCTGAGTAAGGAAGCCTCTTTAGCAATTATTACTACAATACTGAAAGAAGGAAGCGAGGGTTTGATATGCTCAAACTATAGACCAATCTCATTGCTAAATACTGACATAAAATTGTTTGCAAAAATATTGGCTACTTGAAAAAATTAATCCCGAACCTGGTCTACCCAGACCAAGTGGGGTTTGTGGGGGGCCGAGAGGAAAGGGACAATGGTGTGAGGATACTACTGCTTCTCCAGAAAATGCAAGAGAGCAGAATCCCCAGTCTGCTCTTATTGATAGATGCAGAAAAAGCTTTCGATCGAGTAGACTGGGGATTCATGATAGGCACACTGAAGGAGATGGGATTTGGTACCCGAATCCTGAGCTGGGTAAAGACACTTTATGAGTGTCCAATGGCAGTGGTAAGGGTTAACGGTAACCTGTCTGACCCTTTCAGGATGTATAACGGGACTAGACAGGGATGTCCACTCTCACCCTTATTGTTCGTGTTGACATTAGAACCATTGTTGGAGACAGTGAGGAAAAATCCTGATATAGGAGGAATCGAGGTCGGGGAAGAGACACATAAGGTAGCCGCATTTGCGGACGATGTCCTATTTTATGTGACGAAACCCTGAATCTCTATGCCAAACTTGGTAAAGACGATCGAGCAGTATGGAGAATTATCAAATTTTAAAATAAACTCAAAGAAAACAGAAGTGTTAAATGTCAACACGAGCAGTGGGGAAGAACAGAATATTAAGAGTGAATTTCCCTTCCAGTGGAAGAAGGAAATTAAATACCTTGTTATAAAATTGGTAGCCTCACTAAGGAAAATCTACGAGATAAATTATATCCCCCTACTGGATGAAGTACGAGAAGATACGAAAAAAATAATGATAAAACCATTGTCCTGGTTTGGCCGGATAAATGCCCTTAAGATGATCATACAACCAAAAATACTATACAGGTTACAGATGTTACCGATATATATCCCTCCAGTCTATTTCAATATTATCAAATACTTAATAATTAAGCTTATTTGGAAAAATAAGAAACCTAGAATAGCCCTAAAGGTACTACAACTGGAAAAAGAGAGGGGAGGCTTAAAGGTACCGGATTTTAAGAAATATTATGAATCCATAGTATTAACACGAGTGGCGGAGTGGATACAATTAGATAATGAAAAGAGATGGGTGGCAATAGAGCACAGTTCAGCAGAGACACGATTGGGAAGGGAAATCTGGATACCCCCAAAACACAGATCACTGGGACCAACAACACTCACACTTATAAAAAATGTTTTTCGAATATGGGACGGAATCCACAAACATAATAAATGGAAATACAACTCCCCATTAATGGGGTTAAAAGAAAATAATTTATTTCCATCGGGGAAGACCACTATGGGAGGGCACTGGATTAAAAGAGAAGATATTAAATTGAGACACATAATAAAAGAGGGTAAAATAACTTCTTTAGAAATATTACAAAAAGGGAAGGAGTATATGGATATAGATGGATGGCGGTACCTCCAGCTCAGACATTTTGTCTCAACATTGGCGCAACCGTTGAGAAGTGGGGAAGATCTTAACGCCCTAAACGGATGTGCGAAGGGAAAGCAACAAGGGTAAACATCTCACAGATATATAAGATGCTGAGAGGAATGGATGAGATGGAGGTGCCGACATATAGAAAAGAATGGGAAGAAGAAATAGGACCACGAGGGGCGAAACAGAACATAGACAAAATGTTGCACTTAATACACGGGACATCTAAAAATATTAGCACAATAGAAATTAATTTTAAAAGCCTTGCTAGGTGGTACAGGACACCAGATAGGATGAGGAGATATCAAGAAGACCAATCCGGGAACTGTTGGAGGGGGTGTGGACAACAAGGGAGTGCGGCACAAATATGGTGGGAATGCCCAAAAATTATAAAGTTCTGGAGAGCAATATTAGATTTGATAAAAACAATAACAGGAGCTCAGGTACCAGAAAACTCTTGGACATGCCTCTTCCACGGTACAGATACCTCAACCCAAAAGTATAAAGAGGCCCTCATAGGACACCTAATAAATGTGGAAAAGAGCCTGATTCCAAAAAACTGGAGGCAGGTAGAAGCCCCAAAACTGAGGGAATGGATAGAAAGAGTAGAGGATATGTATAGAATGGAGGGATGGGAAGAAGATGAGGAGAGTGGAAAAAAGAAATTCCGAAAGAAATGGGAGCAATGGAAATCGTTTAAATTAACGAAGAAATATAGCGAGGTGGTAGGGCTATAGGAGGGGGGGGGGGGGGGCAGGATGTCTTTCTTTGTATGTCATGTTTTATATTTTAAAAACAAAAAATACAGCGCTATTCCTAAATGTGATTTGTGTAACAATGAAGCAATTGTGACAAGAAATTGTGAAAATATGCTATAAGTGCAGCAGCAGCTTTAAACGTGAGATACCCACAATTCAAATAATTATTTCCAGATAAGCTGCGCTATACTGATCCAAAAAATGCTATGTGAGACAAATAGATGAATAAAAGAATAAAACGAAGGTTTGACAAAATATAAACAGAAAATGCATAGACAAGTGCCCCTGGAAGACGTTACTTTTAACGAAACGGCGTAGGGAGGAGCGGCGTATTGACGTCACCGCGATTTACGCTGAACCCGGAAGCGACGGGCAGCGTTACGAAGCCGGCCGGCAAATCTGTTGTTTTTAGAAAGCAAAGTTTTTTTCTACTTGATGTAAGTGTAACTCTTTTTTAATTTATTAAATTTCATGACTGTATTACACTATGGCGATTCCTCTCGTTATTATATGTGCTGGGCAATGAGCAGTGTGGCCGTAGGATTTTTCCAACTACTTGAACCAAGCGCCTAAAAGGGATACATCCTCCATGCAGTCCAGGCTCAGAGGAAGTGTTTTAATATTGGCGATATCTGGTCTCTGAGATGGGATCAGTTTAGCTGGTAAGCGGCAGTAGTGTTGGTGGTGGAAGCCTTTTCTCTGCAACTCTGATGACACTTTTTCTATATTGGTGTGGTGTGTTAAAACACGTTGGAGACTACAAGCAGAATCTCTGTTGATGGGGAAATGGACTAATATTTGAACACTTTATGCATTTTCTGTTTATATTTTGTCAAACCTTCGTTTTATTCTTTTATTCATCTATTTGTCTCACATAGCATGTTTTATATTTTGTGTATATAAAAAAAATATTAAATAAAGATAAAAAAAAAGTGGGTCCTAGGGAGTGATTCTAACTGTGGGGGGATGGGCTTCCACTCACATGACAGCGATCACTGATCTCGATGACAGAGAGCAGTGATCTCTGTCATGACACAAGGCAGAACAAGGAAAATGCCTTGTTTACATAGGCACTTCCCCGTTGTGAGGCTCCCTGACACGATCACTGGGTCGGAGTCCGCCAGTCCCACGGGCAAGGTCACACTGTACACGGCAGGCGCATGCGTGTCTGCTAGCCCCAGCTCTTAAAGGGAACGTACAGGTACACCAATTTGCCCATTGCTGCCATTGTGCTGACGTACATCTGCGTGCGGCGGCCGGCAAGTGGTTAATCGTGACCAATTATGTCATATGCCTTTGCTGTGGGAGCTTCAGGAGAATAAGTCTCCAGGACCTTAAGTTTACCACTGGGATCTCCCCTCAGGCTCTGGGACTCATTAATACAAACACCTGCTCAGCCATTATTTAAGCACTGCAGAAGAACTATATTCAGGTAAGTTTGTCCCTTTAAGATCACATTAATGTTTGCTAATGTATTGTCTTAATTTGTTGATTACATAATTTTCAATATTGTAATATGCTGTGAATGTCCTTTTTTTCCTCATGCATGCTGTAAGATTTTCCTGCTCATTTGTTGGCCTATATGCATATTTTCAATTTCATAACTAACCTCTCCAGCATGCTATCCTGGGCCCATACACACCTAGCCTTGTAACTTCACAGTATTTCTGTCAGCTAAATTTTGGGGCTTACCCTAAACAACCTCTAAAATGTGTGCAACTGTTATTGTCCTCAAATTCAGGCAGAGTGCAAGAGACCATTTTTTTGGGGCACAAACTCATTTGTAACCCCCCCCCCCGGTATATTGATAGGTATTTTCAGAATGTCAAAATGTGCTGCAATTTGGACAGTGTGGATGCATATTTTTAGATTATGACACTTCTTACCTGTCCACTGGGCTGCCAATAGTGTAAGTAAGGAGGAGCTGGCTAAAGTATCCCAAATTATTTATGCAAACAGCTCTCATGGGAGTGGAGAGGGTTACCTGTCCAAAACATCTACCCATTTCCCCCCCCCCACCCAAAAACTTAGCTAATGGGCCACCAGAGGGGGAGATGAATCAGATAAGTTAACCTTACCCTTTTGTCTTTAAATACTCATTTTAGTTTTCTCCTTATGTTGGCTAAGCATGTTTGTGTCAAATCTACTTGCAATGTTATGTGCAGAAGTAGTCATGTTTTTTTTTTTTTTTAATCCACAGTTTTCTTCCAACCCACAGCAATGGCAGGACGTTTCAGCCCAGTTCCTCAATCAGTGGGATTTTCCCAACTGTGGTGGTGCTATTGATGGCAAGCATATCCGGATTGTCCCACCACCAAATTCTGGCTCATATTATTTTAATTATAAGGGCTTTTGCAGCATAGTCATGCTAGCTGTAGTGTCTGCCAACTATGAGTTTTTGTATCTGGATGTTGGGAAGAACGGCTGCAACTCTGATGGAGAAGTGATTATGCAGACAGAGTTCTACAAGTGGCTCCAGAATGGCACCTTAAACTTGCTACCTGCTGAGGAAAATGTTGAGGACACTCTACAAGATCAACCATGTGGTCCTGTGCTGTTGTATTTTACATAATTTTTTAAGGAGGAATGCGACTAGCTATTTTGCATCACTGACAAGTGACGTGGACCCTGCAGTGTCAGGCCCAGCTGAAGAGGCTGCAGCTCGGCCATCTGTGGGCGTGCTGATGGCTCTTGAAAATGCCGTGCTGGATTGCCCTCACAAATTGCCAGAGATGTAGGGCAATAATACCTTGATTATTGTGTGGGTAGAGGAGCAGTGGCTTGGCAGCAAATTTAAAATTTCGAGATCATAAACTCATATTTCATTTGAACTACTGTTGTCTTTATTTCATAGTTGTGGGTCTGCTACAAACACACAATGTTTTTGTTCTTAATGGATCTAATGCATGAAGTTCAAAAACATTATGCCATTTCAACTCTTAAAATTTTTTGGAGTACCAAAAGTTGCAGGAGTTGGCCACATTTTAAGAGCACATGGTCACTGTAACTACAACTATTTAACAAATACACTGGTATTGAGCTTTTAAATAATAAGCCACACGTTGTTTAGTAAAAAATAATTTACTCAAAGCACATTCACATATGAAAGTGCCAAATTCCTCCTCCTCATCCTCCTCCCCTCTCTCCTCTGTGACATGTTCTGTGACATAGAAATGATGGTGTCTGGATAAAGTGGGCCTGGAAAGGAAAGGAAGTCCTCCTATTCCTCCTGCTGCTCTGCCTCCAGTGCCCTGTCCATAATGCCACGCAGAGTCTGCTCCGGCAGGAACACAACAGGGATTGTGTCACAGATACATGCACTGTCACTGCTCACCATCCTTGTGGCCTCTTCAAATGGGGACAATACAGTGCATGCATCCTTAATGATCAGCCATTGGTGTGGGGAAAAAAAGCTGAGGCGGCCTGAGCCTGTCGTCAGGCTGTACTGGCACAGATACTTGTTGATGTCCCTCTGCTGCATGTATAGCCACTGCAGCATTTCCAAAGTGGAGTTCCACCTGATGTCATAAATCAGGCGGTTTATGGGCAGGTGGAATTCCTGCTGAATTTCAGCCAACTGAGCACTAGGTGTGTATGACTGCCTGAAATGGCTACAGACTCTTCTGGCCTGTTTTAGTACATCTTGCAACCCTGGGTATGTACTTAGGAAACACTGCACCACCAAATTGAGGACATGTGCCATGCCTGGCACATGTGCCAACTTTCCCTGTCTAAGCCCTTGTACAAACGGTCGGACATTCCGATGGACATTGTCCGATCGGACCGTGTTGTCGGATAATCCGACTGTGTGTGGTCTCCAGCGGACTGTTTCTGTCGGAGTATCCGACGGACCAAGTTTTCCAACTTGGCTATAAAATTTTCCAACACAAAGTCCGATCATGTGTAGCCTACTCCGACAGACAAATTCGATCACGGAAGCGCTCACTCAGGTAAAACTACCGCTCCTAATCGATATAGCACATTCATCACTCTGCAATGTTAAAAATTCTTTCATGCAGTGCATTCTCTTGTTCTTTACAATGCTGCAAGAATGAAGTTGTTTTGATGCTCATATTCACACACACACTTCTCCCGAATGTATTTCTTTATTCTTTTTACTCATTTCAGCAATACAATATTTTAAATCGTCACATCTACACAATCTTTTTATTTATTTTTTTTTTATTTTTTTTATTTTGTGGTTGTTTTTTTTAATCAACATGACCGTTTGCTCATCTTTGCATTTTTTTGGGTGTGTTTTGTGTGTCAACTTACAACAACATTATTATCTTTTTTGAATTTTCTTTTTCTTTTTTAATCTACAGGCGGTTGTTTGGTGTTGGTGCCCCTTGTTATTAATTTGACTTTGTATTTTTGAAATGTACCTGTCTGCTCACAAATAAACTGTCCTTTTTGAAGTAAAACACATACACAAGCATTTCTTCAAACAAAAAAAAACTTTATTTAGGTGTCAAACAACTAAAGAGGGAGGCAGCGCTGGAGAAACTTGTCAATTTGGCAAAGCCTTTGGCCCCCAGGGCAGACATGAACTAATTTGAAAATGCAAAATTGGTGGCCTGAGGAGTACATATCTCAGGGAGAGAAGTCTTGGTCCAGAAGTCCTAGAGATCAGGAAGAGCAGATGCCATCTATGTCCCCAGGATGTGATTCTACAAGAGGCTGCATCTTCTGTCAGACCAGACTGAACCCAGGCCATCACTCTCTAGTCTTCCTTAGGCACTTCCCGCCACAGCCTCCCCCCGGCTAAGGTCTTCCTGTGTATGAAAATGGGACATAGTTTTAGTTTTTTGCTCATCAATCACACAATTTTGTGCTCATGACTGTTGCAAATTGAATATCACCAAATAGAACAGACTATCATTCTGAGCCCAGCATTTTTCATTCTTGTCCCAAACATTTTTGGTCACTTCTGCCTATTGAGATGTAAACCACTTTGTTAAATCACAACTTACTGATCAATAATAACATCTAGTTAACATCATTAAATGTACGACAAGAAATATGTTCAACAATGCTATACCTGTCTCAAGCTGGGCCCCTCCACATGTTGTTGCCTGGAAGGCCCAGGTTGGACATCGGAAACCTCAGCTGAGGGTGAAGGAAGCCTTGAAGGAAGACTGGAGAGTGGTGGCCTGGGTTCCCCCTGGTCTGCCATAAAATGCAGCCTCTCTTAGTACACCATCCTGGGGACATAGATGGCATCCGTACAGTTAGGGCCATAAATATTTGGACAGTGACACACGTTTTGTTATTTTAGCTGTTTACAAAAACATGTTCAGAAATACAATTATATATATATATAATATGGGCTGAAAGTGCACACTCCCAGCTGCAATATGAGAGTTTCCACATCCAAATCGGAGAAAGGGTTTAGGAATCATAGCTCTGTAATGCATAGCCTCCTCTTTTTCAAGGGACCAAAAGTAATTGGACAATGGACTCTAAGGGCTGCAATTAACTCTGAAGGCGTCTCCCTCGTTAACCTGTAATCAATGAAGTAGTTAAAAGGTCTGGGGTTGATTCCAGGTGTGTGGTTTTGCATTTGGAAGCTGTTGCTGTGACCAGACAACATGCGGTCAAAGGAACTCTCAATTGAGGTGAAGCAGAACATCCTGAGGCTGAAAAAAAAGAAAAAATCCATCAGAGAGATAGCAGACATGCTTGGAGTAGCAAAATCAACAGTCGGGTACATTCTGAGAAAAAAGGAATTGACTGGTGAGCTTGGGAACTCAAAAAGGGCTGGGCGTCCACGGAAGACAACAGTGGTGGATGATCGCCGCATACTTTCTTTGGTGAAGAAGAACCCGTTCACAACATCAACTGAAGTCCAGAACACTCTCAGGGAAGTAGGTGTATCTGTCTCTAAGTCAACAGTAAAGAGAAGACTCCATGAAAGTAAATACAAAGGGTTCACATGTAGATGCAAACCATTCATCAATTCCAAAAATAGACAGGCCAGAGTTAAATTTGCCCAAAAACACCTCAAGAAGCCAGCTCAGTTCTGGAAAAGTATTCTATGGACAGATGAGACAAAGATCAACCTGTACCAGAATGATGGGAAGAAAAAAGTTTGGAGAAGAAAGGGAACGGCACATGATCCAAGGCACACCACATCCTCTGTAAAACATGGTGGAGGCAACGTGATGGCATGGGCATGCATGGCTTTCAATGGCACTGGGTCACTTGTGTTTATTGATGACATAACAGCAGACAAGAGTAGCCGGATGAATTCTGAAGTGTACCGGGATATACTTTCAGCCCAGATTCAGCCAAATGGTGCAAAGTTGATCGGACGGCGCTTCATAGTACAGATGGACAATGACCCCAAGCATACAGCCAAAGCTACCCAGGAGTTCATGAGTGCAAAAAAGTGGAACATTCTGCAATGGCCAAGTCAATCACCAGATCTTAACCCAATTGAGCATGCATTTCACTTGCTCAAATCCAGACTTAAGACGGAAAGACCCACAAACAAGCAAGACCTGAAGGCTGCGGCTGGAAAGGCCTGGCAAAGCATTAAGAAGGAGGAAACCCAGCGTTTGGTGATGTCCATGGGTTCCAGACTTAAGGCAGTGATTGCCTCCAAAGGATTTGCAACAAAATATTGAATAAATAAATATTTTGTTTGGGTTATGTTTATTTGTCCAATTACTTTTGAGCTCCTAAAATGTGGAGTGTTTGTAAAGAAATGTGTACAATTCCTACATTTTCTATCAGGTATTTTTGTTCAACCCTTCAAATTAAACGTTACAATCTGCACTTGAATTCTGTTGTAGAGGTTTCATTTCAAATCCAATGCGGTGGCATGCAGAGCCCAACTTGCGAAAATTGTGTCACTGTCCAAATATTTATGGCCCTAACTGTATCTCCTGATCTCAGGGAATTCTGGTCCATCTTTCCCTCCCTCAGATATATACACCTCAGGGCACCAACTTTGCCCTTCACATAGGTCATGTCTGCCGTGGAGACCATGATCTTCACCAAAGCAAGAATTTTCTCCAGCGCTGCCTTCCTCTTTCTTTGGTCATTATAAAAGAGGTTGTTCTTCTGCCACAGGCAGGGCAGCTCCATCAGCAGATCAATGAATAGCCCCATAAAATTGGAGTTCTTGAAGGGATCCATCTTGTCTGCAAGACACAACAAAAGACAAACCCTAATAATAATAATGCCATGCTAAACCCTCCTAATCTTGTCCCAACATAGGCCTATATAGAAGCAGTCTAGGCTAGTGATGTACCAAGTAAAAAATTGTACCTTTGTTTGCACGATCGGCACGTCAGCTCCTCACTCTGTTCACAGATCGTACGTACGACACACGCGTGTTGCGTTTTATATACAGTGCGCATGTGTGAAACTCCACCCGCCCCTGACGTTCTTTCTAGACTATTCCCTGCCCCTTCTCTTTCAGCGCAGTGGGGAGAGCACATCAGAGTTCCACTAACGAGGAGGAGGGCGAGGAAAGCCCGGAGCCTGAAACGTCCCGATCCTGGAGGAGAAGATTTAAGGCATCAAATATGTCTTTTGAAGAGATGTTGGAGATGGTGGACATATTGAAGAGGACCGACTATGATGGGAAATATGGACCTTACCCAAACCCAAATATCAGAAAGGCCAAGATCATGACTAAAGTTGTGAAGAGTCTTCAGAAGAATTTTGGGGTACGACGATCCAAGGATCAACTGAGAAAACGCTGGTCAGACCTGAAACTGAGGGAGCATGATCAGTACAGAAGGATCAGCGCGTTCTTCAAAAAAGTAAGTCGTTGTGTGTTCATATGATTATTCTTGCTTGCATACTGCTCCATGTGCTTTGATTTAATGTTGTACAGTTTAAAATGGCCACTTTCAAGTTCATGGGTTCAATCGTTAATAAGAAACATCATTCGTTAGCCCACTCCCAACACAATGTTTTCACAAATTATACTTCACTACATTTTTTCACACTGCAGGTAAGTATTCCAGCTTTACAAAGTGTCCAAAATAATGTTCTCACCTTTTTTTTTTTTTAACAACACAGTTGGTTTTGTTGAGAAGACATCACAGAACAATAAATATACAGACATCACAACAGGCTTGCACATTACAGAAGTCACCAAAGATTAATACAGCGTAGCTAGAGGGCCAATGAAGCAGAGAGTACCAAGAAGGGGCCGTAACCGGGTACATAAATGCCACAATAATGAAAAAGAAAAATAAGAAAGGAGGGGGGAGGAAGGGAAGGGAGGGGGGAGGAAGGGAAGGGAGGGGGGGAAGGGAAGGGAGGGGGGAGGAGAGAAGGTTGGGGGGGCAGGGCGGGGGGGCAGCGCCCCTACCTTCAATACATCAAGTTTTCAAAACTGTTCCACCCAAGGTAACCATACTCGGTCAAACTTTTGCGGGCACCCTCTAACTAGGTAGGTCAGTTTATATAGGGGGTGGACAGCATTAACCACTGCATCCCACGACTCCACCGTGGGGGGCGAAGACGATATCCAGTACCGAAGGATTTCCCTCCAGGAGTGAACGCCAGGAGTGAAAGCAACAGCTTACTGTACCGTGATTGCTGCTCATCATCCTGAATCCCTAGAAGGGCAAACTCAGGTGTCATAGGCACATCCAACTGCAACCGATTGTTAATACATTCAAAAACGGCCCGCCAGAACCTTACAATATGGGGACATTCCCAAAACATATGTAGGAAAGTGCCGTTAGGGTAGTGACACCTGGGGCACTCCGGGGACCTATGGGGATAGATTCTGTGCAGCCTCTGAGGCGTAAAGTACACTCGATGCAAGAATTTCGTATGGATCAGCCAGTCTCTAGAGGAGATCAGCAACCGGGACCCATCCTCAAAGCACTCCTCCCAAGCTTGCCTGTCCAAACTGGGGATGTCCGCATGCCACTTGTCCCAGAGGGTGTTCATCCTAGGAGAGTCAGAGCGCAACAGGACCTGTTACAGTGTGGTAAGGGTCTTTTTAAGGGATTCTTGCGCCAGGGTGTCCTCAACTGGGTCTGCCCGCAGCACAATAGGTCTAGGAAACTGAGCCCTGGCCGCATGCCTCAGCTTATGGTATCTGAAAAGCATAGACCCAGGAAGCCCCAATCTCTCCACCAGATTTCTAAAGGGAAGCAAGGATCCCTCGTTATAGACATCCCAAAGGGTCCGAATGCCGTAGCGGGCCCACAACGGCGGGTTCGGTATCGTCTGGAAGTGGGGGATACCTAGGTTGCCCCATAACGGGACAAAGGGCAAATACTGGTCCTCCCGAAGGAATCACTTTCTGGCCACCGCCCATACCCGTAAGGTTGTTTTGGTAGGGGACGGAAGAGACCGATACGCCCTGGGACCCCTGTACACCAGATTCCTAAGCTCTCGTAAGGAACAAAGAGCCACCGCCTCCAGACCCACCGCCGCATTGGTCCTAGATTGCTCAAACCACCATCTCACCGAAACTAAGATCGCCGCCCAATAGTAGATTTGTAGATTCAGCATAGCCAGTCCCCCACACCGAACTGGCAGCTGCAGGGTAGTTCTGGCTAGTCTAGGGGATCGGCCACTCCACAGAAAAGTGCTCATGTGTCCCTCCAGCTCTCTAAAAAAGGAACCAGGGAGCCACACCGGGCAATTGCGGAACAGATACAGAAACCGCGGGAGGAACATCATCTTGAGGATGTTAATCCGTCCCAATAGGGATAGAGGTAACTCTCTCCATCTAGCGCAATGTTCCCTAAGTTTCCCCACCAGGGGCTGAAGATTGAGACGATGGAATGTCCGAAGCTCCCTCGTGATCACCACCCCCAGATATCTAAACTCCTCCACCCAAATCAAAGGATCTAACGGGAAGAGGACAGATTTAGTCCAGCTAATTTGGATTCCCGAGTATTTGCCAAATACAGTGAAGATGTTTAGAGCTGCCTGCAATGAGGCCCCTGCGTCTTGTAGATATAGCAGGGCATCATCCGCATACAGCGAGATTTTCTCCTCCAGAGGGCCCACCCGAAGCCCCTTCACCTCAGCCGACCCCCTAATCAGAATCGCCAATGGCTCAAGGGCCAATGCGAAAAGGCTGGGTGACAACGGGCACCCTTGCCTGGTGCCCCTCTGGAGGAGAAAAACTCGGAAAGGGTGTCATTAGTGCGGATTCGGGCCCTCGGGCCTCCATATAACATTCGCAGCCATTCTAAAAATGTAGTGCCCACCCCAAACCTACGGAGCACCTCCCAGAGATAGACCCATTCCACAGAGTCAAAAGCTTTCTCTGCGTCCAGAGAGGCTATGACTCTGGTGCCAATGTTGTCATGAGGCATATCCAAATTAAGAAATAGTCTACGAATGTTGATGTCGGTGCCCTTCCCCGGCATGAACCCCGTCTGGTCCTGGTGAACCAGGTCCTCAAGCACCTGCATTAACCGGCGTGCCAAGACCTTCGCTAATAACTTAGCGTCTGCATTAAGCAGCGAAATAGGCCGATAAGTGGCACAATCTTCAGGGTCCCTGCCCGGTTTGGGCACCAGCACCACCACCGCCTCAGTCATAGAGTCTGGGAGGGAACCCGAGTCAGCGAATTGGGAAAAAAGGGAGACCATCCTCGGGGCTAGTAACTCCTGGTGCGTTCAATAGAGTTCGATTGGGAGACCATCAGGTCCCGGGGCCTTGCCAGCCTGCATACAACCCATGGCTACCTGTATCTCCTCAAGAGAGATATCTCGATCTAGGTCCTCCCGCTGAGCCGAGCCCAGACACGGGAAATCCACCCCATCCAGGAACCCAGCTAATTCCCCCTCCGTATAAGCAGCTCTGGAAGAGTAGAGCTCCCGATAATACTGTAGAAATCTGGTGTTGATCGCTTCAGGGGTAGTCAGGGGGGAACCATCAGCGCCCCTCAGCCTCCCGATGTGGGTCATAGCGCATTGTAATGTTCTCACCTTTGAACTTGGCCAAAAAACACAATTGTACGACACTTCCAAGCAATGTTTCATATTCCTATTTCTGCCCTCTGTGTGCTAAGTATTCCTTTTTTACATTCTCATAGGGGAGAGAAGACTCAGGAAGTCTGAGGACACCAGGGACTCCACACCTCCCAAAGAAGGTGAAGTTCCAACACCAGAAGCAGAGGAGGAGGAGGAGGAGGAGAAAGGAGAGATTGTTGAAGTTGGACAAATTGTCACCACAACAGGTGAGTGTCGGAGACCACAGCTTCCGGTAAGCTAATCAATGTATGTCGTCATATTTATAATACATGGTGTTTTTCTTTTGCTTTTTTTTTAGGTGATGTGGAAGAAGAATCACATTTTACCAGTGAAAGTGCCCAGATCCTGATTGGGGAGATAATGGTGTGCAATCACGATTTAGAAAATATACAGAAAAACATCAATGATGTTCAAAATAAAATGAAGAACATCATTGATGTTTTGGGGAAGAGTCTGAAACTCCCCAAACTAGCTAGGGTTTTATTTTTGTGTTTTTAAAAAACAACTTTAGTATTTTACAAAAAGCCAAAATTGGAAGATGCACACAGTGTGTCAACATGCCCTATCTTCCATCATGGGGGGATCAATGTACGTGTTTTGTGGAAAGTGGCTGAGATTAAGGGGCTACACCCCCAAAACATGTACATTGATCCCCCATGATGGGAGACACACTGACACACACACTGTGTTCATCTTCCAATTTTGGCTTTTCCAGGGGTGACACCCCATCTGATGAAGGCAATATCAGCCCAGTTTGTACATACTCATGTCTGATATTGTCTTCACTTTTCAAAGTTGAACTTTGTAAGTTCCTGTGTTCTGTATGTTATGCTTTGATACATGCCTGTTTACACAAAAACGCCAAGTTACAAAAAAGTTACCTAAAATAATGTTTTTGATACACCCAATATGTTGGTTTGTTGTAAAACCCTTTTCTAAACGCACATGTGAATGTGCTTTGATTAAAAAGTTTAATTATCAACAATGTGTGGCTTCCTTTTTCAATGCGCAAAAGCATTATTTGAAGTAAAATTGTTGTTTTCGGTGACAATGGGTGTTATTTACTAAAGGCAACTCCACTTTGCACTCCAAGTGCAGTTTTAGGTGCACTTTTGCAGTGCACTTGTAGTGCATAGTGGATGTGCCTTTAGTAAATAACACCCACAGTGATGTGTAAATTTCCGCAATCACGCCATTTTCATGACCCCACATATTTCTGCCATGGTGCTGAAAATGAGCAAGATTTGAGTCAGTAATGCACTACATACATTAGTAACAAAAACAAGGTGTGTGTGTAGCAGACCCACAACATAATAAGATTATCTGAAGAAGAGACTGTCACCTCATATCGCTCAGAACTTGGGTTTACACTGTTGTAGAAAAAGGCCCAACAAAAAAAAGCAAAAATACCTAGGAGACAGCTAAAACCAAGCCAGGCAGTAAATGAAAACAAAGATTATTGTAGTTTCAAAGAAAAATTTATTACAAAAATGCCTCTCAGACATTGTCTGGCATATCAATGGCCCACCTACCCACAAAGTACTCCATGTATTGGGTTCTGACCTTGCGGGTGCTTTGGGGGGGGGGGGGGCAGGACGAGCAGCTTCAAGGGACGTGAGATTGTCATTTTCTGGCAAGTCTGCATCTGGGCCAACTGAGACCACATAGTTTGCTGAATGTCTTTTCAAGAAATTGTGCAGAACGCAGCAGGCAAGCACAATGCACAATGTGATTGAGTTCATATTCCGCCATGTGGATTGGCGTCAAAAATAGGTGGAACCGGCTGGCCAGTATTCCAAAAGTGTTCTCGACGACTCTTCTGGCTCTGGCCAGCCAGAAATAAAACATCCTCTGATCTGGGGTGAGGGTCCTCATCGGGAAAGGCGGCATCAGATGGTTTGCCAGGGCAAACGCCTCATCCGCGACGAATACAAACAGGAGTTCTTCTACATTCTCCTCTGGGGGTGGCAAGCCCAGACTGCCACTCTGGAGATGCCAGTAGAATTCCGTCCATGAGAACACTCCACCATCCGACATCCGGCCATTTTGCCCTACGTCCACATAAAGGAAGTCATAGGTCGCTGACACCACTGCCAACATCCAATACTATTAAACCCCTTGTAATTATAATAGTACGACCCCGAGTTGGGGGGTGGGACGATGCGGACGTGTTTCCCATCAATTGCACCTCCACAATTGGGAAAGTCCCAATGGCTGGCAAAGTGGGAGGCCACAGTCTGCCATTCCTTTGGCGTTGAAGGAAACTGTGGAGTGAAACAAGACAAAAAAAATTGTAATTTGGCACATCAACATTGCAAGCAGATTAGACACAAACATTTTTGGCCAAGATCAGTATAACATTTTGAGAAATGAGTATTTAAAGCCTAAAGTATAAGGTCCCCTTATCAGAGTCATCACCCCCCCCCATCTGGTGGGCCCTTGCAAACAATAAGGGGGGATGTTTTGGACATGTAACCCTCTCCACTTGATTGAGAGCTGAATGCACAAATAATGTGTGATACTTTAGGCAGCCCCTCCTTACTTATACTATTGGCAGCCCACCGGACAGGTAAGAAGTGTCCTAATACCAAAACCAAACAAAATGGAAGCACAAAACCCAAAAAAATTTAAAAGGGCACTCTGCATGAATTTAAGCACACACATAACATTTGTAGACATTTTAGGGGGTGTTTAGGGGAAAGCAATACTATGGAGCTGACAAAAGACAATGGTAAGTGACTAGACTATAGGTTTATGAGCCCAGAAGAGCGTGGGGAAGTAAGTGAAGGCAAATATGCATGAAGGATAAAAAAAAAGGAACTTGAAAAGCTTCTAGCATGCATGAGGACAAAGTGGCAGAGCATATCAATTAGAGCATATTGCAATCATGGTAATTAAGGAATGAGGAAAGAAATCCAAGACATTAGCAATCATGAAATACATAAAATGTGATGTTAAATGATAAAACTTACCTTCATATAGTCCTTCTGCAGGACCTGAATGATGGCAGAACAGGTCTCTGGAATAATGATCCCCAGAGCCTGGGGGGAGATGCCTGTGGAGAACTTGAGGTCCTGAAGGCTTCTCCCTGTCGCCAAGTAGTGCAACGTGGCGATGAGCCTCTGCTCTGGAGTGATGGCTTGCCGCATGCAGGTATCCTGCCTGGTGATATAAGGGGACAGCAAAGCCAGCAGACGGTGAAAAACGGGGTCCGTCATCCGGAGATAATTCCTGAAATCATCAGGAATATTCTCCCGGATCTCACGGAGCAAAAGCATGTATGAGAACTGGTCACGCTGGCACAACCAATTCTTGGTCCACAAACGCCTCCTCTCCCTGTTCATGGACTGGGCTTGTGTGAAAGCTAAAAGCCCAACACCAAGCCCCTGCACAGCACAAACTCTACGATGAGTACGTACACAAAACATGGTTTAAAATGGTTGGCTGGTCAGAACGGACAACAGAAAGCACCGATAAACAGCAATGCCTGAAAGAACGATCTGAAAAGCAGAAGCAAGCAGACAATAAGCAATGCAAATCAAAGCGTATTATACCAAGATTTAGTCCACAATGAGAAACAAATGCTTACTGACTACACGCACTGATAATCAGATACGCAAAGACAAGCACAAACTGAAGAGCAGTACCGAACTGAAGCACAAATCTGAAAAGCGTGAATCGTCTCTCACCAAACGTTTACTAACACGCGATAAACACAAGATCAGCAGAAGGAGCCCAAAGGTTCCCGGACGTGGTGCTGAACTTCCTTTTTCTAGTCCCGTTGTATGCGGCTTACGTCACCGCGTTCTTGGCAACCGGAACTTCCGACAACTTAGTCCGACCGTGTGTATGCAACATCACTTCTGGACCTCTTCCGGACTAAATCCGTCGGAATTAATTGGTTGAAATCTGTAGATACACTTTAATCAATGTAAAGAGGTGTTTGGTGCACTTTAATTTGAGTACTCACACTACACAGACACACTCCATACATACAATATAATATACTTCAATATAATGAGCCAAACATACAGTGATGCAAAGAACTATATGGTGTTAAACTGGCAGTAACGCATGCAAAACTATATGGCATTAAATTGGCAGTAGCGCACAAAAAAACTATATGGCATTAAACTGGTAGTAATTAGGGATGGCCGAACGGTTCGCCCGGCCGGCAAGTTCGCGGCGAATTTCGGCTGTTCGCGATTCCGCGATCGGCGGACTATTGCCGCTGTTCGCCCGGCAGACTTACGTGTTTACTGTGTAAAAGAACTTTGACCTATGATGACTGTAGTATGGGTCTAAATTCATATATAACTTTAGTTATTGAATTACAAGAATAAGTTAAGAGTGATTACTTATATCTATATACAACATGTTTAATGCATGAGGCATCTGCTTCATTATGCTATGGGAAGTTGGGAACCTTTGACCTTTTCTTTTCATCAGTTGTAGCTATTGTCTTCACTATCATATAAATATGACTGTGAAAACAGTTTGCATTTGGAGGTTGAATCTAAGGCGGAAGCCTGACTGTCTAATCTAGGTAGCTCATTTATAAATGAGCTAGAGACTCCCCTGGATTGAATATGCTGTAATTATCCTGTATCGTATCATCTGTATACATCTTTAATCAAAGCTAAGTAAATCTTTTTATTACATTCTTTGTGTGTTGTTGTGTTTTAATCCTTGCATTCACTGACCACATATCTGAAAGGGTAAATATATGAATGAACCTATGGTTAAATGTAACATGATATTTAACCCCTTAATACATAATGGCGCTGTGAGCAGAATATTTAACCCTTTCAGTGCTGGTTTGAAGTGCAGTGATTAAGCATATTAATACTCTTGTGAAGTGTAATGTTTTTTGACAATTGGGAAACTGTATTATTAGTGTGCTCTGTGATGGGAGGTTTGTTGCTAGCCTTGCTTTGGTGGCAGTTATGTTTGATTTCAATTGGATAAATATAGCAAAGGGGGTAGATAGTCAAATGTTTCCACTCATTGTGTGCTTAGCAGACCCCCGGCAAGCTTTAGATTTTTTGAGATCTAGAACAGATGAGCTGATGACCGCGTTAGGTAGACGAGTGGCCCTTTCGCTGGTGCTCATATAGTTGTTCTTTGAGGTTTGAAAATGATGAGCAGAAAGCAGGTAGGAAAAGGAAAAATATGACCTGTGTTGATGCTTAGATTGTGATTACTGCAGTAATATATGTGTTGAATTTAAATGTTGAGCTCTTCTGTTGGTTGTTTAGCTAGCTATTGGTGAGAAAAAGTTGCTTGTATGGATGATATGTAAAAATGCATTTGACTACTGATGTTTAAGTGAGTATGTTTAACATTAGAATGATTAAGTAATGAAACTAAGGTAAAAGTTTTGAGAAAAGTGAGTCTTTTGTATGTTTAAATGAAAAGATCATTAGTTAGCAGGAATGTCTGCAGTCTGCAGGACCCCCCCCCCCCCCCCCCCCAGACGTTGGACAATAGTCCTGCATTTTGTAAAATCCACGTGGTGATAATAAATTAGCTCAATTAATATGGGTAATAAAAGTGGGGGGGCGTGGCCAGCCGCGGACGAGAACGGACGTCTTCTAGCAGAGCTCCAGGATAGCGACTGCCATCCACTGCCATCCGGAGCAATAGGAGCGCAGCCGAACACCCATCCTTCAGGGGGCTGCTGCTGGGACCGCTGGGCAACACTTTCCAGGACCATTTAAGCCCCGGGAGGGGTGCCGGTGCTGCGGGACGCCGCAGCTTGACAAGGCCAGACGGGCACCATCTTGAGGCCTACAGACGGGCCGCCGCGCGCCGCGCTTCTCCGCCGGCCTCTCGGCCCACCAGAGCCCATCCACACAGGGCCGTAGGCCGCGGCATGTGAGCGGACCCCGATCGGAAATAAACCGCCGCCGAGGACTCCCTATCTGCGCCCGGGACGGAGCTGGTAAAGCAGGCCGCAGTGAGGCCTAGTAATCAGACGGGCGCCATCTTGGGGCCTACGGCCAGGCCGCTCCACACCACTGCCAGACGCAAGGCCTCCAGGCAGCCCCACACACAAGACAGATCAAGGCCACTGTTGGAGAGCCCCTCATTGTGGTCAGGACCAGCAGGAGGATATAACGAAACCTGGGCCTACTTCCTGGATACACAGTGAGTACCACAGGGCCCACGCCACCCCCCCCCCTCCATAGCGGACACTGCCTGGTAACTGGCCCCCACCAGAGGCTTAACCATTGTAGAGCACCCCCTGCCGTCCCATCGTCCCACCGTGCATGCGCTGGGACATTCAGGGAGCTGAAACTGACTGTTGGACAACAAGAGCCAGCAGGCCCACAGATAAGACACCAGGGGCCATCTTGCTACACCCTGCCTGCTTACACCGCTTCTACACCTAACTGAATTTGCTTGAATCGGCCGTTCGGACCACAAAAAGATCCCAACGAACACCGTGCTTAAGGTACACCCCACTCAGTCCTTGGACTGCCATACACTCTCAGTAGGGGCAGTGGCCTGGTGCAAGGCCTATATGTTGTTGCTGTAGGAGAACCCTGATGACCTGGGGACCTGAATAGTGAAAACGGATCATTTTGACTATGTCAACGCACTCACGGAGAAGTACACATAACCATACCCTGCGCTCTCTGGGGACCCCACAGAGCAAGACATCATCTGCAAACCTAAGTAAATTTCAATACTCAGGCAGCGGTAAAAATACCAAAAAAGCGCCCCCGCTGAGCAACAGCGCTATAGAAGACATGGAAGATGATGAGGTCTCCCTACCGGCCTCTGAAGATTCTGCTGCTGGCGCCAATAAGACTGACCATTTGCTCACCTACGCGGCCATGACTGACATTGCAGCTGACATTAAAAGCTCTTTTACAGCAGCGATTACTGACATTAAAACGGAAATTCTGCGCCTAACGGAACAAATGGCAATAACAGACCGGGCAGGGAAAAGAAGAGACAGGGCTCTGATAAGACTGGATGACATTGCAGCCACGCATTCCCAACACCTATCGATATGAACCGGCACATCGAAGATTTAGACAACCGAGGACGCAGGAACAATATCAGAATTAGAGGAGTGCCTGAGACCGTGTCCCAAGAACAAATTAGGCCGACCCTCACAGCCATATTTAACACCCTCATAGAAAGGCCAGAACAATCCCCTATTGACTTTGACAGGGCGCATAGGACCCTCAGGCCAAGAGCACAAGACGGAAATCCCCCGAGGGACATCATTTGTTGTCTACCCAACTATTGCTTGAAGGAGGACATTCTTCAGAAGGCCAGGACCAGAGAACAGATTGTGCATGAAGAAGCTGTAATCCAACTCTTCCAGGATCTGTCGCCCATTACACTCAAAAACAGGAGGGCCCTGAAGCCATTGCTGGAGGTGCTACGACACAAAGGTATAAGCTACAGATGGAAGTTCCCCTTCGCGCTCCAAGCAAATTTCTTGGGAAAACAACATGTGCTTAAAGTACCAGAAGACCTCAACAAATTCTGTAACGACCTTCAGATTGACACCGTGGACCTCCCAGAATGGTACGCAGAATTCCGTCCGCCTCCAGAAATAAACAACCCACAATTTTCACCGGGACCATCCCATGCGCAGTCGCCTTACCAATCCGGTAAACACCGCAGGAACCCAGACAGGAACAGCTTCGAACCTCCGTATCCCTCCAGAAATGCCAGAAGCCCGAGAGGGAGGGACGCAAGGGACTACTGACTCGATGAAGCAGCACACAAGCTCTGAACCTACAAACTGTGAACCTCCACCATCCTTTGAACAATACGAGCGTGTGACCGCCTAAGGTTAATATGCGCAATGTTAACGCGAGCGCTACACCCGACTGCTAACTGTGACCACCAAGCATCTTAAGCTGGCCTCCAACGTTTGCTTAACCCATCTCTGCACCTGCCTCAGGGTGGCTCAGCTACTCCCCTGCCACCCACCCCCCTTTTTTCCCTTTTTTTTTCTTTTTTTCTTTTTCTTTTTTTTTCCAGCCCCACTTACAGACCAACGCAAAGTTTACCCCAGGCTAGAGCAACCTGCGATCAAGCTTGCACCTCTGCCTCCATCTGAACTGTGAGTACCACTAATCATACTATCTGTTGGCTTCCGGGAACAGCTTGGTACAGTACGCACCTGACTGCGGCATAACGCCTCAACGGATACCACCTGTGATATCCTGATCCCTATGCAGGTCACTTTAATCCTATCATAGCGGAGAACTTTGCTACACGTACGGGACTGTAGCTGAACGGACTTAATTAGATACCTTAGGCCTAGATTCCTTGCTATCAGGTTCATTAGGCTCGTTAAACTGTAGAATTATTTAATGTTTACTTTCACATGCCGGGTTATGGAGGAGTATTACACTCCCACTTCTAGTTAGCAGTTTGATATGTTTTATCTCTTTATGACCTGAAATGCTATTACTTAGGTTTGTTACTCTTTTTGAGTTCCCTTTCTTTGACAATTTTGTAAGTTCTTCACTGTTATACACTGTTGATAGAGTTTAAGACACCACTTAGTAATTCGGGCATAGCCCAAACGCAGCACCGTCAATCCAGGCGACGTCTCACGCTGCTAAACCTCTATACAAGATTAGCTTTATGCCTGATCCCAGACATCCTAACTTCTTGGGGGGCACTCCCCCCCGGCCTGAAGTTTTGGGTCCCCAGGTCCCATCGGACCTTCTTTCAGGGTAACCTACTAGTAGAAACACACCACGCTACTACATAGCGCAACACGTAACACTACCTTGCTACTGCACCTCCCGCTGTCCCCCGCAGGGGAAGGGTCACCGTACCTTGGAACGAGTCAGACACTGGGCTGACTCCACCCCCAGGAGGGGCAGAGTGCTCTGCCCCTCTCAATCACCCTACACGTCTCACCTCCCCCCTCCCCCCTACCCACCTTTACTCCCTACCCGCACGACCGCCTCCTGACCCCTACTCTATCCCTGCCCGCCTACACCCCACGATCGCGACAGGTCCAGATTATTGTTAGACTACTCCGTATCTCTGTACACCCCCCTCGCAAAGCCCCGCCTTCGCCATGGCATACGCTTTCCTAGGGAAAACACCTACCATCCTCTCCCATAATGTGAATGGTCTAAATATACCCGAAAAGAGGTCTAGACTGTTGAGGGAACTTAAAAAAGCCCGACCCTTAGTTGTGTTCTTACAAGAAACTCACTTTAAGAGCGGTAATACTCCTAGACTCACTGACAACACCTTTAACACGGTATACCACGCCACCAACCCCCTAGCCAAAACTAAAGGAGTGTCCATTCTCCTTCACAGAGATGCGCCCTTTGTGCTGCAGCAACAACTGGCAGACCCTGAGGGACGATTCCTATTCCTTAAAGGCTCATGGGAAGGGTCACCTGTAACTTTTGCCAATGTATACTTCCCGAATGTCTCCCATGTATCTTTTTGCACCAAAATTGTTGAGGACCTTAAATGGTTTGCCGAAGGATGTATCCTTCTTGGTGGAGACTTTAACGTTCCCCTCGCACCCCTCAAAGACACTTCGACAGGACACACCCAAGTTCCGTATAGAACGCTCAAGAGAATAAAAGCGCTGCTGCAGTCGCTGACATTGGTAGACACCTGGAGATCCATGCATCCCACAGACAGGGACTACTCCTTTTTCTCCGCACCACACAAAAAATTCTCGAGAATAGATATGATATTCATATCGCAAAGGGACCTTGGCAACCTACTCTCAGCGGAAATAGGCATTATGGCCATCTCTGACCATGCACCTACATCGGTCACATTACACCTAAAAACACCACACAAGACCGTATTTAACTGGAGACTGAATTCCTACCTCCTCACCGACCCAATTGTAAAAGATGACATCCTACAAGCCATCAACACTTATTTTGCCCATAATATTGACTCTGACACGACTCCACTGAATAATTGGGAGGCACACAAATCCGTGATTAGAGGCGAACTTATTAAATGGGGAGCCCCGGAAAAAGAGGGAAAGGGAAAATGAAATCCATCAACTCTCCCATCAAATAGCAAATCTTGAACTGCAACACAAACAATCCCATTCGCTTAAAGTAGAACATCAATTGACGCAACATAGGACCGCACTAAGGCTTCTGTTAGACATGAAAATTAAACGCTCTCTATTTAAGAAAAGCATTTTTTATGAATTTGGAGACAAGAGTGGCAAACAATTGGCAAAGGCTCTAAAAGATGCTACACTATCGAACCGTATCCACGCTCTAAAAGACAAGGAAGGCATTTTAAAACACAACTCGGAGGAAATAGCTGATATGTTCCATGCCTATTATTCTAAACTGTATAAACTTCCGGCCCAACACAAACCACCTCACCTAACGCACACACGACAGGATAACATACAGGATTTTCTACAGGATAGCGGACTTCCCTCCCTAACAGTAGAAGATACAAATGCACTTGAGGACCCCATAACTACCACTGAGATTGCGAACGCGATTGCCGACTTGAAAGCAGGGAAGAGCCCCGGGCCTGACGGCTTCACTTCACAATACTATAAAACTTACACTACCGCTCTTATAAAACCCCTCCGCTCAGCCTTTAATTTCTTAGCAAAGAACCAACATGACTCCCCTTCCTTTCTCATGGCACATATAGCCGTAATTCCCAAGCCCAACAAGGAACACACGGATTGCGCAAATTTTCGACCCATTTCACTTTTAAACATAGACCTCAAACTCCTAGCCAAAATCCTAGCGAATAGACTAAAACCCCTTCTTGCGAAAATAATTGGCCCTGAACAAGTGGGATTTATGCCGGGGAGGGAGGCCCGTGACAACACCATTAAGGCCTTGAACTTAATACATTTTGCACGCAAATCTACCACCGAGGGCATGTTGCTCTCTACCGATGCCGAGAAGGCTTTCGATAGGGTTTCCTGGGATTACATGATGGCTACGTGCACACATATTGGCCTTGGAGGAAACATATTGTCATGGATCTCGGCTCTCTACCAGAATCCCCAAGCCAAAATCAAAATTAATAATATTCTCTCAGACTCTATAACCATCCATAACGGTACCCGCCAAGGCTGCCCCTTGTCACCCCTCCTCTTTATCCTTACCCTAGAGCCTCTAATTAGAACAATTAACCTAAACGCTGACATCCAGGGCTTTACGTTAAAGGATAAAGAATACAAAGTTGCTGCTTATGCCGATGACCTCCTGTTCTTTCTCACCAATCCCCACATCTCGATACCTAACCTACACAAAGTATTTCAAACCTTCGGGTACATATCTAACTTTAAAATAAACCAGTCAAAATCAGAAGCCCTGAACCTCACCCTGCCACAAAACATCCTTGAAAATCTACAAAACAATCACCCCTACAAATGGGAACGAGGCGCCCTTAAGTACTTGGGCATAAATTTATCTAGTGAACTTGAAAAACTATACGATGCAAACTATAAACCCCTACTTGCCATGATCAAAAAAGACCTTCTCAAGTGGAAATCAAAAATGTTCTCTTGGTTTGGTAGGGCCTCGATATTAAAGATGACAGTGCTCCCCAAACTTCTGTACGTATTTAACGCTCTACCAATAAAAATCCCAGAACTCTTCTTCAAAACATTAAGCCAAATCCAAAGACAATTTCTATGGGCAGATAAGAAACCTAGGATCCAATTCCGATGCTTAACATTGGCTAAGCGAGATGGGGGCATAGGACTGCCGGACTTTAAAAAGTACCACCAGGCTACACATATCACGAGAGTGATAGACTGGCATTGCCACAGACTAAATAAAGATTGGGTCCAGCTGGAAAGCAATCTGGCACAACGCGGCACCCTATACCTCCCATGGTCGCTCCATTCCAGAAGGCCCAAACTTATAGGCCACCCATTAATCAAAACCACAATACAGATTTGGCAGACGCTGGTAAAGTCGCAAAAAATCGCAACAAACCCAGGTCCCCTGACCCCACTCACGAATAATCCCGAATTCATTCCAGGCCTACACCATAACATGCCACAAAATTTTTTAGTACACACTTGCATGTCAGGTACGCGAGTTAAGACGTTAGAAACGCTGGCCGCAGAGGTGGGGGAGCTGTTTCCTGGAAGTTGGTTCTACATCCAGCTGAAGGACTTCCTGGTCAACAACAAACACAAAAATCAATTTAGCCTCCCATTAACTCAGATTGAGCATATATGTTTACAAAGATCACCAGTAACGAACACCACTTCTCTTGCATACTCGATGCTAACTCAAGCGTCTCAGGCTGACAAAAATAAATTCAAAACAAAGTGGGAACGTGATCTCAAGACCAGCATATCTGAGGAGCAATGGAATAAGGCATGCGTTTTGACACACAAGTGCTCCTTGAGCTCTAAATATCAGGAAATATCCTATAAAATTCTAGCTCAATGGTATATTACGCCACAAAAAACCAGGAGATGGTCTTCCTCCACCTCAGACACATGCTGGAGATGTAATACAGACACAGGTACCTTTCTGCACATATGGTGGGAATGTCCACTAATACAAACCTATTGGGACACAATCAGATACTGGGTTAAACATATCACAGAAACTCACTTGGAACTGAATGCGGCCGCTTGCTTGATCAATCTGGTACCCATCAATATATGCCGCTACAAAAAATCGCTGTCCAGACACCTACTCACAGCCGCTAAAACACTAATACCAATCCACTGGAAAACAACCAAAGCCCCGGCCATTACAGACTGGCTAGATAGAGTACAATATATCTACAAGATGGAGGAGATAGTGGCAACCAAACACGAGAATAGCACAAACTTTAACAAAACATGGCAACCATGGCTGGCCTTCACACTCTCCCCTGAATTTCGTGCTCTCAAGGATTAATCCCGTCGGCACCTCTGGATCCTTAACATGGTGGGGGCAAGGTTTGGACTGACATAGAGCATCTATAACACACGGAGTTGGATATCATAGCAAAGGGCTGATCACAACCCACAACCCCCCCCCCCCCTTTTTACCCCCTACACCTTCCCCTCCCCTCCCCCCATGTCCCCCACACCACATATCCCCACATAGTGTACGCTAATCACCGTATTCAATCGTGCACTCTCCCCAACTTAGTCACTGACTAAACTGGAACACCATAGAGATGTATTTATATGCTTTATTGTTTACAGACTGTCTGAAATAATATATGTATCCAAACGTTGACTGTAAACGTGATCTTATTTTCAAAAAAACCTTTGATTGTGAAAAAAAATAAAAAATAAAAGTGCACTCGGAATAACAGAAATAATGGCCATATGTTTTGTAATTTGTGGAAAGTGTTGGTTAAATGTGTTTGTTGCTAACTATTTGTTACTTTCTAGGAGTGAACTGTAATAATATCATACCAAAACCTTTCATTTTTTTTAGTTCCTAGACAATATTAAACAGCATCAATCCATCTGCCTGATATGGTTTGATGTCCAAGAACTAAAGATGAAGATTACAGTCAAACTGAATAATTTATGATGTTTTTGTTGTTATTTTTATGCAATATGCAAATGTACTGAAAGTTTTCATTGGAACTGATTGTAAACCAGAGCAGCTAATAATCTTGATGCTGCATGATAGATTTCTAAGGGTTTTCTCTGATTGAGTTGAATCTAAAATGATATAGAACAAATAATTTGTGAATATTGACAGCAAGATTGTTTTGATATCTGGAATTATATAATACTTTTAATGGTTTGGAGTGTGTAAGAGTACCCAAACATTTACATATTGTTCCTTTCTGTGTTTATGTAAGTTAAATTATGGTAGCATCTACTTCTGTATATTGTGCCATAATTATTTTGGTGGAACTATAAGGCATTACTACTGTGGGAGTATGCCTGGGGTTTTACATATAAAGTACATTTTCCTATAAGATTGACAGTTTAATTTTAAAGTAATCATTTTGTGTATCAAGGAAAAAAAAAAAAAAAAAAGAGTACTTTTATGTCTACTTATAATTATGCATTTAGGTTAATATTATTGCAATGAACACAATTTTTAAGTCTTTCAAAATGAGGTGTTCTATTGGTATATATATAAAGTCAGTTATATCTGACACTCAGTGATTCTTTGATCACCCTGTTCTATACACCTGATTGAGTTTTCATAAAAATTTCTTGGTAAAGAAAAAAAAAGTTATAAAATAGTTTCTCAGGTTTGCTTTTCCTCAATCCTCCTTGATTGCTTGGGGTGGGACTGACATGTAGAGTGACACATATGCATGGGCATATTATATGCACATATTGGGATCAGTGTAGACAAGAGCCGGTTAGCCTACCAGAATGTCTTTAGAGTGTGGAAGGAGATCAAAGTGCATAGAGGAAACACGCATGAAGTAATTTAAAGTTGGGCCTATAGTTTGAGACAGTAGTGTATAGTTCAGGTGGGGGATGAGTAATATACTTGTAGTAATATTTCTCCTTTAATGTAGAAAGCTGAGTTTTTCAGTGTTTAGCCAGATCATTAATGATCATCGATTTGCCTGTTCAGAAATCTATAATGGGCTATATGGGCATTGTTGTTAATTATGGAATGTTGGACTGACATATTTGGTAACGCATCTGCCATGAGGTCAACTAGAAGCATATTGGAGAAAGGATACAAACACTTTTGACAGCAGCAACGGTCTATAAGGTCTTTACCAATGATCAGCAGCTGAACTTTTGGTGCAAGTTCCACCTGTTCTGAGGGTTGAGTACCTGAATCTGATGGTGAAGTACTTGAACTGTTCTATGTGCTCTAATGGTCATGTGCCTGAAGTATGTGCCTGCACGTCTATGACTTGTGAGCTGCAATAGTCCGAAGGATATGGACTATTTATTATACAGTTCTTTCAGTTCTACAGTGTTGCAAGTGCTATGCTGCAGCTGTGATCTGGTAACTGGATGTCTAAGACTCTGCTGTCCATCACCAGATATGGAGGACTTTGTCAAGTATCTATGCGTTTAAACTCTTGGAAAGGAAGCTTGGCGTTATTCTGTTAGTCCAACATATTGTTGTTTTTATATTTTTGGAAGTTTGGATATTTTTTATATTTTTCAGCCCTAACATAGCAGAATGAGATTTCCTGGACAGGTAAATCAGACAGAGAAAGTGGGTAAAGAGATAAAAGTTTAGATAGATAAGACGAGGGGTGGAAGGATGTACAACTTTTATATATTAATTTACATGTGGAAAATACCCAAGGAGTGGGATATATGGGAGATGGACCATATTTAATAATGGGGAGTGTTTTACATACATATTCATAATACTGGAAATGTGAAGGATGACATTAATGAAGCCATAAATGTTTATATTAAAGTACAAGTGAAAAGACTACCTTGAGTAGAACATGTTGATATATCTATAGGTAATCTTGAGTATTATAAACTGAGAATCTTGTAAATCAAGGGGTGGAATGTAGTATGGGTCTATATTCATATATAACTTTAGTTATTGAATTACAAGAATAAGTTAAGAGTGATTACTTATATCTATATACAACATGTTTAATGCATGAGGCATCTGCTTCATTATGCTATGGGAAGTTGGGAACCTTTGACCTTTTCTTTTCATCAGTTGTAGCTATTGTCTCCCCTGGATTGAATATGCTGTATTTATCCTGTATCGTATCATCTGTATACATCTTTAATCAAAGCTAAGTAAATCTTTTTATTACATTCTTTGTGTGTTGTTGTGTTTTAATCCTTGCATTTACTGACCACATATCTGAAAGGGTAAATATATGAATGAACCTATGGTTAAATGTAATATGATATTTAACCCCTTAATACAATGACACATCCATCGTGGGGTACAGGACAGCCAATTGAGACATTACAGCACATGGACAATTGGACATTCCCCCTAACTTATAAATAGACCCGATCCGGCGGCCATTTTACATTCTTTCTACTGTCACTATAGGGAGAGGTTGCTGTGTGGAGCAGGGAGAGACTGCAGTGACCCAAATCGCTAGCTATTAGGACTACACAAGTCCTTATAAGGACTGGTATGGTATAGGTGTAGTTCAGGATATAGGTTTGAGACACTGCTATTCAAGTCATTGTTGCAGCAGATTGTCTTTTGTCAGTGCAGATAGGGACAGACAGGACGCAGTGTGTAGCAGAGAGGGACAGTCAGTTTAATCATTAGCAGTTACTATTAGGTCCACAAAAGTCCTTTTCAGGACTGGTATGGTGTAGTAGTACAGGATATAGTTTTTGAGTGCAGTGCTATTCAAGTTATTGTTGCAGCAGCCTGTGTTTTGTCAGTGTAAATAGGGACAGACAGGACGCTGTGTGTAGCAGTGAGGGACAGTCAGTTTAATCATTAGCTGTTACTATTAGGTCCACAAAGGTCCTTTTCAGGACTGGTAAGGTAATAGGGTTGTACACGTATAATATTCTTTCTTCCAAATATAGAAAGAATATTATACTTGACTGCTGCCCTTCTGCTGCAGTAGTCCTTTATCAGTATAGGGACTGAGATACAGTCTGCTAATCACAACCTACAAGTTCCACAAAGGTCCTCATAAGGACTGGCAAGGTATAGCGTACTACAGTATATAGGGTTGAGTGAGGTACAGTCTGCTAATCCTTAAGGACTGGTATAGGTCCACAATATATAGGGTCTAGGTGCACTACTGCTGACTGCTGCCCTATTCTGCAGCAGTCCTTTATCAGTATAGGGACTGAGGTACAGTCTGCTAATCACAACCTACTAGTTCCACAAAGGTCCTTAAGGACTGGTATAGGTGTACTATTTGGTGTGCAGTATATAGTTGTGTAATACACATATAAAATACTTGCACATATAGAAAGCATAGTATAGTGCGTTTCCACTGTGCAGCATTGTGACTGCTGAGCGGTTCTGCAGTGATACTACAAAGAGTGACAAACGCAATCCAAAAAAAAAGTATTGTAACTGGTGTGATAGACCAGTGGCCCCCAAAAACAACAGATTGAAGCGGGGTGTTATATACCTTCTTCCACATACATACTGCACTTCTGTAGAGAGTTTTGTCACAGGGTCATTTAAAAAATGACAGGTAGATGAAAGAGGCAAGCCCTTCCGCAGGGGTGGTAGGGGTAGGGCAGGAGCAACAGGCTTGAGCCAAAGTGGGAAATTGCAGAAGGTGCGTGCGATTACGTCAAAGGAAGCACCAGAATTGGTTGAGTGGCTCACTCAGCCTTACGCTTCTGCACCCTCCTCATCCTCTCGATCTGCACCCTCTTCTTCACTCTCTGCTATGTGCACCCCCAAAGACACTACCACCAACAACACCACCACCACCACCACCACCACATACCTTCCGCTTGAGTCACAGGAATTATTTTCCGATCCATATCAAGACATTTCTGATGCGCAGCCACTCTTGGCATTGGATCAGGAAGAGGAGGTAGCAACAACCGCCACTCAGCAGTCTGACGACAGTACCCAGATCAGCCCAAGGAGGAGGTTGGTCACCGGTGTTGCTGCCTACTCCGAGATCTCTAATTATAGTGGTGAGGAAGGTGACGTCGATGATGACGTGTCTAGTGATGTCACGTGGGTGCCCACAAGAGAGGAAGAGGAGGGGAGTTCAGAGGGAGATATGGACCAGCAGATAGGGAGGAGAAGCAGGAATAACTTACATTGCACATAAGGGACAAAGCAGACTGCTAATGTATCAGGAGCGAGTCATCGACCATGTACGGTCACATCTGGCGCTCCCAGGACGCCGGCACATGGCTCCGCAGTGTGGGCTTTTTTTAACGTGTCCGCTGCTGACAATAGTGTTGCCATTTGCAATCTTTGCAGTCAACACATTAGTCGTGTTAAGCCCAACACTCACCTAGGGATGACCGCCTTAAGAAGGCACATGAGCTGCCATCACCGAGCCCAGTGGGAGCAACGGAACACACAAAGCCACACTCCAGGCTCTCACCGTCCAGCCTCGTCTTCTACTTCTCCTTCTCCTCTCTCCTCACAATTGTCCTCCACTCCACCTTCCATCACGTGGGCCTAATGTTCGAGCGTAAAAAAATGATGACGCCGGATAACCCTCTTGCCCAACGGTTGACGGCTGGCTTGTCAGAACTGATAGCCTGCCAACTACTGCCATATAAACTGGTGGACTCGGAGGCCTTTCGAAAATTTGTGGCCATTGGAACACCACAATGGAAGGTCCCAGGTAGGAAGTATTTTTTACAGAAGGGCATCCCAGAGCTATATGGCCATGTTCAGTGGAAAGTGAATGTATCTCTGGCACACAGTGTCGGTGCCAAGATACATCTGACCACAGACACGTGGTCTAGCAAACACGGGCAGGGAAGGTATATCACTTTTACTGCCCACTGGGTGAACCTTCTGACGGCCGTCACGCATGTAACCCGTGGCACCCGTGTAGATTTGGTTTTACCTCCACGGATTGCATGCAGGCCTGGCTCTTCTTCTCCTCCTCCTCCTACTCCATCCTCCTCCCTCTCCTCCTCGGCTGACTCCTCCTTTTCCGCTGCTAGCGTCTCTTCTGCTGCGCCGCCCAAGCTCCCCAGAACCTATTCGACATGCCAAGTGAGATGTTGCCATGCCGTGCTGCGTCTGTTGTGCCTGGAAGCCAAGAGCCACACTGGCCCGGCACTCCTTTCAGCTTTGCGTTCACAGGCAGATCAGTGGCTAACACCGCTCAATTTGACAGTTGGTAAAGTGGTGTGTAACAACGGTGCCAATCTGCTTAGCGCATTGAAACAGGGCAAAATTACGCACGTGCCATGCATAGCACACGTCTTAAACTTGGTCGTGCAGCGATTCGTTATCAACTACCCTGGGGTCCAGGATATCTTGCGGCAGGCAAGGAAAATCTCGGCCCATTTCAGAAGATCTTACTCGGCCATGGCTCGCCTTGCTGACATTCAGCGGTGACACAATCTGCCGGTCAGACGTCTTATTTGCGATTGCCCGACGCGATGGAACTCAACCTTCTACATGCTTGATAGGCTGCTCCAGCAGAAACGTGCAGTTAACGTCTACCTGTATGAACTCTGCGGCAGAACAGGTTCTGGGGAGCTGGGTTTTTTTTCACCGCGCCAGTGGCTGCTCATGCGTGACGCATGCAGACTTCTGAGGCCATTTGCGGAGATCACCAAACTGGTCAGTCGCAGCCATGGCACCATCAGTGACATGGTACCTTATGCCTTCTTTATGGAGCATGCATTGCGTCGTGTCATTGATGAAGCTATGGAGGAGCAGGAGCGGGAAGATGAGGAAGTCGCAATGCTAGATGAATTCCCAGGGGAGGCTACTCTATCTGAGACAAGTGAACAACAGGAGTCTGAAGAGGAGTCAGAGGAGGATGGTGCCGGGGCGGATGAGGAGGAGCAAGAAGAGCATGCTTTAAACCTTTCTGGGATCCCTGTTGTGCGTGGATGGGGAGAGGAGAATGAAGAGGACGACATTATCCTGGATAATGAGCAGGAGCCAGGCCACCACACCGCTTCCAGTTTAGTGCAAATGGGGCCTTCATGCTCCTGTGTTTTAACAGGGACCCCCGCATAAAAAGCATAAGGGTCAAGGACCAGTACTGGGTGGCAACAAAATGGCGGAAATGTTACCGCCGTCACAGAGGGCTGTCAGAATGGAGCACTTCCAGGCCTTGCTTTGAGAAATGCTGCATTCTGCTTTTGCGTGCGCTGGCAGAGGAGCAATTCCCACTCCCAGAGAAGGAGTTGCGGGTACCAATCCAACAGTGCCTGCAAGAAGAGGCCGGTTTGAAGATGTGTTGGTGACTTTTGATATGAGGTCATTCTTTCAGCCGACCCATCGACAGGTGTCATCTGGATCCAGCATCAGGGAACGCCTAGACCGCCAGGTGTCCGACTACATCGGGTTAACGCCCGATGTGGACGCTCTGAGGAGTGATGAACCCCTGGACTACTGGGTGGGCAGGCTTGACCTCTGGCCAGAGCTTGCCCAATTTGCAATCGAACTGTTGGCTTGCCCCTCTTGCAGTGTCCTGTCCGAAAGGACGTTCAGTGCAGCAGGGGGGATCGTGACCGATGAGCGTACTCGCCTAGCTCACGACAGTGTTAACTACCTCACATTTCTAAAAATGAATGAGGCATGGATCTCAGAGGAATTCAATTCATGTGACCAGTAGACCATGCATATGTCTATAAACGATTTTTTTTAATCGAGCACACAGACCTTCTTTCTTCATTTGGCTCACTTCCTTGTCCAAAAAAAGCACACCGTACTATATGCCCGTACCCTCCTGTTTGAAGAGGTTGAGCGGTGTCATATTTTTGGGGCCCAGCAGCAAGTTGCTGGTATCAGTGCTGCTGTTAGTGCTCTCTATCTTGGTGCTGTTGCTGACTTCCTCCTGGGGCTGTACCTCTGCTGTGCATATTATGAGGGGCTCCCACCATCCCTGTGCTATGCTGACATCCTCCTGGGGCTGCTTATTATGAGGGGCTCCCACCATCCCTGTGCTGTGCTGACTTCCTCCTGGGGCTGCTTATTATGAGGGGCTCCCACCATCCCTGTGCTGTGCTGACTTCCTCCTGGGGCTGCTTATTATGAGGGGCTCCCACCATCCCTGTGCTGTGCTGACTTCCTCCTGGGGCTGCTTATTATGAGGGGCTCCCACAATCCCTGTGCTGTGCTGACTTACTCCTGGGGCTGCTTATTATGAGGGGCTCCCACAACCCCTGTGCTGTGCTGACTTACTCCTGGGGCTGTACCTCTGCTGTGAATATTATGAGGGGCTCCCACCATCCCTGTGCTATGCTCATTATGAGGGGCTCCCACCATCCCTGTGCTATGCTGACTTCCTCCTGGGGCTGTACCTCTGCTGTGCATATTATGAGGGGCTCCCACCATCCCTGTGCTATGCTGACTTCCTCCTGGGGCTGCTTACGGTGCAGGTGTCAGTGCTGTATATCACGGTGCTGGTGTCAGTGCTTTATATCACGCTGCTGATGTCAGTGCTCTCTATCACGGTGCTGGTGTCAGATCACTCTATCACAGTGCAGGTGTCAGTGCTGTATATCACGGTGCTGGTGTCAGTGCTTTATGTCACGCTGCTGATGTCAGTGCTCTCTATCACGGTGCTGGTGTCAGATCACTCTATCACGGTGCTGATGTCAGTGCTCTCTATCACGGTGCTGGTGTCAGATCACTCTATCACGGTGCAGGTGTCAGTGCTCTATATCATGGTGCTGGTGATCATCTCCTGCACCCTCTTCTTTGCCTACCCTGACCTTCCCTCTCCTCCATTGCCTTCATGCGCTCCACAGTCCTGAATTGTCACAATTTCACATATAAAAAAAAGAATGCTTGTAGTTGTCGATCCCAGATTCACCTCATACATGTGTTATGTCATTGGCCATGTGGTGGGACTATGTGTGCACAGCTAGTAATTATTTTGTGGCTGCAAATATGACCTGTAGGTTTGTAAAGTTCGCCTCCCATTGAAGTCAAGGGGGCCCACCGCGAACGTTACGGTTCGCGAACTATCGGCCGCGTTCGCGAAACGTCCCGTCGGAAGTTCGTCCATCACTAGTAGTAATGCACGCAAAACTATATGGCATTAAACTGGTAGTAATGTACACAGAACTATATCGCGTTAAACTGGCAGTAACGCACACAAAGCGATATGGCGTCAAGCTGGCAGTAACACACGCAAAACTATATGGCGTTAACTTGGCAGTAATACCCGCAAAACGATATATAGTTAAACTGGTAGTAATACACACAAAATGATATGGCGTTAAACTGGCAGTAACGCACACAAAACTATATGGCTTTAAACTGGCAGTAACGCACACTATACTATATGGCATTAAACTGGCAGTAACATACACAGAACTATGTCGTGTTAAACTGGCAGTACCGCATGCAAAGTGATATAGCATCAAACTGGCAGTAACACACGCAAAACTATATGGTGTTAAACTGGCAGTATTACCCGCAAAACGATATACAGTTAAACTGGTAATAATGCACGCAAAGCTATATGGCTTTAAACTGGTGGTAACGCACGCAAAACTATATGGCGTTAAACTGGCAGTAATGAACACAAAACGATATGGCGTTACACATTCAGTAATGCATGCAAAACTATATGGCATTAAACTGGCAGTAATAAACGCAAAACGATATGGCGTTAAACTGGTAGTAATACACAAAAAACGATATGGCGTTAAACTGGCAGTAATGCGCAAAACTATATGGCGTTAAGCTGGTAGTAACGCCTGCAAAACGATATGGTGTTAAACTGTCAGTAACACACACTGAAGTAAATGGTGTTAAACTGGCAGTAACGCACACAAAAGTGAATGACGTTAAACTGGCAGTAACACAACCAAATAGACGGTGTTCAACCGTCACTACACTGACGCTATCTGAATTGTCCCTACTCTAGCTATACACTAATGTCAAGATTACTGACACGGCCCCACTACACTACACTGAAATTATATGAGCTGTCCCTATTCCACACTAATGTATGAATGACACGGTCTCACTACACTACAGTGAAACTATCTGAGCTGTCTCTACTCTAGCTGCACACTATGCAAAGCTAAATGATGGTTGTCCTGACTAAAAATGGACAAACTTCCAACGGAGCATTTCGCGAACGCGAACTGCGAACACGGCTGGGAGTTCGCGAACCGCAAAGTTCGTGACGGGCCCCATTGACTTCAATGGCAGGCCAACTTTGAAAACCTACAAGTCATATTTCCAGCCACAAAATAATTACTAGCTGCGCACACATAGCCCCACCACATGGCCACTGACATAACACATGTATGAAGTGAATCTGGGATCAACAACTACAAGCATTCTTTTTTTATATGTGAAATTCTGACAATTCAGGACTCAGGAGCGCATGAAGGCAATGGAGGAGAGGAAAGGTCAGGGTAGGCTATGAAGAGGGTGCAGAAGATGATCACCAGCACTGTGATATAGAGCACTGACACCAGCACCGTGATATAGAACACTGACACCAGCACTGTGATATAGAACACTGACACCAGCACCATGATATAGAGCACTGACCCCAGCACCGTGATAGAGTGCACTGACACCAGCACCGTGATAGAGTGCACTGACACCAGCACCGTGATATAGAGCACTGACACCAGCACCATGATAGAGTGCACTGACACCAGCACTGTGATAGAGTGCACTGACACCAGCACTGTGATATAGAACACTGACACCAGCACTGTGATATAGAACACTGACACCAGCACCGTGATAGAGTGCACTGACACCAGCACCGTGATAGAGTGCACTGACACCAGCACCGTGATAGAGTGCACTGACACCAGCACCGTGATAGTGTCCACTGACACCAGCACCGTGATAGTGTCCACTGACACCAGCACCGTGATATAGAGCACTGACACCAGCACCGTGATATAGAGCACTGACACCAGCACAGTGATATAGAGCACTGACACCAGCACCGTAATAATTCCTGTGACTCAAGCGGAAGGTATATGGTGGTGGTGGTGTTGGTGGTAGTGTCTTTGGGGGTGCACATAGCAGAGACTGAAGAAGAGGGTGCAGATCAAGAGGATGAGGAGGGTGCAGAAGAGTAAGGCTGAGTGAGCCACTCAACCAAGTCTGGTGCGTCCTTTGACGTAATCGCACGCACCTTCTGCAATTTGCCACTTTGGCTCAAGTCTGTTGCTCCTGCCCTACCCCTAACACCCCTGCGGAAGGGCATTCCTCTTCCTCTGCCTGTCAATTTTTAAATGACCCTGTGACAAAAGTCTCTAGAGAAGTGCAGTATGTATGTGGAAGAAGGTATATAGCACCCCGCTTCAATATGTCGTTTTGGGGGCCACTGGTCTATCACACCAGTTATAATACTTTTTTTGGATTGCGTTTGTCACTTTTTGTAGTATCGCTGCAGAACCGCTCAGCAGTCACAATGCTGCACAGTGGAAATGCACTATACTATGCTTTCTATATGTGCAAGTATTTTATACGTGTATTACACACCTATATACTGCACACCAAATAGTACACCTATACCAGTCCTTACGAGGACCTTTGTGAACCGAGTAGCTAGTGATGTGCAGACTGTACCTCAGTCCCTACACTGATAAAGGACTGCTGCAGAATAGGGCAGCAGTAAAGTATAATATTCTTTCTATATTTGGAGGAAAGTATATTATACGTGTACAACCCTATATACTGTACTACACCTATACCATACCAGTCCTTAAAAGGACCTTTGTGGACCTAATAGTAACAGCTAGTGATTAAAATGACTGTCCCTGCTGCACTGACAAAAGACAGGCTGCTCCAATCACAAGCACAGCAGTGCACTGAACCCTATATACTGTACACCAATACCAGTCCTTAAAAGGACCTTTGTGGACCTAATAGTAACAGCTAGTGATTAAACTGACTGTCCCTGCTGCACACAGCGTCCTGTCCCTCTCTGCACTGACAAAAGACAGGCTGCTGCAACAATCACTAGCACAGCAGTGCACTCAACCCTATATCCTATACTACACATATACCATACCAGTCTTTAAAAGGACTTTTGTGGACCTAATAGCTAGCGATTTGTGTCACTGCAGTCTCTCCCTGCTCCACACAGCAACCTCTCCCTATAAAGACACAAGAAAGAATGTAAAATGGCCAGATCAGGTCTATTTATAAGTTAGGGGGAATGTCCAATTGTCCATGTGCTGAAATGTCTCCATTGGCTGTCCTGTACCCCATGATGGATGTGTCATCATGGGTCAAAGTTCTTTCACACTGTAAACACATAAGTCTGCCGGGCGAACAGCGGCAATAGTCTGCCGATCAGGCGAATCGCGAACACGCAAAATTTGCCGCAAACCGACCGCCGGGCGAACAGTTCGGCCATCCCTATTCATTATTATCCCATTAAAGAAGAATAAGGATGGGCTCGGGTGTGTTCGCACACTGCACGTGCAGAGCCCACCAGGAGGTCGGCATGGCGCTGCTCTAATCACAGACAGACATCGGGAAAATCTCTCATTGCCTGTGATTAGCGCAGCGCCATGCCGACTTCCTGGCGGGCTCTGCACCTGGAGTGTGCAAACACGCCCAAGCCCATCCCTAAAGAAGAAGAGAATGTGCTCTGAATTTCGAGATTTCATAATATGTCACGTTACGAATGTTAATTCTACATTACGAATGCTAGTTTATTAAACTGACCGCTTCTTCCCCGTCCTTGCTTCCGAGCATGCGTGTTTGTACTTTGGACTTTTGTGTGACAGACTTGTGTACAGACGAGATGAAAATATGACAACAGACCGTTGTCCGCCGAAAATTTACTAGCCTGCCATCCAACATTTGTTGGCGGAAAGTTGTCTGCTGGAGCGTACTAAGGGTCGGATTTTATGCCCCATACACACGATCGGAAATTCCGCCACCAAAAGTCCAACGTCAGGTTTTGGTCGGAAATTGCGACCTTGTATATGCTCCATCAGCAAAAGATAGGTAACAGGTTCTCTATTTTCCCGTCTGAAAAAGTTATCGGAAATTCCGTTAGTCTGTATTCAATTTCCTTGCGCAAAAAAACACGCATGCTCAGAATCAAGTCCGAGATGGAAGCGCTCAGTCAGGTAAAACTAGCGCTCATAATGGAGATGGCACATTCATCACGCTGGAAATTTTTGGATCTTTTAATGCAATGCATTCTTTTGTTCTTTATAATGCTAGAAGAATGAAATTGTTTTGCTGCTGATATTCACAGAGTTCTGACAAACGTATTTCTTTATTATTTCTTGTGATCTCCTTAATAATATTTTTAGTTTTTAAAGCCACATCTCCATAATAATGTTTAGAATTATATGTTATAGTGTTTTTTTTTTTCTTAGTTAAATCAAGATCTCCTTTTTTTTTGATTATTTTCTAGTGATCGCCATCATTTTTTTTTTTTTTGTGTGTCAAGTTACCACAACAACATTATTATCTTGTATTTTTTAACCTCAAGGAGGTTGGTTGGCGTCCCTTGTTAATTTGACATTGTATTTTTGAAGTGTACCTGCCTACTCACAAACAGACTGGCCTTTTTTTAGTAAAAACACATAGGCAAGTATTTTTTGAAAACAAAATTACCATTTATTTTGGGTCATAACAAAAGAAAGAGGGAAGGCAAAGCTGGAAAAACTGCGGAAATTTGCAAAGCCTTTGGACCCCAGGGCAGACATCAACTATTTCAAAAAGAAAATTGGTAGCCTGAAGAGTCCATACAATAGTGAGCACAATCTGTCTCTGGACTCTGAGAGATCAGGAACAGCAGTAGATGACATGTATGTTCCCAGGCTGTGGTACTACAACAGCCTGCGTATTCTGTCAGACCAGACTGAACCCAGGCCATCACTATTTTGCCTTACTTGCACGCTTCCTCCCAGGCTGTGGCTTTGTTTGTCGAGTTGTGGCAGGAGGTGGAGGTGGAGGAGGTGGAGGAGGCGGAGGAGGCGGAAGAGGATGAGGATGGGCAAACTCAAAAAGGTGTATATTTTATGTCATTTAGCCACTCAACCCCTTATTTAGGGTCTGTAAAATTATGTTCTCACATAGGAGGCTGTAGTACGGGTCTATATTTATAATTGATTTACAAAGAACTTGGTATTACGAGTTATTAACTATGATAGTTTTAAGGTGAGTATGTATATTATTTCACTGAGCTCACAGATGGTTATTCACAGATGGTCACATTGTCTTGGGACCATTGTGGGTAGTCTTTTGTGGCTGCCAGATAAAACCATCTTTTTCGCGCTTCTTTCAAGCCTATAAAAGATCAGACAATGCACAAGGGCAGTGAACTTCACCCAGGACGGAAGTGCCTGGGATTTGCAGAGACTGCCGATATTCCAGAAACCTGTCTGAAGATTTCAAAAGTTGAGGGGGTCCCTGGATTGAATGCTGAATTTATCCTTGTATTGTAACATCTGTAACACATCTGTAATTCAACGTTAACCAAAGCTAAGTAAATCTCCTTTTTATTACATTCTTTGTGTGCGTTTTAATACTTGCATTTACTGACCACATATCTGAAAGGTTAAATATATGAATGAACCTATGGTTAAATGTAACACACAATTTAGCCCCTTATTACATAATGGTGCTGTGAGCAGGATATTTAACCCTTTCACTGCTGGTTTGAAGTGCAGTGATTGAGCCTAGTAATATTATTGTGAACTGTAATGTTTTTTGACAATTGGGAAACTGCATTATTAGTGTGCACTATGATAGCAGGTTTGTTGTTAGCTTTGCTTTGGTGGCGTTATAGTGGTTTAGCACGTGGTGTACACATAGTGAATAGGGAGGATGTTTAACTGGATAAAAAAAGTGAAGGGGGGAGACAGTCGAAAGAACCCCATCCCAGAGTGGACAGATTCTAGACACTGGTCTACTCTGGCTCGTGAATTGATCAAGTATCAGGATGCATTTAAAGTGGAAGACCCCCGCCATTGTCTCCTGAACCTTGATTTGTCTCGATATTCAAAATCAGAGCAGAAAGCTGCATCTTTATTAGGATGGATATTTTTGACTGGGGGCATGGTCCGATAGCGTGGTTATTTCTATTTTAGTTTCTACCACCATCTCCAGCATTCTATGTTCTATTAGGATATAGTCTATCCTCGAGTACGTCCCGTGCACAGAGGAGAAGAACGTATAGTCTCATGTTTTCGGGTGTTGGGCCCTCCATACATCTACTAGTTGGCACTTATGTATTTTCTTTTTAATCGCATTTAGTTGTACGTTATTTATCCCCTGTACACGGGACGTACTATCTACTTGCGGATTCATACAGAAGTTAATATCTCCCATCAAGATCACATACCTTTTTTTAAATTCCATCAACTTTCCCAATATATTATTTAAATATTTAATCAAATTAATATTGAGGCATGTATGTTCGCTAGCGTACATTCCATTCCAAAAAGGTTTCCTTTCAAAAAAATTTATCTCCCTTCCGAATCCACCATTCTCTCATCTAGTTCAAATAGGATACCTTTCGCAAAGCTTACCGCTACACCTCGTGTTTGCTTAGTTATAGTATCTCTGTAATACCATGTAGGAAAACTGTTTGAATGTAGTTTCACGTTTGATGTGTGTGATATGTGGGTCTCTTGTAAGTAAACAACCTCCGCCCTATACTGTTTTAGCTCTTTTAAGATCTAGGCCTAGACCAAAAAATCTCCATACTACAAGGACAAGGTATCAACCACCATAGAGTAGTCCTCGTGTGAGGAACAATTCTGCAGATTTATATTACCATGTTCTACTTAATTTTAGTTTCAAGTAGCCAAGTAGCCTATTTCAGGTTTATAACCTCCTATAGCCAAGTGTTTTGAGGATTTCCAGCCAAGAGAGGAGGAAGAAGAAAAAAAAAAGGGAGAGGGAGGAGCAGACACAAATTTGTCATATATATATGCAGCTTTTTCTCTTTTAGCCCTTGTACACACGGTGGGAGATTCCGTCGGACCGTTTTGTCGGATATTCCGACTGTGTGTGGTCTGCATCGGACGTTTTCTGTTGGAATATCCGACGGACCAACTTTTCCAACTTGCCGGTAAAATTTTCCGACAAAATGCTCCGATCGGACATACTCCGATCATGTGTAGCCTACTCCGACGGACAAAGTGCCACGCATGCTCAGATCAAATTCCTAGACCAAAGCTATTGGCTACTAGCCTGAACGTAGTCCAGTCGTAACGAAATAACGTCATCACGTTATGTACAATCGGATTTTTCGACAACTTGGTCTGACGGTGTGTATGCAACATCACTTCCGGACCTCTTCCAGAATTAATCCGTCGGAATAACTCTGATGGATTTGGTTGTCGGAATCTCTGACCGTGTGTACAAGGGCTTAGTCTATTTAGTGTATCTTCCATTTATCCAAGCCAATAATTTTATCATTTGCTTTCCGTTAGAGATCAGCTCAGCCGTATCATGTTCTATATGTTGTATAAAAGTTGTTTGTAAATTGCATATATTTGTTATATCCGGTATCAGTGTTTTACAATACTTTTATACCTTTTCTTCCGAATAGACCTGAGCTTTAAGGAGAGGCAGGTAATCTTTCTCCATCTTGAGCAGTATATTCTTATCACAGTCGGCATACACAGTTCAAAATAAGTTCAAAATAAGAAACCTTCACTTCTGCTCCTCCACTGTAGCACCGAACCTGCTGTTTATTCTCTTAGCTCCAATTAAGTAAATAACGTTCTTACCTTCTCCTCCTCTTCTTTCCTTCTAGGGGGGCTATACTTTACCCATTCATACCTCTCCAGGTCTGCTGCTCCTCTGATAATGAAAGGGGGGGGGAGTACGAGGGGGAGAGATACAGACCGGAGGGTTACTGGGGATACCGTGGAATCCCTTTAGAGTAATCGGGACCTTCTACTCCTGCTGATCCATCGTTTCCACTTCGCTGCTTGTTCTCCCCGGCCTCTGTCCTATACCTGGGGTACTTGGCGGCGGCCAGTACAGGGTCTCTCACTCTCCGTGCCCTGTCCGCCTTCCCCCGGCATTCTCCTTCATTCACCGGCCGGCAAGGTCAAGCCCCCCCCTCTGTGATGCATGTTACGACATCACGTCCAGGGGCGGACTGACAACTCATGGGTTCCCCGGGCACTAGAAGATCATGGGGCCCCTTGTCCCCACCCACACGCAAGCCACACCTACACAAAGCCCCACCTGCATTATTCATAAGGCACACAGCAGGGCACAGGCACATCACAGGGCATGGGGCGCACATCAAGGGGTACACAGCAGGGAACAACACAGGGCATGGATCACACAGTAGGGCACATCACAGGGCACACAAAAAGGCACATCATGGGGCAAAGGGCAGATCAGGAGGTACACAGCAGGGCACTGAAAACATCACAGGGCATGGGGCAAAACACAGGACACACAGCAGGGCACATCAGGTGGTACACAGCAGGGTTTATCCTGTACACAGCAGGACACATTATTGAGTACAGCATGGTGCATCGCAGGGGGCACAGGGAACATCAGGAGGTACAGAGCAGGGCATGGGGCACACAGTAGGCACATTATGGGGTACACAACAGGGCATATCAAGAGGTACACAGCAAGGCATGCAGCACATCACAGGGCACATAGTAGGGCACATCATTGGAAATGCCACATTTGGCGGTACACAGCAGGGCACATCACATGGCATGGGGCAAACAGTAGGGTACATCAGGGAGTACACAGCAAAGCACAGGGCATGAGGCAGACAGTAGGGAACCGCATGGGTCACAGGGCACATCACAGGGCATGGGGCACACAGTAGGGCACATCAGGGAGTACACAGCACATCACAGGGCATGGGGCACACAGTAGAGCACAAGACAGGGCACACAGTAGGTCACATCAGGTGGTACACAGCAGGGCATGGGGCACATAGCAGGGCAAAGGACACATCACAGGGCATGTGGCACACAGTAGGGCACATCCAGGGGGTACACAGCAGGGCACATCACAGGCCACGGGACATGCAGTAGGGAAAATAGCAGGGCACAAACCAAAACACAGGGCACACAGCAGAGCACTGGGATCCTATAGACAAAGCACAGTGTCTCGCAGGGCAGCCGTGGGGGGAGAAGGCACAGGAGGACACTGTGGGTTGGTGGAGGACACAGGGGGTACCATTGGTGGGTGGAGGACACAGGGAGACACCGTGGGTGGGTATAAGGACACAGGGGGACACCGTGGGGGGGGGGTGGAGGACACAGGTGGACACTGTGTGGGGGTGGAGGACACAGGCGGACACTGTGGGGGGGGGGGTGGAGGACAGAGGCGGAGGGTGTAAGGCACAGGGGGACACTGTGGGGGGTTGGAGGACACAGGGGGGGGCGGTGGGGGGTGGAGGACACAGGGACACTGTGGATGTGTGGAGGACACAGGGGGACACTGTGGATGGGTGGAGGACACAGGGGGACACTGTGGATGGGTGGAGGACACAGGGAGACAATTTGGGTGGGTAGAGGACACAGGGGGACAATTTGGGTGGGTGGAGGACACCGTGGGTGGGTGGAAGACACAGGGACACTGTGGGTGGGTGGGGGACACAGGAGGACACTGTGGGTGGGTGGAGGACTAAGGGGGACACCGTGGGTGGGTGGAGGACACAGCGGGACACCGTGGGTGGGTGGAGGATACAGGGGGACACCATGGGGTGGTGGAGGACACAGGGGGACACAGGGGGGTGGAGGACACTGTGGGGAGGTGTTAGGCACAAGGGGACACTGTTGGAGGACACAGGGGGACACGGTGGGGTGGATGGAGAACACAGGGAGGCACGGTGGGGGAGAGGAGGTGGAGGACACAGGGGGACACTGTGGGTGGGTGGAGGACAAAGGGGGACACCGTGGGTGGGTGGAGGATACAGGGGGACACCGTGGGGGGGTGGAGGACACAGGGGGACACCGTGGAGGGGTGGAGGACACTGTGGGGGGTGTAAGGCACAAGGGAACACTGTGGGTGGGGGGGTGGAGGACACAGGGGGATACGGTGGGGTGGATGGAGAACACAGGGAGACATGGTGGGGGGTGGAGGACACAGGAGGACACTGTGGGTGGGTAGAGGACAAAGGGGGACACCGTGGGTGGGTGGAGGATACACGGGGACACAGTAGGGGGTGGAGGACACAGGGGGACACCGTGGGGGGGGGGGGTGGAGGATACAAGAGGATACAGGGGGACACCATGGGGGGTGGAGGATACAGGAGGACACAGGGGGACACCGTGGGGGGGTGGAGGACACAGGGGGACACACTGTGGGGTGGGTGGAGGACACAGGGGGACACCGTGGGGGGTGGAGGATACAGGGGTACACCGTAGGGTGGGTAGAGGATACAAGAGGATACTGGTGGACACCATGGGGGGGTGGAGGATACAGGAGGACAGAGGGGGACACCGTGGGAGTTGGAGGATACAGGGGGGACACCGTGGGGTGGGTGGAGGATACAGGGGGACACCGTGGGGTGGGTGGAGGACACAGGGGGACACACCGTGGGGTGGGTGGAAGATACAGGAGGACACAGGGGGACACCGTGGGGGGTGGTGGATACAGGGGGACACCGTGGGGTGGCTGGAGGATACAGGGGACACCGTGGGGGGTGGGTGGAGGATACAGGAGGACACAGGGGGACACCGTGGGGGGGTGAAGGATACAGGGGACACTGTGGGGGGTGGAGGATACGGGGGACACCGTGGGAGGTGGGTGGAGGATACAGGAGGACACAGGGGGACACCGTGGGGGGGGTGAAGGATACAGGGGGACACTGTGGGGGGGTGGAGGACACTGTGGGGGTGTAAGGCACAAGGGGACACTGTGGGTGGGTGGGTGGAGGACACAGGGAGACACGGTGGGGTGGATGGAGAAAACAGGGAGACACGGTGGGGTGGATGGAGAACACAGGGAGACACGGTGGGGGGTGGAGGTGGAGGACACAGGGGGACACTGTGGGTGGGTAGAGGACAAAGGGGGACACCGTGGGTGGGTGGAGGATACACGGGGATACAGTAGGGGGTGGAGCACACAGGGGGACATCCTGGGGGGGGGGGTGGAGGACACAGGGGGACACCGTGGGATGGGTGGAGGATACAGGGGGACACCATGGGGGGTGGAGGATACAGGGGGACACCGTGGTTGATGGAGGATACAGGGGGACACCGTGGGGGGTGGAGGATACAAGAGGATACAGGGGGACACCATGGGGGGGTGGAGGATACAGGAGGACACCGTTTGGGTTGGAGGATACAGGAGGACACCGTGGGATGGGTGGAGGACACAGGGGGACACACCGTGGGGTGGGTGGAAAATACAGGAGGACAAAGGGGGACACCATGGGGGTGGAGGATACAGGGGGACACCGTGGGGTGGCTGGAGGATACAGGTGGACACCGTGGGGTGGGTGGAAGATACAGGAGGACACAGGGGGACACCGTGGGGTGGGTGGAGGATACAGGGGGACACCGTGGGGTGGGTGGAAGATGCAGGAGGACACAGGGGGACACCGTGGGGTGGGTGGAGGATACAGGAGGACACCGTGGGGGGTGGAGGATACAGGAGGACACCGTGGGGGGGGTGGAGGATACAGGGGGACACCATTGGGGGGGTGGAGGATACAGGGGGACACCGTGGGGGGTGGGTGGAGGATACAGTAGGACACAGGGGGACACCGTGAGGGGCTGAAGGATACAGGGGGACACTGTGGGGGGGGTGAAGGATACAGGGGGACACTGTGGTGGAAGGCGCAGGTGGAGGACACTTTGGAGGGGAGAGGACACTGGAGGACCGGTAGAATATCAAGGGTCTCCTGCGGTCCTATTGGGGCCCAGGCCCCCTACATCTGTACTGACTACCGCCCGCTCCCGTCCCTGCACCCGCCCCCGCGATGGCAGCCATGATACCTCACACATCGCCTCACCCGATGCCGGTGCTGCTCCCTGCAGGGCCCTCCTCTTCTCTCGTCCATCCCCGGTGATGTCATGTACAAGCACCTGGGGTGGATGGGAGGGAAGGAGGAGCCGGTAAGGAGCAGCACGCTGTGAGAGTTATTAACTATCAGAGGCTCTCAAGGGCCCCCTAGCGGCATGGGCCCTCGGTCCGTGGCCGAGTGACCGATGGGTCAGTCCGCCCCTGATCACGTCCCACCCATCACTGAGCTCCGCTCAAGCCAGGCATGTTTCCGTGTTCCTGTACCCCGGTTGGTTCAGGTGCGATTCAGGCTCAGGTCAGATGGTCTCTGGATATTACAGACAGACACAAACATGGAGATTAAATTAAGACTTCCTTCAAGATGAAGAAAGTTGTGTAACAATAGGCCAAGAACTAGAAAATTATTTTTCAAGGAATGACACCAATGAGATCACTGGATCGACCCTATGGGAGGCTCATAAAGCCTATATTAGGGGAATTTTAATAGAAATAGGATCAAGGAAAAAAAAAAAGAAAGATCAGAGAAGATTGAGAAACTAAATGAAGATATATATCGAGCAGAATAGTGATCTTCCGACGGGACGTTTCGCGAACGCGGACCGCGAACGCGGCCGATAGTTCGTGAACCAGAACGTTCGCGGCGGGCCCCATTGACTTCAATGGGAGGCGAACTTCGCAAACCTACAGGTCAAATTTGCAGTCACAAAATAATTAATAGCTGTGCAAACATAGTCCCATCACATGGCCAATGGCATAACACATGTATGAGGTGAATCTGGGATCGACAACTAGTGATGGACGAACTTCCGACGGGACGTTTCGCGAACGCGAAACGCGAACGGACACAAACGTTCGCGAAAACGACCGTTCGCCGCGGGCTCCATTGACTTCAATGGGAGGCGAATTTCGCAAACCTTTAGGTCGAATTTGCGGCCACGGGGTAATTATTAGGGGGTAGCACGTAGTCCCACCACCTGGACAATAGCATAATACATGTATGAGGTGAATTTGGGATCGATAACTACAAGCATTTTTTTTTTATTTGGGAAATTGTTCTGACAATTCAGGACTATGGAGCTAATGAAGGCAATGGAGGAGAGGGAAGGTCAGGGACCAGGGTAGGCAAACAAGAGGGTGCAGGAGATACAGAGCACTGACAGCAGCACCGTAATACAGAGCACTGACATCAGCACCGTGACATACAGCGCTGACAGCAGCTCCGTGACATACAGCGCTGACAGCAGCTCCGTGACATACAGCGCTGACAGCAGCTCCGTGACATACAGCGCTGACAGCAGCTCCGTGACATACAGCGCTGACAGCAGCTCCGTGACATACAGCACTGACAGCAGCTCCGTGACATACAGCGCTGACAGCAGCTCCGTGACATACAGCGCTGACAGCAGCACCGTGACATACAGCGCTGACAGCAGCTCCGTGACATACAGCGCTGACAGCAGCTCCGTGACATACAGCGCTGACAGCAGCTCCGTGACATACAGCGCTGACAGCAGCTCCGTGACATACAGCGCTGACAGCAGCTCCGTGACATACAGCGCTGACAGCAGCTCCGTGACATACAGCGCTGACAGCAGCTCCGTGACATACAGCGCTGACAGCAGCACCGTAAGCAGCCCCAGGAGGAAGTCAGCACAGCACAGGGATGGTGTGATCCCCTCATAATAAGAACACCCAGGAGGAAGTCAGCACAGCACAGGGATGGTGGGAACCCCTCATAATAAGCAGCCCCAGTAGAAATATGACACCGCTCAACCTCTTCAAAGAGGAGGGTAGGGGCATATAGTACGGTGTGCTTTTTTGGGTCAGGGAAGTGAGCCAAATGAATTAAGAAGGTCTGTGTGCTTGATTCCAAAAATTGTTTATAGACATATACATGGTCTACTGATCACATGTGTTGAATTCCTCCGAGATCCATGCCTCATTCATTTTTAGAAATGTGAGGTAGTTAACACTGTCGTGAGCTAGGCGAGTACGCTTATCGGTCACAATCCCCCCTGCTGCGCTGAACGTCCTTTCGGACAGGACACTGGATGAGGGGCAAGCCAACAGTTCGATTGCAAATTGGGCAAGCTCTGGCCAGAGGTCAAGCCTGCCCACCCAGTAGTCTAGGGGTTCATCACTCCTCAGAGCGTCCACATCGGCCGTTAACCCAATGTAGTCGGACACCTGACGGTCTAGGCGTTCCCTGATGCTGGATCCGGATGACACCTGTCGATGGGTCGGCTGAAAGAATGACCTCATATCCGAAGTCACCAACACATCTTCAAACCGGCCTCTTCTTGCAGGCGCTGTTGGATTGGTACCCGCAAATCCTTCTCTGGGAGTGGGAATTGCTCCTCTGCCAGCGCACGCAAAAGCAGAATGCAGCATTTCTCGAAGCAAGGCCTGGAAGTGCTGCATTCTGACAGCCCTCTGCGACGGCGGTAACATTTCCGCCATTTTGTGTTTGTACCGGGGATCTAAGTACGTTGCCACCCAGTACTGGTCCTTGACCCTCATGCTTTTTATACGGGGGTCCCTATTAAAACACTGGAGCATGAAGGCCCCCATTTGCACTCAAGCGGAAGGTATGTGGTGGTGGTGGTGTTGTTGGTGGTAGTGTCTTTGGGGGTGCACATAGCAGAGAGTGAAGAAGAGGGTGCAGATCGAGAGGATGAGGAGGGTGCAGAAGAATAAGGCTGAGTGAGCCACTCAACCAAGTCTGGTGCGTCCTTTAAAGTAATTGAACGCACCTTCTGCAACTTCCCACTTTGGCTCAAGGCTGTTGCTCCTGCCCTACCCCTACCACCCCTGCGGAAGGGCCTGCCTCTTCCTCTGCCTGTCATTTTTTAAATCACCCTGTGACAAAACTCTTAGTCCCTATACCGCTGAAGGACTGCTGCAGTATAGGGCAGCGGTCAGCAGTAGTGCACGTCAACCCTATGTATTGTGGACCGATAGCGGTCCTTACAGAACAGCAGACTGTACTGCACTCAGGCCTATGTACCGTAGCACCCTATACCAAGTTACCAGTCCTTATAAAAACTTTTGTGGACCAAGCAGGTTGTGTGTTAGTGTTTAGCAGACTGTGCGTCAGTCCCTATACCGCTGAAGGACTGCTGCAGTATAGGGCAGCGGTCAGCAGTAGTGCACGGCAACCCTATGTATTGTGGACCGATAGCGGTCCTTACAGAACAGCAGACTGTAACGCACTCAGGCCTATGTACCGTAGCACCCTATACCAAGTTACCAGTCCTTATAAGAACTTTTGTGGACCAAGCAGGTTGTGTGTTAGTGATTAGCAGACTGTACGTCAGTCCCTATACCAATGAAGGACTGCTGCAGTATAGGGCAGCGGTCAGCAGTAGTGCACGGCAACCCTATGTATTGTGGACCGATAGCGGTCCTTACAGAACAGCAGACTGTACTGCACTCAGGCCTATGTACCGTAGCACCCTATACCAAGTTACCAGTCCTTATAAAAACTTTTGTGGACCAAGCAGGTTGTGTGTTAGTGTTTAGCAGACTGTGCGTCAGTCCCTATACCGCTGAAGGACTGCTGCAGTATAGGGCAGCGGTCAGCAGTAGTGCACGGCAACCCTATGTATTGTGGACCGATAGCGGTCCTTACAGAACAGCAGACTGTAACGCACTCAGGCCTATGTACCGTAGCACCCTATACCAAGTTACCAGTCCTTATAAGAACTTTTGTGGACCAAGCAGGTTGTGTGTTAGTGATTAGCAGACTGTACGTCAGTCCCTATACCAATGAAGGACTGCTGCAGTATAGGGCAGCGGTCAGCAGTAGTGCACGGCAACCCTATGTATTGTGGACCGATAGCGGTCCTTACAGAACAGCAGACTGTAACGCACTCAGGCCTATGTACCGTAGCACCCTATACCAAGTTACCAGTCCTTATAAGAACTTTTGTGGACCAAGCAGGTTGTGTATTAGTGTTTAGCAGACTGTGCGTCAGTCCCTATACCGCTGAAGGACTGCTGCAGTATAGGGCAGCGGTCAGCAGTAGTGCACGGCAACCCTATGTATTGTGGACCGATAGCGGTCCTTACAGAACAGCAGACTGTACCGCACCCAAGCCTATGTACCGTAGCACCCTAGACAGACCAAGTTACCAGTCCTGATAAAGAGCTTTGTGGAACAAGTGAGTTGTGAATGATTAGCAGACTGCAGCAGAAGGGCAGCAGTCAAGTATAATATTCTTTCTATATTTGGAAGAAAGAATATTATACGTGTACAAGCCTATTACCGTACCACTGATACCAGTCCTGAAAAGAACCTTTGTGGAACTAATAGTAACAGCAAGTCTTTAAAATTATCCTCACTGCCTGACACACTGCTTCCTGCCTGTCCCTATACAAATTGGCAAAAAAGAGTAGGCTGGAACGATTAGCTGGAACAGCTCTTTTGTGGACCTGATAGTAACAGCTAATGATGATGATGATGATGATGATGAAGAAAGACTAATCTGGCTGAGCTGTCCCTAAAATAGCAGCATACAGCGCTCTGTCCCTTTATCTAAACTGACAAAAGAAACTCAGGCTGCTGACCTAACACCTATACCAGTCCTGAAAAGAACTTTTGTGTACCAAATAGCTAGCGTTTTCTCTGTCCCTACTCCACACAGGATCCTTTCCCTACAGTGACAGAAGAAAGAATGTAAAATGGCCACCGGATCGGGTGTATTTATAGGTTAGGGGGAATGTCCAAGTGTCCATGAGCTGTCATGTCTCAATTGGTTGTCCTGTAACACATGATAAACGTGTCACGAAAGGTTAAAGTTCTTGTATACATTAAACACGTAAGTCCGCCGGGGCGAACGACGGAAAAAGGCGTTCGAACCCGCGGACGGCGAAAGTCGGAAATTCGCCGCGAAACGACCGCCGGGCGAAACGTTCGTCCATCACTATCGACAACTACAAGCATTCTTTTTTTATATGGGAAATTGTTGTGACAATTCAGGACTGTGGAGCGCATGAAGGCAATGGAGGAGAGGGAAGGTCAGGGACAGGCCCGGACTGGCCATAGGGCACACCGGGCCGCATGTCACTGCGAAGCTGGTCCTGCCAATCTGCCATAAGCTCCGCGGCCGACTCTGCGGAGACGGCCACATTTATTTCTGCCAGAGACTGAGTCGCGGGCTGCGGGCTGGGCTGGGCTGCGGGCTGGAGTGCTCCTTGTGCCAGCGCCGCTCACCACAGCCATCTCCTCGGCCACCTCCACGGCCATCCGGACAGCCTTTAACCTTAGGAGGAAATGAAGAAGAGGTCATGTGACCGAAGGGGGAGGAGTTGGAGGAGACCTCATCTGCTTAGTGTCGTAAAAGGACCTGCAACTAGAAAGATAAGTGACACTATTGCCTGCCTCATATGTATATTTTTTTATGCATCTTTGCTGTTAATGTTCCTTTTTTTTTTCCATGCCTGCCAATGTGTTTTTTTTTTATCATGCCTGTGCCAATGTGTTTTTTTTTTATCATGCCTGTGCCAATGTGTTTTTTTTTTTTTTATCATGCCTGTGCCAATGTGTTTTTTTTATCATGCCTGTGCCAATGTGTTTTATTTATCATGCCTGTGCCAATGTGTTATTTTTTTTTTTTAACATGCCTGTGCCAATGTGTTTTTTTTTTTTCATGCCTGCCAATGTTTATTTTTATTTTTTTATCATGCCTGCCAATGTGCTTTTTGTATCTTGGCTGATAGTGTTTTTTTTTTTTTTTTTTCATACCTGGCAATGCTTTAGGCTGAGTTCACACTGCAGCGATGCGGGAACGCCGCGAATCCGCGACGGGTTCCTGCATCGCATGCCTCCCGGCGGCAGTTCACACTGCCCTATGCGAACTGCTGGGAGTGTCAGTGAAACGTTAATGACACCCCCAGATCAGTTCGCATATCGCAGTTCGATCTGCAAACTCGGACAGGAATCAGATCACATGGTGTGAATACCCATGCGATCCGATTCTGCTGCGAACCAAAAAAAGGGTCCTGTGCAAGTTTGGGGCGGGTGCGATGCGAATTCAGCCATACTAGCTGTATGGCTGAACTCGCATCGCACAGAGAGCGGATGTGATTTGCACTGCAGTGCGGTGCGAATCACATCCGGTTCTCGTAGCCGCAGCAGTGCGAACCCAGCCTAAAACTGATCTTAATAAAAAATAAAAGTGGTCAGTCTCTCTTAGAGATCCCTTTCCCACTGGTCATCTCCTGTATTAGATCCGCAGTCTCTGGTCATCTCCTGTAATAGATCCGCAGTCTCTGGTCATCTCTTGTATTAGATTTGCAGTCTCTGGTCATCTCCTGTAATAGATCCGCAGTCTCTGGTCATCTCCTGTATTAGATCCGCAGTCTCTGCTCATCTCCTGTAATAGATCCGCAGTCTCTGGTCATCTCCTGTAATAGATCCGCAGTTTCTGGTCATCTCTTGTATTAGATTTGCAGTCTCTGGTCATCTCCTGTAATAGATCCACAGTCTCTGGTCATGTCCTGTATTAGATCCGCAGTCTCTGGTCATCTCCTGTAATAGATCCGCAGTCTCTGGTCATCTCCTGTAATAGATCCGCAGTCTCTGGTCATCTCTTGTATTAGATCTGTAGTCTCTGGTCATCTCCTGTATTAGATCCGCAGTCTCTGGTCATCTCCTGTAATAGATCCGCAGTCTCTGGTCATCTCTTGTATTAGATCTGCAGTCTCTGGTCATCTCCTGTAATAGATCCGCAGTCTCTGGTCATCTCCTGTATTAAATCCGCAGTCTCTGGTCATCTCCTGTATTAAATCCGCAGTCTCTGATCATCTCCTGTATTAAATCTGCAGTCTTTGGTCATCTCCCGTAATAGATCCGCAGTCTCTTGTCATCTCCTGTAATAAATCCGCAGTCTCTGGTCATCTCCTGTAATAGATCCGCAGTCTCTGGTCATCTCCTGTATTAAATCCGCAGTCTCTGGTCATCTCCTGTATTAAATCCTCAGTCTCTGGTCATCTCCTGTATTAAATCCGCAGTCTCTTGTCATCTCCTGTATTAGATCCGCAGTCTCTGGTCATCTCCTGTAATAGATCCGCAGTCTCTGGTCATCTCCTGTAATAGATCCGCAGTCTCTGGTCATCTCCTGTAATAGATCTGCAGTCTCTGGTCATCTCTTGTATTTGATCTGTAGTCTCTGGTCATCTCCTGTAATAGATCCGCAGTCTCTGGTCATCTCTTGTATTAGATTTGCAGTCTCTGGTCATCCCCTGTATTAGATCCACAGTCTCTGGTCATCTACTGTATTAGATCCGCAGTCTCTGGTCATCTCCTGTATTAGATTTGCAGTCTCTGGTCATCCCCTGTATTAGATCCACAGTCTCTGGTCATCTCCTGTATTAGATCCGCAGTCTCTGGTCATCTCCTGTATTAGATTCGCAGTCTCTGGTCATCTCCTGTATTAGATCCGCAGTCTCTGGTCATCTCCTGTAATAGATCCGCAGTCTCTGGTCATCTCTTGTATTAGATCTGTAGTCTCTGGTCATCTCCTGTATTAGATCCGCAGTCTCTGGTCATCTCCTGTAATAGATTTGCAGTCTCTGGTCATCCCCTGTAATAGATCCGCAGTCTCTGGTCATCTCTTGTGTTAGATTTGCAGTCTCTGGTCATCTCCTGTATTAGATCCGCAGTCTCTGGTCATGTCCTGTATTAGATCCGCAGTCTCTGGTCATCTCCTGTATTAGATCTGCAGTCTCTGGTAATCTCCGGTAATAGATCCGCAGTCTCTGGTCATCTCCTGTAATAGATCCGCAGTTTCTGGTCATCTCCTGTAATAGATCCGCAGTCTCTGGTCATCTCTTGTATTAAATCCGTAGTCTCTGGTCATCTCCTGTAATAGATTTGCAGTCTCTGATCATCTCCTGTAATAGATCCGCAGTCTCTGGTCATCTCTTGTATTAGATCCGTAGTCTCTGGTCATCTCCTGTAATAGATTTGCAGTCTCTGATCATCTCCTGTAATAGATCCGCAGTCTCTGGTCATCTCTTGTATTAGATCCGCAGTCTCTGGTCATCTCCTGTATTAGATCCGCAGTCTCTGGTCATCTCCTGTAATAGATTTGCAGTCTCTGATCATCTCCTGTAATAGATCCACAGTCTCTGGTCATCTCTTGTATTAGATCCGTAGTCTCTGGTCATCTCCTGTATTAGATCCGCAGTCTCTGGTCATCTCTTGTATTAGATTTGCAGTCTCGAGCTTGATGGACGGACGCATCCCCTGAGAGCTCCGCTCCGCTCCAGCCTTATCCAACCGCCATAGCGAAAATCAGCGGAAGACGGCCGATTGATCCACCCCACCGCCCGCACGAAGCTTCGGGGATCACGTCCGTATGCCCGGTGGCCCTGCCAGATGGTATTTATCCCGCCAACTCGACCCCGGAGCTCCGGCCTCAGATCGAGCTAAGATGGCGGCCGCCATTTCCCCGCGAGGCCTACCTCAGAATCCGGGCCAATCCATTGTGGATACGCCGAGCTGGGACCCAATAACGGAGGGACATCATCCCCAGACAGTGAGTGAACATCAGGCTCCGCCATTTCTGTCCCCTGCGTCCACAGAGTCGCTGTTGAGCAGAGTGATGGATGGGCCCCCCCTCTCTCCCATGGAGGACATCATCAATACCCCTGAGCATCATGGTACTCGCCCTAGTACTACCCCACATTCTCCTACTGATGAACACCTTTTCTGAAATGTTAGCCAGAGGACTTGCCCAAACTGCAGCTCAAATTACATCTACCATTCAGGCTGACCTACTCCATTTGGGAATCAGAATTGAAGCAATTGAATTTAAAACAGACCAAATGGCAACCGTGGCTAATCAAAATACTGACAGGATCCAGGATTTACATGAACAACTGGATATTGCGTATGCAAAATTAGATGATCTCGAAAATAGATCTCGCAGATACAATTTTAGGCTCAGAGGCCTCCCTGAATGATTTAAAGACACAGACAAGGTTGTTCGTGCGTTTATCAAAACTCTGATCCCTGATATTCCTGACCACCGCCTGGAGCTTGACCGAGCCCATAGAGCTCTCCAACCCCCACGACAAGATGGCCTTCCCAGGGACATTGTGGTGGAACCCCATTTTTTTGGTGTCAAGGAGGAGGTCATGCGCAAAGCCAGAGTTACCGAAAACCTCTCCATTCAGGGTCACCCGATACAACTATTCGCTGACCTCTCACCATACACGATACAGCAACGGAGATCACTCAAGCCCCTCTTACAAGTCCTGATGCAAAAATAATCGCTTACAGATGGTCTTTTCCATTGCATCTGAACTTCTCCTTTCAAAACAAACCCTACAGCTTCTCCAACTTAGCGGATGGGGAGCGCCTTTTACTTCGACTGGGCCTCATATCTCATTCTCCAGCCTCGACACCTGATGCAAGGAACCCGATGTCAGTCAAGAGACCCCCTCCTTCTAGCCCCATCCAGCCACTATGGCAAAAGCAGCAAGCAAAACGCTCTAAAGATGGACGTCCACCTTAAGGCGAACGCAAAAACTTTTCTTTTTGGTTCTATTGCCAGGGCATGCTCATTTTTCAGCCCTAGTTTCTCCTGTAGTCCATTATGGTATCTTTAGCTTTTCTTCCTTTTTGTTTTTCTTAATATGGTTCAGGCCCCTCTCTTCCCATTTCCTCCTGTTTTAGGCGGAATGGCTGGAGCGGCTGCACTTCACCTCCCTGTGCTCCGGAGTGAGTCCCTGATTATTTTTCTGGGCCCACCTGGAGACCACATTTGACCCTCCCTTGGGTAGATCCCAGGGTAGGGAGATCCTAGGGGCAGGGACGGCGGCTGTCCTACCCCGTATGGGATCTTGGTTACCACCTAAGCCGCACTTTTTCCTTTAGTGCGTTTCAGTTTTTATTTTTTTATTTTTTATTTACTTTTATTTTTATTTTCTTAACATTTTTTTTCTCACTACTATAGCTCGTCCAGAAATGATTTACTCATACCCATTGCTTGATCTCACAGTTTTATATTGTGCTACTATATGTGTGATTGACCAAATTGTTAAAACTAATCTATGTTGTTCTTCTCTTATAGATTCAGCTTCTTCTTCCCTCTTCTTTTCTCTCCTCTTTCCTTTCTGTGGGACACCCTGTGTTGTGGTCAGTGACCACCAGATGATCCTTGACAGCCTGTGGTCTACACCTTTTGAGCTCTCCCGTTCCCTACAGTCGAGTTGGGTAAGGTCCCTAATATTTATGTTGCGTATTGCTTTCCATCTGATCAATGCACTCTGACACCACTAATCTTGCCCCACTAAAAATTGCCTCTCATAATGTCCAAGGGATGAACTCACCCATTAAAAGACGCAAACTATTCAACCACTACAGTTCCCAGGGACTTGATATACTCCTACTGCAGGAAACTCATTTCCCATCTTCCTATAAACCCCCCTTCCTGCATGGCTCATACCCCCAGTTTTTTTTGTCCAATGCACAGAATAAGACGAAGGGAGTGGCCATCTGTTTCAGAAAACATCTAAAATTTTCCCCTTCAGAAGTGGTGAGGGATCAATTAGGCAGATACATTATGGTTAAGGGCACGATTGACAGCGTGCACTATTCTGTGTTCTCGTACTATACCCCCAATAAAGGCCAGGCTTCTTTCTTTGCTTCCATGATGTCCTCCATTGGCCCTCAGCTGGAAGGTAAAATCATTATGGGAGGTGACACGAACATACCTTTCGATCACTCTCTGGATAAATCAGGCTCCGGCAGCCCTAGTACAAGGAGGCCCCCAAAGCAAAGTACCAAAATAGCCTCTACTCTTCGGGCACAGGGCCTGGTGGACATTTGGAGGGAATTAAATCCAAGATCTAAAGATTACACACATTACTCTGCCCCTCACCGCCTCTATTCCAGAATAGACCATATCTTTATTCAATCACAAGGCATACCCGAGGCCCAGAAAGCAGTCATCAGGGACACCACCCTTTCTGACCACTCTTTAGTCGTTCTGTTTTTACTCCGTTCACACAATTCTCCTAAGCATTTCACGTGGAGGCTAAATGAGAGCATTTTAAGCAATCCGGCTCAATGTGAAATCCTTGCACACGAAATCCTAGAATACTTCCGCATCAATAATACAGCATCAATGTCCCCAGACACCCTCTGGGCCGCCCACAAGGCGGTGCTTAGGGGGAAAATTATACAGGTCATCTCAAGACTAAAGAAAGAGAGAGCAGTGGTCGTTTCCAATCTCCAAAGGTCATTTCAAGCGCTCAGTAAATCTCACAAATAAAACCCCACCAAGGATTCTTTGGAATCCCTAGAATCCACTCGGGTAGCCTTAAACCTGGCCCTAACCACGGAGGCTGAAAAACAGCTTCGATGGTCTGGTGCTCGTTTTTTCTCCCAAAAAGACAAAATTGGTGCCAAACTGGCGGCGAAATTGTCCCCTAGGCCTCGCTCTTATCACTTCCCTAAGATACGTATGCCAACTGGAGACCTAACCTAAAACCCATGCAGGATCATGAAAGCGTTTCAGGAATACTACACATCACTTTATAAAGCAGACACCATAGAACCTAATTCTCACCTAGAAGAATTTCTGCATAATGTTCCTCTGTATACTCTGTATGGAACACTCTGATCTCCTGGATAGCCCCGTTACGGAAGCTGAAGTTATACAGGTTATTAAGCAGCTTAAAACACACTCGGCTCCAGGTCCCGATGGTTTCTCGGTAGCATATTATAAAAAATTCTCAACTCAACTGATCCCATATATGGTCCGGTTCTTCAACCATATCAGATCCGAATCTCCCCTGGATGGAGCCCTAAACCTGGCCTATATCTCAGTTATACCCAAACCGGGCAAAGATGCTGTCAGGTCACCTAGAGCCCAGGTGACAGGTGCACACCGTAGGGTTGGGGATGCACCGCAAGGCTGTGGACCCTACGGCTGACGGCTGCAGACGGGGGACAGATCCCACTAGGGTAAGAGCGTAAGATTCCCCGGGGCGCGGAGTCTAAGAGCCAGCTGGTGTTCACCAGAGCTTCGAGTGGTGAAGATGGTCTTGGCTGCAACTGGCTCCAGGTCGCGACCCCCAGGGTCCCCCAGCTCACACCCACAGTAGGTAACAGGAGGATAGGGATGGTGAGGGACAAAGCCAAGGTCGGGGCCACAAGCAGAACAGAATAGTCGGGTACACGCCAATAGGTCAGGGTCACAGGCAAGCAGGGATGGTCAGAACACGCCAAGGTCGGTAACGGAAATCAGAAGCAGAGCACACGACAGGAAACAGGAAGCTAATACACAAAGGTTGATCAGCAGGATAGGCTAGCAGTGCAAAGGTTAATATAGTGTAGTCTGATAGGGGCTAGGGTGGAGCCATTCCAGAGGAAGGAAATAAAAGCAGTCAGGTGAAGCTCGGCTGGTCTCTAGAAATGAACACATGCAGACAGGTAAGGAGAACAACTCTAATGCATAACCATGACAGTACCCCCCCTCTTACGAGGCCTCCCCCTCCCCCGCCTGGGACCAGATTTAGAGGGGAACTTCAAATGAAACTTCCTCAACAGACGAGGTGCAAAGATCTCGGAAGCCGAAATCCACGACCTCTCCTCAGGACCAAAACCTTTCCAGTGCACGAGGTACTGGAGAATGCCTCTACAGAGTCGGGAATCCAAAATTTGGCTAACCTCGTACTCCTGATCATCCTCAGAGACCGGTGCTATGGTAGGGGAAGGACGAGAGAACTTATTGAGGACTAAAGGCTTTAGAAGGGCAACATGGAAGGAGTTAGAGATTTTAAGGCTTTTGGGAATCTGGAGCTTGAAACAAACCGGATTCAGTTTAGAAATTATGGTGTATGGACCAATGAATCTTGGGGCAAATTTGAGGGAAGGAACCCGGAGTTTGATGTTCCTGGTGGAGAGCCAGACTTTGTCTCCTGGCTGAAAAGAGGGTGGCTTACGCCTGCGACGGTCAGCAAAACTCTTGAATTTGTTGGCAGCTTTCTGGAGGGAATCATGAACGTCAGCCCACATGGAATTGAATGATTCCTGAACAGTAGCCAAAGCTGGAATGTCAGAAGAACAAATCATAGGAAGGGGAAGCTGAGGATGTCTTCCATAAACAGTGAGGAAGGGTGTTTTCTGAGAACTGACGTTAACATGATTATTGTGGGAGAACTCAGCCCACGGTAATAGTGATGCCCAATCATCATGATGGGCAGAGACCAAGGTACGGAGAAAGACCTCTAACTCCTGATTAACTCTCTCAGTCTGGCCATTGGATTGGGGATGATAAGAAGAGGTAAAATCCAAGGTAATGTCGAGGGATTTGCAAAAGGCTCCCCAAAAACGAGAAGTAAATTGCACACCCCTGTCCGAGACGACATGCGAAGGAACACCATGAAGGCGGAAAATCTCTCGTACAAAAATGGGAACCAAGGCAGGGGCAGAAGGGAGACCAGGAAGAGGAACAAAATGAGCCATCTTGGAGAACCGATCGATTACTACCCAAATGGCCGTATTATTCTCCGATAGTGGAAGATCAGTGATAAAATCCATGGCGATATGAGACCAGGGCTCCTTAGGAATGGGCAAGGGCATGAGAAGACCAGCAGGGGCTTGAGTGGAAGATTTAGACTGAGCACAGACGTGACAAGCCTTAACGCAGTCTTTAACATCCGAGCGGAGATTAGGCCACCAGTAGTGACGACTGATAAGCAGGAAGGATCGGAGGAACCCAGCATGACCTGCCATCTTGGAATCATGTCCCCAACGAAGGATCTTGGTTCTTAGCTCCGTGGGAACAAAGGTCTTACCAGGAGGAATCTTTGATTCCAGGGTGGTAGAATGGGCAACAATGCAAGAGGTAGGAATGATCGGCTCAGGATCAGGGTTGGACTCCTCGTCCAAGGTGTCAAATGACCTAGAGAGCGCATCAGCTCGACCGTTGCAGGAACCAGGTTTGTACGTAATCGTGAATTTAAAACGAGAAAAGAAGAGACCCCACCTGGCCTGTCTGGGGTTCAGACGTTTAGCATTCTGTAGGTACTGTAGATTCTTATGATCAGTAAAGATCGTTATGGAGTGAGGGGAACCTTCCAAGAGATGACGCCACTCCTCCAACGCCAATTTAATTGCGAGAAGTTCCCGATCACCAATGGCATAATTTCTCTCTGCCTGAGAAATTTTTTTGGAGAAGAACGCACATGGTTGACGTTTCTTCTCAAAGTCCTGAAGAAGCACAGCTCCCACCCCCATCGAAGAAGCGTCTACTTCAATAAAAAATGGGTCTTCAGGATTTGGTCTCCTCAAGAGGGGTCCAGAGACAAAGGCCTGTTTCAGATCGTGAAACGCAGAGACAGCCTCGGAAGACCAGTCTTTGGCATTAGCACCCTTCTTGGTCAAAGCGATAATAGGCGCAGCAATGGAAGAGTAATTCCTTATGAACTGCCTATAATAATTTGTGAAGCCAAGGAAGCGCTGTGTGGCCTTGAGGCTAGCAGGAAGGGGCCAGTTGGTAATGGCAGAGACCTTTCCGGGATCCATGCGAAGACCCTCACTAGAAACAAAACATCCCAGAAACAGGACCTCGGAATATTCAAAGGAACATTTCTCCATCTTGGCATAGAGATTGTTCTCTCTAAGGCGCTGAAGTACGGTGCGTACATGGTTTCTGTGAGCAGGCAGATTTTGGGAAAAGATGAGAATGTCATCCAGATAGATGACAACAAACTGGTACAGTAGATCCCTGAATATTTCGTTGACAAAGTTCTGGAACACAGCTGGAGCATTACACAAACCAAAAGGCATAACCAAGTACTCGTAATGCCCGTCCCTAGTGTTAAATGCGGTCTTCCATTCGTCACCTTCTCGTATTCGAATGAGATTGTATGCACCTCTGAGATCCAATTTAGTGAAAATGGAAGCCCCCTTCAACCTGTCAAATAGCTCAGATATTAGAGGTAAGGGGTAACGGTTTTTAATAGTCACAGCGTTTAAACCTCTATAGTCAATGCAGGGCCTGAGGGTGCCATCCTTTTTGGCAACGAAAAAGAACCCTGCTCCTGCAGGCGATGAGGATTTCCGGATGAAACCTCTCTCCAAATTCTCAGCGACATACTCAGACATGGCTTGGGTCTCTGGAATGGATAAAGGGTAGGTACGACCCCTGGGCAGGGTTGCTCCAGGGACAAGGTCAATAGCACAGTCAAAAGATCTGTGAGGAGGAAGTACCTCAGCAGACTTCTTACAGAACACATCCCGGAAATCGCTATAAGCCGCAGGAAGATCGGACGAGACAGATGTGGTAGCAATGGGAAGTTTCCTCTTGGGGGTCACCTTGGAAAGACAAGACGAGAAACACGAAGGACCCCAGGCCAGGATCTGCCCAGATACCCAGTCCACATGTGGCGAGTGGAGCTGCAGCCAAGGAAGACCCAATACAATGGGGGTAGAGGCCTTGGGTAGGATGAGGAAGGAGATCCACTCCTGGTGGAGTATCCCTACCGACATCCTAATAGGTAGCGTCTGGAAACGGATAGGACCCCCTGGGAGCACAGTGCCATCAATTGCCGAGACTACTAGTGGAGTAGCGAGGGGAGAAAGGGTAAGCTTCATAGAAGAGGCAGTTCTCCAGTCCATAAAATTGCCGGCAGCCCCGGAGTCCAGATATGCTAGGACTGATTGGGGAGAAGTGCCTACATGGAGGAACACCGGAAGAAGGAGACGAGAAGGTGATGTTTCTGGGTCCAATACTCCACCTTCCAAATGTATTAGACCCGAGCGTTTCCCGGACGGAGCGAGCAGGAGTCACGAAAATGACCCTTTCCCCCACAATAAAGACACAAGCCCAGAGTTCTGCGTCTAGCACGTTCTTTGGGGGTTAGTCTGGTCCGGCCCAGCTGTATGGGCTCCTCAGCAGACGGAGGATGCTCCACAGGGCGACGGGGAAAAAGCTCAGGCTGACTAGAACCTGGGGGGTGCTGGCGTCTTTTTTCTAAGGACCTCTCCTGGAAGCGAATGTCAATTTGATTACATAAGGAAATGACTTCGTCTAGACCGGCGGGGATAGCTCTTCCTGCTAATTCGTCCTTCACTCGGTCTGAGAGGCCATGTAAAAAGGTTGCGACCAGGGCCTCATTGTTCCAGCTCAATTCCGCTGTAAGGATACGGAACTGAAGTGCATATTGGCCCACTGAACCAGATTCTTGGCGAAGGCGTAAAAGGGCACTAGCCGCAGAAGAAACCCGAGCTGGCTCCTCAAAGATGTTACGAAAGAGCTTCAAGAAGTCGCACAGGCTGGAAACCACTGGGTCATTTTTCTCCCACAGGGGGGCAGCCCAGGCTAAAGCTTCACCGGAGAGGAGGGAAATGATATAGGCTACCTTTGCCCGATCGGATAGAAAGTTTTGAGGCTGGAGCTCAAAATGAATGGTGCATTGGCTGAGGAAGCCCCTGCAGGCCTTGGAGTCCCCAGAGAAACGGGACGGAGCAGGCAGTACTAATGAATGCGTGGATGCGACTGGTGCGATAGGTGCAGTCGCAGACTGTACTTGAGGCTGCGGGTTCGGGGTTCCCAAGGAAGCCTGTAGCTGCTCGAAGCGAGAAGCCAGATCCTGGAGGAATCGCATCACCTGAGTCTGATTAGATTCCTGGGTCTCGAGTCTCCGCACTATGCCCTGCAATGGATCGACTGCAGGGAGCGGCACGTCAGCCGGGTCCATGGCTGATCAAACTGTCAGGTCACCTAGAGCCCAGGTGACAGGTGCACACCGTAGGGTTGGGGATGCACCGCAAGGCTGTGGACCCTACGGCTGATGGCTGCAGACGGGGGACAGATCCCACTAGGGTAAGAGCGTAAGATTCCCCGGGGCGCGGAGTCTAAGAGCCAGCTGGTGTTCACCAGAGCTTCGAGTGGTGAAGATGGTCTTGGCTGCAACTGGCTCCAGGTCGCGACCCCCAGGGTCCCCCAGCTCACACCCACAGTAGGTAACAGGAGGATAGGGATGGTGAGGGACAAAGCCAAGGTCGGGGCCACAAGCAGAACAGAATAGTCGGGTACACGCCAATAGGTCAGGGTCACAGGCAAGCAGGGATGGTCAGAACAAGCCAAGGTCGGTAACGGAAATCAGAAGCAGAGCACACGACAGGAAACAGGAAGCTAATACACAAAGGTTGATCAGCAGGATAGGCTAGCAGTGCAAAGGTTAATATAGTGTAGTCTGATAGGGGCTAGGGTGGAGCCATTCCAGAGGAAGGAAATAAAAGCAGTCAGGTGAAGCTCGGCTGGTCTCTAGAAATGAACACATGCAGACAGGTAAGGAGAACAACTCTAATGCATAACCATGACAGATGCGTCTCTAGTATCTAATTATCGCCTGATATCTTTGATCAATAATGATCTCAAAATCTTGACAAAAGTTTTAGCCAATAGGCTCTCTTCCTACATCGCACTTTACATCCACAAAGACCAGGCGGGCTTCATCCCGGGGAGACAGGGACCAGACCAAATTCGGAGAGCAATTGATATTATCTCCCTCCTCAATTCACAATGAGACGGTGGCCCTCCACAAGCAGGGTATCTCTTCTCAATTGACCTTCAAAAGGCATTTGACATAGTGACCTGGCCCTATCTTTTCAAGGTCCTTGAGTGCTGGGGTTTTGGTCCACGCTTCCTGGGGATTTTACGTGCTTTGTACTCGAACCCTCTTGCCCGGGTTCGTTTGCAAGGCTGTTATTCTGACCCTTTCCCCATAGAAAAGGGGACAAGACAGGGTTGCCCACTTTCCCCCCTCCTTTTCGCTATCGCCATTGAGACTTTGGCCATTGCGATTAGGCATAACCCTAATATTAAAGGTGTCCTTTGCGGGGGGCAAGAACACAAATGCGCGCTATTTGCAGACGATATCCTCCTATTCGTTACTTCCCCACTAATCTCAACGCCCAACATACTCTCCCTGCTTGACCAGTTTGGTAAAGCTTCAGGACTCCATGTTAATGTCTCCAAATCCACAGCCTTAAATATCATGGTTCCTCCCGAGTCACTGCAGAATATTCAGAGCCACTTCCCAATTCACTGGTGCACATCACACTTCCCATACCTAGGAATCAATCTCACGCCTAAATTCGAAACCCTCTTCTCTGCGAACTTCCCAGCTGCTTTTAAAACACTCACTGCTGACCAGAAAAGCACGGAGACGTAGGAACGTAGGTGCAGGGCTGGCATGACTCATGCACCAGGATAGCCCCTATAGGGTTAATCAAAAAGGAGAGGAGGGGGCGGAGCTGTCAGCCGAGGAGAGGGGCGGAACCCTATTTAAAGGGGGGAGGAGGTTACTGCCATCACGCGGGAGGCTGCGGGGGGCCTGCTTCGGGGGGGGATTCCACGCCATGTGCTCGGCGGTCCAGGCCGCCGGAGCGCTTCTCGCCTGGGCCATCTACCAGAGCCCTGCGCCAGCCTAGGAGCCCGATAGCGGACCCGCCGTCCCCCCCTGCAAAACGGTCTTCTGCTGGGGCACGGGGGGGGGTCCAGGCGGAATCCTCTTCTTGGGCAGGGCTCGGGGAGTGGGGGTTTAGGGTCTGGGGACGCCCCCTCCCCACCGGCGTGGACAGAGGGAGGAAGGAGCACGGTTCCCCCGGCTGCGGCTGTGTTGTTGCCGCAGGGGGAGACCCGTCGCAGGAGGAACAGCGTCACGCCTGCGCGGCAGCTACCAGACGCTGCTGGGAGGCCGGTGCGGGCAGGAAGTGGAACCACACCTGGACACAGAGGGAGGCCGGCGGGGCCCGCGCGGGGTCGCAGTGCGGGTGCCTTGCACAGCGGGATGGCGGAAGGTCGGGCCTATGGCGACGGCGGAGCGACGACTGGCAACACAGACACGCCCCCGGGCCGCTCGGCGACCGGAGGGCCTTCCACGCCTGTGCTACCTGCGGCAGAAGTGCGCTCTGAAGGTGAACTGTCGGGTTCGGAGGCGGAGGTCCACGATCGGGAGGAGGCGGCTGGAGCATCCGGTGTGACGGCTGGAGGGAGCAGACCCAGGCAGCCAGGTAAGAGTTTGCCTTTATCTTCTTCTTCTCTTTTCCAGGGGGCTGTTGGGGCTGGCCTGGAGGGGGGGGTTGGGGGTTCCACGGTGCCGCGGGGGGCGGGGGTGCTACCCGCCTCCTGTGGGACCCAGGTGTCGGTGCAGGCGTTGCTGGGGGGTTTGCAGGATTTGATACGGCGCTTCGCTGGTGATGGTGGGGGCCCCCCGCAGATTGCCCCCTGGGTTTGGGACCTGGGGGCGGGCATGGGTTCTCCGCGCGGAGGGGGGGTGTCTCGGGGGGTCGGGGCTGTATCTAGGGTAGAGGCTGGCGAGGGGCTGGGGCCGATTCAGGTGAGTACTGAGTTGCAGGCGCCGGGAGCGGTGCCGGGGGGTCCGGTGTCGGCGGCTGCGGCCGGGGTGCTGGAGGTAAGTTCCGGGCTGGGGGCGGGGGCGCCGGTGGCTGGAACGACCTCGGGGGAGGACAAGTCGACGAAGGAGGTGACGGCGCGGGAGGACGTGGTGCGTTTGGCGGACGCTGCCAGATGCGAGGTGTATGTTTGCTACGAGGGTCCCTTGGGGGTGCATTTAAAGCAGGACGTGAGGGACAAGATCAAGAAGGGTGAGTATGTGGAGATATTTTCGCTGCTGCCCCTGGAGAAATTTAATTTGGATCGGGTCAAGCCGGATAGTTCTAAGAAGGATGATGAGGAGAAGAGGAGGTATTGTTTGATTCCGCGGACTTTTTCTAATTGGCTGCAGGCGTTTGCCATATTGGCGAGCGTGATTGGGGAAACGGCGCCGGAGCACTGCTCGGCTCTGTTTTGTTATATGGACGCCATTGGGGAGGCGCACCGGGTGTATGGGGGTTCTGCTTGGCTGCGTTATGACGAGCAGTTTCGGCAACGGAGGGCCGTGCGTCCGGATATTCGGTGGGACCACAAGGATATCAGCCTTTGGATGCGCTTGATGTCGTCGGCGAGGGCTCCTCAACCGTTTTTTCATGGGAGGGGCGGGGGAACTTCCACCTCTGGACTTCCGGCCAGAAAGAAATCAGGGGTGTGCTGGCAGTTTAACGAAGGGTCCTGCAAGTTCGGGGGGTCCTGTCGTTTTCGGCACGAGTGTTCCGGGTGCGGGGGGGGTCACACGCTCTCCCGTTGTTTTAAGAAGGGCAAGCGTGCCGGCGAGCCTGGTTTCAAGAGGGACAACCCCGGTGAGGGTGGAAAGGATGCGTCCTTTCCTAAGTAGATACCCGGACAGGGAGGTCGCGCGGGTGTTGGGGGAGGGGTTTTCGGTGGGTTTCCGGATTCCGTGTTCTTTGGACGTGGTTCCGCCGATGGCGAGGAACTTGCGGTCGGCCTTGGGGAATCCTGGGGTCGTCGCTGACAAGCTGGCGAAGGAGGTGGCGTTGGGGAGGATGTGTGGCCCGTTTGCGGAGCCACCTTTGCCGGATTTGGTTGTGTCTCCGTTGGGGGTGGTGCCTAAGAAGGAACCTAACAAGTTTCGGCTTATTCACCACCTTTCTTTTCCCAGAGGGGGCTCGGTGAACGATGCTATTGATCCCGAAGCCTGTTCGGTGTCGTACACGTCCTTTGACGCCGCGGTGGGTTGGGTGCGGCGGTACGGGAAGGGGGCCCTTATGGCTAAGTCCGACATCGAGGCAGCTTTTCGGCTGTTGCCGGTGCACCCAGAGAGCTTCCGGCTGTTGGGGTGCTGCTGGCAGGACCAGTTTTATGTGGACAAGTGTTTGCCTATGGGCTGTTCCGTGTCCTGTGCTTTGTTTGAGCTTTTTAGCTCGTTTTTGGAATGGGTAGTGCGCGACGTGTCGGGTTGGGCGTCGGTGATTCATTACCTTGATGATTTCCTCGTGGTTGGGCCTCCTGGTTCCAATGTGTGTGCGATCCTGTTGGCCACGTTGCAGCACATTGCGGATCGATTCGGGGTGCCATTGGCGGGCGGACAAGACGGAGGGGCCGGCTTCGGTTATGTGTTTCTTGGGCATTGAGATAGACGCCGACATGATGGAATGTCGGCTGCCGGCGGACAAGGTGGAGGGGCTGAAAAGGGAGTTGAGGGAGCTGGTGGGCCCGCGGAAGGTGCAGCTGCGGAAGCTGCAGTCGGTTTTAGGTAAGTTGAATTTTGCTTGCCGGATCATACCGATGGGCAGGGTTTTTTGCCGGCGGTTGTCGGCGGCTACGGCTGGGACACAGGTTCCGACGCATTTCATTCGGTTGACTAGGGAGCATAGGGCGGACATTCGGATTTGGCAGACGTTTTTGGAAGGATTCAACGGAAGGTCGGTGTGGATGAAAGGGCCGGTGAGTAACTTCGACTTGGAATTGCTGACGGACGCGGCTGGGTCCACTGGCTATGGAGCCTTCTTTCAGGGCCAATGGAGTGCGGAAGCTTGGCCCCGGACGTGGGTTGAGGCGGAGTATACGAAAAACCTGGTGCTACTGGAATTGTTTCCGGTGGTGTTGGCGGTGGAGGTTTGGGGGGAGGCATTCCGGGATTTGAAGGTCCGGTTGCATTGCGACAACATGGGCGTGGTGCAGGTTATCAATCGGATTTTGGCGTCCTCGCTGCCGGTGGTCAGGCTGCTGCGTCACCTGGTACTGCGCTGCTTACAGATGAACATTTTCTTATATGCCGTCCATATTCCGGGAGTGGACAATAATGTGGCCGATGCTTTGTCTCGATTTCAGTGGCCGAGGTTTCGGGCTTTGGCTCCGGATGCGGCGAGAGAGGGGATCGTCTGCCCGGGGTGGCTCTGGGAAGTTGCGTTGGAGTAGCCGCGTATTTTATTTCCCGGGTGATGGAACAATTGGGGTCGGTGGCCTCTATTGAGCGGAAGTTGGCGGCGTTGGCCTTTTGGTTTAAACTGCGGGGCGAGGAGGATTGGACAAAAGGTTTTTGGGTGAAACAGGCCCTTAAGGGGTATCGGAAGGGTAATCATCACGAGAATGGGAGGCGACCGGTGACCTTCGGGGTTTTGCAGGCCATTTGTGAGCGATTGGAAGGACAATGTGCTTCGCGTTATGAGGCTCGGTTGTTCCGCGCTGCTTTTTCATTGGCGTTTTTTGGGGCTTTTCGGGTGGGGGAATTGGTGAGTCCGGCGAGGAAAGTTAGGGGAGGCTTACTGGGGCAGGATGTGGCTCTGTGGGGGGGACAGGGTGCGTTTGACCTTGCGTAGATCGAAAACGGATCAGAGGGGCAGAGGGGTGGATATCTGGTTGTTCAAGTTGCCGGGTTCCGGGTTGTGCCCGGTGAGAGCGGTTTCGGAATTTTGGGATTGTAGGCCTCGGGGGGAGGGTCCTTTGTTGATGCACGAGGATGGGTCCTTTTTGTCTAGGTTTCAATTTGTAGCCGTGCTCCGCAAATGTCTCCGGGCTGGGGGGTTTGAAGAGTCGCAGTTTGCCTCCCACTCCTTCCGCATTGGGGCAGCCACGGAGGCCGCCAGATGTGGGTTGGATGAGGCAGCGGTCAAAAAAATTGGGAGATGGGAATCGCGGCGGTTTCAGTCCTATGTGAGGCCGCATCTGGTGTAAGTGGGAGAGTGGGGGGGGGGGTTTTCCTCGGGTGTGTTTTTTCCGGGGCGTGCATGGGGGGGCTACTTGGGGGTGGTTGGCCATGGTTATTTGAACGGGGGTCCCTATGTTATTTTAGTATTCGCTTTGTCATTTCAGAAGGAGGTCGCGAACGCCTCGTCTGGATATTGGGACACTCCTACGTTTTTTGGGGTGCCAGGAGAGCTGATGGGTGGTGCCGGAAGTTTATCGGTACGCTGGACTAGATAGGTCCCCGGATGTGCTGGTGTTACATGTGGGGGGCAATGACTTAGGGATTCGGTCAACTAGGGATCTTGTGGCGGATGTAAAAAGGGATTTTTTGATGCTTCGCAGGGACTTTCCGGACATGGTGCTGGTCTGGTCTGACATCGTGGCAAGGACGGCCTGGCGGATGGCCAGATCAGTAACCCGGATCAATAAGGCCAGGATTAAAGTCAACAAGGCCCTGGGGAGGTTTATTAAGCGGAATGGGGGGTTGGTGGTGAGGCACACGGAGTTAGAGGTGAACGTGGGCATGTACCTTCGGGGGGATGGGGTGCATCTTACGGCAGTGGGGACTGACCTGTGGGCTTTGGGGGTGCAGGATGGGATTGAGCGTGCCCTGTGGGTGTGGAGGGGCCCTTAAGGCTAAGGGGGTCATCCTTGCGGGCTGTGGCGGTGCCTTTGGTCTTTGACGGGGTAAAGAAACGGAGGTGATGGAAGTGGTGGGGGGACTCATAGGTGGTATGTGCCCCCTTTTTGGTGTATCCCAGCGGAAGGGTAGGCTGGGATACGGGGTTTTGGTGGCACTGCGGGAAAGGGGGTTGTCTCCAGGCTGATAAACGGCCTGAGGCCTGGTATGGTAAAATTTGGTCCCGCAGTGTATTGGTGAAACAAAAGGAGAAATGAGGTACCGTCAAAGACCAAATGGCTGGGAGTTATAATTGCTGTTGCAATATAGTATTTTATTAGAGTTATAAAAGTTAATAAAAGTTATTTATTCTATTTATTTTATTTTGGTTGAAGATTGGTTAAAATAAAAGGCTGCTGTGGCCATTTTATACTCCAAACTCTAGCGTGGTCTATTTATTTGGGGTGAAATGAAGGGAAAGGTAAAAGGGAATGGGTGGAAAGCTAGAAGGTTTATGGGAAAGGGGTGTAATACTGGTTGCATAGGTCAAGAAAAGCACGGAGACGTAGGAACGTAGGTGCAGGGCTGGCATGACTCATGCACCAGGATAGCCCCTATAGGGTTAATCAAAAAGGAGAGGAGGGGGCGGAGCTGTCAGCCGAGGAGAGGGGCAGAACCCTATTTAAAGGGGGGAGGAGTCAAGTACGGGAAGCGTGGGTCACAGCAGTTGGAAGTTGCCCACCCACCCGCCCTTTAGGTTAGGTTGCTTTTGTGGTGCTTTATTTTGGTTGTTGTCGTTGTCCCTTGTTTCTTGCAGGTTCGTTGGAGACGGTCGTCATGGCAGCGGTTGGCGGTGCCTTTGGTCTTTGACGGGGTAAAGAAACGGAGGTGATGGAAGTGGTGGGGGGACTCATAGGTGGTATGTGCCCCCTTTTTGGTGTATCCCAGCGGAAGGGTAGGCTGGGATACGGGGTTTTGGTGGCACTGCGGGAAAGGGGGTTGTCTCCAGGCTGATAAACGGCCGGAGGCCTGGTATGGTAAAATTTGGTCCCGCAGTGTATTGGTGAAACAAAAGGAGAAATGAGGTACCGTCAAAGACCAAATGGCTGGGAGTTATAATTGCTGTTGCAATATAGTATTTTATTAGAGTTATAAAAGTTAATAAAAGTTATTTATTCTATTTATTTTATTTTGGTTGAAGATTGGTTAAAATAAAAGGCTGCTGTGGCCATTTTATACTCCAAACTCTAGCGTGGTCTATTTATTTGGGGTGAAATGAAGGGAAAGGTAAAAGGGAATGGGTGGAAAGCTAGAAGGTTTATGGGAAAGGGGTGTAATACTGGTTGCATAGGTCATGACTTCCTGGTCCAAGTACGAGCTTTCTTGGCTGGGCCGCATTAATTCCATAAAGGTGACTCTCCTTCCACGTATCCTATACTTATTTAGGGCTCTCCCTATCCCGATCCGCAAATCACAATTACATAAAATCCAATCCAGCATACTACAATTTATATGGGGTTCCAAAGGTAGGAGATGCTCTAAACATATTTTATATCATCTCAAATCACAAGGAGGACTTGCCTTACCTAATATTTGGTGGTGCTATCAAGCAGCGAGGCTGGCCCAGTTTTCCATTGTCTATGCCCGGGGTACGAAACCTGATTGGGTAGCTATAGAGAGACAAGCAGTCCCTAGACACACGATAGACTACCTCATTTGGGTCCCCCCCAAAATGAGACCCCCAATTTTGGCCCCCACTCTCTCTCACTCCTTGTCCCTGTGTGACCTCATTTATAAAAATTCAGCCCTGATCTCACCATTACGCCCACAGACGCATATCTTCCACAATCCTAAATTCCCTCCCGGATCGAACATACTTGCCTTCAAGTGGTGGCTCAATAAAGGTTTATTTAGAATAGGGAATTACTTCACCCCCTCAGGCCCCTTCTCCCTCTGATATTGCCTCAAGAAATTGGAAATGCCAAATGAGGAAAGGTTCCGCTTTTCTCAGATTTCCCACTTCCTCCATTCTTTATGGCCGGATAAATCGATGCCCCTAAAAGTTACAACTTATGAAGCATGGTGCTCAGATGTCATTGATCAGAGGGGAGGAATATCCATCATCTATTCATCCTTGGCCTCGACTCTGTCTAAACCGATCCTGGATCATGGCACAAAAGAAAATAGTCAGTATTATACAGGACAAGAAGCGTAGGTTTGAACTTATATGGGAACCTTGGGCCAAATATTGTCACATCACACTATACCCGGGTTACTCCTTCTCTAGTTGATGGTTCTACTGGATGTCCCACACTTTCTTCTATTCCTTACCTTTTTCTTTCTTTATCTTACTTTCCCCCGCTTTCTCTTCTTTTATGATTTCTCTATCTTTCTTCTATTCTTGCTACTGTTTGGTTTAAACCGTTTAGGTTTTAGTATTGTTAGTAACACATTCTATTGGGGGGGAGGGAGGGCTATATCCCCCTATCTCCCTCCTCTATTGTTATTTGGTTTTCGTTACTGAGGCATTTACATGTTTAGTACTGCTGCACTTTAAGTGGAGATAATTAAGCGGGATAACCCTCTGTCTCTCTGGCTGGGGGGACACTGGGGATCCCATCTATTTTGCAAACCATATTGGGGTGGAGCCTGGGAAGCTCGCGGAAGAGGGAGGGCGGGGGGAGCCCCTGGTCGCAGCAAGATCCCTTTAGGGGCGGCTGGGGAGGTCTCCTGTCATTTGCTCTGCCGTGCTTCGTAGGGGGAGGGTGGGGAGGGTTGTTTCTCCCCTGGCTGTACCACCTCCTTGTTCCCCTTCACCCTGATCACTTGTACGGTCCGATAACTAGCTCTTATGACACGGGATTCTCCGAAATTCCTGCTCAAGCAGTCTACTTCTACATCCACTCTTGCCAGTGGCGTAACTAGAACCTTCAGGGCCCCGATGCAAGAAACCATGAAGGGCCCCCCTGAACCCCAGCCAGGGCCCTTCTCTCCGAGTCCGGCGGTGAAACTCCAGGGTGTGGTCACAGGTATGACCTTTGTGAGCCCTGTAGTTCCACCACTGGCACCAGTAGTTTTTTTTTTTTTTTTTTATTTTTAGGTGCCCCATTGGGGGACTGTCCCTAGGCAGGATGGGGTCCCCATCCCCAGAAGAGATGAGGTCCTTTTCTCCAGGGCAGATGAAGTTACTGCCCGCAGGTGAGAAGAGGTCTCTGTCCCCAGGGGAGGTGGGGGTCCCTGTCCCCACGTGAGAAGGGGCCCCTGTCCCCAGGGGGAGAGGGAGGGGGTAAGTAATGGTGTGTGGGGGATGGGGTCCTCTCACTCACCATGACCAAGCTGCAGGCCACGCACTCATCCATGTTGGCCTGGGCTCCATCCAGTGTGCTGGACGGGTGATCAGCATATCTCCCAGAAAGACCTTTCATCATCTGTGTATGACGGGAAAGGAGGGGGGCTGGCAGACAAGCCTGCAGTGTCCTCTAGGGAGCCGGCTCTCATAGGGCTGCACTGCATCTGTGTGCTTAAAGTTTGTTTACCGGGAGAAGTATGCAGTGCAGTGTGGGCCAGACTCGGGGGGGGGGGGGCGGGACTCTGGCTGGGGAGAACAGACATCGGACTGAGCGGCAATGCATAGAGCAGGAGAGGGGTGCTCTGAGGAGCCAGCCGAGCACACAGGTCATGCGGGGAACGCACAACTAAAGAGCAGCCAGTGGGATAGTCGAGCATGGAGCTCTGCTAGTCACCCTCCACCTTCAGCCCCCCGTGTGCATGGTGCACTGGTACCCCTAGCTGCCTATGCTGCTGCCGGCCATATGTAGAGGGGGCTGCATGGGCCCCCTGCAGCACAGGGCCCAGTTGCGGTCGCGACTGCTGCACCCCCTATAGTTACGCCTCTGACTCTTGCCTCATCCATGTGCTACTTTCTTGATGTACTGAGTTACTTTTGGCCTTACGGCTCGATAGGTATATCTCTGTACCCTTTTTCGTTTATCAAATTCACCCTGTACTTTACTGTATCTTTATTGTTTTGTACTACTGTGCTCAAAAAAAAAAAAAAAATTTTTGAAATAGATTTGCAGTCTCTGGTCATCTCCTGTATTAGATCCACAGTCTCTGGTCATCTCCTGTATTAAATCAGCAGTCTCTGGTCATCTCCTGTATTAAATCCGCAGTCTCTGGTCATCTCCTATAATAGATCCGCAGTCTCTGGTCATCTCTTGTATTAGATTTGCAGTCTCTGGTCATCTCTTGTATTAGATTTGCAGTCTCTGGTCATCTCCTGTAATAGATCCGCAGTTTCTGGTCTTCTCCTGTATTGAATCTGCAGTCTCTGGTCATCTCCTGTAATAGATCCGCAGTCTCTGGTCATCTCCTGTAATAGATCCGCAGTCTCTGGTCATCTCTTGTATTAGATCTGTAGTCTCTGGTCATCTCCTGTATTAGATCCGCAGTCTCTGGTCATCTCCTGTAATAGATCCGCAGTCTCTGGTCATCTCTTGTATTAGATCTGCAGTCTCTGGTCATCTCCTGTAATAGATCCGCAGTCTCTGGTCATCTCCTGTATTCAATCCGCAGTCTCTGGTCATCTCCTGTATTAAATCCGCAGTCTCTGATCATCTCCTGTATTAAATCCGCAGTCTTTGGTCATCTCCTATAATAGATCTGCAGTCTCTGGTCATCTCCTGTAATAGATCCGCAGTCTCTGGTCATCTCCTGTAATAGATCCGCAGTCTCTGGTCATCTCCTGTAAAAGATCCGCAGTCTCTGGTCATCTCCTGTATTAAATCAGCAGTCTCTGGTCATCTCCTGTATTAAATCCGCAGTCTCTGGTCATCTCCTGTATTAGATCCGCAGTCTCTGGTCATCTCCTGTAATAGATCCGCAGTCTCTGGTCATCTCCTGTAATAGATCCGCAGTCTCTGGTCATCTCCTGTAATAGATCTGCAGTCTCTGGTCATCTCTTGTATTAGATTTGCAGTCTCTGGTCATCCCCTGTATTAGATCCGCAGTCTCTGGTCATCTCCTGTATTAGATCCGCAGTCTCTGGTCATCTCCTGTATTAGATTCGCAGTCTCTGGTCATCTCCTGTATTAGATCCGCAGTTTCTGGTCATCTCCTGTAATAGATCCGCAGTCTCTGGTCATCTGTTGTATTAGATCTGTAGTCTCTGGTCATCTCTGTATTAGATCCGCAGTCTCTGGTCATCTCCTGTAATAGATTTGCAGTCTCTGGTCATCTCCTGTAATAGATCCGCAGTCTCTGGTCATCTCTTGTATTAGATTTGCAGTCTCTGGTCATCTCCTGTATAAGATCCGCAGTCTCTGGTCATCTCCTGTATTAGATCCGCAGTCTCTGGTCATCTCCTGTATTAGATCTGCAGTCTCTGGTCATCTCCTGTATTAAATCCGCAGTCTCTGGTCATCTCCTGTAATAGATCCGCAGTCTCTGGTCATCTCCTGTAATAGATCCGCAGTCTCTGGTCATCTCTTGTATTAGATCCGTAGTCTCTGGTCATCTCCTGTATTAGATCCGCAGTCTCTGGTCATCTCTTGTATTAGATTTGCAGTCTCTGGTCATCTCCTGTAATAGATCCGCAGTCTCTGGTCATCTCTTGTATTAGATCCGTAGTCTCTGGTCATCTCCGGTATTAGATCTGCAGTCTCTGGTCATCTCTTGTATTAGATTTGCAGTCTCTGGTCATCTCCTGTATTAGATCCACAGTCTCTGGTCATCTCCTGTATTAAATCGGCAGTCTCTGGTCATCTCCTGTATTAAATCCGCAGTCTCTGGTCATCTCATGTAATAGATCCGCAGTCTCTGGTCATCTCTTGTATTAGATGTGTAGTCTCTGGTCATCTCCTGTATTAGATCCGCAGTCTCTGGTCATCTCCTGTATTAAATCCGCAGTCTCTGGTCATCTCCTGTATTAGATCCGCAGTCTCTGGTCATCTCCTGTAATAGATCCGCAGTCTCTGGTCATCTCCTGTAATAGATCTGCAGTCTCTGGTCATCTCCTGTATTAGATCCGCAGTCTCTGGTCATCTCTTGTATTAGATCTGTAGTCTCTGGTCATCTCCTGTATTAGATCCACAGTCTCTGGTCATCTCTTGTATTAGATTTGCAGTCTCTGGTCATCTCCTGTAATAGATCCGCAGTCTCTGGTCATCGCCTACATTAAATCCGCAGTCTCTGGTCATCTCCTGTATTAAATCCGCAGTCTCTGGTCATCTCCTGTATTAAATCCGCAGTCTCTGGTCATCTCCTGTATTAAATCCGCAGTCTCTGGTCATCTCCTGTAATAGATCCGCAGTCTCTGGTCATCTCCTGTATTAGATCCGCAGTCTCTGGTCATCTCCTGTATTAGATCCGTAGTCTCTGGTCATCTCCTGTAATAGATCCTCAGTCTCTGGTCATCTCCTGTAATAGATCCGCAGTCTCTGGTCATCTCCTGTAATAGATCGGCAGTCTCTGGTCATCTCCTGTATTAGATCCGCAGTCTCTGGTCATCTCCTGTATTAGATCCGCAGTCTCTGGTCATCTCCTGTAATAGATCCTCAGTCTCTGGTCATCTCCTATAATAGATCCGCAGTCTCTGGTCATCTCCTGTAATATATTTGCAGTCTCTGGTCATCTCCTGTAATAGATCCGCAGTCCCTGGTCATCTCCTGTAATAGATCCGCAGTCTCTGGTCATCTCTTGTATTAGATCTGTAGTCTCTGGTCATCCCCTGTATTAGATCCGCAGTCTCTGGTCATGTCTTGTATTAGATCTGTAGTCTCTGGTCATCTCCAGTATTAGATCCGCAGTCTCTGGTCATCTCTTGTATTAGATTTGCAGTCTCAGGTCATCTCCTGTAATAGATCCGCAGTCTCTGGTCATCTCCTGTATTAAATCCGCAGTCTCTGGTCATCTCCTGTATTAAATCCGCAGTCTCTGGTCATCTCCTGTATTAAATCCACAGTCTCTAGTCATCTCCTGTAATAGATCCGCAGTCTCTGGTCATCTCCTGTATTAAATCCGCAGTCTCTGGTCATCTCCTGTATTAAATCCGCAGTCTCTGGTCATCTCCTGTATTAAATCCGCAGTCTCTGGTCATCTCCTGTATTAAATCCGCAGTCTCTAGTCATCTCCTGTATTAGATCCGCAGTCTCTGGTCATCTCCTGTAATAGATCCGCAGTCTCTGGTCATCTCCTGTAATAGATCTGCAGTCTCTGGTCATCTCCTGTATTAGATCCGCAGTCTCTGGTCATCTCTTGTATTAGATCTGTAGTCTCTGGTCATCTCCTGTATTAGATCCACAGTCTCTGGTCATCTCTTGTATTAGATTTGCAGTCTCTGGTCATCTCCTGTAATAGATCCGCAGTCTCTGGTCATCTCCTATATTAAATCCGCAGTCTCTGGTCATCTCCTGTATTAAATCCGCAGTCTCTGGTCATCTCCTGTATTAAATCCGCAGTCTCTGGTCATCTCCTGTATTAAATCTGCAGTCTCTGGTCATCTCCTGTAATAGATCCGCAGTCTCTGGTCATCTCCTGTATTAGATCCGCAGTCTCTGGTCATCTCCTGTATTAGATCCGCAGTCTCTGGTCATCTCCTGTAATAGATCCTCAGTCTCTGGTCATCTCCTGTAATAGATCCGCAGTCTCTGGTCATCTCCTGTAATATATTTGCAGTCTCTGGTCATCTCCTGTAATAGATCCGCAGTCTCTGGTCATCTCTTGTAATAGATCCGCAGTCTCTGGTCATCTCCTGTAATAGATATGCAGTCTCTGGTCATCTCTTGTAATAGATCTGTAGTCCCTGGTCATCTCCTGTATTAGATCTGCAGTCTCTGGTCATCTCCTGTAATAGATCCGCAGTCTCTGGTCATCTCCTGTAATAGATCCGCAGTCTCTGGTCATTTCCTGTAATAGATCTGCAGTCTCTGGTCATCTCCTGTATTAGATCCGCAGTCTCTGGTCATCTCTTGTATTAGATCTGTAGTCTCTGGTCATCTCCTGTATTAGATCCACAGTCTCTGGTCATCTCTTGTATTAGATTTGCAGTCTCTGGTCATCTCCTGTAATAGATCCGCAGTCTCTGGTCATCGCCTATATTAAATCCGCAGTCTCTGGTCATCTCCTGTATTAAATCCGCAGTCTCTGGTCATCTCCTGTATTAAATCCGCAGTCTCTGGTCATCTCCTGTAATAGATCCGCAGTCTCTGGTCATCTCCTGTATTAGATCCGCAGTCTCTGGTCATCTCCTGTAATAGATCCTCAGTCTCTGGTCATCTCCTGTAATAGATCCGCAGTCTCTGGTCATCTCCTGTAATAGATCTGCAGTCTCTGGTCATCTCCTGTAATATATTTGCAGTCTCTGGTCATCTCCTGTAATAGATCCGCAGTCTCTGGTCATCTCCTGTAATAGATCCGCAGTCTCTGGTCATCTCCTGTAATAGATATGCAGTCTCTGGTCATCTCTTGTAATAGATCTGTAGTCTCTGGCCATCTCCTGTATTAGATCTGCAGTCTCTGGTCATCTCCTGTTATAGATCCGCAGTCTCTGGTCATCTCTTGTATTAGATTTGCAGTCTCTGGTCATCTCCTGTATTAGATCCGCAGTCTCTGGTCATCTCTTGTATTAGATCTGTAGTCTCTGGTCATCTCCTGTACTAGATCCGCAGTCTCTGGTCATCTCTTGTATTAGAATTGCAGTCTCTGGTCATCACCTGTAATAGATCCGCAGTCTCTGGTCATCTCTTGTATTAGATCCGCAGTCTCTGGTCATCTCCTGTATTAAATCCGCAGTCTCTGGTCATCTCCTGTATTAAATCCGCAGTCTCTGGTCATCTCCTGTATTAAATCCGCACTCTCTGGTCATCTCCTGTAATAGATCCGCAGTCTCTGGTCATCTCCTGTATTAGATCCGCAGTCTCTGGTCATCTCCTGTAATAGATCCGCAGTCTCTGGTCATCTCCTGTAATAGATCCGCAGTCTCTGGTCATCTCTTGTATTAGATCTGTAGTCTCTGGTCATCTCCTGTATTAGATCCGCAGTCTCTGGTCATCTCCTTTAATAGATCCGCAGTCTCTGGTCATCTCTTGTATTAGATCTGTAGTCTCTGGTCATCCCCTGTATTAGATCCGCAGTCTCTGGTCATCTCTTGTATTAGATCTGTAGTCTCTGGTCATCTCCTGTATTAGATCCACAGTCTCTGGTCATCTCTTGTATTAGATTTGCAGTCTCTGGTCATCTCCTGTAATAGATCCGCAGTCTCTGGTCATCGCCTATATTAAATCCGCAGTCTCTGGTCATCTCCTGTATTAAATCCGCAGTCTCTGGTCATCTCCTGTATTAAATCCGCAGTCTCTGGTCATCTCCTGTAATAGATCCGCAGTCTCTGGTCATCTCCTGTATTAGATCCGCAGTCTCTGGTCATCTCCTGTAATAGATCCTCAGTCTCTGGTCATCTCCTGTAATAGATCCGCAGTCTCTGGTCATCTCCTGTAATAGATCTGCAGTCTCTGGTCATCTCCTGTAATATATTTGCAGTCTCTGGTCATCTCCTGTAATAGATCCGCAGTCTCTGGTCATCTCCTGTAATAGATCCGCAGTCTCTGGTCATCTCCTGTAATAGATATGCAGTCTCTGGTCATCTCTTGTAATAGATCTGTAGTCTCTGGCCATCTCCTGTATTAGATCTGCAGTCTCTGGTCATCTCCTGTTATAGATCCGCAGTCTCTGGTCATCTCTTGTATTAGATTTGCAGTCTCTGGTCATCTCCTGTATTAGATCCGCAGTCTCTGGTCATCTCTTGTATTAGATCTGTAGTCTCTGGTCATCTCCTGTACTAGATCCGCAGTCTCTGGTCATCTCTTGTATTAGAATTGCAGTCTCTGGTCATCACCTGTAATAGATCCGCAGTCTCTGGTCATCTCTTGTATTAGATCCGCAGTCTCTGGTCATCTCCTGTATTAAATCCGCAGTCTCTGGTCATCTCCTGTATTAAATCCGCAGTCTCTGGTCATCTCCTGTATTAAATCCGCACTCTCTGGTCATCTCCTGTAATAGATCCGCAGTCTCTGGTCATCTCCTGTATTAGATCCGCAGTCTCTGGTCATCTCCTGTAATAGATCCGCAGTCTCTGGTCATCTCCTGTAATAGATCCGCAGTCTCTGGTCATCTCTTGTATTAGATCTGTAGTCTCTGGTCATCCCCTGTATTAGATCCGCAGTCTCTGGTCATCTCTTGTATTAGATCTGTAGTCTCTGGTCATCTCCTGTATTAGATCCGCAGTCTCTGGTCATCTCTTATATTAGATTTGCAGTCTCAGGTCATCTCCTGTAATAGATCCGCAGTCTCTGGTCATCTCCTGTATTAAATCCGCAGTCTCTGGTCATCTCCTGTATTAAATCCGCAGTCTCTGGTCATCTCCTGTATTAAATCCACAGTCTCTAGTCATCTCCTGTAATAGATCCGCAGTCTCTGGTCATCTCCTTTATTAAATCTGCAGTCTCTGGTCATCTCCTGTATTAAATCCGCAGTCTCCGGTCATCTCCTGTATTAAATCTGCAGTCTCTGGTCATCTCCTGTATTAAGTCCGCAGCCTCCGGTCATCTGCTGAAATAGATCCGCAGTCTCTGGTCATCTCCTGTAATAAATCCGCAGTCTCTGGTCATCTCCTGTAATGGATCCACAGTCTCTGGTCATCTCTTGTATTAGATTTGCAGTCTCTGGTCATCCCTGTATTAGATCCGCAGTCTCTGGTCATCTCCTGTAATAGATCCGCAGTCTCTGGTCATCTCCTGTAATAGATCCGCAGTCTTTGGTCATCTCCTGTATTAGATCCGCAGTCTTTGGTCATCTCCTGTAATAGATTTGCAGTCTCTGGTCATCTCCTGTAATATATCCGCAGTCTCTGGTCATCTCCTTTATTAGATCCGCAGTCTCTGGTCATCTCCTGTATTAGATCCGCAGTCTCTGGTCATCTCTTGTATTAGATCTGTAGTCTCTGGTCATCTCCTGTATTCGATCCGCAGTCTCTGGTCATCTCCTTTAATAGATCCGCAGTCTCTGGTCATCTCTTGTATTAGATTTGCAGTCTCTGGTCATCTCCTGTAATAGATCCGCAGTCTCTGGTCATCTCCTGTATTAAATCCTCAGTCTCTGGTCATCTCCTGTAATAGATCCGCAGTCTCTGGTCATATCTTGTATTAGATTTGCAGTCTCTGGTCATCTCCTGTATTAGATCCGCAGTCTCTGGTCATCTCCTGTATTAAATCCGCAGTCTCTGGTCATCTCCTGTAATAGATCCGCAGTCTCTGGTCATTTCCTGTAATAGATCTGCAGTCTCTGGTCATCTCCTGTATTAGATCCGCAGTCTCTGGTCATCTCTTGTATTAGATCTGTAGTCTCTGGTCATCTCCTGTATTAGATCCACAGTCTCTGGTCATCTCTTGTATTAGATTTGCAGTCTCTGGTCATCTCCTGTAATAGATCCGCAGTCTCTGGTCATCGCCTATATTAAATCCGCAGTCTCTGGTCATCTCCTGTATTAAATCCGCAGTCTCTGGTCATCTCCTGTATTAAATCCGCAGTCTCTGGTCATCTCCTGTAATAGATCCGCAGTCTCTGGTCATCTCCTGTATTAGATCCGCAGTCTCTGGTCATCTCCTGTAATAGATCCTCAGTCTCTGGTCATCTCCTGTAATAGATCCGCAGTCTCTGGTCATCTCCTGTAATAGATCTGCAGTCTCTGGTCATCTCCTGTAATATATTTGCAGTCTCTGGTCATCTCCTGTAATAGATCCGCAGTCTCTGGTCATCTCCTGTAATAGATCCGCAGTCTCTGGTCATCTCCTGTAATAGATATGCAGTCTCTGGTCATCTCTTGTAATAGATCTGTAGTCTCTGGCCATCTCCTGTATTAGATCTGCAGTCTCTGGTCATCTCCTGTTATAGATCCGCAGTCTCTGGTCATCTCTTGTATTAGATTTGCAGTCTCTGGTCATCTCCTGTATTAGATCCGCAGTCTCTGGTCATCTCTTGTATTAGATCTGTAGTCTCTGGTCATCTCCTGTACTAGATCCGTAGTCTCTGGTCATCTCTTGTATTAGAATTGCAGTCTCTGGTCATCACCTGTAATAGATCCGCAGTCTCTGGTCATCTCTTGTATTAGATCCACAGTCTCTGGTCATCTCCTGTATTAAATCCGCAGTCTCTGGTCATCTCCTGTATTAAATCCGCAGTCTCTGGTCATCTCCTGTATTAAATCCGCACTCTCTGGTCATCTCCTGTAATAGATCCGCAGTCTCTGGTCATCTCCTGTATTAGATCCGCAGTCTCTGGTCATCTCCTGTAATAGATCCGCAGTCTCTGGTCATCTCCTGTAATAAATCCGCAGTCTCTGGTCATCTCCTGTAATGGATCCACAGTCTCTGGTCATCTCTTGTATTAGATTTGCAGTCTCTGGTCATCCCTGTATTAGATCCGCAGTCTCTGGTCATCTCCTGTAATAGATCCGCAGTCTCTGGTCATCTCCTGTAATAGATCCGCAGTCTTTGGTCATCTCCTGTATTAGATCCGCAGTCTTTGGTCATCTCCTGTAATAGATTTGCAGTCTCTGGTCATCTCCTGTAATATATCCGCAGTCTCTGGTCATCTCCTTTATTAGATCCGCAGTCTCTGGTCATCTCCTGTATTAGATCCGCAGTCTCTGGTCATCTCTTGTATTAGATCTGCAGTCTCTGGTCATCTCTTGTATTAGATCTGTAGTCTCTGGTCATCTCCTGTATTAGATCCGCAGTCTCTGGTCATCTCCTTTAATAGATCCGCAGTCTCTGGTCATCTCTTGTATTAGATTTGCAGTCTCTGGTCATCTCCTGTAATAGATCCGCAGTCTCTGGTCATCTCCTGTATTAAATCCGCACTCTCTGGTCATCTCCTGTAATAGATCCGCAGTCTCTGGTCATCTCCTGTATTAGATCCGCAGTCTCTGGTCATCTCCTGTAATAGATCCGCAGTCTCTGGTCATCTCCTGTAATAGATCCGCAGTCTCTGGTCATCTCTTGTATTAGATCTGTAGTCTCTGGTCATCCCCTGTATTAGATCCGCAGTCTCTGGTCATCTCTTGTATTAGATCGGTAGTCTCTGGTCATCTCCTGTATTAGATCCGCAGTCTCTGGTCATCTCTTATATTAGATTTGCAGTCTCAGGTCATCTCCTGTAATAGATCCGCAGTCTCTGGTCATCTCCTGTATTAAATCCGCAGTCTCTGGTCATCTCCTGTATTAAATCTGCAGTCTCTGGTCATCTCCTGTATTAAATCCACAGTCTCTAGTCATCTCCTGTAATAGATCCGCAGTCTCTGGTCATCTCCTTTATTAAATCTGCAGTCTCTGGTCATCTCCTGTATTAAATCCGCAGTCTCCGGTCATCTCCTGTATTAAATCTGCAGTCTCTGGTCATCTCCTGTATTAAGTCCGCAGCCTCCGGTCATCTGCTGTAATAGATCCGCAGTCTCTGGTCATCTCCTGTAATAAATCCGCAGTCTCTGGTCATCTCCTGTAATGGATCCACAGTCTCTGGTCATCTCTTGTATTAGATTTGCAGTCTCTGGTCATCCCTGTATTAGATCCGCAGTCTCTGGTCATCTCCTGTAATAGATCCGCAGTCTCTGGTCATCTCCTGTAATAGATCCGCAGTCTTTGGTCATCTCCTGTATTAGATCCGCAGTCTTTGGTCATCTCCTGTAATAGATTTGCAGTCTCTGGTCATCTCCTGTAATATATCCGCAGTCTCTGGTCATCTCCTTTATTAGATCCGCAGTCTCTGGTCATCTCCTGTATTAGATCCGCAGTCTCTGGTCATCTCTTGTATTAGATCTGTAGTCTCTGGTCATCTCCTGTATTAGATCCGCAGTCTCTGGTCATCTCCTTTAATAGATCCGCAGTCTCTGGTCATCTCTTGTATTAGATTTGCAGTCTCTGGTCATCTCCTGTAATAGATCCGCAGTCTCTGGTCATCTCCGGTATTAGATCCGCAGTCTCTGGTCATCTCCTGTAATAGATCCTCAGTCTCTGGTCATCTCCTGTAATAGATCCGCAGTCTCTGGTCATCTCCTGTAATAGATCTGCAGTCTCTGGTCATCTCCTGTAATATATTTGCAGTCTCTGGTCATCTCCTGTAATAGATCCGCAGTCTCTGGTCATCTCCTGTAATAGATCCGCAGTCTCTGGTCATCTCGTGTAATAGATATGCAGTCTCTGGTCATCTCTTGTAATAGATCTGTAGTCTCTGGCCATCTCCTGTATTAGATCTGCAGTCTCTGGTCATCTCCTGTAATAGATCCGCAGTCTCTGGTCATCTCTTGTATTAGATTTGCAGTCCCTGGTCATCTCCTGTATTAGATCCGCAGTCTCTGGTCATCTCTTGTATTAGATCTGTAGTCTCTGGTCATCTCCTGTACTAGATCCGCAGTCTCTGGTCATCTCTTGTATTAGAATTGCAGTCTCTGGTCATCACCTGTAATAGATCCGCAGTCTCTGGTCATCTCTTGTATTAGATCCGCAGTCTCTGGTCATCTCCTGTATTAAATCCGCAGTCTCTGGTCATCTCCTGTATTAAATCCGCAGTCTCTGGTCATCTCCTGTATTAAATCCGCACTCTCTGGTCATCTCCTGTAATAGATCCGCAGTCTCTGGTCATCTCCTGTGTTAGATCCGCAGTCTCTGGTCATCTCCTGTAATAGATCCGCAGTCTCTGGTCATCTCCTGTAATAGATCCGCAGTCTCTCGTCATCTCTTGTATTAGATCTGTAGTCTCTGGTCATCCCCTGTATTAGATCCGCAGTCTCTGGTCATCTCTTGTATTAGATCCGCAGTCTCTGGTCATCTCTTATATTAGATTTGCAGTCTCAGGTCATCTCCTGTAATAGACCTGCAGTCTCTGGTCATCTCCTGTATTAAATCCGCAGTCTCTGGTCATCTCCTGTATTAAATCCGCAGTCTCTGGTCATCTCCTGTATTAAATCCACAGTCTCTAGTCATCTCCTGTAATAGATCCGCAGTCTCTGGTCATCTCCTTTATTAAATCTGCAGTCTCTGGTCATCTCCTGTATTAAATCCGCAGTCTCCGGTCATCTCCTGTATTAAATCCGCAGTCTCTGGTCATCTCCTGTATTAAGTCCGCAGCCTCCGGTCATCTGCTGTAATAGATCCGCAGTCTCTGGTCATCTCCTGTATTAAGTCCGCAGTCTCTGGTCATCTCCTGTAATAGATCCACAGTCTATGGTCATCTCCTGTAATAGATCCGCAGTCTTTGGTCATCTCCTGTAATAGATTTGCAGTCTATGGTCATCTCCTGTATTAGATCCGCAGTCTTTGGTCATCTCCTGTAATAGATTTGCAGTCTCTGGTCATCTCCGGTAATATATCCGCAGTCTCTGGTCATCTCCTTTATTAGATCCGCAGTCTCTGGTCATCTCCTGTATTAGATCCGCAGTCTCTGGTCATCTCTTGTATTAGATCTGTAGTCTCTTGTCATCTCCTGTATTAGATCCGCAGTCTCTGGTCATCTCCTTTAATAGATCCGCAGTCTCTGGTCATCTCTTGTATTAGATTTGCAGTCTCTGGTCATCTCCTGTAATAGATCCGCAGTCTCTGGTCATCTCCTGTATTAGATCCACAGTCTCTGGTCATCTCCTGATCCGCAGTCTCTGGTCATCTCCTGTTTTAAATCCGCAGTCTCTGGTCATCTCCTGTAATAGATCCGCAGTCTCTGGTCATCTCCTGTATTAAATCCGCAGTCTCTGGTCATCTCCTGTAATAGATCCGCAGTCTCTGGTCATCTCCTATATTAAATCCGCAGTCTCTGGTCATCTCCTGTAATAGATCCGCAGTCTCTGGTCATCTCTTGTATTAGATTTGCAGTCTCTGGTCATCTCTTGTATTAGATTTGCAGTCTCAGGTCATCCCCTGTATTAGATCCGCAGTCTCTGGTCATTTCCTGTAATAGATCCGCAGTCTCTGGTCATCTCCTGTAATAGATCCGCAGTCTCTGGTCATCTCCTGTATTAGATCCGCAGTCTCTGGTCATCTCCTGTAATAGATTTGCAGTCTCTGGTCATCTCCTGTAATAGATCCACAGTCTCTGGTCATCTCCTTTATTAGATCCGCAGTCTCTGTACATCCCCTTTATTTGATCCGCAGTCTCTGGTCATCTCCTGTAATAGATCCGCAGTCTCTGGTCATCTCCTGTAATAGATCCGCAGTCTCTGGTCATCTCCTGTATTAGATCTGTAGCCTCTGGTCATCTCTTGTATTAGATCCGCAGTCTCTGGTCATCTCTTGTATTAGATCCGCAGTCTCTGGTCATCTCTTGTATTAGATTTGCAGTCTCTGGTCATCTCCTGTAATAGATCCGCAGTCTCTGGTCATCTCCTGTATTAGATCCGCAGTCTCTGGTCATCTCCTGATCCGCAGTCTCTGGTCATCTCTTGTATTAGATCTGTAGCCTCTGGTCATCTCCTGTATTAGATCCGCAGTCTCTGGTCATCTCCTGTAATAGATCCGCAGTCTCTGGTCATCTCTTGTATTAGATTTGCAGTCTCTGGTCACCTCCTGTAATAGATCCGCAGTCTCTGGTCATCTCCTGTATTAAATCTGCAGTCTCTGGTCATCTCCTGTATTAAATCCGCAGTCTCTGGTCATCTCCTGTATTAAATCCGCAGTCTCTGGTCATCTCCTGTAATAGATCCGCAGTCTCTGGTCATCTTCTGTAATAGATCCGCAGTCTCTGGTCATCTCCTGTATTAGATCTGAAGTCTCTGGTAATCTCCTGTAATATATTTGCAGTCTCTGGTCATCTCCTGTAATAGATCCGCAGTCTCTGGTCATCTCCTGTATTAGATCCGCAGTCTCTGGTCATCTCCTGTAATAGATCCGCAGTCTCTGGTCATCTCCTGTAATAGATCCGCAGTCTCTGGTCATCTCCTGTATTAGATCCGCAGTCTCTGGTCATCTCCTGTATTAGATTCGCAGTCTCTGGTCATCTCCTGTAATAGATCCGCAGTCTCTGTTCATCTTCTGTAATAGATCCGCAGTCTCTGGTCATCTCTTGTATTAGATCCGTAGTCTCTGGTCATCTCCTGTATTAGATCCGCAGTCTCTGGTCATCTCCTGTAATAGATTTGCAGTCTCTGGTCATCTCCTATAATTGATCCGCAGTCTCTGGTCATCTCTTGTATTAGATTTGCAGTCTCTGGTCATCTCCTGTATTAGATCCGCAGTCTCTGGTCATCTCCTGTATTAAATCCGCAGTCTCTGGTCATCTCCTGTATTAGATCCACAGTCTCTGGTCATCTCCTGTAATAGATCCGCAGTCTCTGGTCATCTCTTGTATTAGATTTGCAGTCTCTGGTCATCTCCTGTATTAGATCCGCAGTCTCTGGTCATCTCTTGTATTAGATCCTCAGTCTCTGGTCATCTCCTGTATTAAATCCGCAGTCTTTGGTCATCTCCTGTATTAAATCTGCAGTCTCTGGTCATCTACTGTAAAAGATCCGCAGTCTCTGGTCATCTCTTGTATTAGATCTGTAGTCTCTGGTCATCTCCTGTATTAGATCCGCAGTCTCTGGTCATCTCCGGTAATAGATCAGCAGTCTCTGGTCATCTCTTGTATTAGATTTGCAGTCTCTGGTCATCTACTGTAATAGAACCGCAGTCTCTGGTCATCTCCTGTATTAGATCCGCAGTCTCTGGTCGTCACCTGTAATAGATCCGCAGTCTCTGGTCATCTCCTGTAATAGATCCGCAGTCTCTGGTCATCTCCTGTATTAGATCTGCATTCTCTGGTCATCTCCTGTATTAGATTCGCAGTCTCTGGTCATCTCCTGTAATAGATCCGCAGTCTCTGGTCATCTTCTGTAATAGATCCGCAGTCTCTGGTCATCTCTTGTATTAGATCCGTAGTCTCTGGTCATCTCCTGTATTAGATCCGCAGTCTCTGGTCATCACCTGTAATAGATTTGCAGTCTCTGGTCATCTCCTGTAATTGATCCGCAGTCTCTGGTCATCTCTTGTATTAGATTTGCAGTCTCTGATCATCTCCTGTATTAGATCCACAGTCTCTGGTCATCTCCTGTAATAGATCCGCAGTCTCTGGTCATTTCCTGTAATAGATCCGCAGTCTCTGGTCATCGCCTATATTAAGTCCGCAGTCTCTGGTCATCTCCTGTATTAAATCCGCAGTCTCTGGTCATCTCCTGTATTAAATCCGCAGTCTCTGGTCATCTCCTGTAATAGATCCGCAGTCTCTGGTCATCTCCTGTATTAGATCCGCAGTCTCTGGTCATCTCCTGTAATAGATCCTCAGTCTCTGGTCATCTCCTGTAATAGATCCGCAGTCTCTGGTCATCTCCTGTAATAGATCTGCAGTCTCTGGTCATCTCCTGTAATATATTTGCAGTCTCTGGTCATCTCCTGTAATAGATCCGCAGTCTCTGGTCATCTCCTGTAATAGATCCGCAGTCTCTGGTCATCTCCTGTAATAGATATGCAGTCTCTGGTCATCTCTTGCAATAGATCTGTAGTCTCTGGCCATCTCCTGTATTAGATCTGCAGTCTCTGGTCATCTCCTGTAATAGATCCGCAGTCTCTGGTCATCTCTTGTATTAGATTTGCAGTCTCTGGTCATCTCCTGTATTAGATCCGCAGTCTCTGGTCATCTCTTGTATTAGATTTGTAGTCTCTGGTCATCTCCTGTACTAGATCCACAGTCTCTGGTCATCACCTGTAATAGATCCGCAGTCTCTGGTCATCTCTTGTATTAGATCCGCAGTCTCTGGTCATCTCCTGTATTAAATCCGCAGTCTCCGGTCATCTCCTGTATTAAATCCGCAGTCTCTGGTCATCTCCTGTATTAAATCCGCACTCTCTGGTCATCTCCTGTAATAGATCCGCAGTCTCTGGTCATCTCCTGTATTAGATCCGCAGTCTCTGGTCATCTCCTGTAATAGATCCGCAGTCTCTGGTCATCTCCTGTAATAGATCCGCAGTCTCTGGTCATCTCTTGTATTAGATCTGTAGTCTCTGGTCATCCCCTGTATTAGATCCGCAGTCTCTGGTCATCTCTTGTATTAGATCTGTAGTCTCTGGTCATCTCCTGTATTAGATCCGCAGTCTCTGGTCATCTCTTATATTAGATTTGCAGTCTCAGGTCATCTCCTGTAATAGATCCGCAGTCTCTGGTCATCTCCTGTATTAAATCCGCAGTCTCTGGTCATCTCCTGTATTAAATCCGCAGTCTCTGGTCATCTCCTGTATTAAATCCACAGTCTCTAGTCATCTCCTGTAATAGATCCGCAGTCTCTGGTCATCTCCTTTATTAAATCTGCAGTCTCTGGTCATCTCCTGTATTAAATCCGCAGTCTCCGGTCATCTCCTGTATTAAATCCGCAGTCTCTGGTCATCTCCTGTATTAAGTCCGCAGCCTCCGGTCATCTGCTGTAATAGATCCGCAGTCTCTGGTCATCTCCTGTAATAAATCCGCAGTCTCTGGTCATCTCCTGTAATGGATCCACAGTCTCTGGTCATCTCTTGTATTAGATTTGCAGTCTCTGGTCATCCCTGTATTAGATCCGCAGTCTCTGGTCATCTCCTGTAATAGATCCGCAGTCTCTGGTCATCTCCTGTAATAGATCCGCAGTCTTTGGTCATCTCCTGTATTAGATCCGCAGTCTTTGGTCATCTCCTGTAATAGATTTGCAGTCTCTGGTCATCTCCTGTAATATATCCGCAGTCTCTGGTCATCTCCTTTATTAGATCCGCAGTCTCTGGTCATCTCCTGTATTAGATCCGCAGTCTCTGGTCATCTCTTGTATTAGATCTGTAGTCTCTGGTCATCTCCTGTATTAGATCCGCAGTCTCTGGTCATCTCCTTTAATAGATCCGCAGTCTCTGGTCATTTCTTGTATTAGATTTGCAGTCTCTGGTCATCTCCTGTAATAGATCCGCAGTCTCTGGTCATCTCCGGTATTAGATCCGCAGTCTCTGGTCATCTCCTGTAATAGATCCTCAGTCTCTGGTCATCTCCTGTAATTGATCCGCAGTCTCTGGTCATCTCCTGTAATAGATCTGCAGTCTCTGGTCATCTCCTGTAATATATTTGCAGTCTCTGGTCATCTCCTGTAATAGATCCGCAGTCTCTGGTCATCTCCTGTAATAGATCCGCTGTCTCTGGTCATCTCCTGTAATAGATATGCAGTCTCTGGTCATCTCTTGTAATAGATCTGTAGTCTCTGGCCATCTCCTGTATTAGATCTGCAGTCTCTGGTCATCTCCTGTAATAGATCCGCAGTCTCTGGTCATCTCTTGTATTAGATTTGCAGTCCCTGGTCATCACCTGTAATAGATCCGCAGTCTCTGGTCATCTCTTGTATTAGATCCGCAGTCTCTGGTCATCTCCTGTATTAAATCCGCAGTCTCTGGTCATCTCCTGTATTAAATCCGCAGTCTCTGGTCATCTCCTGTATTAAATCCGCACTCTCTGGTCATCTCCCCTAATAGATCCGCAGTCTCTGGTCATCTCCTGTGTTAGATCCGCAGTCTCTGGTCATCTCCTGTAATAGATCCGTAGTCTCTGGTCATCTCCTGTAATAGATCCGCAGTCTCTCGTCATCTCTTGTATTAGATCTGTAGTCTCTGGTCATCCCCTGTATTAGATCCGCAGTCTCTGGTCATCTCTTGTATTAGATCTGTAGTCTCTGGTCATCTCCTGTATTAGATCCGCAGTCTCTGGTCATCTCTTATATTAGATTTGCAGTCTCAGGTCATCTCCTGTAATAGACCTGCAGTCTCTGGTCATCTCCTGTATTAAATCCGCAGTCTCTGGTCATCTCCTGTATTAAATCCGCAGTCTCTGGTCATCTCCTGTATTAAATCCACAGTCTCTAGTCATCTCCTGTAATAGATCCGCAGTCTCTGGTCATCTCCTTTATTAAATCTGCAGTCTCTGGTCATCTCCTGTATTAAATCCGCAGTCTCCGGTCATCTCCTGTATTAAATCCGCAGTCTCTGGTCATCTCCTGTATTAAGTCCGCAGCCTCCGGTCATCTGCTGTAATAGATCCGCAGTCTCTGGTCATCTCCTGTAATAAATCCACAGTCTCTGGTCATCTCCTGTAATGGATCCACAGTCTCTGGTCATCTCTTGTATTAGATTTGCAGTCTCTGGTCATCCCTGTATTAGATCCGCAGTCTCTGGTCATCTCCTGTAATAGATCCGCAGTCTCTGGTCATCTCCTGTAATAGATCCGCAGTCTTTGGTCATCTCCTGTATTAGATCCGCAGTCTTTGGTCATCTCCTGTAATAGATTTGCAGTCTCTGGTCATCTCCTGTAATATATCCGCAGTCTCTGGTCATCTCTTGTATTAGATTTGCAGTCTCTGGTCATCTCCTGTATTAGATCCGCAGTCTCTGGTCATCTCCTGTATTAAATCCGCAGTCTCTGGTCATCTCCTGTATTAGATCCACAGTCTCTGGTCATCTCCTGTAATAGATCCGCAGTCTCTGGTCATCTCTTGTATTAGATTTGCAGTCTCTGGTCATCTCCTGTATTAGATCCGCAGTCTCTGGTCATCTCTTGTATTAGATCCTCAGTCTCTGGTCATCTCCTGTATTAAATCCGCAGTCTTTGGTCATCTCCTGTATTAAATCTGCAGTCTCTGGTCATCTACTGTAAAAGATCCGCAGTCTCTGGTCATCTCTTGTATTAGATCTGTAGTCTCTGGTCATCTCCTGTATTAGATCCGCAGTCTCTGGTCATCTCCGGTAATAGATCAGCAGTCTCTGGTCATCTCTTGTATTAGATTTGCAGTCTCTGGTCATCTACTGTAATAGAACCGCAGTCTCTGGCCATCTCCTGTATTAGATCCGCAGTCTCTGGTCGTCACCTGTAATAGATCCGCAGTCTCTGGTCATCTCCTGTAATAGATCCGCAGTCTCTGGTCATCTCCTGTATTAGATCTGCATTCTCTGGTCATCTCCTGTATTAGATTCGCAGTCTCTGGTCATCTCCTGTAATAGATCCGCAGTCTCTGGTCATCTTCTGTAATAGATCCGCAGTCTCTGGTCATCTCTTGTATTAGATCCGTAGTCTCTGGTCATCTCCTGTATTAGATCCGCAGTCTCTGGTCATCACCTGTAATAGATTTGCAGTCTCTGGTCATCTCCTGTAATTGATCCGCAGTCTCTGGTCATCTCTTGTATTAGATTTGCAGTCTCTGATCATCTCCTGTATTAGATCCACAGTCTCTGGTCATCTCCTGTAATAGATCCGCAGTCTCTGGTCATTTCCTGTAATAGATCCGCAGTCTCTGGTCATCGCCTATATTAAGTCCGCAGTCTCTGGTCATCTCCTGTATTAAATCCGCAGTCTCTGGTCATCTCCTGTATTAAATCCGCAGTCTCTGGTCATCTCCTGTAATAGATCCGCAGTCTCTGGTCATCTCCTGTATTAGATCCGCAGTCTCTGGTCATCTCCTGTAATAGATCCTCAGTCTCTGGTCATCTCCTGTAATAGATCCGCAGTCTCTGGTCATCTCCTGTAATAGATCTGCAGTCTCTGGTCATCTCCTGTAATATATTTGCAGTCTCTGGTCATCTCCTGTAATAGATCCGCAGTCTCTGGTCATCTCCTGTAATAGATCCGCAGTCTCTGGTCATCTCCTGTAATAGATATGCAGTCTCTGGTCATCTCTTGCAATAGATCTGTAGTCTCTGGCCATCTCCTGTATTAGATCTGCAGTCTCTGGTCATCTCCTGTAATAGATCCGCAGTCTCTGGTCATCTCTTGTATTAGATTTGCAGTCTCTGGTCATCTCCTGTATTAGATCCGCAGTCTCTGGTCATCTCTTGTATTAGATTTGTAGTCTCTGGTCATCTCCTGTACTAGATCCGCAGTCTCTGGTCATCACCTGTAATAGATCCGCAGTCTCTGGTCATCTCTTGTATTAGATCCGCAGTCTCTGGTCATCTCCTGTATTAAATCCGCAGTCTCCGGTCATCTCCTGTATTAAATCCGCAGTCTCTGGTCATCTCCTGTATTAAATCCGCACTCTCTGGTCATCTCCTGTAATAGATCCGCAGTCTCTGGTCATCTCCTGTATTAGATCCGCAGTCTCTGGTCATCTCCTGTAATAGATCCGCAGTCTCTGGTCATCTCCTGTAATAGATCCGCAGTCTCTGGTCATCTCTTGTATTAGATCTGTAGTCTCTGGTCATCCCCTGTATTAGATCCGCAGTCTCTGGTCATCTCTTGTATTAGATCTGTAGTCTCTGGTCATCTCCTGTATTAGATCCGCAGTCTCTGGTCATCTCTTATATTAGATTTGCAGTCTCAGGTCATCTCCTGTAATAGATCCGCAGTCTCTGGTCATCTCCTGTATTAAATCCGCAGTCTCTGGTCATCTCCTGTATTAAATCCGCAGTCTCTGGTCATCTCCTGTATTAAATCCACAGTCTCTAGTCATCTCCTGTAATAGATCCGCAGTCTCTGGTCATCTCCTTTATTAAATCTGCAGTCTCTGGTCATCTCCTGTATTAAATCCGCAGTCTCCGGTCATCTCCTGTATTAAATCCGCAGTCTCTGGTCATCTCCTGTATTAAGTCCGCAGCCTCCGGTCATCTGCTGTAATAGATCCGCAGTCTCTGGTCATCTCCTGTAATAAATCCGCAGTCTCTGGTCATCTCCTGTAATGGATCCACTGTCTCTGGTCATCTCTTGTATTAGATTTGCAGTCTCTGGTCATCCCTGTATTAGATCCGCAGTCTCTGGTCATCTCCTGTAATAGATCCGCAGTCTCTGGTCATCTCCTGTAATAGATCCGCAGTCTTTGGTCATCTCCTGTATTAGATCCGCAGTCTTTGGTCATCTCCTGTAATAGATTTGCAGTCTCTGGTCATCTCCTGTAATATATCCGCAGTCTCTGGTCATCTCCTTTATTAGATCCGCAGTCTCTGGTCATCTCCTGTATTAGATCCGCAGTCTCTGGTCATCTCTTGTATTAGATCTGTAGTCTCTGGTCATCTCCTGTATTAGATCCGCAGTCTCTGGTCATCTCCTTTAATAGATCCGCAGTCTCTGGTCATTTCTTGTATTAGATTTGCAGTCTCTGGTCATCTCCTGTAATAGATCCGCAGTCTCTGGTCATCTCCGGTATTAGATCCGCAGTCTCTGGTCATCTCCTGTAATAGATCCTCAGTCTCTGGTCATCTCCTGTAATTGATCCGCAGTCTCTGGTCATCTCCTGTAATAGATCTGCAGTCTCTGGTCATCTCCTGTAATATATTTGCAGTCTCTGGTCATCTCCTGTAATAGATCCGCAGTCTCTGGTCATCTCCTGTAATAGATCCGCTGTCTCTGGTCATCTCCTGTAATAGATATGCAGTCTCTGGTCATCTCTTGTAATAGATCTGTAGTCTCTGGCCATCTCCTGTATTAGATCTGCAGTCTCTGGTCATCTCCTGTAATAGATCCGCAGTCTCTGGTCATCTCTTGTATTAGATTTGCAGTCCCTGGTCATCACCTGTAATAGATCCGCAGTCTCTGGTCATCTCTTGTATTAGATCCGCAGTCTCTGGTCATCTCCTGTATTAAATCCGCAGTCTCTGGTCATCTCCTGTATTAAATCCGCAGTCTCTGGTCATCTCCTGTATTAAATCCGCACTCTCTGGTCATCTCCCCTAATAGATCCGCAGTCTCTGGTCATCTCCTGTGTTAGATCCGCAGTCTCTGGTCATCTCCTGTAATAGATCCGTAGTCTCTGGTCATCTCCTGTAATAGATCCGCAGTCTCTCGTCATCTCTTGTATTAGATCTGTAGTCTCTGGTCATCCCCTGTATTAGATCCGCAGTCTCTGGTCATCTCTTGTATTAGATCTGTAGTCTCTGGTCATCTCCTGTATTAGATCCGCAGTCTCTGGTCATCTCTTATATTAGATTTGCAGTCTCAGGTCATCTCCTGTAATAGACCTGCAGTCTCTGGTCATCTCCTGTATTAAATCCGCAGTCTCTGGTCATCTCCTGTATTAAATCCGCAGTCTCTGGTCATCTCCTGTATTAAATCCACAGTCTCTAGTCATCTCCTGTAATAGATCCGCAGTCTCTGGTCATCTCCTTTATTAAATCTGCAGTCTCTGGTCATCTCCTGTATTAAATCCGCAGTCTCCGGTCATCTCCTGTATTAAATCCGCAGTCTCTGGTCATCTCCTGTATTAAGTCCGCAGCCTCCGGTCATCTGCTGTAATAGATCCGCAGTCTCTGGTCATCTCCTGTAATAAATCCACAGTCTCTGGTCATCTCCTGTAATGGATCCACAGTCTCTGGTCATCTCTTGTATTAGATTTGCAGTCTCTGGTCATCCCTGTATTAGATCCGCAGTCTCTGGTCATCTCCTGTAATAGATCCGCAGTCTCTGGTCATCTCCTGTAATAGATCCGCAGTCTTTGGTCATCTCCTGTATTAGATCCGCAGTCTTTGGTCATCTCCTGTAATAGATTTGCAGTCTCTGGTCATCTCCTGTAATATATCCGCAGTCTCTGGTCATCTCTTGTATTAGATTTGCAGTCTCTGGTCATCTCCTGTATTAGATCCGCAGTCTCTGGTCATCTCCTGTATTAAATCCGCAGTCTCTGGTCATCTCCTGTATTAGATCCACAGTCTCTGGTCATCTCCTGTAATAGATCCGCAGTCTCTGGTCATCTCTTGTATTAGATTTGCAGTCTCTGGTCATCTCCTGTATTAGATCCGCAGTCTCTGGTCATCTCTTGTATTAGATCCTCAGTCTCTGGTCATCTCCTGTATTAAATCCGCAGTCTTTGGTCATCTCCTGTATTAAATCTGCAGTCTCTGGTCATCTACTGTAAAAGATCCGCAGTCTCTGGTCATCTCCTGTATTAAATCCGCAGTCTCTGGTCATCTCCTGTAATAGATCCGCAGTCTCTGGTCATCTCCTATATTAAATCCGCAGTCTCTGGTCATCTCCTGTAATAGATCCGCAGTCTCTGGTCATCTCTTGTATTAGATTTGCAGTCTCTGGTCATCTCTTGTATTAGATTTGCAGTCTCTGGTCATCCCCTGTATTAGATCCGCAGTCTCTGGTCATTTCCTGTAATAGATCCGCAGTCTCTGGTCATCTCCTGTAATAGATCCGCAGTCTCTGGTCATCTCCTGTATTAGATCCGCAGTCTCTGGTCATCTCCTGTAATAGATTTGCAGTCTCTGGTCATCTCCTGTAATAGATCCACAGTCTCTGGTCATCTCCTTTATTAGATCCGCAGTCTCTGTACATCCCCTTTATTTGATCCGCAGTCTCTGGTCATCTCCTGTAATAGATCCGCAGTCTCTGGTCATCTCCTGTAATAGATCCGCAGTCTCTGGTCATCTCCTGTATTAGATCTGTAGCCTCTGGTCATCTCTTGTATTAGATCCGCAGTCTCTGGTCATCTCTTGTATTAGATCCGCAGTCTCTGGTCATCTCTTGTATTAGATTTGCAGTCTCTGGTCATCTCCTGTAATAGATCCGCAGTCTCTGGTCATCTCCTGTATTAGATCCGCAGTCTCTGGTCATCTCCTGATCCGCAGTCTCTGGTCATCTCTTGTATTAGATCTGTAGCCTCTGGTCATCTCCTGTATTAGATCCGCAGTCTCTGGTCATCTCCTGTAATAGATCCGCAGTCTCTGGTCATCTCTTGTATTAGATTTGCAGTCTCTGGTCACCTCCTGTAATAGATCCGCAGTCTCTGGTCATCTCCTGTATTAAATCTGCAGTCTCTGGTCATCTCCTGTATTAAATCCGCAGTCTCTGGTCATCTCCTGTATTAAATCCGCAGTCTCTGGTCATCTCCTGTAATAGATCCGCAGTCTCTGGTCATCTCCTGTAATAGATCCGCAGTCTCTGGTCATCTCCTGTATTAGATCTGCAGTCTCTGGTAATCTCCTGTAATATATTTGCAGTCTCTGGTCATCTCCTGTAATAGATCCGCAGTCTCTGGTCATCTCCTGTATTAGATCCGCAGTCTCTGGTCATCTCCTGTAATAGATCCGCAGTCTCTGGTCATCTCCTGTAATAGATCCGCAGTCTCTGGTCATCTCTTGTATTAGATCCGCAGTCTCTGGTCATCTCCTGTAATAGATCCGCAGTCTCTGGTCATCTCTTGTATTAGATTTGCAGTCTCTGGTCATCTCCTGTAATATATCCGCAGTCTCTGGTCATCTCCTGTATTAGATCCGCAGTTTCTAGTCATCTCCTGATCCGCAGTCTCTGGTCATCTCCTGTATTAAATCCGCAGTCTCTGGTCATCTCCTGTAATAGATCCGCAGTCTCTGGTCATCTCCTGTATTAAATCCGCAGTCTCTGGTCATCTCCTGTAATAGATCCACAGTCTCTGGTCATCTCTTGTATTAGATTTGCAGTCTCTGGTCATCCCCTGTATTAGGTCCGCAGTCTCTGGTCATCTCCTGTAATAGATCCGCAGTCTCTGGTCATCTCCTGTAATAGATCCGCAGTCTCTGGTCATCTCCTGTATTAGATCCGCAGTCTCTGGTCATCTCCTGTAATAGATTTGCAGTCTCTGTTCATCTCCTGTAATAGATCCGCAGTCTCTGGTCATCTCCTGTATTAGACCAGCAGTCTCTGGTCATCTCCTGTATTAGATCTGCAGTCTCTGGTCATCTCTTGTATTAGATCTGTAGTCTCTGGTCATCTCCTGTATTAGATCCGCAGTCTCTGGTCATCTCCTGTAATAGATCCGCAGTCTCTGGTCATCTCTTGTATTAGATTTGCAGTCTCTGGTCACCTCCTGTAATAGATCCGCAGTCTCTGGTCATCTCCTATATTAAATTTGCAGTCTCTGGTCATCTCCTGTATTATATCCGCAGTCTCTGGTCATCTCCTGTAATAGATCCGCAGTCTCTGGTCATCTCCTGTAATAGATTCGCAGTCTCTGGTCATCTCCTGTATTAGATCCGCAGTCTCTGGTCATCTCCTGTAATAGATTTGCAGTCTCTGGTTATCTCCTGTAATAGATCCGCAGTCTCTGCTCATCTCCTGTATTAGATCTGCAGTCTCTGGTCATCTCCTGTATTAGATCCGCAATCTCTGGTCCTCTCCTGTCGTACATTTCTCAGTGAGAAGTAATGATGTGCAGTATCCTCTAGCAATGAATGAGGAAGCAGAAATTATGTGTTGTAACCTCTAACAACCTGTCAGTGATCAGTAATAATATGCTGCATCCTCTGGCAACCAATTGCAATTGCTGCCTGATCTTCTGCAGCAAACTGATTTTGAGTCTTACTGCTATATGTTAAATTTCTTAGCCCTTCTACACGCGGTCGGACATTCCAACAACCAAATCCGTCTGATTTTTTCCGAAACTGTTGCATACACACGGTCGGACAAAGTTCTCGGAAAATCCGATCGTTCAGAACGTGATGACATTATTTTGTTACGACGGGACTACGTTCAGGCTAGAAGCCAATAGCTTTGGTGTAGGAATTTGATCTGAGCATGCGTGGCACTTTGTCCGATCGGAATTCTCTACACATAATTGGACAAAGTCCGATCGGATCATGTTGTCGGAAAATGTTACCGACAAGTTGGAAAACTTGGTCCGTCAGATACTCTGACAGAAACAGTCTGCTGGAGACCACACACAGTCGGATTATCTGACCAAACGGTCCGATTGGACACATTGAGTCAGATTCTCTGACCATGTGTACAAGGGCTAAGAGCGGTTGGGGGGCCCCAAGAAAATGTTTGCCCAAAGGCCGATCAACATTAAAGACAGCCCTTCCCCCTCCCACCGCCGCCTTCACCAGGCTCTCCTGTGTGACTGGGGAACCCAGTAAGGATGCAACTGGTGGCATCTAGCTCTAGGCACACAGTTAGAGAAACAGATGTTGTTCCTCTCACCGTGTGACATCAGAAACAAGAAGCAAGCATTTAGTCACCTTCCTGTTCTGGCTTTTCGGTTACTTGGCCATTACCGATCAGACTGATTGGCTCCATTGGAGGCCAGAGGACAGATTTGGTGTCTAATAGACCCCAGATCTCTCCATAAACAGGAACTGTCACGGCCCATGCTATTACAAGGGATGTTGTTCATGCCTTCTAATAGCAAAAAACGTTTAAAAGGTGCAGCGTTGAAAAAATGTAAAATGAAATAATTTAAAAATTCAAAAAAATAAAAATAAATTTAATTTCCCCCATGCTCATGTTTAAATGCATATGCATGTCCCGCATGCATATGTAAATGCCGTTAGCAGAACACGTGTAAGGTATCGCTGCAAACATAGAGCAATCATTCTAGCACCAGACCTCCTGTGTAGCTCTAAACAGGTAACTTGTAAAGACTTTAAAAGCGTTGCCTATCGAGATTTTTAGGTACTGTAATTTGGCCCTGTTGCATGGGTGGACGCTATTTTAAAGTGTGACATGTTTGGTATCGATTTACTCAGCGTAACATCATCTTTTATAATTCACCAAACAGTTGGGAATTATATTGTGTCTTTGTGCATTATATACAATTAAAGTCTATTTTTTCCAAAAAGTTTTGAAAAACTGCTGCATAAATATCGCAACACCCACTATTTTATTATCTAGGGTTTCTGAAAAAAATATATAGGATCAGGTGGAAAGCAAAGTTGCATGGGTTCTCCCTTCGACCTCACCACAGAACATGATAACACTGCATAGTGGTAGTTGCCTATAAAAAGCCGGTGGTGGAAGACAGAAAACAGAATCTGTTACGTGATGTGCATAGCCAGGTTCTGTTTTATACTTCTATAGTGAATCTGGTGTGGGCATCCAGGGAGGGACTATGGCATGAGCAGGAACTTACTCTGCTTGAGTAATGCTCTGCTGCAGTGGGTCACCTCTCGTGGCGCTCAATAGAGATGCCAGCATTCCGAGAGGGGCAGTAGGTTGCTAGCACAGGCAACCCTTTGGAGGAGGAAGAAAGATGTATCAGGTAGGATACGTAATGTGCTTGGAATACACTATGGGTGCTGCCAGATACTGTCTTTATTCTTCTTCTCTGGTGCTGTTCTGGTCTGCTGCCCTCCAATAAGCTGGCAGGGGGCTTGGTCCTCCTCTCACAGTAAGTTTGTGAGAATTATCTTTCCTGCCGACTGCCCAGAGTTAGTGACACTTTTTTTTTTTTTCATTATGATTTGATATTTTACTTAGATGTCTACAAAAAACAAAAAAGGGGAGCAGAAAAAATCAGAGAGAAACACAAGAAGTCTTTGGAACTTGATGCTCAGAAATGTGCTAAAATTTCGGATATGTTCTGTCTTCATGCACAGAGTTCCAGTGATCCCATGGCAGGGCCCAGTAGAGAGGTAACAAACATAGAACAAAAAACAATAGAAGGTGATTTAGTGGAATCTGTTGATGAAACATCAGAATTATCCACTGAAGAAAATAGAGAATTGGGGCACACTGAATTACCAAGTAAATAAGTTACAGTATTATGGATGTTTCAGAGTGTCAAACTGAAGACATAGATACATCATTTAATTATTTTGCTCGTCCAAATAAAAATGAGCTTGCTGTCTTTTTCAAATATCATCCACGACAGGATATTCCAGATCCAGTGTTAAAAAAGGCTACAAAACGTAAAGATGGAACAAGTCGCAAATGGCTCACCTACTGCATTGAAAAAAATCTATGTTTTGCTCTGTTTGTCTGGCTTTTTCAAAGTCACAGGAAACAAATTCTTTTATTGAAGGAATGACAGATAAACGTCATGTTCATCAAAGAATCGAAGAGCATGAGAAGAGTGTAATGCACAACTTGTGTGCTGAAGCCTTTTTTGTGAAATCCAGCAGTGCTGGAGTTGATGATCTACTTTTGTATAAGCAAATGTCTGTAAGGCGAGAACAAGTGAGAACCAGGCGGCAAGTACTACAGCGGGTTGTAGATGTAATAAAAGTTATAGGAAAGCAAGGTTTGAGTTATAGGGGCGATAAAGATGAGGCTGCCTATAATTTAGAGGACATAACGAAAGACCATGGCAATTTTTTAGAGCTCATTCTTCTCGTCAGCAAGTATGACATTTGTCTGAAAGATCATGTAAACAAATGTATTGAAAACAGCAAGAAACTGCAGTCTTCTGGAGGAAAAGGAAAAGGATCTTTGATAACCTTGCTCTCAAAAACGACTGTGAACAAAGTAATACAAGCTATTCGGATGCTTATCCAGGAAAATATCTCAAAAGAAGTAAGGGAAGCCGGGATGTTTTCAATTCAGATTGATACAACTCAAGACATCACTTCAAAAGATCAATGCTCCATAATTGTTCGCTATGTGACTGATTGTATCAATGAAAAGTTTCTTGCAGTTGTTGAATATGAATCTTCAACAGGGCAAAACATTTTTAAGTTGCTAATGGAAGTGTTAAAATCATGCAAATTACATGACTAGTGTAGTCTAGATATCCCCAACCTTCTTTTACTGTCCTTGGACCACACATACTACCCCAACCCCTTTTCTTTTACCCCCATAAAATAATGAGACCACACAGGAGTTTGGAGTATAAAAATGGCCATAGCAGCCTTTTATTATTAACCAACTATTAAATATTTTCCAATTTTATCATATAACCTTTGTAACGACAACTTTTTAAATAACAGTCTATTGGTCTATGATGGTACCCGAAACTTAACACTTTCCACCACTACACTGCGGGACCTTTTCCACCATAACAGGCCTCCAGCCGAATGATCAGTTTGGAGACAACCCCCTTCCCGCAGTGCAACCATTACCGTATTCCAGCAGACACCGTTCCACTGGAATAAACCAGAGGGGCACATACTACCGATGAGCCCCCCACCACTTCCATCACGTATGATTTTGCCACCATCAAAGACCAAAGACACCGCCGTTACACAGCTGCTATGACGACCCAAGTCCACGGTTCCTGAAATAAAAGGAAACAAACAGACAACACACAACAGAAACACAGGGAGGGTGGGTGGGAAAACGGCCTCCTTCTGTCTCTCTCACTGACTGTGCCCGGAAGTCCCCGCCTCCCCTTTAAATAAACTCTCCTCCCCCTCAGATTCCTTTATTTCTTAAATCCTCCCCCTTAAGACTCCTCACACTTTTTAACCCTTTGTTGTCTCACTATTCCACATAGTCATGCCCGGCCCTGCACTATTTTGTTTCTCTTTTGTTCGTTCCGGGCCTCCCTTGACTAGTGTAGTCTAGATATCCCCAACCTTCTTTTACTGTCCTTGGACCACACATACTACCCCAACCCCTTTTCTTTTACCCCCATAAAATAATGAGACCACACAGGAGTTTGGAGTATAAAAATGGCCATAGCAGCCTTTTATTATTAACCAACTATTAAATATTTTCCAATTTTATCATATAACCTTTGTAACGACAACTTTTTAAATAACAGTCTATTGGTCTATGATGGTACCCGAAACTTAACACTTTCCACCACTACACTGCGGGACCTTTTCCACCATAACAGGCCTCCAGCCGAATGATCAGTTTGGAGACAACCCCCTTCCCGCAGTGCAACCATTACCGTATTCCAGCAGACACCGTTCCACTGGAATAAACCAGAGGGGCACATACTACCGATGAGCCCCCCACCACTTCCATCACGTATGATTTTTGCCACCATCAAAGACCAAAGACACCGCCACAGCCCGCAAGGATAACCCCTTACCCTTGAGGGCCCCTCCACACCCGCAGGGCCCGCTGAATCTCCTCCTAAAGACCCAGCGCCCACCGGTCAATACCCCCAGCCGAGAGGTGAATCCCCTCGCCCCCCGGAAAACATACCCACCTTAGGCTCCAACTCCATGTGTATAACAGCCCAAACCCCCTTACATGAAACCACTCACCCACAACCTTTTACACCACATACAGGCTTTATTATACTTTTCCACTGATAATGCCCAAATCTTGTAGTCCGGGCAACAATGTCGGACCACCCATGAACCCGGCAGGGAAAGGTTGAGCGGAGTGCCACCTTCTGACTTAAACAGCCGAGCGTACCCCCCCGATGAGACTGACCCCTAAACATCCTCTCCCACCCGGAGAACCAGAACGTCCAGTTGCCTGACCGAGCCAAGCTTAATGTTGCACCTCCGGTACCACCCTGTTCCACACCATCCCAGGGGTCCCCATCCAGTGGATACACACCTCCTCCCGAGAAACGCCCAGCCGCCTGTTATCTGATCTATCCTCCGCCTACCTGGCCCCCCAACAACCTAGGGATGCCTCAATATCCAGACAAGGCGTATGCGCACTTCATCCGAAAGGACAGAACAACAAACAAGGGTATCACCAAAGACACAGGGATGCCCCCATGACCAGACAAGGCGTATGTGCACTTCATCTGAAAGGACAGAAGGACAAACAAAGGGGTAGCCCCAACAGACCTAGGGATGCCGCCATATCCAGACAAGGCGTATGCGCACTTCATCTGAAAAGGACAGAGCGACACACAAAGGGGTAGCACCAACAGACATGGGGACGCCGCCATAACCAGACCAGGCGTATGTGCACTGCATCTGAAAGGGCAGTATGACAAACAAGGGTAGTACCAACAGACATAGGGATGCCGCCATATCCAGACAAGGCGTATGCGCACTTCATCTGAAAGGACAGAGCGACACACAAAGGGGAAGCACCAACAGACATAGGGACGCCGCCATAACCAGACCAGGCGTATGTGCACTGCATCTGAAAGGGCAGTATGACAAACAAGGGTAGTACCAACAGACATAGGGATGCCCCCACATCCAGACAAGGCGTATGTGCACTTCATCTGAAAGGACAGCACGACAAACAAAGGTAACACCCACAGACATAGAGATGCCCCTATATCCAGACAAGGCAGATTTGCACTTCACCTGAAAGGACAGAATGGACAAAACCAGGGTAACACCAACCTAGAACACATTCCACAACTAAAGCAAAGCCAACTATTAGATAGCTACCTCCAACCCCGTACCATGCCCACTCCCAAGTGTGTAACCATATGTAGGCAAACACCAGTGCGAAAATACCTACCTTCTCACCGTGCAATCCTCATTACCGCCACCTCAGTCAGCCCCACCCCTGGCACCCCTGTGGTCGCCCATACAGTCCAACCCCACTGCCCTAAGGCTTTACCGATAAACCACCACGACTGGAACGTGGATACTCCGGAACCCCCCTTGTGCAACTAAAATGGCCCGCCCCCCTAAAAACTGAACACTCAAAGAGTCCATCACCACCCTCCCAGGGCAGACCTGGGAACCAGGCAATGTACACAGCTGCACACTCCCCTTTTCCCTCCGGTCTGACCTAGACCCGCACAAACGTAACCACACTACCCTCCCCTGAAATCCACATCTAGAGCCGTAAAAAACCCCCCTTTATTCCGCCTGTAGGGGCCCACCAACACCCCCCCCCCCACTCGAATGGCGCCAAAAACGCTATGTAAAACAGCTGTATAAATTGTATCCCTTAAGTCAAGGAACACATGGAGCCCCAATGGCCCCCATGTCCCAAAGAACGCAAAACAATTGGCAATCAAGGGTCCGCATGCATGTGACCCCTCCGAAGCCCTGTAAACGCGTGTGGCTCCCAACACTCCCTCCGCGACGTCCATCTGGCCCCCGAGAGTGGATGAACAAAGCCAAACCAGCCATTTGCCGCCTAACGGCGGACACCGCCCCCCCATACCCACATGTGCATGGAAGGAAATACCGCACCCACCTTCTGACTTCCGACCCAACCAACACAGCCCCCAGCAAGCCATACAAAAAACCATCCATGAACTCCTTACCGTGTTGCAAGCCACCCGGCCGACCCACTCACCCCCGGGGACCCCTCCTTCTCTGCAGATGGAGCTACCTCCCGAACTCGGCCCACGAAAAACCGAGACAGGAAATCCCACAGAGTATGGACACTTCCTAGGAGGCGTGCAGCATACATAACAGTGGTCAACTGTATGCAATGCCCATACGAAAATGGTGCAGCAACCGTACCACCATCTGTTAGGACGTGGGTATGCGGTAGACAACCCGTACCGCACACAGTGTCAAACTGCCACCCACTCTTCAAGTTCCTACACGGCTCCCCCACAACTCCATAGCCAGGCCCCTGCCAACCAATCAATGTCAGCTTACTCCCCGGTCCAGCCCAAATCGACCACCCCTGATACTCCTCCAACACGCGCGCCCAACAGTCCGGTCCCCTTCGTATTCCGTAGAAAACCTTATAAATCGGGCCTGGTCTGCACCCTAGCTGTTGCCACCGACAGCCGTCGGCAGAAATCCCTGCACGCGGACTGCTGCGACCTGCAAACGTAAAACACGCCCAGTAAAGACTAATAACCCCAATCAAACCCCGCTGACCCGACATACCCGAATCTCAATCCCGACCACCTACACTCGAGGATCCGGGGCAACCCTGATGCCCCAGAAAATTAATATCCGCCCACGAGCCCTCAGTATATATAACCGCCACCCATGGCATGCCGAACCCACCTGCAAAGTGCCGTAACATAGACAGGAGAATCGCACCCCCCTTTCGAGGTCGGTATCCCCACACCCAGAAAGGCATCCAATAGCGGACGACGGAAACAGGCCCAACATATTCTCAACCACCCACTCCACCGTGACTAACATATGAAACTGCTTGCAAGGCCTGGAGCAACCCCTGGCCAGACCTCCATTCCTGCAACGGTCCCTTGCCCCAGCATCCCCGAAGAACAATGAAAAGCTACCTCGATGTCAGGCTAAGCCCCGAATGTTCCTTTCACATAGCGCTAACCCATCTGTCAGCAACGTCAAGGAAGAATCAGACGCCATACCAGCTTCGGGGTCCCTCCCCACAGCAACCGAATCCCAGCTGGGAAACGAGAATTGGGGCATAAGACGAACCTCCTTTGATTCCTCCTCAGGGACCACTCCCATTGGTGAACAAACCAACTCCCACCATATTATTTCCTTTTTTTTTTTTTTTTTTTTTTTTTTTATTATCATAACCAGGGCCCTCCCCCATGCCCCACCCTCTCCATTTATACCGAAACCCCCCCCCCCCAGATTTTGTTTCGGAGCAGACCGTAAATACTGCACCATAAACGGCACCCCCGCCAGGGAACACGGCAGCCCAAGAAATCTTCTACACACCCATCAGCCTAGCCGCCCCCCCAATCAGGGTACCTATTTTGGAAAAAGGTTGCATACTTCCCCCTCTCCCCACCGTCACCATCCCCCTTGTTCGCAAACTCCTCGACACAGGCAACTTCCCTGAAAACACAGGGACAGGGGATAAGAACCCCCCACAGCAGATGCCCTCCTGCCCAGGACAGCCGTAACCCCCCAGTCCACCGTAGCTCCCATATAAACACCGAGGCGGGTGTCTCCCCAGCCCCCCACCCCCTTGAAGAAAAACTGCCTCGGGGGGCCCCACGTCTAAAACCCCAAGCGCCCACATAGGCCGATATCCCGCCATCCCACCAGAGAGATCGACGAACCACCCCCTCCCTGTTTAAAGGAAGTACCATACTGCAGCCCAGCGGACCCCCTCCGAAACCTAATGTGCCCCCCCCATTGGCCGCAGTGTAACCGGCAAGAGCCGAGCAACGTGCCTGTTGTCCCTTGACCGCTCGCTCGGCAACAAAGCCAACGCCTGCAGCCAAGGCACAACGACCCACAATCTCCAAGGTGCAGCAAGAGAAGAACTCCCCATACTCACCCCGCCGTGCTGGATCCGAATCCCAGCCGTAAATGGGCTCCCAACAGCCCCTCGGAACACATGGAAAACCCCCTACGTGGCCTCTGCAAACACAACCCGCCCGGGCCCCCCCTGCACCCCGCACGTTGCACCAGCCTGCCCACCCGGACGCTGGGCAGGGGGCCCTGTCAAGGCCGAGGGGGGGGGGGCTATCTGCTCTTTTTCCCCCCGGCAACCCCTGGGGTTACCCGCGGGGGCCCCCAAACAGGTCCTCCCAACCCCCCAACAACTGCCCAGTTTCCCCACCGTCCCACCAGTGCCAGGCGAAAATGCCCGACGCCCCGGGGACAACTGCCGCATCCGTACGTGCCCGCAGCATAGCACCCCCATTTCCCCACTTCCAGCAACAGACAAAGAGCATTAATAAACTCGACGTGAGACAATGGACCATCTTACCTAGCTGACGGGTAGGGCCCCACAGCCGCTGCTCCTGCCACTCCAACGATGCGAGATCCCAAGGCTGCTCCTCTTCCTCCAAACTGGACCATTCCTCCCCCGACCTCACCTCATGAGCTGGGCCCATAGGTGGAAGCAGCCTCCCAGGTGCAGCAGGCCTGGGGGCCGTAGATTCCCAGCTGCACAGTGGGCCTCACCCCTTCGGCGGATCCGTCCACCGCAGCACCAGCCCCACGCTTGCCTATCGCCAGGTGGGCCGCCCCGCTGTCCTCCTCCATTCCGCGCTTCCCACAGGCCCCGTGGAGCCGCAGGGTAACCCATCACCTCCCCCGCTGGCTCTCCCCCCCGGCTGGCACTGTTGAAGGGGGGGGGACGCAATCTCCACCGGCCTGCGCATGCTGCCAGGGAACGGGCGCCATTACAGCCCACAGCCCCACCCCCCTCGCTCCCCCAGTGACAAGGATCGTTCTGCACCTCATGGGGGCTAAACCCCCGTGTGCTCCCCGCCGGTGGGGTTGGCGGACCGCTAAAAAAGGGGGGGGGGCACCGATGTGGCGCTGCTCGCCGCTGGGGAGAGGAGCAGGGGCGAGAAACGCCTAGTGTACCGGGCCTCCGAGCGCAGAAACGACCCTCCCTCCGTGGCGCTGACCCCTCCGCACAATCCCCATACCGCACCGCCGCCTAGACGCCACTCCGTCCCCCCGCTGGACGCTGCAGCCCGCCATCGCGCCGTGATAAAAGCGACCTCCTGGTAGCACTGACAGAGGAGCAGCATGTGTAAAACGGCCTCCTTCTGTCTCTCTCACTGACTGTGCCCGGAAGTCCCCGCCTCCCCTTTAAATAAACTCTCCTCCCCCTCAGATTCCTTTATTTCTTAAATCCTCCCCCTTAAGACTCCTCACACTTTTTAACCCTTTGTTGTCTCACTATTCCACATAGTCATGCCCGGCCCTGCACTATTTTGTTTCTCTTTTGTTCGTTCCGGGCCTCCCTAATTGCATTGGCAATTCAACGGATGGAGCAGCAAATATGCAAGGCCAATACAATGGTTTCTCTTCCTGGCTGTCAACTGAATCACCAGGGCAAATTCACATCTGGTGCTATGCACACATTCTGAATTTAGTACTTGCAGATACAACAAAGGTGATAGTTGAAAGTGCATCACTGTTCAGTTTGTTGAATGACATTGCTGTCTTTATCCGTGATTCTTATCAGCGCATGAATACCTGGGAACAAGTTAGCCAGGACCCTCACCATCGAAGAATTTCAGTAATTGGGGAAACGCGTTGGTGGTCAAAAGATGCTGCTCTAAGAAAAGTGTTTGGGGAATTTTCAAATCCTGATTCTGTTGATTGTTTGTTAGTCTACTGTACACTTTGAACAGAATCGAAGACAGCATCTCATCGAAACCTGAGGTGCGTGTTAGAGCAAAATCTTATGCAGAATCCTTACTCAAGTATGAAACCATTCTTACAGCGCAAATTTTTCTGAGAATATTTGAATTGACAACACCATTGTCCAAATATCTGCAAACAACTCAGATGGATATCTCAAAAGCTATTCAAATGGTACAGGAAACTTATGAAAAACTTAAAACAATCACACGAGATTTTGATTCCATACAAATGACTGCTGATTAGGGATGAGCCAAACACCCCCCGGTTCGGTTCGCACCAGAACTTTCGAACGGACCCCAAATTCGAACGAACGTTAGAACCCCATTGAAGTCTATGGGACTCGAACGTTCGAAATGAAAAGTGCTAATTTTAACGGCTAATATGCAAGATAATGTCCTAAAAAGGGTTTGGGGACCTGGCTCCTGCCCCAGGGGACATGGGTCAATGCCTAAAATGTTTTTAAAAATGGCCGTTTTGGTGGGAGCACTGATTTTAATGACGATTAAAGTGAAAAAAATGTGAAATATTCCTTTAAATATGGTGCCTGGGGGGTGTCTGTAGTATGCCTGTGAAGTGCCACGTGTTTCCCGTGTTTAGAACAGTCCCTGCACAAAATGACATTAAACGGAAATAACACCATTTAAAACTGCTTGCGGTTTTAATGTTATATCTGGTTCCTGCAATATGGTTGAAAATCATTGAGAAAAATGGCATGGGTAGCCCTCCCTGCCCATTACCAGCCTATTTGGGTCTTGTACGCATATTAAGGGAAACCCCGTACCCATATTAAAAAAAGGAAATGCGTGTGGCCCCCAGGCCCTATATACTCAGAACAGCAGTATACAGGCGGTGCAAACAAGACAGGGACTGTGTAGGTTTGTTGTGTTAAGTTGAATCTGTTTGTAATTTTCAACTGGTACATTTTTAAAGTGTAGCTCCAGTCAAAAAAACTATTTTAAAGCTTTTTGGAAAACATAGGGAAGAGTTATCACCCCTGTATAATTTGTTTTGTCGTCCATCTTTTTTCATCTCACTTGCTGTTGTCTCCTTCCGTTTGCAAGTAGGAGATGTTTGTAAATTGGATGTTTGAAAGTAGGGGCCTGCCCTATATGCTCTGCAGAAATGGCGGAACAAGGTGTTGGTTTTGCCACAACATTGTAAGAACGATTATATCAAGAATTGTAATTACATGCCATTGTTGAACAGTGGTAGAAAAATTGACCTTTGGTGGTTGTGGTGCTGGTGCCACAACACTATAAGTCCTCACCGTTACTCTGGGTGGGCACAGGAAGGGGCCCTCCTGTGAAATATTATATCAAGAATTGTAATTACACGTCCCTGTTAAACAGGGGCAGAAAAATTTGGCCTTAGGCACTGCTGCTGGTGCCACTACACTGCAACCTCTGCCATATACTCTAGTTTTATTGCAGGAATTAGCCCTGCTGCAAAGCATTGCATCAAAAATTGTAATTAAACGCCCCTGTTAAACAGGGGCAGAAAAATTGGGCCTTAGGCACTGGTGCTGGTGCCACCACACTGCAACCTCTGCCATATACTCTAGTTTTATTGCAGGAATTAGCCCTGCTGCAAAGCATTGCATCAAAAATTGTAATTAAACGCCCCTGTTAAACAGGGGCAGAAAAATTGGGCCTTAGGCACTGGTGCTGGTGCCACCACACTGCAACCTCTCCCATATACTCTTGTTTGATTGCAGGAATTAGCCCTGCTGCAAAGCATTGCATCAAAAATTGTAATTAAACGCCCCTGTTAAACAGGGGCAGAAAAATTGGGCCTTAGGCACTGGTGCTGGTGCCACCACACTGCAACCTCTCCCATATACTCTTGTTTGATTGCAGGAATTAGCCCTGCTGCAAAGCATTGCATCAAAAATTGTACTTAAACGCCCCTGTTAAACAGGGGCAGAAAAATTGGGCTGGTGGCATCAACCAGAACCAGAAATGTTCTTCTAACATATCAGCGGAGGAGGAAGAGGATAGACAATCAACATAACAGGACAGTCACTCAGCATCAGCATAGGCAGTCTTGAAGGGATGTGGTATTTCAAAAAAAATTATTCGGTTACATCAGCTTCAGGTGCTTGGTAGCTGTGGGTGATCCAAGACTGATTCATCTTAAAGAAGGTCAGTCGATCAACTGATTCGGTGGACAGGCGCACCCTGTGATCGGTAACAAAGCCACCAGCAGCACTGAAGGTGCGTTCCGAAAGAACGCTGGATGCAGGACAGGCCAGTAGCTCAATTGCATACTGTGCAAGCTCTGGCCAGTGATCCATCCTCAAGACCCAGTAAGCCAGAGGATTTTCGGTGGGAAAGGTGTCCAAGTCTGACCTTGCCCCTAGGTATTCCTGCACCATGTAAATCAGACGCTGGCGATGGGTGCTGGAACCGATCATACCTTGGGGCTGCGGACTAAAAAATTGTCTGAAAGCATCAGTCAGACGGCCACCTTCTCCACCGCTCCTTCTGACCGATGCCTCAGCAACACGTTGTCCAGGACCAGGAGTTTGTAACCTCCCAGTCTCTGGGAACGCGTTGCACAGACCTTTCTGCAAGGCCTCCCGGAGATGTCTCATCCTCTGCTCCCTCTGCGATGGCAAGATAAGGTCGGCAACCTTACCCTTGTACCGTGGATCAAGGAGAGTGGCCAGCCAGTAATGGTCCCTCTCCTTGATCCGAAGAATACGAGGATCCTTCCGCAGGCTTTGCAGGATCAGGGAGGCCATGCAGCGTAGATTAGCTGAGGCATTCGGTCCGGAGTCCTCTGGGTCACTAAGGACAACATGACGCAGCTACCTCCTCCCAGCCACATACAAGTCCACGTGTTTCTTGGGACTGTAAATCATCCCTACAGGACTGCTGCTGCTGCTGCTGATGCTGAGTGCCAGCCTCCACCTCCATGCTGACACAATCATCCTCCTCCTCCTCTTCCTCCTCCTCATCCTCTTCCTGTGTGATGGGTGGCACAGCAGGAACACTGTCTGGATAAAGGGGGCCTTGAGAGGCAAGGAAGTCCTCCTCTTCCTGCCTCTGTTCTGCCTCAAGTGCCCTGTCCATTATTCCACGCAGCGTATGCTCCAAGAGGTGGACAAGAGGTACAGTGTCACTGATGCATGCACTGTCACTGCTCACCATCCTTGTGGCCTCCTCAAACGGTGACAGGACAGTGCATGCATCCCTGATCATGCCCCACTGGCGTGGTGAGAAAAAACCAAGCTCCCCTGACCCTGTCCTGGTGCCGTAGTCACACAGGTACTCATTGATGGCCCTCTGCTGCGTGTGCAGCCGCTGCAGCATGGCCAATGTTGAGTTCCATCTGGTGGGCATGTCACATATAAGGCGGTTCTTGGGCAGGTTCAACTCCTTTTGGAGCTCAGCCAGCCGAGCACAGGCATTAAATGATCGGCGGAAATGCACACAGACTTTCCTGGCCTGCTTCAGGACATCCTGTAAGCCGGGGTATCTGCCCAAGAACCGCTGCACCACCAGGTTAAGGACGTGAGCTACACAGGGCACATGGGTCAGTTGTCCCTGTCGGAGGGCGGAGAGGAGGTCGGTGCCATTGTCGCAAACCACCATTCCTGGCTTAAGCTGGCGTGGCGTCAACCACCTCTTGGCCTGCCCCTGCAGAGCTGACAAAACATCCGCCCCAGTGTGGCTCCTGTCCCCCAAACAAACCAGCGCAAGCACGGCATGGCATCGTTTTGCCTGCGTACTTGCGTAGCCCCTGGAACGCCTACAAAGCACCGCTGGTTCTGAGGACAGAGCACTGGAAGAGGCCATGGAGGAAGAAGAAGAGGAGGGGGTGGAGGAGAGAGGTGTGTCACAACCAATAGTAGCATTTTGGAGGCGTGGTGGCGGAACAACCTCCAACACTACTGCACCTTGTCCTGCATCCTTCCCAGCTGCCAGAAGAGTGACCCAATGGGCCGTGAAAGACAGGTAACGTCCCTGTCCATGCCTGCTGGACCATGAGTCAGCGGTAATATGCACCTTACCGCTGACCGCCCTGTCCAGCGAGGCAAGGACATTGCCTTCCACATGCCGGTAGAGAGCCGGAATTGCCTTCCGTGAGAAAAAGTGGCGTTTGGGGACCTGCCACTGAGGAACCGCACATTGTAAAAACTCACGGAAGGGGGCCGAGTCTACCAACTGAAAAGGCAGCAGTTGAAGTGCTAGCAATTTAGCCAAGCTAGCATTCAACCGCTGGGCATGTGGATGGCTGGGAGTGAACTTCTTCCGCCGGTCCAGCAGCTGGGGCAGGGACATTTGCCTGCTATAATCGGACGTGGGTGTACCGCTAGCAGAGTTCCCGGAAGCACTTGGCTGTGACACACCTAATTCTACACCTTCATTCCTCTCAGAGCAGGTTTCAGAGAGGACTGAAGGTCTAGTGGGGTTGGAGATGCCAGCTGATGAGGAGCAAGGAGAGGTCCGCTTTGTTCTTTGGTGTGGGTCTTTGAGGTACGCTTGCCAACGAGCTGCATGGCAGGTCAACATATGTCTGGTCAAGCATGTGGTGCCCAAGCGGCTGATGTTTTGGCCACGTGAGATACGCTTGAGACATATGTTGCAAATAGCAGCGGTGCGATCTGATGCACTCGTCTCAAAAAAGGCCCACACCAAAGAACTTTTAGAATAACGCGCAGAGGCAGCGCTCTGCACAGGCGGAGCTCTGCGGTGTGATTCAGTCGGTGTGCTGCCCCTAAGCTGGCCCCTGGAGGGCATCCTGCCTCGTTGGACATGTACCTCCTCCTCCTCCTCCTCCTCCTCCTCCTCCCTCCTTCCAGGCACCCACGTGGAGTCAGTGCCCTCATCATCCCCTCCCTCTTCATCGCTGTAGCAAACCTGGCAGTATGCTGCAGCTTGTGGAACATGACTGCCAGATTGCTGTCCTTCTTGAGCATCCCCTCTGTCTGCGCTCACGCTACTGCCTTCCTCTAGCTGAGTGTCATCATCAGAGCCCACAAAACACTGGGCATCCTCCTGGAGCATGTACCTAACACTGTGCTCAAAGAGTTCAGGAGACTCCTCAGGAGGACGTGGTGGGTCTAGGGAAGGAGTCACTGATGATGACATTGAGAGGAGGGAAGACGATGCGTTGGCAGCTGCTTTGCTACTACCCTGAGACTGGGTGAGAGAGGATGAGGAGGATGAAGGGGGCTTGGTCATCCACTCTACCAAGTCGTTGGCATGTTGCGGTTCAACATGTCCAGCTGCCGAAAAGAAGGACAAGCATGTCCCATGGCCACGTGCTGATGACAATGCACCGCGTCCACGACCAGCACTGTTGTCTCTAGACACAGAGCCTGCTTGCCCTCTTTTATCGGCTCGCGCCTGTCTGCCTCTTCTTGCTGGCCTTCCAGACATGGTAATGGCCTGAAGGGAGTTGGGTAAAACAGCAGTTGGGTAGTGTATATTGTGCTGGAGGCACACAACACCCACTAACTCCTGCAGATGCCTTTATTATAGAACACCAGAGATAAAGGGGTATATACAGATGTATACTGTGCTGTGCTGGAGGCACACACAACTTCCAATAACTCCTGCAGATGGCAAGTGGGCTCAAATAGAGAAGAGCTATGTAGGTGGATATAGCGGTATGTACTGGGTACAGAGCACGCAGACAGCACGCACTATCTCCTAACACTACTGGGTACAGAGCACGCAGACAGCACGCACTATCTCCTAACACTACTGACTGCAAGCTCTATTATAAAAGATAGATCACTACTACTAGCTATATAGGTGAGGTGAATATAGCAGTGTATACTGCGGTCAGGGCACGCAGACAATAACCAGAGAACACCAGAGATAAAGGGGTATATACAGATGTATACTGTGCTGTGCTGGAGGCACACACAACTTCCAATAACTCCTGCAGATGGCAAGTGGGCTCAAATAGAGAAGAGCTATGTAGGTGGATATAGCGGTATGTACTGGGTACAGAGTACGCAGACAGCACGCACTCCTAACACTACTGACTGCAAGCTCTATTATAAAAGATAGATCACCAGCTATATAGGTGAGGTGAATATAGCGGTGTATACTGCGGTCAGGGCACGCAGACAATAACCACTACACAACAGCAAGATAGAAAATCGTCCGAAAACGATTGGTGTGTACTGTGTTGAAGGTACACAGAACACCCACTGCTTCAGACGCCAACACACTACACGAGGCCGCCGCAATGGCGGCCTTATATAGTGTGGGGCGTGCACTACACAGCCTGAGCTATGATTGGCCACAGGCATCCTGCCTGTGGCCAATCATGGCTCTCCTCGCTGCTGGCGCTGCGATTGGCCAAGCATGCGGGGTCACAGTGCATGCTTGGCCAATCATGAGCCAGCAATGCACTGCGCCATCGCAGTGCATTGTGGGCCGTGAGCGCCACGCGAATTTGACGCGAACGGACCAAAATGTTCGGATTTCGCCGAACGGACGAACAGCCAATGTTCGAGTCGAACGTACGTTCGACTCGAACACGAAGCTCATCCCTACTGCTGATAAGTTTGTTAAGTGGGCAAATGACAAGATTCAAGAAGAAGAAAGTTACCACCTAGAAGTACAGACCGCTTTGCCTAAAAAAAGAATAAGAAAAAGAAAGCGAATGGCTGATGAGACTGTTGACGATGTAGCAGTTTCTGATGCTGTTTCAGCTTATGAAATACGTGTGCACAATGTAATTTTGGATACGGTTACAGAGAGCATGAATCGCCGTTTTCTCTCCTGTGGGACCCTCTATGCCGACTTAGCTTGCTTGGAGCCAAACAGCTTTTCTGATATAAAAAAATCTGGACTTCAGGCACCAGCAATGGAAGAACTCAGCAAACGATTATTTAGATTTGATGAGGGAGCAACATCAGAAAATTTGCGTTCCCAACTGGCAAATTTTGCAATGCAGTGGGACAGGCTGAAATCATCACCTCTTGAAGAATTTAGCATTGTAGAAGATGTATCTATGGAAAACCAGGAAAGCAAATTAACAGAATCAGAACTGATCAACAAATCTTGCATGGCATGTAAGAACTGTGCCATTTGCTGCTATAAGATTCTGCAGCGCTATAATTTGTTAACTGACGCCTATAATGTCATTGGTTTAGCCTACAAATTTTTGCTTACATTATCGTTTACTCAAGTCGTCTGTTAAAGAAGTTTCTCCACATTGAAGTTTATTAAAACCCGTCTAAGAAGTTCTGTATCTCAAGAGCATTTGAGCTCTTTGATGTGGATGGCAATTGATATACTAATGAACCTTGATTCTGATGATGTCATTGACAGAGTAGCAGAAACCAGTGAACTTCTACGAAACTTGCTGAATCCTTAGTGCAGTTATTTTGTTCTGTCATTTTGAATATAAAAAAATATATGCCAAAAAATGTAATATATTTTGCTATTTGTTATTGTATTGAATCGTTCATTAAAGATGTTTCACCTTATATATTGCATTCAGTCTATCATTTATTATCATATATTTACATAATTCCAAATTATTGACAAGATACAGTGACTGAAGCAGGCTTAATATAACTAAAATACATAGAGAAACCGGTTGCCATTATTTGTAATTATTTTTTTTTTTTAAATAGGCTGCTCAGCTTAGAATGCCCGGGCCTATTTTATGTCCCAGTCCAGGCCTGGTCAGGGACCAGGGTAGACAAAGAAGAGGGTGCAGGAGATGATCACTAGCAGCATGACATACAGCAATGACATCTGCACCGTGATAGAGTCATCTGACAACAGCACCGTGATAGAGAGCACTGACATCAGCAGCGTGGCATACAGCAATGACACCTGCACCGTGATAGAGTGATCTGACAACAGCACCGTGATAGAGAGCATTGACATCAGCGGCGTGACATAAAGCACTCACACCAGCACCGTGATATACAGCACTGACAGCAGCACTGTGATAGAGAGCACTGACATCAGCAGCGTGACATAAAGCACTCACACCAGCACTGTGATATACAGCACTGACAGCAGCACCATGATAGAGAGCACTGACATCAGTACCGTGATATACAGCACTGACACCTGCACCGTAAGCAGCCCCAGGAGGAAGTCAGCATAGCACAGGGATGGTGGGAGCCCCTCATAATGAGCATAGCACAGGGATGGTGGGAGCCCCTCATAATGAGCATAGCACAGGGATGGTGGGAGCCCCTCATAATAAGCAGCCCCAGGGGGATGTCAGCATAGCACGGGGATGGTGGGAGCCCCTCATAATAAGCAGCCCCAGGAGTAAGTCAGCACAGCACAGGGATGGTGGGAGCACCTCAAAATATGCACAGCAGAGGTACAGCCCCAGGAGGAAGTCAGCACAGCACAGGGATGGTGGGAGCCCCTCATGATATGCACAGCAGAGGTACAGCCCCAGGAGGATGTCAGCAAAGCACAGGGATGGTGGGAGCCCCTCATAATAAGCAGCCCCAGTAGAAATATGACACCGCTCAACCTCTTTAAAGAGGAGGGTACGGGCATATAGTACGGTGTGCTTTTTTTGGACAAGGAAGTGAGCCAAATGAAGAAAGAAGGTCTGTGTGCTCGATTAAAAAAATTGTTTATAGACATATACATGGTCTACTGGTCACATGTGTTGAATTCCTCCGAGATCCATGCCTCCTTCATTTTTAGAAATGTGAGGTAGTTAACACTGTCGTGAGCTAGGCGAGTACGCTTATCGGTCACGATCCCCCCTGCTGCGCTGAACGTCCTTTCGGACAGGACACTGGATGAGGGGCAAGCCAACAGTTCGATTGCAAATTGGGCAAGCTCTGGCCAGAGGTCAAGCCTGCCCACCCAGTAGTCCAGGGGTTCATCACTCCTCAGAGCGTCCACATCGGCCCTTAACCCGATGTAGTCGGACACCTGACGGTCTAGGCGTTCCCTGATGCTGGATCCGGATGACACCTGTCGATGGGTCGGCTGAAAGAATGACCTCATATCCGAAGTCACCAACACATCTTCAAACCGGCCTCTTCTTGCAGGCACTGTTGGATTGGTACCCGCAACTCCTTCTCTGGGAGTGGGAATTGCTCCTCTGCCAGCGCACGCAAAAGCAGAATGCAGCATTTCTCGAAGCAAGGCCTGGAAGTGCTGCATTCTGACAGCCCTCTGTGACGGCGGTAGCATTTCCGCCATTTTGTGTTTGTACCGGGGGTCTAAGTAAGTTGCCACCCCGTACTGGTCCTTGACCCTTATGCTTTTTATACGGGGTCCCTATTAAAACACTGGAGCATGAAGGCTCCCATTTGCACTAAAGTGGAAGTGGTGTGGTGGCCTGGCTCCTGCTCATCATCCAGGATAATGTCGTCCTCTTCATTCTCCTCTCCCCATCCACGCACAACAGGGATCCCAGAAAGGTTTAAAGCATGCTCTTCTTGCTCCTCCTCATCCGCCCCGGCACCATCCTCCTCTGACTCCTCTTCAGACTCCTGTTGTTCACTTGTCTCAGATAGAGTAGCCCCCCCGGGAATTCATCCAGCATTGCGACTTTCTCATCTTCCCGCTCCTGCTCCTTCACAGCTTGATCAATGACACGACGCAATGCACGCTCCATAAAGAAGGCATAAGGTACCATGTCACTGATGGCGCCATGGCTGCGACTGACCAGTTTGGTGATCTCCGCAAATGGGCGCAGAAGTCTGCATGCGTCGCGCATGAGCAGCCACTGGCGCTGTGAAAAAAACCACCAGCTCCCCAGAACCGGTTCTGCCACAGAGTTCATACAGGTAGACGTTAACTGCACGTTTCTGCTGGAGCAGCCTATCAAGCATATAGAAGGTTGAGTTCCATCACGTCGGGCAATCGCAAATAAGACGTCTGACCGGCAGATTGTGTCGCCGCTGAATGTCAGCAAGGCGAGCCATGGCCGTGTAAGATCTTCTGAAATGGGCCAAGATTTTCCTTGCCTGCCGCAAGATGTCCTGGACCCCAGGGTATTTGACAACAAATCGCTGCACGAACAAGTTTAAGACGTGTGTCGTGCATGGCACATGCGTGATTTTGCCCTGTTTCAATGCGCTAAGCAGATTGGCACCATTGTCACACACCACTTTACCAACTGTCAAATTGAGTGGTGTTAGCCACTGATCTGCCTGTGAACGCAAAGCTGAAAGGAGTGCTGGGCCAGTGTGGCTCTTGGTTTCCAGGCACAACAGACGCAGCACGGCATGGCAACGTCTCACCTGGCATGTCGAATAGGTTCTGGGGAGCTTGGGCGGCGCAACGGAAGAGACGCTAGCAGTGGAAAAGGAGGAGTCAGCTGAGGAGGAGAGGGAGGAGGATGGAGTAGGAGGAGGAGGAGAAGAAGAGTCAGGCCTGCATGCAATCCGTGGCGGTAAAACCAAATCTACACGGGTTCCACGGGTTTCATGCTTGACGGCCGTCAGAAGGTTCACCCAGTGGGCAGTAAAAGTAATATACCTTCCCTGCCCGTGTTTGCTAGACCACGTGTCTGTGGTCAGATGTATCTTGGCACTGACACTGTGTGCCAGAGATACATTCACTTGCCGCTGAACATGGCCATATAGCTCTGGGATGCCCTTCTCTGAGAAATACTTCCTTCCCGGGACCTTCCATTGTGGTGTTCCAATGGCCACAAATTTGCGAAAGGCCTCCGAGTCCACCAGTTTATATGGCAGTAGTTGGCGGGCTATGAGTTCTGACAAGCCAGCCATCAACCGTTGGGCAAGAGGGTTATCCGGCGTCATAATTTTTTTACGCTCGAACATTAGGCCCACGGAAGCCTGCCTTTTTGCAGAAAAATGTGAGCTTGGCGTGATGGAAGGTGGAGTGGAGGACAATTGTGAGGAGAGAGGAGAAGGAGAAGTAGAAGACGAGGCTGGACGGTGAGAGCCTGCAGTGTGGCTTTGTGTGTTCCGTTGCTCCTACTCGGCTCGGTGATGGCTGCTCATGTGCCTTCTTAAGGCGATCGTCCCTAGGTGAGTGTTGGGCTTACCGCGACTAATGCGTTGACTGCAAAGATTGCAGATGGCAACGCTATTGTCAGCAGCGGACACGTTAAAAAAAGCCCACACTGCGGAGCCATGTGCCGGTGTCCTGGGAGCGCCAGATGTGACCGTACATGGTCGATGACTCGCTCCTGATACATTTGCAGTGTGCTTTGTCCCTCCTGTGCAATGTAAGTTATTCCTGCTTCTCCTCCCTATCTGCTGGTCCATATCTCCCTCTGAACTCCCCTCCTCTTCCTCTCTTGTGGGCACCCACGTGACATCACTAGACACGTCATCATAAACGTCACCTTCCCCACCGCTATAAGTAGAGATCTCGGAGTAGGCAGCAACACCGGGGACCAACCTCCTCCTTGGGCTGATCTGGGTACTGTCGTCAGACTGCTGAGTAGCGGTTGCTGCTGCCTCCTCTTCCTGATCCAATACCAAGAGTGGCTGCGCATCAGAAATGTCTTGATATGGATCGGAAAATAATTCCTGTGACTCAAGCGGAAGGTATGTGGTGGTGGTGTTGTTGGTGGTAGTGTCTTTGGGGGTGCACATAGCAGAGAGTGAAGAAGAGGGTGCAGATCGAGAGGATGAGGAGGGTGCAGAAGAGTAAGGCTGAGCGAGCCACTCAACCAAGTCTGGTGTGTCCTTTGAAGTAATTGAACGCACATTCTGCAACTTCCCACTTTGGCTCAAGCCTGTTGCTCCTGCCCTACCCCTACCACCCCTGCGGAAGGGCCTGCCTCTTCCTCTGCCTGTCATTTTTTAAATGACCCTGTGACAAAACTCTCAGCCCTATACCAATGAAGGACTGCTGCAGTATAGGGCAGCGGTCAGCAGTAGTGCACCTCAACCCTATGTATTGTGGACCGATACCAGTCCTTATAGAATGGCAGACTTACCTCACTCAACCCTATGTACTGTAGTACCCTATACCTTACCAGTCCTTATAAGGACCTTTGTGGACCAAGTAGGTTGTGTGTGAGTGATTAGCAGACTGTATGTCAGTCCCTATATCAATGAAGGACTGCTGCAGTATAGGGCAGCGGTCAGCAGTAGTGCACCTCAACCCTATGTATTGTGGACCGATACCAGTCCTTATAGAATGGCAGACTGTACCTCACTCAACCCTATGTACTGTAGCACCCTAGACAGACCAAGTTACCAGTCCTTATAAGGACTTTTGTGGACCAAGTAGGTTGTGTGTGAGTGATTAGCAGACTGTACCTCAGTCCCTATACCGATGAAGGAATGCTGCAGTATAGGGCAGCGGTCAGCAGTAGTGCACCTCAACCCTATGTATTGTGGACCGATACCAGTCCTTATAGAGTAGCAGACTGTACCTCACTCAACCCTATGTACTGTAGCACCCTAGACAGACCAAGTTACCAGTCCTTATAAGGACTTTTGTGGACCAAGTAGGTTGTGTGTGAGTGATTAGCAGACTGTACGTCAGTCCCTATACCGATGAAGGACTGCTGCAGTATAGGGCAGCGGTCAGCAGTAGTGCACCTCAACCCTATGTATTGTGGACCGATACCAGTCCTTATAGAATAGCAGACTGTACCTCACTCAACCCTATGTACTGTAGCACCCTAGACAGACCAAGTTACCAGTCCTTATAAGGACTTTTGTGGACCAAGTAGGTTGTGTGTGAGTGATTAGCAGACTGTACGTCAGTCCCTATACCGATGAAGGAATGCTGCAGTATAGGGCAGCGGTCAGCAGTAGTGCACCTCAACCCTATGTATTGTGGACCGATACCAGTCCTTATAGAATAGCAGACTGTACCTCACTCAACCCTATGTACTGTAGCACCCTAGACAGACCAAGTTACCAGTCCTTATAAGGACTTTTGTGGACCAAGTAGGTTGTGTGTGAGTGATTAGCAGACTGTACGTCAGTCCCTATACCGATGAAGGACTGCTGCAGTATAGGGCAGCGGTCAGCAGTAGTGCACCTCAACCCTATGTATTGTGGACCGATACCAGTCCTTATAGAATAGCAGACTGCACCTCACTCAACCCTATGTACTATAGCACCCTAGACAGACCAAGTTACCAGTCCTTATAAGGACTTTTGTGGACCAAGTAGGTTGTGTGTGAGTGATTAGCAGACTGTACGTCAGTTCCTATACCGATGAAGGACTGCTGCAGTATAGGGCAGCGGTCAGCAGTAGTGCACCTCAACCCTATGTATTGTGGACCGATACCAGTCCTTATAGAATGGCAGACTGTACCTCACTCAAACCTATGTACTGTAGCACCCTAGACAGACCAAGTTACCAGTCCTTATAAGGAGCTTTTTGGAACAAGTGGGTTGTAAATGATTAGCAGACTGCAGCAGAAGGGCAGCAGTCAAGTATAATATTCTTTCTATATTTGGAAGAAAGAATATTATACGTGTACAAGCCTATTACCATACCACTGATACCAGTCCTGAAAAGAACCTTTGTGGAACTAATAGTAACAGCTACTGATTAAACTGACCCTCACTGCCTCACACACTGCTTCCTGCCTGTCCCTATATAAACTGACAAAACAGAGGCTACTGGAACAATAACTGGAATAGCACTTTTGTGGACCTGATAGTAACAGCTAATGATGATGACTAAACTGACTGTCCCTACAGCAGACACACCGTCCTGTCCCTTTCTCTAAACTGACAAAAGACACTGAGGCTGCTGCAACAATCACTAGCACAGCACTGCCTATCCTGAACTACACCTAACACCTATAACAGTCCTGAAAAGAACTTTTGTGTACCAAATAGCTAGCGATTTGGGTCACTGTAATCTCTCCCTGCTCCACACAGCAACTTCTCCCTATAATGACAGAAGAAAGAATGTAAAATGGCCGCCGGATCGGGTGTATTTATAAGTTAGGGGGAATGTCCAAGTGTCCATGTGCTGTAATGTCTCAATTGGCTGTCCTGTACCCATTGATGGATGTGTCATCATAGGTCAAAGTTCTTTTACACAGTAAACGCGGAAGTCCGCCGGGCGAACTGCGCCAATAGTCCGCCGAACGGGCGGACCGCGAACAGCCGAAACTTAGATGAGAATACACAGGAGTTGACATGGAACACATTAAAAATATTGGATAAGATATATAAAAAACTAAATGGGGAATATAACTCACCGTTAATAGTGTTAAAAGAAAATGATTATTTTGCACCAGAGAAAATAAAAATAGGAGGAAACTGGGTAAAGAGAGACACGGCACATTTAGGATGCATAATGGATAAGGGGAACATAGTGACACTACAAGAACTAAAATGTAACAGGGAACTATTGGTGATAGATGAATGGCGATACCTCCAATTGAGCCACTTCGTTAAAAATCTCCCACAACCAATAAGATCAAGTGGAGATTTGACCCAGTTGGAACGGGTGATGACAGCCAAAGATACAAAAGGCACAATATCAAAGTTATATCAACTAGTATTGAAGATGGACGAATTGGAGATCCTGCCATATATGATGAAGTGGGAAGGGGATTTAGGAGCACTAGGAGATAAGAATAATATTGAAAAAATATTTAAATTAACACATAATTCAGCAGTAGATGTGAAGACTGCAGAAATGAATTACAAGTGTTTAAGTAGATGGTACGCTACCCCTGATAAAATGAGTAAAATTCAACCTGGTAAAACTCCTGCTGGAGAGGATTTAAGGAAATCGGGACAGTGGCCCACATATGGTGGAATTATCCGAAAAAATAAAAAAGTACTGGCAAGAGATTTTAAAGTTAATAATAGAAATTACTGGATAAGATATGATAGAAGATCCATGTGCGATTCTACTACATGGAACTGAACAAGGAGTAGAACAGTATAGGAAGTCACTGACACCACACCTGTTAAATGCGGCTAAGAGGCTTACACCGAAAAAGTGGGGGGAAACTGAAAGCCCACAAATATGGGAGTGGATAGATGAAGTTGAAGGAGTATATAAGATGGAATGTCTGAGATGCGAAATTAAAGAAAAGAGTACGGGGATGAAGGAAAAATGGGAGTCATGGAGAGAGTTTAAAAAAACATGGAGTTATGTGGAAGGTCTGAGGAGATAGGATAATGTTAGTAAGGAGATCTTTTTTATGGTGGTTGGGAAGGGAGGAAAGTGGGAAGGGGGGAGGATGGGAGTAGTAAAGGAAATATAATACTTGAGGAAAATGTTGGTTATAAGGTAATTTAAAAAAATAAAAACATTTGTCTAATAAATCATATAAGTTTGTAAAAATAATGATAAATGCCACAATCATGTGAAAAAGAGAAAGGACCAAAAGGAATAGATAAGCTGATCCAAGTTTCTCAAAACTTAGCTGAGGTGGCAAAAAAAAAGAGGATGGATATTTTTGCACGCGCTCATAGATGAGACAAAAAGGAGAGAAGCTGTTGATGTGGAGCTGCAGGCAGTAACAGATCAACTTCAAATCCTAAAGAAATGCTTTAGGACTTCTGAAAAACACAAGGAAGAAATGGAAACACAGTTTTCAGAGTATGTAGTGAGAACTGTAAATAAGCAGCGTAAAAAGAAGGGTAGGAGAAGATTACCAGGAAACAATGCTGCAGTGAAAGTACGCACCCTGGTTACCAGGGGAAATTGGGAGGAATTAACATATTGGTCAGGATCAGACACAGATGAAGAGACAGGAATTGATCAGTTAGAAGCAGGCAAGGTTCGTCCAATTGTTACGACGAGACAAAGGAGGGAAGTGAGTGAACGTGCCAATTCAAGCGGAAGTAATGTTCTTTCATCTGAAGATCCATCTCGCCCAGCACAGGCAGCTGAACAACAATATACAGAAGAGACAAGGTCTTACACAGCAGGGGAGCTTCTGGAGCTAGGACAGAAATTTGCCCAGAGACCCAATGAATGCTTATTGTCATGGGTTTTGCTTTTATGGGACCTGGGAGGAGATGGAATACTTTTGTCTAATAGAGAGGCAGTGGGGTTAGACAGCATGGTCAAAGACCCCCAGAGTAAGACTTTACCTGAGAAGAGCTAGAGACACGACTGTCGTGTTCTCCCTTTTGCATCTGATAAGAGATTCTATAGTCCAAGTTCATGACACTCCTACAGAACTTATGGATTTAACTCCTTGGCGTACAATAAGGGAAGGAATTCGCAGGCTGCAGGAATATGAGTGTGTAAGTGGATTGATTGCAGACCCTCTAATAGAAACTCCTACTGTGCATGATAATTGGACAGGACCTGATATGGCTTTGTTCACGGCACACATGAGAAATAAATTGCTTGCTAATGCCCCATCCCATTTAAAGTGGTTTTAAACCCTTACAAACCACTTTGACCTACAGGTAAGCCTAGATTAAGGCTAACCTGTAGGTCCAAGAAATATCTCCCAAACCTATGCGGTTTAGGAGATATTTGCCCGAAGACAGGCACCGCTGTCTACGGCGCATGCGCCGTAGACAGCGGCGAGCAGGCGCACTGAGCGTGGCATCCTCGATAACGAAGATGTCGCGCGTCTCGGCTCCCATGCGCATGCGCGGGAGTGATGTCATCGCGGCTTTGCCGAATGACAGCGGCGGAGCTGCGAGACCCACTGAGAAGATGGATGCGGCGGACTACAGGGGACAGCGGTGACTTCGCTGGCTCCTGTGTCAGGTAAGTGACACATAATGGGCTACTATGCAATGCATAGTAGTCCACTCCATTATGCTTTGCCTTTGCAGGGAATGAAAGAGGAAGTAAACTCATCAGGGTTTACTTCCTCTTTAAAAGGCTCCATTGTTTACAATGTTGAGTGCTATTGATGCAAAGAAAGAAAAAGTTCACGAGGCAGCTGCTTTGCTGGGACAATTAGGAGAATTGGAAAGAGTTGGAGACAGGGTTAAACAAAGGAGTGTGGAAGAGAAAATCCTGTAGAGAGGTTGAAGATTACACAAAAATAATTATTTTTAGATCTCCTGCAGAGCGGTGTACCAATATCAGAGATTGATGGCATACCAACAGGCTCTCTTTTAACCACTTGACCACTGGGCACTTAAACACCCTTAATAACCAGACCAATTTTCAGCTTTCGGTGCTCTCACATTTTGAATGACAATTACTCAGTCATGCAACACTGGACCTATATGAAATTTTTGTCCTTTTTTTCACACAAATGGAGCTTTCTTTTGGTGGTATTTAATCACCGCTGGGTTTTTTATTTTTTCTGCTATAAAAGAAAAAATACAGAAAATTCTGTAAAAAAATGAATTTTTCTTCATTTCTGTTATAAAATTTAGCAGATTAGTAATTTTTTCTTCATAAATTTTGGCCAAAATTTATACCACTACATATCTTTGGTAAAAATAAGTACAAATTGGTGGATATTATGTGGTCTTTGTGAAAGTTATAGAGTCCACAAGCTATGGTGCCAATATCTGAAAATTGATCACACCTGAAGTACTGACGGCCTATTTCAATTCTTGAGACCCTAACATGCCAGAAAAGTACAAATACCCCCCAAATGACCCCTTTTTGGAAAGAAGACATTCCAAGGTATTTAGTAAGAGGCATGATGAGTTTTTTTAAGTTGTCATTTTTTCCCACAATTCTTTGCAAAATCAAGATTTTTTTTACTTTTTTTTTTTTTTCACAAAATTGTCATATTATCAGTTTATTTCTCACACAGCATATGCATACCACAAATGACACCCCAAAACACATTCTGCTATTACTCCCGTGTACGGCGATACCACATGTGTGAGACTTTTACACAGTGTGGCCACATACAGAGGCCCAACATGCATGGAGCGCCATCAGGTGTTCTGGAGCACCCAGGACAATTCTGACATTTCTCTCCTACATGTAAAAATCATCATTTATTTGCTAGAAAATTACATCGAATCCCAAAACATTATATATGTTTTTTTAGCAAACACCCTGGAGAATACAATGGTGGTCGTTGCAACTTTTTATCTCGCACGGTATTTGCGCACCAATTTTTCGAATGCTTTTTTTTGGAAAAAAAACTGTTTTGTGCTTAAAAAAAAAAAAACACAGTAAAGTTAGCCCAATTTTTGCATAATGTGAAAGATGAAGTTACACCGAGTAAATCAATACCTAACATGTCACTCTTCAAAATTGCACAGGCTCGTGGAATGGCGCCAAACGTCGCTACTTAAAAATCCCCATAGGCGACGATTTTTTTTTTTTTTACTGGTTATATGTTTTGAGTTACAGAGGTGGTCTAGGGCTAGAATTATTGCTCTCGCTCCAACGTACGCAGCGATACCTCACATGTGTGGTTTGAACACCGTTTTCATATGTGGGTGGGAATTACGTATGCGTTCGCTTCTGCATGCGAGCACATGGGGACATTTTATTGTTCATTTTACTTTATTTATTTTAGTTTGACATTTTTTTCCCCAAAAATAAATTTTTTGATCACTTTTATTCCTATTACAAGGAATGTAAACATCCCTTGTAATAGGAATATGGCATGACAGGTCCTCTTTACAGGACCGGAGGGCGGCGGGAGGGGGGGGGTGTCTATGGCTGGGTATTGCAGGGTATCACCGACTATGGCTGGGTATGGCTGGGTATATCAGAGTATGGCTGGGTATCTCAGAGTATGGCGTTGCAGAGTATTGCGTTGCAGAGCATTGCAGGATATTGGAGGGTGTTGCAGAGCATTGCAGAGTGTTGCACGGTATTGGCGGGTGTTGCAGAGCATTGCAGAGTGTTGCAGGGTATTGGTGGGTGTTGCAGAGCATTGCAGAGTGTTGCAGAGCATTGCAGAGTGTTGCAGGGTATTGGCGGGTGTTGCAGAGCGTTGCAGAGCATTGCAGGATATTGGAGGGTGTTGCAGAGCATTGCAGAGTGTTGCACGGTATTGGCGGGTGTTGCAGAGCATTGCAGAGTGTTGCAGGGTATTGGTGGGTGTTGCAGAGCATTGCAGAGTGTTGCAGAGCATTGCAGAGCGTTGCAGGGTATTGCAGAGTATTGCAGGGTATTGCAGGGTATTGCAGAGTAATGCAGGGTAATGCAGAGTAATGCAGAGTAATGCAGAGTAATGGCAGGGTATTGCAGACTATTGCAGTGTAATGCAGACTATTGCAGACTATTGCAGAGTATTGCAGGGTAATGCAGAGTAATGCAGAGTAATGCAGGGTAATGCAGGGTAATGCAGAGTAATGCAGAGTAATGCAGAGTAATGCAGGGTAATGCAGAGTAATGCAGAGTAATGCAGGGTATTGCAGAGTAATGCAGAGTAATGGCAGGGTATTGAAGAGTATTTGCAGGGAATTGAGGGGTTAATTTTCGGTGAGCAGCGATGTGGGCACTGCAGATGCAGCCCACATCGCTGCTGACACCGATCTCCTCCCCCTCCGCTGTTCCGATCGGTACAGAGAGGGGGAGGGAGGAACCGGCGTCATAACATGACGCCGGTTTGTTTACAAGTGATCACTCCGTCATTTGACGGAGCGATCACGTGGTAAACGGCCGCGACGAGCGGCCGTTTACCGTGATCCGTGATGCGCCGGGTCCTGTGGACTCGGCGGTCACGGATGCTCTCGAGTGCGCGCCCCAGGGGGCGCGCGAGAGCGGAATTCTGGGAGGACGTCATATGACGGCCTCCCACAGTTAAGAAACCGCCCTAAAGCCGTCATTCGGCTATAGGGCGGTTATTAAGTGGTTAAAATGATGGAAAGAATTAAAATCAAAAGGGAAATTAAAATCCAGTGATGTAGAGGATTTCCCTGTGTTTCCTTCTGCCTCTCCTGTGGAGAGAAAGTCAAACCCTTATGGGACGGCAGCAGAAGAGTTAATGAAACACAAAAATAAATTTGGGCGCAGAGGATGAGAAGTGCCCACTCCTCTGGAGTGACAGGAGGGCGGATCCTCTGTGCCACTGGTTCAAGTTAACATGCTGAAATCAGGGGATCACCACCCATATGTATCAGTGGCAATATATTGTCAAGGACAACATAGACCACAAAGGGTTACTGCATTGTTAAACACAGGAGCTGAAGTGACTTTGTTTCACAGCATCAAAAGTCAAAAACATCAGACCACAGGGGTAGTGGCAGTTGAAGGGCTGGGAGGACAACACACATGCGGGCACAAGGTATACTGCAGATTGCAAATTGGAAAAGGCCCCATATTTAAGGAACAAGTTTTAATATCTGAGCTACCTGATAACATACTGGGAATGGATATCTTGAGGTGTCAGACAATCCAAACTGATGCAGGTGTGTTTTCATTTGGTAACTCAGTGCGTTCTTTCTTTGTATCTGCAGTAAAACCTATCATCAGGGGACATGCAAAGTGGACGCCAGTGTACATCCCTCTGCCCAAACACCCTGTCAATCTCAAGCAGTACCGTATACCTGGAGGACACCAAGAAGTGACTGACACAGTAAAGGACTTGCTGGATGTAGGAGTATTTAGGCCTGTGGTGAGCCCCTTTAACTCGCCTATTTTTCCTGTAAGGAAACCGGATGGAACTTATAGGATGAGAATAGACTATCAAGCTTAAACAAAGTGGCTCCACCCTTTGCAGCAGCTGTCCCATATATGGTGTCACTTGTAGAGATTATTTCTCAAACTGCTGAAAAATGGCATGCAGTACTGGATTTAGAAAATGCATTTTTCTCCATTTCTGTTGATGAGGAATCACAAGATCAATTTGCTTTTTCTTGTGATGGAAAACAGTATACAGCCAATGTTTTCCGTCAGGGCTATTTGCATAGTCCAACAATTTGCTATGGTATGGTAGCCAGAGATCTGGATATGTTACCAAAACTGGACTGTAACCTGTATCATTACATTAATGATATCATGCTCTCTGGTAGTACAGAAGAACAAGTAAGACAAGACTTGACTACAGTGCAGGCCCATATACAGAAAAGAGGATGGGCCATTAACCCTACAAAGATCCAAGGACCAGTTACAAGTGTCACATTTTTAGGAATGATTTGGTCTGGGCCCATCAAGACTATTCCACAACCTGTATTAGACTCTATTGTAGCATTGAAGCCTCCCAAAAATGTGAAAGAGGCTCAAAGTTTACTCAGTTTACTGGGTTTTTGGAGACCTTTCATTCCTCACTTGGGCCTGATTCTTAGGTCAATCTATAATGTCACCCAGAAAAAGACTGTATTTTTATGGGGACCAGATCAGCAGTTGGCACTAGACACTGCCAAAGAGACTGTAAGAACACAGCACTCTTTAGGCCCCTTGAAACCAGAGCAGCCTTTCATTTTAGATGTGACTGCAACTGTACATGGGATGTCGTGGGGTCTGTGGCAGAAAGGCCAAAATCCAAGGGTTCACCGCTGCACAGAGAAAGTACAACCCCTTGGAGAAGCAGTTGCTGGCTGCCTACACTGCATTACAACATGTGGAAGTAACAAGAAAGCAGCAGTTTGTGACAGTGAGGACTGATCTACCCATTTTTGGGTGGGTAAGACAAGAAGGTTTCCAGGCTCATAAAAGTGTGGCACAAAAGCAGACGCTACAGAAATGGAAATGGTATTTAAGTAAAAGGGCTAACATTTCATCTCAGGATACCAGTCAGATATCACAACAACTGGCTGGATATGTGGACTTTGAATCAAAAGTTCCTGAGTTGTCTCCAATGCAAGTGGGAGAATCGCCTTTCAAGGAAGCACCTCTTTTTATTGAGCTGTCAGATGTAGACAAACAAAATGCTTGGTTTACAGATGGATCGGCCAAAATCACCCCTCAGGGTAGAGTATGGACTGCAGCAGCTTTCCAGCCAGGTACTGAAATGGTGATTCACCAAAGTGGTCAGGGTGGATTGAGTCAATATGCTGAGCTCCAAGCTGTGTATATGGTGGTACAAGATATACCAGGAAATTTGATCATCTATACAGATAGTTGGGTAGTATTTAACCACTTGACCACTGGGCACTTAAACACCCTTAATAACCAGACCAATTTTCAGCTTTCGGTGCTCTCACATTTTGAATGTCATCAGTCATGCAACACTGGACCTATATGAAATTTTTGTCCTTTTTTTCACACAAATAGAACTTTCTTTTGGTGGTATTTAATCACCGCTCGTTTTTTTATTTTTTGTGCTATAAAAGAAAAAATACAGAAAATTCTGTAAAAAAATTTGTTTCTGTTATAAAATTTAGCAGATTAGTAATTTTTTCTTCATAAATTTTTCGCCAAAATTTATACTACTACATATCTTTGGTAAACCGGAAAGTTGTATACTTACCTTTCCGTAATTTTCCTTTCCTGCCGCATCTTCATGGCAGATTACACTCTGGGTGTGACTCCGCCCCCACAACCTGATAGGACCACATAGCTATAAGATGAAGATACGCCCCCCGCCCCGATATTCTCTGTATATATGAATCACCTTTGTGGGTGGGATATTGTATGCTGCCATGAAGATGCGACAGGAAAGGAAAATTACGGAAAGGTAAGTATACAATTTTCTGGTTTCCTGTCGCATCATGGCAGCGTACACTCTGGGGATTAACTCGCAGACTGGGTGGGAGATGCAAAGTTAAACGTTTATTAGCAAGGAATAGAAGAGTTGGCTTGAATAATGTACTTTCCCAATTCTACTGTTGATAGCTGAGCTGAGTCCACCTTGTAGTGAGAGATAAAGGTGTTTCTGGAGGACCAAGTGGCCGCTCTGCAGATGGTTTCCGCTGAGACCCTACAATACGCTGCCCAGGAGGTGGCCACTGCTCTGGTGGAATGAGCCCTCAGGTCTTCAGGAATTTGCAACTCACTCAACAAGTAGGCCTTCACCAACCAGGAGGCAATGGTTTGGGTCGACGCTGCTTGACCTCTCCTAAGGCCATAGGGAATGATGAAGAGGTTCTCCGATCTTTTAAAGGATTTGGACAGGGAAAGATATTTTATGATGTTGCCCCTTACATCCAGAGGATGAGGGTCACCCTGGTCTGTGTTAAGAGCTGGCAAGTTGATTTCCTGGTTGAAGTGAAAAGAGGATGCCACCTTTGGGATAAAGTGATCCAAGGGTCTTAGAACTACCCTGTCCGGATGAATGATCAGATACGGCTCCTTAATCAGTAATGCTTGCATCTCTGAAACTCTCTTCGCTGATGTGATTGCGACCAGGAAGGTGACTTTTAGTGTCAGGTGCCAGAGGGAAATGTTTTCCAGCGGAACAAAAGGGTTCTTTGGATAGTAAATCTAAGATGACTGATAGGTCCCATGTTGGAAAGGAAGGCTTCCTAGGTGGTCTTAGTTTAAGACAGGCCTTCTGAAATTGCATAACAAGGGGATCGTGAGCCCATTTAATCCCTGTCAGGGCGGATAGAGCTGACACCTGAACTTTCAGAGTACTAGAGCTAAAACCTTTGTCTAAGCCTGATTGCAGGAACACTAGGATCAGAGGAGCCGAAAGGGAGGACAGATCCCGGCCAAGGTCCTGAGAGAAGGCAACAAACTTCTCCCAGACCCTGCGGTAGGTGCAGTTGGTGGTAGGTTTTCTGGCCTGGAGCAGGGTATCAGCTACCTTCTGGGAGCAGCCCTGACATATATACCTAGCCCTCTCAGCCCCCAAGCCATCAAGTGCAGCTTCCCCGAATCTGGATGTAGTAGCTGGCCCTGGAAGAGCAAGTCGGCTGACAGGGGAAGAGCAAGAGGGTCTGCCGTGCTCAGTTGTAGGAGGGTGGTGAACCATGGCCTCCTGGGCCAAAAAGGAATCACCGCTATCACCAATGCTGTTGATCTCTTGAGCCTTAAGAGAAATCTCGCTATCAGGGGAGTTGGAGGGAAGATATACCTGAGATGGAAGTTCCAGGGATGCTGGAGGCAATCTCTCCCCTCCGCTAAGTGAAAGGGAAACCTCAACAGGAACCTTCAGCATTGGAGTTTGCCGGAGTCGCAGCAAGGTCTGTTTGGTTGACCCCAGGTCTGGCAGATGAGGGAGAAGGCCTGAGGGCTCAGGGACCACTTGTTGTTGGAGGCGAACTCCCTGCTGAGCGTGTCTGCTAAGATGTTCTCGACCCCCGGGATGTAGGTCGACCTCAGGTCTGACAGGTTCAACTGTGCCCATTCAATCACAGGGAGAACTTCCTGCATCATGGAGGGACTCCTGGTCCCCCCGTCTGTTTATGTAGGTGACAGCAACCTTGTTGTCCACCCTTAAGAGGACCTGCTTCCCCCTTAAAAGGGAGCTGAAGGCCAGGAGAGCCTGGAGGGCCACCCTCATCTCCAGCACGTTCGATACCGAGTCCCGTACTTCGAAAGGCCAGCGGCCCTGCGCTGCATGGGACTGGTAGTGGGCTCCCCAACCTTCTAGACTGGTGTCCGTGGTCACTACCTCCCTGAGGAGGAATGACTATGTGTTTGCAAATGTTTAAGTTGTGAGGACGAGTCCACCAACGCAATGAGCGCCTGAGTGTCTCCGAGATCCGGATCGTCTGGGTCATGGATGAACCATCCCACTGATGTAGGAAGGAGTTCTGCAGAGGTCTGGTGTGCCACTAAGCCCAACGGACCATAGGAATGGTCACTGATAGGGAGCCTAGAAGGCTGAGGCATACTCTGGCCGACAGGGATCTTGCTAGAATGGCCTTCTTCACCTTCCGGACCAACAGCGAAGACTTCTCCGGAGGCAGCTGCACTGTATTCAACTGGGTATCTAGTTGGGCTCCTAAGAAGATCATTCTCTGGGTGGGCCGAGTCTGGCTCTTCCCCCAGTTTATGAGCCATCCCAGATTCTGCAGAGTGGAGACGAGGATCTTTTGATGCTGTAACAGCGACTCCCGGCTGTCTGACAGGAGGAGAATATCGTCCAGATAATGGTGGACTCGCAGCCCCCTCTCTCTCAGATGCGTGATAACGGGAAGAAGGACCTTTGTAAAGGTCCTGGGAGCCGTAGAAATTCCAAACGGAAGACTTCAGAACTGAAAGTGTCTGTGGTTTATCGAAAAACTGAGGAACTTTTAGAGTTCCGAATGGATAGGGATATGGAGGTAGGCGTCCTGTAGATCTATGGAGAGCATCCAGTCCCCCAGATTTATGGCCTGGAGGATAGACTGTAGGCTCTCCATTTTGAATGCTTCTACCTGGATAGAGTGGTTTAAGTTTAGATCCAGGACCGGACGTAGGTCCCCTGATTTCTTTTTTACTAGAAATAGAGGGGAATAGAACCCCCGACCTCTTTGGGATAGGGGCACCTTGGTAATTGCTTTCTTTTGGAGCAGATCCTGAACGTATCAGGTCAAGGCTAACCTCTTTTGCCGGGATGACGGGAGGTTTGTTGGGCAAAAATGGTCCCCCGGGGGAAGTCGCCTGAATGACCGTCTGTGCCCGGCGCGAACGGTGGTTAACGTCCAGGGGTCGCTTATTGTTTCCGCCCAGACCAGCGTGAACTTTGAGAGTCTGGCCCCCACCACTGCTGGCTGGGTGGACGCACCTTCAAAAGGACTTCTGGTCAGTAGATGCCGGGGTCCTGGGCTTCTGGAACTTCAGGAAGGACGTTTGAGGGGCCTTCCAGTTCCTTCTGTACTCCCTACCAGGCCTGTAGGACTTGGCATCCCTGTACCTCTCCGGGAGGTTACGCTTAAAGGGAGGAGGCCTCTGAAGCTTTGGCTTTCTATCCGAGGGGATAAGCCCTGATTTTCCACCAGTGACCTTAGAAATAGCAGAGTCCAATTTTGCGCCGAAAAGGTTCTCGCCATCATACAGGATGCGGCACCAATTGGACTTGGAAGCAGGATCTGCCGCCCAGGGTTTGAGCTAGAGAGCCCGTCTGGCCATTACCGAGGACAACATAGCCCTAGATGCAGACTTAATAGCATCCACAGATGCCTCTGCCACAAAATCCCCTACAAGGCTTAGTTCTTGCAGGGCCCTAACTATCTGGTCCTGATCAGCGCCTTGGATACAAGCTTTTCTGTGCTTGCTGACCAACTGGCAATAGCCTTACCCACAGCTGCAAGAACCACTGCTGGCCTGCATACGCCTCCTGCTGCTAGGTAAGCTCTTTGAGATCAGTATCGATCTTCCTATCCAGGACATCCTTGAATGACACGGCGTCCCCGATAGGGAGCGTAACGTGCCTGGCCAGGCGCATGAGGGATGCATCCACCACTGGCGGAGACACGAGAGATTTAATTTTAGCCTCCTTTAGAGGATATAGTTTGGCAAGCCGATTGTTGAGACTTGCTTTCTTCTCGGGTCTCTACCACTCGTCTCTGATAAGTTCCCGCAACTCATCAATGAAGGGGAAGGCTTTGGGTTCTCTCATCAGGTTCGGGAAATATTTTCTCCTTTTGGGTTGGGCCTCCTGGGGTTCCTCCCAGCTAACTGACCTCACAAAATGCTCTATTAGGGAGAAGTCAAAGCCCGCTGAAGCCTCTAGTTCTTCCTCATCTGAAGGAGAAGCATGTTCTCTGGAAGTACTTGGGGAGCCGGCGAAGCACCCCATGGAGATAACTCCGTGTCCGGAGCGACACGTGGGGCAGAAGACTCTGTGAGCTCTCTATGTTCTTGCCCTTTCTCTCTGGTGGCTTCTTTCAAGCACCTGCGGCATGCCAACATATCTGGAAGGGCTATGGCCCTGCATACCCAGCAGGTATTTTCAGAAGGATGGGAGTGGCGTGCTGGTGAATGGCGCCTCCAGTCAGGTGATCTTCTTCGGCGGGAATGGCTGCGCCTTGAACGAGACCTGGAGCGACTCCTTCTGCAACTCCCTTTCCCTGAGCGACTTCCTCCACCCGAATGGCTCCGCCCATGGCCAGAGCGGCTTCTTCTATGCGAGGAATCTCTGCGAGATGATCTTGCGGACCTGATGGGGCTAACCATTTAGGTAGCGCTAGTGCGTCCTGCTCTCTTTTTCGATCTTCTCTACTTACCAAACTCCTCCCCTCTTACCTATTATGCTGGTGGTGATTTGCTGGAGCAGTGGTCTCCATGGATAGGGAACAGAGGAAGCCTGAAGACACAGGTAACACAAAAAGGGTAAGGAAGATAAAGCCATAACAGAAACAAGAAAAAGAGAGAAGAAAAATACAGGGGAGATACTTACCAAACAGAGAGGCAACACTGGGGCAGAAAAAACTGGAATGCAGCAGTCATGAAATTCAGCTGAGCACAAAAAACAGGCAAAAAAGGCATCTGCGTTAAAAAAAAGGCATCTTCCCCTTTTAAAATTGGAGCCGGGGTCATGTCCCACCTGCACATGCTCAGCAGCGTCGCGCGGCCGCCGGCGCCATCCTGGAAAAGGGAAAAGACATAGATAGACATACACAGGCTGCCCAAAGTGCACCATGAGCATGTGCAAAGCGACAGAGTGACCAGGAAGAATGCTGATGCTGCTGTGAGACTACGGAGTTCAGCAAAAGGAAGTAAAATATGGCAGAGAGGCAACACTGGGGAAAAGGCACCAGACAACCTAAGGTGACAAGAGATACTGAAGGTAGAGAGTATGCTGTAAAGCTGCAGACAGAGTGACACCAGGGAGGAACAGGAAACCGGAGACCACCGCAGGTACTAAGCCTGTTTAAGGCTTAAAGACCAATCTTTTTATTATATGCCTTCAGCCTGTTTAAGGCTTACTTCCAACGGCTATAGAGGCAATGCTCTGTTTGCAGAGAAAAAGTATTCATACCCCTGAGATCACCATAGTGGGGTTCCTTCCATTTAGCTTCCTTTAGAGGCTGTACCGGTAAGGACTTCCACCCAGGAGAGGCTAGAATCTGGCTGGGGCGCGAAGCGGTAAGAGGGTGATGATCCGTGCGGTCCCAACAGGTGAGGAAAAATAAGAGAATACCGGGGCGGGGGGCGTATCTTCATCTTATAGCTATGTGGTCCTATCAGGTTGTGGGGGCGGAGTCACACCCAGAGTGTATGCTACCATGATGCGACAGGAAAAATAAGTACAAATTGGTGGATATTATTTGGTCTTTGTGAAAGTTATAGAGTCCACAAGCAATGGTGCCAATATCTGAAAATGTATCACACCTATAGTACTGACGGCCTATTTCAATTCTTGAGACCCTAACGTGCCAGAAAAGTACAAATACCCCCCAAATGACCCCTTTTTGGAAAGAAGACATTCCAATGTATTTAGTAAGAGGCATGATGAGTTTTTTGAAGTTGTCATTTTTTCCCACAATTCTTTGCAAAATCAAGATTTTTTTTACTTTTTCTTTTTTTCACAAAATTGTCATATTATCAGTTTACTTATCACACACAGCATATGCATACCACAAATTACACGCCAAAACACATTCTGCTATTACTCCAGAGTACGGCGATACCACATGTGAGACTTTTACACAGTGTGGCCACATACAGAGGCCTAACATGCAGGGAGCGCCATCAGGCGTTCTGGAGCACCGAGGACAATTCTGACATTTCTCTCCTACATGTAAAAATCATCATTTATTTGCTATAAAATTACATAGAATCCCAAAACATTATATATGTTTTTTTTAGCAAACACCCTGGAGCATACAATGGTGGTCGTTGCAACTTTTTATCTCGCACGGTATTTGCGCAGCAATTTTTCGAATGCTTTTTTTTGGAAAAAAAAACAGTTTTGTGCTTAAAAAAAAACACAGTAAAGTTAGCCCAATTTTTGCATAATGTGAAAGATGAAGTTATGCTCAGTAAATAGATACCTAACATGTCACTCTTCAAAATTGCACACGCTCCTGGAATGGCGCCAAATGTCGCTACTTAAAAATCTCCATAGGCGACGCTTGAAATTTTTTTTTACTGGTTATATGTTTTGAGTTACAGAGGAGGAATAGAGCTAGAATTATTGCTCTCGCTCTAACGTTCGCAGCGATACCTCACATGTGTGGTTTGAACACCGTTTTCATATGTGGGTGGGACTTACGTATGCGTTCGCTTCTGCATGCGAGCACATGGGGACAGAGGCGCTTTAAACATTTTTTTTTTTATTGTTCATTTTACTTTATTTATTTTAGTTTGACATTTTTTTCCCCAAAAATAAATTTTTTGATCACTTTTATTCCTATTACAAGGAATGTAAACATCCCTTATAATAGGAATATGGCATGACAGGTCCTCTTTACAGTGAGATATGCGGTCAATAAGACCCCACAATTAACCTCTAGGCTGGAAAGCCTTAAAAAAAAAGATTCTGGCTTTGATCGTATTGGCGAGTCGGTAGAAGCACCGGAGGGCGGTGGGAGGGGGGGGTGTCTATGGCTGGGTATTGCAGGGTATCACCGACTATGGCTGGGTATTGCAGGGTATCTCCGAGTATGGCTGGGTATCTCCGAGTATGGCTGGGTATCTCCGAGTATGGCAATTTATGGCAGGGTATTGCAGAGTATTGACAGGGTATTGCAGAGTATTGGCTGGAATTTTACTGCAGAGTATTGGCGAGTACTGCAGAGTATTGGAGGGTAGTGCAGAGTATTTGCGGGTGTTGCAGAGTATTGCAGAGTATTTGTGGGTATTGCAGAGTATTTGCGGGTATTGCAGAGTATTGCAGAGTATTTGCTGGTACTGCAGAGTATTGCAGGGTATTGCAGAGTAATGGCAGGGAATTGAGGGGTTACATTTAGGTGAGCAGCGATGTGGGGACTACAGATGCAGCCCACATCGCTGCTGACACCGATCTTTTCCCACTCCACTGTACCGATCGGTACAGAGAGGGGAGGGAGGAACCGGCGTCATAACATGACGCCGGTTTGTTTACAAGTGATCACTCCGTCATTTGACGGAGCGATCACGTGGTAAAAGGCCACGATGAGCGGCCGTTTACCGTGATCCGTGATGGACCCGGCGGTCACGAATGCTCTCGAGTGCGCGCTCCAGGGGGCGTGCGAGAGCGGAATTCTGGGAGAACGTCATATGACGGCCTCCCAGAGTTAAACAACCGCCCTGTAGCCGTCATTCGGCTATGGGCCGGTTGTTAAGTGGTTAAAGGACTAACTACTTGGCTAAGAGCATGGAAACAAGACAACTGGCAAGTAAATGGAAAAGAACTGTGGGGTGGACCTCAAATCTGTGAATCTTTGTGGCAAGAAGGTCACAATCGAATTATTCAAATCGGACATGTCCACGCCCATAGTGGAGATCTTAACAATGATACGCTAGATGGCCTGGCACAAGTGTCTGTTGCTAACCAAGAGAATGACACTATTTTGGAAAACGTAGGAAAATGGGCACACAGTCAATGCGGACACAGAGGTGCACAAAGCACGTGGCAATGGGCGCAACACAAAGGCATACCATTAACACAGACTCAGGCAAAAGACATTGTAGCCCAGTGCCCCCTCTGCCAAGAAGCAAAGAAATGGCCGCGAATGACACCCATGCCAGGAAACATTTACAGAGGTCAGCAACCAAGACAAGTCTGGAAATTAGACTTCATAGGTCCCAGGAGGAAGAGGTGGATTGAAATATGGTGCCACAGCTGTGGACACATATAGCGGACTTTTTTAAGTTTCAGCTACTAAGAAAAGCACGGATTAAGGAATGCAATGACATAAGGAGTGCTGGGCATGACAGTGTGTATGAGGGACACAGGGGGTTAAGCTTGATGGGTGGAGCTGAGAACAAAGGTTGGCAGGAAGCAAGCTGGACGGAATCTTCGCACGGCTGCGACGGGCGGCGGAGGTGCACGGCGCGGACTGGCTGCGGGATCGCGTGGGGGACCTGGTGGACGACGAGGAGGACGTTGGCGGGACAGGTGAGGTGCCGCTGCACGCGCGGAGGTCTCGGCCTCCGGCGCGTTTTTCTCCTGGGCCTACACCTCGGCCACCTCGTGACTCCCGGAGCCCGAGGGAGGACCGTTCGGTCCCCCTGGCAAAACGACCAGTACTCGGCTCTCCCCGGTCCGGGCGGTCGTTATGCCGCCGACCGGAGGGGGGCGGGGCTTCGCGGCCGCATGGCGCTGGCTCCAGGCCGGGACGGGACCCGGTAGAGGGGGGGCGTGCAGGGGGCTCGGGGTCTTGCCCTATGGGGGGAGCACATGGCGGGGGAACCGCGGCCTGGGGTCTCAGGTGTGGGGACCCGCGCGATGGGGGGACGGGGGGGACGCGGGGGGGCCACATCTTCAAGGTGGGGGCGGGCGGGTCACAGGGGGCCGCCAAGGTGCCTGGCAGGGCTGGTTTCAGACGCCCGCATGCTGGGGGCGGTGGGTGGCCACGGACCTTGCAGGCTGTTCTGGATCGCGCGGACCGGGAGGACCGCTCTGAGCACAGTGGGATGGCGGCGTCCCCGGTGCGCGCTGGAGAGGACGGGTCCGAGAGGGAGATGTCCCAGGAAGAGGAATTTTCCACCGCAGCTCCTGGACCGGTGCAGGTCGGCGGGGCCCCGGTGGGGCCAGGTAAGTTGCCCGATTCTACTTTGCTGACGGAAGCCCTGCGAGGTTTGCTGGGGGTGGAACATGGGGGTTCAAGGGCCCCGGGGTCCGGGGATGGCAAGGGGGGAGTTTCCGTAGGTCCGTCGGGGGGGCAGGGCAGGTTGCCTCGGGGGGGCCCTCGGGTCAGCTGCAGGAGCTATTGGAGGGGCTGCAGGCCCTGGTGGGTAGGTTTGCAGGGGGCTCAGGGACGCCGCAAGTGGGCCCCTGGTTGGCTCAGGGGGTGGGGGCCGGGGGGTCCGGGGCTGCGCCGGTGGTGGCCACAGCAGTCGGGGGGTGTGGACGCGGGGTCTGGGGGCTCGGGGGTTCCCCCGGTGGCCGCGGACCCAGGGGCGCGGGCCGATGTGGTTAGGATCGCGGATGCTGCCCGGTGCGAAGTCTATGTTTGCTTCGAGGGCCCGTTGGGGGCGCATCTGAAGCAGGAGGTATGGGATAAGATCGGCAAGGGTGAGTATGTGGAGATTTTCTCTTTGCTCCCCCTCGAGAAGTTTAACTTGGATAGGGTCAAGCCGCACAGTTCCAAGAAGGACGACGAGGAGAAGCGTAGGTATCGGCTGATCCCGCACACATTTGCGAATTGGCTTCAGGCGTTCGCAATCTTGGCTAGCGTGATAGGGGAAAAGAACCCCGAGCAATGCTCGGCGTTGTTCTGTTATATGGACGCGATTGGTGAGGCTTATCGGGTGTATGGGGGGGTGGCGTGGCTGCGCTATGACGAGCAGTTTCGGCAGTGTAAATAGGTATCCGGATGGTGAGGCGGCGCGGGGGTTGATTTTGGGTTTTCGGGACGGTTTCAGGATTCCCTGTTCATTGGCGGGGGTGCCGCCGATGGCTAGGAACTTGCGATCGGCGTTGGATCACCCGGGGGTGGTCGACGAAAAGTTGGGCAAGGAGGTGGCGCTGGGCCGGATGGGCGGGCCTTTCGAAGTGCAACCGTGGGAGACCTGGTGGTTTCCCCGCTGGGTGTAGTTCCTAAGAAGGAGCCGGGGAAGTTTCGCTTGATTCATCATCTGTCTTTTCCTAAAGGGGGGTCGGTCAACGACTTAATTGACCCTGATGCGTGTACGGTCTCCTACACGTCTTTTGATGCGGCGGTTCGGTGGGTCAGGCGGTATGGTCGCGGGGCTCTTATGGCCAAGGCGGATGTGGAATCGGCGTTTCGATTGCTACCGGTCCACCCGGACAGCTTCCGGCTGTTGGGATGCCATTGGCGGGGCAAGTTCTATGTGGATATGTGCCTGCCCATGGGTTGTTCCATTTCCTGCACCTATTTTGAAGCTTTTAGCTCGTTTTTGGAATGGGTGGTGAGAGACGTTTCGGGCCTGGAGTCGGTCATCCACTATTTGGACGACTTTCTGTGCGTGGGCCCGCCTGCCTCCAGTGTGTGTGCGATTCTTCTGTCCACGTTGCAGCACATTGCGGGCAGGTTCGGGGTGCCATTGGCGGGGGACAAGACGGAAGGCCCGGTTACGGAATTGAGTTTTTTGGGGATAGTGATTGATTCACAGGCAATGGAGTGTCGATTGCCGGAGAATAAATTACTGGATCTGCAAAAAGAATTGGCGGGGATGCAGGGACGGCAGAAGGTTCAGCTTAGGGCCCTGCAGTCTCTGCTAGGCAAGCTGAATTTCGCTTGCCGGATCATCCCTATGGGCCGAGTGTTCTGCCGACGGCTGTCGGGGGCCACTGCCGGGGTGACCGGGCCTAACCATTTTGTGCGTTTACGGAAGGAACACAGGGAAGACTTGCGGGCGTGGCATGAATTTTTGGCCTTGTATAACGGGCGGGCCATGTGGATGTCGGGGCCAGTGAGCAATTTCGATGTGGAGTTGGTCACTGACGCGGCTGGGTCTGCGGGTTATGGGGCATTTTTTCGGGGACGGTGGAGTGCTGAACCTTGGCCGCGTTCGTGGGAGGTTGCGGGGTTGTTGGGCAATTTGGTTCTACTTGAATTATTCCCGGTGGTGTTAGCTTTGGAACTGTGGGGTGAGGATTTTCGAATTTGAAGTTGCGCATCAATTGCGATAACATGGGGGTGGTTCAGGTCATCAATCGGATGACTGCTTCCTCGCCCCGGTCATCCGGCTGCTGCGGCAACTGGTATTTCGGTGTTTGAGGCTCAAGGTTTACGTTTATGCAGTACACATACCTGGGGTGGAGAATTCCTTGGCTGACTCGCTCTCTCGTTTTCAGTGGGACAAGTTCCGGCAGCTGGCGCCGGGAGCGGAGGAGTCGGGGGCGCCTTGCCCCGGGTGGATGTGGGAGCTGCCATTGGAATCGCCGCAGGTTGGTTAAAGAGGTCACTGAGTGAGTCTACGTGGTCCGCCTATTCTAGGGTGTGGGCGGAATGGTGGGCGTTACTGCGGGAGGTTGGCACTGGGTGGTCTTGTACTGGGTGGCTCAGAACATCGAGATGGGACTGTCGCCTGCGTCTATTGAGCGGAAGCTGGCGGGGTTGGCCTTTTTGTTTAAGATGTGGGGGGAGCCGGACGGGACTAAGGATTTTTGGGTGCGGCAAATGTTGAAGGGGTACAGGAAGGATCGGAAGGGTCGGGAGGCGCGCTGGCCGGTGTCGTTTGATAATTTGGTGGCGATTTGTTCTCGGCTGGTGGACATTTGTTCGTCTGCTTACGAGGCCGTTCTGTTCACGGCGGCTTTTTCTTTGGCGTTCTATGGGGCGTTTAGGATTGGGGAGTTGGTGTGTCGCTCGAAACGGGTTGCTGGGGGGTTGTTGGATCAGGATGTACAGGTGGCTGCTGATCGGGTGAGTATACGGTTGCGGAGGTCCAAGACTGACCAACGGGGCAGGGGAGTGGTGATTACACTGCTCGCCTTGCCGGGCTCGGCTGTGTGCCCGGTGACGGCGGTACGGGCTTTTCGGGCGGTGCGGCCGGTGGGGTCAGGCCTCTTTTTGTTGCATGCGGAGGGCTCTTTTCTCTCCAGGTTTCAGTTTGTGTCGGTTTTTCGGCGGTGCCTGCGGGCGGTTGGTTTGGATGACCGGGAATACGCGTCACATTCTTTCCGGATCGGGGCGGCCACGGAGGCTGCACGATGTGGGCTGGATGAGGCGGTTGTTCGCCGGATTGGTAGGTGGGAGTCTAGGAGGTTCCAATCCTATGTCCGGCCGCAGTTGATCCTGGGGTAATTCGGGGTGCGGCCCGGAGTGTTTGCTGTTGGGGTTTGGGGGAGTACTGGGTTTGTGTGTATTACGTTGGTTGTTGTGTTATTTCTTCTGTTTTTTCATTCCAGATGGAGGTTCTCCACGCCTCGTTTGGATCCTGGGGCATTCGTACGTGTGCTGGGGGGCCAGGAGAGGTGATTCTCGACCGGCAGGCAGGCAATTAGGAATTACCCGGCGGGAGGCTAGGTTGATGTGGTTGGGATTCCCGGGTATGTGGTGGGAGCGTGTTATGAGGGAGGTGGAGCGCTTTGCTTTGAGGGACAGGCCCCCGGATGTGTTGGTTATTCACGGCGGGGGCAACAACCTGGGCGTCCGGAAGGTGAAGGACATTTTAGCGGACATTAAGGCGGATGTGTTGCGCTTGCGGGTCCTTTTCCCGGGTACCATTTTGGTATGGTCGGACATTGTGGCCAGAACGGTGTGGCGGTGGGCTCGGTCATTGGCCAGCATTGAGAAAACCAGGATCAGGGTGAATAAAGTGGTTGGGAGGTTTGTTGTGCAGAACGGTGGCATTGTGGTTCGGCATCGGGAGTTGGAGGTGAACATTGGTCTTTATCTTCGGAAGGATGGCGTTCACCTCTCGGACGTGGGTATCGACCTTTGGTCGTTGGGTTTGCAGGAGGGAATACAGAAGGCTCTTCGGGTGTGGGGTGGCCCTCAAGGTTGAGGGGGTCACCCTTTTGGGCTGTGGTGGTGTGTTTTCTGGTGGTTTCTGACGGTAGACAGGTACTCAGAAGGGATCTGAGGGTGTGGGGGCTCATCAAACGATCGGCCCCTCTGGGTATTCCTGAATGTTGGAGGGAATACGGTTATGTTCACTGGCGGAAGTTGTCTCCGACCAGTCACAGGTGGAGGCCTTTGGGAAGTTGGTCAGGTGTACCGCAGTGATTTGGTATTGGCTTAAGTGGGTCACTGTCAGAGATCACCAGAATGGGCAGTTAATGTTATTTAATGTTGTTTAATGTTAATAAAGTTATTTATATTTATATATTTATATAGATTTATATATTTATATATTTTCATATTTACAAGTTATTGGAGTGAATTTTTGAGTTATGTTTAATAAAGGCTGTTGTGGCCAGTTTACTCCAACCTATGGTGTGGTCTCATTTCTAATATGGGAAGGTATTGGTAAGGAATAATATAAGGGGAACATTCAGACTACACTAGTCAAGAGAAGCACGGATTAACGAATGCAATGACATAAGGAGTGCTGGGCATGACAGTGTGTATGAGGGACACAGGGGGTTAAGCTTGATGGGTGGAGCTGAGAACAAAGGTTGGCAGGAAGCAAGCTCAGTGTAGGGGAGGGGCCATATAAAAGGGAGGGGTGTGGCCTTAGGGGATCATTCGGATCCCAGCGTGACACAGAGGAGGCAGTTTTTCCCGCCCTCCCGCCCTAATGTTATGTGTTGTTTGGTGTGTCGTTTTGTTGCTGGTCTTTTCTTCTTTTGCAGGTTTCGTCGGTTGTCACGACAGCTGAAGGTTTTCCTGTTTTGGCGGTGTGTTTTCTGGTGGTTTCTGACGGTAGACAGGTACTCAGAAGGGATCTGAGGGTGTGGGGGGCTCATCAAACGATCGGCCCCTCTGGGTATTCCTGAACGTTGGAGGGAATACGGTTATGTTCACTGGCGGAAGTTGTCTCCGACCGGTCACAGGTTGAGGCCTTTGGGAAGTTGGTCAGGTGTACCGCAGTGATTTGGTATTGGCTTAAGTGGGGTCACCGTCAGAGATCACCAGAATGGGCAGTTAATGTTATTTAATGTTGTTTAATGTTAATAAAGTTATTTATATTTATATATTTATATAGATTTATATATTTATATATTTTCATATTTACAAGTTATTGGAGTGAATTTTTGAGTTATGTTTAATAAAGGCTGTTGTGGCCAGTTTACTCCAACCTATGGTGTGGTCTCGTTTCTAATATGGGAAGGTATTGGTAAGGAATAATATAAGGGGAACATTCAGACTACACTAGTCAAGCATGCAGATCAGAAGACAACCTTGAAACTTATGCAATTGCTGACACAGCATTATGGAGTGCCTCAAGAAATCCAATCAGACAATGGCACACATTTTACAGGACAAGCCGTTAAACAATGGGCGGAGGAACATGGTGTACACTGGGTGTTTCACATTCCATATCATCCACAAGCAGCAGGTTTAATTGAGAGAATGAATAGTTTTCTTAAAGAGCAAATACGGAAATTAACACCTACACGCACACTCAGGGGGTGGGATAAGGTGATACAAGAAGCAGTGTACATTCTGAACAACAGATTAGTAGGACAGAACACTCCTATGCAGTGAATGTTGCGAAGTGGTGTTGAAAGTGCAGGAGAATGGGTAGTCACTCTAACTACTAAAGGTCCAACAATTCCTGTAACTCAACCCATACCAGTTACAATGCTCAAAGATGTGGAAGTAAGGGGGGGTGAGGGGCAAGTGAATCCTAGCCCTGACTCCTACATATCAGTACCCACTGGCATTTTACAGTTAGATCCCACATGTGATTTGCAGTTCATTCCAGACTAAGTTGACTGAGTGGTGTGAGTGGGATACAGAAGTGAAAAATATGCACTGGGAGAATATTGTGTTATCCTAGTACCTTTAGAAATTGGATGTCTGAAAAAAGGACTTTCCTCCGGGTACTCCGGTTTCCTCCCACAAACCAAAGACATGCGGGTAGGTTAATTGGCTTCTGTCCAAAATTTGCCCTAGTATATGAATTGGGACCTTGGATTGTGGGCTCCTTGAGGGTAGGGACCAATGTGAGTGTGTAATGTACAGAGATGGGGACAATTGTAGACACTCAGGTTGAACTGGATGGACTGGTGTCTTTATTCAACCTTACTAACTATGAAACTATGAAATAGGACAGATAATAATTATACCTAAACGTCTAAGGGTACATGGGAAAATGTATTCTGTCCAATTAGGTACCAAGGTGTGGGTAGCCCCAAGTGTAGCTGAGAGGGGAAGAGCTAAAGGAAGGAAGGGAGAAATTGTTGCCTGGGGACCCGGGTCCACAGCTTTAGTTTTAATTGAACTGGAAGACCTACCTATTTATGTTCCTATCCACAGATTGTTGCCGTTGCCATGAGGACAATACTATGGCTTCAGATTATGACCAGCCTCATTTTTGGTGGAACAGTACAGAAGAACTTCTTCCATGAGACTCTGAAAGCAACAGCTCATGTTTTTAACGTTACAAACTGTTGAGTGTGTGGACAAACACCCCGCGCTGCACCTGAGGGAATACCATTATATGGACTACCAGTTAACATTAGCTGGTTGCCTTTGGATGATCCTTGGAGAATAGCAATAATGAATAGAGCTATGGACAGTTTGACTAATACATCATGTAAAAAAATACCAACTAATTTTGGCCCAGAGGAATATTCTATAAAGTTATCCCGTAAGGCCACTGGTGTATTGTGTGTACAAAGACCTAGGACCAATGACTCATATTCCATAGAATTGGGAAATAGTAATTGTGATTATGTAGTAACAGATCATTGGAATAATATCTCTATGGTGCAGGTGGTGGGGAGAGGAGAAGTATTTAATTTTAACCACTTGCCGCCCGCCCTATAGGCAATTGATGGCTGCAAAGTGATTGCATAATCCTGACCGGACGTCATATGACGTGATCAGGATTATGAGCCGCTGCACGCCCCCGGGGGCGCGCATCACGGCGATCGTTGTTGCAGGGTGTCAGTCTGACACCCGGCAACTACGATCTCGGTAAAGAGTCTCCGACAGAGACTCTTTACCACGTGATCAGCCGTGTCCAATCACGGCTGGTCACAGTGTAAATGGGAAGAGCCAGTGATCGGCTTTCCCTCACTCGCGTCTGTCAGACGCGAGTAGAGGAGAGCCGATCGGCTGCTCCTCTGACAGGTTGGGTCTGTGCTGATCGATTATCAGCACAGCTCCCCGGGGAAGCCCACACTGGACCACCAGGGACGCCACCAGACCACCAGGGAAAAGGTAATCCTCCCTAGACCACCAGGGATGCCAGTCAGCACAATGGATGCCAATCAGTGCCCATAATGGATGCCAATCAGTGCCCACAATGGGCATCACTGATTGGCATGCATTATTGTTTGGCACTGATTGGCATCCATTACTATAGTATAACACCAATGCCGCCTATGAGTGCCCACCTGTGCCGCCTATGAGTGCCCACCCGTGCCGCCTATCAGTGCCCACCTGTGCCGCCTATCCATGCCCACCCTTGTCCATCTGTGCCGCCTATACATGCCCATCTGTGCCGCCTATCCATGCCCATCTGTGCCGCCCATCCATGCCAATCCGTGCCAACTATCAGTGCCAATTTGTGCCACCTATCAGTGTCCGTCCGTGTCGCCCATCCGTGTCGCCCATCCGTGTCGCCCATCCGTGTCGCTCATCAGTGCCGCCTATCAGTGCCACATATCAGTGTCCATCAATGCCACCTCATCAGTGCCACTTCATTGGTACCACATTGGTGCCCATCAGTGCCGCCTTATCAGTGCCCATCAGTGTAGCCCCATCAGTGCCCATCAGTGAAGGAGAAAACGTACTTATTTACAAAGTTTTGAAACTGAAACAAAAAACATTTTTTTTTTCAAAATTTTCGGTATTTTTTTATTTGTAGCGCAAAAAATAAAAACCGTAGAGGTGATCAAATACCACCAAAAGAAAGCTCTATTTGTGGGAAAAAAATTATAAAAATTTCATTTGGGTACAGTGTAGCATGACCGCGCAATTGTCATTCAAAGTGCGACAGTGCTGAAAGCTCAAAATTGGTCTGGGCAGGAAGGTGTTTAAAATGGAAGTAAACCCTTCCAAACAACTTTGACCTACAGGTAAGCCTAGATTAAGGCTTACCTGTAGGTCCAAGTAATATCTCCTAAACCTATATGGTTTAGGAGATATTTGCCCGAAAATGGGCACCGCTGTCTACGGCGCATGCGCCGTAGACAGCGGCGCGCATGCGCACTAAATGCGGCAAGTCCAAGAATGGATTTGCCAAATTTGTCGACTCCCGTGCGCATGCGCGGGAGTGACGTCATCGCGGCCTCGCCGTATGACAGCGGCGGAGCTGCGAGGCGCGACTCCCGTGCGCATGCGCGGGAGTGACGTCATCGCGGCTTCTCCGCTGTCATTGGTCGGAGCTGCGAGATGCCACCAGCAAGATGGACGCGGCGGACTACAGGGATCAGCGGCGACTTCGCTGGCTCCTGTGTCAGGTAAGTGACACATAATGAGCTACTATGCGATGCATAGTAGTCCATTATGCTTTACCTTTGCAGGGAAAAAAAGAGGAAGTAAACCCATCAGGGTTTACTTCCTCTTTAAGTGCCCTGTATTGAAGTGGTTAAAGTGGATGGGTACCGCATAGGAGGATCTGCATTTAAAAATGATACATGTGTGTGTGTGGCCAAAGATAGTGCTCTTATTAGCTGTGTAAATCTGTATAAAAATCAAACACGAGCAGATATGTTTTGGCAGTACTGGATTCACCAAACTACATGTACTCCATTGCCTTATCAATTCTGTTTTATATGTGGTTAGAATGATTATAAATGGCTACCACCAAATTGTTCAGGGAGCTGCTATATTGGACATATAGTGCCAAAAGTCCGTATAGTTTTTAATAATCCACCTGGGAGGGTAAGGAATTGGAAAAGGAGCATAGGTTCCTCAGAAATACAAGATATACCTGAGGGGTGGGATGTCACTGAAGGAGATAGATTGGCTATGATTATTCTTCCTCAGTATGGAGTGGCTAGGACAGTGCAAATGCTGAGGAGAATGTCTAAAATCATAGAATATGCGTTCAACAAAACATTTGATAGTATTGATGCTCTTACAGAAGAGGTTAGGCAAATGAGATTGGTAGTACTACAAAACTCTGCTTTAGATTTTATTCTTGCTGCCAAGCGAGGGGTATGTGCTCTAATTGGGGATGAATGTTGCTCCTATATTACAGATAGTAGTGAAAACATTGAGTCAGAATTAACAGAGGCCCGAAAAGCTGTTGGTAAACTTCATTCTATCTCTAATGATGGAATATTTGCTTGGCTTGGTCAACTGGGGCAACAAGTGGTTATGTATTAGACATGTGCATTAGTTTTCGTCCGAATGTATTTTCGTCCGAATTTCAGGTATTTTCGTTTTGACAAACGATAACGAAAGCGCAGAATCCGAAAAACGAAAGATCCGACATAAATACTTTATTTTCGTTTTCCTTTTTACAACAGTTCGATATAGAATAGGAGATTCGACGTGACTCTGACAATAACAATCTGTGTCTATAGAACCTGTGGTCGAATATGCCTAACTTTACCTCTATTAGTCCAAGATTATATAGAGAAAATATTCGACAGAGAAAAAAGATTTGACAGAGAGAAAAGATTCTGCAAGTTACTGTTCTAAAAAGTGTTTGGGGACCTTAGTCCTGCCCCAGGGGACATGTATCAATGCAAAAAAAAGTTTTAAAAACTGCAGTTTTTACGGGAGCAGTGATTTTAATAATGATTAAAGTGAAACAAATTTTTTACACTTTCTTTGTGAAATGGTAGGGGTACTTTTGTACTCCCTTACCATTTCAAACAGGGGGGGCCAGGATCTGGGGGTCCCCTTGTTAAAGGGGGCTTCCAGGTTCTGATAAGCCCCCCGCCCGCAGACCCCCACAACCACCGGCCAGGGTTGTGGGGATGAGGCCCTTCTCCACATCAACATGGGGACAAGGTGCTCTGAGGGGTCACAGACCCCCAAAGCATCCTCCCAATGTTGAGGGCATGTGGCCTGGTACGGTTCAGGGGGGAGGGGGTGCGCTCTCTCGTCCCCCCCTCTTTTCCTGCGGCCTGCCAGGTTGCGTGCTCGGATAAAGGGTCTGGTATGGATTTTTAGGGGGACCCCCACGTCAATTTTTTTTTTATTTGACGCAGGGTTCCCCTTAATATCCACACCAGACCTGAAGGGTCTGGTATGGATATTTAGGGGGAACCTCACGTCAATTTTTTATTTTTATTTGACGCAGGGTTCCCCTTAATATCCATACCAGACCTGAAGGGCCTGGTAATTGAATTTGGGGGACCCCCATGCTTTTTTATTTATTTATTTATTTATTTATTTTATCAATGACTTTCAATGAGTGTTCTCTGTATTACGGAGCCGACAATTCATAATAGCTGCGAGTGATTTTAAAGGACTTTTTTGCCTGCATAAATGACACTTTGTGCAGGGACAGTTCTAAGCACCAGAAACATGCGCCCCTTCACAGGCATACTATATACACCCGCCAGCTACGAAATTTAAAGGAATATTACACTTTTATTGTTTCACTTTAATTATTATTAAAATCACTGCTCCCAAAAAAACGTCCGTTTTTAAAACTTTTTTTTGCATTGATACATGTCCCCTGGGGCAGGACCCAGGTCCCCAAACACTTTTTAGGACAGTAACTTGCATATTAGCCTTTAAAATTAGCACTTTAGATTTTGAACATTGGAGTCCCATAGACTTTAATAGGGTTATAAAGTTCACACGAAGTATGCTATATACTAGCTCCGTCGAATCTTCTTTATACATTCGACAGACACCATAAGGCCGGGTACACACGGGCGGATTGTCTGTCCAACTTAGTCCGCTCAACCGTGTTTCAGCGGACAATCCGCTCGTGTGTGGGCTTCAGCGGACTTTTTCAGCGGACTGTCTGACGAACAAAGTCTTACAGAATTTCCGTAATTTTGTCCGGTCAAACTTGGTTTTGTCGGTCCAAACTTGGTTTCAGTGGACAGTCTGCTCGTGTGTAGGCAAGTTGGACGGACTAAGTATGGCGCATGCTCAGAAAGGATTTACACGCCCGAAGGTTGCATTGCAGTGTATAGGACGTCGTTTTTCTAGTCCCGTCGTATGTGCTGTACACGTCATCGCGCACGCTTTCAGCGGACTGTCTGCTCATCGTGTGTGGTCAAGTCGGTTCATTCAAAATTTGGACGGACTGTCTGTCGGATTGTCTGACGAACTTAGTTGGCCAGACAATCCGCCCGTGTGTACGCGGCCTAAGCCTTCAAAGACAGATTCGACCATAATTCATGTGGATTTTCAGACGAATGCAATTTTTGAACGAAAAAACGAAATAAATAAAAAACTAATTTCGGGAGTAACTAAATAAATTAATTTTTCAGACGAAAACGAAATTCCGAAACTAAATATTTTACTCTGCACATGTCTATTATGTATATTGCATGGTTTAATTTATTAGCATTAGGCATTTTTATTATAGCGAAGATTATTTTTGTCTGTATTAGTAAATGTACAACATCTACTATTGAGGCTTTACCTATACGTAAGTCTGTAGATTATGTCTATGACTTGAGTTCATTGTGAATCAAGGGGTGGAATGTAGTACGGGTCTATATTTATAATTGATTTACAAAGAACTTGGTATTATGAGTTATTAACTGTAAGGCCGCGTACACACGCGGGGACTGTTCGCCCAACTTTGTCCGCTGAACAGTGTTTCGGCGGACAGTCCGCCCGTGTGTGGGCTTTCAGCGGACAGTTTCAGCGAACAGTTTGCTGAACAAGGTTTTTCGGAATTTCCGAAAAACTGTCCGCTGAAACTTGGTTTCAGCGAACAGTCCCCTCGTGTGTAGGCTTGTTCGTCAAACTAAGTTCCGCGCATGCTCAGAAAGGATTTACACGCCGAAAGTTGTAATGCAGTGTATAGGACGTTGTATTTTCCGTCCCGTCGTACGTGCCGTTCACGTCATCGTGCACGGTTTCAGCAAACTGTTCGTTCGTCGTGTGTGGGCAAGTCCGTCCATGCTAATTTTGAGCGGACTGTTTGCTGAAACTGTTTGACGGACAAAGTTGAGCGAACAGTCCCCGCGTGTGTACGCGGCCTGATAGTTTTAAGGTGAGTATGTATATTTATGCATACATTGATTTCACTGAGCTCACAGATGGTCATTCACAGATGGTCACATTGTCTTGGGACCATTGTGGCTAGTCTTTTGTGGGTGCCAGATAAAACCAGCTTTTTTGCACTTCTTTCAAGCCTATAAAAGATCAGACAATGCACAAGGGCAGTGAACTTCACCCAGGACAGAAGTGCCTGGGATTTGCAGAGACTGACGATACTCCAGAAAACTGTCTGAACATTTCAGAAGTTGAGGGGTTCCCTGGATTGAATGCGAAATGTATCCTTGTATCTGTAACACATCTGTAATTCAACGTTAACCGAAGCTACGTAAATCTCCTTTTTATTACATTCTTTGTGTGTGTTTTAATCCTCGCATTTACTGACCACATATCTGAAAGCGTAAATATATGAATGAACCTATGGTAACACACAATTTAACCCCTTATTACAGAGGCGTTGTCCCTTTTCCATTTCCTGCATTTTTGCTGCTACTATGCAGCCATAGCCCTCTTGAATGCTGGGGGGGGTCTCTCAGGGTTGCATGAGTATCTTGAATGAGGGAAGTGCTGCCTCCTCCACATTCCTCCTCTTCCTAGGCCTTTTGAGTAGAAGGCGGAAGGGCGGGACCTGGGATTGGGTTAGTCCAGTGGCCCCGGCCACCTCCTGGCTGCCACTTTCCCCTGTCACCTCCTGGCTGCCACATTCCAGACCTTCATCCTGGCGGAGGCTTTCCTGTGTATAAAAAAGGGACATGTTTTAGTTTTTGCTTCATCAATCACACACAATTTTCAGCTCATGGCTGTTGCAAATTGAATGTTAATAAATAGAAAAGACTACCGTTCTGACCCCAGCATTTTTCATTCTTGTCCCAATAATTTTTGGCCACTACTGTCTATTGCTATGTAAAACACTTTTTGTTCAATCATTAATTTCTTATCAATAATAACATATAGTTAACATCATTCATTTTAGGACAAGAAATATGTAGAAAAATACTATACCTGTATCAAGCTGGGCTCCTCCACTTCTTCCTAGCTGGAAAGCCCAGGTTAGTCCTCGGAAGCCTCAGCTAGGGTGGAAGGAAGTGTGGAAAGCGATGACCTCACTTTAGTTTGGTCTTCCAGGAAATGCATTTTGTCATAGTACGGGCATAGTTGTCATAGTACGGGCAGCACAGTGGTGTAGTGGTTAGCACTCTCACCTAGCAGTAAGAAGGGTTGCTGGTTCGAATCCCAACCATGACACTACCTGCCTGGAGTTTGCATGTTCTCCCTGTGCCTGCGTGGGTTTCCTCTGGGTACTCCGGTTTCCTCCCACAATCCAAAGACATGCAGGTAGGTTAATGGGCTTCTGTCCAAAATTGGCCCTAGTATATGAATGGGGACCTTGGATTGTGGGCTCCTTGAGGGTAGGGACCGACGTGAGTGTGCAATGTACAGGGATAAGGACAATTGTAGACACTCACTCAGGTTGAACTGGATGGACTGGTGTCTTTATTCAACCTAATTAACTATGAAACTATGAAACTATGAAACTACCACAGACTGAGTACATACATGTACTCTGCTGCTGCTCCTGACCTCTGGGATGCAGGACCTTATTACGCTCCTTCTTGTATGTGCTCCTCAAGCTACCAATTTTCTTGTCCACAAAATCCATGTCTGCGTTGAGGACCTCCGTATTCTCAAATTCCAACAGTTTCTCCAGCGCTGCCTTCCTAGCTTCCTAGTAGTCTGTTATGGTATAAATTATGTTTGACTTGCCACAAACTGGGCAGCTCCCTGTACCTATTTATAAACTGGCTATAACTAAAAATGTCAAACTTCATTAAACAAAGAAGTATTTTTGGTGGAAAAATGTTTTACAATGCACATGTGAATGTGCATGGAGTAAAAGTTGTTATACTCAACAATGTGTGGCTTCTTCTTTCAATGCTCAATATTAGTTTTTGTGTTAAGTTGTTGTTTGCAGTGACAATGGGGGTTATTTAATAAAGCAAAATTCACTTGGCAATACAAGTGCACTAGGAGAACCGATGAGACGGCTAAAAGAAACACAAGCAGTAAATCAAATTCAAATTCAGTAAATCTAGCTTTCAGGCCCGTCATTTTAGTCATGTCCTGAATTGTGGCCTCAGGCCCAACTGAGGCCACATAATTTGGAGCATTTTTCCTTAAATAATTATAGAGAATAGAGGACACTAGCACTATGTTATTCAGTTTATACTCCCACATGTTTATTGTCGTAAGGAATAGGCAAAACCAGCTGGCCATTATACCAAATGCATTCTCCACCACTCTTCTGGCTCTGGCCAGCCGGTAATTAAAAACCCTATTCTCCGTGGTGAGGGGAATGGCCTCTGGGGGAATGGCCTCATCAGATGTTCACCCAGACCAAATGCTTCATCTGGGACAAACACAAATGGGAGTCCTTCCATGTTCTCTTCCGCAGGTGGCAATCCCAAACCACCACTTGGTGGTCAGACGTCAGTAGAACTCGGTCTGGGCAAAGACTCCAAAATCCGACATCTGACCAATCTTCCCCACGTCCACATATAAAATCTCATATACACCGACACCACCGCCATCAATACGATACTATTAAAACCCTTATAGTTAAAATAGTGTGACCCCAAGTGGGGTGGTGGGACGATGTGGACACGTTTCCCATCGATTGCCCCTCCTCAGTTGGGAAAGTTGCATTGCTCGGCAAACTGGGAGGCCACAGTCTGCCATTCCTGTGGCATTGAAGAAAGCTGTGGAGTCAAAACAGAAAAAATAAAATGAGGACTTTTGCACATAACATTGCAAGCAGATTAGACACAAATTTTTTTGGCCAACATCAGTATAACATTTATAACATTTATTTTAAGAAGTATTTAAAGACAAAAATATAGGCCCCTTTCACACGGGTGGACCGTATGTCTGTTTTTCATCGATCCGTTTTCAGATGAAAAACGGACATACAGGTATTCCTATGGGATAGCGGATGTCAGCGGATGAAACTCCGCTGACATCAGTCTCCGCTATGATCCAAAACCGATGACGGAGGAAAACCCTATTTCTTGATCATACATCACGGGACAGAGGAGCTCAATACATAGTGGGTTATATAGGCACCTCTGGTGATTGGACACTGGTTAACCCCAATTAAGGAGAATTTCTCCCCTATATAACCCCTACCATATGGGAGGCACCTCAGTTTTTTCGCCAGTGTCTATGGTGGTTGGTCACGTAAAACATGTGCTATGAAGAAAGCTCTGTGCAGGTCCCTGCGGGGGCCTAAGGGCTACAACAAACCGGATCCATATCTCGGGCCGATATTTGACTCCCAAGATGGTATGGTACCTGGGCCTCGTTATCCGAAGAAACGAGGTTTGGCCTGTAAGTCCTCTCCTATTGGAAGACTGGGCTCCAGGTAAGAGGTTCTTCTGAGAAAGAACCCCAAAAAAACTTGAAGGGTGGCACAACTCTGCCCGCCGTGATGGGTGAAGGCTGGAATGTCTGTTTCAGCAATTCCTGCGGCGAGGACAGGTAAGGGAAGTTAATCTTATATATAATTATATTATGGATTTCTTCATTTGAGTAGTAGTATGTCTTACCTGGTTTCCACCACTAGAGGGAGTAAGAGCAGCCTGATGCATACTTACATGCCTTTCAATACACACGCTCAGTGAAGCCTGGTTCTCCAGAGGTCTCACGTCTCCACTGCAGTCCCTGCCACAATAAGGTAATACAGGGGTCCCACGTAGTCTGGGGGTCCCACGCAGCTCTGATGGAGATTCCTTTTCCCCCCTGGATTCCGGCGGTCCTCATGCACGCACGCCAAGCATGCTCCCGGGCTAATGGAGGAGGGGGGAGTGTGGTTGTGAGCCGTGCACGTTGGTGTGCACGGCGCTGTACTGCGCAGGCGCCAAGTGGCAGTTTTAAAAGCCCAGAGTGTCAGGGGGCTCTAAGTGTGAGACACAGGAGCTGTGGGCAGTAAGCATCCCAAGGGATTGGATCCAGGCAAACCTTAGACACCTACTCAGCATCAGGTTGTGCAGTATTAGGCATATATATTTATTGTGAGACTTTAAGCACAACAGTGATTGCACTTTGTACTAGTACGTCTGCTTTGTAGCTTAGGACTATGTCTCCTCCTAAGAGGGTCTCAGGGGGAGGTAACAAGGGCACTGGTAAATTACCGCCTAGGTCCAGGGGTTCTAAAAATGCCTGTAAGTTACCATCCCCCCTGCAAGACTGGAGCCAGCCTCACAGGATGAGTCAGTGCCCCTGTCAGGTTTTGCAGCCTCTCCTAATGTCTCAGCCCCGGTATACGTCACTGAGGACTCCCTTAGGGCTACATTGGAGGGTTTTGAAGGGAGAATCATGAATTTTATTTCTGCTTCCCTGAAAGAAAGCAGGAAAAGGGGTATATTCCCTCCCTCTGCTGAGATTCCTCTTTCAGATGATTCTTCTGACAATGAGGAGAGATCCCTATCTTGGGACAGGGATCTTGAGCAGTCGGAGGAATCAGAGGAAGAGGAGAGAGTCCCCTCCTCCCAGGCGCTCAGAAAACAGGTGCAGTATTATACTGAATTGGTGCGTACCACATTCAGAATGCCTGCTGCTGAAGTCGCTACGTCCTCTGTTTCTTCCCTGGGAGTCAGGAAAGTCCCACAGACCTTTCCAATTCATCCCTTAATGGATAAATTTATGTATGAGGATTGGGGACATCCCGATAAACTGTTTGCTCCTCCTAAAAGGTTTTCTATGCATTATCCTCTGGAGGAAAGTTTCACCAAGAAATGGGGGGTCCCATCTGTCGATGCGGCTGTTTCTTGTGTGAATAAAAACCTGACCGGTCCGTTGGATAATGCTCAGGTATTTAACCACTTAAGGACCGCCGTATTGGCAATGTACCTCATTGCAATGGCACGTACAGGCACAAGCACGTACATGTACGTGCTTGTCTTCCAGCAGGTGGGAGGTCCGATTGGACCCCCTCCCACTGGATACGGCGGTCCGTTTCGCTTCAGGAGCGATCCAGGATGAGGGGATGGCCATTGGTTTCTGGCCACCCCCTCTCGATCACTCCTGGCGAATGAGAAGCTTCCTCCCACTGTGTATTCTATACACAGGCAGGGAGGAAGTGATGTCATTCTCCTCGGGGCGGTCTTATTGACCGGACTACGAGGAGAAGTCTAAAAGTAAGTGCACCAAACACTACTCTAACACATAGGTACACAAACCCCCCCCCCCCCATCACCCCCCGATCGTCCCCCCCTCCCCCCCAGTCACAGTGTCACTGATTGCAGTGATCATTTATTTACTGATCACTGCATTCAGTGTCAGTTGTAAAAGTAAAAACTGTCAGGGCAGTTAGTGTTAAGTCCAGGGTAGCCCCCTACCACCCCCCAATAAAGATTTAACCCCCTGATTGCCCCTAGAGTTAACCCTTTCACCTCCTTTTGCCAGTGTCACTAAGCGATCATTTTTCTGATCGCTGCATTAGTGTCGCTAGTGTCGCTAGGTAGCTAGTTATTTTTTCAGGTTCACCGCCAGGTTTTTATAGCACTAGGTACCCCGATATACTACCCAATAATGGTTTTAACCCCCTGATTGCCCCTAGTTAACCCTTTCACCCCCTTTTGCCAGTGTCACTAAGTGATCATTTTTCTGATCGCTGCATTAGTGTCGGTAGTGTCGCTAGGTAGCTAGTTATTTTTTTAGGTTCACCGCCAGGTTTTAATAGCGCTAGGTACCCCGATATACTACCCAATAGTGGTTTTAACCCCCTGATTGCCCCTCGTTAACCCTTTCACCCCCTTTTGCCAGTGTCACTAAGCGATCATTTTTCTGATCGCTGCATTAGTGTCGGTAGTGTCGCTAGGTAGCTAGTTATTTTTTTAGGTTCACCGCCAGGTTTTTATAGCGCTAGGTACCCCGATATACTACCCAATAATGGTTTTAACCCCCTTATTGCCCCTAGTTAACCCTTTCACCCCCTTTTGCCAGTATCACTAAGCAATCGTTTTTCTAATCGCTGCATTAGTGTCACTGATGTCACTAGGTAGCTAGTTATTTTTTTAGGTTCACCGCCAGGTTTTTATAGCGCTAGGTACCCCGATATACTACCCAATAATGGTTTTAACCCCCTGATTGCCCCTAGTTAATCCTTTCACCCCCTTTTGCCAGTGTCACTAAGCGATCATTTTTCTGATCGCTGCATTAGTGTCACTAGTGTCGCTAGGTAGCTAGTTATTTTTTTAGGTTCACCGCCAGGTTTTTATAGCGCTAGGTACCCCCATATACTACCCAATAATGGTTTTAACCCCCTGATTGCCCCTAGTTAACCCTTTCACCAGTGATCACAGTATAAGTGTCACTGGTGACGCTGGTTAGCCAGTTAGTTATTTAGGTTCCCCGTCAGGTTTTTATATAGCGCCAGGGACCCCCATATACTACCTAATAAAAGTTTGAACCCCCTGATTGCCCCTAGTTAACCCTTTCACCAGTGATCACCGTATAAGTGTTACGGGTGACTCTGGTTAGTTTGCTTTTTATAGCATCAGGGCACCCACCATTTATTACCCAATAAAGGTTTAACCCCCTGATCACCCGGCGGGTGATATCAATTAGGTTTTAGGGTCAGGGTCTGCGTCGCCCCAGGCAGCGCTGGGTTAGTGCCAATACCGCTAACACCCACGTGCAAAGCATAAACCTCCCGTAGTGGTATAGAATCTGAACAGATCAATATCTGATCTGATCAGATCTATACTAGCGTCCCCAGCAGTGTAGGGTTCCAAAAAAACGCATTGTTAGCGCGATCAGCCCAGATACCTGCTGGCACCTGCGTTTTGCCCCTCTGCCCAGCCCACCCAAGTGCAGTATTGATCGATCACTGTCACTTACAAAACACTAAACACATAACTGCAGCGATCGCAGAGTCAGGCCTGATCCCTGCGATCACTAACAGTTTTTTTTGGTAGCATTTTATATTTAAATCCGGAAGGCAGTGCTTGGTTTTCGGGGTCCCGTACGTGGCTAGGCTCCCAAAAAGTCCCCCACATGTGGTATCCCCCGTACTCGGGAGAAGCAGCAGAATTTATTTTGGGGTGTAATTTGACTTATGCCCATAGCATGTGTGAGCAATATATCATATATCATATTCCTGAAACTTGTGGCAAAATATAAAATATTTCATGGACTCAACATGCCTTTCAGTAAATAGCTTGGGGTGTCTACTTTCCAAAATGGGGTCATTTGGGGGGGTTTTGTGCTATTTTGGCATTTTATGGCCTTCGAAACTGTGATAGGTAGTGAGGAGTGAAATCAAAAATTTGCACCCTTAGAAACCCTGAAGGCAGTGATTGGTTTTCAGGGTGCCGTACGCAGCTAGACTCCCAAAAAGTCCCACATATGTGGTATCCTCGTACTCAGGAGAAGCAGCAGAATATATTTTGGGGTGCAATTCCACATATAACTATGGCATGTGTGAGCAATATATCATTTAGTGACAACTTTTTGTAAACTTTTTTTTTTTTTTTTGTGTCATTATTCAATCACTTGGGACAAAAAAAAATATTCAATGGGCTCAACATGCCTCTCCACAACTTCCTTGGGGTGTCTACTTTCCAAAATGGGGTCATTTGGGGGGGGGTTGTGTTATTTTGGCATTTTATGGCCTTCGAAACTGTGATAGGTAGTGAGGAGTGAAATCAAAAATTTGCACCCTTAGAAATCCTGAAGGCAGTGATTGGTTTTCAGGGTGCCGTACGCGGCTAGACTCCCAAAAAGTCCCACATATGTGGTATCCCCGTACTCAGGAGAAGCAGCAGAATATATGGGGTCATTTGGGGGGGTTTGTACTGCCCTGCCATTTTAGCACCTCAAGAAATGAGATAGGCAGTAAATTAAAAGCTGTGTAAATTCCAGAAAATGTACTCTAGTTTGTAGACGCTATAACGTTTGCGCAAACCAATAAATATACGCTTATTGACATTTTTTTTACTAAAGACATGTGGCTGAATAAATTTTGCCCTAAATGTATGACTAAAATTGAGTTTATTCAATTTTTCTTATAACAAAAAGTAGAAAATATCATTTTTTCTCAAAATTTTCGGTCTTTTTCCATTTATATCGCAAAAAATTAAAATCGCAGAGACAATCGAATAGCATCAAAAGAAAGCTCTATTTGTGGGAAGAAAAGGACGCAAATTTCGTTTGGGTACAACATTGCATGACCGCGCAATTACCAGTTAAAGCAGTGCAGTGCGAAATTGTAAAAAGACCTCTGGTCCTTAGGCTGTTAATTGGTCCGGGGCTGAAGTGGTTAAGGATCCAACTGATAAGAGGTTGGAAACATTATTAAAAGCCTCCTTTTCCATGACTGGCGCTGTAGTGCAACCTACAGTCGTAGCCGTGGGGTTGTGTCAGTTCCTCAAGGAACAGGTTAAGCAGATGCTTGGCCTCCTTCCCAGTGAGGAAGTGGAGAATTATGCAGAAATACCTCAAATTCTGTGTTTCATGATTGATGCGATTTTGGATTCTGTCCAACAAGCATCTCGTTTGTCTCTCCTGTTGGTACACATGTGAAGGGCCCTATGGCTAAAGAATTGGGCAGCTGAGCTATCACATAAGAAGCATTTGATTGGGTTCCCGTTTAAAGGGGAACGTTTGTTTGGAGAAGAATTAGACAAATTCGTCCAAAAAATTTCAGAGGGTAAATCTACTCTCCTTCCAGTCAAAAGGAGCAAACGTCCATCATTTAGTTCTCTCTCTCCCAGAGCATCAAGCTCTAAGCAGTGGCGACGGCCTTCTCAACCCTCCTCTACAGGAAAGGCTCAGGGCCGGGCCCAGGGGCAGAAAAAGACTTGGGGGTGAAAGCCTGCCAAGCAGAGCCCAAAAGCTTCCTTGTGAAGGGGCGCCCCCTGCTCGGCCGAGTGGGGGGAAGGCTTCGGCAGTTTGCAGAAGCCTGGCGGGAAGAGATCCGGGACAAGTGGGTGATCTCTTCGGTATCTCTGGGCTACAAGCTAGAGTTTCAGGAAAGTCCACCTTCTCGCTTTCTAAGGTCAAGGATCCCCAGGGACCCAGTAAAGCAAAAAACGCTATTTCTGGCCTTAGATCACTTACTATCCCAGGGGGTGATAGTAGAAGTGGACCCAAAAGAACAGGGTTCAGGGTTTTACTCGAATCTCTTCACCGTTCGGAAGCCAAATGGTAGTGTCAGACCTATCCTGGATCTGAAGGATCTGAACCGGTTTTTACGCATCCGGTCCTTCCGAATGCAGTAAATTCGCACTGTGGTCTCCTCCCTGCAAGGGGGAGAGTTTATGGCATCAACAGACATCAAGGATGCATATCTCCATGTGCCAATTTTTCCAGCACACCAAAAGTATCTAAGGTTCATGGTAGAGCGGCGCCATTTTCAATTTGTGGCCTTGCCGTTCGGGCTCGCTACGGCCCCTCTTCACAAAGATTCTGGACCCTCTCTTGGCAAACCTAAGAGCTCAGGGTATAGCCGTCATGGCTTATCTAGACGACTTGCTTCTCATGGAGAAAACAGTAGCGTTCCTGAACCACAGTGTTTCCAGAACGCTAGAACACCTGGAACGCCTAGGTTGGATTATAAACCTAGAAAAGTCGTCCCTACAGCCTGCTACCAGGTTGGAATACCTGGGTATGTTTATCGACACCGCTCAGGGCAAGGTGTTTCTTCCAAGGCCAAAAGCCTTGGCCATCGGGGATCTGGTGCACCTAATTCTGGGCAGGAGATCTTCCCCCATTCGGTTGTGCATAAGACTGTTAGGGAAAATGGTCGCCTCCTTCGAGGCCGTTCCATTTGCCCAGTTCCACTCAAGGCCTCTGCAAAGATACATCCTTGCGGCTTGGAACAGGAAGCCCCAATCCTTGGATCTTCCTATGCGCCTATCCCCAGGGACACGCAAGAATCTCATCTGGTGGTTACAAAGTGAGAATTTGCTGAAAGGCAAAACTTTTCTTCCTCTTCCATGGAAGGTTATTACGACAGATGCCAGCCTGACAGGCTGGGGAGCAGTGTTAGAGGAGACGTGCTCGCAGGGGAAATGATCTGCGATCAAGAAGCTATTGCCCATGAATGTCTTGGAGATCCGGGCAGTTTATATGACTCTCATAAAGTGGTCTTCCAGACTACGGGGTCTCCCTGTTCGGGTTCAGTCCCATAATGCCACAGCAGTGGCCTATATCAATCACCAGGGCGGTACCAGGAGTCTGGTTGCGCAAAAAGAGGTGAATTGCATACTTGTCTGGGCAGAAAAGCATGTTCCATGCCTTTCTGCAGTCTTCATTCCAGGAGTGGAAAATTGGCAGGCGGATTTTCCCAGCCGCCAGCAGTTGTGCCCAGGAGAATGGGCTCTGCACCCCGACGTGTTTTTGGACATATGTCGCAGGTGGGGTACTCCAGACGTAGATCTGTTTGCGTTCAGGTTCAACAGAAAACTGGACAAATTCATGTCAAGAACAAGAGATACACTTGCTCGGGTCAGATGCTCTGACAGTTCCCTGGGATCAGTACAATCTGATTTATGCCTTCCCCCCGTGCCCGCTTCTGTCGCGGTTCCTGGGAAGAGTCAAGAGGGAGACAAAATCGGTTCTTTTGGTAGCCCCGGCTTGGCCCAGGCGACCGTGGTACGCAGAGATCATGAAGTTGGCAGTAGGCAGGCCATGGATCCTCCCTCTCCAGACAGATCTGCTCTCACAGGGTCCAATTTACCATCCTGCTTTACACAGTCTGAATTTGACAGTTTGGCTGCTGAGACCCACATTCTGAGAGACCGTGTGCTTTCGGGGCCAGTCCTTTCTACTCTGGTTAATGCCAGAAAGCCGGCCTCCAGGCTTATTTACTACAAAATCTGGAGGGCATATGTTTCCTGGTGTGAACTCAGGGAGTGGCATCCTAGAAAGTATGTCATTAGCAGGATCTTGGCCTTTCTCCAGTCAGGCCTAGAAATGAATTTGGCCGTAAGTACTATCAAGGTGCAGATTTCAGCCTTGTCAGTGTTTTTTCAGAAGCCACTTGCATCGCATTCCCTGGTGCGGGCTTTCATCCAGGGGGCTATGCGGATAAGGCCGCCAGTCAAACCTCCAGTATGCCCATGGGATCTGAATTTGGTTCTCTTGGCTTTGCAGGGGCAACCTTTTGAACCTTTGCATCTGGCTTCATTAGTTCTTTTGACCAAAAAATTGGTTTTCTTGGTAGCCATATCCACGGCTAGAAGAGTGTCAGAACTAGCAGCTCTCTCCAGCGAAGAGCCGTAACTAGCCCCAACAGGTCCTTTCTAACTAAGGTGGTTTCGGGATTCCATTTGAATCAAGATGTAATCCTACCATCCTTTTTTCCGGACCCATAGTCCGCAGAAGAAGAATCTTTGCACACTTTGGATGTGGTTAGGGCAATCAGTATCTATCTTCAAGCAACAGCTCAGATAAGGAAAACTGATTGCTTATTTATTTTTCCGGCAGGCACTAGGAAGGGCCAGGCGGCATCAAAATCCAGTCTCTCAAGGTGGATTAGACAGATTATTTCTCAGGCCTATAGTGTTAAAGGGAAAAATCCCTCCTTTTCAAGTGAAAGCGCACTCTACTAGGGCTGTAAGTGCTTCTTGGGCAGTGCATCACCAGGCCTCCCTGGCTCAGATCTGTAAGGCTGCAACTTGGTCATCAGTCCACACATTCACCAGATTCTATCAGGTGGATGTTAGAGGGCAAGAGGATATCGCCTTTGGGCGCAGTGTACTGCAGGCTGCAGTTTAGGTCCTCCGGCCCATGGTGGTCTATAATTATGATCTGTGTCTCCCTCCCCTCAATCTAAAACATTGCTTTGGGACATCCCACTATGTAATGAGCTCCTGTGTCACGTGATGTATGATCAAGAAAATAGGATTTTTATATACAGCTTACCTGTAAAATCCTTTTCTTGAGAGTACATCACGGGACACAGGGCTCCCGCCCCGCTTGGGTTTTACGTGGTTTCCTATTGCTTTGCTACAAAACTGAGGTGCCTCCCATATGGGAGGGATTATATAGGGGAGGAATTCTCCTTAATTGGGGTTAACCAGTGTCCAATCACCAGAGGTGCCTATATAACCCACTATGTAATGAGCTCCTGTGTCCCGTGATGTACTCTCAAGAAAAGGATTTTACAGGTAAGCTGTATATAAAAATCCTATTTTTTCCATACATCTGCGGATCAGATGAAAATGGAGCCGCTGAATGCTTGCAGGAGTGAGAGGAGGAGAATCAAGCATTCAGCGGCTGCATGGAGGAATATAGAAAGCTAATTTCCTCTATATGCAGCCCCCCTGCCGATCCTCCTATCCAACTTACTTTACTGCCCCCCCTGTTCACCTTGTGCTCCCTGCCCCCCAGTGCTCTGCTCCCTGCCACACTCTCCTGCCCCCCCCCCCACAGTTCTCCCCACCTTTGTTCTTTCTGTACCCCAACCTGCTCTCCAGCTCTCCCCATCCTTCTCTAGCCGCCATTACAGTGCTCTTCACTCCCCCAGTGCTCTTCACCCCCCCAGTGCTCTTCACCCCTCAGTGCTCTCCAACCCCCCCAGTGCTCTTCCCCCCCATGCTCTTCACTCCCCCCAGTGCTCTCCCCCCCTGTTCTCCCCCCGTGCTCTCCCCCTCTGTTCTCCCCCAGTGCTCTCCCCCCAGTACTCCCCCCCGTTCTCCCCCCCCAGTGCTCTCCACCCCCCAGTGCTCTCCCCTCTGCCCCCCCAGTGCTCTCCCCCCTGTTCTTCCCCCCAGTGTTCTCCACTCCCCCAGTGCTCCCCCCCTGTTCTCCCCCACAGTGCTCTCCACCCCCCAGTGCCCCCTCAGTGCTCTTCACTCCCCCCAGTGCTCTCCCTCCCTGTTCTCCCCCCAGTGCTCTCCACTTCCCCCAGTACTCCCTCCTGTTCTCCCCCCTCCCAGTGCTCTCCGCTCCCCCCAGTGCTCTCCCCCCTGTTCTTCCCCCCAGGGCTCTCCACTCCCCCCAGTTCTCCCCCCGTTAACCCCCAGTGCTCTCCACTACCCCCAGTGCTCCCCACTGTTACTCCCCCCAGTGCTCTTCACTCCCCCCAGTGCTCTCCCCCCTGTTCTCCCCCCCCCCAGTGCTCTCCCCCCCTGTTCTTTTCCCCCAGTGCTCTCCACCCCTCCCAGTGCTCTTCACCCCCCCCAGTGCTCTTCACCCCCCCAGTGCTCTCCAATCCCCCCAGTGCTCTTCACCCCCCCGTGCTCTTCACTCCCCCCAGTACTTTTCACTCCCCCCAGTGCTCTTCACTCCCCCCAGTGCTCTCCCCCCTGTTCTTCCCCCCGTGCTCTCCCCCTCTGTTCTCCCCCCAGTACTCTCCCCCCGTTCTCCCCCCCAGTGCTCTCCCCCCAGTGCCCTCCCATCTGTTCTCCCCCCAGTGCTCTCCCCCTGTTCTTCCCCCCAGTGCTCTCCACTCCCCCCAGTGCTCTCCCCCCCTGTTCTCCCCCCCAGTGCTCTCCACCCCCCCAGTGCTCCCCCCCAGTGCTCTTCACTCCTCCCAGTGCTCTCCCTCCCTGTTATTCCCCCCTAGTGCTCTTCACTCCCCCAGTGCTCCCCCTGTTCTCCCCCCTCCCAGTGCTCTCCACTCCCCCCAGTGCTCTCCCCCCCGTTCTTCCCCCCCAGTGCTCTGCTCTCCCCCCTGTTCTCCCCCCCAGTGCTCTCCACACACCCCCCAGTGCTCTCCCCCCAGTGCTCTCCCCCCTGTTCTCCCCCAGTGCTCTTCACTCCCTCAAGTGCTCTCACCCTCTGTTCTTCCCCCCAGTGCTCTCCACTCCCCTCCAGTGCTCCCCCCTGTTCACCCCCCCAGTGCTCTCCACTCCCCCAGTGCTCTCCCCGCCAATGCTCTCCCCCCTGTTCTCCCCCCGTGCTCTCCACTCCCCCCAGTGCTCTCTCCCCCTGTTCTTTCTCACCCCCAGTGCTCTCCAGCTCTCCCAATCACTCTCCAGCCCTCCCAATCACTCTCCAGCCCCCCATTCTCCCCACCCCTGTTCTTTTTGGCCCCCTGGTCCTCTCAAGCTCCACCCATCACTCTCCAGCCCCCCCCAGTGCTCTCTACCTCCCCATGCTCTCCACCCCTGTTCTTTTTGGCACCCCCAGCACTCTCCACTCCCCACCCCTGTACTCTCCACTCCCCCCTGCATTTGGCCCCCACCCATGTGCTCTCCAACCCTGCCAGTGCTCTCCACCTCCCATAATGCTCTCCAGTCCCCCGTGCTTTTCCCCCTGTTCTTTCTGGCCCCCACTGGTGCTCTCAAGCTCCCCCCATTGCTCTCCACTCCCCCCTACTCTTTGTACCCCCCAGTACTCTCCAGCCCCCGTGCTCTCCACCCCTGTTTTTCTTCCCCCCAAGTGCTCTTCGCCACCCCACACTCTTAGCCCCCTCAGTGCTCTCAGCCTACCATGCTCTACACCTCTGTTCTTTTTGGCACCCCAGTACTCTCAAGTTCCCCCCAGCTCTCCACCCCCCCAGTGCTCTTCACCCCCTGTGCTCTTCACTCCCCCCAATGCTCTCCACTCCCCCCAGTGCTCTCCCCCCCTGTTCTCCCTGTGCTCTCCCCCCCAGTGCTTTCCTCCCGTTCTCTCCCCAGTGCTTTCCACCCCCAGTGCTCTCCCCTCTGTTCTTCCCCACAGTGCTCTCCCCCCTGTTCTCCCCCCAGTGCTCTCCCTCCCTGTTCTTACCCCCCTAGTGCTCTCCACTCCACCCAGTGCTCCCCCATGTTCTCCCCCCTCCCAGTGCTCTCCACTCCCCCCAGTGCTCTCCACTCTCCCCAGTGCCCCCCCCCCAGTGCTCTTCACTCCCATCAGTGCTCTCCCCCCTGTTCTTACCCCCCAGTGCTCTCCACTCCCCCCAGTGCTCTCCCCCCTGTTCTCCCCCCAGTGCTCTCCACCCCCCCCCCCCCCAGTGCTCCCCCCAGTGCTCTTCACTCCTCCCAGTGCTCTTCCTCCCTGTTATTCCCCCCCAGTGCTCTCCACTCCCCCCGTGATCCCCCTGTTCTCCCCCCTCCCAGTGCTCTCCACTCCCCCCAGTGCTCTCCCCCCGTTCTTCCCCCCAGTGCTCTGCTCTCCCCCCCTGGTCTTCCCCCCAGTGCTCTCCACCCCCCCAGTGCTCTCCCCCAGTGCTCTCCCCCCTGTTCTCCCCCCAGTGCTCTCCACTCCCCTCCAGTGCTCCCCCCTGTTCACCCCCCCAGTGCTCTCCACTCCCCCAGTGCTCTCCCCGCCAATGCTCTCCCCCCTGTTCTCCCCCCGTGCTCTCCACTCCCCCCAGTGCTCTCTCCCCCTGTTCTTTCTCACCCCCAGTGCTCTCCAGCTCTCCCAATCACTCTCCAGCCCTCCCAATCACTCTCCAGCCCCCCATTCTCCCCACCCCTGTTCTTTTTGGCCCCCTGGTCCTCTCAAGCTCCACCCATCACTCTCCAGCCCCCCCCAGTGCTCTCTACCTCCCCATGCTCTCCACCCCTGTTCTTTTTGGCACCCCCAGCACTCTCCACTCCCCACCCCTGTACTCTCCACTCCCCCCTGCATTTGGCCCCCACCCATGTGCTCTCCAACCCTGCCAGTGCTCTCCACCTCCCATAATGCTCTCCAGTCCCCCGTGCTTTTCCCCCTGTTCTTTCTGGCCCCCACTGGTGCTCTCAAGCTCCCCCCATTGCTCTCCACTCCCCCCTACTCTTTGTACCCCCCAGTACTCTCCAGCCCCCGTGCTCTCCACCCCTGTTTTTCTTCCCCCCAAGTGCTCTTCGCCACCCCACACTCTTAGCCCCCTCAGTGCTCTCAGCCTACCATGCTCTACACCCCTGTTCTTTTTGGCACCCCAGTACTCTCAAGTTCCCCCCAGCTCTCCACCCCCCCAGTGCTCTTCACCCCCTGTGCTCTTCACTCCCCCCAATGCTCTCCACTCCCCCCAGTGCTCTCCCCCCCTGTTCTCCCTGTGCTCTCCCCCCCAGTGCTTTCCTCTTGTTCTCTCCCCAGTGCTTTCCACCCCCAGTGCTCTCCCCTCTGTTCTTCCCCACAGTGCTCTCCCCCCTGTTCTCCCCCCAGTGCTCTCCCTCCCTGTTCTTACCCCCCTAGTGCTCTCCACTCCACCCAGTGCTCCCCCATGTTCTCCCCCCTCCCAGTGCTCTCCACTCCCCCCAGTGCTCTCCACTCTCCCCAGTGCCCCCCCCCAGTGCTCTTCACTCCCATCAGTGCTCTCCCCCCTGTTCTTACCCCCCAGTGCTCTCCACTCCCCCCAGTGCTCTCCCCCCAGTGCTCTCCACCCCCCCCCCCCCCAGTGCTCCCCCCAGTGCTCTTCACTCCTCCCAGTGCTCTTCCTCCCTGTTATTCCCCCCCAGTGCTCTCCACTCCCCCCGTGATCCCCCTGTTCTCCCCCCTCCCAGTGCTCTCCACTCCCCCCAGTGCTCTCCCCCCCGTTCTTCCCCCCAGTGCTCTGCTCTCCCCCCCTGTTCTTCCCCCCAGTGCTCTCCACCCCCCCAGTGCTCTCCCCCAGTGCTCTCCCCCCTGTTCTCCCCCCCAGTGCTCTCCACTCCCCTCCAGTGCTCCCCCCTGTTCACCCCCCCAGTGCTCTCCACTCCCCCAGTGCTCTCCCCGCCAATGCTCTCCCCCCTGTTCTCCCCCCGTGCTCTCCACTCCCCCCAGTGCTCTCTCCCCCTGTTCTTTCTCACCCCCAGTGCTCTCCAGCTCTCCCAATCACTCTCCAGCCCTCCCAATCACTCTCCAGCCCCCCATTCTCCCCACCCCTGTTCTTTTTGGCCCCCTGGTCCTCTCAAGCTCCACCCATCACTCTCCAGCCCCCCCCAGTGCTCTCTACCTCCCCATGCTCTCCACCCCTGTTCTTTTTGGCACCCCCAGCACTCTCCACTCCCCACCCCTGTACTCTCCACTCCCCCCTGCATTTGGCCCCCACCCATGTGCTCTCCAACCCTGCCAGTGCTCTCCACCTCCCATAATGCTCTCCAGTCCCCCGTGCTTTTCCCCCTGTTCTTTCTGGCCCCCACTGGTGCTCTCAAGCTCCCCCCATTGCTCTCCACTCCCCCCTACTCTTTGTACCCCCCAGTACTCTCCAGCCCCCGTGCTCTCCACCCCTGTTTTTCTTCCCCCCAAGTGCTCTTCGCCACCCCACACTCTTAGCCCCCTCAGTGCTCTCAGCCTACCATGCTCTACACCCCTGTTCTTTTTGGCACCCCAGTACTCTCAAGTTCCCCCCAGCTCTCCACCCCCCCAGTGCTCTTCACCCCCTGTGCTCTTCACTCCCCCCAATGCTCTCCACTCCCCCCAGTGCTCTCCCCCCCTGTTCTCCCTGTGCTCTCCCCCCCAGTGCTTTCCTCCCGTTCTCTCCCCAGTGCTTTCCACCCCCAGTGCTCTCCCCTCTGTTCTTCCCCACAGTGCTCTCCCCCCTGTTCTCCCCCCAGTGCTCTCCCTCCCTGTTCTTACCCCCCTAGTGCTCTCCACTCCACCCAGTGCTCCCCCATGTTCTCCCCCCTCCCAGTGCTCTCCACTCCCCCCAGTGCTCTCCACTCTCCCCAGTGCCCCCCCCCCCAGTGCTCTTCACTCCCATCAGTGCTCTCCCCCCTGTTCTTACCCCCCAGTGCTCTCCACTCCCCCCAGTGCTCTCCCCCCTGTTCTCCCCCCAGTGCTCTCCACCCCCCCCCCCCCCAGTGCTCCCCCCAGTGCTCTTCACTCCTCCCAGTGCTCTTCCTCCCTGTTATTCCCCCCCAGTGCTCTCCACTCCCCCCGTGATCCCCCTGTTCTCCCCCCTCCCAGTGCTCTCCACTCCCCCCAGTGCTCTCCCCCCCGTTCTTCCCCCCAGTGCTCTGCTCTCCCCCCCTGTTCTTCCCCCCAGTGCTCTCCACCCCCCCAGTGCTCTCCCCCAGTGCTCTCCCCCCTGTTCTCCCCCCCAGTGCTCTTCACTCCCTCCAGTGCTCTCACCCCCTGTTCTTCCCCCCAGTGCTCTCCACTCCCCCCAGTGCTCTCACCCCCTGTTCTTCCCCCAGTGCTCTCCACTCCCCCCAGTGCTCTCCCCCCTGTTCTTCCCCCCAGTGCTCTCCACTCCCCCCAGTGCTGTCCCCCCTGTTCTCCCCGACAGTGCTCTCCACCCCCCCCAGTGCTCCCCCCAGTGCTCTTCACTCCTCCCAGTGCTCTCCCTCCCTGTTATTCCCCCCCAGTGCTCTACACTCCCCCAGTGATCCCTCTGTTCTCCCCCCCTCCCAGTGCTCTCCACTCCCCCCAGTGCTCTTCCCCCGTTCTTCCCCCCAGTGCTCTGCTCTCCCCCCTGTTCTTCCCCCCAGTGCTCTCCACACCCCCCAGTGCTCTCCCCCCAGTGCTCTCCCCCCTGTTATCCCCCCAGTGCTCTTCACTCCCTCCAGTGCTCTCATCCCCTGTTCTTCCCCCCAGTGCTCTCCACTCCCCCCAGTGCTCTCACCCCCTGTTCTTCCCCCCAGTGCTCTCCACTCCCCCCAGTGCTCCCCCCCTGTTCACCCCCCAGTGCTCTCCACTCCCCCCAGTGCTCTCCCCGCCAATGCTCTCCCCCCCTTTCTTCCCCCCATGCTCTCCACTCCCCCCAATGCTCTCCCCCTGTTCTTTTTCCCCCCAGTGCTCTCTCCTCCTGTTCTTTCTCACCCCCAGTGCTCTCCAGCTCTCCCAATCACTCTCCAGCCCCCCATTCTCCCCACCCCTGTTCTTTTTGGCCCCCTGGTGCTCTCAAGCTCCACCCATCGCTCTTCAGCCCCCCCCCCCCAGTGCTCTCTACCTCCCCATGCTCTCCACTCCTGTTCTTTTTGGCTCCCCCAGCACTCTCCACTCCCCACCCCTGTACACTCCACTCCCCCCTGCATTTTGCCCCCACCCATGTGCTCTCCAACCCTGCCAGTGCTCTCCACCTCCCATAATGCTCTTCAGTCCCCCCGTGCTTTTCCCCCTGTTCTTTTTGGCCCCCTGGTGCTCTCAAGCTCCACCCATTGCTCTCCAGCCCCCCAGTGCTCTCTACCTCCCCGTGCTCTCCACTCCTGTTCTTTTTGACTCCCCCCAGCACTCCCAACTCCTCATCCCTTTACTCTCCACTCCCCCCTGTGTTTTGCCCCCACCCATGTGCTCTCCACCTCCCATAATGGTCTCCAGTCCCCCGTGCTTTTCCCCCTGTTCTTTCTGGCTCCCACTGATGCTCTCAAGCTCCCCCCATTGCTCTCCACTCCCCCCTACTCTTTGTACCCCCCAGTACTCTCCAGCCCCCATGCTCTCCACCCCTGTTTTTCTGCCCCCCAAGTGCTCTTCGCCACCCCACACTCTTAGCCTCCTCAGTGCTCTCGGCCTACCATGCTCTCCACCCCTGTTCTTTTTGGCCCCCCAGTACTCTCAAGTCCCCCCCCCAGCGCTCTCTGCTCCCCACCCCTGTGATCTCCACTACCCCCTCTTTTTGCCCCCACCCATGTGTTCTCCAACCCTGCCAGTACTCTCTACTCCCCCTTCTCTGCAGCTCCCACCCAGTGCTCTCCACTTCCCCAGAGGACAGGCTGACTGGGGCTGGAAAATGGGGATGGCTGAAGGTGCAGGTGGCCAGGGACCACTCCATCTCACAGCAAACAGATCCTCTGGAAGGAGCACCGTCCCCATCCAAAAGGAGAACAGACCCTGCCTGCTGCTGGCCATCATGGATATCCTGCTGGCATACAAGGTACCGTACCGAGCATCAACAACACACCTTCCCACAGACAGGGACTGCAGACTGGGACATGGGGCAAAGAAGAGGCTGCATTCACGGGCACAGTGAGACTGCATTCACGGCACAGTAAAGCTGCATTTGATGGGCACAGTGAGGCTGCAATAATGGGCACAGTGACGCTGCAATGGTGGGCACAGTGAGGCCGCATTTGTGGGCACAGTGAGACTGCTTCATGGCAGAGTAAAGCTGCTTTTGGTAGGCACCCACCCCCCTTACCTTAGTGTATTCTTTCTGTGGAAGGTGGTTCCCCCCCCACGTTCTGAGTTACTGGGGTCCCCCTTGATGATTGTCCACTTACCACTTTTAACTGGAATTTGCATATATATCCCTATGTGATTTCATATCTATATAATACTCTCTTCATCAAATGTGCTTTAAATGTATGGTTTTCCCTTTCATGAACAAGAAAATAATGACGTTATGCTGTTGGGCTGGTATAATAATGCTGTGGGGCTGGTATGAAATTTTTTCCAGGGCTGGTTTTTATTCCCAGTCCGGCCCTGCTGACCGGTCTTTCTCTGCACAGTGTGCTGAGATGGACTAGTCATCCGCCGGCTCAGCGGGGATCAACAGAGCGATCCTCGCTGAGCAAGCGGATGGCTGGATATGGACCAACTGAGGCCACATAATTTGGAGCATTTTTCCTTAAATAATTATGGAGAATACAGGATGCTAGCACTATGTGATTCAGTTTATACTCCCACATGTTTATTGTCATAAGGAATAGGCAAAACCAGCTGGCCATTATACCAAATGCATTCTCCACCACTCTTCTGGCTCTGGCCCGCCGGTAATTAAAAACCCTCCTTTCCGTGGTGAGGGTCCTCTGGGGGGAATGGCTTCATCAGATGTTCACCCAGACCAAATGCTTCATCTGGGACAAACACAAATGGGAGTCCTTCCATGTTCTCTAGCGCAGATGGCAATCCCAAGCCACCACTCTGGAGACTTCGGTAGAACTCGGTCTGGGCAAATTCTCCAAAATCTGACATCTGGCCATTCTTCCCCAAGTCCACATATAAAATCTCATATGTCACCGACACCACCGCCCTCAATACGATACTATTAAAACCCTTATAGTTAAAATAGTTTGACCCCAAGTGGGGTGGTGGGATGATGTGGACATGTTTCCCATCGATTGCCCCTCCTCAGTTGGGAAAGTTGCATTGCTCGGCAAACTGGGAGGCCACAGTCTGCCATTCATGTGGCATTGAAGAAAACTGTGGAGTCAAAACAGAAAAAATAATATTAGGACTTTTGCACATAACATTGCAAGCAGATTAGACACAAAATTTTTTTGCCCAACATCAGTATAACATTTATTTTAAGGAGTATTTAAAGACAAAGATATAGGTCCCGTATGTCTGTTTTTCATCCATCCGTTTTTGGATGAAAAACGGACATACAGGTATTCCTATGGGATAGCGGATGTCAGTGGATGAACATCCGCTGACATCAGTCTCCGCTATGATCCAAAACTGATGATGGAGGAAAACCCTATTTTTCCATCCATCTACGGATCAGATGAAAATGGACAGACAGTCTGTTTTCATCCGATCCCCCCATAGAGGAAAGCTGAGATCTGACCAGTCTTTCTCTGCACAGTGTGCTGAGATAGTCTAGTCATCCGCCGGCTCAGCGGGGATCAACGGATCGATCCCCGCTGAGCAAGCGGGTGGCTGGATATGGACCCTCCCGGGATCCACACGTGTGAAAGTGGCCATAAGTTACACTTATCAGATTCCTCACCTCCTCTGATGGCCCATTGTTAAAATTTTAGGGTGGGTTCCCAAAAAAAAGCCTATGGCACTCTGCCTTAATTTAAGGATAAAAATAACATTTGTACACATTTTAGGGGGTGTTTAGGGTAAAGCACTACAATGGAGCTGACAAAATACATTGTTAAGTGACTAGGCTAGGTGTATATGGCCCCAGGATAGCATGCTGGGGAGGTTAGTGATGGCAAATATGCATGAAGGACAAAAAAGGAGCATTAAAAGCATACAGCGTGCATGAGGATAAAGAGGACATTCACAGCATATTACAATCATGGTAATTAGCGAATGATGAAAGAAATACAATACATTAGCAAACATTAAATACATATAATGTGATGTTAAAGGAGACATCTTAGCTTAATATAGTCCTTCTGCAGGACCTAAATGATGGCAGAACAGGTCTCTGGAATAATGATCCCCAGAGCCTGAGGGGAGATGCCTGTTGACAACTTGAGGTCCTGCAGACTTCTCCCCATCGCCAAGTACTGCAAGGTAGCGACTAGCCTCTACTCGGGAGTGATGGCTTGCCACATGCAGGTGCCCTGCTTCATAATATAAGGGGACAGCAAAGCCAACAGATGGTGAAAAACTGGGTCCATCATCTGTAGAAAATTTCTGAAATCATCAGGATTATTCTCCTGGATCTCCGCAACAAAGGTATGTGACAGAATTGGTCATGCTGGAGCAACCAATTCTTAGTCCATGAACTCCTCCCCACCCTGTTCATGGACTGGGCTTGGGCCAAAGCAAGAACCCCGACACCAAGCCCCCGCACAGCACGAACTCTATGATGAGTACATAACAGCAACATGGCTTCAAAGCGGTTGGTTGGTCAGAACGAAATAACAGAACGCACTGAAAAACAGAAAAGCCTGACAAAAGCGAGCTGAAAATCAGAAACTAGCGGACAAGAACGCACTGAAAATCAAATACGTACTATAATAATAATAATATGCACTGAAACCCAGATGTGAACTGACTACACGTACTGAAGAACAGATACAAACCCACAAGCACAAACTAAAGAGCAGTAACGATTGGAAAAGTCTCTCACAATACTTCTACTAACACGAGATAAACACGAGATTAGCAGAAGTATTGTGAGAGACTTGATGTACGTCACGAGACTTGATGTACGTTTTGTACGTCACTGCATTCTTGACGGTTGAAAGTTCAGAGAACTTTTGTGTGACCGTGTGTATGCAAGCCAAGCTTGAGCAGAATTCCGTCAGAAGAACAATCCAAGATTTTTCAGACGAAAACTGAGAGTGTGTACGTGGCATTAGGCAAACAGTCTGTCATCACACAATTCCCTGCCGAAAAGCCGATCGTGTGTATGAGGCTTTACTTTACAACACTGCTCGTTAGTGGAATCACAATCACAGGGGGATTCGTTCAATACACACAGCTGGCCTGTTCATCCTAAATTTCATTTAAAGCAAACTGACACACTAGCAAACCCAGATACTTCCTAGTAAAGCTCAATGATGGATATCTCCTGGCAATACTAGAGTTTGCCCTGTCTGGTTATATAATCAATAAATAAATAAATATAAATAATGCATTTACATTTTCACCTGATTAAAATGAATAGAATTAATAAAATTGTTCACATGAAATAACACTGTAAACGCCAATATGAGAAATATTATTGCTTAACTAATACCAAATATATATCAGAAAGTGAAACATATGTAATATATGTAATATAAATGCAATAACAAACTAGAATAAATCAATCCAAGTCTAAATTTCGAGCAAAGTGACATGCTAGCAAACCCAGATACTACCTAGTAAAGCTCAATCATGGATATCTCCTGGCAATACTTAGAGTTTGCCCTGTATGGTTATATAATCAAAAAAAAAATTATGCTTTTACATTTTCATGATTAGAATTAATAAAATTGTTCACATAAATAACATTGTAAATTCCTATAAGATAAATATTATAGCTTAACTAATACTAAATATACACATTTTTTTTTTTTTAGAAAGGGAAAAAAGGGCTAACAGGGGACTGGAGGGTAACCAACCCCCGGGATTTTTAATAACGGTACCATATATATAAACACAATACGGAAAACTATTTTCCCCATATACATATAGTGTAACGAATATAGATATACAAACACTGGTGCAGATTCTACAGGATTCCACAGATTACCACATTTGTATACTATTGAGCCTGCATTGTTTCTTTCATACATGTTTCGCTCTTCTGAGCTTCCTCAGGACATTGCAGCAAACAGCGATATACAGAAAAAACTGAAAATATACAAAAAATAATTATATAAACAGTTGTGTAAATATAAGGAGTCCTAGGGGGCACACAATGTGTCCCTCACAAACTCCAGATATAAACTTAGATAGTTGTAATAAGTAATTCCACTCTGATCTGCAGTTAGACCAGAGCAGTGATTAAATACATCTAGAACTAGGGCATAATTATTAGTAAACAGAAAAATAAAATATTTGTGAGAAAAAAAAACATTCTATTACCGTATATACTCGAGTATAGGCCGACCCGAATATAAGCCGAGGCCCCCAATTTACCCCCAAAAAAACTGGCAAACTTATTGACTCGTGTATAAGCCGAGGGTGAGACATGCCTGTCCATCCCTGTGTGTGTGTCCGTCCATCCCTGTGTGTCCGTCCATCCCTGTGTGTCCGTCCATCCCTGTGTGTCCGTCCATCCATCCCTGTGTGTGTGTGTGTCCATCCATCCATCCATCCCTGTGTGTGTGTGTCTCCATCCATCCATCCATCCATCCCTGTGTGTGTGTGTCTCCATCCATCCATCCATCCATCCATCCCTGTGTGTGTGTGTCTCCATCCATCCATCCATCCCTGTGTGTGTGTGTATCCATCCATCCCTGTGTGTGTGTGTGTCTCCATCCATCCATCCATCCGTGTGTGTGTGTCTCCATCCGTGTGTGTGTGTGTGTGTGTGTGTGTGTGTGTGTGTGTGTGTGTGTGTGTGTGTGTGTGTGTCCAGCCTACCTGTGTCCCGAGCCTTTGTCCCGAGCCTCCGTCCCGTGTCGTGCCTTGCCTTCGTCCCGTCCCGTCCCGTCCCGTCCCGTCCCGTCCTGTCCCGTGCCTTGCCTTGCCTCCGTCCCGTGCCCTCTTCGTCGGCGGCCATTGTAAAATTCAAAAGCCGCGCCTCCTCCTTCGCCTGTGATAGGCGGAACACTGAATTTCCCAGCAGCCTGTGTTCCGCCTATCACGGACGTCGTATCATCCTCGTCCGTAGTACGAGGATGAGAAGATGCCCGTGATAGGCGGAACACAGGCTGCTGGGAAATTCAGTGTTCCGCCTATCACAGGCGAAGGCGGAGCCGGAGGCGCGGCTTTTGAATCATAGAATGGCCGCTGTCTGTCTGCTCGACACGCTGATCGAGCGGGCAGACAGCGATGACTCGAGTATAAGCCGAGGGGGGCACTTTCAGCCTCAAAAAAGAGGCTGAAAATCTCGGCTTATACTCGAGTATATACGGTATATGGATAAAATCCAAATTCATAGACACAAATTGTGTGATAACAAAGTTCTCCAATTAGGAGATTACAAATTAGGTTATATAAATTAAAATTAAAATTAAAACATCTTACCCCTTGAGATTTATGAGTTTGTTTATCATTTGTCACTACTGTAGGTAATCATTATTGGTAAGTGAAGGAACTCACACCAAACAAATGGAGTGTGATGAGGACACCATTGGGGATCCCTGGTATCTCCCTAGAGTCTGCAGAGGCACGAGAAAAAGAGTAAATTGTATTAAAATTACCAGTGAAGTAACACATGATAATTAACTTGTAAACATACCTGGAAAAGTCCAGGAGAAAGCTGAATTTGAACCAGTTCTAAATGCCAGATAATAAAGTAATTAATGGTTGAGCCAATGACAGCTGATCATGTGATACAACAGAGCCGGTAATTGGCTATTTTTCCTCCTCGCGCTGACAGCGGCGGCCGTGATCGGCACATCAGTCCCGATCATGGCCAGCTTACCAGTGCCCACCTGCCCCCTTCCAGTGCCACCTCTGTAATAAAAAAGTGCCCCCCATCAGTGCCACCCATCAGTCCCCATAGTGCTACTCAGCAGTGCCCATAGTGTCACCCAGCAGTGCCCACAGTGCCACACATCAGTGCCCACAGTGCCATACATCAGTGCCACCCATCAGTGCCCACAATCTGCCTCAACAACGGTGCTGCACCCCAGTTCCACATATCCGTGCCCATCAGTGTCATCTACCAGTGCCCATTAGTGCCCATCAGTGCCGCCCATCAGTGCCACCTATCAGAGCCACCTATCAGTGCCACCTATCAGTGCCCATCAGTCCCATCTATCAGTGGTACCTATTAGTGCCACCCATCCGTGCCACCCATCCGTGCCATCTTATCTGTGCCCATCTTTGCCCATCAGTGCCGCCTTATCTGTGCCCATCAGTACTGCCTTATCTGTACCTATCGGTGCCACTTTATCTGTGCCTATTAGTGCCACCTTAACTATGCCTATCAGTGCCCACCAGTGGAGCCTATCAGTGCCCACCAGTGCCGCCTCATCAGTGCACTTCAATGAAGGAGAAAAATGACTTGTTTGCAAAATTTTATAACAAACTATTAAACATGATTTTTTTATTTTTTTGCATCTTTTTTTGTTTGTTTAGCAAAAAATAAAACTCCCAGCTGTAATTAAATACCACCAAAAGAAAGAAACTCTATTTGTGGGAAAAAAAATGATAAAAATTTCATTTGGGTACAGTGTTGTATGCCCACGCAATTGTCATTCAAAGTGCATCAGCGCTGAAAGCTGAAAATTGGTCTGGGCAGGAGGGGGGTTTAAGTGCCCAGTAAGCAAGTGGTTAATGCACGCTACTGAAGTCGCTCCGACTTCAAAAGAAGTTCCTGTACTACTTCAATGTAGGCGACTTGTACCCATTGAACAATAAAAAAGGGGGGGTCAAGGTGCGCTATGGACGTAAAAATATATGATTAAGCCCAATTTGTGAGGCCTTATAAACAAATAACAATTAACATGGGAATGAGGGGCTGCCACTACCTAAAATATCCAACCCAGAGGTTGAAAAACATAGACAAGTATAAAGAAGGGTAGTTATGGCGCTCTCCTGCTTTTATATCTACTAGGTGTCTGCAATAACCGTGCCTTATTGTTAAATTATCCACTAGTAGCTGACATGTGAAAAAAATAAAAATGAGAATAAAATGAATGAAATAAAAATCCTTATGTGCAATTTACAACCAACAATATAAACCGTGCTTAAAAACATGTAACAAAAATGCTATTTAGATAAAATTACTATATACTGGTGCAAAATTACAATATACTTCCTATAGAAATACTTGTGTGCGTTTTTTACTAATGTGCGTTTTTACTAATCACATGATAAGTAAAGTGCTAAGTGCCTAAAATAGTGCTACAGATTCAATAAATGCAATAAAGTGCTACGTGCTATTATAAATACATAAGTAAAGTGCTTTGTATTTAATAAATAAAAAGTCGCTACCAGAGAAAATTACAAAAAATAAAATAAAAAGTTGCTATAGGAAAAAATTACAAAAATGCAGATGCAAATTAATACAAATGTCCAGCAGCAGAAAAATGATATCAAAAAGTCCTATCTGGGACAAAAAGTAACAGTGTGCTTCAGTGCTTGGTGACTTCCTGGACTGCAACCGGTGCGATTCCCATGCATAAACATTTGTATTAATTTGCATCTGCATTTTTGTAATTTTTTCCTATAGCGACTTTTTATTTTATTTGCCAGGCGACTTTTGCCGTGGCCAATCAGAGAATGAGCTCTGAAAGGGGAACTCCACGCCAAATTTATGAAAAAAAATTGGCGTGGGTTCCCCCTCCGAGAGCATACCAGGCCCTTAGGTCTGGTATGGATTCCAAGGGGAACCCCCTACGCCGAAAAAACGGCGTGGGGGTCCCCCCAGATCCACACCAGACCCTTATCCGAGCACACTACCCGGCCGGCCAGGAAAGGGGGTGGGGACGAGTGAGCGCCCCCCTCCTGAGCCGTACTAGGCCGCGTGCCCTCAACATGGGGGGTGCCTTGGGGGAGGGGGGGCGTACGGCCCCCCACCCCAAAGCACCTTGTCCCCATGTTGATGAGGACAAGGGCCTCTTCCCGACAACCCCGGCCGTTGGTTGTCGGGGTCTGCGGGCGGGGGGCTTATCGGAATCCGGGAGCCCCCTTTAATAAGGGGGCCCCCGGATACCGGCCCCCCACCCTATGTGAATGAGTATGGGGTACAATGTACCCCTACCCATTCACCTGTAAAATAAAGTACAAAAAAAACACAACACACAAGATAAAATAGTTTATTGCACAGCTCCGAGGGTCTTCCGTCTTCGGGGGTCTTCTCGCCGGACTCCTCCGCTATCTTCTTCTAGCTCTTTTGCTAGCGGAGGAGCCTGGCTTTCTTCCTCGCCGCCGCCCTCTTCTTCCGACTTCCCCTCTTCGGTTCTTCTGCCGGGCCACCGCGCCTTCTTATAGCTCTTTTACAGGCGGTGGCCCGGTGTTCTGTCGCCATCGCCGCCGCCGCCTTCCGTTCTTCTTCTTCTTCTTCTTCTCCTGGAGATGTTGACCCGACGCTCTCTCTGGCCGCAATGCCAGGGACGTGCTGCGCGGCGACTTATATAAGGACAAGGGGCGGGGTCATCAGTTGATGTCACATGGGTTGATGTCACATGGCGACAGTCCCAGCATCCTCCGGGACTGTGACATCGTAAGGGGGCGGGGTCACCATGTGACATCAACCCATGTGACATCAACCGATGACCCCGCCCCTTGTCCCTATATAAGTCGCTGCGCAGCGCGACCCTGGCATTGCGGCCGGAGAGAACGTTGAGTCAACATCTCCAGGAGAAGAAGAAGAAGAAGAAGAATGGAAGGCGGCGGCGGTGACGGCGACGGCGACAGAAGACCGGGCCACCGCCTGTAAAAGAGCTATAAGAAGGCGCGGTGGCCCGGCAGAAGAACCGAAGAGGGGGACAAGACTCCTGAAGTCGGAAGAAGAGGGCGGCGGCAAGGAAGAAAGCCGGGCTCCTCCGCTAGCAAAAGAGCCAGAAGAAGATAGCGGAGGAGTCCGGCGAGAAGACCCCCGAAGACAGAAGACCCCCCGGAGCTGTGCAATAAACTATTTTATCTTGTGTGTTGTGTTTTTTTTTGTACTTTATTTTACAGGTGAATAGGTAGGGGTACATTGTACCCCATACTCATTCACATAGGGTGGGGGGCCGGTATTCCGATAAGCCCCCCGCCCGCAGACCCCGACAACCAACGGCCAGGGTTGTCGGGAAGAGGCCCTTGTCCTCATCAACATGGGGACAAGGTGCTTTGGGGTGGGGGGGCCATGCAGCCCCCCTTCCCCAAGGCACCCCCCATGTTGAGGGCACGCGGCCTGGTACGGCACAGGAGGGGGGGCCGCCCGCTCGTCCCCACCCCCTTTCCTGGCCGGCCGGGTAGCGTGCTCGGATAAGGGTCTGGTGTGGATCTGGGGGGACCCCCACGCCGTTTTTTTGGCGTAGGGGGTTCCCCTTGGAATCCATACCAGACCTAAGGGCTTGGTATGCTCTCGGAGGGGGAACCCACGCCAAATTTTTTTCATAAATTTGGCGTGGAGTTCCCCCTTCAGAGCTCATTCTCTGATTGGCCACGGCAAAAGTCGCCTGGCATGGGGCGACTTGTAAGTCGCCCCAGGTCGTGTCTAAGTCGTGTTCAAGTCATCTCCAAGTTGCCTCAGAAAGTCATCTTGAAGTCGTGTCGCCCCTGTGTGAACCGAGCCTAACTCCTACATTGGGTAAATTATTAATTTAATATAACAATCATTAAAAAAATAAAATAAATGAAATTCATAAATAAAACCAATATATCACTGATAAAACAGTTGATATCAAGTTCCACATTTAACCCTTTGGGTGCAAGGGTATCAGTGAGAAAGATCCATTTTGTTTCACGTTCTGATAATTCTCTTACTATATTAGAACCTCTCCAAGCTGGTTTAATACAGTCTACACCCCAACATTTCAGACCGGATGGATCCTGATTGTGGAATATCTTAAAGTGCAATGAAACACTATTATCCTTAAAACCTAATTTTATGTTTTGAACATGCTCTTCAATCCTAATTCTTAGTAACCTCTTTGTGCGCCCAATGTACATCAGCCAACATGGACATTCTAAAGCATAAATGACATGGTAGTATTACATGTAATGAATTCACAAATTTTTAATTCTCTACCATTAGAAGGTGAAGTGAAACTCTCCAGTCCTCTCATTGGCCTGGTGACCTCTCTACATGCTTTACATTTCCTACATGCTAATAAACCATCACAGTCCCAAAAGGATGGAGGTCTGGAGGGTGGGTCCAGAATTTTCTTCACCACCCTATCACCAAAACTGGGGGTCTTCCTATTAATAAATTTAGGGACAGCTGGAAGTACTATTTTTTTTTTTTAATACAAATGTTTTTTATTAGGTGAGAAACAATATACACAGTAATGCACATATATACATCTTGCGGTAGCAGTGTTCAATGTTACAGTAAATCTCAGACGTAGTAAAACAAAACAGTATAAAAAACAAACAAAAAAAAGCACAATAAATTTTTGTCTGTCATACATTTTCAGCATTGAGACTGTGCTTAACACATCTAAAGGCACTGTGCCAAGGCATCCGAGGTACCTGTGTAAATCAACAAAACAACAAACTAAATTTTTTAATAATAACCACTGACCGTAGCAGTAGAAAAAAAAACCCATCATTCTTATACTTCAGCCCTGTAGCGGCTAGTAGTCGCCCAACATCGAATAATAGAGAATGTGTAGAGATTTGGTGGAGTAGGCTACCAGATCAGGGTCCGGGAGACTGTCATGCCCCGGGAAAGGGGTTCAGGACCAGCTAACATTCAGAGATCCTCCCGAGGGAGGGGGGGAGGAAGTACCATCCCCTCAGACCTTGTGCTGATCGGCCATTTGGCCCATTTGGCGGTGTGTATGTGCATAGAGTCCAGGAGTGTATGGTGGATCCGCTCCATAAGACGGATAGACTCCATCCTCCAAAGAACCTGAGACCAGGGAATCAAGGGTGAGCGCCAATGCAGCGCCACCGCCCAATGAATGGCACTGAACAATGTATTAATTAACCTTTGGGAGGATCGGGTAGTCCCCGGGATTGAGGCAAATAATAAACAGTGTGCAGCTGTCAGTTCAACGTTAGCTCCTATGATGGTGGCAACCAAGGTCGAGACCTGATCCCAGACAGGTTGAAGTAGGGGACAGCTCCAAAATGTATGGAGCAATGTGCCAGGCTCAGGACAGCCCCTAAAGCACAGGTCGGGGACCGAAGGATAAAACTTATGAACCCTCACTGGGGTGAGGTACCATCGTGTGTGTAATTTCACTACGGTGTCTTTGATCGCCATTGAACGGGAACATCTATGCATATTCAGGAGCATGCCCTGCCACTCCTCTGGGGAGAATTCGGTGGACAGATCCGCTTCCCACAATCCCATGGCTCTAGATTTCTCAGGTAACTGAGTCTCTATGAGATATTTGTATATGGTAGAAATAGTACCTCTGTCTCTAGAGTGCCGATAGTAATAGATTCAAATTGTATATTAGAGTGATCCCTAGCTACGCTATAGTGTGTTTGAAAGAAATGGCGGATTTGTAGGAATTTAAAGAGCTCCCCTCTCAGTATCTCGTAACTCCTTTGGAGTTGCGAGAAGGAGGTAAAGCGTATGCTGTCATTGCAGAGAGCCCGCAGGGTGACCAACGATTTTTGAACCCACCAGCTAAAGAAGCCGGGGGACTCAAACGCCAGGGGAAACCTCTTATCCCCTAGAAAGGAGGCCAAACGGGGTCTGCTTGGGCGTAATCTAAATTTAGAGTGATAGAGTGACCACAGAAAAAGGGAGCGACTGACAATAGTGTTTAGGGGGACTAGGACCCCCGGTCTCATCCCCTCCTGCCACAAGATACCCGGGAGAAAATACGGGCGTATGGACTGAGTTTCAAATTTCAACCACGGCACCCCAAGATTAGGGGCGTGCCATTGAGCCGTTTGGGCCAACCTCGCTGCCAGGTAATACAACCAAATATCTGGTAAACCCAGTCCACCCTGGGGCAGGGGTCGATGCAACAGGGGCTTCCCAAACCTGGGCCTTTTATTCTGCCATATAAAGGCATTAATGTCTCTAATGTAACAGCGTAAGGGCTTGGCGCGGGACATACAAGGGAAGGGCTCTAAAAAAATAAAGTAATTTAGGCAAAATAGACATTTTAACAGCAACCACCCTACCCATTAAGGGGATATGGTATGTGGACCACAGTTTCAGCCGTCTCCTAACTGCAGAGAAGGCCACCGGAAAATTAGCATTATAGGTGTCTTTTAGTGTAGGGGCAAGGTGAATCCCAAGATAATTCAATGTATGCTTAGATAAAAGGAGACCAAATGTGTTTTGGAGATTTAAGATTTCCGGGTGGGTGAAATTAATAGGGAGGGCCGAACATTTAGATAGATTCACCGCCAATCCTGAAAGCTTCTGAAAGGAATTGAGGTTTTCAATAAGGTTGGGTAATGAAATTAAAGGATTGGGTAAGAACAGGAGGACATCGTCCGCATAGAGACTAATCTTGTATTCCCCTTCTCCCTTCAAGTACCCTCCTATATTCGGGTTAGCAATAAGTGCCCTGGCAAGGGGCTCTAAGGCCAGTGCAAATAGCAATGGAGACAGGGGACAGCCCTGCCTGGTGCCCCTGCCTAACGGGAAGAGATCAGATGAACAACCCGGGATTTTTATTCTAGTTTGAGGGTTATGATATAGAGCCTTAAACCCATGCACAAATGCACCCGTAAACCCAAATTTGGATAAAACTCTGTCAAGGTAAGGCCATAAAACACTATCAAACGCTTTATGTATGTCCAATCTCAGGATCAAGACTTTATGGGAGTAAAGGTTGACGTCTTGTATAACATTCATGGCCAATCTGATGTTGTCCGTGATTTGCCTGTTGGGGATAAATCCCGTTTGTTCCGGGCCGACCAGGGTACAAATGATAGGGGCTGATCTATTTGCTAACAATTTTCCTAAAATTTTGATATCGTTATTCAACACTGAAATGGGCCTATAATTTTGGGGCATGGTGTGGTCCTTATTCGGTTTGGGGATTAACGTCATATTGGCATGTAGCATTTCATCCGGGAGAGTATGACCTTGCAAAATCTGGTTAAAAAGTTTTGTCAATTTAGGGGCCAGGATCTGGGAAAATTTTTGTAATATAAGGAGGTGTAACCGTCCGGGCCTGGGGCCGTAGAGGATTTAAGAGTTTTCATAGTGGCTATGACCTCTTGTTCGGAGCAGGGGGCATTCAGGGCCTGAAGTTGTGAGTCCGAGAGGGATGGAAGGCTCAAAGAATCCAACCACTGGTCAATATCTTGGGTGACAGGTTGTGAAGGAGGGGATAACAACTTTTGGTAAAATGCTTTGAAAATTTGGAGTACTTCTGTGGGGTGAGTGACCATGTGACCTGAATTATTTCTCAATTTGTAAACATGGGAAGGTTGTAAAGACTGATGAAGTTTGCGAGAGAAAAAAAAAGAGGCCGTGTTACTATGCAAAAGAAATTTAGCTTTAGACCAACGCAATGACTTCTCAGTATGATCCGATAGAATCGTGTCCAACTCGGCTCTCTTTTGGTTGATCAACTGCATGGTGTCTGGCAAATGTGAAACTGAGTGGGATTGATATAATTTTTGTAAGTCACGGGTAAGAGAACGAATCTGCGCACTTTTCTGCCTTTTATTGGTGACTGCGATTTCAATCAGGTGGCCTCGAAGAACTGCTTTATGAGCCGTCCAAAGTATTTGGGGGGATATATCCCCTGTGTCATTAATGTGGAAGTAATCCTCTAGGAGGCCCACAACGCGGGTATAAATCTCTGGGTCCGTCAATAATGAGTCATTCAGCCTTCAAGAGGCCGTAGTAGGGGAAAGGCCAATGTGGGAGGTGTGAAATGAAACCACCTGGTGATCAGACCAGGGACATGGATGTATAGATGCGAGAGCCGAGTTAGCCAGTAATATGGGGGAAGTGTATATGTCATTTAACAACCTTCAGACCGGACCATTTTGCTGGTAAATGACCAGAGGTCTTTTTACACTTTGGCACTGCGCTGCTTTAACTGGTAATTGCGCGGTCATGCAATGTTGTACCCAAACGAAATTTGCGTCCTTTTCTTCCCACAAATAGAGCTTTCTTTTGATGGTATTTGATTGCCTCTGCGATTTTTATTTTTTGCGATATAAACGTAAAAAGACCGCAAATTTTGAAAAAAAATGATATTTTCTACTTTTTGTTATTAGAAAAATCCAATAAACTCAATTTTAGTCATACATTTAGGCCAAAATGTATTCAGCCACATGTCTTTGGTAAAAAAAAAGTCAATAATTGTATATTTATTGGTTTGCGCAAAAGTTGTCACATCTACAAACTAAGGTACGTTTTCTGGAATTCACGCAGCTTTTAGTTTATGACTGCCTAACTCATTTCTTGAGGTGGTAAAATGGCAGGGCAGTACAAAACCCCCCCAAATGACCCCATTTTGGAAAGTAGACACCCTAAGGAAATTGATAAGAGGCATGTTGAGCCCATTGAATATTTTTTTTTTTTTTTTTTTACACAAAGTTGTCACTAAATGATATATTGCTCACACATGCCATGGTTATATGTGGAATTGTACCCCAAAATACATTCTGCTGCTTCTCCTGAGTACGGGGATACCACATGTGGTCGACTTTTTGGAAGCCTAGCCGCGTACGGGGCCCCGAAAGCCAAGCACCGCCTTCAGGATTTCTAAGGGCATACATATGTCATTTTACTCCTCACTACCTATCACAGTTTTGAAGGCCATAAAATGCCAAGATGGCACAAAACCCCCACAAATGACCCCATTTTAGAAAGTAGACACCCCAAGCTATTTGCTGAGAGGCATGTTGAGTCCATGGAATATTTTATATTTTGCCACAAGTTGCGGGAAAATTACAAACTTTATAAATTTTTCACAAAGTTGTCACTAAATGATATATTGCTCACACATGCTATGGGCATATGTGAAATGACACCCCAAAATAAATTCTGCTGCTTCTCCTGAGTACGGGGATACCACATATGTGGGACTTTTTGGGAGCCTAGCCACGTACGGGGCCCCGAAAACCAAGCACCGCCTTCAGGCTTTCTAAGGGCGTAAATTTTTCATTTCACGCCTCACTACCTATTACAGTTTTGAAGGCCATAAAATGCCAAGATGGCACAAAACCCCCCCAAATGACCCCATTTTAGAAAGTAGACACCCCAAGCTATTTGCTGAGAGGCATGTTGAGTCCATGGAATATTTTATATTTTGCCACAAGTTGCGGGAAAATTACAAACTTTTTTTTTTTTTTTTTTTCACAAAGTTGTCACTAAATGATATATTGCTCACACATGCCATGGGCATATGTGAAATGACACCCCAAAATAAATTCTGCTGCTTCTCCTGAGTACGGGGATACCACATATGTGGGACTTTTTGGGAGCCTAGCCGCGTACGGGGCCCCGAAAACCAAGCACCGCCTTCAGGCTTTCTAAGGGTGTAAATTTTTCATTTCACGCCTCACTACCTATTACAGTTTTGAAGGCCATAAAATGCCAAGATGGCACAAAACCCCCCCAAATGACCCCATTTTAGAAAGTAGACACCCCAAGCTATTTGCTGAGAGGCATGTTGAGTCCATGGAATATTTTATATTTTGCCACAAGTTGCGGGAAAATTACAAACTTTTTTTTTTATTTTTTTTTTCACAAAGTTGTCACTAAATGATATATTGCTCACACATGCCATGGGCATATGTGAAATGACACCCCAAAATAAATTCTGCTGCTTCTCCTGAGTACGGGGATACCACATGTGTGGGATTTTTTGGGAGCCTAGCTGCGTACGGGGCCCCGAAAGCCAAGAACCGCCTTCAGGCTTTCTAAGGGCGTAAATTTTTGATTTCACGCCTCACTACCTATTACAGTTTTGAAGGCCATAAAATGCCAAGATGGCACAAAACCCCCACAAATGACCCCATTTTAGAAAGTAGACACCCCAAGCTATTTGCTGAGAGGCATGTTGAGTCCATGGAATATTTTATATTTTGCCACAAGTTGCGGGAAAATTACAAACTTTTTTTTTTATTTATTTTTTCACAAAGTTGTCACTAAATGATATATTGCTCACACATGCCATGGGCATATGTGAAATGACACCCCAAAATAAATTCTGCTGCTTCTCCTGAGTACGGGGATACCACATGTGTGGGATTTTTTGGGAGCCTAGCTGCGTACGGGGCCCCGAAAGCCAAGAACCGCCTTCAGGCTTTCTAAGGGCGTAAATTTTTGATTTCACGCCTCACTACCTATTACAGTTTTGAAGGCCATAAAATGCCAAGATGGCACAAAACCCCCACAAATGACCCCATTTTAGAAAGTAGACACCCCAAGCTATTTGCTGAGAGGCATGTTGAGTCCATGGAATATTTTATATTTTGCCACAAGTTGCGGGAAAATTACAAACTTTATAAATTTTTCACAAAGTTGTCACTAAATGATATATTGCTCACACATGCTATGGGCATATGTGAAATGACACCCCAAAATAAATTCTGCTGCTTCTCCTGAGTACGGGGATACCACATATGTGGGACTTTTTGGGAGCCTAGCCGCGTACGGGGCCCCGAAAACCAAGCACCGCCTTCAGGCTTTCTAAGGGCGTAAATTTTTCATTTCACGCCTCACTACCTATTACAGTTTTGAAGGCCATAAAATGCCAAGATGGCACAAAACCCCCCCAAATTACCCCATTTTAGAAAGTAGACACCCCAAGCTATTTGCTGAGAGGCATGTTGAGTCCATGGAATATTTTATATTTTGCCACAAGTTGCGGGAAAATTACAAACTTTTTTTTTTTTTTTTTTCACAAAGTTGTCACTAAATGATATATTGCTCACACATGCCATAGGCATATGTGAAATGACACCCCAAAATAAATTCTGCTGCTTCTCCTGAGTACGGGGATACCACATATGTGGGACTTTTTGGGAGCCTAGCCGCGTACGGGGCCCCGAAAACCAAGCACCGCCTTCAGGCTTTCTAAGGGTGTAAATTTTTCATTTCACGCCTCACTACCTATTACAGTTTTGAAGGCCATAAAATGCCAAGATGGCACAAAACCCCCCAAAATGACCCCATTTTAGAAAGTAGACACCCCAAGCTATTTGCTGAGAGGCATGTTGAGTCCATGGAATATTTTATATTTTGCCACAAGTTGCGGGAAAATTACAAACTTTTTTTTTTATTTTTTTTTTCACAAAGTTGTCACTAAATGATATATTGCTCACACATGCCATGGGCATATGTGAAATGACACCCCAAAATAAATTCTGCTGCTTCTCCTGAGTACGGGGATACCACATGTGTGGGTTTTTTTGGGAGCCTAGCTGCGTACGGGGCCCCGAAAGCCAAGAACCGCCTTCAGGCTTTCTAAGGGCGTAAATTTTTGATTTCACGCCTCACTACCTATTACAGTTTTGAAGGCCATAAAATGCCAAGATGGCACAAAACCCCCACAAATGACCCCATTTTAGAAAGTAGACACCCCAAGCTATTTGCTGAGAGGCATGTTGAGTCCATGGAATATTTTATATTTTGCCACAAGTTGCGGGAAAATTACAAACTTTTTTTTTTATTTTTTTTTTCACAAAGTTGTCACTTAATGATATATTGCTCACACATGCCATGGGCATATGTGAAATGACACCCCAAAATAAATTCTGCTGCTTCTCCTGAGTACGGGGATACCACATGTGTGGGATTTTTTGGGAGCCTAGCTGCGTACGGGGCCCCGAAAGCCAAGAACCGCCTTCAGGCTTTCTAAGGGCGTAAATTTTTGATTTCACGCCTCACTACCTATTACAGTTTTGAAGGCCATAAAATGCCAAGATGGCACAAAACCCCCACAAATGACCCCATTTTAGAAAGTAGACACCCCAAGCTATTTGCTGAGAGGCATGTTGAGTCCATGGAATATTTTATATTTTGCCACAAGTTGTGGGAAAATTACAAACTTTATAAATTTTTCACAAAGTTGTCACTAAATGATATATTGCTCACACATGCTATGGGCATATGTGAAATGACACCCCAAAATAAATTCTGCTGCTTCTCCTGAGTACGGGGATACCACATATGTGGGACTTTTTGGGAGCCTAGCCGCGTACGGGGCCCCGAAAACCAAGCACCGCCTTCAGGCTTTCTAAGGGCGTAAATTTTTCATTTCACGCCTCACTACCTATTACAGTTTTGAAGGCCATAAAATGCCAAGATGGCACAAAACCCCCCCAAATTACCCCATTTTAGAAAGTAGACACCCCAAGCTATTTGCTGAGAGGCATGTTGAGTCCATGGAATATTTTATATTTTGCCACAAGTTGCGGGAAAATTACAAACTTTTTTTTTTTTTTTTTTTCACAAAGTTGTCACTAAATGATATATTGCTCACACATGCCATAGGCATATGTGAAATGACACCCCAAAATAAATTCTGCTGCTTCTCCTGAGTACGGGGATACCACATATGTGGGACTTTTTGGGAGCCTAGCCGCGTACGGGGCCCCGAAAACCAAGCACCGCCTTCAGGCTTTCTAAGGGTGTAAATTTTTCATTTCACGCCTCACTACCTATTACAGTTTTGAAGGCCATAAAATGCCAAGATGGCACAAAACCCCCCCAAATGACCCCATTTTAGAAAGTAGACACCCCAAGCTATTTGCTGAGAGGCATGTTGAGTCCATGGAATATTTTATATTTTGCCACAAGTTGCGGGACAATTACAAACTTTTTATTTTTTTTTTCACAAAGTTGTCACTAAATGATATATTGCTCACACATGCCATGGGCATATGTGAAATGACACCCCAAAATAAATTCTGCTGCTTCTCCTGAGTACGGGGATACCACATGTGTGGGATTTTTTGGGAGCCTAGCTGCGTACGGGGCCCCGAAAGCCAAGAACCGCCTTCAGGCTTTCTAAGGGCGTAAATTTTTGATTTCACGCCTCACTACCTATTACAGTTTTGAAGGCCATAAAATGCCAAGATGGCACAAAACCCCCACAAATGACCCCATTTTAGAAAGTAGACACCCCAAGCTATTTGCTGAGAGGCAATGTTGAGTCCATGGAATATTTTATATTTTGCCACAAGTTGCGGGAAAAGTACAAACTTTTATTTTTTTTTATTTTTTTTTCACAAAGTTGTCACTAAATGATATATTGCTCACACATGCCAGGGGCATATGTGAAATGACACCCCAAAATAAATTCTGCTGCTTCTCCTGAGTACGGGGATACCACATGTGTGGGACTTTTTGGGAGCCTAGTCGCGTACGGGGCCCCGAAAACCAAGAACCGCCTTCAGGATTTCTAAGGGTGTAAATATTTGATTTCACACCTCACTACCTATCACAGTTTTGAAGGCCATAAAATGCCAAAATAGCACAAAACCCCCCAAAATGACCCCATTTTGGAAAGTAGACACCCCAAGCTATTTGCCGAGAGGCATGGTGAGTATTTTGCAGCTCTCATTTGTTTTTGAAAATGAAGAAAAAAAATAAATAATGTATATTTTTTTTCTTTTTTTCAATTTTCAAAACTTTGTGACAAAAATGAAGGTCTGCAAAATACTAACCATACCTCTCGGCAAATAGCTTGGGGTGTCTCCTTTCCAAAATGGGGTCACTTGGGGGGATTTTGTGCTATCTGGGCATTCCATGGCCTCCGAAACTGTGATAGGCAGTGAGGAATGAAATCAAAAATTTACACCCTTAGAAATCCTGAAGGTGGTGCTTGGATTTTGGGGTACCGTACGCGGTTAGGCTCCCAAAAGGTCTCACACTTGTGGTATCCCCGTACTCAGGAGAAGCAACAGAATGTATTTTGGGGTGTAATTTTACATATAACCATGGCATGTTTGAGCAATATATCATTTAATGACAACTTTGTGCAAAAAAAATAAAAAAAATAAATAATAATGTATTTTTTCCACAACTTTTGTCAAAATATAAAATATTCCATGGACTCGACATGCCTCTCAGCAAATAGCTTGGGGTGTCTACTTTCTAAAATGGGGTCATTTGGGGAGGTTTTGAACTGTCCTGGCATTTTATGCACAACATTTAGAAGCTTATTGTAATTTTTTTTTCATGCAGCCTGTGGGCTGAACGAAAAAAAAATATTGATCGGTGGGTATGCCCACCATTAGATACCACCCTTCATCCACCCACTTTCTAATGGTGGGCATACATGCACCATTTATATATGCCGAAGCATGGGGGCATCCTCCCGCAAAAGGTAGGAGCAGATCGCTCCTCCACCCCTTATGCCCCCATGCTTCGGCATATATGCTCTTTTTTAACTGTGGTGGTGAAATCACCCCCGACAGTGCTGGAGTCGCGGCTTTATGTATCATGGGAGCAAACGCTGTTGCTGTCAAGATAAATAAATCCGCGCTGCAACTGAATGGCGTACCTGCTAAGCAAATGATGGTTGACAATAAAACAAAGTAACATTACAGTATAACAGTAAGACGTACCATACCTGCAAAGCAAATACAAAAAAAATAGCAAAAAATAACACATTTAACACAATCTGTGCCTAAAATATATATATGCCGAAGCATGGGGGCATCCTCCCGCAAAAAAGTTATGCCACGTACATACATTCAAACTTTTCCACGGGCAAGCCCTCCGTCGGAATTTTGACTGTATGTACGTGGCATTAGGAGCAAAATCGCTCCTCCACCCCTTATGCCCCCATGCTTCGGCATATATGCTCTTTTTTAACTGTGGTGGTGAAATCACCTCCGACAGCGCTGGAGTCGTGGCTTTACGTATCGTGGGAGCAAACACTGTTGCTGTCAAGATAAATAAATCCACGCTACAGCTGAATGGCGTACCTGAAAACAAAAAATGGTTAACAATAAAACATTGCAGAATAGAATACAGTACAAAGGAGCAGAACAATAGAGAGAGAATAGAGAGAGAGAGAGAGAACAATAAAACGACAACTATTTTTGGTTTTTTTATTTTATATTTTTTTTGGTTTTTTGGTTTTTTTACTTTTTTTTTTTTTTTTTAACACTTTTTTATGTAACTTTAACACTTCTGTTGTGTCGGTTTGGGTCTCTCAAAATGTGATGGCATCTTGGGAGACCCTGTGAACGTGTGCCTAGCCTGTGCAATGCTGTACCCTACGCTAATACTCAACTAGTTCATGGTAGCGTTCAAAACACTCACCCTGACAAAGACCAGGATTGCCAGGACAGCGGGGACAATAAGAACGGGTGTCACGCCTAAATCCGCGCTTTCTGCAGACACGACATTTTCTTTGGGGGGCTCGTTGGGTAGGGGTACTCGGGAGGACATAAGAATAATGCCTCTCATGCAGCCGGCTTACTGCATCTGGTAGGGGAAGGTGAGGTGGAGCACCGCCTGGATACAGAAGGGCTCTGACGATATCCTCCTGGAATTTGAGGAAGGATCCAGTCCGTCCTGAAGCTTTGTGTAGTACATAAGCATTCAGTATAGCCAATTGGAATAAATAAACAGACACTTTTTTGTACCAGCGTCTGGACTTACGGGCAACTAGATACGGCGCCAACAACTGGTCATTGAGGTCCACCCCTCCCATGTTAAGGTTATATTTGTGGACACAGAGGGGTTTCTCCACAATACCAGTCGCCGTAGGAATTTGGACCGTCGTGTCTGCATGAAGGGAGGTAAGAACGAAAACATTCTTATTATCCCTCCACTTCATAGCGAGCAAATTATTACTGCGCAAGCAGGCTCTCTCCCCCAGCCTAAGACGGGACTCTACAAGCCGCTGGGGAAAGCCCCGGCGATTAGGTCGCACGGTGCCACATGCTCCAATCTGCTGATCAAACAAGTGACTAAACAGTGGCACGCTTGTGTAATAATTGTCCACGTACAAGTGGTACCCCTTTCCGAATAAGGGTGACACCATGTCCCACACTATCTTGCCAGCGCTTCCTATGTAGTCAGGGCAGTTCTCCGGCTCTACGTGACTATCTTTACCCTCATAAACCATGAAACTACATGTATAGCCTGTGGCCCTGTCACAGAGCTTATACATCTTGACCCCGTATCTGGAACGCTTGTTGGGGACGTATTGTTTGAATGACAAGCGACCAGAAAACTTAATCAGGGACTCATCAACGCAGACAACTTGATCGGGAGTAAACAAGTCTGCAAAACGTTGGTTGAAGTGGTTTATGAGGGGCCGAATTTTGTAGAGCCGATCGTATTCAGGGTCTCCACGAGGACGACAGAGTTCATTGTCGCTGAAGTGCATGAACCGCAAAATCTGCTCGTATCGTGCCCTGGACATGGAAGCAGAGAACACGCGCATATGGTGAATTGGGTCAGTGGACCAATATGACCGCAACTCACTCTTTTTGGTTATGCCCATGTTGAGGGAGAGGCCCAGAAAGATTTTAAATTCGGAAACCGTAACTGGTTTCCATTGTCTGGCAAGGGCGGACTGGGGAATAGTGGCGATGTGTTGAGCAGCGTACAAATTGGTTTGGTCCACAATAGATCTATAGAGGTCTTCGGTGAAAAACAGTGAGTAAAAGTCAAGTGTCGTAAAATCAACTGTTTCCACGTTAATGCCAGGTTGGCCAGTGAATGGGGGAAGTACGGGTTCTGCAGAAGTGGTGGGCACCCAAATAGGATTGGCGAATTCTGCAGGAAGGGCACTATGGGTACGACGGGCCTGTCTTTGTCTTCTTCTTGGTGGCAGCGGGACACTACTTGTGCTTGCCACCTCGCCAGCTTGAACTGCACTTATGGGACTCGCCACGTCACCACGTGTTACTGCAGTGCTGGATGTAGGTCCAGGGTGTACTAGGCCGCTGGTGCTTGCCAGTTCACCAGAAGGATGAGCGGCTCTAGTACGTCTCTGCTCCATACGAGTGGCCTGCGGTTTATGCACCTCAACAACAGAATACATTCGGGATCGGGCACACCTGTCCCTAACAGAGGCCTCATCTCCGTCGTCAGAGCTATCTGTCATGGAGCCGCTGTCCTCTACAGGATCGTATTCTGAGCCTGAATCTGACAGATGAGTGACGTCCTCTTCACTATCTGTCATGCTCAGAAACGTGTAGGCCTCTTCACTAGTGTATCTTCGCTTTGCCATTTTGGGCTCTAAATTTAGGGGTACACTAGTGAGACTCACAGGTAAAAAAGCACCTAGCCTGTCAGCGACTGTTTCAAAACGCTACAAAAAAAACTGTTAGCGATCGCAGGGATCAAGCCTGACTCTGCGAACGCTGCAGTTATGTGTGTTTTGTTTTGTAAGTGACAGTGATCGATCGATACTGCACTTGGGTGGGCTGGGCTGGGCTTGGCGGAGGGGCTAAACGCAGGTGCTAGCAGGTATCTGGGCTGATCCCGCTAACAATGCGTTTTGGGAAACCTAAAATGCTGGCAACGCTAATATAGATCTGATCAGATACTATATTACTCAGGGAGGTGTATGCTTTGCGCGTGGGTGTTAGCGGTACTGGCACTAACCTGACGCTGGGGCGACGCAGGCCTTATCTGACCCTCAAACTTATATCACCCGCCGGGTGATCAGGGGGTTAAACCTTTATTAGGTAATAAATGGCGGGTGCCCTGAAACAAAAAAAAAATAACTAACCAACCAGCGTCACCTGTAACAGTTATATGGTGATCACTGGTGAAAGGGTTAACTGGGGGGCAATCAGGGGGCTATGCGGTAGTATATGGGGGTCCCTGACGCTATAAAAAGCTGCAGCGAACCTAAATACCTACCTGCCTAACTAGCGTCACCTGTGACACTAATACAGCGATCAGAAAAACGATCGCTTATTAGTGACACTGGCAACGGGGGGTGATCACGGGGTTAAACCTTTATTGGGGGGGTTAGGGGGGCACCCTAGAGCTAAAGGGGGCTAGCCCTAACTGCCCTAACAGTTATTACAGTCACAAATGACACCAATGCAAAAAAAAAAAAAAAAAAAGAAAAAGAAAAAAATATGCAATTGGTGTCACTGTGACTGGGGGGGGCAGGGGTGATTGGGGGGTGATTGGGGGGTGATCAGGGGGGTGAAAAGTGTGCCTGGCGTGTTCTACTGTTAGTGTAGTGTTAGGTGCAACTCACGATCCTCTCTCCTCGGTGCCGGAACGAAAAAAAGACCGACACGAGGAGAGATTACATCACTTCCTCTGCCTGTGTTTACATTACAGGAGAGGAAGTGATGTCACCGAGCATTTTCATTCGTCGGGAGCGATCGCGAGGGGGTGGCCATGAATGAATGGCCGTCCCCTCGTCCGGGATCGCTCCCGAACGAATACCGACCGCCGCAGGCACCGGGCGGGGGCAGGCAAGGACGTACATGTAAGCCCTTATGCCTGCCCGTGCCATTCTGTCGACGTACATCGTCGTGCGGCGGTCGGCAAGTGGTTAATCTAGCGTAGCTATCGTGGGGGTGGGAATAATGAGTATATTCCCTGGTACCAATATTCAGTGCCCTCCAAGTATCGATAAGTTGTAACCTATCTAATGATCGACTAAGTAACTTCGGGAAGGCTTTAGCACAGTGAGTCGGTTTACTTCGGTCTAACGAAGGGTTGGCCACTAAATTAAAATCTCCCCCTACAATTAGATGGGGGGAGATATATCTGTCTAAGATTCGTAAAAATTGCTTATAAAAAGTACCTTGCGCAGAGTTTGGAGCGTACAGATTAGCTACAGTCACTGCCTTACCCTGTATCAAACCCTGTAGAACTATGAACCTGCTATTCGGGTCTTTATAAACATGGGAAGGTTCAAACTGTAAAGTATTACGAATAAAGATCGCAACTCCCCTGGCTCTGGACTCAAAAGTGGTATAGTAGTGTAATTTATATGACTTGTCAAAAAATTTAGGACAAGACGTAGAGGAGAAGTGGGTCTCTTGTAAAAGAATAATATCTGCGCCCATTCGCTTATATTGGCGGAAAGCCTTCCTTCTCTTTTGTTGGGAATTGAAGCCCCTCACATTGTGGGAGATAATTTGGAGACCCATGTTATCCGGTACATAGGCACGCTATTCTAAAGACCCTACCAACGAGGCATTGTACCCCATGCCAGAGTCCAGTACCCAGGGAGCTACTCCTACACATATTAAGACAGAGCATTATCAGGAGGCGGTCAAAGCCAAATCTCCACCAATTAGAGAAGTCAAAAACAGTAAGTGGATCTATCCAAATACCAGGGCAATCATTACGGTCAGCATAACCTAAAAACATATAAACTGTAACAAAAACAAAATAACTGTGGAGTCTGGGCGGAAAATCCACCCAGACCAATAGAGTATACACATGGGGCCCTATGGCCCCTACATCCACCTGCTCCATTCACTCCCCGCCCAATAACAATCCAAGCAGGGAGTGGAGGACCAGTGTGGAGGGGGGGGAGAGGCGCAACGCCAAGAAATAAAAAGAGAGAAAAAATAAAAAGAAGAAGAACAGATAAAAAAAAAAAACGTCTCCGGGGACAGGGAGACACCAGAGTTGCTCAGTAGCCATGTCCGAACTGCCAATACAAATGGAGGGGAGGGGGGGAGGGATTCAAAGGATCCAGGTAAGTCAACTGAATGAACCCGGTCATAGGTTCCAATGAGGACAGGCAAAATGCCTGCGGGAAAATCTGGGCATCAGCGAGAAGTCCGGGCAAACTGTAATGTATTCATATCTCAGGCAGTGGCTGAAGCCTTCGGGAGCGTCTATCCCTGTGGGGTGATGGAGTGGCCCAAATGGGTGACGGGCGAGGAGTCGGTGGGTGCCTGGGCGTTTGTTGTCTTTCCACCAGGCCTAATTTCAGCAGAACTTCTCTACCTTCCGCAACTGTGGAGGCAACATGCGTGGAGCCATTATGCGGGACAATTCGTTTAAATGGAAACCCCCAACGATACCGTACTTGAGCTGTCTGCAACGCAGAGGTAATTTCTCTCATCTGTTGCCGCTTCTCCAGAGTAGCGGGAGCTATATCAGGGAAAATTTGAACGGCGATCCCATCCAGAAGAATACGTGGGGTATTACGGGAGGCTCTGAGGATTTCCTCCTTAATAAGGAAGTCTTTAAGGCACATGACAATGTCCCGTGGGGGTTTCTCCGGGGGTGGTTTAGGCCTCAATGCCCTATGCAGGCGATCACAAATAAAGGATTCCTTAGGTTGATTACGAAGAAGGAGTTTGTGATCGTGGCTGGGAGATCAGTCACCGATTCAGGGATCCCCCGCACCCTAACATTGTTCCTCCTGTTGCGGTTGTCCAGGTCTTCCAAATGATTCTGGAGCTGGACAACCGTGTCTCCCAACATCTCATGGTCCCTCCGCAGGTCTGCATAAGCTAAGTGGAGCTCATCATGCTTCACTTCTAGGAGATCCGTCCTGTTTCCCAGGGCCGCTAACTCCTGTGACAGCGTACTGGTTGATTTCTGCAATTCCGCCTGGAATTTCCTAGCTAGCCTATCATACATATGAGAAAGGCTATCTTCCAAGTCCGCTTTCGTTAGCCGGGAATCCCCCGTACCTGCATGAGAGCTCGCTGTGCGTGGAGCCTCTGTGTCCATGGAGGCCTGGGCGCCATCTTGGGACATCTCCTGTCTCTCGGTGACACGAAGAAGGTAGTTCGTTAGGGAGCGTTGAGCGGTTTTCCGCTTGCCCTTCTTGGCTGTCGGCATGCACGAATGATCCCTCGGGATGATGGGGTAAGTTTGGTGTCGATAGGAGAGCAGAGTTGTCCCGGGGAGTGATATTGAATCTCCGCTGTCCCCGGAGCTCCTGAGTCTAGCGTCCTGCTTGCTCTGCGCCGCGCATGCGCCCCCCTGGAAGTACTATTTTTAATGTTTTTCCCAGACACAGTATATGCCAGTGTTGTTTGAAAATTGCTTCCACCTCTTTATACTGTGATTGGAATCCTGATATAAAGCCCCATTCATGGCTATTATCATTATTTTGGGGGGAATTCCATCTCTCAAAAATACTTCTCTGTGCAGCATAGACACTTCCTCTACCAAAGAGACTAACTGCTGGGGGCTGTAACCCTTTTCTACAAACCTGATTTTAATTATCTGGGAATGGATGAGAAAGTCGCTTGTGGTTGAACAGTTCCTTTTAACCCTCATAATTTGGCCTTTCTGTATGTTCCTCAGCCAGAGGGGATGGTGTCCACTCTGCAAAGGAAGTTACAGTAACTGTTCCGATCAGTGGGTTTAAAATAGACCTTTGTCTCCAAATGGTTATTGTGTCTGTATACATTTACATCCAGGAAATTGATCTGATCCTTACTCCATTAACTAGATAACTTGATGTTATTATTATTTGTGTTTAGATAAACTCACATAATGATGCCTCTGACCCTTCCCATATAAAGAATAGGTCGTCTATGAACCATCTGTAAAAGACCAGTTCATTCTTTTTATTTCCAAATACAAATTTGTCCTCCCATTCTCCCATAAAGAGGTTTGCAATACTGGGTGCAAATTTTGCACCCTGAGAGAAGAACTGGCTATCAAACCAAAAATAATTATGAGAAAGACAAAAGTCAAGTGCATTGCATAAAAATATTTTCTGAGTAAATCATCTCTTTTGCTTAAGGCCCAATTGAGGGCTTATAAGACGTCATTGTGTTGGATAACCATGTATAACGAGGACACGTCAGCAAAGTGCACTTGAAATTGCACTGAAAGTGGACTTGGAAGTGCAGTCGCTGTAGATCCAAGGGGGGCATGCAAGGGAAATAAGAAAACAGCATTTTAGCATGCACACGATTGGATAATAAGATCAACAGAGCCTCCCAACCTTGATGTAACAGACGCAATACCATTAACTTAATTTATTTGATTGGAGCGTTGCTTTGAGTATTGGAACTTTGTCTATATAGACTACAGACTTTTTTTACTTATGTGTCTATTTCTGTTTTATTTAGCGGCTGCTTTTATGTACATAAACTTGTGTCATATATGTGTTCTATATACCGGTATATGTTTTTATTGGGAACTTAATTTTTCCTGAGTGCTGAGTAGTGCAATTAGGCCTTTTAGACACTGAGATTAATACTGTTTTACTATTTTCTCAGCAGCTATGGATGCTTTGAAGCTTATAACTAATAGACATACCGATTTTAATAATCTATTCACAGTGAATAAGCAAACTACAAATCAAGTCAATTACAATTGTAGCCTTGGGTAATGCTCTAGAGAAACAAGTTAGGACTTGGTGGGATATATTTACTATAGAGCATTATCTTAAAGAGAAAATTATAGCACATAGTTTAACCACTTAAAGAGGAAGTAAACCCTGATGTGTTTACTTCCTCTTTCATTCCCTGCAAAGGCAAAGCATAATGGACTACTATGCATCGCATAGTAGTCCATTATGTGTCACTTACCTGAAACAGGAGCCAGCGAAGTCACCGCTGTCCCCCAGAGCATCCATCTTCTCGGTGGGGTCTCGCAGCTCCGCCGATGTCATTCGGTGAAGTCGCAATGACGTCACTCCTGCGCATTGCGAATGGGAGCCGACATGCGTAGCATCTTCGTCATGGACGATGCCACACTCAGTGCACCTGCGTGCCACTGTCTACGGCGCATGCGCCATAGACAGCGGTGCCTGTCTTCGGGCAAATATCTCCTAAACCGTATAGGTAATCTTAATCTAGGCTTACCTGTAGGTCAAAGTGTGTTGTAAGGGTTTACAACCACTTTAACCACTTCCCACCCGGCCGATGCATATATACGGCCGGGTGGGAGCCGTCTACTCCTGATAGGACGTTCAGGAACGTCATTCAGGAGTAGCGGGATCGCGCGCGGGCGCGCGCGCGCAGCGGCGCGATCCTGATGTGCTCGTGTCACCCGGACACGGCACATCTCAGATCGGCAGGAGGGCTCTGTGATTGGCCCTCCTGATCACATGACGGCCGTGTCCAATCACGGCCGTCATGTGATGTAAACAAACAGCCGGTTGCTAGGCAATCGTCTCTCCTCTCCTCACACGGAAGTCACCGCTGAGGAGAGGAGAGCAGAACGCTGCAGCCGGCTGATGATCAGTGAGTATGGGCTGCTTTTTACAGCTTTTTACTCACTGATCATCAGTGTAGTGTAAACACACAACACACCACACAGTACAAACACAGTCCCCACATATGTCCCCAAAACACACATGTCCCCAAAACATACATGTCCCCAAATAATAAAAACACATGTCCCTAATAATAAAAACATGTCCCCCACATATGTCCCACTAAAATCACATGTCCCAATGATTATCTGCACACATATGTACGTGATCACCTGCACACATATGTACATGATCATTTGCGTACATATGTCCGTGATCACACAAACCAATTATTATACACTTAACGGAATTTTTTTTACCAAAAACATGTAGCAGAATACATTTTGGCTTAAATTTATGACAAAATTTGATTTTATTGGATTTCTTTTCAAATAGAAAAAAGAAAATATTGTTTTTTTTCCAAATTTCCGCTATTTTTGCGCTTATATCGCAAAAAAAAAAAAACGGAGTCGTGAATAAATAACACCAAAATAAAGCTCTATTTGTGCGAACAAAATGATAACAATTTCATTTGGGTACAGTGTAGCATGACCGCGCAATTGTCACTGAAAGCGCTAGAGCGCTGAAAGCTGAAAATTGGGCTGGGAAGGAAGGGGGTGAAAGTGCCCTGTATTGTAGTGGTTAAGGACCGCCTCATGCCGATGTACGTCGGCAGAATGGCACGGCTGGGCACAAGCACATACCTGTACGTTGCTTTTTAAGTGCCCAACCATGGGTTGGGAGCGCGCCATCGGCGGCGCACTCCCGACCCATTCCTGTGCTCCGTGACCATGGCCGCGGGACCAGCGGACCCGATCGCCGCTGGTGTCCCACGATCGGGTCACAGAGCTGAAGAACGAGGAGAGGTCTGTGTAAATAAACCTCTCCCCGTGCTTCCCTGTGTGGCTGTCACCGATCGTCTCTTCACTTTTATAGGGAAGGACGGTCAGTGACGTCACATGCCAGGCCACGCCCCCTACAATAAAAAAAACACATAATGTCATACATAACACCTACACTGCCCCCTGTTGGTTAACTCCTTCACTGCCAGTGTCATTTACACAGGAATCAGTTCATTTAAATAGCACTGATTGCTGTATAAATGACAATGGTTCCAAAAATTTGTCAAAAATGGCCGATGTGCCCTCCATAATGTCGCAGTCACAATAAAAATTGCTGATCGCCGCCATTACTAGTAAAAAATTTTTTTATAAAAATGCTGTAAAACTATCCCCTATTTTGTAAACGCTATAACTTTTGCGCAAACCAATCAATAATCACTAATTGTGATTTTTTTTACCAAAAATATGTAGAAGAATACGTATCGGCCTAAACTGAGGAAAAAAAATGTTTTTTTATATATTTTTGGGGGATATTTATTATAGCAAAAAGTAAAAATATTGCATTTTTTTCAAAATTGTCACTCTATTTTTGTTTATAGCGCAAAAAAGAAAAACCGCAGAGGTGATCAAATACCACCAAAAGAAAGCTCTATTTGTGGGAAAAAAGGACGCCAATTTTGTTTGGGAGCCATGTCGCAGGACCGTGCAATTGTCTGTTAAAGTGACGCAGTGCCGAATTGCAAAAAAGGGCTTAAGTGGTTAATATGGGAGGTAGCCCCTCAGGATGACCTGGATGACCCAGAATCATTGTGGTTTAAAGCTGCAAGAGCTTGTACTGCAAGGAAAAAGAAAAAGATGGTCAAATTGGAAAGCAGGATCAACTAACCTGCAGCAGCAGCTTGATCCCATTAAAGAATCTCATAGATTTTAACCACTTTCCACCTAGCCAATGTACATATACGGCCGGGTGGGAGCTCTCTACTTTTGATAGGACATTCAGGAATGAACGGACACGGCGCATCTCGGATTGGCAGGAGGGCTCTGTGATTGGCCCTCCTGATCACATGACGGCCGTGTCCAATCATGGCCGTCATGTGATTTAAACAAACAGCTGGTTGCTAGGCAATCGGCTCCTCCTCTCCTCACACAGAAGTCATCGCTGAGGAGAGGAGAGCAGATCGCTGCAGCCGGCTGGTGATCAGTGAGTATGAGCTGTTTTTACAGCTTTTTACTAACTGATCACCAGTCTAGTGTAAACACACATCATCACACAGTGTAAACACACGTCACCACAATACACATGTCACCACACATGTCCCCAAAACACACATGTCCCCAAATAATACAAAGACATGTCCCCAAATAAAAAAACACATGTCCCCCATATATGTCCCACTAAAATCACATGTTCCAATGATTATCTGCACACATATGTACGTGATCACCTGCACACATCTGTACATGATCATTTGCGTACATATGTCCGTGATCACACAAACCAATTATTATACACTTAACGGAATTTTTTTTACCAAAAACATGTAGCAGAATACATTTTGGCTTAAATTTATGACAAAATTGGATTTGGATTTCTTTTAAAATAGAAAAAAGAAAATATTGTTTTTTTTCCAAATATCCGCTTTTTTTGCACTTATATCGCAAAAAATAAAAAATGGAGTCGGGAATAAGTACCACCAAAATAAAGCTCTATTTGTGCGAACAAAATGATAAAAATTTCATTTGGGTACAGTGTAGCATGACCGCGCAATTGTCATTGAAAGTGTGAGAGCGATGAAAGCTGAAAATTGGGCTGGGAAGGAAGGGGACGAAAGTGCCCTGTATTGTAGTGGTTATTAATCGTATTTGGAAGAAATTAGAGAAGATCGATAGGGGTAAGGATGAGCCGAACACCCCCCGGTTTGGTTCGCACCAGAACCTTCAAACAGACCTATACTTCGTGTGAACTTTAGAACCCTATTAAAGTATCTGGGACTCTAACGTTCAAAATCTAAAGTGCTAAAAATTGTTCAAAGACAATACCTGACTCCACATATCCTAGGAAAATTCAAGGGGAACTCGTCACCTAATTGCTGGAGAAATTGTACCCAATTGGGGACCCTATTTCATATTATGTGGGACTGCCCAAGCTTACATAACTACTGGCAGGCAATCTCCCATTTACTCACTTCCGTAAAAGGTATTGTCCTTCAACTTTCACCAGAACTAGCCATTCTGAATATGAATTTACATACGATTCCCAAACAATATCGTAAAGTAGTAACACATATACTTTTAGCTGTGAGACTATCCATAACTAGAAAAATGGAAAACTGACTCTCTTCCTACTATGACAGAAGTTATAGAATTAACCCAACTCCACCACTCCTACGAATTGTTATTTCCTAGTGACAAATCCCTATATATTAACCCCTTCCCGCCGAGCGTACGCAGATATGCGTACTCGGCTTCCGGGGGGTATACCGGGATGATGCCCGCACCTGCAGGCATCATCCCGGTACCGTCTTTTACAGCGGGCGATTGGCTATCCAGCCATAACAACCGATGCGGCTAAAAGCCGCTCGGCTGTTATGCCGGAGGAGCGGGAGGGGACGTCCCCCCCTCCCGCCGCCTCCCGCCGCTGTTACCGGTGCTCCCGCTCGATCGGGAGCACTGATTGCGTGTCCGATGGCTCCGGCCGCTGGGGAGGAACTGGAACGAAGCCGTAATCGGCTTCGTTCCAGTCTCCTCATAGTAAACACGGAAGCGACGTCATGACGTCACTTCCCGTTTACTCGGCTGCCAATGGCGCCGGTTTTAAAAAAATATCCGGTATTCAGAATCGCCGTTTTCGGCGATCTGAATACACTGAAGTGTAAAGGAGGGGTGGGGGGTCTTTTTTTGACCCCCGATCCCTCCATAAAGAGTACCTGTCACCACCTATTACTGTCACAAGGGATGTTTACATTCCTTGTGACAGCAATAAAAGTGATCAAAATTTTTATTTATTTTTTTAAACAATTTAGTAATTTTAAAATAAATAAAATAAATAAAAAAATAAAACATTTTTTTTAAAGCGCCCGCCGTCCCCGCGAGCTCGCAAAGCAAAGAAAACGCATACGGAAGTCGCGCCCGCGTATGTAAACGGTGTTCAAATCACACATGTGAGGTATCGCCGCGATCGTCAGAGCGAGAGCAATAATTCTAGCACTAGACCTCCTCTGTAACGCTAACCTGGTAACCGTAAAAAATTTTTAAAGCGTCGCCTATTGAGATTTTTAGGTACCGTACTTTGTCGTCAATCCACAAGTGCGTGCAATTATAAAGTGTGACATGTTTGGTATCTATTTACTCGGCGTAACATTATCTTTCACATTATGCAAAAAAAATGGGATAATTTTACTGTTTTGTTTTTTTTAAATTAATGAAAGTGTACCTTTTCCCAAAAAGTTGCATTTAAAACACCGCTGCGCAAATACCGTGTGACATAAAATATTGCAACAATCGCCGTTTTATTCTCTAGAGTCTCTGTTAAAAAAATATATATAATGTTTGGGGGTTCCAAGTAATTTTCTAGTAGAAAATATGGATTTTAACTTGTAAACACCAAATTCCAAAAACAGGCTTAGTCATGAAAGGGTTAAGGAACAACAACTATGGGAACCTTGGAGTACATGGTACAAAAATTATACTTCCACAATTTAGATAATGCTGATTCTTTAATCATATAGAAGAAAGAACTCCTGTGCGTTTAATATTTTTTGGATGGCTTTAAAAATAATTTCATAACAAAGTGACAAATATATCACATGTCTGTTTATCTGAATTGAGCTGCGGAGTAAGAATAGATCTTTATTTTCCTTCATAAAAGATAACTACTGTGTTTGAATTTCCTTTAGGATGTTGGCCTAGGTACTCCAAGACACAGATAGATCCCTGTGAGGGGTGTCTTGGGGTCCAGAAGTGGCCATTATCCATATCGCTATTTATAAATCTTACAATAATTATATTACGGACTTTATTATGCAAGTTCTAAGAGACTTACTCTTGTTCGAGTCCCTTTATGACTATGAATATTAGATACTTGGGAATACTACTTTATTCTTTATTGTGGACTATTTGTTACTATGCTATATTGTGCTGAGAAAACCCTGTCACTACATTATACTGTGTTATGTTACTTTTATTACTCTTTTATTACTATATATTATTTTATTTTTTTATTTTTTTTGTAACCCTTGTTGTAACTAACTCTGCTAAAAAATCTCAATAAAAACATTTGAAAGGAAAATCTAAAGTGCTAATTTTAAAGGCTAATATGCAAGTTACTGTCCTAAAAAGTGTTTGGGGACCTGGCTCCTGCCCCAGGGGACATGTATCAATGCAAAAAAAAGTTTTAAAAACAGAAGTTTTTTCAGGAGCACTGATTTTAATAATGATTAAAGTGAAAAATAAAAGTGTAATATTCCTTTAAATTTCGTACCTGGGGGGTGTCTATAGTATGCCCGTGAAGGGGCGCATTTTTACCATGCTTAGAACTGTCCCTGCACAACGTGTCATTTCTGCAGTAAAAAAAGTCCTTTAAAATCACTCGCGGCTATAATGAATTGTTGGCTCCCGTAATACAGAGAACACTCATTGAAAGTCATTGATAAAAAAAAAAAAAAAAGCGTGGGGTTCCCCTAAATTCAATTACCAGGCTATGGATATTAAGGGGAACCCCCGCGTCAAATAAAAATGATGTGGAGTTCCCCCTAAATATCCATACCAGACCCTTCAGGTCTGGTATGGATATTAAGGGGAACCCCACGTCAAATAAAAAAAAAATTGCCGTAGCGGTCCCCCTAAAAATCCATACCGGACCCTTTATCCGAACACGCAACCTGGCAGGCCACAGGAAAAGAGGGGGGGACGAGAGAGCGCCCCCCTCCTGAACCGTACCAGGCCACATGCCCTCAACATTGGGAGGATGCTTTGGGGGTCATGTTGCTGGGGACAAGGGCCTCATCCCCAGAACCCTGGCCGGTGGTTGTGGGGGTCTGCTGGTGGGGGGCTTATCAAAACCTGGAAGCCCCCTTTAACAAGGGGACCCCCAGATCCCGGCCCCCCCCTTTGAAATGGTAAGGGGGTACAAAAGTACCCCTACCATTTCACAAAGAAAGTGTAAAAAATAGTTAAATAAGACAAACACAGGGCGTGGCCAAGATGGCGATCTAGGAGGCAGCAAGATTTAGAGCTCTGCTGGATTTTCTGATTTTATCCTGACTTCTGACCGACTTTGGGCTTCATATAGTGCCTAAGCTGCAGCAGATGTCCTCTAGAACGAGACACAGGGGCAAGAGACTTGATTTCCCGTTGGTTACCAAAACCCCCGGCCCGCAAGGGGACCTGCGTGTGGCGGCCCCCTCGAAGTGTCTACAGCACATGGCCTCGCAAACGGAGATGGAGGGCCCGGTGGATGAGGCACAGATTGGCCTCCAAGATGTGATGGCGGCGATAGCCTCCTGCCAGGCAGCACTTACCAACAAGATAGAGGCAGTGCAACTGGACGTTGGGCTTATCAGGCAGGACCTGGACAAGCTGCGGTCTAGAGTGCAGGAGGTCGAGCAGAGGACCGGCCTGGCGGAAGACTCGGTAGCGGAGCATTCGGCCTCCATTCGCTCTCTCCAAACCAGGGTTCGCGCCTTGGAGTATAAAGTGGACGGCGCCGAGAACAGGAATAGGAGGAATAATCTGCGCATCATGGGACTGCCGGAGGGTGTGGAAGGAAAGAACCCGACGGTGTTCGTGGAGGAGTTGCTGAGGTCCCTTCTGCCAGCCGCGCAGTTCTCCCCCTACTATACTGTGGAGCGGGCTCATCGCGTGCCTCCTACTCCTGGCCCGCCGGGGGCTCGGCCGCGGACATTAATTTTCCGTATGCTCAACTTCAGAGACCGAGATGAGGCTTTACGGATCGCTCGGCAAGAGGGAGAATTGATGTACCAAAATGCCAAGCTTCTCTTCTTCCCGGACTACTCTATGGAGACCCAGAAGCTGCGCCGGGCTTTCGACCAGGTGAAGGCGAATTTGCGGGCGAGGCATATAAAATACAGTGTTCTGTTTCCAGCTAGGTTGCGGGTACGGGACGGGGAGTCAGTGCAATTTTTTACATCTCCACGGGATGCGGCCGCATGGCTGGAGACTTTGCCTCCTCGAGGATGAAGAGTGTCTACATCTACTTTGCTTTCTCCTTCTCTATGTTTTATCCCCTCGCATTTTTTCATTTTTTTTTGTTGTTTTTTCTACCCCCCTGGTCTACTGAGTGCTCGAAATGTCTCCCTCGTGCCTTCTTTGACTGTGGAGCTGCTGCGGATGCCTATTGACACTGGTGGATATCCTCATCGGCTGAGGTGACTTTCTGCCTCCTACTGAGATATGGAGTCCTTTATGTACTGTGCATGCCTGTATGCTGGCTTGGCTCTCTTTTGACGGTCTTGGATGGATGTGGGATGTCCCTTCCCCCACCCTCCCTGGCCATGCATCGGGGATCTGCGGACAGCGTGCGAGGTATTACCCCCCTCTGTTTGGCTTAACCCTCTGTGTACCTGTGGGGGGAGGGGGGACCCTGCGGACAAGTGACTGTAATCCTGGCTGTTTGGACTTGATGGGGAGTGGGGGGGGGGGTTTTGGGGCTCTCCGTGAGCGGCTGCCTTGGGAGGGTCTGAGACACTATTGCGGGTAGCTGGGGGGGAAGTTGGGGGAATGTATAGATGTGTAACTGTATGTCTCACTGTGTTACTGAGAATTCTTTTTGCAGCAAGGACAGAATATCTGCATCTGTCTAATCTAAGTTCGGTGCCCCTGGGTGTACTCAGGAGAATGTTTATATGTGTATTCTACAGCATCTCTACTGTCTTGTTGGGTGGTGAGCCTTACTGACAGTCACCGTCCCTTTGATAATTTTTTCTGTCCAGTTCTAGTTTTGGGGTATGGGAACCAATGCATCGCCAGTTCTAGGGGGGTGCGTGGTGGGGGTTTTCAGTTTCAGTTTTTTTCTCTGCGGTTGCGGAGAAGCGGGGTTTGTTTTGGTAACTTTTTGTTGTTAGGAGCTGCTATTATATTACGAGGTATGTGTTGGCCAGTAGGGGTATATATGTCTTCATTGATACTGGGGAAGTGTGTTCATGAGGTGCTGGGTGGTGCGGCCTATGGGGGGGGTGGGTGGGGGGTGGGCGGTGGATGGGGGGGGGCTCGGTGGCCTTGTGATGTGCGGCATGGCTAGTCTTTCCATCATATCTTGGAACGTGAGGGGGCTGAACTCGGCAATCAAGAGATCGTTAGTATTTAATTACCTGCAGAGATATGCCCCTCACGTTTGTATACTCCAAGAGACGCACTTGCTGGGCCAGCGGGCCCTGGGCCTACGGAGAGCATGGGTAGGTACGCACTATCACTCTACTTATTCGAGTTATGCTAGGGGGGTCAGTATACTGGTTCGAAGGTCACTCCCGTGCCAGGTCCTGGATGTCCGCACTGACCCTGGTGGGAGGTATGTGATCTTACATATGTCTATTTGTGGACGCCACCTGGTTCTGGTGGGATTGTATCTTCCCCCCCCCCGGCGGACTCGACAATTCTCTACGATATTATGGGGGTGGTAATGGGTTACGCTACACGCGAGGTCTTTATCTTTGGTGACTTTAATTTGGCCCCTAGGGCTGATCTTGATAGGCTACACCCTGGGTATAGGTCCTCCTCAGACTTATGTCAGTGGGCTACTACGTTTACGCTGACAGACGTGTGGCGGCACTTTCACCCTCATGAGCGGGAGTACACCTGTCACTCGGCCTCCCATAGGGCCCTCTCTAGAATTGATCTGGTCTATGCTTCTTCTGAAGCGCTTGTATGGGTACAGGAAGTTCGCCATCTACCCAGGGGTATTTCCGATCACTCCCCAATCTACCTGACTGTATCTATGGACAGGCCTTCTGGTCTAAGACTTTGGCGGTTGTCGGGTTTCTGGGCGGCGGACGACAGGTTGAGGGAGCCACTGACTGAGGCGCTCTGTCAGTACTGGACTGATCACGGGGATTCGACGTCTGTGCCGAATGCATGGGATCCCTTTAAGGCATGGATAAGGGGAGTGTTTATCTCTAATATTTCCCACATTCAGAGGGAGGCTCGGGGGGGTGTGCGGGAGCGGGAGGGGGAGGCTGGGAGACGTGAGGCAGCCTATATTCTGATCCCGGGTGACTCCACTTATCGGGCATGGCAGAGTGCGTTGAGGGAGCTATCGCTGTATAGGGTGGAGCAGACCCAGAAGTCTCTGCTGCACGCTAGGCAGCGGCTGTTTGAATTTGGAGACAAAAATGGGAAGTTACTTGCCTGGTTGGCGAGGGGGCAACTTGGATCCACACATATTGCTCAGGTTCGGGGCGCTACCGGGGAACTGTTGTCCTCCCCTACAGACATTAATTCCAGGTTCCTCGAATTTTTTCAGGGGGTGTATACCTCTCGTCTCCGGCGGAGTTGTGTCTTTATCTACAGCAGGTCTCCTTCCCTATGTTGTCTCAGGCGGACAGGGATATGCTGGATGGTGCCATAATGTTGGAGGAGGTGCAGGCGGCGATTGGGGCCCTTCAGTCAGGTAAAACTCCGGGGATGGACGGGCTCCCCTCTGAGTTTTATGCACAACATATGGAGCTCCTTGCCCCAAAACTCACTGCTTTGTTCTTGGGCCTTGGGACGGCTGAGGCCCTCCCGGGGTCCATGGAGGAGGCGGTCATTGTTCTTATCCCTAAACCTGGTAAGGACCCGCAGGAGTGTTCCTCGTACAGACCCATTTCACTATTGAACGTGGATGCCAAAATATTAGCAAAGGTTCTGGCTACTCGACTCACGTTGATTATCTCTAAGTTGATACATGCCGATCAGACTGGCTTCATGCCTGGTAAGGGTACAGACATCAATATACGTCGTCTATTTCTTAACCTTTCTACCGAGCATGATGATAGTGGCTCCCGGGTGGTGGCGTCTCTTGACGCGGAGAAAGCGTTTGACTCTGTGGAGTGGGGATACCTCTGGGAAGTGCTTCGTTGTTTTGGGTTTGGCCCCGGGTTTCTGCGTTGGTTACACTTGCTCTATCGGGCGCCTAGGGCCAGGGTGCGCACTAACGACAGGCTTTCGGATCTGTTCCCACTCCACAGAGGCACACGTCAGGGATGTCCCCTGTCTCCCGGACTTTTTACTTTGGCTATGGAGCCTTTGGCAATCCTTATTAGGCAGTCTCCCGGGGTCCGGGGACTTATGGTTGGTGGGGTGGAGGAAAAAATATCGCTGTATGCGGACGACGCTCTGCTATACTTGAGGGATGCGGGCCCATCTTTGGCAGCTGCCTTGAGTATATTTGATCAATTTGGTGCTCACTCTGGTATCCGTATCAACTGGGCTAAGTCTAGTCTCCTTCCCTTGGATGGAGGGGATTGTCATGGCACACCCTCCGGTCCATTGGAATGGGTATCCTCCTTTAAATATCTGGGGGTGTTGGTATCCAGGGACCCCACTCAATACTACCGACTTAATATATCCCCTCTGCTCCGCTTTTTTAAAGACCGATTTCGGTCTTGGGCTGGGTTGCCACTGAACCTATTGGGGCGGGTTAGCATTTTTAAGATGATGGTGTTGCCCAAACTTCTTTATATGTTTAGGAATAGTCCTGTGTGGGTCCAGGCCTCCTTTTTCCGTGAATTGGATGGGTGCCTTACCTCCTTTTTGTGGAATGGCGCGTCCCCGCACCTGGCTAGGGCCACGTTGCGCCTTCCCACTCATTTGGGGGGGCTTGCCCTCCCGGATGTGCGGATCTATTATTGGGCAGCAAAGTTAGTCACTGCATTTTGGTGGCTGGAGGGGAGCCGGTCTAATGCCGCGGTACGTTTGGAGGCGGCACGGGTGGGCACCCGACGGGATCTTCAGGATCTGGTTTATAGGGGGGTCAGAGCCTATTCGGATCTCCCTATTCCGACGAAGGCTACGTTGAAGGTGTGGGTTGTGGCTAGGCGTCGTTTTTCGAGTACCGATCGGTGGTCTCCTGCGCAGCCACTTTGGGGCAATCCTGCCTTGCATCATTTTCGTACGGTTCCAGACCATCGGGTGTGGGCTAGGTACGGGATAGCGACTCTCCGGGATGTTATGCCTACCGGTGTTCTATTGACATACTGCCACCTATCTGGGAAGTATGGTCTCCCGGGATGGATGTACTTTCGGTACATTCAATTGCGCCATGCTGCCAGGGCCCAATTCCCGACTCCCCCCTCGATTCAAACGGATCCAGTGGAAGACTTATTGTCTGATAGTGACCTGAGGAAGCCCCTCTCTGCATTGTATACCACCTTACTGCCAAAAGACACTCCCAGGATGGCTCGGGTGTGGGAGGAATGGCGAACTGATATTCCGACGCTCACTAGAGAGGATTGGGAAGACTGCCTAACCTACGGGCCCAGGGTAATGATAGCAGCGGGGGACAAATTGATTCAGCTTAAATTTCTCCACAGAGTATACTTTACCCCAGTCCGATTGGCGAGAATGTATGCTGATAGGGACCCGCAGTGCCCCCGTTGTAGAGTACATCGTGGCACGTTTCTTCATATGTTCTGGGAGTGCCCGACTCTGGCGACTTTCTGGGATGGGGTGTTTGAACATATGAATGTTCGTATGGAGTTATCGGTCACCAGGTCGCCGGAGCTTGCTCTCTTGGGGGTGCAGGAGGAGGCTCAGAGGCCACACCACAGTAGGATACTTGTCTATATGCTTTGTTTTTACGCTAGGAGGGAGATTCTGGTGAGATGGACATCCCCGACTCCACCTAGGGTGTCTGCATGGGAGAGTAAAATAAATGCTGTGTTGCCCATGTACAAGCTGACATATATGAGCAGGGGCTGTCCTTGGAAGTTCGACAAGGTCTGGTCTCCATGGATTGGGCCCGCCCTTGGATAGGTGATTAGCGGTGGCGAGTAGCTTTGTGCACTTATCCCTCTGCACTTCCTGCTCCTTCTGCTGTTTCTCCTCTGTTTTCCTCCCTGTCCTTCCCCCCCCTCGGTCCCTTTTTTCCTTTTTCTCTCCCCTTCCCTTTCTTCTTTTCCCTGTTTCCCGGCGCCCTCCTTACTCCCCTGTCTTCCTCTGTCCTCCTACATCCTCTTCTCTCCCTGGTAGGTTGCGGCACTGTAATAGGCATTCTCCGGTTCACGCTGTTTTTATTGGTCTTGTGATTGATAAGTCGATTTATGTACGTTGCTAATTGTATACCTTGTGTATGTGGATTTTGTATTATGATGATGTTCAATAAAGCACTCCTGATTGTTAAAAAAAAAATAAGACAAACACACTTTTGAAAAATATCTTTATTAAAAAAAAAAAAAAAAAAAAGATTTCAGCGGTGGTAATCCACTCTTGCTATCCAGCGACGATCATCTCTCCACTGTCCAGCGATGGCTGATCTGATCCAGCACAGCACATCCATCCATCTTCTGTCTCCAAGGAGGAGACACTGCGCGGATCCTGTCATGGTTATGCAATAGTTTGTCTGCTTACCTGTTCCCATGTGTTCATCTAGAGACCAGCCGACCCTCACCTGTCTGCTTTTGTAATCCATCCTCTGGCATGGCTCCACCCTAGCTCCTATCAGGGAGCTCTATATTAACCTGTGCACTGCAGGCCAACGCTGCTGATCAACCTTTGTGTGTTAGCTTTCTGTTACCTGCCGTGTGCTCTTCTGTTGTTCTGTTACCGACTTTTGTGTGTCCTTGACTATCCCTGTTTGCCTGTGATCCTGACCTTTTGGCGTGTCCCTGACTATTCCTGTCTTCTTGTGGCCCCGACCTTGGCTTTGTCCCTCACTATCCCTATCCTCCTGTTGCCTACTGTGGGTGTGAGCTAGGGGACCCTGGGGGTCGCGACCTGGAGCCAGTTGCAGCCAAGTCCATCCATACCACTAGAGGCGCTGGTGAACACCTGCTGGCTCTTAGACTCTGCACCCCAGGGAATCTTACGCTCTAACCCCAGTGGGATCTGATTGAAGAGAAAATCAGCGAGAGAAGACTTAGGGGGTGTAGGGCAGGGCATAGGGTCCAAAAAATGAAGGAGGGAGACCGAGTAGGTGGTATATACAATTTAACTAATGTGGAATTATCTGCTAAAGAAACTAATATTTTACATCTGGGTCTTAAATGTGGTTTGAAAAGATCAATTAGCAAGTTTGATGTATACATAGATTACATAAATACACAAGGAAATTAAATATAAGTCTGGTGTTGCATGATCTTAGTGGTGCCTAAGAAAAATGTCAACTCGAGATATGTACAAGAAGGGATTGAGAAGCTGGAAAAAAGGAGAGATATAATTGTAAGGCTTGCAGATAAAGGGGGTGGGTGGTGATTTTACCTAAGGAATTCTATCAAGGTCGGTTAACAGAAAAATTGTCAGTTGATGAGACTTATCAAAAGTTGGATAGAGACCCTACCCCACAGTACAGAGAGAAATGAATATGTTGGTAGAGTCAGGTCAGCAATCCAGAGTGCTGTCGGGTAAAGAAAGGAAATATTTAGCACCAAGTAGTTGTCGTATACCTACCATTTACATCAGGGGTCTCAAACTCAAATTACCCAAGGGCCACAGGACAAATTTTCATATCCAATGGGGGCTACATGAAAACTGTCCTTTGCCCCAGCATTGGTGTCAGTGGACGCAATATTAACCCCAGCACTGTCTAAACGCAAATAATAATAACATCAAGTTATATAGTCAATGGAGTAAGGATCAGATCAATTTCCTGGATGTAAATATATACAGACACAGTAACTGTTTGGAGACAAAGGTCTATTTTAAATCCACCAATTGAAACAGTTATCTTCCTTTGCAGAGTCGACACCATCCCCTCTGGCTGAGGAATGTACCAAAAGGCCAAATTATAAGGGTTAAAGGGAACTATTCAATCAAAAGCGACTTTCTCAGCCAGTTCCAGATTATTAAAAGCAGGTTTGTAGAAAAGGGTTATAACCCCCAGCAGTTAGACTTTTTGGTAGAGGAAGTGTCTATGATCCCCAGAGAAGTTGTTTTGAGAGATGGAATACCCCAAAATAACGATAATAGTCATAAATGGAGCTTTATATAAGGATTCCATTTATAGTATAAAGAGGTGGAAGCAATTTTCAATCAACACTGGCATATATTGTGTCTGGACAAAACATTAAAACCAGTACTTCCAGATGCCTCTAAATTTATATATAGGAAGGCCCCCAGTTTTGGTGATAGAGTGGTGAAGAAAATTCTGCACTCACCCACCAGACCTCCATCCTTTTGGGACCGTGATGGCTTTGTTGCATGTCAGAAATGTAAAGCATGTAGAGAGGTCACCAGGCCAATGAGAGGACTGGAGAGTTTATCTTCACCTTCTAATGGTAGAGAATTACACATTTGTGAATTCATTACATGTAATACTACCCATGTAGTTTACACTTTAGAATGTCCATGTGGGCTGATGTACATTGGGCGCACAAAGTGGTTACTAAGAATTAGGCTTAGGGGGTTATTTACTAAAGGTTTATGTTCAAAACATAAAATTAGGTTTTAAGGATCATAGTGTTTCATTACACTTTAAGATGTTCCACAATCAGGATCCGTCCTGTCTGAAATTTTGGGATATAGACCGTATTAAACAAGCTTGGAGAGGTTCATTAAAAATGTAAATATAGTAAGAGAATTCTCAAAGTGCGAAACAAAATGGATCTTTCTCACTGATACCCTTGCGCTCAAAGGGTTAAAGGTGGAACGTGATATCAACTGTTTTATCAGTGATATATAGGTTTTATTTACGAATTTTATTTTTTAAATTTTTTTTAATGGTTGCTATATTACAATGTTGGAGTTATGCCGCGTACACACGATCAAACAATCCTGTGGAAAAGTCCGCTGGACAATCCGCCCGTGTGTGGGCTCCGGCAGACTTTTTTTACCCAAAAGTCCGGCGGACTAAGAAGTAGTTTTGCACCAAAATATGTCCGCCGGACAATACCGCCGTGTGCGTGCTAGTCCGCCATACTTTTGAAATGAAGGGACTTTTCCCGCACGGAGAAAAGTCCGCTCATTTTGAGCGGGGGGGGGGCGTTTTTTTGGCGTAGGACTTCCCCTTTAACTCTATACCAGGTGACGGGGCCAGCAACGCTTTCTTCGCTAGTCCCGGCTACCTGGAGCCGCGTTCAAAATGAACTGACTTTCCTCCATGTATGTGGGCGAATCCGTTCATTTCAAAAGTACGGCGGATAGTCCGCCGCAAAAGTACCGTGTGTGGGCAGGTAGCTCGTTCGGACAGTCCGGCGGTTTGTCCGCCAGACTAAGTCCGCCGGATAGTCTGATACGCGTGTACGCGGCATTAGTGTAACCAAAAACCCATTGATCTTCACTTTTCTTATAGTTCTTATATTTCTTATATATATATTTTACATTTTAGACTTGATTTATTCTGGTTTGTCATTGCATTCATATTGCATCTATATTACATATAGGGATGGCCGAACAGTTCGCCCGGCGGTCGTTTCACGGTGAATTTCGGCTGTTCGCGGTCCGCCCAATCGGATTGAATTTTATTTATATTTATTTATTTATTATATAAAAAGACAGGGCAAACTCGAGTATTGCCATCGTTGAGCTTTACTAGGTAGTATTTGGGTTTGCTAGTATGTCAGTTTGCTAGAAATTTAGACTTGGATTGATTTATTCTAGTTTGTTATTGCATGTGTATTACATATATTTAGTATTAGTTAAGCTTATTATTTATCTTATTGGCGTTTACAATGTTATTTATGTGAACAATTTTATTTGGATTAAGTATTGCTGGGAGATATCCATGATTGAGCTTTACTAGGTAGTATCCAGCTTGGCTAGTATGTTAGTTTACTAGAAATTTAGACTTGGATTGATTTATTCTAGCTTGTTATTGCATTTATATTACATATTTTACATATGTTTCACTTGCTGATATTGGTATTAGTTAAGCTATGATATTTCTCATATTGGAGTTTACAATGTTATTTCATGTGAACAATTGTATTAATTCTATTAATTTTAATCAGGTGAAAATTGAAATGCATTATTTGTTCAGATTATATAACCATACAGGGCAAACTCTAGTATTGCCAGGAGATATCCATCATTGAACTTTACTAGGTAGATACGCCCCCCGCCCCGGTATTCTCTGTATATATGAATCACCTTTGTGGGTGGGATATTGTATGCTGCCATGAAGATGCGTCAGGAATGGAAAATTACGGAAAGGTAAGTTTACAATTTTCCGGTTTCCTGACGCATCATGGCAGCATACACTCTGGGGATTAACTCGCAGACTGGGTGGGAGATGCAAAGGTAAATGTTTATTAGCAAGGAATAAAAGAGTTGGCTTGAATAATGGACTTTACAAATTCTACTGTTGATAGCCGAGCTGAGTCCACCTTGTAGTGAGAGATAAAGGAGTTCCTGGAGGACCAAGTGGCCGCTCTGCAGATGGTTTCCGCTGAGACCCTACAACACGCTGCCAAGGAGGTGGCCACTGCTCTGGTGGAATGAGCCCTCAGGTCTTCAGGAATTTGCAGCTCACTCAGCAAGTAGGCCTTTTTAATGGTCTTCACCAACCAGGAGGCAATGGTTCAGGCCGATGCTGCTTGACCTCTCCTAAGGCCATAAGGAATGATGAAGAGGTTCTCCGATCTTCTAAAGGATTCGGACATGGAAAGATATTTTATGATGTTGCCCCTTACATCCAGAGGATGAGGGTCGCCCTGGTCTGTGTTAAGTGCTGGCAAGTTGATTTCCTGGTTGAAGTGAAAAGAGGATGCCACCTTTGGGATAAAGCGATCCGAGGGTCTTAGAACTACCCTGTCCAGATGGATGATCAGATAAGGCTCCTTAATCAGTAATGCTTGCATCTCTGAAACTCTCTTCGCTGATGTGATTGCGACCAGGAAGGCGACTTTTAGTGTCAGGTGACAGAGGGAGATGTTTTCCAGCGGAAAAAAATGGTTCTTTGGATAGTACCTCTAAGACGACTGATAGGTCCCATGTTAGAAAGGAGGGCTTCCTAGGTGGTCTTAGTTTAAGACAGGCCTTCTGAAATTGCATAACAAGGGGATCGTGAGCCCATTTAACCCCTGTCAGGGCGGATAAAGCTAACACCTGAACTTTCAGAGTACTAGAGCTAAGACCTTTGTCTAAACCTGATTGCAGGAACTCTAGGGTTAGAGGAGCCGAAAGGGAGGACAGATCCCAGCCAAGGTCCTGAGAGAAGGTAACAAACTTCTCCCAGACCCTGCAGTAGGTGTAGTTGATGGTAGGTTTTCTGGCCTGGAGCAGGGTATCAACTACCTTCTGGGAGCAGCCCTGACCTAGATACCTAGCCCTCTCAGCCTCCAAGCCATCAAGTGCAGCCTCCCCGAATCTGGATGTAGTAGCTGGCCCTGGGAGAGCAAGTCGGCTGACAGGGGAAGAGCAAGAGGGTCTGCCGTGCTCAGTTGTAGGAGGGTGGTGAACCATGGCCTCCTGGGCCAAAAAGGAATCACCGCTATCACCAAAGCTGTTGATCTCTTGAGCCTTAAGAGAAATCTCGCTATCAGGGGAGTCAGAGGGAAGATATACCCGAGATGGAAATTCCAGGGATGCTGGAGGCAATCTGTCCCCTCCGCTAAGTGAAAGGGAAACCTCGACAGGATCCTTCGGCACTTGGAGTTTGCCGGAGTCACAGCAAGCTCTATATCTGGTTGACCCCAGGTCTGGCAGATGAGGGAGAAGGCCTGAGGACTCAGGGACCACTCGTTGTTGGTGGCGAACTCCCTGCTGAGCGTGTCGGCTAAGATGTTCTCGACCCCCGGGATGTAAGTCGCCCTCAGGTCTGACAGGTTCAACTGTGCCCATTCCATCACAGGAAGAACTTCCTGCATCATGGAGGGACTCCTGGTCCCCCCTGTCTGTTTATGTAGGTGACAGCAACCTTGTTGTCCATCCTTAAGAGGACCTGCTTCCCCCTTAAAAGGGAGCTGAAGGCCAGGAGAGCCTGGAGGGCCGCCCTCATCTGCAGCACATTCGATACCGAGTCCCGTACTTCGAAAGGCCAATGGCCCTGCGCTGCATGGGACTGGTAGAGGGCTCCCCAACCTTCTAGACTGGCGTCCGTGGTCACTACCTCCTGAGGAGGGATGACTATGTGTTTGCAATTGTTTAAGTTGTGGGGACGAGTCCACCAACGCAATGAGCGCCTGACTGTCTACGAGATCCGGATCGTCTGGGTCATGGATGAACCGTCCCACTGATGTAGGAAGGAGTTCTGCAGAGGTCTGGTGTGCCACTGAGCCCAACAGACCATAGGAATGGTCACTGATAGGGAGCCTAGAAGGCTGAGGCATACTCTGGCCGACAGGGATCTTGCTAAAATGGCCTTCTTCACCTTCCGGACCAACAGGGAAGACGTCTCCGGAGGCAGCTGCATTGTATTCAACTGAGTATCTAGTTGGACTCCTAAGAAGATCATTCTCTGGGTGGGCCGAGTCTGGCTCTTCCCTCAGTTTATCAGCCATCCCAGATTCTGCAGAGTGGAGATGAGGATCTTCCGATGTTGTAACAGCGACTCCCAGCTGTCTGAGAGGAGGAGAATATCGTCCAGATAATGGTGGACTCGCAGCCCCATCTCCCTCAGATGCGCGATAACCGGAAGAAGGACCTTTGTAAAGGTCCTGGGAGCCGTAGAAATTCCAAACGGAAGACTTCGGAACTGAAAGTGTCTGTGGTTTAGCGAAAAACTGAGGAACTTTTGGAGTTCTGAATGGATAGGGATATGGAGGTAGGCGTCCTGTAGATCTATGGAGAGCATCCAGTCCCCCAGATTTATGGCCTGGAGGATAGACTGGAGGCTCTCCATTTTGAATGCTTCTTCCCGGATAGAGCGGTTTAATTTTTTTAGATCCTGGACTGGAAGTAGCTCCCCTGATTTTTTTTTTACTAGAAATAGAGGGGAATAGAACCCCCGACCTCTTTGGGATAGGGGCACCTCCGTAATTGCTTCCCTTTGAAGCAGATCCTGAACTTATCGAGTCAAGGCTAACCTCTTTTGCCAGGATGACGGGAGGTTTGTTGGGCAAAAATGTTCCCCCGGGAGAAGTCCCCCGAATGACCATCTGAGCCCGACGTGAATGGTGGTTAACGTCCAGGGGTCGCTTATCTTTTCCTCCCAGACCAGCGTGAACTTAGAGAGTCTGGCCCCCACCACTGCTGGCTGGGCGGGCGCACCTTCAAAAGGACTTCTGGTCAGTAGATTCCGGGGTCCTGGGCTTCTGGAACTTCAAGAAGGACGTTTGAGGGGCCTTCCAGTTCCTTCTGTACTCCCTACCAGGCCTGTAGGACTTGGCATCCCTGTACCTGTCCAGGAGGTTATGCTTGAAGGGAGAAGGCCTCTGAAGCTTTGGCTTTCTATCCGAGGGGATAAGCCCTGATTTTCCGCCAGTGACCTTAGAAATAGCAGAGTCCAATTTGGCGCCGAAAAGGTTCTCGCCATCATACGGGATGCGGCACCAATTGGACTTGGAAGCAGGATCTGCTGCCCAGGGTTTGAGCCAGAGAGCCCGTCTGACCATTACCGAGGACAACATAGCCCTGGATGCAGACTTAATAGCATTCACAGATGTCTCTGCCACAAAATCCCCTACAAGGCTTAGTTCTTGCAGGGCCCTAACTATATGGTCCTGATCAGCGCCCTTGGATACAAGCTTTTCTGTGCTTGCTGAACAACTGGCAATAGCCTTACCCACAGCTGCAAGAACCACTGCTGGCCTGCATACGCCTCCTGCTGCTAAGTAAGCTCTTTTGAGATCAGTATCGATCTTCCTATCCAGGACGTCCTTGAATGACACGGCGTCCTCGATAGGGAGCGTAACGTGCCTGGCCAGGCGCATGAGGGATGCATCCACCACTGGCGGGGACACAAGAGATCTCATTTTAGCCTCCTTTAGAGGATATAGTTTGACAAGCCAATTGTTGAGACTTGCTTTCTTCTCGGGGCTCTGCCACTCGTCTCTGATAAGTTCCTCCAACTCATCAATGAAGGGGAAGGCTTCGGGTTCTCTCTTCAGGTTCAGGAAATATTTTCCTGAACCTGAACCTGAACCATTATCCTTTTGGGTTGGGCCTCCTGGGGTTCCTCCCAGCTAATGGCCTCCTTCACTGACCTCACAAAAGGCTCTATTAGGGAGAAGTCAAAGCCCGCTGAAGCCTCTAGTTCTTCCTCATCTGAAGGAGAATCATGCTCTCTGGAAGTACTTGGGGGAGCCGGCGAAGCACCCCATGGAGATAACTCCGTGTCCGGAGCTGACTTCCAACAGCTATAGAGGCAATGCTCTGTTTGCAGAGAAAAAGTATTCATACCCCTGAGATCACCAGAGTGGGGTTCCTTCCATTTAGCTTCCTTTAGAGGCTGTACCGGTAAGGACTTCCACCCAGGAGGGGCTAGAACCTGGCTGGGGCGAAGCAGTAAGAGGGTGATGATCCGTGCGGTCCCAACAGGTGAGGAAAAATAAGAGAATACCGGGGCGGGGGGTGTATCTTCATCTTATAGCTATGTGGTCCTATCAGGTTGTGGGGGCGGAGTCACAACCCAGAGTGTATGCTGCCATGATGCGACAGGAAATGCCAGGTATGCTCTCTGTTGAAGTTGCATCAGAGCATTACCTTACGGTGACCGGAAGTGATGTGTGTACTTTCAGCGTAGTGGATGCAGTGGATTGCAGATAGCATTCCATACTGATTGGTGATAACACAGTTTTATTATTCAACCAAATGTCTGTTACAATTTGTGTTGTGTAAGCGTGGTTTTAAGGGAGTGGTCGTCTCGAATAAACTGTTAAAACGGTATCACGCTATGTGGAGCCTTATTTTACATGACTAAACCGTCCTGGGCGATGAGCTGTTTAAGATAACTGGATAAAAATGGGTGACACCTGGTGTTTTTAAAGCTTTTGAATTACATTCCTTTGGTGAGTGTGAAACCCTAGGGATGTGTGTTTCACGTGGTGTGAACTCTGGTGGATGGTATATACAGTACCTATCAATCATTAAGTAGAATCCTTCACCTATCAATTGAACTGTCTCATCACTTATTAACAACTTATCAACCAATTTCTCATATGTCTTTACATGTGAATGCTGGTCATATTTCATTAATTTGATTGGAGCGCTGCTTTGAAGTATTGGAACTTGTCTATATGGACTAGGGACTTTTTTTTACTTACGTGTATACTTCTGTTTTATTTAGCAGCTGCTTTTACTGTATGTACATAGACTTGTGTTATATCAGGGGCGGATCCAGAGTCTAGTTTCGGGAGGGGCACTGCCAGAAATATTTTTTTTTTGCGGGGAATTTATCGGGAAAATGGCTGGCATTGTCGCTTCAATCATCACATCGCCATGGTTGATATGGTGTCAGGATGATTGAAGTGCGTTATTTATATTATTACATTGTTATATAAAATGAAATGGTTCAACTCACCATAATCCAGAATCAGTGGGAGCCCTGAGGGTGTCACTTGCCACCGTCGCCTGCCACCAGATGTGGCTTGTCACTTGCGACGTCGCCTGCCACACCTTGCGGATTGTCACTTGCCACGTCACTTGCCACACCTTGCGGATTGTCACTTGCCACGTCACCTGCCACACCTTTCGGATTGTCACTTGCCACGTCACCTGCCACACCTTGCGGATTGTCACTTGCCACGTCACCTGCCACACCTTGCGGATTGTCACTTGCCACGTCACCTGCCAAACGTCCCCTGCCAAACCTTGCGGATTGTCACTTGTCACGTCACCTGCCACACTGCGGATTGTCACTTGCCAGGTCACCTTTCACACTGGGGAGGCAGTAAATGCCTGAAAACTGCCTCAGTGGTGTAAATCGGCACACATTTCCACCTGAATGGTGCTTACACCCTTCTATATAGCAGCTCAGAGACAGAGTTCAGTCACAGCCCCCATTTTTCCCCACCAAGCCCTGACAGCACGCCCACTCTCCTCTTTCCTTCAGAGTCTCTCTCTCTGTGCCGCTGATCGGATGATGAGAGAGAGACTCGGGCAGCGCTGCAGCCTGCAAATGACTGTGACAATCATGTTGGTGTGATATTTTGGGGGGGGGGGGGGGGCAATTGCCCTGTTGCCCCCCCCCCCGGATCCGCCCCTGTGTTATATCCATTTTGTATATATTCTATTTCTATGTTTTTTTGGGGAACTTCATTTTTCCTGAGCTGTGCAATTAAATAGAAATATTGCCTACCAGCGCTATTGGTCTTGTCATTTCTGCACCACATCCTCATACTTGTCAGGTATGTAGAGGTGTTGTTGTTTCATGGGTTGATTGTCTGTTCTCATTTCTCTCGTGCAGTTTCCTCATTTCAGGGTATGTCGTGCGTTTCGGAAGCAGCCAGTTCACATTCATCCCTACACCGTTGCATGGGGGATCAGTGCATGGTTCCACACCATCATTAAGGGGTGGGACCATACCAACTCAAAGCTGAGTTCATCGCTGGTGTACCCCTTTCCCAGCCTCAGCTGGCGGGGGCAGTATTTTAGGTGGTTATTCCCAACTCCGTCCCATCCTCTTCCATCCACCAGAGCAGCACATGTTTCCATGCATGATTTTTCAACCCAGTTTCATGAGGTTCTCAAATGTGCTCTTATGTCCAAGTTACAATTGTTAGACAGGTTGGGGGGGATCATAGCCTGCTCAGCTTGCGCGGCGGCTCCTGCTTTTCTCACTATGCCTGCAGGTGATGGAATTTCTTTACAGTGCCATGCTTGGTTATAGGCGATCAATCTTGCTAATGGTTCTTTATCCAATGTATTCCAAGGGCTTCTTCCATAGGGTGGGAAGGTTTTTGGGTTATGTCTCTGGCTTTCGATGCATGTTGACTCTGCAATTTGGCCTCATCTACCAACACTATCAAGTATCTATCAGGCGACCAGCATTTCAGGACTTACAAACTCCTGTCAGTCTGTCCTTTTGCAGCTCACCCTCTCTAAGCCGTTAAGGGCATTCAGGGAAGTCAGGGATGTTCCCTTTGGCAACGGCTACCAGGTATTGGCCAGGATTCGTGGTGTTTCAGTCTTCCTATCTTCTACCCTGGGCACATTTCCCAGTTAGTGCTCTAGGCAGTTCTCTTATTCCATGCTAAAAAACTTCCCCTTCATTAGAATAGATGGATAGCCAGGGGTTTGTAGTTATATTACTGTACCACAGTAACGGTGTTGATTAAAGTATTTGTCCTTCTCTGGTAGCCCTTGTACACACGGTCGGAGAATCTGTCGGAATGAGTCTTATCAGACCGTGTCGTCAGATAATCCGACTGTGTGTGGTATGCATCGGACTGATTCCGTCCGAATCTCCGTCCGACCCAATTTTCCAACATGTTGGAAATATTTCCCGACCAACTGGGCCGGACGGACCTAATCCGATCATGTGTAGAGCATTTTCATCGGACCAAGTGCCACGCATGCTCAGATCAAATTCCTACATCAAAGCTATTGTGCTACTAGCCTAAATGTAGTCCCATCGTAACGAAATGACGTCACTGCGTTCTTGGCAACCGCTAAATCAGACAACTTGGCCCGACCGTGTGTATGCAACAGTTTCGGACACAATCCGTCGGACTAAATCGGACAGACAAAATCCGACGAATTTGGTTGCCAAAATCTCCGACCGTGTGTACGTGGGCTTACATTTCTTGGGTCTGCTCTTTCTCCCTCTCCCCATGCATCCTCTCACTACAAACAGTTCTTTCTCATGTACAGGTTACTTGCCAAACCAGGTTCGTATTCTAAACCCCTTTTCCCAAGTGTTCTTCCAGGACAGCCCTTGAGAGATGAAGTCCCTCCCATCGACCCGGGAAACACATTGCCACAGTTCAAAAGGTGGTCCCTCGGGTCCCTGGTCAGTCATTTGTGTTTCCTCCGTCGGAGGAACATGTTGCCAGAAACCTGGAGGGACTCATCTCTCAGGGGCTGCCTGAAGAGTCTGGAGCAGTAGGGGACTGGGTCCTATCTGAGGCTCCAGTGGGGTCCTTACCTTCTTGTTCAGGGCTCAGGTACTGTCCAGCTGACCGGAGCAGACTGTTACCCTCCTCCTTCCAGTGCCGAGGTGTGCCAGTGGCAGGACGGCGTCGGTTCCCCCCAGGAGCGGTGAGTGGAACCATCCATCTCAGCTCCTTGTTGCGGTGGGGGTCAGAGACGCCGAGCATCACTTCCGGATCCAGGTGGAGGTTTGGATGTCCCAGACTGCAGGAAGCAACCCACTGCTTGCCACCAATGTGACGGAACCGATCCCACACCCCGATTGAGTGCTTCCGTCAGTATATCTCGCTTCCTTCAATCTGGCTATCAGAGAGATATATTCTCATAGCTGCATTGAATACAAGTCTAGCCGAAAATAGCTTGTAGGATCTTGAATCCTTTATTGGACAGAATACAGACTTTTATACACATTTTAAACAAGGGGGTAGATAATGAGGTAGGGCTTCTCATGGATACTCCCCCTCCCCTATAGCAACAACTTAAAATACAATTACACAATTAACATGTTAATTACCCCAGCACTTAAGGCAGTCTAGGTGACCAGACAGTCCGTCTCCCGAGGTCAATGTAATCGGCTCTTTCAAGGATTGTGTATTCAGAATTAACAACCTAAGAATAGTCTTTGCATATATCCTGGGTGATACTGTGGATAAATATTACTTACTTACATTTTAAGTAATCCAAGATATATTTTCTCACTCAGCCTGTACCAGGATGGCACAGGGTGGCTTAGACATAAGAGCTGTGTGGGAAAAAGAAACATGGGTTTCCCAATCTTTCCAAAGGATTCTGGTTTCCATGTGCCCTCCCGTCACATCTGATTTTAATGACGATTAAAGTGAAAAAAAGTGAAATATTGCTTTAAATATCATGCCTGGGGGGTGTCTATAGTATGCCTGTGAAGTGCCACGTGTTTCCCTTGTTTCGAACAGTCCCTGCACAAAAATGACATCTAACGGAAAAAAAGTAATTTAAAACTGCTTGCGGTTTTAATGTAATATCTAGTTCCGGCAATATGGATGAAAATCATTGAGAAAAATGGCATGGCTAGCCCCCCTGCCCATTACCAGCCCCTATGGGTCTTGTACGGATATTAAGGGGAACCCCGTACCCATATTAAAAAAAGGAAAGGCGTGGTGACCCCAGGCCCTATATACTCAGAACAGCAGAATACAGGCGGTGCAAACAAGAAAGGGACTGTGTAGGTTTTTTGTGTTAAGTAGAATCTGTTTGTAATTTTGAACTGGTACATTTTTAAAGTGTAGCTACAGTCAAAAAATCTATTTTTAAGCTTTTTGGAAAACATAGGGAAGGGTTATCATCCCTGTATAATTTCTTTTGCCGTCCGTCTTTTTTCATCTCACTTCCTGTTGTCTCTTTCCGTTTGCAAGTAGGAGACGTTTGTAAGTTTGGATGTTTGAAAGTAGGGGTCTGCCCTATATGCTCTGCAGAAATGGCGGAACAAGGTTTTGGTGTTGCCACAACATTGTAAGCCCTCAAAGTGACTCTTGGTGGGTGCTGGAGCTCCCTGCTGTGAACGATTATATCAAGAATTGTAATTACATGCCATTGTTGAACAGTGGTCGAAAAATTTGGCTTTTGGTGGTTGTGGTGCTGGTGCCACAACACTATAAGTCCTCACAGTTACTCTCAGTGGGCACAGGAACGGGCCCTGCTGTGAAATATTATATCAAGAATTGTAATTACATACCCCTGTTAAACAGGGGCTGAAAAATTGGGCCTTAGGCACTGGTGCTGGTGCCATGACACTGCAACCTCTCCCATATACTCTAGTTGTAGTGCAGGAATGAGTCCTGCTGCAAAGCATTGCTTCAAAACACATTTTGACCTACAGGTAAGCCTAGATTAAGGCTTACCTGTAGGTCCAAGAAATATCTCCTAAACCTACACGGTTTCACGGTTTAGGAGATATTTGGCGAAAGACAGGCAACGCTGTCTATGGCGCATGCACCGTAGACAGCGGCGCGCAGGCGCACTGAGCGCGCCGCAGTCAACGGCGATATGCCGCAAGTGGCGGCTCCCCTGCGCATGCGCGGGAGTGACGTCACCACGGCTTCGCCGAATGACAGCGACGGAGCAGCGAACCCCACCGAGAAGATGGATGCGCCGGACTACAGGGGTCAGCGGTGACTTCGCTGGCTCCTCTGTCAGGTAAGTGACACATAATGGACTACTATGCGATGCATAGTAGTCCATTATGCTTTACCTTTGCAGGGAATGAAAAAGGAAGTAAACCCATCAGGGTTTACTTCCTCTTTAAATACCTCTGTTAAACAGGGGCTGAAAAATTGTGCCACGACACTGCAACCTCTCCCATATACTCTAGTTGTAGTGCAGGAATGAGCCCTGCTGCAAAGCATTGCTTCAAAAATTGTAATTAAACGCCCCTGTTAAACAGGGGCAGAAAAATTGGGCTGGTGGCATCACCCAGAACCAAAAATGTTCTTCCATGATATCAGTGGAGGAGGAAGAGGATAGACAATCAACATAACAGGACAGTCACTCAGCATCAGCATAGGCAGTCTTGAAGGGATGTGATAATTCAAAAAAAATTATTCGGTTACATCAGCTTCAGGTGCTTGGTAGCTGTGGGTGATCCAAGACTGATTCATCTTTATGAAGGTCAGTCGATCAACTGAGTCGGTGGACAGGCGCTCCTTGTGATCGGTAACAAAGCCACCAGCAGCACTGAAGGTGCGTTCCGAAAGAATGCTGGATTCAGGACAGGCCAGTAGCTCGATTGCATACTGTGCAAGCTCTGGCCAGTGATCCATCCTCAAGACCCAGTAAGCCAGAGGATTTTCGGTGGGAAAGGTGTCCAAGTCTGACCTTGCCCCTAGGTATTCCTGCACCATGTAAATCAGACGCTGACGATGGTTGCTGGAACCGATCATACCTTGGGGCTGCGGACTAAAAAATTGTCTGAACGCATCGGTCAGGCGGCCACCTTCTCCACCGTTCCTTCTGACCGATGCCTCAAGGAGTTTGTAACCTCCCTGTCTCTGGGAACGCGTTGCACAGACCTTTCTGCAAGGCCTCCCGGAGATGTCTCATCCTCTGCTCCCTCTGTGATGGCAAGATAAGGTCGGCAACCTTACCCTTGTACCATGGGTCAAGGAGAGTGGCCAGCCAGTAATGGTCCCTTTCCTTGATCCGAAGAATACAAGGATCCTTCTGCAGGCTTTGCAGGATCAGGGAGGCCATGCAGCGTAGGTTAGCTGAGGCATTCGGTCCGGAGTCCTCTGGGTCACTAAGGACAACATGATCCGCAGCTACCTCCTCCCAGCCACGTACAAGTCCACGGGTTTCTTGGGACTGTAAATCATCCCTACAAGACTGCTGCTGATGCTGAGTGCCAGCCTTCAACTCCATGCTGACACAATCCTCCTCCTCCTCCTCTTCCTCTTCCTGTGTGATGGGTGGGACAGCAGGAACACTGTCTGGATAAAGGGGGCCTTGAGAGGCAAGGAAGTCCTCCTCTTCCTGCCTCTTTTCTGCCTCAAGTGCCATGTCCATTATTCCACGCAGCGTATGCTCCAACAGGTGGACAAGAGGTACAGTGTCACTGATGTATGCACTGTCACCGCTCACCATTCTTGTGGCCTCCTCAAATGGTGACAGGACAGTGCATGCATCCCTGATCATGCCCCACTGGCGTGGTGAGAAAAAACCGAGCTCCCCTGACCCTGTCCTGGTGCCGTAGTCACACAGGTACTCATTGATGGCCCTCTGCTGCATGTGCAACCGCTGCAGCATGGCCAACGTTGAGTTCCACCTGGTGGACATGTCACATATAAGGCGGTTCTTGGGCAGGTTCAACTCCTTTTGGAGCTCAGCCAGCCGAGCACAGGTATTAAATGATCGGCGGAAATGCACACAGACTTTCCTGGCCTGCTTCAGGACATCCTGTAACCCCAGGTACCTGCCCAAGAACCGCTGCACCACCAGGTTAAGGACGTGAGCCAAACAGGGCACATGGATCAGCTGTCCCTGTCGGAGGGCGGAGAGGAGGTTGGTGCCATTGTCGCAAACCACCAATCCTGGCTTAAGCTGGCATGGCGTCAACCACCTCTCGGCTTGCCCCTGCAGAGCTGACAAAATATCTGCCCCAGTGTGGCTCCTGTCCGTTTTGCTTGCGTACTTGCGTAGCCCCTTGAAAGCCTACGGAGCACCACTGGTTCCAAGGACAGAGCACTGGAAGAGGCCATGGAGGAAGAAGAAGAGGAGGGGTGGAGGAGAGAGGTGTGTCACAACCAGTAGTAGCATTTTGGAAGCGTGGTGGCGGAACAACCTCCAACACTACTGCACCTTGTCCTGCATCCTTCCAAGCTGCCAGAAGAGTGACCCAATGGGCCGTGAAAGACAGGTAACGTCCTTGTCTATGCCTGCTGGACCATGAGTCAGCGGTAATATGCACCTTACCGCTGACCGTCCTGTCCAGCGAGGCAAGGGCATTGCCTTCCACATGCTGGTAGAGAGCCGGAATCACCTTCCGTGAGAAAAAGTGGCGTTTGGGGACCTGCCACTGAGGAACCGCACATTGTACAAACTCACGTAAGGGGGCCGAGTCTACCAACTGAAAAGGCAGCAGTTGAAGTGCTAGCAATTTAGCCAAGATAGCATTCAATTGCTGGGCATGTGGATGGCTGGGAGTGAACTTCTTTTGACGGTCCAGCAGCTGGGGCAGGGAAATTTGCCTGCTATAATCGGACATGGGTGTACTGCTAGCAGGGTGCCCGCAAGCACTTGGCTGTGACACACCTAATTCTACACCTTCATTCCTCTCAGAGCAGGTTTCAGAGAGGACTGAAGGTCTAGTGGGGTTGGAGATCCCAGCTGATGAGGGGCAAGGAGAGGTCCGCTTTGTTCTTTGGTGTGGGTCTTTGAGGTACGCTTGCCAATGAGCTGCATGGCAGGTCAACATATGTCTGGTCAAGCATGTAGTGCCCAAGCGGCTGATGTTTTGGTCACGCGAGATACGCTTGAGACATATGTTGCAAATAGCAGCGGTGCAATCTGATGCGCTTGTCTCAAAAAAAGCCCACACCAAAGAACTTTTAGAATAACGCGCAGAGGCAGCGCCTTGCACAGGCGGAGCTCTGCAGTGTAATTCAGTCGGTGTGCTGCCCCTAAGCTGGCCCCGGAGGGCCTCCTACCTCATTGAAAATGTGCCTCCTCCTCTCTCCTACCAGGCACCCACGTGGAGTCAGTGCCCTCATCATCCCCTCCCTCTTCATCACTGGAGCAAACCTGGCAGTATGCTGCAGCTTGTGGAACATGACTGCCAGATTGCTGTCCTTCTTGAGCATTCCCTCTCTCTGCGCTCACGCTACTGCCTTACTCTAGCTGAGTATCATCATCAGAGCCTACAAAACACTGGGCATCCTCCTGGAGCATGTACCCAACACTGTGCTCAAAGAGTTCAGGGGACTCCTCAGGAGGATGTGGTGGGTCTAGGGAAGGAGTCACTGATGGTGACATTGAGACGAGGGAAGACGATGCGTTGGCAGCTCCTTTGCTAGTACCCTGAGCCTGGGTGAGAGAGGATGAGGAGGATGAAGAGGGCTTGGTCATCCACTCCACCAAGTCTTCGGCATGATGCAGGTCAACACGTCCAGCTGCCGAAAATAAGGACAAGTGTGTCCCATGGCCACGTGCTGATGACGATGCATCGCATTCACGACCAGCACTGTTGTCTCTAGACACAGAGCCTGCTTGCCCTCTTTTATTGGCTCGTGCCTGTCTGCCTCTCCTTGTTGGCCTTCCAGACATGGTAATGGCCTGAAGGGAGATTGGAAAACCAGCAATTGGTTAGTGGGTGTTGTGTGCCTCCAGATGCCAGATGCAGGTGCCTTTATTATAGAACAACAGGAATTAAAGGGTAGATACCGGTGTATACTGTGCTGTGCTGGAGGCACACAACACCAACTAACTCCTGCAGATGGGAGATGGCTCAATTAGAGAAGAGCAAAATAGGTGGATAATGGTGTATACTGCACCCAGGTCACACAGACAACACCCAGAAACTCCTGCAGATGGTTGATAGCTCAATTACAGAAGAGCAATATAGCTATATAGGTGGATAATGGTGTATACTGCACTCAAGTCACCCAGACAACACCCACAAACTCCTGCAGCTGGCTGAAAGCTCAATTACAGAAGAGCAATATAGCTATATAGGTGGATAATGGTGTATACTGCACTCAGGTCACACAGACAACACCCACAAACTCCTACAGCTGCCTGAAAGCTCAATTACAGAAGAGCAATATAGCTATATAGGCGGATAATGGTGTATACTGCACTCGGGTCACACAGACAACACCCACAAACTCCTGCAGCTGGCTGAAAGCTCAATTACAGAAGAGCAATATAGCTATATAGGTGGATAATGGTGTATACTGCACTCCGTTCACACAAACAACACCCACAAACTCCTGCAGCTGGCTGAAAGCTCAATTACAGAAGAGCAATATAGCTATATAGGTAGATAATGGTGTATACTGCACTCGGGTCACACAGACAACACCCACAAACTCCTGCAGCTGGCTGACAGCTCAATTACAGAAGAGCAATATAGCTATATAGGTGGATAATGGTGTATACTGTGGTCAGGGTACACAGACAACATCCACAAATTCCTGCAGCTTGCTGAAAGCTCAATTACAGAAGAGCAAGAATGCTAAATCGGTGGATAACGGATGGTGTATACTGCGTTGAAGGTACACAAAGAACACCCACTAACTCCTACAGACGCCAACACACTACACAAGGCCGCCGCGCTGGCGGCCTTATATAGTGTGGGGCTCCTCGCTGCCGGCGCTGTGATTGGCCAAGCATGCGGGTTCACAGTGCATGCTTGGCCAATCATGAGCCAGCAATGCACTGCAATGGCGCAGTGCATTGTGAGCCGTGAGCGCCACACGAATTTGGAGAGAACAGCCCACAGAGTTCTGGCTTCGCCGAATGGGCGAACAGCCAGTGTTCGAGTCGAACACGCGCTCGACTCGAACACCGAGCTCATCCCTAATTCAGTGTAATGTATGGAGAGGACACTCAGCAGTTGTTTACACATCTGGACTCAGGTGCACTAGTGTGGGACACAAGAACAAACTTTTTAGGGTGTCAAACACAGGTACTCCATTGGATACTTGGGGGTCCAAAAAGGTAAGTATTCCAGCTTTAGTAAGGGAATACATCATGTCTTCAGCTTGGAATTCTGCCTAAACAGACAATTGTACCCCACTTCCAAGCAATGTTTATCATTCATATTTGTTGCCTCAAATATTTATGTGCTAAGTATACCTTTTGTTTCATTCTCAGGGGGGAGCAAAGAATCGGGAAATATGACATCACTAGGGACCCCTCACCTCCTGCACAAGGGGAACAGAGGTCACAACCAGAGGATGTGGAGGAAGGAGAGATGGTAGAGATTGAGACCACAACACCCCAGCTTCAGGTAATTAGAGATGTATGCCTGCATATTTCTAATACATGGTGTGTTTTTTTGGTTTTTTGTTTTTATTTTTAGGTGATGTACAGGTTGTGGAAGAACAACCAGATCATTTCACCAGTGACAGTGCCCCAAGGCTAATCCAGGACATAATTTGGTGTAGTCAGGATTTAGACATTATCAAACAAAAAACTATGGATATTGAAGTAAAACTTCATGATTGAACATGATTGATGTCCTTGGAAAAAAATAATTTACAAAAAAATTGTCACAATTTTGTGTTTTGTTTTTTTGGTACATTTTGATAATATTTAAAAAAAGCCTAATTTTGAAGATGCACAGTATGTCAACATGCGCTATCTGCTATCAGGGGATATCAATGTACATGTTTTGTGCCTGCAACCCCTTCCTCAAAACTCAAGTAGGTGAGAGGAAGGGGTTGCACCCCCAAAACACGTCCATTGTTGGGAGATAGTACATGTTGACATTAGGCATGGGATCAGAATGTAAATCCCCAGTTTGACTCCCAATTTGTGTGCATCTTCAAAATTAGGCTTTTACGGGGTGACTTCACCCCATCTGTTGAAGGCAAGATCAACACATTTTGGACAATATAATGTGTGATCTTGCCTTTTAAGTTTTTCAATGTTGAACTTTGTAAGTTCCAGAGCTGTGTATGTTTTGTTTTGAAACATGGCTGTTTTATGTAACCTTAAAAAATATATATATATATATATATATATACACGGTAATCTCAAAATTGTATACTTTTCTACAAAAAAAATGTTTTACAACGCACATGTGAATGTGTACGGACTAAAAGGATTTTTACTCAACAATGTGTGGCTTCTTCTTTCAATGATCAATACTATTTTTTGTGTTTTAAATTGGTGTTTACAGTGTCAATGGGTGTTAGATAATATTTTACAAACCACTTGGCACTACAAGTGCACTAGGAGACAGAACAAAGAAACACAAGCAGGAAATCAAAATCCAGATTTTAGCAGATTAAATGTAAAATGTATTCAACATGTGCTGGCAAAGCAATGGTTCCCTTTCCCGAAAAATATTCCAAATAATGTTTTTGCACTTCACGGGTGATTTGGGGGGGCAAGCCAGATTGGGCCGCTTCCAAGGACGTCATTGTTTCCTGAAGTCTGGCGTCAGGCCCAACTGTACCAACGTAATTTGGGTTATTTCTTTTCAAAAAGTTATGCAGGATGCAACAAGATAAGACAATAGTATTAAGTTTGTATTCCACATAGGAATAAAGAGGAAATTCCCAGCTTATTACAATTATCTTAATTATAGAATGATGAAAGAAATACAATACATTAGCAAACAGTAAATAAATATAATCTGATGTTAAAGGATAAAACTTACTCTCATATATTCCTTCTGCAGGACCTGTATGATGGTAGAACAGGTCTCTGGGATAATGATCCCCAGAGCCTGGGGGAAATGCCTGTCGAGAACTTGATGTCCTGAAGGCTTCACCCCGTCGCCAAGTACCGCAAAGTGGTGATGAGCCTCTTCTCCTGAGTGATGGCTTGCCGCATGCAGGTATCCTGCCTGCTGATGGGGGGGGGGGTCAGCAAAGCCAACAGATGGTGAAAAACGGGGTCCGTCATCCTGAGATAATTCCTGAAATCATCAGGATTATTCTCACACAGCAAAGGCATATGAGAGAATTGGTCATACTGGAGCAACCAATTCTTGTTCCATGAACTCCTCCCCACCCTGTTCATGGACTGGGCTTGTGTCAAAGTAAGAACCCCAACACCAAGCCCCCGTACAGCATGAACTCTACGACGAGTACGTACATGCAACATGGCTTCAAAATGGTTGGCTGGTCAGAACGGACTAACAGAAAGCACTGATAAACAGCAAGGCCTGAAAGAACCAAATGCAAATCAGCAAAGAGCGGACAATAAGCACTGAAAATCAAAGCCCCATGACAAACAAATGCAAACTGACTACACGCACTGATAGGCAGATACGCACCGACAAGCACAAACTGTAGAGCAGGAACGATCTGAAGCACAAGTCTGAAAAGCACAAATTTGTCTCTATAAACACAAGATCAGCAGAAGGAGCCCAAAGGGTGCCGTACGTGGTGCTGAACTTCACTTTTATAGTCCCGTCGTACGTGGTGGACGTCACCGCGTTCTTGGTGGTCGGAATTTGGTGTGACCGTGTGTAGGCAAGACAGCTTGAGTGGAATTCCATCGGGAAAACCATCAGAGCTTCTTCTAATGAGAATTCCGATCGTGTGTACGCGGCATTACATGTAAATTATTAAGGATATTCTGTCAAACATACACATTCCATTAAAAGTATAGCTTTAGGATGGCAAAAGGACATTCTCAGTGGATATAAACCTGGGTGAATCTCAAGTTCAGATTGCAGTAAATGGAAATATGTATAAGGATGGACATTATGGCAAAAAAGTGTGTGTGTGTGTTATATACATATGTAGCGGCCACAACCCTTGCAGGGCGGCCTTGACTTATTGGGCTTACCAGTTACCTTCTCTTGGCCTGCTCTTCCACATCTAGGGGTTCCCAGGGTCAACTTGAACGCTGACACGAATAATGTCCTTTTAAAAGGTTTTATTTTGCAGATGGTAAAATCCAATAACAGTCTCTCATGGGAACAGAGGGCACGGATGAAGAACTCAGGCACCTTGAACTGTAGGTCTAGCAAAGTCTCTAATTCCACCCAGAGAGTAGCCACTTGCAGCTGGGTACTTCAAGGCTGAACAGATCTCTAGCCAGAGATCATGGCAGTCAGCACGTTGACTCAAAACTTGAAACAATCCTATGAATGTATACAAGTTGTAATTAAGTGTGAACAGGAACCTTTTCCTCAGCACCTTTGAACGTTTCCCGTCTACCTCAATGGTACTGGAAAAGTGTGAATTTGTCAATGTCCTTACCAACTCAGTAACCAGGCACTTCCCAGGATGCCACTTGTCGGCCCTCTTCTGAAGAGTCCTCCCACGGTCACTTCCAGTGGTGCCTCTCCAAGCCGAGAGCACACCCAGACACCAGAAAAGGAGACAGCATTCCTGTACGTGCAGATGTGGCGTCTTGCTGGATGCCTTAACCTGCATGGCTGTCCTCCTATTGAAGTCTCTGAGTCTGCCAAATAATCTTACAACTATCTAAGGGTGTCCTAGTCCTAACCCTCCCCCCCACCCAAAAAATACAAAAAGGACTGTTAAGACAAATAAAACCTCTTTTGCATCCATTCTGCACCCACTATGCCTCACAACCCACTACATACAGAAGGATGTCAGCTATTCCTGGCCCTAGATGTTCTCATTAGACCAAAGGATGCCTGGGACCTTGCTACACAGGTAACTACAATAACCCATAGAAGACCATATTTTTCTAGGTCTCATGACCATACCAGAGCACACTGTGTTCCAGAGATGTGTGATATGCAACATGTTTGCATAATATCATATCTCACTGGATGTCTCTGCATGTCACTGCACAGCAAACGCAATGCACCATCCTGCTGTGCGGTGACCTAAATGAGGGAAACTGATATATTTAAATGTGCATCACACTCCAGTCTAGTCTAGTGTGCAATCAGTAAAGAAATGACCTAGCAAGGACAGCATTAAGAAAACTTAAAAAAATATAATAAAACTGATGTCGTAAAAATATAAACTTAGCCAACCTTAAAAGTTAGCTTCAGTGACCGAGGTCAGTTGGATGCATTGCAGTGTACAGAGGTCAGTAGTATGTGAAGTAGTGTACAAGTGTCAGTAGTTTGCAGGGCAGATTACAGGGGTCAGTAGCACAGAAGATGATGTAAGTCAGTAGGGCAGTGGATTGTGCCAGAGCAGTGGACAGTGTCAGTGGGGCAGTGGACGGTGTCAGTGGGGCAATAGATGATGTCAGTGAGGCAGTGGACGGTGTCAGTAGGACTAAGGTGCCTGGCAATAGAGGGGTTAATTGTGTGCCACCCACTTGGCTCTCTGCCTGGCAGCTGTGGGGTCAAATCTGTGTGTGGTCACTTAACCACTTAAGGACCGCCGCATGGCAATGTATGTCGGCACAATGGCACCGACAGGCACAAGCACGTACATGTACATGTCCGATCAGACCCCCTCCCGCTGGCTGCGGTGGTCTGTTTCGCTTCAGGAGCGATCCGGGATGAGGGGATGGCCGTTGGTTTCTGGCCATCCCCTCTCGATCGCTCCTGGCGAATGAGAAGCTTCCCCCGCCTGTGTAGTGTAAACACAGGCAGGGAGGAAGTGATGTCACTCCCCTCGTGGCGGTCTTTTTGACCGGACAGCAAGGAGAGAAGACATCCAAGTAAGCGCACCAACATTCCACTGACACATAGGTACACATAGGCACACTTTTCACCCCTGCTAGCACCTGCATTTTGCCCCTCCGCCCAGCCCAGCCCACGCAAGTGCAGTATCGATCACTGTCACTTACAAAACACAACACACATTACTGCAGCGTTCGCAGAATGGCAAAGCGAAGGTACACTAGGTACACTAGTGAAGAGACCTACACGTTTCTGAGCATGACAGATAGTGAAAAGGAAGTCACCGATCTGTCGGGTTCAGGCTCAGAATACGATCCTGTAGAGGACAGCGGCTCCATGACAGATAGCTCTGACGACGAAGATGAGGTCCCTGCTAACGTCAGGTGTACCAGACCCCGATCTTCTGATGTTGTTGAGGTGCAAGAAGCGCAGGTCCCTCGTATGGAGCAGAGAAGTACTAGAGCAACTCATCCTTCTGGTGAACTGGCAAGCACCAGCGGCCTAGTACACCCTGGACGTACATCCAGCACTGCAGTATCACGTGGTGATGTGGCGAGTCCCATAAGTGCAGTTCAAGCTGGCGAGGTGGCAAGCACAAGTAGTGTCCCGCTGCCACCAAGAAGAAGACAAAGGCAGGCCCATCATTCCCATAGTGCCCTTCCTGCAGAATTCGCCAATCCTGATTGGGTGCCCACCACTTCTGCAGCACCAGTAATTCCCCCATTCACTGGCCAACCCGGTATTCAGGTGGATACAGCTGATTTTACGCCACTTGATTTTTATTCGCTGTATTTCACAGAAGATCTCTATAGATCTATTGTGGACCAAACTAATTTATATGCTGGTCAACACATCGCCGCTAATACCCAGTTGCCTTCCCTTGCCAGAGATTGGAAACCAGTTACGGTTTCCGAATTTAAGACCTTTCTGGGCCTTTCCCTCAACATGGGTACACATAAATTCATGACGTTGCGGGCATATTGGTCCACGCATCCGACTGACCACATGCCCGTGTTCTCTAACTCCATGTCCAGGAAACGATATGAGCTGATCTTGCAGTTCATGCACTTCAATGACAATGAACTTTGTCGTCCTCGTGGAGACCCTGAATACGATCGGCTTTACAAAATTCGGCCCCTCATAAACCACTTCAACAAACGTTTTGCAGACTTGTTTACTCCCCATCAAGTTGTCTGTGTTGATGAGTCCCTGATTAAGTTTTCTGGTCCCTTGTCATTCAAACAATACATTCCCAACAAGCATACCAGATACGGGGGGTCAAGCTCTATAAGTTCTGTGACAGGGCCACAGGTTATACATGGAGCTTTATGGTTTATGAGGGTAAAGATAGTCACGTAGAGCCAGAGAACTGCCCTGACTACATAGGAAGCGCTGGCAAGATAGTGTGGAACTTGGTGTCACTCTTGTTCGGAAAGGGGTACCACTTGTACGTGGACAAGTATTACACGAGCGTGCCACTGTTTAGTCATTTGTTTGATCATCAGATTGGAGCATGTGGTACCGTGCGACCTAATCTCCGGGGATTTCCCCAGGGGCTTGTAGATTCCCTTCTTAGGCTGGGGGAGAGAGCCTGCTATCGGTGTAATAATTTGCTTGCTGTGAAGTGGAGGGATAATAAGAATGTTTTCATTCTTACCTCCCTTCATGCAGACACGACGGTCCAAATTCATACGGCGACTGGTATTGTGGAGAAACCCCTCTGTGTCCACGAATATAACAAAAATATGGGAGGGGTGGACCTCAATGACCAGTTGTTGGCGTCGTATCTAGTTGCCCGTAAGGCCAGACGCTGGTACAAAAAAGTGTCTGTTTACTTATTTCAATTGGCTTTGCTGAATGCTTATGTGCTATACAAAGCTTCAGGCGGGACTTTAACCTTTCTTTTTTTCCAGAGAGAGGTTGTCACAGACCTTCTGTATCCAGATGGTTCTGCACCTCACCATTCCCAACCAAATGTAGTAAGCCGGCTGCATGAGAGGCATTATCCTTATGCCCTCCCGAGTACCCCTACCCAACGAGCCCCCCAAAGAAGACGTTGTGTCTGTACCGAGCGCGGATATAGGCGTGACACACGTTGATGTCCACGCTGTCCTGGCAATCCTGGTCTTTGCCTTGGTGAATGTTTTGAACGCTACCATTCACTAGTGAAGTATTAGCATAGGGTACAGCATTTCACAGGCTAGGCACACTAACACAGGGTCTCCCAAGATGCCATCGCATTTTGAGAGACCTGAACCGTTACAGTTGTTACTGTTTACAGTTAAAAAAAAAAAGTGTAAAAAAAAATATATATATGTAAGAAGGCCAGTATGGTGGCCTGAATTTATGGGAGGAGCCCGGGGGGGTATTTAACCAGCCCACTCGCCTGTGGTCTTTGTCGGTTTCCTGTGCGCAATACTACGTCACTAGGCCGACTACTCGAATTTCGTTGCCGTTCGGAAACTTCTCTCTACCAGAAGTCTCGTGGTTTTCGTTCCCGTTCGTGTTTTGTACAACGTCTCTGGCTCGACTGCCGCAGGTAAGGGTCTCGTTTGACCTTCCTTTACTAAAACGTTTTTCATTTTTTGAGTATCGTAAACTTGAAATATCTCGAGTCATTCGTTACGAAACCGGGTCGTTTATCACTCAAACGCACCATTTTCGCAGCGCCCTTCATTTCACGGGCCTCCTTTCAGTAGGAATTGCTCGAAGGAAAATCTGCACTGTTTTCGTAAATTGTTGTGTTATCTGCCTCATCACCATGTTCCACAGTCTAAATCGTTGCCAGTCGCACCGCATGGCACAACGATTCGTACCTCTGCCACAGCTGGCTCACGTAGGTCATTTCATCATTTCACTCATTTCTGTCACTCACCGCGCCCCGATTCGAATCCAGTCGCATTTGTTTAAATGCGACGGTTCGTTCCGGTGCCCCAGTTGCTCGGCCTCATTTCAGTACATGCTCCAGAAACCGCTCGTTGCTAATCGATCGGGTCTCTGTCATGGGAATCATTTCACTGTCACCTATCACGTTCCGATTCGAAACCAGTCGCATTTTCAAAAACGCACGGGTTCGATCAACGTGTCCCAGTTGCGTTGGCCTCATTTCAGTACATGCTCTAGAGCCCGCTCGTTGATGGTCGCAGGCTGCGTCCTCTCCGATTCGTAGCTCTATCATGGGAAACATTTCATTGTCACGTAGTACGTTCAGTTCGAATCCGGTCGCATCCCTGTGCATCGATTCGTCCGGACGGCCCCAGGTATTTTTTCAGCCTCATTTCAGTGCATGCTCCAGAGACCGGTCGGTTCCAGTCGCAGTTCGTGGCCAGCCGATCCAGGCCTCTGTCATGACAGAAGTTGTTCATTTCATTTCACTGTCACGCTCTGCGCTCCGGTTCGAATCCAGTCGCACATACACATGCACCGATTCGTTCCGGTTCGCCCCAGGTTATTTCCCACATTTCAGTACATGCTCCAGAGTCCGCTTTGTTGTCAGTCGCACTTGCGACACGACCATTTCGTGCCTCTGTCATGGCAAATCATGCTTCATTTCACGGTCACTTACAGCGCTCACAGACTGGAGCCTTATGGACACGGAACTGTTCTGTCGGCATTTTGCCGGCCTTCGTTCACCCCTGTGTGCCATCTGCCAGTCCTCCACCCATACCGCTTCCTGGTGCGCCAACATACCGGTTAGTCGCCCGGTAGAGTTCCCCTCCACCTCTGGTGCAGCCCTAGGCCAATCAGGCCCTGCGCCAAAGAATCAAGTGGACAAATTTGGACGTACGGTCCGAACCGTAGGGGGAGCGGCCATCTGCAATAATTATAACTACGGCTCGTGCAATTTTAGCCAGTGCCGCCTATTGCACATCTGTGTCGTATGTCACAGAGCGCACCCCAGAAATTTGTGCGAGGTCAAAGCACACAAGGGCTCATGACTGAGCCGCATAGACGTCCTATGCTTGGGCTTCTACCTCACTATGCACCCCACTCCTTCACTAGCCACCTTCCTCATCGGTGGCTTCACGACAGGCTTCCACACCGGCCTCATCTCCTTACCCCACCAGACCTACGAGTGCAGAAACCTCCGCTCAGCAGCCGCTGACGAGCAAGCCATTGACCAACTGCTGCAGAACGAGGTGGAACGAGGCTTTGTCATAGGTCCCTTCTCACAGCCCCCCTTCAATATGTGGAGAGTTAGCCCTATTGGGCTTGTCAAGGGCAAATTTTCTAATAAAAATCGTTTGGTGTATGACCTGTCTGCGCCTCGTTCTTCCCACATTCCCAGCTTAAACTCCTTGATTCCTTCCGAAGAGTTCTCATTAAAATACGCCTCGGTGGACATGGCGATTCAGGCCATCCTTAAAGTAGGCACAGGTGTGTGGCTGGCCAAAGCCGACATATCCGACGCCTTTAAACTATTGCCTATCCACCCGTCCCTCTGGTGCTGGCACGGAATTAAATGGAGAGATCAATATTATTTCGCCACCAAGTTGACGTTTGGCTCTAAAAGCAGCCCGTGGCTGTTCGACACATTCGCGCAGTCTCTCGAGTGGATTCTCCTGCACAAAGTTGGTTGTCAGCAAGTTATCCACTACTTGGATGACTTCCTGCTGATTGAACAGCCAGGCACACCTCCAAGGGACCTCGACAAATTAAGGACCTTCTTTGGGAACCTCAATGTTCCCATCGCTGAACACAAGGTGGACGGGCCCGCGCAATCAATCACCTTCCTCGGAGTCGATCTGGACACCAGCTCCATGCAGGCCAGCCTGCCCCTCGACAAACTGACCCGCATCAGGGCAGTTCTCCACGAGTTCACCCACACCAGGGGGTGTACAAAGAGGCAGCTACAGTCGCTGTTGGGCATGCTCAACTATGCCATGCGTATGATTCCGCAAGGTCGCTCCTTTGTCTCACGTCTGTTGGTCTACCTTTCTCAGGCACAAGACCCGGATCAAATCCTATGCCTAGATACCGCAGCCTTAGCAGATCTGTAGATGTGGGACGAGTTCCTGTCCACCTGGAATGGTATCTCTTTATTCATCCCGTATATCTCACCTCTCTCGCCACAGGTAGTGACAGATGCCGCGGCCTCCACAGGGTTTGCGGCTATTTTTGGCCACCATTGGTTCGCCGGACCCTGGCCTTCTCAAATACTCAGGATCCCTGGGTTTAGTCAGTCGTCATCCCTTTTCGAGCTCTACCCCATGGTAGCAGCCGCCCAGCTCTGGGGTCATACCTGGACAGGACAAACTGTAGGTTTCACCACCGACAACCAGGCCACAGCCGAAATTGTCAACAAGGGCAGGTCCAAATCCCTCTCCGTGATGTCCTTCCTACGCAGGCTGGTGCAGCTGTCTCTGCAGCATCAGTTCAATGTTTACTGCACGTTTATCCCAGGAAAGTACAACCGTGCAGCTGACGCATTGTCCCGCTTTAATTTCCTGTCCTTCTTTCAGCAGGTTCCCAGTGCAGATACGGTCCCAGCTCCTATCCTGCATTGGTCTCGGTTGACCCTGGACTAGAGCCACATCTACATAGAGCCACTCAGCTCATCAACCATTCACTATCGGACAATACTCTGAAAGCCTACCGGGTAGCCTGGAAGGCGTTCAATACATTTCTGCTCGCCTCCACAGTAGGCACCCCCACAGACGCTAGGCACATACTAGCCTTCACCTCATACTGCCATAATCAACTGGCCTTGTCATTTAACACCATCCGCTTATACTTAGCTGGCATACAGCACTTCCTCCCACTTCAGGATCCTACCAAGCCGTCCATCTTCTCGTCCCACGCGATCCGAGCCATCCTGCGCGGCATCCAGAAGCAACAGCCGCCAATAAAAGTCAAACGGCTCCCCATCACCAGTTCCATCTTCAGGGACATGTCCACCATGCTTACCAGTTACCCCTTCGGTGTTCTCCCCAGTCTGGTCATACAGGCAGCCATTTACCTGGCCTACTATGGCTTCCTACGGCCCAGCGAGTTCACTCATAACAGCCCACATACTCCAGTCCTTAGCAGACTTCATCTGCTCCGTCACCAGGACCACTTCATCCTCCACCTCTCGGTAACCAAGACCCAGCAAACAGGCACCGGCGTAGATATCCACCTCTACAAAACCAACAACGCCTGGTGCCCGGTCGCGGTGCTTACACAATTACTCTCTCGGTTACCCGAGCTCCCGGACTCTAGCCCTCTTTTGCCCTTCCCGGTCAAACCGTTAACGAGCTGCCAGTTCATTAAACATGTCAGAATTCTCCTCCGCAACTTGCTCCTCAATCCCGGTGAGTATTCCGGCCACTCCTTCCGCATCGGAGCAGCTTCATCCGCATCCCGGCACGGGGTCCCGGACCACGTCATCAAAAGATTGGGCAGGTGGAAATCGGCCTGCTTCACTCGGTACATCCCTAACCCACAGGTAGAGATGTCCCGAGCATTCACTCAACTTGCTCAATAAAGGTTAAGCTGGAAACAATAAAAACTCTCTTATCCCTACCTAAGTGTTTTGCCCCCTTATTTTGGTATACCGTCCATTAGACCAGGGCACACTTTCAGGTCCATTTCATATATCATGATAAGTTTGTATTGTTCGGATACGTATCGGTCATAGGGCTTCAGCCATAAGTAAGAAGGCCAGTATGGTGGCCTGAATTTATGGGAGGAGCCCGGGGGGTATTTAACCAGCCCACTCGCCTGTGGTCTTTGTCGGTTTCCTGTGCGCAATACCCACCCTCCCATCCCCTTTTTTAGGGCATTTATCAAAACATTTCTCTTCAAACACATTCATTTCTAATTACTGGGTATGCCCCCTTATTTTGGTATACCGTCCATTAGACCAGGGCACACTTTCAGGTCCATTTCATATAGGGTATCTCATGATAAGTTTGTATTGTTCGGATACGTATCGGTCATAGGGCTTCAGCCATAAATATATATATATATATATATATATATATATATATTTATAAAATATAAAAACCAAAAATAGTTGTCGTTTTATTGTTCTCTCTCTCTCTTCTCTCTAATTTTTTATACTTTACTGTTTACTGTGTTTTATTGTTAACCATTTTTTTTGTTTTCAGGTACGCCATTCAGCTGCAGCACGGATTTATTTATCTTGACAGCAATAGCGTTTGCTCCCACGATACATAAAGCTGTGACTCCAGTTCTGTAGGAGGTGATTTCACCACCACAGTAAAAAAAAAAAAGAGCATATATGCCGAAGCATGGGGGCAGCAGTTGAGGAGGAGTGATTTTGCTCCTAATGCTGCGTACATACGGTCGAAATTCCGACGGAGGGCTTGCCCGTGGAAAAGTTTGACCGTGTGTACGCGGTATAACTTTTTTTCCGGGAGGATGGCCCCATGCTTCGGCATATATATATTTTAGGCACAGGTTGTGTTAAAAAATGTTTTATTTCTTACTGTTTTTTTTTTTGCCATTTGCTTTGCAGGTATGGTATGGTAAGGTTTTTCTGTTATACTGTAATGTTACTTTGTTTTAATGTTAACCATAATTTGCTTAGCAGGTACGCCATTCAGTTGCAGCACGGATTTATTTATCTTGACAGCAACAGCGTTTGCTCCCACGATACATAAAGCCGTGACTCCAACGCTGTAGGAGGTGATTTCACCACTACAGTTTAAAAAAAAGAGCATACAGTGGTGTGAAAAAGTGTTTGCCCCCTTCCTCATTTCCTGTTCCTTTGCATGTTTGTCACACTTAAGTGTTTCGGAACATCAAACCAATTTAAACAATAGTCAAGGACAACACAAGTAAACACAAAATGCAATTTGTAAATGAAGGTGTTTATTATTAAAGGTGAAAAAAAATCCAAACCATCATGGCCCTGTGTGAAAAAGTGATTGCCCCCCTTGTTAAAACATACTATAACTTTGGTTGTCCACACCTGAGTTCAATTTCTCTAGCCACACCCAAGCCTGATTATTGCCACACCTGTTCACAATCAAGGCATCACTTAAATAGGAGCTGCTTGACACAGTAAGGTCCACCAGAAGATCCTTAAAAGCTACACATCATGCCGAGACCCAAAGAAATTCAGGAACAATTGAGAAAGAAAGTAATTGAGATCTATCAGTCTGGAAAGGGTTATAAAGCCATTTCCAAAGCTTTGGGAATCCAGCGAACCACAGTGAGAGTAATTATCCACAAATGGCGAAGACATGGAACAGTGGTGAACCTTCCCAGGAGTGGCCGGCCGCCCAAAATTACCCCAAGAGCGCAGCGACGACTCATCCAAGAGGTCACAAAAGACCCCACAACAACGTCCAAGGAACTGCAGGCCTCACTTGCCTCAGTTAAGGTCAGCGTTCATGCCTCCACCATCAGGAAAAGACTGGGCAAAAATGGCCTGCATGGCAGAGTTCCAAGGAGAAAACCACTGCTGAGCAAAAAGAACATCAAAGCTCGTCTCAATTTCTCCACAACACATCTTGATGATCCCCAAGACTTTTGGGACAACATTCTGTGGACCGATGAGACAAAAGTGGAACTCTTTGGAAGGTGTGTGTCCAAGTATATCTGGCGTAGAAGGAACACTGCATTTCATAAAAAGAACATTATACCAACAGTAAAATATGGTGGTGGTAGTGTGATGGTCTGGGGCTGTTTTGCTGCTTCAGGACCTGGAAGACTTGCCGTGATAAAAGGAACTATGAATTCTGCTGTCTACCAAGAGATCCTGAAGGAGAATGTCCGACCATCTGTTCGTGTACTCAAGCTGAAACGAACTTGGGTTCTGCAGCAGGACAATGATCCTAAACACACCAGCAAGTCCACCACCAAATGGCTGAAGAAAAACAAAATGAAGACTTTGGAGTGGCCTAGCCAAAGTCCTGACCTGAATCCTATTGAGATGTTGTGGTATGACCTTAAAAAGGCCGTTCATGCTCGAAAACCCTCTAATGTAACTGAATTAGGACAATTCTGCAAAGATGAGTGGGCCAAAATTCCTCCAGGACGCTGTAAAAGCCTCATTGCACGTTATCGCAAACGCTTGGTTGCAGTTGTTGCTGCTAAGGGTGGCCCAACCAGTTATTAGGTTTAGGGGGCAATCACTTTTTCACACAGGGCCATGATGGTTTGGATTTTTTTTCACCTTTAATAATAAACACCTTCATTTACAAATTGCATTTTGTGTTTACTTGTGTTGTCCTTGACTATTGTTTAAATTGGTTTGATGTTCCGAAACACTTAAGTGTGACAAACATGCAAAGGAACAGGAAATGAGGAAGGGGGCAAACACTTTTTCACACCACTGTATATGCCGAAGCATGAGGGCAGCAGGGGCGGAGGAGCGATTTTGCTCCTAATGCCGCGTATATACAGTTGAAATTCCGACGGAGGGCTTGCTCATGGAAAAGTTAAACCATGTGTACGCGGCATAACTTTTTTTGCAGGAGGATGCCCCCATGCTTTGACATATATATATTTTAGGCACAGGTTGTTTTAAAAAATGTTTTATTTTTTACAGTTTTTTTTGGGCATTTGCTTTGCAGGTATAGTAAGGTTTTACTGTTATACTGTAATGTTACTTTGTTTTAACGTTAACCATAATTTGCTTAGCAGGTACGCCATTCAGTTGCAGCGTGGATTTATTTATCTTGACAGCAACAGCGTTTGCTCCCACGATACATAAAGCCGTGACGCCAACGCTGTAGGAGATGATTTCACCACTACAGTTAAAAAAAAGAGCATATATGCCAAAGCATGGGGGCAGCAGGGGCGGAGGAGCGATTTTGCTCCTAATGCCGCGTACATATGGTCGAAATTCTGACGGAGGGCTTGCCCGTGGAAAAGTTTGACCGTGTGCACGTGGCATAACTTTTTAGTGGGAGGATGCCCCCATGCTTTGGCATATATAAATGGTGCATGTATGTTCATCATTAGAAGTGGGTGGATGAAGGGAGGTATTCTAATGGTGGGCATACCCACCGATCAATCTCTTTTATTTCGTTCAGCCACCATGACTCTCAGCAAATAGCTTGGGGTGTCTACTTTCCAAAATGTAATTTTGGGGGGTTTTGTGCTATTTTGGCATTTTATGGCCTTCGAAACTGTAATAGGTAGTGAGGAGTGAAATCAAAAATTTGCGCCCTTAGAAATCCTGAAGGTGGTGATTGGTTTTCGGGGCCCCGTGCGCAGCTAGGCTCCCAAAAAGTCCCACACATGTGGTATCCCCGTACTCAGGAGAAGCAGCAAAATGTATTTTGGGGTGCAAATCCACATGTAACCATGGCATGTGTGAGCAATATATAATTTAGTGACAACTTTTTGTAAACATTTTTTTTTTTTCATTATACAATCCCTTGGGACAGAAAAAAATATTCAATGGGCTCAACATGCCCCTCAGCAAATAGCTTGGGGTGTCTACTTTACAAAATGGGATCATTTTGGGGGGGGGGGGGATGCGCCATCTTGGCATTTTATGGCCTTCAAAACTGTGATAGGTAGTGATAGGTAGTGAGGAGTGAAATAAAAAATTATTGCCCTTACAAATCCTGAAGGCGGTGCTTGGATTTCCGGGTCCTGTACGCGGTTAGACTCACAAAAAGTCCCACTCATGTGGTATCCCCATACTCGGGAGAAGCAGCAGAATGTATTTTGGGGTGTAATTTCACATATGCCCATAGCATGTGTGAGCAATATATCATTTAGTGACAACTTTGAGCAAAAAAAAAAAAGTTTGTAATATTCCCACAACTTGTGGCAAAATATAAAATATTCCATGGACTCAACATGCCTCTCAGCAAATAGCTTGGGGTGTCTACTTTGCAAAATGGGGTCATTTTGGGGGGTTTTGTGCTATTTTGGCATTTTATGGCCTTCAAAAATTTTCACCCTTAGAAATCCTGAAGGTGGTGCCGTGCGTGGCTAGGCTCCCAAAAAGTCCAACACATGTGGTATCCCCGTACTCGGGAGAAGTAGCAGAATATATTTTGGGGTGCAATTCCACATATAACCATCGCATGTGTGAGCAATATATTATTTAGTGACAACTTTTTGTAAAAAAAAAATTTTTTGTCATTATTCAATCCCTTGGGACAAAATAAATATTCAAAGGGCTCAACATACCCCTCAGCAATTTCCTTAGGGTGTCTACTTTCCAAAATGGGGTCACGGGGGGGGGGGTTTGTACTGCCCAGCCATTTTAGCACCTCAAGAAATGAGATAGGCAGTCATAAATTAAAAGCTGTGTAAATTCCAGAAAATGTACTCTAGTTTGTAGACGCTATAATTTTTGCGCAAACCAATAAATATACGCTTATTGACTTTTTTTTACTAAAGACATGTGGCTGAATACATTTTGCCCTAAATGTATGACTAAAATTGAGTTTATTCAATTTTTCTTATAACAAGAAGTAGAAAATATAACTTTTTCTCGAAATTTTCGGTCTTTTTCCATTTATATCACAAAAAATAAAAATCGCAGAGGCAATCAAATACCATCAAAAGAAAGCTCTATTTGTGGGAAGAAAAGGACGCAAATTTCGTTTGGGTATAACATTGCATGACCGTGGCAAATTACCAGTTAAAGCAGTGCAGTGCGAAATTGTAAAAAGACCTCTGGTCCTTAGGCTGACAATTGGTCCGGGGCTGAAGTGGTTAACTCAGCTCACCTCTTTTCATACAGACTGCCCTTGGAAATGTGTGTTCTTCTGTGTATACCTGGGAGATTGACTCTGGCTTAAAGGGTTACCAAACCCTAGTTTTTTTTGTTTTGTTTTTTAACTAACAAACATATCATACTTCCATCAACTCTGCAGTTCGCTTTGCACAGATAGGCCCCAAACCTCGTCTTCTGGGGTCCCCCAGCGGCGCCCGTGGCTCCTCCTAGCATCTGTAAACCCCCTAGGAGAAGCTCTCTCCCAGGGGGTTACCGTGCGGGCACACTCCTGAGTTCAGAATTTACGTCCATAGACACAGAGTGCCGGACTCTCCGCCAAGGGAACAAACGGCCTTAGGTAAGTAAAACGGGGGGGGGGGGGGGTTGCTTAGTGACAGAAGTTTTTTTACCTTAATGCATAGGATGCACTAAGGTGAAAAAACACAAGGGTTTACAACCCCTTTTAACCACTTAAGGACCGCCGTATTGCCATTGTACGTCATCACAATGGCACAGGCAGGCACAAGCACGTAGATGTACGTGCCTGCCTTCCAGCGGGTGGGGGGTCCGATCACTGGATACGGCGGTCCGGTTCGCTGCAGAAGCGATCCGTGATGAGGGGATGGCCGTTGGTTTCTGGCCACCCCCTCTGGATCGCCCCTGGCCAATGACGAACTTCCTCCCACTGTGTATTGTTTACACAGGAAGGAGGAAGTGATGTCATTCTCCTCGGGGCGGTCTTTTTGACCGGACTACGAGGAGAAGACTAAAAGTAAGTGTGCACCAACACTACACTGACATGTAGGTACACACAGGCACATAAACCCCCCCGATCCCCCCCGATCGCCCCCCGATCCCCCCGCCCCCCCCCCCCCAGTCACAGTGTCACTTGATTGCATTGATCATTTCTTTACTGATCAATGCATTCAGTGTCAGTTGTAACAGTTAAAACTGTCAGGGCAGTTAGTGTTAGGTCCAGGGTAGCCCCCTATCACCCCCCAATAAAGATTTAACCCCCTGATTGCCCCTAGAGTTAACCCTTTCACCCCCTTTTGCCAGTGTCACTAAGCGATCATTTTTCTGATCGCTGCATCAGTGTCGCTACTGTCGCTAGGTAGCTAGTTATTTTTTTAGGTTCATCGCCAGGTTTTTCTATCGCTAGGTACCCCGATATACTACCCAATAATGGTTTTAACCCCCTGATTGCCCCTAGTTAACCCTTTCACCCCCTTTTGCCAATGTCACTAAGCGATCATTTTTCTGATCGCTGCATCAGTGTCGCTACTGTCGCTAGGTAGCTAGTTATTTTTTTAGGTTCACCGCCAGGTTTTTATATCACTAGGTACCCCGATATACTACCCAATAATGGTTTTAACCCCCTGATTGCCCCTAGTTAACCCTATCACCCCCTTTTGCCACTGTCACTAAGCGATCATTTTTCTGATCGCTGCATCAGTATCGCTACTGTCGCTAGGTAGCTAGTTATTTTTTTAGGTTCACCGCCAGGTTTTTATATCGCTAGGTACCCCGATATACTACCCAATAATGGTTTTAACCCCCTGATTGCCCCTAGTTAACCCTTTCACCCCCTTTTGCCACTGTCACTAAGCGATCATTTTTCTGATCGCTGCATTAGTGTCGCTAGGTAGCTAGTTATTTTTTTAGGTTCACCGCCAGGTTTTTATAGCGCTAGGTACCCTGATATACTACCCAATAATGGTTTTAACCCCCTGATTGCCCCTAGTTAACCCTTTCACCCCCTTTTGCCAGTGTCACTAAGCAATCGTTTTTCTGATCGCTGCATTAGTGTCACTAGTGTCGTTAGGTAGCTAGTTATTTTTTTAGGTTCACCGCCAGGTTTTTATAGCATTAGGTACCCCGATATACTACCCAATAATGGTTTTAACCCCCTGATTGCCCCTAGTTAACCCTTTCACCACCGATCACAGTATAAGTGTCACTGGTGACGCTGGTTAGCCAGTTAGTTATTTAGGTTCCCCATCAGGTTTTTATATAGCGCCAGGGACCCCCATATACTACCTAATAAAAATTTTAACCCCCTGATTGCCCCTAGTTAACCCTTTCACCAGTGATCACCGTATAAGTGTTACGGGTGACTCTGGTTAGTTTGCTTTTTATAGCATCAGGGCACCCACCATTTATTACCCAATAAAGGTTTAACCCCCTGATCACCCGGCGGGTGATATCAATTAGGTTTTAGGGTCAGGGTCTGCATCGCCCCAGGCAGCGCTAGGTTAGTGCCAGTACCGCTAACACCCACACGCAAAGCATAAACCTCCCGTAGTGGTATAGAATCTGAACAGATCAATATCTGATCTGATCAGATCTATACTAGCGTCCCCAGCAGTTCAGGGTTCCAAAAAAACGCATTGTTAGCGGGATCAGCCCAGATACCTGCTGGCACCTGCGTTTTGCCCCTCTGCCCAGCCCACCCAAGTGCAGTATCGATCGATCACTGTCACTTACAAAACACTAAACACATAACTGCAGCGATCGCAGAGTCAGGCCTGATTCCTGCGATCACTAACAGTTTTTTTGGTAGCATTTTATATTTAAATCCGGAAGGCAGTGCTTGGTTTTCGGGGTCCCGTACGTGGCTAGGCTCCCAAAAAATCCCCCACATGTGGTATCCCCGTACTCGGGAGAAGCAGCAGAATTTATTTTGGGGTGTAATTTGACTTATGCCCATAGCATGTGTGAGCAATATATCATTTAGTGACAACTTTGTGCAAAAAAAAAAAAGTTTGTAATATTCCCGCAACTTGTGGCAAAATATAAAATATTCCATGGACTCAACATGCCTCTCAGTAAATAGCTTGGGGTGTCTACTTTCCAAAATGGGGTCATTTTGGGGGGTTTTGTGCTATTTTGGCATTTTATGGCCTTCGAAACTGTGATAGGTAGTGAGGAGTGAAATCAAAAATTTGCACCCTTAGAAATCCTGAAGGTGGTGATTGGTTTTCGGGGTGCCGTGCGTGACTAGACTCCCAAAAAGTCCCACACATGTGGTATCCCCATACTCGGGAGAAGTAGCGGAATATATTTTGGGGTGCAATTCCACATATAACCATGGCATGTGTGAGCAATATATCATTTAGTGACAACTTTTTGTAAAAAAAAAAAAAAAATTTATTTTTTGTCATTATTCAATCCCTTGGGACAAAAAAAATATTCAATGGTCTCAACATGGCCCTCAGCAAATAGCTTGGGGTGTCTACTTTCCAAAATGGGGTCATTTTGGGGGGGAGGGGGGGGTTTGTGCCATCTTGGCATTTTATGGCCTTCAAAACTGTGATAGGTAGTGATAGGTAGTGAGGAGTAAAATAAAAAATGTATGCCCTTAGAAATCCTGAAGGCGGTGCTTGGATTTCGGGGTCCCATACGTGGCTAGGCTCCCAAATAGTCCCACACATGTGGTATCCCTGTACTCAGGAGAAGCAGCAGAATGTATTTTGGGGTGTCATTTCACATATGCCCATAGCATGTGTGAGCAATATATCATTTAGTGACAACTTTGTGCAAAAAAAAAAAGTTTGTAATATTCCCGCAACTTGTGGCAAAATATAAAATATTCCATGGACTCAACATGCCTCCCCGTAAATAGCTTGGGGTGTCTACTTTCCAAAATGGGGTCATTTTGGGGGGTTTTGTGCTATTTTGGCATTTTATGGCCTTCGAAACTGTGATAGGTAGTGAGGAGTAAATTCAAAAATTTGCACCCTTAGAAATCCTGAAGGTGGTGATTGGTTTTCGGGGTGCCATGCGTGACTAGACTCCCAAAAAGTGCCACACATGTGGTATCTCCATACTTAGGAGAAGTAGCGGAATATATTTTGGGGTGCAATTCCACATATAACCATGGCATGTGTGAGCAATATATCATTTAGTGACAACTTTTTGTAAATTTTTTTTTTTTTTGTCATTATTCAATCCCTTAGGACAAAAAAAAAAAATATTCAATGGGCTCAACATACCCATCAGCAATTTCCTTGGGGTGTCTACTTTCCAAAATGGGGTCATTTGGGGGGGGTTTGTACTGCCCTGCCATTTTAGCACCTCAAGAAATGAGATAGGCAGTCATAAATTAAAAGCTGTGTAAATTCCAGAAAATGTACTCTAGTTTGTAGACGCTATAACTTTTGCGAAAACCAAAAAATATACGCTTATTGACATTTTTTTTACTAAAGACATGTGGCTAAATAAATTTTGCCCTCAATGTATGACTAAAATTTAGTTTATTCGATTTTTCTTATAACAAAAAGAAGAAAATATCATTTTTTTTCAAAATTTTCGCTCTTTTTCCATTTATATCGCAAAAAATAAAAATCGCAGAGGCAATCAAATACCATCAAAAGAAAGCACTATTTGTGGGAAGAAAAGGACGCAAATTTCGTTTGGGTGCAATATTGCATGACCGCGCAATTACCAGTTAAAGCAGCGCAGTGCGAAATTGGAAAAAGACCTCTGGTCCTTAAGGTGTTTATTGGTCCGGGGCTGTAGTGGTTAAAAAACACATACGGACCACCCGCCATCGTTTAACGTTGCTACTTTGAAGAGGAATATCGTTATTATGGCAGCAGCTAGCTGCCATAACCCAGGTATCTTCTGCAGCGGGCAGTCTGCTTTCAGATAAAAGTGGTCTCTGCGGCGGATTCAATTTTATTGCCTGCTGCGCTCCGGTGCCCTCCGCCGCTTACTGGAGCCGTCGGTAGCGGCGGAGGCAATTTGGGTCCTGTGTCCTGTTAGGCATGGAGATGAGTGAGGGGAAGATAGTCCTCACCTGTCTCCATACCACTGCAGGGCAGAAGCGACATTAAATGGGCACTTCCGCCCATAGCTCTTAACCACTTCACTCCTGGCCCATAGTCAAATGATGTCCGCAGATGGGATCTCCCATCCTGGGCAGTCGTCATATGAATTCCTCTGCTTTTCTCCTGTGGGCCCCCAGGGGCCCACAGCACGGTGATCGAGGTTGAGGCATGTCCCTCGGACACAACCCATCCCAGATCCGTGTAAAGAGACAATAAAAAATGTCTCTTTGCCACGTGACCGGCTGTGTCTAATCACATCTGGTCACATGCACGTTCCACGGGCACGGTGCTCGTGCGCACCCCTAGAGCGTGTACAGGGCGGCGATCGGGGATGAGGCTTGTCACCGTGACACAGCCCAGCCCTGATCGCGGTAAAGAGCGTACCTGGTGTGAGAGCCCAGAATGCAGGGAGCGGCTTCTCGTAAGCCTCTGGCTCGAGAACCCCTGAAGGTGGAAACAGGAATTTAAGAGTTCAGAGGGCACAAGTGCCAGGCTGGTGTAGGGCAGATCCGGACCGGCAGCAGCAAGGGATCCACAGAGGCACTGGATGGAAGACACCCGGCAGACAGGTAGGAACGTGGACTACAGCAGGCACAGGTAGATGGCTGGAACAGCTGGTGGTAGTCAGCAGATGGCAGCTGGCATAGGCTATCAGACAGGAACAGCAGGTGGCAGTCGGCAGATGGCAGCAGGCACTGGCGATCAGACCGGAACAGCCGGTGGCAGTCAGCAGTTGGCAGCAGGCACTGGCGATCAGACCGGAACAGCCGGTGGCAGTCAGCAGATGGCAGCAGGCACTGGCGATCAGACCGGAACAGCAGGTGGCAGTCAGCAGAGTCGGGTACAAGCCGGGTCGGTAAAAGGCGGGCAACAACGGTACACAGGAAGAGGCAGAGACGTAGTCAGACAGGCAGGAGGTCGGTGGCAGGCAGCAAGCAAAATGTAGTCAGGAACAGGCCGGGCAACAGGAATCAGAAGCAACAGATAGCAGAATCACCGGACACGCTGTAGACTGGACAGCAAGGAGGCACAGTGGCAGATTCCTTAAGTAGCCCTTTGGGCGCCAAAAACGGTCGCACGGCGAGTCTGCGTGCCCCCGCGGGTAACCATGCGCCCGTTCGTGACCCCGCGCATCCGTGTGCGTCCGTTCGCACCATCGCGCACCCGCGTGCGCCCGTTCGTACCAACGCGCACCCGCGTGCGTCCGTTCGTGCTAACGCGCACCCAAGGATACCGACAAGTTCTCAGCAAAGGAATCCTGCGGGCAGGTCTCCCATGTGCCATTGGATCACCAGGACGACCAAGACAGAGCCAATGAAATTTAATTGGCTCTTTACCATGTGACCGGCTGTGTCCAGTCACAGAGTGTCAACAAATCACGGTAACAAGATGTTACCAGGTTCTCCTCTTCATACACCGATCGTCTGTGAGAAGGAGATTGTGGTAACATCTCATTACTGCTTACAGTGTACACCAATCACACTGATCCCCCTCCCCCCTCCAATAAAGAGGACCGGTAATCAGCCATCAAAGTACCCGAGTACCTGTACAGTCCATATGCATACCTGGCACAGTTCATCTGAGTACCCAGTTACCTGAGTACCTGCCACAGCTCATCTAAGTACCTGAGTACCTGCCACAGACCATCTGAGTACCAAGTATCCATCACAGGTCATCTGAGTACCTGAGTACCTGTCACAGCTCATTTGAGTACCTGTCACCAGCCCATCAGAGTATCTGAGTACCTATCTGCAGCCCATCAGAGCACCCAAGTACCTATCTGCAGCCCATGCCTCATAGAATATACGTCGGGGTGTTTACTTTCCAAAAGGGGGTCATTTTATGGGTAATTCCACTGTCCTGGTGCTCATGGACCTTTAAAAGTGTGATAGGTAGGAATGAAATGAGATGTGTAATTTATGCTCCTAGAACGCCTGAAGGTACTACTTCAATGTTGGACCTCTATACGTGGACTGGCTGTGTAAAACACATGTGGTATTGGCATACTCAGGATGAGTAGCAGAATATATTTCAGGGTGTCATTTTTGCTATATACCTGCTATGAGTTAGGCCGCGTACACACGAGCGGACTGTCCGCTGAAACACTGTTCAGCGGACAAAGTTGGGCGAACAGTCCGCCCGTGTGTACGCGGCCTTAGAAATATCTTATAAATTGACAATTTTGTGCAAAAAAAAAAAAAATAACTTTTCATTTTCTTTCCACGTTTTCCGAAGACTTGTGTAAAAAAAAATTAACCATTCAAAAGACTCATAATGGTGCGCTAGGGCCTTCAAAAATGTAATAGGTTGTTCGGAAATTAGAGGTGTAATATATGCTCCTAGAAAGCCTGACTGTGCTCCCTGCATGTTGGACCTCTCTATGTAGCCAGTCTGTGTAAAGTCACACACATGTGGTATCGCCATACTCGGGAGGAGTAGCAGAATGTATTTTAGGGTGTAATTGGAAGTATGCATATGCTGTGTGTGAGAAATAACTTATTATGACAATTTTGTGAAAAATAAAATACATTTTCTTAATTTTCCCAAGAATTGTGGGGAAAAAATTACAACTTCTAAAAACCCCACCATGCCTCTTACTAAATACCTTTGACTGTCTACTTTTCAAAAAGGGGTAATTTGGGGGGTATTTGTACTTTCCTGACATTTCAGGGCCTCAAGAAATGAGATGGGTCATCAGTACATCAAGTGTGATCAATTTTCAATAATTTGCACCATAGCTTGTAGACTCTATAACTTTCACACAGAACAAATAATATCCATTAATTTGGGTTATTTTTACCAAAGAGATGTAGCAATATACATTTTGGCCCAAATTTATGAACAAAAAGGAGTTATTTGCAAAATTGTAACATATATATCAAAATGTTCACTCTTTTTTCACTTATGTCGCAAAAATTTAAAAACCAAGTGGTGATTAAATACCACCAAAAGAAAGCTCTATTTATATGAAAAAAATGATAACAATTTTGTTTGGGTACAGTGTTGATTGACTGAGTAATTGGCATTCAAAGTGCGAGAGCGCTGAAAGCTGACAATTGGTTTGGGCAGGAAGGGTATGTAAGTGCCTGTATTGAAGTGGTTAAATGGACATTTACATTTTTTTATTTTTTTTTAAATGACATTTCATTATTTTTTTTTTATTGCATTTTAATGTAAATATGAGATCTGAGGCCTTTTTGACCCCAGATCTCATATTTAAGAGGTCCTGTCATGCCTTTTTTCTATTACAAGGGATCATGGATGGGCCGAACACCCCCCGGTTCGGTTCGCACCAGGCAAAAAATTTGGCAGAACACATGAACACCATTAAAGTCTATGGGACACGAACATGAACAATCAAAAGTGCTAATTATAAAGGCTTATATGCAATAAAATAAAATATATTTATATTGTCATAAAAAGTGTTTGGGGACCTGGGTCCTGCCCCAGGGGACATGTATCAATGCAAATTTTCTTTTTAAAAATGTAAGTTTTTTCGGGAGGAGTGATTTTTTTTTTTAATGCTTAAAGTGAAACAATAAAAATGAAATTCCTTTAACCACTTTCAGACCGGACCATTTTGCTGGCTTAAGACCAGACCACTTTTTGCGATTCGGCACTGCGTCATTTTAACTGACAATTGCGTGGTCGTGCGACATGGCTCCCAAACAAAATTGATGTCCTTTTTTTCCCCACAAATAGAGCTTTCTTTTGGTGGTATTTGATCACCCCTACGGTTTTTATTTTTTGCGCTATAAACAAAAAAAGAGCGACAATTTTGAAAAAAAAAGAAAGGCATTCTTTTCTGCTATAATAAATATCCCCCAAAATATATCAAAACAATTTTTTTACCTCAGTTTAGGGCGATACGTATTCTTCTACATATTTTTGGTAAAATAAACGATTATTGATTGGTTTGTGCAAAATTTATAGCGTTTACAAACTAGGGGATAGTTTTATGGCATTTTTATGAATAATTTTTTTTTTTTTTACTTGTAATGACTGCGATCACTGATTTTTATTGTGACTGCGACATTATGGCTCCCAGAACGCAGCAGGGAGGAAGTGGCGTAGATACCAGTGGGAGGCTCAGGTATCTAAGCCTGGAAGTGGGAGCAAACCAGCTGTATTAGACAGGTATCTGCTCCCTCTTCCCGCCTGAAAGGTGCCAAATGTGACATTGGAGGGGGGGAGGATTCCGAAAAGCAGAAGTTCCATTTTTGTGTGGAACTCCGCTTTAAATATTGTGCCTGGGGAGTGTCTATAGTATGCCTCTAAAGTGGCACATTTTTCCGTGTTTAGAACAGTACCACAGCAAAATGACATTTCTAAAGGAAAAATTGTCATTTAAAACTGATCACGGCTGTAATGAATTGTCGGGTCTCAGCAATATAAGATACAATATAATATACAACTCATTGAAAAAAAGAGCATGGCATCCCCCAGTCTATTACCAGGCCCTTTGGGTCTAGTATGAATATTAAGGGGAACCCCCGAACCAAAATGTAAAAAAAAATTGCATGGGTGGTCCCCTCAAAATCCATACCGGGCCCTTTGGGTCTGATATGGAAATTAAGGGGAACCCTGCGCCAAATTTTTAAAATGGCTTGGGGTCCCCCCAAAATCCATACCAGATCCTTCAGGTCTGTTCTGGATTTTAAGGGGAACCAGCGCCAAAATTAAAAAAAAAATGAAGTAGGCCCCCCCTCAAAATCCATACCAGACCCTTATCTGAGCACGCAACCTGGCAGGCCGCAGGAAAAGAGGGGGGGACGAGAGAGCACCCAACCCCACTCTGACACCAGGGGAAAGCCATAGGGAAGTCCCCGTGCATCAGAGGGGGGCGAAGTCACCCGGGGACATCACCAGGTGGCCCCGCTCTCAGTTATATAAGAACTCTCAAAGGTGATGAAGCGTCACACGGTGGGAGCCTTCCATAGAGGTGGATTGTGACTGATTTAGAAGAGGATGAATGGACATTGTGGGACATTTAATTTTTTTTATTCTTTAATAAAGGACTTGTCCCAAGCTGTGTCTTGTTTGTTTTTTGTTTTTTAACATTTATCCCGTTACCATTTCACACAGTGGGGAGGCTGGGATCTGGGGGTCCCCTTGTTAAAGGCTTCCAGATTCTGATAAGCCCCCCACCCACAGACGCCTACAACCACCGGGCAAGGGTTGTGGGGATGAGGCCCTTGTCCCCATCAACATGGGGATAGGGTGCTTAGGGGGGCTACCCCAAGCACCCTCCCCATGTTGAGGGCATGTGACCTAGTATGGTTTGGGGGGGCTCTCTCTCGTCCCCCCTCTTTTCTTGTGGCCTGCCAGGTTGTGTGCTCAGATAAGGGTCTGGTATAGATTTTGAAGGGGACCCTACGCCATTTTTTTTTTGGAGCAGGGTTCCCCTTAAAATCCATACCTGCTGCTCCTCTTGCCTCCTGTGAAATTCTTCACCCTCTGCACATGTTCTGGCTCCCAAGAAGACAGAGAAGAGGTTGGGCATTGCGCAAGCGCAGAGGGTGAAGAATTTCACAGGAGGCAGAGGGGCAGTGCAGAACAGGGGTTGACAAGACAGGGACGCAGTCTACCTGCCACCTGCTGGTAATCGACAGGTAGCCTGCGATCAACAGGTTGCCGACCCCAGTGTAGAGGGTTGTTTACTGTCAGAGTGGTAAGGCTGTGGAATTCTCTTCCACAAGCAATGGTATCAGCAGGGAGTGTCAATAGTTTCGAACACAACATACAGGGATATACAATGTACTATTGACATTAACACAAGCACGCACGCGCACACACCACAGGATGAACTAGATAGACTGGTGTCTTTTTCAACCTCACCAACTATGTAACTATGTAATCTGCACTGGACAAAATGACAGTTGAAATGTGACTTGTTGATAAAAGTTATTTCCGTACTCTCGATGACTGCCAGGAAAGGAACAAGTACCAGCCTCGCCAATATCGTCGCTTTCCTACATGCATGCACAGTAGAGCGGCGTTTCGACGCGTTTCGACGCATACCTGGGCGCAATTCGGCGGAACGGCAAATGCACATACGCAACTCAGCGGAACAGCAAACGCACGTACGCAATAGTGCATGCACAACATGAGCCTGTAACCAGCCTATAAAAGCCACTCTGTGCCATATCCAAGTTGCTGGTTTGTCTTTCCGCTTCCTGTGTGTTTTCTGCTTGTAGCCTGCTGCTTGATTACCTGTTGTGACCCGGATTGACCTTGACCTGCTCTGATCTCCCTCTGCATCTGACCCTCGGACAACAGCAGAACAGAGGGGGACACGGAGGAAGAATGGAGGGGGACAGCAGAACAGAGGGGGACATGGAGAAAGAATGGAGGGGGACAGCAGAACAGAGGGGGACAGCAGAACAGAGGGGGACACGGAGGAAGAACGCAGGGGGACAGCAGAACAGAGGGGACACAGAGGAAGAACAGAGGCCCTCCATTCTTCTTCTGTGTCCCCCTCCATTCTGCTGTCCCCCTCCATTCTGCTGTCCCCCTCCGTTCTTTCTCCGTGTCTCCCTCCGTTCTGCTGTCCATACCACCTGTCTAAACTAGTTACCACTGTTTGCTTTTTTTTGCCAAAAATTGGCAAAAAAAAGTATCAAACATTTTTTTTTGGGCGGGTGCAGGGGGGGGGGGGGGGGGTGGTGTGGGGGGTGTCCCTGAATGGCAGTTTGGAAATGTGGTCACCCTAGTTGTGTGGCTCTATGATTACAGCTTTAATATTTCCTTTTGTGTTACACATTTGAACATATGCAAGTTTACTGTAGCCACACCCGTACACAAAAGATTTTGATTGCTATGGACACTACGGTCAGTACTTTGTTCCTTGTATTGAATAAAGCTGAACCTAGACATTTTTTGCATGTCTTCTGAGCTAGTTACTTCCCTATACAGAAGAGCATATGTTCTGTACCTCCCATAAACATTACACCATCATCCAATCTGGCCAAAAAATGTCTGCATGGGGGATCTATGAGCACCTTTAGCCTGAATACTTGATTCTGTACTTCAAGATATCAGCTTACAGTAAACAGTTCAGGCTGCATGTAGATGTGTACAGTGTACACAGCACAGCGGGCGTGGTGTTGGTCACAGATAGTCTTGATTCTCATGTTTACAGACAAACACTGATCACAGATCAGTTGTTCCTCACCACCCTGCTGTACTGTACATGAAGTCCTGATTTTTGGAAAACTATTGTGTAATCCATGGTAAGATTACTGAGACATAAAATTACTGTTTTTATGTTTCCAAAATTAAGTTTTCTTTTTTTTCTTGACAGTCTACAAAGGCTACACTGTTTATTTTAAAGGCCCATTAACCATATAATTCACATACTAGCTTTTAAGTCTCTATTAGCACTATTGTGTATTGTGCGTTAACCTACCCCCCCCCCCCCCCCCGACTGTCCCTCATTTGGAGGGACTTTCCTCTTTTTGAACCAATCCCTTTTGTCCCTCTTTCCTTCTCAGTTGTCCTTTATTTCGTTAGATGTATAGGCCTTTATAATAATTGCAAAACCTAACTACCAAAAGTGTTATACTACACCAGGGGTAGGCAACCTTTTAGCCCCCGTACACACGGTCGGAGATTCCGGCAACCAAATCCGTCGGAGTAATTCCGACTGATTAATTCCGGAAGAGGTCCGGAAGTGATGTTGCATACACACGGTCGGACTAAGTTGTCGGAGTAGGCTACACATGATCGGAGTTTGTCCGATCGGAGCATTTTGTCTGAAAATTTTACCGGCAAGTTGGAAAAGTTGGTCTGTCGGATATTCAGACGGAAACAGTCTGATGCAGACCACACACAGTCGGAATATCTGACAAAATGGTCCGATAGGACACATTGCGTCGGAATCTCCGACCGTGTGTACAAGGGCTTAGAGAGGTGGAGATCTACCCGAACAACATGGGAGGAATCAAATATCACCGAGTACAGGGTCCTGTTGTTAGTGAGATAACCTAGCAAGGCCATTAAAAAGAGAGACATTTTTTTTCTTTTAATTCTTTATTTAAGATTTTTTGTTTAGTTATACACAGTTTCTAAACAGTGGAAAAACTGAGAAAACACTGCGCTAAACCCAAAAAAATACATGTGACACTATGTAAAAAAGTGTATGATAGGGGGAAAAAAAAACTATTTTGAATGAATACACCCATTATGTGAGTGAACACAGCTAAGCTGCTAACACACAAACAAACCAAGTTTAAACAGAATTATAAATATAAAGTGCGGCGCTAAAGTGTAACCACACCTAAGAATTAGTGTGAAGAAAAAATAAGAAAATATAACAGCGATAAGGAGTCCAAAAACATTAAATATATGAATGTCCTCTGGTATCCATTCAAATCCAAGGGGTCTGATCATCCGGTATCCAGAACTACAGCAAATCTTGTATCAAACTGCTATAACATGTTAACCACTTGCTTACTGGGCACTTAAACCCCCCTCCTGCCCAGACCAATTTTCAGCTTTCAGCGCTGATGCACTTTGAATAACAATTGCGTGGCCATACAACACTGTACCCAAATAAAATTTTTATCATTTTTTTCCCACAAATAGAGCTTTCTTTTGGTGGTATTTAATTACAGCTGGGAGTTTTATTTTTTGCTAAACAAACAAAAAAAGATGCAAAATAAAAAATAAATAAAAAATCATGTTTAATAGTTTGTTATAAAATTTTGCAAACAGGTCATTTTTCTCCTTCATTGAAATGCGCTGATGAGGCGGCACTGGTGGGCACTGATAGGCTGCACTGGTGGGCACTGATAGGCAGAGTTAAGGCGACATTAATAGGCACAGATAAGGTGGCACCGATAGGCACAGATAAGGCAGTACTGATGGGCACAGATAAGGCGGGACTGATGGGCAAAGATGGGCACAGATAAGATGGCACTGATGGGTGGCACGGATGGGTGGCATGGATGGGTGGCACTAAGGGGCACTGATAGGTACCACTGATAGATGGGACTGATGGGCACTGATAGGTGGCACTGATAGGTGGCTCTGATAGGTGGCACTGCTGGGCACTGATGGGCAGCACTGATGGGCACTGATGGGCACTGGTAGATGACACTGATGGGCACGGATATGTGGCACTGAGGTGCAGCACTGTTGAGGCAGATTGTGGGCACTGATAGGTGGCACTGTGGGCACTGATAGGTGGCAATGTGGGTACTGATGTATGGCACTGTGGGCACTGATGTATGGCACTGTGGGCACTGATGTATGGCACTGATGTATGGCACTATGGGCACTGATGGGTGGCACTGCTGGGTGGCACTTTTATTAATAACTGGCTGGTACTGGCAGGGGGCAGGTGGGCACTGATAAGTTGGCCGTGATTGGCTTTTTTTTTCTCTCCTTGAGCTGTCAGCGCGAGGAGGAAAAATAGACGATTAGGGCTCTGTTTTGTCACATGATCAGCTGTCATTGGCTGACAGCTGATCACGTGTTAAGGGGTCAGGATCGACCCCTTGCTCGGATCCGTGATCAGGCGAGTCTCATAGACTCGCCGATCACAGAGCGTGCCGCGCGCGCCCCTCAGGGGGCGCGCAGGTCGCTCGTGCACGGGACGATGTCAATAGACGTAGTCCCGGCAAAGCGGGATCTCTAGTGGTTAAACAGAAGACGGTTACTTTTACCAAGTGTGTTTGACACATCTACCCAATGGCAGTGCGCCATACGAGCTTATAACGGCTATGGTGGCCGAGGCTTCTGGACATCCAGCAGATTCTTCTCCCCCCCTCCAATGGATCCAATCTTTGGCACACCTGTCAGCCCTTGTACACACGGTCGGACATTCCGGCAACCAAATCCGTCGGATAAATTCCAACGGATTTAGTCTGGAAGTGGTGTTGCATACACACGGTCAGACTAAGTTGTCGGAATTTCCAGTTGCCAAGAACGCGGTGACGTAAGCCGCGTACGACGGCACTAGAAAAGGGAAGTTCAGCACCACGTCGGGCACCCTTTGGGCTCCTTCTGCTGATCTCGTGTTTATCGCGCGTTAGTAGAAGTCTGGTGAGAGACGATTCGCGCTTTTCAGATTTGTGCTTCAGTTCGGTACGGCTCTTCAGCTTGTGCTTGTCTGTGCGTATCCTATTATCAGTGCGTGTAGTCAGTAAGCATTTGTTTCTCATTGTGGACTTTGTATAGTATGCTTTGATTTGCATTGTTTATTGTTTGCTTGCTTCTGCTTTACAGGTCGTTCTTTCAGGCATTGCTGTTTATCGGTGCTTTCTGTTGTCGGTTCTGACCAGCCGACCGTTTTAAACCATGTTTCGTGTATGTAGTCGTCGTAGAGTTTGTGCTGTGCAGGGGCTTGGTGTTGGGCTTTTAGCTTTGACACAAGCCTGGTCCATGAACAGGGCGAGGAGGCATTTGTGGACCAAGAATTGGTTGCGCCAACGTGACCAGTTCTTGCACATGCCTTTGCTCCGTGAGATCCGGTGATTTCAGGAATTATCTCCTGATGATGGACCCCGTTTTTCACCGTCTGCTGGCTTTGCTGTCCCCTTATATCAGCAGGCAGGATATCTGCATGCGGCAAGCCATCACTCCGGAGCAGAGGCTCATCACCATGTTGCGCTACTTGGTGACAGGGAGAAGCCTTCAGGACCTCAAGTTCTCCACAGGCATTTCCCCCCAGGCTCTGGGGATCATTATTCCAGAGACCTGTTCCGCCATCATTCAGGTCCTGCAGAAGGACTATATGAAGGTAAGTTTTATCCTTTAACATCACATTCTATGTATTTAATGATTGCTAATGTCTTGGATTTCTTTCCTCATTCCCTAATTACCATTATTGCAATATGCTCTAATTGATATGCTCTGCCCCTTTGTCCTCATGCATGCTGGGAGCTTTTCAAGTTCCTTTTTTGTCCTTCATGCATATTTGCCTTCACTAACTTCCCCACGCTCTTCTGGGCCCATAAACCTATAGTCTAGTCACTTACCATTGTCTTTTGTCAGCTCCATAGTATTGCTTTCCCCTAAACTGTCTACAAATGTTATGTGTGTGCTTAAATTCATGCAGAGTGCCCTTTTAAATTTTTTTTGGTTGGCCTAAACTCATTAGGAACCCCCCTCCCCCCAACTGTTAGGTCAGCTGATAGCAATCCTCTATCTGCTGACTTTGTCAAACACAATACACACTCTACCTACCTTTTTTCTGGTCACATTTATGGACAAATTCACCAAAGCATGTAGTGCAAGGGCCTGCCTCAATACTTTCAAATGCTACAGTTTCTATTTTTTTTTTCCGATTATTATCTTGATAGGTAATAGCAGAATGTCAAAATGTGCTTCCATTTTGTTTGGTTTTGGTATTAGGACACTTCTTACCTGTTCGGTGGGATGCCAATAGTATAAGTAAGGAGGGGCTGCCCAAAGTATCACACATTATTTATGCATTCAGCTCTCAATCAAGTGGAGAGGGTTACCTGTCCAAAACATCCCCCCCCGTCATTGTTTGCAAGGGCCCACCAGATGGGGGGGGGTGATGACTCTGATAAGAGGACCTTATACTTTAGGCTTTAAATACTAATTTCCCAAAATGTTATACTGATCTTGGCCCAAAATGTTGGTGTCTAATCTGCTTGCAATGTTGATGTGCCAAATTACAATTTTTTTTTCTTGTTTCACTCCAGTTTCCTTCAACGCCACAGGAATGGCAGACTGTGGCCTCCCACTTTGCCAGCCATTGGGACTTTCCCAATTGTGGAAGTGCAATTGATGGGAAACACGTCCACATCGTCCCACCCCCCAACTCAGGTCGTACTATTATAATTACAAGGGGTTTAATAGTATCGTGATGTTGGCGGTGGTGTCAGCGACGTATGACTTCCTTTATGTGGACGTAGGGCAAAATGGCCGGATGTCGGATGGTGGAGTGTTCTCACGGATGCAATTCTACTGGCGTCTCCAGAGTGGCAGTCTGGGCTTGCCACCCCCAGAGGAGAATTTCGAAGAACTCCCGTTCGTCTTTGTCGCGGATGAGGCGTTTGCCCTGGCAAACCATCTGATGCGACCTTTCCCGATGAGGACCCTCACCCCGGATCAGAGGACCTTTAATTTCCGGCTGGCCAGAGCCAGAAGAGTCGTGGAGAACACTTTTGGAATCCTGGCCAGCCGGTTCTGCCTTTTTTTTTATGCCAATCCACATGGCGGAAGATGCAGACTTGCCTGAAAAATGACAATCTCACGGCCCTTGAAGCTGCTCGTCCTGGCTTGCCCCCCCAAAGCGCCCGCAAGGTCAGAACCCAATACATGGAGTACTTTGTGGGTAGGGGGCCATTGATATGCCAGACAATGTCTGAGAGGTATTTTTTAAATAAAATTTTCTTTGAAACTACAATAATCTTTGTTTTCATTGACTGCTTGGCTTGGTTTTAGGTGTCTCCTAGGTTGTTTTTTTTGGGCCTTTTTCTACAACAGTGCAAACCCAAGTTGAGAGCGAGATGAGGTGACAGTCTCTTCTTCAGATAATCTTCTTATGTTGTGGGTCTGCTACACACACACCTTGTTTTTGTTGCTAATGTATGTAGTGCATTACTGACAAAAATATTGCTTATTTTCAGCACCATGGCAGAAATATGTGAGGTCATGAAAATGGCGTGATTGGGGAAATTTACACATCACTGTGGGTGTTATTTACTAAAGGCACATCCACTATGCACTACAAGTGCACTGCAAAAGTGCACCTGAAACTGCACTTGGAGTGCAAAGTGTATTTGCCTTTAGTAAATAATCCCCTATTGTCACAGAAAACAACAACTTTACTCCAAATACTGGTTTTGCACATTTTTGATAATTTTACTTTTTAATCAAAGCACATTCACATGTACATTTAGAAAAGGGTTTTACAACAAACCAACATATTGGGTGTATCGAAAATATTATTTTCGGTAATTTTTTTGTAACTTGCCATTTTTGTGTAAACAGGCACGTATCAAAGCATAACATACAGAACACAGGAACTTACAAAGTTCAACTTTGAAAAGTGAAGACAATATCAGACATGAGTATGTACAAACTGGGCTGATATTGCCTTCATCACATGGGGTGTCACCCCTGGAAAAGCCAAATTTGGAAGATGCACACAGTGTGTCAACATGTGCTATCTCCCATCATGGGGGATCAATGTACATGTTTTTGGGGTGCAACCCCTTCATCTCAGCCACTTTACACAAAACACGTACATTGATCCCCCATGATGGGAGATACCACATGTTGACACACTGTGTGCATCTTCCAAATTTGGCTTTTAGTAAAATACAAAGGTTGTTTTAAAAAAATAAAATAAATACCTGAGCTAGTTTGAGGTGTTTCAAACTCTCCCCAAAACATCAATGATGTTCTTCATTTTATGTTGAACATCATTGATGTTTTTCTGTATAATTTCTAAATCGCGATTCCACCCCATTATCTCCCCAATCAGGATCTGGGCACTTTCACTGGTAAAATGTGATTCTTCTTCCACATCGCCTAAAAAAACTAAAAGAAACATACCATGTATTATAAATATGATGACATACATTGATTAGCTTACCGGAAGCTGTGCTCTCCGACACTCACCTGTTGTGGTGACAATTTGTCCAACTTCAACAATCTCTCCTTCCTCCTCCTCCTCTGCTTCTGGTGTTGGAACTTCGCCTTCTTTGGGAGGTGTGGGGTCCTTGGTGTCCTCAGCCTATCCGAGTCTTCTCTCCCCTATGAGAAGGTAAAAAAGGAATACTTAGCACACAGAGGGCAGAAATATGAATATGAAACATTGCTTGGAAGTGTCGTACAATTGTGTTTTCAAAGGTGAGAACATTATTTTGGACACTTTCTAAAGCTGAAATACTTACCTGCAGTGTGAAGAAATGTAGTGAAGTGTAAGTTGGGAAAACATCGTGTTGGGAGTGCGCTAACGAAGAATGTTTATTACAAACGATTGAACCCATGTGTCATGGTTATGCAATAGAGTTCATCTGCTTACCTGTCTCCATGTGTTCATCTCTAGAGACCAGCCGACCCTCACCTGACTGATTTTGTAATCCATCCTCTGGCATGGCTCCACCCTAGCTCCTATCAGAGAACTCTATATTAACCTGTGCACTGTAGGCCAGCCCTGCTGATCAACCTTTGTGTGTTAGCTTCCTGTTACCTGCCGTGTGCTCTTCTGTTGTTTTCCGTTACCGACTTTGGCGTGTCCTTGACCATCCCTGTTTGCCTGTGACTCTGACCTTTTGGCGTGTCCCTGACTATTCATGTCTGCTTGTGGCCCCGACCTTGGCTTTGTCCCTCACCATCCCTATCCTCCTGTTGCCTACTGTGGGTGTGAGCTGGGGGACCCTGGGGGTCGCGACCTGGAGCCAGTTAAACCAAGTCCATCCTCACCACTAGAGGCTCTGGTGAACACCTGCTGGCTCTTAGACTCTGTGCCCCAGGGAATCTTATGCTCTAACCCCGGCGGGATCTATCTTGGTGTTCTGGCGGCCCTGCCTTCCTATCACCTTGACCCCCGTCCGCAGCAGTCAGCCGTAGGGTCCACAACCTTGCGGTGCACTCCTGATCCCTACAGTGTGCATCTGTCACCTGGTTTCAAGGTGACCTGACAGTTTGATTAGCCATGGACCCGGCTGACATGGCGCTCCCTGCAGTCAATCCGTTGCAGGGCATAGTGCGGAGACTCGAGACCCAGGAATCTAATCAGACTCAGGTGATGCGATTCCTTCAAGATCTGGCTTCCCGCTTTGAGCAGCTACAGGCTTCCTTGGGAACTCCGAACCTGCAGCCTCAAGTACAGTCAGCAGCTGTACCTATCGCACCAATCGCATCCACGCATTATTACTGCCAGCTCCGTCCCGTTTCTCTGGGGACTCCAAGGCCTGCAGGGGCTTCCTCAGCCAATGCACCATTCATTTTGAGCTCCAGCCTCAAAACTTTCTGTCTGATCGGGCAAAGGTAGCCTATATCATTTCCCTCCTCTCTGGTGAAGCTTTAGCCTGGGCTGCTCCCCTGTGGGAGAAAAATGATCCGGTGGTTTCCAGCCTGTCCAACTTCTTGAAGCTCTTTCGTAATATCTTCGAGGAGCCAGCTCGCGTTTCTTCTGCGGCTAGTGCCCTTTTACGCCTTTGTCAAGAATCTTGTTCTGTGGGACAATATGCACTTCAGTTCCGTATCCTCACAGCTCAATTGAGCTGGAACAATGAGGCCCTGGTCGCAACCTTTTTACATGGCCTCTCTGACCGAGTGAAGGACGAATTAGCAGGAAGAGCTATCCCCGCCGGTCTGGACGCTGTAATTTCCTTATGCAATCAGATTGACATTCATTTCCAGGAGAAGTCCTTAGAAAAAAGACGCCAGCACCCCCTAGGTCCTAGTCAGTCTGAACTTTTTTCCCGTCGCCCTGTGGAGCATCCTCTGTCTGCTGAGGAACCCATGCAGCTGGGCTGGACCAGACTAACCCCCAAAGAACGTGCTAGAGGCAGAACTCTGAGCTTTTGTCTTTATTGTGGTGGCAAGTGTCATTTTCGTGACTGCTGCTCGCTTCGTCCGGGAAACGCTCGGGTAATACATTTGGAAGGTGGAGTATTGGACCCAGAAACATCACCTTCTCATCTTCTTCTTCCGGTGTTCCTCCATGTAGGCACTTCTCCCCAATCGGTCCTAGCATATCTGGACTCTGCAGCTGCCAGCAATTTTATGGACTGGAGAACTGCTTTTTCTATGAAGCTTACCCTTTCTCCCCTCGCTACGCCACTGGTAATCTCGGCAATTGATGGCACTGTGCTCCCAGGGGGCCCTATCCATTTCCAGATGCTACCTATTAGGATGTCGGTAGGGATACTCCACCAGGAGTGGATCTCCTTCCTCATCCTACCCAAGGCCTCTACCCCCATTGTATTGGGCCTTCCTTGGCTACAGCTCCACTCGCCACATGTGGACTGGGTCTCTGGGCAGATCCTGGCTTGGGGTCCTTCGTGTTTCTCGTCCTGTCTTCTCAAGGTGAGCCCCAAGGGGAAACTTCCCATTGCTACCACATCCATGTCGTCTGATCTTCCCGCGGCATACAGCGATTTCCGGGATGTGTTCTGTAAGAAGTCTGCTGAGGTGCTTCCTCCCCATAGATCTTTTGACTATGCTATTGACCTTGTCCCTGGAGCAACCCTGCCCAGGGGTCGTACCTACCCTCTGTCCATTCCAGAGACCCAGGCCATGTCTGAGTATGTCGCCGAGAAACTGGAGAGAGGTTTCACCCAGAAATCCTCATCGCCTGCAGGAGCAGGGTTCTTTTTTGTTGCCAAAAAGGATGGTATCCTCAGACCCTGCATCGACTATAGAGGTTTAAACGCAGTGACTATTAAAAACTGATACCCCTTACCTCTAATATCTGAGCTATTCGACAGGTTGAAGGGGGCTTCCATTTTCACTAAGTTGGATCTCAGGGGTGCATACAATCTCATTCGAATATGGGAAGGTGACGAATGGAAGACTGCGTTTAACACTAGGGACGGGCATTACGAATACCTGGTTATGCCTTTTGGTTTGTGTAATGCTCCAGCTGTGTTCCAGAACTTCGTCAATTAAATTTTCAGGGACCTACTGTACTAGTTTGTTGTCATCTATCTGAATGATATTCTCATCTTTTCCGAAAGTTTGTCTGCTCAAAGAAACCATGTACGCACCGTACTTCAGCGCGTTAGAGAGAACAATCTCTATGCCAAGATGGAGAAATGTTCCTTTGAATGTTCTGAGGTCCTGTTTCTGGGATGTTTTGTTTTTAGTGCAGGTCTTCGCATGGATCCCGGAAAGGTCTCAGCCATTACCAACTGGCCCCTTCCCGCTAGCCTCAAGGCCACACAGCGCTTTCTTGGCTTCACAAATTATTATAGGCAGTTCATAAGGAATTACTCTTCCATTGCCACGCCTATTATCGCTTTGACCAAGAAGGGTGCGAATGCCAAAGACTGGCCTCCCGAGGCCGTCTCTGCATTTCACGATCTGAAACAGGCCTTTGTCTCTGGACCTCTCTTGAGGAGACGAAATCCTGGGGACCCATTTTTTATTGAAGTAGATGCTTCTTCGATGGGAGCTGTGCTTCTTCAGTTCTTTGAGAAAAAGCGTCAACCATGTGCGTTCTTCTCCAAAAAAAAAATCTCAGGCAGAGAGAAATTGTGCCATTGGTGATCGGGAACTTCTCGCAATTAAATTGGCGTTGGAGGAGTTAGTCTCTTGGAAGGTTCCCATCACTCCATAATGATCTATACTGATCACAAGAATCTACAGTACCTACAGAATGCTAAACGTCTGAACCCCAGACAGGCCAGGTGGAGTCTCTTCTTTTCCCGTTTTAAATTCACGATTACTTACAAGCCTGGTTCCTGCAATGGTCGAGCTGATGCGCTCTCTAGGTCATTTGACACTTTGGACGAGGAGTCCACCCCTGATCCTGAGCCGATCATTCCTACCTCATGCATTGTTGCCCATTCTACCACCCTGGAATCAAAAATTCCTCCTGGCAAGACCTTTGTTCCCACGAAGCTAAGAGCTAAGATCCTTCGTTGGGGACATGATTCCAAGGTGGCAGGTCATGCTGAGTTCCTCCGATCCTTCCTGCTCAACAGTCGTCACTACTGGTGGCCTAATCTCCGCTCGGATGTTAAAGACTACGTTAAGGCTTGTCACATCTGTGCTCAGTCTAAATCTTCCACTCAAGCCCCTGCTGGTCTTCTCATGCCCTTGCCCATTCCTAAGGAGCCTTGGTCTCATATCGCCATGGATTTTATCACTGATCTTCCACTGTCGGAGAATAATACGGCCATTTGGGTGGTAATCGATCGTTTCTCCAAGATGGCTCATTTTGTTCCTCTTCCTGGTCTCCCTTCTGCCCCTGCCTTGGTTCCCATTTTTGTACGAGAGATTTTCTGCCTTCATGGTGTTCCTTCTCATGTCATTTCGGACAGGGGTGTGCAATTTACTTCTCGTTTTTGGAGAGCCTTTTGCAAATCCCTCGACATTACCTTGGATTTTACCTCTTCTTATAATCCCCAATCCAATGGCCAGACTGAGAGAGTTAATCAGCAGTTGGAGGTCTTTCTCTGTACCTTGGTCTCTGCCCATCATGATGATTGGGCATCACTATTACCGAGTTCTCCCACAATAATCATGTCAACGTCAGTTCTCAGAAAACACCCTTTGTCACTGTTTATGGAAGACATCCTCAACTCCCTCTTCCTATGACTTGTTCTTCTGATATTCCAGCTTTGGCTACTGTTCAGGAATCATTCAATTCCATGTGGGCTGACGTTCATGATTCCCTCCAGAAAGCTGCCAACAAATTTAAGAGTTTTGCTGACCGTCGCAGACGTAAGCCACCTTCTCTTCAGCCAGGAGACAAAGTCTGGCTCTCCACCAGGAACATCAAACTCTGGGTTCCTTCTCTCAAATTTGCCCCAAGATTCATTGGTCCGTACACCATAATTTCTAAACTAAATCCGGTTTGTTTCAAGCTCCAGATTCCCAAAAGCCTCAAAATTTCTAACTCCTTCCATGTTGCCCTTCTGAAGCCTTTAGTCCTCAATAAGTTCTCTCATCCTCTCTCTACCGTAGCACCAGTCGCTGAGGATGATCAGAAGTACGAGGTTAGCCAAATTTTGGATTCCCGACTCTCATTCTCCAGTACCTCGTGCACTGGAAAGGTTTTGGTCCTGAGGAGAGGTCGTGGATTTCGGCTTCCGAGGTCTTTGCACCTTCTCTGTTGAGGAAGTTTCTTTTGAAGTTCCCCTCTAAACCTGGCCCCAGGTGGGGAAGAGGGAGGCCTTGTAAGAGAGGGGGTACAGTCATGGTTATGCAATAGAGTTCGTCTGCTTACCTGTCTCCATGTGTTCATCTCTAGAGACCAGCCGACCCTCACCTGACTGATTTTGTAATCCATCCTCTGGCTTGGCTCCACCCTAGCTCCTATCAGAGAACGCTATATTAACCTGTGCACTGCAGGCCAGCCCCGCTGATCAACCTTTGTGTGTAAGCTTCCTGTTACCTGCCGTGTGCTCTTCTGTTGTTTTCCTTTACCGACTTTGGCGTGTCCTTGACTATCCCTGTTTGCCTGTGATCCTGACCTTTTGGCGTGTCCCTGACTATTCCTGTCTGCTTGTGGCCCTGACCTTGGCTTTGTCCCTCACCATCCCTATCCTCCTGTTGCCTACTGTGGGTGTGAGCTTAGGGACCCTGGGGGTCGCGACCTGGAGCCAGTTGCAGCCAAGTCCATCCTCAGCACTAGAGGCTCTGGTGAACTCCTGCTGGCTCTTAGACTCTGCACCCCAGGGAATCTTGCACTCTAACCCCGGTGGAATCCATCTTGGTGTTCTGGTGGCCCTGCCTTCCTATCACCTTGACCCCCGTCTGCAGCAGTCAGCCGTAGGGTCCACAACCTTGCGGTGCACTCCTGATCCCTACGGTGTGCATCTGTCACCTGGTCTCAAGGTGACCTGACACCATGAACTTGAAAGTGGCCATTTTAAACTGTACAACATTAAATCAAAGCACATGGAGCAGTATGCAAGCAAGAATAATCATATGAACACATGACAACTACTTACTTTTTTGAAGAACACGCTTGATCCTTCTGTACTGATCGTACTCCCTCAGTTTCAGGTCTGACCAGCGTTTTCTCAGTTGATCCTTGGATCGTCGTACCCCAAAATTCTTCTGAAGACTCTTCACAACTTTAGTCATGATCTTGGCCTTTCTGATATTTGGGTTTGGGTAAGGTCCATACTTCACATCATAGTTGGTCCTCTTCAATATGTCCACCATCTCCAACATCTCTCCAAAAGACATATTTGAGGCCTTACATTTTCTCCTCCAAGATTGGGACATTTCAGGCTCCGGGCTTTCCTCGCCCTCCTCCTTGTTAGTGGAACTCTGATTGCGCACCTGCGTTCTCTCCGCCATGTGCTCTCCCCACTGTGCTGAAAGAGAAGGGGCGGGGAATAGTCTATAAAAAACGTCAGGGGCGGGCGGAGTTTCACGCATGCGCACTGTATATAAAACACAACACGCGTGTGTCGTACGTACGATCTGTGAACAGAGTGAGGAGCTGACGCACCGATCATGCAAACGAAGGTACAATTTTTAACTTGGTACATCACTAGCCTATACTGCTTCTATATAGGCCTATGTTAGGACTAGGGATGGCCGAACGGTTCGCCCCGGCGGTCGTTTCGCAGCGAATTTTGGCTGTTCACGGTCCGCCCGATCGGCGGACTATTGCCGCCGTTCGCCCGGCGGACTTCCGTGTTTACTGTGTAAAAGAACTTTGACCTATGATGACACATTCATCATGGGGTACAGGACAGCCAATTGAGACATTACAGCACATGGACACTTGGACATTCCCCCTAACTTATAAATAGACCCGATCCGGCGGCCATTTTACATTCTTTCGTATGTCACTATAGGGAGAGGTTGCTGTGTGGAGCAGGGAGAGACTGCAGTGACCCAAATCGCTAGCTATTAGGTCCACAAAAGTTCTTTTAAGGACTGGTATGGTATAGGTGTTAGGTGTAGTTCAGGATATAGGTTTGAGGCACTGCTGTGCTAGTGATTGTTGCCACAGCCTGTCTTTTGTCAGTGTAGAGAGAGGGACAGGACACTGTGTGCAGCAGGGACAGTCAGTTTAATCATTAGCTGTTACTATTAGGTCCACAAAAGTCCTTTTCAGGACTGGTATGGTAAAGTAGTACAGGATATAGTTTTGAGTGCTATTCAAGTTATTGTTCCAGCAGCCTGTGTTTTGTCAGTTTAAATAGGGACAGGCAGGAAGCTGTGTGTGGCAGTGAGGGACAGTCAGTTTAATCAGTAGCTGTTACTATTAGGTCCACAAAGGTTCTTTTCGGGACTGGTATGGTAATAGGCTTGTACACGTATAATATTCTTTCTTCCAAATATAGAAAGAATATTATACTTGACTGCTGCCCTTCTGCTGCAGTAGTCCTTTATGAGTATAGGGACTGAGGTACAGTCTGCTAATAACAACCTATTAGTTCCACAAAGGTCCTTATAAGGACTGGTAAGGTATAGGGTACTACAGTACATAAGGTTGAGTGAGGTACAGTCTGCTATTCCTTAAGGACTGGTATAGGTCCACAATATATAGGGTTGAGATGCACTACTGCTGACTGCTGCCCTATACTGCAGCAGTCCTTTATCAGTATAGGGACTGAGGTACAGTCTGCTAATCATTCACAACCTACTAGTTCCACAAAGGTCCTATAATGACTGGTAAGGTATAGTGTACTACAGTACATAGGGTTGAGTGAGGTACAGTCTGCTATTCCTTAAGGACTGGTATAGGTCTACAATATATAGGGTTGAGGTGCACTACTGCTGACTGCTGCCCTATACTGCAGCAGTCCTTTATCAGTATAGGGACTGAGGTACAGTCTGCTAATCATTCACAACCTACTAGTTCCACAAAGGTCCTTATAAGGACTGGTAAGGTCTAGGGTACTACAATACATAGGGGTGAGTGAGGTACAGTCTGCTATTCCTTAAGGACTGGTATAGGTCCACAATATATAGGGTTGAGGTGCACTACTGCTGACTGCTGCCCTATACTGCAGCAGTCCTTTATCAGTATAGGGACTGAGAGTATTGTCACAGGGTCATTTAAAAAATGACAGGCAGAGGAAGAGGCAGGCCCTTCCGCAGGGGTGGTAGGGGTAGGGCAGGAGCAACAGGCTTGAGCCAAAGTGGGAAGTTGCAGAAGGTGCATTCAATTACTTTAAAGGACGCACCAGACTTGGTTGAGTGGCTCACTCAGCCTTACTCTTCTGCACCCTCCTCATCCTCTCGATCTGCACCCTCTTCTTCACTCTCTGCTATGTGCACCCCCAAAGACACTACCACCAACACCACCACCACATACCTTCCGCTTGAGTCACAGGAATTATTTTCCGATCCATATCAAGATATTTCTGATGCGCACCCACTCTTGGCATTGGATCAGGAAGAGGAGGTAGCAACAACCGCCACTCAGCAGTTTGACGACAGTACCCAGATCAACCCAAGGAGGAGGTTGGTCCCCGGTGTTGCTGCCTACTCCGAGATCCCTACTTATAGCGGTGGGGAAGGTGACGTTGATGATAACGTGTCTAGTGATGACGTGGGTGCCCACAAGAGAGGAAGAGGAGGGGAGTTCAGAGGGAGATATGGACCAGCAGATAGGGAGGAGAAGCAGGAATAACTTACATTGCACAGGAGGGACAAAGCAGACTGCTAATGTATCGGGAGTGAGGCATCGACCATGTACGGTCACATCTGGCGATCCCAGGACACCGGCCAATGGCTCCGCAGTGTGGGCTTTTTTTAACGTGTCCGCTGCTGACAATAGTGTTGCCATCTGCAATCTTTGCAGTCAACGCATTAGTCGAGGTAAGCCCAACACTCACCTAGGGACGGCCGCCTTAAGAAGGCACATGAGCAGCCATCACCGAGCCCAGTGGGAGCAACGGAACACACAAAGCCACACTCCAGGCTCTCACCGTCCCGCCTCGTCTTCTACTTCTCCTCTCTCCTCACAATTGTCCTCCACTCCACCTTCCATCACGCCAAGCTCACGTTTTTCTGAAAAAAGGCAGTCTTCCGTGGGCCTAATGTTCGAGCGTAAAAAAATGATGACGCCGGATAACCCTCTTACCCAACGGTTGACGGCTGGCTTGTCAGAACTGATAGCCCGCCAACTACTGCCATATAAACTGGTGGACTCGGAGGCCTTTCGAAAATTTGTGGCCATTGGAGCACCACAATGGAAGGTCCCAGGAAGGAAGTATTTCTCACAGAAGGGCATCCCAGAGCTATATGGCCATGTTCAGCGGCAAGTGAAGGTATCTCTGGCACACAGTGTCGGTGCCAAGATACATCTGACCACAGACACGTGGTCTAGCAAACACGGGCAGGGAAGGTATATCACTTTTACTGCCCACTGGGTGAACCTTCTGACGGCCGTTAAGCATGTAACCCATGGCACCCGTGTAGATTTGGTTTTACTGCCATGGATTGCATGCAGGCCTGGCTCTTCTTCTCCTCCTCCTCCTCCTACTCCATCCTCCTCCCTCTCCTCCTCGGCTGACTCCTCCTTTTCCGCTGCTAGCGTCTCTTCCGCTGCGCCGCCCAAGCTCCCCGGAACCTATTCGACATGCCAGGTGAGACGTTGCCATGCCGTGCTGCGTCTGTTGTGCCTGGAAGCCAAGAGCCACACTGACCGGAATTCCTTTCAGCTTTGCGTTCACAGGCAGATCAGTGGCTAACACCGCTCAATTTGACAGTTGGTAAAGTGGTGTGTGACAACGGTGCCAATCTGCTTAGCGCATTGAAAAAGGGCAAAATCACGCACGTGCCATGCATGGCACACATCTTAAACTTGGTCGTGCAGTGATTCGTTGTCAAATACCCTGGGGTCAGAAGATCTTACACGGCCATGGCTCGCCTTGCTGACATTCAGCGGCAACACAATCTGCCAGTCAGACGTCTTATTTGCGATTGCCTGACGCGATGGAACTAAACCTTCTATATGCTTGATAGGCTGCTCCAGCAGAAACGTGCAGTTAACGTCTACCTGTATGAACTCTGCGGCAGAACAGGTTCTGGGGAGCTGGGTTTTTTTCACCGCGCCAGTGGCTGCTCATGCGCGACGCATGCAGACTTCTGCGGCCATTTTAGGAGATCACCAAACTGGTCAGTCGCAGCCATGGCGCCATCAGTGACATGGTACCTTATGCCTTCTTTATGGCGCGTGCATTGCGTCGTGTCATTGATCAAGCTGTGGAGGAGCAGGAGCGGGAAGATGAGGAAGTCGCAATGCTGGATGAATTCCCAGGGGGGCTACTCTATCTGAGACAAGTGAACAACAGGAGTCTGAAGAGGAGTCAGAGGGGGATGGTGCCGGGGTGGATGAGGAGGAGCAAGAAGAGCATGCTTTAAACCTTTCTGGGATCCCTGTTGTTGTGCGTGGATGGGGAGAGGAGAATGAAGAGGATGACATTATCCTGTATGATGAGCAGGAGCCAGGCCACCACACCGCTTCCAGTTTAGTGCAAATGGGGGCCTTCATGCTCCAGTGTTTTAATAGGGACCCCCGTATAAAAAGCATAAGGGTCAAGGACCAGTACTGGGTGGCAACGTACTTAGACTCCCGGTACAAACATAAAATGGTGGAAATGTTACCGCCGTCACAGAGGGCTGTCAGAATGGAGCACTTCCAGGCCTTGCTTCGAGAAATGCTGCATTCTGCTTTTGCGTGCGCTGGCAGAGGAGCAATTCCCAATCCCAGAGAAGGAGTTGCGGGTACCAATCCAACAGCGCCTGCAAGAAGAGGTTGATTTGAAGATGTGTTGGTGACTTCTGATATGAGGTCATTCTTTCAGCCGACCCATCGACAGGTGTCATCCGGATCCAGCATCAGGGAATGCCTAGACTGTCAGGTGTCCGACTACATCGGGTTAACGGCCGATGTGGACACTCTGAGGAGTGATGAACCCCTGGACTACTGGGTGGGCAGGCTTGACCTCTGGCCAGAGCTTGCCCAATTTGCAATCGAACTGTTGGCTTGCCCCTCGTCCAGTGTCCTGTCCGAAAGGACGTTCAGCGCAGCAGGGGGGATCGTGACCGATAACCGTACTCGCCTTACTCACGACAGTGTTAACTACCTCACATTTCTAAAAATGAATGAGGCATGGATCTCGGAGGAATTCAACACATGTGACCAGTAGACCATGTATATGTCTATAAACAATTTTTTTAATCGAGCACACAGACCTTCTTTCTTCATTTGGCTCACTTCCTTGTCCAAAAAAAGCACACCGTACTATATGCCCGTACCCTCCTGTTTGAAGAGGTTGAGCGGTGTCATATTTCTACTGGGGCTGCTCCCACCATCCCTGTGCTATGCTCATTATGAGGGGCTCCCACCATCCCTGTGCTGTGCTGACTTCCTCCTGGGGCTGCTTATTATGAGGGGCTCCCACTATCCCTGTGCTATGCTGACATCCTCCTGGGGCTGCTTATTATGAGGGGCTCCCACCATCCCTGTGCTGTGCTGACTTCCTCCTGGGGCTGTACCTCTGCTGTGCATATTATGAGGGGCTCCCACCATCCCTGTGCTATGCTCATTATGAGGCAGCGTGACATAAAGCACTGACACCAGCACCGTGATATACAGCACTGACACCTGCACCGTAAGCAGCCCCAGGAGGAAGTCAGCATAGCACAGGGATGGTGGGACCCCCTCATAATGAGCATAGCACAGGGATGGTGGGAGCCCCTCATAATATGCACAGCAGAGGTACAGCCCCAGGAGGAAGTCAGCACAGCACAGGGATGGTGGGAGCCCCTCATAATAAGCAGCCCCAGGAGGATGTCAGCATAGCACAGGGATGGTGGGAGCCCCTCATAATAAGCAGCCCCAGGAGGATGTCAACATGACACAGGGATGGTGGGAGCCCCTCATAATAAGCAGCCCCAGGATGAAGTCAGCACAGCACAGGGATGGTGGGAGCCCCTCATAATAAGCAGCCTCAGGAGGATGTCAGCATACCACAGGGATGGTGGGAGCCCCTCATAATAAGCAGCCCCAGGAGGAAGTCAGCATAGCACAGGGATGGTGGGAGCCCCTCATAATAAGCAGTCCCAGGAGGATGTCAGCATAGCACAGGGATGGTGGGAGCCCCTCATAATAAGCAGCCCCAGGAGGAAGTCAGCACAGCACAGGGATGGTGGGAGCCCCTCATAATGAGCATAGCACAGGGATGGTGGGAGCCCCTCATAATATGCACAGCAGAGGTACAGCCCCAGGAGGAAGTCAGCACAGCACAGGGATGGTGGAAGCCCCTCATAAAAAGCAGCCCCAGGAGAAATATGACACCGCTCAACCTCTTCAAACAGGAGGGTACGGGCATATAGTACGGTGTGCTTTTTTTGGACAAGGAAGTGAGCCAAGTGAAGAAAGAAGGTCTGTGTGCTCGATTAAAAAAATAGTTTATAGACATATACATGGTCTACTGGTCACATGTGTGGAATTCCTCCGAGATCCATGCCTCATTCATTTTTAGAAATGTGAGGTAGTTAACACTGTCATGAGCGAGTACGCTTATCAGTCACGATCCCCCCTGCTGCGCTGAACGTCCTTTCGGACAGGACACTGGATGAGGGGCAAGCCAACAGTTGGATTGCAAATTGGGCAAGCTCTGGCCAGAGGTCAAGCCTGCCCACCCAGTAGTCCAGGGGTTCATCACCCCTCAGAGCGTCCACATCGGCCGTTAACCCGATGTAGTCGGACACCTGACGGTCTAGGCGTTCCCTGATGCTGGATCCGGATGACACCTGTCGATGGGTCGGCTGAAAGAATGACCTCATATCAGAAGTCACCAACACATCTTCAAACCGGCCTCTTCTTGCAGGCGCTGTTGGATTGGTACCCGCAACCCCTTCTCTGGGAGTGGGAATTGCTCCTCTGCCAGCGCACGCAAAAGCAGAATGCAGCATTTCTCGAAACAAGGCCTGGAAGTGCTCCATTCTGACAGCCCTCTTCGACGGCGGTAACATTTCCGCCATTTTGTGTTTGTACTGGGGGTCTAAGTACGTTGCCACCCAGTACTGGTCCTTGACCCTTATGCTTTTTATATGGGGGTCCCTATTAAAACACTGGAGCATGAAAGCCCCCATTTGCACTAAACTGGAAGCGGTATGGTGGCCTGGCTCCTGCTCATCATCCAGGATAATGTCGTCCTTCATTCTCCTCTCCCCATCCACGCACAACAGAAAGGTTTAAAGCATGCTCTTCTTGGTGCTCCTCATCCTCCCCGGAACCATCCTCCTCTGACTCCTCTTCAGACGCCTGTTGTTCACTTGTCTCAGATAGAGTAGCCCCTCCTGGGAATTCATCCAGCATTGCGACTTCCTCATCTTCCCGCTCCTGCTCCTCCACAGCTTGATCAATGACACGATGCAATGCACGCTCCATAAAGAAGGCATAAGGTATCATGTCACTGACGGCGCCATGGCTGCGACTAACCAGTTTGGTGATCTCCTCAAATGGCCGCAGAAGTCTGCATGCGTCGCACATGAGCAGCCACTGGCGCGGTGAAAAACCCCCAGCTCCCCAGAACCTGTTCTGCCGCAGAGTTCATACAGGTAGACGTTAACTGCACGTTTCTGCTGGAGCAGCCTATCAAGCATATAGAAGGTTTAGTTCCATCGCGTCGGGCAATCGCAAATAAGACGTCTGACCGGAAGATTGTGTCGCCGCTGAATGTCAGCAAGGCGAGCCATGGCTGTGTAAGATCTTCTGAAATGGGCCGAGATTTTCCTTGCCTGCCGCAAGATGTCCTGGACCCCAGGGTATTTCATAAACGAATCGCTGCACGACCAATTTTAAGACGTGTGCCATGCATGGCACGTGCATAATTTTGCCCTGTTTCAATGCGCTAAGCAGATTGGCACCGTTGTCACACACCACTTTACCAACTGTCAAATTGAGTGGTGTTAGCCACTGATCTGCCTGTGAACGCAAAGCTGAAAGGAGTGCCGGGCCAGTGTGGCTCTTGGCTTCCAGGCACAACAGATGCAGCACGGCATGGCAACGTCTCACCTGGCATGTTGAATAGGTTCTGAGGACCTTGGGCGGCGCAGCGGAAGAGACGCTAGCAGCAGAAAAGGAGGAGTCAGCCGAGGAGGAGAGGGAGGAGGATGGAGTTGGAGGAGGAGGAGGAGAAGAAGAGCCAGGCCTGCATGCAATCCGTGGCAGTAAAACCAAATCTACACGGGTGCCACGGGTTACATGCTTAACGGCCGTCAGAAGGTTCACCCAGTGGGCAGTAAAAGTGATATACCTTCCCTGCCCGTGTTTGCTAGACCACGTGTCTGTGGTCAGATGTATCTTGGCACCGACACTGTGTGCCAGAGATACCTTCACTTGCCGCTGAACATGGCCATATAGCTCTGGGATGCCCTTCTGTGAGAAATACTTCCTTCCTGGGACCTTCCATTGTGGTGTTCCAATGGCCACAAATTTTCGAAAGGCCTCCGAGTCCACCAGTTTATATGGCAGTAGTTGGCGGGCTATCAGTTCTGACAAGCCAGCCGTCAACCGTTGGGTAAGAGGGTTATCCGGCGTCATCATTTTTTTACGCTCGAACATTAGGCCCACAGAAGACTGCCTTTTTGCAGAAAAACGTGAGCTTGGCGTAATGGAAGGTGGAGTGGAGGACAATTGTGAGGAGAGAGGAGAAGTAGAAGACGAGGCTGGATGGTGAGATCCTGGAGTGTGGCTTTGTGTGTTCCGTTGCTCCCACTGGGCTCGGTGATGGCTGCTCATGTGCCTTCTTAAGGCGGTCATCCCTAGGTGAGTGTTGGGCTTACCGCGACTAATGCGTTGACTGCAAAGATTGCAGATGGCAACACTATTGTCAGCAGCGGACACGTTAAAAAAAGCCCACACTGCGGAGCCATGTGCCGGCGTCCTGGGAGCGCCAGATGTGACCGTACATGGTCGATGACTCGCTCCTGATACATTAGCAGTCTGCTTTGTCCCTCCTGCGCAATGTAAGTTATTCCTGCTTCTCCTCCCTATCTGCTGGTCCATATCTCCCTCTGAACTCCCCTCCTCTTCCTCTCTTGTGGGCACCCACGTGACATCACTAGACACGTTATCATCGACGTCACCTTCCTCACCACTATAATTAGAGATCTCGGAGTAGGCAGCAACACCGGTGACCAACCTCCTCCTTGGGCTGATCTGGGTACTGTCGTCAGACTGCTGAGTGGCGGTTGTTGCTACCTCCTCTTCCTGATCCAATGCCAAGAGTGGCTGCGCATCAGAAATGTCTTGATATGGATAGGAAAATAATTCCTGTGACTCAAGCGGAAGGTATGTGGTGGTGGTGGTGGTGGTGTTGTTGGTGGTAGTGTCTTTGGGGGTGCACATAGCAGAGAGTGAAGAAGAGGGTGCAGATCGAGAGGATGAGGAGGGTGCAGAAGCGTAAGGCTTAGTGAGCCACCCAACCAATTCTGGTGCTTCCTTTGACGTAATCGCACGCACCTTCTGCAATTTACCACTTTGGCTCAAGCCTGTTGCTCCTGCCCTACCCCTACCACCCCTGCGGAAGGGCTTGCCTCTTTCATCTGCCTGTCATTTTTTAAATGACCCTGTGACAAAACTCTCTACAGAAGTGCAGTATGTATGTGGAAGAAGGTATATAACACCCCGCTTCAATCTGTTGTTTTTGGGGGCCACTGGTCTATCACACCAGTTACAATACTTTTTTTTTGGATTGCGTTTGTCACTCTTTGTAGTATCGCTGCAGAACCGCTCAGCAGTCACAATGCTGCACAGTGGAAACGCACTATACTATGCTTTCTATATGTGCAAGTATTTTATACGTGTATTACACAACTATATACTGCACACCAAATAGTACACCTATACCAGTCCTTAAGGACCTTTGTGGAACTAGTAGGTTGTGATTAGCAGACTGTACCTCACTCAACCCTATATACTGTAGTACACTATACCTTACCAGTCCTTATAAGGACCTTTGTGGAACTGGTACGTTGTGATTAGCGGACTGTACCTCAGTCCCTATACTGATAAAGGACTGCTGCTGAATAGGGCAGCAGTCAGCAGTAGTGCACCTCAACCCTATATATTGTGGATCTATAGCAGTCCTTAAGGATTAGCAGACTGTACCTCACTCAACCCTATATACTGTAGTACGCTATACCGCACCAGTCCTTAGAAGGACCTTTGTGGAACTAGTAGGTTGTGATTAGCAGACTGTACCTCACTCAACCCTATATACTGTAGTACACTATACCTTACCAGTCCTTATAAGGACCTTTGTGGAACTAGTAGGTTGTGATTAGCAGACTGTA